>NC_090923.1:925018414-927444976 GCF_040938575.1 Ambystoma mexicanum
AAGCAAGAGTTCAAGATAGTCCCCACAGGGCGTAGCGATCACAAGATGCTACAGGTGATTATTTGCCCTTCGACTGCGTCAGAACAATTACATACTGTACTGTCCCCTTGAACTTGAATAGTAAAAGATCCAGAGTTACATGGCATGAGGGCAACATGTCGAAACTAAATGCCCTCTTCCGGAATGATTTTATGAGTTTTATTCTGGATAATAAAATATTGATATTCACGCATAGCTCATTTGGCCATTATGTGCAGGATTTAATTAACAAATCAGTGAAAGAAACTGGAACGATAGCCCCCAAGAATGTTCCTAAACATGGGTTCAACGTAATGGTTCAGAATAGGAAATAAATATGCAGCAGAGAGATCTGGTCAATTATCAAAAAGCCGGGCTGTAAGAAAACAAAACAAAAGGCAATACTCAAGATAAAACAAAAATTGAAAAATTAGTTCAAAAATCATCCAGCCGGTATGTATCAAAGAGACAGAGAAAACAGAATGGCTGCTCTGGAAGATGGCAGCACTAGACAATTTTGGCTTCTAGTAAATGCCTTAGAGGGCAGTCAGTCCTCCGCCCACAGCAATCCCATATCGGAGGGGGGCTAGGAGGGGCACTTTGAGGACCTTTATGGGAAGGAGGAGCTACTATTTCCAGACGGGACAGCTCTAGAGGCCAGCACCTGGGACTTGAATTTTACAATAAAGGATATTGAGGATCTAATTGGTAAGGCCGGCTCTTCTAGAGCAGCGAGACCAAATCAACTCACGAATGCAACCTTAAAGAAACAACGTAGATCTCTGGACCAAAGCACGTTATCTTTTGTTTAAAGATATAGTTATAACTAGGTATACTCCCACTTCTTAGAAAATTTCATATGTAGTGCCAATTTATAGGAAGGGGGACAGGGGCTCCCCTTTGAATGACCGCCTGATAGCACTGCTGGATGCAGATTCCCAAAACTTTGCAGCCTTGGTCCTAAAACATGCAGAAGAGTGGAGTACAAGTAATTGCATTCTGTCTATGCAACAAATAGGTTTCAGGAAGCAAATGGGTACTGACTGCAGTCAACTACTGTTATGCGTCCTACAACCGCTAGCCTGGAAGGACAACTCTGTCCCAATATATGTGGCCTCCATGGACCTATCCCTTGCGTACAAATTGGTCGACAGGAACACATTGTGGTCACAATTGAATACGTTTGGACTATCTTGTGGACTGCTCTCCATTCTAATCGACTTGCACCAAGGGTCCAAAATACAGATACTTATGAACAAGGATGAGCTACTATCTAAAACTATGCGTACATCTAATGGTCTCTGCCAAGGTTGCATAATTGCTCCTGCCTTATTTAACCTATATGTGGCAGATGTTGGAGATGCACTGGATGGAGCCTCGTGTGCACCCCCAAAGAATGAGGGTCACAGAATGTGTTGGCCCGCATATGCATATGAAGAAAAGACCATTATTACCTGATTAGATGAAGAGGGGTAAAGTTGGAGTTTGGTGAGAGGATAGAGAAGAAAGGCTCATTAATGGATGAGATAAAGATGAGGATACGGCTGAAGAGAGCATTAACTGCTGAGCTGGAAGGGGAGGAAAGTGGGAGCTGCTAGGAGGAAGGAGAAGAAAAGAGCAGTACTGCTGAGCTGAAAATAGGGAGGAGCAGGAGCTGCTAAGAGGCGGAATAGAAAAGTGCATTATATGCTGAGGTGAAAGAAGGGAAGCCGGAGCTATTCAAAGGGCAGGAATGGAAATAGCAGGAATAATAGACCATACGCTGATTGGGATCCAAAGACTCATAATTGCCTTTACAAGGTATATAGAGGTCAATTATCTAAAAGTGAATCCACAAAAGACTGTGCTTATGAGATTGAGTAAACGTATGTATCCGATTGGCTTCACTTGGGTTTTAAATAATATAAGACTGACCGTGAAGTCGTCTATCAGCTTTTTGGAATTCGCTATTATTTTGTTACCTAAAAAGTATTTCTATGGAAATTATATGAGGGACAAAGCATTGAAACAAGTCACCCAGATGAAACAAAATAGATATGAAATACAGAAAGCTTTCTATGATTCCCACAATAAGGTTATATTACTCTAAGAACATTCCACACCTGTGCTATGGCCACAAATCGTTTCCTTGATGGGTCGTGAAAGAGATGTACAAATACGAAGCCCTGATCTGGCGGTCTCTTTTGTATTGTTTACCCAAGTGTGTGTCATTACCTGTAATCAGATATGAACTAGGCCCACAGTCAATACGAGGTTTGGCGGAATGGAGAAGACCGAGTTTTTACTGGAAATTGTGTGTGAACTCGAACAACTCTTTATATGTGCTACTGAGTAAGGGAATCAGGGACGGCGTTTCACAGGAGGGCTTTGCATTTAAACTACATGCATAATGTTTATTAATGCTAATGAAGTTGGGGTAGTATTGGAAACTGTCTTCCATTCCCCAGCTAAAGTGAAAAGGCTGATACACTGCAATGATTGACCCCTCACCAATGATGCATTTATGGGCTTGCAGCTATATTCACACACCATGCCCTGAGCCCTATCTAAAACTCTTCCCTAATAAGAAAATGTGCCAAAACCTCACACGTTTTAGACTGAATGTACTCCCCGCAAGCGATATCCTCTCGGTAAGAGGGGAGGTAAGAGAGGAAACAATGATTTGTCGCTTCTGTAATAAAGCGGAATCTAAGGGAACGCTATTACATCTGCTGATTGAATGTGAAGCCCTAGGAGGGCAGCAAATGAATTATTTTAATACATTTGTGATGAACCTTGCACAGGTCTGTTTAGATGAATTATGGTGGGTTATGTTACATAGCAAATCAGCTGCACTAAATTTGGCAGTTTTGAGATTTTAATCTGTGGTGTGTTATTTGTTTTAGAGATGTGGATACAAGCTTCGGGAGCTGGTATTTGATCATGAGGATGCTTCCCTAATGCATAAACTTCACTACAGTTATTATGGATCGCATCACTCGCTCCCTCGCAGCCACGCACCACTGCATGGCCTTGACGTCCTAATTCCTAACTCCTTCAACAGAGAATATATGTATCCCCCATCCTCCAACGCCCAGCCCACTCTCCCCACCCAATCACCTCTGCTCAACCTCCTCACTCCATCACCCAAGGCTTGCAACCTCACTGTGGCCGCCCAGGATAAACTCTCATAAACTTTCCCAGTTTAAGGAAAATCTGCCCTCACTTCACCCACCGTTTATTCCAAACCCTCATCTCCACCCTCATTCTTTGATATGATATGATATGATATGATATGGCATTTATAACGCGCCTATACACATGTGTATAGGCGCCGCCATTCTCAGCAAGTTGGACTACTGCTCGACCCCACTCATTTGTCTCCCACTCTACTCCTAGACTCCTCTACACAGAATTCCTAACTTGACCCCTCACACCCTTTTGAACCTGCTATGATGCCCGCCATCTCACCACATCACAACTGTTCAGTATGGTTAGCCATGTAAAACTGTTTGCCATGCAAATACCCCCTCTTCCACACAAATCTATGTTCATTTTGCTCCTGCTCTCTTGCTGGCTGCATCTCTCTTTACCTCCTCACACCTGCGATCCTCCTCTCTCCTTGAACTTTCTGCCTCCCGCACATCCGACCACTTGTGTTAATTATTGCTCTAGCCCCTCACAACTGGAATACCCTCTCCACTGACATCAAAGGTAGTCCAACCTAGAAATCAAGACCAGACTCAAATGCCACCTGTTAGCCAGCGAAGTGGCATCCTTCGCCCCCTTGCACAGACCACTAACTGGTCCATGCCCACTTCTAACCATGCCGCAGTTCTCCGTCACCCCTGTAAATGTGTATAAAAGTCGATGCTCAGGCTCTTGGCATTATTGTATACGATATTTATCTGTCCTTGCTCCAGCCCCGATATTTACCCCAGGTCACTCCCCATTATCACATGGTTTCTTTGATGACAATTCACCCACCCTGTTGTAAAGGCAACCTATCCAAGGGCTACCTCTGCTTTCTCTGTAATGACTCACGTGTAGGTCATTTCTGTTAGACATGACATCCTGATTGCTCAATAAATAAAAACACAAATACAAATCATAAAATGGAACCCAAAACAGTAGGAGCACCTCCTCTCAATGGATGGCATGACTTGGACTCTACCACGTCAGTCTAGCTCTAAAGCTCCAATACCAGGACTGCCCCAAACCACCTGCCGCGTTCACAACTAACTGTCTCCACTTTTACACTGCACACACATTGGCCACACACACATCGCAGCTTTATATCTGCTGGTACCAGCCCAACCAGAGCCACCTCAGTGCTCAGCAGAGCCGCTCAGAGCTCCTTGCACCCCCCGTATCTTTAGCTGTGTTGCATACCGCACCCCACACTTCACCAGTGACTTTCCTAGTTTCCCACGGCTGTCATCTAATGGATCTGGGGTGATCCCCTCTGGATAGAACATAGACCCAAATGTCAAACCAAATAGAACCATACCAGCACCAAGGACTCTGGTACTTCCAGCCTGCATCTACCCTTTTTTGGTAACCCTACGTGCTTCAAGGCCACAAGCATTGGCAAATCCAATCGTTTTGGCTTTTGCATAGGCATTGGCCAAAACTGTTGGATTTTGCCACTGCTTTCTTTTAACATGACTTCTGTGGGATGACTCCTACATTTATAAATCACGAGGCTTAAGACACGTGCTTAAGGCATTTTACGGAACCAGTAGATTTTTTTTATAGTGGCCGTTAAGCCATTAACACTTAGAAGACTGCTTTGGAATAACACAGTACAAAGTTTGATGTTGCTGCTTGGTAAAGATAGCTCAAAGAGACTCAAGGAAGATGTGTTTTGGGCAGGAAGGGACAGGTAGTGGGTGGGAATGGCCATATGAATTAACAGGGGCATGGGCAGTCAATAGGAGGGTAAACAACCAGAGAACACCCAAAGGTTGTGTTTATAACCTTACATCCCATCTCCCTTTTAGCTGTACTCCAATGCAATAGTTTCAGCTTATAGGTGGCGCTTGAGCACCACCTAATAGTCAAAAACAAAAAGAGGAACGGTGCACTTTACAAGACAAATGTATCCTACATTACAATTAAATGGGGTAACAAAACACTTATTACAGTGCTCGGAAGAGCAGTAGCGAGAAAAATGTGATATTCTGATTCATAAACTTGCAATAATAGGGAGTGTTCAATAGAACATTGTCATGGGTTATTTGTATACCCAACGTCTGCTTCAAAGCTCTGTGTGGGCAATTTACAGAAAGCCACTTCACTGAACTGTGGCTTGGGAACAGTTCAGGGAGCTGACGCTTGAAGGTACCTGATGAAGGGGAGGAGTGGGGGGTGACTGCAGGCAGTTAATTTCGGTTGCTATGTATTTCATTAATTGATTTGAAGCAACAGCAACACGTGAAGAGAACATATGTATTCCATGAAAAACGCAGATTAAGGCCTTTGTTAAGATCATGCGCCTTTTGGACACTTTTTCGAAGGACATTTAGGATCCGTTGCACATAAGTTAATTTTTATGCTGTATATTAACTTGATGCAGACCTTTTGTTTTCTTAAACCTACTCTGCACTTGGATAATGACACTTTTTTTATAAAATACAAAAAAAATGGAAACATATCTGCATAATTCCACTCCTTTGGCCTGTTGCCGCTTGTTTGTGCTGCTCCCAGTTTTACTTATGCCCCTAGTGTGCCCCTCTCTCCCCGTTATTCATTGCTAGAGACTCCACTGCATAGCTGTGAAGCTGCCCGATGGCCCCAGTTCTACTTATGCCTCCAGTGTGCCCCTCTCACCCCTTTATTGATTGCTAGAGACTCCACTGCATAGCTGTGCAGCTGCCTGATGGCCCCAGTTCTGCTTATGCCCCCAGTTTGCCCCTCTCACCCCTTTATTGATTGCTAGAGTAGGGACTCCACTGCATAGCTGTGCAGCTGCCTGATGGCCCCAGTTCTACTTATGCCCCCAGTTTGCCCCTCTCACCTCTTTATTGATTGCTAGAGACTCCGCTGCATAGCTGTGAAGCTGCCCGATGGCCCCAGTTCTACTTATGCCCCCAGTGTGCCCCTCTCACCCCTTTATTGATTGCTAGAGACTCCACTGCATAGCTGTGCAGCTGCCTGATGGCCCCAGTTCTACTTATGCCCCCAGTTTACCCCTCTCCACCCGTTATTGATTGCTAGAGACTCCACTGCATAGCTGTGAAGCTGCCCCATGGCCCCAGTTCTACTTTTGCCCCCAGTGTGCCCCTCTCACCCCTTCATTGATTGCTAGAGACTCCACTGCATAGCTGTGAAGCTGCCCGATGGCCCCAGTTCTACTTATGCCCCCAGTGTGCCCCTCTCACCCCTTTATTGATTGCTAGAGACTCCACTGCATAGCTGTGCAGCTGCCTGATGGCCCCAGTTCTACTTATGCCCCCAGTTTACCCCTCTCCACCCGTTATTGATTGCTAGAGACTCCACTACATAGCTGTGCAGCTGCCTGATGGCCCCAGTTTTATTTATGCCCTTAGTTTGCCCCTCTCCCCCCATTATTGATTGCTAGAGTAGAGACTCCACTGCATAGGTGCGCAGCTGCCTGGTGGCCCCAGTTCTATTTATGCCCTTAGTTTGCCCCTCTCCCCCCATTATTGATTGCTAGAGTAGAGACTCCACTGCATAGGTGCGCAGCTGCCTGGTGGCCCCAGTTCTATTTATGCCCTTAGTTTGCCCCTCTCCCCCCATTATTGATTGCTAGAGTAGAGACTCCACTGCATAGGTGCGCAGCTGCCTGGTGGCCCCAGTTTTATTTATGCCCTTAGTTTGCCCCTCTCCCCCCATTATTGATTGCTAGAGTAGAGACTCCACTGCATAGGTGCGCAGCTGCCTGGTGGCCCCAGTTCTATTTATGCCCTTAGTTTGCCCCCCCCATTATTGATTGCTAGAGTAGAGACTCCACTGCATAGCTGTGCAACTGCCTGGTGGCCCCAGTTTTATTTATGCCCTTAGTTTGCCCCTCGCCCTCGTTATTGATTGCTAGAGTAGAGACTCCACTGCATAGGTGCGCAGCTGCCTGGTGGCCCCAGTTCTATTTATGCCCTTAGTTTGCCCCTCTCCCCCCATTATTGATTGCTAGAGTAGAGACTCCACTGCATAGGTGCGCAGCTGCCTGGTGGCCCCAGTTCTACTTACGCCCTTAGTTTGCCCAACTCCCCCCATTATTGATTGCTAGAGTAGAGACACCACTGCTTAGCTGCGCAGCTGCCTGATGGCCCCAGTTCAGCACCATGGACAAGAATGCACCTCTGTGGGCGCATTGGAAGAATGGGATCTTTTATTTGTCAGTATTCGCATGTGCAGCTATGTTTGTGGATACTGTGGTGCGCCCATTACTGAGCATGCGTCCGATGCACGTCACCTCTGTGGGAACCTGAAAAGAAGTGAACACTAAATGTACGCAAACTTGGCCAGGAGTCAAAGCTGGAACAGCCTGTGAGGATGAGCTGGCACACTGGCTTCATTGCCACCGTACAAGCCATCGGGCAATTTCTGATACATGCCCTTTGACATCCGTCCTTGATATCTGCAAGCCTGGCCAAAGACTTTCACTGCAAATGAAATGGACAGCCTGTCTGAGAGCGCTAGAGGGCTAAGCAAGGGGTGGGGTATGGGCTAATCACATGCAGTGCCGGTTACATGGCAGAGGGGGAGCAGGAACTTCTGGGAGAACACAGAAGAAAGGCTCATTAACTGATGAGCTGGAGAGGGTGAAAGCGGGAGCTGCTGAGTGGACGTAGAAGAAATGCTTACTGAGGAAAGGAAGGGATTCTGAGAGCACAGAGAAGAAAGAGTCATTAAATTGAATGTGAGCTGAAGAGGGAGAAAGTTGGAGCTGCTGAGAGGACACAGAAGAAAGGAACGTTTACTGCTGAGCTGAAGCGGGGGAAAGCGAGAACTTCCGAGATAACAAAGAAGAAAGGCTGATTAACAGATGAGATGAAGAGAGGGGAATGCGTGAACTTCTGAAATACCAGTGAACAAAGGCACATTGACTGATGAGCTAAAGAGGGGGAAGTGAGTTCTGCTGCAAGGACATAGCAGAAAGGAGTATTAACTACTGAGCTGACGAGGAGCAAGCGAGAGCTGCTGACATGCCAGAGAAGAAATGCTCATTAGCTGATGAGCTGTAGATGGGTAAAGTGAGCACTGCTAAAAAGAACACACGAGAAAGGAGCATTAACTGTTGAGATGAAGAGGCAGAAAGTGAAAACTTCTGAGACGACAGAGGAGAAAGGCTCATTAACTAATGATCTGTAAAGGGGGAAAGTAAGTGCTTCTGAAAGGACAGAGAAGAAAGGAGCGTTAACTGCTGAGCTGAAGAGGGGGAAAGCGAGTGCCGCTGAGAGGACACAGAAGAAAAGGAGCATTAACTACTGAGGTAGGAGGGGGAAGGCAAGAGCTGTTGGGAGGATACATAAGAAACGCTCATTAACTGATGAGCTGAAGAAGGGAAAAGTGAGTGCTGCTGAGAAGACACAGAAGAAAGGGGCGTTACGTAATGAGCTGAAGAGGAGGTAAATGAGAGTTGTTGGGAGGATGCAGAAGAAATGCTCACTATCTGATGAGCTGGAGAGGGGGAAAGTGTGAGCTTCTGAGAGGACACGGAAAAAAAGGATCATTAACTGATGAGATGAAAAGGTAGAATGTGGTAGTTGCTGAGAGAATAGAGAAGAAAGGCTCATTAACTGAGAGCTGTAGAGAGGAAAGTGGGAGCTCCTGAAAGGACACAGAAGAAAGGAGCGTTAACTGCTGAGCTGAGGAGGGGGAAAGGACAACTTCTGAGATAACAGAGAAGAAAGGCTCATTAACTGCTGAGCTGAAGAGGGGAAAAGCGAGCGCTGCGTAGAGGACACAGAAGATAAGGTGCATTAACTACTCCACTGAAGAGGTGGAAAACAAGAGCTGTTAGGAGGATACTGAAGAAAGGCTCTTTAACTGATGAGCTGAAGAGGGGTAAATGTAGCGCTGCTGAGAGGACACAGAAAAAATCAGAATTAACTGCTGAACTGAAGAGGGAGAAAGCGAGTGCTGCTGAGAGGACACAGAAGATAGGCTCATTAACTACTGAGCTGAAGAGGGGGAAACCAGAGCTGTAAGGAGGATACCGAAGAAGGGCTCATTAACTGGTGAGCTGGAAAGGGGGAACGTGGGAGCTGCTGAGAGGACACAGAAGAAAGGCTCATTATTAACTGATCAGATGAAGAGGGGTAAAGTGGGAGTTGCTGAGAGGATAGAGGAGAAAGGCTCATTAACGGAAGAGGGGAAAGTGTGAGCTGCTGAGAGGACAAAGAAGAAGGGCTCATTAACAGATGAGATAAAGAGGAGGATGCGGATGAAAAGAGAATTAAGTGCAGAGCTTGAAGGGGAGGAAAGTGGGAGCTGCTAGGAGGAAGGAGAAGAAAAGAGCAGTAGCTGCTGAGCTGAAAATAGGGAGGAGCAGGAGCTGCTAAGAGGCGGAATAGAAAAGTGCAGTATATGCTGAGGTGAAAGAAGGGAAGCCGGAGCTATTCAAAGGGCAGGAATGAAAATAGCAGGAATTGCTGAAGTGGAAATTGGTGGAAGCAGGACCTACTAAGAGGACCCAGCAGAAAGGAACATTAAATACTGAGCTGAAGAGGGGGAACAAGGTCGTTGTTATGAGAACAGTGGAGAAAAGAGCCTTAACTGCTAAGGCACAAAGAGAAAGGAGAAAGCGGGAGGTGCTCAGAGGAAAAATAAGAAAAGAGCAGTAACTGCTTATTTGAAAATAGGGAGAAAGTAGAAGCAGCTAAGAGGACAGAATAGATAAGAGCAGTGACTGCTGAGCTGAACATAGGGGGAAGTAGAAGGAGCTAAGAGAGCAGAATAGATAAGAGCAGTGACTGCTCAGCTGAAAGTAGGGAGAAAGTAGAAGCAGCTAAGAGGACAAAATATATAAGAGCAGTGACAGCTGAGCTGAACATAGGGAGAACGTAGAACAGCAAAGAGGGTGGAATAGATAAGAGCAGTGACAGCTGAGCTGAAAATAGGGAGAACGTAGAACAGCAAAGAGGGCAGAATAGATAAGAGCAGTGACAGCTGAGCTGAAAATAGGGAGAAAGTAGAAGCAGCTAAGAGGGCAGAATAGATAAGAGCAGTGACAGCTGAGCTGAACAGAGGGAGAAAGTAGAAGTAGCTAAGAGGGCAGAATAGATAAGAGCAGTGACAGCTGAGCTGAACATAGGGAGAACGTAGAAGCAGCAAAGAGGGCAGAATAAATTACAGCAGTGACTGCTGAGGTAAACATAGGGAGAAAGTAGAAGCAGCTAAGAGTGCAGAATAGATAACAGCAGTGACTGCTGTGGTGAAAATAGGGAGAAAGTGGAAGCAGATAAGAAGGCAGAATAGATAACAGCAGTGACTGCTGAGGTGAAAATAGGGAGAACGTAGAAGCAGCTAAGAGGGCAGAATAGAAAAAGCAGTGACTGCTGTGGTGAAAATAGGGCGAAAGTAGAAGCAGCTAAGAGGGCAGAATAAATAACATCATGATTGCTGACCTGAAAATAGGGAGGAGCCGGAGCTGCTAAAATGCAGAATAGAAAAGTGAAGTATATGCTGAGGTAAAAGAATGGAAGCAAGAACTATTCAAAGGGCAGGAATGAAAATAGCAGGAATTGCTGAAGTGGAAATTGGTGCAAGCAGGACCTACTAAGAGGACACAGAAGAAAGGAGCATTAACTTCTGAGCTGAAGAAGGGGGCGAGGTCGTTGTTATAAGAACAGTGGAGAAAAGAGCCTTAACTGCTAAGGCAAAAAGAGAAAGCAGAAAGTGGTCGCTGCTTGGAGGACAAATGAGAAAAGAACAGTAACTGCTTAGTTGAACATAGGGAGAAAGTAGAAGCAGCTAAGAGGGTAGAATAGATAAGAGCAGTAACTGCTGAGCTGAAAATTGGGAGAAAGTAGAAGCAGCTAAGAATGCAGAATATATAAGAGCAGTGACTGCTTAGATGAAAATAGGGAGAAAGTAGAAGCAGCTAAGAGGGCAGAATAGATTACAGCAGTAACTGCTGAACTGAAAATAGGGAGAAAGTAGAAGCAGCTAAGAGGGTAGAATAGATAAGAGCAGTAACTGCTGAGCTGAAAATAGGGAGAAAGTAGAAGCAGCTAAGAATGCAGAATATATAAGAGCAGTGACTGCTGAGGTGAAAATAGGGAGAAAGAAGAAGCAGCTAAGAGGGCAGAATAGATAAGAGCAGAGACTGTTGAGCTGAAAATAGGGAGAAGGTAGAAGCAGCTAAAAGGGTAGAATAGATAAGAATGCTAAGACTGCTGATAAGACTGCTGAGGTGAACAGAGAAGGAAAGCAGGAACTTCCGATAGTCAGGAAAGAAAAGAGTGGGAACTGCTAAATTGAAAAGAGAAGAGAGTAAGCAGGCACAGCTCAAAGGTAAAGAAGAAAAGGGCAGGAATGGATACGTTGAAATGAGAGGGGAGGTGGAACTTCCGAGAGAACAGGAAAGAAATTAGCAAGAAGTGCTGAAGTGAAAAGGGCGGGAGCGGGGTGGGAGCAGGTGCTGTTGAGAGGACAGGGAAGAAAAGAACATTCAAAGCTGAGGTGAAAAGTGTGGGATGCTGTCGCTGCGGATAGGACAGGGGAGAAAAGAGCATTAACTGCTGGGCTGAAAGGTGGGGGTGCTAGAGCTGCTGAGACGACAGGGAAGGGGCAAAGCAGGAACTTTCGACAGGTCGTGGGAGAAAAGGGCAGTAATTGCTGAGGAAAAAGAGGGTGGGAGCCAGATCTCATGGGGAGACCTAGAAAACAATAAGAAGCAACGGCTGCGGAGGAAAAAAACAAGAGCTTTCCTACTGAGACGGAAGGTGGAGAGAAGTTTAGCGGAAGGAAAGAGTGTGAACTCCTGGGGAGGGCAGGGGACGGAGCAGCACATGTGAGGAGACAGGGTGGCAAGAACAGATAATGATGGCACAATGAAGGAAGAGAGGTGAGCTTTTGAGGGAGGGAGCAGGAACCCTAGAAAGGGACAGGCATGAGGGAGTTATAACTGTGAGGGCACAGAGGAGGGAAACAAGTAACACACGAGAGCGCCCAGGCAGGAGCAGAGGACCGAAAAGGCCCTTTCTGTCCCCGAGGTCTGGACGGCGAGATTGTGCTGCCGGGAACCGATGCGCCCCCGCCCAGCGCACACCTCCAGGAGACTTTCCCCCGGCGGGTGGGGGCTACCCCTGCGCTCGGCTCACTGGCCTTTTTGTCCAGGGACAGAAATAGTTCCGAGCAGTTTATTTGGAAACGGAAAAGGCCCGTCTGCCGCTTTTCCTTCTCGGCTTCCTTTCCCGCGCTGGCGTCATCGGCGGAAACGGGTGATTTACCGCCGTCCACGCAGGGCTGCTGGCTCCTGGTGAAAGGGGGCCCGGCCGGCGCTCGCAAGGCACCTCGGTGGGTTAAGTGGGGTGTGTGGTGAATTACTTCACACCCAGACGTCATCAAACAAAGGGGCTTTCTGGAATCAACATTGCTGCTGAGTTCTCCCTGGAATTGTGTGTGTTGTACGCGGAGCAGTTCGTGTAGCGAGTCTGCTGCGGAGATCAGTGTGTAATGTCCAGCTGCGGAGATCAGTGTGTAATGTCCAGTTGCCAGGGCTGGAAATACTTTTGTGTTCCAGAGTAAAGGGGTGGCCTAGTGTAGAATCATGGCAGGCAAGTGCTGGGCTTGTAAAAATTGTATAAAACAGGTCTGAAATACAACAAAGCCCGCCCTATTTCAGCACCAGGGCCACCCATACATCGGTGAAGGTCGCACAGGCATCAGCTCTACTTTTCGTCTGACTCTGAACTCGGGAAACCATGTTTGCAGCTCCCCCAATCTGTGGAATTAAGACCCAACTCCAGCAGTGGCCGTTGTGAATGTGACAAAATATCTCAGTAGGTTAATGCGCATG
The DNA here is from genome assembly GCF_040938575.1 of Ambystoma mexicanum. NCBI lineage: Eukaryota > Metazoa > Chordata > Amphibia > Caudata > Ambystomatidae > Ambystoma > Ambystoma mexicanum. The sequence continues at coordinate 925,031,400 of NC_090923.1, forward strand.
CTGGTCATAGCCATACCAGCCTACATTTGAAAATCAAAATTCCTGAGATGTATGCCCCGCCCACAGCCACACAAGACTCCGCCCCTGTACACACGGCTCCGCCCACACGCCCCGCCCACCTGTCAAAAAGTTAAACTCGGTTGTTGTAGCCTTCAGTTTGCTTACTATTGCATTGAAAATAATTCATTCAATGCTATAGTAAGCAAAATGAAGGCGGCGCCGCCGCCAAAATAATAGTGCTCTCAATCCATGTCATTGGATTGTAAGCACTATTATTGTGGCACGGCGCCTTCAGTTTGCTTACTATAGCATTGAATGAATGATTTTCAATGCTATAGTAAGCAACATGAAGGCGGCACCGCCGCCGTAATAATAGTGCTTTCAATCCAATGACATGGATTGAAAGCACTATTATTATGGTGGTGCAGGCAGTGGGCATGAACATTTCGTGCCGTTTCCGGGCCCGTCATATTCTCCACCTGATTGCCTACCGGCGGCAGCCAATCAGGTGGAGAATATGACGGACACGGAAAGAATCTCAAAATTCCTGAGATTCAAGGAACTTTTCCAGAGACCCGGAGAAATGCTTGAAATTCCGGAGTCTCCGAAAAAATTCCAGAGGTTAGGCAGGTATGGTCATAGCATTTGATCTGGTTGCCCACAGAACCATACAACAGTTCCCATTAGATAGGTAAAAACATACCATAATTTATGAGCAATGGCTTTTAAATAAATAGTCAACAATATCCTAAGAATAATTTGGGGAAGTTATTTGATAATATATTTAAAAGTTTATTTCACGTTTGGTGCTAACTCACTGAGGCCACAGAGTATTGATAACATATGTCATCCATCTTTAGCACCAAGACACAGTAGATGGAGGGTGGATATGCACCTGTTATGTGTATGTTATCAATGATAATATAAGTAAGGGATGTTTATAATAATTTACCCCAACTGTACATTCTATGACTATTATAAGTCACAAAGAGGTCACAAAGAGGTTCCATTCTGTATAAGGTCTTACCCTTATTCATTGACGATGGATTCGTTGAATCCATCTTAGTCGAATACGGGTAGCCGAATCCACCAGCCACCGACTGTCTCACAGAGTGAACACAGGATCAGTGAACTCTTGTATTGCTATTCTAGTGTTTACAGAGTGAGGTCAGAGTGAATGATGCATGAGTGCAATTCATGTATAATGGTATTGTTTGTGCTGACCCTTAGGCCCTGATCCACAGGGCATTTTCTAATGGGGTTTTGTCATTATAAAACGGTTCTGTGAATTGGGCCCTTATGTTCCATCCAGGGAGAGGGTTGGAAGAAGGAAGCCTAGATGGTGAGCAACGGTGGATCCACCTCTTATGTTCTTTATGTAACTAAACGTAGTACAATGCTTATTAAATATACTTACCGGTAAACCTACCCGAAGTATCATGGGACCTACTTTACTACATGAATGCATAGTCCTCTTTCTATATGCAGGGTTCAAGGTACGGAGCCAGGAAGTGGTGCAAGGTGTGGCGAAGATGAGCCGGCAATGAAATGGGCGGAGGGAAGGGGTTTGGGAGTTTCACTGCAGTTAGAGGGCATGGGGGAGTGGGATTAAGGTCAGGGGGTATTGGATGGCCTGGTCTCAGGGTGGTTGGTATTGGGGCTGTGACAAATCAACTTCCGGAGCACCAGTGGTCCAGGGATGAATATAGGTTTTTAAACCATCAATCAGTCCCACACCTCTAGTACACCAGAGGGATCTGAACAGATTGGAAACACAAGCAAATTATAAACTTCTTGTCCAATTTTGGTAACGTGGATTGAACGGCAGTCTTATCTCTGCAAGGTTGTGGATCGTTGGTTAGTTGAAACACAGTAAAAATACCATTGTTACCCAATGATAAAAGGGACTGTCCATTCAAGGTTTTATACACATATCTATTTTTTTATTATCACAACAGACAGTTTTAGCACACTACAAAACACAACCCACCCTGTAAAGGAATGCAGAGGATAGACATTCAAGAAGGAAAAGGGATGCACTCGGGATACTGATAGGAGGGTAGTCGGTAAAGTCATGAATTGAAATAGTTCAAGGATATTTGGTTTCAACACAAATGGAGCAATGGATCGTAAAATGTACCTAGGGGCCTTCGGAGAAGGACCAGGGGGACAGAAACACAATGTACAATGTGCTTGTAGAAGTTCAGAGAGCTCGAAGTGTAGAGTCGGTTTCAGTGCGCTTTGCAGCTTCTGCAACAGAGTTCAAGATGGGAGACAGCTGCCGGTATCAGGCAGCAGGTAATTTGGCGAGTGAGGCTGGATGGATGGCTGCAGGCTGGCCTACACAGCGGCTCGAGGTCAGGAATCATATTGCTGGTCAGCGGGTCTGAAACACTGGTCGAGGCGTCTCTGACAGCACTCGAGTCTGCGGCATAACAACAGTCAACCGTGCATTCAGTTGCAGCTCAACGGGCTTGACTGGCTCAAAAATGTCCTTTAAGGTTTAAAGCCAAATGGGCCACAGTGATTGGGGTAGGCTACCTTGATGAACCAATCCTGCGTCCACACCAACAATCTCCTGTATGTTTGAGGTCATAACCAGAGTGCTTTGCAACTGAAAAGGTAAAGGGGTGAACACATGTAATACTAAGTCCCACCCCTCTTCCTGTCTGATGTGGATCAAAGGGTCTCTCTAGTTAATTGAGCTCTCTGTGGTTCCGGATGAATGCGGCAGATCTCCCTTGAAGCTGCTGTGCAACCAGACTTTCTGACTTCTATAAACGACATTCTCGACCTTCTGAATGGAGTCCCCCTGCAGGGATTACTCCTGTAAACGGCTGTCGCAGACATAGCAGTTCTCTGCCCTTGATACTAAGATTCGGGAGCTACCTTCAGGTTGACACAGATGCATATCAAAGGTTGTTGGGGTTTCCTGTCTCCTTTGTAAACTCTGCAGCCAGGCCTGATGTGTTCCTGTTTGAATTAAACTCTGATTAGCATGCACATCTGCCACCAGCAGCAGACCCTAAACAAAGGGAAAGGGTGGATCCATGGAGCCTTTGTTAGGTAATTAGGCCGGCCATAGTAGGAAGAAGGATTGGACCTCCCCCTCTGAGATGACAGGTGTAATCCTGGCTGTCATATCCAAACTAAATATGACATAGGGGGGGCGGCGCCTGTAGGCTCTGTCCACCCAGAGTACACGGGTCTATGCTTTTGTCGTGTCATACAGTGAGCATAGGAAAATGTGTGCGTGTTAGCCCCACACATTTTCTGGAGGTTGATCTACCATCAATCAATTTCATATAACATTTTTAAAAAGCCCAGGTGAGAGCACACCCACCGTGCGGATGGTCCAATTCCTCACAGTGGCGATGCCCCACATTCAGATACAGACAGGAGGGAGGTGGGGTGAGTGCAGCATGGGGGTCAAACCTACCATTAACAAGGACAGCTGGGGCCTGGTGGTAGGGGATGAGAGATTAAAGGATTTAGCAGATGGGAAGGTGGGAGGGACGTTCAGTGGGTGGGTACTCGTGGGTTGGGGATTTGACCAGCTGTGATTCGGTCGAATCATATGCATCCCTCTATAAAGCATGATTTTGACAGTCTGAGATAGCCTCACACAGTCAGATAACGCATAGATGATTGGTAATATGCTCAAAATGCAGCTGATGGAGGAAAGTGTTTATATATAGTACCAAAAAGATAATTGGTATTTTCCTTTTCGAGCAGTTGACGGGTGCCATGGAGTTTGAAAAACGTCCACTGTAAATATCAGCAGTAATATCAGCTGTGTTTTAAGTTTTGGTAAGTGCTGCTGCCTGTAATTTAATCCATTCTGACTCTTATATTTGATTGACCTTGTGTCAGGAAGTGTTTGCTTGCGACACAACTAGGGTATCTAAAATGTTATCGATCAGCTGCGATGTCGGAATAAGAAAATTGGCCAGCTAAAATGTCCCAACTATATAATTATACTATGACTGGACTGTTGTGATATCACACAAAAAGCGGACTATAGATAATCAGCCGGCTGTGATGTCACTTCTAGAAAGCTTGGATCTGGCATTTGTGATGTCACAAGATGATTATATAATATAATTGATCAAGTTAGATGTCACAGCTAGATGATAATATGATCAGGCAGATGTGACGAAATAATGAGAGGTTTATGATAAAGTTGTATTATTAAATGATTGAAGAGTTGTGATGTCATAACAAGAGGATTATAATATGCCAGCTGTAATGCCACAATGGGAGCATAACATGATTGAGCGCTTGTTTTGTCAGAGCAAGAATATTAAAACACAATTGGCCAACTGTGAGGTCACAGGATCATATAGGATATACAGTACGTCTACCGTATGTTATAAAGATATGGGACATCATTGAGGAGTTATGTGACCCGATAGAACAAGCCGGGTTATTTTATAAGGTCAAAGAGCTCCCAGGTGTACACGTACAGTGGTGGTATTGTAGGCCCAACAACACATGGCTACATTGTTATCCCACCTAGTTTTTGGTCTCATCCTAAAGCCGATACATGGTATGGCCCAAATGGTCGTATATAAAATACACGTGGAATCTGTTAAGGTTGTTTTAAAAAAACAGTTTATAATGTGTTGCAAACAAATATTGTAGGCAAACAGTGGGATTGTTTTGTGTGTAAATTCATTGCGCCTCTTGCAAACTGGTGTGTACAATAAGAATTATTTATTTACATTCACTGGTTTTCAGCAAAATAATGTCAACCAATATGATCAGTTGTAACCATGGGACGTTATATCATCATTGATACAAACATGAAAATATAAAGTTTGTGGTTGTAACCACTTACAGCCCTGAGGAAGAGCTTTTTGCTTGAAACACGTGTCAGCTAATTTCAAAGTAAATTTGGCTAACTATCAGCAGATTTCTGTTGGTAACTTAAAGACAACATTTGCCCTATAAGCACCAGTCGCATAGTATGTCAGTGCTAGAGCGGAACATGTTGGTTGAAATTACTGTGCTGACAACCATAGAATGGAAATGAATAACTATTTTCGTACACACCAATTTGCAGGAGGCGCAGTTAATTTCCCCCTAAAACTCTGTCACTGTATTTCGAAGTTTAAGGACGACCTGAGAAGCGTCCAACTTTTTGGAATCTATCTGTGAGTGACATTGTTGTATTGACGTGCATCAGGAAAACACACCTAGTGGCGCAGGAAGCAGAATTATATCTTCGCAGAGTTTGATATTTTTTCAACGGCACAGTGCATCTTTTCAGCCCTCACAGAATTAGGGAATTTAATTTAGACGAGATGCCTTCACATGAATAGGATTCGAAAATTCTGTAAGCATGTTTAGTCAAATTAAATTAAATTCCGGGTTTGTGGTTTAAAAAAAATGGTAAAAAGAAGAGGGAGGGTCTCATTTTACCCATGTACCGAATTGACCAAAGCCATCTTAAAAAGAATCCCTCTCTTCTCCAGTGTCCAGCGTTCAAAAAAGAAGTGCTAGCTAACAAGGCTCCTGTACTAAACTCCAGCAATACACTAACTAAACAGGCTTCCGCAAGTATCTCCTTATCGACTAAATATGTTTAACTAACTCGCTTCGCTCCGGCCTTTAACTTGGGCTACCAGGCCGTTAGCCCCCGGTATAGCCCGTGGAACGGGTTACTGATGCCATAGTGTGAATCGCCAATCGCAGCCACTGCAGAAGAAAGAATCCTCAAAGCTTGGCACCTCTAGTTAAATACCCTAGTGCCATTTGGGATTCTGCTCTGTGATGGCTCAAGACAACAGCATTGTGACCTCACATCCAACTGTAATATACTATTGCAGGTGGATGTGATGTCCTTTTCTTATTACAGGTGAGAAGTGGTGCCGCATCCTGACTGTAATGAGAGCAGTATTTATTTACAGGTTCTGATGCAGGCATTGGAGGGTGGCATGTATTAAACACATGGTATGCATGATACCAAGTGTAGCGAAATACAGATATTATGTATAGTTCAGGATAGTCTTAGAATCCGTCGGTACTGACATGCCTCTTATGATGTAACTGACTAATTGTGGCATCATCGCATTGCACATGAGAGACACTGATGCATTGCTCGACCCAGTCAAAGCCAACCTTATCAAACACACGTCTAAGGTGTTTCCCAGCCACTCACTTAAGTTAGCCCCTCCTTATGCTGGAAGCCATTCTGCCACTAGCCCCTCCCACCTCGGCGCGGATTCCCACCCAAGACGAAATCCATCCATGACCTGAGCCCCATCCGGGCCTGAGGCTAGCCCCTACTCTGAGACCCATCTCTTCTCCTAGTTCCATGCCCACGCCAAGGCCCATCCTGATCCGCGGCCCATTCCTTCAGCAATGCCCAGACTCACTACAAGACCTGCCCTGCACCCGGGTCCCATTGCCACTGGCAGGCCCATCCCCGAACTCACTGGATCCCCATTCTGGATCATCACCGCAGCAAAAATTAAATATGTTTTTGTTCTGTTATTAGAAAGACTAAGATACCCCCAAGAATGTACATTATGACGGTATTAAATTCACCTCAGAGTTCAGTCCCTGTAAAGCACTCGACTGGCACCGAACGAGTCAGTGACCCTTACTATATTCATAATTTACTTTTGGGGGGTTCAATGGCTAATATATCATATTAAAAATAATTAATTATTTATTAGACTTCAAAGTGAAATTACAAGATAACATTGTGAATGTTTTGCCTGGAGAACACAGACCACTTCTCCGAATGCAGGGTCAGATGACTTATTATATATAATTCTCAATTTATCACGGCACTTAAAGGTGTTGGGGTCAATGGGCGATACACCAGGGCGAATGAATGCCCCTGGACACACCTCAGAACCCGAAATAACACTCATGTCTCAGTGCTGCTTCTTACACTGCGGCCGCTAGTCACAAGACCCCTCTGTTCCGACTCAGAAAGGCACTTCTGGCAATAGGCGCAACTTGAAGGGCACTGGCTCTGAAAGAGTTAAAGCTGCCAGGCGCCAGACACCGCGGACCCCCAGCACTGGCTGAACACGCGCAGTGACCACTTCACGAACACGCGCGAAGGACGCGCCTCACTGAACGGGCTGTGTCGCGCGCTAATGGAGAAAAAATAGGACCTTCGCCAGAACCTGATTTCCAAATTGATAATAAGTGTACTTTTAGTTGCTTTTTAAATTCCTAGACTCTAAATTGCAAGTAATAAATTCCTACTTTCCATGAACCGATGTTTTTCCATCCGTGGTTTATTTTCCTAGCGAATTAAATGTATTTTTTTTTTAAAAAAGAACGTATGACTGGTTAAGTCACATCAAATTGTTTTTTTAGACGCCGTGCAATTTTTATCACATTTGTATTTGCATGCTAGGTTTTTTTGTGTGCAAATCCTTCATGCGCAATTCGAAATTCGGTCAAAATGTCCCTTTTTGTGTTCTGTCTCCCAAAAGATTGACGCGCCCCGGCAAACAGGCGTGTGACTCCCTGTCCCCTTCTTTTTGTGCGAGATAATTGTGTTATTTTGCCCTGACAATAACAGCCGCACGCCCAGGGGTGGGCTGCTGAAAGGACGTGTAGCCAGGTAATACAAACGGGTGTCTCTGGGAGGCCGGCAGGGCTGGGACCATGTCCTTCGTTCGCTATCACGTGCTACTATGAGTGGACTCTGGACCCGCCCACAACCTCTAAGGAAGGACTGATGATTTTAGATCTGCTGCCAGCTGATGTGCTTGTTGGGACGCCCCCAACCTCCTCCCTTGTATTGGCCGATGCTGGTACTTGGCAGCGGAACGACTCTATCATTAGTGGCAGGGACCAGTGATCAGGGACGTCATTTTACCAAAATGCCAGGGGTAGCGGAAGTGACTTCAAACGACCCTTGACCCCTTGATGACATCACAGCAAGTGATGTCATTTGACCCCACCCCGAAGTGATATCACGGGAAGCGATGGAACATGACCTTTCACCCATTGACAAAACAGGAAGTGGCATCACATAGCATTATACACTATGAAAAATATGGTTACGATATTACTATAATATGATGTACATTTCATACAAGAATGGATCGCCATATGTATCGTTAAGATCAGTGTTTACAGGCCCATATTACCAAATGACTGTGAATGCAAGCAGACGTCCATGACCAAATGATAATTATGTGTTATTATATAACATTTACGCTCAAGCGCTTTATATAGAAAAAAGAAACACACAATATCTCCCAACCTGTGTTGGTACTCATTTATCAACCTCAGAAGAATGAAAGGTGTTTAAGAACAGACTAAATCAGTAACTCACCCCCTGAAGTGTGCCTGAAATAAACCTTTAAAGATTCTAGCAATTATTGTATAGAATTCCAGAAGGAAACATTATTTGGTATTCCTATTCTTTCTTATTTAGGGTCAATGCGGAAAGTGTTAGACTTGTGGCACTCCTGTTCTTATTTTTCTTGTTTTTTAAAAAATCCAGACACTCTCGAAGTAAAGAGCCACAAGGTGCTGGCCACAGCCCAGGAGCTTGCATAACAAAACAAAAACTAAAACATTTTTTTTAGAAGTCGCAAAGGAGACCACAGAGGTCACAAGGGAGACCTCACAGGTCGCAGTTGAGACCTCTGGCGACCCCTAAATGACGTCCCTGCCAGTGATGTGGGAAGGGGAACGGAACTTATCGTTCGCCACAAACGTAGAGACAAACTAGCTAGGTGGTGGAGTGATCGAATATTCTAGACTAGTTACACACCCGCGCGAACGCGGGTGCCTGTAAGCATAACGTGCATGATTTATAAAGCATTTTTCAGTGTCTGTTTCCCATTTAAAAATCGCTTTGTGAAACCGGCTCATTGGGTGTTGGGGGCTGAGCAACATTCCTGTCAGCAAACCACACATCAAAGCTTGCGACAATGGCTGGAGGTGCAGGACAAGGCATACCTAAAGTGGAACTACTCGGCTATAGAGGCCAATCGCCCATTCAAGCAGAGGCTATCTAGGTCTCCAACCGGGGACACAGTTGCTGATATCGTTCAGTGCTTAATGTCTCTCTGGGGGTCCTTGTGATAACCAGAGGCGGTGCTGGGTGTGGGTCTGAGGGGGCTATAGCCCTGGGTCTTTTGGTTGTAGCCCTGGATAGAAGCTCAGAGGCTACAACCAAGCAGCTAGCTAGCCCTGAGTCACGACAGTCCCAACATTAGCGCAGCCCCAGAACTTTTCCAGACCTAGCAACACCCCTGCACTGCGTTCTAGTGAGCAGTGTTACTGGGGGGGTGGGCTTAGGGGGTTATAGCCCTGGGTCTTTTGGTTGTAGCCCCGAATAGAAGCTCAGGGCCTACATCCAAACAGCTAGCTAGCACTGAGTCACGACAGTCCCAAAATTAGCACAGCCCCAGAACTTTTCCAGACCTAGCAATGCCCCAGGCATTGCGTTCTAGTGAGCAGTGTTACTGGGGGGTGCTTAGGGGGCTATAGCCCTGGGTCTTTTGGTTGTAGCCCCGAATAGAAGCTCAGAGCCTACAACCAATCGGCTAGCTAGCCCCGAGTCCCAACTGTGCCTACAACAGCATAGTCTGAGATCTTTTCCAGACCAGGCAACACCCCTGGTGATAACCATTACAATGAGGCGCACACATGCTTACTGACCATTCGGAGGCCGTCATGACTGCATCCATCGAAGGCACCAGTTTCTGACATGACATTATAGGCATCCATTCCCCTACCCATTCGCATCTGTGGGGTTGGAACTGTCTCGGCATCGTTTTTATAATCACATGTGCGGCCTGTCACAGACCAACAGCCAGGGGTGTTGCTAGGTCTGAGAAGGACCCGGGGCTACACTAATGTCGGGACTGTCGGGACTGTGGGCTAGCTAGCCTTTTTGGTTGTAACCCCTGAGCTTCTACTCGGGGCTACAACCAAAAGACACGGGGCTATAGCCCTCTCAGCCCCCACCCCCTCCACCCCCTAGCAACGCCTCTGCAAACAGCCTGTCCTGGTTGGCATGTTTGCCTGTTTACCGTCCACTGACCGTGATGTAAAACACAGAGAATGTCGCCATGTTGCACTTGTGGGTGCCTGCCCTCTGCTCGCGCATTGGTGGAGCATAGTTTCAGATCGATGCCTTGCTGTCGTCACCTGTGCATGTTTGGCTTCTTCCTCAGCATGCGAGGTTATGCCCTGAGAGTGATGCTTCGTTCCCCTTGTATTTGTTTACATTCCCCGACTCTTTGTGATGTGGAGGGTGGAGAAGGATAAGCTTCTGTCGCAGTTGTCGCTTTACCGTCTCTAAAGCATCTTCGTGATATTATATATGGAGAATGGTACTTTGTTGTCACTATTGTATTCTCACTTTCCAAGGGCTCTTGGTGAAGTTTTGGATTGAAGCGAAACTTTGGTGTCACTTCTATCTGCTTCAATACTGCAGACTCTTTCTGAAATATGATAATATATAATAATACCAGGTGTCCATGTTCTGTGTTTACATCCCTCTGACTCTTTCAATACTGCAGACTCTTTCTGAAATATGATAATATATAATAATACAAGGGGTCCATTTTCTGTGTTTACATCCCTCTGACTCTTTCAATACTGCAGACTCTTTCTGAAATATGATAATATATAATAATACAAGGTGTCCATGTTCTGTGTTTACATCCCTCTGACTCTTTCAATACTGCAGACTCTTTCTGAAATATGATAATATATAATAATACAAGGTGTCCATGTTCTGTGTTTACATCCCTCTGACTCTTTCAATACTGCAGACTCTTTCTGAAATATGATAATATATAATAATACAAGGTGTCCATGTTCTGTGTTTACATCCCTCTGACTCTTTCAATACTGCAGACTCTTTCTGAAATATGATAATATATAATAATACCAGGTGTCCATGTTCTGTGTTTACATCCCTCTGACTCTTTCAATACTGCAGACTCTTTCTGAAATATGATAATATATAATAATACAAGGTGTCCATGTTCTGTGTTTACATCCCTCTGACTCTTTCAATACTGCAGACTCTTTCTGAAATATGATAATATATAATAATACAAGGTGTCCATGTTCTGTGTTTACATCCCTCTGACTCTTTCAATACTGCAGACTCTTTCTGAAATATGATAATATATAATAATACAAGGTGTCCATGTTCTGTGTTTACATCCCTCTGACTCTTTGTGATAAGTACTACAAGGCTTTCACTTCTGTGTGCCTACATGTTAACGGCTCTTTCAAATGTCACACACTATGCATGTTGCATTTCTGCCACTTGAGCGTGTTTACATTTTTCTCATTCACTGTGATGTTAAGGAGTGCGAATAATGGCGCCAGGGACCCACCAGTACATGTCTGTGGTGCCATGTATGTTGAGTGTGATACAAGGCTGTCACCTGTGTTTGTTTTATATGTCTCTGCCCCTCTGTGATGTTATAGACCGAGGATGATACTTTACTGTCATGCGTGTTTGTTTACACTCTTCCGACCCTCAGTGCTGTAATAGTCTGAGCAGGGTGCATTGTTGACACTTATCTTTGTTTACCAGCTTCTGACACACTGTGCTGTTATAGACGGAGAATGATAGATATCCTGCTGAATTGCCGATGGGGAGTTATACAATGTTCCTGTTTTTGTTTACAGTGCATTGACTCTTACAGTGCTGTGACCCTATGGGTATACATGTTTTAATTTTGGTGTGTTCAGTTTTGCTGCAGGCTAGAATGGCACATTGTTGTCACTTTGGTTTGTTACATTGTATTGACTCTTTGTGATGTCATAGACCAGGCGGGATGTGTAATAATCTGTTTTGAGTGGGTACATTCTTCTGGCTGCTTGTGATGTCATTGAGAAGAATTAGATATTTCTGCCCCCTTTTGTTTACATTCCATACACTCTTAGTGATGTCATTGGCTGAGAATGATACATTCTTGTAACTTTTATTTACACTGTGTCATCTCTTGGTGATGCCACAGAAAGAGAATTATTTGGGACTTTCATGTGTTTAGATCCCACTGACTCTTACTGATGTCATTGGCTGAGAAAGACATAGGCTTGCCGCATTTGTTCGCATTGTACACATTCTTTGCCCAACGACAACGCACTGTTGTCACTTTCTATGTTTACAGGCCCTTTCACTGACCCTCTGTGCTGTCTTGGGCAGGCAACACTATATCCTTATTTGTGTGGCTTGAGAATGTAAACAGTCTCCAGACCTGCCAAGAGGACTTCTAGAGACAGATGGTTACCCAATGACTGGAAAGGGATGGCAAGACAGAAGATAAAGAGGTGGGGGAAGAGGCGGTGCGGAAGGATAGGAGAGAGAGGAGTCTGTGATGGAACCCTGGGAAATGCTCTCCTCAGCCATGATCAGTCTCCCCTGCACTGCCTCCGGGACTACCGTGCACTTTAAGGGCTATAACTGTAACCTCAACAGTCCCCTGCCTCCTTGCACTTACCCAGAGCCGCGCTGCCCTGGCTGCACTTACTCCGAGCAATGCTGCCCTGATTGCACTTCCCCCTTCCCTCTCCTTGGCACTTCCCCTGTGCCTTCCCCCTGCACTTTGCATTATCGCACTTGCAGGATCTGAATGACACAAGGCCTAGTAAGATCGTTGTTTTGTCCTCCTTCTGTTCTCCATCCCTTGTCTTGTCGCGCCTAGAAACACTTGTGTGCAGGAGCGTTATAAATGACAGATTATATCTTATCACCAACCTACCAAAGATAAGAACATCTGGATACGGACCAGTAGGGTCTGACCTGACTAGAAGAGATTTATATTTAATTATACTTGCAAAGAACATATATTTTGTAAGAAGAATGTGAACTTCGGATGGATAATACATCACTGAACACTTTACCGAAACCTCAAGTTGTCCCTTGCAATGTGTGGATAGCACACCCAGCACTGCCTGCATTCCATACAGTCTGGACTCTAAGGTGATAGGAAACTAGCAGCTAAGTGGCCATGTATTGCTTTGAAGCCATTCACACTCTCCATTTGGCTGATGTATGGGCTCAGCTTTATGGGGAAAGCAAAACCACGAGTCCCAGAATGCAAAGTGCTGCTGACTGAAAATCCAGGGCTGGCTGGCGTTTGAACAGGACCGCTCGGTGATACTAAAAGCATGGCTGGAATGTAGTCTCTTCTCTCTAGATCTTCGGGCCGTAGACCTTGCACCCAGCCAATTTCAAAATGCAACTCTGCTCCTGTAGCCCTGCACTTAAAATGGAATCATTAAACTTCAGCATTGTATAAGACAGTGAAATGACAGGAGCCAAAGGACAAACATCGGCGACAATCTCAGATCCTACCGAGGACAACACAGGAGTACTATTTATGGATGTTTCTGAAATATGATTCTTAATGAAGGAGGTATGTTAGATGGCAACAGTTGTCAGCTGTTTCTCAACGTTATTAGCTTTACTGACCTCCAAACTATTCTTACTGTGTATCTGCTTCTCTTGCAGATTGCTATTCAGTGGATAAGCAATACAACGTGCACAGTTGCTGCTCATTTAAACTATTCTTACTGCGTGGCTGCTTCTCTTGTAGATTGCTATGCTGCGGCTAAGCAATATTAAGTGCACAGTTGCTGCTCATTTAAACTATTCTTACTGCGTGGCTGCTTCTCTTGTAGATTGCTATGCTGCGGCTAAGCAATATTAAGTGCACAGTTGCTGCTCATTTAAACTATTCTTGCTGCGTGGCTGCTTCTCTTGTAGATTGCTATGCTGCGGCTAAGCAATATTAAGTGCACAGTTGCTGCTCATTTAAACTATTCTTACTGCGTGGCTGCTTCTCTTGTAGATTGCTACGCTGCGGCTAAGCAATATTAAGTGCACAGTTGCTGCTCATTTAAACTATTCTTACTGCGTGGCTGCTTCTCTTGTAGATTGCTATGCTGCGGCTAAGCAATATTAAGTGCACAGTTGCTGCTCATTTAAACTATTCTTACTGCGTGGCTGCTTCTCTTGTAGATTGCTATTCTGCGGTTAAGCTGCTCCTCATTGATAGTTGGGGAGGATGACATGTATTCCCTTAGTTAGAACATGCCCCTGACAGTAGTTTATTGCATAGTAGACCATAATTTGGCATTCCCATGAGCATGACGGTTTGGATCTACTAGATGGCAGTTTACTGAAAGTGAGCCTTTTGCAGGTACACACTGCCAAATTGTTTACCCCTGAGAAACAGGCCCCACGTGTTGGTCTCTGCATGTTATCAATAGGCGTGTTTATTATCTGACCTAATGCTAATCATTATATTGACTTTGGATGATGAAACACCATGGTGGCCTCACCTAGTTTCGAACTTGCGACCTAGAGTCTAGCTCACACATCTCAACAGTGGGTGTTCAACCCACTGAGCTACGTTAACATCATTGTTCTGCCTGTTACGGCATATCCTTATACATGCATGCGTCTGAGCACACCACAGCAATCAACCACTACATCATATTTAGGAGTAGGATTGTTTCCCACCGAGTTTGTCAACTTGTCAAACATCTGCTCATGGTAAATTAGTGGTCACTGATTTCAGCATAACCACCCAATTCTTCATCATCCTCATATTTTGAATTGTTTTGTGGAGAAAAACACACTTTCATTTTTAAATCACAGATTTGTCTAGATTGCCTTGGAATTATTTTGCAAATGCCTACTCTCTGTCGTGTTCTTTTGCATTAAGAGTGAAGGATACTTCCTTTCCCTAGGATAGCTTTTTAAAAACAACTATGCAACATTATTTCTTAGTCAAAACTACAAGTTGGGCAGCATGAGATATAGGGCCTGATTTTCAGAAGCATTTTACAATGGGGCAATCCCATTGAAAACTGCCTTGTATATCAGGCCCATATGCTATTACATAAATTGCAAAATGTGATCCAAGAAACATGGGCTCCAAATCCCTAAGTTTGGGATATTGGACAAATCACTTTACATCGCTCCTTCTTATGTCCCTTAGCTGCCAAAATCAGGGTTACCTCAAAGTGATTTTCATAAATGGCATTATAGAAAAAGACTCACTTGTGCATAGTTTAATAGATTCGGGAGTTGTGCCACGTATAACACGGTTGACCGCTTATAAGGCATACAACAGGCAAAATGTGTCTGTAAAGTTCTCTCTCTCCACATAGATACACAGATTAAATGATACAATGATCTTGTACAGCCCCTTTTCAAGTTATGTGCAGGAGCATAAAAGGATGTGATTTTGGCAGGTGCTGTTTGAACCTTCCCACGAGTGATTCCCTGACTATTCACAGTTCCGCCCTTTACACAACCGGAAACCTACAAGTTTTTCTGGGTAACCCGTAGAGAAAGAAAGCAAACCATCCAAAAATTCCATTTGAAGCTCCAAGACCTTCTCCAATCCTACATTTTTGCTAGGCAGGGTGGTGCCGGTCAGAAATAGAAAAATACTTATTGTAGCGCCGGTGGGCACTATTGCTCAAAATAGAGAAAGTCAGAGCTAGAAAAGGGAAAAACATTTTTTTGTTATATTTCTAAACTGGGTGGTTGCTGGAAACAGGGACACACATCTATTTCTAGCACCAGCCACCCACTCGTTTTACCAATTCTAGCAATAGCGGATGCATTCACTGGAAATGGAAAATTGCCTCATTCGTTTTCCGCTGTCAGAGAGATGGCTCTCCATTTAGATAGAAGAAGATTTTTTTCTATTTCTAGCTTGAGCAGGTACTCGAGTTTGAAATAGAATAAAAATAAGGTCCTGCGGGGGGAAGGAAAGTGGGCCCTCCTCTGCAGAGCCCTTGTCTGCTTTGAATCCTGGATTATTTATTTTTTTAAATACCAGAAATCACCGAAAAAAATGGAAAGTTCCAGGAACCTTAAACCACCCAAAATTTGAGTGGTGTGCCTTTTCCTCAACGTGGTTGAAGCATGAACCATTATAAGAGAGAGGCCTCCTGCAAAAGTAGAGCAATAGAAGGGAGTCTATGCAGGCACAGCAATCATAGTAGACTGTAGTTGTTAGTGCATACAAGCATGCTGGCCCCCAACTCATCACACTATCCTTTTAATATGGTACTCTGTCGCCCCACTGCTTTTTGGGAAATTTCCCAATCACCCCGTCCCCCATTAGTGCAGTGTAAGCTACCTCCGTAGGACTGACCTGCCCCTGTTCGCTGTCATCGCTGTGGGTCCCTTCCCAACTGGGCCAAAGTCTGGGGACGATCAATTACTAGTACGGTGGAGCTACTATTTGGTTTCTAAATAGTTTCTCCTAGCAGGTGAGCACTTCTCACATGTTAAATATTGTAATTGTAATTGGTTATTTATAACGCACTTAATACCCAGAGATTTCTAAGCGCGGACCCGGGGATAAAACCTGTGTTGCTCTGCGTAGTCTTGCTTCCAAGGCTAGCCATATGCCCCTGAGCTATCCTCCCGAAATATGCACCTTCTGCAGTGGAGCGAAAAAACTCATCTGCTCCTGAATTTTACTGGGTTCTACAAGCGCTCTCATGTGCTTTTGCTTTCCGGATCCACGAGTCCGCATTTTACTCTTGGGGATGGTAGTCTGTGCATTGAGCCGAAGGAACGTTTTCTGCCTCAAAGAACAGGAGCATTTAGCAACCATGTTTTTGATATGTTAAGTTGATTTATACCGCGCAGCGCTACCACCCTTGGGCAGTCCCCTGGCTATCCAACAGATTCTGCTTTTGTGAAAGAGCCCAAGCATTCCAAGCCAAAAAAAATCACTCCATGATTTTGAAAGTCAGAATTCATCCATGCTGAAAGGTTAGCGAGTGCCCATTTCCACGACACACTTTGAGGTAAAAGGTAGAACTTTCCCGCCTTCTGTTTCTGAAGACTGACATTATAACATAGCAGACAAAGGGGCTGATGCACAAAAGCGTTTTAGAATGGCGCAATCCCATGAATAAACATGTCTCAATCAGTCTCAAAGCAGCAAATGGATATATACAAGTTCCAGGGTGGCCACAGGAAGACCTGCTCAAGGAAAACACCAAAACCATCAGCCGGTTTAAGAATACTTCTGAGACCCCACAACAAGAAGTCATATTTCAATCATTGGGCAATCTTTGCATGTCTCTTTTGTGGAAGTTTGCCTGCTTGCTCTGGACTTAAACATGTCGAAAGGGGGTAAACTAGAGCCTAAGGCACAGGTGTGAATTGATGCAAATGCGATTTTCTTCCTATCAGCGTTGAAGTAGAGTTCACCTAGGTCTCCGTATCAGAAGGGTGAGGCTGGATGCAGCATCCCGGAATACTGGCACGTGGAGCAAAGCTCTACAGAGGCGAAGGCTGTGGACAACGCACGGTAAAGACCTGTCTCAGCGCTCAACACGTCAAGTGCTTCTTTTCCATGTATCATTGTGTGCTCTGCATATGAACACCAAAGGGAGCTGGAGAGGATGCTACGTTGGGGCTCTAACATTCATAAACTAACGCGAGAGTACCGCGCCAGGAGAGCACCCAATTGGCTGCGCACCGGGGTAAATAAAAGAATGTGAGCAAATATTAGCACTTTGACAAAATGTAACAAGTTTACGGACAGTGCTACATACTCTGGCCGGATACACTCTCGAGTGTTGACAACTGCGGACATTTTGGAGTGACTTTTGACCGGCGACAGTCCGCGCTTTCAGATAAGCTATATCCTGAGACCAGAGCACCCATCAGCGAAGGCATACAGGTGCATGTGTGCAGCACACAAGTATAGACAGCCGGTATACAGTGTTTATATCGAATCCCATATATCGAATCTTGTGGAACAGTCACAGATGGCACAGCAATGGCTTACGTTTGAACAGTCACTCATGCCAGCCTTTCACCTACTTTTGTAAGATTTTGATGTTCTTTGTAGGAGAGATAAGACATTTAAGACTTCTCATCATAGAAGATTTTTTTTTTAATCTGGGGGAAAAGCTGAAGATCAAAGGCTGTGTGGTGCCACCTTGTGATATTACTACATCTGATATCATCAAGGGGCATGTGATGTCACTTCCACTAGAGCCAGAGGACAGTTCCAAGCATCCCGCTCAGCGTGTAATGTTTTTTTTCCATTGCCCTTCACATCCTGGTAATCAGAGGATCAACTGGGATTAGGTGTCTGATAGACCAGGATATGCTTAAGCTGAACGCTCTGGGCATCAGGAGGATCCGCAGTAAGGCCAAACCCTGGGTTTGCGACCCATCGCACTCCATGGAAGGATCATGTCAGGGTCATGCCTACAGTGTAAGAAAACCCTCAACACTTTGTTCATGAGATGATGCTGAGGTGTCATTATTGACATTTGAACATTTTTGGGTCTTCAAGACTTACGTTGAACTAGGCCAAGCCTCTATAGCGAGGGACTGTGGATGGCGCTTTCTGGGAAACGCGTTGCCTTCACACTCAAACGCATTTCGATTGCATGTTTAGCTCTCATTATTCTAAGGGTTGCAGACCCTGTCAGTCACTTGATGTATTTCATATCTGTCAATCTTTTCCCATAACTCAAAATTATTTACATCATCCCTTTGGGTAAATGGCTTCTGATAAACACCTTCTGATATATGCCTTCACGAAAACACCAACTACCAAGTATTGGGGGAAAAAGAAAGAATGTGGGGTTGGCGAAAAGGAGGAACTGGTGTAAAAAAAGGAAAAAAGAACCAATAACATTCCAAGCAACATACCAAATAAATAGGAAGGGTGTTCTGGAAAAAATTAACAGTAACACAAATGGGGAGAAAGGAAATAATGAACGGTGCAAAGACATGAAAGAATCTGCTTTCAGCCCCAAAAAAGTAATTGAGCTTTTATATTGTGCTTAAAGCGTGGGGCCAACTTCTAAGCGCGAGACCAGGATTTGCATTGTCTTGCTTCCAAGATATACTGTCTCCGAGCTATCCCCCTCACCCCCCCGGCCCAAAGTCATTATCAATGCAAAATGTAGCATTTAGATGGTAATCATGGAACAGTTATTTTATGCAAAGACATTTTGCGTTGGAACAGTCACAAGAAAGGATGGAGGTTGTAAATGAAGGGTCTTAAAGACAAGCCAGAGTGATGACAACGTGAAATAAAATGGTCTACGTCCTTAAACAAAGTGGAAGAATGCGACACAAGAGTCGTGGTTCATAGAAAAACAGTTGAACCGCAAAAGGAATATGAGTGGAAAAGGTTAATGAAGCATCAAGCAGTCCTACAAAATGGTGTAGAATGGGGCCAGAGAATGGCAAGGCAGCGGGCACGCGCGCCACAATGCCCGCAATGGTGATAATGGCAGAAGAAGCTCGGCTGCGGGGCTGTTCCATTTGGGCAGATGATGGCACATCCAGGAGTCACCAGCCTGTAGAGATGGCTGACGTTTTGTGGCATTTGCATATCGCTGGGCATTCAGATGTACCATGAGAGCGCCAATAGGCATTTGGGTGAGTGGCGCTATAAAATACATTTATAGTCAGATAGATAGATAGATAGATAGATAGATAGATAGATAGATAGATAGATAGATGATAGATAGATAGATAGATAGATAGATAGATAGATAGATAGATAGATAGATAATGATGGATGGATAGATAGATAGATAGATAGATAGATAGATAGATAGATAGATAGATAGATAGATAGATAACGATGGATAGATAGATAATGATAGATAGATAGATAGATAGATAGATAGATAGATAGATAGATAGATAGATAGATAGATAGATAGATAGATAGATAGATAGATAGATAGATAGATAGATAGATAGATAGATAGATAGATAATAATGATGGATGGATAGATAGATAGATAGATAGATAGATAGATAGATAGATAGATAGATAGATAGATAGATAGATAGATAGATAGATAGATAGATAGATAGATAGATAGATAGATAGATAGATAATGATAGATAGATAGATAGATAGATAGATAGATAGATAGATAGATAGATAGATAGATAGATAGATAATGATGGATGGATAGATAGATAGATAGATAGATAGATAGATAGATAGATAGATAGATAGATAGATAGAATCTATCTCTGCATCACATCATAAACCCTGAAGTCTCAAGCAATGGCACCAAGAAAGAAACGTAAGTATTAGACAAGAGAGGGGAGTGAACAGATCCGTGTGGTACTCCACAAGACAGAAAATACCATTCTGGGGAGAAAGACAGGGGTGAAACACACTGAGAGCCATCACATACAAAGGATCTCATCCAGCCAAGAGCCACCCTGCCTATTCCAACTTGGAAGAGACGCCATGTGGGGAAGTATTTGTATTTATTTGAAGAACAGGGATGTCAATTTAGAACAGAAATGACATAGAATAACACATGCACAGATGGCAGGGATGCCGGCACAACAGCACAATGATGAGAACAAGTGGGGATCCAGTTTACAGGAGTTTTAAAAAGTGTGACATATATCACAGACAAAACAAAAAAACGGGTTATTTACAAAGGTCAAATTAACCTAAGGGGAGAATTACTTCCAACTAAAAGGAGTACTATATAAATATACAAAATTAAGAGCAGGACTATATAAATATACTAAATCACATTATTAATTGTCACTGGAGAGAGTGGTGGGGATAGGAAGGGAAGATGGAGGTCATCGTTGTTAAAAGCAGCACACAGATCTAACGAGATCAGAGTAATGACACTTCCGTCATCTGCCATTCTTCGAAGGTCATCATATATACTGACCAGAATTGTCTCTGTACCCCATGCCTGGGTGCAAACTCTCCTAGTTAGGGGAAGATTGTACATTTCTACTTGGAGTGAAAGCTGTTCAGCCACTAAGCGTTGGTAGATTTAGAGAAATAAGGGTGCTGGGAAACTAGACAATAATTAGGTACTGATGCACTCAATTTAGGTGTCTTGAACAACCGGGTCACAACAGCTCTTTTTACTTTACGGGGAACCTTCGCACTGACCAAAAAAGCATTTGTTGATAGTATAAGATCTGGACTAATGGTATCTGGAATACATTTAAAGATTCTCACTCAGCAAACATGTGAGGAGCCAGCGGGCTTGGATCCTTGAATAAGCACAGAGGTATTTGTAGTAACAAAAGAGTTAACATTTAGAAGGTGCTAATGCACGAGGCATGTCGACATCTGACTTAAATCTATGCGCCACGTAGCCCCCTCGATAGACCTTTCAAGATGTAGAGGCATATTTTGACAGGAGAAAAACATTGGCAAGAGGGTCACAAAGTAACTGAGAGGGAATAATGGACTGAACAGCAATTTAGACACTGAAAGTTCATATAAGAGTTAAAAATGTTATTTGACAAATTCAAAGCCTGTACAAGTCTTTCTGGAGAAAACAATGTTTCTTTACATTGCAAATCGCATGTGTATAGCCATGGAGAGCTAGGAGGTATTTCATTTTAATCATTGAACTACAATCTTTTATGTCCAATTTTGCTCTAATTCGCAGTGAAATTTCAGGAGATCGTTAGTGAAACACGTATTGCGCGTTCCCTCCTGAAAAGAGGGGAGCAAAACATTTTAGGGGTCTTTGGATGAGACCAACTGGAAGGCTCTATACCAGTGACTGCCTCAGTCCTTGACCAGCTCTGTGCAGAACACAGTGGGAACTGGATTTAAGGCGCCAGGTAAGTGTGGCCTAGGACGCTACCATCTGTTGGTGGCCTTTGGAGATTTTCTAAATGTTGGGAATTCTCCACTTAGTGCAAGGAAAATGCAGAATCCCAAGTCTGCCTCGCCCCCCCCCCCCTCGCCGGTGAAGGAGCCTGGATCAGCGGAGAGCATTCCTGTCCATCATCTTCATCAATGCAGGCTCTGAAGAGGGAGATCTTCATCAGCTGGAATAGGAGTCATGCCTCCATGACAACATTCAACAGCCGTCAGCCTAACACTAACTCGCTTCACCGCAGCCTCTGCATTGGCGACTTCTGGTGGATGATTGGATCTGATATGGACAATCTTCCCTGGATTCAGCTTTTGACTGTTGCAGTGAAACGTCATCGACAATATCAGGTTTCGCCTTTTCTTGCCTGTGATTCTTAATCGCTTATGAAAAAGCAGATGAGCTTATTTTTCATTCTGGCTCTCCCACTTTCAACCCTGACCTTCTTAGTGGTAAATCGATACCCATGTTCAAAATGAGCATTAGCCCCTCAGTTTGGACCATGTCCTCTTTATCTCTTGACTGCCGTGATTGGCATCTGCTTTCGGCCTGCGGCTCCCTGCAGAACCTCCAACAGGCCTAGCTTTGCAACGCTGCTACTTAAAGGTGAGCCAAATACAAGGGTTGCTGGCTGACCTCTCTTGTTAGGCTGTTGGGTAGGGTGCAGTGTGCAGTGTGTTTGTGGGATCTCACCACAGGGGTCTGCAACATGAGGTTCTCCATATGTTTTGGACTATGGCTCCCATGATTCCTCAGCGTTATTATGCTTGGTGAGGCTGATGGGAGTTGCAGGCCAACACATAGGGAGATCCAAGGGTTGCAGACACCAGTAACTCATCAACTTGGTTTTCAGTGTGTTCCTCACGTCTGGGCTCTGATCTGTGCCCCAGCTGCCAGGCTATGCTCTAGTGTAATTGCGTATTCCCCACAGTGCATTCATCTCTTGCATGGCAGCCATAACGATGCAGCAGCTCACTTAATACCCTGAAGTTCCCTGCTACCCCTCGGTTGGCTGCAAGGTTAAACATTTGCCCTTATTTCTCCCTGACTATCCCTCCATCCATCACTCCTCCTTCTTTATGACCATTGTCCCAACTCTTCTGTAGTGCTTAGAAATGGCTTCAAAGGGCTGTTAGGCACAATCCCCTTGATCTACTCTAAACAGCATAGCCTTTTCGGTATAACCCAAAAAGATAGAGGGCAAAAAGACTGAATCCCAAAAGACCGAATATGGGGTACGCAATTTGATCTGATATATATATGTGGGGAGGTAACGTTAATCAACAATGTGGCGGAGTAAGGAGGGCTACAGCCCCCCCCCCACATATATAAAGGCGGTCTAAGGGGGAGAAAGAACAAAATAAGATCTGTACTTTGGGATTCATTTTTTTTCTCGAACATATCACCCTAAATCAGCCTTTTCTCCTTTTTATCTCTTAACTCATTCCCTTTCTTTCTACGCCCCTTCCCCTCGTTTTCCCCTCCAGTGCCTTTAATCATCATCTGGCTGGCGCTGAGCGCTACATAAAGAACCATACGTCTAGTGCTGTCGTTCTCGTCAGGCTTAAGTTGGGAGGTCTTCGGAAAATCATGTGATTTCTTTGAGATTCAGTTCCGTTATCTGGCAAACTCTGCCAGCCGCAAATACATAGACGAAATGGTTTACAAATGACAAAAAGAACGATTCCATGTAATGCTGGATAATGGAACATTTTGAAGAAGAATAGATGCAGCAATTCCTCCTAAAATGTAATAACATTTAGCTGATAAGAGCGCAGCGTTACTTCCTGCCCCAATGAACACTGAGGCCCAGTCATGCTATCAGGATGGCCTGCAAATATGCAAATCATCTCCAGCGGACATAGTTCCTCTTTCCTTACTGGATATTCACTGAGGAGCGCTCGAATAACTAAATCCACCAGAGGCAGCTGTGGTGGGTGTGTAGATGGTAATGGAGATATGTGCATACCGTCATCCCCTACTTGCGGCTACAGTCTGTGGCAATATCCCAGATAAATCAACAGAGGAAGTGGGTGGATACCTGCGGAATAGCACGGGACAGGCGTTTTGTCCTCTGCTTGGCAGAACAAAGAAAGGCAGGCAACTGGGAGCTGAAACATGAAATTACCTCTTACGGAATGCTTATGACTTTTCTTTGTCATCAAGTTGCTTACGTAGTCAAAACGGCAGTAGGTAGACAAAGAGGTGATACAAACTAGCACCTACCACTGCTCCTGAAGGCTGTGAGGCCAGTGGGCGTGAATAGCCTGTGGGCTGTTTTGTGCGCTTTTTAATTGCATTTAAATAAATAAATAGTCTGAGGGCGCCAGCATATAACACGAGCACTGCAAAGCTCACTTTTAATGGACGGCATTCAAGGAGCATTTTGCTTTATGGTAAGTCTGTCAACTTGGGCACATCCGCCCACTCCTTACCTCAAGCTCAGGCTCGAAGCCCATTTAAACTGAAAAAGTTGAATGCCCCGGTGCCCTCATTGAATACAGCC
This sequence comes from Ambystoma mexicanum, assembly GCF_040938575.1. NCBI lineage: Eukaryota > Metazoa > Chordata > Amphibia > Caudata > Ambystomatidae > Ambystoma > Ambystoma mexicanum. Next base: position 925,055,545 of record NC_090923.1, read on the forward strand.
CTCCATGATAGCCCAGTGGGCTAATGCACCGACTTTGGAGGTATGTGTGGTAACTTGTCATTGGCCTACCAGAAGGGCAGAGTCGGCACGCAGTTCCATGTATATACTAGTGAGCTATGAAGAAACGCAAGCAATCTGAGTTTGTAGCAGGAATCCTTGGAGAAAGGTCACGGATGTACAAGCCAAGAGGGATTGGGTGCAGAACACAAGGTTGTATCTTTTATAAGCACATGTTCAACCTAGTAAAGAGTTCGGTCCCCAAGTACAGTCCACGAGTATGAAATCCACTCCATGTTTTCCGGATATCCGCACAAAATAAATCTGAATGCAATAACCCTGACGGGGTGTTATTGGCATAATCTGTAGCGATCTTGAAACCCTAGCCTATTTGCAGCGCTCTGGGACTGGGGCTGTCAGTTGTTGGCTACCGGGGTCCAGAGAGTTCCTAACAGTCTAGTAACTGTTGCATGGCACCCCTGCAAGGGGCCATGGTAGATTCCACGGTGTTGTTGTGTGGTCACATGGGCAACCATGTGACCAACCTAATAAAAGGTCCGAGCCGCTTCCGGCTCGGCAGTCGAGACCCAACTGACTCCGCGTGTGCTTGTGTTTGTGGGGGCACCCTGCGGGTGCCCCACCACGTGTGCTGGGCCCAAGGAGGGGGCCCAGCTTGAGGACGCTGCCCCTGCCGGGCAACGCCGTCCGGACGGTGCCCCTGCCGGGCAACGCCGTCCTTGTGTGTCCCCCAGCCATGTGAGGTGGGCTGGGGCGGCGACCCCAGCCTGGGTGCACCCAGAGCCGGGGCCGCAGTGAGCCGGCTGCAACCCGGCCCACGTGTGCGGAGCTCCGGTGATCCGGAGCGGGGTGGGCTGGACCCCCACCCGTCATCAAGCGGCAAGATCGCCGCATCTTAGTGTGTGCCATCGGGTGCTACCCGATACCAGTATGGGGCTGCCCGGTGGACCGGAGAAGCCCCCAACAATGGCGACGAGGGCTGGAGCCCTGCGTGCGAGGCGGCGCCAGCCGCAGGGGGAGAAACGTCTGCCTCCACCACCACCAGGAAGGAGGGAACTGCCCCCTTCCCCAGGGGGGAGCGAGAGTGTCCCACGGTGGCGGCCGCACAGGCGAGGTGCGGAAAACATTGCCGTAAGAAATAGGAGGATGCGGGCCCATATCCAACTGGGCCCGCAAAGGAAAAGAGGATGGCGAGCTGCTCACTCTGTCCCCGATGGGCACGGAACATGCCGGCGGCTGCACCACCATGAGGGAGGAAGAGGGGCCCGTGCGCCCCGAAGGAAAATGGTGAGGCGGGCCCAACTCCAACTGGGCCCGCCCGAGCTGCCCGCCCCTGCGGGAGGCGGAACAAGTCGGCGGCTGCCCCACGAAGAAATGAGGTGGCCCTTGGCGGAGGTGCCACACGAAGAAGTGCTGGCGGCCGGAGCCGAAAGGAATACCTGGCCCCCCCCGTGGCCGCCACAGATAGGGCGGGCCCAACAACAACTCAGCCCGCAACAAGGAGGTGGGCTGCCGGCCCCTCCCCCATACGCCACACACAAAGGGCGGGCCCGACAACAGCTGAGCCCGCATGAAGGAAATGGAAGGGGAGCGGCGTCGCCGCATGAGCAAAACGAATGCGGCCGCGTGAGCGCCCCCATGGCTGCAGCATGGTGAGACCCGTTTTCCCCCCCTGCAGCCAAACAGCAGGTGCGACCCGAGCGTGGACAGCATCCGCCAATCCAGGAGTGTGAGGCGGGCCCACTTTCACCTGGGCCCGCGGGGAAAGAAAAAAAAAAAGAAAAAAATAGAATGTGATGAGGCGGGCCCACCACCAACTGGGCCCGCAAGGACAATGGGACGCTCGCTCCGAGGAGCGGGCACAGTGGATGCCCGGCGGCCCTTCCCGAAACAGAGAGTTGAGCTGCCTGCCCCTCCCCCATGTGCAAGCTGCCGGAAAGTAAATGAAAACACTGGAGCCCCTGCTACGGCCTGAAGCCAGACAAGGGAATGCTGCATTGGCCACGTGAGCTGCGGCTGCCCCCATCGGCCCGCGATAGAGGAACACATGAGGCAGGCCCAAAACCAACTGGGCCCGCGCAAAAAAAAAAAAAAAAAAAAAAAAAGAGAAAAAGGCGATGATGCAGGCCCAAAGAAAAAAGGCGAGGATGCAGGCCCAAACCAAACAGGGTTTGCTGATGGAACAAAGGAGGCACTGCCCCTCCCTCAACCGCGACACGGAGGGGAGCTGCCTGCCCTCACCCCAACAGAAGCCGGGCCCATCCCAATCCGGGCCCACAATGGAAAAAGAGGGGAGTGGATGCGGGCCCACCACGGACTGGGCCTGCAATGGAAAGGAGAAAGGGGACAAAGGCAGCGGGCCCAACACCAGCTGGGCTCGCAAGGACACGGGCCCTGAGGGGTGTTGCCCCCATACAAATGGACCTAGCCGATGTGGCCCCTGGGCCTCCCCAGGTGCGGCTTTGCCGGCCCCTTTTTGTCTATGGTGAACGTGAGGGAGGACACAGACGGTGTCCAGACACGGAGATGCAGAAGATGGACGTCATCATCAGCGTCCTCGATGAATACTCCGGGGCCTGCGGAAGTGGACCAGTTCGAAATGGCCCAGTGGGGGTGGGGGCAATGTGATGTTGTGCACACTGGCACGCTCCGAAGGCGTCGGGGAGTGCCAGCACCTCGTAGTTATGTTGTCATAATAAGACCACTCACCCAGGTTAATAAAGGTGTATTAGTAGGGTGGTCATAGGAGCAATAGTGCGTAGTTAGTGACATATGTTTTGTTTTGCTGTTATGGAAAAGGAGGAGTGTTGCATGGCACCCCTGCACGGGGCCATGGTAGATTCCACGGTGTTGTTGTGTGGTCACATGGGCAACCATGTGACCAACCTAATAAAAGGTCCGAGCCGCTTCCGGCTCGGCAGTCGAGACCCAACTGACTCCGCGTGTGCTTGTGTTTGTGGGGGCACCCTGTGGGTGCCCCACCACGTGTGCTGGGCCCAAGGAGGGGGCCCAGCTTGAGGACGGAGCCCCTGCCGGGCAACGCCGTCCGGACGGTGCCCCTGCCGGGCAACGCCGTCCTTGTGTGTCCCCCAGCCATGTGAGGTGGGCTGGGGCGGCGACCCCGGCTGGGTGCACCCAGAGCCGGGGCCGCAGTGAGCCGGCTGCAACCCGGCCCACGTGTGCGGAGCTCCGGTGATCCGGAGCGGGGTGGGCTGGACCCCCACCCGTCATCAAGCGGCGTGATCGCCGCATCTTAGTGTGTGCCACCGGGTGCTACCCGATACCAGTATGGGGCTGCCCGGTGGACCGGAGAAGCCCCCAACAGTAACTCGGAAACGCAAGTAGAGTTGGGGCAGAGTCAGTTTCTGATTGACATGCGAATTACTCGGACCCACTGGCCTGCATGGAACCCTACCGATTTTTCAAAATCCCATTCCGCTTCTGTTGGCTATCAAGCAAACTTGGGATCCTAGCGTCCTCTCTTGGCCACATTGAGGGCCTTCTTCACAAAGCGTTTCCCAATGAGGGTTTCCCATTGAAACACGCTTTTTGAAGCAGGCCGAGTCAAGTGCCCCTGGGCAACCCGTTTGTCTGTCTGTTGCGGGCCTCGTCCCCTTCCCAGCATCGTCTGTGTAATTTGCAATTAATGCATATAGTAAGGAGGAGGCACGCACGGCCAGGACCCAGGCAGGTCTCCCCTCTACGGTCGGCTCTGCCGTTGATGCCGCGGGCCCTGTGCGGAGATCGCCCCCTGGCGGAGCAGCTGAGCTTGCGCAGCTCCCTGCCAGAGCCCTCGGGCCCAGGACTGCGGCTGCGCGAGAGGCACCGTAATGACAGCTCTGCTTGAGGACATCCTTGAGAGCAGGATGTGCCAGCCCTCCCCGGGGGACAGGCTGCGCCGGCGCGCCTGCGCTTCCGCAGGGCTCATCAGCGCGCCAGCCCCCTCCTGAGAACAGCACCCAGCATTGTCACCACTCTGACCCCAGCTTTTTACACACAGTTCTGCCAACGGTTCAGGATCAGGACAGTAGCTTCAACAAAGCAAAACTGTCTAAGGTGGCGGGGAGTCAGAAAGTCAACTGTTCACATTAGCGGTAGGAAGATTTCACAGTACACGGCAACCGTCCCAAATCTGTCAACACTCTTCTCCGCCCCATGTCCTGTTCATGGAGAACGTGCGGTTACCACGTGGCTGCTTTGCTGTAATGTATTCAACAGGTGTTTCTATTATCCAGCACAGCAATGCCCCTTTGGAGTTACCTAGGAAAGACTGATTTTGTGTTATTTAAAAAATATATAACACAAAGTTAACCCGGAACGCACAATACAACCTTTAACAAAATGAAACACTGACCACATCACGGAATCACGCACTGACCCACCACGTGACTCCCTAATTTGCTGTTGTCTGTCTTATCCATTACTGGAAATTGAAATTTTTTGATGTGGGACCCTATCAGGAACGTGGGGCGCCGGGGAGTGTTGTCAGCCCCCAGCCCCACGTAAACCTTTGCCTCTCAGGAGATGAATCATGAACACCTGGAAATATCCCAATGGAGGAGCGCTTCATGTAATGTTTCAACAAAGTATAAAAGGTGCACACCTTTTAAACCCAAAAAGCACTTTGAATTCTGGCTTTGGCAGCCCGGGATCCTTTCAAACAGTGCAGACGCACTCAAATAAACGGAGAGTGCAAATGGATTGCCACGGATCGGGGAGAATCTGGCCCAATGCCAGCACTGGCTGTAGCCTTGTGCCACTCTCCTGGCTTCACCAGCGCACTGACGTCGCTGCAAGAGGGGTGGGGGGGGGTCGCTTTATAGCATCACCTTATCAATTAAGGAAAATACATTGTCATGGTTCACACACATCAACTCACAGTGTCAAAGTACACCAACCCGCCTGCATGCCATAAAAAGGCACAACACCAAAGTCGCCACTAAACAAAGTGCTGGAATCACACCTCCAAGACCTGAGAAAAGGCCACCTTCCAATCACCTTCCACAGGTGAGAAAGGGACTAAACCCGGGTAATTACCCTCCTGGTGACAGGGTCAGCAATCAGAAAATGGGCGGCCTTGCCATTAACCAAGCAGCCAGCCTGAAGCAGAAGGAGCAGCAAATGGTGGGGTAACATGGTTTGTTAAGAGGCTTCTGTGCTCCTCAGTGTTTGAAATGGAAACACAAAGTGTAGGCAGGGCCGGCCTTAGCGCTGGCAGTGCCCAGGGCGAAACCCCAAATTTGGTGCCTATAAAGGCTGCCCCATCCTGGTGTAGCAGCAGCACCCTATTTAAATGAAATATGTTCCACTCCCAGGTTGGAGCGTCTGGCACCAGCAGGGGACAGTCTGCTTTTCATTTAAATAGCATGTTGCTGCTACACCAGCTCAGGGGAGCCTTTGAAAGACACCCCTGAGCTGGCGTAGCAGAGGCGCCCTTTGAAAAACAGCTCCGCCATGCTGACTGGCAGTAGCGCCCGACTTAAGTGAAAAGCTCCTCCCAGCTCCCCCGCCAGCACAAAGGAACTTGTTAAAGGCTCCTCCATGCTGGCATGGTAGAGGTTGTGGCACCCCATGCAAATTATTTTAATGTGGCACCCTGGGCGATTGCCCGTGTCGCCCATGCCTAAAGCCGGCCCTGAGTGCAGGTACTCACTGTCCCACAGTACCTGCTTACTGCAGAGAAGTTCTGGTACTATGTATTTGAAATAAAAGAAGTACAGGTACTCAGGTCTGGCAAGTACCTGCCCATTTAAAGCACTGGTACTGAACCGATTACCACCATAGCAGTCATATAGCACCGATATTTGTCCGGAAAGGGGCGCATTGTGACCCCTGCACAGGATAACCAGAATGTGGTCTGGGGAGGAAAGGAAGAAGGTGGACAAAGGTGATAGGTTGAGAAAAACGGAAGTGGGAAAGAAACACACAAACAACTGGAAAGATGAGAGGGGTTGATGGAGACGTTATCGTATTGCAGTAGCAGCACTAGGGGTGCGTGCGGAAGTCAATGGCAGTGGATCCGATGGAATGCTAATCAGAAAGAGGGTGAACTTAAAGCATCTCCTGGAAACAAGCACAGTCCAGTGATGGCAGCTTGTAGAAGCACACTTTCCTGCTCCCGCCACTCCAAACAGGCAACTAAGTGCAAGGCTGTTTTTAGAGTGCACAACTAAGTCGGAAGAAGACAACGCAAAAAGGCCCTTTAAGAAACCTTAACTTGAAGGAAGCAGCTTGACACCTTTTGGAAATTTGTTTTAAAAAACACAGAGCTGAAAGAAGAAAAAGTTTCCGAAACCATTACAGTTGATGTTCGGCTATAGACCAATGACTGTAGATATCATATTTTCATGAAGTGCTTAATGCCAGATTCCTACTGCTTCTAAGCACTCTAACAATCAGTGTTATTACTATCCAATGTAATGGTACTCAATGTATGGCTCTTCTAAGTATGAAGGGCTGAGTCGCCCTATGTCACAGGGGTATCAGGTAATAATGTCCCCATACATAATGTCACCAGGAAAAGCCATTGGCAACATTATATATGGTGACAGTATGCATGGGGACAGGTTGCAGGGATGTCCCCTTCTCCCCTTGTAAAAAATAAAAACCCTACATGTTCAATGCAATGACGTCTTTGCGAAAAACAGCAATTTTTTTGTCAGGAGACATTTATGCAGGGACATTATTACACAGAACCGTCAGAGGTGGGTGCTTAACTTTGCAACCTGCAGGTTGGCCCCATGTCAGAGCTGAGTGCTTAACACTCAAGCTATCTGCACAGACAATGGCAGAACTGGGACACCATTACAGTGTGAAAAAAGAAAGCAGAACGGAGTTCTTTGCTTAGTTCATGTAGAGGTGGTACAACGTTATCTTGCTTGCAATCCACATGAAACCACCTCCCAGACAATCAACATCACATGGAAAGAACAGATAGAAATGTGTATTATCAGTTCAAAGCGTGAGCAATGTTGCATCTCCCAGCGAATAGGATTCCCAGGCAGGGGTTTAAGTATTGGGCTACCATCAGGGTCATCAAGTCGGCCAGAAAATGGTGCCAGGTCGTGGGCCCTTAATCACTTCCAAAGATGCCCTCTCTTCTCCTGACATGCTGTCATTGACGTGGCAGCGTCTGACCCTCAATGCCTTTTTAAACAAATATAAAAAGAGATAGAGGATTACAAACCTCGCCGGTTACGCAAGAGCGCTTCTAAAAGTGCTGCTTTTTAAGAGTGTCAGCCAACTTTCTGGGAGTTTTCCGAGTGAACACGTTTGAATTCTTTTATTTTTCATGAGGAGCAAATTGGACCACTCAGATTGGCAAAAATATGGGCATTCTGAGGTGGGAAATTCTGAACCGCAGGATACAAGCATATAGCGCCAGCAGGCACTTTAATAGCTTGATCTATCTGAATAGGATTAAACCTTGTTTTGTTTGGTTGCATTTTTTAATCTGAATATTTTCATTTGAGAAGATGTCCTTGCATGCTGCTTAATTACATTAAATTCGTCATTCCTTTAAAAAATATATATATTGTTCTCCTTTTCATGCCAGCTATACATTGTAAATGATCTAAAACTTGATGGTTAAAAGGCCATGCTACTGCAGGCGGGTCTCGTCCCCCCCGCGGAAAGGCTGCAGGGTGGGCGTGGAGGCAGGCGCCAGAGAGTCTGGAGATCAGGGCGGTGTCGCAGCGGCACTTCTTGACTTAAAGGGCCATGCTATCGTTTAAAGGTTCTTTGGCTATTTTACACTTCTTGGGCTATGACAGACACTTCTCAGACCCTCCCCCCAAATAGTGTTCCTTGACTCCTCAAGCACCCTTCTATGAGCTCTCACCCACTTAAAGCACTGCTCCCACCAGTCTCCTGTGGAAGCTGGAGCAGACCATAGAGCAATGAGGTGGGCACAAGGGAGAGAGATCGTGGGGGGCAAAAATATCAATCAGGGACACATTGGACCCGAACAAAACTAAAGGATTGGAACTGCACGTGGTCAGAGAAGGCCGTTAACCAACAAGCCAAGGAGGAGGCCACCTGTGCCATCAGACAGACCTGGGGTGGGCTTCCCGGTGCTGCAGAGAAAGGGGAAACCCTGCCAATAACACCTGGGGGGATCATTGTCCAAAAGATGCTGACCCAGCTGTGCTGCAAGGGGAAGCCTCCAAAATGTTGCACACATGTGATGAAGCCAGGTAGGGTCGGAAATGGGCCAGGACAAGACGGAGCAGAGCTCTAGCAAAGTTTGTTTTGCTGGATTGTTGCTCCATCCGAGGTCCAGGGATAGCCCAGGATACTCCGGGGCTGTTCCCGAGCTGCGCTCCAGAACTTCGGAACACTCGGCACAGGAGACTGGAAGTGTGCTCAGTACAGGAACAGCCAAAGCATCACATCCCGTTCCAGTTGGTATATATGTCTTACAATTTTCTGGAATATTTTTCTTAAGGTGACTATTGGGACCAATGAAAGGAACAAAGCCCAACTTCCATTACTCACTCAAAGGGTTTCTTGTGGAATCACTAGCAAAGACATGTTTAAAATATAACATTGTGGGCATTCTTTTTTTCCCAAACTGCTCCAGGTGAAGTGAATTGGGGCCAGTCTTCAAACATGAGGAATACCGAGCCGAGAAGCCATCTCAACTGAAAGGAAAGAGGATGTGTATAAGCTGATCAACTCCTTCAAAATGGCCGCACAAATGACATCAACAGCGTGATCAGAGGGAAGCTGTTTCCATAGAGATGGTGTAGATATCAACAAGGGAAAACCTGCCCGAGGAGGTGATGGAATAGGACACTAGGAATGGCTTTGGCTCCTGAGAATTAGTGTCCCTGAATTTTATTTTTCGGGATTTTATAAAACGTAAACTGAGAACAATCCGACACACATTTAGGAGGGTTGGAACCAGCTAGGCAATGTTGGTTGGTGTCAAACAGAGACCAGGAGTTCTTGGAAGCATTCCGCAAATCCCATACAATATTCTGAAAATCAGTCAATCGTTTACAATAAATAAATGATCTATAGGGTTTATCGAGAAGCTGACCAGTTCCATTGGAGGTGAGATTATGGCCCGCAATGCTGGAGCTTCTCTGCTTTGTGACTGTAGCTGCTGTAATCCGTTTATGCGGGAAAGGTCCAGCAGGCCTATTATTTCTCCTTCGGAATACGCAGTGTTAAGGGTATCACTCCTCTGTAGATGTCAATGGTGTGGTCAATGGAACAACACAACGCAAAGAGAGGAAAGATCCCACGCCTCTCGGCACAGCAAAGTGAAGCAAGTAGAGCAAGGTGGGACCATTATACTTGAAAGTATTTTGTTGTTGTGCATTTTATAGCCCCTCTTGGAGGGAAGAATGAAGAATATGAGGCTAGGACGAGGAAACCCCAATCAGAGCCTCAAAGGAAGGCGCGGGTAGGGAAAATAGGGCACGATCCAAGACGTTACATTTGAAATGAGTGGGAGATGAAGCTCTCTGCGTCACACACGATAACCCACAGAGCTACCCCACTGGATGATTTGCAGAGTTCAAAGGTATTAAGATGTGCAACACACTGGCTTTGAGCCTCTCATAAAAACGTGGCATCTGGCGGTCTTGAAGCCTGCTGCAGTTAGTGGCATGAGGGCGGCTGCCTGGATGGATGCTACCTGTTGGTACGAGATATCACTGAGAGGTTGGCACATTTGGGAGCAGATTAAATCTAAATACTTCTTTTCACCGTTGACCTGCTTAGCTCTGCTCCCTGCTGCAATTTGGGGAATACTCAGAGAGATTTGGGTTAACTGGACCCATGTCATGAAGTTAGGTTCAGTTTTGTTGTCAACCAAAGGTGTCCTCCTGTGGACGGGTATCGGAATCACAGATTCTCGGGGTGACCATCGGTATCAAGGCGAAGGCCCGGTTTAAAGGGATCCACCCTCGACTCCGATAGGCCGATCAGGCCGTGTCCAGGAAGTCGAACGCAAGGCAGTCCATGATCCAATACTTGCTCAGGGAAGACGAAGTTTGGGAAACACCGGACGTGGGGACAGATAACTCTGCTTTCCTGTATCCTATGGCAGGGCGACACCGTTTCTGAAAGATTTAGGCAGGTCCTGAGAAGAGGCGGCCGCCAGGATCCCACTGGTCTCGCAATGTTGAGGAGGCCACTCCTAGGCCCTCGCTGACACTGCGTCACCAGCAAGAGAACAGAATCGTGCCACACAAGCCATCTCCTACTCCAGGGTTCCATTTTGCCCCAACAGATCTCAGATTCGGTTATCTTGGGTTAGACGTTCTAATAAAGTTAATGTATATTTGTTTTTTGTATTTACTTTCTTGAGCACCTGAAGTGCATGGGGGCAACAGGCAGTACGCAGAGCATGGCGGCGTCACACAACACAGTCAACAGAGCCAGCATGAAGCTTCGGTCAACAGGCCAACCTCCATTGTTTACCGATCTGCTGCACATTGGCCGATGTAGGTCAGTTTGCACAAGAGCGCTGCACAGCCATCGAGTGACACACAATCAATGCTGAACTGTGCAGCTGCCGTGCTCTCTTCTCGAGAGGTGGTCTGAGGAATATATCTGTGGCACTAGTGTGAAATTTGCCCTGGTGCAAAAATTCATTGAAGGTATATTTTTTACCGCTGAGGCATATTTTTCCCTAGTGTTAATAGCACCAGTGGCAAGTTTCTGTAATACTGCCCAAGCGCTATCCACAAGAGCATGGCTAAAACATTCAAGCCACGGCATCATGCCCAGCAGTGGCATGTCCAAACTCTTTTGACTGGGGTGGCCCAAATGGGGCACTGACTTATGCAGGGGTGGCATGAAGTATGAGCGCAGACACACATACTGATCATAGTTTAGGATCATGGACTGGCACCTGGGGTGTCCAATCAGATTCCAGGGGTAGCACGTGCCACCCCAGGCCACTCCCATGACATGCCACTGATGCCCGGCAGCAACATTGGGAGCAGGGTGGCTGGCCAAAGGAAAGTGCTGTAGGGGGCTGATCCGGCACCGAGCGGCATGGTGACATCCTCACTAGGCGCAGCCGCTCGGTGTCGGAAGTCCCTGTGCATTCAGGGTCTCTGGCACGCTATAAGAGGGGAAGGAAGCAGTGCTGCCCCTCTTTGTCCAGCGCATTTAAGACCCGATGACGTGGGGAGCAGCAGTCGGTTTATCTATTTTCCCACCCAGCCACCCCTATTTCAGTGTTAGGAGACGTCTGGTTGGGGCAAAGGGGTTAGTGATAGGTTTAGCACATTGCATTGAATTTATACCTCGCCCAATCATTTTGGGATACTGGTAGAGAGGTTATCCTCCTAGTTGGAAGTCATGGCCCACACTTAGTGAAAAGTGCTTAACTGGTAGATGCACAGAGGGTGGGGAGAATCGGAAGGATGGTTTGGTCGGTTCCCCCGGGACCGTTCTTTGGGTGTGGGGAGAGGCAGAAACACTCCCCCACGCATAAGAGATGGGCTTGGGGAACATTGAATCTGTTAAATGACGTACATTCTCCTCTGACGCATTTTGTAAATAAATAAATGTGGCCAAATGCCTTCCAAAAGATTTTTGTGTCCTGTCTCTCCTTGACCGTGCTGCTGTGTGTTGTTGTCAAAAGAAACAGCGCTTCGGGTGTATGGCCACATACAAAGTTTTTAAGATGGAGAGGAGAAAGGAGGAAAGGACAATGAGGGAAGAAGGGATAGTAGTAGATAGTAGATAGATAGTAGATTGTAACATTGCACAAGAAATGTGATAATATGCCTGCAATTTCGCTGTGATACCTTTGGGTCTAGGCAAGTAATAAATGTAATAAATAAAAATAAATAAAGTAGCCAGGCCTATTTTTTTGGCCAGGGGCGAGTCGGGCAGCTGCCCGGGGCGCAACAGCCCCGGGGGGGCACAATTGCCCCGGTCCCTGGAGCATCTGGACGGGATAAAATTCCCCAGTTTGTGGGGCGGTGCATTGCCATGGGGAAAGTTCTGTGGGTCAGGTGCTGGCGCTGTACCCTTCTGACTGTAATGTCACGTAGTAAGTACTACGTGACATTACAGAAGTCAGAGGCTCCCTCTGACCACTTTCACGCCACTTGGGGTGGGGTTGGGGCATAAGCACAACAATTAAAACACTCCAGGGCTCCCTGCATCACAATACCGTCAGGAAACTGCTAATGCTGGCCATTAGTCACTGAATGGTTTTGTGCTGGCATTGTGATGGGAGGCGGGGTGCAGTGGGGTGTGGGGAGTGGGCGTGCATTGTAGGCAGCTTTGCCTCTCCCAAAATAATAGTTTCAAAGCAACGTTATTTCTTTCATGCTGCTTCTTTTCCAAACCATATATCAATTCCACTTTAAACCACTTCCATGGCTCTGGTGATGAGTTACTTCATTATGCTGATAATAGTTTTGACCAGTTTGCTGAGTAAATATTCTTTAAGCCAGAACCCAGTTGATTTATTTATTTATGCCGTGTTTGTCGGGTACATGGACACGGATAATTTAGTTATTTATTCATGCAATGTTTGTCGGATACCTGTATCCAACAAACATTGCATAAATAAATAAATAAATAAATAAATAAATATACTGGTACCTGACAAACATTGCATGAATAAATAATCCGGGTTCATGTATCCTTATAACAAGTCAACAGTCAGACTTTACTGTATCAAAGCATACACTTGATTCCCATTCAAAGAATTTTAAAGTAATTGTTTATTGGGTTCAGGTGTCTCCTTGTCATTGCCCTTTTGGCTTAGGTTGCCTCGAAACCCCCTTCAGCATCTTGTGTTCTTTGTTGGTTGTATATACTGCATCATATGCCATATTCATGGTCTCTTGGTATGCCTAGTCCTCATTAGCTGCAGCCTAAATGGGACTGGGGCATACAATTGTTGTCTTGGGCACCAATGAAAAAGTGGCCCACCGTTGCAAATGGCAATTCATTCCTTGTGCGACGGACTGTTTGACTTTGGGTAGGAGTCCCTTAATGGTGCAGTTTGGGGGTGATGCGTGGGGTGCAGTGGGAGTGGCGTGCGGAATGGGTGACGCATTCCTAGTGTTTCGCCTTGGGCACCAAATGGACTCGAAACTGCCCCGATAGTCGCCCTTAAACAATGTTCTTCATACCTTTCGTTTACCCTGTTTTTATAATGGCATTTTACAGTTGTTTTAATAGTGCACAGCTGTCATTGTTATTTACTTTTTTATGCATGCTTTAGAACACACTAGATTGCGATACAGACATAGTTTCGAAGTGCATGGACAAACGGGGCGGGCATAGGGGGGTATTTGAGCTCCAGGGCCTCATATGGAGTGAACGAGGATCCTTGAGACTAGGGTGAGCTGCAGAGAAACCATTCAGGGGATAGCCACAGCTAAATCCAGGCGCTGCCGTGCGGACCCTGAATGGGGAGAAGGGAAAAAGAAAGGGAGACCATAGGGTAAAGTGTAGCGGTATATGTCTGGAGACATTTATTGTTAATCCAGGTGGCTGCCTTCCAGAGCCTGAAAAGGAGGGAAAGGACAAGAGGCAGACCGAAGACTGCGCGGGAGAGGTTGAGGCAGGGAACATTCACTGATAATTCCTTGGTCAGCCTTCCAGAGCCTTGCGGAAAGGAAAGGATAGGAAGGAAAGGAAACGAAATGAAAGGAAGGGAAAAGAAAGGAAAGGAAAAGAAGGGAAGAGAACGGAAGCGAAAGGAACGGAAAAGTAAGCAAAGGAAACTAAAGGAACGGAAAAGTAAGGAAAGGAAAGGAAGGGAAGGGAAAGGAAACGAAGGGAAGTGAAGGGAAAGGAAGGGAAGCGAAGGGAAAGGAAATGAAAGGAACCAAAAAGTAAGGAAAGGAAGGGCAAGGAAAAGAAAGGAAAGGAAAGGAAAGGACAGGAAAGGAAAGGAAAGGAAAGGAAAGGAAAGGAAAGGAAAGGAAAGGAAAGGAAAGGAAAGGGGGTAAAATACAGACAAGAGAGAGAGTAGAGTGAGGCTCAACGGTACAGGTCGGGGGACATTCACAGCTAAAGCAGGGAGACACATTCCAGATCCAACAAGAAAGGAAGAAGAGGCGAGAGAATAAAGAGAGAGGGGGGTGGGGTGGCAGGTGAGGGGACATTCACACACAGACCTGGGGCCTCATTCCTGACAAGAAGGGAAGGACAGAGTGAGAGAGAGAGAGAGAAAGTGAGAGGGAGGAGAGAGAGAGAGAGAGAGAGAGAGAGAGAGAGAGAGAGAGAGAGAAAGAGAGAAAGAAACAGAGAAATAAATAAACAGAGCTAGAAGGAGAAACAGTAACGGTTTCACACCCCTGTATCCTTGTCTGAAAGGGCATTCACTGCACAGCGCAGCTGACCAATAGAGAGCAGTCTTCTGTTTGGAATACATGGTGCTTTCAATGCAGATCACGAAGCGCTTTAGCACCGCCTTTAATCACACTCGTGTGTTGCTGCCCGGGTGGTAACATGTGTACGAATCACATTTGTGAAAGAAGCCCCACTTTGTTCTGCCGCCCATCCACAGAGCCGTCACTTGTAGTGACGCGACCTGCCGCCAGAGGGTGTGCGACACGACGAGCTCTGTCTTTTGCGCCCGCAGCCCCTGAGACTTGCGCTCGTTCGGTGCTGCTTTGCCACGAGAATGTCTTGAACCGGAGCTTGCCCCAGAGAGCTTACACCAATATTGCAAAGACTGAAAAAGAAGCCACTTCATTTTAGCGCCCGTTTTGCTGCTTTCATAATGTGTTTTATTTCTGCGGTTTATACCGCACACCGCTGCTGTTTACATAGTTGCCAGTTGCTTTGGTGGATCTTAAACAAAAGTTAGGTGGGGGGGGGGGTAGTTTAAATGCAGGAGAAAGGCCATGGGGAGGGAGCAAGTAGGCACGGATTGTATGCAATGGAGGGGGGGAGAAATGGGACAAAGGGTGATTTTCACCACACTTCCTGCTCAGCGGAATACACCACCACACCTCCTGCTCAGCGGAATACACCACCACACCTCCTGCTCAGTGGAATACACCACCACACCTCCTGCTCAGGGGAATACACCACGACACTTTCTGCTCAGCGGAATACACCACAACACTTTCTGCTCAGCGGAATACACCACCACACCTCCTGCTCAGCGGAATACACCACCACACCTCCTGCTCAGTGGAATACACCACCACACCTCCTGCTCAGCGGAATACACCACGACACTTTCTGCTCAGCGGAATACACCACCACACCTCCTGCTCAGGGGAATACATCACCACACTTTCTGCTCAGCGGAATACACCACCACACCTCCTGCTCAGCGGAATACACCACCACACCTCCTGCTCAGCGGAATACACCACCAAACCTCCTGCTCAGGGGAATACACCACCACACTTTCTGCTCAGCGGAATACACCACCACACCTCCTGCTCAGCGAATACACCACCACAACTCCTGCTCAGGGGAATACACCACCACACTTTCTGCTCAGCGGAATACACCACCACACCTCCTGCTCAGCGGAATACACAACCACACCTCCTGCTCAGGGGAATACATCACCACACTTTCTGCTCAGTGGAATACACCACCACACCTCCTGCTCAGCGGAATACACCACCACACTTTCTGCTCAGCGGAATACACCACCACACCTCCTGCTCAGCGGAATACACCACCACACCTCCTGCTCAGCGGAATACACCACCACACCTCCTGCTCAGCGGAATACACCACCACACCTCCTGCTCAGCGGAATACACCACCACACCTTCTGCTCAGCGGAATACACCACCACACCTCCTGCTCAGCGGAATACACCACCACACCTCCTGCTCAGCGGAATACACCACCGCACCTCCTGCTCAGCGGAATACACCACCACACCTCCTGCTCAGCGGAATACTCAGCTAATTGTTGCGCATAATGTTATTGATTGTTTGATTCTAGTTTGATATTCATGCTTCGATTGTAATTTTGTTGTTTTAATGTAAAGCGCTTTGGTGTAAAGCGCTATATAAAAATTAATAAATACAAATACAAACACACCGTGGAGCAAACCGATTGGCCCAATTTACAAAAATGATTGTCAATGGGGAAAACAGTCACAGCTTTTACATTTGAAAAGTGTACTAATATTTATTTGCTGAGCTTGCTACCAAGCAAAGTGTAAACCATGAAAATAGAAAAAAGGATGTGTCTATTTTCTCTGATTTCTTCTGTATATGATTGGGGTCCCTGGCAACTGTGGATCACACCGGTGGCTCTATTCCAAATTCTAACAACGGGACCATCCCTTGATGCTTTGTTTACGGGGGAACTTGTGACAGAACACGGATTAAACATATCATAACTCTGCAAACGCCACACGCTACCTCTGCCTCTATATTTCAAATGCGCATCTTATGAATGCATCAACGCTCAGTCAAGTGAATAACTGCGTATGCGACCCCAACTTTTTATGTGAACGTTTACAATTACAAATGTATTCATTTTTTTCTGAGATACACGAATCTCTTTTCATTACAACTGATCTAGTAAAATGACTCACGTAACATATACATTTCGTGGTCTAAATTGCAATCGTGCAACTAGGGTTTAGGTAAAGTGCCAAAATGTGCAAATACAGTACAATTTCCAAAATTCTTCATTCCTGTGGACACGTGATGACATAGGGAGTGCATATTCAATTCTTTATTCCTTGAGTACTCAAGTGAGGTGTTGATGAGCCGCTGGGTTCAGGTCGCTTAATACACACTATTTCTTGTTTACAAACATTCAATCTTTCTTAATCACTTGAAAAAACGTCCAGCACCTTCCCTCATTTGAATGAATCGGGAAATAGACTGTGCTCTCCTGAATAACTAGAAGACGAGGTAAGTGGCCAGCTTATGAAGAGAAATGTTGGCAGACTAGGAATGCCAAGAAGGATACTCCAACTTATTTTTTATATGTTTTTTTATAGAATCAATACAACCTAAACGGGTTAGAGAACAGATTGGATCTCGGTATATAGACAATCGGATCTCGAGGGAAAAGGCTGAAATGCTATGTGTCGCCATTGTTTTCAATTACATCCCGTGGTAGATGAAACAAGGCTTGGGATTTCAGAAAATAGCAATCATGAGGGAAGGTGCTGGACGTTTTCTCAAGGGATTAAGAAAGAGTGAGAGTTTGTAAATAAGAAATAGTGTGTATTAAGCGACCTGAACCCAGCGGTCTCATAAACACCTCACTTGAGTACTCTAGGAATAATAAATCGAATATTCTTCAGAAAACTACAAAACTCCCTACGTCATCATGTTTCAACATGAATGAAGAATGTTAGAAATTGTACTGTTTATGCGTATTTGCACATTTTGGCACTTTAACTCATATTACTGGATGAGTTGTAATGAAAAGAGATATGTTTATCTCGGAAAAATGAATACATTTTGAATGTCACACGTCCATAAAAAATGTTTGAGTATCATACGGAATTATTCAAGTGACGGAACGTAGATTGATTCATAAAATGCACATTTGAAATACAGGAGGCGGGGGTAGCTTGTGACGTTTCTATTGTTATGATCTATTCCTAATCATGCAAACAGAAAACAATGGGAGCGGTAATTTGCTCAACTGTTGACATAATGCAAAAATCTTCATGTAATATCGACTGAAACAAAGCCTTCTTCCATTCCTTCTAAGCTGTCAGAATAGACATGAGTGAACATTTTAGCGCCATTAAATATCTACTGCAACCTGGCACCTCAGATTTGCGTCAAGGCTATTTCTGCTCCAAGTGTGACAGCCCTACTCATCTGTCAGAGGATCTGGCCTATTGTAAAAGCTCCTGATTTCCTCATAGGCCAGTCCGCCTCCGCTTTGCAAGGCGAGCTGCTTTTCTCTCAACGGATTAGGGTGAGAGATAAACACGCCCTCAGTCGAGAACTTTCAGAGTAACTCATTTAGTGAAAGATTATCGGCTTGGCTTGAGACATTTCACAGAGTGTTTTCCTATGGGATTGCGCCGTTATAAAACGCTTCTGTGAATCAGGCCCAAAGCTTGATAAATATGCACAATGGGAGGTGTGAACGTGCCGTTCTCCTCACTAACAGCGCATTGAAAGGGTTTGCCATGCGCCACTACGTTAGCTCACCAGGTTCATGCACCAGATGCTGAGATCACCGGTTTGACTCCCAAAGCGGCCAGCTACTCATCCCGGGAGTATAGCTCAGCGGCAACGTGTTCGCCTCGGAAGCAAGATGACACAAAGCAACACAGGTTGCCCGCGCTTAGAAACCTCTGGGTATTTAAGCGTGTTATAAATACGCAACTAAGACAAAAAAAAAACTACGCAAATAAAAATCAAACCATTACTGTAACAGCGCCTCGATGCCCGCGGGCTGTGTGAGCCTCTAAAAATGTAAATAAATAAATAAATCCGTCCTACCGTAGGTAAATGCAGTGAGAGCCATGGTGCTGGGTGGGAGTAGCTATACAGAAACCTGTTGTATACATATACCTCAATGACCTCTATTATTTGATCGCAATAACCTGTTTGGTAAATGCCGACAGACTTCCGGGGCAACATGGTGGAAAGACAACTCTCCTTAAATGTGCTAATTGGGCCCAATATATTGATTACACCTGTGGTCTGAATACAATTTGATTTAAGGGTCATCACCTAGAGAGGAACAAGGTGGCACAGTGAGTTCATCTTTGTGGGCGCTACCTTTTTGTCGGTGTATCCTATTACTTTATCTTGTGCATAAATGATTGTTTCTGTACATGGATCTGTTATCGTCTCTGAATGTTCAACACTGATTTATTTGTGTACATGTTCCTTATTATTAATTATTTGTGATTGGCTTACAGTTGTTTTCGTTGATCCACATAGTAGTTGTCTTTTTCTCGCTTACGTATGTTAAACTCGTGGTTGTCTTTGTAGAGTCACCTTATTGTTTCATCTGTACATTCATATTGAGATTCTTTTGTATATTCATCCTGTAACGTTTGTGTATGTGTAATTTACGGCCGTGTATCTATATTCACATTGTTATTGTGTTTTACTGTTCACGTATATGAATGTGTTTTTATAGCCACCATTGTTTTGTTTCTGTACATTCACTTCATACACGTTTTGCATAATCTGCTGATTTTTTTCTATAGTGACTATTTTTATGTATGTGCATGTTCACCTAAGGATCGTTTCCCTACGTTCACTGTTGGTTGTATAGTTCCTGTGTTACCTTATGATTCTTTTTGGAAATGCACGCGTTCATTGGTTCTTCATGTGCACTTTGTGATTGCTCGTGTACATTGACCTTATGAGTGTGTTCCTCAAATTACCTTTTGATTATTTCTGTATATTCCCTGAATGTGATATTAGGATTTTATACTGCGCCAGCCATGGGCGTAATTTTAGGGGGGGACAGGGGTGTTTGTCCCCCCCAACTTTCATGGCACACGATTGTGTCCCCATTCATTTGAATGGGGCATTTTTTTTTTCAGATGACATGTCCCCCCCAACATTTTCAGCAATTTTACTCCTCTGGCGCCAGCTCACCACTGTACTAGGGCGCATAGGCTCGTCTGTGGAGTGTTTTCTGTAAAATCGCTGTATAATTGTTTCTATGTATTAATCATTTTGTTTCTGTGTGTTCGTTTAATTTTTTGCATGATTGTCTTATGACCGTTTTTGTACATTTGCCATATTTTTCATATAATCACCATATTTCTGTATTGTCTCCTTATGTGTGTTTGTGATATAGACCTTATCATTGTTTCTGCAGTCACCTTATTTTTCGTATAATCACCATATTTCTGTATTGTCTCCTTATGTGTGTTTGCGATATAGACCTTATCATTGTTTCTGCATAGTCATCTTATTTTTCGTATAATCACCATATTTCTGTATTGTCCTTTTATGGTGGCTTCCTAATAGACCTAATGGTTGTTTTTGTATATTCACCTGCTGGTTGTTTTGAGGAGACACTTCATGATACTTTCAGTTCAACGTACTGATGCTTAAGGCCTGGCAGACCCTACCTATCCACAGTGAACCCTTCTACCCTCCCCGCTTACGCGGAACATGGGTACGGCGAAGGTCTATATGACCTGATGCCCTAGCGGCCTGACCCACAGGAGCACCCATACCACAGTTACACTGCAGACCTCCAAATTGGCAGCACCTTCTCTCCCGCACCCACCTCGCATAATGCAGCCGCCCGCTCACCGCCAGGACAGCACACCAAATAGCTCCCGCTGCCACCAGGCCATGTAACGCTTCTACCCTCCCTGCCTGCGCACCGTCAGGACAGCACACCAAACAGCTCCCGCTGCCACAAGGCCATGCAACCCTTCTACCCTCCCCGCATGCGCACCGCGAGGACAACACACCAAACAGCTCCCGCTGCCACCAGGCCATGCAACCGTTCTACCCTCCCCGCCTGCGCACCGCCAGGGCAGCACACCAAACAGCTCCCGCTGCCACCAGGCCATGCAAGCCTTCTACCCTCCCCACCTGCGCACCGCCAGGACAGCACACCAAACAGCTCCTGCTGCCACCAGGCCATGCAACCCTTCTACCCTCCCCGCCTACACGCCACATAGGTACGAGGAAGGTCTGTATGACCTGATGCCCTTGCGGGCTGACCCACAGGTGTACCCATACCACAGTGGCACTGCAGACCTCCACATTCACAGCACCTTCTCTCCCGCACCCTCCTTGCATAATGCAGCCGCCCGCGCACCGCCAGGACAGCACACCAAACAGCTCCCGCTGCCACCAGGCCATGTAACCCTTCTACCCTCCCCGCCTGCGCACCACCAGGACAACACACCAAACAGATCCTGCTGCCACCAGGCCATGCAACCCTTCTACCCTCCCCGCCTGCGCCCTGCCAGGACAGTACACCAAACAGCTCCTGCTGCCACCAGGCCATGCAACCCTTTACCCTCCCCGCCTCGCGCCACATGGGTACGGGAAGGACTGTATGACCTGATGCCCTAGCGGGCTGACCCACAGGAGTAACCATACCATAGTGACACTGCAGACCTCCACATTCACAGCACCTTCTCTCCCGCACCCTCCTCGCTTAATGCAGCTGCCCGCGCACCGCCAGGACAGCACACCAAACAGCTCCCGCTGCCACCAGGCCATGCACTTTGCAGACACTCTACTTTACGAAACGAAGGCCACAAAGCATGGCATTGAAAACCTCGGCAAAGTAAATGAAAGATGTGAGCCTGTGAAGGGGTGGGTTACGGGGAGCTTTCTCCATATCTGGGTAACATGCTCTGGAAGCGAGTCCTGTTCGTCAGGAGGATTTTTCATGATAGTATATTTTTTTAAAGGCCACCATGTTGAGCAGATTGACCCAAAAACAGACAGCCTTTGGAAGAATTAGGAATATAGTATTTGAGGACTATCTTCCATTATGTGCTGCTCCTAAGATGTAACAGCACAACAACCAACTGTGGGTGGCTAACGGTGGCAGTCTGGCTAGGGTTACCAACAGTGGGGCTCTGGCTAGGGCTGTAGGCTGTGGCAGTCTGGTTAGGGTTGCCAACAGCGGGCCTCTGGCTAGGGCTGCAGGCTGTGGCAGTCTGGCTAGGGTTACCAACAGCGGGGCTCTGGCTAGGGGTGCAGGCTGTGGGAGTCTGTCTATGGCTAGGGCTGAGGGCTGTGGGAATCTGGCTAGGGTTCCCAACTCTGGGAATCTGGCTAGAGATAAGTGGTGTGAACATCAGCCTAGAGTTACCAACTCTGGGGCTGTGGCTAGGGCAGCAGGCTGTGCGAGTCTGTCCGGGGTTACCAACTGTGGGACTGGGGCTGCAGGCTGTGGGATTCTGTCTGGGGTTACCAACTGTGGGACTAGGGCTGAGTGCTGTGGGAGTCTGGCTAGGGTTACCAACAGTGGGACACTGGCTAGAGCTGCAGGCAGTGGGAGTCTGTCTATGGTTACAAACTGTGGGGCTCTGGCTAGGGCTGAGGGCTGTGAGAATCTGGCTAGGGTTCCCAACTGTGGGAATCAGGATAGGGATGAGGGATGTGGGAATCTGGCCACAGTTACCAACTGTGGGACTCTGGCTAGGGATGAGGGGTGTGGGAATCTGGTTAGGGTTCCCAACTGTGGGAATCTGGCTAGGGATGAGGGCTGTGGGAATCTGGCTAGACTTACCAACTGCGGGACTCTGGCTGTGGCTGCGGGCTGTGGGAGTCTGGCTAGGGTTACTAACTGTTGGACTCTGGCTCGGGCTGAGGGCTGTGGGAATCTGGCTAGGGTTAGCAACTGTGGGACTCTGGCTAGGGCTGCAGGTTGTGGGAGTCTGGCTAGGGTTACTAACTGTCGGACTCTGACTCGGACTGAGGGCTGTGGGAATCTGGCTAGGGTTACTAACTGTCGGACTCTGGGTCGGGCTGCAGGCTGTGGGAGTCTGTCCAGGGTTTCCGATTATGGGACTTTCGCTAGGGTTGAAGATTGCAGGGAGTCTGACAAGGGTTACCAACTGTGGGACCCTGGCTAGGGCTGCAGTCTGTGTGTATCTGCCTAAGGGCGGATGTCTGAGTGTCTAATTTCCTCAAGAGGATGTTTTATGGATGCAGGTGCTGAGTGTTTGACAGCGGTGGGGGCTCGGGCATTCTGGTTTGGAGGGTAAACTGCTTGGGATTTGATAGTGATGTACGTTGTGGGAGTCTGGCTAGGGTTGCAGGCTGTGGAAGTCTGGATGGTGTTTCAGGTTCTGGGAGTCTGGCTAGGTTTGCAGGCTGTGGAAGTCTGGATGGTGTTTCAGTTTGTGGAGTGTGGCTAGGGTCGCAGGATGTGTCTGGCTAAGGCTGCAGGCTGTGAGAGACGAGTATGTCTGCAAGAAGTGGAATGATTGGTTCACTTTGTGCACTGTGCAAGTTTGGCCCAGGTTGCAGTCTTTGACTGTCTAACGCGCGATGCAGGCAGTGTGAGTCTGGGTAGGGTTTCAAGCAGTGAGGGTCGGACTAGGGGTACAGGTTGTGCGAGTCTAGCTGCGGTTGCAGGTTGTGCTTGAGTTATATGCAACAGCATCGGAGTCTGACCAAGATTGCAAGCCTTGGAGGCTGGTTCGTGTTGAGACTTTGGGATCCTGATTGGGGGTGCATATTGTGAGTGCAAGACTAGGGGTGCAGAATGTGGGGACCTGGCAAGGCTTGCAAGCACTGCAAGGCTGGTTCCAACGGCAGACTGTCGGTGTCTGTCTACTGCGGTTGGTGTCTGACTTGAGGGGCAGTCTGTTCGGGTATATCTGCGGTTTCAGGATGTGAGCTCCTGGGTAGAGTTGCCAAAAGAGAAGGCTGGTTCACGGTTCAAACGATTGGCGTCTGACGATGATTGCAGGTGGTTTCTGGCTGGGGATTCAGGCTAGGATTTCCGGATGTTGGTGTCTGACAATGGTTGCAAGCAGTAGAAGGCCGGCGCACGGTGCAGACTTTGGGACTCTAAGAGCGCGCGCTCCCGGTGATTCCGCCTCTGGGAGTCGCTTTAGACTTTAGTGTGAACGAGTTTTCCATCCACGAGTCCAGGAATCACCAACACAAAACATCCATTTAGTTAAGGGGGCTGAGGGGTATCTACATAACCGCCAGTGCTCCAGGTGCTCCCTTCCCCAGAGCTTCCTGAAAAGATGTCAGCCTTTGCCTCCCGCCCCCACCTCCCTGCGCCTCCGTCTGTCTCCCATGTTTGTTTGAGGGAGGGGTGCCGGTTAATGTTTCAACTGATTGGGCCGCCTGTTCGCGGAGTCCTCGTGCGTGCGGGGAACCCCTCCCTCTACTTCCCACTGAGGTCAAGTGTTTGGGGCATAACCCTCTGGAACATGGGTGAGGAGGAAACCCCACAGACCCGGCACAGAACAATTATGGGGTTTTAGAAAAAGAAGTCTTTCCTTTCAATGCGTCCCCCTCGTCGCTTCTCCGGTGTTTCATGTCAATATTAGTGATTTATAAAGCAGTAGATTGGGGGAGGGGGGATGCTGTCACCTGCTGTCTCTTTCCCGGCCCCCTCTCTCACTCACTCCGAGGGCGACTGGTCTAATAATGCCCCCAGCCCCTCCACACGTACCTGGACTCCGCTTCTATTGTCCCCTCGCTCCATTATTCCCTCAATTTCTTCCGGTATTGACCCCCATCGCCCTACCCGCCCCGGTCCACTTCTGGAAACTTTGCTCACCCGCCCCCGCCTTGCCTCCCTGTTCCCCTAGCGCGCGCACAGGGCACTCCACGTCCCCAGGGCTCGCCCTTCATTCTTCCGCCGTTCCTTCTGGGTGTATCCCCCTGTATGCCCCTTCCTCACTCTCCTCTTCCTCCGTTCTCTCCCGTGGATAAAGGCCTCACCTTTCTGCACCCCTAACCCCATGGACTAACCCTCCCCTCACCATATAATAACCTCTCGTCCATGCATTATTCTCCGCTATATAATGACCCCATTCCTGCATTACCCTCCCATATAAAATGGTCCCCTCCTGCATTACTTTCCCCATTGTAATGACCCCCCATACTGCATCATTCTCCTCTAAATAGTGCCCTCTTCTTGCATTACTCCCCCTATACAACAACCTCTCCTTCCTGCATTACTTTCCCCATTGTAATGACCTCTCCTTCCTGCATTACATTCCCCATTGTAATGACCTCTCCTTCCTGCATTACTTTCCCCATTGTAATGCCCCCCATAATAAATAATTCTCCTCTATATGGCGCCCCCCTTCTTGCAATACTCCACCTATCTAAGAACCTCTCCTTCCTGCATTACTCTCCCCATATAATGACCTCCCCTTCCATGCATTGTTGCCCTCAATATAATGACCTCCCCTTCCATGCATTGTTGCCCTCAATATAATGACCTCACCTTCTTGCATTCCTCTGCCCTATATATTGACTTCCCCATTCCTGTATTACTCTCCCTATTGTAATTACCTCCCCTTCCTGAATTAATGGTAATGATCTGTTATTTATATAGCGCTTACACCTAAGCGCTAGACATAGAATACACACATATATATATATATATATATATATATATATGTATATATTTATATATATATATATATGTATACAATGTCACCCAAGGGGAGTGGTGTGGACATTACGGTCCACTGTATTATGACCTCCCCAGTTCCATTTGCTTCCATCCCTAGCTCCCCCTTTCCATGTGTCTGTCTATTAGTTCTTCTGAGTTTTCTCTCTCCTTTGCTTGCCTTTTCTCTCCTTCCCTCCTTTAGAATTTCTCCCCTTCCCTCCTTTCTTGAGCTGGCTTTCTCTCTTCTTGGCTTTCCGCGCCCCCCCCCACATTGCACCATCCCCCCCACTGCACCATGCTGCCCCGTAAGCCTCCCTGTCCCTGTCTCCCCTTCTCTCGTTGCAGTATCTCCCACCACTGCACCAGGCTACCCCGTAAGCCTCCTTGTCCCTGTCTCCCCTTCTCTACTTGCAGTATCTCCCACCACTGCACCAGGCTGCCCCGCAAGCCTCCCTGTCTCTCCTTGCAGTATCTACCCCACTGCGCCAGGCTGCCCCATAAGCCTCCCTGTTCCTGTCTCCCCTTCTCTCGTTGCAGTATCTCCCACCACTGCACCACGCTGCCCCTTAAGCCTCCCTGTCCCTGTCTACCCTTCTCTCGTTGCAGTATCTCCCACCACTGCACCAGGCTACCCCGTAAGCCTCCTTGTCCCTGTCTCCCCTTCTCTACTTGCAGTATCTCCCACCACTGCACCAGGCTGCCCCGCAAGCCTCCCTGTCTCTCCTTGCAGTATCTCCCCCACTGCGCCAGGCTGCCCCGTAAGCCTCCCTGTTCCTGTCTCCCCTTCTCTCGTTGCAGTATCTCCCACCACTGCACCACGCTGCCCCGTAAGCCTCCCTGTCCCTGTCTCCCCTTCTCTCCTTGCAGTATCTCCCCCACTGCACCACGCTGCCCCGTAAGCCGCCTTGTCCCTGTCTCCCCTCCTCTCCTTGCAGTATTTCCCACCACTGCACCAGGCTGCCCCGTAAACCGCCTTGTCCCTGTCTCCCCTTCTCTCCTTGCAGTATCTCCCACCACTGCACCAGGCTGCCCCGTAAGCCGCCTTGTCCCTGTCTCCCCTTCTCTCCTTGCAGTATCTCCCACCACTGCACCAGGCTGCCCCGTAAGCCGCCTTGTCCCTGTCTCCCATTCTCTCGTTGCAGTATCTCCCACCACTGCACCAGGCTGCCCCGTAAGCCTCCCTGTCTCCCATTCTCTCGTTGCAGTATCTCCCACCACTGCACCACGCTGCCCCGTAAACCTCCCTGTTCCTGTCTCCCCTTCTCTCGTTGCAGTATCTTCCACCACTGCACCAGGCTGCCCCGCAAGCCTCCCTGTCCCTGTCTCTCCTTCTCTCCTTGCAGTATCTCCCACCACTGCACCAGGCTGCCCCGTAAGCCTCCCTGTTCCTGTCTCCCATTCTCTCGTTGCAGTATCTCCCACCACTGCACCAGGCTGCCCCGTAAGCCGCCTTGTCCCTGTCTCCCCTCCTCTCCTTGCAGTATCTCCCACCACTGCACCAGGCTGCCCCGCAAGCCTCCCTGTCCCTGTCTCTCCTTCTCTCCTTGCAGTATCTACCCCACTGCGCCAGGCTGCCCCGTAAGCCTCCCTGTTCCTGTCTCCCATTCTCTCGTTGCAGTATCTCCCACCACTGCACCAGGCTGCCCCGTAAGCCGCCTTGTCCCTGTCTCTCCTTCTCTCCTTAGAGTATCTCCCACCACTGCACCAGGCTGCCCCGTAAGCCTCCCTGTCCCTGTCTCCCATTCTCTCGTTGCAGTATCTCCCACCACTGCACCAGGCTGCCCCGTAAGCCGCCTTGTCCCTGTCTCCCCTTCTCTCCTTGCAGTATCTCCCCCACTGCACCACACTGCCCCGTAAGCCTCTCTGTCCCTTCACCTGTCTTTGAAACTCTCCCCATCACCTACCGCCGCCCCATGCCCTGCTTCGTGCCCATCTCTTGCTCTAACACAGTGATATTCAAACTGTTTTATGCTGAGCCCCCCCTTGAGTAAAAATGATGCTGACGAGCCCCCCCTTGAGTACAAATATTGCTGCTGCACACACCCCACCCTAGATGTCATTTCTGCGTATGTGTTCTATTAAAATTAGTCACCGTACTCCCTTTGGGAAGAGCCTTGCGCCCCCTATCCCCCAGACACCCCTTTGCCCCCGGGGGGGCGGGTGGGAGGGGGAGCCCCACAGTGTGAAAACCACTGCTCTAGCCACTTCGCCCTCTCCTGATTCTGCCACGGTCGGTGGTCTCCGATTCTTTCACTCTTCTTGAGTGTCTCGCATTCGTTAACTTGTCTCTCTTTGCCCCTTCCCTCTGGTCACTCTGTCTCTTTCCCTCACTTTGCCCCTGTGCCTGCCCAGGTCCGTGCCTGCCTCTCTCCTTCCCTCCCTGCCTCTCTCCTTCTAGCTCTCCATGCCGCTGTCTCTCTGACTGTCGCTTCTACTCGGCCCATCTCTTGCCTTGCCTTTCTCGGCGACTCTCTCCTCAGTCTCTCACTCTTTCTCTGCCCCACTTTCTGCCCCTCTCTCTCTCCTCTGCCAGCCGTCCTCTCTCTTGCCTCTTTTCATCTCTGTCTCTCTCTCCACATCAGCCTTGCCTGCCCTCTCCCGCCCTGTCCCTGTGAAGCCGGCTGTCTTTTGCTCCCCATTCGCAGCCGCAGGTGATGGACTAACTCTGGAGGGGCGAATGCCTCTCACTGCTCCGGTGGATACAGTCATCACCGTGAACCCATGGGCAACCACGCAGTCCCCTCTGCCCCTGCGGGAGGGACTGGTGCGTACTAATAGCCAATCTGAGAGCCTGGCCCAGGTGGGTTTCATGATTAGCAGCGTGAGGTAAATGCGCTGCGGTGAAGGACTGCGCCCAAGAGCCCGCAGTCGGCCATCTTATAGTATTCAACCCACACCCCAATTTCCAAAGTGCCTAGAGGCCGTTTAGTACAAGTAAAGCTCACTCGCCACTGTCCCTCGTAGATATGGAAACCTCTCGCGCGGCCTTGTCAGGGCTCCGCTTTCCCATCTCCCGCCTCATATAAACCTTGTGCGCAAGAAGTGTCACGCCGAAGGGCTGAAGCCGAGCCGCGGGCAGTGCACGGCCTCCCAGAGGGGCGCACTCACCCGAGAAACACAGACTGGGAAACGCACAGAACACAAAAATAGAGGGGCAACACACTGAGCGCAACATGTAGGTTCTAACCCCAGCGTGTATCCTGAAGTGAAAACAATTAAAAAAATAAAAATACAAAAACTTTAAAAAGTAACGCATTAGAAATGTACCTTCGAAATCATTGCACGACTTACCTCATTTTGGTCCCCATAGTAGGCATTCCAGTCCGGCATATCGTGTGATTCCATTTTCACCGACCCCAGCATTCCAATATCGCCAATGTTTTAAATATGTCGCACGCAACAATCAGCCGCCACCGCGGCCTTCAATTCAGAAAGGGCAATTCCAAAAAAGGCGAAAAATACAAGCAGTGTTTTTCTGGTTTCTTTTTCGCTGTGCTGTCTTGTCTGTTTGCTGATGTACTTGCTTTATTCGTTGTTTTGTTATTTCCTCTACCACGCACAACAATCTCCTTTTTTTTACACCTCCCGAAGGCTCCAAATTTTCCTTGTGGCCCTCACAGAAAAACACGTAGAATTGAACAAAATAATAAATTGACCTTTTTGAAACGAAAAGAGGGGGGAAAAAAACTTTAGGTCCCCTATTTTTTTCACCTCAAACCCTACAGATGATGTTGGCGCCGAAGTGTAAATCCAGTGCGTT
The DNA here is from genome assembly GCF_040938575.1 of Ambystoma mexicanum. NCBI lineage: Eukaryota > Metazoa > Chordata > Amphibia > Caudata > Ambystomatidae > Ambystoma > Ambystoma mexicanum. The sequence goes on from NC_090923.1 coordinate 925,084,313, forward strand.
TGCTCAGCGTGAGTAAATGACGGCTGCTTTTGGGGAGAGCGGGGTGGGGAGGGGGGGAGGGTGCGCGCGAGCACAGGGCGTCCCAGGTGAAAGGCAGCCTTGTTGAGTTGCAGCACTGGGGAGCCACTCTGGCCTTTCCGTGTCTTCCAGTCCCAGTCCCAGTGGAGTCAGCTCTGTCCTAGGGAGCTGCTGCATAACGCACACAGGTCTTTATAGACGCCCAGGTTGGCTGGGTCCCACCTCCTCCTGCCTATAACCTGAGCGCAGAGCCCTGAGTGTGCCCGCTCCTGCCTTGCGAAAGCCTGTCGTGCCCTCTGGCGTTGCAGTCCCAGGCGGGCGTCTCCACTCTCCAGGATTTAAGGTACAGTCCAAGTCCACACAAGCCTGCTGTGCCAAAGACCCATGCCACAACACACGGCCCAGTCTCGGACACCGGGCTTTCCTGGGATTGCTGAAGGATTCGTTTCTGGGGAATGTCACTCTAAATGTGGGAGACACATCTCACTTTTTTTTTCCAAGTCGAATTTTAGAAAACTCTTTATTGGTGTTAGCAGTGCAAGCTTGTGGTGTTTTAAATACAGTGCCCCCCCCCATTTTAAACGTAAGGGGCCTAATTCACGGTGCAAAGCCGGTGCAATACACTTTGCACTGCTCTGTGAATTAGGCCCGGTTCAACATGTTTGTTGGCAGTGCAAAGTCACGTTGCACTGTGCTAAACGTTCCATGAATTAGGCCCATAACCTTTTTATGAGCTGAGATCCTGTGAGTTCTTGACTTCGTGGGGTACATTGAATATACTGGGCCTGATTCATGGAAAAATGCGCATTGATCCCGGGAAGTCTGCACGCCCAAAACAACTTTGCGTATTAGATTTTCTGCGCACTCCGCTTATTCATGGAATTGTTCCTGCAAAGTAACCCTATGCACAAGTTGCGGCCGGAATGCTCACGAGACGTCCCCACGCATAAACCCGTCTACACAGACTTTTGTGCACTCCTCGACTGCAAAGTAAGTCACTCCAGCAATACTGCAGGCAAACCCTTACAACCAAGGCAGAACCCTGGCCACACTGCGCAGGTCCCCGTAACTATTCCAAGTCCCCCTCAACATGCATACTATGTATCATAAAGCTAGTAATTTCCTGGTAAATATGCATGCAAACCCCTGTAAACCCCATCTGCACACGGCTACACTGTGTTCACGCAGCAGAACGCCAACTGCGTGTATGCACCCCTAAATCCAAGTTCTGATCTTACCTTTGCACAGTGATTCCTATGCGCATAGGTCTTTATGCCTGCCTTCGGGTGGCAGTTTGGCTCGCAACCTTTGCGTGGTGATTTCCTCGGAGTGAGGTTGCGCGGTCACATCCATGAATATTCTTGGTTCGGCACAGTTGTGGGCGTGTGATTGACTCACGCGGCCCGTCCCTCAACACGCCCACAATATGACTTGTTCTTCCTCCTTCTGCATGTTCCGCCCCCTACTTTGGCATGAGTGTAGGCCCAACCCACCCTCTGCGTGTAGTCGCACACAACATGCTCGACTGCATGCAGGGACGGGCAGGACCTGCGCAAAGACCCTGCAGTGTATCGATTTTTCACACAAAGGTGAATCCATGAATCGAGGAAGGGGGATTTGCGCACAGAATGTATGAAGAACAGAATTTTCAGGTCACCTTCTAGCGCACCTGAAGTTAACGCTAACTATAGGTTAAATGATGTTCCAAAAATCATATTTGTTGTATCATGAGGCTTTTTTATTCCAAAAAGGATCCTCCTAAAATTGTTCTTAAATAGTAGTGCCCTCTACACGTGTTTCACCAAATCTATTGGCTCATCAGGAGGGATTTCTTACAGAAAATTCAATTCAAATTCATTGATTAGCTATAATCACACAGAATGGCACGCAAAGTCCTGATTCTCCCTGCAAAAAATTCCATGAATCGGGCCCACTGTATGAGGGACACATGGGTTATTTATTAATTGCAGCACTTTCTACATACCTGTTAAGTACATACCTGGCAGACAGAAGTTTAGGAGGCCACCCTAGTTTAGTGCAACAGAGGAACCTTCTGGACAAACCAGACCAATCTACGGTAGCTTGGTAGGCGGTCAAGAGGGGTGAGAGAGATCGGAAGCCCACAATGAGAACACACAGTAAAACACCACAGATTAATCGTTGACAGATTTATATCAAAAATACATTTATTATAGGCCTTTATGACAAACACATAATTAAACCACAGTTATCAATAAAACAATTACCACACACGCCTAATCACTAGCTAACATATATACAATAATGCTATTAGCCTAAGACTGATGATGGGGGAGAGAATAACCACAGCCTGTAACAGAAAGGGGTTAAATCAACAAATATATCAGTTTAGGCAGTCCTTCATCAACAATCCCTAATGTATGTAGTCCAGCCCTACGAAGTGAGGAGCCTAGCACTTAAAGTACAGTTGTGTGTTAACAACTCACGGTCGTGCGCAAACGAAAAAGCATGTTCACTTCATTGGACTGTAGCTGCTCAGGAAGGGGCTTGAGGTGATGAATAATAAGTGCCTATTCCTAGAAGAGGGTCTACCCTTGCAGACAGAACAACGTTTGGAGTTCGGGAATAGCTAGGGAGTGCAGACTGTCCCAGCCAAAGTGAGTCTCTCTTGAGGGACACTTGTGCGTAAAAAGGGATGGATGTACTAGGGGGCCACCGTTAAGTTGGGAAAGTACTCACCGACCCTCAACACAGTCCAGACCAAACTTTGGCAGTCTAGCCCACTTCGCTTGTAGGTTTTAACCTGTATTTTCAGGATGCTCCGGCTTTCAGCGGCCGCCAGACAGGACTATCGTCCATTGCAGGAAAGTGGCCTTTACTCAGCTCACGGAGGAAGAAGGATAGTTCTGGTGCAGCACGTCTCAGGACAGGGTAGGCATGAACTGCAGGCACTTTCAGTGATGGTCACCACAGTGGGGCGATGCAGAAACCGCAAATGCTCGCGGCGTGGCACACTCTCATAAATCGCAAGCCAGAGGAGCTAGGATGATGAGTTTTGGTGGGAGACGGCCGAGGACCACCTTCCCAGAGTCTCGAGTCTCAACCCAGGACTGTGGCATTCCTGTGCGATACCCTGGGTGCGAGCTGGTCAGTTCACTGGATGGCCCAGGAATACTTCCGAAGAGGCTCCTTTTGAGGGTAAGTAGGAAATGCCGAGATTAGTTGTTCGCACTTCTCCAAAGGGGCAAAGTGCCCTTGCAGGCCATCTTGGTTTCATGAAGAAACAGGGTTCCGACGGAACAACACCAGAGTCAGGGTGCCAAACCTTCTAAGCACCTCACTGACAGTTCCTCAAGTCTGCTTTCCTGTTACAGATACTTGGCTCCTTATGAGGGTCATTGTGAACCTCAACATATCAACCTGTAATGGATGTAGAGCCCTTTCTCTCATCTAAGATTCAGCTCCCGATCAAATCTCGGATAGCCAATTGAAGATCTACTCTCTTGCATGCACGCCAGATGTGGGCCTATCATGGCCCACAGTGGTTCCAGTATTCATGGCTACCAGACATACTGGCACCAGTAGTATGGATTAGGACTAGACAGTCCAACCCTCTTCCTGGGCACTTGCACAATTGACATGCAGGAGCTCACGAAAGATGCGGTTTTTGCGGGAGGCTGCATGCCCAATTAAGAAATATCCAGGTCTCTCGACCTGGGGGAAGGCAAAGGGACAAAATGGCCAAAGGACAGAACAAACGACTTTGTGGCACAGCCATTTTCGGGACTGGCCACAGTCTGGGGGCAAGCGCAGTAAACGTGGTATGGTCCATAAAACCGAAGTAAAAATACTTTAAAAGTACACTGCTTTCACCTGTTCATCCTAGGCACACTTGTACAAACACCAAAAAATCCTTGGAGGGTGGCTAGAGCCATAAAACAAAAGGACCCCTATGCACAGTACAGTAAAGGTACTTAGCACATGGATAAAAAGTTACCAAGAAATGGCTACAAAGTCGAAGACTAAGGGAAACATAGGGCCTCATTACGAGTCCGGCGGTAACCGAGGCGGTAAAACCGCCTGGTTACCACCGGACTCGTATTACCATTTCGCCTCCGTGATTCCCGGAATTACCGAGGCGTTACAACCCCGGTTTCCCGGGAATCACGGAGGCGGAATGGTGTTAATCCCCATTCCCATTGAGTCCTATGGGACTCAATGGGAATGGGGATCATGGAAACACCAGCAGCATCTCGTAATGCTGCCGGTGTTTCCTCGTCCGCCTGCAGTCGGGCGGTGTTAAACCCGCCAGGTCAGACCTGGCGGGAACATCACCTCCCGCCTGCAGGAGTTGTGATCGCCCGGCATGGAAACAACGGTGGCGGCGGGTTTACCGCCACCGTTGTTTCCATACCGCACGATTTGTAATGAGGCCCATAGTTTCCAAGTACTGACAGCCTGAAGGACATGTCAGTTTCCCCATAACAAATGAGCGAAAGCCCAGAGGAGTGCAGCTGAAGGCTGGGCTCCACTGGAGAAGTAGGTTCTCCAAACAAAAGCAAAAAGTTTGGAGAGTTCACAAATGGAGGGAACATTGCACCTCAGGGAAATCGATCCTGACAAATGCCATGCAGTAAACATCTTACATGATCACAACTCATAATTAGGTGGCATTTTAAAAAAAGGAGGTATTTTTAAAATGCCACATGGTTTAAGTGTTACCACCATACTTCTAATGAAATGGTTACTGTGCCAATGTCTGGTTCATGACGCATTTCTTGCACTGAGTCTGAATGAACTGCATACATGCCAGTATTATTAATTCCATTTGGTAGACACTAGTCCAGTCCTGGTTTTTGTGACATGCAGTCTCTGATTTATAATGAGAAAACCCGGACTACAAGTCCCATAATGGAAAGTTAAAACCAGGACTGGATTATTGTCTCCAGAATGGAATGGATAGTGTTGGCATGTATGGCACTAATAAAGGAGCATACCCAATATCCAGCCATGCGTGGGACAGAGTGGTCTTGCTAGAGGTTGATGAAATTATTACTAGCAAAATGAAATTTCCAAAATTCGCCTCCAATTTCAATTTGCCGGTGTTAAAGAATGTTTCCCAATTTCACACTTATAGGCAAAATTATTTTTTCCTTCGAAACGTTGGTCTTTTTTGCCTGAAATGTGATTTTTTTACTTAATCATTTCCCCCCACACACAATTTCACGGGTTTTGCATGACATTTCAGGCTAAAAAAAATCAGCATTTCGTGAAAAAAATAACTTCTGGCCAAAAAAATATAATTTCATTAAAAAATGAAATTGAGGATGGGTAAACACCCAAAACGGGCAATTCAGCTTGTGGGCGAAATTGGCAAAGCAGGAGAATTTTGCCCAGAATTCTCCAATTTCTCTCTGGAGCGAATTTGAGCGTTTCGCCCATTCGCAGTCTCTTCTGTGTAATAGGGTTCCGTAGCAGTCCTGCCCGCCGCAGTGTAGGTGCAGAGTTGCCTTAGATCGTCTCTTGCCACACTGCAACAGGACTGACTGGTTTCATGATTTTCTGTGCAGCAAAACATACATTATACTTTTAATCTACACCCCTTGTAAGGTGGGCTCTGGAAATAACTGGAAAAGTGTACCTAATCATCGTGTGTGAGCATCCTCCGTCAAGGTCCTCAGCAATTTCTACTAAAATTGCCAGATGGCTACAATGAGGTGGGGAAGTGCTAATGTATTTAAATGATGGCAGGGGAAAATACCCTGTGTCATGTTTTATTGTGCCAGCTAGAGAGACCAGACACTGTCTGTCTGGCAAGCTTTAAAGGAAAATATCTGGAAACCTTAGCCATTTTAAACATAAGTAGAGAAACTGTAATTCTGAATCCGGATGGAGTTAAGCAGAAATTATATGAACGTGGTTGGATTAAAACCTGTGACAGAAGGGGTAGTTAAAAATTGTTCAAAAGCCTTCATTCCGAGTTTGGTGGTATCTGACCGGTAATTCTGGTGGGATGCCACCAAAACAGAATTCGCATTCTCGCCGCCTGATTACCGGGATATTATGGGCAGAGGGAATGCCGGTAACACCGCATTTCATGGAGCCCCACAGGACCCCATAGAGGTATTTGCGTCATTTTCTTGTCGGTGGCGGCCTGATCTGCCAGCAGGTCAAGCCTAGAGGTAGATCCGTGGCCCTCAATGGAAAACTTGTGTTTACCCAGTTCAGTAAAATGCAGGTGCCGGAATTACCTGCAATTTTACCGGCATTTATAGCAGACCAGGGAAACTGTAATGAGCCCCAATGAGCTAACGCTTGAAAATAAGCGGTACATGATGACACCGTCCTATTCAGAAAAAGACCCTGATGGACGCTACTTGAGGACATTCGTGAGAGTCAGGCTCAATTTGATACAGACTCGTGACATTTTATTTATCAGGAAACTCAGTTTAGACAACAACTGTAGGAATTGTAATAACGATATTGACACCCTGAAACACATCATCATCAAATGACTAGTTCTGCAATCACTAAGGTAACGCATCTTTTTACATTTTGTACATGAAAGTGGTTAGCTCAAAAAGATGAATTCTGTAAAAGGATTTTTAGTGGTAGAATCTATAGCTCTTATAATTGTGACAGTAACATTTTAAAGTATGTTGAAATTAATTGATGAATTTTAGAAATATGTGAAACATTTAATAGTACTGTCTTGTATACTTTCTTGACAATTTTAACATTTCAAGTACAGTTTGCATTGTTTATATCGTTTGTATAAGGTTTGTCTAAAACAATACAATAAAACAATAGTATTTAAAGTTATCCACCAGACTAGAAGTGAAAGGGGCAGAGGGGATCAAAAATACAAGCAAAATTACACATGCAAGCAGAGATGGGAGTTGGCCAGGCAGGTACCAGCACCCTGCTTCCTTGCCGTGCATGTGATTTGTGGTCCTGTGGCTGCAGTCTGCCCTGCCTGTTCAGTGCTAGCCTGACTGTCGTCTGCCTTCTGTCGTGGCCTACTCTTCTTGTCTACAGCCTGGCTGGCCTCTCTGTAAACCATGTTTCTCTTACAGTGTCCTGTTCCTCCTGCGCTGGCCCACTCCTTCTCCTACTGTTGATGCCTGCTCATGGCCCCAATATCCACCACTCCTGGTATTTCTACCTGTTATTATACCAGGCTTTGCAAATCCCATTCCCCCGTAACACTGAAACATGATGATGGAAGGTTTATAATCAATTATGCAGACACCACGAACCGCCATATTGGAACGGGATGAACGGACCGTAGGTCTGATGTGTGGTGAGGGGCAGACAAAGAAATAGAGCACTAAGCGGAGAAGAAACGGTAAGAGAGCAGATTTGGCAGCCCCACCCAACATAGCAGCTATAACAGGAGGGGCGTGCACATCTGTGCACGCGCATCCAGGAAGTGCTCCGGAAATGCTGTTTGGCTGGACATTCTGCTAGCCTTTGTGCCCCTGGAGAAAACGAAACGCAGGATTTGGCCCCTCACACTCCGGCATAGCAGTTATAACAGGAGCGGCCACGTGCAACCAGGAAGTGCTCCGGAAGTGCTGTTTGGCTGGACATTGTGCTAGTCTTTGTGCCCGTGGAGAAAACGTAACGCAGGTTGAATCTTTTCTATTCTTAATCTGACTTGTGAAATAAGTTCGACTTGTGATAAAAGAAACTTCATAGACTTTAATAGACATTAATAGAGTCTAACATCCTTGTTTATTGTTGTTTCTAGGTTTGGACCCTGCCATTCCAGAGCACCAGCTATAACAGGAGCGGCTGCTCGCATCTGCACGCACGCATCCAGAAAGTGCTCCGCAAGTGCTGTTTGGCTGTTTGCGGGGTGCGGACCTGGACCTAGGTTAGGGCTAGGGCTAGTGATAGGACTCTCCCTGTTGTCTGGGAAAAGCGTTGGAAGCATACTCGCCACTGCTCAAAACTCTCACCCAACAACTAATTGAGAAAGCCGTCAGCAATCAGTTGCGCACTGTTTTTGATAAGTTTGGAGCCTTGACAAAAAAACGTTGAGTGAGGCTAGTGGAAAGCTACAATATGAAAGACATGGTGGCGAAAATGAAAATCTCTGTATCGGAAAATACACATTGCCAAGAAGTGACTTCCAGCGCAAAGTCTTTACCAGAGTGCTTACAACCATGAAGGGTGAGTAGGGCTTGCACCCAAAAAACAATTAGTAATTTCGAAATATAAAGAGCACAGCAAAAATGACTAACTACTATCCCAAAAGAGATGGGTCTAATAATACAAATAGAGTGAATGCCATAGAAGGGGAGCTAGCAATACAAGAACTTGTGGCGGATTTGAGCCATCAGTGCCCTGCCTTGGGGCAACATTGATTGAGAGAGCTATTGGCCCAGTAAGTAGGTCGAAAATGGGACGTGCAACAATTCTAAGTAGGTTAGAAGAACCAAATGAAAGTTGTAATGTGGTGTTGTCCTAATGTGGAAATGGTGGATGTTGAATTAATAGACTATTAAAGAGTGTAAAACTGGGTGACATTAATGATACACGCAGTGACGTTGAATGCTCTCTAATGGAAACACCAGAAATTGTCTTTAGACTTGCAGAGCTGTGCTTTAGAGGCGAGTGTCTGTATTAATCCATGCTTGAATGAGTCGTCACCCCAATGCATGAAGATAAAGAGTTGATTGAACTAGAAATACAATCGAGGTGTGATGCACACGAGACATCAGAGGGAAGGGTATATTTGAGTTGCTTAGGCCCAGTGACACACATCAGAATGAATATCCCAAATGAAGGGTATCAATATGGACGCCAATCATAACTATACCCATAGCTCTGCCTACAATCCTGATGAAAGTACATTGAACATATCGTCCAATGCTATGTTTGAGGTATTTGAAAACCCGCTGACTACTCTATTATAAAGATGTGTTAGTATGGAGGAAAACAAATGGTGTACAATCAGTTTTACTACATACGAGCATCAGTAGAGGAAGAAGATTGTTTAAAGATTGTGAACCTAATACTGAAATGAAAATGAGAAATCTACGTACAATTGCCGACAAGGAGGTTGAGCAAGAGATGTATAAAACCTGTACCCAAGTATCCTCTCAAGTAACTACTGCAATGTTGCCTGTGGATACATGTGTGTGTGAACGGCCGAATGATATAGAAATATATAATGTTCGTAACAACCGGAACGCGCAAAAAGGGGGCTGAAAAATGAAAATCAGAAAAAAATATCTTGCAAGCTGTTATGTATGTCCGAAAACTGATGGAATGGTTAACAATGGGTGCATTAAACACCAAGATAATTTGATGTCCAATATTGAAATGTTACTAGTGGGTTGTGATATGAATGAGAAGATTTTGACCAGTAAGGCAAGTAATAGGGGTGCACAAACCAAGAAATCTGATGACAGGGTAAATACTTTGATAGAGATGCATCAAAGTATGCTATCAGGGGGATAGCTCAGCAGCAACGTGCTCGCCTTGGAAACAAGACGACACAAAGCAACACAGGTTCGATCCCCGGGTCAGCGCTTAGAAACTTCTGGGTATTAAGCACATTATAAATACGTAACTGAGACATATTCCTGTAACAGCGCCTCGATGCCCCCGGGCTGTGTGAGCACTTTAAAAATGCAAATAAATTAAAATAAAAAAAATAATCATAAAAAGAACATAAGTGATATTAACAGAGTATGGAAACAGTGCCGATGGACGACATTCGCAAATATTTGATTGAGCCTTTTGGGGAGGCTAGACAATTGAATAAAGAAATATCCAATGCCAGACCAGTGGCTCAATCAAAAAAAGGTAGAAAGAAAAAACAAAAAGCTAATCAGGGTGTCAGAGCCGGCGTTTTGGAAGCAGTGAAATGCATCTTTGTTCAAGAAGGTGAACAGGTAGTCGTCGATTGCTCTCTTGCTACAGATGACCCAGTAAATAAGAGAGTGGCAAATTCAGATGTGCTGAGTGTTGATGTTTCCCATGTTAACATGGCACTCCAAACACTTCCAATCAGTGATCATCCAATTGGTGAGCTTCAGGTGATTAGACATAATATAAGGGGGAAAAGTTGAGAAACAGCAATGATAAATATGCATTAGAGAAGACAGGAGCAACTAGAACATTACAGCTACGATCTGTGTCTAGTATAGAGAGACATCCTCCACTAAATAGAGCTGTGCTACTACACATACTACATGGAATTGTCCCACTTTGTGTTATAATGAATGATGATGTATTGATAGTGGATCAATTTGAGGAGAAGTGTAATGTTACATCGAACATATGTTGTAGATCAAATACCACAATGGATTGCATCCGAGAATATGAAGATGAATTGTTTAAATTGAGCTATTGTTGTAAGGAGGTGAGCATGAAGATAGTAAAACATAGTACTAATACTGTAAGTGCAAAAATGGATGAAGAAAGACAAGTGCCATCCGAACCACCAAGATTGAGGGCTATGCCGATAGGAACAGGAATTAGTGGCAGGTCTCACAATGTGTCGAATGGTAGAAATGAGAGAGTAATCACATAGAGTGAAGTGTGTGGCAATGATGGCTACTGACAATGGCTTCCAAAGGCCTTTAAGGCCCACTTTGTCAAAACATCTCGATAGCAATAGCGTGGTTCTCTCATGGAACACTAGGGGTTTCGCTCATCCCTCTGCAGATACTAGGCTCTTGGCTAATATTGATCCGTTCAGCATAGTAGCTCTGCAAGAAACCTGGATGACAGAAAGTTTGTTTCGAAATTGATGGTCGTTATACTGCACAGATGAAGGCAACAAAGGGGCATATTGGAAGACCAAAGGGTGGTCTGTTGGTGACTGTCTGGCATCCCTGGAGTATAACTGAAACTTAATTGTCAACCTGGATGGTCCAGGCTGTAATCATCACTTGTGATATTCATGAGTTTGATGAGCTTCTTCTTATTAATATGTATGACTCCCCCCAAAGCAGCTGTGAGTAAACACAACATAGAAACAGCAAATAAAATTCTTGGCGAGGTCAGGCGTGATATACCAATATTAGTTGTTGGTGACTTTAATGCGCAAATTTGGTTAAAAGTTCAGTTTCACGAAGGCCAGCATGAGTCTTGTCCAATAAAGCTGCCTGACAATGACAAACAGGGGAAAGACCTGTTCCAGAAATACAATATGACTATGCTAAATGGTAACAGTGCTGGAGATGCTAAGAAAGCTTGCACGTGTATAAGTGGTAGATGTTCTTCCATACTGGATTACACTATTTTAAGTGAGATGACATTAGAATTGGTGCAAGATATGGCAATACCGACACGAGAAGAAAGCGATCACCTGCCTGTCTGGATTTTGATGAAGACACAAGAGAGCAATAGTCAATCTGAGCTAAATGTTGATATCTATAGAAACAAAGTAACACATCGAATAATTTGGAATCTGGCTAATCTGGAAAAGGCAGGGGCTGTTATAGAGAGAGTGCTGCCATTGTTGACAGGGAGATGCCAACATGAAACTGGGAACAATGGATCACCTGTATTGGAGGATCTTTCTAAGGCAATCATGTCAATTAAAGAGGTCACTAAAAGAAACGTAGCTATAAGAGCGCTAATGAAAGGTGGAATTGTGAAATTAGTCAAAATAATCAATATCACTATAAAATACAGGCTGCGAAAAGGAAACTGAGGAGAGACATTGCTCAAACTCTACAAACAGGAATAGGATCTCTGGTAGCTAATGAAATACCCAAAGCAATTAAAGTCCTTAAAACCAGCTATCGTGTGTGGTTAAGAAGACACAAGACAGGGAGTAAAAATGAGCTGCGGAAGTGCCTGGCATATCATGGAAAAACCAATAACAACAGGGAATTTGGTCAGTTGTGAGGGGGGCAGCAAAGAAAAACTTGCCAATGAACAGCGTATCTGAAGAAAAGTGGGGTATCCATATGGAAAATACCTTGGGGACAGACGAACCAGCAGATGAAATACACAATAATGTTGACTGTAAGTGGACATGTAAATCCACAGTCTTTGGTATCACCAAAATGATTGCCACACTCCCAACCTGCTGTAGGGCCAGATGGTACCTGCAATGCATTCCTGAGATTGACCCCGCAGCTATGAGCTAAAGCACTGCACACATTGTTTGTATGTATTGGGAACCGTGGACAAATTCAACCGACCTGGAAAGAGAGTACAATCTTGGCCATTCACAAAAAGGGCTGGTGGAAAAATCCATCCAACTACCACATCCTTGCAATGCTTGATGTCTCATCACATTTTTTGAAAAAGTGCCACTTAAGGAAGTTAACCAGTGGATTGATGAATACAAGATCCTTCCACCCAATCAGATAGGGTTCAGAAGAAAATCCAGGACCACTCATAATCTCCTAACACTAGTAACAACTATAGAATATGTCTTGGACATCCCCAACTCCCTGTATACAGGGCTTTCATAGACTTCAGTGCAGCATTTGATATGGTTATGAGAAATAGACTGTGGAATACACTTGAATCATGGAACATTCCTCATGCACTGTTGAAAATTATCAACTTGCTGCACACTGATACTAAGGTCAGAGTCAGACTTGATGGAGAAGGTAGAGTCTCCAGCTTTTTCTCAACTTTGAGAGGAGTGAAGCAAGGATGTATTTTGGCATCCACCCTGTGTAACGTATATTTAGCTGATCTTGTGGTGGCATTAAACTTAGTGGAGGCATGTCCTCTAAAGATCTGTGAGCTTGAAATCAGTTGGCTAGGTTATGCGGATGATCTTCTCTTGCTTGATTACACCCCAAAGAGGCTGCAATGCAAACTTGATGCCTTGCGTGATTATGCAAGGGCAAATGGCCTATGCATTAATATGCGTAACACCAAGATAGTAGCATTCTGGCGGAGAATGAAGAGCAAAACACGTTTTAGAACCACCTGGAAATTAGATCAGAAAGTGGTTGAAATTGTTGAATGTTATAAGTATCTGGGTGTCATCATTGATAATAGACTAAATGGACGCAATAATGGGAAGAGAATAAAGCCAAGTGCATGAGAATTACACAAGCACCGAGTCACTTTATTGGTAGACAAGGTGGTTGTTCTGTTTAGACCACATTGTTACTCTTTAAGGCAAAAATTGTACCATCCATGCTATATAGTGTTGAAGTTTTGGGAGCTAAATTCAAATTGGAGCTGATGAAATTTGAAGCAAGAATTCTACGCCTTCTGTTCAGATTGCCAAAATCCCTTCCAATAGAATATATATTACTGGAATTTGATATAATGAGAATGTCAGCCTCAATTTATTGCAAACTAACCCTGGGAAATGAGAATATTGTGAAACTGGACAATGGGACCATTATGGTGAATGTTATACAGGCATTTAAAGCAATAGATAGCCATGAGAACTTTGGTATACTTTATTTTTTGAGGACAACAAACAAAACTTGGATGAAAGTATACCATTCACACAGAATGTGTCCAGCTAAAATGGAGTTGAGAGGATGGGTAAAGAAAAAAATAAGCAGCTACAGCATGGAAAATTACTTTGTACACCTAGCAACTAATTCTAACAGCGGACCATTAATTCAATACTGGATGGCACGAAAAACTGTTTCAAAATATGTCAGAGCTTACCCGAACAGTGAAATAATTAGACAATGGGGGTCATTACGAGGTAGGCGGTAAGGGGTTAACGGCGCATGAAAAGGTGCCGGAGCCGTCAACCCCTTACCCCCTCATTACGAGTTCTGCTCGCGGGACCCACTAAGGGCACCTGGTAAAACCAGGCGTCCTTAGCGAGTCCCGCGAGCAGACCAGGGTGCTAACAATGGGCCTGTTATTAACAGGCCCATTGTTAGCACCCTCCCCATTCCCATTGGGCCCTATGGGGGCTCAAATGGGAATGCAGATGGGTTCCTTGAATGAGGAATTACCGGGCCCTCCAAGGTCGGAATGGCCCGGTAATTCCTCATTCAAGGAACCCGGACCTGGTACCCGGTAACGGGGTAGCCATGCCACTAATAGCGGCATGGTTACCTCCTACCTCGTAATGACCCCCAATATCTTCTGCTGAAATTCAATGGTACACAAGTTCTTGAGCTATAAGGTGAACAGCCGGTTATACCACGGTCTGAGAGACTGTGCAGACTGTGTGGTGAGAATGAAATTGAATCAGCTGAACACATCTTATGTCAATGTAAGAGCCCAATAGGGATTAGGATGAAATACATGAAAGCTTTACATAATAAGATTCAATGTGAAGACATGATGAGGATGTGGAATCTATTGATGGAAGGCCATGATGCAAATCGTATATATCACATGATTACATTTGATCAATTATCCATCCTGCGAATCTCTCCTCGTTAAACTATCCCTCTCCCCGTCGCTCTCACACAGCTTCCTAATAATCTACAGGCCCCCTGGCTACGATAGACACTTCGCAAACAACCTTTGCGATTCTATTGCCACCCTCCAACTAAACCATCCCAACCTCATCCTTCTTGGAGACTTATGGCTCGACATCCCCACCAACCCTATGACATACTCCCTGGTTGACGGTTTAGATGCAATTAATCTCCAACCCCACATAAACGGCCCGACTCACTATAAAGGACACACCCTTGATGCCATCTTTAGCTCCAACTCCCTGACCCATCTAATGCCGCCCACCCCTGTCATCTGGTCCGATCACTTCATTCTCTCGTTCGCCATCCACTCACCCGAACCCCTTCCCGTACTCACATCTGAACCTCCAAACATACGCAAATGCTGGAAGAAACTAATAATCATCCCGGACCTAGCCGAGGCACTCCTCCAGTCTCCACCACCTACCTGCTATCTTACCAACCAACTAACACCTGAGGCCTTTGATTCATGGCTCAACGCATCTCTGATGCGGCTCACCCCCTCGTGCAAACCATCAACCCGCCGTGGCCTTTTCCCCAGATGGTTCACCCCTGAGCTGAAGACCACTAAACGACAATACAAATACCTAGAACGCAAATGGCAGAAAGAGAAAACCCATGAGAGCAAGACCTCCTTAGCCCGACACCTGTATCGGTACAAAGCCGAAATCCGGAAAGCAAAAAAGGCCCACTACAACTCCCGAATCCTAAACTGCAAAAACCAAAGCAAAGAACTTCACAAAATTATCTCCGAATTCACCAATCCGGCTTGTAACACAACCATCCCGACCGCGTCACAATCACTGTGTGACTCTCTCTCCCTCCACTTTTACTCCACGGCTATCGAAAGGACAAAAACTCTAACCACCAAACTGGCTCTCTTACAGCCACCTGGCAATCCTCCGCCCGTACCGGCCAGCCCATCAGCTGCGACCTCTACGCAACCAACGTTCGAATCCTTCAGTCCAATATCACCAGAACAATTTCTCAAACTCCTATCCGCCCGCAAACCATCTGGATCACCATTGGACCCCTGCCCAGCCACAACCCTAAAAGAAATCTTTGCCTCCACCTGCGCAGGAGAACACGCAAGATCTATCATAAATGCCTCCCTTTCCGCCGGTATCTTTCCAGACGCATTCAAATTGGTGCACGTCAAACCTCTAATTAAAAAACCTTCGCTCGACCCTCTCGAGCCCAAAAACTACCACCCCATCTCAAACACCAAGTTCCTTGCCAAACTCATTGACCGAACCGCCTACTCCCAACTAAATGCCTTTGTTGAAGTCAACAATCTCCTGGACCCCGCCCAATCAGGATTCAGAACCCGTCATGGAACTGAAACCACCCTAACCTCGATCTGGGATGACCTTAAAATGACAGCTGACTCCGCGGGATGCGCCGCACTAATCCTTCTCGACCTATCGGCCGCCTTTGACACGATCAACCACTCAATCCTCCTGGACCGCCTCCACTCCCTAGGGATACGTGGAACCGCCCTTAAATGGATAGCTTTGTTCCTCAAAGACAGGCACCAAATAACGACACTCTCCGACTTTACCTCCCAAGCCCGACCAGTCGACACAGGAGTCCCACAAGGAGCATGTCTATCCGCCCTCCTGTTCAATCTCTACCTGATCACCCTCCCACCAATAATTCGTTCACACAACATCCTGTGTTACAATTACGCCGACGACACTCAACTAATTCTAAAAATCCTGAACGCAAAACCCAACTCCCGACCTGATATTGCATCCTGCCTCCTGAACATAGAACGCTGGATGACCCAAAGCCACCTCTTGTTAAACCCATCCAAAACAGAAATCATGGTTTGCGGCAACTCTGATCTTCTACCGCACCCACTACCCTGGCCACCCGCCATGGGCAACTCACCGACACCCTCCAACACAGTGAAAAATCTTGGATGCACCCTTGACTCCGACCTAACACTCTCGCGCCAAGTCAACAATGTCTCAAAGTCCTGCCACTACCACCTCAAAAACCTTAGGCGCATCTTTCCATATCTCTCATTTCCCAACAGAGTTTCCACGGTCCAATCAATCGTCATATCAAGACTGGACTACGGAAACCCCCTATACCTCGGAATTCATGCCTACCAACTGAATAAACTCCAAAGAGCACAAAACGCGGCGGCCAAAGTGCTACTCGCGCTCGGTCCAAGAGACCACGTATCCCCAGCCCTCAAGACACTGCACTGGCTTCCAGTAGCCCGTAGAGTGGCCTTCAAAACCTTATGTCTCACCAATCGAGCACTACATAAAACTGGACCGCAATATCTTCAAGAAAAGTTAATACCTTATCACCCCACTCTCACCCTTAGATCAAGCTCAGCCGGCCTCCTAGTAATTCTCAAGACAAACTCAGTCAGGTTAGGCGGAGCATCATTCTCAGCCCTGGCCCCAACCCTATGGAACTCGCTCCCTCCCCAAATCCGCCTAACTAAGGACTTAACGGCATTCCGCAAACTACTAAAAACCTGGCTCTTTCCATAAAACCAACCGGTTCCAAACCAGCAATATCAATCATCACAATAACACCGACCCAGCAAACCACAAAATAAATAAATAAATAAAGTACAGCTAAACTAACCAGACTGTAACCTACAATGACAAATGGCAGAGAGCGGATGAACGTGGAGACCGGACGAGCGTGGAGAGCAGAAGAGTGTGGATGGCGTGATTGGACGAGTGGGGAGTACGAATGACTGTGATGAGTATAGATGAGTGTGGATAAGTGTGGAGGATGAATGCTGTTGGCGGATGAGTGTGGAGGGCAGTTGAGTGTGTAGGACGGTTGGTGATTGGACGAGTGGGGAGTACGAATGACTGTGATGAGTATACATGAGTGTGGATGAGTGTAGAGGATGAATGCTGTTGGCGGATGAGTGTGGAGGGCAGTTGAGTGTGTAGGACGGTTGGGTGTAAAGAGCGGACGAATATGAAGAGCAAATGAATGTGGAAGACGGATGAATGTGGAGAGCTCATGAATGTACAGAGCGGTTGAGTGTAGAGAGCGGAGGAGCGTGGAGAGCGGATGAGCGTGGAGAGGGGATGAGCGTGGAGACCCGATAAGCTTGGAGAGCAGTTGACTGTGGAGAGCGGATGAGTGTGGAGGACGTGAGCGGATGAGTGGGGAGAGCGAATGAGTAAGGATGAGTGTGGATAAGTATAGATGAGTTGTGGATGAGTGTTAGAGGATGAATACTATTGGCGGATGAGTGTGGAGAGCGGATGAATTTGAAGAGCAAATGAATGTGGAGGACGGAAGAGTGTGGAGAGCCGTCGAGTGTAGAGAGCAGTCGAGTGTGGAGAGCGGCTATGTGCAGAGAGCGGAGGCACGTGGAGAACGGAAGAGCGTGCTGAGCGGAGGAACATGCAGAGTGAAGGAGCGTAGATAGCGGAGGCGCGTGGAGAGCAGAGAAGCATGAGAGCGACTGAATGGGGGAACGACTGAGTGAGGAGAGCGACTGAGTGGGGAGAGCGACTGAGTGGGGAGAGTGGTTGAGTGTGCAGAGCGGTGGGGGGAGCGACTGAGTGGGGGGAACGGATGAGTGTGGAGAGCGGATGAGTGTCGAGGGCGGATGAGTGTCGAGGGCGGATGAGTGTCGAGGGCGGATGAGTGTCGAGAGCGGATGAGTGTCGAGAGCGGATGAGTGTCGAGAACAGATGAATGAGGAGGGCGGATGAGTGCGGAGGATGAGAGAGCTGAATAGGAGACCGAATGAATATAGATGAGTGTAGATGAGTGTGGAGGAGGAGCGCTGCTGGCGGGCGAATGTGGAGCGCGGATGAGTGTGGAGGTTGGTTGAGAGTAAAGAGCGGACGAATATGAAGAGCAAATGAATGTGGAAGACAGATGAATGTGGAGAGCACATGAGTGTAGAGAGAGGTTGAGTGTAGAGAGAGGTTGAGTGCAGAGAGGGGAGGAGCGTAGAGAGCTGAAGAGCGTCCAGAACAGAGGACCGTGCAGAGCGGAGGAGCGTGGAGAGCGAAGGAGCATGGAGAGCGAAGGAGCGTGGAGAGCGAAGGAGCGTGGAGAGCGAAGGAGCATGGAGAGCGAAGGAGCGTGGGAGCGGCCGAGTGTGGAGAGCGGCCGAGTGTGGAAAGCGGCTGAGAGTGGAGAGTGGCTGAGAGTGGAGAGCTGCTGAGAGTGGAGAGCGGCTGAGAGTGGAGAGCGGCTGAGTGTGCGGAGAGCGGCTGAGTGTGCGGAGAGCGGATTAGTGCGGTGAGCGGCCGGGTGTGCGGAGAGCGGCCGAGTGTACGGAGAGCGAACGAGGGTGTGGAGAGCGAACGAGAGTGTGGAGAGCGAACGAGGGTGTGGAGAGCGAACGAGGGTGTGGAGAGCGAACGAGGGTGCGGAGAGCGAAAGAGGGTGCGGAGAGTGAACGAGGGTGCAGAGAACGAACGAGGCTACGGAGAGCGGACGAGTGTGTGGAGAGCGGACGAGTGTGGAGAGCGAACAAGTGTGTGGAGAGCGAACGAACTTGTGGAGAGCGAACGAACGTGTGGAGAGTGAACGAGTGTGTGGAGAGCGAACGAGTGTATGGAACGAACGAACGTTGTGGAGCGGACGAACGCATGGAACAAATGAGTGTATGGGTGAATAGTGCATAGAGCGGATGTGAACCAAAACACATAGAACGGACCTGACCGCTCAGAATTGCGCGACGTGCATATTTTGTTTTGGAATGCAAGGAATCTTTGAAAGAGCATACTGTATATCACACCCCAAGCTTACTCTCTCCTTACACCACCATTCAACTACAACACAGAGATACTATGACACCATTCGGTATAACTGTTCTCATATCAACATCTGCCGCTCACCCCCCATCACTCTAAGTAAACATGGCTGGTCTCACACCCCCAGCCAGGCGTTTCTCCTCAGGCCTAACGCCGCCACACTCGGTCTGGATAATTCCAGCCAGACCGAACACATATCCCTGATCTCTCAACCACCACACCTACCGCTAAGAAGCAGCTACCACATGAATTCCGCACCAGCTGCACACATACCGGTGCGCACACGAACCTTTGGACTCTCTCTAATCTTTCCACTGACCCGAACATCGGTTCCCAAGGGCGTTCAACCTACCAGCGCCTTCAGACCATACCAATGGTATATAAGGCGCTATACAAATGCAAAATAACAATAACAATAACAATAACAATGTATGGTCATTTTAAGAGATTTATCAGAAGGGATTTTTTAATGTTCACGATAATGTGGAAAATATGGTATATTATCAGATGTTTGAATGTATTTATTGTCGGTCTTTATGTGTGGTGTATACAAAGGCATGTATTGGCTATATGTATATTATGAATAAATAAATAAATTAATTAATTAATTATGAACATCTTCCAAACCATCTTTCTTCAGAGTTGCATAAGTCACATTACCTCTATATGTGCACGCTGATCCTCAATGATCATGTCCTATGATGCAGAAACATGTCTACTATTCTTGCAATCTCATGCAGAAGGGATCTGACCTAGAAATTCTGGTTGATGTGGGACCAACTCTAATTTTCTTGTGATTTGTCACCTTTGGAAATGGCACAGTAGGCTGAACAATTATCGTTTGTAGTGCTGTACTGAGCAATGGCAGTAATTATGATTGACACAAAACTTTTTAGACATCAGAGTTACAAATTCACCTGCAGTATGGATAAGCACAAGAAGAGGAGAAATACACTCAATGGATGAGTAAGGAGCAATGTGTCAGCCTCACAGTGATTCCTTAGCCACCAAAGGTGAAACACTATCCTGGTTCATGTTGGTGCCATGAAATTCCCCTGTAGCATGGAGAAGGACATGACGAGGTGGAATACACTCAAAGGGTTGGTGAGGAGCAAGGTGTCCATACACCACCTGGATCCCTTAGCCACAGAAGGTAAAAGACCATCCCAGCTGATCTTGGTGTCATGAAATGCCCCCGTAGCATGGATAAGGATAAGAAGAGGCAGAGAAACCTCAAAGGGTGTGTGAGGATGCAGGTTTACAAGCACCACCAGGATTCCTAAATCAAAGAAGGTGAAACAACATCACAGTTCATGTTGGCGCCATGTCATTTCTCCGTAGCATGGACAAGGACAAGGAGAGGCAGAATAAACTCAAAGAGCGGGCAAGGGGCAATGTGTCTGTACACCGCCAGGATCACTTAGCCACAGAAGTTGAAACACCATCCCTGCTGATGTTGGTCCTATGAAATTCCCCCGTAGCATGGCGAAGGACAAGAAGAGGTGGAATACACGCAAAGGGTTGCGGAGGATCATAGTGTCCATACATCACCCGTATCCTTTAGCTACAGAAGGTAAAACGCCATCCCAAGTGATGTTGGTGCCATGAAATTCCCCCGTAGCATGGACAAGGACAAGAAGAGGCAGAGAAACCTCAAAGGGTGCGTGAGGATGCAGGTTTCGAAGCACCACCGGGATTCCTAAATCAAAGAAGGTGAAACAACATCACAATTCATGTTGGTGCCATGAACCTCCTCCATAGCATGGACAGGGACAAGGAGAGGCAGAATAAGTGCAAAGGTGGGCGAGGAGCAAGGTGTCTGTACACCGCCAGGATCACTTAGCCACAGAAGTTGAAATACCATCCCTGTTGATGTTGGTCCTATGAAATTCCCCCATAGCAATGACAAGGACAAGAAGAGATGGAATACACTCAAAGGGTATATGAGGGTGCAGGATTCCAAGCACCACTGAGATTCCTAAATCAAAGAAGGTGAAACAACATCTAGTTCATGTTGGTGCCATGAAATTCCCCCATAGCATGGACAAGGAAAAGAAGAGGCAGAGAAACCTCAAAGGGTGCGTGAGGATGCAGGTTTCGAAGCACCACCGGGATTCCTAAATCAACATCACATTTCATGTTGGTGCCATGAACCTCCTCCATAGCATGGACAAGGACAAGGATAAGAAGAGGCAGAGAAACCTCAAAAGGTGTGTGAACCTCCTCCGTTGCAGGGACAAGGACAAGGTGAGGCGGAATAACCTCAAAGGGTGGGCGAGGAGCAAAGTGTCTTTAAATCGCCAGGATCACTTAGCCAGAGAAGTTGAAACACCATCCCTGCTGATATTGGTCCCATGAAATTCCCTGGTAGCATGGAGAAGGACAAGAAGAGGTGGAATGCCCTCAAACGGTTGGTGAGGAGCAAGGTGCCCATACACCACACAGATCCCTTTGCCACAGAAGGTAAAACACCATCCCGGCTGATGTTGGTGACATGAAATTCCCCCGTAGCATGGACAAGGATAAGAAGAGGCAGAGAAACCTCAAGGGGTGTGTGAGGATGCAGGTTTCCAAGAACCACCGGGATTCCAAAATCAAAGAAGGTGAACAACATCACAGTTCATGGTGTGCCATGAAATTCCTCCATAGCATGGACAAGGACAAGGAGAGGCAGAATAAGCTCAAAGGGTGGGTGAGGAGCAAGGTGTCCGTACACCATCAGGATCACTTAGCCACAGAAGTTGAAATACCATCCCTGCTGACTTTGGTCCATGAAATTCACCCATAGCATGGACAAGGACAAGAAGCAGCAGAATAAACTCAAACAGTGGGGGAGGAGACAGGTTTCTAAGCACCACCAGGATTTCTAAACCACAGAAAGTGAAACAACATCCTGGTTCATGTTGGTGCCATGAAATTTCCCTGTAGCATAGACAAGGATAAACAGAGGTGGAATACCCGCAAAGGACGGGTAAGGAGCAAAGTCTTTGACCACCACCAGGATGCCTTAACCACAGAAGATGAAAACCACCCTGGCTGATGTCGGTATCATGAAATTCACAGCAACATGGACAAGTATAAGAGTGGAATACCCTCAAAGGACAAGTAAGAAGCAAGATGTCCAAGCCTCACAGTTATTCCTTAGCCACTGAAGTGAAACACTATCCAGGCTCATGTTGGTGCCATGAAATTCTCCAACAGCATGGACAAGGACATGAAGAGGTGAAATAACCTGAAAGGGTGGGTCAGCAGATAGGTGTCCAAGCACCACCGGGATCCGTTAGCCACAGAAGATGAAACAACATCTCGGTTCATGTTGGTGCCATGAAATTCCCCCGCAGCATGGACAAGGATAGGAGTCGGAATACCCTCAAATGATGAGTGAGGAGCAAGGTGCTCGAACAACACCATGAAGGTGAAGGTGAAACACCATCCTGGCTCATGTTGGTGCCATGGGAGCAGAAGGACCTCACTATCTCTGACATAGGGGGCCTGAAGCCATTGAATCTGGTGGTGAAAGTGAGGCACACAACAGTGGCCTATCAGAGAATGCTATGATATGATATGACAGGTGTTTCAGAGCGCGATGGAAAAATCGCCTGATTTCTGCCAACAAACATGGCCGGGCACACTTAATGACATCCTACTACCCGTCACAGCTGGACCAGACCCACTGGAAGTACTGACCATTTGTAATATGACAAATTGTGGAGAGTAATAATGCCCAGGCATAGTCAGAGACCGACTAGACTCTTTCAGATGCAGGAGCAGACGTTCTCATAGGGCATAGTTTTGTGTGTGGGACAGTACCTCTGTCTGTATTCTAGGCAGTGCAATTTGCCTCCACATCACATAATTCACTGTGTATCCGCCTTTACTATGCCAGAAGATGGTACCCCTGGTATGTAAGTATTCCCTCTCGACCAGTGAAATAAAAAATAAACTCTTGATACACCACAAGAAGTGTTTGGAGTGAGGACGGCGTGAGTTCTGATGCAGTTTGTCTGGTGCACTTTGGGTTTAGAGAATTCTGATAGAGGAGGCTTCTTGGCACTTGAATGAAGTTGTACAGGCTTGATACATTCTTCTTCTTATTATTATTATTATTGCCATTAGATTTCTTTATACACATATGACATAGGAAAAGCATTGAGCAAGAGAGATATAACAATACAGATGAAAACCCTTGGCTAAATAATAATCAAAATTCCACATCAAGCCCAGTCAGAAAATGGGTCTTACGCAGGGGTGGGATATCATTTATCTCATGGTCCGCAGTGACCTTAGCACAATTCGAAAGAAAGCAATGGTGAACAGATTGGCATTGACCCCATTGACTGGCTGGTGACCACTGTAGAAATGCATTTGGTGATCCATAGTCCATAGTAATGTATCATAATCTGGAAAAGTATTTTCGATGGGTGTGACAACCATGGCACCATTGCTACTGTAGTCCGGAATAATCCTGGTATACATATTTCATGTATTTATTTATTTATGAGGGTGTTCATTGAGTGCAGACCTAGCTTTGAGAAGCAACAGAGAGCTTTACAATCATAGGGGGAATAACATGGTGAGGGGAGCAGAGAAACAAGTGAGTGGGGAGCTAACAACAGGGCAGGGGGAAGGTGGGAAATTTGTCAGCAAGGGATCTGCAAGCAACCAAGAGAGAAAATAGTGGGGATCAGTTCACCCAGTCTCAGGTTGGGAGGGGTAGTGGACGGAGTGCAACTAGGTGTTACGGAGGAGCCCTTCCTTCAAGAGGAGGTTCTTTAGCTGCTTCCTGATCTGCATAGGTGAGGGGGCGAGTGTGGTGTTGATGGGGAGGAGGTTCCAAAGTCTTTTGGCGTAGACAGAAAGGCCTGTCTTATGGCTCTTTCCTTCCTGCACCAGCAGAGCTCAGGCCTGTACATGTCCTTATTTCTGGTGGATTGTAGGCTTCCTGAGTTTCTTAGTCAGGTAGCACGTGGTCTTGAGGGTGACAACCTTGTAGATAATGCATTAGGATTTGAAGATGATACAGGCTTGCAGCGGGAGCCAGTGTAATTCAATGAGGGTCAGGGCGATGTGGTTGAATTTACAGAGTCTTTTGAGGAGTCATGCTGCAGCCTGCAAGACACATCCCAGGAGTGCCAGAGTAGTCATCGGAAGGCCTTCCAGAAGGGCATTGCCACCATCCAGGTGGGAGAGGACCAAGGCTTGGAGAGTAGATCTGAAGTATTTTTCTGGGATGACAGGATTGATTTTCTACTGGGGAGAAAGTTGATACCAGGTCATTTGTGTCTTCCTTGCTATGTGCTGTTTGAAGTAGTGGTGTCTGTTGATGTCAAAACCAAGATGCTTGGCGCAGATGGCCAGCTGGGGTGGGAAGCCTTTGAGGTGCATAGCAGAGAGCCAGGTCTGGTGTTGTTGGTCAGGAGTAGGAATTCAGTCTTGGAGGGGTTGAGCATCATCAGGTAAGCACTGGATATCCACAACTGTATCAATGAGAGGCAAGCCTTGAGCCTGTGGATGTCTTCGATGGAGGATATCTATATATGCAGGACCAACGGTAACTTAAGCTCTGGGGTTTTCACTATGAAAATATTAATGTTACGGTCTTTGTCCTATTGGATGATGGTGTTAATGGTGTCAATGTTCGGGAGGTATGCTGATAATATTTGTTGGGCTCTAATGTCTAAAGGTGTGGCTGTGGTCCTCCTTCTCAGACGTTTTCCAACTCTATAGCAGTTCCTCCACATTCTACCTGGCATTTAGAATAGATTTTCCTTGTTGCAGGGCTACAATTTAAACTGCACGTACCAGCATGATGTGGGCTGCTCCTACCAGCATAATGGGCCTCATTCCAAGTGTGTTGGAGCAGGAGCAAATTGGCGGTAACGGAATTACCGCCAATATTCCCCCTCTGCCATACTACTAGTATGGCCCTGGAGTAGAGGACTTACCTCCAGAAAAATGCTGGAGGTAAATCCTCCAACTCACAGCTGAACAATCCACAAAATCGGTGGAATTACAGCGGCGGAATTACTGCTGTGGTAATTCCACCCAAAAAAACCCATAGAGTCCTAGGGACTCATAAAAAATGGGGATTTACACCGCCACTTGGAATCCAGTGGTAATACCGCCAGACCAAATGGTGGTAACAGTAATTCAGTTTGGTGATATCTGGGCGGATTTACTGCTAGGATACTACCAAACTCGTAATGAGGCCCAAAGTGTGCTGCTCAGACCTACACGATGTGAGCCGCTCAGACCTGCATGATGTGGACGTTTTTACCCACATGCTGTCGACTGCGCATATCCGCATGTTGCCGTGGGTCAATTGTAGGGCTTCCAATATTTTTATGAGGGCTCATTAATGCGAAGATAATTGCTTCTAGGTTTTGACTAATCCTAAATTATTGGTGTAATTTTGGGTTCTTCAGGGATGGATTGCAATCTTACTATATTAGGGAATGTGTTAAATACTAACTATAGGTGTGAAGCTATCTACTACTGGGATAAATTCCAGCAGGGCGCTCTGAATGACATCTGATATATAACGCGAGTAAAGCTTGATACGTCTATCAACTTAGTGTGGAAAACACCCCATAATTGAATGCAACCCATCTATAATTTAATGTTGTGGATAGCCTCCACTGCATCACTTTTACGCCCCTTGAGTTTTTTAATATGGAACAGTGTAGCCATTTTTTTATTTTTTTAAATTTTTTTATTAAACATTTAGTTTTAATATAAAAACATTTTGTTTCTCCATTATCATCTAGTTTAAAAAATAGAAAAGGCATAACAGGAACAAAGGAAAAACAAGAGCACAGAAGTTCCATTCTCCACCAAAGTTATAAGCCCTTGCATGCAGTCAGTCTCTCAAATGAAGTCCAAAATGAAAAAATCAAAGAAGGAAAGAAGAACAGCAACCAGACAGACGACCAAGCGAGATATGATCATCAAAGGATCAGGTTGTCATTCCCACCACAGTATTCCCTTTGCATTAGTTATTCTCAAGGTCCATTTGCAAAGTAAATTTTCGGGATTTATCCAGTTGTGACGTTTGGCACTTCAGAAGTGTCTCTGGTTTTGGATTCAAGATTCTCTCCAAGAAAATTACCATACACCTGACTGCAGATTGGGAAGTTCCCCCATATAATGTTTCCCACCACAGCTCAGGGTCAGTACCTGCGGTGTTCTTCAGTCTTTCGTAAAGGATTAAAAGTCTTTCCGTTCGGAGTTCTGGGCAATACAGTGTCAGGTGCTGCAGTTTCCACTTGATTGTTGCAAAATCGACAGCTCTTGCGCTTCGCACTCCTTCCATATCGGGATAACACGGCCCTTGTATGGAGGATGTTGAGGCAGAATCTTAAGTAGATTGCTCGAAAGCCATGATAAGGATTCTTCCTTAAATATAGAGGCACTACATTTAGCTGGTTATTCAGAGTTCTTGAAAGGTTATGGTTTTTTCAGAATTATCTTTATTCCTCTGTTTTGGACCAATCAGCAGCCCATAGCAGTCTTTTGATCGTTATCAGATTTTCTGATAACGTTTTAACAGATTGCCCAAGTTGATCCAGTATGGCAAACCACTCGTTCAGGGACTGTTCTGATGTACCATCGCCCCTTTTCTTGATGATGTCGTATTGTGGTGGGCAGTTTCAGGAGTTCAGTTTACCAAAGAAAGAGAGAGAGGGATTTCCAAATAATTCTAGCATACATAGAAATTAATCCCAACTCTTTTCTTACGATAGCTATGTGAGTAGATTTTGGCAGCCTTAAAAGTCTTTTCCAAAATGTGCCCTCAAGTTTTTCCCAAGTTTACCAGGCTATGCCCAATCCAGCTTCCCCACCGTATGTCAAGGCAGGCACCACTTTCTGGTTGTAGCATCGAATTACTGGTAGTAGAGAACATTTTCCAAATGTTCTGTTGATCACAAGAGCCTGAGCTATCAGTTGGTCGATTTTCAGAGTTAGGTTTGCAGTCCATGCAGACTCAATTCTGCTCGCACTAATCATGATCCCCATGTATTTGATGGAATTTGTTGGGGTTAGTGAGCAAAATCCCAGCCTACAGTTGAAAGGTCCTTTTTGTCTCACTCCCTGATTTTGAATTAGGAGGATTTCCGTTTTATCTGCATTTATTTTCTGTTTGTTTAAGCTAACGTATGCTTGCAATGCCTCCAATTTCATTTGTAGGCCCAAAGGAGTCTTGCCAATCAAAACTATATCGTCCGTGTAGAGCAACCACCCGGCTGATTCAGTATTGATTCTTGGAGGACAAGATCTAAGGGGGTCCAGTACATTTGCCACATCACTGATGAAAAAAATTAAACAGTATTTGTGCCAAAGGACACCTCTGTTTGAGACCCTTAGTGTTTTTTATTTCTTTTTGTCAAACTCCCATCTTTATTAAGTCTGACTTGTAGAGTTGTTCCTGTGTAAAGATCTTTTACTGCGGCCACCAGGGCTTGTGGGCAACCCCTGTTCCTTAATTTGGACCATAGGAGCTCTCTGTCGATGGAGTCAAACGCCGCCTCCATGTCTACACAGACAACGTACAGGCACTCTTTTGCTTTTAGAGTTTTTGCTTTAAGCAAGCTCAGTATTAACACATTTAATACACAATCTGTGCCAATAAGGATTCCTGTTTGTCTCTGGTCAAAGGATTTTGAGGTTTTAATCCATTCCTTTAAACGTTTTAGGAGTACTCCCGTGAGTATTTTCCCTTAACATCCAAGAGGGCGATAGGCCTCTAGTTCTTAGGGTTCAGCCTATCGCCTCTCTTGAAGATAGGGATGATAAATGCCTTTTTCCATGAGGGGGAGACCCTTACCTGGGATAGAATTTGTTCGAAAAGCCTCATGCAGAAATCCATCCATAAGTCCGGAGCCAGTTTTAGCATAGAGTTAGTCATTCCGACCGGGCTGGGGGCTCGAGATGTACTGGGTTTTATAATGATGTTTTTAATTTCTGTTCTATCTAGAACAATGTCCCACGGGCCCGACGCGGCCTGCAAAGGTGAAGGGCTCACTAGTAGATAGTTCAGTGAAAAGCACCTCAAAGTGGGCAATCCATCCCGACTCGTGTATGGGGTTAAGTTGTAGATCTCCGCTAGGTTCTTCCTTTCCGTTCAAAAGTGCCCATACGTTCTTGCTGTCGATCGAGAGGGCAGCCTGTAGCATGGTCTCGGAGTCCCTCTGGTATAAGATTGCTCTTTGAGAGGCCGCACAGTTTTGACATTTCTGTTTCATTTTTTTAGATTCCTTAAACCTAAGTTCAGACGGTAAATAGGACAAGGTTTTGAGGTCTTTCCGTAGTTGAATCTTGAGTTCTGCTATAGGTCTATCATACTAGGGCTTAGGTTTAAATAGAGGCTTGCCATATTTTCCTGGACCTTCTCTGAACATCAAGAGACATACTTCGGGTTTAGGTCGAAATGACTGAAAAAAAAAGGTTGAAACGACCAAAAGTTCTAAAAATGCTACCACCAAAGGATCGAACACCAAAAGTTTGATCCTCTGGTGGTAGCATTAAAAAATAAACGGGGGCTGCTGGGGTGTCCCCCGCATTGCCCCGCTCACTATACTTTATGGTATAGTGAGCGGGGGCTGTGGGGGATACCCCTGCAGCCGTCCGTGAAAAAAAAACAAAAAACGGGGGCATCCCCCGCATTGTCCCGCTCACTATACTTTATGGTATAGTGAGCGGGGGACGCGAAGGACAACCCTGCAGCCGTCTGTGAAAAAAAAAAAAAAAAAAACAAGAAAGGAAAAGAAAAGGACCCTGCAGCGCCAGTTCCCAATCACAGAAGTGAAAGGGAACTGGTGCTGCAGGAACCAGCGTGAAGGTGAAGGTAAGTGGGGTTTCTTTATGTTGGTGGTGTGGGTGGGGGTATGCTGTGGGTGTGGGGGGGGTGTTATAGGTGTGTTGTGTGTGTGTGTGTGTGTGTGTGTGTGTGTGTGTGAGAGAATATGTGTTTTAACAAATTATCGGGGCTGAAATGTCCGAAAACAAAGTGTTCGAACTTTTGGTCATTCGAGCACTTTGTTTTCGGATATTTCAGCCTCGATAATTTTTCATTCAGTCAAATCACTTGGATTCATACTTCGTAGTCCAGGCAGCCAGCTGGACTTGGCTGCCAATCCAGCAAGGCATCAATCAATCTTGGTATTGTTTTATGGTTAATACAAAGCCGTCCTCTGTTCTGTTCCAGGGTTACAGACTGAGGCAATTGTGATCTGATTTCCTCTTTGGATAGTGCTGTACAAGGTCTTCTCCAAGTCAGTATCAGTGGACTGTGATCACTCTTTACTGTTTCAAGGATGGGAAGCAACACTACCCTAGAAAACGTTCTTAAGTCAACAAAGAAATAATACAATGTGGCACTAGCCAATGGTGAGTGCCATTTCGGGGCTCCTTCTCGATCACCATTTACCTGCCCGTTCAGCATCTAGAAGTCCCTGATTTCCATTTCTTCGCACCATTGCTTTGCCTTGAGGTTTTTTAGTTTGGATTTTCTCTCCCGTTTTTATCGGTCTCTTCAGTGCTGGTACTAGGCAATTTATGTTTAGGTCGCCACATATAATATTCCAAGGATCTATGAGTTCCTCTCTGAATTTATCAATCCAGTTTGTTATTTCACAAATGACTGAGTTGGACTCCTGGGCCTGTGGATTCCAACATAGATTGAATAATATTAAGGTTCCCTCTTTCTCTACCCTAGTGTTTGCCAATTTAATTATCAATATTTGGATTAGGGAGTTTGGGTCATAACAGGTTTTAACCTGGCCCATAGAATCGTTTTTGATCATTGTGAACAGTCCTGAACTCGGTCTGCCCTTCATACCCTTTTTTGCGACATTCAGGTAGCTTGTGTAACCATCTAACAAAGGTGTTTCCCGCAACCAGATTTCCTGGAAACAAAGGATATCCAGAGCATTTAATCTGCTGTCAATTGCTCTCATCAGATGAGTGTAACCCGTTGTGTTCCAGGATCCTACTAGGAAGTTCCTCTCTGTTACCACTTTCTCATTCTAGGGTCTCGTTGTTTCTGTTAGGGCTCACGCCAGCCAACTCCACAAGTCTTCGTTTATGGTTTTGATGTTCAGAGTCAAGTTGTCTGTTTTGTTTTTCATTTCGTCTGTAGGATCCTGTAATTTGATTCTTGTAGCACCTTTGATGGTGATTTCTTTGAGCATCTGGGCCATGTAGAACAAAGGGAATGTCTCTCATTGGTTTCAGATGGGAATCCTTGACATTTTCAGGTTTATCTGTGCGGGGAGTCTCTTTCGACGTAAATTTAGAGGCTTGCAACAAGCAAATGTGGCCTCGAACATCCGGTCCATCTACTATCCTTGTATCAAAATCAAGAGCCCTACGCTTGTCAGCTTTGTTGAGCACAAGAGCAATAAGAGATGAAGAAGCATTGCAGAATAAATGTTTAATGGGACTATATAAAAAATATAAAATACAAAGGTGCCTTTCCAGACGCCAAAGAAACTCAAAACACAAGAAAAACAATACCTAGAACAGAAAATATAGTACCCTGTCCCTAAAGCCATACCCATCCCTCAGATAAACAAGTTGAACCAGCAGGGGGCCAGCACACAGCCCTATCAAAGCCCCCTGGTTGCGTCAATCTGTTTAGATAGCAAAGAAAATAAATGGCACCCTTGCACCCATTTTCAGGCTCATTCTTCTCCATCTGGATATGGCAGCCCATTCCCAGCTACAACTCTCTGGTCATCTCTTTCTATCTCGAGGTCCATGATAAATTCTCAGGCCGCTGCAATGTCTCTGCCACTATTGCTCTATTTGGAGCTAGTCTGTCCTTTCAAGAACTATTGGCTCGAAACCCAAGCAAGGACTCATGTGCATTTTTCCCGCAAGTCCTGCGTGCCGAGATCGAACCTGCGCCAGCCGGCGCGCCGATAACAATCTGTGTGCCATGCGCATTCATGGAATTCTCCATTATGCCTCAATGCGCAAGTCGCGGCAGGAACGCTTCTGACACGCCCCATGCAGAGACAAAACAGCCAGAAACTGCCACATTTGCACACACTCCAGACCCGAACACATGCTGCCTGAAATCAGTGCCTGTGCTGCCCCGCAAGTAGGCCTGCACCTCGGGGACCCTGCGCAGGGTCTCCTGTGACTGTCACTGACATCCCAAAAACATGCACACGAGTCCTTGCTTGAATAGTCATGAAAAACCCCATAAACCATTTCTGAACCCTGCTACTCTGTGTATGCACCCCTCAAAGTACCATTGGTACACTGTCTGATCGCACCCACCCCTCAATCCGACATGCATATTTGTGCATCCACATGGGTGAGTACTTACGCCTGTTTTCAGCTGGTGTAGAGTTCGGGGGCTGCACGTGTTTTTTTCTGGAGGATATACAATCAAATCCATGAATTTTGCTTTTACGTGCACTGTTGTAGGTGTGCAAGGGACTGCCTGCAGGCTGTCCCTCAGCATGCCCACTTTTGAGCTAGTACTTCACCATTTTCCTTGTTCCACCCAAGCATCTGCATCTGCGCAGGCCGCGCCCACAATCTGTGTCGCGTCTCGTGCAAGGCCCTTGACGGCTCGCACAGGCGCGGTTAGCCTGCACGGACTCAACGCACGTACCGCGCATTCGATTCCATAATCGTCGAACAGGGATTTGCATGCAATTTTGCACGCATGTCTCTTTTTTCTCAGCAGAATATTCCATGAATCATCCCCTAGAAGTATTATGCCCCATGCTGCCGCAGAGCTTAATAGAGGAGACACTCAGGGTATTAACCTGATCTGGTCCTTTATTATTTTCCTACCAGTAATGTCCAATCAGAAAACACAACCAGAATTCACCAACCTCCTTCCAATACAGCAGCAGAACTCTAGTATTTCAAGGTCCTATGCTCTGAAATTTCCTAAAATCAAATGTCACAACCTATTTTTTCATGATGACGATAATTGTGTCCTAGAGCGTAAATGAACCATCTGCACTTCAGAAAATCACTTAAACTAACCTGTTCGATTTGCATTTCGTCTGAGCACTTCAAAATGTTAGGGTGCAACGACTGAGCATCACTGGTTAGGGGTTTTCTCCAGGCATATGGCTGGATGCTATCTGCTTGTAAACCATGCTATGCCGGAGCATTTTGTTTGTAAACCTAGCGCCTGAAGTGGCCTTAAGGTGAAATAACTGGCACCATGTAAAAAAAGATACAAGTGGTAACGATGCTGCACTCTCCTCCTCGTTAAATACCACAATCAAATGTAGTGTTCCACGCACCAGAGGTGTGGGGACTCTGATGAGGATGCATGTAAGGAAGTGTAATGGGACCTGGATGCGGTAGGATGGTGTTTTGTACTGGATTATTAGTGACGCAGGGGTAATGCAACAGATTACTAATGGGGTACTGGGGCGAGGAAAAGGGAGGCACAGTAATGCAATGGATTGGTAATAGGGTATTGGTATGAGGAAATGTGAGGTGGGGCAATGCAACAGATTACTAATGAGGCAATGGATTAGTCCGGTCCACACAGTGTCTACATTAGAAGACGTGAGGACAAATCAAGTTTTGTGCTGCTGTCCATCTGTAATGCTGCAGACAGACTAGCATTTATTTAGAGGTGCAACCTTTACACTTTATTAACCATCTGACTAAAGACGTATATTTGCTTAATATAAATAAGGCTTCCCAAATCTTTAATATCCTCCCTTATTATTGGTTATATGCAACAGAAGGGGTTATTCAATGAGTATATAAGCTACCATAATACAATAATAAGGTACGGATCTCTGAAGATATTAGACTTAGGGCCTCATCACGAGTTGGGCGGTATCCCGGCGGTATTACTGCCAGGATACTGCCTGGTCAAATAGCGTACCACCAAATCCTCCTGTGCTATTAGCGCCGGTTCACAGGTTTGGCGTTAACGATAATTCCCCATTTCCCAAATGTCAGCGCAATTACACGCGCTAATAGCGCAGTGCTAATTGCGCCCCAAAATGGGAATTTTCCCAGCACTCAGAGCTAGGGGTAAATGCAGCCAAACCCGTGATTTGGCAGACCCTTAAATGTGACGGTAATAGCGTTACTCCCGCATTTAAGTGTTACCACCAAACTCGTGATGAGGCTGTTAGAATTTAACTTGGTGGTTGCCATCTTTCTTAATTATTGTTTGACATTAACATCTACTAATTATCCCTAAGATTTTAAGAAGGCACATTTATTTGACGATTCAGAATTGTCAAGGACAAAGGAAGTGCATTGTTTACTGTCCCCTAGACAATTAGAAAGAATACAGGAACTCCACACATAGAACATTGACTAGGAGGAAGTGGGCATCAGCCACTGCTTCCTGGACATGCGCCTCGATGGGATACCACAAAGCCAGTTCTTATATTCAAGTTTTTATCATGTTTTGAAGTGATATATGTATCGTTCCATAGCTACCTGCATTTCCATTATACTCGCAATAGAAATTGGGGAACCTCAATACCTCCTGAAGAAAGGTAAAGACCCGAAACGTGTTGAGACAATATTAAGTAGAAGGTGTCTACAATAGACCCTTCTAAGTGGAGTCTCTGATGAACCTACAAAGATGTACTTTTTAGGTAACATGATATGATTATGTATACGTGGATCCAGATTTACAAAGCGTTTTTCAATGGGATTGCGCCATTGGAAAACGTTTTTGAAAATCAGGCACGTTGTATGTATGTTATTTGATTGTTGAGGGAATTGCTTACGTTTATAAATAGTTTGTCAAAGTTTTCATTTAATGTGACTATGTATATTGTTCTGTTTAAATATTATCAGAATTCCTGTCTACAAAACCTGTCTTCGTGGGCAGAGATTTGAACAGAGATTCATCTTTACCATCCTCATATTGATGTAACTATTATATTATTTAGAATCTCTGAGATTTATTATTTATTTATAAGAAATATATGTACAGACACTGTACATTTGAATGCTGTCAATAATACCACCAAACTCAATTACTATTACCACATACAATCAAGCAGTCATTGTTTGGATTATTTAGAATTAAACTCACTGGTTATTCCCCATGACAATCTCCGTGCAGAAAATGCAAGCACATATATGCCTAGCACAGCAAAATACCTGTACGTAAAGTGGGACAGATTCCTGTTGTTTCAAACACTATGCTACGTAGTATTGCACGCCGTACTATGCAGAACTCACTATCTACAGAGGGAAAGCGGTATGCAAGATACTACGTTTGTAGAGCATACAAGCATAATATTTGAGAAGATGGGAGACCGATAGTCCTAAAATGCGAGGAGCTCTCAGTCTCGCTGGAATGCTTTTGGATTTTTCCCTCCCGATTTACCCAGTTCCCGAAATGAAATCTATAATCCCCACACCACAGTACTGGCAGGGTAACATTTCGGAGTTGCACCGCAAAAGCCCTGACGTTCATTTCGACAGGGTGCCACAAAGTACCCTCCTTTAATTACAGACAACTACCATCAATGTCTTTGAGTGGGGTTCCTGGTTGGTGGCAATTACTTGCTTTTGGGGTTCAGCCTGGTGGTACTAAACAAGTGGATGCCTCCCTAACACCAAATTAACATTCAGGTATCTCCAACAGCCAGATGATCTTTACCCATGAAGAATGGATGGAAGAATAATTACTACCTCACCCGAGTACACATACCGGTTTGCCCCAAGAAGCATGTGTTTATTTTCCCACCAAGTTTGAATAGGTTGCACTTGACACTGTGGGCCTGATTCATGGAATCCGTCGCAGAAAGGGGGCAAGGGTTGCGTGCCGAGAAGGAACCTGTCCAAGCTTTGGCGCATAAAAAATATTGCGTGCCACGTGTATTCATACATGCCCCCATGCACACCAAAAAGCAAACCAAAGGACTAACACGGTGCAAGCCTCAGTGCCACCCCTGGCCCAGCATCCAGTACCCCAGCGAAATCACGCACCTAACTTCGCAATCCCAGACCGCACCCCAGAGAAATTGCCTGCCTCAACTCGCAATCCCAGGCCGCATCCCAAAGAAAATGCGTGCCCTCCCTCGCAAGCTCAGGCCACACCACAGAGAAATCACACGCCTCACCTCACAATCCCAGGCCACACCCCAGAGAAAAAACTAGCCCGCCCTCGCAAGCCCAGCCCGTACCCAAGCAAAATTGTGCGCCACAACTCGAAATCCCGGGCCACACCCTAGAGAAAATACGAGCCCTCCCTCGCAAGCCCAGGCTGCACCACCACAAAATCACGTGCCTCACCTTGGAATCCCAGGCCGCACCCTAAAGAAAATGCTTGCCCTCCCTCGCAATCCCAGCCCATACCCCTGCAACATCGCGCACCTCACCTCGCAATCCCAGACTGCACCCCAAAGAAAATGTGTGCCCTCCCTCGCAAGCACAGTCCGCACCCCAGCGAAATGTAGTGTAGGCTACACCCCTTACAAAAACATGAGTTCCCACCTACACCCTCGGCACTCATCCTGTCCACATACCCCCTTATTGCACATAAACCACTGTAGTCCATACACAACCCCCAAAATCCCCCTCACCTGTGACACCACCCACAGGCAGCCCCCTCCAGGTGGCACACCAACCCCCAGGTACCCTCACCTGTGACACCACCCACAGGCAGCCCCCTCCAGACTGGACACCACCCACAGGCAGCCTCCTCCAGACGGTACACCCCCCACAGGCAGACCTCTCCAGATAGGACACCCCCAAACCCCTCCTCACCTGTGACCCCCCCACAGGCAGCCCCCTCCAGACTGGTCACCCCCACAGGAAGCCCCTACAGATGGGTCACCCCCCCACAGGCAGCCCCTTCCAGACTTGACACCACCCCTCAGCCCCCCTCACCTGTGACACCACCCACGGGCAGCCCCCTCCAGATTTCACCCCCCCACAGGCAGCTCCCTCCAGATGGGACACCACCCCTCCCCCCCACCCATGACCCCCCACAGCCAGCCGCCTGAAGACGGGACATCCCCCACAGGCAGCCCCCCGCACATTGGACACCTCCCATAGGCAGCCTTCTCCAGACTTGACACCTCCCCACAGCCCCCCTCATCTGTGGTGCCACCCACAGGTAGCACCCACACAGTCTGACACATTTCAACTGCAATGCATGTCCGATTCTCACCTGAACTTCTGTGGTGTGACAGCACTATGAATTGCAACATCAACATGTATTCCGCAAATCCAACAAACTGGAATGACCGGAGGTCAATCCATGAGCGGAGCATCTGCTCACACACCCTTCCAGGCCTTAATCATCCCCCAGCATACACATGTGACAAGTGAGTGAGTGCAAAAACATGTGCATGCTGCCCATGGCATATTGCCAAGGCATCAACGCACAGTAACAGAATGTGTGCCCATGACAGAAGCAAACCTACCAAAAGTAGTGGCAAGATCCACAAACAATGGCCAGGCATGTCACAGCCTGAGCATGAGTGAGCTGGGTGGCAAAATACCTGTCAGGGAACTATCACATGACAGGTCCGTACATGGGTGATGGTAGGGCAGTCAGAGAGAGCATGACTCACAGAGACTGGTAAATTGTTCAGCCACTCAGGAAGACCAAATATGTGCCACTACTGCATTCCAGTGGAAGAGGTTGAGCAACCCATGCTGGTGATGGTATATGCATGACATGTGTTTTACACAGCAATAACAAAGTAATGTGCTATGAACGTGACCATGGAACACTCCCACAGTGGGCCCATCTCCCTCCACCCCAACCACACTGATGCCAAACACAGAGTGATGCAGCACAGGTATATGCAAATCCAAATATACAGTGCACACCCATTCGTCTGATGGACACACCACCACATGTTGGGTAAATGTGCATCCTGCAATCCGCAACCATCCCTGCAAAAACAATACACAAGCATGCACACAACAAGCCATATGATTTGCAATGTATAAATGCACTGGCTGAAAATAGAACTAACAAACAGGCCGATACACAAATGAACTGCACGAAGTGTGGAATGTAACAATCAGAATGATGTTGATGTATATTGAACAATGTACAAAAATAAACTTCGAATGAAGGTAAAAGTAGTCCATCTAAAATATGTACAAAAATGAAATCCTTAAGCCTAAACAGCTATATACAATAAAAACAGGAAAGGAATGTATGAAAAGTCTGGGAAAAATAATAAATAAAGAAAGGAAACCTACACTTAAATAACTATGTACACAGGCAGTCGGCTAGTACAACTCCTCCTTGCCAATCTCACTCAGGCTATCTACCAGGGCTAAGTCCAGCGCCATGTCCTCACTCCTCCAGTGGGCCTCTGTTCTTGCCTGGAGGGCTTGCAGGTTTGCCAGAATATGTCTCTCAATCACCTCAGCTTCCCTGCAGGTGGCCTCCAGGCTGGCAGTCCGCCTCCTCGCCCGACACAGCGCAATCCCAGCCCTGGCCAACACAATCCTTGCTTCCCAAGCCCGCCGCCTCTTTTCTCCGATCTGCTGCCCATATCTCTGGAACACAAAAGACATCCTGTCCCTCAGGTCCACGTGTGCCTCCTGCCTCACACTGTGCACCTGCCCCCTTTGGATGTTCTGCCCTGAGAAATGTAGCCTCCTCCTTGTTGCAAGCTGCTGCCGCAGTGCCCGTTGCCTGCTTTTTGTGTACGCCCTCTGGGCTGATGATGATAACCGGGGGCGTACGGCCCTTGCCCTGCTTCTATGTGTCTGCTGTCCCGTCATTGCGTGTGACCCTATCGGTTCCTGGGTAGGCACAGTGACCACCTCAGCTGATTGACCTTGGACTCCCAACTCGGGCCGGGATGTTGGCTCTACCATACTGGCCAATTTGGGTGGGACTGGTGCACAGGGGGCCCTGGTGGTATCTGGGCTTGAAGGCACCCCGGAGGATGACTGGCAAACACAGGAGGAATACGAGGAGGGGGTTGTATCAGTGAACAGCCCATAGAGCACAACGTGGAACAGGCATGTTGCAAGCCAGATGATGACGCGGCATACCTCACTGTGATGATGTGCAAGCAGACTACATGTAGCCTGCACATCATCACGGATGACGGCTGTATGCCTCGCCACCCCGGCCTGTAGGGGTAGCCCCGGATGGCAACACCCGATGGTAAGGGGTTGTCATTCTGTGTGGACACATCAGCCGATACCGGGTGGTGGGTCTGGGTGAAGACATCCCAGCTGGCGCATACAACTGCATCCGATGGCCCAGGGACTAGAATTTGCACAGGCACCTCCAGAGTGGCCTGCACAGCTTCATGCCTCTGGGACAAGACTGCAGTAGGCATACCCACCTCAACCTCCGCCAACCTGGATGACTCCGGGGCATCATCCGCCATATATGGCCACTGTGTGGCATCACCTGTCTCCCTCACTGCTGAGGAGTACACTCCCACCTTCACCTTCTTGAACATACCCCCAGCAGCATTGCCCAATGTCACTGGTGTGGCCACAGCCACATCTTTCCCCAAAGAAGTGGTTTCATGGGGGCGTGGCTGGGCCTTGCGCCTCTGACTGGTGGAAGCATCCCTGCTGCCATGCTCCACAGCACTGGTTCCGCCCTCTTCATCAGATGCAACTGTGGAAAATGAGACACAGAACAGAAACAACAGTGTACTGCACCAAGTTGTGAATGGCAATACCAACATTCACATGAACATGACTAATCAAGGGAACAACCATCAACCTCCACCACCACACACATAGACATGCAATCCTCATCCATGCAGATACATGCATGCCCATCACTCCAGCCATTCACATCAGGCTACTTGCCACTGTTACTCCCAAACAATTGTGAATGCTCCACACACATGCCTCATGTTCACATGCACATGTCAGCATGCCACAGCAACAAGCACATGCATATGTCATGCACGCACATCAACAGAGAGGCCACAAGCAGTGTGATGAGCAATCATATCAGAGTCCCGTTAATTTTAATCCCTCTACATGACTACAGTCAGACATCCAAATGCACGTGTTGCATCCAGGCGTAAG
The DNA here is from genome assembly GCF_040938575.1 of Ambystoma mexicanum. Taxonomy (NCBI): domain Eukaryota; kingdom Metazoa; phylum Chordata; class Amphibia; order Caudata; family Ambystomatidae; genus Ambystoma; species Ambystoma mexicanum. The sequence continues at coordinate 925,123,464 of NC_090923.1, forward strand.
TGATGGCCAGTCACGCATTTGCATCTTTGGCACATATATATGAATTTCATACATGCATATGACGCAGACAACACTACCTCAACTGTCACACTTGTCACATGGGCACATCTCAGACACTTGTAACAAAACATGTGCACGGTCTGAAAGGCAGCAGTACAACACACAATTCAAGTGATATCTCATTCAAAATACATATGGTCCGATGCACACATGGAGAACAATGTCTGGGGCATGCACGCAGACATCCGTCTCAGAGGCATACTTGGTGCAAGCCTAAGGGGCTCACTGCCAACATGCAGCAACATGCACATGCACCGTAGAGAATAATAACACATGGATACTCACCAGTCGACTCCAGACGTTCACGCAACTCGCAGACCTGGGTATGCAGTGCCGGGTAAAACCTCTCCAGGACCTGCAAGTTGCTATTAGACAGTCGGCACCTACTGTGGGTCCTGGATTTCAGGTCCTCCCAGTGCTTGTGCACAGTCTTGAAGGTCCGGGATGCCACCCCCTCCACATTGATGAAATCTGTTATCCCGTCCCATATCTGCTGATGCCCTTCCTTGCTGCTTTGCATAACTGCCTCACTGCCATGGGGTTGCCGCTGTGGTCTGAAGATGACGGTGCAGACATGGCAACCCCTGAGGCAGGTGTGGGTGGGCAAGGTGGTGCTGGAGCTGGGCTGTGGAGCGGTGGTGGTGGTATTGTCGGAATTGAAACAATATTATGCCTTCTGTGGCATCCATTGGGGGGACCTGTGGTGGTGCTGTTGTGGGCATGCTGGCTGCTGGGGTGCCTGTTGATGTTCCCTCCTGTGTGCTGCCACTTGATATGTGCTGCTGCCGTGTCTTGATGCGTGCAGCTGAGGTGGAGGGTCTTTGGCCGTCGGTCTTGGCCCTCTTTGCAGGTGTGCTGGTAGGGGTGTCCTGGAGCTCGTCGTTTGGATCAGACCCTGTGGTGGAGTAAAGGAGGGCGAGCGTTATTAATGGGTCTGTGGGAATTGGAATGGCAATGTATCACATGCATTGGGGTGGTACCTGAGGGTGATTTGGGTCGGGGCCTTGGAGGTGCTTTCATTTGTGTGTGGAGTGAGGGTGCAGTTGTTTGGCAGCCTGCAGTTAGGGTGTGCCTGCTGCACGTGTAGTGGGTGTTTTTGGGGTTTTTAATTATTTATGTATTTATTGTGGTTTTAAAGTGCGCTATCAGGCCAATGTGTGTGGACGTTCTCCTGGCCATGTGTTTCTGTTGCACTATGTGGGCACGTGGTACTTCACATGATTGTACATTGTGGTTTTGGCATTGTTTTATTTGGGCCACCTACCTGATTCTCCGGATGTCTGCATTCCTTTCTCCATCCCTCCGACTCCCTCTATGCTCTCCATTCCAATGGTGGAGGCACAGATTTCTTCCCAGGGGGTCAGCTTGATGGGTGATTCCGACCCTCCCCCGGTGGCTGTGGCAATGTTGCGGTTGGCAGAAAGTATGCTACGGACGCGTATCCGCAGGTCGTCCCACCGCTTCCTGCATTGCTGTGGGTTGCGGGGTGCGGTCCCCACCGCACTTACCCGCTGTGCCACCAGGGCCCATATGGCCTTCTTGTTCGCAAGTGCCATCCTGGTCATTTGCGTGGAGAAGACGGCGGCGGCATTCTCCTGGAGGGTCTCTGTTAGCACGGTGAGTTCCTCACGGGAGAAGTGGACCTGCCGCTTGCGGTCGCACGCTTTCTTCGCTACTTTTCCCATTTTTCTTGGTTTCACTAGGGTGGATGACGGGTTGGGATGTGTCTCAGGGTGGTGTTTTTAGTGGTTGTGTGTATTTTGTGGTTTTATAGGTGTACGGGGTGTTGTTTCCCGTTCCGGGCCCATGTTTTTACTTCCGTTTCCGTATATTTACGGTCGCCGTACTTTACGGTTGGCGCTCACTGCGGTGTCCGCTATGATGGGTGGCGGTATTGCACCTAGGGCGCCGTACGGCGGCGGTGTGGGCCGTTTTTGGGTCATTTCCGCCATCGCGGACTTTGCACTTCCGCCATGGCGTGGTGCTCGTGCCCGATGGGTCGGAATGGGCCGCACTTTGCTCCATCGTGCAATGGCGGAAACGCTATTTACGCTGTGGCGGTCCGGTCAGTCACTTTCCGCCAGGGTCGTAATGAGGGCCATAGAGTCCGTTTTGCAGTCCTCTGTGTTCACCTTAAGTGACATTGACTTGCTATTCCCTGTACTCCTGCCCGTAGATTTATGGAAGCAGGTTCAGACAACAGACGATGTGCCAGGATTAGGAGATACGTGGGCTAACATGACTAGGTTTGATGGGGAAAGACCAGCTGGTGAGAAACTACCTCAGGTAATACTTACTTTGCCTGATAGAATTGTCGCAAAATTAAAAACCATAATTCCTGAGAAAATAATTATTTGGGACAAGCTTACGGCCTGTGTTCAAGGAAAAACTGAAGGTGCAACCGAGTTCTTTAATAGATTCGAACAGGTATTCTCTGATTTCAGTGGACAGGACTTGGGCACAAAGTCTGGGAAAAGGTTGTTTGTGGACAAATTTGTACGTGGGTTGTTGCCCGACATCCAGTCACAGATTATGTCCTCTGAGAGCGCTTGGCAGGCGAAATCCCAATCTGAAGTTTTGCACATGGCTCAGTATTATGAGAACCGTGTGAATAATGAAAAAGAGAAAATAGAGAAGAGGAAAGGAGATTTGAAGACAAAAGCATTGTTACAACAAATTGTTAGAAATCCCAGGGGAGGTATGTCACAGATCAGAGGTCAGTATGTCCCAAAAGGAAAAACTCCTTTGGGTCCTGTGAATGTTAATCAATGTGCCTATTGCCGCCAGGAAGGTCATTGGCGAGCACAGTGCGCCGTCCTTCGACAAAGGTCAAACAATCTGTTTGGGAGTATGGGTAGACGACCTAGAGGTCGCCCTGGAGCAGGGGGCCCTGATAGAGGTCAGTTTTCACAACATCCTCAGCAACCTTTTTCACGGGAAAATCAGACTTCGAGTGTGGACGCAAGAAACATATTTTATCACCCTTCTGCTGCCTACCTTTCTGAAGAGCTTCCTTCCGATAACATTTTGTTTCGTAAGGACTGCCCGAAGCAGGGTTTGGAACCTTCTCCAATTCCCGTTAATCAGAAAGGTCCCTACGTTGAATTGTTAGTGGGGAATAGGAAACATCAGTTTTTGATAGACACTGGAGCATAGAAGTGCTCCATTGATCATTCCGGGTTCCAAACATTCCACTGTCAGGGCAAACAAATGTTTCTGTAGGGTTTTCTGGTATACCAATTGTTTGTCCGGTTTCTTCACCGGTGTCTGTTTCTTTGGGTCCCTTTACGGACCATTGTCCCTTCCTTCTGACTTCGAACTGTGGAGAGAATTTGCTGGGGTTAAATCTGTTGAAGAAATTGAATGCAGTAATTCATTGTTCCTCTGATGGAGTACGACTGACGGTTTCACTTCCCAATTCTCAGTTTTTGACTCGACTATTGCCTCCTGAGTTTAGTGTTGTTCCAGAATGTTTATGGGCGGTTGACGACAATGATGTCGGGGTGCTACAGATTGAGCCCGTTAAAATAGTTTTGAAGCATGGAGTTAAACTACCACGCATTCCGCAATATAAAATATCAGTTGAGGGCGAGCGTGCTTTGAAGTGCATTGTCTCCGATTTTGTGCATCGAGGGGTGATTGAAGAGATTGCAGGTAGTTTATGTAACAGCCCAATTTTGCCTGTATACAATAAAGGCGACAATGCAATCCCATACCGTTTTATAATTGATCTTCGTGCTATTAACAAAGTTGTCGCCCCACAATTTCCAATTGTGCCTGATGTAACAACGATACTAACAATGATCCCTGCTACATCTACGCACTTTAGTGTTGTGGATTTAAAGAATGCTTTCTTTAGCATTCCTATACACAAGGAGAGTAGATATTTGTTCGCGTTCACCTTGGGAGGACGTTCATTTACTTTTACTTGGGCACCTCAAGGGTATACTGAAAGTCCAAGCATTTATAGTAGAGCTTTGAAAGAGCAGCTCGACACCCTTGAATTGCCACCTACTTGTACACTACTTCAGTATGTTGACGATTTGCTTTTGGCTGCAGATTCTGAAAGTGCTTGTAAAAAAGGCACTGTATTGTTACTTATTCATCTGGCCGAAAATGGTCATAAAGCTTTGCTCAAGAAATGTCAATATTGTTGTCAGGAGGTCACCTATTTAGTCAACAAAGAAATAATACAATGTGGGTGACCTCCTGTCAAAGGAGGGGAGAAGATTGACACCTGAAAGAATAAAACTCATTTCTGGCATGTCTGTTCCAAATACACAGAAGGAAGTCAGGGCCTTAATAGGTATGGCTTCTTACTGTAGGTTGTGGATCCCGATCTTTTCACTAGTGATAAAACCGATGTTGGCTTTGACGAAGAAGGGCATTTCTCTGCCGCTGCCATGGAAATCGGAACATCAACGATCATTTGAGCTTCTCAAAACCGCGTTATGCTCTGCACCGGTTCTGGGTACTCCAAATTATGACAAGGCCTTTGTGTTGTTTGTGCATGAATGTGATGGATGTGCTTTGGCTATGTTAACACAGGAACACGGAGGGAAGAATAGGCTGTGCGGCTACTACTCCTCCGCCCTCGATCCTGTCGCATGCGCTTTGCCAAGATGTTTGCAAGCTGTCGCTGCTGCTGCCGCGTCTGTAAAGCAGAGTGAGGGAATGGTCCTAGGCCATGATTTAATTTTAATGGTACCTCACTCTGTAGATGTCCTGTTGAATAAAACCCAAACGCAACACCTCACTTCTGCACGGCTGACAAGGTATGAATTAATTCTGTTTGCCCCTCACATTCAAATTAAGAGGTGTTGTGTTCTTAATCCGGCTGAACTTCTACCTTTCCCGCAAAATACTGTTTGCGGTGATGAAGAATTACATGACTGCCTGTATACCACTGAACAGGAAACAAAGGGCAGGATACCTTTAGGTAATGCGGAAGGGGAGCTGTTTTGTGAGCTGTTTTGTGAGCTGTTTTGTGATGGCTCCTGCTTCAAACTCCCAGATGGTACATCTACAGCTGCCTGTGCAGTTACTATGTTGAGTACGGTTGTAGAAACTAAGAGAATTCCGCATAACTCCGCGCAGGCCGCAGAGATTATAGCGTTGACCCGAGCTTGTGAACTCTCCGAAGGGCATACAGTAAACATATATACTGATAGCCAGTACGCCTTTGGGGTGGCTCACAACTTTGGGAGGCTCTGGTCGGAAAGAGGGTTCCTAACCTCACATGGGACCAAGATCCAGCATGGTCCCTTGATAGTGCAATTGCTCTCGGCACTCTCACTCCCTAGGCAGTTAGCAATCATGAAATGTGCAGCACATCGTAAGGTCATAGATGATGTGGGAAAAGGGAACGCTTTTGCTGACCAGATAGCCAGGCAAACGGCTACAGACCTTAGCGCAGATATGTATGCTCTAAGGGAAACAAAAGATGCCTATGTAATGGATGAGGGTATCAGGTCTGTGCGAGATATTCAAACTGATGCCACAATAGAAGAGTCTAAAAGGTGGGCCGAAGGATTGGGGAAACTGGATGATGATGGGTGTTGGATGGATACATCTGAAGGAGAATGGTTGCTCCCTGATTCATCTGTGCTGGCAATGGTTATGATGGCACACGGTCCTACGCATGTGTGTGCTCAGCAGATCACGAAAATGTTAGAACAAGTATGGATGAATGATAAAATTTCAAAGATTGCACAGCGCCATGTTCAGAATTGTATGATTTGCTTACAGCACAATGTGGGGAAGGGGACAGTAACTCCAAGGGGAAGCTTTGGGCCCCCTTCTGTTCCCTTCAAGGTCATCCACTTTGATTTTATTGAGATGGGACGGTGTAACAATCTAAAATATGTTCTTGTGATTATTTGTGCTTTTAGTAAATGGGTCGAGGCTTTCCCCATTAAAGATGCTACTGCCATGACCACTGCAAAGACTATGGTAAAAGAATTCTTTCCACGATTTGGGCTTCCAAGGGTAATTTGGTCGGACAATGGTCCCCATTTTGTTGCAGCAGTAATTTTGCAGATAAGCACAACGTTACACATTGAAAAACGATTTCACTCGGCTAGACATCCTCAAAGTGCTGGGTTGGTAGAGAGACATAATGGCATTCTAAAGAATAAGCTTGCAAAAACATGTGCCGACACCAAACTGAAATGGCAAGATGCCTTACCTATTGTATTGTTAGCCATGCGTACCACACATCAAACTAAGACTGGGCTCTCCCCATTTGAGGTAGTGATGGGGAGACCTGCTAACATTTGGGGCCTTCCGAAGCCCAGAACCTTAAGGGAGGTAGAAAATGTATTGCTTGTAGACTACTGTAACCAGTTGACTAAAAATCTGTATCTCATTTATCATCAGGTCCAATCAGCTTTACCTGTACGGTTTACGGGCTCAGGACACGATATTCAGCCTGGAAGTTGGGTCCTAGTGAAGGCCTACGAAAGGTCTTCCTGTCTCGCTCCTCGCTGGAGGGGACCCTACCAGGTGCTGTTGGTCACCCAGACAGCAGTGCGGGTGGCTGGAAAAAAGCATTGGATCCACGCGACGCATGTCAAGAAACTTCCTCACCCGACGCCACACGTTACAGAAGAAGCAGAACCCCTCGCTGATGCTACAATCTCTGATCCTGGAGTAGCAAACAGCACTGTGAGTGCGTTGGAGAATTTCCCTGAGCCCGTGGAGCTTGGGGAACAGTCCATTTCGTCTCCGCACTCTTTGAAAAAGTCATTTCCGGAAAACATTGTTTCACAGTTCTGTGACTTCCGTCGCCTCCGATACGCCGCTTCCCTCAGGAAGTGACGTTACCTTGTTTCCGGATCAAACAGTTTTGGGTACCACCAGGTACGACCTTCGACGAAGAAAATAGAACTACGGCACGGGTCTTTCCGTGTATTTGGAAAAAAGAAGTGATTGAAAGTTTCCTCTTGTAAAAGAAAGTTCCTTTCGAACAAAAGGAAAAAAAAGGGATTCTGCTGGCTAGGGTTGGGAAGGACTAAGAAGTCGCGCGACCGTAGTGGCGCCAGCAACGAACATTGGGGTCGTCGATTAAGAAACTACGATGCCTGCCACCTCCACCGCTGCTCCCCGCACTGGACTTGTAAATAAGGGGGTGACCAACTCGGACAACGAACAATGTGCCTGGGCCCCGAAAACGTATTGCTGTGTTGTGTTAATAATAATTGGAATTTGTGTAATTACCGCTGTGGGACTTTGGTACTTCGAAGAAATGTACCCTCTAAAACCTCTACTGCCAATTGAGATTGTACCTACTGCCTTGACTCCGTCTGTACACCTTCACACCTTGTCACCTAGAGACTCCCAGCATAGACGAAAGTATCATAATAACACTTTAATGATAGTAATGAATGCAACGCATGCCATTTTTAATAAGAGTAATTGCTGGATTTGCACCCATTTACCGCAACATGGGATCAAGGGGCTAGGATGGTATATTCACCCTTTACCTTTAACGACTGCTTGCTATGCTTCTCTTAGAGCACTATTCTTTGGCCGTTGGAATGATAGCGTCTCAGGGAACTTTGATGGAACTAATTTAAATGATTTTGAGAAACGTGAATTGACTCCCCTGGGATGCTCGCTTTTTGCAAATAGAAGTAGACCAAATGTTGCTTCTATTAGGCCATCTGATAAACTATCTCTTCCTTTCCAAATTCTAATTTCCTTTAAAATGGCTCCGATAGGCAATAAGGATGCTGTGCCCCCTTCCTACTCTATTAATCATAGCCCCCATTCAGTCCCCTTTTGTGTACAAAGAAATGGCACTCGGCCAATGGGAGATTTTGAAGGTTGTGTAAACATTGTAAATTTGACTGGGGAGAACAGGCCTCTGTATGTAGGGGGGCCTGTTTATTTCGTTTGTGGTAGTTCAGCATTTCCCTGGTTGCCCAAGGATTGGCAGGGAACCTGTTATTTAGGAATCCTGTTACATGGGGTATTTATAGCTAGTACATTGGAAGTTTCTAAGGCTCGCCCACGGTGGGACGAGGATGGAGATACCCCTGGGCAAGTATTGGGAGATATAACGAAATCAATTGTGCCATTTTGGGGACAGATAGCAAACTCTGAAAATATTAGGGGACTAGCAAGAGTACTAGAGAGAACCATCAACCGGACCACGGATATACTCTACAATACGACACTAGAACAAAAGGCAATAAGATTGGTAGCACTCCAAAATCGGATGGCATTAGATGTCATTCTGGCAGAACGTGGTGGAGTATGCAAATTAGTGAGGTCCGCTTGCTGTGTTTTCGTACCAGACTCCTCACCGACAATTTTCAAAGCAATACAGAACTTGCACATCCTTAGTTCTGAGGTGCATGTTCCGGTGGGAGATTGGAATATTAGCGCCTAGTTCTGGGATTCTCTACGATCCTGGGGTTGCAAGGTGCTTTCTGTTATCCTGGTTATTTTGGGAATCCTGCTATTCCTTTGTTGCTGTTTCCAATGTCTACCTAGTATATGTGCAATGCTAGGGGGGTGTTGTGCTCAAGCGGTGAGCACAGTAGGGCACAAAATGTACGCCCCAGATACAGCATCTAAAGAGTTTGTGTTACAAGAGATTCTGATGAATGACCTAATGGCTATAGACATTACAGATAATGATTCAGGATGTATAGACGACAATGCATGGAGTTGTTTACAAAAGTATTAGAAATGATATTAGCACTTGGCATAGGCCAAAAGGAGGGTTTGTCGGAATTGAAACAATATTATGCCTCCTATCGCAGCAATTGTATGTGTATTGGCCTACGCCAAGTTGTCTAAACATCATATGCGAACAAACTCCGCGGCAAGGTTTTGACCTTAGAGAAAGTAATGTAAGTCGCCATCTTGGATTAAGCTGCCATTTTAGGTTCTCTTGTAATGTGGAAGTCACCCTGAACATCAAAATGGAGGCCGAATGACATTCTGAGTAAGATTCTGGCCGTTGTGACCTCCGTACACACGAATAATTAATATGCCTGCAGGCCACTTGTCGGGGTCGCGAACTATTTTTATGTTTTCACAGTATGGCATGGTGGGAGTCCGCTAAAGCAGATGAGGTGGTCACAGGGCCAAGGACAGGAGCACTGACAATGGCTGGACAGCAGGCACTCCAAATGCAGTGCAGGTGGGCAGCAGGCACACACACTAGAGAGGCAGCAGCAGATGGCTAGGTAGGAGGCAGCTCAGGGCAGTTGGAGGCAGGAGCTTGGGTCTTCCGTCTATTAATCCGAGGGCAGCTGTGAACAGAGTGACGGGACTATGTATGTAAAAAATGAGGATGGACACGTGAAATCCGAGGAAAGACCCTCAGCACGTAACTTCGTGACACGCGCTGCACGCTGGCATTGAGCACACCAGAATCAGGGATACATGAGTACGCATAGTAACAACTCCGACCGTACGTGCGAAGGGGAGGAGATGGACCAGTGGAATACTCTGAATTTTGGGGTGCCACGCAATTCGTTCACTTCAGGGACCATACAAACTTCTCATTTTAGTGGGGGATTTGCCTCTGCGCATACGCGTGTCTACTTTTGTATTTTCAGAGGCCAACAGTGAGTTGCGTATGCATTTTTCCTAATCAGGGGTACGCATATTCATTATTGTGTTGCTGAGTGCCACTGCATATCGTGTAATGCTTTTATTTTTTACGGAAGCTAGCCTGGTCTCACATACACAATTTTTCATTTTCTGGCGTGCCTGTGCATTTTGCATCCCACATTTCTGTCACCTAGGGTACCTTTGAGCCTTGTTGGACCACAGAAGTATGTCTTCCATCATGTACACTGCCCCCTCACTCTAATTGCCCAGGACAATTGCTTGGTGTGCCTTCCATTGTTCACCTACACCTGGAACATGAGTGGAAAGGCCCCAAGAGGGAAATGTGGCAGAGGTGGCCGGGTTCAGGAACATCCTGTGGATGCAGCTGTCCCAGTCACAAGGGTCCTGGGAGATGCAGAGGACGCAGCTGTCCCAGTCATAAGGGTCCTGGGACATGCAGCAAAAGCAGCTGTCCCAGGCCCAAGGGTCCAGGGATATGCAGAGGAAGCCACTGTCCCAGTCTGAAGGGTCAGGGACATGCAGCGGGAGCGGCTGGTGTACTGACTCATGTCCGGTGTACTGAAGAGTGGATGGTGTACATCAGTTGCACATGGCCGCATGACAGTACACATCCCTCACTAGCAAACCCACCCAACATCTACACAATGATATGACAACATGCCCTCTTGTAAGTTGCATCCTTGCTGTCAGTGACTCTGCTCTGCTAGACATGTGCTTGTGTCCGAAACAAGAGTTGCACTTCATGAACTGTAGGGTATAGATTTTCTATTCACACATGTACGTAGGTGCTTGCATGCTACATGAACATTGAAGATGACAACCAACACGTCTCACGGCGTGCCATGAGTGATTGTACATATGTCTAGACTATGCACATCCCCGCTGCCAGCTATGGCAATGACTCCTAAGTCAAATCATTGCGAGGCCTGGTCCCTGTTACCCTCCCACACTCAGCACACACTCCAGGGGCCCATGCCCCTGACCCTCTTGTGGGTCACTGTATCTTCTTCCTATCTCCAACTCCATTTACTTACTCTCTCCACTTCACAGACCTTGGCTAGGTGTTACACTTACAGTCGCACTTCAACTGGGACTGTTTCCTTTTTCCACACTTAGGGCATATTCCCATTGTGTGCTGTCCCTGTGCCAGGTCAACACTGGTGTGGCATGTGATGGATGCGGACTTGGATGTGAATATGTGTGTCTGCCTGTTGACATGTCATGTAATAGCATGTCACAGAGCCACATGACCATGCCCATTCACTTGTATTAGTCAATAGTTCGCTGTGCCATTGCCATAATGTGCTTGCTAATGACCATGTTTGTTTGCAATGTGTCCACTGGCTGCATTGCCCTGAGCAGGGAATGTTGTTGCCAGTATGCATATGCCATAATCGGATGGCTTCTTGTACATAGTGTGTGGGTGCTGTTTCCCTCATGGTGACATGCCCTGCATTTTGTTGCATGGCAGCAATGTGATACACATGTTTACTGTAGACACGTTGCACATGACTCCTCATGTCTTTTTATGTCTGTGTGCAGGTGAGAAGGCACCAGATGCAGAGGAGGAGGAAGAGGAGGAAGAAGAGTCTGTGGTGGTTCCGACCACCAGTGGAGGACGTGGTGTGGCAGGCAGCGAGAATCCACTAGTGCTACAGACCATCCTGGGCCTTTCTGCCTACAATTCTGACTCTTTGGACTCCAGTAGCTCTGATGCTGAACTGGATGTGCAGCCCTCAATGCTGGTTGAGTTGAGTACACCAATTGTTGGAGCAGTTGTGGCCAATGAGTCTGCAGAGGGTCAGGTGCCTTCACAAGGCCAGTCAGTGGTGTAAGGGCTATCTGTGGTGTTTATGGATGCAAGGCCATGCTCCCATGTATTGGTTTCTGGTCCTGAGGCAGATGTCCAAGGGAGGGTTGCAGTCCTGCAGCCAGAGATAGTGGCATCACAGCAAGGGCCATGCTCCTTTGGGTCAGGCAGGCATGGGCCCCGCACATGTGGAGACGTGTGCAGCCTGGGCAGACAGAGTGGGAGCAGCAGATGTTGTGTTCCGCACACCGACAGGGTGCTGCCTTTGAGAGTTTGGTTGAAGGCCTGGATAGGATGGCCAGTTCCATGATCCCACCAGCAACACAGGTGGAGCAACAGCTGCAGGTAATGCGGTCCACATGCGTCTTCCACAGGCTGCACATGGAGGCCAAACTCAGGAGAGAACGGGCAGATCTGAGGTCTCTGCAGGCATCCCTGCTGGCAGAGGGTCGGGCACACAGGGAAGCCATGAGGCAAGAGTTGTTGGCCTACAGAGCTGCAATCCATGAGGAAGAGACAGCAACCAGGAGACTGTTCCAACAGGAGATGATAACATTGAGGCAATATATCTTGGCGGAACTAAGTGCATACCGTGATGTTGTGCATGGTGACCTACAAGCCCTCAATGTGCTTGTGCATTCATCAGTGTCATGCATGGCCGCTCCCACTGAGGAACAGGCCAGGGCACTGCATGGTCAGCCTCAAGCACGACTACCACCTTCTGATTCAACCCAGGATGGTGGTGCCAGCAGAGACATGCCTCCCGGTCCACCAAAGCTGTGCGGTCCGTGGGCCCATGGAGTTTTTGTTTTTTTACATGCACCCTGCTCCTCCCCCCTCCTGGGTGGACCCATCCCCCACGCCCCTCGGTCCATGATGGACATTTTCTGATTTTAGTTTTTTTATTTTATTTTTGATTTTGGATACTTTTGTTTGCCCAGGCCCAGATGTTGGCATTTTATTTTTGAGTTGCCCTTTCCTGATTTATTTTTGATTATTTTACTTATTTCTTCCTTGAGGTGTGCTGTTAACATCTCAAGACCATGATGTTTGCAGTGGTGGACATGCAGGCATGCATAGTGAGGTTAACTTGCATGTTTGCATGGTGGTACACAAGATGGCATGTGCAGGTAAATATGCTTTCTTTGTTCCATCGTGCATGTGTACTGTGTGAATGTTGCTTCACTGTGCCTGTTGTAATGTCTTCTCCCATGTTGTTTCAGTAATCCGTGATCTGGCCGTGACTACTGTCCCCGGGGAGACACTCTGCACTCTTTGACGTCCATGCTCCCCATGCCCTCCACCAGGCCCTGTCCCTCCTGTACCTGATTAGGAGACACAGTCTCGGGTGATGGTGATGCAGGATTGACACCATGGTGGCGCAGTCAGCCGGTAAACATGAGCACTGTCTTGCATGTTGAGAATGTGTGATTGGGCTGCATGTTTGCTGCATGTGTTACTTAACTTATATGTGCTTTGCATGCTAACATGCCGGTATGGTTATTTAAGTGGTGCTCATGTCACTGTGTTACCTACCTTGGTGAATTCATGTATGGCCACACCTACTGTGGTGTAGAGCATGCCATTGTCCATCTCCAATCCAGACAGTGTACTCCTTGATGCGGCATTTAATTAGGCTTCCATCTCAGTGTTATTCTTTCTCCCTCTATCTGTTGTGGTATGCTGCACTCCTGGGCTAATCACAATATATGTCCTGTCACCCTCTTGCACCCTGTGGTACTCCTGCAGTGGGTACTCTCTGCATATTTGCTGTATCAAATCATGTGTTTTCGTGGATGTGCATGGTCTTTGTGTTGATACTATCCATGCGATTGCATTTAGGGGTAAGCATCTCCCGATGGTGTGCATCGTATGCAAGGCAGGTGGGTACCCTGTACAGGTAAGTGAACGGCATTAGCAGACACCTGTATGGTGCTTGCATGGGAGTCTAGCACTGTGTGTGTTCACTTGGGAATTACTTGTCTTGTGGAGCAACAGTACTTCTTCATGGGTGCATGTTTCACAGGGTGTGCTTCTGATGATGGTTCTGGGCATGGTGTTGTTTAGATGGATTGGTTGGGCCACTGGTTTCATATTCTAAATTGTGGGCGTTCAAACTGTGTGGGCCTTTCATGGGGGTTTGGGAGTGGGTTGCATGGCCGGCTGTTTGTGGCCTGTGACAGGTACTTCTAGTTGTACTGGTGTGCGTCTCATGGCACTTTGAGCATGTGTAATGAGTGACCCTTCACATCCCTTGCAATGTTTGTGGGGTTATGGATGGACGGCACATTTGGGCTGTCTTGATTATGGATCAGCCATTACGGTGTGCAGCACCAGTTAAAAGCCACAAACCTGTGGCTATTTATGCACTTTTTTAGGATGCTAGGTTGTGTACCAGCACATTAGGATTAGTGGTGTTGGTGCTTACTCATGCAAGTACCATGCATGCTGCACCGTAGTGCTTTCAGCTTCAAGTTGACCGCAGCTGGGTGCATGGTACTATTGCATTCTATTGAATGCAGTATTTGACCATTTGTATGCTGTGACAATGAAGTCTGCATTGACCATGCCCTTTTTGTTTGCATCCTACATTTAGCATGGATTTATCCTTGCTTGCTGTTTCACATTGCTTTGTGTTGCCTGCTTATGTCTTCCATGGCAGTTCCCTCGGTGGCCAACATTTCATTGTGACATCGGCCTCTGTGAATTTATGCATCAAGCATGATCCTGCCGGGAGTGCAAGAGGTGAGTATTTGTGTCTTTGCCTTCTTGTGGTTTGCATCACGGTTGCACTCTACTAAATGTGCTGCCAACTTGCCAACCCATCGCTGTATCTTCTGCCCCTACTCCTTCACAATCCCTTTGCAATGGACTCACATCTCTGTTATTTTCCAAAAGCCAGGACATACTGAACATCCTTGTGACAGGCTCTTCCAACACAACCCTCCTCCCTCTGCTCCCCCTACAACTCACCCTCCTCCTTCCACCTTCTCCTCCTTTGTCTCTGTCTCCCCTGGAGAAGTCACCAGAGTTGTCAACTCAATGAAGGTCTCTTCCAAACAGGTGGGCCCATGCTCATCTAGAACCATCAAGGGCAACATCTCCTCTCTGGCCCCTGTTCTCTGCAACCACCCCTTTGCCGCTGTTTCATTTCAATCCTCCCTCAAGCACTCCCTTGTGCGCCCCATCCTTCCAATACCATCTGCAGAGCCTTCCTGGTCAGCCAACTACCGCCCCATTTCAATCACCCCCTTCCTGGAGATACTGCTCGAGAAGTTGCCCCCACCCCAAATGAACGGCCATGATGTACTTGTTGGCGGTGTATATGTACACAAGTGTGGATTCCAAGCTTCCTGAGCCACTGACACTGCTCTCCTGAACACCCATGAAGAACTGCTTGCATCCCTCAATTCCTAATCCCCTGCTGTCCTCATCCTCCTTGATATCTCATCTGCCTTTGACACAGTGAACCATTCCATCCTCATTAAAATGCTCCATGATGCACTTGTTATCTTGGAGCGGGCAGTGGACTGGCTTAGCTCATTCCTAACCAAACATTCCTACAGAACCATTCTGTGCCCTTTCTCCTCCCCTACTTTCTCCTCCACCTGTGGCCCCCCAGGTCTCCATTCTTTTGCCATGTGTCTTTAACATATACATTTCCCTGCTGCAATGCTTCGTAGCATAATTTTCCCACAAATTCCAGTGCTATGCTGACGACAACACAACTCTTCAGCAAAGTTCCTACTGACACACTTGCACCTTCATTCATCCCTGACTGCCTCTCCGCCATCCTGGCCTGGTGCACTGCAAATGAACCCAGCTTTTACGCCATCCAAACCGAGAGTCTCCCTATTGGATCCCCTGCAGCCTACCTCTTCCATTGAGTTTGGCCTTCCTCCATGGGTTCACTCCCTCCCCCCTCCTCCGAAGCCAGGAATCTTGGTGTCATCTTGATTCCACTCTTTCCTTCATCCCTCATATTCAGGACATTGTCAAGAAGTCCTACTTTCAGCTCATCCTTCTCAAAGTAACTGTACCCTTCCACACCTTCCACTAGATGCTCAATGTTACCTCTGACCCCCCACATGTATCATCGAAGCAACTGTGTATATATTGCACTTGATCACGCTCAGCCTGACCACGGGAGGTTGCACTTACGTTTATCTTTTATTTTCTTAGCATTTCACCCCGAGCTGGTCTCCATGAACAACTCAGAACCTTTTCCCTTACCACCCTCCCCTGTACAGTTGCACGTTGGGAACACCCACAACGCATAGTGGGTTTGTCTCCTCTCCCAGTTGTCATGATTTGTTTGTAATATTGATTCTATTATTTATCTCTGTTAGTAATTCATTGTCTACACCCCTGTCCCCACCCTGTTGCCCTATGTGTTCTTTGAAACATTTTGGGTAATTGTGTAAGTGCCTAACAAGTGACCAACACATACGTTTATTAATAATGTGCTCCAATGACTGTGTGCAGTGCACTGTCCCAATACTACGCAGGTGATGGCATGACTTATCATGTCATTGGTAGTCTTCCAGGGGTGTCCCTGCTTTTTTGTGGCATCATTTTCTGCATATGTGATGTCATCTCATTTTCATGCAGCATGTTGACTGATGCGTGCATTGTGTATGTGCCATTGGCTAGTGAATGGGGATATGTGGCATGCACATTTGCTGCATGTCATTAATGGGGGATGTTGTTGTTTGTCTGTGTGTGTGTTTTGTGTGTTTGATTTGCATGCAATGTGCAGGTGTGTGTGCATGTGTGCTGGGACCCATGTTGATGGTTGTCTTGTGAGTTGTTGTTTGCATGTGTTGTATGTCACTGAGGGGTGCCCGTGGGTCTTCCATTTTCTGGTACATGGATGTGTTAGCTGCACTATGTTTCATTTTGTTCATTATCTGCAGATCCTTCCATCAGGGAATGATAGCTATTTCATGGCATGACATTTGACTGTCAACTGCATGCCGAGGGGACAGGTAAGATGTTCATTTATATTGATCGTTAGGGAATAGTGAGGAACTTTTGGGTCAATACTCCACTTCTTTTTTACACCCCACAAAAGGGACATGTGTGTGCGCATCATGCACAATCTAGGACATGCGTGCATACATTTGTAATTGTGCTTGTTAAATTTTGTGTAGATGTAAATAGTTGAGGCCATGTATGGCTTGCAGTTCAGACATGATGTTTCTGAACTGATTGATGCTTACACATTTAACCGGTGTGTTAGCTACTCAGATCCACCAGAGCAGAAGGGGACCACTACAGTGCGTATGGTGCACAGTATAAATATCCTTTTACATTACATATTGGATGGTTTTGGTGACACAGAGGTGATTTAATTGAATGGTTGGCATGGTGGTAGTGGGGTACTGCTTCTTCTATATGTTTCCTGGAAACATAAAATAAAAATGGCTTTTAGTTCTAAGGGGTGCAAACAATTTAGCACTTCCAAGGGCACTTTCTCAGGGTGGTTTTGTGGGCACAGTGGATTGTCCCATTGTCATCATTAAATGGTACCTGGGATGTAGCGGGATCATATGCACTTCACAGGGGAGAGTTTTCAGGTGAAAAACAATTGCACAAGCTGGGGAAATGCAGCCTCTCCACATGCCCTTTCCCAGCCATACGTAAGCAGTGGGCCTGTGGGTGTGGATGGGGTGCCACCACCATGTCCACCGGGACGCCACACCGTGTTGCAACATTGTGCAGGACACATTCTGCCACAATGATCCTGCAGACTACTGGTGGTGCACATAGCAACACACCACCAGACTGGTCAAGGGAGCGGAAACGTGACTTGAGCACTCTGAATGTGCGCTCTACTATGCCCCGAGTTGCAATATGGGCAGTGTTGTATCTTACCTCAGCAGGTGTGTTCGGGTTGCATATGGGCGTCATCATGTATGTGCTCAGAGGGTAGGCACTGTACCCTGAAGAGGTGAGAATGGTTGTCATTGTCATTTGTTGACAGTGTCTACTGGTGTGTGTGCAACATGCATGCATGCGCATGGCCATTCATACTCACCAATGAGCCATGTGTTGCCATGCTTCCCAGCCTCCAGGGCACAGGGTAGAGGGAACATCCTGAAGATGTAACTAGCATGGTTGCTGCCAGGATAGTTGGCATGCACTAAAGCAATGATGCCGTTGGTATCACATACAACCTGAACATTGATGGAGTTCCAGTGTTTCCCGTAGATGTGCTCTGTTGCTCCAGGTGGACCTAGAGCAACATGTGTGCAATCAATGGCACCTAGCATTTTAGGGAAGTGCACCACTCCATAAAATTCCTGGACCACTGCTTGCCATTCTTCAGGTGTTCTGGGCATATAGATATGCCGGCGGGCAGAAGGACGTGTAGTTATTATTGCCAACACCTGGTCTAGGCAGCGTGACTGGTTGGCCTGTGAAATGTCCCCGACTATGGCGCTGGTCTGCTGGAATGAGCCAGTGGCCAAATAATGCAGTGCAGAGAGAACCTTTTGCCAGGGGCTCAGTGCTTGGGAGTACAGGGTGGATGATGTGAGGTCATCGTCCCACTCCGTGACCAGGTCTAGGATGATATGGGGGGAACCTATACCTGGCATAATCCCGGTCATCAGGCATCCCAAAAAGGCTGGTTCTTGGTTGGAAGATCTGGCCCTGGCCATCCTCCTCCTGCGTTGTCCCAGGATGACTGTTGCACAAATGGTGCATCCATCATGTCTTTATACGTGTGTTTGTTGCTCATGGATGCTTTTTATGCACTTCTTTGTGTGCGCGTTGATGTTTATATCTGCTATCGCATGGCGTAGGTGTTTCGGGATTTGCACATTGTTTTTCGCACGCCGGCGATCCCTGTTCCATTCCATGAATAAGTTTTGTTTGCGCGCGTATGGCTGGTGCGATTGTTTGACGGTGAAACGTACCTCGTAACGCCCACATTTTCACTTGTTCTTACTCATTCCAGGTGTCCCTCCCTCTTTTTAGGTCTGCGCAGGCCTGGCCAAGACTTCGCTTGGAGTCTCACGCAAGGTGTTTGTGGAGTCGCAGTGACGTGTTGGATCGGCACGGATTCCTTGCAAGTTCCGGGTAAGCCCTGTGCATTGTGTTCCATGAATCGACGAACGGGAACTTGCACACGATTTTTAGCGCAGATTATTCCATGAATTGGGCGCTGTGTGTCCAGAACCTTCATATAATTGTAATGAATTCAAAAGTATTATTGCGGCTGTAATAACCTTTCCAGCCACAACCTCAGCTGGGGACTGGACTTCCAAGTCATTACTTTAAACATCTCTGGAGGCCCACAAAGGCTACTCAGAATCCACCTTACATGGCGAGGTCTACCATGACTCCACTCTCTTCCCGAGCAGGTGCAGCAGATCAACGTTAAAAGCATATATTGGAAAAGCTTGAGTTACAAAATAGCAGAGCCGACTTGCTAGCATTTTGTAACTCGAGCTTTTATTAATGTGTCTGTTTGTCCCCCCCGCTTTATATTTGATGTATGTGGGGGACACCCCTACAACCAACACAGCCCATAATGCTGAACTAGGGGAGCGGGGCACACCCCGCAACCCTGTTCCCTTTGTTCGGCATTATGGGCTACGTTTTTTTCCCCGAACCGAACACGCACTTAAAGTGCATTCAGCCTTTTATTTACAAGCTTTTGGTGCGATACCAGGACAGCTGGGGCCCTGATAACCTTGGTCCCAGAATCCTGAGTCTGCCTGATACACTGACCAAAAAAGGCATGCTGGCTGTTGACCAACCAAGACCTGTTCCCACCGACCTGCAGTTTCTGAAGTAGAGTGTCCCAGCAGCCCATGCCAGGCAGGCCTGCATTCAGCATCAACAATCCCAAGCCCAACCAAGGTGAGTAGTGGGTGGATCCCATGTCTGCTGGGTTGATCCAGTCAACTCAGTCACCTGAGGAACCTCGACACTATGTCCAACCAGAGTACCCCTCCAACCCTGGTGCACAACAAGATCTCCTCAGAAGCCACGAAGAGAGCCTGTGTCTGCCTCCAAATACCGCCACTGTCGCACATACTCCGCATCTTGGCATTCATGTACAGTGACAGCACCTCCTGCCCTCTGCTCTTCCTGCCCACTCCAGTGTTCCACATAGGAACCACCTGAACTAACTTTCAATCAATCGTGGTGGTCCTATGCAGGTGACCCACTGCCTCCAATTTTAATAAGGGATGACCCACACAAACTTACTTCCCTAGAAAGAAATCTCTGGTTGGACACCCTGCCATGCAGTTTCCATTTTGCCAACCCTAGGGTCCAGAACAATCACTGCCTCTGAGGTAAGTGCCTGCCTGATGAAGACGAGACCTGCCATTGCACTGCCCCTTTGTTTATTGTGATGCTCACCTGAATGCCCTTTTTTCAAATTTAAATCTTTATTACATTTTTAGGGCTGAAGAGAGCCAAACAGTCACAAATATTACAGGAAGAGACTGTGAACAGTACATTTATATTAATCTCTGCCTCATTCCCCCAATCCCACCTGTCGTCTCCATTGTCAACCCACCCCTCTGCCCAATCTAGTATTATAACATACCACAAAAGCATTACCTTGCTTTTTAGCCTCTAGAAGCAACTACCAAACCAATTCAGCTATCCTGAACTCTTCCTGTATTTCGTAAAAAGAGGGAGCCACCACTCCTCAATATTGCACCTGGATTCGTCAAATAGATATTACAATAATTTTATAATTGTTCTTTTATATTGTGCTTAATATCAGAGCCCAGGATTCGAACTTGTGTTGTCTTTCTTCCAGGACAAACGCGTTACCCCCGAGCTATCCTCCCAGCCTTGTATGTGACATAGTCCATGGAGTATATATCCCTCACACTCTGGAACCACTCTCTCTTCGAGGGGCTCACCAACCTTTTCCATTGCTGCCCCACACAGCTCCTTGCAGCTATCAACAGAGTGCGAGACATGTGATTCCAGTGTAACTCCTCCTCCCACTCCTTGCTTACCCCCAGTAATATCAAGGGAGTGAAAGTCCTCTGAAATCGGTCCAGTTCTTTTACCCAGAGCATAACCTAAGTCCAAAACTCCTGTATCTTCCCGCATTCCCACCACATGTGCCAGAAGTCGGTCCCTTTATAATTACACTTCAAACTATTTGGGTGTATCTCTTGGTACATCTTTGCCAACTTATTAAGGGGGGAGATGCCACCTTTGTAAAAGTTTAGTCACCTGCCATCTATATAGCATGGAAACAGTGTCCTGAGAGACCTTCCTACACATGTTAGACCATAGCGCGTCTGAAATATCTGCACCTAAGTCTCTTCCCCTCCCCGTTTTAGCCTTTGTCTCCCCAGGCGGCTCAGCCAAGATCAACTCTCTATAAATACCTGTCACCAGGTCCTTTATTTCCCGCCTATGTAGAAGGATTTTATTAAAGGCCATCAGTTCCCTTCAAAGGCTGTCACCTCTTCTCGGGTCAAGAGCACTCCCTTCAATTGTATATAACAAAATACAGAGAGATAACGAATTTGAAGATATTCCTTCAGGAGCGCAATGGCAAGAAACTGCCCCCCATCCCACGACTGCCCCGCTTTGTCTAAGCTGGCCTCATACCACCTTTGGAAACCCAGCGGCTCATGTATCACGTCTCGCAATGGTGGGGCCCATATGCAACTGAGCAGGGAAGGACATGACATGAGCCACTGTGTGTCCCTCCCCTCCTTCCACAAGTTCCTTAATACCGAAAGCACCAGATGCTCCAAGACTATCCTGGGGATTCTATTCTGCAGGGCCCACCTTAACTCCCCCATGGATCCCGGGGCCAAGACAACATTTTCCAGATGCACCCATTGCTTAGACATGAGCGGATTGAGTTGGTCCACCAGCACACAAAGCTGCACCACCCTGTAGTATCATGATAGATCAGGGAGTCCCCCACAACCCTTCTCCCTTGAAAAAAGCATATTATATACAATCCGAGGGTGGGCCCGCTTCCAGAGAAAGTGCAAAACGGCCTGCTTTACAGTTAGGAGAATTGTGTCTGGCACTACCTTATGCACCATTTGAAATAGGAATACAAATTTGGGGACAAGATTCATCTTAATTCAGTTCAGCCTAACCATCCACGATAATTGCATCTTGCCCTACCTTTCCAGACACAGCATAATTCTACTCCATATGGGTAGATAATTCACCCCAAACAATTTGTTCTGGTCTTTTGGTATTTGCATTCCTGAGTATCTGAAACCATTGTCATTGATCTCAAACTGCAGTGACTGAAGATATTCCTAATCATCCGCTCTGTTGGTCCCAACGGGGAAGAGATTTATCTGAAATCCTGAGACTACCATATTCCTGTAAGCCCTTCATAAGGCACGGGATAGACTCCCTCGGCCTTACCACATACAGCAAAGTGTAAGCCGCAAATAGGGCCAATTTATGAATATGCCACTGAATTGAAATCCCATAAATATCCTGGTTCCCTCTTACATTGGAAGCCCATGGGTCTATCACTAGTGCGTAAAGTAAGGGAGAGAGTGGGCAACCCTGTCTAGTACTTTTGAACAAGACTCCATCCCATTGACAATCATTTTGGTGGAGTAACGTCCCGATCCAGCCCACCCACATCTCCCCCATACCCACCTTCCACAGCATCACTCTCATAAAAGACCATCTAACTCTGTCAAATGTCTTTTCAGCGTCTGGGGAGAGTGTCAGTGCTCTTTTACTCTTGGCCTCCAGGAAGGCGAGGAAATTCAGTGTATTCCTAAGATTATGAGCACCCTGCCTATTCTGTACGAAGCCAGCTTGGTCCGGATGGACCAATTTTGCAAGAATAATCTCGAGCCTCAATGCCAGGACTCATGTGAAGATCTTGGCATCTATATTCGAAAGGGATATTGGTCTATGAGCTGAGCATTGGGCCAGGTCCTTTCCCTCTTTTAGAAGTACTGTTATCAAAGCCTCCAGGAATGTTGGGGGCACATGTCCACCCATTTAATTACTATTAAATACCTTGACCAAGGGGGGAGTTAGGAGATCCATAAACAATTTATAAAAAGCTGGCGTGAAACCATCCTTCCCTTAGAGCCTTCCATGTTTTCATATGTTGAATGGTGGTGGCTGATCTCTTTCCTCGGCTGGCTCCCTTCTCTCGAACAGCCTCCCCCTTAAATTCCAGAAGCTCCTCAAGACTTCCCTTTTTGCCTCCTCCTACTCCCTCTCCCTCCCTTGCTTAACACCACAGTCACTGAGATTGGTTACCAGGGCCCTCATATATCCTTCTGGGTCTTGCCCCCCCAATTGCCTCCAGATTCCACCCTCTCCCAGCACTTGTCTTTGGGCGCCCACAGGCATATGCTGTCTCACAGGCCTGCACTTATTATTGGCAGTTGACCACTCTCACCAACTGATCTCTGCCAGGCACTTAACAACTGCTTGCAACTTACCTCTGAGCACTTCCTCAGTGGAACACGTCGCACTTCCCACCTCCCCCATCCCTTCTCCCTCTGCGCTTGCGTGTTCTGAATGCTCACATGGCCTAGTAGGTACACCTCTTTCTTTCTCTTAATTGTTAGTATATTTGCCTTTCCTTACCATGTTCCCTCCCTGTTGCCCGGTGAGCGCTTTGAAACACAATTTACTTGATGTATAAGCACCTTACAAATGCATAATAAATAAAATAGAATAAATCTTAACTTCAGCCAGGGTGATCTCAGCCTCCAAGGCCATCCTTTCTTCCAAGGACAAAGAGGGAAGGGAAATATTCCTCAGATTTCTCTCAACCTCTGGGTTCCAAGGCAGTCTCTTCATTGCTGTATAGGGCCTCATAAAATTCTGCAAATCTCTCGAGGAGCACCCTCCCACCCCAGGGTCCATTACATCATTACCGGCCTAATTCTGTATCAGATCTCCCCTTCTCTCATTTCCGTCAACAGAGAGCCTTTGGCCAGAATAAAGCCCACCCTGTCCCCCTCATAATACCTTTGTTTCATGAAGGTCACTGTTCAGCTAACCACACCTAAAAGCAGGGAATGCCACTCCTGACTTTTCTCCTTGAAAGAGTCAAACGTTGCCTCTACCATGGTCTGATCTCCCTTATGATTAGCCCTCAGTTGGGTAATGTCTTCCTTAGTCTCCTCTCCATTAAGCCCCTTTCTCGCTTTTTCCTGGATTCTCCATTAATAAGGAAACCCCTGAAGTTGGCCTTCGCTGCCTCCCAAACATGCCGTTAAGAGATCTCACCAGTATCAAACATCTAGAAAAAGAAAATGTCTTTCTTCCTGAAAAAAAAATGAATTCTTTCTTCATGAATTCCCTAAATACAGTGTCTCGGAGGAACAAACCATTGCAATGCCACCTGAGGCCACCATGTTTGTGGTCTCCGAATGCTAGTGCCATCACCACCATGGTGTGGTCAGACCACGCTATAGTCTCAACTGACACTGTCAGAACGGTTTCCTGTATTCCCTTGATTAAAGGAGAAGATCAATTCTCGCGAGTGTATTATATGGAGGGGAGAAAAATGTTTCCCCCCAGGCAAGCTATTTCTGAGATCTCCATGCATCACGCATCTAGCCAAAAGTAATCCCCAAAGAGGTTAGTGAATTCTCCATTCTCCCTGCTAAACTCCCAATTTCCATTCTAGCCTGGGGGCTCGGATCGTGTTGAAGTCTCCACGAAATAATTGTCAGTCTCTCCGTCCATTGTTCCACAGGAGCAAAGGCCATCTTAATAAAGGGTATCTGACCAACAGCAGGCACATTGAAAGCAACCAGTGAAATACTCTTCTCTCCCAAGAACCCTTTAACCATGAGCAGCCACCCATCGAACGCCCTCTTCACCTGAGTGTCTTTCAGTATCAGGGATTTTGCCAGGATAGTGCCCATCCCACCTCTTTTCCTTTCCCCATAAAAGGCCAAAAAAGGGGGGGGGCGCTGTTGCGCACGTTGGAAATGGCCACCTGATCTAAGAGCTCCAGCTCCACTGAGAAATCCTGAGCTAGTTTATCCGTCCAGTGCTGCCTGTTTCAGCTCGGACGGGCTGGGGTGATTGCCCGGCCGCCCGTGGGTGACCAGACGAAATCCTGAGGCCCGGGGTCCGAGGTCGCCGGAGTTACGGCACGATTCGGATTGACCGGCGCGCGGAGTGACAGGTATCCGGAGGCGAGCTCCAGAGCAGACTACTACAGAGCCGCGGCGCGGCCGGAATGACTGGGCCCAAAAGGGGAGGAGCTTTGTCCCGGCTCTGCCCTGACATCCTTCTGGCGACACGATACGGCTTCTGGTCTACGGCGGTGTGGTCGACTCTCCGACCCGTATCTGCTCCAGGCCCGACCCGGCCCCGGTGGTGGTTCCACGGATGCTCAGCCCCATAGAACCGAAGTGAACCGCAGTAGTAATACCCACACAGATGACCGGTAAGGAGACGGGGCTGGGCGGAGAGGGGGCTCCGTGGGTTGTCGCGGGGTTGGCCGGACCCGCAACCACCCTTGTTGAGGCGGTGTGCTCAAGTCTCCGAGCGGACGGAATACCAAGCCCCTACCGATAACTGGAATACGGCGTGCTGCGCCACCTGGAACGCCATTACTCATGGGGGAACCACAGAGGCCGGCTAAGGGCACCAAGACTCCGGGGAAGCAGAGGAAGGGCCCCATGGACGCCTACACGGGGGGTCAGGGACAGGCCGTATCGGCCGACGCCCACTTAGCCGACACCGAGATTCCCGCAGCTGAATCCAGTGAGAATTTGGACAACCTAACAGCTATAGTTCAAAACGGGTTCCGCTCAATAAACTCTAAACTGGATGACATAGTCTCTACCATCGGCTCATTAAAGGCTAGAGTGGAGAAGGAAAGCCTACGCATAACGGAAACTGAAACCCGTATCAGCACCAATGAAGACATTATCGCGCACCACAGCCGCGATATCACCCAAATTAAGGAAAATATGATGAAGCTACAGAGCAAGTGCGAGGACCTAGAATCGCGCTCTAGGCGCAATAATATTTGTGTGGTGGGCGTAGCGGAATCTTTTGGGAAGGCCCAAATGGAGACACATCTTGAGACACTGCTTAAAACCCTGTTTGGGCCGGAGGCCTTCTCTGAACAATTTTTGGTGGAACGAGCACATCGTACGCTGGCCCCTGCACCTAAACCA
Organism: Ambystoma mexicanum; assembly: GCF_040938575.1. Lineage (NCBI taxonomy): Eukaryota > Metazoa > Chordata > Amphibia > Caudata > Ambystomatidae > Ambystoma > Ambystoma mexicanum. The sequence continues at coordinate 925,149,069 of NC_090923.1, forward strand.
GGTGCGCCACCACGCACCATAATCGCTCGGCTTCTAAATTATAGAGACAGAGACACAATCCTAAGAAAAGCAAGAGAGGCGGGAACCCTCTACTATGAGGAAAGTCGCATACATTTCTATCCTGATTTCTCCTCTGGAGTACAAGCGAGCAGAAGGTCCTATGAGCCAGTCAAGAAGCTCCTAAGAGAGCGCCAGATCCCATACGCTTTAATGTTTCCGGCAAAAATGAGGCTTCAACATGCGGGAAGGGCCCATTTCTTCGAGTCCCCAGCGGAGGCCATGCATTATATTGAAACTTCCATACCCCTTCCTCCCAGAGGGGGCAGACCAGCACAAAATAACAGGCCCAGACCCGTGGAATGAGAAACACTTGTATGTCGACCCGGCGCGGGCCCGGGGCCCATACGAATAACTGATTGAGGTACACCAGGCACTTTGGTCGGTGGAGCTGTTGGACCTGATCGGCGGCCATGTGAAGCAACATGGCCACCCGTGGAATGTTCCATAAGTTATATGGGCCGCATCGTCAAGTTGGGGGTGATGATGAGGGGGGACGGGTGGGACAGGGTGGGGGGGAAGTTATGTTCAGTTGTTGGATGGTCTCGAGGGGACATTTTGTTGGAAGCTTTGGCTGCCTTCCGGAGCTACCTCTGAAAGGAGGATGGAGGGGGGCGGCTTGTTGTTGGAAAAGGAACATTTTGGTCATGGCTGGGCTGGCACTGTTTACATGGCACGAATACTATGCACCTGTGAGATTTGGAAATGGCTAATGTGACATCTCGGGTCCCCGGGGACGGGCTGCTGGTCAAGCTGTTAACATGGAATGTGAGGGGATTGAATAATCCAGTTAAGGTTAGGAAGATATCCAACTACATCTCCAGGCACAATCCACAAATACTGATGCTGCAGGAAACCCATGCAGTGGGGACAGGAAATTCTCACATCCTGCCCGGGTGGGGTCCCCAGAGGTACCACACGGACTACTCTACCCAGTCCAGAGGGGTTCTCACCCTTATTCACCCAAGCCTTGGGTTCCGGGTTGGTGGGCACAAGGTCGATCCCCAGGGAAGATTTGTCATGGTCTGGGGGGAGGTGGCTAACCAACAGCTCCTCCTGGTTAATACATACGGCCCCAACATTGATGACCCGGCCTTCTACCTGGATATATATCAGATGGTTACAGCATTGGATGTTTTGGGTGTCTTGTGGGGGGGGGGGACTTCAACCTGACCATTGATCCGGTTCTTGATAGATCCTCTATGGTGATGAGACCCCCAAGCAGGACAGCATTGAGCCTCAGACATGTCATTGCACAGCTCTCACTGGTTGATGCGTGGAGGGAGGTTCACCCGGGCAGCAGAAGATACACGTTTTATTCCTCGGTACATGATTCCGAGTCCAGGATTGATTACTGGTTGGTGTCCACGCCTATGATGCCCTCTGTTGAGCGATGAGAAATCCTACCCCGCACCCTCTCCGATCACTCCCCAGTATTGCTGGAACTACTATTCCGGAACACCCCGAGTCCCTTTAGGAGGTGGAGAATGTCTGGTGGAATGTTAAGTGACCCCGGTGTGGTGGAGTCACTTCATGTTGAAATTTCGGAGTTTCTGTCCAATAATATTGGATCGGTCGACAGACTCTAGATGGTATGGGAGTCATTCAAGGTCTGGATGAGGGGTCTGCTGATGTCTAGAACTACGGGTATGTTAAGGGCTGTGAGGACCGAACTATCGGCAGTCGAAGGGAAGTTAGATGCACTTGAGGTAGCATATTCAAATACGCAAGACAAGAAAGTGCTAGCCGACATACAAACTAATCTCCAGGAATTTGACAAGCTTGCTTTAAGGGAGGTCCGATATGTTGCGGCCCCAATTCGGGCACGCAGGTACGGGGAGGGCAACAAGGCTGGCAGGGCGCTCTCCAACCTAATCAAACACGATAAACAACCCACACAGATCACGAGCATACGCACGCAACAGGGGAGGGTTCTCCTTGGGGATAAAGACATTAATGGGGAATTTATGGAATTTTACAAGAGGCTATACTCTAATCAAGATAAGAAAACGTCCACAGAAATCAGGACCTATCTTGAGGCCCTCTCCCTCCCTAGGCTTCCGGACGAAGTACGACTGGCAATGGACCAGCCGGTAACGATGGAAGAAATTGGGGAAGCAATCAAGGATCTATCAACAGGCAGGGCACCGGGGTCAGATGGGTTAGGCGCCGAATTTTACAAGGAGTTCCGCGAGGAACTTGTGCCGATACTACTACAGGTGTGGGAGGAAGCGCTCGAATCCGGCAGATTGCCCTCAACTATGAGAGAGGCCATAATAGTGGTACTCTACAAACCCAGGCGACCACCACAGGACGTTTTGTCCTACAGGCCCTTATCACTCATAAACACAGACGCTAAAATCTTTGCAAAGGTCCTGGCGAATCGCCTTCTGCCGGCAGTCCCGACCCTAGTCCACCCCGATCAAAATGGGTTTGTCCCTACTCGATCTACAGCCCTAAACCTCAGACGACTCTTTGGTATTATGGCGCAGATCGACCCCGCGAGGAGCGCGGTGGCCATATCCCTTGACGCTAAAAAAGCGTTTGACTCGGTGTCATGGGTCGATCTCCTTTCGGTGCTTGAGGCTTTTGGGGTGGGCCCCACCTTTATACGATACGTAAAACTCCTATATACGGTACCTGGTGCCTGGTCCTGACCAATAAGACCATTTCCGAGATGTTCCTCCTAGAAAGGAGGACCAGACAAGGATGCCGTTTCTCGCCTCTACTATTTGCACTGACCATTGAACCCATGGCGGCCGCGGTCCGTCTTAGACACTCAGACAAAGGGATCACTATGAAGGGCTCCACCCAACTAATTTCGCTTTACGCGGATGACACACTATTATATGTCAGGGAACCTGAGGCTAATATAGCACCCGTCATGACTGAGATCCAGGGGTTTGCAGACTATTCCGGGTATACCACAAATATGTCAAAATCAGAAATATTTCCCCTAACTCCTGCCACCCAATGCCCTATAGACACAGTGGGACTCAAGTGGTCCGCGGACAACATTAGATACCTGGGAATACTGGTCTCCAGGGACAAGCTCACACTCTACGCAGATAACCACGAGGAATCCCTACAGGCAATAGGCTCCAAGCTTCAGATCTGGGGGCGGCTCCCAATTTCATTAGCCGGCCGTGTTGCCATCCTTAAAATGGTGGTCCTCCCTAAACTTTTATACCTATTTGTTAATATTCCTATATGGCCGGGCAGGGCCTTCTTCTCCAGGCTTAGATCCATGGTGGTAACATTTCTCTGGAACGGTAAGACTGCTAGGATTAGCTGGGAGAGGATGGCGGAACCCTATGCCTCTGGAGGGTTGGCGGGCCCCGATTTCGAACTTTATTACTACGTCTCCCAAGCTCAATTTGCGAAATATTGGTACAATGACGAGAACGATACACCCCACGCATGGATAGAGGAACACACCACACATCCCACGAATATACAGTCAGTCATTTTCGATCCAAAGAATAAAGACACATGCGCATACAATCCGGTTAGCTGCACAGTCAGGGCATGGATGGCGATATTTAAGAGGCTGGGAGTGGAGGTACCCTACAACCCAGAGGTGCCGCTTTGGGACTTCCCGGGCATACCCCCCACGCATGATACTAACATACAGGAGTCCTGGGACCCTAACAGGGAAATGAAACTGGGTGACATGTTTGTGAACTGTACTTTTGCGGACCGGGGTCTCTTGTTGAGAGCACTGGGGGGTGGGCCCCTGAAAACGCTGCAATACTACCGTATGAGGTCTGCATTCCAAAAGAGATGGCCGCTCTTCCCGGATGAGCCCCCTCCCCACCCATGTGTGCAATTGATAACATCTAAGAATGGCCTGGGGATTGCTAGGTTGTACACAGCCGTGCAAGCTCATACCCCCACATTAAATCAGATAAAAGAGCAGTGGGAAGCGGATTTACAGGGGACCATTGAAGAAAAGAAATGGGCCAATTATTGTGCGTTATCCAAGAAGGTTTCGCTTAATGCTGGTCTAAGGGTGATTCAATTTAAAATCCTGAACAGGCTACATTATACGCCGGCCAGAATCGCAAGGTTTGCACCGGATGCCTCTGACGCCTGTCCTAAATGTAATGTTCCCCAGGCTGGATCCTTTCACATGTACTGGGACTGCCCGGTACTGAGGGGATTCTGGAGGGAGGTGGCTGAGCTCCTGGAGGAATTCACCGAGGTTCCCCCCGATTTGACTCCTCAGAGATACTTGTTTGGGGACATTGGCAAGCAACCAGAGAAAATTAGAAGATTATTTAACATTGCATGTGCTATTGCCAAAAAATGTATTTTACAGAAATGGAAAAGTTCGCTCCCGCCCACCCTAAACCAGTTCCTTCAAGAACGGACACATGTCAACGAGTCAGAGGAACAGTTTGTTTTAACCCGCCCCTCGGCATGCAGGCCCAAGGACATTTGGGGTCCATTCAGATCCTACCTATGTAACATGATTGCCGATCCTGACTTGTCTTCATAATATTGTTATGTGTAATGTAACGGATATTCTACCCTTGATGTAACTGTTAAACAATTGTGCTGTGATGTGGCGGCCTATACGTGACCATTAATAAAAAGAGTTATAAAAAAAAAAGGCCAAAAAAGACTGTCACACAGTCTTGCCCCCCAAACGGGCCTTGCCACCACTCCTAAAGTGAGTCTCCCCCAGATAGAGCTTCTTAAAGTTTTTGAGCAACACAGAGTGCTTTTGGGGCAAGTTGAGCCCTCTAACATTCAACGTTCTGACCTTGACATCACCCATAATGCCTGGTCAGTTTGTCAATTCGAACTAAACCCCAGAGTCACGCCGCTTCCCCAATAAGCCATAACCATCATTATACCTAGAAAGAACAACCTCTTCCATAAGTCCCCACCACCCCAACCCAGGTCCCTAGCCCTAATGTGAGAACAAAAACAACCGTATATAGCACATAAAGAACTTAAAACAGTAGGCGTGAGGCATCCCGTACATTCAAACAGAATACTTTGCTGTCAGCAGCCCGGGTTACCGGATTGGCAACCCGGGTTGCCAGAAGTAATAATACCCGATCCAATCTGCTGGATCGGCTGGGAACAGCCCAAGGGCCCTGGCCGTTATCACACGATCCAGTATTATTGCTAAAATATAACACTATGCTTTATAAAGGGAAACTATATATATATATATATATATATTACATGGACGCGGTAGCGTCCATGTGGTTATGGTTCAGTTGGTGTTTCCATTGGAAGAGCACTTTTTGGGTGGCTTATAACTTCGCTCCCTCTGGACAAATCCTCACCAAACTGTGCAAAAAAAGTATATGGCCCACTCTGAATTTTTCTGCAAAGTTTGGAGAGGTTTGGTCCAGGGGGGGCAAAGTTATAGGGGGGGTCCCAAAACTTTTGTTTTTTCCTATGGACATAATGGGAAAAATCTTTGCACACGGCTACAGCCCGAACCGCCGGACGGATTTACACCAAATTTGCGGCAGGAGCGGCGGCTTGGTCCAGAAAGCGTGCTTTTGCAAATTTGGTGTAAATCCGTCCAGTAGTCTTTTTTAAAAAATGACCAAAATGTAAGGCAAAAAAATTAGTGATATCTGTGTTCGCTTCGCAGACGGACTTCCCTGTTCGCTCCGCGGACAGCACCCCGATTGGCCCATCGGCTTGCGTCATGTCTGCGGACATGCGACGTGTTCGCTGATTGGGCGGTGTGGTGCGCGATGCGCGTCAGATTTTCTGTCGCGCCCGCCATCTTGCATTCGCAGCCGACCTCGGACAGCGCGGTGAAACTTGAATCAAAAATTGTATTTAGTGGCGTGTGTTGGTGTGTAAGAGTGTTTGGGGAGGGTGGGGGAGTATGAGATAGGTTCAATGTTGTATTTTTTTTTTATGTGCTAGACGCTTTTGTTGTGTTCGATTTGTCCACGGAGAACACGGCTGTTCTGACATTTTGTAAATAAACTAAATGGTGGAGTGTTCAGAGGACGGAGTATGTGTCCTTTTTGTTCGCAAGGAAGGTAAAATAAAATTGAGCTAAAAACACTTGCGGTGTATATAAATGTTATTTATTTATTTATTTATTTATTTGCATTTGTATAGCGCACTTGCAGCCCATGGACATCGAGGCGCTGTTACAAGTAAGTGTTGGATTCTTAATTCAGCAGATATGCATGAGACCAGAAGTCTTATGGATACAAAATTGCAGGCATAGTTGCAGGTGAGGCATGATATTCATAATACAGTAACCGAATGCATTCAGGTACGTTTCATACAAAGAGCTTAGTTTTAACAGCTTTGCGGAAGGCTTGGTGGGATTCAATCATTCTGATGTGAGGTGGCAGTGCGTTCCAGTGGGTGGCGGCCCGAGTGGGAAAGCTGGCACCACCAGCGCGCACCTTGCGTGATTTGGGCGTGACAATCGTGTTGGAATAGCACATTCTTAATGGTCTGGTGGCAGAGTGCTTGGTGATTCTTTGGGTCAAGTAGGGTGGAGCAAGTTCATGGAGGCATTTGTGGGTGAGGGCGAGTGTTTTGAAAACAATCCTCTCTTTCACCGGAAGCCAGTGTGCCTGTCTTCTGACTTCTGAGATGTGGTCTTTTCTCGCGGTGCCTGTGGCCGCCCTAAGTGCATTATTTTGAACTAGCTGAAGTTTGGCCAGGTTCTTATTGGAGGTCCCAACGAGTAGGGCATTACAGTAGTCCAGCCTGGATCCAATTATTGCCCTAGCAATGGTGAGGCAATTCTGGCGTGACAGGAAAGGTCTGGCAGCGTTGAGGACTTTCGAGTAATAGGCTGAGGAGGAGGCAATGGCATTGACCTGTCTATCCATTGACAATTCGGAGTCTAGGTAGACTCTGAGTGTCTTCACATGTTTGGAGACCTTGATGGGAATGTTGTCAATAGTGAAGGAAGTGTACTGTTCATCGAGGTTCCCCAGCGTGGAAGGTGCTCCTATGAGGAGGAGTTCGGTTTTTTCACTATTAAGGCATAGCCAGTTATCTGCCATCCATGATTGGATAGTGGAGTAGATGGTGGTAAGAGTTTTAGTATCCGCCAGGTCGCCTGTGAGTGGGATGAGGACCTGGGTGTCATCCGCATAGTTTGTATACGAGATGCCCAGGGAGTCAAGGATGCTGAACAGTGGCCTAGTGAAGAGGTTGTAAAGCGTGGGCGCGATACATGAGCCCTGAGGCACACCGCAGGTGATGTGGCTAGGGGTGGCACAGGCTGAGTCGGAGAAGACTTTCACGGCCCTTTCTTGGAGGAAGGAGGTAATCCATTCGCAAGCTTTGGGGGAAAAGTTAGCTTGGGTAGCTAGATGGTGACACAAGGTGTTGTGGTCCACCAGGTCAAAGGCGGCGGATAGATCCAGGAGCAGAAGGAGAGCAGGTTTCCCTGCGTCTCTTAGATCGTCCATTTGGTTCTTTAGGTCCAAGAGAGCCGTTTCGGTACCGTGTCGTGGGCGGAAGCCAGATTGCCGCAGGCCGAGGAGACGGTTTTCTTCAAGGAACTTTTGGACTTGCAGGTAAGCTGCTTTGTCCAGGATTTTCAGCAGGAAGGGTACAGTGGTGATAGGTCGATAGTTCCCCGGGATCGTTGGGTCCAGCGAGGGTTTTTTGAGGAGTGGGCATACCCAGGCCTCCTTGAGTCCCGTTGGAACGTGGCCAGACTGGAAGGATGAATTAATGAATGCTGTGAGAAATGTAGCTAGGATCTGTGCTGAGTCTTTAATGAGACTAGCTGGACAAGCATCTCCCTTACAGTTGGAAGGTTTGATGGACTTGAGCAGGGTGATGACTTCGTGCTCAGTAATATCTTTGAAGTCAAAAGATGGAGAGGGATTAGTGGTGGAGGGTGTGGTGAGTTGACTATGCAGGTTAGCTATGAGGCGGGAAAGGGCTTTTTGGTGGCCACGAATTTTAGTTTGAAGAGTGTTAAACTTGTCTAGCATTGCGGATTGCATGCTATTGCACCAGTTGTCATCTTTGATGAGAGCGGGAGGAGGAGAGGATGGTTTTTCCAGTTCCCTGAATATGGTGAAGATTTCCTTTGACCCCGATTTGGCGTCATAGATCCTAGCGTTGAAGGAGGCAGCTTTAGCTAGGGTGATGTTAGTTTTGTAGGATTTAGAGATGGCTTTGAACGCATTTTTGGTGGTTTCTGAAGGGTTAGCTTTCCAGGTGGAGAGGGCAGTCCTCTTTTGCGCACGTTGTTCAAGGAGTTCTTTGGAGAACCATGAATTAGCGTGTTTGGTTTTCTTGGCTTTTTTGAGGGTCAGTGGCGCAACGGCATCAACTGCTTGGGTGATGACTTCTTTGAAAGTGTTGGCTAGGGTTTCTGGGTTGTTGGGAAATGGGGCCTGCAAGGCCGGGTTGCGGAAGTAGGGTGCTAAATTCTCGACTGTGAGCTGGCGGGAGCTCCTGGCGAGAGTAGCTGGGCAAGGGGCGGGAGGTGAGTTGGTCTCTTTTTTGGTGCGAAGGTTGAATTGGATGTAATGGTGGTCAGACCATGGGATGGGCGTGTTTTCCGTGACAAGTAGTGAGCAGCTATGTTGACTGATCCAGTCGAGGGTGCGCCCTTTGATGTGGGTGGAGTCAGAGACAGATTGCGCAAAGCCCAGGGTGGATAGGGCGTTCTTGAGGGTTTTGGCATGGGGGTCCTTGGGGTCATTGAGCCCCAGGTTGAAGTCGCCCAGGAGTATGACCTGGGAAGTCTTTTTGATGTTGTTGGACAGTGCGACGATGATGGTGTCATGGAAGTCAGTGCAAGGACCCGGAGGTCTGTAGACAATGTGCACAGTTATGGTGCAGTTAGGAGAAACATTAATTTTGAGTGGGAGGTAGTCACTATTGTGGTCAAGTTGCCCTGTCATTTCCCTAATAGCAAAGGATTCCCTGGCGATGAGGGCCACGCCACCACCTCTCTGAGAGGTGCGGTCCTTCCTGAATATGGAGTACCCAGACGGAATAGCCAGAGAAAGTGCCGGGCCTGAACTTTCATTGAGCCAGGTTTCTGTGAGGAATAGGAGGTCAAGATTGTCCTTAATGATCAGGTCGTTGATGTCGAGGGCGTGGGCAGGTACGGAGCGAGCATTGAGCAGGGCGCAACTAAGGGTGTGGACCGTTGGAGGTGTGATGGAAGTGGGTGGTCTGGGGGGGTAGTGGGTGGGTCAGGGATAGGGGGTAGTATGTTTTTGGACTTGGTCGTGGTATCATCACTAGGCATAACAGGCAATGCAGAAACAACATTGGGCATAAGGGCAGCAGTATCAACAGTGTCAACAATATCAACATTTGGCATGGGGGCATCACTAGGCATAACAGGCGGTACATAATCCACATGAGGTATAAGTGCAGCAGAGACAGTAGTGGCAACATTGGGCTTGTAAGCATCATTTGGCCTGGGCGTGGATGGTAGTTCCGCGACAGTGTTAGTAATGGGCCTTTTGATTTGGGCGTCTGATGAGTTTGGGCGGAGATGAGGTGCAATGGCTTCAGTGTACAATGGTGCCATGGTGCAGGCAGGCCTGTGGGGCACAAGAGTGTCATCCGGGTAGGTCGAGTTAGAGTAGTGCCTGCGTGACGGCGGCAAACATCTGAGACCTACCTTTAGGTTACGGTCTACTATATTAGGGGTGTAGGTGATAGTGGGGCGGGTGCGCGACCGGAGTCGTGCGTTTCTGAAGCTGCACGGCACTGTGCGCAAAGTAGTAGGGAGGGCCTTCCCCCATGATGGGGGGGACATGCAGATATTAAGGCAAGTGGCCTTACCTTGTGTGGGGCAGCATAATAGCGCCTTGCGCGCCGTCGAGCAGCGGAGAGCTGCAGAGAGCGGCGTCGGCCTTTGCCAACGGCCTTCGCCAGACTGCGGCTTCGCCTGCCGGTCTGCCTCCTCTCCCTTTAAAGCAGGAGAGGAGGGGCTGGCGGGCGCGGCACGCAGATCAGCTGTGCTGGGACCAGCTGTGCGGAGTCTCGCTGTGTGGGAGGGGCTCTGCTCCTCCATGTGCACCGCGGGCCGGGCCGCGTGCATCCCAATGGCGGCGGGGTGGGGGCTGCAGCTGTGGTTCCTGGGGGGGTTCCTGGCGTGAGGCCCTCGCAGCGGAGCTGCAGAGAGCGGCGTCGGCCTTTGCCAACGGCCTTCGCCAGACTGCGGCTTCGCCTGCCGGTCTGCCTCCTCTCCCTTTAAAGCAGGAGAGGAGGGGCTGGCGGGCGCGCAGGCAGATCAGCTGTGCTGGGACCATGTTCATAAATACACAAAATGGGGGTGTTCTGAGAACGTTGTTTGTATTGTTCGTTGTCAGGTTGAAAGTGTTCTACGAAGCCTCCTTTTGTCCGCTGATAGTACAATTTCCTATGGGCCTCACCCGACTTTTTGTCCACTAAAGAAACGATAAATCAGGCTGGTGTGCGCCGACATTATGTGATAATCCTATGACTGGCGCTGTTGACCTGGCTGACTTGCTTTCGCGACACTAAATCATATCTCCCGCCCCTAAGCCTGACATTATGAAAGCATTCATATTCCCCGTCTATCTCTGTGACGTTACAGGGTGCGTCATCAAACGTGCCCAGTCGTCTCCAGTCCTACCCGACTTTACACAGAACCTGTAAGACAACACGCGTTATGTCAAAACACAGCGCGCCACAATTCGGAATATGAAACTGTGATTTAAAAGCAAACAGCAAGATTGTAAATTTTGTAAAGTACATTTATTTGACATCAAATGTTTAGAGAATATTCAGCGATTTGCATTTGTCTTTGTTGTCGATCCGCAAAAGTTCATGTTGAGGCACGCGATGTTCCTTTGCGGTACAGAGGGTGTTAGATGAGCTTAGAACACAGTGAGCCACAATTCGGAATATGAAACTGTGGTTTAAAAGTAAACAGCAGGATTGTACATTTGGTAAAGTACATTTATTTCACATGGCATGTTTAGTGAATATTCAGCGATTTGCAATTGTCTCTGCTGTCGATCAGCAAAAATTTATTTTGAGCCACGTGCTGTTCCTTTGCGGTAGATAGGCTGTTGGTTTATGATAAAAGCAGTAAATGGTCGCACTGATAATCGGAAGGTTGCTCCAACAACGAGGCATTAGACCACCATAATGGTTGGTATGTTGCTTCTAGCCACTAGTACTGCGTAAGGGCATATTGGTCCTTGGCGATTGTCCCATAAAATGGTGAGGGTCATGAAGTTGCTTACATGGAGCTGCACCTGGCAGTTGAAAAATCCATCCGCTGGAGTCTGAAAATCGTGACATTGGCAAAATGGGGCAACAAACCTGTTTTAAAAAACATAAATTAGTCTCACCAGCCGATCTTTATTAAAAATATTCATTTTATTTATTAGGGCGTGAAACTATTTGCTAGCGAAGATAGTGCAACGGAGTATGTTAATAATAAAATAATAACATTTTCGCATTTATATAGCGCTAAGAACCGTCAGGTATCTCAGCGCTGCTTATTATTACCCACGGTGTGTGGTGCTCATTTATCGACCACGGAAGGATGAAAGGCTGAGTTTGGCCGTGCCGGGATTCGAACCTGCGTTAGCAAGCTGTGCACGGATGTCAAAGCGAGCGCTCTACTCGCTGTGCCACTTGACCAGCTACAGTGAAGTGGCACAGCGAGTAGAGCGCTTGACCGGCTACAGACCGGTTAAATTATTTCTATTAACCCACCCTATGTCGTCTGCCTTTTTCAGAGCCCTCTAAACGACAGGGGATCAATTCGGCGGTGATAGTGCGCGGTAGATAACAATATGCCACATTGAACGAACAAGTACAACTTGACCGGGCTGTAATACCACGCTATTGTTATTATATTCCGGTATAAAATAATCTAAAGGGTTACTTACATTATAATTGCATTTTCCATTGTCCAAGTGTAGTGCGGTCCCAAAATACGACTCCGCGTATGCCAACGATCTTTCTCAAAGTGATATAATATACAAAAGTGGTTTCGTTTCAGAAATGTCATCTTTATCGTGTCTTACGTTTTTGCTACACTTCTTCAAAAGAAGTGTTTCAGCACAATCTCTGTCTGTCAAGGTAAAAAAAAAATAGAACCTCATACTGGGAGTCGTGGGCTTCTCCGGGCCGCGAGAAAAAAATGGAAGCAGCTGACCTTCACTGTGAACGAGCATAAATGCTTACTTTGCAACATTCTGTGTAAAGCCATCTGTGAGAACTTGCTGTTTACACTACATCTTTGTATATTGTTTGCGTGCTAATAAAAAAAGTTTGTTTAAGGGACGTTATTGTTCCAAGTAAAGCCGAAAAACCCCTTTAATTCGCCAGTTATGGTAAGCTAGGCAACCATAACTCACGCCACCACCGTGCACTGCTAAGACTAACACCCAGGACATCAAAGATGACATCACAGGTGTTTGTGTTAGTAGTGCATGGTGGCATGAGTTATGGTTGCTTATCTCACCATAACTGCCGAATTTCAGGGGTTTTTCGGTTTTACTTTGAACCATAACGTCCCTTTAACAACGTTTTTTACTGAATTTCATAGGTTTTTCGTAGTGCAACTTAACCATAACGTTCCTTTAACAAAGTTTTTTCACTGAATATATATATATATATATATATATATATATGTATATATATATATATATATATATATATATATATATGTATATATATATATATATATATATATATATAATGCATGCAAAAAGAAAAGCAGTTTTTAATTCAAAAAGAACACCCTGCCCTAATATGCTTAAAAGCTTTTGCTACATGTGTTTTCAAATACTTTACTTCATACCTTCCTGCATGTATATTTTGCTGAGTACATGTTGCGGCACGTATATTTACCTATCATATTATAATGAGGCAACTTGCATGTGTCTTTGCGACAGCCACCTTAACACTAAAAGGCCTGCTATCTAGTTGGCAGGGACTTTTTCAACTTGTATCTGCGCTCGTGCTTAGAAGGCTGGATCTGCATTTTAACCACACCATTTGTAGATCTACCCAAAACACATGCAAGAGATGGGGGGGCGAGGTCAAGTGAACTAAAGTGACAACAACCTCTTTCCTCTTCCATGAGAGACCAAAAGTCAATAGAAGATGATCAGGGGTACAGAATGGTACCACCCTGTCTAGGAGATGCAGAAGGGCGTTTCTGGCATCTAACAAGTGTCATCTAGTCTCCCCTGTATGTAGCACACATGATATGCTGGGAGGCTTCCGAGCCATGTGTTAGAGAAGCGACGATATATAAATATAGGTGAGAGAGGGGCACCTGTGTGCAGTCACATATACTATATAAAAGCCACACCTGAAATGTAACGTGCCAAGAGATTAAATTAAATACAATGGGCCTCATTACGACTCAGGCGGTAAGGGGTTTACGGCGGCGTAAACAGCGCCGACCCTTACCGCCTGATTCCGAGGTCCCTTAGCGCCATGGAGGTTTTAACACCTGCTTTTAGCAGGTGTTAAAATCCATGGCGCTAAGGGACCTCGATGTTAATTACGCCACCGTAATTTACGGTGGCGTAATTAACGCCTTCCCCACTCCCATTATGCCCTATGGGGCAAAAATGGGAATGGGGAAGGGTAAATGGGGATTGGGGACTTACCGCCCCGCCAACCTCGGAATGGGGCGGTAAGTCCGCCAACCACCATGGCGTAAACGTAGTTTACGCCATGGTGGTAAAGGTACGACCCAGGCGGTAACTTACCGCCTGGGTCGTAATGAGGCCCAATGTAAAATGTAATCTGACACACCCTGCGGTCCTGGTCACTGGTGGTTGTGCATAGCATGAAATATACAGCAGTAATATTCACATGACTTTAAGTGGGCCGGGGCTAGGTGCGGCAGAGCCCCAGAAATCTCCAAGAAGTGGCCTTGAGCTATGACTCTGCTGGGGCTTCACCACTAGGCCTACGTTGCTCCAAGCCTTTGTGAGCAGTTCTAAGCTCAATTGGAGAGGAGGGCACATTGATCCTATTCCTTTTGGTGTGACTGCCTCTCCTTTTGTTTCCTAATCTGTGGCGCATTCGCTTGCAGGCAGGGCTGTGATGTGTTCTGTCTCCACCTCTATAACAGAGGACTTAGAAGTAGCCAGCCATTCCAAGAGTGGTCCAGTGAATTATTCTAGTCCTTGTAGAAGTCAAAAGATGAATCAAATAATGAGGGGCTGCCCCTCTCCTTTTGAGGGAAAAATATCAGACAGGATTAGTCCAAAGCAAGTCCTATCTAGGTTGCTGTAACAAGGGCCCTTTGCCTTATTACATCACGTGCAGATAATCTTGCCGTAGGAAATAGAGGGGACAGGAAAAGGTAGAGAGCCTTAACAGAAATAAAAAAAGGCGTGACCCTTCTCCAGGCCTACTTTCTATCTCTGGGTACATGAACTCTGCCTCTTCTCATGCCTGATGACTTCAAAGGGACTCAGTGGGTATCACCCTGGTGTGAGGGAAGCGTTTGTTATATCGGTGTCTGATTTGAAGTAGAGTTCCCAGGGGAACACCTGGTGGAACCTCCTATGCCCCTGGGGAAGTTTTACTCCTCATTGAGAACAATCAGAGGAGCAGTATCCTGGTAATTATTTCACATGGCTGCAGTGCCGACAGTCAGACCAGAAACCAATTGACATCACTTCTGTCGTAGCTGGCCCTGCTCACTAGTTAAAGTGCTGTGGTTAGATAATTGCTTGCTCTTATCACTCGCCATGCCACCTCTTGGTGTGGCCTTTGTTTAAACACTTACACGCTAACAGACTGACTAAGGCTTACCATTATTACAATGTAGATCGGTAGTGCAGAAGATGAAAAAAAAAACTTCTGACAGTAGGAACCTAGTGCCCTGGCAGCATAAGGAATGCACATGCGACATTTGAACATGCCCTGTACCACTACAGAGCTAGGAATGAGATGCCCCCGTGGGCTGACTCAGCAAAAGGCACCTGTGCACTATCATTTTGGCATGGAAAATTTAGGGGGTTCTGATTAGCAGACCATTCTTTCACCTACAGAATTACCTGCATAATTTTTTGTGAATAAAATCAAAAAAGTTTGCGCTACCCTGCCCTTGCAGATGGCAATCCATCACAAGCTCTACCTAAGAATCTGCACTACACAGGGCTTTCACACCTGGGCCAGGATTTCTAAACTATTGGCCTCCCTTTGAGTGACCTATACCTGAAGACAATAAACCAGGGGGTGTCCAGAGCCTGCCTTACAGTGAGAAACTTGAATGCCTCATAACTGACTGTATATGAGTGAACCTTGAGAGGAAAGGAATTAAAGATGAGAAGATCACTTTATCCTGAAAATTACAAGATGCACTGCTGTGTGTTCTGGCATACCATGGCAATCCAGGTAAGAGACCCACAGAATGGAGGAGTTAGTGTCTCCGAATACCGCAAAACTGTAAATGCCATTGCTGTTAGTGTTAAACCATCATGCATACATTATTTCATTTGCCATATACTGCAAGCTGCAAGTAGCAAACTTATTTGACTTTCCTGCATTTTTTAAAATGTCAACCTATTCACAAGCTACCTGGGCTGCCCACCACTTCCACTTCCTGAGGACTAATGGCCAGATACATTCTGGGGATCAACCAGGCTGTAGTCGGCAGAGGGAGAGGCAAGAATGCAGGAAGTGTAAGGCCCTGTTCCATAGAGAACTTAGAACATACGTGAGATTGCACTGAAAGAGAACATCATTAGTCTGAACAACCAAACGTATGGCTTTGCAAAGTAGTGGATCTAACTCGCTAGTCTGTCTACTCAGCAGAAGTTATTGCAACAGTAGAAACAGGCTTTGCCACAAGTATGGCGGGTTGCAGGGAAAAGGGTGGTCATAAAGCTCAGGCACCCTCCCCCAGGAGTTCTCCTGGGAATCAGTGCTTCCAAGACATCATTGACATAACAAGGTAACACTCACACCAGGATGCTGACCATAGGAGTCCCTTTGAAGCCAGCAGACATGGGAAGGGGCAAAGTTAGACTAGCGAGAAGTGAGAGGTGGGCTCAGAGAGGGGTTGGATGTGTTAGGGCTCTCTTACAATTACTGCCCCCATTACCCCAGGACCGATGTCAGAAGACAAAAGGCACTTGTTACAATACCCTGGCTGGGAACCCTAAAGGCAGGCTTGCTTTAGACCAATCTCCTGTGACATTTCGCCTTTACAAAGAGGAGGAGCCCCTTCCTTCTTTGATTCATCCTTGGGCTCTGAAAGAAGAAGGATTAATCTGGAACTCTGTTGGGGATACAGTCTAGTATCCCCAGGGAACATAGTGATGTACATTTCGGTGGGTCCAAGGCCCCTCTGCTGGCTGTATACTGGATCCAGGATCCTGCTCAATGGAAGTGAAGGGCCCTTTGTAGGTGCCAGACAACTATCCTGGTTGGAAGTGCAGAACTAATGAGTCACTTTGTCCCCGTAGATCCTTAATTGGGACTCCCAGCAACTCATAAGCGAGGGAACAGCAGTGGGCCCTGATTCACACATTGAATGATCTGCCAATCACCTGCCTATCCAAAGCATTGTCATGCCACGTGTCGTTAGTGCTTGGAACTCACCTTGTGTTGCACCTAGTCTACCAACGCACCAACCCAATGCTGAAAGACTACTTCAGGAATGTCCTAGAAGCCTAGATCAATACTTTTGCGCCCCCAAAGAACATCATTTATTTAAAGAGGTCCTGCCACCCTGCCCCACCTGAAAGGACCATAGTGACTTTAAACCCACCCCCCCCCGTCTATACCTTTTTAAAAGACATATCCTGGAACATTGGCATTGTGGGTGAAATATTTTGCCTGAACACCCCTGCCTTTCAACTCGGAGTGCCCTTTATTCCCAAAATCAGTTTTATCTGTGTTTTCTTTACAGCAGTGGGACTGTAGTGTTTTCAATTAGTTGGGTGAATAGAATGTTTTAATGACGTTGAAGTTCCTGTATTCTTATAGAACCTTGATTGGGCATTCTATTATTTTGGAGTCATTGTGCTAACACTGTTCGGGTTGCTATTGTTATCAGCACACACCCCTCCTTAAAATATTTCCTGCCCTCGACCTGCGCTACCAAAAGAGGTGAAGGAGGTATACCTTTTGGGCTGTGCCTGTTTCAACTTTATAATTGTGATCACTGCTGGTTTAGTAGTAGGGTGTGGCTGAGTAGGTGGCTTAGCCAATACTCACCCCTGTTCTCCTGCAGATTAGTAGTCTTTTCATCAAAACATATCTGATAAAAGTTTTCCTGAACCAAAGGAGGCAAATAAGCGGTTATCAGTAAAAGTGACCAGAGAGGCCGGTAAATAATGCAAGTGTTTTGTCTAAATGCTCCTGTGCATTCAGGTAGTGCACCTTTCATTTACAGGCATTTTCCTCTAGGTTCTGCAACCCTCGTAACACCCCAAGGTAGCAAAACAACTCAGGGTGCCTTCTGCATAGGAGTAACAGAGCCCCTCTGCTGTTCATCCATTAGGCGTTGCTTTGCACAGTGGGGGTCATTCCAAGTTTGGAGGTAAGTAACGGTCCTTACCGGCATGGCGTAAATAGCGTGTCCGGGCAGTCATTAGTCCGCTAATAGAGGACTATTAAGACTTTGCGGGCGCGAGCTTTGCACCATGCCGGTACGTTCATTACCGCCATGCCGTTAAAGGCATGAAAAATGTCCTTAGCGGCATCATGCATAGCGCAGATAGCACTACCGTCATAAACCAATGTGGCAATATCAGTGACCGCTAATAGCGGTGACCGTAATTAGCGGTCACCGTTAATAACGGTCAGTGTAAATAAGCAGAACCGGAAGTAGTGTCATCGCACAGGAACGGGAAGGAGCACGGTGGACATCTTTAAAAACACAATCCATTGCTATCCTCACCACACAGGACATGTGAGACTCTGCAGTTTGTCTGAATAACTTCTCCAAACACACCAAAATGCCCAAGGCCTTTAAGAAGGGAGATGCCCTCCAGCGCAAGGAGAGATTTAACGAGGATGAGCTGGAGATGCTGGTCGGGACACTGCAGGAGCATGCTGGGATAGTCTTTGCCAACAACATGAAGAGGGAGGCAATTTTTAAAAAAAGGAGATCTGGGCACTTGCTGCTCAGAAAGTCAGTGCTGTTGGAAACACCCTATGCACCACCAAAGACTGCTGTAAGCGCTGGGACGACCTGCGACTCAGAGTTAGAAATATACTCTCAGTTAACCGGAGCCAGGCAATGGCAACAGGAGGAGGTCCCAGCTCATCCATCAAGCTGACCCCATGGGAGGACATCTGCACCAGCATGATCGGAATGGAGGGGATAGAAGCTGTTGGCGAGATGGAGTGTGGCGCCACAACATCGGCCAATGGAGGTGAGTGTCCTAAGAAAACACTGTAATGCCGAGTCTGATGAAAGTCAACCAATATGTCAGTCCAAAGAGTCAAGCCATGGTCCAACACACACACACTCCCAGCAAAGTAGGCGGACGCATCACAGACACATGCAGATGCCTGCAGCAAGGTAATGCCGTACCTGACACATACCACACGAAGATTTAAATGCCATGAGGCACACAGCATGCAGGCCCCAACAAATATGCATGTCAGATAGCATAACTCTTGGCCAACATGAGAGATGCCGACGTATGCCTGTATAACCCACCCATGTATCAAACAACATGCTCATCCAAACTCAAATGCCTATAATCCCCAATTGTGCGGATGATCAATTGTTAAAATGTATGAATGATGCCTATCAAAACATCACTCATGCCGTCCTTCTCTTCGACCCCCACAGGCTCTGACCATGACAGCGATGGGCAGAACACAACCCCTGCAAAGACCACATGCCGGAAGAGGTCCCGGGATGACGCCAACCGCCCTTCAACCTTGAGGGGACAACCCAGGGGCCGCCGTGCACCAATAGGCAAGACACCCGAGGTTGCCAGTACACCGGTGCCACCAAGGGCCGTAGAGGCCGAAGCACCACCACCCATTGGCCATCCTGAGGAATCAGGCGAGGCACCACACTCTGAGGAGTCCAGTTTGGCTGGAGAGGTGGCAGCCACAGCACCCCTGGCTCTGGAGGACCCACAGGATGACATATGGGTGCCCGTTGAGGACGATGCATCAGATGTGGTCCGCACGCCCAGTCCACCCGCATCCCCTCAAATATCATCCCTCGAAACTGACCACGCCACCACCCCAGAGCAGTCTGGCCAGGAGCAAATGGAAGGGCACTTCAGTCCCATATTGCCTAGTGTAGAGGCTGAGCAGGACAGCCAGGGACCATCAACCTCCACAGGTATACCTGCAGGGTCGCAGCGGTCAGAACAGCTGACTGCCCTTGTGCAGCAGTTTGTTCAGGACAACACACTGGCCAGACAGGAGTGGCATGAGAACTTCGCCTCTCTAGGCAGGTCCATCAAGGAGAACACCGCCTCCATGTCCAAAATATTTGCAGATAACACCAGCCGCCTCTGCGAGGAGGTCTCGGCCCTCCGCCAGGTCTTAGGCCGCATAGCCGATTCCATGGAGACAGGGTATCCGGCTACCCAATCCCAGCAGGCGGCCACACCATCATCATCTAGCTCGACCCAGACGAGCCCGCTCCGCAGGTCAGCACGTACCCTGCGCCGGAAAGACATGCCGCCACCTGGACCAGGGAGTGTGAATTGATAGTCAGGGCAGCCTCATGTCGGCATTGGAGACTTGATGGGACATGTGTGGGGGAGTTGTGGGGGAGGGGTGGGGGGTGTGTGGGGGAGTTGTGGGGAAGGGGATGGGGAGGGTTTGTGGGGGAGTTGTGGGGGAGGGGTGAGGATGTGTGGGGGAGTTGTGGGGGGTGGGGGGTGAGGGTGTGTGGGGGAGTTGCGGGGGGAGGGGGGAGGGTGGTGGAGGGTTTTTACACTTTCGTTATCATTGTTATATTTAATACACCCATTGTGTGAAAAGCAAGAACTGAGTGGACATTCATCATTGCGCATATGTCATTTATTCATATACAGTGCTTAGTGTACATGTACCCCCACACCCAGTGCCCTCTGTCCAAATATCATGTCACCCTCTGCAGCCATGGTGTCAGAAATATTGTGCAATCACTGACTGGCGCATAGCACGTCGCTCCTGTGCATCGGCACCGCAATGATGTCCAGCCACATCTTCTTCATCCCCTTCATCATCACCAGGTGGTAGCAGTTCAATGTCAGGGGGCAGGGGCACGTTCTGGCGGATACACATATTGTGCAGCATGACACATGCCATGATGATCTTGGCCACCTTCTCATGCCTGTAGAGGAGTGCCCCACCCGACCGGCTAAGGCTGTGAAATCGTGCCTTCAACAGGCCAAAGGTCTGCTCGATGACCACACGGGTACGGGTATGGGAACGATTATAGTCCTCCTTGTGCCTGTTCTGTGGCTTTCGGACAGGGGTGAGGAGCCACGGCTTCAAGGGATAGCCACTATCACCTGCATGAGAGGCAATAAAAGGTATATGTTAGTCAATTCATGATGGACAGGTGTACTAGTCACACATGCCTGCAGATTATCGTTGGTCACATGCACATGTCCCGGGATGTATTGATGCCATTTTCAGGCCCTCAATGTGTCCTGTGCCATGGACTAATGGTGTGGGTTGCATCTTCAAGATGATACATGGTGTGCACTGACTTCTTGTTGCACATGCATCGTGTACCCATACAGCTGTGTTTGTGTCAAATTTGTGATGTGTTTTGTTCTGTGAGATTTACTTAGAGGGAGCGTTGGCAGTAGTCTGTGCAATATTAGGCAATCAGCGCTGATTATTCCCATGGTGACATGCAGCACTCCTGTGGGTGTGGCGGCCCTGTGACAGCCAGTGGATTCCCTTGTTGGTTCAGTTCAATGCACTCCCAGGGATGCTTGTCATGTCTGGTGATTTGCTGGAGACAGCAACATAGTGCATATGCACTGCATGTTGCTGGATGGCGTTATGGAGGGTGAGGTCCGCTGATGAGTGGTGCACGTGTTGTGG
Source organism: Ambystoma mexicanum (assembly GCF_040938575.1). Lineage (NCBI taxonomy): Eukaryota > Metazoa > Chordata > Amphibia > Caudata > Ambystomatidae > Ambystoma > Ambystoma mexicanum. The sequence goes on from NC_090923.1 coordinate 925,170,102, forward strand.
GATGTGGGGGGGTTTACTGTTAGTCATGTAGTGATAGGTGTCGACCTTACTTCATTCCTATGGGATTTGGGTGTCATGTACCGTTTGTGATGCTTTGGGGCACAGTGTTCGGTGATGTGCATATCGTGCAGTCACATCAACATTGACAGCATGGTGGTCTGTGCATCTCTCCCCCCATTCCAATGCCATGTGCCAGTCATGCAATTTACCAAGCAGCCAGGCACATCGTCCAGCATGTCGCTCCATGAAGCGTGGTAGCTTGGAGTTCTGCAGGACCATAGAGTCATGAGTTGATCCGGATATCGGGCACAACAATGTGTGATGATCTTGCTGGCGTCGTATAGCATCTTCACATTGATGGAGCGGTATTGCTTGCAATTGCGTTACACCACCTGCATGGCATGCGGGACCACCATCTCCACATGGGTGCAGTCGAGGGCACCTAAACAATTTGGCATGCCTGGTAGTGCATGGAAGCCAACTTTTGTATCAATAATCTCCTGGGGAGTCCGTTGTAGGGATATGTAGTCCCTTGTGTGCTTGAGGAGGGCATCCAGCACTTGGTTCTGAATGCGAGAAAATAAGGGTTGTGAAATGCCATGCATGTGCCCCACTGTGTGCTGGTAGGTGCCTGTGACAAGGAAGTGGAGCACAGACACTACCTTCAGTAGAGGGGGGATGGAAGTGCGTATTTCAATGAGGCTGACAATGTCGTCGTGTATCATGTCCACGATGGTGGTGATGGTGTCCCGGTCCAGACTATACAGGGTGTGGATCTGCTCAGGGGTTAGGTTGAAAGGACTGGCTCAGATGCGAGGGATTAGGGGCTTCCTGCTTGGTAATGCTGGCTGCACTGGTGGGGCATGCTGGGCCTGTCTCACCCTCCTTCTGCTCCTCCGTCTCCTCTGTGGTGCCGGCTGTTGTTGTTGTTGTTGTTGCTGGAGTGGCAATGCAAGCAGGTCCTCCAGCTCCAGTAATGCTACTACTATTGGAATCATCTTGGTGTGGGAGGGGGTGTGGTGTGTGGGGATGCTCCTTTTGTACTGGGCCAGACTCCATTGCCTCCACCTGTGCTGATTGTGTGCACCTGTGGCAGTTGGGAACACTGCACATGGCATTTTACAGTTGGTTGGAGATGCCGGTATTTACGGCATGCCGGTAACCACTTTTAACGCCTTCATGATGCCAGTATTTGCATGTCCGCTCCACTTGTGATCTCCTCCAATTTATGGCATGCCAATATTGCCGGCATGATGGCCCGCATGCCCGCGCCCATGCCGCTATTAGAGGCACCGTACTTTACGATGCCACTAATAGTGGTTTGTATGGTCATAATAGGCCGTAGCGGTAAGCGATGCCGGTAATCCTTTACCAGCATCATTTTTCCCTTAGCTCCAAATTCGGAATGACCTCCAGTGTCTTAGCAGTGGACACACCACCAGGGTATGCACAGAGCACACAAAGCCATGTCATAATTGTGTTGGTGTGTCACAACTTGCTTGTAATACCAAACAAAATCCACTTGTTTGCTGGTAAACTTATAATTGGTTGTTTATAACGCGCTTAATACCCAGAGGCTTCTAAGAGCGAACCCAGGGCTCAAACCTGTGTTGTGTTTCACCGCGAGCGCGTTGCCCCTGAGCTATCCACTTGAGATCATGATGTTATCATGAATTATAATAACATACCCTGTGTATAAAGCAAAGTTGTGCAAATCTAAATGTATTATTCTGTGCACTCTGATGTCGAGTGCGAGTGTATGTGCATAACAGACATTGGTTCTCATTTTGATGGTGCCAGTGTAGGTAAAACATGTGGAGAAAACACGTGCATTACATTAATTGCACTGAATATGCAGGCAGGCAGACCATATGTATCCAGATGGTACGTTGTACACATATTATCCATTTAGAAACTATGACCAAGGTAATAATGATGGCCCATTACTCAAGCTTTAACACCCAAAATTAATCTAAAAAATTCCACCTGCTCTGAGGAGGTGTCAACAGGCGTGGCGACTCACACCGGAGGCCCACATCATCCAGGCAAGCCATGCCAGCCCTAAACCCTTCCAGACATTGGGCTACCTACCAATAAGGGGATGGGGACACCATAAAATAGCAGAAAGGTTCAACATTCTGTGAATTGCAACATCATGGATGGAGCAGCACACCTCTTACTTCCAATGATGCAACTTCAGCCAATTCTGGCTGTTGCCCTATGTGACCAGCAGCGGCACCTCCAGCAAGTAGCCCGTCAGCCTGCTCTGACGACCCCACAGCAGGGATCCCATCAGTTTACCATCTGCATTCCCTAGGCTGGAGTCGTTTTATGGGAGCATGAAGTGTGTACACTCCTAGGGTGCCCTGCACCTGATGGTCCACCTGCACATCACAGACCAGCCACCTACCATTTGGACACCCCTGCTATCCTCTTCTTCCTGGCAGAAATAGAGAATGACCTAGAATCCAACAACAGGGAAATCATAAGAGCCATCCCCCGCTGTTGATGCTGCTCACTCTCCTCCACTTCTGAGCTGCTGGCACCTTCCAGCACTGTGGTCCTGGTGCATGATGTGACCGAGCCCTGCTTTTTCTCTCGGAGGTCTTAACCACAATGATGCTGCAGGTGCATGACCACATCACTGTTCCCACTGACCCTGTTGCAATAACATGAAATACATTTTGTGCCATAGCAGGGGTTCCCAACATGGCTGATACTCGGGACTGCATAGATGTGACCCTTGTACCACACAGGCACATGTAGCATACCAGCAAAGTGCAACTGGTCTGTGACGCTCATCTGCTCTTCATGCATGTGTGTGACTCTCCGACTTGGCTCATAACTTCATGATTTTAGCCCTAACCAATCTGCTTACCATCTTCATTTTCCTCCCAACCCACCCCCATTCCAATGGGGTTGCCACTATTATTGGACGCTTCTGAACAGTGATTAAACATGGGCCAATCCATCATAGTTGCTTTAAACTTAGTACTAAATTCCCTTGTAAAACTGTATGAAAATATAAACACCTACCTGAAAGATCAGATCATCGATTGTGCAGTGCCTCAGTCCTAAACTGTCTTTTTGGCAGGGTTTTATTTACACATTCGGGGATGGTCGTGGTCAGAATAAAAACTTGAAGACTTTAGACCAGGTCAAAGATTGCAAAATGGCCCACTTAAGTTCAAACAATAATCAGCACAACTCATTATCAGATATTCTAAACATATCAGCAGGAGCTGCTTCAGAAGTTAAGGACTAAAGCTCCCAGTCATTCCTCAGGGATACTACGTCAACTCTGGGCGGTGAAAAACATCCTTTCTTTGCAAAAAAAGGCCTAAATGCCAACAACAAAAGATTTAATCTGAAAAACATTTTCGCAGGCTTGGAAAAAAATAGTGGTTCAAGGAATTTCTTAGGGAATTTACGTTCAATGGTGTTGGAAAACAGCTTTCTACAACTACTAAATCCAAAATCAGATTAAGAGCAAAATCTAAAAAGAAGTCAAAAGTAAATCATAAAAAAGTAGCCGCTGTGATTACCAGCGCTAACAATCAGCAAGGGCTTTCAACCCAGGAACCTTTCATTTTACCTCGGCCACCACTGCAAAGAGTGCAGGAAACGGAAGATGATTTGTCTTCAAGTTACATGTGAGTGACATTTCTACTTACTGAGCTTACACTTCTTTGACCATGGCTAAAAAAAGAGACATCTTAAATTCTGCTCCAAATGGTATTATAGAGCTTAGACCTTTGTTATTTAAATCAAAACTCGATAATAGAATATTATGTATCAAACAGTTATTTCCAGCTTACTTTAAATAGGCAAAATGTCTTATCTCTTTTCCATGAAACTCTGTGCATGCTCGTCCTTTTTGCGTAGGCTTGCATAATAGCCTGGCACTTAAGGGGTTAAGAACAATTCCTTTAAGAGATATTAATTATATGAATTGTATTGATGAAAACAGAATGGACATTGTGGCGCTACCTATGTTTGACACATAATTTGTGATTTATTTCTCGCAGAGGCTGATTTGTTTTTATCTTTGTGTTATGTATGATATTCATAAAGTAACATCACTGTCGGTGTTGCCATTTTAAGATCAGGCTCTATTCCCTGCTAAAACAGATGACCAGAGTCACAGTCTTAATCTCATAATAAAAATGTTGGTAATTACGGAGGCGCGCACAGTAACTTTTTTCTAATTAAAAGCCTCAAACAGATAATCCACAAATGGCAGATTGGCCATGGATACCCACAACACGACAATTAGTTAAATGTAAAAACATTAAAACATTCTTGAAAATCAGAGTCACAGGTGTAGAGGAGGTCCCAAGTACAGCCCGCACTCCAACCATCTATTTTGAAGTAGCAGGAACATTCACGCCGAAATATGTGACGTATGATGAGCAAATAAACCAGCGGAGAGCCGCAGTAGGGCTATATCCAGTACCTATCAGAAGAACAGCACCTATTGGAGTACCTATACCTAAGAAACCATGGATAGTAAAGTGCCCATTGAGAAAACCATATCAACAAATAAAACGAAATGAAGATCGTCTGAGTACAATCCCTGAAGAAGTCAAAAAGGTCTTAATGGAAGACGAATGGTGACGACACGAGAACCCAGACCGACTCACATATAGAAGATATGACGACCAGAGAATGACGTAAAGAGACGAAATGCCATGAACAAAGGACATTGTGGACCTAAAGTGAATGGACGATGTCAAATGTAAGAAGCTTAAGCTGTAAGCATGACGAAAATATTCAACCAGTTTACACATGTACATATGCTTGGAACCGCAAGAAAGCTAAGAAAATCGTGTGGCATGCTATGCTTAGTAGTAAGATAGATAGCGGCAAGCGCCACCTATACATATCTACCTCAAAAGAAGCACATTATATAAGTATACTTCCACTTTGCACAAGAAACAAAATCATCCTAGGTTACTAGAGGCCACATGAGGGGAGCTTCATATTTAACAAATCGAGAATAAAAGGCAGAAACGAAACTCAGCAGAGGCAAATCGTGCCAGAAACACCAAGTTCATATCAGCTAAAACAGATGAACGGTAGCTACAATTAATGAAGCAAGGAACAGAATAGCCTGCTCTGAAAGATTGAGATAAAAAGCCAAAGGCAGGTGGTGGGTAAAGTGAAAATCAAATACACAAAATACATGAAGAAGAGGCAAATTCACGGTGTCTGAATCACGTGACCAGTCAAGCGAGAAGAAGTGAGACCTTCACACCTATGCATGGCAGTGGGCCAGGCGAAGATATCAGAACTTTTGCAGATAGGAGATGCAGTCTCGAGGCCAACCATAGTGAAATAACTGACAAATGGTCACTAAAGTGATGATTGATTGTAACCATAATCAGAGAAAGGCCAGGGGAGCTGGAGGGCACCCTGCACCTGGCTGACCATTCTGCGTGCTGCTAAGCAAAGTGGAAAAGTGTGAGTGGGGCTGATGCCAACCCAATCATAGTGGACCAAGTAATCTAGGGTCCTATAGTTAGTAGAACCGATGAGACGTCGTACTTTTAGTGATGTCTACAGTAGCCATTTTGAAAGAAGGGCTTAGATGCCCCACCTGACAGTATTTACCCAATCCCCTCACTCCATTACCATATACAGATATAGTACCTATATTAAAGTTACCTTTCTAGAAGCAATAGAATTGCATGACAACTTTCAAGCATTACACGTCAGTGATGATGAGTTTTTAGTATAAATGATGTGTTTTTTTTTAAGTTTGCTGGAGTTTTGAAATGAGAGAGAAGATCACGCATCTGCTGATATTCATGAGACTCCCCGTTTTTTGTACTTGTCATTAAATGGACTCCCTTTGCCAAACCGTTGAGTTGTCCTTATTGATTTGGTGTTGAAGTACTAATCTGCACCCCCATCCATCTCACACGTGCTGCTATCTTATCTTAAAGTGCTATTGGGCAAACCCCAACTGTATGGGCCGGTTGGGGGTCCCGGTGCACACAGGTCTTAAGTATTCTTTCTTGGAACACTTCATGTTTTAAACACTTATTTCAAAAGGACAACAAGGTTTTTCAGCTAAAAAATGTTGACAGTTTAATGCTATGAGAGGTATAGCTCGAGGAAAAACCAATGCTTGAGGGTTTTGACGTCCTTTACAAGGCTTCTCAAAAGGGTTCTAAAGGTCAGCCCTTTGGAATATTAATTGTCACAATCAGAAGCAATTCAATGATTGTGTCTAAGAACTGGTATAATGACTCGCACCATTTATTAGCAATAAAATTGTCTTGGTCTGGTCTCTTTGCGGAGAATCAATAGAAGTTTGTATCACTTATTTCAACCCTCTCTAAACTCAACAAACCATGTATCTGAACACTTATCAGCTATTCATAGTAGATGTATGAGTCTACTCACTCTAACAATGTCTTAACTAGTGAGGAGGACTTAAACTGTCTCTGCAGAGATTATGATCAAGTGCTTAACAGTAGCGCCTCTTTTGATAGTAAACAAATTAATTCATTAGGCCGAGCTTGGCTAAATATCATGGAGGTTTGGGGGCTTATCAAATTAAATGGTATAAACACAGGAGACACTTCTTTGACCCCACCTTGGCAATGTGGCAGGTCTGTTTCCACCGTTGATTACATATTCACATCCAAAATATTGTTTGAGAAATGTACTTTTTTAAAATAGTAGAGTCGTCCTTTATTGATCAGTCTGCACAGCAATTCATTATTTTTCTAAAACTCATCCAGTCAAACAACCTTTATTCAACATCAGTCATTTAGGTAAAAAAAATGCATACATATGAAAGATATAAAAACGATGCAGAACATATAAAACATGATCTGTACAGCAAATGTCTGGTAAAAGCAGAAACAGGCCAACATCAATAATTGTAATAATTATACCAAAACTGACCAACTGATGTATTGAAATGAAAACCTTTTATTATTTATTTTAGAATTTTTGTAAAAAAAATCTTTGTGTTGTATTAGATTTGCCCTGATTTGATAAAGGCAGAGATCATGCCGAAACACGTGTAATCATAGAGGGCTAATTGATTCATTTGATTACCATTCAAATAAAACTTTGAGTAATTTTCAACTATATCTCAGTATTTAAGAGCTATTTTTTGTGGTGCATGCACCTGTGTGAAGCAATGCTATACTAAAATTTGTTACACGGAGTGGAGGAACTCACGACTCCATTCATGTCTTCAAATTCATGCAACATTTCTGGAGATTTATACTAATACATAGGGCGCAGGGGTCAAGAATTTGATATCCTTAAATAAGTTCCTCATACTGTTTCCTATTCTCAATAATTTACAGATTACAACAATTTATATTAAAAGTGCTAATCAGAAACACAGTGTTGATGCAGGCAGGGCCAGAAATGAATCACCAGACAACTTTAATATGGGATTTAGAACTAATCCTGGGCAGTAAGAATTGTCATCCCCTGGGGTGCAGCGTAATCATGCCCGATGAATAAACATTGCTACCCAGTAGACGACATCAAGCCTGTCAGTGGACTTGCAGAGGACCATTGCATCTGATGTCCTCCGAATTGCCTGAGAATTAAAGGATAGTTCCGGGACTTTTTTTTTATTGTCCCTACGGTTCGGCCATGTGTTTTTAAGCATAACTCGGTAGATCGTAGAAAACTTTCCTATGGACCTTACCCGACTTTTCGTCCATTAACGCACTCGAAATGAGCCGCCATTTTCTGATAATCCTATCATTTCCCCCCATCGCCCTGGCTCACCTGCTTTTGCGGCACTAAATCAAATCCCCCGCCCCTGAAACAGACTTTATCAAAACATTCATATTCCCCGCCTCTATCCGTGACGTGACTGAGCTGCGTAGGCAAACGCGCCCAGGCGTCTTCTACGCAACTCCACACAGAACCCGGATATCAACACAGATGAGCTCACACAACACAGCGCGCCACAATTGGGAAACTGTACTTTTAAATTAAACCGCAAGATTGTAAATTTGGCAAAGTACATTTATTTGACATCAAATGTTTTGAGAATATTCAGCGATTTTCATTTTTATTTGCTCATGTTCCAAAAAGTTCGTTTTGAGGCAAGCGATGTTCGTGTGCAGTACACAGGGTGTTGGTTTACGATAAAATAAGCTCTTCGGTCGCACTGATAATCGCATGGCTGTTCCAACAACGAGGCACTAGGCCACCACAACGGTCTGTATGTTGCATCTAGCCGTTCGTACTGCGTAAGGGCATACTTGTACTTGGCGATCGTCCCATAAAATGGTCAGGGTGGTAACGTTGTTCACGTGGAGAAGCAACTGGCGGTTGAAAAAGCCATCCGCCGGTGTCTGGTACTCGTGACACATACAATAATGAAGGATGTACCTGTTTTAAAAACATAAAAAATGAAATTAGTCTCACCATCAGATCTTTATTAAAATTATTCATTTTATATATTAGGTCGGGAAATTATTTCATAGCTAGGACAGTGCAACTGGATATTATAAGTCAAGGGGGGGCTGTAGGATACTGAGACAGTCCCCCAGTGCAGGTGTTGACAGGGAGGCAGTGCAGGTGGAGAGTGGAAGGGCCCAGGACCGAGGTCGCAGACAGTGGACCAGTTGTAGCAGGGGAGAGGGAGAGAGAAAGCAGAAGCAAAGAGGAAGGTTTTGAGGTGCTTCCGTAAAAGGAGATCGTTCTCCTCAAGATAGTGCGCGGTACAAAACAATATGCCACATAGAACGAACAAGTACAACTTAACCCATCTTTAAAGCTACTGTATAGTAATTAAATTGCGGTATAAACTCATCTAAAGAGTTACTTACATTATATTTGCATTTTCCATTGTGTCTGTGCGTAGGGCAGCCCCGAAATACCACTCCTTCTATGCCGACGTTATTTCTTCTAATGAACGAACATTAAATGGCTTTCGTTTCTGAAATTATATTCATTATCGTTTCTTACGTTATTGCCCCACACCCCCAAAAATAAGTCTTTCGGGATGGTCCCGGCCTGTCAAGGTCAAATAACAATAGAACCTTATACTGAGTCGTGGGCCATTCCGGCACCCGAGAAAAAATCAAAGCAGCTGACCTTCACTTTGAACGAGCACACATTCCTAGTTAGCTACATTCAGTGTAAGGCCATCTCACAGGACTCACAGAGCAATCACTTTTATTTACACAATACATAGCTACACATATTCAATGGGCCTGCGACATGAGGAGACTCGAGAGAACAGACAATCAAATTACAATCATTTAAACCGTGATGTTTATTTCTCAATGAGCTCTTCTTTAGGTGGACATGGAACAGAGGCAATGTTGGGTGGCAATGCAGTTGTCCCCTGCACAGGTTCGTTCACAACTCCATGTATGTGTCTATCTAGGACATCAACAATAAGTCTCTCAATAAAGTCATATTGCATATCCTCAAACACTGGTTTGATAACCCATTGTTTACTTCTTTTAGTGAAGGCCTTATTGTAGCGAAGTGTCCCTAAAGTTCCGGTCGTCCTACTTTGTTGACGGCCAACATTATGGTTATGTGCCAAGACCGCTAGAAGAGTCCGATTTATCATGCCCTCCATGCCAAAATGCAATCGTTTTGGCCTGTACTTTAGGCACATATTGTGGAACACCTCCAAATCTCCTGTGTGGCAGAATTCCGTGAGTCCCCTCAAATCTCTTGTTATAGTTTTATCAAATACAATCTTTTCAATGGCTTTGTGAGTGGGTGATGAAGGAATCAACCACTTCTTCTTCCGTGCCTCCTCTGTGGACAAATGGCCAAGTTCACAATTGTGGAAATGTTGGTTTGTGTTCCAGCGGTGAACGTTGCTACAGTGTAGCATTACTGACCGCCATTTTTCCAGTAGAATTTCCAACGACCCTCCACATGTTTTTGAGCTCCACCAAAGATGGTTGCTGATTGACTTGGACCACTGTGAAATACCTTGCATATCTTATTTTTTACCTGCAGCCGACATTTTTTTATTGATTGTTTTTGCAAGATGCCACACGTCAAATTGGTGATTTATATTTTTGTACTCTTCTCTCATTGTCTTGGCAATTGAAACGTGTCTGTCCGTGGCTATCAGGTCGATCACCATTCCCCGCGATTGTAGTTCTTGCAATGATGCTACAAAGCCAACTTTCTCCATGGCCACTGAGGATGTACTTTGTGACACCTGCACGACCACCGAACTCACAATTTTCTTACTTTCCATGTCCTGAAAGTGGTAGGTGCAGTACTTGGCTGAAAATCCTGGGCTGTCGCACTGTCCATCACCGGCTAGCCTGAACCGTTTGCCCGCGAATGTACTATCAATAGACATTTTTTCCATTCTCCAAGCTTCGCTAATGGCTGGAAATAGATAATCGGTTTGGTATTTGTAGAACTGAGTTTTCGCAATGAAATGGATTCCCACAAACTGAAAGAAAGACTCTAACTTTTTAAAACTTGAACCATTAAAAAGTGCAGCCGCTGCACAAAGTAGTTTGCCTGCTGGCAGTTGCCCCAGCATGGGTTGTGCAGACCATGAGAAAGGATGATATTTTGTACAGGTGGCATGTATTTTAAGGTTAGTGCCTCGAATTGCACGAGTCACATTAATCAATGGCTCCCCACATACTTCCCCACCAACCGAATGCCCACATTTCATCCGAATAATAATATCAATCAAACAACTATCGAATACAATGAATTTGGTCTCTTTCCTTATACTGTCACTCTGCATCCCAGCTGGTTCGGCCTGTAACGTTGAGGACATGTCACTCACATGAAAGGTAGAATCTCTGATATCGTCTTCCGCTATGTTCAGTGATATTGATGGTGTTTCATTGTCGTCCACTTCATTCTCTTCCATTGCAACATCTGTTCCTTCTCCGGCGATGGGTGAATAAAACAATTTCTTCAACTTTCTCGCGGTCTTAGTTTTTGCGGGTGTGGATTCTGTGAATTGATCTCCGACTGCATCCGAACTACCAGGAGGACATTCACTATCAATGGCTGGATGTGGTATAGCTCCGTTGTCAATCACTTCATATTCTTCCCATTGGCACGATGCATCTCCAGTCTCAAGTCCCTGCCAAAAGGTTTGACAACCAACATCTCTCGTTCGCTTCACTGTCTGTGTAGATCTAGTTCGTACACCCACTCGCAACTAGAGGACAGATTGGAAAAGGGATGTTCAGTTTAAACACAACTTACAGTATTGAACTATTAACAGTGAAAAACAACATAATATAGTGACCAGGACACTAACCTTCTTTTGCTTTCTTTTCTTTGAAACTTTCTTGCCTCGAACTTCAACATCAGGACGCTGTTGCTCCGACTCATGTGTGCATGTCTCCACTTCCTCTTGCGCTGCAACGACTATATTTTCATGATAAGCACATCCATCACGCACTGACGCTCCATCGACTCCCTTAAACATAGAACTTTCATTAGTATGTATAATAATATCGAAAACACAAAATGTACTTGGGGACCAATACCCACGTACATCTCAATAGCAAAACACGAATGAACGCTTTGTGTAGAACATTCAAACGACAATTATTCACGCATTGTTGATCTAGTTAGATGGAACTGTCAAGATCCATACCTCGGGCTCCTCATAGACTTCCATTGATGATATTATTGAAGATGATGCTTCAGTAACTCACTGAAACACAGTAATTGCATTAGTATGGTTTTCTATTTTGTTAAAAAGTACATAAACTTTGTGCAGGCATCAACGGCTCATCTAAATAGACCTGCACAAATGATCAGTTGTCTAAAATAAATAATGGATATGTAAATATGATTCGATTTGCTCGATCGTTGGAAGGGTCACCACCCAGAGATCTGCATCAACTACTAGGGGTGATGTTCTTGTAGAAGAAGCTCCGTCATCTCCCTGAAACATAGTACTTGCGTTAATAAAGAAGGAAGTATAGCGGATGTAATCACATCATATGATTTCGCTTGATCGAACTGTCAGTATCCATACCTCGAAATGCATAAGAACATCAAGGGACGATGTAACTGCGGTGCACACTTCAGCAAGCTGTTGCGCCGACCCGTAACTGCATGCTCCCCCTTCTTCTTGGACTAATGCTCCATCGACTCCCTGAAACATAGGACTTTCATTAGTAATGAACACAATATTGAAAAAAGAAGACACATAGGAGGGCGACGACAGAAGGACATATCAATGGCTAAAAACGAAAGAAACATTGTGTGTAACAATCACGCTACAAGAATGCAAGATCTGATGATCTCCATCGATGGAACTGTCCGGAAACGTACCTCGAGCATCTGAGTGACATCAACGGTTGTCGTCAATGCGTTGGACTCCTCAGCATCTCCCTGAAAGACAGTACTTGCATTATTTTGGATAACAATAATTATAACTGAAAACAAAGACTACAGGACGAGTACAAGGGTGTACCATTAGGTAAAATAATTACACAATAAATTAAAACTATTGATTTACATGCCTAAAACAAGTCAGTGGCAGAATAGCTAAGTAAGATTACCCGATAGGCGCTTGAAGTGGCTGATGACTGCAATAACGACACGGATGGAGAATCTTCCGCCTTCATATTGAGTGGATACATAAATGGGGAAATTATTGTTAGCTAATGCTACACACTACCGCAAGGCCGAGAGATAAATACGTAAACTTGACTCACCAGTGGAGGGATGTGGACGAATAGAGTGGGAATAGCGGTTGAGAGCAATTTTCGCCTCGCTCGCGGTGTGTTCTTCTTTATTAGCAATGATGTGGAGTACATGTCTGAGCTAAAGTGCCTGCTGCAGATGCGGTATCGGTCACCCCTCTTGTCCGCAAAGACTTCTAGGACTCTACTTTCAAGCTCAGACGGTGGATATCCGCAATATCAGACCCATTCTCTTATCTGATCTATTGTCTTAGGGAAAACATGCATTATAGTACCTTCAGATTTATTATGGGTCTTCGAAGGGCAACCGCCAATGGAACAGGCAGGCATTGTGGAAAGTTCTGAAAAGTAAAGATCAACAATTCTCTATGAATACCAATGTGTTAAAAAAATTAAATGACACATAAAAGGTTCAATGCAAGGTTCGTTTTGGTTCTTGGAACTATACACGTTATTCACATGCGGATAATTATTTGAATAACTTTAAAAAAATAGAAAGATAATTTGACTCAGAACATGTGACTAGTTCCTTGCATGTACTGTCTTGAACGCAAAGAAATTGGACGCAAAATGATTATGGTACATGGCCTTTCCTTGACGAACAAACAGTTAGATGCAGGGATCAGAGTAGTTTCTTGTCGTAGAACAGGGAGCAGTTCACAGGTTGCAAACTGACGAGTTTCCTCGAAGTGGTCACGGAAGTTCACAGAGACGAAGAGCAGATAACCAGCACCTTCACCGGTTGACTAGCAAAGCGCAAAGAAGTTCTCATTAGAAATATGAAGTGGGTTATAAAGAATTCGAAACAGGGGTGTGTTTGTGAATGAATGACGTGTATATGTCGTGGCATTATGCGGTTTGCAGGGGGCCGTCCAGCGTGAAGGGGGATGCTTGGCAGGAGACACGGGGTCTGGAGGTAGACATGGGAACAACAACCCATGCTCTATAGACCACTTTGAAGTGTACATGGTCTTTGGCACCTCTTGGCCTTTATCGCTCCCTGACAGCTCCACTTGGCAGCACAAGCACCCCGGTGCGAACTGCCTTTGATAGGGCGGGGGGGGGTGGATTGGGGCGGTGGTCGTGCAGACAAGACACAGGAAGACTCGTGAATGGAGACACACTTATGTGGATTGCAGGGGGCCGTCCAGCGTGAGGGGGGATGCTTGGCAGGAGACACGGGGTCTGGAGGTAGACATGGGAACAACAACCCATGCTCTATAGACCACTTTGAAGTGTACATGGTCTTTGGCACCTCTTGGCCTTTATCGCTCCCTGACAGCTCCACTTGGCAGCACAAGTACCCCGGTGCGAACTGCCTTTGATAGGGCGGGGGGGGTGTGGATTAGGTCGGTGGTCGTGCAGACAAGACTCGTTTGCCGCAGGGCCTCACCAAGGAGAGGCCATCTAACTGCATGTAAGAGGCAGGCTGCAGGATCTAGTACATGGAAGGCAGGGGGGTGAGTTTATAAATACCTCACCCTCCCAGGAGAATATATGGGTGCAGTTCACCCTGGAGACCCTGGATGCCTAGGCAGTTAGTCAGCAGCAGGCTGGCCTGTGGTGGCAAGGCGGCACGGGCCAGAGGGGGTCATCTCTGTACCTGGTGCCCAAAAGGATGATTTATTATGATCAACCATATTGATTATTTACCTATAACCATGTTTTGTATCAATAAAATCCAACGGCCTTCCTTTTATTGCCAACGCTTGAACAAAGTGGTGTGGTAAGTATTTTTGGGGGAGGAGGCAAGGCCGGGAGGCTTGATGCCAACCCGCAAAATAACATATGTATGTCTGCTGCATATGGGTTCAACGGTTATGTGGATTGAAGGTGGGCGGCCAGCGTGAGGGAGGATGCTGGCCGGAGACATGTGGTGTGACAAGACAAGGCACAGGAAGACTATTCAATGGAGACACACTAGATTCATTTAAAAAATCAAAACAACCATTGTTAAAATATATGTTGGGTTTTATTTTAGATCTTAATTTCAATTGAACATAAATAATAAACATTACACATTGTAAAGTTCCGGTTGCAGCACATCCAGGGAAAATCCGCGGTATTGTCCACTGTCGCTGGGGAAATGTTGTCTAATGGCAAGTACCGCACAGGCAGGTATTACTCTCCGAACGTGGTGTCCGAGCCTCCCGTGAAGCCACCAAGTGAAGCAACGATAGGCCACCAGCCTGTACCACCTGTGAAAACGAAAGATGAAAACTGTATTAAAATAACAAAACTTTCTTATCACTGTCGATTCAGGTAAAAAATATCATTCTGCTTTGAAAAAAATTCTATCTAGAAAATGCACAATATGGAACCAATTTACATGCATTCGAATGATATGTAGATGTCATTTTATATGTGGGAGACGACCATGACATAGAAGTGGCATCACTGACATCAAAACCAGAGTATACTTACTCGTTACTCGGATTACGCGGACGAACAGTGCCGCGAAGTTCGTGCATAAGCACCATCATCATCCTCAACACGGTCCGTGAGAGGCAGGCTTCCCTGAACTCTGGCAGCTCGGTGATGCATTGCGGACTTGGCTCGCCTTCCGAAATGTAGGCCAAGCACCCGGAATTTTCACAGCAGCAGCAGTTCTCCTCCTCAGTTGGCATTAGCTCGCACCGATTGCACGTGCACCAGGTGGAGACGCCGTCCATGCGACATGGTCCAGGCTCTTCATCCGTTGACTGGTCCTCCCAACTGCCGTCCGAATCCCCATCGTTTTCGCGTGCTTGCCTTTCCAGTAGTTCTTGCTCGGTGTACTCGGGCTCGTACATATACGGCATTATTGTAGCCATTGTGTGGTAAAGAAAGTAAAATAATTTACAGAGATGGTACAGCTGTTCACAAGGCCTAGAAGCGGCGAAGGTAGATGACCAGAGCACAGAAACGAGTCACAGAATACTCAAAGTAACACAGAGAGAGTAATGGAATCGAAAATCTGCTGCTGTGTGTTGTGAAACGGTGTGTTTATACTTATTGAGGAAAGAGGCGTCCTGCCATTTCCATGGCGACACTTCATTAGCTGAGGCGCAGCGATTGTTGACACGAAACGTGCTTTGGCGTTGGGAAATGGGCGGTACGCGTCTGCTGATGTCAGGCTCAGGGGCGGGGGATTTGATTTAGTGCCGCAAAAGCAGGTGAGCCAGGGCGATGGGGGGAAATGATAGGATTATCAGAAAATGGCGGCTGATTTCGAGTGCGTTAATGGACGAAAAGTCGGGTAAGGTCCATAGGAATGTTTTCTACGATCTACCGAGTTATGCTTAAAAACACATGGCCGAACCGTAGGGACAATAAAAAAAAAGTCCCGGAACTATCCTTTAAATATTTTTTTGAGATATGCTCTTCTCAGTGTCCCATATCCATCACAGAATAGCGCAAAGTACTGAACCGTCCCTTCAGCTGCACCACATATCGAGCAGAGGCCTGTGTTTGCATCCCCCAAGGACATTGTAAAAGCTACTAATTTTAGCATGCCCAGTCTGAATTCCAAATAAAGGGTTTGTGAAAGGGTGGTATGATTAAGTCTAAATAAATTGCATAGCCAAACTCTGGCTTGTCTACTAGGTATTTCAAGCCCAAGCTTAATTCCATACAAGTTGCTTCCATTTTTCTATGGGAAAACAGCAGGGTTGTTCTTTTAACCTCCATATGTCTGCATTGGACTACAATGCCTGGGCTTGGTACATTTGGTCAGAAAACATTTAATTATCAATTTTAAGCCCATTAGGTGTAGTGGAAACAAGAACCGCAAAGTATGCATAAAAAAAGAGCCAAATATCTGTCCTTGCCTAGCTTAGAGGCTTAGAGGGGGTCAAGGCTATATACCAACAGGTCCCCTCTAATTTCATTTATGTAAATACAGAAGATAAGCGGAGCAGGGACACAGCCCTGTCTGACACCTCTCTTCACCCGACACAGGTCAGTGACTTTGCCTGCTAAACCAAAGCAAACCACTGCCTGGTTGGACTGACATAGAGCCGGCACGGTGAGTCGTAAGTGCACATGGATGTTCTTCCTCTCCAAGACCTGCCAACGCGAGTCTCGGGGGACCCCACCAAATGTGGTCTTTAAATCTACAAAAATGGCATACAGTTGTGTTTTCTTGAGGACAATATGTTTCAGTACCAGAAGATAAAGCCAAATCCCTTGGTCCAGGGTACTCTTCCCGGATTGGAAACCTGTTTGGAGCCCACAGATGACCTCCTCCTCTTCCTCCACCCACTCCTGGAGATTTTTCAAAATAGCTTTGCAAAGGTTATTCCAGCCCTGTCCAGGAGCGAGATAGGACAGTAGGTCCCTAGTATGCCCCTATCGCCCTTCTTAAAAATGGGCACTATTTCGGCTTTATGCCATGAGTGAGGGACAGTATTTTCTTGAATGACAGCACCGAAGAGTTGTTGCAACACCAGAGCCCATACTGACAATTCCTCTTAGTAAGAGCAAATGGGCTCAATAACCTCATTGAGTAACAGTTCAAAAATAAAGTCTGCCTTACTCTGAGTATTAGTCTGCGATGGTTAATAAGTTTCACGTTGAATGTGTGAACCCTGGCAGAACCATACAGCTTGGAGAAATGGTCAAACCATGCATCAGCACTACTACAACACTGAAGAGTGCGGTCACCGCTGACCTCCTTGGCTGCTACATGTCTCCAAAATCTGACTTGTTCCCCATCCCAACAGATTCTTTAAGCTCATCCCATTTGGTTTGTACGAAGGTTGCCTTCTTGACATTTACAATATTTTTTTATAAGACTTTCTCTCCCTTGTAAGCTTTTCTATGTCCAACAGTGAAACAACTTTTAAACAGGAATTCAGATTCAATTTAGCTCAGCTACAATTGTCTTCATACCATCCTTCTTTGTGCACTCTCCTAGTTTTTATCAGAGTCTTTGCACATGCTAAAAAAGGTATCAAAGCCCGCTCTTGCATCAAATTCCCTCAGGACCTCCCGATCATTGCAACCTAGTGGGAAGATTCTCTCAATATATCCCAAAGCCTCTGAATACATATCAGCTTTTATGTTACTCCCCTACAGTTTATCCCATTTAATTTTTTTTCATGTGTGCCCTGTCTGAGCTATACCGTATGACCATCCGCTTGGCACTGTACCCCCAAAATATGAAGGAGTTGAAAAGATGTGATCTTAAACTATTTACTCTAGAGGGGAAGTCCCAGAAATCTTAAATATTAATAATAGTCAAAATAGAACCAAATGGTGATTGAAAGAAATCACGACCTTCAATCAAAGAGTGGCTAAGTTAAGAAATTTGCTAACAAAAACTCAAAGTTTAACAATTCTTTCACCATTCCCATTCACAGATTTTC
Source organism: Ambystoma mexicanum (assembly GCF_040938575.1). Taxonomy (NCBI): domain Eukaryota; kingdom Metazoa; phylum Chordata; class Amphibia; order Caudata; family Ambystomatidae; genus Ambystoma; species Ambystoma mexicanum. The sequence continues at coordinate 925,188,112 of NC_090923.1, forward strand.
TTCAAAAAATTCTTGATGTGGGAGCAAGAACTTCTATTGTCCCTAAACCAAATTTGCTGTGCCACAAAATACACATCTACGAAGAAATGGTACATAACAAAACAAAGTGATGCAACAAAATCGTTGTAATCTTGAAGAAATATTATACAGTACCTAAGAGACCATAAAACAATCAAACACAAGTTTAAAAATTGGGTAAAAGCTCATTAATGTCTTCTGATACAAAATGGTTCGTAGGTAATGCTCCTAGCCTTGAAACCAAAAAAAGAAAATACTTAATAAATAATTCAGAACAGTGTCAAATAATGACTCAACCCGATTTCAGAAGCTAATTGGCACAAAGTCTTCAAACTGTGCGCTGCTCCAAAAAACTTCCAGAAACATTCCCCCTTCTCTTATTACTCATGGCATTCCTTTTTTAAACTGCAGTGGAAGAAATAGAGAAACATATTTAAAAATCTGAATCTTCCATAGTTCTTGGTCCAAATGAAATAACTAATCTAATTCTAATGGGTGATCTGGTTACGTGGAAAATTATACTGTATACTGTATAATTTTTATATGTGTCCATTTTCTCTTGTCAAATTATTCCAACATCATGGAATATTTTGCATTTAATTCCCATATAAAAGAAAGGGGCTAGGTCTAATCAGGCTAATCACCAGTCAATTGTCCTTTTAGATGTGTCAAATAAAATATTTTCATCTATCATTTAAAAAAAACATTAAGCAATGGAGCCTGGAAAGATGCATTCATAATTAAACACAATTGGGCTTAAGAAAGGGGTCAGGAACTACCTTATATTGATTTCTATTTTTTCTTTGACAAGGTTTTTTTCTTTGACAAGATTATATATGCAGATGGAAATCCATGTATTTGGTGTTTCTAAACCTAACCAGGCCCTTTGATCGAGTTAACAGACATTTCCGTTGGGAAAAGGTGACAGAATGAAAGTGCTATGATCAATTAGTTAATGTTCTGAGAGTCAGAGGGAGCTTTGTCCGAGATTCTACCCTCATCTACCCTCATTTAGAGGTTCACGAAAGGCCTGCATTTGTGCACCAGCCCTGCTCAATCCTCTGACTTAGCTAAAGAATTCTAAAATATGAATTCCTTTTTCCCCGCACATTGCTAATGTGTCCATGCAAGGCCTGGCCTATGCTGACAACCTTGTCTTAATAGACCAAACACATTTTGGACTGTAGCGTTTATTCAAAATATTGGAAATATACATGAAATCTAACGATTTGGACATTAACACCAATAAAAGCAAGGTTATGGCTGAATGTGTATCACATAACTAGGTCAGGCGATATACTTGGACTTTAAATAAAGCCAAACTTTAAGTTGTGGAACTGTGGAAATACTTGGGATTCACAGTAAAAGACAAAATGAATTCTAAAATGTTGTATGAAACCTTAAGATTGATCACTCTGGTGTTTGTGTCTCAAATGAAAAAAATGTATGGGAAATATGGGTGTTTTTCGTTCTTACCCATGATTAGGTTGTATAAAATGAAAGTGATTCTCGGTATGAAATGTACCCTCAACATTGAACAATTGATTGGTCTAAATGAGAAGCTTTGCTTTAGAAAAGAAGTTGTACATCTTCCAAACTGCCTTCTTATTGATTAATTAATATTTAAATAGGGATTGCTTTCAATCCAAACAATAATACATTCCAAATTGTTGTCATTGTATAGGTATATACCAGACCCTCCTACCAATTCTTTATTTGTGATCTACATAGTTTAGTAACAAGGGAAAACTGTTTCAAAATAAATAATTCGATGAAAGCATGTAGAGATTTATTAAACAGGCTAGATCTTCACCCACAGCGTCTAACAAACAATCCATCTAACGTGAAGAAGAAGCTTTGGAACTTATACTGAAGACTTACTAGGACCCTAGCTGGGATATACAAATTGTTCAAATATATAATAATGGAAGAGAAACTACACAATAATTTACCGAAATATTCCATCAAAAAAATGGATGAAGTCATTCTTAAGGCTGAGGTTAAATGTTTACTCGATCAATGAGATAATCGGTGCAAGACAAAAGGTATAAAGGGAATTGCATTTGTATAGATTTTGCTTAGATAATAAAATGATTGAAACTCTTGAACATCTGTTTATGGAATGTCCGTATTAACACTTTCATCATGTGCAATACTTTCTACACTTTGTTGACAATTCTAGAACTCTGCTGATTTGTGAATTTTGGAAAAGGCTTTTAATTGGCCATCAAATCGCCCTCTCACAACAATCAATTTTATTTAAAAAGATTTAAGGAAATGTTTTATGAATGAGAATATTTTTTTATTGTGTTAGTATTGTGTTCTTGGCTGCACATACTCAACCTTGAACATTGAATGAGAATATTAATGTATTTAATGAATGATATTGTGTTATTGGCTGCACATACTCAACCTTGAACATTGAATGAGAATATTAATGTATTTAATGAATGTATTTAAATTTGCATATTCTTAATGTTAGTAATTTTTATATGTGTTGTAATTTATAATGTGGAATTTATTAAATGTGAAAGGTTTATATGAAACCAAACACAACACAAATAAGTAACCAGGTACTTAGACAACATCAGGCCTTCTACATGCGAGGGAAACAGAGCACTGATCAGTAATGGCATAGACTGACAGTCAAACAAGCAAAAGAGGTGATGGCTGGAAGGTTTTGAATTCTTCAGTCTACCAAGCCTTTACAGACAGGGGAAAGACCATATGCAAATTGGGTATGGTCCTACCTTAAAAGGGACAATCCAGCCCGAACTTCTTGGTCTCATCCCTTCTGCACGAGACCATGAGCAACCCCACACATGTTTCAACCTCATTGGATGTCATCAGTGAGGTGTAGCTTGGGTCTCTAGGCCCAGCAGGCTCAGGACCCAGGTCTGGGGATACATGTCCCTCTGGGTGACTCAGACAAACAAAAGAGGCGATGGCTGGAAGGTTTTCAATTAATCTGAACCCCTGCCATTGCTCTGAGCAACCCTGCCGACCATCATTTTTCAGCCCGACAAAAAAGTACAGACAGGGGAAGGACCATATGCAAATCAGGCTTGGTCCCACCTAAAAAGGGGCAGTGAAGCCAGAACTGCTTCATCACATCCTTTCTGCACAAGACCACATGCAACCCAGCCTAGTTGCCTGCCCAAAACACTGATGAACATCCATGTTCTAAAGGCAGGACAGCTGGGTGGAAGTAAAGACATTCTTAGACCATAGTAGGCATTGGTCTGGAGGTCCTCGGTGAGCATTGTTGCAGCTGAGGGCATGCTTAGTGTTTTCACTGGGTTGACTTGGTGGCCCGTCCAAAATGAGGGATTCAATGCCCCGTCACTGGCCAGGACCATAAATAGGTGAATAAGTGGTACAACAAACTAAATTGTTGGATGTTGAGGATTGTGGCCAAGCACTGCTAGGAGACAACAGCTATGCGTGGTAGGAGTGTGGTTTCCTTACTGATGCGCCCTGGGAGGAGAAAGAAGCCCCTGTCGTGGACAGTGCAAGCCTCAAAATGGTCACCAGAATGTTCAAGCTTGTCCCTCCACCACATGAGGTGAGTCAATAAATAGATCCTTGCAATGTAATACAAGTGTAATCAAATAGCGTATGTTCCGAGCTGTGCACATGACCAGAGACCCACTGCCAAGTTGATAGCAATGCATCTGTCTTACACAACAGAGCCCATGATTGCAACACATAGGCCTGCATGCCATTTTATAAATTACTATTCCTACAAGTCATCGCAACGTATCATGTACATGCATGCTGCAGATAACAATGAGGTAGGGGTACATGCCCAACAAAACAGGGCTGTTTCACCGCATTCGGTGGACGTGCATTTTGCCACATATTTTCCAGGCATTTTTTATTGGGGGTGTGGGGTAAGAGTATAATTCAATCCGAATTTGGGTTAGTGCGGGGGGGGGTCGTAGTGGGCATCGAAGGGTGATATGGGGAACTTGCTCCCATACAAAATGCTGCATAAAATGAGGTGAAAAGAGGTTGAGTGTACAAGATCCGCAGTAGGAGCCGCACACCATGCATGCAGGCTTTCCATGTGGTATGTGTGTAATGCCACGGGCAGAAAATACAGCTGTGCAGTAGTGACTGTACATTCACTGTTCCAACAGCTGCTGGATCACGGGATGAGGATGCTTGCAGCAACACAAATACCTCCTGTCAGGTTAAAGCTGTACCAACACCGCCGCCACTCCTGCCAACACCACCACCAATGCTGGTGCTGCCATCACTCCTGCCAACACCACCACCACCATTGCTGACAGCAACGGTACTACTGCTAGCACCACCACTTATCTGCAGCTATCACTGCTGCCAACACCTCACCACTTTCAGCCACTCAGCTGACCACTGGATTTCCAGAGAACCAAGGTGGGCTGTGAGCGGTCACAGGATTGCTTCACCTCCAGTCAGCCATCGCGCAAACTTTCACCAGAATGTGCCAGCGACAGCCTTGAGGAAATTCCGGGAGGGTGATGGCGATAGGGGACAGAAGAGGGCGAGGATGTTTTCTGTCTGGTTGTGCAGGTCGTGGAAGAGGACAATGCCCAATGCCACCACCACACCAGGAGGTTCGCAAAGCACCTGGCATCTGATCCAGAGTTCCACAACGTTTCTTGGCATGACAGAAATAACTCCCCCTGCTGAACTTCTTTAGAAACTAGTAGACTTTCCGTGTACCAGACTTAACTGCAGATCCGACCCTACCTGTATTTGGGGGTACAAGGCTGCCTTGCTAGCTTAACTGGCACATTTGTGGGCTTTTTAGGCTGTACTTTGTAAAGTTAACACATTTTCTAACGACGTTTTAATTGACTTTTGTATAGAACAATCCTTTTCTTACTGGGGGAATGCTAACGTCCAGTTAACTAAAGTACGTTGCATAATCATGCACCAAAAATCATAGATACACATCTCTGCCAGCATACCATGTTCTTTGCATGCACATGGCACACACAGACCACAGTCTACAGTTATAACCCCTTAACTGCTAGGCTATTATGCAAGTCGATGCAAAAAGGACGAGCATACTTGTCCTTGGCACTTAATATAACAGCTGAAGGTGGTGCCCTCTGCGTACCTTTGAAACATAGTTCATGACTGGGTGTGTACGCTGCTTTAGGTAGTTCACTGTGGATAACCAGCAGGTTCAACAAACACGGGTCTCAACCTTTAGCTGCACACCATGTGTAGTGCACAGAGTGCATTGTGTGCCACTTAAACATGGCCCTCATTCTTGAGCTGCAAACCTTTCTAGGTGCATGTGTGCAGTTCTCCGTGCGGCTGTGCAATGTGTGTTCCATTTGAATATGCAGAACATGGTGGAATAGCGTTCACTGCAGGGCATGACGTGTGCATGCACGTGCATGCATAGTACATCTTTCATTCTACACTGAGCTCATTATGCACCACTCAAACCGGGTCCACAAGCTTCGACTGCAGACCTTGTTAAGTGCGTGCATGTGGTACATGTGCATTAGGTTTACTACTCACATATACCAAACACGGATGATAGGTTTGATTGCAGAGCGTGATTCGTGCCTGGGCGTGGTGCACACAGATACATCGACCATGGTTTACAGCCTTCAGCTGCCACCTATGTTCAGTGCAGGTTTTAGGTACATCAAATGTGGGGCTTTGTTTTATGCATTCTCTCTATTATTATTATTATTATTATTATTATAATTAGGGTATTTATTGAGTGCGGAGCTAGCTTCGGGAAGCAATGGAGCACTTTACAAGTCACTGGGGGAAATACATTTAGAGGGAAGCAGAGATGCAAGTGAGAGGGGAGCTAGCAATGGGAGAGAGGGTGGGGGCCAGCAATTGGCAGCAAGGGGTCTGCAAGCAACCGTGGGTGGTTTAGTTTAGTTTATTTGCTTATATAGCGCACCGAACCCGAGGATTGCTTTTCAATCCATGAACCACTCAGATGACAATCATGCCGCACAGCCTTTGGCATTTGATCGCAATCGGTACGTGTGCATGGCACATTCAGTGCATTATCTGTGGTTGCACACTTTGCGTCCTGCGCAGATATGCCACACATAACCCACAGCCTTCGAGTGTGGACTGTGTTCAGTGTACGAGCATTGCATACTCATTGGATGGGCAGAGCACGTTTGTGGTGCACTGTGTGTCTTCCACTTAGATATAGAACCACTCAAGTTAAACTAGGCCTCTTCATCTTACATAGTGCATCCCAATTATGTAGAGTCCCTCGAGGCTCATTCCTCACACCCCATTCAGCCTCCGACCCTGCTAATTAACCACTTTTGTATTCATTCAACATCTTTGTGGACAACACCGCACTAAGCATCTCCCTAGACCAGTGGTATTGAAACGCGTTGATGCCGAGCCCCCCTAGATTAAAAGTAATGTTGACTCTGCCCCATCCCCCCGGTGCCATATCTGCCTCTATTTTCTATTGAAAGAAGTCACTGCACTCCCTTTTTGAAGAGCCTCACGTCCCCCCCTTGTCATCCTTCGAGCCCCTTAAGGGGGCCAGCCCCACCGTTTGAAGACCTCTGCCATAGACAATCCTTCCTACCATCCACCATTAGTTGCCCAAAAGCCGACTCTGCTTAAATGACACCAAAGCTGAAATTCTGCTCTGTGGGCCAGCCCAGCGCGCACTCATCCTGATATTCTGGCCACCATCCCTGGAGAACCCTCCCCAGCCGACACAGTCTGCCACCCAGGCATCACTTTCGACCAACAACTGTCCTTCACCCTTCAGATTGACACTTTATTAGGTACCTGCCATTTAATACCCCCTTAGCTGTCGTTAACCCCCAGAATGATGCGATCCACGTCCAGCTACTTACTTATTATCCAACCGCTAAACCCAGAGATGGAAATATAACACAAATCATTGCTACGCCATATCACTGGTTCGTTCACTTTTTAAAGGGCATACCTTTAGTTCAAAGGGTGAAGAAAAGCAACCTGGGCTCTTTCTTTTTCCTGAGACAACTATAGAATCAGCTCAGACCGGACATTCAAGCACTGCCAATTTTCCCAATTCACGGCCATGCATAGACACACAAACACAGTGTCCGTCCCCGACCCTGTAGACTGAGTACCTTAACAACCTGCAAACACATTTCTTTTATCAGCAACAGAGCCTTTCATGTGCATGATGGAACATTTCCAACTGAACGCCCTCACAAAGCACCAGTTACCCTGCAAATCTAAGTGAGCAACACAAAGGACCCTTCTTTATTTCCATGATGTCTGCTAGCATTTATTTTTATTTTAGGTTATTTATATAGCGCATATCCGCACGGGAGCCAGGCAGAAACTGCACCTAGGTGCAGATGTCAGCAGCAGGGTGGGCAGAAGCCAGTGAAGTCATGGAATAAGGTGATGCATTATTGAAAGAGAAAGGTCTTTATCTTCGTCCTAAACAAAGACAAGCACTTCATTGACCAAAGTCTGGAAGGCAGCGAGTTCCAGGCTCGAGGTTCCACAGATGGAAAAACATCTATCTCCGCGGTGGACAAAATGGGACAGGGGAATCTTTAACAGATGTTGACCCGCAGATCAAAGTGCTGTGTATCCTGTTATTTTTCAGTGCACAGGTTGTGCGCCACTATGTATTTTCAGTTAGGGTGGAAGGAAGAGTGATTTTGAAGCAGCTATTGTTACCATGATTAGAGTTTTAGATTGGTAAAGCGCATATCCACACGGAACCGGGCAGAAACTGCATCTAGGCACAGATATAAAGACCGTAGAAACAAAAGGAAAAGTGCAAGAGACGGGTCATTGGGACAGATGGGTTTTCAGTTTCGTCAGAAATGGAGGCAGTCAATATTACGGAGATCTGAAGGCAGCGAATTACAAATGGAGAGACATCCATCTCCACACTGAACACATCTAGATAAAGGAATGCTGGGCAGATTTCCACACAGAAGACCTAAGCATTTGGCTATGGATAGCAAGGCGAAACTTTAGAGGCGAACATTTACCGCCGGGATACCGCCCAACTCGTGATGCTGTCCTATGTCTCTATTATTATTATCATTATTATTATTGTATTTATTGAGTACGGACCTAGTTTCGAGAAGCAACGGAGCGCTTTACGAAGGTATGCAACAGCAAAGATGCATAACAGAGTGATTTTCAGAGGTAACAAAAGAACAGATATACTACAGCAGGAGACGGTATACAGAGGGGTACAGCTGTACCGGGTGGTGGGGAGAAGGGGGGCAGGTTCTAGCAAGTCAGGTGGCACGAGGACGACGTGATGGTCTCTAGAATGATGGAGCAACCTCCCGCTTGAATTAAGGCACTAATCAAAACACTTCAGCAATCAAAGCCTTCCGGTTGCAAAGAACGTTGCTGTATCCCTCTAAGGAATTGCCATTGTCGCTCTATACTTGGGGGTGTCGGGGGTAGTGGGTCCACCCACACCTGGAGCTTTGTTTGGGCTAGCCCGGGCCTCGTCTAGCTGGATGTACTATTCTTGTATTACTATAATTGTGTTTATTTTTTTTATCTCAGAGAAGTATGTATGCTAATTTTGTGTAAATAGGTAACAGAACAGCTGCTGAAATACATATGTTCTTAACGGTAGTTTTTAGGGTAACTGACAACCTCATAGCCGATGGCTGACCCCTCCTGCGTCGCTGTTCTTGTCCATCAATCATTCCATCATTCCCAACCCCATCCAATGGTTGGACAGGGTGCAATATATCAAAAAGCAAATTAACAAAAAAATTGAACAGTCAGAGCCCACATCGGGCAAACAAAAGCATGCACTCTAGGTGTTAATGCTCCTTCCAGCACGGCATGGACACGAACATTTTCTTTTTCTAACTTTCTTTCATATTATGGGGTATTGAGGACTGTTGCAGTGTCCACTCGGAGCAGTGCACAGAGCCAGCCCCTTGTTACACTGCTCGGGCATTACACTGGTAGCCGAGCCCCAGGGCAGCTTCAGCACGCCGTGTTACAGGCACAATGGACAGTGCGCTGTGCTGATTGTCCATTACAAACGGCGTGACACACAACAGCGTCTCCTAGGAACAGGCGCGCCATTGTACGCCCCGGCTCGTCGGTAGTTATTTCTGTCCTCTGTGGAGTTCTGAGGAATGGCTCTGAAGACTGCAGCCGCTCTGTGCGTCAGGCGCTGCACGGTACGTTGCGTAGGTGGTCTGGCGCCAGGCTGTGAGATTCCATATTGCGTGCACACGTCTGGCTCACGCAGCCGCAGAGCGCTCCATCCCCGCGACCCCTGAACTAGGCGAAGGGCGGCACTCTAATCCTGCGTGGGAGCTGGGCACTCTAACCCACAACGGCGCATCTATGTTGAAATGTGTTTGTGACTTCAAACTCACCCTTTCACGTTCACTTCATCCGGAACTAGGTGCAGGGCCTTAGCCCGTGGACTGCCGGGTGACAGGGACGCGGAGGGTGGGGGCATATAGTCCAACGGACTGCGAGAAGGTGGCACCTGCCGCACATTCTTGGCTCGGAACCAATGCGGTTCCCCAAGAAGCCCTTGGGGAAAGTCTGAAACCAAACACTCAGACGTGGCAAGTAAACACTCCAGCAGGCCTCACCCTGGACCCTGCCGCTCCAAATCCCTTCCCCTTTCACCGTGCAACGGCTCTGCGGTTGCTTTGATGCTCTTGCCAGGACAGTATTATACGGCACATAGTTCATTGGGTCAATCTGCTGCAATGATGTGTGTGTGAACTCCAAAAGTCACTGCTGCAGATAAGACAGGTGAATGGACTATTGCATCGACTGAAGCGAATTGTGTGGGACCCTGTTATAATGTCGATGTTCAATTACACATTGCTATGTAGAATACTGATTGTTAAGGGTTCCATTTAGAGTCTTGTTTTATTATAATAGACCCGCACATCGCGATTTCAAATGCCATCGAACCGTCATCGTTCTGAACTTCATAAAATGTGTACCTTTGGGTTAAGGTAACAACTGACATGAAAATAAGCTGAGACTTCGGTGATACATGCCTGCATAACTCTCCTTGAGGCGATGGCAGGCGTGTATACATACCATTGCACATGACATCGTTTTTCTGCACACAATGAATCCCGTCTGCGTTTCGGGACAAGACATCTCCAGCTGAACAGTACCCGCGTGGAAATGCGGGAGCTTGGAGGGACTCATAAGAATTAATACAGAAATATACATCCATAGCGCTTTCAGCAGAGTACGTGTGTACAGGTAAGTTTATTTCTGCAAAATTCACTGTAGCCCATGCAGTGAAACAGTGACATCTAGTGGAACATGAGAGAATGCAAGTGGCTCCAGAGATGAGCCTTCATTGTGTCTCTCTCCCTTTGTTGGCAGAGTTATCAGAAGGCTCCACATTCTCATACCCCCAAATCTCTGAGCCATAGAGGGCAGCTGAGACCGCCTGTCTCTGATATAGCTCTAATGCAGGTGAGATTGCACCAGTCCTGTGACGACTAAAAAAGCCAAAATTGCCCCACTATATTTTTTCAGCATGTGACTGCCGCCCTAGCTAGCTGGTGGGCCCATCTGGGGCTAGCCTGAATTCTCACACCGAGATAGTCAAAACGTTCTACTTGTTCTATTAACTTGTTGTCAACCCGTAATTTGGAGGGCGACCCACTTTTGGTTTGATAACCATCGACTTCGTCTTGGCAGTTGATATAATGACTATCAGATGCTCTGGAACTTTCCGCTCTACCGCTCTACCAGCAGCTTCCATAGCTGTTCACGCAACACAAAATCAAATGCTGTCCTAAGATCCACGAACAATACATACAAGCACCTTTTTAATAGGACTGTTTATTTATGGATGATTAGAAATAACATAAAACACTGGTCTATGGTACCCCGTCCCTTTTGAAACCCAGCCTGGTGGACACTTATTATCCGTTTATGGTTCACCAATGTCTGGAGACATTTAAAGATTATTTTGCCAAACTGCTACCCAGCCGCATCGAAGAGGGATATAGGTCTAAAATTGTCCCTAAAATTGGCCGGGCTATCCCTACCTCCCTTTGTGTATACCGGGGTGATAACTGCCCTGTACCATGAGTTTGGGACCCTGCCTGTGGATATCACTGCCCTAAACACCTGCAGTAATAAACCGCCCAGATACTAGTCTCATCATTATAAAAATCCAACGGTATTAGGTCTGGGCCTGCTGCCTTATCATTTCTGGAGGAGGCTAAAGCTTCCACTACATCCTGCAGTGTAATACACAATGGATTAATATCTGTTCCACCTTCAATAGCCAACGAGTGGGTTTGAGGAGGGTCTGCTGCATAAAGAGTACAAACATGGGCCCTCCATCTGTCCCCACCAATGCTATCAGTCTTTTGGGGGTCCCCCTTAAGGTCACTATCGGAGACCAATTTCCAAAACAAAATGTTGTTTCTCAACTGCCAGGCATTGTGCAATCCCTCCTATTTCCCATTTAGATATTTGTTCTTTCTATCATAGAGTAGGTTTTTGTAATGGGTTCTCAAAGAACGAAGCAACAGTCTATCAATCCCAGAGGGATCTCTGAGGCATTTTTCGATGTCATTCTTTGCCACTCTACAGGAGCCATCAAACCATGCCACCCCAGTAGTTGGTTTACTCTTACGTTTCGCCCCAGTCCCCTAAACATACAGTTGCACATTTATTTTCAACATTTCAAACTAGTCAAAAATCCCAATGGGCTTACTTTCTGAATTATAGATTACCTTAACATTAGCTTAAATTGATACATACATACTCTGCTTCAACTCGGGGGTTAGGATCTTAGCCCATTTCAATGGTTTTCACACAAGGTCATTAGCCCTATTGGATCCCTTCATAGGGGTATTCCTTCAAGAGTCTTGATTTTCCAGTTTTAAATGCATAGCCCACAGGCGGTGCTCACTTTGAGACCTAACAATGTAAGCAACAGAGAAGTGAGCACAGGCTGCCCCTCCCTATCACACGTAAGTAGGTAAAACAAGGCTTTGGTAAACAACTGCAAAGTATTACTCAACAGTATTCATGGTCAGAGAGAACTTAAAACATTCAATTCAAAATCAGAGACAACATTATGGTATCTAAAGCACATATCATCCATACACTATGTGAACTGTGGTACACAGACAGCCATTGGAGATGGCTAGACTAAAAAACGTATTTCATTGACAACTGAGTCGTTATACACATACCAACGTGATGTTAGTAACAGTGTGATGAGTATTTCACTGAAAGTGTCAACATATTTGTGTTTCTGGCCAAAGATGGAGTTAGTGGATTCTGTAATATATTTCTGAAAAACACAAATTGTTGGCCCCTTTTGTGTTTTCCAGTAATATATTACAGAATCCGCTAAGTCCATCTATGTGGTGATTAACAAGTTGGCCCAAGACACGCAGAAGAAATGATAGGTGGGTGGCAAGCTTTGGTACATGGGTTCTACGTAATGGTCTCTTTTGTTCCAAAACATTTCTTCTAAATGTTATTATTTATTCTTGTTTGTAGTGTCTATCTGGAATAGTTCCCCAAAACGGGTGAACCATGAACCACACATTTTAGCACATTGCCTTGAGCTGGGTGTCCAGATGAGGACTTGGAGGGCACTAATATCTAATGAACTGATGCAAGACACAGTTTCCCCTCCTTAGCCAAAAACACAAATGTGTTGACACTTACAGTGAAATACTGATCACACTGTTACTAACATCACGTTGGTATGTGTATAATGACTCAGTTGTCAATGAAATACGTTTTTTAGTCTAGCCATCTCCAGTGGCTGTCTGTGTACCACAGTTCACATAGTATATGTATGATATGTGTTTTTGATACCGTAATTTTGTGTCTGATTTTGAATAAAATGTTTTTAGTTCTCTCTGACCATGAATACTGTGGTGTAATCCTTTGCAGTACTCACCTGCCTGTGCCCAGGCTGATGCTGAGATTAATATGTAATCAATTAATGAAGAGCCAATCACTCCAAAAAAATGTTTTTGTGGCTGGGTTGTCTGTAACAAACCTTCTGTTGCAGGCTCTAAGCTCAAGGTTAAGCAAGATTGTCAAAGTATTAGCTGCCAAAGGGTACAATGAAATTGGGCCAGGGGCCACCCTGTCAGGGATATCGCAGGCTTCATCTTGCTCCGCCCACAACCCTTCAATCAACTTAATTGGCTCCTATTGCAGGTTAAAATCACCCACTTTCATTAGAAAAGAATGTTGTTCACCCACAGCCTCATCGGCGGCTAGTGGCTTCTGAACAGATTAAATACAGGCCATTCCTGTTATGCCTGAGGGTCTGTTATAAATATTAATTAGGCATAATGTCTCTACATGGTTGAGTTTAATATACAACATAAGAACATCCGAGGACAGGGTGTCAACCCTTTTCACCTCCCAACCCTTAGAAGAGTTCATCCAGATAAGGAACCCCCCACCCCTGTCGGCCTGCCCCTCGGACACTTAGTGGCAGGATACAAAAGGACTGGTAGCCAAATAAAATAACAGGATCCAAGGCCCATGCACCCCTGCAAAGCAAGTATGTTAAAACCTCCAGGCGTGGTGGCGCGCGCCTGTAATCCCAGCATGAGTGTGGGAGGCTGAGGTTGTGGATGGGGGTTTGCGGCTGCTGTTCGCCTCCACTGGTGATCTGTGCTAGAGCTATTCTGAGTATATTCTGTGAAACCCCAAGTCATGAAGCCTGTGTTCTTTTCCTGGTGAACCCCAAGAGAAGGGGACTTGTTTCTGTGTCCGGTGGGATCTACAAAGTTCCCATTTATAAAAAAAGAGACATAAAGGACCCTTCAAACTTTCGGCCGATTGCGCTACTCGATTCCATAGGAAAACTCTATGGATCCTTACTCCTAAGGAAATTTCAAACCTGGGCTGCCTCTGCTACTTGCAACGACCATCTGCAATCAGGCTTAAAAAAAAAAACGCTGTGACAACAGGCAACATAATTTAGTATATTGAAAAGCATAGCCCTACAACTTGGTCACCGTCTCTTCGTTGTGTTCGTTGATTTCACGTAAGCTTTTGACCGCATCGATAAACATCGCCTACGGACGAAATTAAGAGACTGGAACTGTCCAGAAGAAATACTGGCCCCTATCCAAGCCCTACATCACCACACTACGATGAGGGTGCATTTAAGCCGTGAAGGAGATCTATCTGATGAAATCCCGATCACACGGGGAGTCAAGCAGGGTTGTCCCCTAGCCTCAGCTCTATTCTTAGCCTATATAGGCGACTTGCAAGAAAGCACAACTGCCACGCGTGCCTTCCCGCCCAAAATTAGAAACACTGTGATCGAACGGCTCCTATATGCCGACGGCCTCACATCATTCGACCAGACGCCAGTAGGTCTGCAATGACAACTCAACGTACTCCAAGAGTACGCAAGTGAAAATTGTCTGGAAATCAACAGAGGTAAAACCAAGATCTTGGTCCTGCAGAAAAAGACAAAGAAAATTGAAAACCTACAATGGTTCCTTGGTGACAAAGAAAATTGAAATCGTTCAGAACTTCAAGTACCTGGGAGTACAACTCGACAGCATGAAAACCGAAATCACCATGCAAAAAGTACTGTTCAAAAAGATAAAAAAACTAGCTGCTCAAGCCAAGACAATCGACCGTAAATTTTGAAAATTCTCATTGCAACGGACAATCAATTTCTATAAAATGAAAGTGGTGCCTGCTGTAACATATGGGACCGAGGCCATGCCGACCATTCCAAAGAACTTCTGGCCCAAACTGGAAGCCTCATTCTGGAAATCAGTGCTCCAGCTACCAAACTCTACTTCGGGAGTAGCAATAAGACGTGAGCTGAGCCTCCAGTCCCTGGAATGCAGGGTGACCTGCAATACACTAATGCTCTACAGGAAGTGCAGAATGGTCGACGGCACTGAAATCTTCAAAATGATCAAGCGTGAGATGGACGCAGGAAGATCAGAGATGTTAACAAACTGGCAAAAGGAAAACACCTTTCTCCTGGATTCCATCGCCTCGGATGAAGAATAGCTCATCCACAATCCATGCAGAATCCTGCGCAAAATCAAGGAAGCAGACTGGGCAAATACGACTGAATTAGCCGCAAAACAAAAACTCACCTCTCATCTGCCAGTCAACACAAAAAAGCTGAATGAGATGCAACACTTCATAAAGACATTTCCAAACAAACGAGTACGCAACTTGTTACTAAGAGCACGTTTAAATCTTTTACCAACAAACAAAATCCTGTACATCAGAGGTTTATCATCAACAGCCAACTGTTGTTTCTTTCAAGACAGCGTGCCTCCACTGCATGAAACAATTCGTCACCTCTTGATGGTTTGTACCGAGATGCGTACAATAAGACAACAGTACATTCCCCATGCATCAAGAGCAGATCCACTAATGGAAGAAGAGACGTGGTGGTGTAGGCTCACAGGAGGCGACAGAACCAGCTGGCAAATAGGCACCGCAAAAATACTCTAACACATTGTGACCAATCTACTTAAAGACAAGTAGTGATTTGACGTCCACATCGTCACATAACCACAACAGTCAACAAGACACGAACCATAGTCAAGCAACTTTTGGGACAAGTTTTTGGAGTTTTGAAATATACAAAGAGTCACTTATATTGTAAAAATCTCATTTTGATTAAACAATAATAAAAAAAAACACCAATAAAACCAGTCCACATAGGATGATCCAAATGCCTATTCACTCCAGAAATGTTGCAAGAGAGCTCCTGTGTCCCTGCTGGCCTCTCTTTAGGCACACACCTTGATCAAGTCAATTGAATTCCTCTAGATTAGGTTGGCTCAAGGTCAAGGGCTGATGGTAGCCAGCAGGTGCTCGCTGGCAGATCTCCCTTGATCTTCCCCCATAAGCTGGTAACGACTCAACACAGAAGCCAGAGCAGGTTAAGCGAGGCCCCTGTAACCTGCCGCCCTGTCCCATCCCCCTGGGCCATTGTAATAGACCTTTGATGGAAGCTCGAGTGAGAAGGGGCACTGTGGGGTAGAGACATCAGCGTCTGACTTAGTGCCTCTCCAAACAATGTCACTGAGGATACCAACTCCGCTGGGGGGATGTCCGGGTGGGTCTTCCTAATATTAGAGGCTGGGAAATGGTCCTGTCACAGTGGTTACCCACAGGGAGTACCAGCACACATCAACTGCTCCACTTGGAAGGCCTCAATCACATATTCCTGTGTTGCTGCCTCAACACGCAGGAAGTGGTTTGAAGCACAAGATTTTAATCGATTTTTGTTTTCAGTTCAGAGGTTTGCATTCTAGAGTAGACAGGGGATGGGACCTGCCTGGGCATCATGCTGGGCTGAACATGCACCCATGTTAGCCTCATTACCGGGTGTAGCCTAGGAGCCATGGTTATTGATTTGACTGTTGGCCATAATGGCTTCTGCCACCTTTCCGAGTGTAAGCTTAAGAGATTTCTGGTCCGCTGCCATCTTTGAGCAGAGAAAAAATAAGGCCTCAGTTTTAGAATAAAATTAATTGAAGGGGGTATTAGAACATCTGCTTGAGTGGAGATGGGCCTAGTCAGAGCTGTTGGGGATGTAACCATGTCTGCAAAATCTCCTTCCGTAGAGGGAGCCTCATGGCTTAAGTTTGCTGCCACCATGTTGAGGCTCGATGCTATGCTAGCACCAATTGCCGGCGCAGTATTTGCCAAGGCAGAGGCCATAGAATTTCACCTTATGTTCACACACACATGAAGGAGAGATCCATTGTTGTCAATTGATGGCAGGCTGTTATCTAAGTTATTCACAGAATCAATATCAGCAGCAGTAGCCCTGCCAGTAGCTCCTTGAATATTCACGGAGGAGAAAGCGCTGGGTGGCTTTGATAAAGAAAATAATGGGTCCAAGGCCAGTGAATTCATAGAGGAATCTTCAAAATATCCAGTAATCCTCCTTTAGACCCCAGTAGGGCAATTGTTCTTGCTCTCTTAGATCGTAGAGCTGATGTTAGCTTGTCTCTAGATTTAACAGGAGACCTAAGAAGCTTCCCCACCTGGGGACCCTCACTTCAAAGGCTCTGCCTGCGTGGTTTTTTCATAATCACAAAAAGCCTTCCGCTATGCCAACAAGCAAGTGATGAGCAAATGAGGGCAAATGGGGGCTTTCTTCAGCTGGCCACATTACACAGCTGACTCACACTGCTTACACTGCTTTACCTTGCTTTACGGTGTGGTCAGAGACGCAACTGCGTCTCCATCGCTCCAAGGAACGTATCTGTTCACCTGCTCTGAAAGCTGTAAAAGCTATGAAAAGAAAAAAAAGCTCCTCACAGCAATTTTGGTGCAGTATATACAATTTTTTCACCAGTGCTGCGCGAGAGCCTTTCACTCATTTGTGTTATTTTTTTTTCCTTCCAGGACTGAAGCCACGTACACAGCCTCCCTCACCCCCCAGCTCGAGTTTTTGGGTTTTCAGGATGACAAAGCTGCCTTGCTGCTTTGCTCGATGGCTTGATGGCTCGGTTCACCTCTGGCAACCGCAGCGGTCGTGTTGCGGACTGATTAGAATAGAGGACCTTGTGGCGTCAAGTCGCACCAACAAGGAAGTGAAATTATGACCGCTTCCGACACCACTCAAGTAGTTGTATGGAATGATATTTTCGATCTGTGCCATAACCTTTAACATAACTTTGTAGGTTAATTGTCTGTGCCAACAAAGATAGCCAGTAAGAAGCAAAGAGCTCAAAATATGGCTATCGAGCAAAGTCAGAACAAACAAAATGTGATCCTGTTACTCCATCTCAACAGGCTGGGGCTGGCCTATAAGGCAATAGGGCAATGCCCAAATCAAAAACGCAAAATGCTAGTGTGAGCACTTTTTTTGTTCAAAGTAGGCCTCTTTTTTGGCCAATATGTGCATGTTCGATGAGTTACTTCACCATGTGGCTAGTAGTTTTGACCAGCATTGCTGAATACATATTCTTTAAAATGCATCACATTTTATCAACAAAAAAACCCTTGCGTACTATATAAACAGTCTGCCACAAAAGGAATGAATTGCCATTTGCAACTGTGAGCCACTTTTTCGTTGGTGCCCGAAACTATTTAATGCCACACTCCGACACTGCGTCTCGACAAGATGTAAATGGTTACCATTACAAAATAAGCCATGCTGTTTATGGCATTGGAATTTAAAACACACAGAGCAGTCTTTGAAATAACTGCCACATCAGGGGATCATTTTAGACAAGCATTGCCAAAACATATTTTTTTGTTGCAGTCATATGTCAGTCTCTCTTTAATTCCTCGTTAAATGTCATGTGATGACTAAAGACCCACGCCAAGGTTCACACAAGGATAAGTTATAATAATCATACAGAAAAGAGATACACACAAAAAATAGGTGAATAATGGCACATCAATGATGCATATATGTGGTCATGCACTAGGAGTTTTGTAAAGCATCACATGTCATTGTTTGGGCAATGCAGAGCCATTGATGGTGCAGGAAAGAAGGAGAGTAGTAAGAATCCACCTGAATGTGGGGGATGGTCCCTGATCTGTGGGCAGGAAGACCTCTGTCAAAGGCCAGGACGAGTAATTCACGTTTTAATAGTGTTCGGAAGCGCATAGAGTTAAGTTCCTCTCCTTCTGTGGGTTTCAGGTCATTCCCATGCACTCCCCTGGAGCGGCCTGCATGTTTGATTTGATAGATCAACGCAGTGCTGTGTAGCTAGCTCTGGAAAAGATCCGGGGCTACGCTAATGTCTGGACTGCCGAGACTCGGGGCTAGCTAGTCTTTCGGTTGTTGGCCCTGAGATTCTATCCGGGGCTATAGAGAAAGGACCCAGGGCTAAAGCCCCCTCATCCTGCCCCCCTAGCAACGCCTCTGAGATCAAGTGTGCATTGGTCGATCAGAGGTTTCTGACTGGTGCATAGAGAGTGGGAGGTTTCTAAAGGTGACCTGGTCCTTTTCGCCAGTACACCTTGCACACAGTGCAGAGTGTAATGACTATGATTCTTGATTCCACGGTGATCCAGTGGAGAGCTTTCACATCAGGTTTTAAGTGTGCCTGATTCAGAAGGTTTAGGGACATTGTGCAGCTTGCTTTTAAGGTTTGTGTAGCTTTCTCGTGAGTTGTCTATGTGTAGAGTGTGTAGTCGCACCCTCACCAGGGCTCTCATCAGTTCCACACAGTGATAATTTTGGAGAAACTGTAGGATTATCCAGTGCAATAACATTTGGAAGTTGACACCATTTGGAAGTTGAAACCTTTATTTGTCTTGGGAGGATAGCTCAGGGGCAACATGCTTGTCTTGGAAGCAAGACAATGCGGAGCAACACAGGTTAGATCCCCGGTCCATGCATAGAAACCTCAGGGTATTAAGCGCGTTATAAATATTCACCAATAATTACAATTACTTACTGTGATGCTGGAAATGCATCGGAGGGCAGGGCCTCCGTATCCGTGTCCTTTACTGCCTTTTTATCAAGTGTTCTGTCGTGTTTTCCACGCAGGAGTTCATGTGGGACTCCTGGCGGTGCAGCTCTCTCTCTTTTAGTCTGGTGAACAGACCCATGGGATACCCTTACGGCACCCATGGGTGGGAGTACAACCCTGTGCCCCTAGTGTATGTTTTTGAGCACCTGTGGGTGGCTCGCAGAGCAGGGTATGGGCTGGTGGCAGCTCCATGCTGAATTTGACAAGTGCTCTGAGTATCCTCCATTTTGGGATACCCAGGCCCTGCCACTGGGATCGGTTGAGTCCTGATAGCAAACAAGATGGCCCCTGTGGCCTCTTGCTTTCTATTGTCGGTTACCTTGTTTTCCCAAAGTCCTGGGAAGCCCTGACTCTGTCCCTTCCCCCTGACTGGCTGTTGGGTGGAAGTTCCATATATGGTGTTGTTGTGAAGTCCAGTCCAGACTGGCTGGAGCCTTTCCAGGGACTGTATGTTGTGGGTACACCCTGTAGGTGGGACCTGGGTGAATGGAGTGTGTGACCAATATGCACTTCTTGTTGTGGCTGTCTGGTTTCTGGTATGAGAGACAAATACTGAGACAGCCCTGCCCAAAACTGGCCTGAATGCAGTGTGTAGTGTTGAATGGTTGGTTACTTGTCCCAATCCACATTCCTTTTTGTGAGTGTCTGAGAGGGAGGAGGATGGCTTGAATGCACTGTGTGCCTGATTGGCTGACTGACTGCATGAATGCCCTTCTGTATGATTGGCTGCTGCGTGTGACCCAGCAGTGTGGATGAGAGACAGGATAGTATATCTAGGGACCTCTCACCAATGGAAATTGGTCAGAAGCTGTGTCTACACTTGAAGAGTAACTGGAACTGCTGATCCTCGACGCCCAGCTGGAAGAAGAAGACTTGCTGTTGCATTTGCTTTGACCTGATCTGAAAGCTGCCGAATTCGTCGAAGACTGATCCGAGAGAGGACCTGGTATGGCGCCCTCTTCCCGTGTTCCGAGGGACCATCGAGCACCGCTAGCCTTCGCCGAAGCTCCCTGGAAGTCAGACCCTTGAAAGGCTGCCGACCCGAGACGGGACTGCCGAGGAGAACGAAGCAAAGCACGGGGACTTCACTGCTGCCGAAGCCTATTGCCATTGACCAGGGTTCGCAGGTTTGTGCAACCGCTGGAGGGCCATCGAAGTTGTGTTGCCCAGCCATGGGGACCACCTGACGCCGTGCCGCCGACGACCGGAGCCGCCCGCTCCGTTGCCTAAGAACATTTGAATCGAAGGACCCCCTTGTCCGCAACGTCGACCGCTTTGTCCTTGTGGAGAAAGTCAAGGCCGCTGACGCACCGAGGAGAATCCACCATTGGGTTTCCCGCCACCTGAAGGCCACAAAGACTTCGACGACTCAACGCCCTTGCTGGGCCACAGTTCTTCTGAAACTCTTTGCAGTCCTGAACAATCAATCGCAGAGGTGCCCCGCACACCTCATCCTCGCAGGACGTCGCTAACGAGCACCGCCTGGATCGACGTCGTGGTCTTGGCACTCTCGAACTTCTCATTGATGCCGTCGACAGCAAGTTCACCTTCTTCGATGCCTCTCGACGATCCGTGGCTCCTGCTTTAAAGGGAGTCACTCAAGAAGGACCCTTCGACGCGTCTTCGAAGAACTCTACTCCACCAGGTACATTGGGGGGTAAAAACATTATACGAGAGAACAAGACTATTGAACAATATATGGTCTGGGCTTGTGCTATATATCTTTATTTTACAGGTTGCCCAGGTGGGGGGATCTCCACCCAGAACTGTGTCTAGTGGTAGGGGCCAGAAATCTGCCTATTGTTTCAACCATCTTGCTTTCTTTCCTATCTCTATTGCTGGTGTCCTTGTTATTGATCTGTGTGACATTCTAACAGTATAGTTGATGCACTTTAATGAGATCTGATAATATTGGTGGTACCCCTTTAGAATTGTATATATTTACCATTGTTGATTTCCGAGTACAAAGTGCGTTATTGTGATCGTGTACATACCTTTGAATATGAATTATATAAAGACTGTGTTTTCAGTAATACAGTGTGTGGACATTCCTTTGTGAGGGTTCGGGGACTACACTGTACTTAAGAAACAGCCTGCATCACCTACTGAGAAGCTAGGCCTTGATTGCTCTTCCATTGCTACCTTATAGAGAATCTTGGCTGGGGTCCTCTGTGCCTCTCCTCTACCATATAGAGAGCAGAAGTACAGACACCCCCAACCGGTATCTTTACACTGGTGGCAGCGGTGGGATGCTTATGGTTTTGAGAATCAGTGTATAACCGTGCCACTTGCAAAATATCTGCACTTTATTAAATTAAGGTTTAGTTGTGTACAAAATAACTGCATTACAAGCAATGGAGTCTATTGCAAATGGTAAATTGAGTAGGATGAGCTTAGAGGCTCTCCAGAGTGCTTGTGAAGCCAGGGAGTTAGACTTTGTGGATAAGTCTAGGGCTGAGCTGATAGCTGCCCTGGTGGACTACCAGACTGATGGTGAAACTCTTGATGAGGGGGGGGGGGAATGCAAAAAATTAGGACTCTGCTCCTGGGGGTTCTACTGAATCTGTTTCTGGGAATGCCACCCTTCCTGCTGCCTCTGTTCCAAACCCCAGCACTGCTCTTCAGAGGGAAGCCCTGAAGATTGAACTTTTAAAATTGGAGCTACAACGGGAACAGTTAGCCTTTCAATACAAAAAGTTGGCAACCGAAGCTGAGTTGAAGAAAGAGGAGTTGGCACAGCAAGTGATACTCAAAGGTAGGGAGCACCAAAGAATCCAGCTAGAGAAAGCTAGAGTGGAGACTTCAGCTAAACCAGTTGAGAGTGGCAGGTCCCCAGCCACCAAGTTTATGAAAGATTTGGTTGGTGTGTTTGTGGAGGATTCTGATATCCTTCAATGGATTGAAGCATTTGAAATGGCTTGTGCAATTCATGATGTTGACAAATGAGATTGGGCTAAGTGTTTGTTAAGCAGAGTGCCTCAAACTGGGTATGACTGTATTCTGAAGCTGAGTGTGGAAGACAGGGGTCAGTATGAGTGTATGAAGTCTGTTTTAATTGCCAAGTTTGGCAAGACACCTACCCAATACCTTAAAAGGTTCAGGTATTTTAAGAAAAGAGAGAATGTGTCTTGGGTTGACTGGGTGAGTGCTGCGCACATGAACATGATGGGGTGGATTGATGGTTACAAGGTGAAAACCTTTGTTGAATTGTCCCACCTGTTGTTTTTTGAGCATTTTTCCGAAGCCTGTTCACTGGAGCTGCGTCAGTATGTTGCTGACCAGAACATTTTGGATCCCTTTAAGCTGGCTAGGCTGGCTGACAAGTGGGTCTCCCACCGGGTGTCCCCTAAGGACTTCAGTGGGAAGGACAAGGACAAAGAAAAGGGGGCCTCTCAGAAAGCTGGGGAGTCTCAAAAGCAGTCACAGTCGGGTAAACCTAAACCCTCCTCTCCTAAAACCCAAAAACCTAGTGGGGATAAGTCATCTGTGGGTGGGAATAAGAGTAGTGGTCCACCTACTGCAAAGCAGGCTCCCAGTGGTTCCAGTACCATAGCCCATACTCCCAGCACTTGTTGGGATTGTGGGGCTCTGGATCACAAGAGGGGTGACTCCAAGTGTAAAAGTAAGGCACTTGGAGTACAGGCTGTAAGACTGACCTACCCTTACCCCATGTCTTAGGTGGAGGTCACTGTCCTCCCCTCCTCTACAGGGACCACATTTGGTGCTCCTGTGTAGATTTCCTTAGTGTCCTTTGGGGGCTGGGACCAGTACGCGGAAGTACTGGTGACTATCCCACAGAACACCCGTAGATTTCTGAGAAGTGTCCTCCTGAATGGCCAGCCTTCTACTGGTTTGAGAGACACTGGGGCAAGCATGACAGTGGTGGACAGGACCCTGCTCAAGCCAGAGGACTATGTAGGTGTTCCTCTGAGAACCACCAGGTTAGCTGGTGGGCCTCCCAAATTATCACCTGTAGCCTTAGTCACACTCATAATTGGAGACAAGACAGCAAAGCTTCCTGTCCTGGTTCAGGACAATGTCCCAGCTAACATTCTGTTAGGTAATGATCTAGTAGAGTTGGGGTTCATCTCGAAGGGTCTTCCCATGACTGCTGCTGCAGTCACTAGGTCACAGGTGACACAGGGTCTGGCTGTAAGTCAGGTACCCGAGCCAAAGGCGAGGCCTAAGGCAAGAAGAAGGAAGAACAAGAAGGCCACCTCTGTGGAGGGAGCTCCTTCTCTTCCTGTTGTTCCTACAGCCCCCATTAGGATCCATGCTCTGGACAGGCTGGGTCCAGTGATAAACCCTGTCTCAACTCCTGTGGGAGAAGAGCCAGAAGACTCTCCTGTGGGAGAGGTTCCCAACCCGGTGGATCATTCCGACCTTCAATGCTTGTTAGCTGAAGGGGGACCCTCCTGGGCAGACTTCTGTAAGGGACAGAGAGAGTGCCACTCTCTTGAGGGTCTAAGGAAACAAGCCCTGTCCCAGGCACAAGGAGAAGTGCCTAGGACCTTCCGGATATATTGGGAGGGTGAGCTCCTTGTTAGTGAGCCCACTAAGCCTGAACCTGGTGCCCTCAAGAGGTTGGTGGTACCCCAGGTTTACAGGCCCTTCCTACTGCAGTTGGCGCATGAGGTGCCCTTAGCTGGTCATCTTGGTACCAGGAAGACTAAGCAGAGGCTCTCTGCCCATTTCTATTGGCCTCGGATGGGAGTAGAAGTGGAGTCCCACTGCAGGACCTGTCCAACTTGTCAGTTGTCTGGCAAGACTGGATGCAGTGTCATTGCCCCGCTGCAGCCATTGCCAGTGGTTGACACACCATTTGAGAGGGTGGGCATCGACATTGTCGGTCCCCTGGACCCTCCCAGTTCAAGTGGACATCGGTAGATCCTGATCTTGGTAGATCATGCCACCAGGTACCCTGAGGCTATACCCCTTCGGACTGTAACTGCCAAGGTGGTTGCCAGGGCTCTCCTGGGCATTTTCACCCGTGTTGGATTCCCTAAGGAGGTTTTCTCTGACAGAGGATCCAACTTCATGTCTAGTTATATGAAAACCATGTGGAAAGAGTGCGGAGTAACCTACAAGTTCTCCACCTCTTACCATCCCCAGACCAATGGTCTGGTTGAGAGATTTAATAAAACTCTCAAGGGCATGATAGGTGCTTTGGAAGAGACCCTAACAAGGAAATGGGATCTCCTCCTGCCATTCCTGCTGTTTGTTTACAGAGAGGTACCTCAAGAGGGTGTTGGTTTCAGCCCCTTTGAGTTACTCTTTGGACATCCCGTGAGGGGGCCCCTTGCCTTGATCAGAGAAGGTTTGGAAGCCAACCCTCCAGGTCCCGCCAAGCAAGTGGGGGACTATGTGTTAGGCCTCAGACGGAGGATGACACAGATGATGGGTCAGGCAACAGCGAATCACCAGGCGAGCCAGGAATTGAACGAGTACTGGCATGACCTTAAAGCATTGCAAGTGGATTGGACTCCGGGACAGGAGGTCCTCGTGATGGAGCCTACCAGGCCTCGGGCATTGGCAGATAAATGGAATGGACCCTTCAGGATAATCTACAAGATGGGCAAGGTCAATTATCTGGTTGGCATGGGAATCCCAGAGGTATCCCCTCAGGTATTCCATGTTAATAGGCTCAAGCCTTTCCACAGGCGAGCAGAAGTCTCATGTCTCTTGCTAGCTTCAGAGCAAGAAGAGGATGAGAGTGAGCCCCTTCCTGATTTGCTGTATAGCAACCCTCAGGATGGCTCAGTGGAGGGAGTGCATATCTCTCCAGATTTGACAACAGAGCAGCAGAGGGCCTGCAGGGCTTTGCTCCAATAGTATGCCTCTCTATTTTCACGGACACCAGGCCTTACAATGTGGTGTAAGCACGAGATTGACACTGGTGACAGCGTACCTGTCAAAAGCAGGAGCTACCATATGTCAGATACTGTTAAGAACCACATCCAGGCTGAGGTCGCCAAGATGTTGGATCTGGGTGTTATTGAACCTTCAACCAGCCCCTGGTCCAGTCCCGTGGTCGTTGTCCCCAAGGCAAGTTCCCAGGCAGGTACCAAGGATTGGAGGTTCTATGTGGACTACAGAGGAGTCAATGCCATCACCAAAACTGACGCGCACCCATTGCCCCGGGCTGATGAGCTCGTGGAGACCATAGGTGCTGCCAAATTTGTGATCAGCTTTGACCTTACCTCAGGCTATTGGCAAATAGCTCTGACGGACCATGCCAAGGAAAAGACGGCATTCTCAACAACAGAGGGACTCTACCAGTTTAGGGTCATGCCTTTTGGGCTGAAGAATGCCCCTGCCACCTTCCAGAGATTGGTCAACCATGCGCTCAGTAGGCTGGAAGCCTTTTGTGCGGCTTACTTAGACGACATCGCCGTCTACAGTTCCATTTGGGAAGAGCATTTGACACATCTGGGTAACGTTTTGCAGGCCTTGAAAAGTGCTAACATCACTATCAAGGCCACCAAGTGCCAGATAGCTCAGGGGAAAGTCACATATCTTGGTCATGAGGTAGGGGGTCAAATCCAACCTCTCCCCAGTAAGGTACAGGATGTACAAAACTGAGAGACTCCCACTACTCAAACGCAGGTGAGAGCCTTTTTGGGCCTCACTGGGTATTATCACAATTTTATGGCGGACTATGGAACCATAGCTGCACCCCTGACAGCTTTGACTTCAACCAAACAAACTAGGGAGGTTAATTGGACTGAAGAGTGTCAGAGGGCCTTTGATGGCTTGAAAGAAAGTCTGTGTAGGGCACCTGTGTTGTGTGCGCCTGACTACAGCCGACCCTTTATCGTCCAGATGGATGCCTGCGACACCCGAATTGGAGCTGTCTTGTCCCAGTTAGATGACAAAGGGAGGGAACATCCTATCATCTTCATCAGTAGACAACTCAAGGATAGAGAGCTTAGGTGGACTACTGTTGAGAAGGAATGTTTCAGTATAGTTTGGAGCCTTAGGCATTTTAGGCCCTACCTTACGGGTTCTACCTTCAAGGTCCAAACAGATCATAAGCCCCTGACATGGCTTATGCAGATGAAGGGTGAAAACCCAAAACTGCTCAGGTGGTCCATTAGCCTGCAAGGGCTAGACTTCACCATAGAGCACAGACCAGGGAAGAGTCACGATAATGCAGATGGCCTTTCCAGTAGGTATGTTGACCGCCTGGATGAGGGTGTCTATCCCGTGTTAGATTAGGCACCCTCCACCTCATTCTGGGGGGTCGACTGTGATGCTGGAAATGCATCGGAGGGACAGGGCCTCTGTATCGTTGTCCTTTACTGCCTTTTTATTGTGTGTTCTGTCATGTTTTCTGCGCAGGAGTTCATGTGGGACTCCTGGCGGTGCAGCTCTCTCTCTTTTGGTTTGGTAAACAGACCCATGGGATACCCTTACGGAACCCATGGGCGGGGGTACAACCCTGTGCCCCTAGTGTATGTTTTTGGGCACCTGTGTGTGGCCCGCAGAGCAGGGTATGGGCTGGTGGCAGCTCCATGCTGAATTTGACAGGTGCTCTGAGTATCCTCCATTTTGGGATACCCAGGCCCTGCCACTGGGATCAGTTGATTCCTGATAGCAAACAAGATGGACCTTTGGCCTCTTGCTTTCTATTGCCGGTTACCTTGTTTTCCCAAAGTCCTGGGAAGCCCTTACTCTGTCCCTTCCTTCTGACTGGCTGTTTGGGTGGAAGTTCCATATATGGTGTTGTTGTGAAGTCAAGTCCAGACTGGCTGGAGCCTTCCCTGTGACTGTATGTTCGTGGTACACCCTATAGGTGGGACCTGGGTGAATGGAGTGTGTGACCAATATGCACTTCTTGTTGTGGCTGTCTGGTTTCTGGTATGAGAGACAAAGACTGAGACAGCCCTGCCCAAAACTGGCCTGAATGCAGTGTGTAGTGTTGAATGGCTGGGTACTTGTCCCAATCCACATTCCTTGTTGTGAGTGTCTGAGAGGGAGGAGGATAGCCTGAATGCACTTTGTGCCTGATTGGCTGACTGACTGCATGAATGCCCTTCTGTATGATTGGCTGCTGCGTGTGACCCAGCAGTGTGGATGAGAGACAGGATAGTATATCTGGGGACCTCTCACCACTGGAAATTGTTCAGAAGCTGTGTCTACACTTGAAGAGTAATTGGAACTGCTGATCCTCGACGCCCAGCTGGAAGAAGAAGACTTGCTGTTGCATTTGCTTCGACCTGATCTGAAAGCTGCTGAATTCGTCGAAGACTGATCCGAGAGAGGACCTGGTAAGGCGCTCTCTTCCCGTGCTCCGAGGGACCATTGAGCACCGCTAACCTTTGCCGAAGCTCCTTGGAAGTCAGACCCTCAAAAGGCTGCCGATCCGAGACGGAACTGCCGAGGAGAACGAAGCAAAGCACCCGGACTTCACTGCTGACGAAGTCTATTGCCGTCGACCAGGGTTCGCAGGTTTGTGTAACCGCTGGAAGGCCGTCGAAGTTGTGTTGCCCAGCCGTGGGGACCACATGACACTGTGCCGCCGACGACCGGAGCTGCCCGCTCCGTTGCCTAAGAACATTTGAATCGAAGGACCCCCTTGTCCGCAACATCGACCGCTTTGTCCTGCGGGAGAAAGTCAAGGCCACCGACGTGCCGAGGAGAATCCGCCGGTGGGTTTCCCGCCACCTGAAGGCCACAAAGACTTCGACGACTCAACGCCCTTGCTGGGCCACAGTTTTTCTGAAACTCTTTGCGGTCCTGAACAATCAATCGCCGAGGTGCCCCGCACACCTCATCCTCGCAGGACGTCGCTGACAAGCACCGCCTGGATCGACATCGTGGTCTCGGCACCCTCGAACTTCTCATTGACGCTGTCGACTGCAAGTTCACCTTCTACGACACCTCTCGACGATCCGCGGCTCCTGTTTTAAAGGGAGTCACTCAAGAAGTATCCGTCGACGCGTCTTAGAAGAACTCTACTCCACAAGGTACATTGGGGGGGTAAAAACATTATAGGAGAGAACAAGACTATTGAGCAATATATGGACTGGACTTGTGCTATATATCTTTATTTTACAGGTTGCCCAGGTGGGGGGATCTACACCCAAAACTGAGTCTAGTGCTAGGGGCCAGAAATCTGCCTATTGTTTCAACCATCTTGCGTTCTTTCCTATCTCTATTGCTGGTGTCCTTGTTATTGATCTGGGTGACATTCTAACAGTATAGTTGATGCACTTTTTGAGATCTGATAATATTGGTGGTACCACTTTAGAATTGTATTTATTTACTATTGTTGATTTCCGAGTACAAAGTGCGTTATTGTGATTGTGTACATATTTGAATATTAATTATATAAAGACATGTATGCGGACGATGTCCTCCTGTACTTGAATAACCCCCGGCTCAACGCACACGTCGCGCTCGATATCCTCGACAACTACTCCCGATACTCCGGAATAACATTCAGCAAATTGAAGTCTTGTGCGTTTCCGCTGGCGAGACTTAGGGGCCTGGCTGAGTCAGACCTCCCAGACGTCGGGATACGATGGCAACTAGAGCACTTTAAATACCTGGGAATTGACGTGTGCCATACCCCAGCTCTCACACATGACCATAACACGGAAAAAGCTGTTAGGACCCTTCGCAAATCCATGAACTTTTGGTCGAAGCTACCACTGGCGGTAATGGGCAGAGCCGCAATAGTCAAAATGATAATTCTCCCCCGCATCTTGTACCACTTCACGAATGTATGCTTTTACATCAGGCCGCCTTTCTTCAAAAAATTGGACTCTCTCATCAAGGACTTCATATGGGGGTCCTCCAGACACAAGATCTCCCTCCCCACACTCACGCTCCCGCACAAAGAAGGTGGGATACAACTACCGGATCTACAAAGGTACTATCTGGCCGCACAGCTCAGTCACACAACGAAATGGCTTTCTGATGAACTTTCGTCGGAAACGAAGCTCCTCCGTAACCCGACTTCCAGGCTGTTCCCCAGGGAGATGCTTTGGAACCCGTTGAAACAAGCTTCAGGAGTCCCCATGATTGTCACCTTGGGCCGGCAGGTGTGGGCCAGAACCGGCTCTCTCCGACAACTAGAGCACCCCTACAACCCCAGTGCCCCCATCCTGGCTGACGTGTGCAAGACCCACGCAGACTTAGCGACAGCGAGACAATGGGAGAGAGCTGGAATCTACACATGGGGGGATCTGTTCGAAGACGACATGTTCAGAGAACTCGAATCCCTACAAGCCAATGAAGGCATTTCAAACTCCCAGTTCTTGTGGTACCATCGCCTCAAGCGAACGGCAAAGGCACAATGGCCCGTTTGGCCGGAGGAACCCCCATCGGACCCCCTTCTTCAGGAGATGTACGACCTGGCAGATGGCTGGAGACCGGTCTCCCGCTTATATGCCAAGCTGAACGACAGACCCAACCCAAAAAGCACGCCCCTGAGACAAAAATGGGAATCCGACCTGGGGGTCCCGCTCACCGACGGCGAATGGGAGCGAATACTTCTATACCCCAAAGAGGTGTCGAGGAATACCAGATTTAAACAAGTCCAGTTAAATGTCCTATACCGGACATACATGACTCCGCTAAGAGTTGCCACCTTCAACAATCGTGCACTTCCGCACTGCCCCTGGTGCGGTAACGACAAGGCGGACTTGATCCATATGTTTTGGACCTGCACCAAGACTGCGCACTTCTGGTCCATGGTGGAACGTACATGCACTGAGGCGGGGCTCACAAGATACGAGTGGAACCCAAAGGAATGCCTGCTGGGAGCCCATCCCAGACCCAGTAAACACAAGCATCAGGTCAAACTAATGGACCTTGCTTGCATCCTTGCGAAGAGGTCCGTAGCGATGGCATGGAAATCCCCAAGGGGCCCTAGACACGGACGTTGGCTCAAAGACCTGGAAAAGTGGACGGAGGCTGAGACTAGGGCCTGGCAGGATGGCATTCGCTCGAACGATGACGACTCCAATGAAGCTCTGGACTCATGGAAGGCCCTGGTGCGTGACATTCAATTCGCCTCCGACCACAAACCCCCCTGAATTTTCGCTCCTAACAGAATACCGCCTGTGACTGGTTTCCAAGAATGGCCAACACCATATCCAGCCCCCCACGACCACGGACTTGCTGCACTCCGAACCCCCCCCCTCCGCCCCCCACCACGGACGATACACTGCTCTATGAAGGCTGTGGAAGTTAAGTAGTTAATTAGTCAATTTGTTTTCAGTTGGTTGTTAAGTCACTGTTTGTTGTTTGTTTTGCACCTTTATAAATGCCAATAAAATGTTTTAAAAAAAAAAAAAAAGACTGTGTTTTCAGTAATACAGTGTGTGGACATTCCTTTGTGGGGGTTCGGGGACTACACTGTACTTAAGAACTAGCCTGCATCACCTCCTAAGAAGCTAGGCCTTGATTTCTCGTCCATTGCTACCTTATAGAGAATCTTGGCTGGGGTCCTCTGTGCCTCTCCTCTACCATATAGAGAGCAGAAGTACAGACACCCCCCACCGGTATCTTTACACTTACTCATTGATTTGAGTGACAAAGGATAACTTGTTAATAATATCACTCCAACAAAATGATTGCTGGATCTGTGTAGCCATAGAAACCTTTGGTTGAGGCATCTAGTAATGTCTCAGGACGTTCTTAAATTGGATGTGAATTTGGGTGTCATTGGCAACCTTTGCAACTGCACCTAGTGTAGGTGAAGGACTTGAACAAGAGGGTGCATGTACACATTAGGGACCTGGACATGGACCTCAGCAACGCATGATATTTCAGAGCATCTAATCCAAACCTGGTGATTTATATTAAGAAGGCAGATGTGGCTACATCCCAATGCAATGCAACACCCGTCAACCTACCCAATTGCTTAGTCTGTTTGGCAGCATGGCGTGGCGTGACGAGTAGCCCAATAATCCTATTGGGATCAACTAAATACTCCCACTACCTGCACTCGTTTACTCTGAAATAATAAAAATAATCACACATTGGGGGTCATTACGACCCGGGCGGTAAGGGATTACCGGTACCGGTAAGGGCGCCGGTACCGGTAATCCCTTACCGCCCTATTACGAGGTCCCTTTGCGGGTCCTCCCTTAATGCCTGGTTTTACCAGGCGTTAAGGACGGGACCCGCAAAGGGACTTTGGAGGTAATAAAGGTACCGCAATTAGCGGTACCGTTATTACCGCCTTCCCCATTCCCATTGAGCCCTATGGGGGCTCAAATGGGAATGGGGAAGGGCCCTGGTGAATGGGGAATTACAGCCCCGTCAACCTTGGAATGGGGCGGTAATACCTCCATTCACCAGGGCGGAGTCGGTATGGGTTTGGAGGCAGCCATGGCGCTAATAGCGCCATGGCTGCCTCCAAACTCGTAATGACCCCCAATTTATCAAATTATTTAATGTTCATTTAATCTGTTTATACATTTGGCTCCTATGGATATATCGTGTCATTTTCATCCACATCAAAAAGTACATGCAGTGTCATCTTGACTCTCGCATACTGGTGCAAACATGTCCCTTTATGAATTGCTCTGTGTGCTGCTGCGGGAATGGCTCCTCATGATGACTGTATCGTAACGGAGGACCACCAAGGCAGCCTGCTGGACCTCTTCCAGGAATAAGATTAGTTACGCTCTCATGTTACCAAGTGTTGTTTCAATTGCTCTCGTTGGACTGGAAGCAGATCATTGGTCATGAAGGATGATGTTGTGCTCAATATACTCTTGAAGCTGTCTGGGTGCCATGGTCCCCAAAGATTTGCTGGTGACGTACAAACAGGATATTGGTTGATAGTTGGCTTGATTCTGGGGATCTGCCAAGTGTTTTTTCAGGAGGGCTGGCAGGGCAGAGTACATAGAGTCAGGGGCAACACTTCAAGTGAGATACATTAAGCAGTACAATAATCTTTTCTGAGTGAGTAGGAAGTCATTGTGAGTTTCTGGGAAAGGTTTGCCGGGAAGATTTGATGCTTTGGTTTGAGGAGCCAGGCCTGAAGGCTCCTCAAATTCCAGTGGTTTCCATGTTGTGAATGCTGACCTTTGAAGTGCAGGGTTGATAAGGGGAAGGGTTATGATGACTGCTCAGGATTGTTTTTGATAGACTTCCAGATAGTGATTTTTTCAAATAAAAAAAATCCCCAGAGGCTTCATTACAGAAGCGTTGCACCAGTGCATGTTCAGTTGTGCACAGTATTTGCTCAAGGGCAAAGAATCTCTAGTGCAAAACATATTCTTTCAATGCATTTTTGCACCAAGGCAATGTTTCACTTGTGCTAATACCATACCGTGGGCCTCATTACGACCCTGGCGGAGAACCATGGTGCAATTTGCACCATGGTCCATGGCGCTAAGCTGCCAACTCTGCCATGGTGGTTGGCGGACTTACCGCCCCATGCCGACCTTGGCGGGGCGGTAAGTCCCCAATCCCCATTTACCCTTCCCCATTCCCATTTTTGCCCCATAGGGTATAATGGGAGTGGGGAAGGCGTTCATTACGCCACCGTAAATTACGGTGGCGTAATTAACAACAAGTCCCGTAGCGCCATGGATTTTTCCGCCTGCAAAAAGCAGGTGTAAAAATCACCATGGCGCTACGGGAACTCGTAGTCAGGCGGAAAGGTACGCCATGCACTACGCCGGCGTAAAACCCTCTCTGCCAGGGTCGTAATGAGGGCCCGTATAATCAGTGGAACAAATATTCAAGTGGTCCAACAATGCATTGGACACCATTGCCTTGAATACCATTCTATGTTAGCACTCGTGAAATTATTTCCCTGGTGCAAAAAATGCATTGGATAGAGTGCATTGAGTGCCAAGTTGCATTACCAATATGGCAAACACTGCCCTGATTCAACAATACAATTAAATAATATGTTTTCCACTAAGGCAACTTCTGCCCTACTGGTATTATCATGCAAAACTGCACTTGCACTTGTTCAAAGTTTCTGCAATAAGGCCCCAGGATGTCAGCAGGGTGTTTTTGGGTTGTTCATGGAAAGATATATATGGCCAGATTCTCAAACATTGTTGGTACAAGTGAAGAGATGTGCTAGTGCAGCGCCTCACTTTTACCAAAGGAATGAGCAGTC
This sequence comes from Ambystoma mexicanum, assembly GCF_040938575.1. Taxonomy (NCBI): domain Eukaryota; kingdom Metazoa; phylum Chordata; class Amphibia; order Caudata; family Ambystomatidae; genus Ambystoma; species Ambystoma mexicanum. The sequence goes on from NC_090923.1 coordinate 925,221,691, forward strand.
CAATTCACACAGGGCATCTGAATGAGTGCATCTTGCATGCTCTCATTCAGATGCCCTTTTCCCCACCTTTGCGCAAATAAGAGCGCATTCCCGCACATTTAAACAAGAATCCCAAATTCACAAACAGGATGCACTTTTAAATATGCAGAAATGAGGGCCATCCCCCGGGGCCTATTGCAAAGGGAGGCGTGCAAATCCTGGCAGGGTCATTTGTGACCCTGTCATGATTTTTTCTTTAAGTGTGGCAGCCACTATTTATACTCCGGGGTCACACTTTCATTGCCATCCCCCAAACAGGGATGGACATTATTTATTTTTTTTGCAACCATTTTACAGAGACGGAGTATTCAAGTATTTCAGCAATGAGCGCAAATGAAAAAAGTACATTCATAGAATACTTGCAATATCTCGTTGGATTGTTTAGGGGCTTAGATTATAGCCTTAGTGGGCTAAACCTTTTTACACTCTTTTGTCAGTTTTGTGCTAACCCCTTCTGCTGTTCAAGTTTGCAGCTTTTCGTTTTTTGGTCAGCCAATTCTTTGTTGTACCATTTATCCTAAGATTTGGTTCCTCATCATTTAGGCCTTTTCGATCTATGGGAGAGCGATTTGTTGAACGACTTCATGATATTGATATACGGATATTCTCAAAGAGCCTCTGGATTGGAGGTGGTCAGTGGGACTGACCTGGATGATTTGTACATTGTGTCAAAGATGTCGGTGCTTATGTTGTTGCACTGTTGGACTAGTATGGGGTGTGTGGTCATTCTAGGTTGGGGAGGTGGGTGGGTGTATGCCAGAGTGAGCAGAACAGATCTGAGGTTCAACCACCAGGTTAGTGGTGAAGATATTATGGGAGAACTACAGGTGAAGAGTCTGGTATTTTGTGTATGTTTGACCGCTAACATATTGGTTGAGACCTAATGCAGATAGGTTATCTACCAATTCGGAGGCTGGTTCCATCTCTGGCATGTCCCCCCATAGGTTGGACTCTACAGTTACTATGATTTCTTTGGCCCATTGTCTGTATATGAAGAGACATCTCAAAGACTTTGGTACGATGCAGAATTGTATCATCACAGTTAGTATGAAGGAACGACTGGGATTGGCGATGCAGTGGACAGCTATGCATTCAAAGGAAGAGTATTACATTTCAGCTACATCTGCATGTTTGGACCACAAAACTCAACACTAAGGAAAGAGGTCTATAAGATGGTACACGGTGGATGAGGAACACCAAGACATGCAGAACCACCAAGCACCACTAGATGGTTCAACCAATACCACCAAGAAGGATCACTAAACAAAATCTAGTGGGACCACCATTTCCATGTAGATGGTAGTCAGGCAGGCATCGGCAGGAAGACCACCAAAATCCACAAGAAGAAAGATTAACAACCAGGTGGATGGATTCTCACCAACTACAATTTCACACTTTTCTAAAGATCCTGACAGAAGCAAGGAACGGCTAACAATCCCAAAGTTGCCAATACTGCACCTCATCGATCTTGGATACTGGATACTACAAATGAGACTGGACAGGATTCTATAGTTTCCATGAATCACTGACAAGATCCACAGCAATCACCAAGACAACCAAATGGGCAACAGATCACTGAACATCACTGGGACGGCTGTATAATACAAACAGGAGGACCACTGCACTGTGCCATGTGGATATCCGAGCACAACAGAAGACCACCAAACTCGACCAGGAAGATCAAAATGCATGGATTTGGACATATTTAATTAAAATATAGCAGCGAGTATTACAAATTATGCAGAAGCCGAAAATATCCTTGAAATGGTGAGTAGAGAGTTCATAAAAGCAAGCTGAGGCTTTGAAAGCTTTCTGCGTTTCAAAATCACACCCTGTAACTGGCAGTGACTTAAGAACTGGATTGACTGGTGTGGAGAGCACTATACAAATACTGCCCTTGATTTATTGACTCAGTAGTTTCTGTCGGTGTCTTTGCTGCCATGCCATTTCATTTTTCTTTTCAAGGTCTGTGTATCCATGGGAGGAAAGGTGCCAAGCCTTTTACAACATTTAATACATCAATTTAAATATTCACTTCCATCCTGCGCCTACCAACCCTTGTGTCCTTTGCTAGTACCTATGATAGCTACAAAAGGTGGAGGGCAGAGTGGTAGAGATTCTGCTAAATCTAACACAGCCGCAGAAGAACTGCAATGTCCGAATGTCATCTTGCGATTTTGGGTGAGGTGGGTAAGCCCCAATGTTGGATTAGGGTATTCCATGGGACAAGGCCTAAAAATAAAAGTGGGAGGACTCTAACATACCAATTTAATGTGGCGTCAGCAGAAATTAGCAAATCACGGTGCCCTCTGCAAAAGTGGGGGACGCCTAAAAAGAGTGGGCGGACTCAGTCCACTCACGTGTACCCTCAGCTTGAGCCCTGGAGTATTCTTGTATGGTTTCGGGCAAGTTCTTAGGCAGAAAATAAGTTTGGGAGCCGAAATAAAGAGTTTGTACCTTCCTATTTTCTTTGTGGCTTTTCTTTGGCTGCAGGAAAGCGATGCAGGGCTGCTGATGCATACCAAGAGTGTGAGAAAGGGAGAAATGTTTCAGGGGTTAGGCAAGATGTATTTTTACTTTTTCTTTAGGTACTGTGCATTCTACATGTATTTTAAAAACTGTTTGATTTTAGCTGGGGGGTACCTTTATTCTGTTCTTATTTTTGAAACCAGTGCATTTTTCAAGCCATTTATTTTATAGGCAAAGCTTTAATATTTAGTTGAGAAACCTTCATTTTTTCCTTTTCTTAGAGAAACACATTTTATTATTTATTTTGTTTCAGATAACCTTTCTTTGTTGGGAAAAATGGCAGGAATGCAGGAGGAGGACTCTGATGATGTGGCGCTGTCTGTTGTGGAGGAGTACAACAATCTGGATCCAGTGATTTGGGATCTCTTATCCTCCTACTTGGATTCAGAAAATGGGGAAGCAGAGTTTATGAGCAGTCTCGGGATGAGATGTGCACACCTCTGCTCCTCCACTAGATGTTGCTGCAGGAGCTGATGGTAGAATTACTGGCGAGGAGGATACTACCGGAAAGGGCGATGGTGGGGGGAATGATGGTGACACTGACACAGAGGCAGGGGCAGGGGAGGAGACTGAGCCAGTGACACTGCCAGTACCTGTCAGGGACTTGAGGGCAGAGACATGCCCACACAGCCGAGGTGAGAAAGGTGCGCATGGGGCAGGAGTGTAAGGAATCCCGCAGACAAGAAAGGATAGGAAATAACTACAGGAAGGCAGTGAACAGAAAGGGCCATGGAGTACAAGTAAGACAAATATGCCAGGTTCCCAATTGTGGTGTAAACAGAATGGGGGAAGAGTGTCCCACATGGCCATGGGAACTCTAGCCTTCTGAGCTGGTTACTATTTCAGGGCCCACTCTAAATGCTCAAGGAAAGGAGCAGCAGCAGTGGGTGTCTGTGTCTGGACCCTAAGGCACGAACAAGGAAACAGTACTTGCAAGACTGACATCTGTACAGGTCCAACAGGAATTGATCATTGATTGCCTCCTGAAACAGGAACCAGCAGACAGTTAACAATATGGCACAAGGTACAATACTGAAACGTGACAACGGAAAGAGGCAGAGATTGCCTGCTAGGAAAAACCAGCAGCAAATCTCGGAACAAAGGAATTACACAAGCATATGTGAGGACACGAACAGTAACAGAAATATCCAGGAAAGAAATAGGAAGTCAAAGTCAGCAAGGTTCAGGACACAGAACAGGACGAAAGAGGAACAGCAAGAAGACAAGAATCTAAGTGCACGGGTACAGGAGACTATCCTTAGAAATTAAGGACCAGAATCAGGGAACAGCGGACTGAACTATAGCCCAGGAACAAGAAATCTCAGGACCGAAACGCTGGGCTAGGATAACAAGGACTGGACTGCAGACTGGTAACAAGGAACTGTAACTATGGACTTGAATGAGAAGGGCAGGACTGTAGAAATAAAACAAAGAAACCCAGGACTGGAATCTAGGAAGCTAAAGCCAGGTAACACAGACTTTGGGCACATAACAAGGAACTTGGTGGTAGAGAGTAAGGGGCTACAGACAGGGAACAGAGGACTGCAAGCAGGGGAGCAGGGCTGCAGTGCAGGAAGCACAGAGAAACAGGGCAGAAGGCAGGAGATTGCAGGCAGCGTAGCAGTGCTGCAAAGCAGGGAGCACATGGCACTGGAACAGGAGCAGGTTCTGGAAGCAACAGGACACATTGGAAATCCAAAGAACAAAGCACGGAAGACTGGGAGCAAACTCAATGCAAGAGCCGTGTGCTCCTGCAGGCAGCTGCTCAAATACTATCCTGCCCTCTGCTGAAGCAGGCCCATTAGCAGCCCCTGGAGCACAACACTTGAAGGTCATCTGCCTCCTTCCTCTCTGGACTTGGGAAAGGGAAAGCAGCACTGATCTCTACCTTTTATGGGGATTGTAGTTCCAAGACTGCTGCATACGATTAGCTCGGTAATGAGAACAGCCACATGATGCATTATGGGATATGTAGTTTCTGAAATTAAATATGATCATTCCAGCGCCTTGTAAACAGAAAGTAATGACAAAAATATGAATAGGTATTTTTCAGGGACGATTGTTATGGGATATGTAGCTTCTGAAAATTAAAAAAAGGAACTTACAAAGTCTTGCCAATGAAGGATAAAGTTAAGAATATGAATAGGTATTATCTCAGGAGGATTATGGTGATGAATGAGTCCACATAGGGCGCCAATTGGTGTTCGAGTGGCAGAGTCGTGGCAGTACTGCAAAAGTCATGAGGAGAGGCATTACCAAAGGAATCAGAAGGAGGAGAGCCAATACTGCAGGGGCCAGGAGAATGCACAAAGCCCAGTGAGGGTTCACGGAAGGCCAAGTAGTTCCTTCGAAAGTACAGAGATGGCAGGAAGACAGCCCCCCCCCACCCCCCTTGGCACCATCCTCTTGTGCCTGGGATTACTTTAAAGTGTAGGTTTTCAGCATCAGTGGCTGAATGCATGGGGATCACCTTGTTGTGGGCTTAACTACTGTTAGGATGGGGAAAATCTGTGCTACCCATTCACTGGGCACCATGGCCCTCCTGAATCTCCTGCAGTGCTGGTGCCAGGATGTGTACGTCAATTTGCACCCACCCCAGCACCATATCAGTAATAATGATGAGAGTAAATCCAGGGCCTCTCAGGAGGGCACAGGGGAATGGCAACACTTTTGTCAAAAATGCAGGCTTATCTCAGCAGTGAGGAGGTCCTGCTCACAATGTGATAGTTTGGTACGTACCCACAAAATGGCCAGGCCACCCCCAGGGGCCATTTCAGGGAATGTAGAAGACACGGTTAATGCCTGTGAAAGTAGTTTCATGGACAACATTGCCCGATAGATTGGGGCATTGTGAGTGTGCAGGCATGTTTCAGCTCGGGAGAGGTGGTGTACGAGGCGGTAATGGCCAGTGCGCAGCATTATTTTGAAAATCAGCACCCTGAGCGCATTTAACAATGCTGAGAGCCTTGCTGTGGTGATGTGACATAGCAGAATTATGTTTCTAGTGATCATTCATGTTGTATTTGTGTAATTCATCACTGCACAAAATAATGATTATGCATGATAATTTGTAGATAAATCTGCAAACACTAATACTGTTAGATGCTTGAGAGACCACCCTGTGGCAATAAGTGCAGTATGCTTTGCTGAGATTTGGTAATGATGTCTTGCAACACGTCTCACCATGCCAAGATAGAAAGCTCAAAACTACTTGAGAGTAGTTCATCAAGCAACTTCTCTCTATTTGGGCTCATGTCTCCTGAGAGAGATGCATCATTTTAGGGTGTGCACAGACACCAGCTAAGGAGGAGATGTAAGGAGGAGATGTAAAAACAGAGGGTGTTATCTCACCCCTGGGAGACAGGAGAAACGTAAAAATTGAGTGTGCGCCCTCACCTCTGATACAGGAGAGACATAAAACTGGAGTGTGTGCACCCACTCCTGTGAGACAGGAAAGATGTAAAACCTCAAGCTGTGCCCCCACCCCTTGTAGATGGGAGAGGTGTAAACCTTCAGCCAGGCCCCCACGCCCGCAAGACTGGAAACACCTACAATTTCAGTCTGTGCTCCCACCCCTGCGAGACATTTAGAGAAACATTAGAGATGATAAATTTAAAGCTGCACCACCACCCATTGAAGACAGGAGATGTGTACAAATTGAGGGTGTGCTCCCACTACTGAGACGCAGAAGAGGCATACAAAATCGTGTCCTCACCATTAAGAGGCAAGTGAGACATAGAAAACCATGCTGTGCCCCCACCCTTGCGAGACAGAAGAGATGTAAATGCTCACACTGTGCCCCATACCCTCAGGACAGAAAAGTTGTGCATGTTTGGTGTGTGTCCCAACTCCTGAGAGACATGAGTGACATAAAAACGTGCCCTCACCCTTGCGTGCCACAACCCCTACGAGACAGGAGAGATGCAAAAATTCAGACTGTGCCCCCATCCCTGCGAGACAGGAGAGACTTACAATTTAAGTGTGTGCCGCCACACCAGTGAGCTACACAAACTATACAAACTGTACAAATTCAGGCGTCTTCGCCCACTCCTGTGAGACAGGAGGAATTTAAAAGTTGATTGTGTGTCACCCCCCCCCTGCGAGACAAGACAGGTGAAAACATTCAGACTTGGCCCCAGTCCTGAGGGACAGTAGACACTTACAAATTGACTGTGTGCTCCCACTCCTGTGAGACAAGAGATATAAACAATTCAGGCTTCTGCACCCACTGCTGTGAGACAGGAGACATCGAAAAATGTATTGTGTGACCTCACCCCAGCAGGAGAAGAGAGACTCACAATTTGAGTGCGTGCCCCCACTCCTATGAGACAGGAAAGACATACATCTCAGACAGTGCCCCAAAGCTTGCAAGATAGGAGAGATGTACAAATTCAGGCTGTACCACCACCCCTGTGAGACAGGAGAAATGTACACATTTAATGCATGACTGACTCTTTTCTGTCATTGGAAGATCTACACCAAATTTGGTACTTTACACTCTGGGTGGCTGCATCCTCAAAATTGTTGTTCAAAATCACCATCTATCATCACCACAATTCAATGTAATCTCTGAAGCCTGAGCTAGTAGACTCACTAGAAACCACAGTAGCCATCACACCCACTCCACTATTGCCCAGGCTACCAGGGCCACTGGGTCGCTGGAGGTCATCCTCCGACAAATATGATCTGCTGCTGACTTGGAGAAACCTGTTCCTGTGATTTGAAAAGGGAGCATTATCTTGCTATAATTGACTGGAATGTAGTGTTAATACATTTTAATGAATGCTGGTTGTAATACATGAGGTACAGAGCTGCTTCTCCAGCGGTCCAAGAGATTAGTGCCAGCAGCACTAACATTATGCTTCATCTGTACACTAGCTGGGGCAGCTTAGGATGTTGATGGCAACATGGACACATGCTATTGGACACACAGACTGCTCAGAGAACCAATACTGGAGTGGGTCATCATTCTTGCCAAGTTGGCATATGTCACTCAAATACACATCCACTATCGGTCTGGCTGTAGGCCACTACCACTACCTACTGCTCTCCCTGGCCCAGGCATTGAACGATGGTGCATATGGAAGTGAGTCCCATAGGGGTATATGTGTGAGGGTTAGAAACCCTGCATGAGGTGCCCCAGCATGTGACACTGTTGCAGTGCTGTGGGTGAACTAGAGGGAGACACACCTCTTACTGGGAATGCTCAGCTGTCGTTGGTGTTGCCTGTCTTTCAAGCCTCTGGTTTGCAACTAAGTGCTCTTGCAAATGACTCTCCAGTGCAGTCTTGAATATTTATCTTATTTTATATTGTAATGCATTCTCTTATTTTAGTTTATTATTACCACCATTATGACTTACTTTGTTGTATTGATTGACTGATTGTTTCTATTACTTATTATGTGCATAATGTAATATTCACTGTATTTTGTTATTTTACATGTGTAAAGTTTATGTTTAAAGTATAACACATTAAATAAAATACATATTTCAGCTCTATCTGCTCTATGTGTTGTCCTACTGCTCACAGTTAGGAATGAGCCACCTTAACCTTAACACAGCAGTCAATAAATGATAGCCAAAGATATCACTGCTTTCATCAATGCACTTTAAATGTGGGGCATTTTAAAAAACCTCCAGCAGTTCTCTCACCTGCTGCACAATTTTGGACTAAGCTCTGTTATCATGTCCTGTTGCTCTTCTTTACAGGTTTATTTTGAGCAAGAAAATCAATGGAAGTACCCCACTCAGTGGCACTGAGATTTGGCTCACATGCTGTAAGGGCCATAGCAAACAGCAGACATTGCACATGCGCTGCCACTGAGTTGGTGTGAATAAACCCCCGTCTAATGCTCAGCTGTGACTGTAACTGTACTCACTCACTGCATTGCTTTGCTCAAACAGCCAGTCAAGCATCTGCAATGTTGAATTCCAGCAGGTTGTAATTTTAGCAGGTATTGTGGGAGTTTATGCAGTACCTGCAATGCAATGCACTCAAAGCATTTCTGGTGTGTATGGCTGGCTGAAATGAGAGTAGATCTTGTGTTCCACAGCAAACATATCATACACAGGAGAGCAATTACTGAAGAAATATGTCACCACAAGGTGGAGAACATGTGTAAAGCTAGGCACATGCTTTATGTTCTAGATTCTTAATGCAGCAACAACATTTGAGGCAATGTCTGTGCCACAAAGCCTAATGCTAGTTGCTGGAAAGTTAGCCATTCTGACACTACAGGCTCCTTTTTATCTAAGATGGTGGCTTCTGCGTGATTCCTACTATGAAAATCTTGCATAGACAAAGTGGATTGTGGTCAGAATGAAGGTGCTCAGATGACATTCCTTGCTCACAACTAGAGGGGAAAGTGACCCTATGTGTTGTTACAGCCATGTAATCAGTGCCTTTCCTTCTTGTCCACATATCCATAGTGAAGTGAACTTCCCCATGTTCTGACCTGTCCAATGCATTTTTCACCACAGGATCGACTTCATCATAAATGCAGATACAGCCTTTCATGAAAGGTCCAGCTGGGAACTTACCAGTGGGCATCAGAACTTGCCACCCGTTTTCGTAACCCTTTTCAACAAAGGTGCATAGCAGAAGGTCTTCTGTCAGCATTATCGCCAACTACGCAGTGAACAACTGTACTCATGGATGGTTACAATTACATTTTTTTACTGAGCTCAAATGACTTGCTGAGGCTGGGCTGGTGCAAAGATAGGCTTTGCCTACCACTATTTCATGTTTGGGTGCTGCTGATGGACTGGCAGACACATTACGTTGCTGCTGGACGGACACACCTCCCAGTTCTGGGTTCAACATGCGAGGCAGTGCCAGAAGGCTGCTGAATGTTTGCTGACTCCTATGGATATGCTGTCTTATATGTTAGTCCCACTCTTGTGAATGATGTCCCTTCCTGAGTCCCAGCAATGATGAATTACCCACAATGGTCTTTACTGTGTCCAAAGACGTTGGACACTGCAAGTATGCTCTGTAGATTCACAGTAGCTGTTATTGTCTGCTGTGCAGAGGCAGAAGAAGAGGGAACATGGTACTTTGCAAGGCTCACAGGTGCAAGAATTGGTACTGGTTGCTGTGATGGTCTGGTAGGTGCTGTTGATGATTGACATACACCACTGCCATATCAGGATCGCTGAAGTGTTTCATAGTGGTTGTAGACAGGAGCTTTGCTTTGTGGTTGTATTTCTACATTATGTGCCCTTTTGGGGGTTTGGCGGCAGCTGGTGCCCTTTTAGACTGTGTTCATTCCCCTAACACTCTCTCTGGGCCACTGCAGGGATAGGACTCAATATCAGTGCTTGTAGCGGTAAAACATAGTTCAGAGTTCTTTTATGAGAGGTGGGGTGCATTCAATGTCCTAGTCATCTTCATCTTGTTCACCAACGTCTCCCTCCTGCCTTCAATGCCCTTCTCATTCATTTCCCAATTCTTTTTCACCCTTATCAGTCCACTTCTATCTCCTCCCATTAGTGCTTATTTTTCCCCCCACAATTCCCCATCGGCCATTCTCCCCCACATCCCACTGCACTTGCCCTCAGAAGCAACTTCCCCTTCTTTCTGATATCATTCTTTATGACCCTTTTCCACCCAGGCTTTACTCTCCACCAAACCTCCCTTTTCTCCCTCTCTCATTTCTTCCCCTGATTCCTCCCACTCATAAACAGCTTTCCTTCATCATTCTCCTATCAGCCTTTTCCCTTCCTTAAGGAAGCCCAGCCTCAATTTCTGCTGCCTTTCTCTTCTATATTCCCTCTCCTTTTCCTGCACTGGTTGTTCTTCCATTCATTCTTCAACAGTCAGCAATTGCCCCCTCTTATGCTCAAGTTAGGCCTTTCATTCCGCTTCATTCTACTTTCTTCCCTCACTTCTCTTCACAACTTGCTCTCTCACTAATATTCCAGTACTCAGCCTTTCCTACCAACAGCCTTTCGGCTACTCATTTTCTCTACCTTTGAATCTGCCCCTGATATCCTTCCATTCCTGCCTAATCCTTGTGCTCTCAGCTCTCCGTCCATTGCCCTCCCCTCAGACCCTCTACATTGTCATCTGCCCTTTGGCCCTTTCACCAACCAGCTCCTCTTCTTGCTGCTCCTTCCTACAGACTGAAAACGACACACATAAACAAACCGGTCTGCCACTGACGACCACACTAATCTCTTTCCAGCTAGTGAGGTGTCAAAAAACGGATGTGTGTGCCTGACAATGGATGATCTCAATGCACAATGCAGGGTTGCAGCTCAACTCTTCCTCAGCAATTGCCTACTGGCTGCACTGCTACACTACGCGTGCATGCCAGGCAAAGTCCGTCAGGCGTAAGAGGCCTTTGCTGTATGAAATACTTTTGGTCTCATTACGAGTAAGGCGGTAATGGATGCCGGGCACCGTTAAGGAGACCGGTGCGGTAATCCCTTACCGCCCTACTACGAGTTCCCTTAGCGGGTCCCTCCTTCAACGCCTGGTTTTACCAGGCGTTATGGGCGAGACCCGCTAAGGGACTACAGAGCTTACCGGGTCCTCCAAGGTTGGAATGACCCAGTAAGTCCCTATTTCATCAACCCGGACCCAGAATGCGGTAAGGGGGTAGCCATGGTGCTAATAGCACCATGGCTCCCGCCTACCTCGTAATGAGACCCATTGTTTCAAGCCTTCAAACCAGCATGGCAAATAGATGACTGGCGGCCAAAGAAAACGCTCTGCTCGAACACCCACACTTGGTAGAAAGTAGAGTGACATTTCTGGACACTGCACAGCTTTACCACATATTCTGGTCAAGTGGGAAAGCCAAAACTAGGATCTGAGAACATGTGGTATGTGTTTTATATAGGGGCAGTTTGCAGAACCAAACCGTTTAATAAGAATGACACCTAAAGAACATTGGGGGTCATTACGACCCAGACAGTAATTACGCCAACTTTACCACCATGGTGTAAACTACTAAAAGCAGCCGTTAAAATCGGAATCAGGCGTTAAGGGTTAACGACAGCGTTAACCCTTAACGCCTGAGTTGTAATGAGGCCCATTGCCTATAACCATATAGCAAATTTATAACACAACTTATAGCAAATTTACAACACAACTGGAGGTGTACAACTGCTCTGGTTTTAACCTTCGACACTTATTTATTCCTTATACACAAATACTGGCTTTTTAGTCAGTTCAAAGTGCTCCTGGTGTCAGGTGCAAGAAAACTAAGTGATTTGCCCCAGAGGTGGCAACATGTGGTCAGCTACGGGAGTCATTCTATAAAAGGTCACCCAATACTGCAGTTGGCAACACAGTCACTAGCCCACCTCCCCTGCCAAGACACACAGACCTTATGGCCCCTGCTGAGAAGAGTACACGTATTTATATTGGTTGGGTAACCTAGGAAATTGTGTTTGATTGAACCTTTACAGGCATAGGGCCTTGTGCCCTTCTCTAAGGCAGTAAGAGAGACAACTCTCTCTGAATGAGTGTTGTACAGGGAGGGAGCCTTAATCCCCTGACCTTTTTTCATGGCTTCCAAGAGTGGACTGCAGCAGGCAGGTTAGGTGCAACGCTTCTGTTCCCCTCGCCTTGCTCACCCGTGAAACATCAGCCTCAGAGGCGCTGTAGACAAACGAAGTAACAGAGGAGCACACTGCCCCTGCTCTCCACAGCAGTGCCGGCTTCTCAGCCCTTCTGCCTTTGTAGTGGGACAGGAGAGCTGAGCACCACATGGAAAGAGCAGGGATATCATCATCATTATCATCATCATCATCATCATCATCATCACAATCATCACCATCATCACAATCATCATCATCTCAAGCTTTATATGGACCTTGCTCATAAAACGTATATAAAAACACTATGAATACACTGCAATATATACACTGCTTACATTTCATAATAGGCCACAATTCATGCAAAATGTCAATTCTCTAGCCGAAATGTATTGAGTAATCCAAGCTAAAAAGGCGACCACAATTAGAGAGGGTAATGTTTTTGGGAGCTAACCAACTGGTGTTTAAATAACACTCCTTGAATCCTTTGCAAGAAAGTTTGATACTGAGAATATTACATCAGCGATTTGTGAGGACCTGCACATTTATAATGCAGAGTTAAGATATCTGGGTCTGTGAAATCCCAGACAGGTTGGTAGATCACCCCTGTGTATGTCAGAATAATTCAGGCAAAGAAATAAAAAACGTTGGATTTTTTCCTGAGAGTGCCTGCAAGAAAGGCAACATTCCTGTGCCCCGGCGTTCCATCGTTTGACAACAGAATTAGTTGGGAGGGTACCAACATTGGTTTCAAATAAAGAGATCTTGAGGAAGGTTTCTCCATTACATAGACATATGTTTTACTGCCCTGAGTGCTCTTATAAACCAGATAATCGCTAATCTGCATTCTCCGAGAGACCTTGTTCAGGGCCAATTCTAGAGTGTACTGTAAAAATGTCTCTTACCACAGGACATGGACTGTCAATCAATTCTATTTGGTGAGGCATAATACTGCAGTGAATCTATATGCCTCAGTGTCCCTCCGACATGTGTAATCCAAGGAAAACTCGAACTACCCTAAGGCATCAATAAGAGATTATCTATAGAGCTCTGTATGGGGACTCAACCAGAGCTTCATCCAATAGAATGTTGGTTTAACTTTTGTCCTTGCTGCAATCAATATCCAATCAAGCTCTAGATGGCAAACTGATTGGGGGTCAAAGGAATCAAGAAAAGCACTTGTTTTAAGAGACAATTCTCGGTCCTGGTCACTGTAAAGGACCGGAGGGGGGTGTCTGTACTTCTCTCTATATGGTAGAGGAGAGGCACAGAGGACCCCAGCCAAGATTCTCTTTTATTGGTACGTGGTCCAGCAATCAAGGCCTAGCTTCTCAGAAGGTGATGCGCGCTGGTTCGTAAGTACAGTGTAGTCCCCAAGCACCTACAAAGGAATGTTGCACACTGTATCAGTTAAAACACAGTCTTTGTATAATTAATATTCAAGTTTATGTACAATATCACGATAACTCACTTTGTACTCGGTTATCTATAATGGCAAATAAACAGTTCTACGTGGTACCACAATTACTATTAGATCTCTTTAAAGTGCATCAACTGTACGGTTAAATGGCACACAAATCAGTTTGTAAAGGAAACCAACAATAGAGGTAAGAAGAAAGCAGTTGGTAAGAACAATTGGCAGAAATACTGGTCACTACCGTTAAACACAGTTCTGTGTCGAGATCCCCCCACCTGGGCAACCTGTAGAATAAAGATACAAGCCCAGTCCATATATTGTTCAAAAGAGACTTCCCAATAGTTCTGCAACCCCAAAGTACCTGGCATTGTAGCGTTCCTCGTCGGGGAATCGACAACCCTTCTTGAATGCCCACCCTTGACGGCTGGAGTCACGGGGCATCGAATGTCCGATGGAGAACATGGTGAGCTACAATGGTGAAGTGGCAGCTTCGTTCCTAGCAGTGCTCGTTGATGGGGAAGCGTAAATGTCCTGCAAGGGAGAGGCGTGCGGGGCACCTCGGTGTCAATAGTTCTGGACCGCAAAGAGTATGAAGAACTGTGGCCCAGCAAGGGCGTCGAGATGTCAGTGTTTCTGTGATCTTTGGGTGGCGGGAAACCCACTGGTGGATACTCCTCGGTTCGTCGACGGTCAGGCCTTCTCCAGCGGGATAAGACGGCGGCGATGCGGACGAGAGGGTCCTTGGATTCAAAAGTTCTTAGGCAAACGGGAGCATGGTAGCTCCGGTCGGCGACTGCGGTTGTCAACAGTGGTGGACAACAGTTCGGGCGCTTCACTTTGGGATTCCGCAGCAGTCCCCGTCTCGGGTCTGCAGCTTGTCGAAGGTCTGTCTACCAGGGAGCTTTGGCAAACATCAGCTGGTGCACAATGGTCCCTCGTAGCTCGGGAAGAGGGCGTCTTGCCAGGTCCTCCCTGGGTCAGCCCTTGGAGACACAGCAGCTTTCAGATTCTGAAGGAGAGCAACAGCAATTCTTCTCATCCAGCAGGGCTTCAAGGTTAAGCTTCAGGTTACTCCAGTTACTCGTCGTAATGGACTTCAGCTTCTGAACATGATTCCTAGCAGTGAGAGGTCCCCAGATATACTGTTCATCTCCCATTCATTCCGCTGGGTCAAACACAAGCATCCAATCATGGCAAAGGGCATTCATGCAGGCAGGCAGCCAATCAGGAACACAGTGCATTCAGGCCATTCACTTTTCTCCAGGCACTCACAACAAGTTATGTGTATTGGGACAAGTACCCAGCCATTCAACACTCCACACTGCATTCATACCAGTTTCGGGCAGGACTGTCTCAGTCATTGTGTCAAACACCAGATACTAGACACGCACAACACAGAATGCGTATTCGTCACACACTCCATTCACCCAGGTCCCACCCATTGGCGTACCCACAACATACGGTCGTTGGGAAGGCTCCAGCCAGTCTGGTCAGCACTTCCCCACACTACCATGTATGGAACTTCCACCCAACAGCCAGTCAGGGGGAAGGGACTGAGTCAGGGCTTCCCGGGACTTTGGGAAGATCAAGGTAACAGGCGATGGAAGGCAAGAGGCCACGGGGGCCATCTTGGTGCCATCAGGAATCTACCAATTCCAATGAAAGGGTCTGGGCATCCCAAAATGGAGGACGCTCAGGGCACCAGTCAATTCAACACGGAGCTGCCACCAGCCCGTACCCTGCTCTGTGGGCCACACACAGGTGCCCAAAACAATCCACTAGGGGCACAGGGTTGTAACCCTACCCATGAGTGCCATAAGGGTATCCCATGGGTCTGTTCACCAAAACCAAAAGAGAGAGCTGCACCACCAGAAGTCCCACATGAACTCCTGCACGGAAAACATGACAGAACACACGATAAAAAGGCAGTAAAGGACAAGGATACGGAGGCCCCATCCCTCTGATGCATTTCCAGCATCACAGTCACATCATTGAGATGACCATGGCCCAG
This sequence comes from Ambystoma mexicanum, assembly GCF_040938575.1. Taxonomy (NCBI): domain Eukaryota; kingdom Metazoa; phylum Chordata; class Amphibia; order Caudata; family Ambystomatidae; genus Ambystoma; species Ambystoma mexicanum. The sequence continues at coordinate 925,237,233 of NC_090923.1, forward strand.
TTCTCAGTCCATAAGAGATAGGCCTGCTCTGCTCTAATTTTATAAGCATTCAGTGCACGTGTGTCAGTCCTGATTCAATATGAACCTGCACGTCTGAAGACTACACTAGATAGTGCATTTAAAGATGGGTTGTTTTCACCAAGAGTACTTTTTGCGTGAATCGTACACCAAGGCAGTCAAAGAAAGATACTCATTCCAGAAGAAACCCATTTATGCTAGCCCTTTTCAGGATGTTTTGCTTCTTGTTCCCAATGCAAGACGTACTTGGTTTTGAATCAAAATGAATTTCCAGTCCCTTGGCTTGACAATTGAAACACAAAAAGAGAGCTCATTTTTCAAGCACGAAAATTTCTTAGATGAAATTACAGCATGATCTGTGTACAGTAAAATGCTAGCAGGTGAGCCTCTAAGAACTGCAGAGTCTGCGGCAAAGCAAGCTATTTGAAGGGCCAGGTGATTTATAAAGAGAAAGGGGCAAGAACACATGAATGAAGGCCCACTTTTACCATTGGAAAAGTTATATCCTCTCTACACTCAACCCACACCTAAAAGATGCAGAATTTCTTGAATTTAAAGATGTTAAAGCAGTAAGGAATTGGGGTCTTTATGTTGACAAGACCAGTTCCCCTGTCAAAAGCCGCGTAAAAGAGTGAGAAGGCATTATGGCAGGTCATCCACAAATCAAAATGCACCAGGAGAGTCTTCCCAAATGCCCTCCTTGCATTTGGGGAAGTCAAGAAGCAATATGGTTGGGATATAATTGCAGCAGTAACTTCCTTCTCTGAAAGAAGGAGTGACTTCTAGCTCTGAACAATGTCTTCTGAGTCTTTCCCTTTCATAGCCTATTGTCTTTGTGGAGAAAGCTAAAACTGGAAAGCCATTTATGTTCGGGTACACATGATCCGAGTCGGATGCTGGATCCATCAGTGCTCTTTGAAACAATTTTCCAACAATCTTTGAAAATATTGGATGCCACAATAAAAATGATAATATCCCATTTTCAGTCCATATGTTTTTTTTTACATACTGCCTTAATAATCTTCTGATGCTCGCTTTATCTCACCTCTATCCCTGCCCATATGGGCTTCAAGCACATGCAATAGTGTCTTTTTACTGGCTCTAGTCTGAGATGTTTACAAGCCAGAAACCAAAACACTAAATTCTCCATTCTTTGGTATTCTTCTTCCATTCACAAACTAAAAATAGATTACATCAGGAAAGAAAAAACATGTCATGAGAAGAGAGACGAACCACCCTTACTTCAGCAAAGTGTGCCCTAAAAACCTAAAAAAAGGCTATTTATGCAGCTAAATCATTACATGTTTATAATATTATTAACACATCTATCAATATACCAAAGGAGTAGCTGGATACAGTAAAACATTTACTAATCACTCCAGTGTCCATATTAATCTTCTTCCATCAATGGTGCTGGCAAAGAAGTTTAATGCATTTTTTTCTGTACACGATACTTGCGATTTAAGAGTATTTTAGACATCTTAACAAAAAGCATCTCTCAAACACGATTCTTTACAGAACTATTGTGAAATTGCTGGCCTGCCTAGGACTGCCAAGGGTTTGGTGACAGCTGTAACCCAGCAGCTACAAAACAAGTTGAACAGCATCACCTTCTTGGTATAGTTCAGTCAGGGTTCCAACCAGCTCATGGTATAAGAACATCCTTGCTCGCAGTCTGAGACAACGTATTGCAGAACACAGATGAAGGTGCGTATATCCTCTGGGTTACACCGGACCTCTTAGTGGCTTTTGACGGATCATACCCAACAAGTAAACATTGCCAACTGCTACTCTAATCTTATTCCAGTTATATTTGGAATTCCTCAGAGCTCGTCCCTATCCTGACTGTTATTCAATTTGCATATTCAGCCGTTCATGTCCATTTTCTCAAAATGTAAACTCTCTTATTACTCATACAATGATGACAACCAGATATCTATGGGTATTAAGTTTTCTGCTCACTCCAGAGTATTGTAGAATGCGCCCTGGAAGTCAACACATAGGTGATCAGGAATAAATTACAATCCCTGAAAAAATGAACTTACTCCACTAGGTCCTAACAGCTACTAACAAATCCTTTGTGTATTACATCTCCCTCCTCCTTGTTTGGCCTCCCTTGTTCCTATGCCACTAAAGGTAAACAAATCTCAGTTGGGAGGCACATCCTGGTTGTGAATCTCAGGTTAGTGAGTGTTAAATCAGTTTACTTTTGCCTCTCGTTGTTCTGATCAATTCTAGGGCCTTGGTTATCTCTAAATTGGATTATTCAGACGCTATTCCTTTCAGCATTCCTGAACAACAACTTTCTCACTTACAAGTTGCCCTGAACGCAGAGATTAGATTGCTGTTCACATAGCCCAAATTCCCTCTAATCTCCAAATGGAGGATTTTTTTTATTATTGGTTGCCTGTCAGGCAAAGACGCAAATAATTACCTCTAAAATATTTTGCCTGGTACTTAAATCCATTCATGGGCTAACATCCCTGCACTTTGCTTATAGAAGCAAATCCTATCAACCTACGCACTGTCTCTGATCTGCCCATCAACATTGTTTGGTAGTTCCTTCCTCTCTTTGTGCCACCAGAGGGGGCAGGCGTTTTTCATTGGCGGGCTCCCAGCTATGGAATTCTCTACCACCACCCTTAGAGCTACTGATTCCTACACTCTATTTCTAGAAAAAGCTCTAATTCTGGTAGCTAAAGTTTTCTCTCTTACAACACCTGCGCCAAGATTAACTTGCTATTTATTTGAGGAAGGTCTTTAGAAAGATCCAGATGTTCCCATTGGATGCATTTCCTGTTGCTTGAACATCTCAAACAAAGTGTATCATGAGTTCAGGCATAACCAAGTAATTTCTTAACATTGAGAGTATTGACTAAGAAAACTCAGTCGTGGTCACTTTCCATTCTACTTGCGACCACCTGTTCCTTCTCATTTTGCCATGCCATTCACTTAATCAGTATGCAGTCAATATGACTTGGGATACAGTTCCCTCTAAACAAAGGGTTTGCAGGGATATGACCCTTCAGATGTCCATTACAGAAACACTTATATAATTGAGACACCTCTAAAGCACAAAAGAAGTTCAGTTTTGGGTTTGGATGTAAAAAGGTCAGGAATATTCCAAAAAAGAGTCTACATCTTTAAAATGGTCAGTGACATTTTCTACAGGTTTGACAGGTTCCATTTATATATTTAAGGCTCATCTATATCCTATTCAATCTCCCTTTGCACTTGAAAGATGCTGTGTACCATTTCAGAAAAGCTTCCAAGGTATTTAAAATTCCCACACCTTGCAGACCTTGTGGTCTGTTATAAACAGTGATGATTAAATGTTAGGAGATGGAAAATAACAGAGTGCTTAACAAGCAAATATTGACAAAACAGATTTGTTTTGTTTTAGAGCTTTATGAAATGTTCACAAATGTGGTTCTACTCTGAACATGAAATGAAGCTGGCTCCAAGTCTTGGAGCCAAAAACATAAAAACAAATCTCTACCCTTGGAAGAATAAAGCCTGAATCTAGGTGGAGTATAAATATGGATGCCCAACGTAGGGCTTCATCAGGGGTTGGGCTGAGTGGCAAAAACGTAGTGGTAACGCTATTACCACCACATTACTGCTTGGCCCAATCCCGAGTTTGGGCAGAAAGCTGGAAATGTACCTCCAGTTCAGAGCTGGAGGTAAATCTCCAGCTTTCTGCCCATTTTCTGTGCTATTACCGCCAGCACTATTATCACCGGCAGTAATAACACTGCAAAACCCCATAGAGTCCCATGGACTCATAACAAATGGGGACTAACAGCACAACTGCAAATCAGGATGCAGCGCAAATTCCACAGGACTGAGTTGCGGTAACACTAATTGCGTTGAGTGGTATCCCGGTGCAATTACTTCCGGGATACCGCCATACTCATGATGAAGCCCATAGTTGGTTATTAGGATCATGAGTCAGTCTGCGTAAAGATAGGAAGGAGCTTTTCCATAAATACACTTATGGACTAGAGTAATTTATTTTAAATATATCCTATGTGGCCATTATAGAGTAAGTTTAAAACAATCTTTGCTGTTTTATTTTGAAGGATCTGTAGTTTATAGCTAAGAGCTTTAGATAAGCCAGCATAGAGTGAAGTACAGCAGTCTCACTGGTTCTATGTGATTTTATCAAATAGAATTCATCAATGGAAAATGTATACATTTTTTTAACTGGTTGCTTTTGCCGCAATTATATGTGGGGGAGACCAACCATATCCCCCACCCTCAACCCCCCTACATTTTGTATTCACATAAACCCACCCCCACATATATTTGGGGCAAAATCTGATCAAAAAAATTAGATTATTTCTCCATCGATTAATTCTACTGTGGCAAAAACTGCTGTTACCATCTCACTTCGAGCCAATAATGGCACCTGCAATTGCTGCCAAATAGTCCTGAGGAAGAGAAAGGCGGATATGTCTAAACAATTTCAAAAAGTAGGTCCTACTACCCACAATCTGGTTTATTTGTATAGAAAAGTCTAAAATGGGATTTATACAATTTATAAATATATCTAAAAACGTGACCTTGTTAAGAGTGGGAAAATTACAGGAGTCAAACTCTAGGAGGCCAACAGTATTGGGTAGACTTAGAGGAACTGAACTAGAGACCGTTTCATGTTTACCAATAGCAGAACATATTTGATTCATTTTGTTTTCATAAAAACAATGATTTTCTTTAACTATTCAATGGAAACATATGTAGATGGTCTGGGAGGCAATTTATTTTCTAAAATATGTAGAGTTTGGAATTACCAGCAAGACTAATTCTTCAGGATAAAAAAAGACAGACACCATTTGTGATTTATATTCCCTTCTTATTGTTTTTACTGGTTCGCCAGTGAGTCTGATATGTTAAACACCTGTTCCACTCAGGATATACATTGCTTATGGGGCTAAGGCTAAAACCTGAGAGAATTGTAAATTCTCCATTGGCAAGGATGTGTCCTTATCTAGCCATCAAAGAAATATGTTGGGCCCAGCACTACAAAGAAATTCCCAACGTAAGGCATTTGGCTAATGAGCTGCTCCCACCCACATGGGCTCATCTCAAATACATTGAAATAGATCCCATTAAGGCCTTAAATACGATCCTCTGAACTGATACAATCTAAACTAGTCACATGGTAGAAGCTCTGTGTCACAGTCCCAGTACTTCAAACACAGCCAAGTGCACATAAAGGGCCTCATTACGACCCAGGCGGTAAGTTACCGCCTGGGCCGTGACTTTACCACCATGGCGTAAACTGCGTTTACGCCATGGTGGTTGGCGGACTTACCGCCCCATTCCGACCTTGGCGGGGCGGTAAGTCCCCAATCCCCATTTACCCTTCCCCATTCCCATTTTTGCCCCATAGGGCATAATGGGAGTGGGGAAGGCGTTAATTACGCCACCGTAAATTACGGTGGCGTAATTAACTCCATGGTCCCTTAGCGCCATGGATTTTAACACCTGCTAAAAGCAGGTGTTAAATCCGCCATGGCGCTAAGGGACCTCGTACTCAGGCGGTAAGGGTCGGCGCTGTTTACGCTGCCGTAAACCCCTTACCGCCTGGGTCGTAATGAGGCCCAAAGTGTCTCCTTTGAAACAGCCTACTCATGAAAATCTACCATTTGCTGTACTAATGGAAAAACAAAAAAATAGGAGCCTCTGTCAACCACTATCAAACATTAATTAAATGCAAGCACAGACATGAGGTGTCATATCTCAAATTTGAAAGAAATTAAACTTATTCTTTAAGAGGACATGTAGGATGCAAAACACAACTTTCAAACATATAATAACTTCAATATAACTTTAAAATATGACCAGGAAACATATGTTCTGAAACTGTGTATGTCTCACCTACAAAATGAGACTAAATACAACATATTCATATATATCACTAATTACTAATTCATGAAATCATATAATTGAATAACTTTGTCAAAATGAATCTTATAAAATCATGTTGCATGTCCCTGAATTGGCAAGAAAGATACACAGCTAGAAATACAAATTACATTGATGGGAGGGATACCTATCAGGTTATATGAGATGATTATAAGTCCAAATTGGTTATAACAAATCTCTGCCACATGCTGTAATAAATAGGACCTATGAAAAATGGAATGCATTTCTTTGGAAGTCAGTCTCTAATCAAGCCATAACAAAGATTTAACACATTAAAAAGTGTAAAGACAGGTATGACATACTGTGGCAAAATGATACACTATATAAGCAGAAACATGCAAGAAATTAGAGACCAATCTGGGATTGTGAAGGTTGCAGAATTGAAAACCTCTCTCCAACTGAATGAGTTCTGAGCTCGGATAAGATCTCATGATGAGAGAGACCATGGGCCTTTTCCAAGAGGAAGCATGAAGCAAATTCTATCTGAGACAGACCTGGTTTCATGGGGATGAAAAAGGGATGAAAGAGGGGATGAAAGAGAGACCAGAAGGGGCCTATTTTGCTAGGAAATTACCTGAAAGCTCAGAGGATTCATGTTGCCTCTGAGCCTCAAATAATTATTCAAAGGTGAGTATAAAAATCCCCCAATCCAATTAGAAATAAGTCCCCTATACTCATGTCCCTGCTAGGTCCCTGGAGTGGGAGGGATGCCACTAGAGGAGGCTGATTTCAAATAGAATGCTTTAGTATTTAATGTGAAATGCACCTTGCTTTCTCACTATATTTCAAACACCATGTGAGATCTGATTTAGGGCAGAGCATATAGAATTTAAAGTGTGTAAATAGAAGGTTGCAGTAGGTTTGTGTGAAATATATCCTGATTTCTGAGTCTATTTAAAGCAGAGTGAGATTATATTTAAGGAAGAACAAATAGCATTATTTTGCAATTTCTGTGATGCGTGTGCAGTGTAAAACAGGTAGCTTTTCCCAGCGCAGTGAGCACAGCATTTTGTAAATCATAACTAAATAAATTAAACCCTGTGTATTTTTTCACAGGTGCAGTCTGACACTGTATTTGTGGACTGGTGCACATCTTCCACATTTCCAATGATTGATAGATAATGTCTGACTTGTGAAAGCCTTAGATATTTAAAACATGACATGTTGAGGCTGAAAGGGAGCTTAGCTAGGCCACTTACATTTCCACAGAAAATGCAAAATATGAATGAACTTTAAAACTGTGTTCATGATATTGAACAGTAGGTGGTGATGCTTGTTCCATTATAAGAAAATCATAAAACGATATTCCCATGTTGAGTGGATGAACCAATATTCTGTTAATTCTAAATTAATAGCCCAGCATCCCTAAATGCAATCCTGGAGATGATGAACCAACTCAACTTGGCTTTTATTTCCTTTACATGCATATGATATGAATCAATAGCAGCATATGTTCATGGCGGGGAGGCACATTCATTGCAAATAATACTCTTTCTAACAGAAACATGTCTAAACCCCACCAGAAACCTGTTACCCCGACATTCTTCCCTCACACTATCTCATCCACTGCAAAGGTTAACAATAAACACTAGGTGGTGATATACTGCCATTGTTTACAAAGACACACTCACACTCAGAAAACCCACACACACCATAAACGTCATTTGAAGCTCTCTCTCTCTCAATTTCTCCATTTAATCACACTCATACCCCACATTTATCAATCTTATTTACTGCCCCTCACAGCAAAATCCCAACTTCTACACTGACTGAACTGACTTCACTACTAACAACCATAGATATGCCTGCACCAATTTCTACCATGGTGATTTCAACCTAGATAGATACACTCCAAAAAGCAACCACATACTACACATAATCCTCATTCCAATCACCTCCTATGACTTCACACATCTCATCACCTACCTCATACACATAGCTGTCAACACCCTTGACCTTTTGGTTTAAGCATAAATCACATCTCTGAGAAAAATGGAATCTGGGTGTCTTGGTCTGACAACTTTGTGATCCCTTTAAACAAGATCCCCCTCCCCAAGTGCGATACATCCCACTGCCCTACAAACAGACATGCCAGACACATCAAACAAATTACAGATTCAGCCTTAGCACCACTCATACCACCTCTTCTCCCCCCACACGCACACATCCCTCTATTCTGAACAATTACAAGATCATCATGACACAGACACTCAACAAAATAAAAAACAAGACTCATTAAAGGACTCTGCAAATTCAACCGCATAACCCAGATCCTCATTGAACTGCACTGGTTCCCACTGCAAGTCTGTATCATCTTCAAATCATGTTGCATCATCTACAAGGCTGTCATCCCGAATTCCCCAAGCTACCTCACTGAGAAACACAGCATCTCTGAAGGCCTGCGATCCGCCAGAAGTATGAAAATGTGCAGACTTCAATTATGACAATGCTGGAAGGAAAGAACGAGAAGACAGGACTTCTCTATCTATGCTCCAAGACTCTGGAACCTCCTCCATGCCAACATCAGACTTATATGCCTTGTATATTATCGAATGGCTTCTGTTTTTACCCAGAGAGTACTTTGGAACACGCTGTTGGTATTTGTGCATGGTCGCTTGTATAGTGATTTTAAAAATAAAATGTAACAAAAGTCATAGAGATATTTTGTAAAGACCTGAATGCTGCATTAAACAAATGTATATCATGACACCAAAACACAACACATTTTAAGTGTGTGGAATCCATGGAAAAGGCAGACACTGGCCTTAACCAATAGAGCTTAGCACACTGAAGAGAGGGTCCCTGGAAGGCCCTTGTGTCCCCTATTTGCATGACTGCCTGAAGGACGAGAAATGACATCTGCCAGTCGCTGTTTGGCCAATCACCAGGTAGGCCGGTGACTTGCACGTATATGAGCAGATATTCTATTAGGCAACCATTCAGACCCTATCCAGCTGATGTCTTGGCAGATACAAGTGCCCCATCACTGGACCAGGTTGACTAATGATAAATATCCAGCTGTGCTGATGTCATTAGTGGCACCACGACATAGTAACGTTAGTCACAAAGTAAACTTGCCTCCCTGCCCGAAGTTACGCAGACATACCTGTTGCATACACGAAGGCCATGCATACACAATTCTGTAGTTAGAGGACAGGAACATGTACATATTGTCAGAAGCCTTTTTCTTTTCACTAGCCAAACGCAGAAACGCAAGAAAGCAAAACATCATACAGAACAGAGCAAGCTTGCAACCACTTCACTGCACCTAATCATATGGAACTACATCTAGGGAAACCACAGAATGATTGTAGTGAATTCACATGAAGCCACAGGCCTCAGAATAAGGGACAAAGAGATGCAGACTCTGCAGCATGAAGCACAAGCCAGTGCTCACAGCCAAGGACAAGGGCAGGTGGAACATTCCTGGCTCCCGGGGCAGGGAGCCACCGGCAAAATAACAGAATAAATCCTCACTAATTGCAGACCGAAAAGCTCAGTTTTGCGGTCCTACTACATACCAACAGTGTTCCAGTCAAAAAGTACAGGGGTGGAATATACTCTTGAGAGGGGTGTGAATGTGATAACAGTAGCACTCCAGAGAGCAACAGCGCAACGACTCCAAAGAGAAGGTCCAGTCAAGGTTCTTCTATAAAAACATGAACAAAAGCCCACCCCTGTGGAAAGAACACAGAAATTGCAAGTAGCCCTCAGTGTACTGTAGTAGTAGTGGTGAAGACGCAATAAATTGCAACAATGTCACTTTGAAAAGGATATGTCTTTAAAAAAGGTGCAAAAGGGAGGCTTATCAGCTATTATGGTCCCAAAGGGGCACAGGTTATGGGACAGCAGCAAGCCTGCTGTGAGGGGCACAATCCCTGTAGCTGTGCCAAGTGACAAGTGACATTTAGCTTCATATCAAGAGCAGTTCTGTTTTGCAGGAAGTGGAGGGGGCAGGAAGGAAAGAGAGTCCCAAAGAAAAACAAGATGGTGAAACCCTCCTCAGTTTGGTTCCATGTCATTTCATCGCCTGTAATTTCCTCCCTTGTCATTTTAACGTGCACATTCCATCGAAAATGCTCATCGTTTTTTCTTTTTTTGGGGGGGTTCCCCCCCAACCCTCCCTGCCACACTTATTTTTGCTATTGCCTACCCGCCCAAACCCTTATCTGCCCTTTCCCACCCCCCCCCCTAAAAAATTTGATGAGCATATTCGATGGAATGTGCACGTTAAAATGCCTGGGGGTGAACATGCGGGCGATGAAATGACATCATACCCTCAGTTTCCCCCTGCCATTTCTGGCTACTGTAACACCGCCCCTTTCGCAAGCCTGTAGGTTCAAAGTCCCTGGTGTTAGGCTGCCCTTTTTTATGGGTGTGTCTCTTAAGTATTGTTCCCAGGAGGTCTCCTGGTGAGAACGCCTGTGCTTGAGTGGAGGTGTTAACCATCTTCACAGGGAATCAAAGAAGGCAAAATTCCTGCCTTTTATTAAACATTTGCTGAAGTGGAAAATAGACAGGCTAGCCATGAATCCTCATTGCCTTTCCATAGCTGACCTGAGAGTACAGAGTTAACATTTGTTACAACATTTTTTGGATGTCAGTCACCATACCTGAACCAGGTATGGGGTATTCTTTAAGTTTACCCTACCACCAGACCGATAGGGGCACACGTATGATTTTTTAGATCAGAGGCGCAGAAGTTAAATGCATCCTCTGCCTGCAGGGTCATGGTGTTCCAGCAACTGTCAGAAGGCACATGTGACCTTTGAACCCACCATGTGCCACTGAAGGGCAGATGCTTCAGAAGTCATTAGATAGAGCCAGCTGGGCTCATGTGTGCACTATGCTTTTGGCATGTAGCTTTATGAAAGAGGGTCTTATTAGCAGAATTACCTGCATCATTATATTATTAAAGAAAAATCATGAATGCAAGGGTTCAACAACTTTGCCATATGGCAATTCATCACCACAATATCACAATATGTCAAGATGTGTTATGTTTTGAGAGATCATGTCTTGTCTTCCCGTGTGAAAAGTCGGAGTATGCCAGGGGTGTCAGAAGTTGGCATCTGGGACTACGTTTACGGGAGGACTTAAATGCTTGTTGTAGCGTCAGCTCAGGATACAGATTTCGACTGCTCAAAGCACTGATACAATGAAATAATGTGCATGCGCGTTAGGGCTGATTCAGTACTCACATTTGTGCTGGTGTTACTTACAATGCTAAGGCTGTACCAGTCTTGTCATTGCACCAGGGCTAACACCAGCCTATTCGGTTATTGTGATGTAGCTGTAATTACCAAAGCAGAAGAATTACCCAATTTGTGCTGTGTTAATGCTGGTGCGAAGACAGGAATTTTACTGGTGCTTCCAGCTGTGCAAATCCTGCCATTGTGTTATCGAGAAACCCAGCCATACTATGCAATGTTACTGGCACTATAGCAACACACATTTTCTCACTGTCTCAGCCCTCAGACCAGTGCAAAGTGGTTGTTGCCCTGGTGATACATGTAAAGTAAGTGCACCATAAAAAGTTCTCAGAGAGAAGAGATGCCAGAAACCCCATGCAGACCTGTTTGACTGCAGGTGGACTGGGGCATGTTGGAAGTTCTACGCATGCAAGACGTCCTGCAAGTCAATAGTAGACCTGTGGTGCAGAATTTCGCCTTATCCACCACTGTGTGCAGCCTCAATGCCATTAAGTCGCTAGATCCACATGAGTAGCATTGTCCTTCATTTTTATCTGCCCATGGCAAAATATAGTACCAACATGATTCTCATGTGATAAAGTACCGTAAACTCAATCTTCAACTGATGTAAAATGTAAATGATGTAAATTTGGCTACAAGAACAATCTGTAGTGTCCCTTATCCATACTGCAAAAGCGTGGGCACAGTTCAACAAAGGTTAGGAGTTAATCATTATGAATTAAAAAAATGTGAATTAAAGAAAGGAAGATTGGGCATAGTTCTTGCACGGACAAAGACTGGTTTTGATGATGTTGATTTTGGAGACTCTTCATGAGGCACTGTGTATAAGTGCAGGTATAAGTACAGGTTCACGGTCTTCATCACAGTATTTGTGCCCAGGCAAGTCTTGAGGCGATAGAAACATTAACTGGAAGATTCCCTGTCAAAACCAATCTACAACAGGTATATGTATTAAACCCCAGATACTTTTCTGTCTTTATTAGGGATGTTTACCCTGCACGCTTCTGGGGGTCCGGGCTAGCTTCAATCTTCATCAGAAGTGAGAAACCATTGCTCGGTCACGCTCTCCAGATGATACTGATTTATAGCGGATCCTGCGTCCTCTGTGTTCAGTAGGTCTACTAAATGGTCAACTGCAACTTGATTTGAGGATGGTGTTTCTTGGACATTGTTAAGTGATGCAGTGTGGTTACCCAATACAGCGTAGCTATGCGATGACAGTTGTGATGGTGGCCGTGCTGTGAGAGACACTACCCTACAGCTTCTGGGAAATAGAGGAAGAGGGTGCAGCGGCCTGCCTTGGATAGTTGGTGAGCCAAGGCCTGCTCTTCAGCTTTGGGAACCACTAAAGGGCTTGATCCTGGGTGCTACATTCATTGTGGAGTGGCACAGAGAGGATTTGCTGGTCCCCTATTCAATGAGGATCACTATACACATTGTCTCATGATGCAGATATGCTGTCAACAGAGCAGTGGCATACCTGTGTTTTTCATCAGGTTGTGTCACCATCCACCAGAGGCAGGCCCAACAATCCTGTGTCATGTGGGGATGACTGTATCCAACGACTGTAGTTTAGAGTGAGTACTGTATTTGAAAATTGTAATTTCCCTGAATAGGCTTGCTGACTCTAACGCTCCTAAATTTTACCCATGTTATGCATAGGTTTGCACACAATTGTTAATTTCATTTTGCCAGCTGCGGAACTAATCTGCTGTGAAGTTTTTTGTGCCGAGGCGAAAGCTAGTATGGATCTAAAAAAATGTCTGTGCAAAGTTTCTTGTGTCACTGCAAGAAACTAGCATGGATTGGGGAAACCGCGCAAAGTTTCTGGTGTCGCTGCGTGAAACTAGCATTGATTGAAAAAAACAGGACAAAGTTTCTCGTCTCTCTGCGCAAAACTAGCACGGTACACGAAAACTCGCACAAAGTTTCTCATGTGGCTGCACAAAATTAGCACGGATCTGAAAAAAAACCTTTCCGAAAGTTTCTCGTCTTGCGATACAAAACCAACATGGAAATTAAACACCACGCAAAACCAGGCAAACATTTCAGTGGCAGCGGAATCATGATGATGATTTTGCGGAACGGGAAGAAGCTGATTCCAGTGTGAATTCCCCACTTTTCCCTTTCTGGGTTGAAATTTCACCTATTGCTAGTTGTGGAGATAGTTCTGTGCTAGCACCTACCCCTTTATGCTTCTTTGCTGCTTGACTCTCCCTGCATGTAAAACTGTAATTGAGAAAGGGCTGCTGAGGTGACCCCGAGATGTTGAAGAGCATTGTAATGTGAGATGGCAAGATTATGGAGTGATAATATTAGGGATTTCTGTTGAGCCCGATCATACTCGTGACACTGTAGTGGGACAGTGGTGCCCTCAACAATCAAAGAGATACCTGATATCAGTGTTTTGCCAGTTCTGCTTACTAGAGGAAATTATGGATGGCAAAGCTCATAGATAGATCTGGCAGACAATCTAATTGGAATCATTTCACTGCAACAAAAATGGCATCAGTTGCAACATCTCAGATATGGAAGTTGCAAGCTCTAGTGTACAAGTGCCTTGCCAAGAGATATTGCAGGCAATTTGTGACTGTAGCGCAGCACTAGAACAAAAGATCATCAAGGTGCAGTCTGACATTTAGCTGATTCTCTGTGATCTTCTTAAGGTAGTTAACCAGGTAAGTCCGGCTGAGGGAAGGAACCCAACCTTCAAGGTTTGCCTAAGGTATCACAGTCAGAATGATCTAATGCCCTCAACTGCACCGACTTTGTGTAGAATCATGAAAAGGAAGCTGAAGACAGCATCGCTGATGCAACATACTGGTTGTGAGCCTGCCAGGAGGTGTGAAGGATGCAGATCCACAATCTTTTCTGGAAAAAAATGTCATGAAGGAATTTGGCACAACACAGCTAGCACAAATATTTATGAATGACACAGATCAAACAGCAAAATAAATGTCCTCTGCTGGGGGAACCCCACTATGGAGCTGATCACCAGAATTTTTTATTTTAGAGAGAGAGAAGTTACACTACGGCATACACAAAAAGAAGGGAAATGTTATACACAGAAACTCAACCTTATCTCTTTAGGTGGGATTTAACCCGGATTTGAAAAAGGCGCCAATGAAACGCCGAAACACGTGTCATCCATATGGGCAGAACATATATCAAATAAATTAAGAAAATATACTTGAAGAAACTTGACTACGTACTTTTATTCATTTACATCAGAAATTTGGCGCAAAGAGGTGTAGGCACAAACAAACTACTGCTTACTTTACAAACGGAGCTGAGGGACTCTATGTCTCCGTGTTGACCTACATCCTTGCGACACAAGAATAAAATAATAAAATAAGAAAACCATTGCCAACCTTAATAGCACTAACATACGGGTCGCGAGAGTACACCTTATGAGATCCCCACTCAAGAAGTTCCTCACTCAGTAGATTGAAAATAGTTATATGTGCACACCAGATGAGTTATGTGCTATTATACCAGCTAATGTGTAGAAGATTGAGAATGGCAGATCCCTTTACTTTGAGATGACACAGGTGGCCTTTGACTGAATGGAGACCCAGTTATGAGTGTGTCAAATGTTGGAAGAAGAGGCGGGCCTGCTCAGCATGCAACACTTACGTTCTGTTGCACCGAATACTTTGTGCCTGCTTATTGGTTGTTTAGAGCCCATCCAGTGTGTAATTCCTTGCTGAATCCACAGAAGTGCATTAGATACAGAGAGAAGACCCTGTGGAATATGGACCACTGGCAACAACCAGAATCCCAGAGAAGACTTTATGGGGTAAAAAGGCATCCCTAGAGCGACAGAGATGGAGAAGCCATGCTAGGCCCCATTGCAAAAGTGAAGCTGGCTAAGTGTGTAGTTCCATTGAAATATAACCGCCAGTACAAAACAGTGATTTCAATGTGAGGCCTAGTGAATATAAGCGAGAATGTGCCTCCCTCCCTTTTGTTAGGATGTGCAGGAATTCAGAAGGAAAAGAGTGATACTTAGAACTAGAATATTGTTAACTGCGTCCCATGGATTCCAAGGACATGTGGCATTGCAGATGCTGACAATGTGTAAAGTACACATGGAAAGAAAGAAATACATTTTAATTACTGTGCATTTGGAAGCTAATAAGGAGGAATGATGCCTTACATTGGAAAAATAAAGTTGAATGACAAATTGCCTTCATGAGGAATAGAAAGACTTCATTTCAGTATATAACATGACAGCATTTATAGGGAAAGGCCAATTTCATTTGTGCATAAATGAACACTGGTTCTTCTCTAACTGTGACCTATCTGGGTGCACTAGATTCATGGTGAACTACCTCTATTCTAATGTAGCTGAAAAGAAAGATTGTATTTATGAACAGCCTGCCTAGATATAATGCTAAAATGTTACATGTAAGCACATCTTGTTGATTTAAAGCTGATTTTTTGAAGGCTGGGAATAGCTGGTGTTTTCAGAAAGGACTGTGCCTTTGAACATTTTAACTCAAGACCTTTGGCTAAGGACCCCAGGAGAAGATGATCTGGCTGTCAATTTAAATGCTAAGATATACAAACAAGTAGATTGAAATTATGGGATTTACAGATAACATAACCAACAGAAATTAACTTTAAGGTCAGATTCCCCATTAATGGTGCATTAGCTCTGAACAAAGACCCTTTGAAGCTCAGGAGGAGAGGGTAGAGTAAACATTGGCCCGAGCAGGTAGCTGGTCACATGCTTAAGGAGAAATAGAAACTTAAGATTTGGAAGGGTTCATTGTAAGCCTGAAACTGGAAGCACCTATGATGCAGTGCCAGTGATTAAACATTGAATACATTTTCTCTAATAAAAAGTGCATTGTGTGTCCCATCAAGCTCACTGCGGGTTCAATTTACAGGGGACAAAAAGCCAGTTGGAACCACGTAAAAATATAATTTGTGTCATATACATAACTTGAGTTATGATTCCGGCATTTTCATAAATCTGAGGAATTGGTAATATTGATAGATTAATATATGGTGAAATTAATGTTGGAAGTATGTAGTGTCAGAGTTGTAACTATTTTGGCGCAGCATCAAATCACGAAAAATTGTGGCTTTGCCTAGGAAGGGTGTGTCAAAATAAAATAAGTATTTTCCAACTTGTCATAAAATGTAGAATAGTAAAAATATAGATTTATATAGTTATCAGAAACATTTTCATACCTGCCATGTTGTTAGATTTTCAGAACCAAAAAAGGGCAAATTTCACATGTCATTTTGAGATGACAAATCTTTCTCCTCCTTCAGCCTACATCATACATTTCTCCCAACCTGCGGGCCTATCAGCAGCCAGTGGGCATCTTGGTGGGAGGTGAAGGGA
This sequence comes from Ambystoma mexicanum, assembly GCF_040938575.1. Lineage (NCBI taxonomy): Eukaryota > Metazoa > Chordata > Amphibia > Caudata > Ambystomatidae > Ambystoma > Ambystoma mexicanum. The sequence goes on from NC_090923.1 coordinate 925,253,754, forward strand.
GAGTGCTAGCCAATACTTATCGTGGGAATTATGATAATGTAGGAGTGTCATCAGTGCTATAAGAGGTCAATTTTGCATCAGAACAAGACTTTTTTCACTTTATTCCTGGAGATAGCCTGCTGCCGGACACTTGCGAGGAACAACTAGCATAGAGGCCTCAATCCTTTCATTGGAGACAGTGACAGGGAAATCTAGAAGATAGCTGGGACCCAATCAGAGGGGGTCTGGGTGCAGGAGAAAATCTGTGACTGAAAATCCTTAACCTGATGTCTGCTGTCCTCAGAGGATCCCTGCTGTTTTCCCCAGACCCAAGCCTCCCATGTAAGTAGAGATATCCTAAATGCCATCAACAGTCTGAGGGGGGAAACTGCCAGCCTTAATCTCCATCTCGCATAGCGGGTAGGGGGATGGGGTGGTACTGGGAAGGTCCTTGGCACATTGTATTAAATCCAATTCAAATGAATTGCACTATAGAAAATCACCCTATCCATTTAAATTGCATTGTGTTGCGAACAGCCTGCCTTAATCCTTTCCATGAAATTGTGTGGAGGGGGAAGTTGTGTAGATCTTTAGCACTTTGAATTGACGTTAAATCAATCAATTGCCATATAGAAAATCATGGGATGAGTTTTGTTAGAATTCAAAACTAACCAAGTTCATGCCAGCGTGTTAGACCCAGTATAGACCATAAAGACTTGGGTAACTGTCCTTCTGAGACCCCTGTCCCGAAGGGGGATGTCCATAATCCTAAAAAAGGAACCTTAAAACATGGCTTTTCAAGTGAATGTGAGGGTGAAAATGAAACTCCCCCTGTATACCCTTGTATCTCAAACCAGAATTACCAAGCATTGCTTCTCATTTGAATATGTTTTGAAAAGTGATTTCACTTTGAGTTCCTTTTCCCAACCTTGACTTTTAAATAAGAGTCAATAAATGATTTAGCCGTTTGAGTTCCTTTCCCAACTGTGCCTTTCAAATGAAAGCCTAAAAAAATTGAATCTTCCCATTGAGTCCCTTGCCTCACAAACCAGAATCCCAAGGCACTGCCTGTCCTTTGAATGGGTGTTGCAAAACGATTTTCCACTATATTGTGAATGTTTTCTATTGGTTAGTTTGCAATTAAATGTGATGTAAGTTGTGACTGCATGTTTCAAAATGTTATTTGTGTTGTTTTAATAACGGAAAGTAATTTGGAGTTGTGATATTGGGTGTTGCCACAGCATTGGCGATTGATGTTGGTTGATATTCCGTTTAGTCAAACCCTAAGAAAATAACTATATATTCTTGCTGTACACAAGCCTTTTTTCTAGTCCATTGGTGACACATGGTATTTGTTGGGGGGGTGCACGACGGGTTGGAGGCATCACTAAAGCTGAATCTGTATAAATGCTTTGGGTGTCCAGCACATTGCTTGGGGGGAAAGGAACATCCTGAGTTGAGTGTGACCACCTAATAAACTGTGACAAAGCGAGTCTGTGATTGTAGTTACAGAATAGTACTCTACGCACTGTGTGATTTCATTAATTTACTTCTATCCTAACTAATAGTTCCCAGCTTTAGAAACTGACCTGAGGTTAGCCACTTTCCATTCTTGGGAAAGGCCTTTGGCTCACTGATTCTACTATTTTGTTTGTGGGAGTGGTTGGTGGAATACTCATTCCCCTGCTTTTTCATCTATTAGATGTGATTGTTCTTCTTTAAATTGGTAGCCTAAAATCATAAACTGGGCCTTGAGAGTCCCTTTGCTGAAAGGTAATCTGGAGCTTGCTTGAGTGGCCTAGTTGTTTGTGTTGGCCCTCAGTTTTCACACTCTCTTTCTTCTATTGTGGGCCTTTGGGAGTGGGCCGGGGGATTATGCATGGGTGGGGTTCTTTGTTTGGCTTGGCACGTGATGTCTCTTTGATGAGGATTACTCAAAGGCCAAATTACCTACAGAGATTAGTGCACCAAATATAGTGACCTGGAATTTCCAAGGACAAAATAACTATATGAAGAGGTTAAGAGTTGGTTAATTTCTAAAAAGTCATGGACTACACATAGCATTTCTGCAGGAGGCACACATCCTCAACAATGAACTAGAGAGATAGGTTAAGCGTTTGTGTGGCCGTGTATTTGCTACATTTTATTCTATATTTTCCTGGGGAGTGTTGTTCTGGGCACCTTTTGAGACTGAGGAGTTTGTTCTGAAGGCCACTGTATGATCTTAACTGATGTCACAGATGGAACCAGAAAAACTCCAAGCCTCAGAGATGTTTCAAGGGTTTTTATTGATGTTTTGTTGGGGACTATGGCAGTCCCTCTTTCTCGCATCTTGGTGAGCTCCTTCCTACCTATTCCCTCCTCCTCATTACTACTCCCTCCTCCACACTACTATTCTTCCCTCCACGCCACAACTCAACTCGCCTAAATTACAACTTCCTCCTTCACACAACTTTCTTCTCCACACTAGCACTCCCTCCTCCACACTTTCACACTAGCACTCCCTCCTCCACACTACAGATCCCTCCTCCACACTTCAACTACTCCACTTCTGCTCACCTCCAACTCAGTCACACCTTTTTTCACTGAGTTGCATACACTTTTCATGCACTCCTAACTCTATCTCACCTAATCACATTTGCTACACTATCCCACACGCTCACACTGCAGTGCCACTTGCACTCCACAACCATTACCTCGCTGTCTTCAGAAGTACCTCCACACTCTGCTGCTTCTTCCTTCTTCCTGCTGGTCTCTTGGTCCACCTCCTCTGACTTCACCCAAACAACCTCCAACCTCCCTCTTCTTCTTTATTTGCCCCCCACACCCTTCTCTGGCCATTGATCTGTTTTCCCTGTCCAATCTACTTGTGATTTCCCTCCTACACTGCTGGTGTTAGAACTAGTAAGAACATTAAATACGGGCTAATCTCCACCCACTTTCTCTGGGTTTACCGCAGTGTGGTAATGGTGACCAAAAAAGTAGATTTTAGTTAGGTGGCATTTGTCCAAGCTTCTCTAAGGTAAGCATAGTTCATATTGTTGGTTGGATGTTGTTGTTCACTCACTGGTCGTCTATGGAGCTTGTCACCAGCTGCGTGTATTCAGCACCAGTGCTGGCGATCACTGCACGTTTGTTTTCCATGACACATAAGCAGGGATTTGCGTCTCTTTCTTGTTATTTCCATGCTGTGTCTCAGGCAGTGGAATGCACACCGCACACGACACCTGAGGGTTGTGTACACTGGGGTGAGCCCAAATTGCTGGTGTTTTGCTGCTGGTGACGTGGGGTGCTGGAAGGCTGCTCTTTCTCTGCTGTTGTTTCTCTGGGCACATACCAGGTTCTTGGTCTCACGAACACAAAAACAGACTGGAAAGCACTTTGCTTAAAAGGCATGGTGTGAGTTAAATAAGTACTGCAAAATGACATTCTGACACAAGGGGAGGTGAGATAGTAACTGGGACCCTCTCAACTGCCACTGTCGTCCTCAGAGGAAGGACTGGCTTTCGATGTCTCCTTGTTAGGATTCCCACCGCCAGCTGTGAGAGGTTTCTGGCCTTGTCATACTGGTTATTTGGAATGATCAAACTTTAGGAGCTCCCGTTCAAGCCTGATTGGGGTTGGGAGACCATTCCAAAGGGAGGCTGATGCGGGGGAGAGAGATCCACCCCCCACTCTCTGCTTAGAGAAGCGTCTGACCTGCAGATAGTTGGAGCTAGAAGACCGAAGGGCTTTATCAGGAAGGTATTTAGGGAGAGAGAGTTGGATTTAGCAGGGTTCCTGGCCCCAGAAAGCCTTGTGGATGATGCTGAGGGTCTTGAACTTGATCCTAGCAGCAACTGGGAGCCAGTGGAGGGATTTTGGGGCTGGAGAGATGCAGTCCCTGGGCTTGAGACAAGGATACATCTTGCAGCCATATTCTGGATTAGTTGAAGGGGGCAAAAGGAGGATAAAGGAAGATTGAGGAAGAGGCTGTTGCAGTAGTCAAGTCTAGAGAGACCAGCGCTCTGGAGACATTGAGTTTCTGGGGGAAGGTGAGGAAAGGGAAAATGCCTCTGAGGAGGTGCAGCTGATCGTGGGCCTTCTTGGAAAGGTCTAGGAAGTGAGGAGAGAAAGAGAGAGAGGAGTCAAAGATGACACAAAGTGTTTTAGCCTCACGAGGTGGAGGGGAGGGAACCCATAGAAGGCAGCAGCCATAGGGTAGGGGGGATGGAGGGAGCTGGTATCCCAATGAGAAGGATCTCCGTCTTACTGGCATTAAGGCAGAGATCATTGGCAGCACACCATGCCTGTATAGCTGTCAGACAATCAGTGATGAGAGAGGATGAAGAGGAGGAAGTAGAGGGAAGCTTGAAGCATGTTGTCTGCATAATAATGGTAGTGAGGAGAGAAGGGGGAGATGAGGTGGGTCATCGGGGCAATATAGATGTTGAAGAGCCACGGCGAGCGGATAGAACCTTGAGGGATGCCACAGGTGAACATTGTGCTGGGAAGAGAAAAGGGACCAGTTGGATCTGGGAAGGTTGGTCGGAGAGGAATGAGGTCAACCAGTCCAGTGCCAGGCCTGTGATGCCAAGGGTGTCATCTATCCAAGTTGTCAAGGTGCCCTGATTAATTACTTGGTACAGGGTAGGAAATCCATGACTGGATCACCATCTTACTTGGTAGAGTTAGGAAGAGGGTGTGGGTTAGGGCCTCCGGGGTCGGCGACACCGGGGAGGATCCCATTTGCAGATCAATGTCCTCTGTTTATGCTTGTTGTATTCAGTGGTTCGCTGACACTTGCAGAATCGGATCCATGAATGCAGGCTGGTTGCAACAGTTTGGGAAATGTATACAGGGAAGGAATACATCTAACCTTTAATGAGAGGAGAGGGTGGTGTGGGGTCCACCCGGATGTTTTTTCCAGTTTGCCATCCTAATGAAGGCTTGGTGGTATCTGCAAGCGGTTTTCGAAGAAGCCGATGGTCTCCAAACTTTTTTCTGTCACTGTAAGCGGGGGCCGGAAAATGTGTGGTGCGCACCTTGGCAAAGCTGTCTACTCTGATAATGTAAGGATGGTGTTTCATGAATATGTTGCGATGAGACGTGGATACAGAAAGGAATACACAGACTCTGAGGGGAAGCCTGCTACCCTTCATGCAAAGGAAGCCTCCAAACAGGCTAAGTTTAAGCAAATACCAATGATAGAAGTGTACTAAGAAAGTAGTGTTACTGCGACTCCGGTGGGGGACAGAGTAGGAAGGAGGGAGCAACTTGCAACACATTTTTCTAAGGTTGCAGTCATGCATGTTGACAGCCAATTGAGTTGAAACAGATTTCAGTTTAGCTCTAACGTGAAAAGGAACCGTTCCGGAATGGTACAAGTGGTTGAAAAACGTAGTGGAGCTGTTAACATACATTTTTTTTTAAAAGTAGTGAAACACTGCTCGTGAACGTTCCCACTTACTTCGACCACTGGCAAATACAGCACACTACTTTTCACCACACGTATGTCCATTGTTAAACAATACATCGATAGACCTCACCCACCCACCTGTCGCCAATGTCGGGCAGATGAGACCTCCTTTTACCATTCAATTTCGAACAAAATGACGGTGGGCTGGTTCAGCCGCGCCCCAGCACTTTGCCTGCTGGGATTGCCTCCTATCACAAAGATGCACAAAATGGCATACAAGCGTATACATGTAGTTGCATTCTAGCTAAGTGTTTCCTTTCCCCGAAATGGATGTCCTCTACATATCAACACTGTGATAGTCATTGAGCGTGGGATTTTAGTAAGCGAACACAGGCACATCAGAAGATCTGATCAGCTGACACTTGAGCTCGCTTGTTTAATGACATAATGGGACATGTGTTGCTGTTGGCATTGGGAGTTATGCTGTATCTCATCTGCTTGGTTGTGTCCACGTGCACCACTAAGTTTGGGTCATGACCATCTGTACTATTCAAACTGGACTGCACAAGACTATAACGGGCCGATTCATGGAACAAACGTGCACCGAAAATCTTGGCGCAAGCTTGGCAAGCGTGACAAAACAAGCGCACACGCACGTGTGCGATTCATGGAAGTCCCTGCACATGTTTCCCCCGGGATGTGCACCAAACCCGTACGTGGCGCACACGGGCGCACACGTCATTTCAACATCCCAAACACTGTGCGCGACGCACACAGGGAAAGCGCACAACGTCCGCGCAAACACCAAAATGGGGGCGGGGCACGGGGTGTAACACGCGGAATGGGGAACAACGCGTGAAAAAGAAGGCGTAACTGGGGAAGTACTGCAGGGAAATACACGGAACGCCCACACGCACGCGAACAACCCGTATCTATGGATTCGAATACGGGAAACCCGCACACGGCAAAAGACGCGCATAAGCGTCAATGCATCCGCCACACGAAGGCAGGCAGAAGCGTCCCCACGCACAGTATAAAAGTGTGCGCAAACAACAAACATGTATATACAGCTTCGGTAAATGCCCCATTTGTCGCAGCACTGATCGTGGGACACCGCAGGAGGAGGAGAATAGCCAGGGCCCGCAATTTTTCCCCCGGACCTACCTTTTTGGGATGCCTGACGACCACGTCTATGGCAGGTATAGGTTTCCACCTCGTATCATCCTAGACCTCGTCGGGGAGTGGGAAGGTGACCTTACATCCTCCACCCTGTGCTCCCAAGCATTGAGCCCCTTGGAGAAGGTGCTCAATGTCCAGCATTTTTTGGCCACTGGGTCATTTCAGCGGACTACTGCCATAATGGGCGGGGGTCTCACAGGCCACGCAGTCACGCTGCCTACACCAGGTCTTGGCAATCATCACTGCACGCCCCTCAGTCTGCAGGCACATATACATGCCCAGAACACCCGCAGAAAGGCAGGCCGTGGTCCAGGACTTTTACAGGGTGGCACACTTCCCCAAAGTGCTTGGTGCCATAGATTGCACCCATGTGGCCCTACGTCCACCTAGGGCCACTGAGCACATCTATCGAAACCGCAAGCACTGGCATTCCATCAATGTGCAGGTTGTATGCGATGCTAAAGGAATCATCACCTCTGTCTATGCAAACTACCCTGGCTCCACCCATGACAGTTTCATATACAGAATGTCCGCCCTGAGCCGGGCCCTGGAAGCTGGGCAGCATTGCGACACATGCCTGTGCACATGCATGCAAGTCACACACAGACAAATACCCAAACCCTAATAATCTCAAATATTACCAACTCCCCAGGGGACAGTACCTACCCTCTGAGCAACCACATGATGACGCAAATCTGGAACCCCACCACACCACCCCAGGTAAGATACAATGATGCCCATATTGCAACAAGGGCCATAGTGGAGCGCACATTCGGAGTGCTCAAGTCACGCTTCCGCTCCCTTGACCGCTCTGGTGGGCAGCTACTATATGCACCCCCAGTAGTGTGCAGGATCATTGTGGCAGCATGTGTCCTGCACGGTGTCCAGTCAAATGGTCGACAGTGATTTGGTCGACAGACAATTGGTCGACTGAATTTGGTCGAATGCCAAATGGTCGAATTTTTTTTTTTTTTATATATATATGTGTTTTGTGGGTTTTCGTGTGGGGAAAAAAAATAAAAAAGAAAAAAACGGGGGTTGGGGGGGGGACCCCCCCAAAAAAAACCAAAAAATGGGTAAAAAAAAAAAAAAAAAAAAATTCGACCATTTGGCATTCGACCAAATGGTGTCGACCAAATTGTCTGTCGACCAAATATTTTCGACCATTTGACTGGTAACCTTCCTGCACTATGTTGCAACACGGTGGGAGGTACCGGTGGACATGGTGGTGCCCCCACATCCCCAACCACAGGCACAGGCGCAGCCCATGGGCGGGGAAGGGCACGTGGCGAGGCAGCCCGGACCCAGCTTGTGGCCACATTCTTCATCTAACCTCCCACGACTGCGGAGTGCACACAGTCCTCGCACGTACCAGGTGACGATCGATGATGGCAAAGAGACAGTAAACTGTCACAACCTTACCACCATGAGAATGTTGCCACAGAAGTGCTACATTGTGTGCATCCATAGCTACTTAAACATAACCAATCCTGTGTGACCAAAAGGAACACATGCAAGGTGTGTCTCACACAGCCATGCAAAACAGTCCATCACAATCCCTGGTATGTCACCCAAACCCTCCCAAACAACATCACCCTTGTCTGCCACACCATGACATGGCATGCAATAGCAAAAGGCCAACACATGACCAATAATATACAAAGTGACATGTCATAAATGAAAACCGGCACGAGACAATGATGCCTGACATGGAATCAGATGAAATGACTGACCAACAATCTCCCACACATGCAAAGTCAGACACAAATGCTTTCCAACAGTCGTAGCATGAACACAACACTGAATGCCCATTCACATGCACATTGGGCATGGCAAAATCCCGACTCCAGAACCTGTGTGCTGTGTGTGTCTCCTGCAACACACTGCTCAGCACACAGCACTTTGAGCAGCCATTGTGTTGCTGATACACCTTGAGCATCACATGAAAAAGACTAATGAAATCTACAACCAAATGACGCATGTACAGGGCACCCAAATGGCAATAGATCATGTGCTGCATGGACACCGCGGGCCAGAAAATGCAATCTGTGTGCACCTGTGGCCATGGAAGGGTGGATGTACGTGTGGTGGGTCATTGTGCAACTGTGTGTGTCATTAGGGACATGCACGCAATATGTGCATGTGAAATCAAGTGACCCTCAGTGTCCTGTACACATCACATGTGAACATTGGCCATGTGAACACCCCAGCATGTCAGACCACACCAATCCCCTGACACCTGAAAAGTAAAGATAACACAGGAACAGGCATTGAGCAGCACAACACATCATGTACATAGTACCCCACAATTACAATGTCAGAGTCCCCAAAACACTGTAGGCCAAGCCAACTTTCCAACAACAAAAGGCCCTCCCTTACACATCACTGTGACCTTCTGAACAACTGTCTCTGGGGTATGTAGCCTTCTCCCATCAAGTCTACCTGGCTACAGGATCACCCTACCCCTTGGTCTCCATGTTCCAGCTTGCGTGTAAATAGGGCCCAGCCCCCTCAGAGGCCACCTTGACTGGTAAAAATGCCAAATCGCAGAGAACTCCAAGTAGGCAAACCCACAAACCAGGGGAAAAGGCTGTAGGCACCAAAAACCCTGGAAGAGTCTCCAGTAGATGACATGAAGTAGCAGGAAATGTCAAAGCACATGTACAAGCACAATGATAGAACAACCAAGGTAGCACAGTTGAACAATGGTCCAACAGGATGGGTACCATTTATGGTACATAACATACAATGATGATGCAACAACTGATGGGTACTGTCACAGCTCCGGTGTCCAGGCGCAGGAGTGGCACGAACCAACCACCCCCTCCATGGTCTGGCCGCCTGCAAAGTCAAACTAACACAGGCCTCCGAGACCCCGGCGGGGAAGGAGGGTCAGGGATATGTTGCATGGACAGGCATTGGTATTCAGGATAACCGGAAAGAGGGGGTGGAGAGTGGATGTGGATTTGCAAGGGAAAGTAGGCAAAATACAACTATTCACAAAAACGCATACTCAATTAGAGAAAACATGTTCATCATGCACATTGTACCAAACTAGTGAAATGCAAGCAAAGAGAGACTTATCTCTGGGGTGAGTGCTGGCCTCCTGCCTGCGCACTCTCAGGTCCGGTAACAGGAGCACTTCAATGCTGCAAAGAGAGCGTGAGTTACTAAACTGAATGTGTGTTTACAACACACACACACAACCCCATCCATGCCCCAAAGTAAATGTGTCATACACCCCTGAAAAACAGTCCATCACAATCCCTGGTATGTCACCCAAACCCTCCCAAACCACATCACCCTTGTCTGCCACACCATGACATAGCATGCAATAGCATAAGGCCAACACATGACCAATAAGATACAAAGTGACATGTCATAAATGAAAACTGGCACGAGACAATGATGCCTGACATGGAATCAGATGAAATGACTGACCAACAATCTCCCACACATGCAAAGTCAGACACAAAGGCTTTCCAACAGTCGTAGCATGAACACAACACTGAATGCCCGTTCACATGCACATTGTGCATGGCAAAATCCCGACTCCAGAACCTGTGTGCTGTGTGTGTCTCCTGCAACACACTGCTCAGCACACAGCACTTTGAGCAGCCATTGTGTTGCAGATACACCTTGAGCATCACATGAAAAAGACTAATGAAATCTACAACCAAATGACGCATGTACAGGGCACCCAAATGGTAATAGATCATGTGCTGCATGGACACCGCGGGCCTGAGAATGCAATCTGTGTGCACCTATGGCCATGGAAGGGTGGATGTACGTGTGGTGGGTCATTGTGCAACTGTGTGTGTCATTAGGGACATGCACGCAATATGTGCATGTGAAATCAAGTGACCCTCAGTGTCCTGTACACATCACATGTGAACATTGGCCATGTGAACACCCTAGCATGTCAAACCACACCAATCCCCAGTTGAACAATGGTCCAACAGGATGGGTACCATTTACGGTACATAACATACAATGATGATGCAACAACTGATGGGTACTGTCACAGCTCCGGTGTCCAGGCGCAGGAGTGGCACGAACCAACCACCCCCTTTGTGGTCTGGGTGCCTGCAAGGTCAAACTAACAAATGCCTCTGAGACCCCGGCGGGGAAGGACGGTCAGGGATATGTTGCATGGATAGGCATTGGTATTCAGGTTAACCGGAAAGAGGGGGAGGAGAGTGGATGTGGATTTGCAAGGGAAAGTAAGCAAAATACAACTATTCACAAAAACACATACTCAATTAGAGAAAACATGTTCATCATGCACATTGTACCAAATTAGTGAAATGCAATCCAAAGAGAGACTTATCTCTGGGGTGAGTGCTGGCCTCCTGCCTGCGCACTCACAGTTCCGGTAACAGGAGCACTTCAATGCTGCAAAGAGAGCGTGAGTTACTAATCTGAATGTGTGTTTACAACACACACACACAACCCCATCCATGCCCCAAAGTAAATGACTTCTCCACAAACAAACACCCCTGTCTGCTGCTATGTACCCATACGTTAGCTTGGCCCACTGATGTTACATACACTGTCAATGCAGTAAGGTCGGCGCATGTGGCCGCGCGGGAAATAGAAGACCAATGGGTCAAGAATCACACATGAAACAATGGTCCCTGGGTGAGCTGCTAGACGCGTATAGCAAGGTGCAACTTCGGTACAAGTTGTGTTCTGGCTGTCGCAGATCTAAATAGGTAGTGCACGTGGCAATTTGCACATGCAAATGACATGCACTCACCACGAGTCTGAGCCTCGCTGGTTGTCCCTGTGCGCTGTATAAGTTTCTGGCTAGAAATGCTACTACCCGAATTACTCTGCTTCAATGGAGCATGGGGTACTCGAGGATATGTTTGATGGCCCCTGCGTGTGCCCCTGACAACATGTAAAGCCACTTGACATTTGGCCCTCAACGCATGTCAGCTGTACTGTGTGCTTCTCCAATAATGCCTGGCAAAGCTCCCCAGCACTGGTGCTACTTAGCATCCATGTGCAAGTGGCCTGGTGGAAGGTAGTGTGCGGTGGGGTCCCTTGTGTTGTTCACCTTGCCAGGAGCTCCTGGAAACACGTTTGCTCTGTTGGACGTCTGAGCACAAGCCCTGTGCTTCTGCTTGCGCACACATCCACACGTCTGCAACACCGAACGTGGCCAGTTTTCAGGATTAGTCATCCCTGTGTCTGCTGGCAAAGGTAGTCTGGAGGCTCATCTTCCTGCAGAAAGGGCATCAAATAAATCAATAAGGCTGGAAAGTTCCCTGTGTGTGTCTACATGCTGGTGTCACTGGGCCAGGTTACAGACCTACATCCAAACTCCTCCCACCATCAGTGTCACTTTGACAGGCCAAGGGTGCAGGCTGCTGTCTACAGCATGAAGTGCATCAAGCACATATACAGGCAAGAAAATAACATACATCACAATCCACATCAATTAATGGAGACATCAATCACATACTCACCCAAATTGATTACAGACAGGGGGTGGATAAAACACAACCAATCCCCACTAGGGGTGTTAACACAAGTAGTACAGCAGCAGACAGACCACAGTTATTAAGAAAGTCTAAAGCCCTTGTGTACAATTTTGTAACACCGAACCATCCTAGCGAGCCCATGGATAAGGGAAGCAGGAGTGGCCCATGTGAGTCAGGACCCCAAGATGCAAACGCATGCACAAGACAAGCTTGAAGGACCCAGCTGCAAAAGACAGTGGATGCTTTAAAAAGCCACAAAGCACCACACCGTCACATGAATGCACAATAGACAAACAATATTAAACTATATTAATTAATTAAACTAACAATGAACAACCTACATAACCTAATTAAAATAACTATCAAATAGTTAATATTAACTAACTGAACTAAAATCAAAAAGCAAAAATGCCCACATACGAGCCGGGGGGGAGGCACCCAGGAGGAGGGAGTTACAGGGTGTACCTCAACACCCACATGCGATGATGTTGAGATGTTGAGACAAAAAAAAAACCTCCATGTGCTCAACGCCTGCACAGCGTGACCTGTGTGGGAGATATCTCGTTGTCCGAGTCTGCCTCATCCTGATAAGGAGAACGTGGGCCTGGAGCCTGACCACGCCTAGGCACAGCTTGCCCTTCGTCGGCAGCAAGTCTGCCGTACGGGTGAGCCTGGTTCCCTGTCAGAGGCTGCCATGCCCAGCCTGAGCAAGCGGGCCGTGGACTGCGCTGCCTGCCGCTGGAGAAGCACCTGCCTAGCAGGGGGAGGCATGGATTGGGCCACACATTCCATGCTCTCAAGTGCTGACCCCTGACGTTCTGAATTGGCAGTCATGTCTTGCTCCCACTCAGTATACCTCGGTGGCGTGCGGCCACCGCGTTGCTGGTCTTGACACCTGCGGGAAACCAGGACCGGGCGTCCTTGTTGGGTTGGCACCGCCCACAGCTGCACGACTACATGCCCCCGTCTACGTGATGCCTCTGGCACATCAGCGACTGGTGTGGAGGGTGACCCTGTGTCCCGATCCACCACAGGCGGAGGTCCCACCACTGTCTTGCCCCTCAGTGCAGGTGTCACGGACAGAGGAGTGTCCACATCAGAATCACTCACCCCTGACATATGGACCTGATGCACATCCAACTCGACATGGGCGTCAGAGTGGTCATCTGGGCTGGACTCATTGCCAGCCAAAGACAAGATGGCCTGTAGCACACGTGGGTTCTCATGGTCTACCACCCCACGACCCCCACTTGTGCCGGGTTGCGGTTGTGATAACAACCCTGTGCCTGGCATGACAACACCATCCTCTGGCTCCATTGCGTCATCATCTGAAAAGTGGAGAGAAAAAAACATTAGTACACATGTTAGAAGCACATAACACACTCAGACATGGACATCACACAGCCAACACATGAAGCAGACATGTCACACACAAAAGAGAACCTGCCAAGCATGCCTGGTCAATTTGACATTGCATCAGTGAGTATGCATGTAGAACAGTGTTACATGGCTCAGAAGTGGGTTGATGCAGTGCAGAACATGTGTACGTTACTCACTATCTACATGAACAAGTACTTCATGATGTGTATCAAAAAACATGAAGGCTGTGCATGGGAAAGTTCAGGCATCACGTGCAATGTGCATGCAACGGGTTGCATGGCTACAAGCAAACCCCCCCACCCCCCCTGAGTGAAAATGCAGGGATGCCTTGCATGGTAGCAAAAGGGTGACCAGAGACCTGTGTATCGGCAGACAGTGTTGACTGGCATCAATGTCATCAACTGAGTCAACTGACAACACAGCAGATGATGATGGGACAGTAAGGAGGACACATGACGAACCCTCAGTAGTACACCCATGTGTGCAAAACACACTACACCAGTTGGACAGAGTCAGTGGGCCTGAAACTGGGGGAGGACTGTGCCCCACACAGACTGTGACACACTAAACATATGTGTGATGCAGGACTGGGCCAGAGTGGGCATGGGATGGCTGAAGATATGCCATGAAATGTTGCTCATCAAAGACACGTACTACAATGATTATCCAGTCAAGGACACATAGGGGCATGCATGGAATGCACATGGAGCATGAATGGGCACTCATGTCCCTGCGGAGCATCTGCCATCTGCACAGTCCAAGTGACACACCCTGCATGAAGGGCAGAGGATGTACCCCACTGCATGTGTCTGGCAGGTTGGCTGGTGGACATCAGCATGTACACAGGAGGCTTGAACAGGCCAATGTAGTACACCAAAATGATGCACACCAGTGCAATGGTGTAATTGGGGTGCAGAGAGGGTGGAGGGGCAAGGGGGCATGCCTACGTGGAGTTCCCGCATGCAGGCAGAGGACACATGCACGTCAGTCATGCAATGAGATAGTCCCAGTGCTGAGAGGAAAGACACCCCAGGCTACATGAAGAAGGGCCAGTGAGCTGGAACATGGACCGGAGGGGCATCTAGGTGACTTGCATGTGAGTAGGGTGCAAGTATGGTGATGAGGACAGTCCCTGTCTGCTCTACATGTCCACCATCCTGCACAGCATGCACCCATCAGTGAAGCATTGCATGACTAGCACATGAGAACCATGTGCACATTCCACGTAGTGGCAGTCAAGCACAACACATCACACAGGCAAACCACACATGGGCTGGACATATACGCAACAACACTCACTGGACGGGGCATCAAAGTTCTGCATCTCTCCCACTCCTTCGACCAATTCTTCTGGTATGAACTCCGCAACGAGTGCCTCGTGCGGAGTGAGGTCATCCTCCTCAGGTGGTGGCCCACCGCCAGTCACGAGAGCCATGTTGTAATTTGAGGCACGCTTGACCTTAGTGCTGCGTTTGAGGTCATTCCAACGCTTCTTGCACTCGGCAGCTGTGCGCACCTCATGGCCGAATGCACTCGCATTATCCGCAACATGCTTCCAGTGGGTATTACGATGACAGCCGTAGTTTTACAATTCGGCCCCACTAGCATGTCACGGCTGTGGGCCCGCACGTAGTCCACACGGGAGTCCAGTTCCTGCACACAGAAAGGCTTCTTCCTTGATGTGCAGGAGGCCGTGGCTGTGTCTGGGGTCCCAGCCTGTGCTGCAGATGCAACCTTCCTCCTCTTGGATAGTGGCACGGACCCTGGCTGGCGGATGCCACCCTGATCAGTACGGCCAGTGGCACCGGAGGATTGAAGCAAGGGAGTGGCAGGTGGAAGGACGACCGAAGGCCTGACTTGCGTCAGTGGCTGCTGGGTGCCCTGGAATGGACCCTGCACAGCAACATCTGCTGTGCCAGGGTCATTGACCGCGACTGTCCTGGTTGGTAGACTCACAACCGGGGTGTTGTTGGCTGCATCTGCCCCTGCACTTGCCAACACCCGGCTGGTCGGGGCAGCAGATGACATCACAGCCCCAGGGACACGTGTATCGGTCAGGGCAGCCCTGCGTGCACCTACGGTCTTCCTCCTGACCTGCTGGAAATCCTCCATGGACTCTTCAAGTGCCAACGCAGCCTGCGCTGGCAGACCCTGAGCCTGGGTGGTGGTGTCCACAGCTGCACCTGCAGCTACCACTACCCTTGGGCCCGTGGCAGTTGATGAAACGGACTGCCAGGTCACACGGGCGCCAGTGCCAGATGCAAGTACTGCATCTCCCGGAGCTGCAGGGGGTGGTTGCATGACTGCACCAACACGTGGCACAACATCGTCACGAGCTGCCGCACCCCTGCCTCTTCCCCCTCTACAGCCACTCTGGACACCGTGGAGTCCCCCTACTCCCTGGTCACCCCAGCCACGTCCGTGATCACACCCGCCATGAGGAGTATGCCCAGCTGAGGCGCCCCTCACCTTTGGTGGCCTCCCAACCATGGCACAGATGGAGTAGTGCCGGCACAAATGGAGAAGTGCCAATGGGAGGTATACACGACAATTGTCCTGGGCAATTGGGGTGAAGAGGGTGGGATATAAGATGTTATAAGCACCCCTGCACCTGCAAGGCTGTATGTGACCCCGGTGATGAAGTGACGGGTCACGCAATGCTCAGGCACCCCAAAACTGCAGTAAAACCGTGCAGGCACCCCGGTAGCCCACGTGTGTGGAATTAACCTCCCGCAGTACGCGGTGGCACCCAGGGACACGAAAAACACAGGCTACTAGGACCTCGAAAACGGGTACGCGATACACAGGGGCACCCACAGTGGGAAAAATATCGTGCGCGACTCACTGTCAGACTAGCGTGATAATGAAAAACACGCGTACCCAATACCCCCGCCAAAAGTAGAGATAAGTCCTTGATCCGCTGTGAAGTAGTGATGGTGCGCAAAACAACACAAAGTAGCAACACACACGTCGGTCTCCACGAAAGGCACGTACAGTGAACTGCCGGGAGCCGCTCACCTTTAACCCGTGCTGAGGGAAACGCCCGTGTGTGTCATGTCACTTACGCGCGTAGGCCCTTTCCTCAGATTACACGCATTGACGCGCAGACGTGCTGTTTTTTCATGTGCTGAATCACTATGCACCCGTCACGAGGGAAACGCCTGTGCGTGTAACGTCACAGACGCGCTTGCGGGCTAAGGTCCTTTCCTCGATTTACACGCTGACGTGCACTTTTTTCACGTGCCGAATCACTCCGTATCAAGCTGGCCATGCGAAAACACACGGAAGACCACGCTCCTGCTCAAAAGGCCATTTTCCTGCCCCCCAGATCCCTGAGCACGCTCCCACCTGCCATCTGCTGCTGCCTGCTTGCCTGCTGCCCAGGTGCCCTGCTATTTGGTGCCTGCACGTCAGTCATCTGCAGGGGTCCAGTTGCTGAGTCCACCCCTGCTGGAACAGAAGACTCCCGACTGGGATACCATCGCTCCACAGTCCAGCCCCAGGACCCAGTTGCCCACCCATACCTGTCTCGGGGTCGCCATTTCGGGGCAAACACCATCCGAGACCAGTGGCGACCCCCACCCAGAGAGGCAGAGGGCCACCAGCTTCACCAACAAGGAAGTTGGTGTCCTGGTGGAGCAAGTTCTGGGGAATTATGATGCCCTCTTCACACCGTGGCGAGCCAACAAGGAAGGACGGGAGAGGATCTGGGAGGACGTAGTGGTTGCCATCAACGCGGAGGGGGTGGCAACCCGCGACATCAAGCACGTCCAGAAGCGCTGGGAGGACTTCAGGTCCAGGACCCTCAGCAAGGCCCGGCGCCTCATGAAGGCAGAGGATGCAGAGGGGTGCCGGGTCAGCCTGAGCAACATCCAGATGAGGGTCCTGGAACACATTAGCCCAGCGCTCCACGCCCAGGTCCTTGACAGGCAGACCCGTCTGGAGTTGAGAGGTAAGTGGCCATGCATTGCTGTGTGAAGCAGGGCATGTTGCAGTGTGCTGGAAGTCAGCTGCTTGCCTGTATGTGTGACATGGGCCATGTATGGATGTGTGTGTGCAGGGACATCATGGTGCTGCATGTGAGACCAGTCATGCAGGAACCACATGGATGGGGCATGTGTTCCAATGCAACATGGTGAGCTGCATGCGGAATACACACATGAATGCATGACTGTCTCTGTTCTTGGACATGGATGGGGGTGGGAGATGGGTGCTGCTCTCATGTACACGTATGGTGTACATGTCTGTGTGTCAGAGAAGCGTGTGTGTGACTTTGAAACGCCATGGATGCATGACACATGTCCGTGACGATGTGTTGATTCACTTATGCAGTCTAGTCACCCTTGTATTCACTGTGTCTGTGGTGTACGAGCCCTGATGCATTTACCCTCCGGTGATGTGTGTGCATCGGATCAGTATGAGCCATGATGCATGTGAGTTTGAAGCCAAACCTTTATGTCAATAGAGGCCCTTGTACATGGATGCTGATGTTGATTGCATGTGCCGTGCCTGTTTCTGCATATGTGTTGCCTGCATTGACCCATGTGTTGTGGAGGGACAGGTTGGAAGTGACGTTTGACAGTGCCACTCATGTGTTATTGCTTCCTGTCTAGGGTACTATTGTACAGTATCCTGATGCTTGTGTTGTATGTCTCCCTTTACGCAGCGTCGAGTGAAGAAGAGGGCGGAGACAGCGCTGTGGAGCAAAGCGGCGGGGATGCCTCCACCAGGCGGCGACGCAAGGCCCCGCCACCCTCCCAGGAATTGCCATCATCCGGGAGAGAGGGGACTAGTGCCGGATCTGCCACTAAGGCTGTAGCGGAAGGGCCGGATGAGCCCCCACAGGGACTTGCAATGGCGGAAGACGGTGCGGAGACATCCAGGTTGGTGGTCTCCACAGAGGAGGAGGAGTCCGCTACTGAGCCGCACATGGGGCCTGGTGGGGGTAGTACCACTGGTGCAAGTGGTGCAGTCCAGGGCCAGGGGCAGGAGGCAGCACAGGTCGCCGTGGAGGGGAATGTGCATGTCGCTGTCCCGGACCGTGTGACTGCACCAACATGCACCAGCAGGGATGCCCCCTCCCAGGCCCGTCCGCAGGTAGGGGGGAGGCCCACGTCACCTGGCTCTCCACTACCTGCGGACGAGGAGTCCCATGACCATATGGGCTCCTTCCTGATTGGTGTCGCGTTGCGCACGCGTGTCATTCGTGATGACGTGCATGCTTCCTGGGGGGACCACGCACACCATCACAAAGAGCTGCGTGGCAACGTGGCACAGTTGGGAGGGGCCATGGTCGGAGGGTTCCTATTTGTGTTGCGCACTCTAGCGGACCTCTCCTCCTCTGTGGAGACTATGCACCAGTCGTTCTCCCTGCCGCCTTCCGGCCCAGATTCCACCAGGGCCCCCTGTGGACCTGGCCTGACCAACACAGCCTGCTTGGTTGAGATCCCATCCCTGCCACAGTCGGGAGTCGGAGGTCCAGCAGGGGTGGACACCCCACCAACTGGAGACCAGCAGATGGAGGATGTGCAGGCATCATCGGACAGGACACATGGACAGCAGCAGCAGCAGGCTCAAGGTGGGAGCGATGATGGCTCGGGGCCATCAACATCAAAGGGGCAGGCATCGGCCAGAGGGCAGGAGGACCCTGGAATGGGAGTGTCTTCCGTGTGGCTGCGGTTGGGCCAGCGGATAGATGCGGAGCGGCGGCGGTTGGAAGAGGTGCGGCTCACCATGGTCAGGGCGGAATTCTCCATGCGCTGGGCATTGAGGCGGGCTGAGTGCCTCGAGGCAACTCACAGGGAGTTGGAACAGGCCATGACTGCATCCGTGCGAGACCTCGGGGCCAGGGCAGAGGCCCGCCTCCGGGACATCGACATGGAGTTCGATGATGCCCTGGCCCAGAACATCACAGAGTGAGATGTAGGACTTGCCCGCCGCCATTGTATATAGTTAGTTAGTGTTAGGTTTCCTTTCTGTTTTTATTTGTTTTGGGACGCGTGGACAATGCCCCACGTTTTTGTATATAGTTCTTCATTAGGTAGGTATTTTTTTTTTATCGGTTTCATTTAATTCGTTGGGCTCATGGACCCTGGAATCAATCTTTGTACATAGTTGAACTGTGGATTTATGACAAAATGTTTTATTTAAATCACCATGGATCAATGGATTTTAAATTTTACGTTTCATTTGGATTTGCTTTGGTGGACGTAGAGTTTGGACTAACTTTCTTTTCGATTACTTTGGATTGAGACTTCTTTTATTTTTTTCCTTTTTGGGCATGCATTTCTTTTCTTGTTTAAAATATTTTTCATGTTTTCATTCCAATTACTTCATTTTGTGCAAAATACATTTTGATGTATTACTTCCATGTGTGGTATTCGCTAATTGGTTTACTGCATGTCACAATGTGGGTTTACACAATTACTGGCACCCAGTGTGTGTGTGTGACGGACATGTGTTGATGTACATAGTTGACTTTTGGTATGTGTCATGAAATAGGCCTTTCAGTGTGGGGTGGATAGGAAACTTGATTGAGGCTCAAGACTGGGGTGGCGTGCAGTGGTATTTTGGAGGACATGAGGCCCATGAATGTGCATCTTTATGACATGTTGGGGGGGGACATGAGTCGGGCCTGCTGGCAGGTGCCCGTCAATGCTGGATGGGTGGGGTTTCTGGGGGACAAGAGTCGGGGCCTGCTGGCAGGTGCCCGTCAATGCTGGATGGGTGGAGGTGCTGTGGGACATGAGTCGGGGCCTGCTGGCAGGTGCCCGTCAATGCTGGATGGGTGGGGGTGCTGGGGGACAAGAGTCGGGGCCTGCTGGCAGGTGCCCGTCAATGCTGGATGGGTGGGGGTGCTGGGGGACAAGAGTCGGGGCCTGCTGGCAGGTGCCCGTCAATGCTGGATGGGTGGGGGTGCTGGGGGACAAGAGTCCGGGCCTGCTGGCAGGTGCCTGTCAATGCTGGATGGGTGGGGGTGCTGGGGGACATGAGTCGGGGCCTGCTGGCAGGTGCCCGTCAATGCTGGATGGGTGGGGGTGCTGGGGGACATGAGTCGGGGCTCACTAGTGCATGGTGACATGTGAGCTGGCTGGAGGGCATGCCCAGGGTGGATGGGCTGCCTACGGGACATGACCAGGGGTGCAGGGTAGTCCCCTGTGGTGTGGGCTGCCTGCAGGGGCTGGGGAGGGGGTAGAGGGCACACCTGGGAGGACCCACACTGCCAATTCACGTGTGAGACTCCCCGCGCACCCCCCAAATACACGTAGCCCGCTCCCCAAGGCCTATCGCATGTGATTCTCCACGTGCACCCCCGAAATACACATACCCCGCTCGCACAAGGCCTTTCGCATGTGATTCTCCCCGCGCACCCCTCAGAATACACGTACACCGCTCCCCAAGGCCTATCGCGTATGATTCTCCATGCGCACCCCGAAATACACGTACCCCGCTCGCACAGGGCCTATCGTGTGTGAAACTTCTTGTGCACCCCCGAACTACACGTACCCGGCTCGCACAGGGCCTATCGCGTGTGATTCTCCACACGCACCCCTCAGAATACACGTACCCCACTCCCCAAGGCCTATCGCGTATGATTCTCCACGTGCACCCCCGAAATACACGTACCCCACTCGCACAGGGCCTATCAGGTGTGAAACCTCATGCGCACCCCCGCACTACACATACCCCGCTCGCACAGGGCCTATCGCGTGTGATTCTCCACGCGCACCCCTCAGAATACACGTACCCCGCTCCCCAAGGCCTATCACGTATGATTCTCCATGCGCACCCCCGAAATACACATACCCCGCTCGCACAGGGCCTATCGCGTGTGAAACTTCACGTGCACCCCCGAACTACACGTACCCCGCTCGCACAGGGCCTATTGCGCGTGATTCTCCACGCGCACCCCTCAGAAAACATGTACCCCCTCCCCAAAGCCTATCGCGTGTGAAACCTCATGCGCACCCCCGAACTACACGTACCCCGCTCGCACAGGGCCTATCACGTGTGATTCTCCACGCGCACCCCTCAGAATACACGTACCCCGCTCCCCAAGGCCTATCACGTATGATTCTCCACGCGCACCCCCGAAATACACATACCCTGCTCGCACAGGGCCTATTGCGTGTGAAACTTCACGCGCACCACCAAATTACACGTACCCCGCTCGCACAGGGCCTATCGCGTGTGATTCTCCACGCGCACCCCTCAGAATACACGTATCCCGCTCCCCAAGGCCTATCGCGTACGGTTCTCCACGCGCACCCCCGAAATTCATGTACCCCATTCGCACAGGGCCTATCACGTGTGAAACTTCACGCGCACCCCCAAAATACACGTACCCCGCTCGCACAGGGCCTATCGCATGTGATTCTCCACATGCACCCCCCGAAATACACGTACCCCGCTTGCACGAGCCCTGTCGCATTTGATAATTCCAGCGTACCCCAGAAATACACATTCCCCGCTCGCGTGATTGCAGTGTAGCGGACCTGTAAGCTGGTCCAGGGTTAGCGCGGCCCTTTGTGCTGCATTGGGGATTTCAGTGGCTTTCCCTTGCGCAAGGAGCATTCCTGGGGGCGTAACTGGCACTGCAGGATGTTCTCTGCGCTAGCGCTCATTATGGCTTGGGAATTAAATGAATACGCGGTGCGCCAGAATGCTGTTTGGCGCACACGGCTGGCGCACGCTGGCGCACGATCCCTCTCTGCGCTGCTCGCGTGCGCTGCCTCTGTATATTAACTCTTCCACTGAAAATCAAATTGAAAATTAATAGAGGTGCACGGTTTATCACAGGGCTTAAAGTGAACTGGGGCTATCCAGGTCCAACCCCCAGCAGTCTCCAAAATCTACTTGTGAACCAGGGCTCCATCAGGCACACTCAGTTCTCCACTGACCAAAGGCAAAATGGAAGCATGGTTTGCACGTGTGTGAGGAAAACCATGCTCTTTGTAAATACAAGGAGAGTACATTAGCACTAGCAGGAGGGTTTTAAGTGGGATGGGGCTAGATGAGGCAGAGCGCTGGCGGTCTCCAAAAAGTCCCCATGAGCCGGGGTGCTGCCAATGATTTTAACAGAGGACAAGTCAAGAGCCTGAGAATGCACACTGGCAACTCATTAATGAGGATCAAATGAGTAGCATTCTGTAAAGGAAGTAGATGCAAAAAAGCTGTGTGTTGCAATAGCAGGACAAATAACACCTGACTGCCGCAGGCTGAAGTTGTCCAAATAAGTGTATATGTCCCGTCATGTGTAGTCATTTACTGTTAGGGTGCTCTCATAAATGAAAAGAGCAGACAGGCCAGTGTGCATTATGTGCCCAGAAGGCTTTGAGACTTGAATCACTATCATAGATGGCATATAAAAAATGTGTGCTGATTTTTAAGTTCCTAAAATGCTGTTTAATTTTATGCAAAGAAGCAAGTAGCTTTCATTGGTTCCATTTGTCCCCTTCCCCTCGCCCATGCGTGATCGCAGGGGCTACTGAAGATTTGTGGGGGCTCAGTAGGGACCCATTTCAAAATGATCTCTGGGGCCCATGAACCGCCTCTTCTGACTCAGCTGTGTGCTGCATAGATAGTAATAGAGATGTTTCCTAATAGAAAGTTCAATGGGTGAGTTCCCTGAGTTTGTCATGGGGGTGCATAACATGAGCCCTACTTAAAACGTCATCATTCCCGCCCCAAGCCGAAATGCTGAAAGCATGGTAAAACATGTCAGTGATAAGATATCAAGCTTTAAAGAAGCCTGTCTTGGGCCAGCAAAAGAACATTGAAAGTGGGGCAGCCTTAATTTTGAGAAGACTGGTGGAATAGGAGCATACTATCAACCCTTCATTGTTGCTTCATACTGTGGCAAATCCTGGTTGAAGAACTGCAGCCAATGGGTTAATAACTACAGATTTCATGGGACAGGCAGACAGCAGGGGAGCTGAAGCCCCAACTGGGCATTTAAGAAAAGCTATTAAGCAGGCAGGGCCTGGGCCATATATTTACAAAATGAAGGGTATTTACTCACTGAATGAATTACTTGTAAACTGACAGAGCAATTACATTGTTTATGGACAGCAAATTAATTAATTAATTAGAAACTGGACCTGAGTGAGCTTTATTAACAGTAAGCAGGCAAGACCACCTTGGAAAAATGCCAAGTGACCCAAAATACATGGCTGCAGGGCCTCTTGATGTCATTCTTTGGGGCAGATTGCCCTTACCCATGCCCAGCACAGTTTGGCCACACCACCTTTCGGGAGTCCCCTCCTCGATTTCATATCCAACTTAAAGCATTGGCTGCGAGGATCAGCTGTTCGTCTGTTTCATGAGGCTTGCATTTCCTGTAAAAAGGCAAACAGGGGTGGCTATTTATTATTAGCTGCACTCCATCACTGCCTCAGTGACTGTCACGGTGCCGAGGAGGCAGACCAATCCCTGCAGACATCAAATATGGCAATGGCACATGTATTCCACGATGAAAATGAACATCCACCGAAACCGTCAAAGACGGTTGCACTTTCAGTTTCTCCCAGCATCAATGGGGCAGAAGTGGGAGGTGTGCAGATCTTACCTAACAAAGATCATGGTGGAACCACAGATGGAGTACTTGAACAACAGGAGGAGACTGAAAATCCCAGTTGCCTATCACTTCCATCATTATCCCCTGGGTCAACCTTAAATAATGATGATCTAGACAGCGATTATACTCCATCAGAGCCTGGAGCAAAAAAAGGCTTTGCAGTTGGAAAGCAGTGATACTGAGGTGGACGATGAGAATAGCAAACCACAGATGCAGACGCCGTACTGTCAGTAGATGCTCAACAGTCTCTTTGAGACCTCCCATTGTACATGGGAAAACACATACCATCATTACGAGTTATTCAGAACTCCACCAACGCCACCACCTCCAACACCATCATGTCAACATAAGTCCAGCTTGTGTGCTACTAGCCAACTATGAAAGGCAAAAGTGTGGCATCATTTCACTGATCATGCACACTCTGCCGGATAATGCTATGCCCAGGGAAGGCGGGGACAAAGCTTGTTATCACATCAATGTGGTCCCACATGCTGCTGCACCATGGACAAACATGAAAAGAAGATCTGAGGTGCATACCGGCCCCGTACCATCAGGCATGAACCATAGCTCCACAAGTTCACACTATTACCTCGAAAACTACTTCACCTGAATCAGTGCTTGCCACTGGGAATAGGACACCAAGTTCTACCCCGTGGGCACTAGCAGCGGCCCATAGCAGTGATCCCTCATTGTGTCAGGGCTGCGGAAGCATTTGAGCGTGGTCAGAAATATCACAAGTCTCATGACAGACAGCGCCTGCTCGATGCAAACCTTGCTATAATGTTGCCAATAGATCTCTTAACCTTAGCATGTGTGCAAAACGCTGGATTCCACTGCCTTAAGGCAAGGTTGATCACTGATTGGCTACAGTGGGGCAGGCACTACAACAGCCTATGAGGCAATAATGCCACTTCATGTTGGGCTTGTGGACCAGTGGTCAGAACGTTGTCTTAGTGGTTGTCACAGCATGCAGGGTGGTATTTCCTTCCTCCAACCGCCAAGAAGGGTCCCTGAGTAATTCAAGGGGTCAGCAACCGTGCGCATTTCAGCACCAGGTAACATTGGGCATGCAAGCGTTTCGAGGGCAGAAGGCACAGGAGAGGTGACAGCTGGGAGAAGACGGAGTATGCACCGTGACTAAGGCCTCGTTGTTTGCATTTGGGCATTGTTGCAGCAGACAGTGGAGCAAATGCTGCCTTATGAATTGGCAAGACAATGCACATTGTCGCATGCCCTTCACCAGGTTGTCTCATGCATTCTCTTTATCAGCAGCTGAGCGCCCATGAAATAAGTGGTTTCTGTGGCACAGAAGATCATTTCCCATGCCAAAAATTAACTCTGTCAAATTCAAGTGCAAAATAAGCTGCCACCACATAACCTGAACAATGCACAATGCTGGACAAGCTACATGAGCAATGCAATGCCGTTACAGATGACTGCATCACTCATTGTAGAGCTCTAGAGGGGGCATTTGCAACCCTTTGTCAGTGGCAGCTGCTGTCTAATGTCTGCCCTGGTCTATGAACTTTCGAGGAGACCGTCAAGTGAGTGCTGTCACAACGCATCACTGAATGAGGTTCTTTCTCTGTTTCTCCCTTGAGATGGAGCTCAAACTGACCAACATGGCAAGGGGCCATGCCTTGTAAGGCCGATGCAGCACGCTAGTGTGATAGGGACGTACTTTTAACCTTGGTGGTGATCAGTGGGTAGTTGGATTTAAAGGTAGCATTGGGTATCTGCTTCCTTGCTTTGGGGACCCTGCTTTCAAAGTAAAAGTGGGTGCTTTTCACCCACATGACTTAGTGGCAGAGACCTCCCAGAAAACACCAGGAGTATGAGACACTGAAAATGTGCAAGAATGCTTTGCTGCAGCACTTGCCACATTAATTGGCAAAAGATCGCAGGCAGGAGGAATAAAACCAACCCATCCAAATTACGCCAAGCGCACCAGGCATCTGTAGCTCACGAATGATGGCAGCATCAATGAGCAGTACATCCGGGACGCTTATTGAAAGCTTTGAGAGCAGTGGGGCAAAGCCTACTGGCAGTAGAGTGTGGGGGGCACCCTCCTCAGTGACTCAGGCATCTTGACTACAGGTGGGTCATCATCAGGAACTGAACGAGTACCATCTGCCTCACAGATGCTCGATGGTCATCTACTGGACAGGGATGATGACCTGTTACAGTATTGGTAAAGCGATTGGTCCTTCTGGCCAGCAGTGCTTGTTCCAGTGCTGCAGAATTGCTAAGGTACCCCACCATAAATGTGTACCATGCAAGAGATTGTTAATGCGGCTGGTGGCATTGCCTCTAACTGTAGGAGAAGTTGCACAGTGGTGCAACTGACTTTGATAAAGATGAATAGTTACTTCATTGTGGAAGGGTATGGAACGACAACTTCCCAGAACGTGCCAGGCATTAAAGGTAGAGTGGCACTGTTTCATGTTGTGTGTGCTTGGGAAATAGATAGCTGTAGTAGTGACGGCGAAGACCTGACCATTTTCTGATTTACTCGTGCCTTTGCATTGACAAGACTGTAACTATTGTTTTCAAATCCTAATCACACATTTGTTAGAAGTTCTCATTTTGTCTCACAGGGCGCAGCAACCCATTAAGGTGCTTTGTTTATTTTTTTTTTACAGGATGCAGCCAATCCTTAAGGCTCTCAGGTCTTTCACAGAGGGCACAACAACCTCTTAAGCTCCTCGTTTCTTTTTTCTTCACAGGGAGGGCACAGACACCCACTAAAGCGTTCGGGTATTTTCAAATGGCGCAGCCACCAACTAAGGCTTTCTGTTCTTTGCACTCTAAAACCACCCCTTAATGTTCTTGGGATCTTTCATGGGCGGAAGAAGTTCTCCAGCTTTCCCCACAGACTGATCCCGCATTTGTGGGTGGGGTAGTACCCCTGTGAAGCCAGACCCTCCCCAATGACTGCGAGATTCCTCACCCCCACAAAACTCCTTACATGAGGGCAGGGTGATGGAGCTCGATACGCCTCCATAGGCTGCCCAACATCAGGACGCATTGCCACTTCCCAGTGCTAAGCAACAACCCAAAAAAAAGGCAATAGGTCCCCTCTTGCCATACGATCAATACATTGAAACTTTATTCACATTAATTCAATCCAAGAAAGTGCAAAGCTTTATTTCTCATATGTATCCCTTCCCCCACCGATAGAATCTGCTTTCTGATCTTCATGGCACCTTGTCAAAAGCTTATGAGGGCCCATGAGACCATCTGGGCATTGGCGGTAAGAAGGAAAATAAAAGCAGGTTGGCACTGTCTCAATGGTTGGAGCCTTAGAATCGGTAGAATTAATCTCTTTCGGAATGTTTTATATTTTTTGCAGAAGAATAATACGTGAAATGTGGTTTCGTGGATGTCACAGTAGAAAGGCAAGTGAGCAGCCATTTTGAATATGTAGCATTTATCGACAAGCGGTCAAACTTAAGTCTTGTGATTAGAAACCGGTCACCAAGTATATGCATCTTAGCCAATTATGGTTGATCCCCATTGTCTGTGATATTGCCAATATGCCTGGATTTAATGTGATGTCTTCCCTGCTGGGCTGCACTTGTAAAGCTGGCGTGTGAAGAATGAGGGCTTTCTTACTCTTCTTTAGGGTAATCGATAATGATTCTATTGCAGTTCCCAGGTTGCACATGCATGTTTCAATTACATAGTTCAACCAGGAAATGCTGGATGCAAGACTCTAATACATTATGCAGCAGCCTCTTGGACACGTTTTTTTCCTGTTTATTTAAACATTTATAAATAGTGGAATAGGTGTGAATGCTATGCATTTCTCTAAGTGTCTTAATCCTCATTCAGAATGCAATGCGAGTGTTGGAGCTGAGGGGGGGGGGGGGTCCAAATCATTTTCTACAGAATTTATTGTCAGTGTTTTGCAGCTGCGTTGCTCTACCAAAACCCCACATCTCCATACCATACAATGCAACCGATTTTAAATTGGCTCGGTATACGCGCATTATGCATTACGTGATCCAGGGATTGTGTTTAAACGCGCCCATGAAGCTAATGATGCGAGCAATTGCGTGTGTCAGCGTAATGGTCTCCTTTTCCACGTGTTTATCGGTTGTCAGGGTGGAGGTAAAACGAATGTTTAGGTGATCAACAAAGGGTACCTCGGGGTAGCCTTTCGACCAGAACGTCTTCTGAGGAAAACCTTTAAAATGTTTTTTTTATGGCGTTTTGTGAATGTTAAGACTGCTGCCTTGCTTACGTTTACCATCAAAGCATGCATATGGTGTCAATCAGTTTTTGAAATGCATAAACTGTCCTTGCAAGTCATACCCTCCCATCGGCATAAGAACAGACTGGAGGTTTGTAGCCGTTAGAGTGTGGAACATCAGTTCACGAGGTGCTGCCCAAAAAATGCGTGCTGTCGGTGATGGGAAACCACCCCCAACCACTTGTGGTGGTGGTGCCAGCAATAAAAGCCTGAAACTGGCCTAAGTAGCCAGTGCCACTGATGCCTATCAGGCAGGCTGAACGGGGGCAGGGTTGGGCCAAAGGATGCCCGATTTTACAGCTGTGCTTCATCCCCACCCTGGGATGCTCTAGAACCCTCTACTTCACCACCACAGGAGGGGGCGATGGTGGAGGCTGCATGGTTCCTAGCCTCTGTGGACATGTGTGCCTGGTACATGCTACTGGCGCACATGGTTCCTCATCACTGTGGTCCTTAGGGTGCAGTCCCCTTGCCGCTTGCCTTGTTCCCCTGCGTGACCCTCTACCCACAGCACTCAACCATGCCAAAGGCCTAAGGCTCTTCGTTCCTGGTGGTCTTCCCAGGTGGCAGGGTTAAATAGTCCCACACCCAGGATGCAGTGGGATATGTGGGGGTGTGAGGTCATCACCCTCTGCAGCTACACATGACTTGCCCCGCCCCCTTTGCGTTGGCACGAAGAGACTCCTCCTCCATCACCTCTTACTGTACCCTCGTCTCCTGCTCCATCTCGGGTAGGTCCACCTTCTTCTGTGCAACCTCCACTGGAAAGTCTTCCTCACTACCCCCACGTGACAGTGCTCCCCCTCAATCTCAGCAGCACCCCGCTGATGAAGACATCTTCCTTCCCTATACCCCTGCCTAGTCATGAACCAAAATGAAGCACCTCCTGTAGGGTGCTTGCTGCACCCATTCCATCCTCCCGCAAAATGGACATGCCTGCCTGCTCCTCCAAAGCCTCCCCTTTCCCAACCAACAACACCATAAAAATCCCTCCTGTTCTTCAGGCCACCAACACCTTTGTAAGAAGACAGTGAAAACTACATTTCCCACAATTCCACACTTGAAACCCTGGATTGGATCCAGGAAGCAGACTTAGGGATCTGGGAGAGGGCTAACCTTACAAAAGACCAATACAGGTCCCCTAAGCCAGGGGGTACACTGAAAACATGTACTTGGACCAAGCCACCAAAATCGTACAGGCAAAGTAACATCAAATGAACTACATCCCACTGAATATCCTTCTCTACCAACCAGAAACGTGGAATAGATCAGGAAAATTAAACTATTCCTTCAAGGACAGGAAGACCGCGAGGAAAATATAAACACCCCTAAAAACAGCCTAATACATCTACCCCCTCCAAGAGCAAAACAGCAGGACATCTGAAGCACAACCCATTGTCCATCGTCTCCATTCACACAGAAGAGTTTCAAAATGGCTGCCATGGCTCTTGTGGGATTGGACCAGCTCTCTCCGCCTCATGATGATCATCAGAAAGTGAGAGAGCCTATCCAATCACAATTCACAGACTTCAATTCCCACACCTTAAGGTCATAGCTGCATGCCGCCTCAGCCCTAGATGCATACAGGGAAAGGGAGAATGTTACTATATAAGCCAGGCATACTAGCCCATTGGTATGAGTGACAGGAGCGGGAACCTTATGCTTAGAAAAGGCTGGAGAATGAAGACTACTTGAGAAGAGGGAAGAGTAGCTGGAGGGACTTCTGAGAAGACTGGAGAAAGAAGAGGGATGAAGAGGAGAAGTGGAGCGGTAGCAGTAGAACAGAGGAAGCAGTGACATATAGAGGAGAGAAAAAAATTGTGTTAATGGGTGAGCATGGAGGGAGTAATACTGCACCACAGGATGGCTGAAGTAAAAGCAGGTATAGATTGGAAGTGGGTAATATGAAACAGTGGAAAGGAGGGAGGAAGAAAAATCAGGAGAGGATAAGAAAAAGGAGGAAGTGGCGGAGAAGGACAAAAAAGAAGAGTGAAGGAGGTATGAGATGAAATCCAGAGTGAAGTTTAAGGAAGAAGGCCATATGGTGGTGGAGACAGTAACACAGGGCTTGGAGGTGGCAGGCGATAAGGAGAAGGTGATGAACGATGCAGTCAGACGAAAGGGGAAGGAGGTTTTAACATCAAGAGAGAAGGAAGAGGCAGCAGGTCAAGGTGGTAGTAAGGAGATGGTGAAGGACCAGGAGGAGGAGGAGGATGTAGGAGAGAGACAAGGGTTTGGGGATGAGACATCTTAAGGTGAGAAGAGTGAGGAGGAAGGGTCAGGTGTTGACGAAGGATTTGGGTTGTTTGACCATGGCAGAATTGTTCATGGCAGAATTGACCATAGTCAATTTTGCTGCAAATACGATTCTACTGCAGCCAAACACACCAAACCCATGTCCCCCCCAATTCCCCAGAACATCCCCATGACCCCTACTTACCCTTTCTCCGTCCACCGCCTCTCAGGAACCCTGCAGCGTCAGTTCCGTCCCTCAAACGAGGGTCGGATCCGATGCCGCAGAGTCCCCTTTTCTTTTTTTTCTTTTTTCATCTCCCTCCTCCAATGTTCAGGAAGTGGGGGGACAACCCTCAAAGGCCACAAATACTGAACATGTGGAGCGGGGGACAACCCGCGATCCCCGCTCCACCTGTCCGGTACTTTTTATAATCGATCGAATGCTACTGGCCAAATTTGGTCAAATGTACCAATTGATCAATTATATTCGATCAATTTGGGTAATACCTTGACCAGAGGTGGGGGAGCAAAAGGAAAGCAGTAGAGGAAAGAGTTCAGAACATTACCAGGGAATAAATCATAGAGCCGGTGAACTGGAAGCTGCTACTCAGCTAGAGGTAGGACTGTATGCCAGTCAGCTAGAGGTAGGACGTTCTGAGATCCAGGTAAGGTGGGGAGAGATTCCAGTCTGGTCCAGGGAGTTTAGTGGCAGTTTAGAGAGAAGGTGGGGGAAACCGACACCGAAAAGAAGGTTAGTAGGGGTTGGTCCCTGTAACTTTCTTCTGGTTGACACCATATCATTTGTAAAATAACCCCAAGGGTCTTGCATAACATCCAGGACTTGTTTAGGTTTGCAGCACTGGATCCCAAAAGCCCATATCTAGCCTGAATTGAGCAGAAGTTATTTGATTATCCAGGAGCCTGTATCAGGACAACAGAGTTGACTCCTCTGGAACTTTTTTAACCTTGATGGTAGAAACTCAAAAGACTAACCATCCACCTGAGAATGGAAAAGACTGCGTGAGCGATATTTGTGGAAGAAAGCCATTCTAGGTTTTGTTGTTTCTTTGGAAAGATCCTGTTTATATTTAAGTTGTCCCGCCCCATAATGCAGTCCCTAATTAACAACTAGCACTTTGAGCACCTGGTCTTGACCACCTTCTTGATCTCAAATGTGTGACATGTGACAAGGGACACCAAAGGGGAAAGGTACAAGTAGAAAAGGCACATTTTATTCTTTTTTTTTTATATAAGTGGAAACAAAATTCGAACACATACTATGCAAACACTTAGACAAAGGAGAACAGGGAAATGCTTCAAAAAACATTAAATAGCAAATGACCAACAACAAACAGAAAACACTACTTCAAGATCCACTGCAAGTGTGAGCCAGTCCTGTGTAGCACCTTCTCTTTTAGCCCAGTAAAACTCGTAAAGGAAGAGGAAGTGAGCTGGCCCTTGTGTAGTGGGTTGTATTTCCTTTAGGAGATTGGTGGCATCTGATTGGCTAAACGAACTTGACGAACAAGCAGAGAGGGGCCTCATTGACTGATGTAATGTAATATAATTAAAATGTAATGTAATATGTCAGTTGTATAGTGCCTATTTCCATTGGTATGGCCTAAAAGTCTGTGGCATGGTTGTTTTGACAGAGGAGTTTAGAATGTCTGTGTACATTTTAGCCAATACAAAGGTAGGTACTGGTGGCCAAGTACTTGCTAGCATCCCATATCGATATGACTTGTCGATGGGTGCTTTGAGGTTATAGGGAGGATATGCGAGTCCAGGAAACTGATTATGTGTCCAGCTAGATCGAATTTCTGTCATGGGACGTGGTGCATTCTAATGGCAGAGGTGTAGTGCGATGTGTCTTCAGGTAGCATGTGATTGCGGATGAGTGAGGGTGGGAGGCCGAGCCTACGGCTATCTTCCATTGACATGGAGAGTGATAAGTACCTGGGTGTCCTCAGAGGTTTCTTGTTTCATAGACAATTTGCCATTCTTGTCCTGTGGTCTGCCGGAGCCCTTTCACTGTGTTGCTTAGTACATTATTTGAGGGTCTCATTGCTGCCCCAGCTTATTTAAAAGGGGCTTAAATTATCACTGAGGTGGAATGTGTTCATCAGGACACTGGGGGGGGGAGAGCCAGGTCTTGAGGGCCTTCTGGACTGCAAGGTGATTCTCTAAGCAGCATATGTCGAGGGGAATCACATTCCTGGACAAAAAAGGAAGAACCCCCTATTCTGGTTGATTTGAAAGTAGAATGCGGTGCTTGAGCTCGGGCTTCTGTTGTTTTTGTAAGGTGTGAGCGTGTGTTGTAGGTATTCTGGGCTTGTCTTGTGCACAGCACAGTGGGTGATGCACATAGCTTTGAAAGTGAATTGTCGCCCGACACAGAGCCAGAGGAGGATAGAGAGGGTGGGTGTGATGTTCTCTTTGGGACTGAGGGCCAGGAGGAGCCTCGCTGTGGTGTTTTCAGACTCTTTGGAGTTTTCTGAGTTGAGATGCAGGGGTGCCCAGGTACAGGGAGTTAGCGTGTTCTAAGCAAGAGAGGATGATAGTGGTGATTGCAGTGATTCTGTGAGAGTAGTAGAGGTAAGGGAAGATATGTCAGAGAGTGTGAAATTGTAGATAGAGCTTGGTCAAGTCATGGATGAACAAACATGTCACTCATCAAGAGATCCACCAATCCGGACTGCACAAAAATCATTGCTTGAGACCCAGAAGCCTGCTGCAAGTTTATCAGGGATTCGTCAGTGCCCATAAATCCATCCCGCTCTCACTGTAGGGATGGATCGTCTTCAAAACTTTTGTCTACCACTGTGGGCCACTTCAAGACAAGTGTGTCTAGAACTACTAGTGACGGGATATGGATCAATTGTTATCCAATAATGGGGAGGCTATCTTGGTCAAGTCATGGACAAATATTATTTGTGGAAATTGTTTGAAAAGAATTTGTGAAAAATGACAACTGTGATAAATCATAGCTAGAACGTATCTAAGTGCACCTATTGAAAGGTTATGAATGGGATCATGCTGCCAATGGTATTTTAGTGAAGAATGCTCTGAAGGATAAAGTCAAACTAGGAAGGGAGGTGTATATTGATAAATGTACGAGAACCAAACGTACACGCTATGAACCTGGGGTGTTGCCCCTAGAACAAGTATTAAAATGGTAGCCTAGATCTTGTTCATCAAACAAATGTGAGTGTATTTTGACACCCTAATAAATTTGTGTTCCCCACTTACGATTATAGTAAAATGTGAATTAAGCCACCTATACTGAAATCTGAATGCAAATGCACAAGAAATCCATTGGCACATGCAAATGCGACCATATCATGTGGGCACATGTGAAACCTGCAGCCTATATAGGCCATGCAGGTGTATTAAGAGGTCTAGCAAGATCACCATAACTTGTATGAGAGAAAGAGAAAGAGATGTGGACTGGAAAAGCTCCTGATAGATTCTGCTAGATCCGGATTGGTACAGTAAAATAATTTTACCTGCCATTCGCCACAATACGTATTACATATTTTAGTAGTAGGCCGCTTAATAGAGCATCCTTTTAATAAACATTTAGAGAAGTTATCGTTGAGTCAGCAATCCTGCTGTGTTGGATGCAATGAAAATGTCACCCTTGATCTGTAGCACAGTCGCAATGTGAGTGGAACATCAACATATTGAATCCCCTCAAATCTCTTTATCCTGCAAGACCACTTAAGAGGGATTAGCCCCAAGTAAGCTGAAATATGTCTGTGATTGTTTATCAACTTTGAGAAATGAGAATCTGGTTAATTAAATCGAGATTGGCAGAGCTCTCAAGGTATCACGTTATATGCGAGTTCCTCATTCATTCATGTAGTTTCGATTTTCCCACTGTAAATAAAAGACAAGCCCAGGAAATCCATGAAAACTGGATTGGAGAGTAAGAGCTTTGCTTTATTGGTGTTGCTGATCAGGGCCCTGAAGAAGAGAGGCGGGGAGGTGTGCATGACGTGGTCGGAATGTGCTAAATATTTTTCTGGTTGGGTATGTTACTACCTTTCTAATGTTTAGAGCCTTCTGTAACAGTTGCAACCTGGTCCCTGCGGATACAAAAGTGTCTTTCAGACTCTGTCAATAGTCCCCAGTGCTCGCTCCAGAGCCCGCAGAGGCTGTGGAGGAAATAGGTGTGTGACTCAGCAGCGCCGCTGGAACAACTACCCCTTGTAATGAGTGGGGGGTGTGTGCCGGGCTGCATCCGACACGTGGGAAGCCCAGGATGTGTCGAGTGATGGTGTTGTTGATGGCAGAAGGCTTCAAGAGCAGGGATTGGTCGGCCATTTCCAAATTTGGAACCCTCATGTTCATTGTTCGATGTGACCCTGTTAAAAATTGGTGAACTGAAATGAGGAGAGAGAATGAGAGTGCGCGAGAGAGACAGAGAGAGATTGAGAGAGAAAGAAACAGACAGAGACAGAAGAAGTTGGGGCTCATTCTGAGTTTAGCGGAGCAGTAAAAAAGTGCTGGTAACAGAATTACTGCCACTTTTACCACTCTGCCAAATCCCAAGTTTGGCGTGGAAGCGGAGGCTTTACCTCCAGCATCATGCGGGAGTTAAATCCTTCTCTTTGCCACCCAAAAATTGGCAATAAATCAGCAAAATTACCACCAGTGGTAATTTCAATGAAATCCCCATTGAGTCTAGTGGACTCCAAAAAATGGGAACTTACACCACTTACCACCATT
Organism: Ambystoma mexicanum; assembly: GCF_040938575.1. Lineage (NCBI taxonomy): Eukaryota > Metazoa > Chordata > Amphibia > Caudata > Ambystomatidae > Ambystoma > Ambystoma mexicanum. The sequence continues at coordinate 925,288,976 of NC_090923.1, forward strand.
TGTAATCTCGTGGTAAACCCACGGGACCGAGTGGCGGGAACCATAATTCCGTTTGGTGGTAGTTCGGCAGTAATTCCACTGAAGTACTGGCAAACGCGGAATGAGCTCCAAAGTAAGGGAAAGACAGAGAACGAAGGACACAGGAAAAGACGGTGAAAGAGCAAGAGAGAGAAAGAGATATGCTTTAGTCTTTGGTGAAAGTGTTCGCCAATTGATTATTACACATTTAAATAGAGTGGGTGGAATGCCGAGGCTGGCTACCAATATTTCAAGCAGGCATTGTGTCACTGCTATTGTCGGTTTGTCATGCTTGATGAGCTGTCAGGTGGAGTTATAGCATTGTGCCCTGTGTGCCTGTTATACTGATTTAGATCTGAAGAAGGTGATCATGCTTTTCCTACTGGTTCTTTATTGGATTGATCAGCTAATGCGGGCTTTCCGCAAGGATACTTAGCTGTAAATTGAAACAAGGGAGGCACAACACTTGGAATACACACCATAGTTGAAAACGACACACTTAGAATTTTGGATTGTGTATGACCCACGCCCCTGCATTACTTGTCCACCTCCTGCACTGTCCACGTGGGGTAGCATTGCAGGAGGAACAGAGGGGGGAGCATGCAGAAACGATTTACAAGATAACAAAACTAGTTCTATTCTCCCCTCACCCCCAAGCTTGATGCATCCTCCTGGACCTTTGAATTGCCCGGTGAATCCCTGCTGCTTTGCAGAAACTCCTTTTCCTAATTGATAAGAGAAGCTCCGGAAGGGACAACTTCTTCCCTTGGTTTAGTGGGACCAACTAACCCTGAGACGAACTCCACTGGACTACCTTCCCCAAATGGCTGTAATTCTTTGCTGCTGCACAAATCGAGTGCCAGGGGTCGAGAAATTCGTAGTTGGGTGCAACATCTGTAATCTGGCTGGAAGCTCGAGGAGTCTCCCCAGGACGCTCCAAAAGCAAGACGACCAGAGCTCGAGTCCCCTCACCAGAGTGCAGAACGTTAAGGAGTGAAGGAAGTCCAACCGGTATCCAAGATCTGCGGTGGTGCTGTTTACTGAGCGCTGAAACTGCAAAGTGCTGCTGATCCGAAAAGAGCCTGTAGCTGCAGCCGACCTCCAAATTGCTGTGCAGGAATCCTCCAGAGGTTCTCCCTCTTGTCCCCACGACTGAGGCCCAGGAACACAGGATCTGCAACACTGCAACCAGACAGAATCAAGCTGAACCACTCTTCTTCTAACCAAAGGTGCTGTTCTGAGTTGGAGTACTTACCTCATTGTCTGTAGCTTTGCTCTTCCCATTTGGGACTTGCAGTAGCTGCTTTGCTAGAGTTGATTTCAGCTCTATCATTCACAAGTGTAACAGCTTGTGACCATACAGTGATTTCAACAAACTCTCTAACTTTGTGCAAGACATTGCTATCTAAGAAGGGCCTCAGCTTCATAGACTGTGCTTCAATTGACTTCGGCTATCCTGGCTCCCTGCAGACACTTCTAGTACATTTGGCTTTGATACTTACTGTCCCTCATAGGTGGTTATTACCTATTATTGCTGGGAAAGGTTTCTTTCTAGACTTCATTGGAAGATTTAAAGTGCTCACATGCTCTGAGAACCTGTTTCTCCTTTTTCCTTCCTTTAACCTTTCCTTTCTACAAACCTCAGAATCTACAAAGTGTAGAAGTGATATATAAATGCCATTACTGTCCTAGTTAGTGAAGTCACTTCAGGGTGTAGGAAGTGTGTAAGAAACATTTATAAAGAGTATATACTTGTTTTGTGTTGATTCTGGAAAGGTATTTGAAAGTGTATTTGATTTCTGCATATATTACACTTTTTAAAGAATGCTTATTTAAAAATGTAAATGTTACTTAGCTACTTGTATTAGTGGATGTCATTGCTACAGCTCTACAACTTACATTTACCCCTCTGGATATAGACCTGGCCGCTCAGTCACGCTACCAACTTGTGTAGTACAGGCCTATACCAATAGGTGGGTTACCTAATACCAAGAGGATATGTATTGTGTAGTCTTCCACAGGGTTACTATATCAATTCTTGCCTAATAAGCATACCCTTGCAGTACAAACAATCTCAGAAAGCACAAAGACTTTGTAAGCTCCTTGTAGTCTTCTTCAAAGATGAACCGATGGCATGGGTTCCCCTTTTGACAATTTGTTTTAATGCTATTATTGCATCAAATATAATGCCATGGACAAGGTAATGGCAACAAATATATCCACTGATAAAAAAGGTGACTAATCACCCCCCAGCACACCCAGCAACTACTGGCCCATCTCATGGGTGGACAGGCTGGTCAACATCTACCAGAAAATGTTCTTAGATTGAATGAGAACCTGGTAAGTGGTAAGTGAAAACATATCTTGTCACCTTTTCAAGAAGGCTTCAAGAGGGGGATGGGAAAGGTTGACTAGATATTTCTTCTCAGCCTAACCATGCAAAAATGTTTTGTGCACAGGAGTGAGAGCCTATATATGGTTTTCATATACCTGTAGGCAGCCTTCGATAGCGTTCATACACACCTTATGTTGACTTATTTGGCCTTAATTAACATTCCTTTCATCTGATATCAGCTTTAGGCAGTCCACAAACTGAAAATAATGCAATAATACAACTGGGTTAAGGTGGGTGAGAGTGTGGTACTTTCCCAGTTGGGGTGGGGGTTTGTTAAGAATGTGTCCTCACTCCTCTACTGTTGTCTTTGTATATGTAAAAGTTGGCTGACTGATCCTGATGCAGATGGCCCAATATGTACAGGGAGAAGGCCAGCATCTAACTGTTTGCTGATGGTGCTGTTATTCTTTCCAGGAATTTGATGGGAATCAGAAAACAATGAAAATCGTTCCATAAATTGTTTTTAAAGAATGATTTAATCATCAACACTTCCAACAGAGTTGTGATGGTCTCTCATATGACCAAACCCTCTAGGGTTCAACTGGAACTAGGAAAATACTTCAGGTTGACATTAGGATTGTTTAGGCACCAGATTCCATAGAAAGGGATCATGTTCAAGTCAAAATGCTAAGGCAGAGTTTTAGTTGAAAATGGGAGTAGGGCACATGCTGTCTTTAAGCAAACGCTTTGATGAACAATCGGTTATTTCGATGGTTGAGGTCTATATGGACCAGGTCCATTGAAGCATTTTGTATGGAGCAGAAATCTGAGGACACTCAATTTGTGCTGATTGACAGTAGGTGAAAGGGACTTTCTTAAGCGCTTACTCCACATGCAGGTGGGTCTGAGGGGGCAGGATTACGAGGCTCACCTTAAATTAGTAATGTATTTTGTGTTTTAGGACATTCATGAAGCTGCCATCCAAACGCCGCCCTATTCACAAAGTACAAAGTAATCTACATTTTCGCAAGCACATTCTGTCTTCCTTCCTATATTCCTTCTGAAGGGTTACCTTTGACCTACTGGTGGGTTTGCATTCACCTACTTTTGGAGTTAGGGGCTGGGAAGTCGCTGTTCTTCCAAGCAGTGTTTTATATCTGTGCTGCAGGGGAAAGAGCATTCGTCATTGGCTTAACTCGAGGTTAGTGGCATGTCTGTGCTGCTGTTGGGTGATGTATACTCCTTTGTGTGCATGAGTGAATGTACAGACGCATTCTGCACTACTACGCATAGTATGTCTGCCTACAAAGTCTGCATACCCGTTGTGCAAATTGTAATGTTGTGTATGTTGGCTTAGGCTGCGCAGTTACTAGGAATTTTTGGCCCATACATGATGGGATGTTATGGGTTCAATGGAGGGCAGCTCATGGTCTTGGTTAGGGTCTGCTTAACATGTATTCTGCACATTTTATTTTAGACATCTTATGGTTTTAGCCAACTGCTATCAATAAGCAAACAATAGCATTTTTCAGGGTCAGGTATTAGGACTGGGATCTGTGTGATATAATTCTTAGAACCCCAGGTGGGGCTCGAGGCACACATGATTAAGACATTTTTATTACACCAGTAGCACATTTACAGATGCAATTACATCATTAACTCTCAGAAGACTGTTTAGCTGTTTAGAAACAACACTGGCAGGCCCTATAGAGCCCAATACTGCTTAATAGAGATAGCTCAAGGAGAACCCATACTCCGTTTTTCCTTGATTGGTTTATTCGTCACCATAAATGATGAAGCCATATGTGTGTAGAATACAAGAGTCTCTGATTTTATTTAGTTTCATTTTGCATTTTGGTTGAGCAGAAGCCACTACCGCCGATGCATTTCGGACTGTGGTCCTTTTTCAGGGCGGTTTCTTCATTCTTGTATGTTTACTGTGACAGCATTTCTATCAAAGGTGTCATGGTGTTCACCATATAGAATCCTGATCAAGGATATACACATCACTGGGCCCAGATGGCCAACCCCAGACCGGTCAGTGAGCTTCCATTGGGAAAAGCAAACAGTAAAGAAGAGGTGACACTGCCTCTATGGGTATGGAGCATTACACTGTTGGGGGGGCAGTGCAAAGGCTAGAAGAGGAACAAGCCTCCCACAACCATGCAGAACATTGCAGGCCATACACCAGCCAGGAGGGCAGGATGAAAGAAGTTGACATATACATCTTTGGCTTATCTGGATGAGTGATTCTATTTGTATTGCTCTTAAAAGTGAGTGAAGTGAATGATATTCTGCAGCGTATGTTGCTGTAGAGCACAGCAAAGGAGAAAGAATAGGGTTGTTATTAAATTGGCTGGTCAATAGGTAGGCGGACCCAAAAGCAATTACGTAAATCCTTGGATTAATTGGTAGGTGGATCATTTAGCACATGGGAGTTAACAAGGTTTTATTCACAAAAATAGATGACTGGTCGGTAGAGTCTAGGCTGCCGGCAGTCCTTGATCAGGAAGCAGCTCTGTGTAATGAGTCCATAGCAAAGCCTGAGATTGTTTGGGGAGATAAAGTAATTGGGCAGCGGCAAAGCACTGGGAAGCAATGCTCTATTTGTAAAACACAAGGAGATCTTGGTTCCTAAACTGTGGGTGGTTTATAACTCTGCACTAGAGTTGGGTTGGCTCCAAGGTTCTATGAGTGAAGCTCCCTTGTTCCTGCTTCTGAAGCCTGGTAAAAGTAGGACAGGCTGCAGATCCTGCAGACTGGTCTCCATCGTTAGGGGTAATACTAAGATTGCTTGCTCAGCACTTGCTAGCAGGTTGGCGAGAGCAGTAGTCAAGCTAGTACATAAGAACCAAGTCAGAGTTATCCCACTAAGAAAGGCTACAAACAGCCATTGGAGATATGCTTGTATTAGCTTCCTCGATGATGACGTATGAATTAAGGAGTGGAGGGAATTGGTGTTCCAGATTTCATGTTCTTTTTCCCCTGAGTTGTGATTTTACAATAGGTGGTCCTATGGTTTTCTTCTGGTCCCCAACCTCAGCTTGCGCCCTTAATACGAAGAAGGGTTCTCCCTAGCCCTCCTCTGTGTATCCCACCATGAGCAAGAGCAAGGTTCCAAGATTGCCACTTCGTGTAGCCTGCAGCCACAGTCTGGGGAAGCATGGTGAAAAGGTAAGAGTATAAAAATAATATTTCTCATCCAAAGTACAATTTCGGGTAAGAGCATTTTTTAATTAAGTCCTCAAAAACCAAAGGCAGATTTGATATACTCAAAGGTTACAGAGTATTCGGCACAGTTACATATCAGTAGGTAGGCTTGGTTCTTATCTGGAAGTGGTGGCTGCGCATTCCTTGGAGGGAAGGGAACCTTTTAGAATTTGTGAGGGTTGTAGCTGGAGCATAGGCAGCACTGGCTGGAGTGCCCATTGATTCGGGAGTGGCGTGCCCATAGCACCAAGCTTAAAAGGTTAACAGGAGCGGGCACAGCAATTTCGGTTTTGTTTAAGGCATGGTTATTCCAGCCTGCTTCTGCACTGTTTACCGTGCACACCGAGTGGGAGAATGACTTGGCATCGCCTCTAAGAGATCAGGAATGGCAAGGGGCTCTGGGCACGTGAGGAGGGTGGCCCTTAACAAAAGGCTGAATGAGATTCACTTGAGAAGTGCAATGTGTGCGTAAAGCATGCCCGTAATATGGACAAAAGTAACAGAGACTGAATCTAGATGCTGGTGTGTCTTTGTACCATCAGGCGTCATCCATATGTGGTGGGGTTGTGACACAGTGACCCTCTTCTGGAAGGCTTACGCCTGATTCTATGGCTGAAACTTGAGCATTACAGTTAAGTGTGTATATATTTATTGATTGTGTTGCTGATTAAGTAGAAATGCACCGTGCAGGCAACACCAATAGCTTCAGGAATGATGATGGAAAAATGTAGAATTGCTTGGCCTGCAAAAGAGAGACTGCTCCAGAGTTGATAGAGTGGTTACAGGACTTTAGGGAATGTGCGGCACGTGAGCAAGACCTTTGTGTTAAGGTAAGGAGACAGGGATGGGGAAAACCTACGTACATTGACTGCCATTCAGTGGTAGGTAACATAGACTTTCCATTAGACTTGAGGCCTCCTTGAAGCTTCCAGTGGCGATGGATGGGTTTGGGGTTAGGAAAGATTTCGTAATTGTGGGTAATTTTCCTTCCATGTGGCAACCCCTAAACTTTTTGCTGTTGTTTTTCACCATGATCTAGACTTTGCCAGAGAAGTGCAGCCTTCTGCCGCACTCCTCTGGGCTTTCGCTCCATTCTTATGGGGAAACTGACATGCCCTTAAGACAGTCAGTACCGGGAAACGCTGTTTTCCGTAGTTTCTTTTATCATGTATCATGTTCGTGCAACATGACACAAGAGGGCACTGTAAGCTAAGTTACCGCTCTCTTGGGTCTCTAGCCTTCTACAGGCCCTAGATACTCTTTTTGGATTGTAACTGATCGGGGAAAGTGAATCACGGACGGGAATGGTGGCAGCGATCGTTTCTTGTGTTTTGAGCTCCTTTTGGCGTTTTAAGCGCGTTTCTCGTGCTTAGCCCAAAATGGTGGCCTGGCTCCGAAAATGGCCAGACCATGAGGCTCCTTTGTCCTGTCCGCTGACCGTCTTGCTCCCTTCACCTTCCCCAGGTCGAGCCGACCCGGGGCCTTCCTTATTTGGGCATGTACTTTCCCACGAAACACGGATGCTTTCGCGGGCTTCTACAGGCCTTGTGTGTGCCTCCAGGATGTGGGCTGGGATGTCTGGTCCCAATACACATCCTGGGTGCCAGAGAGTCTAGGGTGGTGTGAATGCCTGGGACCACCGTGGTCCATGATAGGTCCACGTATGGTGTGAGTGTTGATGAGCGGATCTCCCATTGGGTCCTCTCCGTTTTGGTGCGAAGGGAACCGTGGATAAGAGGGGGCTGGAAACACCACTACCATGTCGATCCCCTGAGTTCTCACGAACGAAGGAATACAGGAGCCAAGTATCCTGCAACCACGAGGCTGAACCGAGGAATCGCTGGTGACCCGCTGAAGGACTGCTCCTCTGCACTGCTGTTGCCTTGTGAAACCCTTTTTACCTCTGATCGAATTAGAAGGCCTGTACTGGTACTACGACCCTTGGAATAGCGGGAACAGCTATTCTCGGCATCTTCACCATCTCCTGCTCGTAAGCCTTCGGATGCATCTCTGGGCCATCCAGCAGACTGACCAGCCTACCCAGGAGTCTTGCTCTGTAACCGCCGCCATGTTGTGTAGTATTTCGAGTCCTTGTCACTCTCACACGATTCTTACACTTGGCGTTCCCAGGTCTGAAGTGAGTAGTGTACATTTGGCTGAGATACACACGGCCGCTCCGTTGCCCTGCTGTGGTAACAAACTGTGCGGGTTCACTTCGTTTGGGACATCTTTAACTCATCTCTGCTGCTGCAGAATCTACACGACGACGAGACGTCCCCTGCTCTCCTGAACCTGCCAGCGAGTGAAACTGATGCAGAGAAGCCTGGATCTGCTTGCATCGGAGACCGGTGAGTAGCATAGCTAGGAACTGGTCGCCCTCCTGCAGGAGCCCATAGCTTTTTCCCGCTGTGTCAAAACAGCACGCCTTTCCGTACTCGCGCTCTGCTTCTGCCCGCAGGGGAGGCTGCGCTTGAGTCGCGGAACTCTGTTCTTCTTCATTTGTGCACTAAACTGAACTGCCTGAATCCCTCGAAGAGACTCCCCTTTTTGCCCGTTGGCACCAGCGTGTGGAGGTACTTTTGAGCACAAGGCTCCACTCTTTGTAGGGCTCGGACTTCCTTTTAGTTAGGTGCCTCTGAAGGCGGACTGGGTCTAAGCATTATTTCGCACTGCCTGTTTTCCTTCCCTTTTAGGTGGACTACACATTTCGTGCATCTAACGCTATAGACTTGTTTGTATGTGTATATATATTGTATTGGTATGGTATGTGTTGGTTTACTAGAGATGTACTAGAGATGTATTGTGATTTCTCGCTACGGTCATTGTTTTAAAGGCCTTGGAATAAATGTGTATATATTTTTAATATAACACCTGTTTGGAGTAGTTTGTAAGTGTCCTTCAGTCACCCTCACCCCTCTTGAGACCTATTCTTGACCGCCGCGATCGCTACCCTGATTGGTCTGGCTTGTCCAGAGGTTACCCTGTTCCAAGTAATTAGGTTGGCCTTCTGAACTTCTGCGCTGCCAGGACAGAGTTCAGAAATCCGTCTTAACAAATTGGTGTACAGCGGTGGGATACGACTGAAGGTATCCAGTGTTGCGCATGAACTAAGGCATTTCAAGTTATTCCTACCAGGACACGTAGTGAATTGTTATAGTATAACTTTAAAAAGGCCATAGTCCTATCTAACAGTATGGAAACAAATACCTTGTTAACTTTAAATGCTTCCAAATCAGAAACATTGAAAAAGATGTGTGCGGAGAGAGGTGTTTCCTCTCAAGGCACCAAATTGGATATGATCCAAATAATCGTGGCGTGGCAAGAAGCGCAGCTTGACGCTATATCTTCTGAGATCAGTGCAGAAGGAGGTGGGGCTGCTCTCACTGGTAGAACTGACGGTTCTGCCGCTGCACTGATCCACCGCGACCACGAGGACAGGGAGAATGAGATGTCTAATGTTTCCTCTGCCAGTGCTGATGGGGAGGCTATGCTTGAATTCAAGAAGCAAGAGCTGCGGTTTAGGCAGAAGGAGCTTGAATTCAGCATAGCCAAACTAAAAATCGAACAGGCAGAAAAACAGAAAGACAGGGATCACCAGTTGGAACTGGCCAAGCTTCAGGTTGCAAATGGGTCCAAGGGTCCTGGACATGGGTCTGGGGCCTCCTCTCATCCACGGTTTCCGAAAGATCTGCTCAGTGTGTATGAGGAAAGGAATGACATTATGGACTGGCTGAATGCGTTTGAGTATGCATGCGAAGTTCAACAAGTTGACAATGCTGATAAGATTGCCTGGTTACTCAGCAGACTGCCCCATTCTGGCTGTAGTGCCATTATGGAAATGTCGAAGGCTGAGCGAGCTGATTTCGCAATGTTACAGCAAACTCTCATTTTAAAGTTTGGAAAGACTCTGGCCCAATATTTGAAACGATTCAGAGAGTATAAGAAAAAAGAAGGTGGTACTTGGGTATCTTATGTGACTGAATCCTTAAAAAACTTAACTGGCTGGGTAGAAGGTTATAAGGTTTCTACCTTTGAAGGCATGACAAATCTTGTCATGCTGGAACACATTTTTGCCTCTTCTTCCCCGGAGCTTAAGCAGCATTTGGCCGATTCGAAGGAGATAGATCCTAAGAAGCTGGCCATTGCAGCAGACTTATGGGTGTCACATCGAGTGTCCCATAAGGACAAAACTCATCCTGGTAAGCAGGAGGAAGGGAAAAAGTCCAAAGATAAGGAGGGTGGAGAATCTGATAAACCTTCTTCCCAAAAGGGCCACAAAAAGAAAAATAAGGGTAAGACACAAGAGAACTCACAGGGTAGTGGAGGTCAGCCTCCGAAACAGAACTCGGGTTACAATAAGCCTCCCTATGTAAACAGACCCAATGGATCTTGTTTTGCTTGTGGAGCAACTGACCACGTGAAGGGGGATCCCCGGTGTAAGGTTAGACCTTTGGGGGTCCACTCCGCTAATCTGGCCTTCTCCTCCTACGAGGAAGAAGAGATTACAGGAGCATTCTTCTCCTCAGACTGATTTCCCAGCGGGATAGAAGCTGAGGTAGTTTTAGTTTCCCTGGGTTCCTGGGAGCCTAAAGTCGCAGAGGCTTATGCTAGGATTCCAGATAATACCAAGCACTACTTTAAAGACTGTATGCTGATTAATGGAGTAGATACTCCAGCTCTTAGGGATAGTGGGTGCAGTCGAACTGTAGTGGATTCTACCTTGGTAGACTCAGAGGAAGTTGCCAGAGCTACTCTGATGCCCACTAGGTTGGCTGACGGCCCACTCCGTATGTTCCCAGTAATACCTGTAAATCTTACTTTAAATGGTACAGCAGTCAGGATTCCAGTGAGCATTCAGAGAAACGTCCCAGGAAAGGTCTTGTTAGGTAATGACCTCAGAGCTCTAGGGCTCATAGGAGACACTGCCGAAAGACCCTACACACAGTCTCAAGCACGGGCAGCATTGGCCAAGACCAATACGCCGCCCCAGCCGAAGGGGAAACCCAAGGCGAAAGGAGTAAACAAGTCAAGTCGAGGGAAAGAGAATATTCCCCCGAGCTCGCCTACCACTGCGGTGGAGGAAGTTGGTCAATCGCCCGGGCCTGACGAGGAGGTGGCGATGCCTGAAGTATTTGACCCCAACGACCATCCTGAACTAAAAGACTTGTTAGTAGAAGGTGGTCCTGATAGGGACGAATTCAGTAAAGGCCAACGTGAGTGCCCATCTCTGAAAAGGCCTAAGGAGACAGGCCTGCTCCCAGCTTGAGGGTGAACCTCCTGGGACGCATCGGATTTATTGGGAAGGTGGACTCCTGTATAGTGAGCCCACAGAGTCTACAGAAGGAGACCATAGGAGGTTGGTGGTTCCCCTTCTGTAAGACCCTTCCTCCTGCAGTTGGCGCATGAAGTGCCCCTTGCTGGTCACCTTGGTATTAAGAGGACCAAGCAAAGGTTATCCATGCACTTCTACTGGCCCAAGATGGGGGTGCAAGTAGAAAGTCACTGCAGGAGTTGTGCCTCCTGCCAGTTATCTGGTAAGGTTGGCTCGACAATCCAAGCTCCATTGGTACCACTCCCAGTTGTGGGAGTACCATTCGAAAGGGTAGGGATCGACATCGTAGGTCCCCTTGACCCGCAAACATCCTCAGGAAATAGGTTTATCCTGGTGCTGGTCGACCATGCAACCAGATATCCTGAGGCCATCCCATTGAAAACTGTAACTGCCAAGTCAGTTGCAAAAGCGTAACTTGGTATATTTATTAGGGTTGGCTTCCCTAAAGAAGTTGTGTCGGATCGTGGCAGCAACTTTATGTCGAAGTATATGCAGGCTATGTGGAAAGAATGTGGTGTCACCTACAAGTTCTCTTCTGCATACCACCCCCAGACCAATGGTCTGGTGGAACGTTTCAACAGAACGTTAAAGAGCATGATTGGGGCTCTGGAAGAACCTCAGAGAAGAAAATGGGATCTTCTTTTACCATGCTTACTGTTTGCCTACCGAGAGGTACCACAGGAGGGTGTTGGCTTCAGCCCCTTCGAACTTCTGTTCGGTCATCCTGTATGGGGACCCTTAGCCATAGTCAAAGAGGGATGGGAGATGCCCACTCCCCCTGTTACTACCAACATAGTAGATTATGTGCTGGGGCTCAGAAAACGGATGATACTTCTGATGGGCTTGGCTAGTGATAAATTGAGGCAGGACAAGCGCTGGTGAAACATTGGTACGACCAGAAAGCTTCCCTCATCAACTTAACACCTGGTCCGCAAGTCCTGATCATGAATCCCATAGGGCCTCGAGCTTTACAGGACAAATGGTCGGGCCCTTACATAGTGGTGGAGCCCCTGGGTGAGGTTAACTATTTAGTGGACCTTGGAAGGCCTGGATAGGCTCCAAAAGTGTTTCACGTAAATAGGCTGAAGGCTTTCGTCCCAAGAGTCAAAATCGCAGCACTGCTACTGGCTTCAGATGTTGAGGAAGAGGAGTCTGAACCTCTCCCCGACCTGTTCCAAAGCGGTCCTTCAGATAGCTCCTTTGAGGGTGTCCGAGTGGCCCCTCACCTGACTTCTGATCAGCAGGCTGAGGTGAAAAGTTTGCTTAGGCAGTTTTCCCCCCTGTTTTCACAGTCGCCTGGTTTGACACGTTGGTGCAAACATAACATAGACACAGCAGACAGTGTACCTACCAAAAGTAGGGGATACAGGATGTCAGACAAAGTACAGTCTTATATTAAGACCGAGGTCAACAAGATGTTAGACCTTGGGTTGATTGAACCCTCTAGTAGTACTTGGTCCAGCCCTGTGGTGTTGGTTCCAAAGGCAGGCACTTCTGAATTGAGGTTCTGCGTGGATTACAGGGCTCTGAATGCTGTCACCAAGACAGATGCACACCCCTTGCCTCGAACAGATGAGCTGGTGGATACTTTGGGTGCATCCAAGTACCTCAGCACGTTTGACCTCACTGCTGGCTATTGGCAAATAGCTTTAGCAGAACATGCCAAGGAGAAGACAGCGTTTTCTACTCCAGACGGCCTTTACCAATTCAGGGTAATGCCGTTCGGGTTGAAGAATGCACCTGCCACTTTCCAGAGGCTTGTGAATCATGTGGTGAATGGGTTGGACGAATTCTGTCTTGCATATCTGGACGATATAGCAAGTTTCAGTGCCACCTGGGAAGACCATGTGAAACACCTCGGGATTGTGCTCCAGGCTCTTCAGAAAGCACGCTTGACCATAAAGGCTAGTAAATGCCAGATTGGACAAGGCTCCGTGGTTTACCTTGGACATGAAGTAGCTGGAGGGAGGATACAGCCTCTTCCCAGTAAAGTACAAGCAGTACAAGACTGGCCTACCCCCACTACACAGACCCAAGTGAGAGCCTTCTTAGGACTCACGGGGTATTACCAAAACTTTGTGGCAGACTATGGCACCATAGCTGCCCCTCTGACTGCCCTCACCACTCCGAAGAAACCCAAGAAGGTAACTTGGACCGACGAGTGTGAGAAGGCCTTCAATGGCTTAAAAGACTCTTTGTGCCAGGCCCCTGTCCTCAGGGCCCCTGATTATCAAAGACCTTTTATTAGTCGTCAGCTTAAGGACAGAGAGCTCAGATGGTCCACGGTAGAGAAAGAATGTTTCTCTGTTGTGTGGACCCTGCGGAAGCTGAGGCCCTACCTCTATGGGACCCACTTCACTGTGCAAACTGACCATAAGCCCTTAAAGTGGCTAATGAACATGAAGGGGGAGAATCCAAAGTTGCTTAGGTGGTCCATAAGTCTACAAGGCTTCGACTTCACTATTGAGCATAGGCCAGGTGTCCAACATAGCAATGCTGATGGGTTGTCCAGAATGTTTAACCGACCTGAACAAGAGACTCATCCAGGGGTGGATTAGTTCCCCCTGTCCATAGTCTGGGAAGGGCGAGTGTTAGGAAAGGTTTCGTAATTGTGGGTAATTTTCCTTCCATGTGGCAACCCCTAAACTGTTTGCTGTTGTTTTTCACCATGATCTAGACTTTGCCAGAGAAGTGCAGCCTTCTGCCGCACTCCTCTGGGTTTTCGCTCCATTCTTACGGGGAAACTGACATGCCCTTAAGACAGTCAGTACCGGGAAACGCTGTTTTCCGTAGTTTCCTTTATCATGTTGCGGCTTTCGTGCAACATGACACAAGAGGGCACTGTAAGCTAAGTTACCGCTCTCTTGGGTCTCTAGCCTTCTACAGGCCTTAGATACTCTTTTTGGATTGTAACTGATCGGGGCAAGTGAATCACGGACAGGAATGGTGGCAGCGATCGTTTCTTGTGTTTTGAGCTCCTTTTGGCGTTTTAAGCGTGTTTCTTGCGCTTAGCCCAAAATGGTGGCCTGGCTCTGAGAATGGCCAGACCACGAGGCTCCTTTGTCCTGTCCGCTGACCGTCTTGCTCCCTTCACCTTCCCCAGGTCGAGCCGACCCGGGGTCTTCCTTATTTGGGCATGTACTTTCCCACGAAACACGGATGCTTTTGCAGGCTTCTACAGGCCTTGTGTGTGCCTCCAGGATGTGGGCTGGGATGTCTGGTCCCAATACACATCCTGGGTGCCAGAGAGTCTAGGGTGGTGTGAATGCCTGGGACCACCGTGGTCCGTAATAGGTCCACGTATGGTGTGAGTGTTGATGAGCGGATCTCCCATTGGGTCCCCTCCGTTTTGGCGCGAAGGGAACCGTGGATAAGAGGGGGCTGGAAACACCACTACCATGTCGATCTCCTGAGTTCTCATGAACGAAGGAATACAGGAGCCAAGTATCCTGCAACCACGAGGCTGAACCGAGGAATCGCTGGTGACCCGCTGAAGGACTGCTCCTCTGCACTGCTGTCGCCTTGTGAAACCCTTTTTACCTCTGATCGAACTAGAAGGCCTGTACTGGTACTTTGACCCTTGGAATAGCGGGAACAGCTATTCTCGGCATGTTCACCATCTCCTGCTCGTAAGCCTTCGGAAGCGTCTCTGGGCCATCCAGCAGACTGACCAGCCTACCCAGGAGTCTTGCTCTGTAACCGCCGCCAGGTTGTGTAGTATTTCGAGTCCTTGTCACTCTCACACGATTCGTACACTTGGCGTTCCCAGGTCTGAAGTGAGTAGTGTACATTTGGCTGAGATACACACGGCTGCTCCGTTGCCCTGCTGTGGTAACAAACTGTGCGGGTTTACTTCGTTTGGGACATCTTTAACTCATCTCTGCTGCTGCAGAATCTACACGACGACGAGACGTCCCCTGCTCTCCTGAACCTGCCAGCGAGTGAAACTGATGCAGAGAAGCCTGGATCTGCTTGCATCGGAGACCGGTGAGTAGCATAGCTAGGAACTGGTCGCCCTCCTGCAGGAGCCCATAGCTTTTTCCCGCTGTGTCAAAACAGCACGCCTTTCCGTACTCGCGCTCTGCTTCTGCCCGCAGGGGAGGCTGCGCTTGAGTCGCGGAACTCTGTTCTTCTTCATTTGTGCACTAAACTGAACTGCCTGAATCCCTCGAAGAGACTCCCCTTTTTGCCCGTTGGCACCAGCGTGTGGAGGTACTTTTGAGCACAAGGCTCCACTCTTTGTAGGGCTCGGACTTCCTTTTAGTTAGGTGCCTCTGAAGGCGGACTGGGTCTAAGCATTATTTCGCACTGCCTGTTTTCCTTCCCTTTTAGGTGGACTACACATTTCGTGCATCTAACGCTATAGACTTGTTTGTATGTGTATATATATTGTATTGGTATGGTATGTGTTGGTTTACTAGAGATGTACTAGAGATGTATTGTGATTTCTCGCTACGGTCATTGTTTTAAAGGCCTTGGAATAAATGTGTATATATTTTTAATATAACACCTGTTTGGAGTAGTTTGTAAGTGTCCTTCAGTCACCCTCACCCCTCTTGAGACCTATTCTTGACCGCCGCGATCGCTACCCTGATTGGTCTGGCTTGTCCAGAGGTTACCCTGTTCCAAGTAATTAGGTTGGCCTTCTGAACTTCTGCGCTGCCAGGACAGAGTTCAGAAATCCGTCTTAACAAATTGGTGTACAGCGGTGGGATACGACTGAAGGTATCCAGTGTTGCGCATGAACTAAGGCATTTCAAGTTATTCCTACCAGGACACGTAGTGAATTGTTATAGTATAACTTTAAAAAGGCCATAGTCCTATCTAACAGTATGGAAACAAATACCTTGTTAACTTTAAATGCTTCCAAATCAGAAACATTGAAAAAGATGTGTGCGGAGAGAGGTGTTTCCTCTCAAGGCACCAAATTGGATATGATCCAAATAATCGTGGCGTGGCAAGAAGCGCAGCTTGACGCTATATCTTCTGAGATCAGTGCAGAAGGAGGTGGGGCTGCTCTCACTGGTAGAACTGACGGTTCTGCCGCTGCACTGATCCACCGCGACCACGAGGACAGGGAGAATGAGATGTCTAATGTTTCCTCTGCCAGTGCTGATGGGGAGGCTATGCTTGAATTCAAGAAGCAAGAGCTGCGGTTTAGGCAGAAGGAGCTTGAATTCAGCATAGCCAAACTAAAAATCGAACAGGCAGAAAAACAGAAAGACAGGGATCACCAGTTGGAACTGGCCAAGCTTCAGGTTGCAAATGGGTCCAAGGGTCCTGGACATGGGTCTGGGGCCTCCTCTCATCCACGGTTTCCGAAAGATCTGCTCAGTGTGTATGAGGAAAGGAATGACATTATGGACTGGCTGAATGCGTTTGAGTATGCATGCGAAGTTCAACAAGTTGACAATGCTGATAAGATTGCCTGGTTACTCAGCAGACTGCCCCATTCTGGCTGTAGTGCCATTATGGAAATGTCGAAGGCTGAGCGAGCTGATTTCGCAATGTTACAGCAAACTCTCATTTTAAAGTTTGGAAAGACTCTGGCCCAATATTTGAAACGATTCAGAGAGTATAAGAAAAAAGAAGGTGGTACTTGGGTATCTTATGTGACTGAATCCTTAAAAAACTTAACTGGCTGGGTAGAAGGTTATAAGGTTTCTACCTTTGAAGGCATGACAAATCTTGTCATGCTGGAACACATTTTTGCCTCTTCTTCCCCGGAGCTTAAGCAGCATTTGGCCGATTCGAAGGAGATAGATCCTAAGAAGCTGGCCATTGCAGCAGACTTATGGGTGTCACATCGAGTGTCCCATAAGGACAAAACTCATCCTGGTAAGCAGGAGGAAGGGAAAAAGTCCAAAGATAAGGAGGGTGGAGAATCTGATAAACCTTCTTCCCAAAAGGGCCACAAAAAGAAAAATAAGGGTAAGACACAAGAGAACTCACAGGGTAGTGGAGGTCAGCCTCCGAAACAGAACTCGGGTTACAATAAGCCTCCCTATGTAAACAGACCCAATGGATCTTGTTTTGCTTGTGGAGCAACTGACCACGTGAAGGGGGATCCCCGGTGTAAGGTTAGACCTTTGGGGGTCCACTCCGCTAATCTGGCCTTCTCCTCCTACGAGGAAGAAGAGATTACAGGAGCATTCTTCTCCTCAGACTGATTTCCCAGCGGGATAGAAGCTGAGGTAGTTTTAGTTTCCCTGGGTTCCTGGGAGCCTAAAGTCGCAGAGGCTTATGCTAGGATTCCAGATAATACCAAGCACTACTTTAAAGACAGTGTGCTGATTAATGGAGTAGATACTCCAGCTCTTAGGGATAGTGGGTGCAGTCGAACTGTAGTGGATTCTACCTTGGTAGACTCAGAGGAAGTTGCCAGAGCTACTCTGATGCCCACTAGGTTGGCTGACGGCCCACTCCGTATGTTCCCAGTAATACCTGTAAATCTTACTTTAAATGGTACAGCAGTCAGGATTCCAGTGAGCATTCAGAGAAACGTCCCAGGAAAGGTCTTGTTAGGTAATGACCTCAGAGCTCTAGGGCTCATAGGAGACACTGCCGAAAGACCCTACACACAGTCTCAAGCACGGGCAGCATTGGCCAAGACCAATACGCCGCCCCAGCCGAAGGGGAAACCCAAGGCGAAAGGAGTAAACAAGTCAAGTCGAGGGAAAGAGAATATTCCCCCGAGCTCGCCTACCACTGCGGTGGAGGAAGTTGGTCAATCGCCCGGGCCTGACGAGGAGGTGGCGATGCCTGAAGTATTTGACCCCAACGACCATCCTGAACTAAAAGACTTGTTAGTAGAAGGTGGTCCTGATAGGGACGAATTCAGTAAAGGCCAACGTGAGTGCCCATCTCTGAAAAGGCCTAAGGAGACAGGCCTGCTCCCAGCTTGAGGGTGAACCTCCTGGGACGCATCGGATTTATTGGGAAGGTGGACTCCTGTATAGTGAGCCCACAGAGTCTACAGAAGGAGACCATAGGAGGTTGGTGGTTCCCCTTCTGTAAGACCCTTCCTCCTGCAGTTGGCGCATGAAGTGCCCCTTGCTGGTCACCTTGGTATTAAGAGGACCAAGCAAAGGTTATCCATGCACTTCTACTGGCCCAAGATGGGGGTGCAAGTAGAAAGTCACTGCAGGAGTTGTGCCTCCTGCCAGTTATCTGGTAAGGTTGGCTCGACAATCCAAGCTCCATTGGTACCACTCCCAGTTGTGGGAGTACCATTCGAAAGGGTAGGGATCGACATCGTAGGTCCCCTTGACCCGCAAACATCCTCAGGAAATAGGTTTATCCTGGTGCTGGTCGACCATGCAACCAGATATCCTGAGGCCATCCCATTGAAAACTGTAACTGCCAAGTCAGTTGCAAAAGCGTAACTTGGTATATTTATTAGGGTTGGCTTCCCTAAAGAAGTTGTGTCGGATCGTGGCAGCAACTTTATGTCGAAGTATATGCAGGCTATGTGGAAAGAATGTGGTGTCACCTACAAGTTCTCTTCTGCATACCACCCCCAGACCAATGGTCTGGTGGAACGTTTCAACAGAACGTTAAAGAGCATGATTGGGGCTCTGGAAGAACCTCAGAGAAGAAAATGGGATCTTCTTTTACCATGCTTACTGTTTGCCTACCGAGAGGTACCACAGGAGGGTGTTGGCTTCAGCCCCTTCGAACTTCTGTTCGGTCATCCTGTATGGGGACCCTTAGCCATAGTCAAAGAGGGATGGGAGATGCCCACTCCCCCTGTTACTACCAACATAGTAGATTATGTGCTGGGGCTCAGAAAACGGATGATACTTCTGATGGGCTTGGCTAGTGATAAATTGAGGCAGGACAAGCGCTGGTGAAACATTGGTACGACCAGAAAGCTTCCCTCATCAACTTAACACCTGGTCCGCAAGTCCTGATCATGAATCCCATAGGGCCTCGAGCTTTACAGGACAAATGGTCGGGCCCTTACATAGTGGTGGAGCCCCTGGGTGAGGTTAACTATTTAGTGGACCTTGGAAGGCCTGGATAGGCTCCAAAAGTGTTTCACGTAAATAGGCTGAAGGCTTTCGTCCCAAGAGTCAAAATCGCAGCACTGCTACTGGCTTCAGATGTTGAGGAAGAGGAGTCTGAACCTCTCCCCGACCTGTTCCAAAGCGGTCCTTCAGATAGCTCCTTTGAGGGTGTCCGAGTGGCCCCTCACCTGACTTCTGATCAGCAGGCTGAGGTGAAAAGTTTGCTTAGGCAGTTTTCCCCCCTGTTTTCACAGTCGCCTGGTTTGACACGTTGGTGCAAACATAACATAGACACAGCAGACAGTGTACCTACCAAAAGTAGGGGATACAGGATGTCAGACAAAGTACAGTCTTATATTAAGACCGAGGTCAACAAGATGTTAGACCTTGGGTTGATTGAACCCTCTAGTAGTACTTGGTCCAGCCCTGTGGTGTTGGTTCCAAAGGCAGGCACTTCTGAATTGAGGTTCTGCGTGGATTACAGGGCTCTGAATGCTGTCACCAAGACAGATGCACACCCCTTGCCTCGAACAGATGAGCTGGTGGATACTTTGGGTGCATCCAAGTACCTCAGCACGTTTGACCTCACTGCTGGCTATTGGCAAATAGCTTTAGCAGAACATGCCAAGGAGAAGACAGCGTTTTCTACTCCAGACGGCCTTTACCAATTCAGGGTAATGCCGTTCGGGTTGAAGAATGCACCTGCCACTTTCCAGAGGCTTGTGAATCATGTGGTGAATGGGTTGGACGAATTCTGTCTTGCATATCTGGACGATATAGCAAGTTTCAGTGCCACCTGGGAAGACCATGTGAAACACCTCGGGATTGTGCTCCAGGCTCTTCAGAAAGCACGCTTGACCATAAAGGCTAGTAAATGCCAGATTGGACAAGGCTCCGTGGTTTACCTTGGACATGAAGTAGCTGGAGGGAGGATACAGCCTCTTCCCAGTAAAGTACAAGCAGTACAAGACTGGCCTACCCCCACTACACAGACCCAAGTGAGAGCCTTCTTAGGACTCACGGGGTATTACCAAAACTTTGTGGCAGACTATGGCACCATAGCTGCCCCTCTGACTGCCCTCACCACTCCGAAGAAACCCAAGAAGGTAACTTGGACCGACGAGTGTGAGAAGGCCTTCAATGGCTTAAAAGACTCTTTGTGCCAGGCCCCTGTCCTCAGGGCCCCTGATTATCAAAGACCTTTTATTAGTCGTCAGCTTAAGGACAGAGAGCTCAGATGGTCCACGGTAGAGAAAGAATGTTTCTCTGTTGTGTGGACCCTGCGGAAGCTGAGGCCCTACCTCTATGGGACCCACTTCACTGTGCAAACTGACCATAAGCCCTTAAAGTGGCTAATGAACATGAAGGGGGAGAATCCAAAGTTGCTTAGGTGGTCCATAAGTCTACAAGGCTTCGACTTCACTATTGAGCATAGGCCAGGTGTCCAACATAGCAATGCTGATGGGTTGTCCAGAATGTTTAACCGACCTGAACAAGAGACTCATCCAGGGGTGGATTAGTTCCCCCTGTCCATAGTCTGGGAAGGGCGAGTGTTAGGAAAGGTTTCGTAATTGTGGGTAATTTTCCTTCCATGTGGCAACCCCTAAACTGTTTGCTGTTGTTTTTCACCATGATCTAGACTTTGCCAGAGAAGTGCAGCCTTCTGCCGCACTCCTCTGGGTTTTCGCTCCATTCTTACGGGGAAACTGACATGCCCTTAAGACAGTCAGTACCGGGAAACGCTGTTTTCCGTAGTTTCCTTTATCATGTTGCGGCTTTCGTGCAACATGACACAAGAGGGCACTGTAAGCTAAGTTACCGCTCTCTTGGGTCTCTAGCCTTCTACAGGCCTTAGATACTCTTTTTGGATTGTAACTGATCGGGGCAAGTGAATCACGGACAGGAATGGTGGCAGCGATCGTTTCTTGTGTTTTGAGCTCCTTTTGGCGTTTTAAGCGTGTTTCTTGCGCTTAGCCCAAAATGGTGGCCTGGCTCTGAGAATGGCCAGACCACGAGGCTCCTTTGTCCTGTCCGCTGACCGTCTTGCTCCCTTCACCTTCCCCAGGTCGAGCCGACCCGGGGTCTTCCTTATTTGGGCATGTACTTTCCCACGAAACACGGATGCTTTTGCAGGCTTCTACAGGCCTTGTGTGTGCCTCCGGGATGTGGGCTGGGATGTCTGGTCCCAATACACATCCTGGGTGCCAGAGAGTCTAGGGTGGTGTGAATGCCTGGGACCACCGTGGTCCGTAATAGGTCCACGTATGGTGTGAGTGTTGATGAGCGGATCTCCCATTGGGTCCCCTCCGTTTTGGCGCGAAGGGAACCGTGGATAAGAGGGGGCTGGAAACACCACTACCATGTCGATCTCCTGAGTTCTCATGAACGAAGGAATACAGGAGCCAAGTATCCTGCAACCACGAGGCTGAACCGAGGAATCGCTGGTGACCCGCTGAAGGACTGCTCCTCTGCACTGCTGTCGCCTTGTGAAACCCTTTTTACCTCTGATCGAACTAGAAGGCCTGTACTGGTACTTTGACCCTTGGAATAGCGGGAACAGCTATTCTCGGCATGTTCACCATCTCCTGCTCGTAAGCCTTCGGAAGCGTCTCTGGGCCATCCAGCAGACTGACCAGCCTACCCAGGAGTCTTGCTCTGTAACCGCCGCCAGGTTGTGTAGTATTTCGAGTCCTTGTCACTCTCACACGATTCGTACACTTGGCGTTCCCAGGTCTGAAGTGAGTAGTGTACATTTGGCTGAGATACACACGGCTGCTCCGTTGCCCTGCTGTGGTAACAAACTGTGTGGGTTTACTTCGTTTGGGACATCTTTAACTCATCTCTGCTGCTGCAGAATCTACACGACGACGAGACGTCCCCTGCTCTCCTGAACCTGCCAGCGAGTGAAACTGACGCAGAGAAGCCTGGGTCTGCTTGCATCGGGGACTGGTGAGTAGCATAGCTAGGAACTGGTCGCCCTCCTGCAGGAGCCCATAGCTTTTCCCCGCTGTGTCAAAACAGCACGCCTTTCCGTACTCGCGCTCTGCTTCTGCCCACAGGGGAGGCTGCGCTTGAGTCGCGGAACTCTGTTCTTCTTCATTTGTGCACTAAACTGAACTGCCTGATTCCCTCGAAGAGACTCCCCTTTTTGCCCTTTGGCACCAGCGTGTGCAGGTACTTTTGAGCACAAGGCTCCACTCTTCATAGGGCTCGGACTTCCTTTTAGTTAGGTGTCTCTGAAGGCGGACTGGGTCTGAGCATTATTTTTCGCACTGCCTGTTTTCCTTCCCTTTTAGGTGGACTACACATTTCGTCCATCTAACGCTATAGACTTGTTTGTATTTGGATATATATTGTATTGATATGGTATGTGTTGGTTTACTAGAGTTGTATTGTGATTTCTTGCTACGATCATTGTTTTAAAGGCCTTGGAATAAATGTGTATATATTTTGAATATAACACCTGTTTGGAGTAGTTTGTAAGTGTCCTTGCTTTGTGTGCTCATTGCGGGCTTTCAGTCACCCTCACCCCTCTTGAGACCTAGTCTTGACCGCCGCGATCGCTACCCTGATTGGTCTGGCTTGTCCAGAGGTTACCCTGTTCCAAGTAATTAGGTTGGCCTTCTGAACTTCTGCGCCACCAGGACAGAGTTCAGAAATCCGTCTAAACAGTAAGGATTCACATGGAGTTGGCTTAATGACTGTGACAGATGTAAGAGTTAGAATTACATGTATGGAATTGTACTAACTGTGGTGCCAAATCCCTGATACGACCACAGGTAGTTAACTCGATTTCATGGGTTTTCTTAGGCTTTTGGCATCGTTTGAGAGTCTTAGGGAGTCTGTTACGAAGGGTTTGTAAACCATTTATGAAATGTGATATGGCGATAGGTTGTTCTGCAATTCACCACAGACCTGTTTTTCCTATTGCACTGCCTTCAGGGTTTGAACGCTCTCAGCATACCTTGTTGTTATTGACTGTTAATACTTTATTATTGATCTCATACAAAATCAATGAAATAAGTGAAATTCAAGAAGCACTGTGAGTCTGGAGGGGGTCCTTAAATCAGTAACACGTCATTCATGGATGGGATGCAGAATAATTCTTACACCAAATAAGACTGACTCAGGAAGTTGTCAAAAAGTCTCCTCCGACTGTTTTATTATCAATTGTCTAAAACAGGGAGTTTATCCCTACCACTTATCCCACTCTGGAACGTCTTGAGCTTGGTCATTCTCTGAAATTGTGTTAACATCAATATTTCTCATTGTTACTGCAATTTAAGGAAGGAAAAACACTTTACTCCGGCAACTGTAATGAATTTGGTAGATGCGTAATTCCTCTACTATTGCTATAAGCAGCCTTCTAATTCCAGGGCCATTCTTAGGATCCTGTACAAAAGTGCGGATGTCCACATCTCTTCTAACAAGAGCAGGATGACCTCGAAGGATAAACACAAAAACAGCAAGTATGAGTCAATGCAAAACTCCGTCTGACAAGACCATAGAGTCAGCCAAACAAATGCTCAGTGAGAAACGAGTGGTGGTACTGCTCACGTTTCCAGTTATCAAACTCGAAATCTAAATCAGGTATATTCCTGTGACTCCTGGCAAAGATTTCCACGCCTGCTATAATATCTATAAGGAGTGCAAATAGAAATCTGCATTTATTAGTCAGTAACTTTGTCGTCCTTCTTCTGTTACGCTCACCTAATATCCCTGGGGGCGTCTGGAAGGCTCTGAGATATGGAAGCCTGGATGCGTAGTTGCCGAGTGCTGAATAATGAACCTGCAATTACATAAGGGAGGATTTGTGATAACTGTCTCTAATGGGTGAATCTCCCACCTCCCTCTGACCGATTCCCTTCTCACTTTAGTTATTTGTATGGTGAGCTATCCGTCCTACGTTTCTAGTGCAGGGGCGCTTGACGTTTGTTGAGGAGCTGCCTAAATTGCTTCACTGGTACAGTAAGCCTTCCTTGGGCCCAGGCCTGCTGTGACCCAGAATCCGCTGGTAGACAGGTAGGTTTGTTAATTGTAAGTCTTTCTTCTGTTTATGGTGGGAATTTGTTAATGTCTTTATCTCCTTCTTTTCAGGTGCGAAGTACTTGATGCTGGCATGCCGGATGGAGAGGCACGTTTCAAGGTAAGTGAAAGCGCGAAGCGCAGCGCCTTTATTGTCCTTTAAAGCTAAACTGTGTTTTCTTCTTCTTCTCCTCACAGGCCGCTGTGGTGCTGTGAGTGGATGAGAGCGTGATGAAAAACAGGCTCCCGGAATCCGTTAAGGTAAGTACAGCACTGTGCGGTTGTTTAATATTGAAAGCGAACCTGAATATGTCTCTTTTCTTTTGCAGATGTTGCTTTGGTGCTCTCGATGGAAGCGTGGCGTAGCACGATGGAATTCAGGTAAGACTGATGGAATTTGATGTTTTGGAAGCGCGCGTTCTAATATTGTTTTTCCCTTTCTCGTTATTGCAGGTCAAAATGTTCAAACAGCAGCTGTGGTAGCGGTTCGCCGGAAGTCCTTAAGCTAGTACTCACAGGTGAGTGATGTTCTTCTTCTCTCGGTTTCCACAGATTGCAGCCCAATTGAGATGCTGAGTGCTGGATGGTGTTTTCTCAGGTAAGACAGAATAATCTTGTTCTTGTTCTTGCAGGATTACAGGAAGATGCTGAAGACCAGGAGCTGGGCACGGTGAGAGTCCCAATGCTGGTTGCAGAATAACACAAAGCATGTTCTGCAGTCAGGGTGTGGTTTATATAGCCCAGGTAAAGTAGTACCAGGGAAAGTAGTTCCAGGCCTGCCACACCCAAAACACTAGACCGCATGGCTTGGTTCTTAGAACTAGACTGTGTGGGTGCTTCCATGTTGGATTTAAAGGCCCATGTACATAAATGGGACGTGGTTTGAACAGCCCTTCCTTCCTACATATGAGCCTTGTGCCAAAGGCACCAGGACTTGCTCCAGGAGCCCTTTTGCAGTGGTTTTAAGGCCCTCAGGGTTCAGGTGGGAGCCTGCTTGAGGCACAACTTGAGCCCCTTCATAGTGGTCATGACATCTTCTTTGTCATCGTTCGACTCTGCACACGCTGAAATTCTTCTTCTTGTCTTGCTTCTGGACTGATGACTGGGGGTGCTGCGATCTCGCCGGTGTTTAGCTTTACGTCGTTTAGATGTATCCACACTCATCTGCCTTGGACCTTTACTGTTGAAGGAGTAAACGTTTTCTACAACAAAGAGCCCGTTAAATCTCGGCTTGTGCCACTTCCTAGTGAAGTTTCTGATTAGAATGGTATCACCAACAAATTGTCTTGGTACTGATAAAAGTTCACTTGATCCGGTTGCTGGATGGTTTTCATCTGTGTTCTGGCGCTTGAGTTGATCTGAAATGAGAGAGGTACTAGCGGTCAAATACACATGTAACTCATTTCCTAACATTTCTGCTGTACTCTGGGCATCACTTCTACTCCTTGATGGAGGAGTTAAAGGCGTTCTCATTCACCGTCCTGTCACTAGTTCATGGGCTGTGAGGTGTTGGTATGAACCAAGCTGATTCCTTAGGGCATATAAAGCTACGGGCTGGCAATATAGCAATCCCTTTTTCAATGTAAGCTTGAGCTTGGTAATCCTTTCTTTAAGGAGGCCATTGAGTCTCTCACATATCCTGTTCGCTTGCAGGTGATAAGCAAAAGAAAACTTGTGCTTAACATTCAATAATAATGCTATTTGTTCAAATACTTCATTAACAAAATGTGACCCATTATCTCAGCACCTCACACACTCCCCATCGAGGAAAGACTTCACATAATAGAAACTTCACTGCGCAAATGGCATCAGGGTGTGTGCATGGACCTGCTTCGATCCACCTGGAGAAGGGACACACCACTCCTATCAGATACCTGTATCCACTACACACTTGCAGCATATCAACATAGTCAATATGTAAATGCTGAAATGGACCATTCAGTCGAGGACTAACTCCTCTAATCATTCGCAATGTATGCCTAGCAGTAACCCTTTGACATACAATGCAGTTTATTATATAAAATGCAATGTGCTATAATAGGTTTGGAGTAAACCAATCTTCTGCAATAGTTGCAGAAATACTTCCCTAGCTACATGTGCGTGGTAATGCAGCTGTTCAAGTGCTACCTTTAACAATGCTACTGGCATCACTGGCTTTCCAGTGCTATCCTGTCACCATAATGCTTTAGTGGGGGATAAAGAACACCCCCTTTGCTTCCATCATTCCTGCTCTTCCTGTGGTGCACGCCTTAAATCACCATTAATTGGGATCTTGGCAAATGATTAAATCCTTCTTTCAATACCATAATCATGACTAATTTCTCTTTGACATCTGGAGTATCAAAACTTGAAATATCTGGTGAATATGCAAGCCCTCTTGGCTACTGCATTTGCGGCTTCGCTCCGGCAAGAAATAAAGTCTGTACGCTTAGTATGGCTGGCGCATTTAACGACCGCTCTGGCTACTTGAAGCTCCAGTGCCTTAATAGGCCTGTCCAATAAGGATGTGTGCTGTACTGGAGTGCCGTCCGCTCGGAGGTAGCCCTCCTTTTCCAACGTGCTAGCTCTGCATGTACTGTTGACGCCACATAGACAGAGTCGCTGTACACTGTGACTTCCTGCCCTTCATTTTTCTCAAGTGCGACAATAAGCGCTACCAATTCTGCTTCTTGCGTCGAAAAGTGAGACAGTAGTCTTTCACTTACTACAACTTCGAACTCGCAGTTTGCTCTATGCCTCACTACAGCTGCACCAGAATGCCTTTCTCCATGGATTTGATCAATTTTCGAAGAACCATCAATGAAGAGGATTTCCCTTCCTGACAACGCATTTTCTTTCATGACCGGTATATCCTCATATAATTCTATATACTTTGCACAATCATGCACCTGGTCACTTTCTATCAGTGACTCAGCTATAAACATGGCAGGATTCACTATTTTACATCTGAGAATTTTAATAGCTGTGTTCGCAATTATCACTTCGTAAGCATAAGCTTTCTGGGATGTCAATGTACCCTTGGGTTTCTCTAAAACAGAGCTTGTTCCACAAAAAAAGTCATAGAGCAGCCCATCTCAATACTTATAGACTTGTTAATTGCGAATGTGATGACAGCCAATGCGGTTCAAAAGGAAAGTGTCCCCTCATAACTGGGTTTAGAATCCCACTGTAATATGCTAGGGGTGTGTACCCCAATGTGGTCCGCTGTGAAAGCATTGCTGTCATAACTGTCCCATTCATGTGCAAAAAATAAGGAAAATTCCTCAGCATAATTGGGAATTCCTAAAACAGGAGCTGTACAAAGTGCTTTCTTCAACTCTTCAAATCCCTCCTCCATTTCCACAGTCCATTCTATTGTGGCTTTGTCTACCTGTGCCTTTTTCAAAAACTGCAAAAGGGGTCTTGTGTATAAACTATAGTCAAACACCCAGGCTCTTACATAATTACATAGTCCCAAAAATGGATGCATCTGTTTTACTGTGTGCGTTTTGCAGTTTTCATAATCGCCTCAGCCATTTCAGGTGTCACCTTCTTTCCCTCATGTGAGATCAGTTGTCCTATGTATAACACCTCTTCTTGGCAGTACTACAATTTCGCTTTGTCTTCCTTATATCCCTGTCACGATGCCCGCTCCCGGGGAGCCGGCTCAGGCCCTGCGTCCCCGAAGGCGGACATCAAGTCCCCGGGGAAGGTCCCAGCAACCCCTTATAGGGGCCCTTTGGACAGCGTCCTGGCGCCTATGGCGCCAGGCTCATAGAAAATGTCAGTCCTGGCGCCATAGGCGCCAGGCTCATTATGAAAGTGTTTGGGTGCACTTACCTGATGCAGACCATGCTGCAGAACCCCGGCCTCCTTGAGGCCTGAAAGGAACTACTTTACCTGTGGGACTCATTTACCACCCGGGCATGGTCGGGGAAGGATACATACCTGATTGGAGGAAGGACACATTCTAGGAACTTCTTCCAAGGCTATTTAAACCACACCCGATCAGCCACACGTGCTTCGCGTTGTTCTGCATCTAGCAGCTGGACGCTCACCGTGTCTGCTCCTGCATCTTGACTTCTGCCACACCTGCCAGCATCCTGAATCACCTGCAAAGGAAGGGAACAAGAGAACAGAAGAAGGAAAAGGCCTCACCTGCTAAATCTGCATCCCAGAGACATTTCGCCGACAATCCTGAAAAGGAAGACATTTATTTTTAAAAGCACATCGCTTCGATCGCTGCAGCGCCGCATTCTACTCACCTTTACAGGGCGCCTCCATGTTCAGCAGCGACCATACGGATTCGCTAGTTTTACACAAACTAGTTATTTCAGGTTATCATGATACATTAATAGAGGGACACCCCGGTATTGCCAAGACAATGGAAAAGGTGAAACGACAATTCTGGTGGCCCTCTTGGCGAAAAGATGTTAAATCTTTTGTGATGTCCTGTGGTGTTTGCGCCCAAAATAAAGGTCAAAAGAAAAGACCAGCCGGTCTCCTTCAACCTCTAGACATACCGCCAGCACCCTGGCACACCCTATCAATGGATTTTATTACAGACTTGCCTCCTTGTTCGGGATGCAATACCATTCTGGTAATTGTGGATTTGTTTTCCAAAATGGCCCACTTCATTCCTTTGAAAGGTTTACCTTCAGCTTCTGTCCTAGCCAAAGAATTCCTCGAAAATATTGTTCGGCTACAAGGATTCCCATCTATACTAATCTCTGACAAGGGAAGCCTATTCATTTCCCACTTCTGGCGCAAATGTTGTCAAATGGCACAAATCGACGTAAGATTATCGACCAGTCACCACCCTCAGACCGATGGTCAGACCGAGAGGACAAATCAGACCCTTGAGCAGTACTTACGGTGTTTGTTACAGCAATCTGAAAGCAACTGGAAAGACATTCTTTGGATAGCCGAATACGCATATAATAATTCGTTACACTCTGGAACTGGCCATAGTCCTTTTTATACCTTGTTTGGACATCACCCTCGAACCTCAAACCTCGACTCACCTCAGAACCTCGGAGTGCCCGCAGTAGAACATCTGCATTCTACCATTACCCGAGCCTTCAAAGAGGCAACCACGCATTTACAACAAGCCAAGAGAAAATACAAGGAGAATGCCGACCTACATCGGAGTGAAGCACCTCCGTATCAGATTGGGGATCAAGTGTGGTTAGCTACCAGACATTTACCGCTGAAAGGGCCTCAAACTTTTAACCCAAAATATCTGAAACCTTATTCTATTACGGCAATAATTAACCCAGTAGCGGTTAAACTTGATTTACCAGCTAATATGCGAATTCACCCTGTTTTTCATGTGTCACTTCTGAAACCAGTGGTCCCCGGAACCCGACTACTCAAACCTCCAGAACCTATTCAAATAGATGGGGAACCCGAATTCGAAGTGAAGTACATTTTAGATTCAAAAATGTTTAGGTCAAAGCTTTTCTACCTAATTGATTGGAAGGGGTACGGATCTCAGGAGAGGTCGTGGGAACCCAGTGACCATGTGCATGCACCTCGATTAGTCAGGAAATTCCACCGACTCTTCCCAAACAAACCAAAACCCCCGGAGGGAACAACCTTGGGAGGGGCCTTGGGGGGGAGTGCTGTCACGATGCCCGCTCCCGGGGAGGCCCTGCGTCCCCGAAAGTGGACATCAAGTCCCCGGGGAAGGTCCCAGCAACCCCTTATAGGGGCCCTTTGGACAGCGTCCTGGCGCCTACGGCGCCAGGCTCATAGAAAATGTCAGTCCTGGCGCCATAGGCGCCAGGCTCATTATGAAAATGTTTGGGTGCACTTACCTGATGCAGACCATGCTGCAGAACCCCGGCCTCCTTGAGGCCTGAAAGGAACTACTTTACCTGTGGGACTCATTTACCACCCGGGCATGGTCGGGGAAGGATACATACCTGATTGGAGGAAGGACACATTCTAGGAACTTCTTCCAAGGCTATTTAAACCACACCCGATCAGCCACACGTGCTTCGCGTTGTTCTGCAAGTAGCAGCTGGACACTCACCGTGTCTGCTCCTGCATCTTGACTTCTGCCACACCTGCCAGCATCCTGAATCACCTGCAAAGGAAGGAACAAGAGAACAGAAGAAGGAAAAGGCCTCACCCGCTAAATCTGCATCCCAGAGACATTTCGCCGACAATCCTGAAAAGGAAGACATTTATTTTTAAAAGCACATCACATCGATCGCTGCAGCGCCGCATTCTACTCACCTTTACAGGGCGCCTCCATGTTCATCAGCGACCATACGGATTCGCAGTCGCGCCCCCCCGCCTAGGGAGAAAAAGACAAGAACAAAGGTGAGTGAAAGAAGGGAAAAGGGAAGCTAAAACTCCATGTCAAGACTTACCTGTGGGTCATTCCCTTTTCATTTCGGGTCCGCGCCGCATCCAGGCATTTTCGGACCCCAGCCCCTAAGGGGAAAAAAACATCAGCGTTAATGAGTGAATGAAAAGACATTACCAAAACACTCATTAAAGACTTACCTGATTTCCACAAGGATTTCACCGCTCACCTCGGGTCGGTGCCTGTTCCCCGGCATTCCGTACCCCGGCCCCTATGGGGAAAAAGACACTAGCATTAGAACATGAATGCATGGACACAAGGGGAACCACTTATAGAAAAAACTTACCTGGAAGCCAAGCAAGTTTGGTTCTCACCCATCCGAAAATCCAGTGACGTAACTGGATACCAACGCGCCCCTGAATCAGAAGCAGGATGGAGAGCTCGTCCTTCCAGACCCTAAGGTGAGACGCTACGGGGAAGCACAGAAGGGTTTTGAGGAGGGTGAGAGGGGTAAGTGGGAGGCCGATTGCATTACCCAGCAGACAGTTAACCCCCTATTCTCACCTACAGAAGGATACTTCTGCGAGTCAGACAAGCCAGATCTGGGGCCCGGTCCAGTCCGTCTTCCGAACCCTGCGCATCACCTTAGACAAGGTCACAGCAGCGCGAACCAGGCCAGCGCCCCCGTGGGAGTCAGGTGAGCGTTACAATCCCTTGTCTGCTAGGATAGTCATCAACTGAATTGAGTCTTGTCTGAATTCATCTTCTGTTGTGCTACAGATTAAAATGTCATCTACATACTGTATCACAGCAGTTTTCAAATCAATATTACCTAGGTCCATCTGAAGGACTCTGTTAAAAATTGATGGAGACTCACAGTACCCTTGGGGCAGCCTAGTGTGTTTCAGATGAGTCTGGCGGAACGTAAATTAAGTCAAATCTTGTGAGTCCTTGTGCAACTGGATTGAGAAAAATGCATTTTTCAAATCAATCACCGTGGAATATCTTGCTTCTACTGGGATACTGCATAGTATCATCGCCGAGTTAGGAACTAAAGGAAACTGTGCATCTACAATCTGGTTAATCGGTCTCATGTCCTGTATGAATCTTCCTGACCCTCTCTTTGATTTTTTCACAGGCTACACCGTGGTATTACATGATGATTCTGATGGTACCAGAATACCTTGTACCATCAGTGCTGAAATAGTCTTAAAAATACCCTCATCAGTCTCTTGAGACATGGGCTACTGTCTTGCTTGAGGTAAAATTCCTCCTGGTTTCAACTTTATTTTGATTTCCCCTACCCCTTTTAACAGACCTACGTCATAATGGCCTGTAGTCCATAGGATGCTTAGCCTCTTCTCAAAGTCTTTGTCAAAAAATGCTGGACGCTGCCTTACTATCTCCATTTGCAGTGGGATTTCCTTTTTCTCTATTTTTATCCCATATATAATGTTCATAAAGAACACCACTTCATTGTTTGTCAGCCTATCTCTAAACATGCCATCATTAGTAATGTCAGCTAGCCTATACCCTTCTGCAATAGCTATTACTGTTCTCCATGGTCTACCCTCGTCATCTGTTCCTTCAAGCATCGCAATTTTCCTTCATACCATGACTGCTTCTAATTCTATAGAGATAGTCCGCCCCCCTCTTTGTCCATGGGTATCTGTGGTCTGAACAAGAATTCATCAGGTATTCTCATAGTCCTCCCCACTAAGCCAGGTAGCCATGTTAATGAAATGCTCACCCCATAAAGGAAAACCACTGGCTACACTGGAACGCCTTACAGAGCCACTTGCCCTGTGAATGCCAATATAAATTCACCCACATTCATTATTCTAGGAGTGGAACATACAATACCTTCATCAGTAAAAGAGGTTTTGTCATCAAATCTCTTCCCAAAATGTTAACTGGTGTCTGTAGAGAATACAACAATGGAACAGACATGTCACACTCTCCTAAACAGACTGGTAATTTGTCTGTAAAAGGAACTCAACTTGTAGCTCTAGAGAAGCATTCATGGCATTTCCAGACATTGGATATTTTCCCTCTCGTATACATGAACGAGTAGCCCCAGTGTCGAATAAAAGAGAAAAAGATGTGCCTTCTATCGTCACATCGACCCTTGGTTCATCTTGCGGGCCTGGTGTCACAGATAGTACTGAACACATCAGGTCACCGTGTGAGCTGTCCTGTTGTGGATACATGCATACCCCTGTACCTGTGAAAGGATTCCCTCCCACTACAATGACACCCCCTATCCTAGGTGTCAACAATTGTCCCATGTTTGAATACTGCTGTGTCTGCATGGGGGCATCCTGTGACTGCCCTTGTGGTGGATTCATTTGCACTTGCTGTGGTTGCTCTGCTTGTTGTATTTACGGCATCTGTGTTTGGTACACTGTCTGATGTTGGGCAAACCCCACCCTCGCTTGAGAGTCATATGCTGGAGGATAAGCTGTCCCCCTCTTGAGAATTGGCCATTCTGTACATTCCCTTGGCTCCCACATATGCACGCAATGTGTCCTTTCCTCCCACAAGTCCAACATACAGGAGGTGCCCATCTGATTAGCCCCCTTTGGCTAAATCCTCCTTGCGCAGTCTGGTTCTCATTCTGCCCATTTTGAAATCCACCTTGATTGTTTTGGAATCCACCCCCTTCCTCTATAACCCATGCCTCTACCTCGTGGCATAAACCCACTCCCTCCCTAGTCTATGGGACGCTGATTATTTGCCTGCAATGTACCCACTGCTTGCTGTACTCCCAGCCCTTCTCCGCTTGTCAATACCGCCCCTTCTATGGTGTATTTTGACAATTGTTTCTGAACTAATTTAGCTGCTTCATGTTTCCTAGTCTCATCCATCTTGTTTTTCTCTTGCAAGAGCCGACAGTGATGCACTGTCATCAGCTGTATTTCAGCCCAAGGTTTGGCTTCCATTCCCACTTGTTTCTTCATTTGCCTCTGTACTTGATCTGGCAACCCGTGATATAAAATGTGGTAAAATAGTGCTGTTGTTTTTTCTCATGGCTCTTTCATTTCAAGAGTCCAACGCTCTATAATATCCTGAATGTAAGCAATAGGATCTTCACCTTCTTTCATCTTATGTGTCATAATTGCACCCATGTCTGATGTGTTAGGATGCTGTACCCTAACAGCCCTCCAAACGTCTGCTCTACAATTATTAAATGGCGCTCCATCGTTCACTGTGTTCTGTGCTGTCACACTTGAATAGCCTGCTTTCCTCCATATGTCATCAGCTCTTTCCCCAATCATGGCTGCCAGGAGATCCTTAATGCTCCCTATGGCCAACGTAGTTCCTCCTGTCATTTTATCTAGTTCATAAATCAATTTTCCCACACCCGATGTCAAATTTGGGAGCTTGCATCATAAATTATCCTTGTCCATCTGTGGCCATGGAATATATGTGGTCTTGCGACCCCTTTTTCCAATAAGGGAAACTGTGTAACCCTAACCTGCAGTCTGCTCCCATCTTCTGCTTATCCATTGTAGGGACAATAGTCCCTGACCTTCTACTCCCTGGCAATAATCTTAATCTGCTCACATATGGCAGTGACTCTCCCTTTTCACTATGTGAATGTCCTTGAGGATGCTCTGGATATGCTATGGGATCCAGCGTCCCATCCTTAGGTTGCTCTAAATCAGACCATCTTACCTCCTTGTCCATCTGCAGGATTCCCTCAGGAGCACATGCACCTCCTCCCTCCTCTCCTCATCAGACATATCTAGTCCCCAACTAGTGTGACTCTCGTCCCCTTCATCCTTGTCTAAGGTCAGTCTGCTTAAGGATAAGGGCCGTTGCTTAAGACGAAATAGATTTTCTTCTTTGCTTTGTGGTTGGAAGACTATGGTTTGATCTCCCTTCCCTTGGCTTCCCGATGTGCTACCTTCCTTACTTCCTGATAAGCCTTATCGATCCTGTCTCAGATACTTCCTATATCAAATTTCTCTTCTAAGGACACTCTAGATGGCCCTGGCGTTGCTCCCTTATCTGGGAGGAACTCTTCTATACTGCCCCATTGTATTGCTGAACTTGGTTCCATCGGCTCCTTTTGCATACAATAAATATCAAGCTCCCACTATCTTCTCTTTCATTCTAATTCTTCATCTAATTCTCTTCGCTTTCTTACTTCCCATCTAACTCTCTCCTCATTTTATCTCTTCTCTCCTTGCCTCTCCTTTCTTCCTCTTCTCTTCATTTCTGTATTCGTTTGTCCCTTAATTTCTGCGCTTCCTGCTCTTCTTTCTTCCTTTCTTGCCTATCCCGTTCTTCCATTGCTCTCTGCCTGTTGTCATACTTCCTTTGCTCCTCTGCCCTTTCATTTTTCTTTTGTTGCTCCTACTGATACATCTGTTCTCGCCTCTGTCTGCTCTTTCTATTATGCTCATCTTCTTTTAATCTCTTCTCTCGTTACCTGTCTTTCCTATCCTGTTTGTCCTGATTTTCCTTGTTCCTTACTTCCTCAATGCTTTTCCCATCTACCTTGAGCAGTATCTGCCCTCCCATCCATTTGTTCTGTATGCGTATTACCTCGTCAGCTTTATCCTTTTCTCCTTTCCATCTCTTAATCTCCCTTTCTATCTCCGTCAATATGTTCAATCGCTCACTGTCGATCGCCCCTTTGTCATGCAAGATCTTAAAGATCTCCTCTTTTCTCTTACTCTACTCTGGACAGTCATCACTGTTATAAGCGTGTGGTTCCTATATCGGATGCTATACCCAGTTGCCGCTTTCAGCTCCTTTAAAGAATACAATCCTATGTCTTCCGTATTATCACCTTTTACTTCCTGCGAGGTAAGGGGAGCTTAGGGCTCAACACCTTTCTCCTTGCACATATTAAGCATCCACTCCTCAGGTGGCAGATCCTCTCTCTCTTCCTGGTACATTTTCCAGACCTCTAGAATAGCTAACCTCTTCTCTAATTTCTTTCCCGTGTATGCAGCCTGCAAGTATGTGGTCATGTGTTGCAATATCGCTTTTGCCAGCGATCCCCCTTGTGGCCAAGGCATGAACATCATATCTGCAGTTACTTCCACCTATTCCACACTATACTGTTTGAGCTTGGACGTGTGTTTTGGCTATGTCTTACATAAATTAATCAGAGGAGTAATATATCCCATTGTGACAAGTCTCAATTGACTGTCAATACTTAACAGAATTTATAAAATACCTTTGCTGCTTTTTGATTCTTAAAACTACAAATATGAGTGTGCGCCAACAATCGCCACTTAAAGCTATTATTTCTCAAATTTTCTCTGTCTACCTCTGGATTGGTACCAACAACTTCCCTAGATAAGTAGTATAATTTCTTAACTTTTTCGCAATTCTTTTTACACGTTGTTGTTGCTCTTCGACACCTTAATACAACACAAACACATGAACAGACAAACTGGTCGACTTTTCACATTTAAACAACAGTGATCACTCTTACTTCTTCTTCTCTTGCCCGTAATTAATACTCTGATCACAGAGTTTAGATTATCTCTTTATGTGGACCTGTCCTGCACGTTGCCTATTTTACTCCGATTGGAGTGTGAGACAATCTCTTCTAGAAACACCTTGGGTTAGGACTCTTAGGCATTTATATATCTCTCTCTTTACAAAATATTTCCTGTTACTCCTGTTACTCTCGTTACTTTTTAAATGATCACAACCACGTCCCCTTGGTTTGCCATTCCCCTCAGTCTACTCACCATTCGATCGCTCTGCCTCGAGGCCTTTGGTGTCATCTCCTCCTCCAATCGTCCACTTTCGTGGTCCGTTTGCAAAGTGTCTGTGGAAACCAGGCAGGGATTTCGTCAAAGAGGGACCCTGCCCACGGTCTCGATTTTACTTGCAAGTTGTCTAGTCGGCTGCTCTCCACACGAAACCCTGTAATCTTTCGGCTAGCTGGCAGAGGATGTCCGATCATCCGGAACACTGGAGTCAACAGGTCGATGGTTCTTCTATAAAAGCATCCGGCAATGCTACCACGTGAACCCGGGGGGTCCTTAAACCAGTAACACTTCATGCATGGATGGTATGCAGAATTATTCTTACACCAAATAAGGCCGACTCAGGAAATTGACAAAAAGTCTCCTTTGACTGTTTTATTATCAATTGTCTAAAACAGTGAGTTACAACAGACATCAACGGACGTGCGCTTAAGTTCTCTCCTAAACATTTCATAGAAAATCATACTTTTATAACAGAAACCCAGCATATGTGATGTCATACTACGTGACAAACAAGAAAAACCTACGGGGATTGTGATACGGTCAAAGGGAACATCTAAGTATACTCTCTATATAGGGACGGGTTGTGGTTCGGTCTCTTTAGTCAGGTGGACAACTTATGCCTACCCCTAGTGCAAGTCATCCTCATCAGTTATTAGGTACACAGCATACTATTGCTCCCACAATATACCACATTCTGTTATATGGTCCTCTACAATTGGTTGGCATGCTTGTACCCTTCTGGAACATTTGGCTCACTAGCAGCACGTAAACTGGTACCCCAGGTGCCAGTGGGTGGACTTGACTGTATCTCCTCACCCAATTAGCCCAACATATCTCATTGCTCATACCTTCTGCCATTCAGATTTTCTTTGAACTTGGCCTTGCAAAGTATCCATGCTCCTGGGAATAAAAGGGAGTATATGCACATTCTTGTCACAAATCCTATTTCCATCCTTGACTCACGTGATTGGAGACCATATTACAGCCTGTTTTACAGCATTTAACTGTCTTTAATTAACAAACTTGAAACTAATGATGTTCTTTATGTGTACCTTAAGATGTGACGATTCAGCATCTCATGGTTACTGTTCTCTTCAGATAGATAAGCAGTTCTTGGTTACTTCATCCTTTGACACCTGGCCAGACAACTCTTCCAGGCCCTTCCATGCTTTTAGCTTCACATTGCTGCGACACAGCTTTTGCAATCCTTCATTCTTTATGGGTCCGAGCTTACTTAACATGTGATACCGATGTCCAGGATTCTATATCATGGCGGCCCAGCCTGCAGTCTATTCACTACGTGTTGCTGCATCTGTACAGTTAATGAACGGCTTACATTTTCTGCAGTGCTCTTCGCACGTGCAATCTTCATTCCGCATATGAACGTTCACTCGATTCTTTATTTCGTCATTAGATTCCATAAAATATATACATCCTCCCCTTTAGCCACTCTTCTCAGTGCGTCAAGCTTGCTTCTTGTGATGTCATCCACTTCTCTTTCTCTCATCTTCATATTCCTTTGGGGGATCTCCTCTAAGCAATTGTCATTTCTACGGGGATACATCACATAGGGTTTTCTCAATGGATACCTCTTCTGGAAGACTCTCCATGGAATAGGCACAATCACTGGTGTCATGAATGTCGCGATCTATAGCTTCCAGAATATAGGAAGGATGGGGGCGGGACGTCTTGCAGAAGCATTCATCTACTCCTCTACAACTGGGAAAACCAATAGTTTTGGGCTTTGCTTTTACCATCTCCATTTTTCTTCTATATGCAGGAATTTTTGACAGCCTCATATGTAATGGAGTGAGAGTAGTTCAGTCCCGGACCTTATGCCATTGATTTGAAAAGATGAATATGCACTACAATTGTTTATTCAGAACCCAGTGTGGTTTTATTAGTGTAGTGAAGACATGTAGTCTTAATGGTCAGCCGACATGTGTTTCGACCTCAAAGTTCCTTTTCAAGGCTGTTACAGAACATACATGTGAGACAGTGATAATTTTTGACAAGTGAAGTAAATGTGACATATGTGGATTTTAAGCCAGGCATGTGTTTATAAGAGCAGAACGAAGGGTGGGGGGTGGTCGTTTTATCAGATGTATGTCAATCATACAAGTGAAATACGACATATTGCATATACAGAACCGTCATATAACATGATCATTTGTGTTTAAAGTTCAAAAACAATTCCCTTTTCAGAGGCAGGATGAAGGGGAGAAAGGAGAGAAGAGGGAAAGAAAATGTATTTGTACATTTTAGTGTCTTGGGGTTTATGATTAGCATGATGCCAGCATGAGCGGCTAATAATATCGTCATGCTTATGTAGTGTTCTTACCTAAAGCAATTGTTTTGCCAAGCCCACAGTGAGCGCCTGGGATGGTTTTTCCTGTCCTGGTTAGGCTGGGGAGAGATATGAACATCTCCATCCGGGTGCCATTTTAGCACAAAGAAAGGCACTTAGTAAATGATTTTCTATTCGCATGAAGTGATAGGAATTCCAAAGGTAGACGCCATCTTCTCCCCTGCTCCAGGCTACCAATTCTCCTGATCAAAGTACAAGGATCCACACCCAGACATTGCATCATGCCTCTCCCCCAAAACTCAGAATGTGTTAGGATCAGCCGTCTGTGGCACAAGGCAGGAGCTACTGACGCTTGGCAAAACGGATCTTGCCCGCTTCCCTGTCAAATGGACGCTGTGATGGAGCTCTCCACCGAAATCAGTAGGCAAAGCAAGAAACCTGGGATTTCTCCACATCATTCATATTAATTCCCATAGATCAATGTGTTGAGCAGCAGTGCACACTGTACGCTCCACCTCCAAAGTAAAATGGCACAATGTTACTCAGTTATGGACACAAAGTGACCTGTGCTCCAGTGCACTCTGGTCTGAACTATTGCGACATCACATGCATTGGACTGCTAAAAAAAAGCAATAGAAACTATAATTAGTTCAGTATTGTGCAGGCAGACTAGGACCAGGCTTAAAAGAATTTGACAGCATAGTACCCGGCCGCAAGCTCCTGCACTGGGTTCGCGTAAAAGAAAGGATTGCCTCTGCATAAGACATAGAACATAATGGACTCGTGCACTCATGGCCACGCATGCATAAGCAAGATGACAAGACACTATGCCCTACATCTGGGGTAGAGATCTTCATCTGAAGGAAAAAGCAGTCATGACCTTATGTCTAAGGGGGATCTAAACTTTCAAAACCATGAGTGCTGTACTGCAACAGATACCCTGTCTTTGACAGGCCAGGCAAATTACTCAGGATAAATACTTAGGTAAGTGGGTATCCTGTTTAGGGTTTAGTCTCCCTACTCTAATACGATATGTGTTGTACTCGTGTGAGGTCTGTCCTCAGACATATGTTTCTTTCACTGGCCGTCCCTTTAATGCCCCTTGTCCCTGCCCCACTTCATGTCTGGTCAGGGCCTCAGCAAGTGTGGTCCAGTCAGGGCCAGCCCACTTTGTCTACTCGAGAACAATGCCACACCTCCCCCTGGGCTTTGGGAGATCTATGTGCTGGTTTACATTTCCTTTAACTGCCGGTAATCTTTTCCCACCTACGTCCAGACCTATGTAGTCCTTGGTCTTCATTTCCCAAGCTGTCATTCATCATGGCTTGATTCTCCTTCTGCTGTGTTTGCTCTTCTTTCACATCTTCTC
Organism: Ambystoma mexicanum; assembly: GCF_040938575.1. NCBI lineage: Eukaryota > Metazoa > Chordata > Amphibia > Caudata > Ambystomatidae > Ambystoma > Ambystoma mexicanum. The sequence goes on from NC_090923.1 coordinate 925,328,618, forward strand.
GTGGAAGGTGGTGTTCCCTAAAGTGCAATGAATTCCGTTTGAATGCCCTCGGGTTTCTGGGATTTCACTCCTGTTAGCGTCAGTCGAGTGAGGTTAAATGGGGTGTCTACGTTTATTGTTTGGTTTTTTTGCGCTGCCACTTGGTCTTCGTCATTGAGGTTTGATGCATGTGTTTACAGCATCTGAGTGACAACATTTGTGGTTCGTGTCTCCGCACACATTAGCTCTGATGGAAACGTCTGTGTTCATCTGTGCAGTGAATTCTGGTATCCTCTTTGCATTGTGCACAGTAATTCAGTTAGTGTCATTTCACCCACTTTGTTTCTTTGGACTGCATTTTGGATGACGCTCAAGAAGTGTTTGATCACTCCATTTGTCAGGGATCAGAAGGGTGGTTGCGTTCAGTGTGCTATCCCCAGGTATTTTGGTAGTTTGTGAAGTCCATTGAAGGAAGGACCGTTGTGTGTTTCCTAACCTCAGGGTTTCCCCATTATAAGAAGGCTTTAATAGTTGAAAGATGGCTTCTGCCACTGTTGATGGCATCTGACTTGTTGGGGACAAACTCTGAGGTAGGTTTGAGGGCTACTAGGAGTTTGCAGACTCTTGTATGGCCCAACACCTTTCCCAAAAAGGGACAAAGACCCAGCCAGACAGCAATTTCAAACTGCGGTTTATTACAGCCAAAACCAACCGGGGTCAGTACAAGGATAGAAGAAATCCAAGGACCATTCAACGTCTCCTGGCTCACAGGCCAGTTTTGTCCTGAAGTGCCATCATAGTAACGTCACAACCTGGGCCCCTCTCTAGAAAAAAACCTTAAGTACTCCTCCATTATTATCGGTAACTTACCAGATTTCATCCTTCTAAAGAAGTCCGCATCGGCTACATTTCAGATTGTCTTGAGTAAATCTGACATATTCAGTCTTTTGAAATTGCCTGCTTACTGGCGCTTTGACAAAGGCTCTGTGTCCCTATTGGTCTCTTGACAATGTGATCCTATGTTGGGGACCACACTGTGATTTGTGCTCAATAAAATGGCAAAATGTTTTTCATGTGCTTCATCAAATATTTACTGGTGTACGATCTCTGGATACGCAATTTTCGCACCATAATTTCCTCTCTAGCCTCAGACAATTCCTCCTGTATGCACGCGAATGCTCTTATTTATTCTTTGTCCATGAACAAGTATGAAGCATCGTGTAGTATAGCTCAGTGGCAACGTGCTCGTCTTAGAAGAAACACAACGCAGAGCATTACAGGTTCAAATCCTGGGTCCACGCTAAATAAATATGGCACGGCATCTGTGTCATGCCTCCATTGGCGATTTCTTTTTAACTTAGTGATTTTTCCTAGCGTCCTATGCTTTTTTGAGTTGTCAGCAATTTGGCTTGTGTGACCGGGTCTGCGCAAGGACATTTCAAGATGTATTGTTCATCTAGCAATGGTTGGGTTATTGATTTCTCTGGGTTTTGTCTCGACATGTAATCTGCTGGCTTCTATTCCTTTTCCATTTGTATGTATAATTTTGAAATCAGACTAAGGTTATCTTAGCCCCAACCTTTCAATTATTCAATTCTTGGTGGCACTTGGCCTTTGGATTGCCACATATTGATCTCTGTGTCTGGTGGTCTGTTATTATGATAAGTGATTTTCTAAATAGGAACAGGTGGTGTGCTCACATGGCCACACTACTATGAAGCCCTCTTTCTCGGTTAGGGGTATGCTCTTTCAATATCTGTAATGCTGTGACCTGAATATGCCACTAATTTTCACTCTGTGTCTCTTCCTTTTTTATGCTGTGCCAGCGTGCTACCCAGTTCTAGAGGGCTTGCATCTACTGTAAGATAATTTGTTTTTTGATCCCTCTGTTTTCCTTCTCTTGTCTTGTCACGCCTAGAAACACTTGTGTACAGGCGTGCTATAAAGGACTTATTACATCATATCATACTGCTCGTTTAGTGCACTGCCTCAGATCAAAGCATGCCATGGTTTGGCTGACTTGACATTCGGCTTCCACTCAAATACATTGCCTTGCCTGGTAAGACCTCTGAGTGCCATAGTCCAGGAGGATAGCTCAGGGGCAACATGTTTCCTTTGGAAGCAAGATAACACACAGGCTCGAATCCCGGCATTTCCGGTTTTAAGCGTGTTATAAAAGAGCAACTATAATAATGATAATATTAGTGTTTGTTGTACCATGCACAGTAACTTATATTTCCTATAAATGATTGCCGGTTTCCTACATCTCTTGATCCGGTGTTCATCATTATGGCCTCACCTTTTCTGCGGTCAGATTGCATACCTCTCTGAAAATATTTGACCAAAGAACTATGATACTCTTTTCTTGAAGCTTACATTTGTTGGCAGTTAGTGTTAGGGCTGACCCTATTATTAGAGAACGCTGTGCAATCCTTCTAGTGTGGCTTCATGATCCTCCTTAGTTTTCCCCAATGTTATGAAGGCATTAATGCAATTGAAGCAGTTTGGCACGTGCCTGGTCACTTTCATTATGGCTTTCTGAAGTATCCCGGCAGCTGATGACTCTCCACATCTGACCCTCTGGTAGAAATGTTGTCTTAAGCAGTGGCCGAAGTGAGCTCAAATGGTCCGGAGCGGTGTTCCACTACATTTATTTTTTACTTTTAGCTGTCCCACTACTTTTTACAACCATTTTCACAATTCCGGAACGGTTCCTTTTGAAGTTAAAGCACACTTCTCCACTTTACCACCCGATTGCAGTTACAGCTAAACTGAACTCGGTGTCAACTCAATTGGCTGTCAAGCAGCATGGCTGCAATCCCTTGAAAATGTGTTGCACGTTGCTCCGTTCTTGCCTACTCTATCCCCAGCTTCGGTCACAGTTCCACTCCTTGTTTTGGTACACATCAACCACTGGTTTTAGGAGAAGTGAAAATATGTGGCGTATCTCGACAGTGCATCTAGCTGTAACTGGTGGCCCTCTTTGTTCGAGTCCATCTTTGAAAGGATTTGCGCCACATTCAGGCAGCTGATCATGTCGTTCATTCACGTTCTAGGATTTATTCCTTTTACCTTTTCCGTTGTGTTTTTCCTGGGTGCTGCCAAAATGCGTCATACCCACAGTGTGTGTCCCTTCTGGTTTTTCTACTTCAGGCTGCAGATGTATGGGCACGTTTCAGTGATTCTGGGCTAGCGGGACCATTATTTGTTGATTTGGAGCATCACCTGTGTGTGTTACAATTTTCATAACCTGATGAAGAAGGAAGAGTATTTGCTCGTTACTTTGTGTTCTGTTGTCATATTAAAGTTTAATGATGCTATTTCTATTTTCTGAGCTGCTGCATGAGACTTCTTTTGTGAACGGATGATAGCACAGGGGCAACATGCTGGTCTGGGAAACAAAACCACAGAGAATAACAAAGGATCGAATCCCAGATCCCGATTTAAAAGCATAACTCTGCTATTAAGAGCGTTATAAAATAACAATAAACAAACCTCACACTTTAGTAAATCCCCTTACAACTGTTGTTGTTTTTTAATACATGGTTCTGTTTTTGACTGGTGTCTTGGAAACCCACACATAGACCTGTAGATGAGATGCAGTGAGCAGTGGCTTTTCTTTCATTGTTTTCACACTGAGTTAAGCACATGATGTTTATTGTGGCTCCTGTGTCAATTACAAATACGACATTGAGAGTCCTCAGAAATATGACATTACGGGCATCTTCTCCCTATTTCCTCATATATGTTTGTGACCATGGTCTTCCTTATTCATTGGTATCAACTCATCTTCCATTTCTATGCTGTTAATGTACCTTGCTGTTCTTCTGTCATCTTGCTTCGTTATGCTTGCTGCCTTGCTGGCACTTTAATAGGGAATTTCTTTTTCGCACCCGGGGAAGGGCCATTGGCCAATCAGATGACTGGGGAAGAAAGAAAGTGTCCACGGGCTGTGGATCACTCGCGTCCCCTGCACACTCAAGTGTTTGTCAAAGACAAAAAATAGATTACTATATTTTTCAATAATGGTATTTGAAATCAATTAAGTTGGTCAATTGTCATATATCAATGTTCAACGAAAGTAGTTCGGTCAATTGCTAGACAATCAAGTGTTAATTATTTAACCACAATGCTCATTCAGTAATTCAAATAAGGTTTTGACAACAGTTTCCAAAGGTATATAAAAGTTATACAATTTTTAATGGTACATGCCATTCCAGGTACGAATATTTTTCAAATTGTTCATGTTATTACATTATTTTATTCATACTGTAATATGTAGCAGATCTATAGTACTGTTACACTCGCTCAACGCATTTCAAGAATCAAGTTCCCTTCTTCAGGAGCAGAATAATTTGTTAATACTGTATTCACAAGCTGTGCCATTCTTATTCTTAGATTCGTCAAGGAGATCTATTCAACACAAAAATAGTAACAGACATAATCACGTTTAGTGATCTTCTAACTAGAGCATCATATGTTCAATACATGTGCAAGTACCAACTCAATAGTTCGGTTAGCCCTACCTCTCATCAGTGCCCCATAGACATGTCTAGCTGTTGGAGTTGAAGCGGAGATAAATCCGTATAACCGGATATGGAATTCACGTCCCTGAGTCTCCTATAGTGTTGGTTGAAATAGGTATAAGTATTGTGTCTCAAGGACCTATATGGTAAAAATATAGGTGATCGGAAAAGATGTACTCTACCTCTTCTTTGGTAGGATAATTCCCGCCTTTGGTGCCTCTAATGGTGGTCCCTTGAAGGATGATCACGGTCTAGCAGGAGTAAATGCTTTCCAAGTCCACACGGAATTGAATCCACCGTCTGTGTGAGAAAAATACCTTTGCTAAGTATTATGTTGTTTCTAACCTCATGGGAATACTTGTGTCTTAAAAAACTTAGTCTTATTTACAAAGAATGGATAAGAGCATTCATAATTAAGTTTTACCTTGTAAGTGGGATTCCTGTTGCCCTTGGTTGTAATGTAGTTAGGATGGCCACACCCTTCCTTTGTACGAGGGATGATCCTTAAGGCAATAAAATAGTTCATTTTAAGAGTGGAGCCTATATTCCAGGGATAGGAGAAACCTATTAGAAAATGACATATTGCCAGTGTGAAAAGTGCTTACCTCACAGTGGCTCCTGTGTGTGGGAAAAGATGCTCATTTTAATATGGCTCTCAGATGCAGCCACGGCTGTCACTATTCTTGGAAAACCACACCAGGTCAAACCATGGATATATGCACCCTAAATGTAAATACCAATTCCTGTCAGTCCATGCTGGGCTCATATGTCTAGCGGGATAACTCAAATGCAGGTTATGTTTATCTAAGTGGGTTTCTTACCTAGGTTCATTGAAACCGACTCCTAGAAGGCGTTCTCTCAGAAGCCACGAGTGAAAAGCAACGCGGGTAAACTCAATAGCTAAATGTAATGACGTGACGTATGAGCGCGGGTGCGTGATGATGTCATATGTAAACAATAGACGTCATCACCCAGTGCGTATGTTCCGTGATGAAAATTATTCTGTAATAATATTCCCAAATGGGGTTTGTCAAACGTGTCCTAATGCTAACCACAGGGTATGTAGAGCTGAACGAAAGTGTTCATTTTGATGGGCGATATTCCGGGTTACATTAAGTAGCCTCTAGAGAAAATAGAAGTTTTTTAGGAAACATAAATTGTAACGTGCATCTAATACACTATATAGGTCAGTGTAGTATGGCATTATTATTATGCAGAGTCACCTCTGCTCACAGTCTCTGTTGTAATCAATGTCACAATGACAGTACAATCATAATGCTCATGCACTATGTTCCAGGAGTCCCGGGCTCCAGAGGCTGCAGCAGCAGGGCCATCATGCCTTACTATGGAGAGCCATAAACATGGTTTCCCCCCCCCCTATCAAGGGTAAGATGTGTGCTTTGGAGGGAGTTGTTTCCCAGTCACCTGCAGTTGAGAGAAGTGCAAGAATACAAGTACCAGAATCCTTAGAGACATCAATGTGAATTAACCTGAAACACCTGAAAAGGAAATGTAGCTAGACACACCTGAAAAGGAAAAGAAACACAGCCTCCCTGATGATTGATGGAGTCAAGAAAACGTTTGGAGGAGAAGACAATGGGCCTCATTCCGAGATTGGAGGTAGTCATGGTGCTATTTGCGCCATGACTGCCTCCAATAACGGTACTGGCACCTGTCTGGTTCAATGGGGACCTACCGGTGTAGTCCGACCTTTGCGGGACCGGTAAGTCCCCATTGAAAAGCCATTCCCCATTCCCATTTGAGACGCCATAGGGCTCAATGGGAATGGGGAAGGAGCTAATAACGGTACCACAAATTGCGGTACCATTTTTAGCTCTGAGGTCCTTTAACGGGTCCGTCCATAACACCTGGTCAGACCAGGTGTTAAAGGAGGGACCTGCTAAGGGACCTCGTAGTAGGGCGTTAAGGGATTACCGGCACCGGTCTCCTTACCGGTGCCCGGTATCCCTTACCGCCCTACTCGGAATGAGGCCCGATTTGTTGCTACAGCAGGGAAACTTGACTGGGAACCAGAGTGCGCGCCTTGCCATCAAACTTAACACACCTCTGCTCACAGTCTATGTTGTAATCAATGTCACAGTGATAGTACAATCATAATGCTCATGTGGCCGGTTCCTTTCGACTCTGATGGTGTAACATAGTCAATATTATGTTCCCAGTGGTGACACAACATCATTTTAATTTGTTAAAGAAGAGATTGCATCACCCAAAATAGACATCATATTGTGAAACAGGTCCAATTGTCATATGGCGGGGGGGTCTCAAATGTGATTGTTGAGATCTCAGGTTAATTGTGGTGCTGGTACAGTGATAAATATACTACAGGAGCCGTCGGCATGGCTGCAGAGGCAATCTCTTTTTCTTTTTAAATTGGATGCTGCAGTGAATCTTACCACAGGGTTGGCCCACTTACTCACGGTTGCCTAGAGCAGGTGCAGAGAAGTTGATAATGATGTCACCAAGGTTTTCCGTTTCTAGAGTGTGGATGGGAATTCTGCAACCCTCCTTCATGACCAGTTCTTCTGTCTTGTCCAGGCCAGACACAACTCTAATGACAGCACATGCTCAGGCAATCGTCAACCTTCTTTTAATCACTCTAATCAAATACAACTTGTCTTGTACTCCTATGAGGCTTGTCCTCACACATCCGTTTCCTTCCCTGACCACTGTAACAATGTCCTTTGTCACTACCAAACTCCCTGTTCGGTCTGAACCACAGCTTTCTATTGACCAGGGGTCAGGCTCCATTGTGCCTTCATGGATGACCCCATAAGAGGCATCCTCTTCTGTCAAGCCACGCCCCACCTCGTATGTCAGGAACAATACATGACCCAACTCTCCGCCTTAACCACATGACTGAACGATTTGTTGAAATTACTTAATGTCATTGTATGGGGACAATGTTGTTGGTTTGACTTATCAAAGAGGCATTCAATTTCTACCATTAATATATTTATGTTTTTCTTCTACACTGTTACTGGAATGTGTCTTTGTTTTCCAGCTGAGAAAGTTAAACAAAGAGATGATGGCTGGTAGGTTTAGAATGAATCTTAAACCTCTGTCGATTTCTCTGGGCAATGCTCCAGACCATCGTTCTTCGCCTGACAAGCCATTACAGGAAACGGGAAATACCAAATGCAAATCTGGCTTGGTCCCACCCCCAAAGGGGTAGTCCAGCCTGAACTGCTAGGTCACATCCCTCCTGCACGAGTCCACAAGCATCCCAATGTATGTTTCGGCCTCATTGGACATTATCAGTGAGGAGTAGCTTGGGTTTCCATGCCCAGCATGCATGGGACTGACGTCTGGGCATACCCGTCCCACTTGGGGCGACAAAGCAAAACAAAGAGGTGATGGCTGGAAGGTTTAGAATTACTCTTAAACCTCTGGCAATTGTTCTGGGCAACGCTCCAGACCATCATTTCTCGCCTGCCAAGCCATTACAAAAGGGGAAAGACCAGCTGAGAAAGTTAACCTGCCTTTCCACCAACACTGCACCACCGTCCTTTTTCTTCACAGTGCTCTGAAGTGGATTCATGAGGTATGCAGCACACGGATCTTTTTGAATGTGCTGCCTTACAAATGACCAATCAATTAAACGATAAAAAAGACTGCTGTCGCAGTTGCTTGATAAACCTATTGAAAACTATCCTTTGAAGTTGTTACCCATGAAAGGTGTTTACTGAATCTGTGAGCAGAGTCAGTGGCAAGCAGACATGTTCTGCTGCCATTCCTTATGCCGTTTGTCATCGAGGGCAAGGTAGCGCTCAAGGAAAACTCTACCTGTATTCCCTTGGTCATTTCTGCTTCTCTCCAACAGGAGTGAATTAGTGAACCTCGCAGCTTACCTCCCTCGGCATGAACCAGCTTTTGAAAAGAGAACACAGCAAAATAAATTGATGCTGGGCGAGTTTTCGAGTGTCATTGGAGTTGATTCCCATTTTTAACTAATTTACTATTTACTACCTTATGTAACTCAGGAAATTACTGTCCCACGCCGTGAAACCTCTAATCTCAAGCAATACTTGTCAAATGCATGGGAGAATCGCTTGTGCGACCAGCCTACTAAATCAAAAGACAAAAACGGAAACATTCCCAAATCTGTATGGAATTATACATTCTGAGTTCGGGTGCAATTGAAATCAAGACGTACATTATTCTCATCATGATCTAATTCCTCTTTGAATGTAATTTAGGAAGATGGTGCGTGTATTGTGCTCTGTGCAGGGACATTTTAAGGATCTATGGTAGCCCACGTTAGGTTATTTTTTTAATTTTTACCGGTTTCAGTGGCGCTTATTGTGTTCAAATCCAAAATAGAACCCTGGTGCAATGGGGGTGCCCTAGAATTGCTTTATTGTCGCACTGGCCCTGCTTGTGAAATGCTTGACCAATAAGACAGCTTAGACAGTGCTAGAGATGCAGAAAGCGGGAAGTTCTGGGTGCACTTAGAATACACTGGCTTAGTAAAGTACAGTAAACGCCTTCTTCTTCTGCTGGGGCATCTTTCAGGAGTGCATTCCTGCTCAGCTCTATGAATCTGAAAATAGCCAGAAGCCGCTTTCTCCATACTTAAATAACCCTCTCAGATGAACAGTCCTTCCTGCAGAAAGAGTGTGTTTATTCAATGAATGAATTGGTGAAGCTGACGTATGGGTGACTTACTGAGATTCGAACGTCTTGTTTGCAAGAGGTCGGGTTCAGGGGAAATCCCCACGCCCAAGAAACAGAAAAGTCCAAAAAATGTGACAAAACCACTGTTTATTAAGAGATCTCGCAAACAGTGACAGCCATGGACATCTCAGAATGTCCAACACTCTCTCAACTCGTTACAGGCTTGTCATCAGGTTTTAGCAGGTTGTGACATCATAAGTGACATCTAGGAGGAGTGAAAGGAGATAGAAATTCCTGAGGGCAACTTGTGGGAGAGGCATGCTCTCTTGATTTTGCTGGGAATGAGCAGCAGAGATTCTGGGAGATGGGAGGTGGCACACTAGTCAGCATCTGTCTCTTGATGTGAGTGGACAAGATATGTTCCATTGGGTTGCACTTGCCGGAAGGAGCAGGAAAATCGCTGAAGATAGCTTGTGTCAGAGGCTCGCTTACCTGATTTTGCTGGGACAGAGCAGTATATTCTCAGGGAGGTAGTGAGTAACACACATTTGGAAAAAAATTCAGAAGAGAGTCATAGAGGCAGCAGTTAACACACCAGTCATTGTCCATCTCTTGAAGCAAGAAGATGGAACACATGTTAGTGGTTGACACCTGGAGGAAGCTGGAGGCGGAGGCAGGGATCAATGAGGGCCGCTTGTGAGGGAGGCTCACTCGTCTGATTTTGCAATGAGGAAGCAGCAGACATTCAAGGAAGTGATGATGGGTTACATAAATGTCGGTGTGCACCACTTAAAGCGAGGCATGTGCCATTGGGTGACCCCAGGGAGGAGAAATTATTTTGATTAAAAGGCAAGCGGGACAAGAAAACTGATGTGATATGCTTTCTATCTACTCTGTATTCACTGCCTTTATGCAGGATAGTATGAGAGTTCTGACTGTGAAAAATGTGGTGGGTGCTGATCTGCTGAGTGTTCTATGTATTACAGGTAGAGAGAGGCTGCCTGAGTGAGAGGGTGTGCAGGTGGATGTCCCTTCCTACTCTGTCTTTCTATCTTGTATCACTGCTGGGACCTGACTTGCCGTTACCAGTCACTAAGTATAAAAAAGAAGTTTCTTATCTACCAGTGGCTCCTGGACGTTTTAGAAGATGGACTACCTTAACATTGGAAAATCTACAACCTGCTGAGGTACCTGCGCTGTGCTGGGGGGACAGCCTGCGTGACATTCAACCCCTCACTAAGACCCCCATCTTCCTGCATATGTTCTGTATGCCAGCCTCCCAAAGTAGCTACCATTACTGCTGCTGGTGTCTACCTGTCTACTGCTAATGAATACCTTCCGTCGTGTCTACTGCTACTGATTGTGGCAGTCATCTGCTCCTGAAAACAGCTTTTGATGAAACGCAAGTGTAACAGCAAACGCGGATGGTTTTGTTCGTGTATGCTATAAAGCAGCCCATCACATGTTGAGGTGAGTGCTTAGAATGCTCCCCTTGAGTAATAAGAAAGTCATGTGCACTCTTCGTCCTTCATCTTTAGTGGGCCCCCATGCAATCCACATTTGCGTCTGCATGGTGTACTCACTGTCAAGGAGAGTCAGGACTAGCAGTCCATATCCTCTACACTGTTGTTTCAGTTGGCTCGACATCAGTAGACAATATCTACAACTCTGCCACGCTTCTGCCCCAGAGACAGTGGGACTTCTTAATCATGTACACCAGACTGATGTGCGGAAGAATTTGTGAATGCTGAATGAGAAATGTGTGTTGAATTGACCACATATCCCACGAGCTAGCCTGATGCACACAGACACTGCTGTGGCTTATTAACAATGCCCCGAGCTGCATCCCCCTCTCCTCCCGTGCATTTGGATTGACTGGACATGTTAGCATGACTACTTTTCCTCCCTAGCCACACAGGGTTGGCACAACTGGTATTTTGTCTCTTTAGAAATCTTCACGAATATAATTTTGCCTCATCCCTTAAGGTAATCTCCTGACTCTTAACAATTCTAAAAAATGTTTTTATCCAACACCAGTACGTCACCTCTTCTTTCATAAAAGGTTAGCACATTCTGCGACAGAGTGTAACATCCTGACACCGAACAGTTCTAGGATTTTTTCTTTGTAATTCTTGTTTTGTCTCTTCCATCAGAAAATGGATGGACAGTCATTTACAGCTACTGTTGTGATCTCCTGCCCACAAATGATTTCACGATTTTCTATTCATTGCTAGTATTTTGTCTCATGACAAATCTTCAGAACTAGTATTGTGTCTCATTTGTCATGAAATGTTGGCACACCCAATAAAAAATTCTTCATATATTCACCTGCCCCCAAACAATTCTAAGATATTTTTCCTTTCAAATAGTAGATTTTGCCTCATCTGTCACTAATGTTGATACACTCTCTTACAACCACTTTATGGACAATTCTAAGAATGTTTCTTCTAATATGTTGTCTTGTTTGTTACAAATATGTAGCACATTCATTTATAGACACTGAATTCAATAGCTGTCCCCCAAAAAATGATGAGTCTTTTTTCACAAGTAGAATGTTGTCCCGGCCATCTCAAAAAGTTGGCACATTTAATTACAGCCACTGAATGCAATCTACTGCTTCCAAAGAATTGTAATGTTTTTTGCAACTATTATTTTTCCTTGTTCTTCACAGATAAAGCTAGGCAAGACAGGCCTATAGGGCAAAATGCCAGCGTGGTCCTGTTTATTTTGTTCAAAGTGGGCCAGTCTTTTGGACAATGTGGGCCAGTTTGATGAGTTAGGCAGGGACAGGTTCAGACTGACCTATAGGGCGATAGGGCAATGCCTGAAAAAGAATGCAAAATGCTACTGTGGGCCCGTTTCTTTGGGTCAAAGTGGGCCACTTTTTTGGACAATGTGGGCCAGTTTGATGAGTTACTTTACTATGTGGCTAGTAGTTTGACCAGTGTTGCTGAGAAAATATTATTTGAATTGCACAATTTGCATCACATTACATCAAGAAACTCCCCCTTGGGTACTATTCAGTCTGTCACAAAGGAGTGAATTGCCATTTGCAACTGTGTGCCACTTTTTCATTGGTGCCCGAGACAATTTTATGCCCGAGTCCTAGCCAGGGCACAGACCTGGCTCCACCACAGGTCACATCTTGTCATATCCCCTGCAAGAATGGGTTCAGGTCAGTCTAGAGAAGGGCCACTTTCTCCTAAAGGAATCCAGCGCATTTAATGTTTACACATTACTAGTCCAAAGCCTGCACATTTCTGGTGAAATATATTTATACTTATATATTTCTACATACAGGGAGTAACAGTGCTCTTTTGATCACAAAAGAACGTACAATAGATAAGAAATCAATTTAATGGGAATCAGTGAGCTTCTTACAATGGAGTGCGTTTGAGGTATATTCTGACCAGAGTGTGAAGGGGAGTTAATGGAACAGTCACTAGGGACAATACAAAAGTGGACATACATAGATTAAGGACATCCATTATTAGACATTTTTCAGTGTAGGTAGGTTGTACGGCCAGCTGTGCTCGAGATATGACATGATGGATGAAGTGCTAGAGTAAGGGCAGAGAAAGTGAGGGACATAGGCAGGTTAGAGGTGAGGGAGAAATCGTAGCTAGATGGATATGAGAGGTAAATTAAGAGGGTAACTCGGAGGGGAGGAGGAGGGCTTTTTGTTTGGTTTTGAACAAATCTGTGTGGACTGTTTCTCGCAAGTCCAAGGGAAGAGAATTCCATGCAAGTGGAGTAGTGGAGGAGGCACAGCAGAGATTACGAGAAGGCTTGTAGAGTTAGATAGAGGAGGATAGAGACAGTGGTGCCTTTCCCGTGGATGGATTTGTGAACAAGGAGAAGAAATGTAAATCTGGCCCTGTTTTGCATTATCAGCCATCCAGCCTGGTGACGGTATGAGGAAGTAGGTGTGAACTGAGGGAGTTCAATGAGAGTTCTGGTAGGGAAGTAAATGATCTTGTCGAGATGGCAGAAATGATAGATGGGTAGACCAAAGAGGATGCTGGCACAGCAGTCCAGTTTAAAGAAGACAAGAGTGGTAAAGAGATGCTTGGCGCTGTTGGATATTTCTAATATTTAAGAGGTTGAGGCAAGCTGCTGTTGCAGTTTCAGAGATGAAAGTAGAGAAGGTGCGAGAGGGTCATAGATAATGCTGAGGTTTCTAGCTGAAAAGTAATAGCATAAATATATGCAAAATGAGTCACTTAAACACTTTCCTCTGGAAGACACAATCGATTTAGACAAGATAACGATCCTGCACAATGCGCTAGAGATCAAATGTGCCCATGTGCACCAACAACAATGGGATAGTTACCTAGACTGGTACACTGACGCTGCCAAAAGACAGTTCGCATCAAAGACCTGAGCCCTGAAATATACCCAAGAGAAACCCCAGGAGCAAGCGAAGACCCTCAAAATGGAGTACTTCAACTTGCAAGTCCCAGCATGAAAAACAGGGTATAAGCACGTATTTACCAGCATTCAAGAGGGGCCCCGACCGAAGGAATCTCCCTAAGACATTCTGTACTCATACAATCCAGCCATTTTCGATACTACACCTGGCCCGCAAGTCCATTAGCCCAGATTCTACCCAACCACTGACTGACCTTCAGTCCACCTCCACAAGCTCTATGACTCGCCCCATCTGCACTAAGCTATGAGCCCAGAGCGTCTTTCAGTCACCATCATCCACCAAACAACCTTTGACAGGTTCGCAGGTACTCCTGCCAATACCAGTACAGGGACACATCCGCTTAGACAGCTCCCTACAGCAGGGGATACCAAGGGCATGGTACTTGCACCCTGACGTGTCACTGACTTATTTAATATCATTCAAAAATTCCTGAAAATACGAGAAGATCCTGTCAATTTCCAAGAGGGACTTCATGTCAGCACAGACTGCTACTGCCCTGCGTTTTCTGGTCTAAACCAATTACAATGGGTGGCTTTGCCCACTGACATGTTAACTTTGTTAAAAGTATGCTCCAACTGACCAGCCAAAGAACCTCCCAGCACAGGAGGTCTAAACGCATTCACTGATATGGTCTTGCATAGCAGCCTCAAAATATGTCCCCGGAAAACGGACTGATCCAAAATAATTGCATGTAAGCCAGCCAAGGGTAAAGATCGTGCAGAATGTCTTGAGCGTCTGAAACAATGTTCCCTTCTCCAACCATACCGAACGCCCCTTCACAACCTAGCTTCCTTCATCCTGTTCCCTCTCCTACCCTCATTGCAACACTGAGTGCTTTTTTGCACCCCTCATCCGTTGTCTCCACTATCCCCTTCCTTTGGTACTCTTACAATGCTAGTCTCCTCTCATTCACCTTGCCCTTCTCCCTATTAATCATTTCCCAGTTAAATGACATGCTCTGCATCCCTCAACATCCGAGTTCCCCATTATTCTAAACTGATTTGTTGACCTGTATTCACCCATCTTAACGGTCACCCACCCAATCTTACACTTGAGCCAAACAAACCTCCCAATAGAGAGGACAAAGATATACTACTTTGTTGAAGTTCACCCAAATCCAACAACTTTCTGACCCGATATGTACCTATCCCCAATATTCTTTCTTCGTTGGTGCCCCTTACACCAGATTACCACTACCCTTCCTGCTGCAACCCCTCCCCTGAAGATTGCTGGCTGCCCTCTGCCTCCTGTCCCGCAAATTCTTTGGCCTGGGTGGGGCGACCATTATTGGGCCGGAAAAGGCACAGTCCAATGACCTGCCGTATTGACTATCTTTTAGTTCAAAGGGACTATACAACCAAACCTGCTCCCCAGCTGCTTGTTCTATGTGGGGTCTGGGCCCAATACCTCTTGGTCCCCCAACACTAGAGCAGGCCACCCCCAATTTCACCTTAACTACTGCACCCTGCTCTCACTTACCCCTCACCCATCTATTCTATCATACTGTAGATGGGGAGCAGTTGCAAGTGGATTTAGGTCACCTGGCCTAAGCCCCGCCCACCTGGTGCCTTCCTGGTTGACGCTCTTTTTCCCTACTTAAGGAGCCCTCCAGCCTCTTTTCCTTTGCAGATGGGGAGCAGGTGCAAGTGGATCTAGGTCACCTGGCCTAAGCCCGCCCACCTGGTGCCTTCTTGGTTGCTGCTCTTTTTCCCCACTTAACAAGCCCCACCCACCTGGTGCCTTCCTAGTTGCTGCTCTTTTTCCCTGCGTAAGGAGCACTCCAGCCTCTTTTCCTTTGCAGATGGGGAGCAGGTGCAAGTGTATCTACGTCACCTGGCCTAAGCCCCGCCCATCTGGTGCTGCTCTTTTTCTCCACTTAACAAGCTCCGCCCACCTGCTGCCTTTCTGGTTGCCGCTCTTTTTCCGCACTTAGCAAGCCCCTCCCACCTGATGACTTCCTGGTTGCTGCTCTTTTTCCCTACTTAAGGAGCCCTCCAGCCTCTTTCCCTTTGCAGATGGGGAGCAGGTGCAAGTGGATCTAGGTCATGTGGCCTATTCCCCACCCACCTGGTGCCTTCCTGGTTGCTGCTCTTTTTCCCTACTTAAGGAGCCTCTTTTCCTTTGCAGATCGGGAGCAGGTGCAAGAGAATCAAGGTCACCTGGCCTATTCCCTGGCCACCTGGTGCCTTCCTGGTTGCCACTCTTTTTCCGCACTTAGCAAGCCCCTCCCACCTGATGACTTCCTGGTTGCTGCTCTTTTTCCCTACGTAAGGAGCCCTCCAGCCTCTTTTCCTTTGCAGATGGGGACAGGTGCAAGTGTATCTAGGTCACCTGGCCTAAGCCCCACCCACCTAGTGCCTTCCAGATTGACGCTCTTTTTCCCCACTTAGCAAGCTCCGCCCACCTGGTGCCTTCCTGGTTGCTGCTCTTTTTCCATACATAAGGAGCACTCCAGCCTCTTTTCCTTTGCAGATGGGGAACAGGTGCAAGAGGATTTAGGTCACCTGGCCTAAGCCCCGCCCACCTGGTGCCTTCCTGGTTGCTGCTCTTTTTCCCTACATAAGGAGCACTCCAGAATCTTTTCCTTTGCAGATGGGGAGCAGGTGCAAGTGGATCTAGGTCATGTGGCCTAAGCCCCACTCACCTGGTGCCTTCCTGGTTGCTGCTCTTTTTTCCTACTTAAGGAGCCCTTCAGCCTCTTTTCCTTTGCAGATGGTGAGCAGGTGCAAGTGGATCTAGGTCACCTGGCCTATACCCCACTCACCTGGTGCCTTCCTATGTGCCGCTCTTTTTCCCTACTGAAGGAGCCCTCCAGCCTCTTTTCCTTTGCAGATGGGGAGCAGGTGCAAGTGGATCTAGGTCACCTGGCCTATATCCTACCCACGTGGTGCCTTCCAGGTTGCCACTCTTTTTCCCCACTTAGCAAGCCCCGCCCACCTGGTGCCTTCCTGGTTGTCACTCTTTTTCCTGACTTAAGGAGCCCTCCAGCCTCTTTTCCTTTGCAGATGTGTAGCAGGTGCAAGTGGATCTAGGTCACCTGGCCTATGCACCACCCACCTTCTTAGCCCTGCCTCTTGCTTCCTGCTCTTAACTCTTAGATCAACAAAGAAAAGGACAATTCCTGTTTGGACCAGGAGGACCCAGGGCCCAACCCCCTGCTTAGACAGAGGTAAGCATGCACCAACATGTGTTTACTCCGTCTGCCCCCACAGGTCATCCCCAACCACTCTGGTCCCCCGTGATGTTCCCTTATGCCCCTCACCCTACTCGCACACAGGTGTTGCCAGTTTTGCTTGATTCTTCTACCCTGCTCCCTCCCCTCCAGCCTACTTCTTCAAGGGTCTGTCCTGATACATTCTGGTTTCACCATCACTGTCTTGTGGCCAATGCTGGATTTGACTTTTATGGACTTCATTGATTCACGGTGCGTCACCCTTTCTCAACTCTCATGCTGGACTTTCTTTTCATCTTGTACTGATGGTGGCCCTGAATCATGCTGTTCCCATCTTCATCTTGTATCCTGGCTTGCAACATTATGTGTTACTACTGATTTCTGCATTCACTCTCCCCTCTTGCTTCTCCACTCTTTTGACTGCTAACTCTCTGTTCTCTCCTCCTCTCCCTTTCTCCCTTTTCCTTTCTCCTCCCCTCCTCCCCTTACTTTCTTCTATGCACTTACTCTATCAGAATTGTCCCTGGACCTAGTACGATAGCCACCTCGCCTGTCTCCTCCCCCGCCCCTTAATTGTCCCCAACCACTCCAGCACTATCTGAAATGTCATCAGGCCCAGTACGATAGTCGCTTGTTTTTTACCTCCCTTCATTTTCTGCACCCCTCTTCCTCACCTTTTGTTTTTCTCTGGCTCTACCAGAAATGGCATCAGGCCCAGTACAGTAGTCACTTGTCTGTTTCCATTTTCAATCCCACTCAGCCCCTCCCTTCCTTATCTATGTCTTAGCTCTTGCACTATCTGAAATGTCGTCAGGCCGAGTATGATAATTAATTTCACATCCTTACTTTCATGGCCTTTAAGAATGTCATTGTATGTTCCCTTGTTCCCTCCCTTGCCTTGAAGCGCTTTGAAACTAGTCACTATGCAAATAAAAAGACTAAAAATAAGTCTTATGGATGCCTTAGCGCAAATGAACTCGTATATGACCACTTTCCCTCAAGTCAGTAATCATTTGTGGTACCGACACATGAGCCATGTCGCGAGGGAGTCGTCTGAAGAGAACTGTTATGTATGCTCTCTTTTCCCCTATAACATGAGCATTTATAGTGACAGAAATACCAGCACACAGAGCATACTTCCTAACCCAAGTAGCACTTTGCACAACTAGTTTCAAGGAAACCGGGCTACCCTGCGATGGATGTCAAAAAAGAAGTTCCCGTATGAAGATAGCTTCATAAAAACAAAAGCAATGATGAGTGATCCTCAGAGAAAAATAAGGTGATACAATACATGTTAAAAGGCCAGAACAAAGGGGAAGTTAAAGAAACAGATCATAAGCTATTGCAGTGCCCAAATGCCGTAGCGAAAGAGAGCACTGGGACACCGAGGTGTTGAGAAAGATCCCAATTGCAAATATACAGACCTGTATTTACCTGCGAAGGTTGGGTTGAAGGAATGATGGGGTGCAACGCACAGGCATGCCTGACTGTGCCAGTAGAGGTGGTACAGAATGCAAATGATCTATGTCTCAAAGACTGGACTGAATGTTCCAAATTACTCAAATGGTTGGAGAACACAAAAGGACCCCGAACCATATTACCTGTAAGAAACGCTACATTTTGCTTTTAGAATGCTGAACCGGTAAAGTGGGAAAAAATAGGGGGTACAAACATATTTTCAACGTGCCAGACATGGCAATAGGTACGGCTGTCTTAATGTACTACTATTGGTCTTGTTGTTCAAACGCTTACATGCAATTACCTCCAGATTGGGGAGGCTTAAGTTCCTTAGTGGTGATAAGTACACCCGCTTTGGTAGTACGTCAGAGTGAAGTACAAAAGGCGACTTCCCCCAAATGAATGAGCATCAAAGAAACAAAAGGACCATCAGGTCCCGCACTTTTAAGTACAATAAAAGAGAAAACTATTTTTCGGCTAAATCAGCAGTGACCTTTGATGACATATCAGATCAACAAAAAGTGTTCACTCAAGCAGCAGCGTTCTTTATGTCTGTCTTCGCTCCAAGGTTGCAAGCCAACCCAAATGCCAAATGGTTGCAAATAACCAGATGAGAGTTGCTCCAAGCGGTAAATGCGACTGTGAAAGGCTATAATGCCATAAAGGAAGAGCTGAGAGCATTATGACTCATGACACTTCAGAATAGATATGTCCTCGATTGAAAAACGGCCATTGAAAAATCAGGACATCTTGCTGCATGTACATACATTCCCATGATGGGGAGAATGGGACGCTCACAGAGGCCATAGCAAACTTAACAGAATTGCACACAAAGATGGTGGAGGAGGTGGACAGGGCCGGACTGGGCCATTAAATTGTCTTGGACACCAATTAAAAAGTGGCTCACATTTGCAAATGGCTTTTCATTCCTTTTGTGACAATGTTTGAATAGTAACCAGGGGGGAGTTTTCTGATAAAGTGTGATCCAAATTGTGCATTTTAAAGAATATTTATTCAGCAACACTCGACAAAACTACAAGCCGCATAGTGAATTAACTCATCACACTGGCCCAAATTGTCCAAAAAAGTGGCCCACATTGACCAAAAACACTGTCCCACACCAGCATTTTGTGTTTTTGGTTCAGCCATGGGCCTAGTGCCCGATGAAGTGATGACTGGTTGAGTTCTCTATTCTCCTAGATACTCACCTGGCTGGCCAATGCATTTAAGATATTACTTGCCATAGTAGTATTCATACTACTGGCCTTCTGTGTTCTGATAATAGCAATACAAGGTTGCAAAAAGGCTGCCAAAGGAGCAGTTGGAATGTATATAATAATAGACATGATTGCTCCTGCACATGAGCATACCCAAACAGACAACAGACTTTGCATCCGAGTAAGAGAAAGTCATATCACCCTTCCAGGATTCAACTGTACTATCCCCCATACCCTCGTAAGTATATCGGACGATGGGTATTTTGAAGTCAGATGGGGAGTGCTACTATATGAACTGGAGTATGGATGTACACATAAGACATGCAGGCAACCTGAAGGGGTGACTAAAATATGGACTCACAAGGTATATTATGTGGGGGAGGAAACTGAAGGGGGCGTGGTAGAGGACTCAACCAGAGGGGGGAATGTTGACAGGCAGAGGTATATTTCATTCATAGCTACTGCCCCTCCCCCACTGCAAGATCGAACTGGTGAAAATCTCGACTCACAAAGGTGACCATACCAGCCTATCCCAGGCAGGTGCATCAGGAAATGGACCTAATATAAATGAAGATGGCGAGAGTAAGCAAACTTGCAGCGAAACCACACATATGCATGCATTAGACACAAAGCAAATATGCACTCACCATGAAGAACCACAAACACTAGATCAAATATGCATTTATACATGAAAAATATAATTTGCATCCATCTAGAAATGAAGAGTAATAACATAAGCAATGTATAAACTGAAAGCAACATGAACAACATATGCATGTAGCTCATTATAGCCATGTAGAAACGTGACAGTACAAAGCAGCCATTTTTTCCAAAATGGAAGTCGCAGCACGCAATGAAGTAAATGAGAGGCTGCAAGGCTTCACGAGAACTCAAACTGCTGAATTCGCTGAAAAACATATTCGTGCAGGGCACAGACAGTAGCTACGCAGAACCAGCTAACTTTACTGAAAAATTAGGGAGGGTCCGGATGACTCAGAGAGAACAAGAGATAATAATTCCCAAGGCACATGCCATATATTCTTAGATTCATTAAAAATAACACACAGGGCCTCATTACGAGTATCGAGGCAGCCATGGAGCTATTAGCTATTAGCTCCATGGCTGCCTCCATACCAGGCTCCATTACCGGGTTCCTGCAATGGGGATTTACCGGGTTACTCCGACATAGGAGGACCCGGTAAGTCCTCCTTGCAGGAACCCATCCCCATTCCCATTTGATCCCCCAGGGAATGGGGAGGGAGGTAACAACGGGCACATTACCAGTGTCCCGTTGTTGTCTCCCTCTTCCTCTCGCGCTACCCGGAAAAGACGTCTGGTTTTACCAGACATCTGATCCGAGTCCCGCGATGGAAAGCTTGTAATCGGCGCTCCCGTAATAAAGGGGGCCGGACCCGTACCGGCCCCCTTCATTACGGGAACGCCAGCCTTATAATGAGGCCCACAGTCTTTGAAGGCCAGGTGCAGAATATTATAAGCCAACAACCTCATAGGGAATGGATTAAGCAAGTCTCTAGTGGCAGTGAAAACCATGAAACTCATAATAAAATTTGCTAAAATCTGTATGAATTCAGGGCAAAGTAAATATAAACTTGGTTTCATCACACGTTACCCAACTAGATGAACACTGTCTATTTATTAACCCCAGACACAGGTATGGGCCTTGCCTCACACCTAATGCATATTATCAGAAGTGGGGTGCCATGCAAGACCAACTACAGAGGAATTACTCTTACTTATGGCCTAGGAATAAGGGATAGTATTTTTTTTAATTGAAAGGAAAGCAGTTTGTGGACCTCTGTCCCCCTACTCCCATTATGGCTCACATTGTGACGACCTATCAGTTGCCCAAGGTTGGTCGGTAGGATGACAACCAATCAGGACCCCTAATATCTTACAAGTTGCACTAACCAATTTTATACTTTAGAAATTACACATATTCACTAGTATCAATTTAGAGCTGGTCAGATATGTACCATCCAATGAAAAGACTAACTCATATATAATGTATATATAGTCAATTCCCCTAACCAATCCCCGTACCCTGTAGGATTTTGTAAATAAGATTGCAGTATGTTGTCAGTGATGATGACATTCTGGTTTATAATCTGTTTTTTTGCATGAGAACCTTTGAGAGTCACAAGATGCAATGCTTGTATGCTGTCCCTGCTTTATGTTGGATTTTTAACAAAGCAGGATTTGCCTTTCACTTTGACTATTTCCATTATTGAGTGTGACTTCCCGGCCTCTCATTCTCTGCTTAAACTGGGGGTTTCCAGACCATCTTTCCAGTCCGCTTCAGCCTTCGCTCTGCTGCTCACAGTCTGCTGATTTCTGGCATCTCATTTGGTGTTAGCACAAGCCGCTGACTTCCTCTGGCTCTGCCACATTCCCCTTTCTGGATCAGCTGTGGCTGCTTTAAACCTCCCGGCATAAATCAGCCTTCTCCAAAGATTAGAACACAGCGTTGGCTTCCCACAGCTAGTCATCTTTATTGCTCCATCTCTCTTCCTCATCTCAGTACTAAAATGGGGGGCAGGGAAATAGGGCAATTGGTTGGAAAAACCTGTAATTTCTACCTCCACATTACAGTAAGCCATAAAAGGCACATGGGTGTCATGTGGAATTTTGATTACCAGGTTATCTTGATCTATGAGTGTCCTGGAGTTTGTCTTCCCCTATGTGGTCCTCCCACAGATAGGCAAACTCAGGGTCAGAGTCGGGTAGCTTCTGCCTTTCCCTAGCCGCATAAGAGAAGCTTCCAATTAGAGAATCAGTGACGATATTGTCAGATTCCTCAAACCACCTAACATGAGACTGGGTTATCTGCTCCTCCTTGTTTCCAACCCCCCTTGTTAGCCCCTGTTCCCTTGTATCGCTGCTTCCCTCACTGTGTTCTTCCCCCATGACTTGTTAAGCACTAAGTTGCTTCCCGAAGCTAGGTCTGTACTCAATAAATACTTGTATAATAATAATAATAATAATAACAATAACAATAATAATAATAATAATAATAATAACAATAATAAAAAACGCCTACATTCAAAATGATTATAAGAACATGAACAATATTTTGTTACGTTTATTGTCTCTATAACAAGACTGTATTGTGTGTGTTATTAGTAGATATATTATGCAGTAATCAACATCTGGGATTTATACATGTTTGCATCAAATAATTAATTTCTTACATCAAGATTCCAAAATGTCTGAGTTTTTAAGACAAGATGAATGAATTTTTAAATGGCATCATAGAGAAATGTATGATCCACATGTATCCTCCCACTCTCCTGAAATGCAAGTAAGGACTAATGTGAGCTTCTGCAGCTCATAATGTCGAGAAGCCTGCAAACCTATATTTGCCTCAGTTACTTGTAAATGAATGCCAATGACTTGATCTTAACTGCCAGTGCTGGATTAAACCCTTTGGAGGCCACTAGGTAGTTGAAATTTGGACCCCCCCCCCCTAGATGATGTTCCATCTACCGGCGTGATTCCCCACATTCCATGGCCATCAGCGGTGGCCCCTATGTGCTCAAGTTCTCTATCTCTCCTGACCTCTCAGGTGACCACTATCTACAGGCTCCCTGGCCAGGTCACCCTCTTCCTCTCTGATAGGCCTGACCTCTCCTCCTCCCTCCTTGCCTCTTCCTCTCAGCTCCTCTTCCTTGGAGACCTGAACATCCACCTGGACACTAATGGCCCTTCTATGGGACTCTTTCGCAACCTCTGCGACTCTCTCTCTCTAGTCTTCCCTCTGGCCTGACTCACTCTGCAGGGCACACTCTAAATGTTCTGATCTCCTCAACCTCCCCTTTCTAACCCCCTCACCACTCCTCTCTCCCACCTCCCCCTCTCTACCCCTCAGGCCAAGCCAACTCCAGCACTACCACCTACCTTCTCAGTCATCCGACCCATGAAGCGTGTGTCAGTTGAGGCTTTCACCACTACTTTCTCTCCTCCTACACCCTTGGCTGACTCACACCCTGACCCAACCCCCTCCAACCTTCACCTTTCTATCGCTAACACTCTGGATGTCCTTGCCACGGTCATGAGGGTCTGCCTGAAGCACAAATCCAAGTGCAACTCTTGGTACGATTACAACCTTTCTACCCTAAAATGCAAGTGTAGGGTGGCTTAGAGGAAATGGAGGGCTTCAGACACTCCCCCTGACAAACTGGCCTGCCGCCTGCTCCAAAGGCAGTACAGACTGTCTGTCTTCTATGGCCCGTCTGTGGTCATTTCTCCTCCTCATTTCTCCTCCTTTCCCTTGTTCACCCCGACAATGTTTCTAGACAAGTCTGATCTATGAAAGTCTCATGGAAGCAGGTCCTCTCCTTCTCACCCAGAACCGTTAAGGACCACATTGACACCCTTGATCCAGCCTTGGCTCGTTTCAGTCATACCTCCTTTGCCACTGAATCCTTCCCCTCTCCCCTTAAGTAATACCATGTGCACCCCCTCCTAAAAAAGTCCTCTTCTGATCCTTCCTCTCTGGCTAACTATCACCTTATCTCCATTACTCCTTTCCTGAGCAAATTCTTGGAAAGGCTGGCCATTTCCCAGCTTAACCTGCATACTGAATCTGTTGGTTGTCTACACGACCGCCAGTCTGGCTTCAGAGCATCCAGAAGCACAGAAACTGCTCTCCTGAACAACCGTGAAGACCTGCTCTTCAACCTTGACTCTAATCTTCCTTCTGTCCTCTTTCTCCTGGATCTATCCTCTGCTTTTAATACTGTCAATCGTACCATCCTGCTCAACCGTCTCCGAGACAACCTGGGTATCACTGATCAGGTCCTGGTTTAGTTGACCTCCTTTCTCACTGACCGACCATCCTAGATCCAACTGGGGTCCTTTCTCTCTTCCATCTCTCTCTCTACATGTGGTGTTCCCCAGGGGTCTAACCTTTCTCCCTGGCTCTCCAACCACTACCTGGCACCTCTTGCCAACTGCATTGCTACTTTCTGCTCCCACTTTCAGTGTTATGCGGATGACACCTAGCTCTCTTTCAGGCTCCCCTCAGCCACTTCGGCTCCTTCTCTCCTACCAGACCATCTGGCTGCAATTCGAAGTGGTGTGCCACCAATGATCTCTGCCTTAAGGCCAGTAAGACTGAGATTCTCCTCATTGGGACACCTTCTCCCCCCTTTCCTCTCTCTCTCTCTCTCTCCCTCTGGATGCCCATCCTGGACCCTTTTCCTGCTCCTTCCTGTGAAGCTAAGAACCTTGTTGTAATCTTCAACACCACCCTCTGATTCTCTCCTCACATCTCCGATGTCTCTAAGAAGTCAAACTATCAGCTGCACCTCCTTAGAGGTATTCCTCCTTTTCTCACTTTCCCCCAGAAGCTCACTGTCTCCAGAACCCTGGTCCTCTCTAGGCTGGATTACTGCAACATCCTCTTTCTAAATCTACATGCCTCTACTCTTTGACCTCTACAACTTATCCAGAACAGGACTGCAAGACTTGTCCTTGGCCTCAAGCACAGGGATCGTATCTCTCCAGCTCTGAAATCAGCTCCACTGGCTCCCTGTGGCTGCAAGGATCAAGTTCAAGAACTTTTGCATCATCCACAAGGCTTTCTGGGGCCTGGGACCTCTCTACCGCCAACTTTCTCTTCTTAGACATCTTCCTTCTCGAGCTCTCCACTCATTTCATCATTTCGCACCTAGAAACACTTGTGTACAGGCGCGTTATAAATGACTCATCATATTAAATGACTCATCATATCATATCTACATCCAACTATCTGAGGGTCAGACGCTTCTCCAAGCAGAGAGTGTGGATAGATATTGCTCCTTAGATGGGGCCTCCCTCTGGCATAGCCTCCTTGCCGCTCTCAAACTTGAGCAGAACCACCTCCGGTTCCGGAAGCAACTCAAGACCTTCCTTTTCACTTCTGCTTTCTCTCGTGCTCCCCCCTGCTGATGTCCCTGACTGCTCCCCACATTGGTCACCTGGCTACCCTCTGAACTCTGGCCCAAGCTCCTGCTTGTCCAATTGCCCTTGCACTGCCTCCGGGCTCCCCCAGCACTTAGGTTATGTACCTGTAACCTTACAGTCACTTCTCTCTGCATGTATGAGGCACTTGCTAGCGGCACTTATGTTCCTGCGCTTCTCCCATCCCCTTCCCTCCTGGCACTTCTCTGCTCCCTCTTTCCCCACACCTACGCAATCTGAATGACACAAGGACTAGTAAGACCGTTGTTTTGTCCTTCCCTTGTTCCCCATCCTTGTCTTGTCACGCCTTGAAACCCTTGTCTATAGGCACGTTATAAATGCCATATCATATCATATCAAGTGCACGTAAGTGCAAGATTAGATTGATTTGATTTGATTTTGCGAAATGTAAATAGCGCACAAAGACGTACCTAATCATATACCAGCACAGGTGGTAAATCAACGAAGAACATGAAGACAAAGAAAGAATCGAGAGGGGACAATTTGTCAGATAAGAAAAAAACAAAGAGGCCTCTAAACGGTCCCTCATTAAAAAAAAGGGTTTTTAGGGCTCTTCGAAAATGCTGAAGAGACTCAATGGCTCTGATTTCTCTGGGGATGGTGTTCCACAGCTTTGGGCCACATGCAGCAAATCGCCTGTCTCCCCTTGTGACACAGCGAGATTCCCACATGCGCACACTCTAGTCCAACAATACCCCTGTTCCACAAAAAGACAGTGCACTATCTTTTACCTCTCATATCAGCTGCACTCTTGTGGGGGTGTTCCTTACACGCACACCCCGGTGAAATATACCCATACGGGCGTATTTCATTGACACTAGCGCCAGAGGTTGTATGATTATGATAGGTTATTTATAATGCGCTTAATACCCAGAGGTTTCTAAGCACTGACCCAGGGATCGAACCTGTGTTGCTCCCGAACCTGTGTTGCTCCATGTCGTCCTGCTTCCAAGGCGAGCACATTGCCCCTGCGCTATCCTCCCGAGACATTGGAGCTCTTGTCTGGGTCTGGCACATAGTGGCACTGGGCTGGCCTGTTCCGGTTATAAGTGACATTTGCTGCACAGATTTTCTCACAGTTCCTCTTTCTCCCACCCAACCTGTTCCCTCCACTTGTTCATCTCTCTTACCCAGTCTCCTCTTAGCTGGGTGCATTGTCACCTCTGCAGCCTTTTCACCCAGTCAGTCCCTCCTTTCTCGCCTCACTTTGCTCATCCACTGTGGGCCTCTGATGACGACCTACTACTAGTCCTCCTGCTGGTGGCAGTGCTCCTGGGCCTGCCTGCCTGGTTGTGCGCACCAGCCAAGGTGTGTCTTAGACTCACTGAGTCTACTCTTGGGCCCTCGCTGGCTCGCACAGGCATACAAGTAGAAACTGAAACAAACTGAAAACGCTTCAAGTCGGACTCAGCAGGGACTGGGAGGACCCACACACACGGACGCAGGGAGACAAACACCAATACTATTTTCAAAAAGAAAAAATGCTAACACGAGGCAGGCTTAAATACTAAATAATCCCATTTAAATCCAAATTAAATACAAAATCCAATTAAGCACTGGCAGATGCAGGGGTCTCTAAAAGGAGGGGGGCCCATAGGCTGGTGCCTACTTGGCCTAATGGATAATCCGGCACTGGCAACTGCAATGACCACTACATTAGACTCTGGTAGGTTCAATTTGAAGAACACTAAAATTATGTGACAAAATCCGTAACAATACTGCAATCCAAGGTGTAAGCATTGCATGGTCCCTGCGTGTGAACATAACCCACTCTATGAACTTGGGTGCAAGACAAAACCATTTTATGGCACTTGATCACTAACAAAAATCATCCTCTATGATTAAGTGCAGGAAAAAATCCATCTTGCAGACCCTGCGTGCAAATACAACAAAGCCATCAAACCACTGATGTAAGTAAAGCACATTCTACAGTCATTGAGTGAGTGAGAAGAAAACCCACACAACAACACTTTGGTGCAAGTGGTGCAAGTGAATCCTATCACACAGTCCTTGTGCACCAGCAAATCACATAATAAATAATCTGGTGCAGGAAACCATAACTGACTGTGACCCTTGCATGCACGTAGAACCGATCCCGGCATATGTGTGCCATTATGTTCTTTCCTGTTGCCATTGTGCATAAGGAAAAATAAAGAGCGCCTGGCGGAGTCCTGATATGCCCAGGAGGTTACATGTATGCGAAATGCTAAAAACCAGGGTGAGAAATCCATAGACAGCTGTCTAGTTTTGAAGCTATTTTATTTTGCCTCAAAAACGATTTTGCACAGATGAATATATTTAAACATTTACACAACTTTCGATAAGCACGAAAGTTTTTTGGACCGACATTCCTTTTGCTGGGAAAATACAGTTGAGTATCGTCCTTTTCTATTGTCGAGGAACAATTTCCACAGTGATGCACCAGTATGCAGTACAGGTAAGTAGTGACATAGAATTTTTACAGGGTGCGACCCAGGACTGTGGTAGGTCCGGGGGTAATTAACACAATAGTGAACACAACACTATCTATAAATACATATACACAGGGGTTGTGTCACAAAACATCGACACAGAGGTGTTTCGGCCAAACGGGGCTGTGTGAGAGCCCGAGGTGGTGGTGGCCTTCATCAGGATAATCACTTGGTAGTGGTGCTGTCCGTACAGGTAATCTGTGGGGGAAGGGATAGCTGTCAGGATCTCAGGTAGTAGATGATTCATTTAAATATTAATAAATAATGGCTGATTGGTGCCCAAAAATACATTGGAGGTGTATTTCAATGGAACAGCTTACCGTCTGCTGTGGTGCAGCGGGGACGCTGTGCTGGGAGTCCTGTTGTGGGTGCCGGACTCTTGGAAGCATGTCAGCATGTGACATGGAACGACTCGTGAAATTCGGGTCACTAATGCAAATTAATATAGCCTTGGGTCTCAAGGAGCTGTGAAAGAGAAGGAATGTATGCCGTTATCTTAACACTCGGGGGACCGTGTCTAATCTAAAGCATGGACTAAAATACATCCAGCGAGGGATAGTGTGGTACGTGTTGGACCAAGAGCTAGGGACTCCAGTGGTGAGGGTGTCTCCAAGAAGTGGTGCAAGCCTAATGATGGTTGGGCTATCTGTTACAACCGCTGCCGTTAGCAGGGAACAAGTATGAATGCTACTGTGAACTAAGGGCTAGGAGGTGCCGCTAAATATAGTCCAAGGTTTATTAAAAGGTTAAAAACGCTCTCACAGTGAGCGTGGTGGGCCGGGCCAGTGACACGTTAGAGTATTGTGCCCGTGTATAATGGTGATAGCCCGGAGTAACCAGTGTGGTCGTGGTGTGGGCCCATGCAGGGGACGGTGTCCACAAAGGATTGCGCATAAAAACAAGTATATGCAAGATGGAAATCAGTAGCTGCCAAACCCGTGGTTTCAAAATTGCAGTAATACTCAACGTGGTTATTCCAAAGCTGAAATGCCCATGGTAAGTTTGAAGAGCAAGGTGAAGATGCAGGTCACTCGACACCAACACAGTGATAGTAAAAGCACTTTTTCTAAAGCTGAAGCGCTGCCGCGGTGTGCGGATGTATTACCATGGCAGAAATGACTGAAAACATGACTGTATAAACATTTAGTGCCTGAAGAGCCAAGAAGATCATAAAAACCCAGTGAGACAAGTTGGGAGAGCTGGTGCCTAAGCTGTTTACTATATGAAAAAGCCAGGTCCGTGCAAAAAAAGGCAGCCTCACTTACTGATGCCCATCAATGGCGACTGCACTCCTCGCGGCAATGGATTCTGCCAAGGAGTGTCATTGCCATTTGTTAAAAGCAATCACCTTGCACAGCAACCAGCCAATAGGGTGCCTGCTGGGTGCTAGGGTGAGTGTGGAGCTCTGGGGTTAATACCAGACATCACTATTGGTGGAGTGTATTGAGCCAATGGCAGGTAGGCACATCCGAGGTAAAGATGACCCGTATGTGAGAAGCCAATAAAAATGGCACAAATAACTCCAAAATGTGGATAGCCAAGGAAAATGAGTGGACTGGGTGGACAGTGGCCCAACTAGGGCGCTAAGGCTATGGACATGCGAGCTGATTGATGGTAGCACGGCTAAACGTGTCGCTAAGAATGCCCTATATAGAAAACATGTTTAAAGCCGTTGGTATAAACATGTTATACACACCATAAACGAACACAATGATGTAAATGGGTCGTGATCTGGGCATAGTACTGTAATGGCAATGGATGATACAGCCCCAATACATTTGATGCTTCTGTGATTAAGTACATGTTACAGTTTGTCTTGACAGGGTGCAGAAGTGCCGGAGGTCGGGAAAACACACGACCCATAGGAGACCAGCATTGGTTGTGCGTTGTTATGTGTTTACTGCGGATGACAAGGCCAATAATTATACCACATAAAACACATTGGTAATCAGTGGCTGAGTCACTCACCTATGAATGTGCCAATTTTATCTTTACAAGGTGCTACAGAGTATCGGAGAACCGACTGGACATAACACAGGAAAATAGCATTGGTGGTGCACATTCATAGTGATGTTGTAAAATGCACAATGATAAAAACAATGATACAACTTGGAGCCCTGCTGGTGCCCTGATGGTAAAGTCACAAACGGATCTGTGATGGACATCTGATGTCCCTATAGGAGGTCTGGGTGCAAAAGTAGGGATCAGTCCCAGAAGTGTTTCCACTCTACGGTGATATTAAGGCCAGTTTTCACTGTGTCCAGTCTGTGGACCCATTTTTGTTCGAGCCTAGTGAGGGCTAGATTGATGTCGCCTCCTCTTTTTTGCTGTTGTAGTTGTTGCAGGATAGTCCACGTCATTTGCTCATGGGTGTGGCCTTTTTTGTTGAAATGTTCCACTAGAGGTTTGTCCTGTATGGAGTTCCTAATGCAAGATCGATGTTCACTTATCCTTTGTTTTATGGGTCTGATGGTCTTTCCAAAGTAGATGAGGTCGCACGGACATTTGATCACATATATGACGTTTTTGCTCTCGCAGTTGGTATGGTTTTGCATTGTCCAGATGAAGTTTTTATGTGTCAAAGTCTTACTGGTCTTGGTGTAGCGACAAGCGATGCACTTGCCACAAGAGTAGTGTCCTACTATTGGCGGTAGGCCCCATCGAGTGGGTTGGTGTTTTTCTGGTTCCAGAAACCAGGGTGTCTCTGAGGTTCCTGTTTTTCTTAAAAGCGAACATAGGTTTTTTGTCCAAGGTACCTTTCTTTCTTATCAGGTGTCAATGTTTATTTATTGTAGTCTTTAGCTGGTTGCTGATGGGGTTGAACGTGGTGACACAGACCATCCGGTCTACGGGTTCCTTGGTGCTAGTAGTCAAGCAAATGGTGCGGTCTGTGTTTGCTGCCCTTTTCCGAGCCATTCTGATGGATTTTTTGGGGTAGCCCCTTTCACTAAGGTGGGTTTGGAGTTGTTGAGCATAATGTTCGAACTTTTCTTTTTCTGTGCAGTTCCTGCGTACGCGGAGAAATTGTCCGTACTGAAAGGTATTTCAGTCCTTGTGGATGGAAACTGGAGAAGTGAAGCAGGCTGTTTCTATCTGTAGGTTTCCTGAATAGTTCTGTTTTTAATGAGTTACCAGAGCGGTAGATGTGAAGGTCCAGGAAATTGATGGATTGAAAGTCCCATTCAATGGTGAACTTTATGTGGGAGTTTCTGTGGTTGAGCCATCCGTGGAACTAAGGCAGAAGCTCTTTGCTGCCTTCCCATACTAGGAGATCATCGATATATCTTCGCCATAGCAGTATGTGGGCTTTGTAGGGGTTGTCCTCATTGTATATATTGTCGTCTTCATACTGCGCCATGTATAAATTAGCTATGTCAGGGGCAAAGTGGCCCCCATGCTGACGCCTTTGATCTGCTGGTAAATCTGTTGTTCGAAGAGGAAAAAATTCTCGGTCATAGCTAGTCTGATACACTCCAAAATAAAATTGGTGGGAGTAGACCTTTTATCAGTTCGTCTGTTGAGGCAAATGGTCAATGCTTCCAGTCCTTCCTGTTGGGGAATCAAGGTATAGAGTGCCTCTACGTCCATGGTGGCCAGGATGGAGTGAGAGGAAAGGTTTAAATTCTGTAGAACTTTAATGGTATCAGTGCTGTGTTTGATGTATGACTTCATTTTTCCGATGAATGGTTTCATGAAAAAGTCTGTGCACAGCGACAAGGGTTCCAAAAGTGAGTCACAGGCTGAGACAATAGGACGTCCGGGTGGTTGAGTGGCGTGTTTATGGATCATAGGAAGGATATAGAACGCTGGTATCCTTGGGTGGGTTTTATTGAGGAAGTGGCGTCCATCCTTGCATATCCAACTTTGGTCTTCTGCGTGTTTGGTGAGACTGAGGATCTCTTCTTGTAGTCTCTTGGTGGGATCTCTGTTTAATGTTTTATATGATGAGGTACCCGCCAACAAGCGCAGGCATTCTTTTTTGTAGTCTGTGGTGTTCATACAGACAATACCGCCACCTTTGTCTGCCGGTTTGATGGTAATGGATCGGTCTAGGTTGAGGTTGCTTAGGGATTTCCTTTCTTCTTTATTGAGATTTTCCTGGTAGAAGTTCTTTTTTGTTAAGCCTGTGTTGATAGTGGTGGTAACCAACTTCTCGAATGCGTCGAATTCACTAGGAATAGTGTGTGGGGGCGGTACAAAATTGGACTTTGGTTTGAGTCCTGTCGTGTTTTCTTGGCTTCTTTCGATGTTTTCGGCACCAGTTTCTTTTGAGTTCCGTTTGTACAGAAGGTGTACTTCAAAGAAATATTTGAGTCCGAGGTTGCGGAAGAATCTTCTAAGTTCTGCTTCAGTTTTGAAGGGATCTGCTTTGGTGGCTGGGACAAAAGATAGACCGCTTTGTAGCAGCGTCTGTTCTGAGTTGGTCAATGCTCTAGATGAAAGGTTAAAGATGGGTATCGTTGTCATGGTTGGTTGGAGTACCATTGCCTCGTCCTCATGTACTGGCCTGATTGTTGTGGGCGCCTCTCCGGTCGGCCCCGTTGTCCTCCCCTCTGAAAAAAAGGATGTTGTGGAGGGCCGGTGGTCCTACTGCTTCCAGGTGGTCTCAGGATGCTGCCACTCGATGATCCGGAACTTCCAGAAAAATTGACAATACGGTTCCGTCTGTTGAAATTGTGCTGTTGTTGTTGCTGTAAGTCGCTGTAGAAGGTATCCTTGAGGAATGGGTATGTCTTCTCCTCTGCGTAGTTGGCCAAATCTTTTCTGAATTTTTGTACTTTTCTGTCTACAGTTATTTGTTTAAATTTGGCGATCTCCTCTTCTAGTTTTTCCAGTTTCTTCTTTGCTTCTATAATGGTTTTGTCGTTGTTAAATTTTTCTTCAAGGGTGGCAAGTTCCTCTCCTTGTTTTTTACATTCCTCTTGGGCTGTGTCAATGAGCAGGATAATCCAATCACGACTACACTTGTTACTAACCCCACTGAAGTTGATCTTGAATTTGGGGTTATCCGTGAATACCCTAGGGATGTTCTTGACTTGTAGCCCTTACGGTATAATACCCGCTCTTAAATACTCGAGCATAAAGGTGCTGTGCATCTCTGTGCGGATACGTTTTTTCTTTTTCTGTTGGATGGTGTCAAGATCATCTTTGTTTGCACCTTGTGCGATAGCGCCACCTTAGGCTCCTAAGGCTGAGGTGGTGCCCAGTAGTTTTCTGAAATATTCGTCTGTATATGACACAATATTCACTTTTTCCATTCTCTATGATGTGACTGTGTGTGGAGGTATTCTAGCACACAGTGAAATTCTTAATGGCCCTACAACCACGGGTTGTGCTAGGTAAAGAAAAATAAAGAGCGCCTGGCGGAGTCCTGATATGCCCAGGAGGGTACCTGTTTGAGAAATGCTAAAAATCACGGTGAGAGATCCATAGACAGCTGTCTAGTTTTAAAGCTATTTTATTTTGCCTCAAAAACGATTTTGCACAGATGAATATATTTAAACATTTACACGACTTTCGATAAGCATGAAAGTTTTTTGGACAGACATTCCTTTAGCAGGTAAAATACTGGTGAGTATCGTCCTTTTCTATTGTCGAGGAACAATTTCCACAGTGATGCACCAGTATGCAGTACAGGTAAGTAGTGACATAGCATTTTTACAGGGTGCGACCCAGGACTGTGGTAGGTCCGGGGGTAATTAACACAATAGTGAGCACAACACTATCTATAAACACATATACACAGGGGTTGTGTCACAAAACATCGACACGGAGGTGTTTCGGCCAAACGGGGCTGTGTGAGAGCCCGAGGTGGTGGTGGCCTTCATCAGGATAATCACTTGGTAGTGGTGCTGTCCGTACAGGTAATCTGTGGGGGAAGGGATAGCTGTCAGGATCTCGGGTAGTAGATGATTCATTTAAATATTAATAAATAATGGCCGATTGGTGCCCAAAAATACACTGGAGGTGTATTTCAATGGAACAGTTTACCGTCTGCTGTGGTGCAGCGGGGACGCTGTGCTGGGAGTCCTGTTGTGGGTGCCAGACTCTTGGAAGCATGTCAGCATGTGACATGGAAGTACTCCTGAAATTCGGGTCACTAAGGCAAATTAATATAGCCTTGGGTCTCAAGGAGCTGTGAAAGAGAAGGAATGTATGCCGTAGTCCTTCGTCTACTGGGGTCCCCCCTGCACTACAAAAAGCCTCTTTCTAGATTTGACCTCCCACAACCTCCAGTGCAACCGCAGCAATCTTCTTGCAGGTAGGACTTTCCAGTGCAACCGCAGCAATCTTCTTGCAGGCAGGTAGGACACCTGTTCCAACTAACAGTACACATAAGTAAAGACAAGTACAAGGGGGTGTTGTTTTGGGAAATTAACCATTTAGACTGTATTACTTCCAACTATGTAATAGGTTGCAAAAAAGGAGAAGCTTCCTCAGTAGTAAAACAAAATACCATTAATTTAATAAGCGTTTATGTTTTAGAAAGGTCAAGAAATAACATTTCTTTCCCAACGGTTCCATGTGTTAATATCCCCGCAAAAATATTGCGATACAAAAATATCGGCATATTTTTGCGGTGATATTGACCCATGGACCCTGCAGGGGGACACCCCCGCAACCCTCACATTATTTTAAAATGTGCAGGGGTCACCCCCGCAGCCCCCACGCCCACAAAATATCCTCCCCAAAAATATCGCCTATGGTGAGACAAACGGCGATATGTACGGCGATATTTTCGGTGGGGATATTTTGTAGGGATACCTTCACAACGCTACAAGTTATTGGGGCCAAATATTATTCTGAGAGTTGTCGCAGAACACTGGAGTTGGTTGCTAATGGAAATATGCAGTGTATTTTAATGTTAAACATAGTACATTGATTCAACTCTGCTGCATTGATGTATATACATATGTTCAGTACACTGATGGTTACATCAGAAATATGTGTGACAGGGTGATAGAGTGCACACAACACATGTACAACAAAAGTAAATAAGTCTCATGTGTAATTGCCAAAGGAATATGAAACTACAACAGAGTGTTATTGGTACCAAAACACATGTTGTCCATCAATCAAAAGCGACGTGTTTCAGCTTGACAAGGAGCTAGTTCCTGACCCTTCTAAAGGGCAAAACAATATTTAGTCCATAATGCCTGACGTGGTGGGCCATAACATGTGCTACTTGCCCACTGCCCAGGTTGAAGTGAGGGCCTTTAATGCAGGTGGGGTGAATGTTACAACCTTGTTCCTTCTGCTACTCCACTCATTGTTGCTATTAGCATCCTGCCATAATGCCTGGGGTGCTAATGGGCCCCTTTGTGGTAGAAATAAAGATGTGTGCAGTGCCATGAGAACAACAGAACACACCCTAGAATGTTCAGCTTTTCCAAATTGGTTTATTTTCGAGAACAGTATGGTCGATTAATGAGTGATGCAAAATAACATGCTCTCCTTGCAAAGAAGGAGAAGGAGTTCAAACAAAGACTTAATCATAGGGTAACCAAACTAAGACGTGTGCTGGATGCCCTTCACATATTAGGTCTTCCAGGGCCCTCAAATCTCCTTGGATAGATTCCTCCTGTCTCGTGGGTGCACTGTAGTTTAGTTTTGACTTTGTTGAACCATGAATGGAATCTCTCTGTGGGTACTTCAGTTTTGAAATGATTCGGGGCTCCTATAAGGAGCCTCAACTCTCAGGTCATGACTCGGCAGGTTTGTTTAGTCAATCAGAGTTCTTAAATCTCCTAAGGTGTGTTTGAAGCTACTTCAAAGGGCCATCTACGAGTGACAGGGGGTGTTAGTAGTATGTTCACAAGTCTTGGGAACTTTGCTGTTTTTTGGATAGTTTGGTGTGGTTTAGGGGGGGTTGTTGTCTGCTTGGTGGTTTTGGACCCCTTTTTCTGTTCAGTGTTTGCTCAGAGATTTGTATGCATTTTTAATCCAAGGGAATGGTTTAAAAGCACATACAATCTCTGCTCACTCTCCTTGGTCATTTGCCCTTTTGTTTACCCAGAAAACATTTTAAAATGCAATAAAACTTCTCCATCCCCTTCTTTACCCCAAGAAACACAAAAAACCGAAATAAATTGCTTACACTTTCCACTTTCTTACTGCTTGTTTGTTGTTGATGTCGCCCCTATTTCTTTTGTTGGTTTGTCAATCTTGTGAATATATTTGCCTTCATTAGTGTTGAGTGTTATTGTTTGGGTTCTCTGGTTGTTTCATGGATTCTGTGGTGGTTTTTAGATTCTTTTCGCTGGTTCTCCACTTACCTGCTTCTCTTTTAGAATTTAGATCCAATGAAATGTAGGAATAAGGAGGAGAATGTCAAGAATTCAGTGCTTGGTCGAGTAGGAGTTGGGAGGAGAGGGAGAGCTGCATTTTCCCCCTCGATCGAGGAGGGTTACCCTGTGGTTGATGAGGATGATAGAACCTCAGCTATCTTTCTGCCATTAGCTCATGGGTTTGGGCCATGCAGCATTGCCAAGCTTCAGAGTCAGTAGGGGAGGCTGAGGGATTGGGGGTGGCCTCAGAAGAAGCATTAGGAATGGAACAGGAGGCAGGGCCATTTGGGGTGCCTTGGTGATGAATGCAGGGCAGTCAGGCCCTGTGATTGAGACATTTTTAGCACACTTGCAAGGTAGGCAGGGAGGTGCTAGAGGACTCCCCGAGGCAGGGACTGTGGCAGAGGCCCGTGGCCGAGGCCCCCTGTGGCATAGAGGAGGAGCACGTGGGAATTATGCCGGTGCAGAGCACGAAGAGGACACATTGTTTTTTCGGTGAGAGGCGACAGTTGCTGCAAGTACCCTGGATGAGATTCCAGAATTGGTTCCTCGCTGGGTGGAGACCATTCCAGAGTGGAAAGTGGTCCTTGCCCAGCAGAGTCAGGGTAAAAATGAGGGAGAGATCCTTGAGGAGCATCGTGTTGGGGAGGAACCTTGAACGGAAGACCTGTCTGTGGTGGTGCCCAGCAGTTGGTGAACTACCCAATATGGAGAATGGGAAGGCAGAGGGTGAGGAGCTTGAGGAGGAGCCTGGCCCTCGTCTATCATTGCAAACGGACAAGGCAGGCGCATGAGACTTTGGTTAGACTGGAACAGGGAGGAAAGACCTCTGACTCTTCACACAGCCCTCATCAACCTGGAACTGGCAGCACGTATACCTGTCACAGCGAAAAGACTATTAAGGGTGAGTAGTATGTGGTCCTCTGAAAATATAGATGGCTGTGGTAGAAAGTTGACGCAGAGGCAGAGAAGCATTGGCCATGCCCTGGGGTCAATGACCATGCAGAATCACATTCACCAGTGATACCAAGAGATTTACAGGGAAAATTGAGTGGGCAAAATGAGTGCTATTTCACGAATGAACCCATCAGTGGCTCGGCTGCCACCACTGCCCTCTCCAGCATCAATGATGATGTGGCTACTAGCACATCGCAGGCCATGGTGCAGAACCACATCACCAAGCATCATGCAATCACCACAAGTAACAAACCTCCCAATCAGTGCCAGTGACACTACTCAAAGCAGCCACTTCTTGGTAGAATACCACTGGCGGCATCTGCATTTGGCTAGAACCACTGGAATCAGCTACTAAAGCATATAGTCATGTACTGCTTGCAAAGTAAGTAGCTGGGGAGCTGGACTCCAGGCACCCAAGGCTGCCTCGTCCTGAGCCGGTACAGGTGTTTAAGAGCCTGGAAGTGGAACATCTTGCTCTGGATCTAAAGAAGCCCACATTTTCTCTGTGTGCCAGATGGGTTTTGTCAAGCTGAAAGTGTTAGGGGAAAGTTCTCCCTTTTCTCCCACCTGGGTCTCGGACCAAGGTGGTTACCTCCTCGATCATGGGCTCCATTGATTACTGCAACGGCATTTAGCTGGGTCAGCCTGCAGCGCTGCTCCAGCGCTTGCCGATTTCACAGAATTCAGCAGCTCGTTTTGGCCGAAACATGTCTGGGGTTGCTTGGTTTTCTGTGCAGAGGGGTCCTGGCCTAGCAGTTCGGGCTGGGCTGCTACCTTCGGTGGCGGCAGCTGCTGACTGATTTGCACATGGCTGGTCCCCTTTTGCAATGGCGCAGACGGGCTAAAAAACGGTGGTGTGGAAGGTTGCCCAGAGCAATTGCCAGTGGTTTAGATTCATTCGAAACCTTCCACCCATCACTTTTGTGGTCAGTTTGTTTCTCCTTGTGAGAGAGGGTATGCCCAGACGTGGGTCCCTTGCTCACTGCGCCACAGGGAACCAGGCTGCACCTCACTGAGGAGGTCCAACAAGGCCGAAACATGTCTGGGGTTGCTTGGTTTTCTGTGCAGAGGGGTCCTGGCCTAGCAGTTCGGGCTGGGCTGCTACCTTCGGTGGCGGCAGTTGCTGACTGATTTGCACATGGCTGGTCCCCTTTTGCAATGGCGCAGACGGGCTAAAAAACGGTGGTGTGGAAGGTTGCCCAGAGCAATTGCCAGTGGTTTAGATTCATTCGAAACCTTCCACCCATCACTTTTGTGGTCAGTTTGTTTCTCCTTGTGAGAGAGGGTATGCCCAGACGTGGGTCCCTTGCTCGCTGCGCCACAGGGAACCAAGCTGCACCTCACTGAGGAGGTCCAACAAGGCCGAAACATGTCTGGGGTTGCTTGGTTTTCTGTGCAGAGGGGTCCTGGCCTAGCAGTTCGGGCTGGGCTGCTACCTTCGGTGGCGGCAGCTGCTGACTGATTTGCACATGGCTGGTCCCCTTTTGCAATGGCGCAGACGGGCTAAAAAACGGTGGTGTGGAAGGTTGCCCAGAGCAATTGCCAGTGGTTTAGATTCATTCGAAACCTTCCACCCATCACTTTTGTGGTCAGTTTGTTTCTCCTTGTGAGAGAGTGTATGCTCAGACGTGGGTCCCTTGCTCGCTGCGCCACAGGGAACCAGGCTGCACCTCACTGAGGAGGTCCAACAAGGCCGAAACATGTCTGGGGTTGCTTGGTTTTCTGTGCAGAGGGGTCCTGGCCTAGCAGTTCGGGCTGGGCTGCTACCTTCGGTGGCGGCAGCTGCTGACTGATTTGCACATGGCTGGTCCCCTTTTGCAATGGCGCAGACGGGCTAAAAAATGGTGGTGTGGAAGGTTGCCCAGAGCAATTGCCAGTGGTTTAGATTCATTCGAAACCTTCCACCCATCACTTTTGTGGTCAGTTTGTTTCTCCTTGTGAGAGAGGGTATGCCCAGACGTGGGTCCCTTGCTCGCTGCGCCACAGGGAACCAGGCTGCACCTCACTGAGGAGGTCCAACAAGGCCGAAACATGTCTGGGGTTGCTTGGTTTTCTGTGCAGAGGGGTCCTGGCCTAGCAGTTCGGGCTGGGCTGCTACCTTTGGTGGCAGCAGCTGCTGACTGATTTGCACATGGCTGGTCCCCTTTTGCAATGGCGCAGACGGGCTAAAAAACGGTGGTGTGGAAGGTTGCCCAGAGCAATTGCCAGTGGTTTAGATTCATTCGAAACCTTCCACCCATCACTTTTGTGGTCAGTTTGTTTCTCCTTGTGAGAGAGGGTATGCCCAGACGTGGGTCCCTTGCTCGCTGCGCCACAGGGAACCAGGCTGCACCTCACTGAGGAGGTCCAACAAGGCCGAAACATGTCTGGGGTTGCTTGGTTTTCTGTGCAGAGGGGTCCTGGCCTAGCAGTTCGGGCTGGGCTGCTACCTTCGGTGGCGGCAGCTGCTGACTGATTTGCACATGGCTGGTCCCCTTTTGCAATGGCGCAGACGGGCTAAAAAACGGTGGTGTGGAAGGTTGCCCAGAGCAATTGCCAGTGGTTTAGATTCATTCGAAACCTTCCACCCATCACTTTTGTGGTCAGTTTGTTTCTCCTTGTGAGAGAGTGTATGCTCAGACGTGGGTCCCTTGCTCGCTGCGCCACAGGGAACCAGGCTGCACCTCACTGAGGAGGTCCAACAAGGCCGAAACATGTCTGGGGTTGCTTGGTTTTCTGTGCAGAGGGGTCCTGGCCTAGCAGTTCGGGCTGGGCTGCTACCTTCGGTGGCGGCAGCTGCTGACTGATTTGCACATGGCTGGTCCCCTTTTGCAATGGCGCAGACGGGCTAAAAAATGGTGGTGTGGAAGGTTGCCCAGAGCAATTGCCAGTGGTTTAGATTCATTCGAAACCTTCCACCCATCACTTTTGTGGTCAGTTTGTTTCTCCTTGTGAGAGAGGGTATGCCCAGACGTGGGTCCCTTGCTCGCTGCGCCACAGGGAACCAGGCTGCACCTCACTGAGGAGGTCCAACAAGGCCGAAACATGTCTGGGGTTGCTTGGTTTTCTGTGCAGAGGGGTCCTGGCCTAGCAGTTCGGGCTGGGCTGCTACCTTTGGTGGCGGCAGCTGCTGACTGATTTGCACATGGCTGGTCCCCTTTTGCAATGGCGCAGATGGGCTAAAAAACGGTGGTGTGGAAGGTTGCCCAGAGCAATTGCCAGTGGTTTAGATTCATTCGAAACCTTCCACCCATCACTTTTGTGGTCAGTCTAGAATTCGTTGGTCATGCTTTGTCAGTTGCATCGGCTTTCGATTGGCAGCTGAATTAAGTTTAAGACCCTCTGCTTAGCACACCTCAACATATAGGGTACTGGCGCAGAATATTTGCTCTAAACATACTCTTTATACGCAGGCCAGACTGCTTCGGTCCTCCTCTCCAATTAGCATTCCGAGTTAGAGTAGGGAGCGAGCGGGAGAACAATCCTTTTCTGTGCTGGTTCCCTTAATGTGGAATCTCCTGCCAACGTATCTTCGAGACATTGTTGAACATCTGCAGTTTCTAAGGAATCTGAAGACATATCTTTTTGACATTTGAATGAGTAGCTCTCTTCTCCCCTAACAGTGGCTGTTAGCGCGTTGGTGCTTTCCGGCCTTAGCTGCGCTGCACACATCCTTATACACACATACATGCACATGCTGCAGTATCATATGTTCCTCCTGTAGGTGGCTGACCAGGTGGGGGAAAGGGAGGCAGTCTTGAGGAAGTGACTGTCGTCGC
Organism: Ambystoma mexicanum; assembly: GCF_040938575.1. Lineage (NCBI taxonomy): Eukaryota > Metazoa > Chordata > Amphibia > Caudata > Ambystomatidae > Ambystoma > Ambystoma mexicanum. Next base: position 925,369,493 of record NC_090923.1, read on the forward strand.
CACACATGCAGCAGCAAGTGGAAGTCTTCTGTGAGAGCGCTTGCAAACTTTAGGGAATAGTCATGATCTGGGGGAGCGCCTGATAACTGGGGTGGTTGTGCTCTTTGGGAGAGTCCAGGAAATGTAAGTGGTGGTTGCACGCTATAGGACTAACCAATATTCATAGAGGTGGCTTGCCTTTTTGAGAGATTCTGAGAACTAGTGACAAGGGGCCAGTCATGACACTATCAGGACTCAAAACAGTACTGGCACAAAAGGCAATGGCCTATTTTAATCAACAAGTCACTAACTGGACAGAGCTTTTCAGTACCTGCTACAGCTGGCTGTTTCCCAACCACATACACCAAGAACCAAACACACTCCACCTTTAGGTGTCTTATATGCACTGGATAACATGTCACTGTCATCATCTGAGCTGTTGTGTTGGCAATGAGTAGATGTCAATCCAATGTCTGACTCAATGAAGTGCCTGTTAATTTTCATAAATATCAATTGTTGAACATTCAGCACTGAGAGGATTTTCCTGTGGTTATAGAAAATAGCCTGAGCCTAACTAAAATTTTTAAAATGCCAGTACTGCCTTGCAGGAGTAAAACACGCAGCCAGGAATTTTACTAGCAGTGATTGACTCTTGCCAAAATCCACTGGAATTCAATAAAGGAATAGTAAAATAGGCATTCTGTCATAATGACAGCCAGGCTAGCATACAACAGGCATTGGGCCTCATTACGACCCAGGCGGTCCGGAAATAACGGTGGCGGTAAACCCGCCGCCACCGTTGTTTCCAGACCGCCTGAGTCCGACCCCTGCAGGAGGGAGGTGATGTTCCCGCCAGGTCTGACCTGGCGGGTTTAACACCTCCCGCATGCAGGCGGACGAGGAAACAACGGTAGCATTACGAGATGCTGCCGGTGTTTCCATGATCCCCATTTCCATCGAGTCCCATAGGACTCGATGGGAATGGGGATTTACACCATTCCGCCTCCGTGATTCCCGGAAAACCGGGGTTGTAATGCCCCGGTAATTCCGGGAATCACGGAGGCGGAATGGTAATACGAGTCCGGCGTTAACCAGGCGGTTTTACCGCCTCGCTTAAAGCCGGACTCGTAATGAGGCCCATTGTCTTGTGACTTGTCATATTTTTGTCCATTCTCAAACATTTACATAAGACTGGCCTGATGCAGTGTGGAATCATAGCTATGTATCATTGGGGCGGTAGGTATAGGACTGGTGTCCCAACTTTGACCCAGCTGCAGCATTGCAAGTGGTAATCATGTGGACTTGTTATGGTATCCTGCTTGTCTGATTATTATGGGGGCAGGTGCACTTCAGATCTTTGATTTGTTCCCATGTCTGGGCATGGTGCTGCATAAGAACACCACAACTCTGTGGTTCCCCAAGTTGGAACCTGCCTTTCCTTGACACACTGCTTTCCGTCAGAGTGTGCAAGTGCCCAGATTCTGTTGCTTTTGATTCCGTGTGAAATACTGCCACACTTTTGATTTTCACTGTAGTCTAAGAACGTGCAAGCTCGGATGTATACGTTTTGGCCGTGGCACAATTGTTCATGACCGAATTTACCGTCGTTAATTCGGCCGCGAAACCAATTTTGCTGCAGCCAAAATCTCCTCAAGAAAGAGATCTACCCCCAACTCGCTGCTTGGAGAAGCGACTGACCATGAGGGAGTTGGAGGCGGATTATGAAAGAGCTCGAGAAGGAAGATATTTAGGAAGAGAGAGTTGAAGGTATTGAGGTTGCAGGCCTCAGAAGGCCTTGTGGATAATGCAGAGGGTTTTGAACTTAATCCTTGCCGCCACTGGGAGCCAGTGCAGAGATTTCAGTCCTGGAGAGATACGATCCCTGGGCTTAAGGCCAAGAAGAAATCTGCAGTCCTGTTTTGGATGAGTTGCAGAGGGCGGAGAGTAGAGGCAGGCAGATTTAGAAAGAGGATGTTGCAGTAGTCCATCCTAGAGAGAACCCCACCCGAAGTGACATCACAGGAAGTGATGTCATTTGACCCGCCACCCGAAAGTGACATAACAGGAAGCAATGGCACACAACCTTTCAGTCCTTGTCAAAACAGGAACTGGCATCATATAGCATTTAAGCACTTTGAAACACATTTAGGCACTACATAAATGAACTATCATATCATATCATTGTTCCTAAGCACACTATAAAAAATATGGTTACAATAATATCATTGTAATGTGATATACATTTCATACAAGAATGGATCACCATATGTATCGTTACTATCAGTGTGTATAGGCCCATATTACCAAATTACTGTCAATGCAAGCAGACGTCCAAGTCAAAATGATAATGATGTGTTATTATAAAGCACTTATGCTGAAGCGCTTTAAATAGAACAAATGTACATACAATATCGCCCAGCCTGTGTTGGTACTCATGTATTGACCTCAGAAGGATAAAAGGCTGAGTTGGCTTTGCTGGGATTCAAACCTGCTACCTGTAGATCAGACACACATCGCAGCAGTGAGTGTTCAACCCACTGAGCTATCTTACCAGCTATAGTAAAATTAGCAACATGCCTGAATGTTCTCAAATTCAGAAAGCAAATTACACTCTGTATTGGATACAATTAAACTGGTAACTGTGAACAGCAGGCCAGTTCATTTTCAGGTCCGGTGCATATTTGCCCACATGTCAAGCTTGCGTGGATCTACTTTTCAGGCTTCAGAGGTTGGCAAAATACAAACCATTCGGATGGTTCATAAGTGTGAATTAAAGAATTTAGAGTAGCGCAGGGAAATTAGCGCACTCACACCGCATCCCGTACTCTAGGCACTCTTTACCTCATACATGCAAACAAACCTCCTGAACAGCATGCCAGGACGATAGGAAAGATGGCGACATTACAATTAAGCATTAATTGTGGCACAATGAAGTCAGGGGTCACTATGTGCTATGGTCAAACATTTCTACACAGTACACAAGCTTTTAGGCACAAGGATTTTGTCAAGTGACCGATAGAATGTCTTGTGATGATCATAAGAGAGACAACTGAATTAAAAAACATGCTATAACTGCGAAAAGCAAAATACATAGGGCCTCATCACGAGTTTGGCAGTAAGCCTTAAATGTGGCAGAAGCTCTATTCCCGCCGCATTAAAGGGTCCGCCAAATCATGGCTTTGGCTGATTTCCCCCCGGCTCTGAGCTGGGCGGAAATCTGCCGAATATTTACAGATTTTCGGCGTGTTTACGGCCAGCGGGAAATCCGCTGGCGGTAATAGCGCGAAAATTCCCCCTTGGGCCCAATGGAGAATGAGGAATTCCCGAATGGGCCCAATGGGGAATGGGTAATACCCACGCCGCCAAACCCGTGATCCGGCGCTAATAGCGCCGGGGGGATTGGCGGTAGGGCTATTAACGCTGGCGCTAATAGCGCCGGCGTTACCGCCAAACTAGGGATGAGGCCCATAGTCTGAAATGGATGCTTATTATACTCTTAATGCTTTTTGGACGTTTTTGTTTGTATTGTGAATTTGAGATGTTTAAGAACAGACTAAATGAGTGAATCACCCCCTGAAAGGCGCCTCAAATAAACTTTTGATGAGTCTAGCAATTATTGTTAAGAATTCTAGAAAGACAAATTATTTACTATTCCTATTCTTTCTTTTTTAGCATCACTGTTACATTTGTGGAACCCCCCTGTTTTTTTTTTAGAGCCTTGAACAAGAAAGCCTGCCCTCCAGAAACAAAGAGCCACATGGTGGAAATCAGTCGGACACAGAGTGTCCTGGAGCCCAGAGGGAGAGAAACACAAAGGTGGTGGCGTGACTACGAAAGACTTGTGGTGAACCAGGAGTCCGACAACCAATGTTGAGACCAGTCTGCAGATAAGGAGGTGGAACGCAACGGTATGGGAAGTACCCTATGGCCATCCTCGACAACGGCACAGAAGAAGAAGCCTGAAAGAAGCAAGAGAGAGAACGCTGACAGTAAAGAGAAGCTACTCCAAGCAATAAGAAGCCCTGGTGACATTGTCCCTAGATGTCTCAGGGAATGGGAAAAAACGGGAGAGCTGGGTGGGAGAAGAGAGTTGTTATGGGATCAATCATACTCGTCCCAGTTGAAGTAAAGAGACTGTGATACTTAAACCAAGAGGAGGGACTGTGACACTTAAAGAATTGAGTGAGAATCATTATGGAACTAATCATACTCGTCAAAGTAAAAAGAAAGAAAACTAAATGGTATAACCTCAAGAAGTGAATAAGAAGTCACACTGGAACAGCCAGTCTTATATCAGTAAACACCAACAAAGTTACATAAAAGTAGAGATTTATAAATGCTGGATCAGCTTATCACAGGAAGAGACGAGAGGACATCTCTGTAAAGATGATCAAGAGGAGAACAATAGAACTCAAAAGAGTAATTACCAAAGCAAGGAGAAGCCAAACAAAGTCTTCTTTGAACTGTATGAACTGATCACATTTTGTTGTTATTATAGTGATAGGGTCGGTAGCATTAGTTTTGGATGGTGGACAGTTTCTATTAAGATATTTCCTGACGACTGACAAGCACCTTAGCTAGTTGTGTTAGGTAGGGACGCCTTACAGTATAGGGAAAGTTAGGCCTTTTTCCTTTACTTCAATAAACATAAAGTGAACTGGCGTATCAGAGTCTGCATCCTTCTTTTGACCCATCACAGTGGCTACCCTTCCCATCAGAGCTTGCGATTCTCCCTCATGACCATAAACTAGGTGACTTCCTGAGAGCGGGGCATATGAAGCTTTCTTGTTCTAAAAACAAATGCTCTGCCAACAAAAAGCCCACCATGAAAATGACAAAGGGAGCTCTAGTAAGAGCCCCCTTCAAGGTGCTGAGGAGTGATGAAGAAGGTGCAAATGGTGCGACAAGCAACAGAGTACGCAGGAGGTTTAAAGGTTTGCAATTCGTTTAGTAGTGGGCGTTGCTTTGGGGGAAGCAAGGAGTGGTTGGCGAGCCAGAGGCACCAACAGCATGCACAGAATGTAGGCTTACACCATTAAGCTTAGCAAATCCTCTGAGCAAGCTGAATAGTTGCTTAAGCCACCCACAGTGATGGTGATGGTGTTGTGAAAAGTTAAAGCAATGTAACCCAGAATCATCAGCCTAGGGTTACTCTAGGTGAAAACCTAATTAGTTAATGTTCCTGAGAAAGACATTGGGCATCATTATAACTCGCCCGGTATGGAAACAACGGTGGCGGTAAACCCGCCGCCACTGTTGTTTCCATGCCGGGCAATCACAACTCCTGCAGGCGGAGGCGTCAAACCCGCCAGGTCTGACCTGGCGGGTTTAACACCGCCCGCCTGCAGGCAGACGAGGAAACAACGGCACCATCACAAGATGGTGCCGGTGTTTCCATGATCCCCATCCCCATTGAGTCCTGTAGGACTCAATGGGAATGGGGATTAACACCATTCCGCCTCCGGAATTCCCAGGACACCGGGGTTGTAATGCCCCGGTAATTCTGGGAGTCACCGAGGCGGAATGGTAATACGAGTCTGGCGGTAACCAGGCGGTTTTACAGCCTCGGTTACCGCCGGACTCGTAATGAGGCGCATTGTGTGATACATTTCTTATATTCAGGTGAGCGTGCACAGTCTCTGCTTTATGTTCCAACTGAAGTTGCCTAAATCTCTGGCGACATCGGGAGTCCAGTCTCAGTGTTCGTTCTGTCACTCACTGCTTTCTTGAAGGATTTCCTCTTTTAAACGGACTTAGTTGAAGTTTAGACCTGTTTATTTTATGGCAACACCATTTATTCATTGAATGCAATTTGGGGCCAAGATGCCACTTTCAACACTCCCAGAGCATTTTGATACCATAGTTTATTGTTAAAACAATGATGACATTTGGAGACAATGGGATATTACATTGGTCAAGGCATGTTCAGGATATTTCTGTTTGGTAAGTGGTAGCGGGTGAAGGCAAGCTTTTCCTGAATAGCAGATAGATTATCTGTTTAGGATATTTCTTTTGAAGATTCTGAACTCCTATGGATCTGCCACCATTTGCTGACATTCAGTATGTATTTTCTAGATAGATAGGGAGTGGCCGGCTGCAGACTTCCGGTTGGTGTATAATGAGGAAATGTACATTTTTGTAGGTTTGAAGGTTTGGTCCTTAACCCTTGTAGACTTTGAGGAAAGTGCACATACGCTTAAAATTATTTATTTTAAGATTATCAGCATGATCATGACCATTAGTGATATAAACATCCGGTCTCTGGCTGCCATACTGAGGTAGATGGCCCCTCTCACACAGAACTAGCGTTTCATGTCAGCCGACCTAAGATGCAAGAATGTGACATGGCTTCTTTACCTGCTCATTTGCCTCCATTTTAGATTTGTCTGCAATGTAGCAAATGGAGAAAAGGCATTAAATGGGAAATGTAAGTATGAGCAAATGAGCAGAGAGTGTGGCCATCACAGTGCTGTATATCTTAAAGGAATTATTTGTATTTGTATTTTATTGGTATTCAGAAAGCCCTTTCGCCAAAGCGCAGTACAGGGGTTATAAAAACGGGCGCATTAACAATAGGCAATGATGGAGATACAATGTTGGCAAAAGAAAGTAACAGATAACATATCAGAAATGGAGGAGAGAAGTTAAGCTTTGAGATGGGTACAAAAAATATGGAGAGATGGTAAGGAACACATATCTAAAGGTAAATAATTCCCGTGTTTGGGGGCAAAAAGGGAGGAGCAAAGTGAGACGGGGCACACAGAGGTTTGGGAGACAGCGAGAATGTGTAGGCATTGAAAAAGAAAAGATCATCTAGGAAAATAGAGAGCGACAAGAGCAGAAAATACGGAAGAGGAAAACCATGGATATATTTTAATAGAATGCAGGGGGAATGAAAATGAAGGTGGGAGTGGAATGGGACAAAGGCGATAGAAAGACAAGAGGGGGGAATAGTGGAACAAGCAGGCAGGGCAAACAAAAGATGTATGTCGGGGCTAAAGATCAATTGAAGAGGGGTCAAATGAATGCCACAGTACATTTCCGCCTCTCCCTTTACCTGTTCCAACAGCGCTATCCCCAATGGCACCTGGAGGGCATTCCTTCTTTATGCAAAAAGAAAGAATGGAACTGATAAGTTATCTGACTGAATGGCTGGACCATGTGTACATGACACTATCAAAGCCCCCCTTGGGGTCTTCTTGGTTATTAGTCCCCAAGAAGGAGGACACACTTCTTCCATGCATCGAGTATCACCTATGGAATGAAATCATACTCAGAGACTGTTACCCTCTGCCCTTAATAAAGGACATCATGGAGTTTATATGAGATGCCAAGATCTACACCAGGCTGGACCTCCGAGGAGCATACCATTTGGTCTGGATAAAACCTGGCCATGAGTGAAAGATATTATGAGCATAGGGTTATGCCCTTTGGTCTCTCTGCTGCTCCATAAGTGTTCCAGCACTTAATGGACTCTGTCTTTTTGGATTTGCTCAGTCTGTATGGTTATATCTCAATGACATATTGATCTTTTCTCCTTCTCCTTCTTCATGTGCTGCAGGTACAAGAAGTACTTGAACATCTCCAAGCACCTCTTATGTATGCAAAATTAGAGAAGTGTGTGTTTCACATCTCCTTGATAGACATTTTGGGATATGTCATCAGCACAGAGGCAATTCATATGGAACCCAAAAAGGTACAGGCCATCTTGGACTGTAAATCTCCTCATGATCTCAAGTTTATCCAACATTTCTTGGCTGTCACCAACTATTATTGTTGCTTTATTGCAAATTGCAACGAAATGTCACACAATTGTAAGCACCTTTTCAGTACAAAGCAACACTTCCAATGGGATGACAATGCTGAGAATGCATTCCAAACATTCAAGCAGGCCGTTGTGGCAGGCCCTGTTTTGCAGCACCCAGACAATTCCCTACCCTTCATAGTTGCCTGTCTTTTGCAGTCTCTTTCCCTCCCCTCTCTCCCTCCCCTTTCCCTGTCCTGTGTAGCTAGGCACTACCCCAATTGCCCTCTGGCGTATTTATCGTAGCTGCCTGCCCCCTTTGGCCATTTCACCCTTCCCCTCCTCACTTTCATCTTTCTTTTATCTTAGCACTTACTCTTATCATAGTCCCTTGACTTTGACTTCTGATAAAAGCTTGTCTGCCCCCCTCCCCTCCTTGTTTTCACCTCCCACTCCCTCCCCAGCACTATCTTGGTAAGTCACTGACCCTTTTAAGATAGTCAAATGTTTTGTTCCTTTGCTCTTCCCTTCTCCCCTCCCTCCCCACCTCCCCTCCTCCCCCTCCTCTTGTCACTCTTGCACTGCAACAATTGCTGCTGCCATAGTAATGTTACTGCTTGTATTGTTTCTCCTTTTTCCCTTCCCTTTCCTCTCCCTTATTGTTCCATGCACTTGTACTATCTTTTATGATTTGATAGGTATTTTTCACATTCTGATTTGTTTCAAGGACCTGTAAGAATGTTACTGTATTTCCCCATGCTCCCTCCCTCCTTGAAGCGCTTTGAAGCACATTGGGCATAGGCACTATGCAAATAAACAATCAATCAATCAATCAAAATCTTGGAATAGGATGCCTCCGATCGAGCAATTGGGGCTGTTCTTCTGCAAGTGAATACTTCTACACATCTGGAACACCATTTTGCCTATCACTCCAGAAAACATACCCCCTGTGAACAAAATTACTCCTTTATTGGGAAGGAGCTTCTTGCTATTAAGGCAGCCTTTGAAGAATGATGGCAAACAACTACAGGAGAGTATCCACAAGGTTGAGGTGCCTACCCACCACTGTAAGTTGCAATATCTTTCACTCATCAGTGTCAGAACAGTCGACTGGTCAGATGGGCTTTCTTTTTTATGCACTATGATTTCTTCATTACCTATCTTCCTGGAACAGAGAACAGAAGAGCAGGCCCATTATCATGTTCCCTGCATGACGCCGAAGGGAGAGAGGCCCCAGGGTGCATCGTATCACCTACCAAACACTTCTGGTTGCTGTCTCACCTCTTCTGGAGCAAGTCTGTCATGCCATTGTTGTGGATCCTATGATGCCTTAATTCCTAGGAACACCTGAAAACCATATGGAAGGGGGCCTGTTGTTTCACGAAAATTGCTTGTATATTCCAACAGCTAAAGTCCAACGCTAGGTCCTTTCTAATATATATGAATCCAAGCTTGCTGTCCACTGAGGAATATAGGCAAGCACTGAACTATTCCAGAGACAGTTCTGGTGACCTACAATGCAGGCTCATGTACAAGCATATGTTCGGGCATGTCCCATCTGTGCCTAGGCGAAAAGTAAATGAAAGCGACCCATTGGGCTTCTGTGCCTTCTCGAGATTCCACTTTGACCATGGTACACTATCACAACTGACTACATTGTGGATTTGCCTGTCTAATGTAATCACTTGTTTAATGGTTGTGATAGATTGTTTCTCAAAAATGGCTTAGAAAATCATATCTGACGGGAATCTCACTACACCTCTCGGTTTGAGATTTCTTTGTGCAAGCTCATTGAGATTCACACAGCTTTTAGCTTAGGGTACCATCTGTAAACCAATGGCCAAATGGAGCACACCAATCAAACACTAGAACAATTCTTGTGCTGCTTTTCCAACATCATGCAGTCATATTGGAGCTCCTTTCTCACCATGGCTTAATTGACCTACAACAACCCCTTGCATGCGGCCACAGGAGGTAGCCCTTTCTCCTGTACGTTGGTTTTCACGCGACCCTGTTGCAGTTCACACCACTTTTTCCATCGCAGTGCTTTCCTTTCAAGCATTGGTCCCTTGCCTTCAAGCTGTCCCTCATCAGGTCCACAAACAATTGTCTCTTTCTCAAGCTATGGGCAAAGCCGCTGCGGACAGGAAATGGTCATCCGGAACACAATAATCTAATGGGGGACAGAGTTTGGTTGTAAACCAAGAACTTACCTTGACTGAAGGTACCAAGCAAGTTGACTCCTAAGTTTAAGGGGCTATTGCTGACCCTGCAGTGGGTCTTGTCTGTGGCATTTCTCTTCCCTCTTCTTCCGATCTGTTGTGTCCATCCTGTTTTTTCATATCCCCTTGCTGAATCCCTGCCACTGGGATCGGTTGCAGCATTCATGGCCCTTAACTGATCCACTTTTGGTTTCTGAGAATTCTGAGTATGAAGTTGAGGACATCCATGGTTCTATTGTGTTGTTATTCATCCTGTGATGACTCCTTGGAACCTGCCCTTAATTTTCATTCTCCTTGGTTTTTTCATGTTTTCTTCCTGCGCTACCCTTGGACGCCTGGTGTTTCATCTGTTTCTTGGGGTGGCTGCCCTGTCATGGCACATCTGTGCAGCTCGCCTTTCCAGCTCTGACAGTGTTATCCCCAATGGTGCATGGGGGCCATTCCTTTTTGCTGCTGCACCAGCGTTCTCTGGATATGCGGTCTTCCAATATGGGGCCTCCATCTGCCAGAGAGAGTGCAGGCTCAGGAGACCAGGAAGGCAGTTCTGCACATGCTCTTTGAGCAGGGTTTGTTGAACTGCTATTGGCAGCCACTGGGCCAGCTGAGTGCCTCACTTTCAGGACGGCCGAGATATCAACAGTGTCATCCAGCAGAGACCTGCATCGCATCAACCTCTATTCCTGTGAGGTTAAGCTTTGTGCCTGAACAATCTGTTGTGTGCACCTCCTGTACGTTTCCATCCCATTCCACCACAGTTTATGTGGTTCTGTTCATCCTGGTCTTCCTAGCCTACTCTTCTTACTCCCTCTGTTCTGTCTTCTGCTTTGGTCTCTAGTAGCCATCCATGCAAAGTGCTTGCACTGTCCCAGCATCACACGAATAAATGGGTGGCCCTTTCTGCCATAGTGCTGAGAGTTTCTTGACTTACCTGGGCTTAGTTGTTTATCTTGGCTCTGCGAGACTGGGAGATTTCCATTGCCGCCCCTTTGCAGGACCAGACTGGATGCCCAGGCTAACAACACCACACTTATCCACCTCAAGACCTAAATAGCAGGTATGAGGGAACAAAGGCGGGTACAGCTTGACAATGAGAAACAGGGAAGTCCAAGTAAAAGGGCAAAACAAAAATCAAGTCGATAAAATATAGAGACAGTGGTAAAACAAAATGGAAAGACAAAATGAGGCAAATTCAGACAAATTCCTAAAATATTTGTAATTATGAGCTGGGTTTCCATGGGATATTTACATGGAAAGTACCACCGTATCCCATTATACACAATTTTGATGTGATCCTAAGTCATACGTAGATGGTATTTAGAAAACCATGTGCTTGATCTTTACCATTAATAATGTAATGATAATAAGAGTCATGTATTCATTTGAAGTCATCACATTGAAAACAGAGTAGATCCCCTTCATAAATGATTGCAAGGTACTGACATGGGAAATTCAGACCAGCATCTGAAAGTTTGTTTCCTCACCTTACAGACTTATGTTTTTCTTTCACCCAAGGAAGCTTGGGTTTGTTAATGTGTAACCGAGGCTTTTGTGTCGCAGCAGAGTTGAGCTTGAAAGCCTGGAAGGTGTGAACCTGACTTCACTGTGTTTGTTTCCTTTGATATAGCCGATAACACCCACTGGGCACTTTGCCAGCGGCTTCATCGATGTGAGCAAGTTCTCATGTGGTGCAGGCCTGACCGGGTTTAGCAGGAAGGTGAGAGGTAGTTAGTACACCAGTTCCGGGATAAGTCATTGTTGACTTTAAGTCATGTAACACATCATATGATATTGGATACATTATTTGGTTTCTCTGTGCTACAGTATTACAAATTGAAGTGAAGGAAAAGGGGATTCTTTATTATAGAAGACATTAAAGGAAGTTGGGCCCATTTCAATCAAAGGGAAAGATGTCAAGTTGGCGAAAGCATGGATGCATTTCATACATCTTCCAGGGCATTTCTCACTTGGGCTTTTCCATCTTGTGATAATGTCAATTTCAACAGTCCTTTGTGTAGCACACACCTGCTGCTGGTGTGGTCTCAAAGCACTATTGACCTTGGTGGGTCCTTGATGTAAGGGTGCATTGTCGAAATGCATGCTATGTGGATCATGTTCGGTGTCATATGCGAAGGCCACAGAGGTAGTCTGATCAGGGCAATCCTTTCTTGTCATTGCGTTAAAAGCAGAGTGGACTCCATTCCATGAGTGGGTCTAAAATCAGACTGTCTCACATCGAAGGTATCATTTCTTTCCACATAATCCTGAAGCTGTTCAATGAGTTCCTGTTTTGTTGATGATTTTGCAAGGCCAGCTTTAAATTGGTCATGGTCTCTGTGGCCCTGCCGATCTGCACCAGCTTCCTTATGAATGTGTTATACCAGACCTTTATCAACTTTGAGCTATTGTCCCTTTTCCCAGTGACAGCCCCCCCATTGATTCAGTGCAAGATCTTTAAATGGCGTTGGTGGGCAGACATCTAAGCTGGCTTCTGAGTTGTCCATATATTTTCCATAATAGAAGGCACATTTCACCAAAATCAGCAACCTTTGGATCTCACAAGGTTTGTAAGATGAAAATTGCTCAGACATCATTCAATTTCATCATAGAATATCTGAACTTGTGGGTGTAAAAATAAGCAAGTTGTTTGCAGAAACCTTAGGAAGGGTTAAATAGTAGGAGAAAGTGCCGCAGGTGTGTTTAATTTGTGAGTGATTTTACCAAGTTAATTTAGTAATTTATTGGCCTTGTCCAGTCGTTTATTAGATAACATACGCAAACTAGAGAAAATGCCCCAAACATTTTTCAACAATCCCCATTGGGAACCGGGGTAATTATGAAATGCAAGGAACGTTCCCAATGGTTAACATCCAATAAATGTTTCTGCATACATAAACACAGCGACCAACAATGGACAGGAAAAATATACCACATTTTTAACAGATAAATATTGTTCACTTCACAAATTCAAATACAAAGATACATTGTACAATTTATAAGTATGGACACAGTGCATTAAACATGCCTACCTCACTGATGCCTACACAGACCAGGCATGTAACCAACACCATTTATATTCAACAATTCACAGCATAATTCTTCACTACTATCTTCTACCTAACTCTATATTTCATTAGAGTTTATTGATCACACCGCTTTCCTAATAAAAATGGTCTACATAGCATTTATATCGCACCCTTTCATTCATTTAGCTTACAGTGTATCATATTTGCTACCACGTTTTATAGATTTTTCAGCAATGTCAGATTGTGTTTTGGCACTTATGCACATCAGAAAGTGAATTATGCCATCACCAACTTTTTAAAATCACTGTTCCAAATTTTGGAGAGTATTAGCAAATGTGAAAATACAGAGACATGAATGCAATGCTGTACGATAAATTGACTGATCCCCAATTTTGTTGAGATTTGAATCTTATTTTATTTCATCTTAATTCTTAATACTTGCAAAGATGATATACGTATTTTAATGAAGATGAAGAAAGAAGGAAAACGAAATAAAATTGTAAAAGTGTGTAATAAACTATATACAATAAAAACAAAAAATTAAAAAATGGAGATCAATCAAATTGTCCCTCATTACAGTTTTGCTGGTATCCTGCCGGTAATTCCGGGTAAATTCCCATTGGGACTCCATGGATTGGATTGATAAAATCACTGCTACCAGTGCCAGTGATTCTGGCATTTATTTGCTGTTAAGGGCCTGAACTCTCAGCAGGTCAGGCCTGTCGGTATTTCACAGCCCCGGCTGACAAACATGTGTTTCCCCGGTCTGGAAAAAATGCTGATGCCGGAGCTACCAGCATTTCTTCCAGCATTTCTTCCAGACCGGGGAACTAATAATGAGCCTCATAGTCTCCTAATATGCTTTCCAGTCTCCCAACTAATGGGAGAAGAAGAGAAAAAATGGGCATAGCCTCAATTGGTCAGGGCAGATCACCCTGTTGTCCTTGGTTGAGCCACCCAATTTAATATGCAGGAGCATCTTAAATTAAACATGCCCACGTTTTTTTCCAGGCCCACTATCCTGTAAAAAACAGGAAAGCAGCACATTTGTACATGCCAATACAATAAGTTGTTCGTATTAACTGTATTTTTAGAAGTACTGTGAATATAGAAATAAATGACTTCCTTTGAGGCAAGGGCATCTGGTGTGACTCCCGTTAAGTTAAATTATTCCTCCTTGCTAGGACACATGTCACTTTGTGAGTAATACAGACTGAATCTGCAAACCAGAAGCAAAATATCTGTCAAAACCTGTCCCAAAATCTAGATATGGAACTAAACACTCAGTTACAATAATTGAAGAGGCAGATAATGATCTTGCATGGATGTATCAGCACCAGTATGTAAACAGATATAGGATGATTCAAAACCACATCGCAACACCAAACACTCAATAAAAACACTCCAAAACAGGCTTAAGCCAGCATGCCACAATCTCATTAACAATCTATGATAGTAATTGATCTGAGCAGAGGAAATCCATCTTGATATCGGAATGTCCTACATCAATGATGGCTAAATGTGAAGCCAACTGCTAGGTGGCTACACAATAAACATGTCCTAACACAACTACATCTCGATGAGACAATGTCTAATGCAAAAAGTGAAACCCGACTTTAAAAATACTATGAACAATTAGAATGCCAGAAGAGAGTGTCATGAAAATCAGATGGCATGGAACTTGAGCGGAATCTGGCAGTGACTGACCACATTCTCCATGACCATGGGCTTCATTACGATGTGTGGCGGTCCGGAATTAAGGGTGCCAGTAGCAACGTACCGACACCCATTCCGGAATTCCACACTACAAGTCTGCGTGTGGAAGCCATTGTACCCGGCAAGTCTGACCTACTGGGTGCAACGGTACCCACCCGCAGAGATTTCACTGAAGCACTGGTACCATTAGCAACAGTGCCAGTGCTTCCGTCTCCCCATTCCCATGGAGTCCTATGGGGCTCCATGGGAATGGGGATTAACATTTGCTGGTGCCTGACCTCCCGATCCGCCGGGAATTGTAATGTCCCACTGGCACCGGGAAGTTAGGCGCTGCTAAAGTGTTGCGAGTCCAGCAGGGTTACCGCGATGGACTCGTAATGAGGCCCCATTTGTTCCTCTCCTCCAAGTATTCGCTTTTTTTCCTTCACTATGCCCCTCTGGCCCACCTTTGCAAACTCTAACCACCCCTCCGCCAGGGCTTCTCACTTGGAGTTCTTCACACCCTCCACACTTTCTTGAGATATATGGGGTCATTCCGAGTTTGGAGGCAGCCATGGTGCTATTAGCGCCATGGCTGCCTCCAAACTCGGGTCCGGGTAGGTGGAATGGGGACTTACTGGGACATTTCGACCTATGGGGATCCGGAAAGTCCCCATGTCAAATACCATTCTCCATTCCCATTCGAGCCCCCTTAGGGCTCAATGGGAATGGGGAAGGCGCTAATAACAGGCAGGCCCGTAAATTGCGGTCCCGTTATTAGCTCCAAGGTCCCTTAACGAGTCCCGATAAGAACGGGCATCCTTACCGGTGCCGGTAACCCCTTACCACCCAACTCGGAATGACCCCCATACTCTGGCCTGTCTCCCCAACATCCCTATGACTCACCCGTCATGGCCTCCATGGAAATAGTAAAGGGACTTACTAACTTTACTATTTCCATGGTGGTCATCTTTCTAGATTCTTAATTAGGGAAATCAGGTATGTGTGATAGGCACGGCTCCAATTTCTCCCTAAAAGAATGGATTAACAACCTGGAGCAAGAGCGTTAAGATGATAATAGCTATCACCCACATGTTCAAGGGCAAACACTGTGTCGTGATTCAGAATCCGAGGTGAACTTATACCTGTGTGCCTAAGTACCAACCAGAGAGATATCTTAGGACTCCCTAGGAACAGGAAGCTGCAGTGCTGGGCCCTTGGTAGCTGAAAAGGAAACAGAGTTAGGATCAAGGTTACGTCAATCTACCCTGGTAGTAGCCTAGCAAATGTACAACTAATAGGACACCTCACCTACATAGTACTGAAGAAGGCCAGTGAGCTAGGATGACAATCCAGGACCAGTGGAAACCTGTCCCAGATAAGGGTGCATCCACTGGGGTACAGAGCAGTTGTAGTTGGTTCCACCAGAGATTATAAGAGTCACACAGTTCCAGGTAAAGGATTCAGGAAGTCCAAGCCAAGTCTAAAGTCACAAGATCTAGAAAAAACAAAAAACATTGCACACAAGCAATCCACAGAGAAAAAACGAAATCCAAAAAAATGGTGAATCCAAGTATCAAGGATATCCAGAAGCAATCCAGAGGTACAAGCCAAGTACACAGTTCTCCAAATCCTCAAGGACATACAGAAGCAATCCACTGAAAGAACCAAGGGTCCTAAAACCATAAAAATCACTCCAGATGAAAAACGAGCACCAAAGCCAAATGCTGACAACAGGAACTTTAATAAGCACTGCTGTGTCAGTGATGGGCAATTATATGCAGGCAGTTTCCTGATTAGCAGTGTCATAAGACTTTCCAAAGTCACGTGACAGCTGTGCAACACCCAGAAAGAAATGTTCAACATCTTAAAAAAAGATAAGAAACCCATCGATGTGCAACAACGCGCCAACCCCTACACAAAACTATGCGACGACCTTGCCGACCACTTCAAGAACAAAATCACTAGCATCCAGCAAATCATACAAAGCAAGTCAAAAAGCACCATTGATCACCACAACCTGCCAACACCGGAACCACTGACGAGACTAAACCACCTCCCGCCGATCTTGACAGATTAACTCTACAGCCTGGTGAGTAAAAGCAACAGACCTCTGCCCTCCAGACATCTACAAAACCATCCTCACCCAGAGAACACTGCGGAATATGACCTCAAACTCTTCAGCCTCTGACTAGCAATAGGAACCATGCCACAAGCCTTCAAATCAGCCTACATCAAGCCACTCCATAAAGATACATCTGCAAAAATGGGAGACCTAATCAACTACCAACCAATTTCAAATATCCCATACCTGGCAAAGCTACTAGAAAGCTATATATATGAACAAATCTTGTAATATGTAGAAAACAACCGGTTGTTAGATCAGGCACAAGTCGGCTTCAGACCCATGAGAGGAATTGAAACTGCAGTACTATGTATAAGGGATGCCCTAAAGACCAACGCATAATCCAACACGAATTCAGCATTAATACTGCTCGATCTCTCAATGGCCTTTGATACAGTCAACCACAATACTCTCATCAAAAGATTAGAAGATGTAGGGATCAGCAACACAGCTCTCCTCTGGCTAAAATCCTTTTTGACAGAAAGGACAGAAACAATCTGGCTAGCGCCTTTCAAGTCAGCACCTCGGAAAACAACATTTGGAGTCTCACAGAGCTCATCACTGTCTATGCTACTCTTCAACATCTACATGACCACCCTGATTAACCTCTTCAAAAAATATGGCCTCACCTGCTACAACTATGCAGATGACACTCAAATAATCTACAAAATCAAAACCAGCAAAGAACAAATTCCAACACTCACCGACTGCCTCACTGAACTAAACCAGTGGATGAGCACCAAAAGCCTTAAACTCAACCCAGACAAAACCGAAATCATGATTGCACCCTACGACCTGGTGAACAACCATCACATTTCATGGCCCACTAAACTGGGAAACCCATCAGAGCCATCCAAAGTGGTCAAACATCTTGGAATCCTAATGGACAACGAACTAACACTAGAACCACAAGTCCACACAGTAATTAAGAAATGCTTATTCCACCTACACATGATCAAGAAGATACTTCCCTTCTTCTCCTTCACACACAGAACACTCAGCGTCATCTCTCTCGGCATGACAAGAATAGACTACGCCAACAACATCTACCTCAGAAATGCCAGAATACCTTTTGAAGAAACTGCAACAAATACAGAATGCAACAGGAAGACTACTCCTTAGACTCACTAGAAGAGAACACATTACACCATCGCTAAAAACACTGGATTGGTTACCAGTCAAAATCGCATCTTCACAACTCTCTACATATCAAAAAGAGTCACCCACGCCAAGGAGCAGAATTCATGCAGGAGAACATTTTCATCTACAAACCAACATGAACACTACGTTCCAGCAGCGACATTCGCCTCGAACCGAAACAATACTGAAAACAAAAATGTGTGGGACCAGCATTCTCCTGCATAGCGGTGAAACTCTGGAACTCGCTCCAAAAGCAAATAAGAACATCAGAAGATCACCTAATATTCAGGAAAGTGGTAAAAACATGGCTCTTTAAAACATCAGATTGGCAAATCTTGACACAGCAATTCAAGATAACTCTATGAGACTGCACCACCCAAAGATAAATATACCCCCACTCCCAATAGGAATAAGACTAAGCCAAAAGGTCAACCTGTTGCAAAGGCAACACTGGCAATCCCGACTAACCCTACTAAAAACTCTCTAACACTCAGCATACCCACCACCCAACACAGAAGGAGCATGCACAGACATTCGACACTGAGTACCCAAACTACAGGCACTCTACTAACCCTCCACAACACCCAACACGCATATGAAACACCTGCCTACAACCATCCACAAAACATCACACAGACACCAATCTACCAGAATCATACCAGCACACATTGGCTGGTTTTTCCAAGCTGAAGGTATCAACTACACATCAAAGCTCTCTTGCCCTTTTCCCTCTCAACCCTACTTACTCACCATCCCAACCCCCTTCCTTTTCAGATCTGCCAGAGTGCCTGGAGCCCATGAAAAATGGCAGCGGTGTGTGCTACAAGTCACAATAACATAACATAACTATGCAATGACTGATTAACAGAATCATATTTGTTTTTTTATTATTTTGTATCAGGTTGATCTCGATATTTGTGTTCGCTCTTCTGTATGTATTTTTGTCCTCCCCCTTGCTGACCTCACCGCCTTCTCCCAGCCTCCTATTAGCATTCCCTAGTCATCTCTGTAGTTTTACTATATGGAAGCTACTTCCTGTTTGGTTTATTACTGTATTTCTGACTCCTACTTTATGTGTGTTTACTGATTGGTTTGGCAGTCATTTACTTGTTTTCCTTTCCACTTCTATATTTGTCTCCATTAAATATTTTGATCTACTGTCACCAATCTTGTTTTCTTTGGCTTAAAGCATAATGATTATGTCACATGTTCCTTTTATTTAGATGCTAGTGTGTTTCAAGTCCTTACCAATTCTAGCGCATTGGTGTACCTTCTTTACATATTTTTTCTGCAGGTGTCGGCCAGATTTCTAACATGTGATTTCAGTGCTTCCTTAATTATAGCTCATGCACTGCGTGTGTTTGCACAAGACTTCCCTTTTGTTAGTCTGCGTTCATTTGTTCCTCAATTGCTTTTCATGTTAATCTTTGCTTTATTTATATACTTGGGTTGCTCTTTTTGAAAGACATATGCGTTGCCAAGCACTGCACCAACTGGATCAATTTCCAGCGCATGTACACCTGTTTCCCACATGCAGTAGTCCTTCTTTATTTGTCCTGTATATACACTACATTTGGAGTTGAAAGGGCCCGTGTTATTGAGTTTTCACAGTTTGCTTGTCTTTCCTGTAGCTGCTTTTTTGAGATCCACCAAATCTGTCGCTGTGATTTTTGTTATTTATACCAATCATGAAAGGTACTTTTTTGCATTTTTGTTTCGTCTTTTGACTATGAGGATGAACTAACTATCCTTGTATCCTCCCACCTCATGGTCTTACAGTTCTCATAACCCATGTATAGGAATCTGGGCCTCATGTTGCCCTGGACAGCTCCCCTCACTATCCCTTGTTTGATGAAAAGTGATCTTGTGTTCTTGAATAACTACATGAGACATGTCTGAAGGCGATTGATGATGATTATGATGATGATAGAATACACCCTTTGCTGCTGGAGTCCATGATAAAGGGTGATGGGTACATTCCAGAGAAGACAGCACCTTAAAGCACTAACTGGCTCCAAAGACTACCTGGTGTGCCCCACACCATCCACTTCTCCGTGGAAGTGTCCCCCAGGCATGCGACACACACATCATGACACTGTCCACCAGGCCTCACTATTAGAGGCACAGGACCTTTATGAATACCACTCTGAATATCCAGGGGTCTCTACACCCTCTCTGTAGATGCCACAGGTCTGGATGACACCCATCAGCAACAGGATTCTCCTTGTGACATCCTTGGTGATGATTAATGAGAGGACTATGTTGCACCCAAGCCTGGCCAAAGGACATTGCATCCAGTGCCCCCTTTCCAGAAGACATGATTCATTTCTATTCCATGATGTCCCAGGTGACGGCACTCTTTGATCTGAAGATTGACACAGAAGAAAAGGAAATGTCTGAGTGATCGGTGGGGCAGCCTCATATGCCCAGTACAGCCATATCTATTCAGTCGGACATTTGGCAATCAAAGAAACCCATCTTTAAATCACCCCTGTTTGCAAAGAAGATTCAGCATGGACAGACAAAAAGTATTTGTGTCCTGACGCTACTAAGCTGTCTAGCAGGGCCCCCAGGCATCATTCTGTCATCACCATTGTCGCATGATAGGCCTCTGTCAATCCAAATTCAGAAGTCTCTGGTCCGCCCTTCCCCTTCACGCCTGGGAAAGGCAGGTCGCAAGTAGGACACTGCAGGGAAATAGTGTCAGCCACAGGTTCTCTGACTGTTAGTGTTGCAAATGTGCTTGTTATTACCCCCAAGTATTATAGTAAGAAGTAGCACAGGAAGTCCAAATTCATTGAGCATCTCCCAGAAGACGAGCTGGAAGAGACTAAGGATATCATCAAAGAAGGCATGTCGGTCACAAAGCATGCCATCTACTCGGCTGGGTGTGTGGCTGATGCAGAGACACAATAGCCGGCTCATAGAGTAGTCCTATTTCATCAGCAGGGGATTACATTTCAAGCTAGAAGTCAAATTGCCCATCCTAGATATGCCTTATGATGGCCAAGACTTGCTTGGGGAGAGAGTGATGAAATTCTGAAAGCGGACACACACAGCTAGGGAAACGGCCAGCCTGGGAGGCAGGCATTTATTTTAACTGTTGCAGGGATCTAATGTTTTAGGCCCAGCCTCGCATCAAGACCATCTCAATCCTCATCGAGGTCCTTCCCATTCATGTCCATTGAAAGATTCCAATAACAGCCTCCTATCATCAATCCTACAAGCCATCTACCAGTGCCATGGGCAAGAAGGACTCTACTTAGTCTCTCTCACAATCCTCAAAGTGACTCTTTCCTACACTACCCGCACCTTCCACACCCAAATGGAAGGGAGGATCTCAGACCATCATGCAACTAATTTCTCCAGATACTAGAACAGTGCCATTAACTGGAATGTTTTTTTTTTATTTTTATTTGTAAAATACTTTATTTTTAAACTTTATACATTCGAAGATGAATAAAAATACATTCATTGCATTATAAAAAGGAAAAAGATGGTGTGAGTATCACACTAAAATGGATATTACAAATTCTAACAATGCAAAAAGGATAATAGTGCATGAGTGATCACATACATTTAACATTTCTTTAAAATCTGCCAATTAATTTCATTCTATGATATTAGCTTTTTTCAGGTTTTGAACAATTCCTACAAGCAGCATTGATGGTCTACCTTGTAGCATATATGGCCACACATTCTCATTGTCTAGGTGTTCAAAACAGTGTACAAAACTGCTAAAGTAGTCTTCTTGAATACTCTGGAGAGCAGGACAGAGTAGGGATTCATTAGGATCTTGGCAGGGCATTTTCCTGTTGACCTCTAATGTATAGGACTCCTCCCGTATATAACAAATTAAAGCAAATTCGCATGAAGGATTCACTAAAGTGCCTATCTGGGCACTGCCTTAGATAAAATGGCAACACTCCCCTTGTTTTGCACTGCAGGCTGATTTCTTTTGTTAGTTTAAATTGTCCTCTCTCATCACATGTATTCACCCAGTCTGCTTCTAAAACCTTTCGTTTTACTTTCTCAGGATAAAGACACATCATCTCGATTTTTATATCAAAGGTGTCCATTATTTGATGACACTGTTCGGAGAAAAAGTGGAATGGCTTTCCTATCCCATTGTTCATTTGCATTCCTATTGCAGTGTACAGAGAATTAGGGAATTGATCATTAACTTTCGAAATAGGAACAGCTTCTTCATCTGTACCAATGACAGAATAGAATTCAGTCCTAATATTCCAACTAAAATGCACTTTCTTGAATTTTCTGCCAGTGTAACATAATATATTTGATTTGGTTGGATTGATTGACAGGCAGTTTAGTTTTACATATTCAGAAAAACAGTTTAGTAGTCTTTGTAGACCAATTGGAGTCCTTTCTAGCAACAATATGTCATCGGCATACGCAACCCTCACGCTCTGTTCTCCTGCTATTTTCGGGGCGATGAATGATGCATTTTCGAGGGCGACGCCCACATCTGAAAGATATCAATTGAAAAGGCAGATGGCCAGAATGCACCCCTGCCTGACTCCTCTATCTGTTTTTTTTATCAGATTTGATACTTCACTGCCTGCTCCTAATCGCACCCTCAACTGTGTGTCATTTTGCAATTGGATTAGAAAATCGAGCAGTTGTGGTTGGATTCCCCAGTCAAGTAGCTTTGCCCACAACCTTGCTCTATCCACCTTATCGAATGCTACACTAAGGTCGATGCTGGCTACATACAGTGGACAGCTCTCTTCTGTACATGCTTGGTCAATCATTGACTGCATGTATAGACCGCTGGTATCGGTCCCTGTACCTTGGTGGCTTCAAACAGTTTCAGAGTACTGAGCTAAGGAAAGTCCCAGCTCAGCTGAAGCATTGTCCATTGAAACACATTGCTGTCCATTCAAAGACATGGCTGTGCACATACTTCAATGTATATTTCTTAATACGTGTTTCGAAAACTGCACGTTTGGTCAAAATCGTCGAAATACATATACATATACATGTATATGTGTATGTGGAGTTAGGTGGGAGCTGTGGTTAGTGGAATAGGAGGGAGGTATGGGGGACCCCCCTCCCCTTTAAAATAAAAACAACGGATCAAATTCATGTTGACCAAAAGGACAGAAACTGCTGACTTTTAAACGGCTATGAAAACAAGTGGAACTGTATATAAAGCACATTGTTTTCTCATCATTCTTGTAATGTGCCAACACAGCTATTGCTATCCACATACATGGCTCCTTTTTCACTCGCTTTTGGCGCCGGCCTTGCCTCGCTGAAGTTTCAGTCTGTGGGTACTGACACACCACACGATGGCCAGTCTGTGTGTCTGGGGGGCCCACAGACCACTGCCTCTGTGTCAGAGTGATACCGCTTGTAGCACCTGTACTTTGCAGGGGACAACATAAGTGTTTCTATTTTTGGCAGATGCATGCTGCCAGGCAGCACTGACTTTCCATGTCAGCACAGAGATAAGAGCTCCAGGTGTGACGCAGCTCACAGCGCATCCCTTTGGGAATCAGGGTGCACTCTGCTCTGGGTCAGACCCGCCCCTCCCTGCCTTTCATCTGAGTTAATTCACGTACAAAAGCATTGTGGGCAATCCGATTCACATTCTTGAATCACTGGCTAGAATGCTGCTGTTTTTTTACGTGTGTGTGGGCGCGCGCGTGCCCGCGCCAGGCACGTGCAGGCGGATGAAACATGTACACCAACCTGCCCCAAGATCTATAATTAAGCTATCGATCAGAATCTTTAAAACACACATGGAAAGTTTATAAATTATAAATGTATTTCCTAAAACAATATTTGCGCATTGAATTGTCCTTGTTGTGTCATGTGGAGCAGACAAATTCCCCTTCCTAAATTAATAAGATGTACACAGCGTGAATCTATATGACATTGCCTCCACAAGTTGACATAATAAACTAATTTCTGCTGCATAAATACTCAAAACCATGTTTGCTCTTTTACTTAGTGTCTTACACTTTTCTTAGACTACTCCTATGAGGACTCTCATCAAGTGCATGTGCCATGTGTTTACTTTGTGATTCTAATAGCTTTTCATATTTCATTATAACATGTCTGAATTTAAACATGATAATGCTATTTTCGAATAAATGATTTGCTTCTTTAACTGCCTGTTGCTTTAAAGGTGCATTGATGTGGATGGCATGACGAAGTCAAAGGTTATCCGAAAAGATGAATAGTTAATTATTTTATTAAACTGGAGCAGTACTTCCAAGGCTTTTGCAGAGGGGCAGCAAGAACAAAACACTAACTTCTCTTATGCATTTGAATGATTGCCCCCGGGGGCTAAGAGTGCCGAGACAATAACACGCGTCACGTGGGGTCCATAGCTTCAATGGGGGTGCGGGAGGGGGCAATGCTTCATTGTTAAATAAATAAATAAATGCCAGGGCCCAGATATTTGGTAGCACACCTTCCCCACATCAGGGCGGCAACTCGCCGCCCGTTGCTCCACCCATCACCCAGCAACATATTTGGGTTTGCATCTGGGGCTCATTGGAGGTATTGTGTGCACCACTCATGACAGCATTTACAATCGTCAATCAAAATAGCATAACATACAATGTGTGTCTACCTGCTTCTTTAAACACATCATCCTCGTTGTCACATTTCTCTGATCCTATTGGTGTTCAGTTCAACACTTTGACCATCTATAAATAAAAAATATAGGAAAAGTGCCTTCTTCATATATCAAAGTGATGGGAAAATGCAAACAAAATCATTACTAAACTGATTAACTTGCCTGCCACACCCCTCAGCAAAATGTCATATAGGTTTGCATACCGCACAGGCACTTCTCCTTGGCAGTGGTCTTTTCCCTGGCCTTGCCCCTCTGGTGTTGCTCTTGGCTGGTGACTGTCCTCTTGAAGTTCTCTCTGTGCTGCGGCCCCCTCTGCCCCTCTAATGGCACTGGTGACTGTGTTCCACTGATCTCAGGCATGTGTCAGTGTGTGTTTTGGACCCAGTTGGCACAAAGCTGCGCATTGGTGTACCCCATGCTGGCAGCATAGCAGAAGAAAAAGGGGGAGTGCCCTGCTTAACATGGCCCTTCATGTTCCTAGTGAGTATCTTGCCTGCGGAGATACAGCAAAGTCAGAATCATACTCACACTGGAGCACACTTGACTGCCCACTTAACTAGTGAGCTGCACCTCTTCCTGTATCTCCAAGGCTATGGTTTGCACCACACGCCTGAGCTACCCAACATGGTGAGGCAGTGCTGCCAGTCACTACAATAGCAGGACGGCACCCACGTCATGCAGGCTGACTAGAGCAATGCGCTGGCATGAGCAGCAGTCACCCAGCGCAATCACCTCCTGGCTCATTGTTATTCCTGAAACTCAGTAACTAGCACAGAAGCACCAACATGGCTCACACTGCTTGTTGCTAGTTTTGTGATCAAGACTGACTGACCTTTTAAAAAATAAATTTCCCAAAACACCAAATCTTAGTTGAGCTCAGAAAATAAGTGCTGGTGCTCAGAGTTCCTGGGCTCAGCACTGACAAACACCCCAACAAATTAAGCAATGTGGGCGTACAGGACTTACTGATCTCCCCAAAAATGCAGACACGCGTATAGGCCTTTCTGTAAAATGACATGCCTTTATTGGGAAACTGCTCTTTGACTACTACTAATGAACTGCAACCCCTCTGGTGAGTGAATGCGAAACATATCTCTCCACTGCATCCAAATGAATGTTTGAAGTACAAATCAAACAAGCCTGCAGCAGCCTAAATAAGCAACAGGGTGAAGTGGACATGCCAGGAAATGAATTTGATGATGGCAAGTGACTGGTGCAACAGACAGTGGCCCTCATTAGGACCCTGGCGGTAAGGGGTTTACGCCAGCGTTAGCTGCGCCGACCCCTTACCGCCAACTACGAGTTCCCAAAGCGCCATGGTCACTTTTACGCCCGCTTTTTGCGGGCGTAAAAATCCATGGCGCTATGGGACCTTGGTGTTAATTACGCCACCGTAATGTACGGTGGCGTAATTAACGCCTTCCCCACTCCCATTGAGCCCTATGGGGCCGAAATGGGAATGGGGAAGGGTAAATGGGTCAATGGGGACTTACCGCCCCGCCAACCTCGGAATGGGGCGGTAAGTCCGCCATCCGCCATGGCGTAAACGGACTTTACGCCATGGCGGAAAAGTCCGTCGATGGCGGAAAAAATCCGCCAGGGTCGTAATGAGGGCCAGTAACAGCTTTTGAAAATTGGACAAATGACTAAAGGAGCATCCACAGGAACTAAGGGCAAGAAAAGTGCACACATTCTGAAGGGTCAACATTGACTATACATGTGGGAGTTACACTTTCGCAGAGAAGTTAGACAACATTGCAAATAAAGCAACCAAGACACTTTTGGAAATCCCATCTGCCTCCTCGTGGGACACAGATTCATTAGCAGGGACACGTAAACAACAGTACCAAGCCAAAATGTTCCCTTCGTGCTCTGCCCCTGTGAGGCTCCCATCCTGCTTTTGAGGTATTCTGGGTGCTTGACCTATGTTGTGCTGTTCTGACCAGGAAATTCAAGGCCCAATGTTACCTTTTGAGAAGCACATGCAATTGGTCTCTCAGGGAAGAAGGTATTTTAAGGATATAATTTGGGGCTCCCTGTGGAGTGAAGCATATAAGGGTGGATGCACTGTGGGGATCACCTGTGTACCATTTCCATGGGGTTCCATGTAATAATGTCCCAGCAAAAATGTTTTTTGCAGAGACATTATTACCCCAGAGTGCAAATGGCTTTCACGCCCCGGCAGAGCCCCCAGCGGGGGGGGGAAGTTGCGCACACGGCTGGTCCACTGGCGTAACAGGGCCCCCAGCCTCTGCAGTGCAGGGGGGGCACTAGCACATGTCATGGCAGGGGGCCCCACTTAGAGAAAAAAAAGGAAAAATTATTGTTTCAATTTTGTTTTTTTTAATGTTTGTTTTTGAATTCACTCTAGCTTCATAACGACCTTATTTCTGTAACAGAAATAATTTCTTTATGATGGTAGAGTGACTACAAAAAGAAACTTTCTTTTTGAAGTCCGAGGACTCCCCCCACCCCATGACATGGAAAACCCCAGGCTGGAGGCCTCCATGTCATGGGGTGGGTAGAGCCCTATGATTTAAAAAAGAAATAGTTTATTTTTGAAGTCACTTTGCCTTCATAAAGACATTATTTCCGTTATGGTTTGGTCCTTAACGGAAATAATTTCTTTATGAAGTCACAGTGACTTCAAAAAGAAACAATTTCTTTTTGAAGTAATAGGGCTCCCCTCAACCCCATGACGTGTTTGTGTGTGAGTGTATGGTGAAAGGATGCACACAAATGTATGGGTGGCTGGGTGTGTTTGTGTGTGTGTATATGGTGAAAGGGTGCACACTTAAATGTGTAGGTGGCTGCCGGTGTGAGTGTATGGTAAAAGGGTGCACACTTAAATATATGAGTGGGTGCCTGGGTGTGTGTGCCTCTATGGTGAAAGGGTGCACACTTAAATGTGCGGGTGGCTGCTTGGGTGTGCCTGTATGGTGAAAAGGTGCACACTTAAATGCATGGATGGCTGCCTGGAGGTGTCTGTATGGTGAAAGAGTGCAGACTTAAATGTATGGATGGCTGGGTATGCATGTGTGTATATGGTGAATGGTGTGTGTGCTTGTGTTCAGGGGCGCAACAAAACCTACATTTTTGGAGGGGCTAATCCTTCAAATGTTGGGAGAGGTGTTAACTTCACAGGTGGTGTGGAAGGGGCAAAACTATTTGTGTTGGGGCATTTAACTTCTTTACACATTTTAATGAGACTATTCTAGTGCAACTTCAATGTTACAAGCAGTTAACTGTCTCCTTTAAGTATGAAAGCATCCACTTATGGACTGCTGTGAGAATGAGCGGTCTCCTGTTCCCTCTCCACCCTTCCAATCATTCCCCTGGCATGCAAATACTAAACCCACACCAAGATTTGAATTGCCTAAAAAATGTGGCATTTGAATGCAGGTACTAACAGGTACTAACAGTGAAATGATTTACGTTAGTAATTGCTAGGTTAGTAATTGCTAGGCGCTTGTTAACAATGAAACCCAGGTGCCGTTTAACATCTGTGTACTGTTCTGTCTGGCAACTGCTCAGCCAGATTGAGTCAACATAGCTAAAAATGTCAATTCAATGTGTTGTTACGTCTCTACTTGTGTTTAATGCCTTGATTACTTATTGATAATAGTCATTACACCTAGCCCTATTCTTCCTCGTCCCTGTACTTGTGTATGAGGCAATACTTGTGTATGAGGGGCAGGGAGGCACCTGCAGAGGAGGGAGAATCTACCCCCCACTCTCTGCGTGGCGAAGCATCTAACCCTTAGAGAGTAGGAGGTATCTGGGGGAAGGGCTCGAGAAGGAAGGTATTTTGCAAGAAAGCGTTGGATGTAGTGGGGGCCCTGACCCCAGAAAACTGTGGACAATGCAACGGGTCTTGAACTTGATCCTTGCAGCCACAAGGAGCCAGTGGGGAGACTTCAGGGCTGGAGAGATACGATCCCTGGGCTTGATGCCAAGGATAAGTCTTGCAGATCTGTTCTGGATTAGTTTTGGAGAGAGGAGAGTAGAGGAAGGGTGATTGAGAAAGAGGCTGTTGCAGTAGTCCAGCCTATAGAGAAACAGTGCTCTGGAGATATCGAGCTTCTGGGGAAAAGTGAGAAAAAGAAGAGTCCCCTTGAGGAGGAGCACCTGGTAGTGGGACTTCATCGTGATGTCTGAGATGTGAGGAGAGAAAGAGAGAGTGGAGTTGAAAATGACACCAAGGTTTTTTTGCCTCGCAGGAAGGCGAAGGAAGAGGGCCCAAGGTGGGTGGCCAGAGTGAGAGGGTGAAAGCAGGGGCCAGGATCCCAATAAGAAGGATCTCCATCTTAATGGCATTAAGGCAGAGATTGTTGGTGGCGCACCATCCTGAATCACGGATAGACAGCCAGGAATGAGTGAGAGAGGAGAGAAGCCTGAAAGAAAGCTGAGTGTCATCCGCATAACACTGAAAGTTAGAGAAGAAGGTAGAGATCAGGTGGGCCAACGGGTCCAGGTAGAAGTTGAAAAACCAGGGTGAGACGATAGAGCCCTGGGGAATGCCCCAGGTAGAGAGAGAGGTGGCAGAGAGAAAGATACCAAGTTGGACCTGGGAGGGGCAGTCCAAGAGGATGAAGGTCAGCCACTCCAGGGCCTGATCCGTAATGCCCAGGTTCTCACGTAGTCGATTGTTCAGAATGGCGTGGTTGACTATGTCAAAAGTAGAGGAAAGATCAAGGAGGATTAGGACAGAAGTAATGCTGGAATGAAGGTTAGAGAGCAGATCTTCACTGGTGTTCAGGAGAGCGGTTTCCATGTCTCTGGCAGCGCTGAAGCCAGACTGATGGTCATGGAGACAACCAACAGATTCAGTGTGGTGAGTAAGTTGGGAGATGGCCAGCTTTTCCAAGAGTTTTCCCAGGAAAGGGGTGATGGAAATTGGGGGCGATAGTCTGCCGGGCAGGAAGGATTGGCAAATGGCTTCTTGAGGAGTGGGTGCACAAGGGAGTACTTAAGGGGAGAGGGGAACGTTCCAGTGGTGAAAGAGTGATTACATAAATCGGCCAAGGCTGGAGCAAGTGTGTCAATATGGTCCTTGGTGGTTTTGGAGGAGCAGGGGAGCACCTGTTTGGATGACACTTTCATAGATCAGTCTTGTCTAGAAACCCTGTCAGGTGTTGTCAGAGAGAAAGAGGATAAAGGAGGAGGAGAGGTAGAGATGGCCAAAGGGGGGGCAGAGAGGAAGAGGAGATAGAGGACAGGATGTCTATAGCAGAGAGGTGAGAGGCCAGAGCAATACAGAGGGCCTTGGAGGAAACAGGAGCGGTAGAGACCGCAACACGATTGACCATTTTCTTGCAAATTTTAAAGAGCTCGGCCGTGTTGTTAGAGGCCGCAGTGCCCGGGCTTCAATGAGCCTCAGGAGGATAGCTCAGCGACAACATGCTCACCTTGGAAGCAATTCAACATGGAGCAACACAGGTTCAATCCCCGGGTCTGTGCTTATAAACCTCTGGGTATTGAGCGCATTATAAATAACCTATTATATCATATCAATGTGTGCTCTTTTCTTGATGAGTGTTATTGCATCGACTTGCATTTTGGTGCAACCACTCTAGGCATGTCTAAATGTGGCCTGGCATGTTATTACTTGTCTACACTGGTCTACATTGTGCAGCCAGTGGGACATGTTTCCAATGTTGCATGGCATTTTTAATATCAAAGCATTAATGTTCCTGTGCACTGTTGGTGACTTGCATGGATTGGGTTGGTGTTACCCTACAAAACAATTGCAAACACTCTGGCTTTTTAGCCAATTTTTCCTCAGAAAGTGTGCTGTATATTGCATTAAAATACATATTTCTATCTTTCTCCTAGTACAGTGTGCGGCCTATCCCTTCCGCAGCACGTTTGTCCGTATTGTGCAAGCGTGATAATCTAGGCCGGCTCAGGATGTGGCACGACCCGTGATTTGTTACCAAGTTGGGTTGGGGAGGCCTGCTGCATGGCTCTCAGGGGGGCCCCCACATTTTGGGTTATGCCACTGGGCTGGTCTCCACTCGGGCCTACTATGGCTTGGGCTGTCGGGCCATGTAGGCCCCCCTGCCGGGGCGTGAAAACTGTATTTATTGTTGCTTGCAAAGCACACTAGATAGTAACTGCCTGTGTGTACTAGCAACAATCTGAAAGCCAACCTAATGTCTTCCTTTGCCAGCAGAGCATGTTTCCCCCTCTCTCTTACCATGACCACAGCTGCATCAAATGATGGGTAAAACACAGGGCCACTCTCTATGCCTGATCATTTGCAGAGATACCCCTATGAAAGAGACAGTTGATCAATCATCCTGTACTTGTGTGCCTCCTTTTTTGCAACAAAACCCAAAGGGCAAACTACAAAGTGCTTCAGAGGTGGCACGAGATATGAACCCTCTAGCCTGCCTAACTCACACTCCTTTTGTGGCTTCTCCATTGACAATAACAGTAGCTCCCCTGCTGATCTCAAGTTCTTAGCCTGGGTCACTTCCTTCGGCCTTTACCCTATAGATAGAGAACGAAATCAAGTGAAATTAATCCCTCTACCTTAAATGCATGTGCACTTGTCAGTACTGTCCATTTAATGACAATTGTCAGGGGCTGTCCCCTGATTTGCGATGAGTCACATGGAATTGGTTAAAAACAGAGCTTCCCTCCTTCTCTTTAGTAGGAGTTCCCCTTGTTGTATTCACCAGAGATTGTCTCCCTCCATTGTTTTTTGATACACATATGTTTGTATGAAGTTAATTCTGCTATAGTTCCCCCACAGAAATGACACTGTTGGCTTTCTTGACAGTTTTGTCTGTAGTTAAAGAGCCCCCACTCACAGCTCCAGAAACACTGCTTCAGCATGTGGCGTTCTCTCTCTCCATGATTCTTCATCAAAGGGACTGGCCATAAAGAGCGAGATAACCACCCTATCATTTGCCTCCAGTATGTAATCATTATCCACTTTTGTTGAGTTGGTGCATCAGTCCTCCTATTTGCAATGTCTGACCGGCTCATCATAATATCACCACCTATCCCACTGTGCCTCCACTCATTATTTGTATCTGTGTCTGGTATTGGTTGGTACCTCTTGACCAGCAGAAGCCTCTTCCACTAGCATCATCCTCATGATATCTTTCTCTCGGGACATATCTTGAAAGTCCATTTTACGCATTGCTGTGAGATATCTTCTCCGGAATACCATACGTCTCTCATGATTTAAAATATCTTTTTTCCGCACCGTCATTAGGCAGCAAGGCTATCATGTCATATTATTCCAATGCCGTCACCATATACATCAATTCTCTAGATGCATGGGATGTTTGGTTGGAACGGTCTTTTATGGAGTCCCTCCACGAGGGTCACCATCATGAAGTGTAAAGCTTTGACTAGTTCCCCATTGCTTCTCGTCTCAAGTTCCCAAGTCTTAGTGGTGTATTGTTGTTCTCACAGTTTATTCCTATGCATTCCCCACCTCTTCTTTTGCTCCTTCCTTCATTTTTTTTGCGGCCATCATCAACGGTACTAACAAGCCTTCTAGCATCTTTGTAAGCACCCCTTCAAAGCCTTTTTACTCGCCCAGATTGTATTGCCCCTCCCATCTGTCCTAAAGTATCTTCGGGGTCCTCCTTGCTGTCTCCTCCCTGTGCTGTTCCTCCCTTCGGCCATGACAGATGGGTTAGCTCTTTTATCTGTGGGTCACTGCTTTCCATTGGGATGCACGCTGGAATCTGCCTCCAAACAATGTGTGAAGTTTACCACAAAATCTTGCTGACTTCATGGAGTTGCAAAGTTTTTCGATGGCACCTTTAAAGGCCCACAAATTAGGTTTTTCGAATATATATGTAATCATGTGCAATTATTAATGGGATAAAAGGTGTCTGAAGGTGCTGCATGTTCCCTTCCTAAAGCAGCTTTACCCAATGAACAAGTTCCACTAATGTTATCCACCAAACGAGAAACGTCGGTGCAAAACGCTGTTGGCACAAATTATTTAGTGCAAACCAATTTGGTAAAAATAAAAAAATAAAGGCTTGAGACAGGCTTGCCATGCCCTGCAGGTAGTAAGAAGGCTTGACAATATACCACTTCCTGTTTTCATATGATTGCTGGCCTGGGACAGAGGTTCAGAGCCTGGATGCATCTTTTGGTCTGCTGTGTGATCCTCACATGTTTTCCATATCAAAATCCAAGTAGTTATTTATGCCATTAATTGTAGCTAATTAAAGTATTGTTGGACACATTTTTCGTAAACAAATGTCAACTTTTTTGGAAGGGATGGATTGGGGCTGGAGGAGGCGCGGTCACACACTTGGTGATTTAACTTGATCTCATCTTTGCAATGAAGGAAGTTTGTGGGTAACAATGTATGGCACAACTGAGGAGGCAGAGAGAGAGGGGCAATGTCAGACGAGGCCTTGGGAGAGGGCACAAGGTGAATTGGAGCTGCTGCAACTGAAAGTCTCTTTCTTTGTTCAGTGAGCTTGAAGGGTGCCCACTTCCAGGTCTATCCTTTTGCATTTGGGAGAGTTAGGGACCAGAGGACTGAGGGTCTCAAATGTAAAGTACAGAAGAAATCCTATGAAGGTGCATAACAATGAATCATATAATAATACATTTCTTATACAAATTCAGAATTATTTTAACCATGTAGAAAATAGATATATTGCATTTCTTTCTATTTTATTTGTGCAGGTTTCCAAAGTGGTTAAAATATATATTCAATACATCTGATGTTTTGCAATTTGCAGTGGTTTTTAACATATTAACGTTTGTGCCCAATGTACAGAAGTACATATTGTGGTTTATAGTTATTAAAATTCATTATTGAATGGCCATTATTTAAATATATATATATATGCTTTTACATTTTATTTTGAATTACTAATATCTACAGGCCGATTCATGGAATCAATGTGCGCCGAAAAAACGGCGCACGCATGCGAAAACGTGCGATTCGCAGTGAAATAGCGAAAATCGCAGTGCAAGTGCGATTATCGCACAGAAAACATTGCACATCAATTCATGGAAGTCCGTGCATGCGCAAAATGTGGGATGTGCGCTGAAAAAGTGCGCGGCACACACTGGCACACGCTGGCGCACAGGTCATCGAACGCCGTGCGATAAGGCCACAGCGAATTCGCACATAGCGCGGCGCACATAACAAAAGTAGGCGTAACACGGGGCGTCACATGCAGAATGGGGAACAACTCGTGAAAATGTGGGCGTCACGGGGAAGTACAGGAGGCAAGTGCGCAGAACGCCCACACGCTCGCCTGCAACACGTATTCATGGAATCGAATAGGGAAAAACAGCGCACGGCCAAAGACGCGCACAGGCCCATACATATCCGCCACACGAAAGCAGGCGGTAGCGTCCCTGCGCAGGAAAAAAATGTGCGCCAGAGAGGCACACACGCGATCGGGCGTGGGGGAGCGTGTGCGTGTATTTCAGAGGTGCGCAAGAAGTTTCACACGCCATCGGGCCTGGGGGAGCGTGTGCGTGTATTCCAGAGGTGCGCGAGAAGTTCCTCACATGCGATTGGCCTGGGCGTGTGTATTTCAGGGGTGCGCGAGAAGTTCCGCATGCGATTGGCCTGGGCGTGTGTATTTCAGGGGTGCGCGAGAAGTTCCACACGCAATTGGCCTGGGCGTGTGTATTTCAAGGGTGCGCGAGAAGTTCCACACGCGATTGGCCTGGGCGCGTGTATTCCAGAGGTGCGCGAGAAGTTCCTCACACACGATTGGCCTGGGGGCGTGTATTTCAGGGGTGCGCGAGAAGTTCCACACGCGATTGGCCTGGGCGCGTGTATTTCAGGGGTGCGCGAGAAGTTCCACACGCAATTGGCCTGGGCGCGTGTATTTCAGGGGTGCGCGATAAGTTCCACACGCGATTGGCCTGGGCGCGTGTATTCCAGAGGTGCGCGAGAAGTTCCTCACACACGATTGGCCTGGGCGCGTGTATTTCAGGGGTGCGCGAGAAGTTCCTCACACACGATTGGCCTGGGGGCGTGTATTTCAGGGGTGCGTGAGACGTTCCACACGCGATTGGCCTGGGCGCGTGTATTTCAGGGGTGCGCGAGAAGTTCCACACGCAATTGGCCTGGGCGCGTGTATTTCAGGGGTGCGCGAGAAGTTCCACACGCGATTGGCCTGGGCGCGTGTATTCCAGAGGTGCGCGAGAAGTTCCTCACACACGATTGGCTTGGGCGCGTGTATTTCAGGGGTGCGCGAGAAGTTCCACACGCGATTGGCCTGGGGGCGGTAGCGTCCCTGCGCAGGAAAAAAATGTGCGGCAGAGAAGGCACACACGCGATCGGGCGTGGGGGAGCGTGTGCGTGTATTTCAGAGGTGCGCGAGAAGTTTCACACGCCATCGGGCCTGGGGGAGCGTGTGCGTGTATTCCAGAGGTGCGCGAGAAGTTCCTCACACGCGATTGGCCTGGGCGTGTGTATTTCAGGGGTGCGCGAGAAGTTCCTCACACACGATGGGCCTGGGGGCGTGTATTTCAGGGGTGCGCGAGAAGTTCCACACGCGATTGGCCTGGGTGCGTGTATTTCAGGGGTGCGCGAGAAGTTCCACATGCAATTGGCCTGGGCGCGTGTATTTCAGGGGTGCGCGAGAAGTTCCACACGCGATTGGCCTGGGCGCGTGTATTCCAGAGGTGCGCGAGAAGTTCCTCACACACGATTGGCCTGGGCGCGTGTATTTCAGGGGTGCGCGAGAAGTTCCACACGCGATTGGCCTGGGCGCGTGTATTTCAGGGGTGCGCGAGAAGTTCCACACGCGATTGGCCTGGGCGCATGTATTTCAGAGGTGCGCGAGAAGTTCCACACGCGATTGGCCTGGGCCCGTGTATTTCAGAGGTGCGCGAGAAGTTCCACACGCGATTGGCCTGGGCGCGTGTATTTCAGGGGTGCGCAAGAAGTTTCACACGCGATTGGCCTGGGCGCGTGTATTTCAGAGGTGCGCGAGAAGTTTCACACGCGATTGGCCTGGGCGCGTGTATTTCAGAGGTGCGCGAGAAGTTCCACACGCGATTGGCCTGGGCGCGTGTATTTCAGGGGTGCACGAGAAATTCCACACACGATTGGCCTGGGCGCGTGTATTTCAGAGGTGCGGGAGAAGTTTCACACGCAATTGGCCTGGGCGCGTGTATTTCAGAGGTGCGCGAGAAGTTCCACACGCGATTGGCCTGGGCGCGTGTATTTCAGGGGTGCGCGAGAAGTTTCACACGCGATTGGCCTGGGCGCGTGTATTTCAGAGGTGCGTGAGAAGTTTCAAACGCGATTGGCCTGGGCGCGTGTATTTCAGGGGCTTGCGGGTGTTTTCACACGTGATCGGGCCTGGGGGAGCGGGGTACGTGTATTTCAGGGCCCCACGGGTGTTTTTACACGCAATCGGGCCTGGGGGAGTGTGGTACGTGTATTTCAGGGGCTTGCGGGTGTTTTCACACGCGATCGGGCCTGGGGGAGCGGGGTACGTGTATTTCAGTGGCTCGCGGGTGGTTTTACACGCGATCGGGCCTGGGGGAGCAGGGTACCACTCACCGTCAGCTTTGCGTGGAGAAGAACCCGTAGCCAACACCCACCCGCTGTGAAGTTATAGCGTGTGAATCCCAACGCCTGCAAAACACACGCACCGCACCCCACGAAAAGCAACGCCCGTGCGCGATACGTCACAGACATGCATACGCGCTAAGGGCCTTTGGTCCAATGGAATCGCGTATGCGTGCTGACACGCTTACGCGCTAAGGGCCTTTCCTCGATTCACACGCTGTGCAGAATTTTCACGTGCCAAATCACTCCGTATCAAGCTGGCCACGTGTAAGCACACGGAAGACCACGCTCCTGCCCAAAAGGCCGAATTACTGCCCCCCAGAGCCCCGAGCAGCCTCCCACGAGCCATCTGCTGCTGCCTGCCTGCCTGCTGCCACCGTGCCCTGCCATTTGGTGCCTGCACATCAGCCATCTGCAGGGGTCCAGTTGCTGTGTCCACCCCTGCTGGAACAGAACACTCCCGACTGGGATACCATCGCTCCACAGCCCAGCCCCAGGACCCAGTTGCCCACCCACGCCTGCCTCGGGGGTCGCCATGTCGGGGCAAACACCATTCGACACCACTGGCGACCCCCAGCCAGAGGGGCAGAGGGCCACCAGCTTCAGTCAGAAGGAAGTTGGTGTCCTGGTGGAGCTTGTCCTGGGGCATTATGATGCCCTCTTCGGATCACCACGCGCCGACAAGGATGGACGGGACAGGATCTGGGACGACTTTGTGATTGCCATCAACGCGGAGGGGGTGGCAACCCACAACATCAAGCAAGTCAAGAAGCGCTGGGAGGACTTCAGGTCCAGGACCCTCATAAAGGCCAGGCGCCTCGTGGAGGGGGGCCGGGGCAGCATGAGTACCATCCAGCTGAGGGTCCTGGAACGCGTACGCCCAGCGCTCCATGCCCAGATCCTTGAGAGGCAGACCCGTCTGGAGTCGAGCAGTAAGTGGCCAAGCATTGCTGTGTGAGACAGGGCATGTTGCAGCGTGCTGGTTGTCTGATACTTGCCTGTATGTGTGACATAGGCCATGTACGCATGTGTGTGTGCAGGGACATCATGGTCATGCATGTGAGACCAGTAATGTGTGAAGCACACGGTTGGTGTATGTGTTTAAATGTAACATGGGGAGCCCTATGCGGAATGGACACATGAGAGCATGCCAGTCCCTGTTCCTGGACATTGGTGTGGGTGAGGGATGGGTGCTGATGCCATGTACATGTATGGTATCCATGTCTGTGTTTCTGACCTGCGTGTCTGTGACTTGTGGATGCCATGGATACATGACACATGTCTGTGACAATGTTCAGATTCACTGATGCAGCCTAGTTATCCTTGCATCCACTGTGTCTGGGGTGTACGAGTCCAGATGGATGAAAGTACTTTGAAGTGTGTGCATGTGATAGGCATGACCCATGATGCATGTGAGTCCAAAAACAACATTGTATGCTTCAAGAGTCCCTTGGACATGTTTGCTTATGTCCATACCATGCGCCATGCCTGTCACTGCATGTGTTTTGCCTGCACTGACCCATGTGTTGTGGAGGGACATGATGGAAGTGATCTTTGACAGTGCCACTCATCTGCTATTGCTTCCTGTATAGGGGACCATTGTACAGTACCCTGATGCTTGTGTTCTATGTCTCCCTCTACACAGCGCAAAGTGAAGAAGAGGGCGGAGACGGCGCTGTGGAGCTAAGTGGTGGGGATGCCCCCACAGCTGCAGCGGAAGGGGTGGGTGAGCCCCCACAGGGGCTTGCAACGGCGGAAGACGGTGTGGAGCCATCCAGGTTGGTGGTTTCCACAGAGGAGGAGAAGGCCGCTACTGAGCCGCACATGGGGCCTGGTGGGGGCATCCCTGCTGGTGCAAGTGGTGCAGTCCAGGGGCAGGGTCAGGAGGCAGCACAGGTCGCCGTGGAGGTGCCTGTGCATGTCACTGTCCCTGACACAATGACTGCACCACCATGCACCAGCAGGAATGCCCCATCCCAGGCCCGTCCGCAGGTAGGGGGGATGTCCATGTCATCTGACTCCCCTCCACCTGCGGACGAGGGGACCCCTGGCCGTATGGAGAAGGTCCTGATTGGTGTTGCGTTGCGCACGGCTGTCATTCGTGATGAGGTGCGTGCTTCCCGGGGGGAGCATGCACGTCATCACGAAGAGCACCGTGCCAACATGGCCCAGTTGGGAGCGGTCATGATCGGGGGTCTCGTACATGTGTCGGGCACTCTGGCGACCCTCTCCTCCTCTGTGGAGGCTATGCGCCAGTCGTACTCCATGCCGTCTTCCGGCCCAGATGCCACCAGGGCCCCCTGTGGACCTGCCCCGACCAATGCAGCCACCTCGGTGGGGATCCCATCCCTGCCACAGTCGGGAGTCGGAGGTCCAGCAGGGGTGGACACACCAGCAACTGGACCCCAGCAGATGGAGGATGTGACGGCATCATCGGGCAGGGCACGTGCACAACGGCATCGGTGGTTTCCATCAGCCTGGATGCCGTCCTGCTGGCACAGGCAGTTGCGTCGGAGGCAGCGGCAGGCTCGACGTGGGAGGCATCATGGCTCGGGGCCATCAACATCAGGGGTGCAGGCATCGGCCGGAGGGCAGGAGAACCCTGGAATGGGAGTGGCTTTCGTGTGGGAGCGGTTGGGCCAGCAGATAGGTGCGGAGCGGCAGAGGAGGAACGGCTCACAATGGTCAGGGCGGATAACTCCATGCGGAGGGCGCTGAGGCGGGCTGAGTGCCTCGAGGGTCTTCGCAGGGAGTTGGAGCTGGACACTGCATTATCCCTGCGGGACCTCGGGGCCAGGGAACATTCCCGCCTCCAAGCCATTGAACAGGAGTTCGATGATGCCCTGGCCCATGACAACAACCAGTGAGCCGTCGGACTAGCCCACTGCCCTTGTAAATAGTTATGTAGTTAGTGTTAG
The DNA here is from genome assembly GCF_040938575.1 of Ambystoma mexicanum. Classification (NCBI taxonomy): domain Eukaryota; kingdom Metazoa; phylum Chordata; class Amphibia; order Caudata; family Ambystomatidae; genus Ambystoma; species Ambystoma mexicanum. The sequence continues at coordinate 925,408,485 of NC_090923.1, forward strand.
GTTTCCTTTGCTTTTTTATTTATTTTGGACCTTTTGGACAATGGGCCACATTTGTGTATATAGTTTTATTTTATTAGGTAGTATTTTTATGTAGGTTTCATTTCTTCAGTTGGGATCATGGACCCTGGTTTGTTTATCTGTATATAGTTGACTGTTGGATTTTTTTATTTTTTTTTGGATTTACCATGGAGCAATGGTTTTCGGTTTTGTTTTAACCTTGGATTTACTTTCTTGAACTGTGACTTTGGACACCTTTCCTTTGGATTATGATTTGTCGTTTTTCATTATTTTACGGACATGCTGCTTTTGGTTTTTGATTCCCATTGTCATTTGTTTATTTTAAATTCCATTTATGCTGTTTTTAATACATTTTTTTCATCAAACTTCAATGTGTAGTATCATCTCATTGGTATCATGCATATCATGATATGGGTTTTGAGATTCACTGACACCCATTGGGTGTATGTGAGGGCCATGTGTTCATTTCCAAACTTGCTATTGGGGTTCTATCATGTCATTGCCATTTCTAAGTGGGTGGATGCAATACTCGAGTGGGTTTTTTGCATTTGGAGGCTGACCATAAGGGCCAGGGATCTAGATTGTGATGACATGTTGGCTGGGGGACATGTGTGGAGGCCTGCTGGCAGGTGCCCCGCAATGCTGGGGGGTGGGCGTGCAGGGGGACATGAGTGGGACATGAGTGGGGGCCTGCTGGCAGGTGCCCCGCAATGCTGGGGGGTGGGGTGCAGGGGGACATGAGTGGGACATGAGTGGGGGCCTGCTGGCAGGTGCCCCACAATGCTGGGGGGTGGGGGTGCAGGGGGACATGAGTGGGGGCCTGCTGGCAGGTGCCCCGCAATGCTGGGGCGTGGGGGTGCAGGGGGACATGAGTGGGACATGAGTGGGGGCCTGCTGGCAGGTGCCCCGCAATGCTGGGGGGTGGGGGTGCAGGGGACATGAGTGGGACATGAGTGGGGGCCTGCTGGCAGGTGCCCCGCAATGCTGGGGGGTGGGGGTGCAGGGGGACATGAGTGGGACATGAGTGGGGGCCTGCTGGCAGGTGCCCCGCAATGCTGGGGGTGGGGGTGCAAGGGGACATGAGTTGGTGATCAGTAGTGCAAGGAGACATGTGCCTTTGCTGGGGGGCATGCCCATGTTGGGTGGGCTGCCTGCGGGACATGACCAGGGATGCAGGGTAGTTCCCTGTGGTGTGGGCTGCCTGCAGGGGCCGTGGAGGGTGTACAGGGGACACCTGGGAGGACCCACACTGCCAAATCACATGTAGGACTCCCCGGCACCCCTGAAATACACGTATCCTGCTGAAATCGCGTGTGAAAATTCTCGCGCACCCCTGAAATACACGTACCCTGCTGAAATTGCATGTGAAAATTCTCGCGCACCCTTGAAATACACGTACCCTGCTGAAATTGCGTGTGAAAATTCTCGCGCACCCCTGAAATACACGCGCACAGGCCAATCGCTTGTGAAACTTCTCGCGCACCTCTGGAATACATGCGCCCAGGCCAATTGCGTGTGGAACTTCTCGCGCACCTCTGAAATACACGCGCCGAGGCCAATCGCGTGTGGAACCTCTCGCGCACCTCTGAAATACACGCGCCCAGGCCAATCGTGTGTGGAACTTCTCGCGCACCCCTGAAATACACGCACACGCTCCCCCAGGCCCGATCGCGTGTGGAACTTCTCGCGCACCTCTGAAATACACGCGCCCAGGTCAATCGCGTGTGGAACTTCTCACGCACCTCTGAAATACACGCACACGCTCACCCAGGCCCGATCGCATGTGGAACTTCTTGCGCACCTCTGAAATACACGCACACGCTCCCCCAGGCCCGATCACGTGTGGAACTTCTCGCGCACCCCTGAAATACACGCGCACAGGCCAATTGCATGTGAAACTTCTCGCGCACCTCTGGAATACACGCGCCCAGGCCAATCGCGTGTGGAACTTTTCGCGCACCTCTGAAATACACGCACCCAGGCCATTTCCGTGTGGAACTTCTCGCGCACCCCTGAAATACACGCACACGCTCCCCCAGGCCCGATCGCGTGTGGAACTTCTCGCGCACCTCTGAAATACACGTGCCCAGGCCAATCGCGTGTGGAACTTCTCGCGCACCCCTGAAATACACGCACACGCTCCCCCAGGCCCGATCGCATGTGGAACTTCTCACGCACCTCTGGAATACACGCGCCCAGGCCAATCACGTGTGGAACTTCTCGCGCACCCCTGAAATACACGCACACGCTCCCCCAGGCCCGATCGCGTGTGGAACTTCTCGCGCACCTCTGGAATACACGCGCCCAGGCCAATCGCGTGTGGAACTTCTCGCGCACCCCTGAAATACACGCACCCAGCCCGTTCGCGTGTGAAACTTCTCATGCACCTCTGAAATACACGCACACGCTCCCTCAGGCCAGATCGTGTGTGAGACTTCTTGTGCACGCGTGTTCCCGAAACCCGTAATACACGTTCCCCGCTTTGCGTTTGCTGTTTGCCAGTCCGGTAAACTGGTACAGGGTTGGCGCAGCCCTTTGCGATGGTTTTGCGATCTTGATGGCTTTTCCTTGCGCAAGGGCGTTCTTGGGGGCGTAACTGGCGATGCTGCAGGGTCGCTGCGCCACTCTGCGCCACGTCTGCTTTTGGAGGCGAGAATCCATGAATATGCTGTGCACGGAAATTGATTTTATCGCACGCGGCTGGCGCAGACATTCGCACGGGCACGCTGTGCGCCAGTCGCGTGCAACACTTTTGTGAGGAATTACATGAATCGGCCTGTTAATTTTGTCATTTATTAGTATTTTTTAAGTTTCCGTTTGATCATTAATATCTGATCAATATTATTTTATTTGGTCACTGAAGCATTTTACATGAATGTACTAACTTTCTTTTACTTCAGCTTGAATATTTATATTACTGATAATAGTATGTTTGTCACTGTGGTATTTTTTCATTAACTACTGCAATCTATTTTATTCAGCTTGATTACTATTATTTCTGATCAATATTATTATGTTTTTTGTCACGGGTATATTGATGCATAACTACAATTTCTTATTATTTCTGATCAAAACTAGTTCATGCGTGTGTGGTATCTTGGTTGAGGTGGGGCCAGGTGTGAAAGGTACCTTAGTGCAAGATGGGCCCAGATCAGGACAGAGGAGCATCAAGAGAGACTTTGCAAGCCCAGCGCCTCAATTCAGGATAGAGATGCCAACTAACCAATTCTACTAACAATTTCCACCTCTGCACACACCTCTCAAACAACAAACCAAACACAACCACAAACCAACAGCACAACAAACCGCACAAACTGTGCTACACTGCAACAACAAAACAAAAACACACATAGACCTCCCCAACAGTACACGACGACTACTGGCTCCAAACACCCCAGGCCCAGCAAACGGACCCACCGAGCTGAGGCCGTCAACAGCACATCACTGCTCTCTTGCAGTTTTCCTGCTTCCTCCCACTAACTGACCCTCCCTTCCTCTTTCAGAGCCGCCAGTGCGCCAGGGGACCACTCCGGTGGTGACAGTGCGTGGTACAAATGTCCTGTAACATTAACCTTAACATTAACATATCTTTCACAAATTACTGCCATAGCATTTTTAGTCACCATGATTAATTTTATTTCTGGTCAATATTATTTTTTTCACTGTGGATTGTTCATTAATTACTAAAAGAACGGTACTCACTTTGATTATTATTATTTCTGATCTATACTTTTTTGTTTGTTCACTTTGATTATTTATATTATTTGTGATCTATACTATTTTCTTTGGTCACTTTGATTATTATTTGTGATTAGTCTTTTTTGTCAAGGTTGTTTTTGTTCACTTTGGTTAGTATTATTGCTGGTCTCCTGATCAAACATTTCTTGTCACTGAATTCTTCATGAATTACTCCAACTTTTGATAACCTGCATTATTAGAAATTCTGATCAATATTGTTTTGTCATGTTTGGATTTTTCATTAATTACTATAGGTTAGTTAGTAACATTGATTATTATTTCTGATCAATATTATTTGTGGTCACTATTGTATTATTTATGAATTACTACTACTGCATTTGTATTCACCTTGCTTATTGATTTTTGTCACTGTGTATATTTCATCAATTAATAAAACACTTAACATCCCTTGATCATTCTTATTTCTGATCAATTATATGTTTAGTCACACTGATATTTCCATGAATTATAAAAATGTTTCGTGTGCACCTTGATTATCAATATTTTTTTTCAATGTGGTATTTTTTATGAATTTTATATTCGTGGTAATGCTTACCTGGGCCTTCCACAGGAGTGCTGTGCAGTCCCTCAGTACCCAACCACAGTTTTACTCCTCTCAGTTAAAGTAGTACAAGAGGGAATGGAACCGCTGAGGGATGGTCTGGACAGTGGTGAGTGGTGATGGGGAGCGTTGTCAAGTCCTGCCTCTTGTGTGTCAAGTGTCTTGGAAAGTGTGCAAGAGAATAATGGCTGATACTTATCTCTCTTCCTTTCTGAAGCCTCTAAGGCCCTCACTTGCCTGCTCTTCCCTGTACCTGTGGTATTTTAAGCTGGAAGTGATGAGGCGATCATCCAGAATTGTAGTTTACTCAGAAGCAACTCAGTCCGGGTGTGCAGGCTTCAGCCAATATCCATGGGCACGGTTAAACCGCTTTATACATTAGGTCCACAATGTCCAATGTTCAAGACAGGATTTCATGAGTAAATAGTATCAACAGCAGGTTGCACAAATCAGGTACCAAAAAATCTAAGGTTGAACCACTGTGACTTATTTTAGCACTTTTCTTCAATGTGCAAGAAATATCAATTGCCCTCAATCTGGTCTAAGGTCATGAACATTCACAATGTAATCCATTATTCAGATCATTCATGGCATTGAGTGGGAACACTTGGCACATCAAAACAAACAAAACACTAAAGGGACTTTTACATCAAGTTAAGCAGAAACAATGTTATGGCTGATCAGTTCCCACGGTTTAAAATAGACAGTGTACCTTGGCCCTGTTGTGTAACTGACAAGCGTTTCAATGCCGAGCCGGGTGAAAGGGTAATAAGTGTCACTCTCAGGTCGCTTATGGCTGTAATTCTAAGGCGAAGGGCAGTTGCAGACGGCAATATAGTTCTGAATTCACCCCCTCCACCCCGCCCCCCTCCCACTCTCCCAATCTTCCTGGAGGATTCTTGTGTCTCTTGGGAAACTCTAAAACAAATCAAAAGTTAGAAATGTTGAAAAAAGATGTTCTTGTGGAGTGTAAGTGCTATATGGTGTGCCTATATTAAAATTCTAATGTAGAAAATGTATGTACATTTTGATTATGTTCTAGGAAACCAGATCCGATGTAAACAAAGGGTACCTCAATTAGTGATTGTAGGTATCAGTGGCTCTGAATAGGGTTACTGGTTGATATACAGTTATAATCTTGCCTTAGGTTCACATAAGCGGTTACTTTAGCAATATTCAGATCCAACAACGATTAATTGGTGTAATTGAATGCATGAAGACTTAGAACATAGAGTTCATCAGGAAAAGGAAATCAGGTCAGCAATAGATCTTAGAGGTCAGGTAAGTAATCTGTACTACAGCGTTCCCAGATGAGGGCTTGTGATGTTTGAGGGTTGAGAAGATTCGAACAGTCTCACTGTGATCCTTTCCCCCTTTCTTTCTCTAAAGTCTATCTCTTTCCATTATTCTGTCTCAGAGTCTTTATCACTCATAGGCCCTCATTCCGAGTTCGGTGGTAGTCATGGTGCTATTTGCGCCATGACTGCCACCAATAACGGGACCGTGTCCAGTTTGGTGCAATGGGGACTTACTGGTCTAGTCCGACCTTGGCGGGACCGGTAAATCCCCATTGCACCAACCATTCCCCATTCCCATTTGATCCCCAATAGGGCTCAATGGGAATGGGGAGGGCACAAATAACGGGCTCGCGAATGTCAAGCCCGTTATTTGCACCCTGGTCCCTTCCCGTGTCCCGTCCACAACGGCTGGTCAGACCAGCCGTTAAAGGAGGGACCCGCTAAGGGACTTTGTTGTAGGGTGGTAAAGGATTACCGGCACCGGGCTCCTTACCGGTGCCCGGTATCCCTTACCGCCCACCTCGTAATGAGGCCCATAGTGTTCTTTTTTCTCTTGTTCTAGGTCCAAGGGGGTGCTAGCGTGGCCAAGCGACATCCTGAAGTCGGTCTGGAGGGAGGAGAGACACGCAAAGGTAAGCTTTCCCAAATCTCACTGAAGGCTAAAGTTCGAAGGGGCTGGAGACATGGCCTCTTATACCCCCGAACTCAAAATGGCACTGCCATCGAAATCCTTTGAGATCTTGTAGGATTACTGGAGAACCCCACGAGATCTCCTAAAAACAGTGTCTGAACGCCTCCGGGCATTTCTGGTTCAACCCCTTGCCCCATAGCCGCTCCCAATGGGCCCTTTTTGGAACCAGGCCCCGAAACTGGCAATGGCCCTACAACCTTGCGCCCTAATGGACCCTGTGTTAATAGCTCCATGGGTGCCCCACACATTCTGGCAAGATCCTGACTGTACTCCCACCAAGGCACCTCCCCCTGTGCTTGGTTTCCCTGGATTGTGGCGATGAAATTGTCTGATCAAGTGAGGAGCAGGCATTCCTGTGACTGGTTCCCAGGCAGGATATTCGGGTCTGAGATCCACCCAGTTCAATAAGTAGAATAGCCTGACCCTAATACTCTGTGAATCCAAAACTGCTTTTCCTTCAAACTCAGGTTCTCCGTTAATGACTTCTGGGGGTGGTGGTGTCTTCCCAGATATGATGATGGGGTGAGCTGGATTGACAGAGATAGATGGAAGACTGGGTGAACTCTGAGAGTGAGAAATAGTCCGGATCATAGCACCCCTTGGCCTACCAGGGATACAACCGGGTATGCTCCCAAGAATCGTTTATCATTAGCTTTATCAACACAAGCTGGCAGCTCCCAAGGATGCAACAACCTTGGGTTGGATTGATATTGCTGTGTCTGAAGTAGCACTGCCTCATAAGACAATGCCGACTTGCTCTTATGAAGAAGGAAACAAGGGTTCCATCTTTTGTGCATAGCTACGGGGAATCGCTGTGGGGCTCTGATCTGCAGGTGAATTGACCGCTGGGCGGCACTCGGCGTATTATCCGTAAAGTAAAAGTCTAAGCTGTCCTTTATGAAGTTGGCTGCTTTTCTTGGGGATTTGTTACAAAGTTGCCCAATTATGCAAATGAAGATGCCTGCATGAAAACAGCAGCTAATTAGCTCAATAGCACCTTAGATATTGCCGTTAAGCGTATGTCTACAGCCTTCCTCCATCTTGGCCTCCTTTCATGGTCAGGAGAGTCACAGTGAACTGGTATGTGCACATAGGTCCCTGTATGCAGCTGTTGGTTGTGTAATCAGGGGGTTTGCCAAATAGCGTGGTTCTGGGACAAATCACTTTCCAGGGTTAACAAATCTGCCTAAAAGGAAGTGTTTCAATATGGCACAAAAATACCAGTGATTTGTTTCCCAAAACGTGTTTTAATGGTATACAAATCCACATGGTAGCTGGTGAGATAGCTCAGTGGGTTGAGCGCTAGCAACTGTGATCTGTGATTGATCTGCTGGTTGCCGGTTCAAATCCCAGCAAGACTGACTGAGCCCTTTTATCTTTCCGGGGTCGATAAAGTGAATACCAATTTCGATTGGATAATAAAAATGTATGTAAACATGTTTAATGTAACACGCTTTGGATAAAAGCGGTATGTGAATAACAAGTTACTGATAGTAACTTACAGGCCGATTCATGGAATAATTAGCGCGGCGCAAGTGGCCAAAAACGTGCGAATCGCAGTGGAATAGCGAAAATCGCAGTGCAAGTGCGAAAATCGCACGAAAAGCAGCGCACATCGATTCATGGAAGGCCGTGCACGAGAAAACCATCGGATGTGCGATAAAAAAGTGCGCGGCACACGTTGGCGCACAGGCCATCTAACTGCGTGCGCCAGGTCACAGCGAAAATCACACAGGCCACAGCGAAAATCGCACATAGCGCGGCGCACGCAACAAAAGTAGGCGGAACACGGGGCGTAACACTCGGAATGGGGAACAACTTGCCAAAATGTGGGCGTCACGGGGGAAGTACAGGGCACAAGTGCGCGGAACGCCCACACGCTCGCCTACAACACGTATTCATGGAATAGAATAGGGCAAAAAAGCGCACGCTCAAACCAGCGCACAGGCACAAACACGACCGCCACAAGAAAGCAGGCGGTAGCGTCTCTGCGCCTGTGAGAAATGTGCGCCAAAAGGTGCGCCAACAAATAGCACCTATATACTGCCATGATGAATGTCCTATACTGTGGCCCTCCAGGACAAATGACGTGCAAAGGGGTACCCACAAACACGGACACCCGCTGACAAAAAATACGTGTGCGTGTATACCGTGGTGCGCGGGAAGTCTCACACGCGATTTGGCAGGGCATGTGAATTCCAGGGGTTTGCGGGAAGTTCCACACGCGATTTGTCAGGGTACGTGGATTACAGGGGTGCGCGGGAAGTTCCACACGCGATTTGGCCGTGTACGTGGATTTCAGGGGTGCGCAGGAAGTTCCACACGCGATTCGGCCGTGTACGTGGATTTCAGGGGTGCGCGGGAAGTTCCACACGCGATTTGGCAGGGTACGTGGATTTCAGGGGTGCGCGGGAAGTTCCACACGCGATTTGTCAGGGTACGTGGATTTCAGGGGTGCGCGGGAAGTTCCACACGGGATTTGGCTGGGCACGTGTATGACAGGGGTACGCAGGAAATTCTACACAAGATTTGGCTGTGTGCTCCCAGGTATTCCCTGTACACCCTCCACGGCCCCTGCAGGCAGCACACACCACAGGGGACTACCCTGCACACCTGCTCATGTCACCCAGCACCCCCACCCCCCAGCATCCAGGGGCACCCTCCACCAGGCCCCCACTCATGTCTCCCACCACCCCCACCCCCCAGCATCCAGGGGCACACTCCACCAGGCCCCCACTCATGTCTCCCACCACCCCCACCCCCCAGCATCCAGGGGCACCCTCCACCAGGCCCCCACTCATGTCTCCCACCACCCCCACCCCCCAGCCACCATGGCCAGCCCCCACCAGGCCCCCACTCATGTCCCCTATCACCCCCACCCCCCAGCAGTGCAGGGGCACCCTCCACCAGGCCCCCACTCATGTCTCCCACCACCCCCACCCCCCAGCCACCAGGGGCACCCTCCACCAGGCCCCCACTCATGTCTCCCACCACCCCCACCCCCCAGCCACCAGGGGCAGCCTCCACCAGGCCCCCACTCATGTCTCCCACCACCCCCACCCCCCAGCAGTGCAGGGGCACCCTCCACCAGGCCCCCACCCATGTCCCCTATCACCCCCACCCCCCAGCAGTGCAGGGGCACCCTCCACCAGGCCCCCACTCATGTCTCCCACCACCCCCACCCCCCAGCATCCAGGGGCACCCTCCACCAGGCCCCCACTCATGTCTCCCACCACCCCCCAGCATCCAGGGGCACCCTCCACCAGGCCCCCACTCATGTCCCCCTGCACCCCCACCCCCCAGCATCCAGGGGCATCCTCCACCAGGCCCCCACTCATGTCCCCTATCACCCCCACCCCCCCGCCACCAGGGGCAGCCTCCACCAGGCCCCCACCCATGTCTCCCACCACCCCCACCCCCCAGCCACCAGGGGCAGTGTCCGTCGACTCCAAATCATAAGAAAAAACAAAGGAAACCTAAAACTAAAGAACTATATACAAAGGCGGCGGGCAAGCCCAGCGGCTCACTCCGTGGTGTTCCGGGCCAGGGCATCATCGAACTCCTGTTCGATGTCCCGGAGGCGGTCCTGTTCCATGGCCCCGAGGGTCCGCAGGGACGACGCCGTGTCCTCCTCCAACCCCCTGCGGATTGCCTCGAGGCACTCGGCCCGCCTCAGGGCCTTCCGCATGGAGTTCTCCGCCCTGACCATTGTGAGCCGCGCCTCTTCCGCCCGCCGCCGCTCCGCACCTATCTGCTGGCCCAACCGCTGCCACACAGAAGACACACCCCGTCCTGGGTCAACCTGCCCTCCGGCTGATGCCTGCCCCTCCGATGTTGAAGGCCCGGAGCCTTCATGGCTCCCACCACGTTGCTGCTGCTGCTGTGCCTCTGCCCGTGCACTGCCTCCTGCTGCCTGCACATCCTCCGCCGGCTGGGGTGCAGTTGTTGATGTGGCCACCCCTGCTGGACGTCCGACTCCGGACTGTGGCAGGGATGCCTCCTCCACCAGCCTGGCCGCACCGTCAGAGGCAGCTCCACAGGGCACCCAGGTGACTGATGGGTGGGAAGATGGCACAGAGGACGACTGGCGCATAGGGGGTCCAGTTGAGGAGGGGGTCGGAGCAAGCCCCATCAGACGGAGCAATCCGGCCTGGGTGACCTGTCCCAGCAGGCTGACGTGGTCAACGAGCCATTCGAGATGATGTGCAGTCTCTCCATGAAAAGACTGCAGGTCACCTCGCATGGCCCGTTGACGCAACGCCACACCAGCCAGGACAGGCTCAACCCGGACCTGGATAGCCACGTCCGCAGGCAGAGGAAGGCCAGTTGACGTCAGCTCATCCCCTGCCTACAAACGGGTCTGGACGTAGGCATCCCTGCTGGTGCAAGATGATGCAGGGACAGGATCGGGGACAGGATTGCACACAGGCACCTCCGCGGCGGCCTGTGCTGCCTCCTGTCCCTGGTCCTGCACTGCACCACTAGCACCAGTGGGATCCCCACCTCCAGACCCCGTCTCTGGTGCTTGCACGGCCTCCTCCTCCACCAAACCCCCCACCAACCTGGATGACTCTGTGCCATCTTCCCCTGTTGGGCCCTGTGGGGTCCCAGCTGCCCCTTCTGCTGCCGAGGAGTCCAACTCCAACCTCCGCCTCTTGGACCTCCCCCCGGCAGCTGCGGCCTGGGACGCGGCACCGGACTCCTCACTCCCCGACGAGATGACAACACGGGAGGGGAGCCGGGCCTTGCGTCTCCGGCTGGCGGTGGGATCCCCGCCGCTGTGCTCCACAGCACCTTCTACGCCCTCTTCATCAGTTGACGCTGCAGACAGGGAGAAACAAAACACAGGCATCAGGGCACTGTACAATGGACACATACACACATGACAGTTGCACATGAGTGGCATTGGCAAACCTCAGACATGTCATCACAATCCCCAACACACATGTCATTACAACTCGCACACATGAGCCATACCACAGCCATATCGCAACTGCCACCACCATCCCTACACATACAACTGCATGAGCAGCCAAAGGTGAGCCAGACATCACATGCAACACAGGAAGTGCACCACACATGTACACACACCACCACACTTGCATGCATGTGTACACCTCTGCCAAGTGTCGCACTGTTCAGACGGGCATCCATGTCACATCTGCCAATCAGGCTTCCACATACCACTGTCACATGCATCCATGTTGCATCACTGTTGCACCCTTGTCAAATACACACACATGCACATGTACACAGTGCTCATACATGCAGCCGAAAACAACATACATGCGTGACATCACTGTCATGATCTCTGCTTCCAAAAGGTCAGGGTTTTCCCAACTCCCTTGGAAGCAGATCCATAACCCAGGTTCCGAGTGCCAACCAGTCCCAATTGGGACCTTTTGGACCCAGTCCTGGCACCAGTGGCACCAGGCTCATAAATATGCCCAGTCCCAGCGCTGGAAGCGCCGGGCTCATAATGCTTGGGTGGACTTACCTGCAGCAGACCATGCTGCTTACTTGCCTGCCAGTTGAGCCTCTGATCCTCTTCTGTTTGGAACTACTTTTCCTGTTGGGTGGGGCAGGAGCCACTCCCTAGATTCAGAACACTGGAACTCTTCTGGAAAGCAGGAACTCTTTTCTTACCTAGGCGTGGCTGTGGAAGGAGACACCTAAGCACTACAGGAGGCTATTTAAACCACACCCGATGGATGAATCTTGCTTTGCGTTATTCTGCATCCTCTGCAGCAGAACGCTCATCGTGTCTTCTGCATCTGATCCTGGGCCTAAGGAAAAAGGCTTACCATCCTGAATCCAGTCTTCAGCAGCACCTATAAAGACAAGAAAGAACAGGTTAGCATTACGGTCTTCAGTGACAGCTCTTCACTTACCTGGTCCATCGGCTGTCACCAACACCTCGCGCTTCATTCCGGCATCTGAAAGACAAAGGCTTACCTACTCTTTGTGCGCTCCGGAGGTCTTCACACTGCATTCCGGCATCTGAAAGACAAAAGCTTACCAACTCTTCGCACGCTCCGGAGGCCTTCGGCGCTGCATCCCGCATCTGAAAGACAAAACAAGGTGCGTTTAAAGACATTGGGGAACTTTAATACTCACGTGCCATTACTCCTTTCCACATCTAACCCAGTGGGTATTCCGGCACCCTGCAGCCGCTCCGAACTTGTACCTGCAAAATAAAAAGACAGTTAGAGCGCATCGTGAAGCAGGCAACAAGCGCTTACTTACGTGCTTCCAGGCGCTTCTATTCATCACACGGGCTCCATCTTCAACTCACTTCAGCCCGTCATCCGCCATCGCCGGAACCCTGCAAAACAAGAAACATCATTACCAAAGACTTTAAAGACATTAGAATTACACGAAACTTACCGTTCGTGCAGTAAACGACGGACAGCAGTCCTCTGAAGTCAAGAGGCCTGCTCCCCTTATCCAGTGAAGAAACTGGTTACAGCACCCTGCCCCGAGGCAGATGGAGAGCACAGCGTTCACTTACCTAAGGTGAGAGCGTTAACCTTTGGGGTTCTACAGGAGAAGAGAAAGGGAAGAAGAGAGAGACATTCAATAACCCAGTTCCTTAATCCCATATTTTCTATCTGCAGACATCTTACCCTTCGAGTCAGACATACAGTGCACAGAGGTCCAGCCCAAAGAGCCAGCCGTGTGTTACACATCACCTTTGAAGATACGGTATACGCCCAGTCAAGACCGGCGCCTCTACGGGAATCAGGTGAGCGTTACAGAACGCAAAGCCTACCACAAAACTCCCGTCCAGGCGCTATGGAAACCTCGGATACCGACCAGCTAGCCCAGTTACTTGGGGAACTAAGGGCAGAAGTGCATGCAGCCCGTCAGGAAACGAACGCTCTAAGAAGGGAACTGATTATTTCCAAGGAGCGAACAGATGATCTCGCTAGACAATTGCGACAGTCACAAGCCGGACAGACCCCGTTACCCGCATCTGGGAGAAATCTTCCTTCTACATCCTCTATGAATCCAGTGCAGATCAACCTACCTGGGAATGTACCTCTGGCTCCGCCCGAACGATTTTCTGGTGACCCAAAGAGGTTTGCAGTATTTATCAATCAGTGCCGGTTGCATTTCTTATGCCGGCCAGCAGCCTTTCCAACTGATCAAGCTAAAGTAGCTTTCGTGCTTTCGTACCTTAGTGGCAATGCGGCAGACTGGTCGATCCCTCTAGTAAATCAAGATGATCCGGTCCTCCATGATTTTCAAGCTTTTCAGCTCAGTATGGAAAAACTGTTCGCAAGACATTCACAGGGGCAGGCCTTGGACAATGAGCTTCTTTCGTTGCGACAGGGTAATCAAGACCTTTTGGCTTATATTGCATATTTCAATAGACTAATAGTGGAAACTCAATGGCCTGAGGACAAAAGGATTACGCTGTTTTATAGAGGTCTACGTGGAGAGCTCAAAGATGTGTTAGCCCAAGTAGTGAATCCCCCACAAGATTGTTCGGACTATATAGACTTAGTCGTTCAGATAAATCACAGACTGCAGAACAGGAAGGCCGATCGTTCCAAGTTTGATGCTCGAGTATTTTCCAAACCGCCAACTCCTTCCAAAGGAGTAGACTCCGGGTAACCCATGCAAATAGGGGGTCTGAAAGGTCCTCTAACACAAAAGGAGCGGGAAAGGAGAAAACAATTGCAATTATGCCTCTATTGCGGAAACTCAGGGCACTTTCTTCGAGACTGTCCGGTGAAACCTGCCAAGAAGGCAGTAGGAGCTGCAGTTACCAAAGTTACAAACTCTGAGCAGGGAAACGACCTCGCCCGACAAGAATAGAGGTCCTCTTGCCGAGCGTGAAAACCAGTTCCGTGACCTCGCATTTCGTGATACCTATGGTCCTCATTAGCCCTGATAATCCAGATCGATTACATGCAATTGAAGCTTACGTCGACAGCGGTGCCATCGGCAATTATGTGGATCATGAAATGGTTTTGAGGATGAATGTAACTCTTTGTCCCAAGGCTGTAAAGGACGTCATTACTACAGTGGATGGTACGGAGATAGCCTCCGGGCCAGTAACGCATACCACTCAAGAGGTGACACTAGTAAGTCAAGATGGACACCATGAGAAGATCGTGTTCGATGTGATCAAGGCCCCTCAGTTTCAGATTATTCTAGGAATACCTTGGTTAGAGAAACACAATCCTCTGATCGATTGGCGAGCAAGAACGGTCCAGTTTCCAGAATGTGTCTCTACTTGTCACCCTCCACCTGGTGTTGCACTGGCAGCAATTTCTTCAGAGACTCCCCAGTTACCTCCCGAATACCTAGAATACCAAGATGTTTTCCGGAAGGATCAGGCTAACTCTCTACCTCCTCATAGGTCTTATGACTGCCAGATAGACCTGATACCTGGATCTACTCCTCCTTGTAGTAGAATTTATGCCCTCACCGAGCTTGAGAACCTTCACCTTCGACAATACCTGGATCAATACCTGGCAAATGGGTTTATTCGTCCTTCCAAGTCCCCTGCTTCTTCAGCTTTGTTCTTCGTTCCAAAAAAGGAAGGAGACCTTAGAACTTGTATAGATTATCGCTCCCTGAACCAGATCACCGTTAAGAATAGATATCCGTTACCTTTGATCCCTGAACTCCTGGACCAAGTCAGAAAGCATGCATATATAGAAAGCTGGATCTTAGAGGAGCTTACCACTTGGTACGAGTAAAAGAGGGCGATGAATGGAAGACGGCCTTCTGCACCAAGTATGGGCTATTTGAATATCAGGTCATGCCCTTCGGACTTTGCAATGCCCCGGCCGCCTTTCAATATTTTATGAACGATGTCCTCAGAGAGCTCATAGATGTGTATGTTGTTGTTTACATTGACGACATCCTCGTTTATTCTTCATCGGAATCTGAACATCGGAAACACGTGAAAATGGTCCTCGAAAGATTGCGTCAACACAAACTTTTCGCTAAGTTGGAAAAATGTGTTTTCAACGTGACTGAAGTTGAATTCTTGGGATTCATATTATCACCTGGCGGAGTGCGTATGGATTCAAAGAAGGTCGATGCAGTTCTCAAATGGCCATCACCATCCTACGTAAAAGGTGTGCAAAGCATGTTAGGCTTCGCTAACTTTTACCGCAGGTTTATCCCCGAATTCTCTCGAATAGTCCAGCCCATCACTGCCTTGTTAAAGAAAAACAAACGTTTTGAATGGTCTACCGAGGCGGAACAAGCTTTCCAGGATTTGAAGACTAAATTTATCTCTGCACCAATCTTCAAACACCCTCGCCCCGAACTCCCCTACATCGTGGAAACTGATGCTTCAAGCCTTGCCATGGGGGCAGTTCTATCACAAAAGGACCCGGTAACCAATCAGTTGCATCCAGTGGCATTTTGGTCCCGCAAATTCTCGCCTCCTGAAATCAATTACACGATTACTGACAAGGAACTTCTGGCTATCAAGTCTGCCTTTAAGGCTTGGCGGCATTATCTGCTGGGGGCCCGACACACCGTTACTGTGATTACGGATCACCGAAACCTGCAATATTTGAAAACCGCAAAAGCCCAATCCTCTAGACAACTCCGTTGGGCATTATTCTTTGCCGAGTTTGACTTCATAATTACCTATCGACCTGGTACAAAGAACGGTAAAGCTGATGCCCTTTCTCGGATGGGAGTGGAAGAACACTTGATCAACCCTAAACCTGTACCAATCATTCCCGAACAAAGAATTCTGGGTGTAATCGCCACAGAATCCATAGAGGAAGTTAAGGATAAAGCCAGGCAACTTGTAACTCCAGCAGACATACAGAATTGGCATCTGCAGGGAAAGGACTTTGCAGTAAAGGACAACTTATTGTATTTCCAAGAACGATTATACCTACCCAGCACAGATTTACAGAAAAAAGTAATCTCTTGTTATCACGATTCTTTAATGGAAGGACATCCCGGTATGGCCAAGACCTCAGAAAAGATCAAGCGCTACTTCTGGTGGCCGTCTTGGAAAAAAGATATCAGAGACTTTATAATGTCCTGTGGAGTATGCGCCCAAAACAAGAGTCAAAAGGAAAGACCAGCAGGCCTCTTACGCCCTATTGACATCCCACCTCGCCCTTGGCATACGCTTTCTATGGACTTCATCACCGATCTACCTCCATGCTCCGGATACAATACGATTCTAGTAATCGTGGACTTATTCTCCAAGATGGCGCATTTCATTCCGCTCAAAGGCTTGCCAACAGCAGCAACTCTGGCCCGAGAATTTCTCGAAAACATCGTCCGACTGCACGGTTTTCCTTCGGTTCTAATTCCGGATCGAGGTAGTCAATTTATTTCTCATTTTTGGCGAAGTTGCTGTCGGTCGGCTCAAATTGATGTGAGACTATCGACCAGTCACCACCCTCAGACCGACGGACAAACCGAGAGGACCAATCAAACTCTGGAACAGTATTTACGCTGCATGCTGCAACAAACTGAAAAAACTTGGAAAGACATCCTTTGGATAGCCGAATATGCCTACAATAACTCTGTCCATTAGGGAACTGGGAAAACCCCGTTTTTTCTTTTCTACGGCAGTCACCCTCGAACCTCGGAGTTGGATCCCCTCCAAGATCTTGAAACACCAGCAGTAGACTACCTGCATTCTACAATCACCCAAGCCTTTAAGGAAGCTGTTTCTCACCTAGAAAGGGCTAAAGAACAATACAAGAAAGGAGCAGATCGACATCGGAAGGAAGCCCCTCAATATCAAGTAGGGGATCAAGTCTGGTTATCCACCAAATATCTACTTCTAAAAGGGCCACGCACATTCAACCCAAGATACCTTGGTCCCTATTCCATCATTACCATAGTAAACCCAGTAGCGGTCAAGTTGGACTTGCCCCCGCACATGAAGATACATCCGGTCTTCCACGTCTCTCTATTAAAACCCGTGCAACCTCAAACCCGACTAACTAAATCTCCAAAACCTATCCTAGTTGATGGAGAACTCGAGTTTGAAGTCAAAAGCATTCTGGACTCCAAGATCTCCAAATCTAAACTATTTTACCTAATTGACTGGAAAGGCTACGGCCCCCAAGAGAGATCCTGGGAACCTGCTGAATATGTCCACGCTCCTCGCCTAATCAAAAGATTTCACCGAACATTTCCTGACAAGCCAAAACCCCCGGAGAAGCCCGGTTTGGGAGGGGCCTTGAGGGGGGGTACTGTCATGATCTCTGCTTCCAAAAGGTCAGGGTTTTCCCAACTCCCTTGGAGGCAGATCCATAACCCAGGTTCCGAGTGCCAACCAGTCCCAATTGGGACCTTTTGGACCCAGTCCTGGCGCCAGTGGCACCAGGCTCATAAATATGCCCAGTCCCAGCGCTGGAAGCGCCGGGCTCATAATGCTTGGGTGGACTTACCTGCAGCAGACCATGCTGCTTACTTGCCTGCCAGTTGAGCCTCTGATCCTCTTCTGTTTGGAACTACTTTTCCTGTTGGGTGGGGCAGGAGCCACTCCCTAGATTCAGAACACTGGAACTCTTCTGGAAAGCAGGAACTCTTTTCTTACCTAGGCGTGGCTGTGGAAGGAGACACCTAAGCACTACAGGAGGCTATTTAAACCACACCCGATGGATGAATCTTGCTTTGCGTTATTCTGCATCCTCTGCAGCAGAACGCTCATCGTGTCTTCTGCATCTGATCCTGGGCCTAAGGAAAAAGGCTTACCATCCTGAATCCAGTCTTCAGCAACACCTATAAAGACAAGAAAGAACAGGTTAGCATTACGGTCTTCAGTGACAGCTCTTCACTTACCTGGTCCATCGGCTGTCACCAACGCCTCGCGCTTCATTCCGGCATCTGAAAGACAAAGGCTTACCTACTCTTCGTGCGCTCCGGAGGTCTTCACACTGCATTCCGGCATCTGAAAGACAAAAGCTTACCAACTCTTCGCACGCTCCGGAGGCCTTCGGCGCTGCATCCCGCATCTGAAAGACAAAACAAGGTGCGTTTAAAGACATTGGGGAACTTTAATACTCACGTGCCATTACTCCTTTCCACATCTAACCCAGTGGGTATTCCGGCACCCTGCAGCCGCTCCGAACTTGTACCTGCAAAATAAAAAGACAGTTAGAGCGCATCGTGAAGCAGGCAACAAGCGCTTACTTACGTGCTTCCAGGCGCTTCTATTCATCACACGGGCTCCATCTTCAACTCACTTCAGCCCGTCATCCGCCATCGCCGGAACCCTGCAAAACAAGAAACATCATTACTAAAGACTTTAAAGACATTAGAATTACTCGAAACTTACAGTTCGTGCAGTAAACGACGGACAGCAGTCCTCTGAAGTCAAGAGGCCTGCTCCCCTTATCCAGTGAAGAAACTGGTTACAGCACCCTGCCCCGAGGCAGATGGAGAGCACGGCGTTCACTTACCTAAGGTGAGAGCGTTAACCTTTGGGGTTCTACAGGAGAAGAGAAAGGGAAGAAGAGAGAGACATTCAATAACCCAGTTCCTTAATCCCATATTTTCTATCTGCAGACATCTTACCCTTCGAGTCAGACATACAGTGCACAGAGGTCCAGCCCAAAGAGCCAGCCGTGTGTTACACATCACCTTTGAAGATACGGTATACGCCCAGTCAAGACCGGCGCCTCTACGGGAATCAGGTGAGCGTTACAATCACGGACATGTCTACTTACATACACATTCATCCAAACATGTGTGCACACACAACTGCATTTGGCATGCAAGCCTACACACACAAGCACCATCCATGTCTCACACATTACAGCTCTCGTATGTGTCAGCCCCACGGCCCTGTACACCCCCACCCATGCTCGACCCCATACAAACAGATGTGCAACCTGCACACTACCGAATAATCACCACACGCACTGCTCACAATCAGGATGCATGTACACTCACCGCTCGACTCCAGACGGGTCTGCTTCTCTAGGACCTGGACGTGGAGCGCTGGGGATATGCGTTCCAGGACCCTCATCTGTTCTTCCGACAAGTGGCCCCGGCGCCCCTTGGCATCCGCTGCCTTCAAGAGGCGCTGGGCCTTGTTCAGGGTCCTGGACCTGAAGTCCTCCCAGCGCTTCCTGACATGTTGTAAGTCCCGGACTGCCACCCCCTCCACGTTGATGGCAGTCACGATGTCAGTCCAGATCCGAGTCCGTCCTTCCTTGTCGGCGCGGGAACTTCCGAAGAGGGCATCATACTGCCCCAGGACTTGCTCCACCAGGACACCAACTTCGGTGGCACTGAAGCTGGTGCCCCTCTGCCTCTCTGGCCGGGGGTTGTCAGTGGTCCCAGATGGTGTTTGCCCCGACATGACAACCCCAGAGGCAGGAGTGGGTGGGCAACTGGGTCCTGGGGCTGGGCTGTGGAGCGATGGAATCCCAGTCGGGAGTCTTCGGTTCCAGCAGGGGTGGTCACAGCAACAGCACCCCTGGCTGATGTGCATGCAGCAAATGGCAGTGCACGTGGGCAGCAGGCAGTCAGGCAGCAGCAGATGGCAGGTGGGAGCGTGCTCGGGGCTCTGGGGGGCAGTAGTTCGGCCTTCTGGGCAGGAGCGTGGTCTTCCGTGTGCTTACGCGTGGCCAGCTTGATACGGAGTGATTTGGCACGTGAAAAATCCAACACGTCTGCGTGTAATTCGAGGAAAGGCCCTTAGCGCGTAAACGCGTCTCCAGCGTATGCGCGTCTATGAAGTCACGTGCACGTTGAATTGGGCACATGTTTGAAAATGTTGCGTGTGAAAAAAATGAAAGACACGTCCGAGTGTCAAAGCGTGTAATTGGTGGGAATGGGCCTAGCGCGTACACGCGGCAGTGACAAAGCGTGTAATTGGTGGAAATGGCCCTACACGCAGAAGTGACAAAGCGTGTAATTGGTGGAAATGGCCCTACACGCAGAAGTGACAAAGCGTGTAATTGGTGGAAATGGCCCTAGCGCGTACACGCCGCGTAAGTGACGCTGGACGTGTGGGCCTGTATAAAAGGTACGTGTAGAACACCATTTCCTTGTACGTGCTTTTCGTGGAGAGCGAGTGGGTGAATTCTGTACTTCTTGTCGTTTCACACGCGATTTACTTCACGGCGTTTCAAGTTCGTATTCCCTGTTACCTCTGACAGCTTTTTCTCTTTTTTCTCTTTTACTGGTTTACCTGGGCCTGTTCCCTCAAACAGTGTTCCCTTCTACTGTTGTCCTGTCTCCTCAGACAGCGTACAAATCTTCTTTTGGCGGGGGTGTTGCCAACCAAACGCGCTCCTTTTTCACGCTCTTTTACCTGGCAGACGGTGAGTCACGCACGTATCTAACATCTGTGCTTGCCCCGTGTGTAGCCTACCCCTTCAGAGGTCATTCTAGGCTGCGTGTGACACGCATACGTTCATTCTTGTGTTACTGGGTGCCACAGCGTAGTGCAGGTTTTTCTTTCTGCACACGTGGTCTAGGAGGGGTTGCGTGCACGTCATCTCCCTTTTTTGGGGCTCCTGTGCGTAGCGTGACCCGTCATCTTTCCCCAGGGGTTACATTCAGCCTTGCTAGAGCACTAGGGTACAATTACCATCTGGTACCCAACCCCTTTGACCCCCAATTGCCCAGGACAATAGTTTACAGCCACTGCCATACGCACATTAACATCAGTGCCATGGCTGGGAGGCGAGGATTCCGTAAAGGTGGCAAAGGAGGAAGAGCCACAAGTGGTGGCCGTGGTGGATCCGGTAGGGGACGTGGTCGTTACTTGCAGGGTGAGCCTGTCCCCCCATGTGTGGAGGACCAGTCAAGGGCACCCATAATCCCCCCCCCTCCCGTTGAGGCAGATGTGGCTGACACCATCCATGCTCATCCCTTGTTGGACCAGCCCATTGTGGCACCAGACCTGGCTGACTCCATGGCTGACTTCCAGGTCAGCAGGCCTATGACACGTGCGCTG
Source organism: Ambystoma mexicanum (assembly GCF_040938575.1). Lineage (NCBI taxonomy): Eukaryota > Metazoa > Chordata > Amphibia > Caudata > Ambystomatidae > Ambystoma > Ambystoma mexicanum. Next base: position 925,429,715 of record NC_090923.1, read on the forward strand.
GTGCATGTTGATGTCATCATGCCACGTGCATCTGGGGCAGCAAGGTCATCTGCTGCCCCAAGTAGGCAGGGCGGAGAGGCTGCAGGGGCAGCTGCGGCTCCATCCACCCCAGCTCTCACACACCCAGCCAGGACAGTGTCGGTCCTAGTCCATCCTGCTGACATTCCCCCTTACACCATTACACTTGAGCCAATGCCTGCACCAACTCACATGCTGAGTGTGCAATCCCACACTCCTGATACAGAGTCCACCAGGGCTCCTGCCCCTAGTGTCCAGAGCGGCGCAGGACACTCAGGATCACCACCACCTTCCAAGCGGAAGAGGAAGAGTGCTCGTCCGGCACAGGCTGATGCCCCAGACACGGCTACACAGTCCGGCCCGTCGAGGAAGCCCAGCTTCACGGATGACAAACTGAATGCACTTGTCGAGTATGTGTCCGCACATGATAACGAGATGGTCATTGTTGCAGGATCCAAGACCACACCTGCACAACGCCAGGCACACTGGCAGACCGTTGCGGACATCGTAAGTGCCCTTGGAATCATGAGGCGCACAGCCAATGATTGCTATAAGCGCTGGAATGACCTAAAGCGCAGGGCAAAGAGTAAGCTGGCCTCAAGTCATGCCGCAACTCTAGTGACTGGAGGTGGGTCTCCAGTAGTAGACATGGAACTCACTCCACATGAGTCAGTCGCTGGGACCTACGTCACGGAGGAACAGATCCAAGGGGTGGGAGATCTGCCTGATTACGAGGCATTGTCCGGTGAGTGCACATGCATGTGTGTGTCATCCATGTGCATGGTGTGTGTGTGAGGGCTTCTGTTTGTGTGCCAGGTGAGAGTGTGTGCGCCTGAGTCGTATGGGTCAGCCATGTGCTTCATGCAATACATCCTGCGCAGCTGCATTTGGCCATAGCAGTATCCCTTCTGCCAACAGTAGACATCTAGCCCAACTGCACGCCAGTTGCCCTTGAAGTGTCACCTTGCCACAACATTGTTGCTTGTTTTTCACTGTTCATTCAGGCAGATTGTTTGCATTCCACCACTTTTACTAGGCATTTCGCAGTCCTCTAGTCACATGTCTGACATGGCTATGGTAAAGTGGAGTGACTTTGTTACCTGGATATCATTTGTTCACACATGTCCCTGTGCAATTGGACCATTTTGGACTGGCAGCTCCAGGTGAAAAATCTGACCTGTTTGAATTAGAAAAGCTATTACATGCGGGAACTGGACTGAATGAATAGGTGCTGCCCTCCTCTCCATCTTCACTCAATAGCAATGGTACATGCCATCTCTGTGATGGCATGTGTGTTTCACCTGGCAATCACAGGCCAGTGTGTGATGCCACTGCCAGGCAGCATGCAGAAAATGTGTTCATCTTCCATCTTGGTGTCATCAGTGTGTGCCATTTGCCTGCCCTTCATATGCAGTGAGGGTGCATGCATGGGAGTGTTTTAGTCATGTGGGACATGTGTCAATCAAGTACTGGTTCTCTTGCTTCTCAGCCCTCATTGTGTGCCATGGTGCTAATGCCTGTTTCCATTTCTTTGTTTTTATGTCTTTGCAGGGGAAGACGCACCTGATACTGCTGGGGTTGTGGAGATGGTGCAGACACAGGAGGGGTCCGAGGGCCGACCAACCACCAGTGAGGGACGTGGTGTGGTGGTGGGTGAGAACCCACAAGTGCTGCAGGTCGTGCTCTCAAGGGGTGTCTCTGGCTGCACCTCCCCCGAGCTGTACTCAGGTGTTGATTCGGATGATGAGACCTACGTGCCGTCGCAGGTGAGTGTTCCAGGGAGGGATTCTGTTCTGTCCCACCCACCTGCACCAGGGTCAGAACCCTCAATGGGGATGTCAGTGTTGGCAGCTACGCCTTTGGTGGTTACGGATGCAGGGTCACACTCTGCGACATCTGATCCTGTTCCTGGGCCTGCAGCCTCAGGCAGTGCCGGCACAGCAAGGCGCAGTTCGCCTTGCCCCAGAGAGGTGTGGTGCCCGCCGACGTGGTGGCCGTACGCCACCTGGCAATACCGCATGGGAGCAATCCATTTACGGTATGGCAACCCAACAGGCAGCATCATCCGAGATGATGGCTCAGGCCATGGATAGGGTGGCCACTTCCATTGTCCCCCCTGAAAGGCTGATGGAGCGACTACAGCGGGCAACCGACTCCATCTGCCAGTCACACAGGGAGGACATGTTGGCGTCCAACAGGGACAGGCGGGCGGCACTGGCGACTCTGCAGGAGGCCATCTCCATAGAGTCCCAGGGGCGCAGGGAAGCCCTGAGGCAGGAGCTCCTTCACCTCAGGACGACTCTTGTTGAGCTTGAGGCTTCAACACACCAAAGGACAGAACAGCAGCTGGAGCGTCTCACCCGTACGCTCTCAGCTGAGATGCAGGCAACGAGGGCGGAGGTCCGGGCATCCCGTGAGTTGTTGCATGGGGACCTACGCACACTCATTCTCCAGAACGAGACCTACCACACCCGCATGCTTGCAGCCATGGAGGAGCAGACTAGTGCCTTGCGTGGGCTGCCTCCCATAGTGCAACCACCTCCGGATGCAGCTGCACAGGGTGATAATAGCGACAGCAGTGATACTCCCACAATAGGGTAGCCGTGTGGGCCATGAGCCCATGGAGGTGTTTTTTTTCCCCAGGATCCACACAGGTGGGTTTTGGTGTGCACCCTGTCCTCGGACCTCCTGGGTGGCCTCCCCAACCCCCCCGGGCCCATCAATGGCCATTTTTGATTTTATTTTATTTTTATTTTTATTTTTATTTTTATTTTTAATTTTATTTTTCCCAATTTTTTTGGGACAATTTGTTGCCTTCCGTGGTCCTGTGGGCATACGCTGCATTGTGGCTGGGCACATGCAGGCTTGTCATGTATTTGGTTCAGATGCTTGGGTTTGAGTCACACACACGCCTCCTGCTTCCCGTTTCCATGGGCTTGCAAAGGGTGTGCCCAAGTGACATTGACGTACATGGTGACATTGGACTCCCACTACATGTGTGGGTAGTCTAGTCAATACTGTGTATACATTCCTAGTGCATATTGTTGTTGTGTTGTACACTGCATGTTGCATTGATGTGTAACTCATCATCTGTGTCTACCTCCCAATTTGCAGGTCCCTTCCTCATGTCTACACAAGGCCCTCTAGTTTGGAGATGGGGTCCATGTTGGCAGCAGTGCACCTACTACTCTACATGGCGCCAACACTGCACAGTTGGTAGTGGTGGGAGTGCAGGCATTTCCAGGTGGTGAGACTACTAATTTATTACATTTGTGATGTCATGTTAATGGTAGTACCTGCTCAAGTTTGTTGTTGGTCCTGCATTACTGTGAGCATTTCAGGTGTTGCAAGTTTCAATTAGGGACACTGTACATTGTGACACTAGTGTCATGTTGTGGGGATTACTTTGTTTACCTGCAAATAGCATGACATGGCACGGTGTGTCGTGTGGCGGTGCTGGGGATGGGTTGGCTGACATGGCACTGTCCTCTTGTTGCATTTTGCAAGTGGGTATTCATTTTAGCTGCTTGAATGTGTTTCTTCACAAAACTGCATTGGTGGTGTCTGTGTGGGTAGGGATGCACACATTGTTACACTTCCAGGTGAACAATCTCAGGCTGATATGGGTTTCACGGTTGATTCTCCAGACATTCAGGATCAGTGTCAGGTTGAGTCATCATTGATTGTCAGATGGAATGTGCCAGGGCAGTGTGCACTCCACAGGGGTGTGATTTCTATGTGAAGTAATTAGCCACTAGCTGTGTACGGGCTGCCTCCCCCCGTGCCCTTTCCCCTCCCATGCGCAGCGGCTGTGCATGTGGTTGGGGATGTGGGGCCACCACCATGTCCACGGCCAGACCCCGGCGTGTTGCAACGTTGTGCAGGACACATGCTGCCACTATGATCCTGCACACTACTGGGGGAGCGTACAACAGCTGCCCGCCAGAACGGTCAAGGGAGCGAAAGCGTGACTTTAGCACTCCAAATGTGCGCTCCACTATGCCCCGGGTTGTAATGTGGGCTGTGTTATATCTTACCTGGGGTGGCGTGGTGGGGTTCCGAATTGGCGTCATCATGTGGGGGCTGAGAGGGTAGGCACTGTCCCCTGTGGAGGTGGTGATTGGTATCATTGGTGGGGTTGTGACCTTGCTCAGTATCTGACATGCATGCATGTGCAGTGGCATCCATACTCACCAAGCAGCCATGTATCGCCATGCCGCCCAGCTTCTAGATCCCGGCTTAGGGTGGACATTCGGTAAATGAAGCTGTCGTGGGTGGACCCGGGATAGTTGGCATATACTGAGGTGATGATTCCCTTGGCATTACATACTACCTGCACGTTGATGGAATGCCAGTGCTTGCGGTTCCTATAGATGTGCTCTGATGCCCTGGGGGGACGTAGAGCCACATGGGTGCAGTCGATGGCACCTAGCACTTTGGGGAATCGTGCCACACCGTAAAAATCCAGGGCGGCAGCATGCCTTTCTGCAGGTGTTCTTGGCAGGTATATGTGCCTGCGGACTGATTGGTGTGCAGTGATGATGTTCAAGACCTGGTGTAGGCAGCGTGACTGGGTGGCCTGTGATACCCCACCCACTATGGCACTTGTCCGCTGAAATGATCCAGTGGCTAAGAAGTGCAGTACATTGAGGACCTTCTCCAGGGGGCTGAGTGCTTGGGAGCACAGGGTGGGTGATGTGAGGTCATCCTCCCACTCACTTACCAGGTCAATTATTATGTGTGGTGGAAACCTGTACCTCCCATACACCTGGTCATCAGGCATCCTGAAAAGGCTGGTTCTGGGTGTGAATATTCTGGCCCTGACTATCCTCCTCCTCCTCCTTTGGTAGCCCACGCCCACTGCTGCTAGGAACGGTATGTTCATCCTGGGTCTGAGCTTGTTATTTTGTTAGCCGAAAATGTATGCGTTGCGCGTGTTGTAGGCGAGCGTGTGACCCGCGCACCTCTGAAATCCAGTACCCAGTCCAATAGCGTGTGGAAATTCCCGCGCACCCCGGGATACAGGTGCGCTGACGTACTTGCGTGTGTAAGTGCCCGCGCACCCCTGATATACACGTACATAGGCCAATCGCGTGTACGCGCACTTTTGTCCAATTACACGCGATGACACTCTGACGTGCTGTCCAATTACACGCGATGACACTCTGACGTGCAGTCTTTCCACGTGTGCTCTGTCATCACGTGCTGTGTGGGAAACACCCGTGCGGGTCACGTCACAGACGCGCTTACGCGCTGAGGGCCTTTGGTCCAATAGAATTGCGTATGCGTGCTGACGCGCTTACGCGCTAAGGGCCTTTCCTCGAATTTCACGCTGACTTGCAGGATTTTCACGTGCCAAATCACTCCGTATCAAGCTGGCCACGGGAAAACACACGGAAGACCACGCTCCTGCCCAGAAGGCCGAACTACTGCCCCCCAGAGCCCCGAGCACGCTCCCACCTGCCATCTGCTGCTGCCTGACTGCCTGCTGCCCACGTGCACTGCCATTTGCTGCCTGCACATCAGCCAGGGGTGCTGTTGCTGTGACCACCCCTGCTGGAACCGAAGACTCCCGACTGGGATTCCATCGCTCCACAGCCCAGCCCCAGGACCCAGTTGCCCACCCACTCCTGCCTATGGGGTTGTCATGTCGGGGCAAACACCATCTGGGACCACTGACAACCCCGGCCAGAGAGGCAGAGGGGCACCAGCTTCAGTGCCACCGAAGTTGGTGTCCTGGTGGAGCAAGTCCTGGGGCAGTATGATGCCCTCTTCGGAAGTTCCCGCGCCGACAAGGAAGGACGGACTCGGATCTGGACTGACATCGTGACTGCCATCAACGCGGAGGGGGTGGCAGTCCGGGACTTACAACATGTCAGGAAGCGCTGGGAGGACTTCAGGTCCAGGACCCTGAACAAGGCCCGGCGCCTCTTGAAGGCCTGCGGATGCCAAGGGGCGCCGGGGCCACTTGTCGGAAGAACAGATGAGGGTCCTGGAACGCATATCCCCAGCGCTCCACGTCCAGGTCCTAGAGAAGCAGACCCGCCTGGAGTCGAGCGGTGAGTGTACATGCATCCTGATTGTGAGCAGTGCGTGTGGTGATTATTCGGTAGTGTGCAGGTTGCACATCTGTTTGTATGGGGTCGAGTATGGGTGGGGGTGTACAGGGCCGTGGGGCTGACACATGCGAGGGCTGTAATGTGTGAGACATGGATGGTGCTTGTGTGTGTAGGCTTGCATGCCAAATGCAGTTGTGTGTGCACACATGTTTGGATGAATGTGTATGTAAGTAGACATGTCCGTGATGTCACGCATGTATGTTGTTTTCGGCTGCATGTATGAGCACTGTGTACATGTGCATGTGTGTGTATTTGACAAGGGTGCAACAGTGATGCAACATGGATGCATGTGACAGCGGTATGTGGAAGCCTGATTGGCAGATGTGACATGGATGCCCGTCTGAACAGTGCGACACTTGGCAGAGGTGTACACATGCATGCAAGTGTGGTGGTGTGTGTACATGTGTGGTGCACTTCCTGTGTTGCATGTGATGTCTGGCTCACCTTTGGCTGCTCATGCAGTTGTATGTGTAGGGATGGTGGTGGCAGTTGCGATATGGCTGTGGTATGGCTCATGTGTGCGAGTTGTAATGACATGTGTGTTGGGGATTGTGATGACATGTCTGAGGTTTGCCAATGCCACTCATGTGCAACTGTCATGTGTGTATGTGTCCATTGTACAGTGCCCTGATGCCTGTGTTTTGTTTCTCCCTGTCTGCAGCGTCAACTGATGAAGAGGGTGGAGAAGGTGCTGTGGAGCACAGCGGCGGGGATCCCACCGCCAGCCGGAGACGCAAGGCCCGGCTCCCCTCCCGTGTTGTCATCTCGTCGGGGAGTGAGGAGTCCGGTGCCGCGTCCCAGGCCGCAGCTGCCGGGGGGAGGTCCAAGAGGCGGAGGTTGGAGTTGGACTCCTCGGCAGCAGAAGGGGCAGCTGGGACCCCACAGGGCCCAACAGGGGAAGATGGCACGGAGTCATCCAGGTTGGTGGGGGGTTTGGTGGAGGAGGAGGCCGTGCAAGCACCAGAGACGGGGTCTGGAGGTGGGGATCCCACTGGTGCTAGTGGTGCAGTGCAGGACCAGGGACAGGAGGCAGCACAGGCCGCCGCGGAGGTGGCTGTGTGCAATCCTGTCCCCGATCCTGTCCCTGCATCATCTTTCACCAGCAGGGATGCCTACGTCCAGACCCGTTTTTACGCAGGGGATGAGCTGACGTCAACTGGCCTTCCTCTGCATGCGGACGTGGCTATCCAGGTCCGGGTTGAGCCTGTCCTGGCTGGTGTGGCGTTGCGTCAACGGGCCATGCGAGGTGACCTGCAGTCTTTTCATGGAGAGACTGCACGTCATCTCGAATGGCTCGTTGACCACGTCAGCCTGCTGGGACAGGTCACCCAGGCCGGATTCCTCCGTCTGATGGGGCTTGCTCCGACCCCCTCCTCAACTGGACCCCCTACGCGCCAGTCGTCCTCTGTGCCATCTTCCCACCCATCAGTCACCTGGGTGTCCTGTGGAGCTGCCTCTGACGGTGCGGCCAGGCTGGTGGAGGAGGCATCCCTGCCACAGTCGGGAGTCGGACGTCCAGCAGGGGTGGCCACATCAACAACTGCACCCCAGCCGGCGGAGGATGTGCAGGCAGCAGGAGGCAGTGCACGGGCAGAGGCACAGCAGCAGCAGCAACGTGGTGGGAGCCATGAAGGCTCGGGGCCTTCAACATCGGAGGGGTAGGCATCGGCCGGAGGGCAGGTTGACCAGGACGGGGTGTGTCTTCTGTGTGGCAGCGGTTGGGCCAGCAGATAGGTGCGGAGCGGCGGCAGGCGGAAGAGGCGCGGCTCACAATGGTCAGGGCGGAGAACTCCATGCGGAGGGCCCTGAGGCGGGCCGAGTGCCTCGAGGCAATCCGCAGGGGGTTGGAGGAGGACACAGCGTCGTCCCTGCGGACTCTCGGGGCCATGGAACAGGACCGCCTCCGGGACATCGAACAGGAGTTCGATGATGCCCTGGCCCGGAACACCACGGAGTGAGCCGCTGGACTTGCCCGCCGCCTTTGTATATAGTTCTTTAGTTTTAGGTTTCCTTTGTTTTTTCTTATGATTTGGAGTCGACGGACACTGCTCCACTTTTTGTATATAGTTGCATTTTAGTTAGGGGTTTTTGTAGGTTTCCTTTGTTCAGTTGGGCTCATGGACCCTTGGATGTTTTGTACATAGTTCTTCATTGGATTGGTTTTATTTTTCATTTGACTTTGGACAACATTTTTTTGGATTAGGATTTGGTGTTTTTATTTTTTTAAACGGACATGCAGCTTATCTTTTTTTCATTGCCATTGTAGTTTGTTTCGTTTCTTTTGCATTCTATTTTTTTTTAATACAATTTTGTTTTCATACTTCACTGTGTGGTATCATCTCATTGGTTTCATGCATGTCATGTTGGGTGTTTTCCCATTCAATTGCAACCATTGTGTGTGACGGACATGGGTTCATTAGCTTTATGGACATTGGGGGTGTAACATGTAATTTCCATTTCCATGTGGGTGAATGGGTTACTTGGTAGGGCTTTTTGGCTGTGGAGGCTGACCATAACGCACATGATTGGGGATTGTGAGGACCTGGTGGGGGCTGCCCATGGTGGCTGGGGGGTGTGGGTGGGTGGGAGACATGAGTGGGGGCCTGGTGGAGGGTGCCCCTGGATGCTGGGGGGTGGGGGTGGTGGGAGACATGAGTGGGGGCCTGGTGGAGGGTGCCCCTGGTGGCTGGGGGGTGGGGGTGGTGGGAGACATGAGTGGGGGCCTGGTGGAGGCTGCCCCTGGTGGCTGGGGGGTGGGGGTGGTGGGAGACATGGGTGGGGGCCTGGTGGAGGGTGCCCCTGCACTGCTGGGGGGTGGGGGTGGTGGGAGACGTGAGTGGGGGTCTGGTGGAGGCTGCCCCTCGTGGCGGGGGGTGGGGGTGATAGGGGACATGAGTGGGGGCCTGGTGGAGGGTGCCCCTGGATGCTGGGGGGTGGGGGTGCAGGGGGACATGAGTGGGGGCCTGGTGGAGGGTGCCCCTGGATGCTGGGGGGTGGGGGTGCAGGGGGACATGAGTGGGGGCCTGGTGGAGGGTGCCCCTGGATGCTTTGGGGTGGGGGTGGTGGGAGACATGAGTGGGGGCCTGGTGGAGGGTGCCCCTGGATGCTGGGGGGTGGGGGTGGTGGTAGACATGAGTGGGGGCCTGGTGGAGGCTGCCCCTGCACTGCTGGGGGGTGGGGGTGATAGGGGACATGGGTGGGGGCCTGGTGGAGGGTGCCCCTGCACTGCTGGGGGGTGGGGGTGGTGGGAGACATGAGTGGGGGCCTGGTGGAGGCTGCCCCTGGATGCTGGGGGGTGGGGGTGCAGGGGGACATGAGTGGGGGCCTGGTGGGGGCTGCCCATGGTGGCTGGGGTGTGGGGGTGGTGGGAGACATGGGTGGGGGCCTGGTGGAGGGTGCCCCTGCACTGCTGGGGGGTGGGGGTGGTGGGAGACATGAGTGGGGGCCTGGTGGAGGGTGCCCCTGGTGGCTGGGGGGTGGGGGTGGTGGGAGACATGAGGGGGGGCCTGGTGGAGGGTGCCCCTGATGGCTGGGGGTGGGGGTGGTGGGAGACATGAGTGGGGGCCTGGTGGAGGGTGCCCCTGCACTGCTGGGGGGTGGGGGTGGTGGGAGACATGAGTGGGGGCCTGGTGGAGGGTGCCCCTGCACTGCTGGGGGGTGGGGGTGGTGGGAGACATGAGTGGGGGGCCTGGTGGAGGCTGCCCCTGGATGCTGGGGGGTGGGGGTGCAGGGGGACATGAGTGGGGGCCTGGTGGGGGCTGCCCATGGTGGCTGGGGGGTGGGGGTGCAGGGGGACATGAGTGGGGGCCTGGTGGAGGGTGCCCCTGGTGGTTGGGGGGTGGGGGTGGTGGGAGACATGGGTGGGGGCCTGGTGGAGGGTGCCCCTGGTGGCTGGGGGGTGGGGGTGGTGGGAGACATGGGTGGGGGCCTGGTGGAGGGTGCCCCTGGATGCTGGGGGGTGGGGGTGGTGGGAGACATGAGTGGGGGCCTGGTGGAGGCTGTCCCTGCACTGCTGGGGGGTGGGGGTGGTGGGAGACATGAGTGGGGGCCTGGTGGAGGGTGCCCCTGCACTGCTGGGGGGTGGGGGTGGTGGGAGACATGAGTGGGGGGCCTGTGGAGGCTGCCCTAGGATGCTGGGGGTGTGGGTGCAGGGGGACATGAGTGGGGGCCTGGTGGGGGCTGCCCATGGTGGCTGGGGAGTGGGGGTGCAGGGGGACATGAGTGGGGGCCTGGTGGAGGGTGCCCCTGGTGGCTGGGGGGTGGGGGTGGTGGGAGACATGGGTGGGGGCCTGGTGGAAGGTGCCCCTGGTGGCTGGGGGGTGGGGGTGATGGGAGACTTCGGTGGGGGCCTGGTGGAGGGTGCCCCTGGATGCTGGGGGGTGGGGGTGGTGGGAGACATGAGTGGGGGCCTGGTGGAGGGTGCCCCTGGTGGCTGGGGGGTGGGGGTGGTGGTAGACATGAGTGGGGGCCTGGTGGAGGCTGCCCCTGGATGCTGGGGGGTGGGGGTGCAGGGGGACATGAGTGGGGGCCTGGTGGGGGCTGCCCATGGTGGCTGGGGGGTGGGGGTGGGTGGGAGACATGAGTGGGGGCCTGGTGGGGGCTGCCCATGGTGGCTGGGGGGTGGGGGTAATAGGGGACATGAGTGGGGGCCTGGTGGAGGGTGCCCCTGCACTGCTGGGGGGTGGGGGTGGTGGGAGACATGAGTGGGGTCCTGGTGGAGGGTGCCCCTGGTGGCTGGGGGTGGGGGTGGTGGGAGACATGGGTGGGGGCCTGGTGGAGGGTGCCCCTGGTGGCTGGGGGGTGGGGGTGGTGGGAGAAATGAGTGGGGGCCTGGTGGAGGGTGCCCCTGGTGGCTGGGGGGTGGGGGTGGTGGGAGACATGAGTGGGGTCCTGGTGGAGGGTGCCCCTGATGGCTGGGGGGTGGGGGTGGTGGTTGACATGAGTGGGGGCCTGGTGGAGGCTGCCCCTGCACTGCTGGGGGGTGGGGGTGGTGGGAGACATGAGTGGGGGCCTGGTGGAGGCTGCCCCTTCACTGCTGGGGGGTGGGGGTGGTGGGAGACATGAGTGGGGGCCTGGTGGAGGGTGCCCCTGCACTGCTGGGGGGTGGGGGTGGTGGGATACATGAGTGGGGGCCTGGTGGAGGGTGCCCCTGGTGGCTGGGGGGGTGGGGGTGGTGGGAGACATGAGTGGGGGCCTGGTGGAGGGTGCCCCTGCACTGCTGGGGGGTGGGGGTGGTGGGAGACATGAGTGGGGGCCTGGTGGAGGGTGCCCCTGGTGGCTGGGGGGTGGGGGTGGTGGGAGACATGGGTGGGGGCCTGGTGGAGGGTGCCCCTGGATGCTGGGGGGTGGGGGTGGTGGGAGACATGAGTGGGGGCCTGGTGGAGGGTGCCCCTGGTGGCTGGGGGGTGGGGGTGGTGGGAGACATGAGTGGGGGCCTGGTGGAGGCTGCCCCTGGATGCTGGGGGGTGGGGGTGCAGGGGGACATGAGTGGGGGCCTGGTGGGGGCTGCCCATGGTGGCTGGGGGGTGGGGGTGGGTGGGAGACATGAGTGGGGGCCTGGTGGGGGCTGCCCATGGTGGCTGGGGGGTGGGGGTGATAGGGGACATGAGTGGGGGCCTGGTGGAGGGTGCCCCTGCACTGCTGGGGGGTGGGGGTGGTGGGAGACATGAGTGGGGGCCTGGTGGAGGGTGCCCCTGGTGGCTGGGGGGTGGGGGTGGTGGGAGACATGGGTGGGGGCCTGGTGGAGGGTGCCCCTGGTGGCTGGTGGGTGGGGGTGGTTGGAGACATGAGTGGGGGCCTGGTGGAGGCTGCCCCTGGTGGCTGGGGGGTGGGGGTGGTGGGAGACATGAGTGGGGGCCTGGTGGAGGGTGCCCCTGATGGGTGGGGGGTGGGGGTGGTGGTTGACATGAGTGGGGGCCTGGTGGAGGCTGCCCCTGCACTGCTGGGGGGTGGGGGTGGTGGGAGACATGAGTGGGGGCCTGGTGGAGGCTGCCCCTGCACTGCTGGGGGGTTGGGGTGGTGGGAGACATGAGTGGGGGCCTGGTGGAGGGTGCACCTGCACTGCTGGGGGGTGGGGGTGGTGGGAGACATGAGTGGGGGCCTGGTGGAGGGTGCCCCTGGTGGCTGGGGGTGGTGGGAGACATGAGTGGGGGCCTGGTGGAGGGTGCCCCTGCACTGCTGGGGGGTGGGGGTGGTGGGAGACATGAGTGGGGGCCTGGTGGAGGGTGCCCCTGGTGGCTGGGGGGTGGGGGTGGTGGGAGACATGGGTGGGGGCCTGGTGGAGGGTGCCCCTGGATGCTGGGGGGTGGGGGTGGTGGGAGACATGAGTGGGGGCCTGGTGGAGGCTGCCCCTGGTGGCTGGGGGGTGGGGGTGGTGGGAGACATGAGTGGGGGCCTGGTGGAGGCTGCCCCTGGATGCTGGGGGGTGGGGGTGCAGGGGGACATGAGTGGGGGCCTGGTGGGGGCTGCCCATGGTGGCTGGGGGGTGGGGGTGGGTGGGAGACATGAGTGGAGGCCTGGTGGGGGCTGCCCATGGTGGCTGGGGGGTGGGGTGATAGGGGACATGAGTGGGGGCCTGGTGGAGGGTGCCCCTGCACTGCTGGGGGGTGGGGGTGGTGGGAGACATGAGTGGGGGCCTAGTGGAGGGTGCCCCTGGTGGCTGGGGGGTGGGGGTGGTGGGAGACATGGGTGGGGGCCTGGTGGAGGCTGCCCCTGGTGGCGGGGGGGTGGGGGTGATAGGGGACATGAGTGGGGGCCTGGTGGAGGCTGCCCCTGCACTGCTGGGGGGTGGGGGTGGTGGGAGACATGAGTGGGGGCCTGGTGGAGGGTGCCCCTGCACTGCTGGGGGGGTGGTGATAGGGGACATGGGTGGGGGCCTGGTGGAGGGTGCCCCTGCACTGCTGGGGGGTGGGGGTGGTGGGAGACATGAGTGGGGGCCTGGTGGAGGGGGCCCCTGGTGGCTGGGGGGTGGGGGTGGTGGGAGACATGGGTGGGGGCCTGGTGGAGGCTGCCCCTGCACTGCTGGGGGGTGGGGGTGGTGGGAGACATGAGTGGGGGCCTGGTGGAGGCTGCCCCTGCACTGCTGGGGGGTGGGGGTGGTGGGAGACATGCATTGTTGATCAGTAGTGTAAGGTGACATGTGGGTTGGCTGGGGGGCATGCCCGTGGTGTGGGCTGCCTGCAGGGGCCGTGGAGGTTGTGGAGCGTACACCTGGGAGGACCCACACGGCCAATTCACATGTAGTACTCCCCAGAACCCCTGAAATACACATGCCCTGCTGAAATCGCGTGTGGAACTTCCCGCGCACCCCTGAAATACACGTACCCTGCTGAAATCGCGTGTGGAACTTCCCGCGCACCCCTGGAATACACGTACACTGCTGAAATCGCGTGTGGAACTTCCTGCGCACCCATGGAATACACGTACCCTGCTCGCACTGGGCCAATCGCGTGTGGAACTTCCCGCGCACCCCTGGAATACACGTACCCTGCTTGCACGGGGCCAATCGCGTGTGGAACTTCCCGCGCACCCCTGAAATACACGTACCCTGCTCGCACTGGGCCAATCGCGTGTGGAACTTCCCGCACACCCCTGAAATACACGTACCCTGATGAAATCGCGTGTGGAACTTCCTGCGCACCCCTGAAATACACGTACCCTGCTCGCGCTGGGCCAATCGCGTGTGGAACTTCCCGCGCACCCCTGAAATACACGTACCCTGATGAAATCGCGTGTGGAACTTCCCGCGCACCCCTGTAATACACGTACCCTGCTTGCACGGGGCCAATCGCGTGTGGAACTTCCCGCGCACCCCTGAAATACACGTTCCCCGCTTGGCGTTTGCTGTTTGCCAGCCCGGTGAACTGGTCCAGGGTTAGCGCAGACCTTTGCGATGATTTAGCGATTTTGATGGCTTTTCCTTGCGCGAGGGCGTTCTTGGGGGCGTTACTGGCGCTGCTGCAGGGTCGCTGCGATTCTCTGCGCCACAGCTGGTTTGGGAGCCTAAAATCCATGAATACGCTGTGCGCGGAAATCGGTTTTAGCGCACGTGCCTGGCGCAGACAATCGCACGCGGACACTCTGCGCCAGCCGCTTGCGACACTTTTCTGCGAAATTCTATGAATTACCCTGTTAATGTATGACTGCACAGAGGGTATTAAGATAATTCCCCAAGGACAGACGTCCGGCCGACAAGGCAGTGTGGGTCGGCGTTGTGCCCAGTGTGAGGCAGTGTAATTTCGTAGCAGTTGGCATTTTTAAGCAGTTATGTTAATGACCATTGTGGTTTTTGGCAATTGCCAACATGTTTGCCAGTAATGTCCACTGAGGTAACAACTTTAACAGTATGTCATGACAAGTAAAGAATTTCAATACGCAAATGTCGGCCACTTATTTTTCGCGCCCAGTGCGACCATGTTAATATACCAAACATCATGATAAAACTGCTATATTGGTGAGGATGTAATAAGTCAATGGGCGCTGCCTTGTACGTCTTCTGAACCACTGCTCTCCGTGGCCCTCTTGCAGGGTTACTCCAGGACCCCTCTCCCCCCACGCCCGCCTGCTCAGCTTCCAGGCCTGCAGCATGTGGGGACGGGGGTTGAAGGGTTATGAGCGGGGCATACGGCTTCCCCTCTTGTCACTGTTGACTTTTCACAGAAACCGCTGCTTGGTGCAGTGTTTGCTCACTGCTTTAGCTGCCCGTGTCCAGAGCAAAGCGTTCTGGGAAATGAATGAAAAGGGCTTTTGTCCTGGGCTGTTTGTGTGAAGCTGGCTCTGCTATCAGGGAAGGTGCAGTGAGTAATGAGCAGGCGGGGAGGGTGCGGGGAAGTCCTCGCAGGCCCGGCTCTCCTTCCCTAGGAGCAAACACACCTGACATTTAAGAACAAAAGGCGGCCTAATCGCTGATAGCAGACCAAGCAGGTCCAGGACTTGCCTGTAGACGGTACCTGGAGGGGCGACGACGTCATGGGAAAGTGTGGGCAGCGTGCTGCGCCAGGGCTGATATTGTATTCTGACTTAACCTCTTATGATAAAGTTATAGCAGCAGGTCACCTGCGTGATGCCCCACAGCTCTACCATGGTCTTTAGTGCCTCGAAGTCAGCTCCGTTTTCACACAAGTGATGCCTATAGGTTAAACCCCGTTCATGGAGCTGGAGCGGATGGGAGCATGCCAGTGTGAACTCTGAACTGCAGTCTGCAGCCAATAGCGTGATCTCCATTCAACCGTTCAAAGGTCACTGCGTATTTACCAGTTTAAAGGCTTTTGGGGGGGGTGGCGGTTTACGTTTTGAGGTCTGTCTACAGAGAGATTTAGCTCTCTCCTTCGTGGTCATCGTACTAAAATGGGGAATACCACAATAAATAACGTGATGCCAAGCACACATGAAGGGACACCATCTCTGCTTTCTTCTCCTCTGCCAAAGACCGTACTATCACCCATTGTTGTGTGCTTCAGAGGGGCATTTGAGGATATTGCTGCCAGTTCTTGCCTGAAACAGTTGCATCATTGCCCATGAGCACCACTGTTGCGGCTACAGTGTTTTGCATTTCACCAGTAGGTGTCTCCTTGTCATTCCCCAGAGACCCCTGTGCTTGCTTTGGCACCCTATTCTCATGTGCTCGGGCCTGTGTCACCCCCACAGCATTGAGGACTACTGGTTCGTAAAAACGAAGGCTCTGGAGTGAGCCATCATAAGTGCTGGTTTCAAGCCTTATCACCAATGCTCTCTTTCGATTACTATAATGCTTTTAATCCACCTGTGGATGTAATATAATGTCGTTTTGGGAATGCACTACAGCTAAAATGACGTCGTGCACTCCCTTGGTGTTGTGAGGTACACTCGGGGCATAACCGTAACGTAAATGACAGCTAGGCAATCCCAACACATACAAAAGTCAAGCCAGTCAATCGATGTTCTTTATAGTTTTGGCTGTTAGGTGGCACTCCAGTACTATTGATAAGGTAAAGCTTTTGACATAGGAAGAGAAGCCAGGCAGGTGATGCCACATGAGGAGGGAGACACGACCTTCAGCTGTTGTTTAGCTATGTCTCAACCAAGTGCAGGTCCATGTGCAGGCTAAAGGCCATGTCCTTTTCAGCCCACTTGAAGTCCATCCCCACCTTGACCACCCCAAATGCTTCTCCTTTTAAAGAACACTATGTTCTGTTGCGGGGCTGCCATTGTTATTTTTAAGCTGTCTTCTAAAACGTAATATGTTAATTATAGCTGTCAATCACCTCTTAGCGCAATACACATGTCTTAACCAACTACTTGATTTAAAAGCAATGGCCCTCATTACGACCCTGGCGGAATTCGGAAAACGATGGCGGAAATGCAATACCGCCATCGAATAGCGCTCGGTGCGACTATGACCCGTCACCGCAAAGTACGAAGCCATTAGCGACATCGTAGTGAACGCCAACGCTAACTGCACCAAGCACGCGCGCGCGCGCCATGCCAAACCGTAAACACCACCATGGCGCAAGGGTACGCCAATTCCGACCCTAGCGGACATGTACCTAACGCCATCAAGCATGGCGGAATGTACCATTCCGCCATGGTGAGAAGTACGGCATCGCGAATCAACCGTAAACGGCCCCACTGAGTGCCTGTACACCGCTCCCTGCCCACAAAGTACAACTCCCCGTAGGTGCAATGAAGTCACAATGCAACCATTGAAATGTACAAGTCACCCATGCATGCCAACGAACAAAAGAAACACAACAGGGGCCAATGGGAGCTGCAGGGCACAGATGGCACGAATACAGAAGCCATCCCAATGGACATGACCACAGTCCCCCACCAAGAAACGCACGCAAACACAGGCACCTGTGACCAGCAATATTCCGAGAATCACATCATTCCACCAGTCCACCTGGCTGACCGGCATCTGTTACACAAAACCCAATCCCCCGCCCCTGAGCATGACAACATTCAAACTGTCATATTGGCAGCCCCCATCCCTGACCTCACGGGCTTCGTAGGCAAACGCGCCCAGTACAGTACCACGCAACTAAACTCCGAAGCTGGAACCCAATGCAGATCTCCTCACAATACATCGCCCCCCAAATAGGCATATGCCACATCACTTGCAAAGAAGAACGCTACACGGGCCAAATCAGAATAGAAATTTAATGCACATCAAAATCACCAAGCCCATACAGCCATCAGGCCATGAACTCCAAAACACATTTCACCATTGTGGGCTGCATCCGCAAGAAATGACCAGCCACTACTTGTGTGACGCCCTGTTCCCTCATGGTACACAGAGCCACATTCACGTACGAAAAGGCAACATGGAAGCGCACAGAACCGCAGGGCCGTCCCAATGGGGAGGCACTAGTCCAGCTGAAAGGCCGAAATGTTGCTCCGAGCCACCAGTACTGCGTAAGGGCATGTGGCCCATTGGCGATCGTCCCATAAGATCGTAATGCTGCTCCACTGATTAACACGAAGCAGCAGGTGTCGGGAGTAAAACCCATCTGCAGGAGTGGCATACAGATGGCAGTGGCAAAAGGGGAGGAGATACCTGTCAACCAAAAGAAAAGAAAAAGAACAGAATGGCCATCAGAACTACATTCGAACAACTCACTTCAATGATCACACTAAATCCACAGCCATATGCATGCTAGCCCACTCCAAAGGATCATCACCACCCCAAAACCACTTGCGACTCATAACCATCTATATCGAGGTGCAAACACCATCACAAACGAGTGTACCTGTGCATGCGTCTGTGAAAACAGAATCCATCAGATGGGAATGTTAACGTGCATGGACACAAGTGTCTGAGGGCGCGTCGAGACAGGGAGGGCTCAACAAGGCCAGATAGACGATGGTCCCACTATGGCAGCCCTGCATCACATAGCGTAGGGGAGGCGGATAGATCCCAAGAAGCCCTGTACATGGCAAACTCTGTATCAAATCACCTGCCCATGCATCCATTCATCATTCCCTCATCCCGGGATTAAAACGCCTGAATATTTACTCACATAACATTAGAAATATCCATTGAGTCTGTGCGTTATGCAGCCTGCAAAATCCACAGTGCCCCAGCCCGTAATTCCAGTGTAGTGAAGTAACATGTATTTGGGAACGTCCGGCCTCATCGCCCACGTCGCCATTGCGCATCCCAAACCATTCATATCAATCATTGCATCCTCGCCATGGCCCCTGTCCCAAGGACATTGAACAATAGTACGTTATATTTGCAGTCAGACCTGTGGGCATTTCCTCGCCGCTAGCTGAAAACCGAAAGTGCCGCCCTTCGAATTCCACATTTGCAACATCACGTCGAAGAGGCATCTGTGGCCGTTTGAAATCACTAATGAATCCATCGAGTGCGGCTGTGTGTGAAAATGGCAACTGCCTTCACCCACAAATGGGACGCCCCGCCCGTCGTTGCAACTCGGTACAGTGATGCATGAGGGCCCACCGTTACTCGAGTACTACGTTCCACTGACCCTTCACAAGTCTGTTCGCGACTGCACAGATAGTATGTGAAACAATGGGACCACAGCAGAATGAACATATCAACCAATGTTACACGGCCATCGGGTACAAATACATGATTGCAATAGCAAGATGCCATTCCCCAAATTGCAGCGTTGTGCGCGGGACGTGCTCGGCCAAAGGGGAGAGCAGTTTGCACAGGTGGAATGAATCACCACAGGTGGAGGCCATACAGCCTGAAAACACATAAATTGCACAGCCAGTCTCCTCCCACAACCACACCGAAATGCTACCGGCAGGACTCGCGATGTTGGCCCTGGGGGACATGATAGCACTGCAAGTACTCCAACTCCAAGAAGAAGACGAACACCAACTACAACCGGCCGCACGGAGGAGACGCAGGAGGAGGAGGAGGGCAAGGCAGGGCCAGCAAGGGCCGCCAGCACAGCCACTACCACCACGCAGGCAGCCCGCAATCCCACGCCTCCGAGCACATCCGTTCAACCTCACTGATGAGCAGATCCACACCCTCTACCGTCTGGACCGGGACACCATAGCCGCCATTGTGGACATGACACAGGCTGACCTTGTCAGCATGATAGATAGCCCAACCGCCATCCCACCCCTACTGAAGGTGGTGTCTGTACTCCACTTCCTGGCCACAGGCACCTACCAGCACACAGTCGGACAGTTGCATGGCATTTCTCAGCCACTGTTCTCACGGACACTATTGCAAGTGCTCGATGCCCTCCTGCAGCACGCAGACGACTACATCTCCCTACCACGCTCGGAGCAGGAAATTACCAACACAAAAGTGGGATTCCATGCACTTGCCGGCATACCGGGTTGCATTGGTGCCATCGACTGCACCCATGTGGAATTGGTCGTCCCACATGCCATGGAGGCCCAGTACCGCAACCGAAAACAATTTCATTCTCTGAATGTACAAATGGTGTGTGACTCCAACAGGATCATTACACATTGTTGTGCCCGATTCCCTGGATCAACCCATGATTCTATGGTCTTGAGGAACTCTACAATACCACGCTACATGGAGCGACACGCAGGGAACAGATCCTGGCTACTCGGTGAGTCTCATTACATGCATGATAATGTGGGGTATGTGATTCGGCAATGACCTGGCAGGAAGGGGGGGGGGGTGTGCGTACGTAGCAATGGCATTCCACATCATACGTTTCTCGTCCACATACAGGTGATGCTGGATATCCACTGAAGAGATGGCTCCTCACACCAGTCCGGAACCCACGGGACCAGCATGAGGAGGACTACAACCATGCCCACTCACGTACCCGTGTAGTCATTGAACAGGCATTCGGCCTACTGAAGGGTCGTTTCCGCTGCCTCAGCAGGTCTGGCGGGGTACTCCTGTACCGCCATGAGAAGGTTGCAAAGATGGTGATGGCATGTGTCATGCTCCACAACATGTGCGTACGTAGAAATGTGCCCATGCCCCCTGACGCAGAACTGCAAGCACCTGATGATGGTCATGATGAGGGTGGGGATGTGGCAGCACCTCAAGGAGTCTGCGAGGCACCGGAGGGCCGTGACATTCGTCAGCATCTCATTGATGTATGCTTCTAGCACTCACGCCTGGTGGCTGATACATGGACACGGGACTCGTGGCACTGTGTGTGTCTGGGACATGCACAATATGGACTTTACGCCTATGATGGCCTAGTACACAAAGATCAATGTCCACATATCTCATTGGTTGATCGTGCACTGTTTATGGCATATGTGATATCATGTTGTACACCCTATCGACCCGCCACCCAAGTGAGCCCAACACACCCCCTCCACCCTCCTACCTCCCCCCCGAACACCAGTGTCCAAAGATGCTCATTGTCAGTGGGCAGTCGCTATTGCAAGCCCCCTCTGCGGGTATCAGGGGCACCCCTGCCTGTGGAGCGCAGGTTCCTCCCAGATCTACGTTGGGGGCTGCCCTGGACGGAACTTGCAACGGATGATGTCTCTGCCTGCTCACGTCCATGCATGTCCCTAAGGGTTTGCGAGAGCTCAGTGAGCACACGGCGCACTGCGGCAAGTTCGGCACATACGTCCTTGGACGTCGCATGCAGTTCCCCCCTCAGGCTCTCGGTGCTTCTCTCCATTTGGACTCCCAGGCTCTCGGTGCTACTCTCCATTTGTGCCCTTAGTGTCTCTGTACCTCTCTCCATTTCTGCCCTAAGTGTCTCAGTTGATGTTTCTATGTCTGCCTTAGTGCCCCCACATTCATCGGCATGGTCCTTGAGGAGCGTGGCCAGTTGCTGCTGTTGCACGATTAACTGGTCGAGGGACTGTTGCCTCTGCTGGGCCATGGCCATTTGCGGGGGTGTCACAGAGTGGCTGTTGTCCTCATGTTGCCTTGCCACAGGGCTTGTGGGGGATGGCCAGTCGTCGTCTTGTGGGTGCCCCTGCGTGGTATCCTCATGTTGTACGGGATGGGACAGACAGGGGGATAGGGACAGGTCATGGATGGATCTGACTTCGACATCCCCGTCTTCTGTGTCGGAGCATGCTGCCATCAATGGGGTGTCACCTATGGTGCTGCTGCCACCAGAGGCAGTGCCTTCTGTGGCATCCGTTGGGGGGACCTGTGGTGGTGGTGTTGTGGGCATGCTGGCTGCTGGGGTGCCTGTTGATGTTCCCTCCTCTGTGCTGCCACCTGATTTGTGCTGCTGCCGTGTCTTGATGCGTGCAGCTGAGGTGGAGGGTCTTTGGCCGTTGGTCTTGGCCCTCTTTGCTGGTCTGCTGGTAGGGGTGTCCTGAAGCTCGTCGTTTGGATCGGACCCTGTGGTGGAGTAAAGGAGGGCGAGGGTTATTGATGGGTCTGTGGGAATTGGAATGGCATTGTATCACATGCATTGGGGTGGTACCTGAGGGTGATTTGGGTCGGGGCCTTGGAGGTGCTTTCATTTGTGTGTGGAGTGAGGGTGCAGTTGTTTGGCAGCCTGCAGTTAGGGTGTGCCTGCTGCACGTGTAGTGCGTGTTTTAGGGGTTTTTAATTATTTATGTATTTATTGTGGGTTTTAACGTGCGCTATCAGGCCGATGTGTGTGGACGTTCTCCTGGACATGTGTTTCTGTTGCACTATGTGGACGCATGGTACTTCACATGGATGGACTTTGTGGATTTGGCATTGTTTTATTTGGCCCACCTACCTGAATCTTCGGATGTCTGCACTCCTTTCTCCATCCCTCCGACTCCCTCTATGCTCTCCATTCCGATGGTGGAGGCACAGATTTCTTCCCAGGGGGTCAACTTGATGGGTGATTCAGGACCTCCCCCGGTGGCTGTGGCAATGTTGCGGTTGGCAGAGAGTATGCTGCGGACGCGTATCCGCAGGTCGTCCCATCACTTACGGCATTGCTGTGGGGTGCGGGGTGCGGTCCCCACCGCTCTTACCCGCTGTGCCACCAGAGCCCATATGGCCTTCTTGTTTGCAAGTGCCGTCCTGGTCATTTGCGTGCAGAAGACGACGGCAGCATTCTCCTGGAGGGTCTCTGTTAGCACGGTGAGTTCCTCACGAGAGAAGTGGACCTGCCGCTTGCGGTCGCACGCTTTCTTCGCTACTTTTCCCATTTTTCTTGGTTTCGCTAGGGTGGATGACGGGTTGGGGTGTGTTTCAGGGTAGTGATTTTAGTGGTTGTGTGGTTTTAGTGGTTTTATAGGTGTACGGCGGGATGTTTCCCGTTCCGGGCCCATGTTTTAACTTCCGTTTCCGTATATTTCCGGTCACCGTACTTTCCGGTAGGCGCACACTGCGGTGTCCGCTGTGATGGGTGGCGGTATTGCACCTAGGGCGCCGTACGGCGGCGGTGTGGGCCGTTTTGGGGTCATTTCCGCCATCGCGGACTTTGCACTTCCGCCATGGCGTGGTGCTCGTGCCCGATGGGTCGGAATGGGCCGCACTTTGCTCCTTCGTGCAATGGCGGAAACGCTATTTGCGCTGTGGCGGTCCGGTCAGTCACTTTCCGCCAGGGTCGTAATGAGGGCCAATGTCTTCCTTCTAGGGTGTTTTTAAAGGCCCCAAACAAAATTCCCCTTTACATGAATAGCAAGATTTTAATCAAGTAAAATCAAAGAGCCATGTGGCAAATCAAAGAGCTACCTTTCATTACCAATGGATAAGCAGTATTTTAATTTTCAAAAGAAGGGTGAATCAAATATCCCTGTCAAATGGAAAACCGGATTTTTAAACATTGAAAACAAAAACGACCTGCACAAGTGTGTGCAAATAAAAGCAGTGTAAAAAAGGGGATAAGTATCACTGCTCACAGATAAATGTCAGGAAAACAAAACATGATGGGGTTGACAAAAAGCAATGTACATTATGTTTCAACTACAAAACTCCACTGACATTTGAAGAGCCACTTTGTCTTCATGAAAAAAATGTCATCCCAAGGCAAACTCCTTTGCTGGCTGTGGGAAAAACATTACAAGGAAATCTCCCACTCCCAGCCTGGATATCACATCTCCCATCTAATTACCAATTGCTATAAAATGTCCTGCTAAATTCTGTGTTCTCCGGATCTGCTGGCTCTGAAACCATTGACTTCAAGAAAAGTTACTATTGGCTGGAGCATGACTAATATGTGTGAAAATGGGAGCACCAACTTCAAAGAGTAAGCTACCAACACAAAGGAGACAGATAAAATCAATTCTGAGTACAGGCTGACCCCGTGAAAACAAATGGCAGGAAGGCAGGAGGAAGGTCATTTGTCTAACATTAGGCCTTTTTCTCAGTCATCATAAGGCCTATGGATTCCATCTATGTACCAAGTGTTATGTAATTTCCAGGCGTTTTGGGGGATATCCAAAGAATCCAAAATGCAGCAGCACTCCTGCTCATTAACCTTCCTGCCAGAGAACACATCAGCCCTACCCTGAGAGTCCTCCATTGGCTCCCGATTGCTTGACGCACCACCTTTAAAGCCATGTGTATCACCCACTGCGCAATCCACAACACACATCCCGTGATTCCTCTGAGACAAAATTGTCCCCTACCAATCCTCCAGGAACCTCAAATCTCGCACAGCATTTCACCTAGGGATACTACCCTGCAGCTTCACAAGACTTGGTGGTTCCTCCTTCTCCGTCCAAGCGCCAATCATCTGGAATTGCCTACCACTACACATTTGCAACACTGAAAACCACCCAAAATTCAGGAATGGCCCATAAGACCTGGATTTTCCCAATACTCACCTAATCCATTGCACCCGCAGACTACAACACTAATAAAAACTCCACTGCCTCAACCACAAAACAGGGGCCGGCAGCTCTCACAGCGGTTTCACCGGACACACCACCACCACTTGCACAACAACACAGCCACCCGACAAGCACTCCAGGTAAGCCAGCAGCCTTCATTGTGGCACAACTGAAACACTACCAACCCACCCACAACACCACTCCCACCCGACAAGTACTCCAGGTAAGCCAGCAGCTTTCGCTGTGGCACAACCACAACATTCTCATCGCCCCCCCACGCCCACCAGATCCATCCACAAGAGAGACCATGAACAATGAGATAAGTAGCCGAGGGTAGCCCACACCCATCACTAAGGAATCGCTGTGAATGTTAACCTGCATCGCTCCCATAGGAAATTCTCAATATTAGCAATCCCCCACTACAAATGTAAAAATCTAATTACAACAAACCATCTATGTCTGTTATATCACGGAAATCTACTGTATTATATGGTGAAACCAACTGCATTGTGAAACCTAGCCTCTCTCCCACCATACAGGATTCTCAAATGTAAGTGTAGCCTCCATCTTTGTTTATTATATGGTGAAACTTACTGCATTGTCAAACCTAGGCCTCTCGCCCACGATACAGGACTCTCTAATGTATGTGTAGCCTCCATCTTTGTTTATTACATGGCGAAACCTACTGCATTGTGAAACCTAGGCCTCTCTCCCACTATACAGGACTCTCTAATCTAGGTGTAGCCTCCATCTTTGTTTATTACACAGTGAAACATATTGTATTGTGAAACCTGGGCCTCTCTCCCATTATACAGGACTCTCGGATGTAGTTGTAGCCTCCATCTTTGTCTATTATATGGTGAAACCTACTGCATTGTGAAATCTAGGCCTCCCTCCCACTACACAGGATTATCACACCTAGGTGCAGCCTCCATCTTTGTTTATTACATGGCGAAACCTACTGCATTGTGAAACCCAGGCCTCTCTTCCACTAAGCAGGATTCTCAAATCTAGGTGTAGCCTCTTTACCCACATTTGTATGTGTAACCCTATACACAGTATTGCTTAAGCTAATCCTATACACCAATAACTGCCTCTATATTGTAAAACAAAATGTATTCAAAACCTAGTCCTTCCCCAATGGTATAGCACTCTGAAATCTAGGCCAGTTTCCCCTGCTGCACTGGACAAAGATCGCCCCAGCCGGACAATTCGGAAGCTTACGGTACATATATCTCACAACACCAGTGTAGATACAGGCCGCAGGCACGGTCATGCATCCATGCACGGTAGAATGCTGCTATGGTCATGCCCATCTGGTCTAGCATCACATGTAGCTGTCCAGACTGAAACACCTGGCGTACCTCAACACCTCTAGCATACAGCGACTACCATCCGAAAGGAACTCGGTATAGATGGTCTCACATTGACTCTCTCAACAATAGCAATCTATCGCAAACCGTCAACAGTGCCCACCCACATTCCTGGCCACTCTTTGGGCTGCTTAGTCTAGCCTTGCCAGCCACCCAAGTCCTAGACCGGCAACATGCACACATGCATCTCCTTAGCTAAACTCCTTAGATTTTTCCACCACATTGACTACGGTCACGAGGGCGTTCCAACCGAAAAAAGCCCATTGAGGCCACACAAGTGGAGAAAGAGCACTATATAAATAATAAATACAATACAATATAAAATTCATCTACCTGTGATGCAATGAACTGTAATGGCCAGTTAAACAAGGTTTCTGGCTGATCTGAACATGTTACAAATGGTAGAGTTGGTGAGCGGGTGGAAAATGAAATTAGGAATATGCTTAATAACTTACATATTCATAACTGTTGTACTTTTTTATGGAAATGGCAGAAAGGTGCCACATGGCCATGCTACATGGTACAGACTTGGTGGTCGGTTTATCTAATTCTCCATGTTATGATACATATCTAGTTTTTGCTAAAATAGTTAAAAGGTGAACAAAGGGTGATTACAAATGTGAATTGAATTGGGTAATCTTTTTTGTTTTGCTGACCCCGACTTCTTTAAGGAAGAGGGCTGTCTTCTTGAATCAGTCCAACCTTTTTATCCAGCTTCCACAACAGAAGCCTTTCAGTAAAAGGGGTTTGGAATCCAAAATTCCCCACATCATTGCAATTTTTCTGTCTGACTTCCCAACATAGACCAAAGCAAGGGGCTGGGTGTCTGAAAAACAAACTGGTAAATCACCCTGTGTTTATTTTAAACCAGAATTGGGACGAAATCATAATTACCAATCTTGAAATCCTACAGCTAACCTTTTAAGCCTGCTGGAAAATCAAAATTGCACAACATTACATGATAATTGCCGTCGTTATTGATCAGTGAAATGTGCAGTAAGTGAAGAATTGTGATTGTGTTCTTTTAAATTCACTTTTGTGATTTATTTATGAGAAGTTGATTGTGTTGTCCCACGGACCAAGTGGTGTTTGACATTTTTGTGCTCATTTCTATTACTTTTAACTTAAACAAATACCTGGTTATTGGCTCATTGTTAACTCGGGGAGAGGGATCCAAGGGGCATGATATGTGTCTGAGATAGGGCTAAAGAAAAGAATCTGTGGAACAGTTCGTTACATAACCACTTCCGTGGGGAGGGAGGGAAGGAACTCCCTGGTGGCTTCTCAATAAACAGTTATATCCTGCAATTAGTTTAAACTTTAGAAACATCCAATGTTCATTTAATATCACATCCTTCTTGTTATACTTTAAGCATACAATCCTAATCATGCCTGGGCAGCTGCGGAAACCAGGTTACTGTTATCTTCCAGCACTGCAGGTCAGTGCCATTTGTTCAGTTTAATGCGCCTAAGGCAGTGTCATGGCCATGGGCCCGGAACCCCAGACCCGCACCATCAAGGCACGAGATCCAGGGGTAATCCAACCTTGTATGTCCAGGGAGGGCCCAGCTGGACTCAGTCCTGGCTCCTTTGGCACCAGGCTCATGGATAAAAGTGCACTAGCACATTTTTATTTTGTGCAATTACCTAGTTTCCCCTGCAGGCGCCCCTACATGCATTCAGTCGGACGTGGCTGCTGGGGAGAGTCAGACTGCTCGTGTAAGGATCCTTTTTGGAGTAGAAGGGTGGAGCCGGTGAGTTGAGGCTAATGGGCGTGGCCAGAGCTAGGCTACATAAACCTGCTCTGCCTTAAAGCATGCTCTTTGCGTTATTCTGCTATTGCAGAGTAACGCTCACTGCCACCTATGCACATCTTACCTGTTTCCAGCTACCAGCCTGAGCGCATCTTACCTATTTCCAGCTACCATCCTGAGTGCATCTTACCTGTTACCATCTACCAGCCTCAGCACTTACCTTATCCATCTCCAGACCTCCGGAAAGTAGCGCTCCAGTCCGACGTTGTGACACCAAGAGTAATCCATCTGTCGGTGCTTAAACCAACACTCACCTTCTATCAGAGCATCGTGGACTTCCTTTCTTCCCATTTGGCCTTGCTTCACACACCACAACTACCGCTGGGCCATATTTCATCTGTTGGTAGAAAGCGGAGGAAAGACAAAGATACAGTCAATAATCATGAATCAACATCACAATATTTAAAAGCTAGAAGACACTTACCTTCAGGAGTGGTTCAGCCACAGCCGGTCTGGACTGCCATGCACATGGACCAGTGAAGGAACTCGGTCCATCAAAAGCGCCCCTGCAGTGAGAAGCAGGACGGAGAGCTCGTCATCATCAATCAACAGGTGAGACTATATGGGTCGGTGCATGCTCACCACATTCTGGGAAGAGGGGTTCGAGAGAGAAAGCAGTCATTTAGCAGCATTCTCACGATCTCTCATATCCATGCAGGCAGGGCTGGACTGGCCTTTAGGGAACTCTGGAGATTTCCCAGTAGGCCTTGGCACTCTGTGCTTCTTTTGTGTTGCATTTCCAAATTTTCCCATAGGAAACGGGTTGGGCTTGGTGAAAATGTGTAATATGGGGCCACTTTGAACATTATTTCCAGGGTCTCTTTTGTTTCCCAGTCCACCCCTGAATGCAGGAGCCGTGCAAACAATCAGCGTAGTCCACAGCACATGAACAGGGGAAGAAACCTGACAAGGGGAATCCACTTCCAGGGCGGGCTGCAACCGTGCCCCAACGTCCCCATAGAGACAAGGTGAGCGTACCAGGCTGCCCCCTTTCCTCTTGTGTGGAGAATTCATTAAACATGTGTATAGGCGCGTTATAAATGCCATATCATATCATATTTAGGTTTCTAAAAACTGTATACATATTTTTTCAGCCAAGGGCAGAAACAGCGACAGCATCAGTGTTAACTGCTGTTGAAACATTCCTCATCTCCACTTTTTATTAGTGCAGGTTGCACAAAGCAAATTTATGTGCTTGCTGTATGCATGCAGACATATTTCCGGTTCACTACTTAATTCACATGTGACACGCGTACAGCTTTCTTTGTTTAGTTTCCCCATTTTTACAGAGTTCTACATATGTAGTGTGATGAATCTAGGGTGTTCGACCGTTCTCCCCAAGGGAGACCCAGCCCTTGTGAGACTTTGGTGCTGAGTCGGCTCCGCAAGACCCTTCCTAGGGGTCTGGGCAACTAGGACCTCACTGTGAGGGACTCGCCTCTGATGGACAAGGACTCCCATTCCCACAACGAACTCCATACGTCAGCAAAACTTGGTTCCTGTTCTATTGCCTTCAGGTAATGCTGGATAGAGTACAATGCCTGAAGAGAAACGTGACATTGTTTGGAGCACCAAACAGCCTGTAAAAGGAACGAGCAAATCATGGAGGTGGAGAAAGAAGCATATATAGGGGAAGCCCTCTGACGCACGTACGCATTGGTAAGGCGGAGCAGGATTGAACTGCAGAGGCAGCGGCAACCTGAGAGAAGGAAAACACTGAATAGAGACGCCAGAGGCCCGTTGTCGCACAGAACAGAGCAACTGCTGTTCAGAAGGGGTCCCAAAGACCATCCCAAATGGTGGCGTTACCACAAGAGGATCGTGGTGGGTCGGGAACCGTCTCAACAATGCCAAGACTCTTACCCGGAGGAACAAATCATTGCGTTGGCAAAGTTGTGCCAACCAAACACCAGCTAATGAAATGAGCAGGACGAGCCTGCGATAGAACCAAGAGAATGGAGACGAAAATCAGCAAAGGCAGAAACGTCCCTTTGCCAATCCCAGTGAATCAACCCACGCTGACTGAAGTTACACGGATGATTCTATGGAGGGGGAGGCAATGGGATGCAGGAACTTTATCGAAGGACTAGCAATATTGAGGCTGAAAGCCTAAGAAAATGGGGAGTCCCGTATTTGAAGAATTCAAGAGATTTTTATAAAATAACTTGTACAATATTGAGGCTGAAAGCCCAAGAAAAAAGGAAGTTCCGTATTGGAAGAATTCAACGAAGTTGTGAGAATTCACGAGAGTAGCATAAAATAACGTATGATGAATACTGGCATTTGTTGATGAAAGACTTTAGTAAGGATATTGAATTAAGCGCAAGCAGCAGAGATAAAGCTCAAAGGCACTGCAAACAAAAAACAGAGGAATGGCCCCAAGAGGGGGTTGTGAAACACAGGAAAGGGGTATAAGATACCTCAACACAGAGGAAAAGAAAATCCCAGAAATAAAAGGTTTTAAGTAGTTGCTAAGAAACAAAGGAAAAATCCACCATCAGAACGAATACATGAGAAAGACTAGAGAGCCTCAAGAGCTCCCAGAGCTTAAAGGTTTAAACATATGCTAAGAGCTACACATACTCATTGGTGAGGGTTTCTGAACACGGATGAATAAATACTACTAACTTTACACTACTTTTTGGGAACTGTTGTACCTTAGAAACCCTGAAACAAAGTCTAGAGAGCCGGCTATAGGGCAGCTGCCTTATTTAGTTATTAGTAGTGGTAGAGCTAGATAGGATTAGATTGTTGGACTGAGGACGTTCTGATTATGGAAACGTCCAATATGCGTCCGACTCCCTCTTCTGGTTCACCAGAGTAGGCATGCCAAAATTGGCTGGTTGGAGGGGAGAAGTGGGCACCACGTAATTATGTCTTGATTCAATGTTTATTTTTATCAATGTTTTACCATATTCCTAGTAGTTATAGCCTGGAGCTACCGACCTAAAATGGTCCTATGGCACAAGGACCATACAAGTACAGAGAAAAAGAAAAATAATGTGACTTCACCTTATTAAAGCTGGCGCTCACAGTTGACTCCCCTTTGGGGCTGTTTCACATTCGAATATTTTTCTTTGCCCAAGTATTCAATTCTTGTAAACAAATACTCATTTGGTGTATATCCAGAAATGTTTAATTCACAGCTCTGATATATGTGATTCACTTAACATAAATTGCTAACATACAATCGGGTCATCATCATATTCGGCCTCTAATGTACATTTGCCAATGCATTTCGGTTAAACCTTCATCAGGGCTGTACATAGGCTATTTTTTGCTCAAATGAGCTAATCCGATCTATTTCAATGCTCGCTTTAGCTATTCATATTATGCAGAACAATGTAAAATCATTAACAAGGTCAGCACATAATGTCAATATTTAAACCAAAAAGCACATACGTTATACACATATGTTTAGTCAGCCGTTTCATCCCAACATGTAACACAAGACAAAAGACAAAAAGAGAATGCCTTTCAGTTTAAAGTGTGATTACGATCCCGGTACCTGTATATAATTGTGTGTATAAAACATACCGAGTCGGGTGCTGATCTGTTCTTAATGCGTGTGGTTACACATGCAGTAAGCCATCCCTGTTGAAACACAAAGAAGCTTTCAGTCCATGTTCCTATCCGAAATCCTCTACGGATTTACACTATAACGAGAGCACTCACCTTGTCATCTCGTTCCATCTCTCTCCAAGCTAGCTGTGCTGAGCCGCGGAAACGCGCGCTCGCGTAGTCTGGGTTTCCCTTTATTCGTTGTCATGGAGACAGTACGAGACGTCGTGGTCCAGCACCTCACGAACTTCCGGAACACCAGAAGCACCAAACAGAGGGAGAGCTGCTTTTTTAGGCAGAGAAAGAAAAGAACAAGAAGGGGGAAGAGGAAAATAAAGAGAAAAACCAAACACGGGATTCAGACAAAAGAAAACATAGTGATCATCTCGCTCCAAGCTAGCTGTGCTGAGCCGCGGAAAACGCGCACTTGCTCACCCTGGGTTTCCCTTTATTCGTTGTCATGGAGATGGTATGAGGCGTTGTGGTCCAGCTGGTGAATCTGTAGCTGGATTTTCTCTTGCGTTCAAATAAGGTGTTGATATCCATTTGGACTACCTTATGAAAGGTGTCGATCATATTGTCTTGGGGAGTGAACTTAGATTTAGTTTTCAATTGTTTGGTAGCTATACCTATAGGTTGGATTCTAAGGTCATGTAGTATTTCCAATTCTTCTGATTCAAGACTGCGTAATAAATGGATATTCTCAATGTCTTGGATAGATAGCGATGTTGGTACTGGCTTCTCTTTTGTAGGACGATATTGTTGAACCTGCGTAGCAAAGAACTTTTTCAATTTCAATCTCCTTGTGAATTTAAAGAGATCAATTTGTGTTTGAATATGATCATATCTATACGTCGGTGCAAAGGAAAGGCCTTTGTTAAGTCGTTTTATTTCATCTATTGTCAGGTCTTTAGATGAAATATTCATCACAAGCTCATTGTTGGGTTTGTTCCCGTAGCTAGCCGGGCCCTGGCTCTTGTCAGACGTCTGTGATCTTCCTGAGCCTCTGGATTTCCGCTATCTTGAACCCCCCCCTCCTTCCTCTCCTCCTGTTGGTATTGATTTGGGGTTTGTTGGTGGGTTGGTTTGAAAATGGACTTGCTTGGTATTGATTAATCTACTTCCCTTCTTGAATCGTCTAATTTGGTTAAAAAAAACCTGAACCTGCAATATTGTGTTCTCCTTCCTTGGGTTCTTTCTTGTCGGTTTCTGAATCAATATCAGAATTACCTGGTGAGGTATTGGGTGTGCTCTCTTTAGAAGATGGTTTTGGTAATTTGTTGGGAAACCCGCATTTTAGAAACATACACGCAAGGCAGTAATGAAATTGTGCACTGTATATGTTTTAGTAAAACTATAACATAAGTCATCAAAAATCTCTACACTAAACTGTCGCCACGAACACTCGCATGTTTTTTTCCCTTGCCGCTACCTTTGGGAAACCAGTATTCTTGTAAATTACACGTAAGGCAGAAATGAAACGCAGCGTACTAAACCCCAACATTAGTCATCATAAGGCTCTTTATGAAACTATGATTACAAACAGCCCGGCGCCAAATAATACTATTCTGTATTAGAATGTTTCCTAACTTTATTAGTCATGCAACCAAGAGTGATATCATTGCTTGCCTAACCCAAATATAAGATACTAGGATTCAAACTACATGGAACTTCACTGATCCCCAATTTGGGGTTTTTAGTCATCAACTTTATTAGTCATGGAACCAAGCGTGATATCATTGCTTGCCTAACCTAAATATAAGATATTAGGATTCAAACTACATGGAACTTCGCTGACCTCCAATTCGGGGCTTTTTTGGCACTCTTTTCCACAGGGGGATTCAACCCGTGACTGTTCATGTTTCCATTAATTGCAAAAATTAGACTTGGAATATAGGTAAGGCCCATCACTTGTACTTTGGCTGTATGATCGTCATATATAATTTTTAATATTTGTTTTTTCTAATATCTACTAATGTGTTTTTTTTTTTGTACTTACCTTCAACCTACTCCCTTTCCCCCTCCTGTGAACTCATTAGGTGATGATCATTTTATTTCATTTGTATTCATTATGCTTTGTACTTGTATATGATTTATGTTTACATTATTAATGGTTAACATATGCCTATTCTGTGAACTCAACCACATGAATGATATACTTATTTTTGACTTAGCTACGTTATCAGCCCTGATTTGAAAAAGACACTGGTGTGTCGAAACACGTGTTATCCATAAAGGGCAAATACATTAAAGATACTTTACCTTACTAGCATCATCAAGTGTGGCGCAGTTGTCTAAAGTGTGGAGCAATACTGTAACCCCTTTATGGTTGTGTTGATCATCTGCAGCAATTCCCATCTGGTAATCTGCAGCCATTTGGTATTTGCTGCAATCTGGATTCTCGGCATAAAGATCAATGTGAAGACTGGCGAAGTCTGGCTGAACAGTCTGTGCTCATATGGGATGGTATCAAAAGCTTCTATTGATTTAGCTGAGAAGTAGCTCTCTCTCTTCATTCTTCTTATCAACTCCACAGATCTCTTCTTCCTTAGGTGAGCATCTGCTTTTGGGAAATTGTCAAGATTCCAGTCACTTTTAGGAATCACCAATGCTGGAACATGAATATTCACCAAAGTACATATTCCTCCCCAATCTGTAGGCAATCTCACATAAACTCTGGATCCACATGCCCAATAGTGATCCATGATCACTGCTGTCCCAAGATTCATTCTTGGCGCATCAAAGATCTGACTACAGTTGTGGTTCTCTACGACTTTTCTTTTGCTATTATTTCTGAAGCACAGCTTTGAACTTTCCAAAGGCACTATCTGCAAGGCTCCTCCTCTGTCTTTCACCCAGGTCAGTAGCTTAGCAAGTTTCGGCCATAATAGCTTGCACAGCACCTGTGAATTCCACAGAGTTGATTCAGGACTATCATATACCATCCAGGCTCTGCAGCTAACCACTCCTTCTTCCCAGCCATCTGTTGTTAACACTGTTCCCCAAATCTGCATCTGGCCTCTGTTCTTCCAGTATCGGATGTCTTCTTCAGTTTTTCCTGGACTCTCAAGTCTTCTGTTTACTTCCCATCTTATTCCAGCTCATTTTACTCCAGGCATTTCATATTTGATCACATGATACTTGGTATGATCTCTGTCTCTTGTCTTTGTGTCTTGTACCAAGTCATCATCATCTGGATCTCTCCATTCAGTTGCCCATTTGAAACAGGCATCTCGACCCATGAACTGGCATCTTGTACGGCAAAGTGCTATGTATGATGGACAATGTGCTGTCTGGACATCTATTTCAATAGCTATGAAGATTTTAGACTTTCCCATACTATAGAGCAGGAGTGCACATACAAAGCATTCCTCCTTCGAGGTTCTCCTTCACACTTCTTTCATATGATGATACCATATGTTATTCCCCAAGTTTGCTGTACTATCCAGGTAATCATTTAGCACATGATCATACTCCCTAGCATTTCTCTTGGACGTCGTTCTTTTCTTGTGATCTGTTATGATCATTTCATAAAGCATATCAGCATAACTCCTTCTTATTGGACAATCATAGGCACATTCGTCAGTGGACTGGGTATGTTTGCATGTACTACCTGTGTAGGTTCACTCGTAGACAATCTCCTCCTCTGTCTCTCCTTTCAAGCTTGTTTCTGGTGCTCAAGAAACATCTCCACAACACCTTTTCTGAAAGAATGATAACTAGTGACATTGGCCACCGACTCAGATAATTTCTCATCATCCACTGGGACCGGGATGATCACATAGGGTCTTGATTGCCTAGTAGTTGCCACATTGGTATCCTTCTCTTGTGCAGGAGGATACACAGGAGTTTTTGCTCTAATTACATCTATATAGTAAGAAGTTTGTACTGTAAGTGAGAGCAATACCACTATGAACAGAATACAAAACATAAATCATGCAAAGGTACAAACACTTGCAACAATGGCTTTTTATACATTGCGGACGTCTCTCAGAAAATGGAACGACGATATTGCTACTAATTCTGCCCATTTCTCTTTTTTAAGGAAGGAAAAACAGATTTTTAATAGGGCAACATTGTGCACTCCCTCTGGAATTTGCTGAATCAGCTCTGTAAATCTCCTCGATCAGTAGACTGCTTACTGGAGGATGAACACAAATTCCCAATGAATGCCACAAATTGGCCTCTCACCAGACGTCAAAATGATTCTTTTTTCAGCAGGAAGCAAAAGTTCTTTAACCAGTAGACCTCTCATCTGTCCCTGGAAAGAAAGTCTCATTCAGTTCTTAGTGTTCTTGCAGAGTACACATTCACTTGTATTATACTGTCTCTCGATATTCTATTGAGCGCTGCATTGTTCCTCGGGTCTCTCAGAAGCGTTCGGATGCCGGTTTGCCTTCCAACAAGATGTGGGCACTCCTCAATCAGGTAGTAAAATACTAAGCTGACCAGTCTATGAGCATTATCCGGTGAAAGGGGCATTTGAGTTTTCCCCATTGAACTCAGGAAGCTGGAGAATCTGTTCAACAATAGCTATGAGCAATCTCCTCAGGGTTGGACCATTCTTAGGATCTTGCAAGAAAACATGAACACTAGCTTTTCTCCCCACAAGCGCAGGGTATGCGTACAATATGAAAACAAAAACTGCAAGAATGACCCATGAAACGTTGTCATTGGGCACCACCATGCATGCCTCTGATCAGGAACTCAGTGAGAAACAAATCTGGGTATTGCTCCCTCTTCCAGTTGTCGAAAAGGAACTAAAGAATTGGCATATCTTTGTTTTTTAATCAAGGCTTAAGCATGCCTCAGTCAAATGTCAACACACTCCTGTGGCTCAAGAACAAATAGCTTCCCTTAACTCCTTTTTTAAATGACTGAAAAGGGTGCCCCGAAATAAGCCACAGTCCACTGAACTCTTTTATCTTTATTTAGCAGGTTCTGTGTCCTTCTTCCTCACCATAGATCTAGTCTGCACGTGCTGTGGTTCTTCCCCGATGCTTGCTTCCGATGGGTGTGGGGGTGAAGGTGGTTTTCCAGCATAGACTTTCACATCTCCAAGAAAAATCCAAGCATGTCTGCCTTGCACTTTGACTACAGATGGCGTAACATCCTCCACGATGAAGGGGCTGATTTCACAACACGTACAATGCCAGTGGTAGGCAATGCAACCATCCTTTCTTCAAAGTAAGCTTCAATTTTGCTATTCTTTCTTTAAGCAAGCCGTTGAGTCTCTCTCTCCTATGAAAACTTGTGCTTTTGGCCAAGCAACAAGCTTATTTGCTCAAAGAATGTGTTAACAAAATGAGGGTCATTATCTGATCTCAATATTTCACATATTCCCCATCTGGGAAACACTTCTCGTACTAAACATTTTGCTGTACAGGTGGAGTCCGGGTGTGTACACGGTCCAGCCTCAATCCACCTCGAGAAAGGACATACCACTACAATCATATATCTATATCCATATCCATGACATACTTTTAGCATCTCGACATAGTCGACATGCAAATGATGAAAGGGCCACTAGGTCTAGGAATAACTCCCCTAATTGTGCGTAATGTGTGCAAAGCAGTAAACCTTTCACATATGATACCATTTTCTACATAAAATGCAACGTGCTCTACCAAATTTGGAACAAACCAATCCTCTGCAATTGTTGCAGCGAGGTTCTCTCTAATAGTGTGTGCAGGCTAGTGTAGCTGTTCCAACGCCACCCTTAATAAGGCTATAGACATCAACAATTTACCAGTGCTGTCTTGCCGCCACATCGCTTCAGAGGGGTTTAAAGAACACCCTCTCTGCTTCCACAAGTCCTTCTCATCTTGGGGTGCTTCCTCTTGAATCTCTATCAATTGGGTCCTAGACAGGTTATTATAACAATTAGACACACTCATCATCATCACCATGCTTTTATTCACATTTGGTGTTTCAAACGACATCAGGCCGATTCATGGAATAATTAGCGCGGCGCAAGTGGGCAAAAACGTGCGAATCGCAGTGGAATAGCGAAAATCGCAGTGCAAGTGCGAAAATCGCACGAATAGCAGCGCATGTCGATTCATGGAAGTCCGTGCGCGAGAACACCAGCGGATGTGCGATAAAAAGTGCGCCGCGCACAGGCCATCTAACAGCGTGCGCCAGGTCACAGCGAAAATCGCACAGGCCACAGCGAAATTCGCACATAGCGCGGCGCACGCAACAAAAGTAGGCGGAACACGGGCGTAACACTCGGAATGGGGAACAACTTGCAAAAACGTGGGCGTCACGGGGGAAGTACAGGGCACAAGTGCACGGAACGCCCACACGCTCGCCTACAACACGTATTCATGGAATAGAATAGGGCAAAAAAGCGCACGCTCAAACCAGCGCACAGGCACAAACACGACCGCCACAAGAAAGCAGGCGGTAGCGTCTCTGCGGCTGTAAGAAATGTGCGCCAAAAGGTGCGCCAACAAATAGCACCCATATACTGCCATGATGAATGTCCTATACTGTGGCCCTCCAGGACAAATGACGTGCAAAGGGGTACCCACAAACACGGACACGCTGACAAAAAATACGTGTGCGTGTATACCGGGGTGCGCGGGAAGTCTCACACGCGATTTGGCCGGGTACGTGGATTTCAGGGGTGCGCGGGAAGGTCCACACGCGATTCCATCAGGGTAGGTGTATTCCAGGGGTGCGCGGGAAGTTCCACACGCCATTCCATCAGGGTACGTGTATTTCAGGGGTGCGCGGGAAGTCCCACACGCGATTACAGCAGGGTACGTGTATTTCAGGGGTGCGCGGGAAGTTCCACACGCGAATAGGCTGGGCGCATGTATTTCAGGGGTGCGCGGGAAGTTCCACACGCTAATAGCCTGGGCGCGTGTATTTCAGGGGTGCGCGGGAAGTCCCACACGCGATTACAGCAGGGTACGTGTATTTCAGGGGTGCGCGGGAATTTCCACACGCGAATAGCCTGTGCGCGTGTATTTCAGGGGTGTGCGGGAAGTCCCCCACGCGATAACAGCAGGGTACGTGTATTTCAGGGGTGCGCGGGAAGTTCCACACGCGAATAGCCTGGGCGCGTGTATTTCAGGGGTGCGCGGGAAGTTCCACACGCGAATAGCCTGGGCGCGTGTATTTCAGGGGTGCGCGGGAAGTTCCACATGCGATTACAGCAGGGTACGTGTATTTCTGGGGTGCGCGGGAATTTCCACACGCGAATAGCCTGGGCGCGTGTATTTCAGGGGTGCGCGGGAAGTCCCACACGCGATTACAGCAGGGTACGTGTATTTCAGGGGTGCGCGGGAATTTCCACACGCGAATAGCCTGGGCGCGTGTATTTCAGGGGTGCGCGGGAATTATCACACGCGATTTGGCTTGGTACATGTATTACAGGGGTGCGTGGGAATTCACACACGCGATTAGGCTGGGTGGGTCCTCACAGGTGTTCCCTGTACACCCTCCACGGCCCCTGCAGGCAGCCCACAAAACAGGGGACTACCCTGCACACCTGCTCATGTCTCCCACCACCCCCACCCCCCAGTCACCAGGGGCAGCCTCCACCAGGCCCCCACCATGTCTCCCACCACCCCCACCCCCCTGCCACCAGGGGCACCCTCCACCAGGCCCCCACTCATGTCTCCCACCACCCCCAACCCCCAGCAGTGCAGGGGCACCCTCCACCAGGCCCCCACCCATGTCTCCCAACACCCCCACCCCCCCGCCACCAGGGGCACCCTCCACCAGGCCCCCACTCATGTCTCCCACCACCCCCACCCCCACCCCCAGTCACCAGGGGCACCCTCCACCAGGCCCCCACTCATGTCTCCCACCACCCCCACCCCCCCAGTCACCAGGGGCAGCCTCCACCAGGCCCCCACTCATGTCTCCCACCACCCCCAACCCCCAGCAGTGCAGGGGCACCCTCCACCAGGCCCCCACCCATGTCTCCCACCACCCCCACCCCCCCGCCACCAGGGGCACCCTCCACCAGGCCCCCACTCATGTCTCCCACCACCCCCACCCCCCACCATCCAGGGGCACCCTCCACCAGGCCCCCACCCATGTCTCCCACCACCCCCACCCCCCAGCATCCAGGGGCACCCTCCACCAGGCCCCCACCCATGTCCCCTATCACCCCCACCCCCCAGCAGTGCAGGGGCACCCTCCACCAGGCCCCCACTCATGTCTCCCACCACCCCCCACCCCCCCAGTCACCAGGGGCACCCTCCACCAGGCCCCCACTCATGCCTCCCACCACCCCCACCCCCCAGCATCCAGGGGCACCCTCCACCAGGCCCCCACCCATGTCCCCTATCACCCCCACCCCCCAGCAGTGCAGGGGCACCCTCCACCAGGCCCCCACTCATGTCTCCCACCACCCCCACCCCCCCAGTCACCAGGGGCACCCTCCACCAGACCCCGACTCATGTCTCCCACCACCCCTACCCCCCAGCATACAGGGGCACCCTCCACCAGGCCCCCACCCATGTCTCCCACCACCCCCACCCCCCAGCATCCAGGGGCACCCTCCACCAGGCCCCCAGTCATGTCTCCCACCACCCCCACCCCCCCAGTCACCAGGGGCAGCCTCCACCAGGCCCCCACTCATGTCTCCCACCATCCCCAACCCCCAGCAGTGCAGGGGCACCCTCCACCAGGCCCCCACCCATGTCTCCCACCACCCCCACACCCCCGCCACCAGGGGCACCCTCCACCAGGCCCCCAGTCATGTCTCCCACCACCCCCACCCCCCCGCCACCAGGGGCACCCTCCACAAGGCCCCCAGTCATGTCTCCCACCACCCCCACCCCCCCAGTCACCAGGGGCAGCCTCCACCAGGCCCCCACTCATGTCTCCCACCACCCCCACCCCCCGCCACCAGGGGCACCCTCCACCAGGCCCCCACTCATGTCTCCCACCACCCACACCCCCCCAGTCACCAGGGGCAGCCTCCACCAGGCCCCCACTCATGTCTCCCACCACCCCCACCCCCCCAGTCACCAGGGGCACCCTCCACCAGGCCCCCACCCATGTCTCCCACCACCCCCAACCCCCAGCAGTGCAGGGGCAGCCTCCACCAGGCCCCCACTCATGTCTCCCACCACCCCCACCCCCCAGTCACCAGGGGCAGCCTCCACCAGGCCCCCACTCATGTCTCCCACCACCCCCACCCCCCAGCATCCAGGGGCACCCTCCACCAGTCATGTCTCCCACCACCCCCACCCCCCAGTCACCAGGGGCAGCCTCCACCAGGCCCCCACTCATGTCTCCCACCACCCCCACCCCCCTGCCACCAGGGGCACCCTCCACCAGGCCCCCACTCATGTCTCCCACCACCCCCACCCCCCCCAGTCACCAGGGGCAGCCTCCACCAGGCCCCCACTCATGTCTCCCACCACCCCCACCCCCCAGCATCCAGGGGCACCCTCCACCAGGCCCCCAGTCATGTCTCCCACCACCCCCACCCCCCCAGTCACCAGGGGCAGCCTCCACCAGGCCCCTACTCATGTCTCCCACCACCCCCACCCCCCACCATCCAGGGGCACCCTCCACCAGGCCCCCACCCATGTCTCCCACCACCCCCACCCCCCAGCATCCAGGGGCACCCTCCACCAGGCCCCCACCCATGTCCCCTATCACCCCCACCCCCCAGCAGTGCAGGGGCACCCTCCACCAGGCCCCCACTCATGTCTCCCACCACCCCCACCCCCCCAGTCACCAGGGGCACCCTCCACCAGGCCCCCACTCATGTCTCCCACCACCCCCACCCCCCAGCATCCAGGGGTACCCTCCACCAGGCCCCCACCCATGTCCCCTATCACCCCCACCCCCCAGCAGTGCAGGGGCACCCTCCACCAGGCCCCCACTCATGTCTCCCACCACCCCCACCCCCCAGCATCCAGGGGCACCCTCCACCAGGCCCCTACCCATGTCCCCTATCACCCCCACCCCCCAGCAGTGCAGGGGCACCCTCCACCAGGCCCCCAGTCATGTCTCCCACCACCCCCACCCCCCCAGTCACCAGGGGCAGCCTCCACCAGGCTCCCACTCATGTCTCCCACCCCCCCACCCCGCCCGCCACCAGGGGCACCATCCACCAGGCCCCCACTCATGTCTCCCACCACCCCCACCCCCCCAGTCACCAGGGGCAGCCTCCACCAGGCCCCCACTCATGTCTCCCACCACCCCCACCCCCCAGCATCCAGGGGCACCCTCCACCAGGCCCCCAGTCATGTCTCCCACCACCCCCACCCCCCCAGTCACCAGGGGCAGCCTCCACCAGGCCCCCACTCATGTCTCCCACCACCCCCACACCCCACCATCCAGGGGCACCCTCCACCAGGCCCCCACCCATGTCTCCCACCACCCCCACCCCCCAGCATCCAGGGGCACCCTCCACCAGGCCCCCACCCATGTCCCCTATCACCCCCACCCCCCAGCAGTGCAGGGGCACCCTCCACCAGGCCCCCACTCATGTCTCCCACCACCCCCACCCCCCCAGTCACCAGGGGCACCCTCCACCAGGCCCCCACTCATGTCTCCCACCACCCCCACCCCCCAGCATCCAGGGGTACCCTCCACCAGGCCCCCACCCATGTCCCCTATCACCCCCACCCCCCAGCAGTGCAGGGGCACCCTCCACCAGGCCCCCACTCATGTCTCCCACCACCCCCACCCCCCAGCATCCAGGGGCACCCTCCACCAGGCCCCTACCCATGTCCCCTATCACCCCCACCCCCCAGCAGTGCAGGGGCACCCTCCACCAGGCCCCCAGTCATGTCTCCCACCACCCCCACCCCCCCAGTCACCAGGGGCAGCCTCCACCATGCTCCCACTCATGTCTCCCACCACCCCCACCCCCCCGCCACCAGGGGCACCCTCCACCAGGCCCCCACTCATGTCTCCCACCCCCCCCCACCCCCCCAGTCACCAGGGGCAGCCTCCACCAGGCCCCCACTCATGTCTCCCACCACCCCCACCCCCCAGCATCCAGGGGCACCCTCCACCAGGCCCCCAGTCATGTCTCCCACCACCCCCACACCCCCAGTCACCAGGGGCAGCCTCCACCAGGCCCCCACTCATGTCTCCCACCACCCCCACCCCCCACCATCCAGGGGCACCCTCCACCAGGCCCCCACCCATGTCTCCCACCACCCCCACCCCCCAGCATCCAGGGGCACCCTCCACCAGGCCCCCACCCATGTCCCCTATCACCCCCACCCCCCAGCAGTGCAGGGGCACCCTCCACCAGGCCCCCACTCATGTCTCCCACCACCCCCACCCCCCCAGTCACCAGGGGTACCCTCCACCAGGCCCCCACTC
The DNA here is from genome assembly GCF_040938575.1 of Ambystoma mexicanum. Taxonomy (NCBI): domain Eukaryota; kingdom Metazoa; phylum Chordata; class Amphibia; order Caudata; family Ambystomatidae; genus Ambystoma; species Ambystoma mexicanum. The sequence continues at coordinate 925,471,604 of NC_090923.1, forward strand.
ATGTCTCCCACCACCCCCACCCCCCAGCATCCAGGGGCACCCTCCACCAGGCCCCCACCCATGTCCCCTATCACCCCCACCCCCCAGCAGTGCAGGGGCACCCTCCACCAGGCCCCCATCATGTCTCCCACCACCCCCACCCCCCAGCATCCAGGGGCACCCTCCACCAGGCCCCCACCCATGTCCCCTATCACCCCCACCCCCCAGCAGTGCAGGGGCACCCTCCACCAGGCCCCCACTCATGTCTCCCACCACCCCCACCCCCCCAGTCACCAGGGGCACCCTCCACCAGGCCCCCACTCATGTCTCCCACCACCCCCACCCCCCAGCATCCAGGGGCACCCTCCACCAGGCCCCCACCCATGTCCCCTATCACCCCCACCCCCCAGCAGTGCAGGGGCACCCTCCACCAGGCCCCCACTCATGTCTCCCACCACCCCCACCCCCCACCCAGTCACCAGGGGCAGCCTCCACCAGGCCCCCACTCATGTCTCCCACCACCCCCACCCCCCACCATCCAGGGGCACCCTCCACCAGGCCCCCACCCATGTCTCCCACCACCCCCACCCCCCAGCATCCAGGGGCACCCTCCACCAGGCCCCCACCCATGTCCCCTATCACCCCCACCCCCCAGCAGTGCAGGGGCACCCTCCACCAGGCCCCCACTCATGTCTCCCACCACCCCCACCCCCCAGTCACCAGGGGCACCCTCCACCAGGCCCCCACTCATGTCTCCCACCACCCCCACCCCCCAGCATCCAGGGGCACCCTCCACCAGGCCCCCACCCATGTCCCCTATCACCCCCACCCCCCAGCAGTGCAGGGGCACCCTCCACCAGGCCCCCACTCATGTCTCCCACCACCCCCACCCCCCAGCATCCAGGGGCACCCTCCACCAGGCCCCCACCCATGTCCCCTATCACCCCCACCCCCCAGCAGTGCAGGGGCACCCTCCACCAGGCCCCCACTCATGTCTCCCACCACCCCCACCCCCCCAGTCACCAGGGGCACCTTCCACCAGGCCCCCACTCATGTCTCCCACCACCCCCACCCCCCAGCATCCAGGGGCACCCTCCACCAGGCCCCCACCCATGTCTCCCACCACCCCCACCCCCCCGCCACCAGGGGCACCCTCCACCAGGCCCCCAGTCATGTCTCCCACCACCCCCACCCCCCCAGTCACCAGGGGCAGCCTCCACCAGGCCCCCACTCATGTCTCCCACCACCCCCACCCCCCCGCCACCAGGGGCACCCTCCACCAGGCCCCCAGTCATGTCTCCCACCACCCCCACCCCCCCAGTCACCAGGGGCACCCTCCACCAGGCCCCCACTCATGTCTCCCACCACCCCCACCCCCCAGCATCCAGGGGCACCCTCCACCAGCCCCCCACCCATGTCCCCTATCACCCCCACCCCCCCGCCACCAGGAGCACCCTCCACCAGGCCCCCAGTCATGTCTCCCACCACCCCCACCCCCCCAGTCACCAGGGGCAGCCTCCACCAGGCCCCCACTCATGTCTCCCACCACCCCCACCCCCCCGCCACCAGGGGCACCCTCCACCAGGCCCCCACTCATGTCTCCCACCACCCCCACCCCCCCAGTCACCAGGGGCAGCCTCCACCAGGCCCCCACTCATGTCTCCCACCACCCCCACCCCCCTGCCACCAGGGGCAGCCTCCACCAGGCCCCCACCCATGTCCCCTATCACCCCCACCCCCCAGCAGTGCAGGGGCACCCTCCACCAGGCCCCCACTCATGTCTCCCACCACCCCCACCCCCCCAGTCACCAGGGGCACCCTCCACCAGGCCCCCACTCATGTCTCCCACCACCCCCACCCCCCAGCATCCAGGGGCACCCTCCACCAGGCCCCCACCCATGTCCCCTATCACCCCCACCCCCCAGCAGTGCAGGGGCACCCTCCACCAGGCCCCCACTCATGTCTCCCACCACCCCCACCCCCCAGCATCCAGGGGCACCCTCCACCAGGCCCCCACCCATGTCCCCTATCACCCCCACCCCCCAGCAGTGCAGGGGCACCCTCCACCAGGCCCCCACTCATGTCTCCCACCACCCCCACCCCCCCAGTCACCAGGGGCACCCTCCACCAGGCCCCCACTCATGTCTCCCACCACCCCCACCCCCCAGCATCCAGGGGCACCCTCCACCAGGCCCCCAGTCATGTCTCCCACCACCCCCACCCACCCAGTCACCAGGGGCAGCCTCCACCAGGCCCCCACTCATGTCTCCCACCACCCCCACCCCCCCGCCACCAGGGGCACCCTCCACCAGGCCCCCACTCATGTCTCCCACCACCCCCACCCCCCCAGTCACCAGGGGCAGCCTCCACCAGGCTCCCACTCATGTCTCCCACCACCCCCACCCCCCAGCATCCAGGGGCACCCTCCACCAGGCCCCCAGTCATGTCTCCCACCACCCCCACCCCCCCAGTCACCAGGGGCAGCCTCCACCAGGCCCCCACTCATGTCTCCCACCACCCCCACCCCCCACCATCCAGGGGCACCCTCCACCAGGCCCCCACCCATGTCTCCCACCACCCCCACCCCCCAGCATCCAGGGGCACCCTCCACCAGGCCCCCACTCATGTCCCCTATCACCCCCACCCCCCAGCAGTGCAGGGGCACCCTCCACCAGGCCCCCACTCATGTCTCCCACCACCCCCACCCCCCCAGTCACCAGGGGCACCCTCCACCAGGCCCCCACTCATGTCTCCCACCACCCCCACCCCCCAGCATCCAGGGGCACCCTCCACCAGGCCCCCACCCAAGTCCCCTATCACCCCCACCCCCCAGCAGTGCAGGGGCACCCTCCACCAGGCACCCACTCATGTCTCCCACCACCCCCACTCCCCAGCATCCAGGGGCACCCTCCACCAGGCCCCCACCCATGTCCCCTATCACCCCCACCCCCCAGCAGTGCAGGGGCACCCTCCACCAGGCCCCCAGTCATGTCTCCCACCACCCCACCCCCCCAGTCACCAGGGGCAGCCTCCACCAGGCCCCCACTCATGTCTCCCACCACCCCCACCCCCCCGCCACCAGGGGCACCCTCCACCAGGCCCCCACTCATGTCTCCCACCACCCCCACCCCCCAGTCACCAGGGGCAGCCTCCACCAGGCCCCCACTCATGTCTCCCACCACCCCCACCCCCCAGCATCCAGGGGCACCCTCCACCAGGCCCCCGGTCATGTCTCCCACCACCCCCACCCCTCCAGTCACCAGGGGCAGCCTCCACCAGGCCCCCACTCATGTCTCCCACCACCCCCACCCCCCAGCATCCAGGGGCACCCTCCACCAGGCCCCCACTCATGTCTCCCACCACCCCCACCCCCCCAGTCACCAGGGGCAGCCTCCACCAGGCCCCCACTCATGTCTCCCACCACCCCCAACCCCCCGCCACCAGGGGCACCCTCCACCAGGCCCCCACTCATGTCTCCCACCACCCCCACCCCCCCAGTCACCAGGGGCAGCCTCCACCAGGCCCCCACTCATGTCTCCCACCACCCCCACCCCCCACCATCCAGGGGCACCCTCCACCAGGCACCCACACATGTCCCCCTGCCCCCAGGTCCTGACGATACTCAATCATGGCAGTAATGGGCAGCATACCCAGCACAAACACCCAGGCAAGGATTGCATCCACCCACATAGTGAATGCAATTACATGATACAACCCCAATGGCAAGTATGTAAATGAACACATGTCCGTCACACACACATACACAATGGGTGCAAGTGAATGTCAAAACCCATATCATGACATGTATGAAACCAATGAGAAAATACCACAAGTGAAAGTAAAAAAAAATTTTATTAAAGATGTGAAATAAGTAAACAAATCAAACACACAACAATGGGGATAACAAAATAAAAGGTCCATGTCCGAGAACAAATGTAAAAAAATATAAAAAATTAGGAATCCAAAAACAAATGTAGTCCAAAGCAAAATCATGTGGAAGGAAAATAATGAAAAACCATTTCCTCATGGTGAACACAATAATTAATAAAAGAAATGTCCATTCAAAAAGCAAACTATATACACGAAAATTCAAGGGTCCATGAGCCCAACACCATAAATGAAACCTACTACTACCTAATGAAAAAATATATACAAAAAAGTGGCCATTGTCCGAGCGGTCCAAATAAATAAAAATGAATAAAGGAAACCTAACACTAACTAACTAAATAACTATATACAAAGGCAGCGGGCAAGTCCTGCGGCTCACTCGGTGATGTTGCTGGCCAGGGCATCATCGAACTCCATGTCGATGTCCTGGAGGCGGGACTCTGTCCTGGCCCCGAGGTCTCGCAGGGATAACCCCATGTCCAGCTCAAACTCCCTGCGAGCTTCCTCGAGGCACTCAGCCCGCCTCAACGCCCGACGCATGGAGAACTCCGCCCTGACCATGGTGAGCCGCTCCTCTTCCGCCCGCTGCCGCTCCGCACCTATCCGCTGGACCAACTGCTCCCACACGGAAGACACCACCATCCCAGGGTTGCCCTGCCCTCCGGCCGATGCCTGCCCCTCTGATCTTGATGGCCCCGAGCCATGATGCCTCCCACGTCGAGCCCGCTGCTGCCTCCGACGCCACTGCCTCTGCCAGCACGACGGCATCCAGGCTGATGGAAACCACCGACGCCGTCGTGCACGTGCCCTGCCTGATGATGCTGTCACATCTTCCATCTGCTGGGGTCCAGTTGCTGTGTTGTCCACCCCTGCTGGACCTCCGACTCCCAACTGTGGCAGGGATGGGATCCCCACCGAGCTGGCTGCATTGGTCGGGGCAGGTCCACAGGGGGCCCTGGTGGCATCTGGGCTGGAAGACGGCAAGGAGAACGACTGGTGTATAGCCTGCATAGAGGAGGAGAGGGCCGCCACATTGGCCAACACATGCAGGAAACCCCCGAACATGGCCGATCCCAATTGGGCCACGTCGGCACGGTGCACTTCGTGATGACGTGCGTGCTCCTCCCGGGAAGCACGCACGGCATCACGAATCACAGCCGTGCGCATCACAACCCCAATCAGGACCTTCTCCGCACGGCCAGGGGTTCCCACGTCCGCAGGTGGAGGGGAGTCAGGTGACATGGACATCCCCTCTACCTGCGGACGGGCCTGGGACGGGGCATCCCTGCTGGTGCATGGTGGTGCACTCACAGGGTCAGGGACAGCGACATGCACAGGCCCCTCCACGGTGACCTGTGCTGCCTCCTGCCCCTGGCCCTGGACTCCACCACTTGCACCAGCAGGGATGCCCCCACCAGGCCCCATGTGTGCCCCAGTGGCGGCCTCCTCCTCCTCTGTGCAAACCACCAACCTGGATGGCTCCTCACCGTCTCCCACCGTAGCAGGCCCCGGTGGGGGCTCACCCACCCCTTCCGCTGCAGCCGTGGGGGCATCCCCGCCGCCTTGCTCCACAGCGCCGTCTCCGCCCTCTTCTTCACTAGCCGCTGCGTAGAGGGAGACAAAGAACACAAGCATCAGGGTACTGTACAATGGTCCCCTAGACAGGAAGCAATAGCAGATGACCACCACTGTCAAAGTACACTTCCATCATGTCCCTCCACAACACATGGGTCAGTCCAGGCAAAACACACACAGTAACAGGCATGCTGCATGCCATGGACATTTCCATGCATGTCCAATGGACTCTTGAAACATTCAATTATATGGAACTCACATGCATCATGGCTCATGCATTTCACATGCACACACTTCACCTCAGTCACATCCATCTGGCCCCAAACACAACAAACACAGCGGATACAAGGGCAATTTGGCTGCTTCACTGAATCTGTGCATTGTCACACACATGTGTCATGCATCCATGGCATGCACAAGTCACAGACACGCAGGTCAGCCACACAGACATGGCTACCACATATGTACCTGGCATCGGCACCCATCCCTCACCCCCACCCATGTCCCAGTACAGAGACTGGCATGCTCTCATGTTCAAAATCTGCATAGGGGTCCCCATGCGGCATTTGAACACATGCAACAACCATGTGGGTCACACATCACATGTTGCACATGCATTACCATGATGTCCATGCACACATACATGCATACATGGCCTATGGCACACATACAGGCAAGTATCATAGACCCAGCACACAGCAACATGCCCTGTGTCACACAGTAATGCTTGGACACTTACCGCTCAACTCCAGACGGGCCTCCCTCTCAAGGATCTGGGCATGGAGCGCTGGGCGTACGCGTTCCAGGACCCTCATCTGGATGGAACTCATGCGGCCCCGGCCCCCCTCCACGAGGTGCCGGGCCTTCACAAGGGTCCTGGACCTCAAGTCCTCCCAGCGCTTCCTGATCTTCTGGACGTTGCGGGTTGCCACCCCCTCCGCGTTGATGGCAACCACACAGTCGGCCCAGATCCTCTCCCGTCCATCCTTGCTGGCGCGGGACGATCCAAAGAGGGCATCATACTGCCCCAGGACATGCTCCACCAGGACACCAACTTCGGTGGCAGTGAAGCTGGTGCCCCTCTGCCCCTCTGGCCTGGGGTTGCCACTGGTGCCAGATGTGGAAGTGCCCGACATGGCAACCCCAGAGGCAGGTGTGGGTGGGCAACTGGGTCCTGGGGCTGGGCTGTGGAGCGATGTAATCCCAGTCGGGAGTCTTCAGTTCCAGCAGGGGTGGACACAGCAACTGGACCCCTGCAGATGGCTGATCTGCAGGCACCAAATGGCAGGGCACGGTGGCAGCAGGCAGGCAGGCAGGCAGCAGCAGATGGCACGTGGGAGGCTGCTCGGGGCACGGGGGGCAGTAACCCGGCCTTCTGGGCAGGTGCGTGGTCTTCCGTGTGTTTTCGCGTGGCCAGCTTGATATGGAGTGATTTGGCACGTGAAAATTCGGCACGTCAGCGTGAAATCCGAGGAAAGGCCCTTAGCGCATAAGCGCGTAAGCACGCATACGCGATTCTATTGGTCCAGAGTCCCTCAGCGCGTAAGCGCGTATGTGACGTGACCGGCACGGGTGTTCCCCACCCAGCACGTGATGACGGAGCACACGTGTAAATACTGCACGTCAGAGTGTCATCGCGTGTAATTGGACAAAAGTGCGCGTACACGCGATTGGCCTATGTACGTGTATTTCAGGGTTGCGCGGGCACTTACACACGTAAGTACGTCAGCGCACCTGTATCCCGTTGTGCGTGAATTTCCACACGCTATTGGACTGGGAACTGGATTCCAGGGGTGCGCGGGTCACACGCTCGCCTAGAACACGCGCAAAGCATGAATTTGCGCACTTTAACAATAACAAGCCAGACGCCAGGATGAACATACCGTTCCTAGCAGCAGTGGCAGTGGGCTACCAAAGGAGTAGGAGGAGGATAGTCAGGGCCAGAATATTCACACCCAGAACCAGCCTTTTCGGGATGCCTGATGACCAGGTGTATGGAAGGTACAGGTTTCCACCACACATAATACTGGACCTGGTGAGTGAGTGGGAGGATGACCTCACATCACCCACCCTGTGCTCCCAAGCACTCAGCCCCCTGGAGAAGGTCCTCAATGTACTGCACTTCTTAGCCACTGGATCATTTCAGCGGACAAGTGCCATAGTGGGTGGGGTGTCACAGGCCACCCAGTCACGCTGCCTACACCAGGTCTTGAACATCATCACTGCACGCCCATCAGTCCGCAGGCACATATACCTGCCCAGAACACCTGCAGAAAGGCATGCTGCCGCCCTGGATTTTTACGGTGTGGCACGATTCCCCAAAGTGCTAGGTGCCATCGACTGCACCCATGTGGCTCTACGTCCCCCCAGGGCATCTGAGCACATCTATAGGAACCGCAAGCACTGGCATTCCATCAACGTGCAGGTAGTATGTAATGCCAAGGAATCATCACCTCAGTATATGCCAACTATCCCGGCTCCACCCACGACAGCTTCATTTACCGAATGTCCACCCTATGCCGGGACCTAGATGCTGGGCGGCATGGCGATACATGGCTGCTTGGTGAGTATGTATGCCACTGCACATGCAGGCATGTTGGATACTGAGCAAGGTCACAACCCCACCAATGATACCAATCACCACCTCCACAGGGGACAGTGCCTACCCTCTCAGCCCCCACATGATGACGCCAATTCGGAACCCCACCACGCCACCCGAGGTAAGATATAACACAGCCCACATTACAACCCGGGGCATAGTGGAGCGCACATTCGGAGTGCTAAAGTCACGCTTTCGCTCCCTTGACCGTTCTGGCGGGCAGCTGTTATACGCTCCCCCAGTAGTGTGCAGGATCATAGTGGCAGCATGTGTCCTGCACAACGTTGCAACACGCCGGGGCCTGGCCGTGGACATGGTGGTGGCCCCACATCCCCAACCACATGCACAGCCACTGCGCATGGGAGGGGAAAGGGCACGTGGGGAGGCAGCCCATACACAGCTAGTGGCTAATTACTTCACATAGAAATCACACCCCTGTGGAGTGCACACTGCCCTGGCACATTCCATCTGACAATCAGTGATGACTCAACCTGACACTGATCCTGAATGTCTGGAGAATGAACCGTGAATACCATATCAGCCTGAGATTGTTCACCTGGAAGTGTCACAATGTGTGCATCCCTACCCACACAGACACCACCAATGCAGTTTTGTGGAGTTACACATTCAAGCAGCTAAAAAGAATACCCACTTGCAAAATGCAACAAGAGGACAGTGCCATGTCAGCCAACCCAACCCCAGCACCGCCACACGACACACCGTGCCATGTCATGCTATTTGCAGGTAAACAAAGTAATCCCCACAACATGACACTAGTGTCACTATGTACAGTGTCCCTATTAGAAACCTGCAACACCTGAAATGCTCACAGCAATGCCGGACCAACAACATACTTGAGCACGTACTACCATTAACATGACATCACAAATTTTACATATTAGTAGTCTCACCACCTGGAAATGCCTGCACTCCCACCACCACCAACTGTGCAGTGTTGGCGCCATGTAGAGTTGTAGGTGCACTGCTGCCAACATGGACCCCATCTCCAGACTAGAGGTCCTTGTGTAGACATGAGGAAGGGACCTGCAAATTGGGAGGTAGACACAGAAGATGAGTTACACATCAATGCAACATGCAGTGTACAACACAACAGCAATATGCACTAGGAATGTATACACAGTATTGACTACAGACTGCCCACACAGCTCATGGGAGTCCAACGTCACTGTGTAATTCACTGTCACTTGGGCACACCCTTTGCAAGCCCATGGAAACGGGAAGCAGGAGGGGTGTGTGTGACTCAAACCCAAGCATCTGAACCAAATACATTACAAGCCTGAATGTGCCCAGCCACAATGCAGCATATGCCCACAGGAACCACGGAAGCCAACAAATCGTCGCAAAAAAATAGGGAATAAAATAAATAACAATAAAAATAAGAAACAATCAAAAATGGCCATTGATGGGCCCGGGGGGGTTGGGGAGGCCACCCAGGAGGTCCGAGGACAGGATGCACACCAGAACCCACCTGCGTGGATCCTGGGAAAATAAAACACCTCCATGGGCTCATGGCCCACACGGCTACCCTGTTGTGGGAGTATCACTGCTGTCGCTATTATCACCCTGTGCAGCTGCATCCGGAGGTGGTTGCACTATGGGAGGCAGCCCACGCAAGGCCCTAGTCTGCTCCTCCATGGCTGCAAGCATGCGGGTGTGGTAGGTCTGGTTCTGGAGGATGAGTGTGCGGAGGTCCCCATGCAACAACTCACGGGATGCCCGGACCTCCGCCCTCGTTGCCTGCATCTCAGCTGAGAGCGTACGGGTGAGACGCTCCAGCTGCTGTTCTGTCCTTTGCTGTGTTGAAGCCTCAAGCTCAACAAGAGTCATCCTGAGGTGAAGGAGCTCCTGCCTCAGGGCTTCCCTGTGGCCCTGGCACTCAATGGAGATGGCCTCCTGCAGAGTCGCCAGTGCCGCCCGCCTGTCCCTGTTGGACCCCAACATGTCCTCCCTGTGTGACTGGCAGATGGAGTCGGTTGCCTGCTCTAGTCGCTCCATCAGCCTTTCTGGGGGGACAATGGAAGTGGCCACCCTATCCATGGCCTGAGCCATCATCTCGGATGATGCAGCCTGTTGGGTTGCCATACCGTAAATGGATTGCTCCCATGCGGTATTGCCAGGTGGCGTACGGCCACCACGTCGGCGGGCACCACACCTGTCTGGGGCAAGGCGAACTGCGCCTTGCTGTGCCGGCACTGCCTGAGGCTGCAGGACTGCATTCCCCCTCTGATCTGCTGGCCCAGGAACAGGATCAGATGTCGCGGAGTGTGACCCTGCATCCGTAACCACCAAAGGCGTAGCTGCCAACACTGACATCCCCATGGAGGGTTCTGACCCTGGTGCAGGTGGGTGAGACAGAACAGAATCCCTCCCTGGAACACTCACCTGCGACGGCACGTAGGTCTCATCCGAATCAACACCTGAGTACAGCTCGGGGGAGGTGCAGCCAGAGACACCCCTTGAGAGCACGACCTGCAGCACTTGTGGGTTCTCCCCCACCACCACACCACGTCCCTCACTGGTGGTTGGTCGGCCCTCGGACCCCTCCTGGGTCTGCACCATCTCCACAACCCCAGCAGTATCAGGTGCGTCTTCCCCTGCAAAGACATGAAAACAAAGAAATGGAAACAGGCATTAGCACCATGGCACACAATGAGGGCTGAGAAGCAAGAGAACCAGTACTTGATTGACACATGTCCCACATGACTAAAACCCTCCCATGCATGCACCCTCACTGCGTATGAAGTGCAGGCAAATGGCACACACTGATGACACCAAGATGGAAAATGAACACATTTTCTGCATGCTGCCTGGCAGTGGCATCACACATTGGCCTGTGATTGCCAGGTGAAACACACATGCCATCACACAGATGGCATGTACCATTGCTATTGAGTGAAGATGGAGAGGGGGCAGCACCTATTCATTCAGTCCAGTTCCCGCATGTAATTGCTTTTCTAATTCTAACAGGTCAGATTTTTCACCTGGAGCTGCCAGTCTGAAATGGTCCAATTGCACAGGGACATGTGTGTACAAATGATATCCAGGTAACAAAGTCACTCCACTTCACCATAGCCATGTCAGACATGTGACTAGTGGACAGCGACGTGGCTAGTAAAAGTGGGGGAATGCAAACAATCTGACTGAATGAACAGTGAAAAATAAGCAACAATGTTGTGGCAAGGTTACACTTCAAGGGCAACTGGCGTGCAGTTGGGCTAGATGTCTACTGCTATGGCCAAATGCAGCTGCGCAGGAAGTATTGCATGAAGCACATGGCTGACCCATACGACTCAGGCGCACACACTCTCACCTGGCACACAAACAGAAGCCCTCACACACACACCATGCACATGGATGACACACACCTGCATGTGCACTCACCGGACAATGCCTCGTAATCAGCCAGATCTCCCACGCCTTGGATCTGTTCCTCCGTGACGTAGGTCTCAGCGACTGACTCATGTGGAGTGAGTTCCATGTCTACTACTGGAGACCCACCTCCAGTCACTAGAGTTGCGGCATGACTTGAGGCCAGCTTACTCTTTGCCCTGCGCTTTAGGTCATTCCAGCGCTTATAGCAATCATTGGCTGTGCGCCTCACGATTCCAAGGGCACTTACGATGTCCGCAACGGTCTGCCAGTGTGCCTGGCGTTGTGCAGGTGTGGTCTTGGATCCTGCAACAATGACCATCTCGTTGTCATGTCCGGACACATACTCGACAAGTGCATTCAGTTCGTCATCCGTGAAGCTGGGCTTCCTGGACGGGCCGGACTGTGTAGCCGTGTCTGGGGCATCAGCCTGTGCCGGACGAGCACTCTTCCTCTTCCGCTTGGAAGGTGGTGGTGATCCTGAGTGTCCTGCGCCGCTCTGGACACTAGGGGCAGGAGCCCTGGTGGACTCTGTATCAGGAGTGTGGGATTGCACACTCAGCATGGGAGTTGGTGCAGGCATTGGCTCTAGTGTGATGGTGTCAGGGGGAATGTCAGCAGCATGGACTAGGACCGACACTGTCCTGGCTGGGTGTGTGAGGGCTGGGGTGGATGGAGCCGCAGCTGCCCCTGCAGCCTCTCCGCCCTGCCTCCTTGGTGCAGCAGATGACCTTGCTGCCCCAGATCCACGTGGCATGATGGCATCAACGTGCACCAGCGCACGTGTCGTAGCCCTGCTGACCTGGAAGTCAGCCATGGAGTCAGCCAGGTCTGGTGCCACAATGGGCTGGTCCAACAAGGCCTGAGCATGGATGGTGTCAGCCACATCAGCCTCAACAGGAGGGGGGGAGGGGGGGGATTATGGGTGCCCGTGACTGGTCCTCCACACATGGGGGGACAGGCTCACCCTGCAAGTTACGACCACGTCCCCTACCGGATCCACCACGGCCACCACTTGTGGCTCTTCCACCTTTGCCACCCTTACGGAATCCTCGCCTCCCAGCCATGGCACTGATGTTAATGTGCGTATGGGAGTGGATGTAGACTATTGTCCTGGGCAATTGGGTGTCAAAGGGGTTGGGTACCAGATGGTAATTGTACCCTAGTGCTCTAGCAAGGCTGAATGTAACCCCTGGGGAAAGATGACGGGTCACGCAACGCACAGGAGGCCCAAAAAAGGGAGATGACGTGCACGCAACCCCTCCTAGACCACATGTGCAGAAAGAAAAACCTGCACTACGCTGTGGCACCCAGTAACACAAGAATGAACGTATGCGTGTCACACGCAGCCTAGAATGACCTCTGAAGGGGTAGGCTACACACGGGGCAAGCACAGATGTTAGATACGTGTGTGACTCACCGTCTGCCTGGTAAACGAGCGTGTAAAAGGAGCACGTTTGGTTGGCAACACCCCCGCCAAAAGAAGATTTGTACGCTGTCTGAGGAGACAGGACAACAGTGGAAGGGAACACTGTTTGAGGGAACAGGCCCAGGTAAACCAGTAAAAGAGAAAAAAAAGAAAAAGCTGTCAGAGGTAACAGGGAATACGAACTTGAAACGCCGTGAAGTAAATCGCGTGTGAAACGACAAGAAGTACAGAATTCACCCACTCGCTCTCCACGAAAAGCACGTACAAGGAAAACGTGTTCTACATGTACCTTTTATACAGGCCCACACATCCAGCGTCACTTACGCAGCGTGTACGCGCTAGGGCCATTTCCACCAATTACATGCTTTGTCACTTCTGCGTGTAGGGCCATTTCCACCAATCACACGCGATTACACTCTGACGTGCAGTCTTTCCACGTGTGCTCTGTCATCACGTGCTGTGTGGGATACACCTGTGCGGGTCACGTCACAGACGCGCTTACGCGCTGAGGGCCTTTCCTCAGTTTTCACGCTGACGTGCAGGATTTTCACGTGCCAAATCACTCCGTACCAAGCTGGCCACGCGTACGCACATGGAATACCACGCTCCTGCCCGGAAGGCCGAACTACTGCCCCCCAGAGCCCCGAGCACGCTCCCACCTGCTGCTGCCTGACTGCCTGCTGCCCCTGCACTGCTGGGGGGTGGGGGTGGTGGGTGACATGGGTTGGGGCCTGCTGGCAGGTGCCCCACAGTGCGTGGGGGTGGTGGGAGACATGGGTGGGGGCCTGGTGGAGGATGCCCCTGCACTGCTGGGGGGTGGGGGTGGTGGGAGACATGGGTGGGGGCCTGGTGGAGGATGCCCCTGCACTGCTGGGGGGTGGGGGTGGTGGGTGACATGGGTGGGGGCCTGCTGGCAGGTGCCCCACAGTGCTGGAGGGTGGGGGTGGTGGGAGACATGAGTGGGGGCCTGGTGGAGGGTGCCCCTGGTGGCTGGGGGGTGGGGGTGGTGGGAGACATGAGTGGGTGCCTGGTGGAGGCTGCCCCTGCACTGCTGGGGGGTGGGGGTGGTGGGTGACATGGGTGGGGGCCTGGTGGAGGCTGCCCCTGGTGGCTGGGGGGTGGGGGTGGTGGGAGACATGAGTGGGGCCTGGTGGAGGCTGCCCCTGCACTGCTGGGGGGTGGGGGTGGTGGGTGACATGGGTGGGGGCCTGCTGGCAGGTGCCCCACAGTGCTTGGGGGTGGGGGTGGTGGGAGACATGGGTGGGGGCCTGGTGGAGGGTGCCCCTGGTGGCGGGGGGGTGGGGGTGATAGGGGACATGAGTGTGGGCCTGGTGGAGGATGCCCCTGCACTGATGGGGGGTGGGGGTGGTGGGTGACATGGGTGGGGGCCTGGTGGAGGCTGCCCCTGCACTGCTGGGGGGTGGGGGTGGTAGGAGACATGGGTGGGGGCCTGGTGGTGGGTGCCCCTGGTGGCTGGGGGGTGGGGGTGGTGGGTGACATGGGTGGGGGCCTGGTGGAGGCTGCCCCTGCACTGCTGGGGGGTGGGGGTGGTGGGAGACATGGGTGGGGGCCTGGTGGAGGCTGCCCCTGCACTGCTGGGGGGTGGGGGTGCAGGGGGACATGAGCAGGTGTGCAGGGTAGTCCCCTGTTTTGTGGGCAGCCTGCAGGGGCCGTGTAGGGTGTACAGGGAACACCTGTGAGGACCCACCCAGCCTAATCGCGTGTGATAATTCCCACGCACCCCTGTAATACACGTACCAAGCCAAATCGCGTGTGAGAATTCCCGCGCACCCCTGAAATACACGTACCCTGCTGAAATCGCGTGTAAAACTTCCCGCGCACCCCTGAAATGCATGCGCCCAGGCTATTCGCGTGTGGAACTTCCCGCGCACCCCTGAAATACACGCGCCCCGGGCTATTCGCGAGTGGAACTTCCCGCGCACTCCTGAAATACACGTAGCACGCTGGGAGACATGAGTGGGGGCCTGGTGGAGGGTGCCCCTGGTGGCGGGGGTGGGGGTGGTAGGAGACATGGGTGGGGGCCTGGTGGAGGCTGCCCCTGCACTGCTGGGGGGTGGGGGTGGTAGGAGACATGGGTGGGGGCCTGGTGGTGGGTGCCCCTGGTGGCTGGGGGTGGTGGGTGACATGGGTGGGGGCCTGCTGGCAGGTGCCCCACAGTGCTGGGGGGTGGGGGTGGTGGGAGACATGAGTCGGGCATGAGTGGGGGCCTGGTGGAGGGTGCCCCTGGTGGCTGGGGGGTGGGGGTGGTGGGAGACATGAGTGGGGGCCTGGTGGAGGCTGCCCCTGCACTGCTGGGGGGTGGGGGTGGTGGGAGACATGGGTGGGGGCCTGGTGGAGGATGCCCCTGCGCTGCTGGGGGGTGGGGGTGGTGGGTGACATGGGTGGGGGCCTGCTGGCAGGTGCCCCACAGTGCTGGAGGGTGGGGGTGGTGGGAGACATGAGTGGGGGCCTGGTGGAGGCTGCCCCTGGTGGCTGGGGGGTGGGGGTGGTGGGAGACATGAGTGGGGGCCTGGTGGAGGCTTCCCCTGCACTGCTGGTGGGTGGGGGTGGTGGGTGACATGGGTGGGGGCCTGCTGGCAGGTGCCCCACAGTGCTGAGGGGTGGGGGTGGTGGGAGACATGGGTGGGGGCCTGGTGGAGGCTGCCCCTGGTGGCTGGGGGGTGGGGGTGGTGGGAGACATGGGTGGGGGCCTGGTGGAGGATGCCCCTGCACTGCTGGGGGGTGGGGGTGGTGGGAGACATGAGTGGGGGCCTGGTGGAGGCTGCCCCTGCACTGCTGGGGGGTGGGGGTGGTAGGAGACATGGGTGGGGGCCTGGTGGTGGGTGCCCCTGGTGGCTGGGGGGTGGGGGTGCAGGGGGACATGAGCAGGTGTGCAGGGTAGTCCCCTGTTTTGTGGGCTGCCTGCAGGGGCCGTGGAGGGTGTACAGGGAACACCTGTGAGGACCCACCCAGCCTAATCGCGTGTGATAATTCCCACGCACCCCTGTAATACACGTACCCAGCAAAATGGCGTGTGATAATTCCCACGCACCCCTGTAATTCACGTACCCTGCCAAATCGCGTGTGATAATTCCCTCATACCCCTGTATTACACGTGCCCTGGCTAATCGCATGTAAGACTTCCCGCGTACCCCTGTAATACACGTTCCCTGGACAATCGCGTGTTGAACTTCCCGCGTACCCCTGTAATACACGTTCCCTGGACTATCGCGTGTTGAACTTCCCGCGTACCCCTGTAATACACGTACCCTGGCTAATCGCGTGTAAAACTTCCCGCGTACTCCTGATATGAAGGTTGCCCGCTTTGCGTTCCTTGTTTGGCAGCCCTGTAAACTGGTCCAGGGTTAGCGCAGCCCTTTGCGATGATTTAGCGATGTTGATGGCTTTTCCTTGCGCGAGGGCGTTCTTGGGGGCGTTACTGGCGCTGCTGCAGGGTCGCTGCGATTCTCTGCGCCACGGCTGGTTTGGGAGCATGGAATCCATGAATACGCTGTGCGCGGAAATCGGTTTTAGCGCACGTGCCTGGCGCACACAATCGCATGCGGACACTCTGCGCCAGCCGCTTGCGACACTTTTCTGCGAAATTCTATGAATTACCCTGATAATGTCATCTGAACATGCAACATGTTTGGCTTCTTCGTCTGCTTTTTGATATCCACATGAAATAAAATCTTCCCTTTTAGTGTGAGCTGTGCATTTAACGGCTACTGGGAGTTGGAGTGCTTTAATAAGCCTGTCTAATAAGGCTGCATGCTGTACTGGAGTGACGCCTGCTCAGAGATCGCCCCTCCTTTTCCAACATGCTAGTGCTGCGTGCACTCTCGAGTGCGATAATCGGTGCCACTTATTGTGTAACCTGTGCAGAAAAGTAAGACGGTACCCATGTGCTTACCAACACTTGAAACTCCCCATTAGCCATGTGCTTCACAACAGTGGCACCTGTATATCCCTGTCCGTCATTTTGATTGATTCTCGAAGAACCGTCAAGAAAGAGAATCTCCCCAGCTGCCAACGCATTCTCTTTTACCCTCGGGAATTCATCATAAAACTCTTCATAGTTCGAGCAATCATGTGCATGCTCGTCCTCTGCCAGTGGTTCAGCAATAAACATGGCAGGATTCACTATTCTGCATTGGACTATTTTAATCACCGATTGGATATGACTACTTCATAGGCAGAAGCAATATGAGATGTCAACGTGCCTTTAGTTTTTTTTTTATTGCAAATAATGCATGTTCAACAAATAACGTCATGGAACATCCCATCACTATGCTAGAGGCTTTCTCAGTGGCGAATGCAGTGGCTGCCAAAGATTGTTTGCAAGGAGAATGACCCCTCATCACTGGGTCTAGAATCCCACTGTAATATGCAAGGGGCTTGTACCCCAATGTGGTTCTCTGCATGAGGACTGCTGTCATAGCAGTGCCATCCGTGTGCGAAAACAAAAAGAATTTCTCAGCATAATTGGGAATCCCCAAAACTGGAGCTGTGCAAATTGGCTTCTTTAATTTAATTTTGTAACAAGGACCTTATGTATAAACTGTAAGCAAAGACCCACGCTCTCACATAATTACATATTCCCAAAAATCTCTGCATGTGCTTTATGATCTGTGGCTTTACTGTTTTCAAAATAGCCTCAGCTCTATCAGGAGTAAGCTTCTTTCCTTTGTGCGTGATTAACTGACCTATATACAGTACTTTGTCTTGACAATACTGTAATTTCTCTCTGTCAACTTTGCATCCTTTTTCTGCAAGGATAATCATTAGCTGGATAGAATCACATCTGCACTGTTCCTCTGAGGTGCTACAGACCAATATGTCATCCACGTACTGCAACACTTTCTAAATCAATATTACTTAAATCCATCTGTAGGACTCTATTAAAAAAATCGATGGAGACTCACAGTACCCCTGGGGTAAACGAGTGCTTTTCAGGCGAGTTTGTCTGAATGTAAATGACGTCAGATCTTGCAAGTCTTTATGCAATGGGATTGAGAAAAACGCATTTTTCAAGTCAATCACAGTGAAATATCATGCCTCTACAGGAATATTACATAAGATTGTTGCAGGATTAGGAGCTAGAAGGAACTCGGCCTCTACAATCTGGTTAATCGGGCGAAGGTGGATTAAATGCCACAACCCCCTTTTCCTTTTTTCACAGGATAAATCGCAGTATTACACAGTGACTCTGACGTCACTAAGATGCCTTGTTCCAACATGGCTGATATCATTTTAAAAATACCTTCATCTCAGACATGGGATACTGTTGTGCTCGAAGTAAAATTGCTCCTAGTTTCAATTTAATTTTTAACTTCATCAACCCCCTTCAATAGGCCTACGTCATAGGGGCCTGTCGTCCATAATGAAGCTGGCACTTTCACTGTGTCTTCCTCAAAATATTTGGGACATTTTTGTGCTAACATCATTTTCGGAGGAGTCTCTCATTTAATTGCCCTTACCCAATGAGTAATACTCATCTCGAATATTACTTTGTCATCTGATGGATGATCTCCAAACATATCCTCATCAGTGACGTCAGTCAATTTGTAACCTTCCCCAATGGGGATCACTGTGCTCCATCATCTTCCTTCATAATCATTTCCATCAAGCAGGGCCATTTCTCTTTGCACTATGGCTGCTTGCAATTCTAAAGAAAATATTTGCCCTTCCTCTTCATCCATAGTTAGCCATAGGTATCTTTGGCCTGAATAAAACATATCAGGTATTCTCGTAGTTCTGCCCACTAAGCCTGGCAGCCATGTCAACAAAATGCATACCCCATAGTGAAACACTTCTGGTTCTAACAGCATTCCTCGTATGGCCATTTGTCCTGCAATTGCCATAATAAATTCACTCACATTTAAATAATGTATTCCTGTTGTTGAACACACTATGGGCCTCATTACGACCCAGGCGGTAAGTTACCGCCTGGGCCGTGACTTTACCACCATGGCGTAAACTACGTTTACGCCATGGTGGTTGGCGGATTTACCGCCCCATTCCAACCTTGGCGGGGCGGTAAATCCCCATTTTCCCATTTACCCTTCCCCATTCCCATTTTGCCCCATAGGGCATAATGGGAGTGGGGAAGGCGTTAATTACGCCACCGTAAATTACGGTGGCGTAATTAACTCCATGGTCCCTTAGCGCCATGGATTTTAACACCTGCTAAAAGCAGGTGTTAAAACCTCCATGGCGCTAAGGGACCTCGTACTCAGGCGGTAAGGGTCGGCGCTGTTTACGCCGCCGTAAAACCGTTACCGCCTGAGTTGTAATGAGGCCCTATGCCTTTATCAGTGAATGAAATCATCATGTTCAACTTGGTCATTAAATCTTGACCCAATAGATTAACAGGTGTCTGCCTTGAATATAGCAATGGCACCGACATGTCACACTCTCCTATAGAGACTGCCAATGCGTCAGTAAAAGGAACACTCTGCTTGTAGCTCCTTTAAATCCTTGGGTATTCATGACATTTCCAAACATCGAAAATGTTCCCTCTTCTATACATGAGCGTGTTGCGCTTGTGTCTACTAAAAACAAAAAAGATTTGCCTTCTATGTTAACGTAAACCTTTGGTTCCTCTTGAGGATTTGGCATTATCAATAGTATTGAACACATCAAGTCTACCAGTGAGCTGTCCTATTGTGGATACATTCTCATCCCTGTACCCATGAATGGATTTCCTCCATCAACAGTGACACCCCCTACCCTAGGAGTCATTAACTGTCTTGTGCTCATGCTTTGCTGTATCTGCATAGGCGAATGCTGTGACTGCCCTTGTGGCAGATTCATCGTGCTTCGTGATTCTTCAGATTCATCGGAAGCACCTCAAGACCTTCTTCTTTTCTTCTGACTTCTTCTGCCTTCGCTCCCCCTCTCCCCTGCTGATCTGTTCTCTCTTGGCACTGTGCACCTGGCCACCCTCTGTCTTTTGGGCCCAGGTACCTGCTCATCCTGTCACCCTCCCGCACTGCCTCCGGGCCACCCCTTGCACTGGGGTCTGTATCTGTACCCATACATCCCCCCCTTTTTCTTCCTGCACTTATCGGACCTACCCTGTCTGCTGCCTCCCACTGTTTGTTGCCTTTATTATTTATTTATTGTTATTTATCTCTTTCTCCTCTGCTTCGCACTTTCCACCTCTCCCCCCTTCCATTGCACTTTTCCCCTCCCCCCTCTCCCATGCACTTGCGCGTTCTCAATGTCACTGGGCCTAGTAAGATCGCTGTTTGTTCTCCCCTGTTCCCCTACCTTGCCTTGTCGCCCTCTGAAACACTTGTGTACGAGCGCAATAGAAATAAAATATCAATCAATCATTGCCTATTGTTTCTGTAAATCATGCTGTACTCTCAGCGCTTGTGTCTGCTGCACTGTTTGATTCTGAGCAAACCCATCTCCATTCTGCTACAAATATGCAGGTGGATTTAAAATCCCCCCTCACAAAAATGGATTATTCTGCACAAATCCTTGACTTCTACAGACGCAGAAGTATTTTGTCATACCACATATCCAACAAATAGGAGGAGGTCTCCCCAACTGTCCTCCATGCATGCCTTGATTATCATTCTGCATGTTCTGAAACCCACCTTGATTATTCTGGAAGCTCCCTTGATTATTCTGAAAAACTCTTCCTCGAAAACCTCCCCTTCCATGTGCTATAAACCCATTATTACCCTGGTTAAACTGCCTTTGGTTATTCATGTGTGGCATGTTTACTGCTTGCTGTGAGCCCAATCCATCTCCACTAGTCAACATTGCCCCTTCAATGGCGTACTTGGATAATTTTTTTCTGCACTAACCTTGCCTCTTCACCTTTCCTAAAATCGTATTTTTTATGATTTTTTCTTATAAGAGTCTGCAATAATGTGCAATGGTCAGCTGTATCTCTGACCACGATGTGGCTTCCATACCCACTAACTTCTTAAGCTGCTTCTGTACTGGGTTTGGCAACCCCTGACATAGTATATGATAAAACACAGGTATCGATTTCCCCCAAGCTTTGCGTGTCTCCAAAGCCCATTGCTCTTTAAAATTCAGAATGCAAACAAGTGGATCTTCTCCTTCCTGCAACGTTTTCATCATTATAGCTCCCATATATGATGTGTCCGGATACAGCACTCTAAGCGCTTTCCAAACTGCCACACTGCAGTTGTTGGATGGTGCTCCACCATGAGCAGTGTTTACCGTGGTAACACCAGAATATCCTGCTCTTGACCAAACGTCATCATCTTTTTCCCCAATAATGGCAATTATGAGACCCTAAGGGGCCGATTCATGGAACAAACGTGCGCCGAGAATCTTGGCACAAGCAGGCGCAAGCAGGCGCAAGCATGAAAAAACAGGCACACGCGTGCGATTCATGGAAATCCATGCGTGTATTTTCCTTGGGATGTGTGCCAAACCCGAGCGTGGCGCACACGGGCGCACACGTCATTGCAACAGCTCAAACGCTGTGCGCGACGCGCACAGGGAAAGCGCACAACGTCCGCGCACACACCAAAAAGGGGGCGGGACACGGGGCGTAACACGCGGAATGGGGAACAACGCGTGAAAAAGAAGGCGTAACTGGGGAAGTACTGCTGGGAAGTACACGGAACGCCCACACGCACGCGAACCACACATATTCATGGAATCAAATAGGGCAAACCCGCGCACGGGCAAAGACACGCACAGGCCTAAACACGTCCACCACACGAAGGCAGGCGGTAGCGTCCCTGCGCATTACAAAAGTGTGCGCAAATAAAAAGCATGTATATACTGAGTGGGGTATGTTTATTACTGGGGTTCGCAGGAAGTTTTACACGTGAAAGGGCCCTGTGCGAGTGGGGTACGTGTATTCCTGGGGTTCGCGGGAAGATTCACACGCGATTGGCCCTGTGCGAGTGGGGTACGTGTATTACTGGGGTTCGCGGGAAGTTTTACACACAAAAGGGCCCTGTCTGAGTGGGGTACGTGTATTCCTGGGGTTCGCGGGAAGTTTCACACGCGATTGGCCCTGTGCGAGTGGGGTACATGTATTACTCGGGTTCGTGGGAAGTTTTACATGTGAAAGGGCCCTGTGCAAGTGGGGTACGTGTATTCCTTGGGTTTGCTGGAAATTTCACACACGATTGGCCCTGGGCGAGCGGGTTACCACTCACCATCTGCCTTTTGTGTAGAAGAACGTGTAGCGTGTGAACCCCAACGACTGGAAAACACACGCCCGCACCCCACAAAAAGCACATACAGAGCAATGGAAAGCAACGTGGTATCTTCAACCCGTGCCAGGGCAACGCCCATGCGCGATACGTCACAGACGCGCTTACGCGCTAAGGGCCTTTGGTCCATTGAAATCGCGTACGTGTGCTGATGCGCTTACGCGCTAAGGGCCTTTCCTCGGATTTCACACTGACATGCACTTTTTTCACGTGCCAATTCACTCCCTATCAAGCTGGCCACACGTACACACACGGAAGACCACACTCCTGCCCTGAAGGCCATTTTCCTGCCCCGCACAGCCCTGAGCACGCTCCCACCTGCCATCTGCTGCTGCCTGACTGCCTGCTGCCCACGTGCCCTGCTATTTGGTGCATGCACGTCAGACAGGGTTCCAGTTACTGTGTCCACCCCTGCTGGAACAGAAGACTCCCGACTGGGATACCATCGCCCCACAGCCCAGCCCCAGGACCCAGTTGCCCACCCACGCCTGCCTCGGGGGTCGCCATGTCGGGGCAAACACCATCTGAGACCACTTGCGACCCCCAGCCAGAGAGGCAGAGGGCCACCAGTTTCAGTGTGAAGGAAGTTGGTGTCCTGGTGGAGCATGTCCTGGGGCATTATGATGCCCTCTTTGGAACATCACGTGCCAACAAGGAAGGACGGGAGAGGATCTGGGACGACGTAGTGGTTGCCATCAACGCGGAGGGGGTGGCAACCCACGACATCAAGCACGTCAAGAAGCGCTGGGAGGACTTCAGGTCCAGGACCCTCCACAAGGCCCGGCGCCTCGCGGAGGGGGGCTGGGTCAGCATGAGTGACATCCAGATGAGGGTCCTGGAACACGTATGCCCAGCGCTCCACCCCCAGATCCTTCAGAGGAAGACCCGTCTGGAGTTGAGCGGTAAGTGGCCAAGCATTGGTGTGCGAGACAGGGCATGTTGTAGTGTGCTGGTAGTCTGATACTTGCCTGTATGTGTGACATGGGCCATGCATGGATGTGTGCGTGCAGGGACATCATGGTCATGCATGTGAGACCAGTAATGTACGAACCACATTGTTGGTGCATGAGTTCCAATGCTACATGGGGAGCTGTATGGCAAATGCACACATGAAAGCATGCCAGTGTCTGTTCTTGCACATGGTGGGGGTGAGAGGGATGGGTGCTGCTGTCATGTACATGTATGATGCACATGTGTGAGTGTCTGAGAAGTGTGTCTGTGACTTCGATACGCCATGGATTCATGACACATGTCCGTGATGATGCGTAGATTCACTCTTGCAGTGCCGTCCCCATTGTATGCACTGTGTCTATCCACTGTGTCTGTGGTGTACAAGGCATGATGCATGACCCTCCGGTGATGTGTGTGCATGGGATCAGTGTGAGCCAGGATGCATGTGAGTTTGAAGGCAACATTATGATTAATAGAGGCCCTTGTACATGGATGCTGATGTTGATTGCAGGCGCCTTGCCTGTTTATGCATGTGTGTTGCGTGCATTCACCCATGTGTTGTGGAGGGACAGGATGGAAGTGACGTTAAACACTGCCACTCATGTGTTATTGCTTCCTTTCTAGGGGAATATTGTACTGTACCCTGATGCTTGTGTTCTATGTCTCCCTCTACGCAGCGTCAAGTGAAGAAGAGGGCGGAGACGGCGCTGTGGAGCCAAGTGGCGCGGATGCCTCCACTGGGCGGCAACGCAAGGCCCAGCCACCCTTCCAGGACTTGCCATCATCCGGGAGCGAGGGGCTGGTGCCGCGTCTGCCACTACGGCTATGGCGGAAGGGCCGGGTGAGCCCCCACAGGGGCTTGCAATGGCGGAAGACGGTACGGAGACATCGAGGTTGGTGGTCCCCACAGAGGAGGAGGAGCCCGCTACTGAGCCGCACATGGGGCCTGGTGGGGGTCGTACCATGGTGCAAGTGGTGCAGTCCAGGGCCAGGGTCAGGAGGCAGCACAGGTCACCGCGGAGGGGCCTGTGCATGTCCCTGTCCTTGACCCTGTGACTGCACCACCATGCACCAGCAGGGAGGCCCCGTCCCAGGCATGTCCGCAGGTAGGGGAGAGTGCCATGTCATCTGCCTCTCCACTACCTGCGGACGAGGGGTCCCATGAACGTATGGGCTCCGTCCTGATTGGTGTCGCGTTGCGCACGTGTGACATTCATGATGATGTGCGTTCTTCCTGGGCAGAGAACGCACGCCACCACGAAGAGCAGCATCGTGACCTGGCACTGTTGGGAGGAGCCCTGGTTGGTGGGTTCCTACATGTGACGCGCACTCTGGCGGACCTCTCCTCCTCTGTGGAGACTATGTGCCAGTCGTTCTCTCTGCCGTCTTCCGGCCCATATTCCACCAGGGCCCCCTGTGGACCTGGCCTGACCAACACAGCCAGCTTGGTGGAGATCCCATCCCTGCCACAGTTGGGAGTCAGCAGCGGTCCAGCAGGGGTGGACACCACAACTGGAGACCAGCTGATGGAGGATGTGCAGGCATCATCGGAGAGGGCACATGGACAGCAGCAGCAGCAGGAGCAGGCTCTAGGTGGGAGCAATGATGGCTCTGGGCCATCAACATCAGGGGGGGCAGGCATCGACCAGATGGCAGGAGGACCCTGGAATGGATGTGTCTTCCGCGTGGCTGCAGTTGGGCCAGCACATAGATGCGGAGCGGTGGCGGTCGGAAGAGGCGCAGCTCACCATGGTCAGGGCGGAGTTCTCCATGCGTCGGGCATTGAGGCGGGCAGAGTGCCTCGAGGCGACTCGCAGGGAGTTGGAACAGGCCATGAGTGCCTCCCTGCGAGACCTCGGGGCCAGGGCCGAGGCCCGCCTCCGGACCATCGACATGGAGTTCAATGATGCCCTGTCCCGGGACACCACAGAGTGAGCCACAGGACTTGCCCACTGCCATTGTATATAGTTAGATAGTGTTAGGTTTCCTTTCCTTTTCTTTTTTTATTTTGGTTGCGCTTGGACAATGCACCACGTTTTTGTATATAGTTTTTTATTAGGTAGTATTTTTGGTAGGTTTCATTTCATCAGTTGGGCTCATGGACCCTGGATTGTTCATTTGTACATAGTTCACCATTGGATTATTCTCATTTTTTTATTTTCACCATGGAGCAATGGATTGCACTTTCTTTTTTCCCTTGGATTTGCTTTGTTGGACTGTGACTTTGGATACCATTTCTTTTGGATTTCTTTGGATTATGATTTCTTGTTTTTTATTCTTTTATGGGCATGCAGCATTTCTTTCATTATTCCCATTGTTGTGTGTTTTCTTTTAATTACATTCATGTTGTGTTTAATAAAAAATGTTCTTCATACTTCGATGTGTGGTATTATCTCATTGGTTTCATGCATGTCATGATATGGGTTTTCACATTCACTTGCACCCATTGTGTATGTGTGACGGACATGTGTTCATTTACATACTTGCCTTTGGGGTTGTATCATGTAATTGCCTTTTCTATGTGGGTGGATGCAATACTTGGTTGGGTCTTTGGGCTGGGGAGGCTGGCCATAAGGGCCATGATTGAGGGTCGTCATGATTTGGGGGCAGGGGGACATGAGTGGGACATGAGTGGGGGCCTGCTGGCAGGTGTCCTGCACTGCTGGGGGGTGGGGGTGGAGGGGGACATGAGTGGGGGCCTGCTGGCAGGTGTCCTGCACTGCTGGGGGGTGGAGGTGCAGGGGGACATGAGTGGGACATGAGTGGGGGCCTGCTGGCAGGTGCCCCGCCCTGCTGGGGTGGGGGTTCAGGGGGACATGAGGGGACATGAGTGGGGGCCTGCTGGCAGGTGCCCTGCACTGCTGGGGGGTGGGGATGCAGGAGGACATGAGTGAGACATGAGTGGGGGCCTGCTGGCAGGTGCCTTGCACTGCTGGGGGTGTGGGGGTGCAGGGGGACATGAGCAGGAGGTGAGTGGGGCCTGCTGGCAGGTGCCCCGCACTGCTGGGGGGGGGTCTGGGGGACATGAGTTGGTGATCAGTAGTGCAAGCTGACATGTGGCTTGGCTGGGGGGCATGCCCATGGTGGATGGGCTGCCTGCGGGACATGACCAGGGGTGCAGGGTAGTCCCCTGTGGTGTGGGCTGCCTGCAGGGGCCGTGGAGGGTGTAAAGGGAACAACTGGGAGGACCCACACTGCCAATTCACGTGTAGGACTCCCTGCACACCCCCGAAATACACGTACCCGGATCCAATCGCGTGTGAGACTTCACGCAAACCCCACTTATACACGTACCCCACTCGCACAGGGCCAATCGCGTGTGAAACTTCCCGCGAACCCCAGTAATACACGTATCCCATTCGCACAGGGCCAATCGCGTGTGAAACTTCCCGCGAACCCCAGTAATACACGTACCCCACTCGCACAGGGCCTATCGCGTGTGAAACTTCCCGCGAACCCCAGTAATACACGTACCCCACTCGCACAGGCCCTTTCGCGTGTGAAACTTCCCGCGAACCCCAGTAATACACGTATCCCACTCGCACAGGCCCTTTCGTGTGTGAAACTTCCCGCGAACCCCAGTTATGCACGTACCCCGCTCGCACAGGGCCAATCGCGTGTGAAACTTCCCACGCACCCCTCGAAATACACGTACCCTGCTCAAATTGCATGTGAAACTTCCCGCGAACCCCAGTGATACACGTACCCCGCTCGCACAGGCCCTTTCATTTGTGAAACTCCCCACGAACCCCAGTAATACACGTACCTCACTCACACAGGCCCTTTCACATGTGAAACTTCCCGCGAACCCCAGTAATACACGTACCCCACTCGCACAGGCCCTTTCGCGTTTGAAACTTCCCGCGAACCCCAGTAATACACGTACCCCACTCGCACAGGGCCTATCGCGTGTGAAACTTCCTGCGAACCCCAGTAATACACGTTCCCCGCTTGCCGTGCTGGTACAGGGTTAGCGGAGGCCCTTTGCGCTGGATTGGGGATTTTGATGGCTTTTCCCTGCGCAAGGGGTGTTCTTGGGGGCGTAACTGGTGCTGCTGCAGGGTGGCTGCGCCACTGTGTGCCTCAGCTGGTTTTGGTAGCTAAAATCCATGAATACGCTGTGCGCGGAAATGGATTTTAGCGCACGCGGCTGGCACAGAGATTCGCACGCGCACACTGCGCCAGCCGCGTGCGCTAAACCCCCTTAATGTCCCCTGTAGCTAAAGTGTTACCTCCTGTCATTTTTTCAAATTCGTGTATCCATTTCCCAGCACCAGAAGTTAAACTCAGGAGTTTGCAGCTTAAATTATCCTTGTCCATCTGTGGCTAAGGTATATACTGTGGTCTGACACCTCTCTTCTCTAACAAGGGGAACTGTGAAACCCCAAATTTGCTCTTGTCACTCATCGTCCGTCTTTTCAGAGCAGAGACAATGGTTCTGCACTGCCTTCTCCCTGGCAGTGACCTTAACCTGCTCACATAAGGTGGCAAGTCCCCCCTCTGACCATGGGATCAGCCTTTAGATTCATCTAGCCGCGTCAATGATTCTGACGCCTGAGATATAGGTGGATCTAAATCTGACCACTTTACTTCCGTTTCTATCGACAAACCCTTCTCTCCTCTTCGTCTCTATCCAGAGTCAGTTTATCTAAAGACAGCTCCTTTGGCTCAAAACTACATGATGTTCCCTCTTTATCGTACAACTGCGTACTCTCGAGTCGATCATTTTTACCCTCCACCTGCAACACTTTCTTAGTCTTCATATCATGATAGACTTTATCGATAGCATCCCCAATTCTTCTTGAGTCAAATTCATCCTCTAGATTTGCTCTAGACAGACCTGCTATTGGCTCATGTGCTGGGAAGAACTCTTCTATGTCTTCCCATGACACTACTGGATTAGGATCCATTACTTCCTTTTCCATGCAATCAAGATTGCGTGCTCTCTGTCTCCTCTTTTGTTCTAATTCATCGTCAAATTCTCTCTGCTTTCTTGCATCCTCTCATACTTTATCTTCCTCTCTTCTTTTCATATCTCTTCTCTCATTTGCCCTTCGTATCTCTTCATCTCTACGTCGTTGCTTTCTTTTATGCCTTAATTTCTGTTCCTCCTCTTATATTCTTTTCCTTTCTAGTCTTTCCCGCTCTTCGATGCCCTCTGTCTGTTGTCATATTTTCTTTGCTCTTCTGCTCTTTCCTGTTTCTTCAATTGCTCATCTTGATACAACTGTTCCCGTCTCGGTCTATCCTTCCTTTCGCCCCATCTTCTTTCAGTCTTTCTTCCCTTTCCTTATCCTTTTTATCCTGCTTGTCTCAATCTTCCTTTTGCCTCACGTCCTTAATGCTTTTACCATCAAGTTTGAGCAAAACCTGACCACCCATCCATTCATGCTGTATAAGCGCTAACTCATCAGTTTTATCTTTTTCTCCTTTCCATCTCTTTATTTCTCATCCTATATCTAAGGATGTACTTGGTTGTTTACTTTTCTCTTTATCTCATCTCTCCTTGTCCTCGAGACCTTAGAGATTACATCTCTCTCAGTATTTCTCTCTGGGCCCTCGTCGCTGCTTTGCACAGGCGACTCATATGCCGGGTTAATTTACCCTGTTGCTGCCTTGAGCTCCCTCAATGGGTACAGCCCGTCATCTTTCTTACTATCTCCGTTGTTTCAGGCACGGCGGGTGGAGCAGAAGGCTCCACACCCCCCTCGTTATCTATATTAAGTAGCCAGTGTACAGGAGGCGGCTCATCTCTCTCCTCCTGGTACATTTTCTAGAGCTCTAAGCTCGCTAGTCACTTGTCTAACATTTTTCCCGTGTATGCAGCATGCAAATATGTTGTCATATGCTGCAGAACTGCCTTCGATAGTGATGCCCCTTGTGGCCATGGCATGAACATTTTATCTGTGGTTCCTTTAACCCATTCTGCACTGTACTGTCTAAGCTTTGGTGCGTGCTTCAGCAGCTGCTTGCAAAGATGTATAAGTGGAGTAATACCCTCCATTTTGACTCATCACTCCTTGACTGTCAATACTCACCTTTATTCTTTGCAGATTTTTTTTTTAAGAATATGTTTCAGAAAAATAAAACAATATGAGTGTGCACCAATCGTTGCAGGCTCCAAACCCTCTATATTACGTTTTTTTTCTTTAATCTGCTAAAAAATACCATCAATTCAACTTCATTAAATAAACTTAATTCTTTAATTCTCATGTTTCTCCTCTTTATGCTTATCAATTTTGTTTACTATTTAGTCATCATTACACAATCACATAAAACAGACAGACAGACAGACAAACATAATCGGCCGGCCACATATATTTCAGCCTTTTTCCTCAAGACTTATCCTGCCTCTAAAAATACTCTTACGGAGTTTGAACTGCCCTCTTTAAACCCATCTTTAACCGAGTTTGTCTTGTACATCATCCGCTTTGTGACTCTAGGTGCTGTTCCTTCTGTTACGTTCTTTAAAACGCAGGTAAACTAAGCGTACTCTTTATCGTGGTCTCTCCTCACGATACCTCTTAATTGCTTGACCTCTCCTCAAGTCAATTTACTCAATATTTAACACTCATCATTCTTAAGTTGCTTTACCCTAGCCTCCCTCCCTTACTTGTTTTCCCCTTATCAATCACTTTCTCCACTCACTTCCCATACACAATTTTGCCACCTTACTCAGTTTTACTCACCATTCGTATGTTCAACTTCCGACTCTCGGGATCGTCTGCCTCGTTATCGCCTCTCCAACCTTTAGTTCGTTCAGCTTCTTTAGACGCCAGGAAGTGATTCTGTAGAAACCGGGGGACCAGTCACACCCTAGCTTGCAAGCTTAAAGTTTTTAACTAATACCGCTATCTACAGGCAGCTTCACATCCTTTCAACCGAATGACAGAGGTTGTGCAATATTGCCGGGACCCCAAAGCTTACTTATCCCAATGGATTTTAAACCATCCTCTCAGCTACTATGTGAAATGGGTGACCTCCAGCCCTTAAAGATGAGTAGCAATACCCTTGAGATGGATGGGGATGCATATTTTATTCATACATCAATAATCGAAATGACTCAGGTAGTTGGCAAAAAGGATAACTGTTCTAATACCAATTATCTAAAACAGGGAGTACAAGGGACATCAACAGACGTCTCAGCTCAAATTCTCTCAATGCAGCTTAGAAAAAAGCATTCTTTTATAGCAGAAAATCATCATAGGTGACGTGAAACTACGTATTTAGTAACGTCACCCTACGTGGCAAACTACAAAACCTATTGAGGAAAGTGATAGGGTGTAAAGGGATATCTAAATATGTGATCTATACTAGTATGGGACAATGAAAGAAAATGATTGGTTTCTTAACATCAGGTGGGGCAACTAAGCCCTCACCTTAAACTGGTCACTATGAACATCAGTAAATACACAACGTCATATTGGCTACACAAACTATAGGACCTTTGATTACATGGTCCCCTACAATTGGTTGGCACTCTAGCCTTCGTCAGTACTTTTCCTCCTACGATAGCAGCATGCAGGCTGAGCTTCCAGGTCCTGGTAAGTTCGTCTTAACCATAGCTTCCCACCAATTAGGATATGCATCTATCATCGCCTTAGTGGTCTGATGTCAATTAGGACTTTGAATTTATCCTTGGGAGTGTTGTTAGCTCTGGAGAATTCAGGGGAGTGAAGGCACGCTCTGCCCTCATGCGTAGGTGTGACCATCATGATGGTCCAACTTCATCCTTCCACGTGACTGAAGACCACAAAATTGAGCCTCTCGTGTATTAAAAATACTATTTTCTAATAGACCACTGATGTCTTCCTTGTTTTGTTCACGTCTTCTGAACAGGAGTTGAGTCCTTTCACACAATTTGTATCCAATGTCTGTTCCCTCCAGCCTGATAAGACCTTGGCTTCTTGGCTTGGCTTCATGGCTCATCCAGCCTCGCCTTTCTGAGATTCACTTTGTAATTCATTTGTTTTCTTACTGCGACACACTGGAAAAGAGGTCTTCCTTTTTTAGCACAGCTCTGCTATGCTTCGTAGTGGAAACATCCATTCTTTACTCACGTTTCTTTGCATCTGTACACGTGTAAACTGGCTTGCTACATTTGTCAGTTCTGTGGAATAAGCTTCTTCACCTTGGTCCCAAGATGTCACTTATCCTTGATACTTTCTTGATGCCTTATAGAATATCTGCATTCTCTTGTCTCTGCATCTCTTCTATGTACGTCAGCTTGACTCTGCATGACATCACCATTTGTCTTGGCCATTCACTTGCTCTGCTTGTTCCGGGATTTCATTCAAATGGCCATCATATTTTCTCATATGCAAATATGGTTTTCTCAATGGGAACCATGCTTCCAAGATTCTCTTTGATATCGGTATTCTTAGTGTTATCGCACGTGTTTCACAGTCTGGCTCCCAACATATAGGCAATATGGGCGGAGTGGTTGAGGTGGGGGTACTTGGCTCCTTCTCTACACCCTCGTCTTGGAAGCAAAAGAACACAGAGCAACACTGGTTCAAATCCCGGGTCCGCACTTAGAAACCTCGTAAAAAGAACAATTGTAATATGAATTCAACTTGTAGCAACTGGCTAAATGTATGCTGTATGTATGTAGAAATCCTATTCAAGTCTTACTCCAAAACTGAGCATGACACACATATGACTTTTCTGTTTATTGTTCTCATTTTGCAGAGCTGCAAAAATACAGGTATGTTTATTTTTACCCAACACCAAACAACCTAATTTTGTATGAGAACTGCTCGGCAAGTGATAAAGCTGCAAACTGGCCAACCTTGAGCCACTTCTGGCTGCTCAGCCATCAGCACTTTGCATTCTTGGATTTGCAGTTCAGTTTCCCTCAGTATAAGTAGTACTTGCGTACGGAGAATTAACACACCTGTTGCAGAGATCTATGTGTGTACCAGAAGGTCATAACTTCAGTTCTATGGCATGGCACGAATGCTCCTCTAATGCGCTTTTCTTTTATTTGCGTATTGTTAGCAGCAAGGAAAAATGAAGAAAAAAAAACTATAGCTCCAATAAACGCCAACTTCCTATCATTCTGTTTTCCACACAAGAAACACTTCCTCATAATATACACTTTTATCTCGGAACCCACCTAGTATTATTGTGATGCAATGATTTCTGCAAATGGTTTAAATCATGCTGATAAGATCAACACTGGATTCTCATCATGATAGGCTGTGCCTATGTATTACAATATTTATTCTATACAGGGTGCAGTGGGGAACTTTTTCCTCATTTGATATTAAATGCACAAGTACCACCACTGCACATTTTTTTTCAAATCAAAAATTGTTTTCCTCATTGTAGCTCTGCCGGTGGGAAAAAAGCATCTCAAGTGCTCCAGTCCAAGTGTTCTCCTGGCGAGCATGGTCAATAAAACCTTCCTTCTGCTGCCAGACCAGCGTATTCAAGTGTCTTGACAAAGCTCCACTCTGTAAACAGTTCTAGGAATAGTTTTCAGCACGGAGAAGCAAGCTCCAAAACTCCAAATCATAATCAGGAGACGATGGGCCTAGTGAGGAAGGACATTGGCAGGCCAATTTTGTTACATTCATCGATGATGCAGTCAGCACCAGATGAGCTCTTCGGGGGCACACGGCTATCATCACTTCCACTCCAGCCCCCTCAGTTAGTTTTGGTAAATCAGTGGCAGAGGCAAAGAAGAAAGGTCTCTCTCAGAGATGTGACCATAAACATGTGTCCCGTTACTATGATGATGGAACATTCATTACATTATGTCAAACAGACACAGACATGGCGTCACATTCAGTGTTCTAGTATTATGATGATCAGTCCAAAAGCCCCAGGACTGCAGTATTGCACAATACACTCTAGGCCAGTGACTAAGCTTGCCCATGTAGGCCTCCACGTGGAGGTACGTACAGTATACCTCTTTGAGGTCACGGCTGGATCCTTATTGCCTCAGGCTGGATGGTGGTAGATAGTCAAACCAATGGTTGCCCCAGATGTTACACCCTTGATAAATATTCCCAACACAATATATACACGTTATGATGGCTAATAACCAAACACCTCTGTTTTTCTTGACCACATAGAAGCTATGTTTAATTCTAGCTACCTAGCTCATCCTAAAATGTTGCCTAGGTTTTTAACCTGTGTAGAGTTTGCTCAATGTTTTATGTGCCAGAAGCTTGATCTTAAATCAAGCTTCTGGCTTCTTTATCAAGCTGGACAAAGATTGAGCCACCTGTCAGGACCAATTACTTAATAACACTGGTGCCCTATTAAAACTACTGGATTTATCAGGATAGGCAAGAGCAAATGAAGAGTCTTTGAATGCTCAATCCTTAGTGGGTGGGCCCAGAAGACTTTCTGTTTTATTACGTACACCAATGATTCTATCATGAATGAAATGAAGAAAGGTTTTCTTATGAAAATGAATCTAAGGCTTATGGATAAAGATGGATCAAAGGCAGTGGATACCTCAACTGATGTGATCTTTGGAGATGTGCTGGTGGAGGATATAGGTGGTTTGTCTTCACCGTCACTGTCCTAGATAATGCCCATTCATCCCTTAAACAATTTTCTTAGCGACCAGTTTCCAATAGTGTTGCTCGATTTAAGGGTCATTTAACCATCCAGAATCAGTTCGCACACAGAGCAGGGAATACAGGCCCTATGCCCAGAAATAACAGACCCATTCTACATAAATATAAGCTAAAGAATATTTGTTGTCGCAAAGACGGCTGGGGCCACAAGTTGAGGTCCCAGGCAAGGCGACAGGACATTTTATTTGGTAGGAAGTACAATCAGGATTCACCCACTCGACATCACCCTAATCTACCTCACCCACTAACCAACTCTAGCTCAATCCACTCACTCACTCACTCACTCACTCACCAGGGCATTGTTAATTTCTCCTATTATAATCTTACCTTGTTCATGCTAAACTGGCTTCCCCCTACAATCTACAATGTCAATAAGGCAAAGGGGGCTGAACACATGAAGATCTGAATGGAGAGAACGGAAGACTTTGAGGATGTCCTGTTAAAGATGAGGCTACGAGTGACCTGGAAAGACTCAACAAGATGGCATTCCGGAGGAGAGAAAATATTTTAAGTAAGCTGCCTCAAGCATCCAATCAAATTATATGTCTGCAGTGGCATCTCCAACAGTGGCCCAGGACTACTGATTCATTTTGAGGGCATAATGGACCTTCTTTAAAGAGATCATAATTAAGAAGGTGCATTGCCATGTGGAAAGGGAAAGTTTCCAGAGGACACCCACAAATTATGCATCATGTAGAACAATTTACAAAACCGCTTCTCTTCAACTGCCTGAACAGGGGTACACTTTGGTTTGAACAGCCCCAGATCGGATTGATTTAATCTGGGCACAACCAAAGGGCTACCTCAAGTGTGTGCACAAGTTTACCACAAAGGCAGAACGCTTGGAGGTTATCTTCAAGTTTTGGTCACAGATCCTCACCCCCAAGACCTGAGCAAGGCTGATAAACAACTTTAAGTAGGTGCTCCATGTGGTAGTGGAGTGCAGTGGGGCAGCGGCAAATGCGTAAATGCAGTGTAATATGCTCCCTCTCAATGCTAACACCAATATGCTACTCACCTTTTATAGAGAGATAGTGACATAGTAAATACAGTGCAATAAAGAATTACATACAATACTAGAACTGTTGTCAAAACATGTATTGCAAGCAAGAACACCTGTGAATCAAAGTATGGTAAAGCGTTGAGTAAAAATAAAAGACTTACCTATTCATTATAACTAAAGAAGAGGAAGATGAAAGTACAGAACTGGCAGAGTAAGAGGTTTGATGAATACCATGGTGTAAGGGACCAAGTGAAGGAATGGGGGGGTTGGTACAGAGGGGAGGGTTGATGGCTGACAGTAGAGTTGGAAGTGAAGAGGAGATAGCGAGAGACAAACATTGTCAGCGATTGGCATTTTCAGCGGTGTGTAGAATATACTTAGGGTTTCCTGTTTTCAGTGTTTACATTTTTCCAATTCTGATGGTGATTTTTAAGGGTTTTTAAATTTTTCAAAATCTGTGTTCATCTGTGCTTGCCCATTTTTTACCTAAAGAAACACAAAAAACAGTGTTTTTTTCAAATGTAGACAAACATGTATATTTTATTGTTGCATCAATGTATTGATAATTCCTTTTAATCAATAAAATCATAGATTATGCTGACACAACCATTGTTATCACTTTTCATTCTGGGACTTCATTACGAGTATAGCAGTAAGTGGTATAATTGGAGGTAACTGAGTTACCTCCAATTTGACCACTACGCCAAATTAAGAGTTTTGGCTTAGAGTGGAAGATTTACCTCCAGCAAAACCCTAGAGGTAAATTTTGCCACTCAACACCAACAAATCGGCAGAATTGGCAGAATTACCAATGCAGTAATTATGCCTCAGTAATTCTGCAAAAAAGCCCCGTTGGGTCCAATGGACCCAAAACAAGTGGGGATCTACACCGCTACTGTTACGCTCACCTGGACCCCACAGGGGTGTCAATCGGACCCGGACAGCTGCGGTCTCCTTCAACGTGATGCGTAGTGCAGAGATGACTGTCTGCACTGGCCCGCCTAGTCTTGTCTACTGGACCCGAAGAAGTAGTTTCCTGCAAGTGGAGACAGGGATTAACCACCTGTGGGTTTTAGTGATGGCCTCCCAACTGTTCTCGCTCTCCCCCACTAATCACCTCCGATATCTGTTTGTAAAAGATGAGCTCTCCATCCTGCGTGTCTTGCAGGAGCGCGTAGATACCAGTTACTTCACTGGTTTGAAGGCGTTGGGAGAGTTCCGGTAAGTATTGACTCTGAAGTCCCTGGCGGGATTGGTAAGTATCAAGTTCAAAGAGTTCAATGTGCCCGATGTTCACTCTTGTACCCTTCTTTAACTTGCAACTGAGTTTGTGAGAAGACGGTCTCGTAGCTGCTGCTGGCATTCAGGTAAGAGTCTGTGTTACCCAACGCTGTCCGCTAACTATTGCATGCGTTCATGTGTTGTTTTTCTCCCTCTTTACAGATGTGGCATATGAAAATGTGGAGAGTTATGGAATAATACCGCCGGTGGTAAGTCTATGGTGGTAAGAGGTTGTATTTGTTGATTCCCTTGGCTCACCTTGTTTTTTCTTGTGTCCCCTAGGTGCAGGATTACGGCGAAGAAATGATGGAGACAGTGCCGGATCGAAAGATGCTGTGAGAACTGGTGAGTATGGCGCCATGCTGGAGCTGGCGAAGCGATGCGTGCAGGACTGATGTACTTTCCAGGTCCGGAGATGAAATGGTTCCGGAATTAGGTGAGGAATTTGAAATAAGTTTGTTTTCTAACCTTGTCCTTTTCTTCTTCTTTATTCTAGGAGCTCCGGATTCGAGGCGGGCGTGGCAGAAGACTGGATGCTGGCAGCAGGCATGTGGGCGTGGCAGAAGACTGGATGCTGGCTGCAGGCACGGTGAGCGCCACGCTGCTGGATGCAGAATAACGCGAAGCATGTGCTGCTGTTCGGGTGTGGTTTAAATAGCCTCCAAAGTAGTTCCAGGTAAGAAGTTCCCTAGAGCCATGCCCGAGTAAAAAATATTCCCTGTAACAAAATAGTCCCATCCAGGCCTCATGTAGGCTTGGACTCTTTTGCAGCATGGTCTGCATCAGGTAAGTAAAATCTATGAGCCTGGCGTCTATGGCGCCAGGACTGATTTCTATGATGAGCCTGGCGCCTAAGGCGCCAGGACTGAACCCAGACAGCCCCTAGCTGGGGCTGCCGAGGTTTAAACAAATGTCTGGATGCCTGCTCCCGGAGCTGAGTGCCTTGGTCCTGATGCCCGGGGGTAGGCATCATGACAGCTACCATCACTTGTAATCAGTCAGAAATTCCGCCTGACCAAGTGGTGGTAACTGGAAATCTGTTTGGTGGTAAATATCTCCAAACTCATCCACAACTCACTATAGTTGAAATGGAAAGGTACACATACAATAAAACAAAGAATCAAATAAGGACTACTGGGCTCCAGTTGCCTGACATGGGGCAATGTAATAGCTCAAATTAATTTTGCAATGAATTCTAAGGCATGCACTACCCACAGTTAATAGCATGGTGTACAGGAGCGGAAGGGGAAGGTGCATGGGGCGCAGGGGCAGGTTAATCTACATATTAATTTTCAAAGCTGCATTCAAGACAGAGGGCCTCATTATAAGTATGGTGATGTGGTAAAAAACAGTGGTAAAATGGCAGTACTACTGCATTACCGTACTGCATAATCCTGCACCTTAATGCCAAAAAATCAGCTACACTGGTGGAATTACCACTGGTCGTAATTCTACCGAAATCCCCATGGATTCCCATGGACTCCAATAAATGGGGACTAACACTGGCTAGAACCACTTGTAATCTGGCGGTAATTCAACTGGACCAAGTGGTGGTAATGGTAAATCCATTTGATGAAATACCACCAAACTTGTAATGATGCCCAAAGTACTGAACAATATTTGTTTAAAACGTACTCGGGCGAATAAGGTGTCTTATCACACAGATAATAACGAAGCCCTAGTAAAAATGTAAAGATTGCATGCTTACTAAGTGGGTGGTTAATAGATTTTAGAATCACAAAAGAAAGCACAACATTTAATTTGATGGGAAATAGGCATACCAAATGACAGACATCACTCTGATAGTCTTCAACCGAACTGCACCATCACATTTTGCTGAAAACTTTGCATTCTGGAAATAGAGTGACTTTCCTTCATCCATCGCCCCCAATTGAAAGAGCATCATTGGAATACATGGCACTATTTGATCAAATGATCAATTTGGATCATCTCTGACAAGTGGCTAAGTGAGGTTTTTCCGCCCTGTAACTCCAGAATCCAATACGTAGCTGACCATTGCTTATTTTTAAGACTAGGGGGTTTAAAGAACCAATCATTATTACGGGACATGTATCAAATGGCCTATTTCAATTTGAATTATATTCAGGTGCAAACCTGTTTTAACATGCCCACCAGTGGCATTGCTGGCATTTGCATTTGATTTTAAAGTGAATGCAGGAATCCACGTGTAGCAAGACAGGTGCTGTCATCTAGTGGCTTTTATATGACATTTTCAGAAGAAAGAGAGAGACGAGATAGAGAGAGAAAGAGAGAGAGAGAGAGAGAGAGAGAGAGAGACTATAGACAGAAAGATAGGAAGAGACAGATACTTAAATTGAATGTCATCCTCAGAAGTGTATGTATACACTGTACAGTAACTTACCATAGAGACTGAACAGTAACGATATAGAGAAGAGGGAGTGGGTGTACTTGGTGGAGAGTAGAGTATTTACTCAGTTGAATACTGTGCACCTTGTTCTTCTCTCCCAGGTGTGGTGGTTGGCTTTTCACTGTGCTTCTGGTGTAAAGGTTATTTGGTACCATACTCGGGGAATAGTCCAATACTGAGAAGAACGGTGATAGGTTCAAATATTGCCTAGACTTTTAAACATACTCTGGCCTTTTTCCAGACCATGGAGATATTTGTATTCTAATTTCAGTCGCCCCACAGGTGGGCAAAGCCAAACGTGAGGTGCAGCAGGTGGAGGGGGTGGGGGGGCGGTCACCGCTAACATTTTTGACTTCATGCCTCCTTGTCTGTTTATATAATGGACTGGTGACTCGTTGTCCATCTTGAGGAGCACACAGCATCGTGCTCTCTCTTGTGTCCAATATTTAACCACAACGGATCCTGCTAGAAGCTCTAGGCAATTTATGTGAAGATTTAATTCTTCTCCTGACATCTGCCTCGGTTGTCAGATCTCTGAATGTGGCTCGCAATCCCCACCTGCTGGCATTGGATTCCATCATTAGGTCTGGGGATTATCCAAATATTGCCCTTCCATTCCAGGCATCCATGCGTTGTAACCACCATTCCAGTTCCTCCTTCATATCTATAGAGAGGGGTATCCTTTGCTCGTAGGATCTGCTGCTCCTGAGGTGTTGGATTGTTAGTCTCTGAAGGGCCCTTTAATGTAGTGGGCCCAGGAATATCACCTGAATTGATGAAGCCAGGCGTCCCACTAGTCTCGCTAGCTCTCTCAAAGATATTTTGTCTCTGATGTTAATCTGGTTCGTACCTCTTTCTCGATATTGTTCACTTTGTTCAGAGAGAGGTTTAACGTTCCCTGTACAGTGTCTAATCTAAAGCCCAGAAATTCCATGCTCTGATCTGCCTGTAGGCTTGATTTCTCCCAGTTTATTAGAAACACTAGTTGTTGCAGGAGGTCTAGAGTGACTTCTATGTGTTTCTTGATCAGCTTTTTGTCCTGGCACATTATGCAAATATTGTCCATGTAAATGATCAGTCTGACCCCTCTTTCTCTAAGGAACGTCACTACCGGGTTCATCACCTTCGTGAAACACCATGTGGCTGATGCTAGCCCAAAGGGTAGGCAAGTGAACTCCCAAATTCGCCACTGCCATCAAAACCTCAGATATTTTCGTTGTTCTGCTGCGATAGGTATGGTCAGGTACGCATTTTTAAGATCTATCCTAGCGAACCAATCCCCTTGTCGTAATTTATCTTTCAGGAGGTTTATACCCTCCATCTTGAAATATATGTATACTATGAACATATTTAGTTCTCTTGGATTTAATATCAGTCTCATCTTGTGACGACCGCTCACTATGAACATGTTGCTTATAAAGCAGTCCCTCATATCTGTTACCTGCCTTATAGCGTCTTTCTGTGCTAGTTCTCCTATTTCTGTGTCCACTAATACTTTGTCTGCTGTGCTGAGCACTAGTGTCTTTGGCCATTTCTCCTGCTGTGGTAAACTTAGCCAATCTATGTGAAAACCCTGTATAGTGTCTAACACCTAAGCATCTGTAGAAATTGATCTCCATTTCTCTACACACTTTGCTATTCTCCCCCTACTATTGGAGTTTGTGTTTGTGTTATCTGTGCTTGCACATTCGTTCTCACCTGCGGTCGGCAGATGCTGGCTATCTGCGTGTCTCCACCCTCGCCCTCTTCTGCTTACTCTCGAAGGGAAGAACGGGTTTGGTTTCCTTGCGTCTTGCTTCCAGTGGTATCTGTCTGCTTGGGACCTGTTGTTTGCGAAGCAGCTGGTGGAGTGGCCCCTGCCTTTTCCAGCCCTGCCAAAAACCTGTCTGCCAAATACTCTTGTCAAAGAAGCCTGGGCGTTATCAATAGCTGCATGTGTTTTCGCAAATTTTGTTATCTCTTTTATAAAAGCATCTCCAAAGAGTTTCCCTTTTGCGGAGGCTGCCTCCTCTGATGTAGCCAGCTTGCTGAGCTTGGGATCAATCTTGACCAGGATTGACCTCCTTCTTTCTTCCATAATCGCACTGTTGGCATTGCCCAATAAACATATTGCTCTCTGGACCCAACTAGACAGTACAGCTGGATCTATAGCCTAATTTTTTCCTTTTGCCTTTTCTGCCATCTCCATGATTTTTGTAAGGGGTCCAATCGTGTTTAACATTTTATCTTGGCATGAGCGCCAAGATCTGTCCAGACCTTTTTTAATATCTCTTACATACCTCTCTATGAATGTGACCATGCGGTTATCAATATCTGGGGTCTCCGCAATGCCTTCCGGCAGGTGTGGTCTTGGACACTCTGCCCTCAATTTATTTCTGGCTTCTTTTGCCAGCAGGGTTCTCAGTCTTTTCTTTATATATGCCGCTATCTTGCTTGGTGGTTCCCATTCTGAGGTACATGGGTGTATCAAGGCATCCGGGACAAATTTGTCCCCGGCCTCCTCCTCGTCTTCCATTTTCTTTTTCTTGGAAGCTCTTTTATCTCGACTTTCTCTTCTGATGATTGGCTCCCCCACTTATCCTCGTCATACCCCTCTGAACTGTCAGAGGGTTTCATCTCACCATTTGCGCTCTTTATGTTTTCGGCTTATCACCTTTCTCTTGCCCTTTCCTTTCTGTGTGAGCCTGGGGGGGTCTTGGCCTTCTTGGCCTTCCAAGCTTTCCTTCTTTCCCCTTTCTCCATTCCTAGACCACCTGTCCCAATCAACTCTTCCATTCCTCCATTCCTTTGGAGAACGTTATCCAGTCCTCTATGATTGCCAGCTGTTGAGAGCTGTGCCCCATACTGTGACCCAGGGCTTGGTGTAATATTTCCCCCATGCCGAGTTGAATTATTTTCTGGCTCACTTGAGCTTTTCCCTCTTCACTTGAGCTGGACATAATATATTTGTCTGGGGACAGCAATGCCACTGTTCAATAATTACAGGTATCTTGGGCCTGTTCCCATCTCATATATATTTTAGGGCAGAGTATGTGTTATTTGGCGCTCTTGAGGTTCTGTATACTCCATTAGCCTCTTTTAGGGTGATTTGCCTTTTTCGGTCACTAGGTGGCACTGTTCTCTCAGTCAGCTTTACTCCACACTGTCTTATCCCTCACACGCTTTGTGCTGTGTATTAGGGAAACCTCTCATGTTCTGTGCACTCTCTTCAGCTTGCACAGCTGATCAACATAGCGCAATCCGATTATTGTAAAGATCGGTAATGATATTATGAATAGTATAGGTGGTACGCTCTGTCTCCGACTCACTCCAAGCTATTATACAGTCACGGAAGTGTAGATGAGGAGCACCAGAATTTTATCAAGTCACCGTCATGCTCCTCGCACTTCCGTGGCTGTAGTGCCCCTGTTCTGTAATATTTGGTATCCCATACCGATCCGGTATCCCCTGGTCTTCGGCTGATCGCTGATTGGCTGCAATAAGCCTGAGCACTGGCCCCTCTTGCGAGCTGTCACAGACATAAGCAGCAGAGCACCGCGCGAGCGGCCTCCGTTGCTGAATAGATAAAACACTGTTCATTCTGAGAGAAAGCTTTGCATTAAAAAGAGAGGCTGTCTTTGAGGAAGCCGCTGATGTAAACCTTTCTCTCAGAATAATAAACAGTGATTAATCTATACCCACAACGGAACGAAGCTCGGCATTGCATAAACTTTAACTTGTCATTAAAATACGAGGCTTCGACTGAAGCCACTAATGACTCGTTACAGTTCATGAAATGTCGAGCTGCGCTTTGTGGTAATAACAAGACAGTTACATCTTATGAAAAGCCTCCCTATATTACATAGCTCTCAACTCACCCGCTTTTGGCGGGTGTCACCCGCCTTGTAAACAGGTGAGTCACCCGCCAAGCCTCGTGCACGCCCATTCATTTCAATGGGCCTCTCACCCGCCAAACACAAAATCGGGTGATTTCACCCGCCTTTGCATCGAAAAAGGTTGAGAGCTATGATATTATCCTGTAAGTGGAGTATTCAGCATTGCAAGATGTGGTGAGGGGGACAGCCACGGTGAAACGCCTACTACTTTCTGCTCAAATGCAGTTCACGCATTTCCAGGTTGTCTCATTTGCGCCCACAAACCACCCACCCCTGCCACAATCAATTTTTTTGGTAACATTACTAGTGGCATCTCGCATTTTAACACAACAAAAAAAATGGCAGAATAAATACAGATGCAGGGAACTCATCTATTAAAGATCTGTCCAGGCGCTCTGGGGCAAAATACATACATCCATATGCATAGCTCCCAACTCACACGCTTTTGGCGGGTGTCACCCGCCTTGTAAACAGCGGACTCACCCGCCAAACCTCATGCACGCCCATTCATTTCAATGGGCCTCTCACCCGCCAAAAGTAAAATCGGGTGTTTTCACCCGCTTTTGCGACATAAATGGTTGAGAGCAATGCATATGCAACTAATTTGCATATGGATTGCACCAACAGAAATTACTTCACAGAAAGCAAATCGCAAGGAGCATCATCAGTCTTTGTTACTTGGAGGCAGAATGCAAGTGACTTTAGAATAAGTTGTCATAAGTAAGCCAAGTGGCAAATAATTTTGTGGTGCAAAATACCTAAATTGCACTGGCCCTCATTAGGACCTTGGCGGAGAACCATGGTGCTATTAGCACCATGGTCCATGGCGCTAAGTTGCCAACTCCGCCATGGTGGTTGGCGGACTTACCGCCCCATTCCGACCTTGGCGGGGCGGTAAGTCCCCAATCCCCATTTACCCTTCCCCATTCCCATTTTTGCCCCAT
The DNA here is from genome assembly GCF_040938575.1 of Ambystoma mexicanum. Classification (NCBI taxonomy): domain Eukaryota; kingdom Metazoa; phylum Chordata; class Amphibia; order Caudata; family Ambystomatidae; genus Ambystoma; species Ambystoma mexicanum. The sequence continues at coordinate 925,514,723 of NC_090923.1, forward strand.
AGGGCATAATGGGAGTGGGGAAGGCGTTAATTACGCCACCGTAAATTACGGTGGCGTAATTAACAACAAGGTCCCTTAGCGCCATGGATTTTAACGCCTGCAAAAAGCAGGCGTTAAAATCACCATGGCGCTACGGGAACTCGTACTCAGGCGGTAAGGGTCGGCGAAGTTTACGCCGGCGTAAACCCCTTACCGCCTGGGTCGTAATGAGGGCCACTGTTATATATGGAGCAAGTCAGGCTTTTTTTTTTAATAACAGCATGATATATTAAAGCTTTGAAGTGAATCACTTACAGAGCTGCAGATAAGACGCAGTCTGATTACATGGTCTGCCCAGGATCACACACTTTGGTTAAATGGTGAAACTGGGATGTGGACAATTTAAGCAACTGAGCACATCTTCACAGTTTTAGTTTATATAGATATTTATTAATGTTTCCCTTTGCATTTCATCTGTTTAAATAATACTTTATTTATAGCAATGCCTTGGAAGCAAAGCACATTACATAAGAAACTACCCTTTCATTATTAACTTTAACTATACACCATTATAGAAATATGTTGAGGAATAAGAGGATGGATTTAGTTTTATTGTCCCCATCCTGCATGCAAAGTCACAATAGTATCATGCACATTAATGTGAGCCTAACAAACCCCCCGTTGGGTAAAGCAATACTCATTATTTCATAAAGCCTGCAGCATTATGCAACCGTCTTACACCTGATCACTCCCTCCCATGCACATTTCTAAAGGGACAAAAGTCCCTGCTAATAGTACCCCCTCCGTCCCATCAGTGCCTAATGGCTCACATTGAAATGCTCTGTTGACACAGAGCAACTTGCGAGCCCCTCTGCTGCTGCCTGGAGCTCCTTGGGACATTATCCTGGCAGAGGCTTCGGAAAGGGTAAGGTGTCCTGCTGCCAGGACAATTACTGTGCTGAGCAGGAATTACTCAGCACACATTGTCCTGCCAGGGGGACACTTTCCCGTTTGGGCACCTTCATTGAGGTGCCGAACAGGAGAGGTGGCCCACAGACGAAAAGTCCCAGTCAGGCTCTCAAAAGAGCATGTGGGGTGGCAATGTGCCCTCCCCAGCCCCCGCTCGGTACGCCACTGTGTCCAGGTGTTCTCCAGCCGATCAAGATATGAAGCTTTACAGTCCCTGGTGCCACATCTATGAGTTCATGAACCACCCTTGTGCATTTCACCCATCCTCCTGATTGAAGGGCTTTAAAACACCACATAAGACTTCCTCCATTAGGTTCTACACTTTTTTTGTCAAAATGTTATATTCAAGAAAGAGCGTGAACAGTAATTTCAACAAAGTGATAAATACTCATCATATACCAGATTCCTTACATAAATCAAAAAATGCAACCTTTCAAATACAATTTTCCATCAAAGAAGCACTAATAAAAACAACCACAAACAGCAATACATAAGGAAAGTCGGTGGGTACAAGGTGTGTTTGTGACAGACAGCAACAGGAACATCTACAATACGGAGCACACTGATACAACAAGCATTAGCAATGCAAATAGTTTGGGCTTTTTTGTAGGCATGGCAAAGGCACTTGTCAGGCACAGACATATTGATATTAACTGCCCATTGGTAGTTGCAGGTGCAAAATGGTGGCAGTACCTGGGCATCTAAGCAGTGCCCAGCAAGTTCCTAATATTATACACAAGCCAAAACCGTTGCCTTTGCCAATGCTTGTGCTTAACAGCACTTCAATGAAATAAACACAGAGTGCTTATAAATTAAGTGGCTGAATGCAGACCTGGCTTCAGCATTTTTATTACACCAGTAGCGTGTTTACAGCAGCAATTAAGTCTGCAAGCTGTGTGACCTTCCTCATATGCTGACAACTGAAGGGTTTCTGTCAAAGAGGCTGATACCTTAAAAGTAGGTACTGGGACAAGGAAGAGGAACATGGAGGTAATATGCCTGAGAGATATGTGTAGAAATGAGCATTTCTACACATAAAGTTGACTTACGACTGTGCCAGCCCGGTAACAGCGGTGCCGGCAAGCCTACCGGCATTGTTGTTACCAGACCGGCACAGTACGACTACGTCCCGCCCGCAGAGTTTCACAGAAGCACCAAAACCGTTATTAACGGTGACGTTGATTCCTTGGTCCCCATTCCCATTGAGTCCTATTGGACTCAATAGGACTCAAGGAACTCAATAGGACTTGAGTTCCTATTGGACTCAATGGGAATGGGGACGAACAGAATTACCGGCGCCTGACTTCCCGGCCACCGGGTTTGTAATACCTTGGTGTTACCGGGAAATCAGGTGCTGGTCATTTTTGTCGGGTCTGGCGGCAACCCGCCAGTTTTACCGGCAGAGTTACCGCCAGACCCGTAATGAGGCCCATAGTCTTGTTATTGTTAACAAGATACAGTATTATTCTTCATAAAGTACCTATGCTGCTATCACACCCGGCTGGTGTGCATAGTGTAGTTCACTCCACAAGCAGGAGAGCCCCATGGGAGAAACCTCTCTGCCTGCCGCTCTGTGCTTTTCTGTGCAGCGCCATGCGAGACCCTCACACGCCTCCTCGACCACGAACAGCGTGCCCTTGTGGCGTGGGGCAGAGCAATGCGGGCAACACAGTAGGCTGTGCAGAAACATCAACACAGTAGGCATACATGGTTGTGCTTCTCACCCCTTACAGCATCTGCAGGTAAGAAGCCCTCAATTCCGAACACAAGTGGGATACTGCTTTGGTGCATGGTTGCAGCAGGCACGCATTATGCTGCCTCCCTTTTACAATGGCCTGGGCTCAGACCCTGAGCCAGGAGATAAGTGAGATGTTGTGCTGCTGCAAAGTGCCACCTCTTCTCTCCTGCATGTCCTTTGGTCTAACGTCCTTAGTTCAGAAGATGTGCATGAGTGGAGTACTGTACTGATGTATTCCTCTTTTGTGCAGATCAATACAGAAGCCCTGCCGGATTATTTGTCAGTGAGTAGGATTGATAAAGCCTTCCCTTTCAAACCCCACTGCCACAAGCTTGTTAAAGCATGTTCGCTGCTTCTAGTGCAGTTCTCGGTGTAATCCCCTGGTTAGGAAAGTCTTCCATACCAGATGATACTCTTAGAAAGTGGAACTGTTCCTATTTCATCAACCTTGCGGCAGTGGAAGCTGCCAATGCTGTCAACGCTGTGAGGCCTCATTAGAATATGTTTCACCATGAAAACATTTTAAATAAATAAAATAAAAATTGTACCTACTCCTGCTCACATGGAGATCACGGTAGCAAGTGTATTAATCCTCTCCACAGCAATATTACCAGTCTACCTATCTTATAGGCTTTGTATATCATACATTTGTTAAGAAGAAGATGCATACAGCAGGCGCAGGCAGTATGTAAAAACAGATTAATTGGCATGCTTATTAATGCCGTTCAAGGGTGCCCCAGTGATTGGTGGTGTTCCACAGGTGGGGATTATATTTATAACGTGTTTATCCCTTCCATGATGATTTTCTGGATGCCATATTGGGTGCTGGAATGGTAAGTGTTTGTCTTTATCTCTCTCTACCTGTCTCTCTCACACAATCTTTGACAAAACACCCTCCATAAACTAAATGCACTCTTGCCACTTCAATAATACACCTTGACCATTAACCTCATATAACTTCAAGGTCTTTGATATATCCTGAAAGTATAAAAGGTGCAGTCTAGAGGTGTTCCTCAGATCTCTGTGGTGGGGACTCAACCCACAGAACAACCTTACTGGCTCAACAGATGGCTATAGTCGGCCATGGTCCACAATCGCTGTCCAAGATCGGCAAGACTTAACCATGATTGGCGATGCTTGGCAATGGTTAGCTATGATTGGGGATGGTGGGCCATGGTTGGCAATGATTGACTTGGGGATAGGCAACTGTGGTTGGTTTGGACGCTGGCGAAAGTCAGCAATAGCCAACTGTGTTTAGCAATGGTCGCCTGCTGTCTGATCCTAAAAAACGCTTGGTAATATGAATAATGCAAATGCAAACCCTTTTAACTGCAGATAACCAAGACAAAAGACAGTTCAGCCAAACAAAAGCCAGACTCTATATCTGCCTCTGCCAACCCTTATGTCATGCTTTCGCCTACTTGGCGCTTATCTGATCAGGTTTCATTTTGGAAACGCTTTCAAATTGCGTCCCGATCCAAGATGGCTCCCAGACGCTCTTGCCACACGGTGACATCATCGCGTTCACGTGCTCAGCAACATCTGATACCCGGAAATAAATAGAGGTTATTCAGAAGGCTTCTCGCATTGCAATTGTTTTGTATTGTGGAACGCTAGTTTGCCTTGCAACCTTGTGCTTTCTACTTGTTCCTGGTTCCTGTATAGACAAATTCCCAGAATAACAAATTTACCTGGAACGTCTTCTCAGCACCTTGTTTTTTTCCCCCCTAAAGGTTTTTCCCCCCCTGGGACCTGGCTCCCGGGGTAGCCGTAGTGCTTACCTGTTATCCTGTAATCGGATTGCATGGTGGCTACCTGAAAGGACAGGCCTTACCTCTTCCCAGCAAAGGAGTCCAGAAGCAAAGAGGTAAGGACTGAACCTGACGCCTTATCTCCTAGTCATCATTTAGGGCATTCATTTTGGCTCACATGCAGAGGGGAACTAAACCACCACCTCATGGAGCCAAAACTTAAAAATTCAAATGTAATCAGTACTCAAATAATTCTACTAAAATAAAAAGTCAAATAAAAAATGAATCAAATAAGAGATAAAAGTAAGGTTGAGTCCCTGTAATATAGCCAGGGGTGTTAATGTCTCTGTTACAGAGATATACTTGTATCCTACAGGTCCTAATTTCCCATTCCCAGTTAGATTGCACAAAGGGTTAATATGTCTGCTCTGATTTGTCTGTTACATGCACTGCACATACCTACCATTCTAAACAATGGAAGAGCTGTGGCCCCTGCAGCCCACACCTGAAAAACTTGAAAAATATATTACGATTTGCTTCTCATAAAAACAAATGTCCCTTCTTCTGGGTGCTCCAGCACGGGAGCAGGACTTTTTTTCATTTCAATAGGGCACTGCTGCTACACCAGAATGGGACAGCCTTTGAAAGACTGCCCATGCTGGTGTGGCAGTGGCGCACTTGTTAAGTGATAAGCTCTCCGCTCGTACACAGCAGCTTGGAGCTTTTCATTTAAATAGGACGTTGCTGCTACACCAGTACAGGGTAACTTCTGAAAGGCTTCCCAGAGCTAGTGTGGCAGCGGTGCCCTATCTCCCACCAGATACAGAGGGACGCCCTGAGGCAGACCGGGCTTACAGCCGCCCGTCTGCCTCATGGGGTAGAGCTTGCTGAGGTGGGTCGTAGCAAGGTTCTGGACCGAACTGGGACTTGCCTGTACTTCAGAGACCTATTCTAGAATCAGAAGACGCTGCTCTAGTATTTGTGTGAGTGGGTGGTGGCTGTGCATGGGGGATGTAGCCGCTTCCCTCGTGTGCTGAGGAGGGACACATTGAAACAATCAGTGAGGGATCCTAGCAGTCTCAGTGTCCCAGAAACAAGTCTGTTTGGGTTGTAGCTGAAGACTGTGATGGGAGGCAGACCTAGTTCTCAGTTGTCAAACCCTCAGAGGAAGCCACTCCCCAGGGTTATGATCAAGCTCAGTGGGACAACTTGTCAACTAACTGCCAACTCACCCTAGTTTTGGCAGAGCCTCCATTGTTTGTGATTGCCCAGATACAATTCCCTTTCACACTTTCCCTTCAACATAAAACACATACAGTAGTCACTCAGTGGCCGATTAAAGCTTGCACCCTATGCCTGTTTAACCGCTGTGAGAAACCTGCAGGTGTCACCCTGGCTAAATTCCGGAGATCTGTCGTCCAGGTGGCCAGGACATGGCCATCGCTATTGGATCCTGTGGGTGGACTAGTGAGGGAGGATCACCTGGATGGGGTGTCCTCGGGGAGTGGGAGTGGGACACTGACGGGTGAGACGTGGTATCCCCCTTCCTTGAACACCTTTTCCCCATCCTCTTCCGTAGGACATTCAAAAACACTGCCCCCCCTTTTCCAACACGAACACTTTCGTACAACATGAAAGACAATGGACTAACACCAGAGCCGTTTACCTGACTTGTCCCAATACCAGGGTCAGGCAAAAGTCAGGCAATTTATCAGAATCACACACACCTGACGGCCCTTTCCCTTCCCCAGAGGGATAAAAAGGGGAGCAAGAGAGCTTAGAGAGCACAGTACGAGCGAGGCAGACCGCACAATGATACAGCTATCAAGACCAGGCAGTTCAAGAGGAGGAGAAAGGCGACAAACATCGAGAGGCAGATGAGGAGAGACACGACCTTGCCTTTCTTGACAAAACCCAGTTAAACCTCTGCAAAAGGAATCGTAAAACCGAGGACAATAGCCCAAGTGTCCTGCAGCAGATGTCAAAGGTACACCGAGCGTATTGACGCTGATAAGCTGGATCAAGGGAGACTCCTGCTACCATGGTACCGGCCTTGACTCCAGTTGCGAAGAAAACCAAGTGGTTGATCACAGCCAGTGAGTCGAAGGGAAAACTGATAAGAACCGGGCTGTGGGGAATGAAAGTTGCAAAGTGGCAAAGTAAAAGAAGTTCAAAGAAAAATTGTAAAGGGGAGACCAGCTGCAGAAGGGGACCTGCAACACGTGGGTGCTGCTTCGAGAAACTCTGGTCGACTCTGATTGATCCCTGAGTGAAACTACAGATACCAGAAGGCCGTAGGAGAGCCGTCGAGATAGCTCAAAGTGGTCATACAGAAGGTCAAGCAAAATCCCTGTACAGTCGAAAGCCTTTGACCTAATAACTATATGAAAGCAAGGGAAGTAAGGAACAAGTTACTTACCTGTAACTGTTGCTCTCCAGCATGGGTCTGGGATGGATTCACATGCTCATGAATACAAGAATACATAGCAGTACACACATGCACAACCATGGGAGGTGGCAAGGCTCAATATTAAGCCCCGTCGTCAGGCTGGGAATCCTCGGTAAAGAAAAAAATAGTTTCAGTTTCATTTCTGAACTGTCTTTCTACTAGTAACCAATCCCTGGTCTCTGGGTCATACTGCCCCCAACCAATGACTGCACTCAACCTAAGCCCCTCCTCTGGCAGCCATCTTCAGATTTGGTAGCACGTAAAGTGGCAGTAGGACCAAGAGAAGAGCAGCAGAGGGGTTGGAGGGACGGTTCACATGTGAATCCGTGCCAGACCCATGCTGTAGAACAACAGTTACAGGTAAGTAACTTGTTCCTTCTCCAGCATGGGGTCTGGCATGGATTCACATGCTCATGAATACAAGAATACATAGCAGTACACACATGCACAACCACGGGAGGTGGCAAGGCTCAACATTAAGCATTTCAACAACTCAACATTAAGCATCTCTTACCTCCTCACCAGGCTCACCTTCAGGCGAACAGGTTGCGCAGCACTGCCTGGCCGACTCTTGACTCCTCCCTGGAATCCCGGTCGACGCAGTAGAATCTCGTGAAGGTGTGCGTCCACCTCCACGTAGCAGCCCTGCAGATGTCCAGCAGTGGGACACCAGACAGGAACGCCATGGTAGCAGCAATCGCTCTGGTTGAATGGGCTCTCGGACGGCCGGGCAACGGTCGGTTTGCCAACCGGTGACAGTGCATGATGCAGTGGATGATGCAGCCGGAAGCCATCTGGAAATGGAAGCCTTCGAGAGGGCCTTCCCTTGGTTCACAGGTCCAAAGTTCACAAACAGCTGTGATGTCTTCCGAAGACTCTTTGTGCGGTCCATGTAGAACTTCAGCGCTCTAGCCACATCCAGCGAGTGCAAAGTCCTCTCAGCTGGCGACGAAGGCAACGGGAAGAAAGCAGGTAACACCAAAGGCTCATTGAGATGGAAGTCCGACGGCACCTTGGGCATGAAGGAGGGGGTGCATCCTCAGCACTACACTCATCTCGTGAAATGTCAGGTATGGAGGTTTACAGGAGAGGGCCTGGATCTCTCCCACTTGTCGTGCAGAAGTGATGGTCATAAGAAACACTGCCTTCCACGACAGGAACTTCAACGGTGCCAAATGCAGAGGCTCGAATGGCGGCCCCATGAGCCTGGTCAGCACCACGTTGAGCTCCCACGGCGGGGCCAGGGCCTTCACTGGCAGGAACGACCGGAACAGTCCTTTCATGAACTCCTTCACCAGGCGATGAGACCACAGAGATGGCCGCTCCGGAGTTCTGGTGTAGCAGGAGATAGCCGCCAGATGGATCTTGATAGAGGCATGTGCCAGCCCCGCCTTGGCCAGCGATAGCAAGTACGGCAGCACTTAAGGGGCCGTAATCCGCAGAGGGTTAATCTTCTGTGCACGGCACCAGACAGTTAAACTCTTCCATTTGTGTCCATAGCACTTGAGAGTCGAGGACGCCCTGGCCTTTGCAAGCAAGCACCTCCTTGCAGTCTGCCGGGTTATTGTACCCTCCGAACTCTAGTGCTGCAGGAGCCAAGCCTGCAGGTTTAGCGATCCTGGGTCGTGATGGAGGATGGCGCCTCCTTCACTGGCGAGAAGATCCGCGTCTGTTGGTAGTTTGACCAGGGGGATGCTGACATGTCCAGAAGATCCGGGAACCAGATCTGCCTCGGCCACGCCGGTGCGACGAGGATCATCCTGCACCGGGACCGTCTGAGTTGACTGAGTCACAGCAGCAACGGCAACAGAGGGAACGCATACAGGAACAGGCCGTCTCGGGAATGAGAAGGCATCGCCCATGCTCCCCGGCTGGGGAAACCTGCTGGCGAACCTCCAGCACTTGCCATTCGTCGCCGTCGCAAATAGGTCGATCTGGGGATTGCCCCATCGTCGGAATAGGAGATCCACTTGATCCTGCCGAAGCTCCCACTCGTGGCACGAGCGCAGCTCCCTGCTGAGTGAGTTGGCAATGGTTTTCTTTATTCCTGCCAGATGGAAAGGTACCAGGAACATCCCTTGGGCAACGGCCCAGTGCCACAGATCCTGCTTCCTGATGTAGAACATTGTGGTGGTGTTGTCGGTGAAGACCCTTACCACCTTGCCCTTGAGGGACGGAAGGAATGACCTGAGGGCCCAGAACATGGCTCGGAGCTCCAGGACGTTGATTTTTAGTGACCTCTCCTCCGGGAGCCAAAGGCCTCTTGCGTGGAGATCTCCGGTGTACGCTCCCCATCCTTCCAGGGAAGCGTCCGTTGTCACCGTTTCCTGATGTGCCAGGATCTGGAAGTCCATGCCCGCCGCTAGATGCGCGCGGGTGCCCCACCGCCAGATCGCTTGGTGGAAAGTCTCGCTGAGTGAGATCCTGTCTTTGAAGCTGCCCCGCCGTTTGCATCCAACAGGCGTCGAGGAATTCCTGCAGTGGTCGCATCCGCAACCTGCATAGGCGCACGCGGTAAATGCACAATGACATCATGCTGAGTAGGGACTTGATGGACTTCACCCTAGCCACGTCCATGGTCAACACCCGTTGTACCTTGCCCAAGATGGCCTTCGTCCTTTCCTCCGACCGCGAAGCCAATTGCGCCACTGTGTCGAGTCTGGCTCCCAGGAACAGGGCGTCTTGAGACGGTACCAAGTGGGGTTTTGTGAAGTTGATCGAGAATCCCAGATCTGTGAGCAGTTGGACGGTCTTCACTGTGTGATCGACGGCGAGTTTCCTTGACTTTGCTTCGGATGAGCCAATCGTCCAGGTAGGGGTAAACGTGGATCCCCTGCATGCGCAGCCGCGGCACCACCCCCGGTGCCAGGCACTTGGTGAAGACCCTGGGTGCTGACTTCAATCCGAAGGGAAGGGCCTTGAACTGATAGTGTTGTCCTTGGACCACGAATCGTAGGAACTTTCGATGTCCTTTGAGAATGGGGATGTGGAAGTAGGCATCCTCCAAGTCCAGCGACGATAGGAAGTCGCCTTCCTCCTTCTGTACCAGCACGTGCTGGAGGGTGACCAATTTCTGGGACTTGATGTATTTGTTTAGACGACGAAGGTCCAGGATGGGTCGCCAACCGCTGGTCTTCTTTCGGACGAGGAAGTACCGCGAGTACACTCCGGAGCCCCGGAGCCTCTTCGGGACGAGTTCTATCACACCCTTTTTCAGCATTGCTCGTACCTCCGAAGTAGCTGTGGGACGTGGTTTTCCTTCCTGGCCACAGGTGGTAGACGGGGACACTTTCTTTGGAATTCCAGAGTGTGCCCACAGCCCAGCGCGTCCAGCACCCGAAAGTCGGTGGAGATGGACTCCCACACGCTGACGAATTTCACCAGCCGGCCTCCCACTGTGGTGCTGCATTGGGGGCCCGATGCCGTGGCCGGTTCAATCCTGCTTCACCGAGGCCTTGGCGCCTTGACCGCCCTGGCGACGACGATGTCCTCCGGCCTTGTCGCGGCCTCTGTAGGCCTCCTGCGACGATGAATGGGCCGCTTCGCGGTACGACGAGGAACCGCCACCAAATCCTTTGGAGACACCTTGAGACTTGCCTCCGGAGGTCCGAAAGGGCGACCGTCGTTGTTGGAGAGAACCCAAGGCCCGGGCCGTCTCGGTGTCCGCCTTGATGGCCTGCAGTGACTCGTCCACTACCTTGCCGAACAGGTTGTTCCCATCGAAGGGCATGTCCAGTACCCTGGTCTGCACGTCCTGACGGAAATCGGTGGCCTTAAGCCAACCGCGCGGACGAAGGCAAACGCTGTTGCCCATCTGGCGAAAGCCGGTGTCGGCGATGTCCGTGGCCACCGTGATGGCGTGGTCCGAAGCCACCTCACCTTTTTGCAGGATTTCAAGGGCTTCTGCCCTCTTGTCGTCTTGGAGGAAGTCCAGGAGGGGAGCGATCTTGAACCACAGCTCCCTGTCGTAGCGCGCCACGATCGCGAGGGCGTTAGACAACTTTGATGGTCGTCGCCGCCGATGAGATGACTCGTCGCCCCATGGCGTCCAGCTTCTTCCCCTCGCCGTCTGGTGGGGAAGTGGAAGCTGATCCTGTCGCCCCTGCCGATTTCTTCTTGGCCGCTGCGCAGACCACCGAATCCGGGGATGGCTGAGCTCTGAGGCACATCGGGTGGAATCTGGGACACGGTACTTCTTCTCATAACGGTCCCTCTTCGCAGGAGCCGTGGACGGGTTCTTGAGTAGCGACAGTCCTTCGTCCCAGATGTCGTCTAGTAACGGTACTGAGAGGACGGTCTTCTTCTTGGCCTCCCGTCACTGGTAGAGGAAGCCCTCCTTCTTCTGTTCTTCGGTACAAAGTTGGAAGAGCTCCGAAGCCCTGGCGATCATGCTGTGGAAAGAGCCAATTTCGTCGGGAGGGGAGGCCCGGGCAGGAGGTGATGGGAGATCCGTCCCGTCGTCACCACCGCCGTCGTCCGTCCCTGTTGTCACTGTCTCCATTCCAGTCTCATCCCTCGGTGGAGGGGAAGGAGGTGAAGGCTGGAAAGGAGGGGCGAGGATGGATTCACCTCCGCTTGTTCAGTGGGCTTCCCGACGGTCCAGGCGCTGCTGGATCATCCGCTGGGGTTAAGGGCAATCTTGTCCTTATCTCCATACACAGGGCCTGGATAGCCATCAAGATTGCTCCTGAGTTGTCCTGTGGCATAGGCACCAGTTGCGACGGGAGCGACGGCTGGGGAGTAGGGTCCTCCGTCTCCTCCACGGTCCACGGCTCCTTGTCGGCTCCACCGTCTCTTTCTACGTCTGCCTCGTTGGGATCCCTCCCGTAGGACCGGACTTCCTCAAACCTCTTGTCCAGGATCTTTGCGACGCCAGCCAGCACATCTTCCGAGGTGGTATCTGTGTCTGTTATGGCTATGGTGCCCCCCCTCTTTCTCCACCCGGGGTTTCACGGGGTTCTTATTGATAGGCTGAAAACAGGACTCCCTCCGGGGTGGCAGGGAAACTAGGCCCGGATGTCGTCTCTACTGGGTTAACCTCCACAGGCTTTGCCAGGGCCGACACGACTCCTTCGATCGACGCATTAGCCGGGTGAATCTGGGCCTTTGCGACTTTGGGCGCACCTGAGGCCTTCACCTTGTGGGGAGGGTCGCTGCCTCGCTTCGCCTCGGCTGTCGCCGTCGGGATCGACCGGGGCTTTCCCCTCCAGCCAGTTGGCAAGTCTGGTACGACGATCCCTCATTGTCCATTCCGACATGTTCTTACAAAACGCACAGTCCTTCTCCACGTGCGATTTGTCGTTGTGAAGGCAGTAGAGGCACTGGGAGTGCTCATCTTCCTTGAAGACATTCTGTAGTCCGCATCCAGGGCAGCTTCTGAACAGCTTGGGTCCTGGAGTCGTGTTTCCCTTGTCCTGGGCCATGACCACGCGGTGTAGGCCTCAAAGGTCTTCCGGAATCCTCCGAGAAGTGAAATCTCAGCGAAAATGTGCCCTTGAGGGGCATAGAAAATTCCGAAACGGGTCCCCGTTGATCGGAAATAAACTCTTCGAAAAATCGCAAAATGCAGTAAAAGCTTGAGAGCTATAGCACGAGGACTCTTGAACGTGTGGTAAAAATCTAAAGATGGCTGCCAGAGGAGGGGATTAGGTAGAGGGCAGTCACTGGTTGGGGGCAGTAATGACCCCGAGACCAGTGATTGGTTACAAGTAGAAAGACAGTTCAGAAACGAAACTGAAACTGATTTTTTCTTTACCGAGGATTCCCAGCCTGACGACAGGGAATATTCATGAGCATGTGAATCCATGCCAGACCCCATGCTGGAGAAATCCTGCAAACATTGAAAGTAAATGTGAATGTGAAGTTGGCCAGAGTGAACCCGGAAGTGTGATGCTGACTAAGAGGGGACAAAGTCTAAAGTGCCAAAAAACAGTGCTTTGACAAATGTGAACCTGGTAGAGGGATGTCCACTATGAACTGTTAGAAAAGACATTACGATTTGGGAACCAAGAGAAAGCCATATTGAACCTGGTGGAGGGAGGCTGAAAGCAAAGAGGGGTCTGCGCCCGGAAGAGCGGCACCCAGGGCTGAAGCCATCCCTGTAAGGGAGAATTCTCAAATATGGCGAATTTCCCTCACCCAGTGAGTCCCCCAGCAGCTTTGCTCGACTTCTGGAGTTTATTTTTCTCCACTTGGTAAGAGTGAGAGCTTTTCCCTCACTCTTACCTGTGTTTTGCTATGTGTTTCCGTCTGTTTTGTGAGTGTGGACTCTGAAGTACACCACTTCGGTAGCCCCCTTCTTTGTGTGTGTCACACAGCACCTTCAGTGCCGTGGCACAGGGTTGTCTTTGAGACTTCCCTCGACTCCATTTCTGAGGCGACTACTGTCCCCCAGAAAAGGGTAAAGTTACCATTAACTTTACTTAGTCAATCTACCACAGATCCAGTACACCCCATTTTCCATGGAGTACTGGAAAGGGTTAACTCGTATGCCTTTTATCTGTACCTCCTAGAGCATTGTTTCTCTCTTTTAACATTTGGACTAGGCTGGTGGCAGTGGTATCTACCCTAACATTTCTACCGCGATTATATTAGATAAACGTGGCACTGTTCTTGGCTATTATATTAGCCTCGAACATAAACCCGCTTGACCAAATCGTCTTTCTTTTTGCTCCAGTTGGGTTTATTCGCCATTTCTTTTTGTTAAAGTCCTTCTTGTGTTTTACTTTGCGCGGCAAACCAGGTTCGCCTTCTTTGTTCACTGTCTTTTGGCGGGCTTCTGCTCAGAAGCCCTCCTCAAGGCGCCTGGGTGTCTAGGTGGGCTGAATGTGAGGGAGGGGTGTAGTCACCCCCTGCACAGGGTATCCTAGGAAACCCAAGTTGCACTTTGTCATGATTGGCCAGGGTAGTTGTCCGGGCTGGACAACCCCCCTGCTGGGTGATTGACAGCCAGGCTGCGTGAATGGGGTTTTTTCCGCATAAAAGGCAGGTCTCTTGGGCTAGAAGTCAGAGAGTTGCCACTGGAACTACAAGGAACCGAAGGAAAGCAGACAGAACAATGGCTGCTGCAACTACCCCATCCCGGTGAAGCCCTGCTGCAGTCCTGAGCTATCTGCCCTTCAACGACTCAGAGAAGATCCAGTCCGGAGTCTTCTTCCCTTGAGCTTGGTGGGGATAACCAGCTCATCTTCTTCAGCCAGAGGATCCTCTTCCATGGTCGAAATCGCTGCACACTGCTGTAGTGGTCCGGATAGCCACCGGAAGAGCCTCTCCTGTTTTTAAGGAGCGCACCTTTTATTCCGTGTCGCTGCTGCCGGCCTCATCCCTGTGTGGTGCAGACCCCCTTCAGACGTCCTTCCTTCTCGACGAAGCTCCAGGAATCGTGGGTCTGCAGGAAACCAACAGGAACAACTGCCAGGGCACCAGCTGCACCACTGGAACACGATACTGTGTTCTGTTGAGGAAACTGGGTGAATCCCTTTTCTTCATGATCAAGGCTTGCCCTTGTCTTCTCTCCTTCTTATAACTTTTGATTCCGAACATTGACAATATCGAAGTACTTTTGGCTGCGTTGAATCGTGAACTGTCTGACCGTGTGATCTTCGGCAACTGGCCCCGGCGTCTTTCGACCCTGGCTCCAGCCCTTTGACTTTTGAACTCCTGTCTCTGAGTGTTTCTTGATTCTGCCTGCCTAACCAAAATATTGCCTGTGATTTTTGCCTCCAACTCCCTCTGGGTATCTCAGGTGCTAAGTGTGTTTTTGCCCTGGTAGCATTTCATGTCACAGATACACGTTTGTTTAGTAGACCGAACTGTCAAAAAGTGATCGCAATCGTATTCGCGGTAACGTGTTTTGTGCCTAACACCGGTTCATTCCAACACAGGGTACTTACCTTGAGACTTACTGTACAAAGTGAATTGGTTAGTTGTATATTTAACGTGTGGTTTTTATTGAAGTTTCATAGAAGTGTTGTGTTTATAACGAATGGTTTAAAAATAAATGTACTTATATTTTTCTACCTGAAACCTTGAGTCAGTGTTTGCTTGAGTCACAGTAATTGTGGTCCCTTTGTGTAATCTCTGCTACTGCTCATATACTCTTGTGATAAGCCTGGCTGCTCCGCCACTGCTACCACTATGACATAGTAGTACAGGCTTGTACCAAAGGTAAAACTTGTATCACCAACTGTAGTCTTAATTGTGTGTAGTAGTCCCTAAGGGCACTGCACAGGATTCTGCCTAACAATCCCCTGAGGAATACGTAGAACAGAACTTTGCGTTTGTTAGTCATTTTTGTAAACCTATCAGGCCCTCGGAAACAGTAGACTCAACCACTGAAGGCCTTGATATCGATAGGAACTGTTTTAGGATCCAAGCCCAGAAGAGGGGGTTCCCGGGGTGGAAGTCATCACCCAAGACCCACTGAAAGGGGACTGTATATATGATTTGTGGAAAGCGATTGGTACCTGAAAAGGAACTTTGTGTTTGTTATTTTACTCATCCTAGAAGGCAAGAGACTTTTTGAAGATAAAAGAGACTTGGCCATCGAGGCTCCTGATAAGCTAAAACAGAACTGTCGTATCATGCTGGGAGAGCTCGAGACTGTGCTGTGCTCCAAGATCCCACCTTACCCCGTGCTCAAAACGTGGGCAAGGAAGACCCAGGCTACCATATCCTGACATATTATTTGTGAACACTTCTTTCTTTTTTTGAAAATTATCCCACACCCTTTTTCTATTAGTTGGAAGGCTTGGCAATAGGTTTCTTAGTATAGGCCCTTTTTCATTTGACACAATGCCACTAGGACTGCCTTATTTTCGTTTGATGGTCGACGCTTGCTCCTATCTTAGATATAGGTTTAGATTAGGCGTTTTTCCAACCTGCATACAGTTTAATAAACACCCTTGAACTGTGATCACTTGTGTCTGTCTTTACTGTTGCCACCATGAGTTCCTTACACCGCCCTCCCCCTTTTTCTATCTGCCCCCTCATCCACAGAATTTCCTGACAAGAGTTCATATCTGCCAACTAGATATATGCCACCACACGTAGTGCTATGGGTCTATAGGAGGCACAATTAGTGGGGTCGTTCCTGGGCTTCAGGATTAGCGTAATCATGGCTTCCCTATAGAAGGAGGGAGGGAGCCTTGCTGGAAAGCTTCTTGCCAGACTTTCAACAAGTGCATGGACACTTTAGGACTAAATTCGTTAAAAAAGTAACGCGGTTAAACCATCCGATACCAGGACTTTTGAGGTGGGTAGCGCTGCAATGGCATTCATTATATCCTTTTCCGTGATTGGGGCATTTAAGAGTATAGGGTGCTCTGATTTAACTTGCGCATTGGCATATCGCATAGGTTTGCTTTGAGTTCCATAGGGAATTGTGTATTCTTCCTAGCATACAGTGTCTTGCTAGAAGTATGAAACATATACACTAAGTCACTCAGATCTGACATAAGTGTCCCTTCATCATTCAATATGGTCGCTATGTTGGTAGGCCCCCGTCGTTCAGAATGCAAGTACCTGCTTGCGTATGCCATTTAGCCGTACCTGTGATTTTTGAAGTAGATGAACCCCTCTGGCCAACTGTACCTGCTTGCACATGCCACTGTAGCCGCACTTTTGGACATGGTTGGCTTGGTACGGCAATGGCTTCTATGAATTTTGAGAAAAGCAATGCTCTGCTACATTCCCCCGGCTCTTGCAGTTAGGAGAGCACACATTTTTTGTAGTGTTTTACAAAACAAGCAATACCACAAGCCAAACACTGAGCCATGGTACACAGGTGTTTTACGCTCACAGCCTGAACAGACGCACTTAGCATGTGTAAATCGGGAAAGCCAATGTTGTGAGGAATGGCAAGCATACATTTCTTGAAAGAGCACAGACAGACCTTTTCAAGGGTAGGTGACTTGTGCAGGTTACAAAAGAGTATGGTGCCTAAAGCAGCGACTAAATGTAGGTCACATTTGGGAAATGAAAGGGTTGTGAGACAAAGGGCACCAGCAAATAGGTCAAAACGTTATGAAAACCACACAAACACAATACATGGCCTACCGTCCCGCGTTCCCACAGGTGTCCCGATGAAAACGGTACCTCACATGTGTGGGTGCACCTACCTGGCCGCCAAGGAGAAAGCCTAAAACACAAGTAACCCCAAGTCTGTTTTCAGACCGGAATTTCAGACGCTCTGCCGACCGGCACAACATACAGATATGGGCCTCGGGTGTCCAAGCCACCAAGGAAAACAGGGAACCCCATGCATTTCCGAAAAGAGGACACCCGTGGGAATCCGCAGAGGTATGATTTGCGCACATCGCCCCAGAATGTATTACCCAGACACCCCTGCAAAGTCCGAAATGTGGGGAAAAAAATGCATTTTCCGCACATTTCACTCGGCTCACCCATCGAAACACGCCCCCAACAACCATTTAGCTTTAAGACCATCTCAATCATTGATACCGAAAAGGTTATTCTTTCCTTGAAACCCTCCAACTGTAAGGGTGATAGTTGCCCAGCTCAAATAATCAAGGGCGCGGCCAGAGACTTAGCCCTTTTCATCTCAAAGCTAATCAACTCCTCTTTCAAAACCAACACGGTACCTACCAACCTGAAAGAATCTTGGGTCCTCCCCTTACTGAAAAAATAAACCCTCGACCCTTCAATACCTACCAACTACAGACCCATCACCACTGTACCCTTCTTACTCAAAATCATAGATAGGGTAGCTTATCTACAAATCCAAGACTACTTAGAAGCAAATCATCTGTTAGGCTCACGACAATCAGGATTCCGACCGCTCCATGGTACCGAAACAGCCCTGTTAGACCTTAAGACTAAAATTGAGGAGTTAAAGGACAATGGCAAAACCGCCCTGCTACTACTACTAGTCTTGTCAGAAGCCTTTGACTTGGTGGACCACGCAGTCCAATGTAGCCACCTAAGACTTGCTGCCAACTTCACAGAAGAAGCCATCGCTTGGGTTCAATCCTTCTTAGCCAACCGGACTATGAGAGATTTCTCTACCTCCTCTTGCGCCGAACCCATCCAAATAACATGTGGAGTCCCACAGGGATCCTGTATTTCACCCATTATGTATAACATCTTCACCAAGCCACTATTTCGGGCAACTATGAAGAGGACCTGGCTCTGGTGAACAAAATATACATCCTCATTCAGGCATGGATGGCATCCAACGGCCTCTGCCTGAACGATGACAAAACCGAGATCTGACTCATCGGATCTGACTCCAACTTAAAAAAAAACGAACCCCTAACTACACATCCTTTAACATCCATAATAACATCATCAAGGTTATGCCGGTGGTAAAAACTCTAGGATTTTACCTGGACTCCTCGCTCAACCTAAAAAAACAAGTTAACTCTCTCTCCTCTACCACCGCCTATACCTGTAAATTAATCCGAGCCGCCAGACCATTCCTGTCCAATGCTAGGTGCATTACCCTGGCCAATGCTCTCATCATGTCTAGATTAGACTACTGCAACACCCTGTACTCAGGAGCCAACAAGTATGTCACTGACAAACTCCAAACTTACAAAATAACGCTCTAAGAGCAGCTCTGAACATCCCTCACAGAGAGCACATCTCTAAATTCAGGAAGGAAGCCCACTGGCTCAAAATAAAGGACAGAATCCTCCTCAAAACCATATCCCTCACTTCCAAATGCCTCAACACTCTAGCACCTCCCTACCTATCGGAAAAAATTACTAGGAAACTTACCTCCCGACCACTTAGATCTGCCAATACCTTCCTGCTTGACATCCCTAGATTCAAACTCACCACGGCTGGAGGAACCAGCTTCCCAGTTAAAGCCGCTCAAGCATGGAACACACTACGTATCGACCTCAGACGTCCCTTACCATACGTTAGATTCAGAGTCAATGCTCTCAAATGGCTCAGTTCGATTGATCCATAGTCTCCTCACTTGCTCATAACTACTATCGAAGAACTTGTGACTTACCCATCCTCTTACTCATTGCGGTAACCGTAGGTTCTCACTTACCTACTACTACTTTCTAGTCCTAATGCTGCATGAACAGTAAAGACTACCCTACCTCACTTCTGTAACCACATTATACCAATTGACTGTACAACTGTACAATTGACTGCACTGTATGTTGTATTGTAATTCACTTTGTAATCACATGTATATACTATATTTTGGACAGGCATGGTAACTAAGTTTTGAGTATTCTTGTATTGCTGCGCCCAGCTGCCCACGGCTTGGTGCGCATTATCAAATAAATAAACAAACAAACAAAACAAAAGAGGTGATGGCTGGAAGGTTTAGAATTAATCTTAACTACTGGCATTGCTCTGGGCAACCCTCCAGGCCATTGTTCATTGCCTGCCAAGCCATTAAAAAAGGGGAAAGACCATATGCAAATCAGGCTTGATCCCACCCCAAAGGGGCAGTCTAGCCTGAACTACTAGGTCACATCCATTCTGCACGAGACCACAAGCATCCACAAACATGTTTTGGTCTTGTTAGGTCTCATCAGTGAGGAGTAGATTGGGTCTCTCGGCCCAGCAGTCACGGGACCCATGTCTGGGCATACCCATCCCACTCGGGTTGACTACAGCAAAACAAAAGAGGTGATGGCTCTTTCAGAACACAACAGTAAGGCTAGTAAGGGGCAGGTCTTCCGTCCTCTCCATATTTCGGATCTGTGTCTGGGCAGAAACTAATTTCACCTCCTGATCTGCCAGAGAGCGGAATTGGTCCAGTTGAACTTTTATGGATGGAAGCAGGATGTTATTGCTGGACCTGATCCATTTCAATCTCAAGTTGTCTGATCTCTACCTCGAGTTCCATCAAACTCCTCCTAATGGCCTTATGGACTCCATTCTCTATGCCTATGCAGCATGAAGATAAACCTTGACTGTGTCCCAGATAGTAAATATTCAGGGGGACCAAGCCGATATTAGTTTAAAAAAAGGTGTTAATGACCACGTTGATGTCACTTTTACATGCTACATCCGACAGTGCATGCAATTTAAAATGCCAGAGAAGTTGCTCAATCACATTCTCCTCAAGAAGAAATGTCCACAATAAGCGGGGGTGTTCTGATAGAGTCCTGAGGAGCAAAATACACTCCCGAGACCTATGCAACAGTCCCGTCCCGATTAAGATACATTCAATCCGTGACTGCATTTCATGGACCGAAGAGTAATATGAATATCCCCTATCACTTGGATGGAGTGTCCGCCCCGGGTCTAAAAGCTCAAAATCATACATGCCCTTGTGAATTTCCTGTGCAGGGAATGAAAGAGCTCTAGCAACTCTGCTGGATCTACCTAGGGAGATGCTTAAAATGGTGTTGAAATCTCCAGCCTTTATAAACTGGGTATGAAGATGATTAGCACATTTACTGCTGTTTTTGCTGCCTATGCTCCCGTGAGGTGGAGGAGAAGGAGCATTGAACCCTAATACAAGCGCGGAGCGTGGCGCGGAGGTGACGTCAAGGCACAAGTGATTATTGGTGGGGGACTGACAGCCTTTCCAGTCTGTTTTTGCTGCCTATGCTCATGTGAGGTGGAGGAGGAGGAGCATTTAACCCTAACACGAGCGCGGAGTGCTGCACAGAGGTGAAGTGGAGGCACAAGTGGTTATTGGTGGTTCGTGGTGGAGCGGCATGGAGGGGGTTACTCCAGTCACCAAGGTCTGCAAGTCAGTCATTGGCCGACCTCGGTTGGTAACCCGGGTTTCCTCACCCCTCTGCACTTTGGTACTTCCGCATGATAGTGGAGTGCGGAAAACCTGTAACCCGAAAGTGGGAAAGTGAAAGCTGGACTGTTGAAAAACTGTACGTGAATATATTTGCACTGCCCTCCACTTTTGCCCGGCATTTGGATAAGGAGGAGTGTGCCAAGCTAGAATTCCTCCCGTGAGCCGTGTGTCACGGGATGACACCCTGTAAAGAGAGGCACAGGACACCCAGGAAGGGCTTTGGGTGGTTGTGCCGAAATAAGGTGGACAGATACGTACACACACAGCTGAAAGTAATGTGAACAAAGAGTAGGCAAGTGTAGCAAGGAATAAGGTACAACAGAATGGATTCCCTCTAGGGGTGTATGCAGATATAGGAAAAGAGTATTCCACGGACCTTAGGAAAACTCTAGCCTTCTGCACAGTTTGGTATAACAGAGGCCCACGCTGTTTGCTCATGGCTTGGAACAACAGCTATGGGTGTCTGTAACGTAGAAACGAGACACGGGAAGGGGCAGAGGTTGCCTGATGGAAACCAACAGACAAGCTCTGTACAAAAGGGTCTACAAACAGTACAAGAGAAGATACTTACAGACAAATCCAGGAAAAGGAAGTTAGTAGCAAACTAACAGAAGGAAATGAAGGGAAAGTTGTATAACAGGATTGGATAGCAGAGGACAGTATGAAACAAGGTTGAGAGCTCAGAGGAGCAGGAAAGCAATGAGCATGCCCACAGGAGCAGGGCTGAAAGGTAGGGAGCCCAGAGGGAAAGGGCTTAAGGCAGTGGAGTAAAGCAGGCTGCATGGCAAGGAGCCCAGAAGGACCAGGCAGCAAGGAGTGAGCCCACGGGAGCAGGGCTGCTGACTGTAGAAGGCTGTGGAGGATTGTAGAGGGCTTCTAGGCTGAGAACCCAGCGGACAAAGGCTGTAGGTAGCAAGCAGCGGAGCGTGATCGGCTGCAAGGTCGGAAGGCCCGAGGACAAGGGCTGTTGGCAGCGGAGAGAAGCGGGCTGCGCGGCAAGGAGCCAGAAGGACCGGCAGCAAGGAGTAAGCCCAGAGGAGCAGGGCCGCTGACTGTGGAAGGCTGCAGAGGACTGTAAACTGCAAGGTAGGGAGCCCAGAGGACAAGGGCTGTAGGCAGCCAGAGTGAGGCAGGCTGCAGAGCAGGGAGCTCAGAGGACAAGGGCTGTAGGCAGCCGGAGTGAGGCAGGCTGCAGAGCTGGAGCCTGGAAGACCAGGGCGGAAGGTAGCAGCAGAGCGTGATCGGCTGCAAAGCAGAGAGCCCGGCAGGGCAAGGGCGGAGGCTGGAAAACAGCAGAGCGTGATCGGTTGCAAAGCAGAGAGCCCGGCAGGGCAATGGATCCAAAGCAGGAGTACTGAGGAACCGCATACAAGATCCGTAGCTCGAAGCAAAAAGGTGCAGGGAGGACTCTTAATGCAAGAGACTGAGCTCCTGCAGGCAGCAGCTTTTATACCGCCCCTCCCAGCAGAGGCAGGCTAATTAGTCGCACCTGGCTAAGCACACCTGCAGACAATCGGCCACCTCCCTCTCTGTTCCTGAGCTGGTGGAAGCAGAGGAGATCCCTAGGGCTTCTGGGGATTGTAGTTCCGAAGATGACGAATAGGAATGGCCAGGAAAAGATGGTTATAGCCAAGTGCATTGTGGTAAGTGTAGTTTGTTGGGAAAAATAGAAAAGCACCAAAGTCTCGCAAATGGGAAATAAGGTCCATATTGATCGTAAATGTATGCGCCCATGGCGCAGGCATGACACCGTGCTACTGGTTGACTATTGATTTGCCGCTGAAATCAATCGCTCTCCAATACCTCTGACTGTTTCAAGTTTTGTGTTTATGAGAGTGGGGTTAGGGAGAGACAGACAGACTAAGGCTGCTCCTTGAGCCATCGGGTGTTCCCTGTCCCCCCTCTCTGGGTCTCTGGAGGTTTTTCGTGAGGACTGGCTGCCGGTGGCCATCTGTGACCATGGGTGTTGTGGCTGCCTTTGGAGCCGAACAGTCCTTACTAAGCTATCAATCCAGGGTGGCGGGTGGCTGCATTTGTCCCGCAGATGGTTGTGGTCCTCTGTGGCCAACAACCCATTACTATTTGTTTCTTATGCTCTGGCGCATGCCAGAAGGTCCCACTGCATAGTCACCATTTAGACATTGACGTTTTAGCGGTCTGTTTACTCTTTTTAACCAATTTTATAATGGCTCAATTTTACTGTTCTTAGGTGCATTTCCACCATAAGCAAGGGATGATCGGAGACCGGGGGCGCTGACAGAAAGGGCAAAAAAAACTAAACAAATTAAAACGGCCCAGGAGCTTGCCAAGGTTAAGCCCCATCTTTTGCACACTCCCTAGATTCATATTTGAAATACATGGCCAGCAAAATAGTGAATCGCATTACTGTTACTGGAAAAGCAACATGGGATGCTATTTCAGGTTCAGGAGGGAATCCCAAAGGTAGCAGCACTGAAAAAAATAGTTGTATTGAGGGGATGGGGGCCTTAGGGGGCACAGTGGTTCAGGTAATGGCTCTACAGGAGCAGTTGCTTGGGGTCTGTATGCCTCAGGATCCTCTGCACCCTGGTATGGAGGCAGATAAGGAAGTAGAAGTGGAAGGGGAGGGGGTGAGACTAGGGATGGGGGACCGGATGGTGAGTGTTAGAGGTTACAGTTTATCATATTAGAAGTTATTATATTTAAATATCTATGTATTGATGGGCTTGTGTGTGCAATACATCTTATTCACAACTTGGTTACTGTTGTCATAATATGTTCACTGACATCGCCTCCTGGAATGTGGAGTCCCAGCATTTGAGGGACTCCACATTCCACTAGGTCAGTTGAGAAGATTTCCCCTGGCTGGGGGTCGTTGCTGTTACTAACTCAATAAAGAGTTAATTGTAACTTTGCGCAGTGTAGATCCATCATTATGTGTCTTAACAGTGAGGGGGTGTAGTAACGGATCAATTGGTGAATAGCCATATGGGTGGGAGTCCGGAGAGGGAACTGAGACAGGATCTCATAAACTCTGGCTGGAATCACTTCTAGATGTAAAGCTCAAGCCCCTTTAGACCATCCTAGAGTCATTGCAGATGTTTAAGTCTGGGGTAATGAACACACTGGCTATCCTGGATGACTCTGAGTTCTAACAAAAAGAGTGGCAGAAATAAGTACGGTTGGGGTTGGGGCAAAGCCAAATGGTAAAATAGTATCGGGGGGTGTTGAGTGGTGAGCGTCCTATCCCGGTCACTGAGGTTGGCGGGCTGGTGATGCCGGCAAAGGATAATGCAGTAACCACACAGTTAAGCTCAGTAACTGTTAACTCAGATTTTACGGGTACTGGGAGGTCCGACTTAAGCTTTAGGACTTTCATAGGGGACACTGGGGCTAACATGCATATAGAAGGGCTGTAGAAGGGCATTTTGAATTTACTGCATGCAGCAGCCCCTCTTATGGGGATTATCATGGGTGTACCGGGGCTCCCTAAGTGTGGATTTGAATTAACTATTTCACTAATGAATAAAATGACCTATTGGATCAACGCCAACCTGATTGGACCGAGCACTGACCAAAGCCTTATATTAATGGCAAGAAGGGTAGGAAGGGTAGGCCAAAACCCAAATGTATGAAGGGGGACAGCATTGTGGTTTCCTTCTCAGATGCAACAATGGTTTGTTATTTGGTCAACTCTAATTTATCCAGAGGCCTAAAACCAAACAGCTACAGTCTCCATAGTAGGCTGGTCTCTCGGGATTTGTTTTACGGTTGTACAGGGAGGGTGGCTGATTCAGGGAACCGCTTGAGCAAATTTGTTAGGAGGAGGGAAGCACAGAGTACCCCATGCACAGGGGCCTTTGTATCCACCTCTTGGCCACAGATTACCCTTGGATTGGAGGTCCAACCCTAATTTAGAAAGATTGACCCCACAGAAGGGAGAGGCGCATACTATTGGGGTTGAGCTAGCTAATCGGTATGAGGCCCTAACCTCCTCTGAAGATCTGGACTAACGTACGGCTGACCGGCCCAGCCCAGTCGACTGGGAGCTTTGTGAGGGGGGCGGGGAGGGAAATGAAGAATGCAGGTCTGGGTGTACTCCTAATACAAGAAACTAGAACAGTGAAAGGGGAAGAAAGGCGCATTCCAGGTTCACATGTGGGCCAGATATTCTGGGCATCGGGCCCCACCAAAAAGGGAGGTGTTGGGATCCTACTCCACAGAAACCTTATGCTAAGTCGTCAGTTTGGGGTAGAGCAGATGGAAGAGCGGTGGTGGTCTCGGGAAACCTGGAAAACTCCAGAATTACCATAGCAGCCATTTATGGCCCAAATATGGGTCAGATGCAATTCATCAAGGATGTACTGAGGGGAGGTATTGGATAGGGCCGAGGGGCTCATCCTCTTGGGAAGCGATTTTAACATGTGGGCGGACCGGGGATTGGATCATAGTGGGAAGCTGATCCCCACAGGCAGTAGGGGGGGGACAGCCATACAGAGGGTTCTTGGACATAATGTGGAACCACAGGTTGGTAGTTCTTTGGAGGGAGACTCACCCAATTATGAAAGGCTATACATTTTACTCCGCAGTCCATGGCTCCAGAACCAGGATTGATTATATATTTCTGGAACACCAGCATATGAGCAGAACTGATGCTTGTAACCATCACCGGGTTAGCTGGTCAGTTCATGACCTGGTTTGGGCAGACATTATTATATCTGGTTTAAAACGAGGGAATCATTGTGGAGGTGCAACAACCTCCTATTGAGGGATGCGGTTTTTAGAGAGCAGATGATGTTTTCAGCCATTAGAGAGTACTTTGAGTTAAACAACACTGGTGAGGTTCACTTGGAGACAGTATGGGAGGCGGCTAAAGCTACATGGCGGGGTAGATTGATTAGTGAAGGGGCGGCCAAGAAGCGAACTAGAACGCTCTTGGCCCACAAACTAAGATCTGAGATACGCCTGTTGGAGAGAGTCGAGGGGAAGGAAGAGGAAGAGAAGTAGAGAGACCTGGGGATCACCAAAACCAAGAGACAGGAACTTAGAGAAATGGAGATGGGTAAAATTGTAGCAGGCCTCCAACACCTGAGACAGAAATATTACGAAAAAGGGGATAAGGCGGGTGCCAGGCTGGTGGCGAAGCTCCGCGCCCAGCGGCCAGATAGATGGGTGGCAAAGATCAAGAATGGGAAACAGGGGGAAAGATCGGACCCAGAGGTGATAGCAGGAGAATTTGCCAGTTTCTATGAGATATTGTACGAGAAGGAAGGAGTTATAGGAGGGGAAACATTAGAATCCTATTTGCAGGGAGTGACCCTCCCGACCCTTAGACCTGGAGAAGTCTTCACCCTATAGGCCCCAATAACAGATGTGGAAGTCCTCTGGGCAATATCAGGTTTGAAGCTGGGGAAGACCGCGGGAGGGGACGGGTTCACGGCAGCCTTCTATAAGGCATTTGCAGGCCAACTACGGATTCCTGGTAGATCTGTTCACAAATATTATGTCCACAGGGAGGGCCCCTCCGTCATTTGGGAAAGCATTAAGCACGGTCATCCCCAAAGAAGGAAAAAACCCCGCAGACTGCCAATCTTATAGACCAATCTCCCCCCTGAACGTGGATGCAAAGTTGTTCACCAGAATAATTGCAACAAGACTAGAGGGCGTCCTTCCGGGGCTCATCCATTCTGATAAGGTGGGCTTCATACAGGGGAGGCAGGGAGCAGACACCCTCAGGAAGACTCTACATCTTATGAGGGAGGCAGTACCCAGGGGGGGCAACCCAGTCTTGGTGGCCATAGATGCCGAAAAGGCCTTTGACCGAGTCAACTGGGAGTTTCTACATGGGGTACTATAGAAATTTGGTTTTGGAGAGGGTGCCTGACGAGCGATCAAGGCTCTGTACGCAGAACCATCAGCCAGAGTTACGGTAAATGGGTGGCTATCATGTAGATTTAATCTTCAGTGAGGGACCCGACAGGGCTGCCCCCTCTCGCCCCTATTGTTTGCAATGACCATGGAGATTTCGGCACAATATCTGAGGGGGTCCCCTGATGTGATGGCTATAGATGTGGGAGACAGAACTTTTAAACTCGGTCTCTATGCAGATGATATAATGCTCCACGTGAGGCAGCCAGCCCAATCTGTCCCAGCCGCCTTGCGGGTGATAGAGGAGTTCGGGCATTTTTCCGGATTGAAGGTGAATGTGGGCACATTTGGTCTCCACTGGTGAGGGATGCAATCCCTGGCCACGAACATTATCAGTCCTGGTTTGAAGCGGGGATTTGCAGGGTGGGTCAGTTGGTGAAAGAAAATACATTCATAAGCATCCAGGAACTGGAGGAAGCATTGGGCATTGGCAGGCTGTCCCCACTCCTCTATCTAAGATTGAAGGGGGTATTCATGGCAGGGAAATGGAAGCAGCATTTACAGAGGCCACTCACCCCAGTAGAGAAGGTCTTGGACACGCATGTAGATATGAAAGGTCTCATCTCCCTCCTGTATACGGCGCTTTTGTCCCGCCATATAGGAGCAATCAGGGGTCGAAGAACGAGATGGGAGAGGGACTTGGGCTGTGAAATTGGGGATGGTTTATGGGTGCGACTCTGTAGTATGGCATTTAAGACCTCAATTTCATGTCAATATAAGATGCACGCCATAAAACTGTTTCACAGGTGGAAATATGACCGGGTAGTACTCTCCAAGATGTTTCCAGTGGTGATTCCCCGTTGCTGGCATGGATGCGGGGAAAAAGCCAATTATTGGCATATGTGGTGGACATGTCACAAAGTGCGCACATATTGGACAGAAGTGTTGAGCTGGATCAAAGAGGCGGATGGAGGATCCCACCCACTAGACCCAATCTTAGTATTATTTGGAGAAGGGATGAGCAGTTGGACAAGCTTCCACACCTGTCACATTGTTTACTTTTAGCGGCCAGAGCCTGTCGAGCTAGAACTTGGAAAAGGACCTGCCTCCCCATGAAGGAAGAATGGGTGGCAGTGGCCAGGGATATTTATCTTATGGAAAAGATCAGAGAAGCTATACAGGGATCCAGCGTTCTGATAGAGACTGAATGGCTCGGGTTCTTTAGTGCTTTTAGTAACATGGAAAATACTGGTTGAAATTCCCGGAGAACAGTGACTCGGCCCCACCAAATAGTTAACTTGGAAAACACAGACTTTAATTTAGAGGAATCGGCCCATTTCGGACGATCTAGTGCCCGGTCGGGACTGCCGACAACGGATTGAACAGTATAAGTGAAAGCAGCGATCAGAGACTGTGCCTTGAAAGGGGGTGAGGGGAGGAGGGAGAGGAGGATGTATACGCCAGGGAATTATCTAATTTCTTTTGTATAAGGTTTATAGGGACACAAGTCCCTTTCATGTTTGCTCCGAAGGTTCTCTGTTGTTTCATAAAACCTATAAAAATAAATAAAATAAAAAAAACACAATGTCATTCTCCTGCAAGAGACCTGGGCTTTGGAGACCACACTGTTAGATGGCTACACATAGTAGCGGATCTCAGCGAAAAAAATGCCACAGTAAGATGTTATGGAGGTTCGGCGATTTTCATTCAAGCCTCCTTAACCTGTAGGTTTAGAGTAGTGGAGACTGACATGGACTACCTAAAGGTGCTCTGTATTTTACCCTCTAGGGGGGACCCGTTAATCATTTTGAACCTCTATAACAGCCCCCATAAGGCTGAGGCAGACAGGTTAGCCAAAGTCAAGGCGTTTATTGATGAGTTATTTCTAAACAGGAGGAATCGTAATGAGCAATGCATATGGGGCGGAGATTTTAACCTCAAAATGGGTGTAGGTCTGCCAAAGGATCTGTTAGATCCGCTGGAGGACTGGTCACTGAACATCCCCTTGCCCACAATGAAATATGGACGGGTGTGTGCAAAGGGTCTCCAAATGTGTTTATGGCTCATCGAATAGGGGCTGCGCACGGTAAACGGATGCAAAGCACCCGATAAAACGGGTAACCTTACCTTCAATAATCACCAAGTTTGGAGGGGGGTGTGGCCAGCAAGCGGGCAATGAGGACGTGAGTCCTCACTGCTCCCAGTCCGCCAGCTAGATCCTGCCTTTATCCTGACAATTCATGTTGTTAAACTCACGAAAATAGCTTCCAAAAGCAGCGGAACCCTTCTGCAACGGGTCGCTGCACTATGGACCTGAACCGACGTGTGGTTCAAGAGATACGCGCTGTGTAATCCAGAAGCGGCTGACTGCATATGCCAGACAAGATGGCTACTGAGACTGCGAGCTAAGAGGAAGGTGCGCATTACGTTAAAGGCTCCACTGATCCAAACGCCCCGCAACAGCAACTACCATCACATCGCTGAGGCTGAAATCAGGAAGACTAAACACTGATCCCGACCCCAAACAACACTGCGAGTAGGCAGTCGAGCGCGTCCATGAAAGCAGGCAGGCACTGGCATCCCCTGCTACGATACGAGGTGGAGCAACCCTGCTTGAGGACGACAGAGAGGACCAGCCGACGTTACGATCCTGATCACTGCAGCGACAAGGTGAGCCGCGCTATGGGTCCTCCCCCTGATGGGATCTCCAAGTGCCAGCTCGGCTCGGCTCCTACCTGCTGCCCCGGCGGTCGATGGGGCGGTCCCATCTGAGGCTGCGAGAAGCTGCTGTGGGCCCCTGGGAATGACGCGACCCGAGCTAGCAGGCAAACCGAGGAAGGCTGCCTGAAGGAGCTCTGGTTGCAGGAGAGCCAGGCCGACAGCGAAGCGAGCAGCGCCTGCGACAAGGAGTGAGCGGGGGCAACCAAATCAAACACGTCTCCTACCCAGAGACGGTGCGAAGAAGCTAAACTGCCTACCAACAAAGATACGCAGCAGAATTATCCCTGGACCCCAACCGCTCACAGTGGGACCCTGAAGTGGAACGCGACACGTGGTTTGCAACACACGTGCCACAAAGCAACCGAGAATGGAAGGTAAGCTGCCTATGCTGAGGGCATGGCTGTTATAAGGTGAATGAGAACTGCGCACTGAATTTACAACGCTCCGAGCTCCCAATAAAGTAGTGATGTGGCTGAGCGCTGAGTGGCCCTGGTGAACCCAATAAGACTAATATCCTGTGAATACATCACCTAGCCCCCATAACATGCAGCAATAAACAAGGTTTACACACTTACAATCACTTGTGAGCCCAGACCGTTATCAAAGCGAGCACCTGCTGGGAGGCGAGCTTGTACACAACCGGTGCGCCGACTTGAGTGGCAGCACACACTTCAGAAGCTGCAAGGATTTGAGAGAGCAAAACAACATTCTGATATCACCCGCCCGATCAAAGACTACTACTGAGGACAACTGAAACAAGCACATCTCCCAGGAAAGGAGGCAACTGGAGCACTGGCCTGCTTGTCCGTGGCGTGAAGCAGCAACACGGCCCCTAATCATGCTCTATACGAGTCTAAGATACACGTTTAAACTGAAACTAATAGAAACACCTCCTTCCCGAAAGATAGGGTGCCGACCAAGCCAATCCTCAGGCTCACAAAACAAAGGAGGGAGAAGGCATAGGTGATAAAGCAGCGGACTTCTGGGAAGAAAACCACAAAGTGGACAGTGCATATAAAACCGTAAGAGAAACCAAAAGGAGGGAAGAGGTGTTAGAGATTACAACGGCACCTCCCTAGCGAGATAGAAGCCAAGGCTTGTGGCTCTGCCGTCTTCGGAGTACCGCAGCCGGGTGGTCACAGACAGCACCATTTGTTAATAAACGCTGGACAGTGCACCTGTGAAGGCGGAACAAGTGTCTCTGGTGAACCACTTGACCAGTATCCACAAGATCCTGAACCAACAGCAACAACTGGATGGTGCCTTGCCGAATCGTTGCGCCCGAAGCGAGCACCCCACTGACCTAAACAGCTGCACAAACATCGGCTGAGAGGGAAGGGAGCAACTGCAAATCAACACTGGCTTGACCACCATGGGGAAAGACAGGGCAAAGAACGTGACAACGCAGAGCAAAATGGAGCAGTACACAATCACTACCCAAGATCCCCCGCAGGAGCAGGGCAACTCTGGTGATGCATTGGGACCGAAGGATGACAATATATCCCTTAAAGACATCATGAATGCTATCACCAACTCAAGGACTTCTATGGAAAAAAAGATGGATGGCATAAGTACTGAGGTGTCGCTATTGCGCCATGAGCTGCAAAAATTCACGGCTCGTACCGGGGAAGCAGAGGGCCGCATGTCGGAAACAGAGGACAGCCTGAGGACTGTAAATCACCAAATGACCGGAGCGTTGGCATGCCTCAAGGCACTAGAAGAATGAGTGGAAGAGGGTGATGGCAGAGCAAGACGGAACAACATCTGGATCCTTGGATTGCCTGAAAACTCCGAAGGCCCGAGAATGGAGCTTTTCCTAGAGCAATGGCTTGTGGATCTATTCGCTCCCAAGATCCTATCAAAATTCTTCTCAGTTGAACGTGCTCACCAACGAGCAGACAAATACCCGGAGCTCCCCCGCGCACGGTAATAGCAAATCTCCTGAACTATAGGGGTTGGGACGCCATACTGCAGATGGCCAGAACTAAGGGCTCCATAACATTTAATGGCTCCAGAATCGCCTTTTTCCCAGACTTCACCAGGGAGGTTCAGAAAGCGGGGCAGTCCTTCAACCCACTCAAGAAACGCCTTCAAGCTGTTCACATAAAATATGGACTTGTGTTCCCAGCACATCTGAAAATATACCACAACGGTACAACAGTGCATTTCACGGATCCCAGAGAAGCATGGCGCTGGGTGGAAAGAAACGTAGAGGATGACTGGAGGCCAAATCAAAGCCAAGACATCGACAGGAGTCGCCCACGACCAGAGAGAGCACCACCTGAGCTCCTACAACAGGAGATGGAAGCACTGCCAAATGAAGGCAATGAATTCTGGAAGCAATCACATCCTTTTTTTTTTTTAAGGGGATACCAAATATAATGGCTAATACAGGGTTGTAATATTTGGTATCCCCTTGATGTTGAGGGGCAACATTTAACAAAGCACTGTTGAACTATACCTTGCATTGGGGAGGGGAGCACATCATAAACCTTCACTGTGACAGCTTCTGGAAGCCATCCCATCCTTTTTTGAAGGGGATACCAAATATAATGGCTAATATAGGGTTGTAATATTTGGTATCCCCTTGATGTTGAGGGACACAATTAACAAAGCGGTGGTTGAACTATCCCTTGCATTGGGAGGGGAGTACATCATAAGCCTACACTGTGAAAGCTTCTGGAAGCCATCGCATCCTTTTTTTGAAGGGGATACCAAATATAATGGCTAATATAGGGTTGTAATATTTGGTATCCCCTTGATGTTGAGGGACACAATTAACAAAGCGGTGGTTGAACTATCCCTTGCATTGGGAGGGGAGTACATCATAAGCCTACACTGTGAAAGCTTCTGGAAGCCATCCCATCCTTTTTTGAAGGGGATACCAAATATAATGGCTAATATAGGGTTGTAATATTTGGTATCCCCTTGATGTTGAGGGGTAACATTTAACAAAGTACTTCTTCAACTATCCCTTGCATTGGGGAGGGCAGTACATCATAGGCCTACTACACTGCGACAGCTTCTGGAAGCCATCTCATCCTTTTTTTGAAGGGGATACCAAATATTACAGCTAATATAGTGCTGTGATATTTGGTATCCCCTTGATTTTGAGGGGTAACATTTAACAACACACTGCTTGAACTATCCCTTGCATTCGGAGGGGAGTACATCATAAGCCTTCACTGTGACAGCTTCTGGAAGCCATCCCATCCTGTCTTTGAAGGGGGTGCCAAATATTACAGCTAATATAGTGTTGTAATATTTGGTATCCCCTTGATTTTGAGGGGTAACATTTAACAAAGCACTGCTTGAACTATCCCTTGCATTGGGGAGGGGAGTGCATCATAAGCCTACACTGTGACAGCTTCTGGAAGCCATCCCATCCTTTTTTTGAAGGGGATACCAAATATTACAGCTAATATAGTGTTGTAATATTTGGTATCCCCTTGATTTTGAGGGGTAACATTTAACAAAGCACTGCTTGAACTATCCCTTGCATTGGGGAGGGGAGTGCATCATAAGCCTACACTGTGACAGCTTCTGGAAGCCATCCCATCCTTTTTTTGAAGGGGATACCAAATATTACAGCTAATATAGTGTTGTAATATTTGGTATCCCCTCGATGTTGAGGGGCAACATTTAACAACACACTGCTTGAACTACCCCTTACATTGGGGAGGGCAGTACATCATAAGCCTACACTGCGACAGCTTCTGGAAGCCATCTCATCTTTTTTTGAAGGGGATACCAAATATTACAGCTAATATAGTGTTGTAATATTTGGTATCCCCTTGATTTTGAGGGGTAACATTTAACAACACACTGCTTGAACTATCCCTTGCATTGGGGAGGGGAGTACATCATAAGCCTTCACTGTGACAGCTTCTGGAAGCCATCCCATTCTTTTTTTGAAGGGGATACCAAATATAATGGTTAATATAGTGTTGTAATATTTGGTATCCCCTTGATTTTGAGGGGTAACATTTAACAACGCACTGCTTGAACTATACCTTGCATTGGGGAAGGGAGAACATCATAAACCTTCACTGTGACAGCTTCTGGAAGCCATCCCATCCTTTTTTTGAAGGGGATACCAAATATAGTGGCTAATATAGGTTTGTAATATTTGGTATCCCCTTGATGTTGAGAGGTAACATTTAACAAAGTACTGCTTCAACTATCCCTTGCATTGGGGAGGGCAGTACATCATAAGGCTACATTTCGACAGCTTCTGGAAGCCATCTCATCCTTTTTTTTAAGGGGATACCAAATATTACAGCTAATATAGTGCTGTAATATTTGGTATCCCCTTGATTTTGAGGGGTAACATTTAACAAAGCACTGCTTGAACTATCCCTTGCATTGGGGAGGCGAGTACATCATAAGCCTACACTGTAACAGCTTCTGGAAGCCATCCCATCCTTTTTTTGAAGGGGATACCAAATATTACAGCTAATATAGGGTTGTAATATTTGGTATCCCCTTGTTTTTGAGGGGTAACATTTAACAACGCTGTGCTTGAGCTATCCCTTGAATTGGGGAGTGGAGTACATAATTTCTGTGTACTCTGACTCTGGGCCAGCCCAACAGGTGCTCGGGGCACCAACACAAAATTAATGTGGCAGGGATCACCCTGATTGTCGTGGTCACACAACAAGACCGCAGCTGCCGTGGGCTCCCGGACAAGTAGCTGTTCTGCGATCCCACAGAGGGCCAGTGGCCTGGAGGCACCCCGTTACACATGCTGATCTGGGGCACCCAGACCGCACCCAGACTAGCAGGGCCGCAGGCCTGTGATCACACGGGGTAGGCCTGCAGGCCCTACACAGTGAGACACAGAGACAGAGTGCCATTACATTTAGTCTATCACCGTGGTATTGCACGTGCATGCGGAGGCTCCTTCTTCCAGTCAGGTATGAGGCTGTCATGACACATCCTTAGAGGGTGTGAGAAAATGGGGCGAGACCCTCTTTTTTGTGAGGGGGCCTGACTATAGAGGGTCTAGAAAGGAATGTCAAGAGAGGATTAGAGTCAAAGGCCTAGAACAAGGGTAGGTTTGGACTCTAATCCTCTCTTGACATCCTTAGTGGGGCAATACATTTTCTTAAAAGAGAAACACCACAAATACTCCCACTATGCTATGATATGTGTAATATATATTTTGTCAGTCTCGTTTATTGTGTGATTTATCTGCGTTTCATGTCAACCCTGTAAAATGAAATATTATTTGTATGTGTTTTACGTGCCTGCCATGATGACTGCACCGCTACACAACACACTCTTCAGTGAACCCATCTATCGGGTCAATTTCCCTAAGGAGGTAGTATTTCAGAGTATTTTTTCAATTTCCAAGTGTAGTTTGTGTACCCATTTCCATCACTGTTGGCAGCTTGCTACTAATAACCAAATAATCCACCAAGTGTTGGCAGCTGTGAGTTTTTTAAGCTACTAATAACCATGTAACCAACTAAGTTTCATTTAACTCAATGCAGTTCAGCTGACTGATCAAGTAACAGTGCCATACAGAGCCAGGGGTTGGGGGGGGGGCACGTTGTCACGCCACATGCTCTTTTTAGAGCCTGACCAGGACTTTCATCAGTGGGCCACCCTTCCCGTTCGGCACCTCAATGAGGGTGCCCAATGAGAAAGGTGTCCCCCGGGCAGGATAATGCGTGCTCAGCAGGGCTTTAAGTGGGTCGGGGCCTGCCAGGGCTGGGCCCCGGCAGGCTCCGAAATTTCGTTTTGAGGCGGGGCCCTGCCGGGGCCCAATAATCTCCCCTGGCAGCCCCGGCCACTACACGAAAAGGCATTTTTTTCTACAGCCTGCAGCTCTCGCTCGTGTGCGAGAGCTTCAGGCTTCAGAAAAAAAATGCCTTTCAGCCATAATGGTGGCGCCCCACCTGCGAGGCATCCCTTTAATCAAGTGATGCACGTGGGCCGGCGCCACCATTATGGAGAAAACGTGAGGCCGCTGGAAGCAGAGGCCTTGCTTTTTAAATACTGAAGCTCCCGCGGATTCGCAGGAGTTTCAGTCTTTAGGAAAAAGGCCTCTGCTTCCAGTGGCCTCACCCTTTCAGCCTTAATGGTGACGGTTGTTAGAAGGTTGCATGATGCTGCAGGCTTTATGAAATAATGACTATGGCTTTACCCAGGGGGGATTTGTTAGGCTCACATTAATCTGCATGATTCTATTGTGACTTTGCATGCAGGGGGGGGGAGAATAAAACAAAATCCGTCCTCTTATTGCTCAACATATTTCTATAATGATATATAGTGTAAAGTTAATAATGAAAGGGACGTTTGTTATGTAATGTGGTTTGCTTCTAAGGCATTTACATAAATAAAGTAGTATTTAAGCACATGAAATGCAAAGGGAAACATTAATAAATATCAAAATAAACGAAAACTGTGAAGATGTGCTCAGTTGCTTAAATTGTCTCCATCCCGGTTTCACTATTAACCAAAGTGTGTGATCCTGGGCAGACCATGTAATCAGACTGCGTCCTATCTGCAGCTCTGTAAGTGATTCACTTCAAAGGTTTAATATATCATGCTGTTATTTTTTTTTAAAAGCATGACTTGCTCCATATATAACAGTGCAATTTAGGTATTTTGC
The DNA here is from genome assembly GCF_040938575.1 of Ambystoma mexicanum. Classification (NCBI taxonomy): domain Eukaryota; kingdom Metazoa; phylum Chordata; class Amphibia; order Caudata; family Ambystomatidae; genus Ambystoma; species Ambystoma mexicanum. The sequence continues at coordinate 925,550,546 of NC_090923.1, forward strand.
ACCACAAACATTATTTGCCACTTGGCTTACTTATGACAACTTATTCTAAAGTCACTTGCATTCTGCCTCCAAATATCAAAGACTGATGATGCTCCTTGCAATGTGCTTTCTGTGAAGTAATTTCTGTTGGTGCAATCCATATGCAAATTAGTTGATGTGCATGTAGTTTGCCCCAGAGCGCCTGGACAGAGCTCTAATAGATGAGTTCCCTGCATCTGTAATGATTCTGCCGTTTTTTTTTTGTTGTATTAAAATGCGAGATGCCACTAGTAATGTTACCAAAAAAATTGATTGGGGCAGGGGTGGGTGGTTTGTGGGCGCGAATGAGACAACCTGGAAATGCGTGCACTGCATTTGAGGGCAAAGTAGCAGGAGTTTCACTGTGGCTGTCCCCCCAGCCTCTCTGGCAATGCTGAATGCTCCCCTGACTGGACAATATGGAACTCGGGCGTTATGCCGGTGTTGTGCAACATTTGGTACCCCATACCGAGGCTCGGAACTCTCCTACTTTGGTCTGCGATCTACGAAGACAGCCGAAGACAGGGGATACCGGATCGGTATGGGATACCAAATATGCGGTCGCCGGAACTGTTTGTCTCATTGCAACCGCCCGAAATACTTGAAATGTCAACACTGAACTCTGTTGATATCTTTTGCCATAAACTGTCTATGCTGCGTGCTGTCGCACATCTTCTAACAGTGTAATTGACATAATATCTTAACACATATCTCATCTTCTAACACTGTAATTGAGATAATATCATAACAAATATCAAAGAGAAGTAAAATTGGGTACTTAACTGGCTGCCCGAGCAGCAAAGAAAGAGGAGGATTGAACATGGTGGTCTGGATTTATAGGGATGGACTGTGGACTATGATGATTGGTAGTTAATGTCACATGTTTTAAAGTCCAATAACAGGTGAACTACAAAATGACCTTAAACTGTTGGGACTTGTAGTTTTTCGCTTTCTGACTTATTGTTTTTGTGGTTTTATTGATGCTGCTCGAACAGTAAAGTTGTGAGAAAGCATAATATGAGCTTCTGTGTCTTGACATAGAATTGAATCATGGGGCGCAGGTGACTAAGAGGTACTCAATTGATGAGGAAATTGCTCAGTGGGGTAGGCTCACACCATGTTCAAACCATTGTTCCTAGTCTATCACAGGTACACCATGTGGGCTTTCAAACTCGCGGTAAGGACTGTAAAAAATGCGGCATGAATCTGAATATCTATGTGCTTGATATTATTTCTACGTCACACACTCCTATGACTTGCGGTGCACCTGTGGCCACAGCCAACATGTAAAGGAGGAGTGACCTGGATGACTGGTAAGAAGATATCAAGAGGTAAAATTATGAACAGCAAATTGAAAGGAGATGTCGATCAATGCTGAAGATAGATTTGGCCAAACCAGTGGCGAAACCTGTTGCCAGTTTGGCCCATAACAGCTGTAATTGCACAGAATGTGCTGACATGTACTGTAGTCTTGTTGAATATTGTCTTCCCAGACAGATTAAGGTTCATGCAAAATACCTACTGGGGTTACACAATGTAGTGGTGGATTGGTGTTCCTGAAATTGGCTCCATCTAGTGCGTGGGCATCACAGGATTTTCTTAAGAATCAGTTAAGGTGGGCCCCTTTACAGATAGGTCTATTTTCCTATCGGCTCAACACACAGATTCTGCATTTACTGAGTTGAAGCACATGTCCATATGCTCTAGTGAAGGACTATTTCAGGCCTGGGGTCCAAAAAGCTTTTATGCTTGTCCTCCATTTGTCATGAAACCCAGACTATTGCTGCATAACCAGTTTCACAAGGCCAGGCAATTGATAACTCCCTTTCACCTTATAGAGGCTTGGTACTCAATACTTGTGGAAATGGCAACAGATTTGTTTTCTGAGTTTTTGACAGATCACAACAACCAATTGCATCCATTGTTTCAAACAAAGAAACTGGTTCTAGTGGACTGGATAACATTCAGTTTACATAGAATTGGTAAACTGCAGAATTGCATTGTATTGTTAGATCAGATTTAATCTGATCTGTTTAATGACAATCTTGGTAGAAGCAGGGTCCCTGGGCTGCATTTAAATAGTGCAGTATAGTGGTATTGAGGGACTGGATACATGCATGGACTCAGGGTCTGTGGGCTGTACTGAATATGGAGGTTGTCATGATTTATTAAGTGGTCATTCTCAACTCAGGGAGTTCCTCTTCCCAAGCAAGGTGGCGTGCACCCAAAGTCCTTATACAGCCTCCAACCTAGTTCGCACCCCCCCAGCAAATACCCTCTGTACCACCAATGTGCTAGGAACCAGGGCTGTGTACAGTAAGTATATATATGTATTTAAGGTTTGACAAAGAAGAATAGCAACCAAAACATCAGCCACTAACGCAGTGGCACTACACAAGGTCACAATTTCAAATTACTTGCACCAATTGACTGACTTGTATTTCTAATGAACTTAGAGATACTACACACACAGGTGGCAGTTAGTGACTGTACATCAAAAACACACAGAGGATTTCTTGTACATTAACAATTATGAATTTTGAACAACCCCCAGTGATTGCTTGGGTTATCACAATGCTATTCTCTCCCAGCAACCCCCACCCCAAGGCATCAGTTGTATATGACCCCTCAATTTGAAGGCAAGGTACAGGGAGTGGGAATGCATAGCAAAACTGCTGTGGCTTTTTATTAAAAGACAGGGTTTGACAAACAGACACAATGTTTTTTTTTAGTTGAAAGGCAAATTCAGGAAAGGATCTCAATGGGAAAATCGTTTTGGGCTTTTTATTTGCATGAAATGCAGGGCCTTGGGGAAATCGTTTTGGGGTGCAAGTAAATACATGGGAAATTTTGTTTTGCACACTCTACATTCACCTGAGTGGCAGCATTTTAGGGTTACTTAATTTGGGATTATGGACCCCCCCTTTCAGCACAGAAGACAGGAGTTTCAGGATGGTTGAGTTACCCTTGTACTTTATTGTTTATACCGGCTCTAACACACTGGGCATGAACTTCGTTAATTCAGAACTCTAAAAACACGCATCCCGTGATTGTCTATATGGGAATTTACTGATTTAACTTCAATTCAATGCACTAAGGATCTACACAGCTTCCCCCTCCCCACAAATACATGCAAAGGATTAAGACAGGTTGTTTCCAACACAATCCCATTTAAATGGATAGGGTGATTTTCTATAGTGGAATTCATTTGAGTTAGATTTAATAAAATGTGCCAAGGGTCTCCCAGTTGACCCCCCCCCCACCGCTATGCAAGATGGAGATTCGGGCTGGCAGATTTCCCCCCACACTTATGTTGGCATTTAGATTCATCTACTTACATGGGAGGCCTTGGTTATGGGGCATCCAGGGAAACAGCAGGGCCCCTCTGAAGACAGCACAGAACTGGTCAAAAGTCTTCGGTCAAGGCTAGTCCCCAGCACCTAGATTTCCTCTAGCTCCTCAAATAGCAGGCCTAGCTAGCTTCTAGATTTTCCTGTCTCTGTCTCCCATGGAATGTTTATGGCCTGGGGAGCTCTTCCTGTCTCTCTGCTAGTTCTTTGCAAGAGTCAAGAAGCAGACCACCTCCAGCAATAGAGTAGGAAAGTCAAGGGAAAAATCAAAAGTCCAAAGAAAGGTCCAAAGAGTTGAAAAGTCAAAGAAAGATCCCTTTAAGATTGAAAATTGATCTCTTATAGGGCTGGGGACACTCCATTATTATCACAATTCCTACAATTCGGATTGGCTAGCTCTCTCCCTCTCCCACCCCAATACGCTCACTACCTGCTAATAGGACAAGGATTTAGGGGGTGTGAATGATGGAGGCTGGGGGAGGAGAAATATTCATCATCCCAAAATGACAAGCAGGTTTAACCTCTTCAGTGACCTTAAAATCTAACAACATGGCAGCTCCCCTAATTTTTTAGATAACTACAGGCACATATATATTTTTCTATATTTTATGGCGAGTTGAAAATTACTAATCATATCTCGCCACGTCCTTCCTGGTAGGAGCTATTGTTTTTATTGATTTATTCCTAAGCCGAAATAGTCACAAATCTGCCCCTTCCTGGTTCAAACCTTACTCCCATAACCTATGATCACAACAACTTTCTATTCACTCAGAATTATGGGAAGGTCGGAATCATAATGTTCTTCATGACTTAAATTGTATACATCAAACAGGATTCATATTTACATGGTACCAACAGGCTTTTCATCCCTTTTAATATGAGTCCAGGATGGGTTCACTGAGACATACAATTATCTTCTTATTGAAGAAAAGGTGGCCCAATGTTAATCATATGGCAAGGTCTCAAATGGGTCTGTCAGGTTAACATAGGCCCCACCTATTCCTAAGTTTCATTTCTTCATCGTCACCTGACTTGAACATCTGCTTATCAGCAATCTGTTTCATACACAATGTTTGATCATCCATTAGTGGCTCTGAAGTAATTTTTTGAGGTCCAGTTAGCCCTGAGAAGGTCATTTCAGTTCGCCAGCTAATGGAGAGGCCTGACATGAAAGGTAATTTCTGCTGGCTGTGTTATCTGCAACTCCCACAATTTTGATCTAATTCTCTCTTAATTATTTGCATTTATAACTGAACCAGGCCTGCTTTTCCTAGTGGGCCTAGCATCTTGAAGTCAAAGTTTCATAGCCACAGATCTTTCAGTTCAGTGGGAAAAACACCAGCTGCATCCATACTTCAGAAAATACAGCTTTAAAGTGACAAGATGTGCTTACATGTAACATTTTAGCATTATATCTGAGCATTTTGTTTAAAATACAATCTTTCTTGACAGATGGTTTGGACAGATATAAGTTCACTTTAGGTATTAATCACACATAGGCCACAGTTGCATATAAAAATCCAACGAGTGGGCTTTTCCATTTGAATGTCAGTTTATTTGTGAAAAGTAAGTGTCTTTCCCTGAAATATGTCACTTGGCTCCACTTTTTAAATGTAAGGCACAATTCTTCCTTGGTATTTTTCACATGCCTGTCATTTCCATATATATTTTCTCATGTGTACTGCTGCAGTTTTTAATCTGTCAAAAAGGAGCCTTTTCCCAGTTTACACAGTCAGCATCTGCAGCACCACATTTTATTACCCATTGATTGGGCATATCCATCAGTTTTATGCTCTCAGGTAGATTCCCATTCACTTGCACACCTGTACATTTTATTGGCGTTGACTAGGACTATTTATTTCCATTTCACTAGGCCTCATGTTGAAAATCACTGTTTTTACTGGCTTTTATATTTTAATGGAACTCCACATTAGCCAGCTTCACTCTTACAACAGGGCCTATCATGGCCTCTCCATCTCTGTCACTCTGGGGCTGTATTTTCACCCCACAAGTCCCCAGCAATGGGTCTTTGACTCTGTTGACCCACAGAAAAGAGCAAGGGAGAGTGGGGTTTTTGTTTTCTTTGGCTTTGGCTTATTCGATGAATGTCCTTGTTGGAGCACGTCTGCTCTTTTCCTGTCCTGAGGGAGTGGCCCACTGGTCTGCACTCCACTCTTTTCATATTTTGGGGTTTGGTCCTGGAATCCCTCCCTTTATGGAACCTCCTTCCCCCAGACTGTGAAGGTAAGGAGTTATTGAGTCTGTAGAGAACAAAGGAGAGGTTGATTATATCATACAGTGCTTATTTCCCCAGTATTGTAGACATTCAATTCGAAAGAACAAAACAACACCACATAACACATTTACATGAATTTCACACACATGAACATTTCTACACACATAATTCTTCTCATCCTGACTTTTAGACATTCTTTATGAGTATAATTACATTACTCCCTGCATATATGTGATATTCTCTATCCGGGTTTCTGTTCTTTACTTTCAATCTTCAGATGGTTCCTGGGCTCTACCCTCACTGGGCTCTTCAATCAGTAATAGTGCCTGTCTGGGGTGACAGCTCTTCAACTGATTGATATGGACCCATTTCTTTTCCGTATGTTCTCCTTTAGGGATGCAGATCCTATAGGCGACAGGTGAGATTTTTTCGACAATTTCAAAGGCACTGTGCCAAGAGGGGAGGAACTTCCGCTCATTGATATGATATTACATGATAGGTTATTTATAACGTGCTTAATACCTAGAGGTTTCTAAGCACACTTCCTTTCTAAGTCTGGTTCCTTTGGAAATTGTACAGGCAGACCCTGTCCCCTACTTCATACTCCTTCTTGGTAGTCTTTAAGTGTTAGTAGGTTTTCATCCCTTCTGCCGACTTTTCTAAAGTGCCCTGAGCATAAGCAAAAGCGTGCTGAAGGTGTCTCCTTAAATTTGCAATGTACTCATGGGTAGTGGACATGTTGATCAGGGTCTGCTCTTGAGTTCTGTAGCACCATTTTACACCCAGTCATGAGCTCAAATGGAGAAACTTGTGTTGCAGAAGATGGTGTAGACCTTATGGCCATCAGGACAAACAGTAATCGGAGGTCCCAACTAGGTCCAGAGTCTGCCACAAACTTCTTTGCGATTCCCACAATTGTTTCATTGTACCTCTCAACTCCCACGCTCGAGACTGGGCAGTAGGCAATGTGGAGTTTTCTTTTGACCCCTATAATCTCCCACATCTTGGTCATCACCTTGCTGGCAAAACTACTTCCTCTGTCCTACTCAATCCTTTGCAGGAGGCCAAAATGAGAGAATATATGGTTGATCATTAGTGCAAACAAGCATGTTACGGTTAGCATATACTTGTTTCCTCTAGAGAAGCGAATCACTGGCCCGATGAAATTGACTTGCAAATCCGACCAAGGCAGTGTCATTCCCATTTTCTGTAGGGGAGTTCAGTGTTTGAGCGAACTTGGCTGAAACTGAGCACACACAAGATCCTTTTATACTTTTAAGTATATACTTTTAAGTATATATTGAGGTCCTGACCCATATGGGCCCAGTATACAACCTTGCGCAAGATTTCCTATGTTGTTTGAAACCTCCTTTGATCGGCAGTGGGTGCATCATGGGCGTGACTTAACATCCAGCTTCGGAATGAGGTAGCTACCACCCACTGGTCACATCCAGATAGGGATCTCTGTACCAACAAACTGTCTTGGATTCGGAACATTTTGGAAAACCTCATCAATACCCGCAGATCCTCTTTCCCGATATAATCAGATTGTCAGAGGAAATTTCACAGGGTTTTCAATATGTTGATAACATTTCCCAATAATCAGGTCTGCTTTTGTGCAGTAATCAAATCTGCATCTGGGGTTTCTTTGAATACTGAATTTCGAAACATTTGTAACACGCACACAGCGAACTAAATCGTATCCTGGCACAGATGATGCATAAAGTAGGAAGAGAACATGAACCTAGTTTATGCAGATGTCACAGAGATTCAAATGAAATTCACAGTCACGAGTCTTACTTGAATAAGTGGGTCTTTAAACCCGCTCTAAAATTCTGCAAGGAATTTGCCTGTCTTAGGCTCAACAGAAGACTATTCCATAATCTAGGTCCCGCAACTGAAAAGCAACGATCGCCTCTCGAGCTACAGTTTGTCCTAGGGATAACAAGAAGGACTTGGTCTTCACACCTAAGAGCTTCAGTTGGTTGATAGTGCTTCAGTTTATTTATCAGATAGACTGGTGCCAGTCTGTTCAAACACTTATAGCGCTTTAATCTACTGGGCAGTGGAGAGTTCATTGTTGGCATGGGCTTTGGACCTGGTGATAGCAGTGACTTGGATTTCCACCAACAGGGATTTGGTTTCTATAAGATACCTGTGAATGGCTCTAGTGTTTGCCAACTATTCAGCCAAGTGTTTTCCAGTTTTGCCTGGTCCTTCTATTTTGGAGTGACCTCTGATCTTTTTCCATTACATGGTCATCTCATTAGAGGACACTAGATCATCAATTGATTTGATTAATTTCCCATGCTTGAGCAGTTTGTTATTCACACAGAGCATGCCTCGATTATTTCAATTAACCAGGTGTTCCACAAACCCATTCCTGACATGATCTGAATCAGTGATTATGAGTTGATTTTGCATGGTAGTGAGGATGACTTGATAAAAAGCCATCAACTCTGCCACCTGACTACTTCGGGGGCCTATTTTGTAACCAGCAGAAGGCTCTTGAGTATCATTCACCCAAGCATTCCCAAAGCCAGCCACTAGTTCTTTTTCCCTGTTATTCTCAATATGGTAGAAGCACCCATCTCGACAATGATGTTCTCCGCCTGGATGAATGGAGGGTAATTCTTCAATGCCCACACCATTACCAGGAGTGCCTTTTTGCAAACGTTGAATTTTTCCTCCACAGAGCACAAAGTCTTGCTTGCGTACGAGATTACTTAGTTGACCCTGTCATGCTTTTGGAACAATACAGCTGTAAAGCAAGTATCTGAGAACCCTGTCTCCAAGAAGAACCCCTTGTTCTTTATGGGGTAAGCCAAACAAGGAGCTTGGGAAAGGCTTCTTTTGAGTAGTATTACCGCCTCAGATTGTTCCAGACCCCTCTCACACATGATCCTGGCCTTTAAGAAAAGTAGTAAGGGTCAAGTGACCCCTGCATAGTCTTCAATGAACTTCTGACTATAATTAGTGAGCACAGGAAGGCTTCTTAATTCTTGCAGAGTAGTAGGGTCTTTTAGTTTCAATAAGGCTACCAACTTTTGTGGCTTGGTCTAATACCCTCAGTGTTAATTTTGTGCCCTAAGAGGTTCACATGGTTCTTACACCACTCTGCGTTCTGTAAGGACAGTTTTGCTCTGGCTTTCTGCAACTAGGTCATAACATAACGTTTTTCAGCTATGTGTTCCTCCACAGTTGAGCTCTTGATTAGGACATCATCCACATAATCCAGTTTTCCCCTTTCATCCAAATCGGGCATTGCCTTATGTAGGAAGATGTTTTATTTGTTGCCAGAGTTTATGTCTCCAAAGGGGGTATGAGTCCATGTGTATTGCTGCCCCCGAAGGTAAAGGCAAGCTTGTACTGATCTTCCCTACTCACGGGTACTGTCCAGTAACCATTGGTCAAGTCAATGGCGGAATACACCTTTGACCCTTGGATATGGGCCAGGCCCTGATCAATGTAGGGAAGGGGCCATCTTGATATGTGGACCCATATAGACAACCCCCTTACGTCTGTGCAAAGTCTCAATTGGTTATTGGGTTTGAGTATCCCCAGTACCGGGTTGTTAAAGGTACTGTGGATTGGACAAATAATCCCATGGGATTCTAAGTGAACTGGGGTCTTCTTCCCATCTGATCAAGCATCTGGCATCTATGAACAGTCCTTTGAGAGAGATAAAAAAAATCCGACAACTGAGAGTTTTGCAGCAGTCTTTATTGGCTGTGGTTACAAGACACGCCCTGGACACACTGAAAGACATTTTGCGTTTCCCCTGCTTTTATAGTCTGGTGTACACTGAGCCCACGTTAGCATAGCTGGCATCCATAATTTTCTCGATGCACAAAACTGATAAGCTTATTTTAGAATTGGCTAGACACGACTATGACAGTTTTCAATGTCTGTCAAGAACACCTTCATCACCTCAGTGTCTACTCTTTATCTGATTTTTGAGGTCCTGCCAAATTAGTTAGGACCTTATACTGTGGAAAAATAGGTATTCTCTATTATGTGGTGCCAACATAATACAGCTGGTCTCTCAAAATGGTATGCATGAGACACACTGTGTCCTTCTTCATTAAGAACACAGATACATGTGTCTGAGTTGCCCTTGCTTTATCTGGCTTCATCATTAATCTTGTCTGCTTTTCCTGCCAAGTTCCAAGTTTAACCTCACAACACCAATTACCTCTATGCAAGATGCTGCCAAAGACTATCTCCAAGGCATGAGCCTCTGTTGCTTGTTTGAAAACTCTTGCATGAGTCATAGTTTTTCACACCTGGCTTAAGACTGGACACCATTATGTACTTGAGTTATCCATTTTGAAATATATTTTTGTCGACACTGTATTAATTCTCCAGGGAGCTATTATTTATTTATCTTTAGCATGTCTGACTTTGTATCCCTTAATCATAGTATATCTTTATACACTCATGGTGTGTGTGTGATATTTATAGCACCCATCATTTCCTGGGTCATCCTAACCCAAATATCCGCACTGCCATGTGCACTTTTTACCTTAAATAAAGCACTATAATCCTGATTTCTGCAATAATAGAACCATTTGATCTGCCTATCATGTTATCTCTTCTCAGCTGAGGGGGTAGGAGTTGGCACCCTCTATACATTACCCCACTCAGGTCGATATTCGATCAGTGTTCAATATTCGACCACTACACCCAGTGTCCACCCTCCCCCATATGCTGTGTACCTATGCATCCTGTCTCAGTCACCCACCTCAATGGCTCTATCTCAACATGGGAGGTATCATAAAAGACACTTCTAAAGAATCAACAATGTCTTCAACCATATTGTATACTCCTAATGTAAGCTATATATCTATGTCTTTTCTGTCAAAAGACCAATGCATATGTTTCGCCCTCTTTTAATCTTTGTACGTATCCCCAAACAATAACTTTGTTTGCTCCTGTCTGGTTCCCACACTTGTTACCCAATTAAATATTAAAATAACATGCACAACAAATGATTTCAGCCACCACGAGAATGGGGACAGATCATTTAGAAGATTTGCTAATTTTCTACTGTTCCTTCCAAGTGCAACATTTTATTATTTATATACATTTTCTTCTTCCTCCCAACCCACAACACTTCCTTGGTCCCTGCATTCCATGCATGTTCAATTTCGTCTTCCTCTTATTCCTCTTCCATCTACACATCTTCCACCCGATTCTTTATTCTCCTTATTCCAAGTCGAAGGACTTTCTCAATTTAGTCCATACTTTATTATATTTGTCCTTTGGGCTGCTTTGCAGCAAGTTCAAGGGTCCTTTAATTCATAGGCCAGTCATTTTTGGATCCACAATTTTGTGACCACAGAGGACTCAAACTCTCAATCTTTTGATTTGCATAAAATAGTCAGTTGTGGGGCATTAGATTGTTTCTGGGGAACATAAGGATGGGGGAGTTTCATAAAGAAAAGTCTTCAATTTTAGTTGCAACTGGGCATTGGCTGGGTCACTCAAACCCCTTTTTCAACGAGGGTTTTTCTCCCTGCTCGCAGGATCGGTTGCCGTCAATCACCTGGAGTGCAGGTGCCTCCCGTCCATTTGTAATATAAAAACTGGACGAGTTTCTTGAAGAATGAGTACATTTTTATCATCAGTACTTCCGCCTCAGACCTAAACCCTATAATAACCATGTCCTTTTCCTTTAAGCACTCCTACCTCCTAAAACAATTGCTACTGAATGTTCTCTTTTTCCCTAATATAATAGAATGGCTGCTTCTTTCTCCCTTTCCTGCATATATTAGTGTCACCCATGCTTCATATGTATTGGCTGGTACCTGGGTTTGTCTAGGACATGAGACCATAAAGCACATACATATTTTTCTTTTCTTTAAATGCCCCATTTGTTTATGGGCTTACATTCCATTTCTTTTTGTAGTGCACTTATTTTCGAAGTGAAAAAGGAAACATTTACTCTGTAGTTGTGTCATTCTTCACACCACTAGGGTTACTTTTGTTTCCTTCTTATAATATCCTTATGTCCTTATGATAAAATAATAAAAGACATATCAGACAACATAACAAATCAAAAACATTTCTTTAAAAAAAAGGTATGTCTTCTTCAGCCACTCCCCTTAGTTCTTCTTGACTTATCCATGGCTAACATGGTTTCATGCTCCCTGTAGAAACCAAAATAGAGGCAAAGTCATGATAAGCCGGCAAAGAGATCAGTTATTTCCTTAAAATAATCCTTTGTTTTTCCTTAAACATGATGTTGCTGAGGTCATCTCTTGGTTTCCTCAGACCAATAAAATGCTGGTTTCCTGTCCTGATAAAAAAAAATGATGGTGCACTTTTAGTCTCTTTTGAATTATCAAATGTAGTGACAGGCCTGTTTTTGATCTCTTCCGCTATGCTAAAAATGTTCTCTATACTTTTGAAGTCCTCCTTCTAATGATGTGGGACCGCGGTCTCATCTTTCTTTGCTGTATTTATTCTGTTGAGACATAATTAGCATTTTTTGTAGGCCTTCCTCCTACACTAATCTTACCTACCAGTGGTATTTTGAAATAAAGCACTGATCCTATTAAGTGCATGCAAGTGTGGCATATTGGCATACACTGTTTTGCATATCCTTAAAATGTCATGTATTTGTCAAATGTACATATTTGACATTCCTTATCGTCAGGATTACAAAACGGTTACTCCACCTTTTATCCAAAAGTCTTCTTCATTCTCTTCATTAGATATGTCCATATGTGCATATATGTACTATTCTGTGCTCACACCTGTTTACACCTTTCTTAGGAAAATTGCTATATATTTAAAAAAAATGTATGCCTTACTACCTTTTTTCTGTACTCACCTGGGTCTTCTTACTCCTAATATTGATCAATCAGGTTATTCACAAACTTACTGTGTCAACTGGTACTTACTTTTGTCATAATGTTTCTTCCCATTATATCGCTATAATCGACTAAGGCCATATAGACATTCCTCCTGCACTCCAAAAATGAAATTTATTTCATCTGTAATACGTAAATCAACATTTTCATATAAACATATCATTGCTCTTGTTACTTACTCTCATATGCTCGTTTTGTGCAATTCTGCTAAATGTTCTCTCAAACTGCTAGATCAATCTTGGCCGTCCATACCTTCTTGGCTTTTCACTAATCACATTTTATTTTTTATCAAATATACTACACTGATCATTTTTAAACAAGCACCATTTATTGCTGCTCATTGTTTGAAAATCAGAATATGTTATCCACACCTTCTTCCATCAGCCTTGTGTCACAATGTCATTTGTGTTCCTTTATTTACACCTTCTATCAACTTGTGGTTTTGTTGCTTTTTAATATTCAGTCATTCGTCATTTTCTTCTCTTTATTTATATATGTCACCCGCTGGATTGGCATCAATCTTTTGGTAAGGAATTTCTTACTTCAGCGTTTTTAGTTTTAACTGTTTATTGTTATCTTATATTAACTATTCTAAACAGAACACAAACTCTTATACTTTGCATATTATAATCCCTTACATGTGCATACTTTTATTTTGTTCCCATATGTACATTCTCCCGCCACTGTCATAGTGTATGTATTGTCTTCTATTTTTGTTACCCCTTCTGGGATCTTGATGAACACTCTCCTACCTGGCCTGGCCAGTAGGAATCCTCACCCCTCTTACATGAAGTTTTATTAATGTGTACCCTTCCTGTCTCTTCTTGAGCCTGTAAGTTCAAGGTATCCTTATCTCTCTTCCATTTATAGTCTCCAAAAACCCAGCTACTCTTATATCGTATTTCAACAAGACATAATGTTCCTAACAGGTGTTCTCTAATGTAAAGCGAAAGCAGCCTATATTTATGTGTGTGTTCCCATTGCAGTATTGAATTCCTGCTCTGACCACCTAAACGTGTTTTTATGTGAATTGAGCCTGTGATCCATTGATTGACTGTACTTCCACAAGATTATGTGTGTGTGTGTGTGTGTGCGTGTGTGTATGTGTGCATGTGTGTGCATGTGTATGGGTGTGCAATTGTGTGTGTGTATGTTTGTGTGTTCATGTGCACGTGTGTATGTGTGCATGTGTGTCACTCTCCCTCTCCTTACAAGTATATCATGACAGGGACTCTAGCCTAATTATCTCTATTTTTCCCCAATCTCATGAAAAATGTTTTCTCTTTTCATGTCTCCAAATTCTACTTCGCTCTACTTCTCCCAATGAATCAATTTATCATGCATAATAGTAATCCATATCGTGCTCAATAATTGTGCCAAGCCTTCCTTGCTCTTCCTTGTCAGCTCCCAGCCTGCTTGCATTTATTAATAAATATGTTTCATCTAAACAAACCCTGCATAAATCTAAATAAAGCACTCTTTATTCTTGAAAATCATATTAATCAGGTTTTGTGCTCTATATAAAATACTCGTTTAACCTAATGGTACACTCCTTTGTATGTTCAGGCCTTAAAAATACTCGTGTGATTTCTTGTGTGTCTTCATAACTAATCCCTAAACTAGTGCATGTTACCTCCTAGTTATTTACTGAGATCTCTCCTCAATACAACTGTTGATTTATTATAAAATATATCATGCTTTACTATCTATATTGTGTGTAACCTTAGCCTTGGTGTGTTTGAGAGTACTTCCTCTCATTACTTACTGCTTCCCGATTCTAAATACAAATGTTTGCATCAATGCATGCACTTTTAACATTGTTGCTGGAAAAAGGTGTTTATCTTATTTATTCTTGCTATTCCCTAAAAATATTCACAGTGCTTAATCTAGTATAATTTACTATTGTGTTAACCTACTTTTTAATGTAATTTGTACTCATAAATACATTTTTATTCTCGGCGCATGTTTCACAAATTGTGTGGTCTTGGGCATATTTCTTTTTAATGCCTTTATGTTGTGCCGTGGGGGAGATGCTGTCCCCCCCTCTTGAAGCTTGGCTAATTTGCTGTGGCTTTGGTGCATATGCTTGAGTCTGCATGTGTAATATCCTTATAATTCTGTATTGTATTGTGGTGCCTATCCCATTCCTCCACTCTCTGTCATTAATTACCAATATTCTCACTGATCTGGTTACTTATAGCACTCTCCTGTGCTTTCATTTGCAATTTCTGTCTTACTTTTGCTCTCCTAATCATTTTGTATCATTTTCTCATTCTCCTTCTCTCCTTCTATAATCACTTTCCCATTTCCTTCTGCTGACATACTTCCTTGCCTTCTGTTACAAATTCTATGAAAATTAACTGTGTGCATCTGCTCTTCCTTTTCGTAGTGCACTGAAACATTTTAACAAAGCACCTTTCCTTTTTTTCCTAATTACTTTCCATTAATCCATCTAGATTTTTAAAATGGTTTCTTTCCATTACCTTTTTCTCGTCTGTGTAATTGACCCAGGCATGCTTTTTGATAGATGCTCTTTCAAAATGCTGCATTTATCACTAATAAAAAATGCCTATTTTGCTTAAAATAACATTAACAAATTGGGGTGATCTAAGGCGTACTTAACAGAGAAAGTATCTAATATTAACTCCAAAAAAACTAACAAACCCTTTCAAAGGGGAAGTGACTTGTGTGACTTTAAACAGTGACCTAATGGGACCATCCTAGTTCACATATGTGCAATGACTGGGGACAATTTCTAGTATAAAACAGTAAACTCATAATATGGTTTAGTCCCTTGTAGTTTCCTTGGCAAAACAACAATCTTTCAAAAAATATACCTTTGCTTAACCTGAACAACCAGTGGCTTAACTATCTCACAATGTAATACAATTCAGTCAAGTGCTTCTCTAGCACCTGGCTTCGACAAAACATGCACAAATAACAGGAAGAAATGCTGTTCTCAAAACATACTCAAATGTCAATTTCCTCAACTGGTGTTTGTCATTTGCATCTACAGCTGAGCTTCCCTACTCAAAAAACACAAGCATTACATGTGTTTATCACAAAAGTCCCTAAAAAATGAAAGTCAGTTTAATGAGTTCTGGTTCAAGGCTATATTTCCATAAGGGTGTGAGTCATCCCTGGCTCACTAAATGAATATTTCAAAAATGAACAAATCAATCACTAATAATCTCTTATTAACAACATTTATCCAAAATCTCTCTACTACTTACACAAAACATACTATCTTGTTCCAAGAAAACCAAAAGCCACACATTTTTTAAAAATCTGTCTCTTATCACAATTTATTTTGTGCATGCTCATATATGCATCATCTCTGGCCTCATTCCCACTCATTTCAATCATATTTTCATGAATTTTTATTTATTTTTCCGTTTCAATGTTAATACACATACATACATGTGTCATTTCTCTAAGCTTCCCATAATTTCCGCTAGTGTTTTATAAAAGTATTGTCAATTTTACTAAAACAAACAGCATATTTTGCTTTCTTTATGCAAAACGGGTTCATAGCCGCTTTATCTCGCAGGGCTATCTCATGTTTTTTAATACAAACAGCTCTGTTTTTCTGCAAATATGAATCACTTCCTGGCTCCGTATCAGCCCTTATCATAGCCTTGAAAAGGACCCTTATTTACTTCAAAGGCGCTGCGGTTTGAAACATAAATCTCACTCTTCATACTGTGCATGGTTTCTATCAACCAGGCACATAGTGTGCTTTTTAAAATGAATACATTTCTATCTTCTGTTTACTTCTTAGGGCATGACATGTACAAACTGTCTTCATTTGTTCAAACAAAAAAATGAAATCACTGTTGTTTTAGCTCACAACCCAGCTTCAACTGCACACTTTCCTAGTCAGAAAAAAATGCTTGAAAATTTCCCACGTCTGTCTTAATCATCCTTCGTTTATGTGTTCCGCTAATCGGATTTATACTGTTCAAAGCTTTGCAATCTGTGGAGAGCTTTATCTTGGTGCGTATGTCATTTTTATTTCTCTTTAACCCTTTACTTGATATCACTCCCTTGTTGTAAAAGTGTATAGGAGAGTGACAATTGACTGCCTATTTTTACCAGATCCTTAACAAAAGCCTCAATTTTCTAAACTGAAATCATCACTTTTAACATTTTAAAACAACAAATATGAACCATCAATTGATGCTCAAGCCTCTAATTTCAATAGCCTATCTATTCTCTTGATTGGTGCCAATCACTTTGCTATGCTCAATCACTATTGCTCCTCAACTTTTTCAATTTGTTCACAACGTCTATCCCTCTTCAATATTTTTACTTGACAAACAACATTCAGACTAGTCAAACATTACATATTATAAACACTGTGATCACCTTTTTCTCTCTCCTTTATTATATACCCTATACAGGGTTTGAAATGTCACCTTACGTAATCCTGATTATCGATTATATGTTTATGCTCTAACCCCGCTGGGATTTGAGACGTCTCCTTCTGATACTCCCTTGAGTCAGGACTCCTAGGTGCTACATTTTCTCTTCACAATATTTCCTGTTACTGAACAATTATGACAATCCCCTAAATATGTGCATGAACATGTGTTATTTTTTCTGTTGCCTCTGTCTTTCATAATACATACCATAATGCATAGATGCCAGGTGTGCTATGCTGGTGGTCATGAGGAGACGCCCCTGACAGAAATGAGACCGTATTGCAGTTTTTTTCACTCACCTTATCATCTTTTTCAGGCATCTCCCCCTGTCTGCAGGCACATCACCATGAAGCCTGGATCCTAGTCCCTGAATCTTATTAAAGACTTCAGGGCCCCCTCATTTTGGTGTCACATGAACTGGGGGCCTTTCTCCCATCCCATCAAGCATTTCGCTTCTATGAACACTTCTTTGAGAGACACAAAAGAAAATCTGATGCCTGGGAGTTTTGCAGCAGAGTTTATTGGCTGTGGTTACAAGACACGCTGTGGACACACTCAAAGAAATGTTGCCTTTCCCCTGCCTTTATAGTCTGGTACCAAGCCGACATTAGCATAGCTGGCATCCACAATTTTTTCTGACACACAAAACTGATAAGCTTATTTTAAAATTGATTGCCTAGACATGACTATGACAGTTCTTAACTTCTGCAAAGAACACCTTCAACACCTCAGTGTCTACTCTTTATCTGATTTTCAATGTCCTGCCAAGTTAGTTAGGGCCTTATACTGTGGAGAAATAGATATGCTCTATTAAATGGTGCCAGAATAATACAGCTGGTCTCTCAAAATGGTATGCATGACACACATTGTACTCTTCTTCATTAAGAACATAGATAAATGTGTCTAGGTTTCCCTTGGTTTATCTGGCTTCATCATTAATTTTGTCTGATTTTCCTGCTAAGTTCCAAGTTTAACCTCACATTTCTAATTACCTCACTGCGAGATGCTGCCAAAGACTATCTCCAATGTATCAGCCTCTGTTGCTCTTCTGAAAACTCTTGGAATGAGTCATAGTTTTTCACACCTGGCTTAAGACTGGACACCATTTTCTACTTGAGTTATCAATTTTGAAATATATTTTTGTCTGACACTGTATTAATTCTCCAGGGAGCTATTATTTATTTATTTAAGCATCTCTCACTTTGTATCCCTTATTCATAATATAGCTTTATACACTCATCGTATGTGTGTGATATTTAAAGCACCCTTCGTTTCCTAGGTCATCCTAACCCAAATATGCGCAGTGCCATGTGCACATTTTACCTTAAATACAGACACTATAATCCTTATTTCTGAAATAATAGGACCATTTGATTTGCCTATCATGTTATCTATACTCAGTTTTGGGGGGAGGGATTGGAACCCTCTATACATTAGTTTTTAATTATTTCTGTGAGTAACGAAAATGTGCATGCTGTGCCAGCTTGGTGGTTAACTTTTTTCTATTGAACTCTGACACTTTTTGATCTTGTACAGTTTTCTGTGTCGGAGTCCGGGACTCTGTAAAAAAGAGTTTTCACCCAGAAACAAGTGGGATTGAGAAGTCCCCTTTTTCCCCTGATTCTTTACTGGTCCCTTTTCCTGGAGACAGTTACCCAAACCTGTTTGGGGCAGGATCCCTCTGTGATTTCTGGGTTGGTAGGGAGGTCTGGATTCATACCTTTGCTGCTCCCGGAAAGGTTAGCTATCCCTTCTCCCAGAGTAGCTCGGTTATTGGGAGTTTCCCTGATAACCTTGCATCCTAGGTATCCCTTCTCCTGGATTTGGGAATCTATTGTCCTGAAAGCAGGGAGAGAGAGGGGGATTATTCTGGAAATAACGGTTTGAATGGTATTTGGGAAAGAAGCTTAGGTAGAGTATTTCGCCCTTCCTGTGGGAAGTTTTGAGGGAAGATTCCCGGAGGGGGGGGGGTACCTACTGGGTCGAGCCCCCCTTTCTGAGCCAGGGGAGTGTAGACATTCCCCAGGATGGGTTTGTTACCCTTGTATCTCAGACTGATGTCGGTGGCAGGGTCAGATGGCGTGTTGGTCTGGCATCCTGCCTGGCTACCACCCAATTGGGTTGGATGTAAGGGTTTACTCTGTCTCTCATTTTGCTGATTGGTGGGAGGAGTATTTTTAGGCCCCCAGTCTCCAAATCCAATGGGGGAATATTTTTCACCACTACTACCGTTTCTGCAGCAGGTGTGTTTGATGTTTTTGTTTTTTTGATTGGTCTTACTTTCAGAGGGATTTTGGACCTCATAGATCCTGGTGGCTTCTTCTATTACCCAATCAGGGTCCCACGCTCATGGAGTCTCTCACTAATTGGGTCATTACGTATTTTGGGAGCGCATGAAAATAACTGTTGATGAACTCCAGGCTGTTGGTGTTCACCTGCCTAGAAGTCTGTGCAAATGCTCATTTCAGCTCCTGCACAAATGCCTCTAGGTGCTTAGCCTTCCCCATACTGCAGGTTGTATGCCACCTTGCGGGCCTCCTGTTGGTTCCTATGGATTGAAAAGTGTTTAAGAATGACTGCCTCATAGGTAGACAATTTTTGGTGATTTTGTTCCTCCAGTCCTGCAAAGAAGCTGGAGTATTCAGACGAGAATGTCCACTTAGCTAATTCAATACAATTCCCATCATTTTTAATACCAAATGATGTTATCATTTGATAATAAAGTTATAGATGCTCCCATATTGAGTATTTTGCGTTTGTATGGTAGGGAGCCATTCTCCTCATCCCTCCTTCCAGGGATGGTGGGGTATTCCCCTCACCTCCCTGAATGTGTGGAGGTTTTTAAGATGCTCTTTTGAGGATTAAACTCTGGTTCTTCTCTTTCTGTAAAGCGGGCGAGGGGGTCCCTTTGTAACTTAATTTTCTGCCAGTCCAACTCCCTGATCTTTTCAACATAGTAGCCCTTCTGGTCAGAAGTACATGCCAGGGTATTTTTAAATTCCCAGAGCCCACTGGTCTGGCCACATTCCCTTCTACTTGTTAACCCTGAACCCTCATCGATGTCGGATAAGGATTTGCCTTCCGGATCAGTTAGACTAGGCGGGTTGAATCCAACTGCATCATGTTTGACTGTTCTTGAGATGTGGTATGCATGAAGTCAGCTGTACTCTGTACATATGAGGTGGTGAGTTGGTTTGAAGTCCCTGGTAGAGAGGTAATCACTCCGTACTCAGAGGTACTTTTCCATACCCTGACTGGTCAAGGTGCCTCAAAGTCTGTTTATATTTGGCTATTTCAAATTTCAATCTCTCACATTTGTTTTTCTCAGTCCCTATCTCCTGGTGATATGCAGAGGCCTGAGTTTTCAATTCTGACACTGGTGCTTCACTGGCTTCTAGCACTTTATTTTGTGCCAATAATCAGTCTCTTAGTCTTTTGTTTTCTTCAGAATGGAACTAATTTTCCTTCTGTGACGCTTGCATCGCCTGCGCATATTCAGAGCATTTCTTTTTCAGGAGACTAATCTCCTTCCCTTGCGAAATTTTGGCCTGCGTTGCCTGCTCTAGGTTCATCGCGGATTGCCTCACATGTTCCATTAATTGTGCATTTTGTAACCTACTGTCAGTCAGTTCCAGAGAATATGACTCACTTTTCTCCACGTCCATTCTTAACTGACACGCTTCCTGAAATAGGACACTATTCTCTTCGCTTAATTTGTTATTTTCTTCCCTCAGCTGCTCTCTCTGCTGTTTCAAGGTGTTCAGATCTTGGTACATCTGATTGAACACACCCTCAGAATCAACCCCCTTAATAATTAACTGGTTTTCAGCTTTCAGTTGTTTTACCAGTGATTGAGATGTGAAAATGTCCTCTAAACTGTCAGGCTGAGTCTTGTCTGATGATCTGCGGAAGCTGCTGAACCCCGACAGACCCTCTAAGGTGTGAAACACTCAACCAATAATTTCCACAGCTAAATATTCCACACCTCGAGGAGAACGGGGATGTGGAAAAAACAACAAACAACAGACTCCTTCCAGACCTCTGGACCCTCAGGATATCTGCAGCAAGGAAGGAAGCAAAGATTATGTAGTCAACATACAAAATCAACTTTAACTTTGGCTTCAAGGTATAATGAACTGCTGAATAACTTGTGTACCTGTTAATCCTCTGCTACCTGCCCAGAGGATGAAAACATTAAAGCTTCACCAAAATAAAGTTAATACAGCTTTCCCTAGAGTGGCTGAAAAACTGTGTTCACAAAACATCAATCTGTCTTTACTCCAAAAAATAAAGATATGCACAGAAAAATGGTTGCTCTTTAAGCTCTGTCTTTTCAACCTCTTTTCTTTAAACTTCTTGTTCAAACAAATTGTTTTAATGGACCTGGATGCAAACAGAATACTGAGTCTCCCGCGCTCCTGTCTCCACTGATGGATAAAAAGTTACTGTGATCTTCAAAGTCTTTAAATTATCACAGGTCCTTTAACTCTAGCTCTACAACCTTAACCACTGTTTAATTATTTACTAACTCCACCTAAGCTGCATACCTGTTTAATAACTATAAACTAACGCTTTTGTTATGTTATCACTTATCAAATTTTAAAATGTAATTCCCTCAGCGGCCGCCAGGGTTGTAAAGTATTTAACATTATGCTAGCCTAAAATATGGCGTATATATCTCAAAGAATATTTACATTAAATCACAATTCTTTTTAGGAAATAATTAAATTAACTTTCTTTATAGCGCTGGCTCAGATAAAAAAAAGTCATGCACGCACGTGACAAAAAATAAAACCTGCTTTACTGCATAGAGTCTCACAGATTATAATATCTGATTATAACCACTTACTTTTACTTGTATCAGACAGTTTTATGGTTCAGAACAACGGTTCATTAACTGAAGAGGTAAAAGTCAGCCAGGCACTTATCTCTTTAACTTGAAGCATCCACAGCTCACAGTTCATTCCTGTTTTCTACAGTAAAACACCAAAACTTTCTTCTTAGCTCTCTCAAGCTAGGCCAGGACCAGGCAAACAGGGCCCACCACTGGATCTTCTAAAGTACTTGACTTGCGCAGCTGATGGTAGACAATGAAAGGCAGTTGAGCTCTCCTTCCAGCTGAACAAAAGGAATTTTCAGCTAATCAGATCACTGCTGTGACCCTCCATCTTGACTTGGGATTCTATCAACACTCTAAATGATAGAGTTAATGCCCAACCAGCACACAATGAAAGAACACAGAGCAATACTTAACTTATCACACCCTAAATCAACCACCATCACAGAATAAGACCCAGGGAACCCTGACAGTAGCAGGCTCAATTATGAAAAATGTACTCATTTAATTTGTGTTGACTTGCGCTCAGATTTTCAACACATTCTTTATGCTCCCGCTGCAGTGCAGAAAATTGAGTCTTTCGCTCTCCATTTTCTTGCTGCTGTGTTCCCAACTCATCTTTTAGCTGTTCGATAATTTTTTCTAAGTTTTCGCTCTGTTGCGCTTTCGCTTCTAATTGTTTCAGCTCTTTCTGGGCTTGATTCAAAAGCTCAGCCTGGTTTTGCACAGAGGTTACACTCTCCTGGTGGTAGGACTAATGTCTCCTCATGAGCTAAAGGTAGATGGTGTAATTATGCTACTATGCAATCTTATGCCATCAAAGGCACTCTGCAATGGAACAAGGTTGACAATTACGCATCTGCAAAGACACATCATAGAGTGATCGATGGAACCTAGATAATGTTCTTATACCATCCATACCTCTCATTCCACCTGCTGTGATTAGCCTTTTCAATAACCATTAATAAGTTACAGGGACCTACGCCCCCTTCCTAAAAGTGATCAGTGGAAATTCCTATATTTCAGAATGGTGACAGAAGCGACCCTATGAATTACCAACCGATATTGACCTTGAAGATATGCTAGAATGGCGGATGTTACGCTGTGAACAGCTAGTATACATATTCTTTTTAAAGTTTTATTTATCATTTTCTTATTGTACAACAAGCCATTGTTCCATACAAAACAAAACAACAACTTAACCACACTATTACACATTTGTGCTGTGAAACTGAAAATACATCCCGTAAAAATGGCCTACACCAGACTCTTACAACATCAATCTTCATGCCTTCCCTTGTCGTATAGCCAGCACCGTTCCACCTGCAAACCTCAAACCAAATCCTACTCTCAAGGATCATCGGTGTGCATGCGGGCAGTGTCATTGTGGTGCGATACATAACCCCTGAGCTGAGACCAAATGTCCGTAGGTCTGCTTCTGCTCGGGAGGGAGCCAACATATGTCAAAGGTATACACTGCCATTGACCTGACCAATGGGTACTGGACTGTACCTGTCAGTAGGGAGGACCAATACAAGCTGGCCTTTACCTTTGGGGGGCAGCAGTACACTTGGACCCAGACTCCCTTCCGATACATCAACTCCGGCAATGAATTTAATATCTTCTTGCATAAGGCCATGCCCGACCTTGGTGAAAGGGGTAACCTGGCCTATGTAGATGATGTTATAATCAAAAGCTCAACTGTGGAGGAACACATAGCGGAGATCTGGTATGTTCTGACACAGTTGAGGGCTGCCGGAGCAAAACTATCTTTCCAAAAAGCACAGTGGTGCAGAACCCGTGTCAACTTCTTGGGGCATGAGATAACTCCTGAGGGTTTCTGTCCCCAGGAAAAGAAAGTAGAAGCACTACAGAAACCAAAAGACCGCACAACTCTGCGGGAGCTAAGGAGCCTCCTTGGACTACCTAATTACAGCAGAAAGTTCATTGAGGATTACACAGAGATCACAAGACCCCTGATCCATCTGTTGAAGGGGGGGGTCAAGTGGGAGTGGGGTTCAGAACAAGCCGAGGCAGTAAGACAACTCAAAAGAAGCCTCTCACAAGGGCCTTGCCTAGCTTACCCAGTCAAAAACAAGGAGTTCTTCTTGGAGACATGGTTCTCAAATACATGCTTGACTGCAGTATTATACCAAAAGCATGACAAGGTCAATAAAGTTATCTCCTATGTGAGCAAGACTTTATCCTTTGTGGAGGAAAAATTCAATGATTGTGAGAAGGCACTCCTGGCAAAGGTGTGGGCATTGAAGAATTAACGCCCGTTCATCCAGGGGGAACACATCATAGTGGAGACTCCACACCAGCCTCTGCAATACCTTCAAAGTGACAGAATCCGTGCTGGAAATGTGAGTAATTCCCAAATTACTTCCTGGATTCTGTCAATACAAGGCTTTCCTGTGGAGGTCAGATATGGCCAAAACACGAAGAATCCCCTCACACAAGCTCTGGCTGACTTGCATGATTGTGCCAGAGAAAACTGTCTTGAGGACAAAAGTCTTAAAATCAAGGACAACATGGAGGCGTACCTTAATTCCCCACACAAGGTCTATGAAGAAGACAGGTGTAAGGGAATGCCCACTGTCTATGTGGATGGGTGCTCCTACCATGTTGACAACAACAGAGAAAAGGAACTTGTGGCTGGCGTGAGGAATGCATGGGTAAATGATGCCCAGAACCCTCCGCTGGGTACATAATCGGTCCCCGTAGTAGTCAAGTGGCAGAGCTGATGGCTGTACATCAAACCACCCTCACTGCTGTCCAAAACCAACTCCACAAACTGGTCATAATCACTGATTCAGATTATGTACGGAACAGGTTTGTGGAGCACCTGGTAAATTGGAAAACCAGAGACATGCTATGTGCTAACAATAAACCATTAAAACATGGGAAACTAATACAGAATATTGCTGATCTGGTCACCTCGAATGGGATGACCATCTACTGGAAAAAGATCAAGGGTCATTCTAAAGTAGAGGGACCAGACAAAACTGGAAATGACTTAGCTGATCAGCTGGCCAAAACTGGAGCCATCCAAGGGGATCTACTTGAGATTGAGTCCCTGTTGGGGGAAATCCAGGTCACTGATATCACTAGGTCCCAGACAAATGCTCACAATGAACTCTCAACTACCCAATGGAGTAAGGAGACCCCAGATGCTGATTTGATTACGGCTCAAAAAGGGGATCCAATAATTGGTAAGTTTTATCAATACATTGAGGACCCTGAGAACTTTCCCCTGATGGATACCGATTGCATAGGGGAAGAGGACCTCTGAGTGTTGATGAAATGTCCAAAAATGTTCTGAATCCAAGACGGTTTGTTGGTGAGGAGATCCATATCTGGCCATGACCAGTGGGTGGTCCCTACCTCATTCCGAAGCCTGATGCTAAGTCACGCCCATGATGCGTCCACAGCCGGTCATTGGGGGTTTCATATGACATTACAAATCTTATGAGAGGTTGCACACTGGCCACACATGGGGCAGGGCCTCGACCAATACTTGAAGGGGTGTCTTGTGTGTGCACAATTTCAGCAAACATCACTCACACAACGTGCTCCCCTCCAAAAGAGGGGGATGACACTGCCTTGGTCAGATTTGCAAGTCGATTTTATCGGGCCCGTGATTCGCTCCTCTAGGGGGAACAAGTACATGTTAACCGTGACATGTTTACTAAATGGGTGGAATGTCTCCCGGCCTCAAATTGCAATGCAGAAACAGCAGCTGCCCTGATGATCAATCACATCTTCTCGCGTTTTGGACTACCCCAAAGGATTGAGTCAGACCGAGGTAGTCACTTCGATAGAGAAGTGATGACAAAGATGTGGGAGATACTTGGGGTAAAAAGGAAACTACTTGTTGCATACCGGAAGTCCTCTAGTGGTGGAGTTCAGAGGTACAATAAAACTATTGTGAACATATTAAAAAAGTTTGTGGCAGATTCCGGCCCAAGTTGGGATATTCGATAACCCCTTGTCTTGATGGCCATCAGATCTATCCCTTCTTCTGCAACAAAAATGTCTCCATTTAAGCTCATGACTGGACGAAGGATGGTGCTACCCCAGCATCTGCTCTACAGAACCCAAGAGCAGACCTTGATAAATGCCTCCACAACCCATGAGTATGTTGAGAATCTGAGAAAACACCTTCAACATGCTTTTGCCTATGCTCAGCGGAATCTAGAAAGATATGCAGACATTATGAAGACCCACTATGACCTTAAGACAACTAAAAAGGAATATCAAGTAGGAGACAGGGTCTACTTATACAATTTCCAAAGGAACCAAGCCAAAGAGCGCAAATTCCTCCTAAATTGATGGGCTCCTTTTGAAATTGTGGACAGAATCTCACCAGTCGCCTACAGAATCCGCATCCCCAAGGGAAATTTGACAGAAGGGGAAGACAATTGGGTCCACATAAACCAGCTAAAAAGTTGCCATTCCAGGCATACTTTGCGGCAAATAGAGGAGCCAACCGGAAACCCAGAAGGGGACAATCCAGAGGCATAAAATAATTATTAAATGTTCATTGAGTGCCTACAAGGAAAAAGTGTCAAGACCAGTATTAAAAATAGGTGGGGAATACTGTAAATTGTATTCAATGCATGCATCTTCCCCAATACACCCTCGGGGAGTAGTAGTGGGGAAATTTCCATAACCATGCTATGTTCTGTTTTCTAGCATTGGAATTAAAAATCACCTAATCACCAAGGAGGACCCCTCGGGGACCAGAAAAAGAACCAAGAGGTCAGAGTGTTGCTCCACAATCCCAACCAGAAGCAGCAAGGAGAGCGTGTCGCATCTATCGCTGATGGGAGAAGCAACCGCATTTTTGTCACATGGACCAAAAGAAAAATAATACCACTTGCCCAACTCTCCCACGACTGGATGTCACAATTGAGTCGGGGGAGTGGGTATGTGGAGTATTTTTATCCATGCCACTGCACCACACTGTACCCCTTTGCCAAGGGAAAAACAAAACGGCCAAAAATTGAGGCAATAACCCCTGTGCACGCCAAATCTGAAAAATTATGCAGGGTTCATAAACCACCAAAAGAGCTGCTCACCCTGTCACACACTCAGGTAAAGTGGTGTAAAAGCAGGAATCACTGCTGTCATCTGTCACCTGAAACCAGGCCACAGAAGGGCCTAATCCGAAAATGCCCTTAAAAATTCTGTCACTTTCCCAGATAATTGTGGAAAGGAAAGTGTGCTGAAATAATGGATTATCCAGGCAGTCAGAGGAATCCAGGCATCACTGCCTGACAGCTGCCTAAGGAAATTGGCTGTCAAACCTAGTTTAAATGTATTTTCTTTTTCCTGCAAAATCCACTATTTCAAGCATGTTTGTGAAGGGCTAATTCTTCTAAAATGTTTAAATCCTTTATAAACTGTGCTTATATTTTATATGGGAAATGAAAAGAATTTAATGTCAAAGAGCCCAGTCTGGGGCCAATCCACTATTTAATTCTGGTCTGACAGCCTGGCCTGGGAAATCTGACATCTCTGCTCGACACTCCCTTGAGAACAGGAAGGCTAATGGCTGTTAATGGTTCCCACATGATGCCAGCAAGCACACAATGGGGCTGCATTAGACATTTGTCTGCTGGCTGACCAAACAACAAAGGACAGGCTGAGATTGACCTCTGCAAGGAGGGGCAGGATGTGGAGTAGGTTTCTCAATAAACTTCAAAGGACTGGACAGCTGCTACCTGAAAAGGGGACGTTACCCGGCAGGACTTTGATGTGAAATCCTTATTTTTAATTAAAGTTTAAAACTCTTTAACTGAGCAACCTACAGAGGGATAAATCTGAAACTTGGTAGACATTAAACTAATTCCAGCCTTGTGATTTGAAGACATTGAGGAAACACGTACCATTTCAGGAACCAACGTTATGAAAAATGTCTGATTGTAGCAAACCTATTAATGCTTCAAACTTACAATTGTATGTACACGATCCACTGATAAGCGCCTAGAGATGTATCATATTAGAAATGATTAATCCAAAGTGTTATGGGTAAAATTGATAAAAACCCATAGAATTACCAATACAGCTCTCACAAAGATTGGAAGTGAATGTAAATGTAGACAATCGAATATCAAGTATATGTTTCCAATTCTATGAGGGTACATAATGGTAGAATTGTACATTGGTGCAAAAGTATGGTTTGGGTAAAAATCCAGGTGGGAGTTCCTAAATCCTGTCATAGGATGACAGCTCTGTTCAGGATACCAACTAACATAAAGCACATGTCTGTAGCCACTCACAACCATGGGCGTGTGTTTTGAAGTTCTGCCCATGCCATAAACTTTGTAATGGATAAATATAGGAGTTTCACTACACATAGGCACACACTGCTTCCAGAAGACTGCTTCCAGAACCCATCCAGATGTCCGCTCAGCACATCATTGCAGAAATCCTCATCTTGTAGCTGACTACAGAATTCTTTGAAAGGTCCAGATTTCTTTGCAGAATCCAGACTCTAGCATTGCAACATTATTGCTAGTCTGACCCAATTGCAAACATCCTAAACTTGAATGGATTTAATTCTGATTCAGCTTGGCTTGCTACCATTAAGGCTTGCCCACTGAAAATGTGCATCCTGCTATCTACCGTGGAAGGGGTCCTTCCAAATCCAGTCTGAGATGCAGTCCAGATTGACAAGAACCGCGTTGCTGATCCAATCCCGCTAGAGGTTCCCTGCTGCCGGTAGACCAGATCCAATTCATTGACCAGAGCTGACGGTCCAATTTAATAACTTCTTCTGTAGTATTAAC
This sequence comes from Ambystoma mexicanum, assembly GCF_040938575.1. Taxonomy (NCBI): domain Eukaryota; kingdom Metazoa; phylum Chordata; class Amphibia; order Caudata; family Ambystomatidae; genus Ambystoma; species Ambystoma mexicanum. Next base: position 925,579,086 of record NC_090923.1, read on the forward strand.
AGGAAGAACAGTGACCCACAGTATATCTGCATTGTATTATCCCTATCTCAACCCATCCCATCTTTAATTCTGAACTCTAGTATTGTTAGAATCCTTCTTGCGCTGATTGTTTCATCTGTGTTCCAAAACCATAACTCCCTAGTGATTCTGGATAACTAAAGTAAATCCCAGGAAGAGTAGAGTATCCACAACGGGAAGGGTTACGCTGATCACGTGACTTTAAGATCCATATGTGGCATTCTCTTTTTCATAGTCATAATAAAGTGTAATCAAACCCATTTGTTATTTTCAAAAGCGCATTTCTGTTTTCATTTTCGCGCCTATTTTGCAAAAACGCCTCTCACTAAAACCTCTATAACTCCTTCAGTTTTAAAGATAGAAATGACATTTCAACTCTCACTGATACCTAACATCCTTAGCTACATCCACAACTAAAAACCGCATCGGAACAGTGTATTTGACCCATTTTTCTTCAATATCGCATAGTAAATGTTTGCCGCAAATTTGCACAATTCACAAGTTTACACGTGTCATTTCCCCATTTTAAAGTGTTTTTTCCATCCCATCCTGATCTGAAGTGTGTATTGTTGTTTATATTATAGCTCATGTACATTAGGACCTGATTAGTGTTGCCTTCTTTAGAACTTCGATACATTTAAGTATTTTTGCACCCTTTTGCAGTATTTCACAAAGCCATTTTCACCTGTCATTTTCAAAGTGCCATTTGCCAAAATAAGGTTTTCACTCTTGTTTGGGAGAGAGGATTGCCTATAAACTTTAGACCGTGTCTTTTACTCCTGAATACCTGCTGATTACTCACATTGGTGTAGGATTGCTCCTTTGTATTTAAACAAAATTTTACGCGGGGGAAATAGTAACCTAATCGCTATATGTGCACAAAACAAAACTTCTCTTTCATGTGCTTCTATTCTGCATTAGTATAAGAGAATTCAATTGCTTTGCTTATTATTGAATTGTATTGTCACCCTTTGGGTGTTTGCTGCCCCATATATATATATCTATAGTAAACCTAGATGTGATTTGAATATTCAAATAAATAAATAAATAAATATTTACCTTTACAAACTAGCCTGTTTCCTGGTTCAGTGTGACCTGGGGGGTATTTTAAGAAGGGTGTGATATGAGTGGTATATCATTCAGAATATTGAACTTATAGACAAAAATAAATAAGGGTTTCATTGCGCACTACATTGCTAGGCGAGACCTGGGTGTGTGCCTGATTGAAGTCCCTTACAACACAGTACATCCTTCATGGCAGAGAGAAAAACACATACTTAGTCAACAACATCATGCACACATAAAATAAATAATTTTAGAAATGGACATATCAGTCCCAAAAAGAACCTGTAATTCAACACTCAAATCAATTCCAAGATGGCTAACAAGAGTGAGGGAGTGTGAAAGACTGAGCTCTGTCCTGGGGCCGCGATGTGATAGACACCTGAGAAGCCGATATATTTAAAAAATAGGGGAGTCATCTCCTGTAGTAAAAGGAAGTATTCCCTTCCTCTAAATCTACTAAAATCTCTGTGACCTGAAAGGTGAAGACCAGAGTGACGTCAGCGAGCCGAGCGCCATACAGTGAAGTACTGGTGAGGCAGTATCGCAGCTGGCTGCGGGCCGCCTCCCCTCTGGGGTGCGGGTGAGGTCTCACTGGAGAACGTGGTTGCCTGATAGGAGAGGAATCACACAGTGTGTCCCACAGAGGACCAGCAGTGCAGGCCACATAAGGCTATGTGTGTTTCTGGCCTCAGAGCTGCGAACAACGCAGGCCTGATGGTACGCCACATGTGAGGGTCAGCAGTGCCAGAGTGCCTCAGGGTGAAACAATTGTATATAGGTGCGTACAAATATCATATCATATCATATCAGGGAATCTCTGTTCATGCTGACAGGGGGTGCAGTGTGCATCAGGAGCAGATAATGGGCCAGGGAGCTGGGAGGCTCCTGTCTGGGTCCGGAGACAGGCGCTGACTCCCACCCCCATCCACAATATCTCCAGCAGGTGGCTTGGGGTGTAGTGGATGGACAAGGGCAACAGTCCAGATATTTTAACACAATATGGGATAGCCAGAGGAATGGAACTGTAAACTGCGGGAGCCAGCCTTCCATAGAGTGTGGAGACCAGGGCCTGCAGTGGACAGCAGTATCAGTGTGTACGGAATGGGAGAGGAGAGTCTGCTTCTTGTGCCACATAGGAAGTGGGGTCCATAGGACACATTCAAAGTACCCAGATGTCCAGGACTAAGGCGAAGGAGACCTCGGCCCACTCGAAGAAGCTCCCCCAACTGTCTGAAGGGCAAATAGAGCGCTGTTGGAATTAAAAAGCTGAGAGTGGTGTGCAACCCAAAGGGAAATGTCGACAGGGGGCTGAACTCCCATGGGAAGAGCAGATGACACTCAGTAAAGATGATCTTGTCAGATGTCTGAAGGACCTCGAGGGTAGGATGACTGTGATGCTGGAAATGTCTCAGAGGGACAGGGCCTCCGTATCCTTGTCCTTTCCTGCCTTTTTATCGTGTGTTCTGTCGTGTTTTCCACGCAGGAGTTCATGTGGTACTCCTGGTGGTGCAGCTCTCTCTTTTGGTTTTGGTGAACAGACCCAGGGGATACCCTTATGGCACCCATGGGTAGGGGTACAACCCTGTGACCCTAGTGTATGTTTTTGGGCACCTGTGTGTGGCCCATAGAGCAGGGTACAGTCTGGTGGCAGCTTCGTGCTTAATTGACTGGTGCCCTGAGCGTCCTCCATTTTGGGATGTCCAGGCCCTGTCATTGGAATCGGTAGATTCCTGATGGAGACAAGATGGCTCCCGTGGCCTCTTGCCTTCCATCGCCTGTTACTTTGATCTGCCCGAAGTCCCGGGAAGCCCTGACTCTGTCCCTTTCCCCTGACTGGCTGTTGGGTGGAAGTTCCATATATGGTAGTGTGGGGAAGTGCTGACCAGACTGGCTGGAGACTTCCCAACGACCGTATGTTGTGGGTACGCCAGTGGGTGGGACCTGGGTGAATGGAGTGTGTGACAAATACGCATTCTGTGTTGTGGGTGTCTAGTATCTGGTGTTTGACACAATGACTGAGACAGCCCTGCGCGAAACCGGTATGAATACGGTGTGGAGTTTTGAATGGCTAGGTACTTGTCCCAATACACATAACTTGTTGTGAGTTTCTGGAGACAATTGAATGGCCTGAATGCACCGTGTGCCTGATTGGCTGCCTGTCTGCATGAATGCCATTCACCGTGATTGGATGCTTGAGTATGTCCCAGCGGAATGAATGGGAGATCAACAGTATAACTGGGGACCTCTCACTGCTAGGAATCGTGTTCAGAAGCTAAAGTCCACTATGAGGAGTAACTGGAGTGAAACTAAAGCTTGACTGTGAAGCCCTGCTGGACGAGAAGAATTGCTGTTGCTCTCCTTCACAATCTGAAAGCTGCTGTGTCTCCAAGGACTGACCCAGAGAGGACCGGGTAAGGTGCCCTCTTCCCGAGCTACGAGGGACTATCATGCACCAGCTGATCTTTGCCAAAGCTCCCTGGTAGACAGACCTTCGACAGGCTGCCGACCCAAGATGGTGACTGCTGCGGAATCCCAAAGAGAAGCGCCCGGACTGTTGTCTGCCACTGTCGACGACCACCATTGCGGACCGGAGCCTCCGTGCTCCTGTTTGCCTAAGAACTTTAGAATCCAAGGACGTTCTCGTCCGCATCGTCGCCGCTGTATCCCAGTGGAGAAGGCCTGACCATTGACGCGCCATTGAGCATCCACCGGTGGGTTTCCCGCCACCCAAAGACCACAGAGACGCCGACGACACAACGCCCTTGCTGGGCCACAGTTCTTCAAACTCTTTGCGGTACAGACTATCAACACTGAGGTGCCCCGCACGCCTCTTCCTTGCAGGACGTTTACGCTTCCCCGTCAACGAGCACCGATAGGAACGAAGCTGCCACTTCACCATCGTAGCTCACCCTGTTCTCCGTCGGACGTTTGACGACCTGTGACTCCTGCCTTAAAGGGAGGACCCTCAAGAAGGGTTGTCGATTTCCCGACGAGGAACACTACAACGCCAGGTACTTTGGGGTTGCAGAACTATTGGGAAGTCTCTTATTAACCATATATGGACTGGGCTTGTATCTTTATTCTACAGGTTGCCCAGGTGGGGGGATCTCCACACATAACTGTTTTTAACGGTAGTGACCAGTACTTCTGCCAATTGTTCGTATCAACTGCTTTCCTCTTACCTCTATTGTTGGTTTCCTTTGCAAACTGATTTGTGTGCCATTTTACCGTACAGTTGATGCACTTTAAAGAGATCTAATAGTAATTGTGGTACCACGTAGAACTGTATATATTTGTCATTGTAGATAACCAAGTGCAAAGTGCGTTATCGTGATATTGTATATAACATTTATATTAATTATATAAAGACTGTGTTTTAACCGATATAGTATGCAGACATTCCTTTGTGGGTGATTGGGGATTACACTGTACTTAAAAACCAGCCCGCATCACCTCCCGAGAAGCTAGGCGTTGATTGCTCGTCCATTGCTACCTTATTGAGAATCTTGGCTGGGGTCCTCTGTGCCTCTCCTCTTCCAAATTGAGAGCGGAAGTACAGACACCACCCTCCGTTCCTTCACACTGGTGGCAGCGGTGGGATGCTTATGGTTTTAAGAATCAGTGTATAACTGTACCACTTACAAGGATATCTGCACTTTGTTAAATTAAGGTTTAGTTGTGTACAAGATAACTGCATTCGAAGCAATGGAATCTATTGCGAATGGTAAATTGACTTGGATGAGCTTAGAGGCTCTCCAGAGTGCTTGTGAAGCCAGGGAGTTACACTTTGTGGATAAGTCTAGGGCTGAGCTGATAGCTGCCCTGGTGGACTACCAGATCAATTGTGAAACTCTTGGAGGGGGGATGCAACCAATGAGGACTCTACCCCAAGGGTTGTCGCCGAATCTGATTCTGGGAATGTCACCATTCCTGCTGTGTCTGTTCCAAACCCCAGCAATTCCTTGGAGCTTGAGTTATTAAGGATGAAATTGGCCTTTGAATATCGCTAGTTGGAAATAGATGCTGAGTTTAATAAAGAGGTGTTGGCACAGCAAGTGGAGCTCAAGAATCGGGATCTTAAGCTCTGAGATAGAGATCTTGAACTCAAAGATAGGGACCTTGAACTCAAAGATAAGGACCTTGAGTTCAAGAACCGGGACACTGAATGTCAGTGAATCCAGTTAGAGAAAGCTTGAGTGGAGACTTCAGCTAAACCAGTTGAGAGTGTCAGGTCCCCAGCAACCAAGTTTATGAAAGATTTGGTTTATGTGTATGCAGAGGGTTCTGATATCCTCCAATGGATTGAAGCGTTTCAGATGGCTTGTGAAATTCATGATGTTGATAAGAGAGATTGGGCTAAGTGTTTGTTAAGCAGAGTGCCTCAGACTGGATATGACTGTATTCTGAAAGTGTGGAAGAAAGGGGTCAGTATGAGTGCATGAAGTCTGCTTTAATTGCCAAGTTTGGCAAGACACCCACCCAATACCTTAAGCGGTTCAGGGATTTTAAGAAACGAGAGAATGTGTCTTGGATTGACAGGGTGAGTGCTGCGCACATGAACATGATGGGGTGGATTGATGGTTACAAAGTGAAAATGTTTGTTGAATTGTCCCACCTTTTGTTTTTTGAGCATTTTTCCCAAGCCTGCTCACCAGAGCTGCATCAGTATGTTGCTGACCAGAACATTTTGGAAACCTTTAAGCTGGCTAGGTTGGCTGACAAGTGGGTCTCCCACCGGGTGTCCCCTAAGGACTCCAGTGGGACAGACAAGGACAAAGAAAAGGGGGCCTCTCAGAAAGCTGAGGAGTCCCAAAAGCAGTCACAGTCGGGTAAACCAAAACCTTTCTCTCCAAATACCCCAAAACCTAGTGGGGATAAGTCTGGTGTGGGTGGGAGTAAGAGTAGTGGTCCGCCTGCTGCAAAGCAGGGTCCCAGTGGTTCCAGTACTGTACCCCGCACTCCCGGCACTTGTTGGTATTGTGGGGCTCTGGACCACCGAAGGGGTGACGTCAAGTGTGAGAGTAAGGCACTTGGAGTCCAGGCTGTCAGCCTGACCTATCCCTACTCCGTACCTGAGGTGGAGGCCACTGTCCTCCCCTCCTCTACTGGAATCACCTTTGGTGCTCACATAGAGATTTCCTTAGTGTCCCTTGGGGCCTGGGACCAGTACACAGAAGTACTGGTGACTATCCCACAGAACACTTGTAGGTTTTTGAGAAGTGTCCTCATGAACGGCCAGCCTTCTACTGGTTTGAGAGAAACTGGGGCAAGCATGACAGTGGTGGACAGGACCCTGCTCAAGCCAGAGGGCTATGTAGGTGCTCCTCTGAGAACCACCAGGTTAGCTGGTGAGCCTCCCAAATTATCACCTGTAGCCTTAGTCAACATTACGATTGGAGACAAGACAGCAAAGCTTCCGGTCCTGGTTCAGGACAACGTGCCTGCAAACATTTTGTTAGGAAACGATTTGGTCGAGTTGGGGATGATCACGGATGGTCTACCCATGGCTGCTGTGGCGGTCTCCCGATCGCAGGTCACACAGGATCCTGCTGCGAGCCCGGTATCCTTGCCAATGGGAAAACCCAAGGCATGAAGGAAACGGAAGAGTAAGAAGGCCACCTCTGTGGAGTGAGCCCCTACTCTTCCTGCTGTTCCGACAGCACCCATTGGGATCCAGGCTCAGGACGTGCTGGGTCCAGTGGTTAATACCGTCTCAACTCCTGTGGAAGAAGAGCCAGAAGACTTTCCTGTGGGAGAGGCTCTCAACCTGGAGGATCATCCTGACCTTCAATGCTTGTTAGCTGAAGGGGGACCCTCCCTGGCGGACTTCTGTAAGGGACAGAGAGAGTGCCACTCTCTCGAGGGTGTGAGGAAACAGGCCCTGTCTCAGGCACAAGGAGAAGTGCCTAGGACATTCCGGATTTATTGGGAGGGTGAACTCCTTGTTAGTGAGCCCACTAAGCCTGAACCTGGTGCCCTGAAGAGGTTGGTGGTGCCCCAGGTTTACAGGCCCTTCCTGCTGCAGTTGGCGCATGAGGTGCCCTTAGCTGGTCATCTTGGTACCAAGAAGACTAGGCAGAGGCTTTCTGCCCATTTCTACTGGCCTCGGATGGGAGTAGAGGTGGAGTCCCACTGCAGGACCTGCCCAACTTGTCAGTTGTCTGGCAAGACTGGAGGCAGTGTCATTGCCCCACTGCAACCGTTGCCAGTGGTGGGCACACCATTTGAGAGGGTGGGCATCGACATTGTCGGTCCCCTTGACCCTGCCACTTCAGGTGGACAACGGTTTATCCTGGTCTTGGTCGATCATGCCACCAGGTACCCTGAGGCTATACCCCGTCAGACTGTAACTGCCAAGGTGGTTGCCAGGGCTCTCCTGGGCATTTTCACCCAGGTTGGATTCCCTAAGGAGGTTGTTTATGACAGAGGATCCAACTTCATGTTGAGTTACATGAAAACCATGTGGAAAGAGTGCGAGGTAACCTATAAGTTCTCCACCTCTTACCAACCCAGACCAATGGTCTGGTTGAGAGATTTAATAAAACTCTCAAAGGCATGCTAAGCACTTTGGAAGAGCCCCTAAGGAGGAAATGGGATCTCCTCCTGCCATGCCTGCTGTTTGCTTACAGAGAGGTACCTCAAGAGGGTGTCGGTTTCAGCCCCTTTGAGTTACTCTTTGGACATCCCGTGAGGGGGCCCCTTGCCTTAATCAGAGAAGGTTTGGAGGCCACCCCTCCAGGTCCCGCCAAGCAAGTGGGGGACTATGTGTTAGTCCTCAGGAGCAGGATGACACAGATGATGGGTCAGGTGACAGCGAATCTCAAGGCCAGCCCGGAATTGAATAAGTACTGGCATGACCTTAAAGCATTGCAAGTGGACTGGACTCCGGGACAGGAGGTCCTCGTGATGGAGCCTACCAAGCCTCGGGCGTTGGCAGATAAATGGACTGGACCCTTCAGGATAATTTCCAAGATGGGCAAGGTCAATTATCTGGTTGACATGGGAGCCTCTGGGGTAGCCCCTCAGGTACTCCATGTTAACAGGCTCAAGCCTTTCCACAGGTGAGCAGAGGTCTCATGTCTCTTGCTAGCTTCAGAGCAAGAAGAGGATGAGAGTGAGCTCCTTCCTGATTTGCTGCATAGCAACCCTCAGGATGGCTCAGTGGAGGGAGTATATCTCTCTACCGATCTCATGACAGAGAGCAAAAGGCCTGCAGGACTCTGCTCCAGCAGTATGCTTCTCTGCTTTCACTGATGTCAGGCCTTACACCGTGGTGTAGGCATGAGATTGACACTGGTGACAGTGTGCCTGTCAAAAGCAGGTGCTACCGTATGTCAGATACCATTAAGAACCACATCCAGGCTCAGGTCGCCAAGATGTTGGATCTGGGTGTTATTGAACCCTCAACCAGTCCCTGGTCCAGTCCCGTGGTCCTTGTCCCCAAGGCAAGTTCCCAGGCAGGTACCAAGGATTGGAGGTTCTGTGTGGACTACCGAGGAGTCAATGCCATCACCAAAACTGACACGCACCCTTTGCCCCGGGCTGATGAGCTAATGGACACCATAGGTGCTGCCAAATTTGTGAGCACCTTTGCCCTTACCTCAGGCTATTGGCAAATAGCTCTGATGGACCATGCCAAGGAAAAGATGGCATTCTCAACACCTGACGGGCTCTACCAGTTTAGGGTCATGCCTTTTGGGTTGAAGAATGCCCCTGCCACCTTCCAGAGATTGGTCAACCATGCACTCAGTGGGCTGGAAGTCTTTTGTGTGGCTTACTTAGACGACATTGCAGTCTACAGTTTCACCTGGGAAGAGCATTTGACACATCTGGATAAGGTGTTGCAGGCCTTGAAAAGGGATAACCTCACTATCAAGGCCACCAAGTGCCAGATAGCTCAGGGGAAAGTCACTTATCTTGGTCATGAGGTAGGAGGGGGTCAAATCCAACCTCTCCCCAGCAAAGTACAGGATGTACATGACTGGGAGACTCCCACTACTCAAACCCAGGTGAGAGCCTTTTTGGGTCTCACTGGTTATTATCACAATTTCATGGCAGACTATTGAACCATAGCTGCACCCCTGACAGCTCTGACTTCAGCCAAACAGCCTAGGAAGGTTAATTGGACTGAAGACTGTCAGAGGGCCTTTGATGGCTTCAAAGAAAGTCTGTGTAGGGCACCTGTGTTGTGTGCGCCCGATTACAGCAAGCCCTTTATCGTTCAAACTGACGCCTGCGACACCAGAATTGGAGCTGTCTTGTCCCAGTTAGATGACAAAGAAAGAGAATATCCGATCATATTCATCAGTAGACAACTTAAGGGTATGGAACTTAGATGGGCTACTGTTGAAAAGGAATGTTTTAGTATAGTTCGGAGCCTTAGGTGTTTTAGAACCTACCTTACCGGGTCTACCTTCAAGGTCCAAACCGATCATAAAACCCTGAATTGATTTATGCAGATGAAGGGTGAGAACCCGAAACTGCTCAGGTGGTCCATTAGCCTGCAAAGGCTAGACTTCACCATTGAGCAAAGACCAGGGAAGAGTCACGATAATGCAGATGGCCTTTCCAAAAGGTGTGTTGACCATCTGGATGAGGGTGTCTATCTCGTGGGAGATTAGGCACTCTAACCTTAGTCTGGGGGGGCGACTGTGATGCTGGAAATGCATCGGAGGGACAGGGCCTCCGTATTCTTGTCCTTTACTCCCTTTTTATCATGTGTTCTGTCGTGTTTTCCTAGCAGAAGTTCATGTGGGACTCTTGGCGGTGCAGCTCTCTCTTTTGGTTTTGGTGAACAGGCTCTGGAGATACCCTTATGGCTCCCATGGGTAGGGGTACAACCCTGTGCCCCTAGTGTATGTTTTTTGGCACCTGTTTGTGGCCCACAGAGCAGGGTACGGGCTGGTGGCAGCTCCGTGCTGAATTGACTTGTGCCCTGAGCGTCCTCCATTTTGGGATGCCCAAGCCCTGTCATTGGAATCGGTAGATTCCTGGTGGAGCCAAGATGGCCCCCATGGCCTCTTGCCTTCCATCGCCTGTTACCTTGGTCTTCCTGAAGTCCTGAGAAGCCCTGACTCTGTCCCTTCCGCCTGACTGGCTGTTGGGTGGATGTTCCATATATGGTAGTGTGGGGAAGTGCTGACCAGACTGGCTGGAGCCTTCCCAATGACTGTATGTTGTGGGTACGCCTGCGGGTGGGACCTGGGTGAATGGAGTGTGTGACGAATATGCATTCTGTGTCGTGGGTGTCTAGTATCTGGTGTTTGACACAATGACTGAGCAGTATGAATGCAGTGTGGAGTGTTGAATGGCTGGGTACTTGTCCCAATACACATAATTTGTTGTGAGTGTCTGGAGAGAAGTGAATGGCCTGAATGCACTGTGTGCCTGATTGGCTGCCTGCCTGCATGAATGCCCTTCGCCGTGATTGGATGCTTGAGTATGACTCAGCGGAATGAATGGGAGATCAACAGTATAACTGGGGACCTCTCACTGCTAGGAATCGTGTTCAGAAGCTGAAGTCCACTACGACGAGTAACTGGAGTGAAACTGAAGCTTGACCTTGAAGCCCTGCTGGACGAGAAGAATTGCTGTTGCTCTCCTTCACAATCTGAAAGCTGCTGTGTCACCAAGGACTGACCCAGAGAGGACCTGGTAAGGCACCCTCTTCCCGAGCTACAAGGGACCATCGTGCACCAGCTGATCTTTGCCAAAGCTCCCTGGTAGACAGACCTTCGACAGGCTGCTGACCCGAGACAGGGACTGCTGCGGAATCCCAAGGAGAAGCGCCCGGGCTGATGTCCGCCACTGTCGACGACCTCCGTCGCCGACCGGAGCCGCCATGCTCCTGTTTGCCTAAGAACTTTCGAATCCAAGGACGCTCTCGTCTGCATCGTCGCTACTGTATCCCACTGGAGAAGGCCTGACCGTCGACGCACCAAGGAGCATCCACCGGTGGGTTTCCTGCCACCCAAAGACCACAGAGATGCCGACAACTTGACGCCCTTGCTGGGCCACAGTTCTTCAAACTCTTTGCAGGCCAGAACTATCGACACTGAAGTGCCCTGCACACCTCTTCCTTGCAGGATGTTTACGCTTCGCCGTCAACAAGCACCGCTAGGAACGAAGCTGCCACTTCACCGTCGTAGTTTACCCTGTTCTCCATCGGACGTTCGACGACCCGTGACTCCTGCCTTAAAGGGAGGATACTCAACAAGGGCTGTCGATTCCCCAACGAGGAACGCTACAACGCCAGGTACTTTGGAGTTGTAGAACTATTGGGAAGTCTCTTATGAACAATATATGGACTGGGCTTGTATCTTTATTCTACAGGTTGCCCAGTTGGGGGGATCTCCACAAAGAACTGTGTTTAACGGTAGTGACCAGTACTTCTGCCATTTGTTTGTATCAACTGCTTTCCTCTTACCTCTATTGTTGGTTTCCTTTACGAACTGAATTTGTGTGCCATTTACCGTACAGTTGATGCACTTTAAAGAGATCTAATAGTAATTGTGGTACCACGTAGAACTGTATATATTTGCCATTGTAGATAACCGAGTACAAAGTACGTTATCGTGATATTGTATATAACCTTGAATATTAATTATATAAAGACTATGTTTTAACCGATACATTGTGTGGACATTCCTTTGTGGGTGCTTGGGGACTACACTGTACTTAAGAACCAGCCCGCATCACCTCCTGAGAAGCTAGGCCTTGATTGCTCGTCCATTGTTACCTTATTGAGAATCTTGGCAGGGGTCCTCTGTGTCTCTCCTCTACCAAATAGAGAGCGGAAGTACCCTCCGGTCCTTCACAATGACCACCCCCTTTCAGGATCAATTCACATCATTGAAAGAAGAAATTAAATACTCCTTAAAAGAGGTTAAGGAGGATTTGAAGGGCCTTGGATATTGTGTGGATTACTGATCAAGCCCTAACAACAATGGTGGACGATGTCAAACAGCAAGCTGCTGGAGCAGATGGCGAGGACACTAAAGAACCTGGAACTGCAGGTGGAAGACTTGGAGAACAGATTGTGATGATCTAATATCCGTATCAAAGGCCTGAGTGAGAATGTGGAGTATCAGGACCTACGTGATACTGTCCAACAGTGTTTTGATGGTGTTTTGGTGGGCTTCTGCTAGATACAACTCTGAAAGATGTGTGGATTGACAGGATCAACAGGGTAGGACCGAAAAGGACCATGCAACAGGCAACCATGGGAATGAACTAAAAACACAAGGAAGCCCGTGAGCGTGGGAGGCAACCTGAAGGGCCCTGGGTGCGGATAAAGAAAGACCAAGGTGACATTGGGAGGGGGAGTGTATTGGCAGGAATGCTTTGGCTTTAGGTGTGATAGGGACCATGTTGGGGATATGATTGAAAAGGAGAATAGAGGAACTGGGAAACCATACCATGGTCTGAGGGAGAGATTTATCAAGACAACGGGTGGCATAGTTAAAAATCTCACAAGAGGTCCAGGGCGGGAAATCGGGGCAGGGGTTGAGATGCAATGTGGTTACCTTCTAAACCGTATTCAAGGTTCTGAAGCATAATGTCAGATGGGTGAACACTCCTGATAAACCACTGAAGATAGATGCACATATTCGAAGTGAATGGGCAGCCATAGTGTTGTTTCAAGGGACACACGTCCTGAAAAAAGACAAGAATATTGTGAGATTAAGGCACTCAACATGGGTTTACCAAACTAACGCTCAGGGCAAGACATCAGGGATACTTATTGCATTCAAGGACTCAATGAACATCCAAATCTCATACACCCGGGTTGACCTGCAGGGAAGTTACCTATTTGTTTGAGGGATTATGAATCAACGATACAACACATTAGCCACCTTATATACACCCAATACGGGACAGGATAGTTTTCTACTTAATGTTGCGGCTGCCCTAGAACAGTTTCCGGACAGTGACATTATATTGACATGTGACTTCAACCTGGCATCGATGCCTCAGTTGGACAGAAGTTTGGGGGTACACTCGAGGACAACTGGGCCCATCACGTGCCCTACACTATAGATTTAAGGACATGTCTTTATGGGATGTATGGCGGGTCAAGAAAGGGTATGAGAGAGGGTATACTTTCCCATGCTTTTCCCATGTACATCAGTCACTATCAAGAATCGACTATGTGTGGATCTCTCTCGGCAGGGTTGATGGAGATGTGGTGAAGGTCATAGTGGGCTCCATTTCTCTCTCTGATCATGCCCCTCTGAAAGCAGAATTTGAGGCTACTAATAAGACCAGAAGACTTTGGTGATGGAACTACGGAACTGTTGAAGGATAATGTTGAAAGATAATGTGATAGCTGACGAGGTGGGGGACAAAATCGATCAATACTTCAACAACAACGATACCCTGGAGGTTAGCCCAGAGATACGTTGGAATGGGTTTAAAGTAGTCCTTTGGAATTAGCTAATCGCACATAGGGGCCAGAGGGAACAGCAATGGGAACAAATGGAAACGGAACTGGGGGCACAGCTTAGCAAGGTCATGCTGGCATTAGCTGACAAACAGAAGAAGGCCTTACATAAAACCTTTAAACACGTTCAAGGACAGCTAGATTTATTGTGAACCTGCAGAGCAGCAATGTCCCTCTTAAAAGCTAAGCAGAGATATTACATATATGCCAACAAGGCTGATTGTTAGCCAGATAGTTCAAGGGGCGCACTGCCGCACAAGCTATTCTTAGACTTACGGATGAGGAAGGGAAGACAATTACAGGCAACAAGGCTACCATAGACACATTTGCACATTTTTACAAAGCCTTACACTTCCCTTCGAACCCCAAATATGGAACGGTTGTGGATGATTTACAATCAGTCCATCTCCCAAAAATAACTTCCCTCGAGAGCATGGCGTTGGAAGTGGATATACAGGAGGAGGAGGTAGAGGGACAATTAAATCCTTGCCAGTAAATAAGGCCCCACTCCCAGACAGTTATCTGGCCCTGTTTTATAAAAAGTACAAAGCAGAGCTGGTACAGAGGTTCACAACACTTTTTAACTCTATCCCAAGGGAGTGGTCACACAGTCTATGTCAGAGGCCAAAGTGCTGGTTTTTCCAAAGCCTAATAAAGACCCGAAAAAATGTGGGTCATATAGACCTATACCATTAATTAATATTGATGCAAAAGAGGTATACCAGTATCACGGCAAAACGGCTAGCTCCTCTGTTTCCAAAGCCAATCACTCTGGATCAATTCAGGTTTATTTACAGAAGAGAAACATTCGATAACACTAGGCTGATTTGCCATGTTATTGAAAAAACATTGATTAGGCAGACGCCATCCACTTTGATCTCGTTTGATCCCAAAAAGGCATTTGATCAAGGTGAGTGGCCATTCCATTTCTGTACATCGGAAGAGATGAGCTTTGGGGCTACATTTGGGCAAATGATCCGAGCAAATTATAGAGACCCTGCATTATGCTTATCGATTAATTCCCACTTATCACGATAAATCCCAGTATGTCAGGGAACGAGGTAGGGATGCCTCCTCTCCCCATTGCTCTGTGCCCTATATTTAGAACCTTTGCTTACTAGGCTTAGATATAACAAAGAAATACAAGGAATTCAATTCGGTGGAGAAGAGCATAAAATAACAGCGTTTGCGGATGACAGATTATTAAGGGCACTGAAAACCCAGCTAGCTCGATTAAAAGTCTCACAGCGGAGCTTGAATTTATTGACTATGTAGCGGGACTAAGGGTGAATATACACAGGGCTTTAAGTGGGCCGAAGCCTGCCGGGGCTGGGCCCCGGCAGGCTCCGAAATTTCGTTTTGAGGCGGGGCCCTGCCGGGGCCCACTAATCTCCCCTGGCAGCCCCGGCCACAACACAAAAAAGGCATTTTTTTCTACAGCTTGAAGCTCTCGCTCGTGTGCGAGAGCTTCAGGCTTCAGAAAAAAATGCCTTTCAGACATAATGGTGGCGCCGCACCTGCGAGGCATCCCTTTAATCAAGTGATGCACGTGGGCCGGCGCCACCATTATGGAGAAAACGTGAGGCCGCTGGAAGCAGAGGCCTGCTTTCTAAATACTGAAGCTCCCGCGGATTCGCGGGAGTTTCAGTATTTAGGAAAAAGGCCTCTGCTGGCAGTGGCCTCACCCTTTCAGCCTTAATGGTGACGCTGCCCCTCCCCAGCTGGCGAGGGGCAGCACCACCATTAAGGCTGAATAGGCGAGGCGCTGTCCCCTGCCAGGCAAGCCTAAACAAAATGAATGCAGAGATCAGCACCCTCTCCCCAATAGGGGAGAGGGTGCTAATCTCTACAAAAGGCTGCCTGGCAGGGGTGCCAGTAGCCCATTGAGCCGGGGCTCGTCAAGGGGGCGTGGCCTAATGGGCCATCAAGACCCCCGTTGTTAGGCCACGCCCCCTCGATGAGCCCCGGCTCGATTTGTAGTGCCACTTAAGGCACTGAATATACAACAATCTGAAATTCTCCATCTGTCCCTAGATCCAGATCAGATTGAATCTATAGCTGAGCACTCTCCCTTTACTTGGGCTACTGGTGGAAATCATAGATAAAATGATGTCTCTGATGTATGACAAAAACTACCCAGGACTTCTGAGAAAAATCAAAGCTAATTTAGGGAAGGGGAGTCCACTGTCAATTTCCTGGTTAGGGCGCATAGTCGCGATCAACATGGTCACTCTTCCAAGACTTCTATATTATTTTCAGGCCCTACCCCTCCATACACCAAGCTCCTATTTTAGGTCACTGTACAAAATACTGTCAGCCTTCATATGGCAGAATAAACACCCCAGGATAGCGATGAGAACGCTGATGACGTGCAAGAATAGGGGAGGCCTCAGTCTACCAGACTTTCTGAGATATTACGAGGTGGCACAACTGAGGGTGGTGAGAGAGTGGTTTACATGAGACAGATCAAAGTCGTGGGTGAGGTTGAACAGAGCATTGGTTGGGAAGTCCTTGGAGGGCATTCTATGAATGAGAATAATCTGACTGTGCCCTAACACTCATATAAACCATATTATTTCCCTAGTGTGTGACATATGGGATGGGTTGCTGGAACGGGAATAGCTGTCCTTGATCCCGCCTCCCTTCAGCCCTTGGTTGAAAACCCACAATTTTCTCCTGGGATTGAAATAGGAGCTTTCATACAAGAAAGCGGATGGCAGAAGGTCAGCTGTGTAAAGGTTGGGGATATGATTCAGGGAGCAGATATACTATCAGTTGACACATGTAAACAACATATAGGGCTTATGGAGAAAGACAGAATGAGGTACTGCCAACTGAGACACTGGTTAATGGACATGACCGCAAAAGAAGCTGCGTGTAGGGAGCTGACTGCTTTTGAGAAATGTATCACCACGCACATGGACTAAAAGCCTGGTCTCCACGTTGTATAGGTTTTTGTCGACTCCATGCCTAAGCAACACCTGGCCTATACGAAGAAGTGGGATGGCACGCTGACACTTAACATTCCAGAGGAGCACTGGGAACATATGTGGGGAAATATGCCTAAGCTGACTAGGTCAATACAACTTAGGGCGGCCTGGTATAAAATCGAGAAGCAATGGCACTGCACACAGATGGTGTTGCATACAATGTTCCCTAAGGTTTCATCAGCAGGTTGGAGAGGATGTTGAGATCAAGGTAACTGGGCCCACATTTGGTGAACCTGCTCGGTGGCAGAGCCGTTCAGGTTGGAAATGACCTCACAGATAAATGAAATATTCACATTTGAAAACCCAATTGGTTCCCGTAAATGGATGAGTGGGCTACTTGAGCCAGAAAATGACTTACCTTCCAAAGCCCAAAGGAAAGCATTTATGGTGTTTTTGATAGAAGCATGGCTGGTGGTTATGCAGAGGTGGAAGCAAAGACAACCTCCAATGGAGACTGACTGGCTCCAAAAGGTGTGGAGGGTATTGGTGATGATGTGGGTTACATATAGAATCCATGGGGAAGGTGCTCACTTTACACAGGATTAGGGGATTGTACTAACCTACCTTCAAAGTGACTTCAAGGAACAATGGTGCTCTCATAATATATGAATCTTAGAAATCATGTACGGGGGAGGGAGGAGGACCTGCGGAATTGGACACTAAGAAAAAAACAAATGAATGTCTGTGATTGTCACAGGAAGGGATGGTGAGGGGGGATACGAAATGTTGTTCATTTGTTGTATAAAATGCCAATAAACACACTTTAAAAATAAAGAAAACTCAAATCAGTTCATGCCATTTAAAATGAAAATATTCCTTTACGTATAAAGCTTGCAAGTATATAAACCTGGAAAGTTTCACAAAAAGAATTACATGGTGAAAGACCGAGGCCTTGCCTCCGATTACATGCTAATTGTAAAGACATTAAGGAAAAAGCACTAATCAACTGCATTTCAGTTGCCATTTTGTCTTAGGCTGGCAGCAGCAATGTATATCACGACACTTTCAAACTGTACCGTCACAAAGCACAACGCGTAACCCATGGCCCACCAAGGGCCCGGATAGTAAGGGCTACAGGCTTGCCCCCTAAAGGAAAACTCTCATAATCTGCGCTGGGGCCTGATTATGGTATATGTGTTGTTATGATGGTTTGGTGATGTCACTGACATTCTAGGTGGAGGTTTGGAGTGCTGGGTTCCATGGAAGTCAGTTGGACCTAAAGAGTTGGGCTGAATGGATGTCCCAGTGCTTTCTCTAATTTATAACTCGAGAATAAACCTACATGTAAACTTACCTTCTGGTGGTTCCTGTACTGTGAAGAAGGTGGCTTGGTTTATATCAAAAACCTAGAAAGAAAGACACTCATAACAGGGTTGAATAAAGTATTTTATTAAATGTAGGGTGTGATTTCTTTCTGTGTATGTATGTGTTTAAAATGGACTAGTCTATCCAGCCCACTATATGGCTCAATGGAATATTCAAGAAGAGAAAAGGAAGGAGAACAAAGGGACAGTACTCCCCTGCCCAAGAATGGGCTAGGGAGGGGAGAAAAGAATCTAAGGGGAGGGGAGAAAAAAAGAACGTAACTCCCAGGGGCTCTTCGGCCAGTGAGGACACAAAGACATTAAGCGCACTGGGGCAAATATGGGGAGCCCCCCTAAGGATCAAACTGTGGTGCTGAGTTGCTTGGCAGGGTGAGCCCGGCTGTCCACTGGACCATGGTGGGTATCGGCCTGTCCGGGACCAGACCGGACTGGCCCAGGAATATCAAAGGACCCAAAAAGGGTATGTGGGGCTGCCCTATCCAAAGATGGGCCTTGTGAGGGGGAGGACCAAACCAGGGAGTCTGTCCATGCTCCCTATTGAAAAGTCCTGCCGTGCATGTCAGGCGACCCAGGAGGTGAAGAGCTGAAGACCTCACCGAACCCTTGGGGGCTGAGCAGTGAATGTGAAGTCACCGGCTGCCATTGTGAGGCAGTCCGAGTGAAGCTCCAATGTAGAGGGGGCAGGCCAGGAAAAAAACAAAGGCACATAGGTGATAAATGGTAGCATCCCCGTTGCCATGGGGCACCGCCTGAACTCATAATGGCACCCGGGGTGGGGCAGTGAGTGCAGCAACATCCCCATGGCCGGGGGGCTCCACCTGAAGTAGAAATGATGATGTGAGTTTGCGGTTGTGACACGGGTGGCCCTCACACCAATGTGGCCTCAGAGAATATTTTAAATGTAGCCGCGGGGCACAATTGCGTCTGCGGGTGGGCCCCTGAGATTATGGGACCCACCCTCAAGATTAAAGAAACCTGCAGGGGCTGTGGGGATGAGAAGGTGGACCCCCACATGTGGGTACATTGGAAGGGGGCATTTTGGTTCTTTGCTTTCAGATAGTAGTAAACATGTCACTGAGTAAACTTTGGAAAGCATATGGAGCACTACAATAATATAAAATGATAGATAAGGCTGTCTGTCGAAAATGTGTGAGACACAGAGCCAAAAATTCAATTTTTCCTGAATATGTGTAGGATACTTTGGGGTTGTATACATGCACTTGCTAAAAGTACTCATATGCCACCCACCATCCCCACTGCTCCCCATGGCCTCCTCCCCCAACCCATTGCACCCCCAAAAATAGTTGAACGTTCCATGTCCAGTCCAGAAGCACTGCAAATAAAATTTCTTTTTGACATGTACGACTGCTCTGCAGGGGCGTGCTCAGAGGCGTATCCAGGGAGTGGCCTGGGGTGGTAAGTGCTACCCCTGGAATCTGATTGACCACCACATGTGCCACCACATTTTCCTAAACTATGATCATCATCTGTGTGTGCGCTCGTACTTCATTCTTCTCCCGCATACGTCAGTGCCCTACTTGGGCCACCCCAGTCAAACTTGTCTTGATATGCCACTGGGCCTGCCACGCCTCAGTAGGGCATTGGGGGAAGTTATATACCACTTTTGAGGATGTCAGGAGCCTTCGTTCCCTTGTAGAGTTGTGATTTCTACCCCTGGATATTCTTGAACTTCTCCGGGTGAACGTACGGAAAATGTTATTTTGTGAAAGCAGAAAACACATTTGGAAAATGGCCAGATGTATTCACCCCAGACTACTAATAGAGCAGCAGCATGCCCGTTGTGATGGCAGACAGCTGTGTACCACTACTCCCAGACTCCCTGTCCTGAAGTGCCCTTTGCATTAACAGGTGGCAACATGGAGAACCCTGAAGGTGTCCATAACTTACAAAGAGTTGTTAGGAGCCGTGTTCTTTACAGGAAAAGGTGCAAGGTTGAAGTGTTTCCAAGTCTGCTGAGTGGAGGACAGGACACAAGTGAAGTTTGAAAGTTTTAGGCCCCAGTACAGACAGAAACAGAAAATGTGCAAACATGTGGGCTCCAAGTTTGATTGCTGTATTTTACGCTATTCTGGGAGATGGGCCCCCAATATGTCAAAATGTAGAGGTCGGCTTTTGGTCAATAGGGCTCTTTTGATAGAATGCGTCATCCTATATGTGTATTGCTTATATAGGAAATGTGTGGAGTGTTACATCTTGCCCTTTGGTTTCTTCAAAACGCAGTTCTTTTTTGAGGTTGGTGTCAAGATGGATGGTCTTGCCTCATAAGGACAAGCCACCCTGATGATTAGCTGGATGGCTACATTCATTTGGGGTGCAAGAGTAGATAGCAACTTAATGTTTTCCAATTGGTGGGACCTGATCCCTCAGCTATGAGGCGGAGGGTGGGACTTGCCCCACCAGAACCAGCAAGGAGAGCGTGTTGCATCTATCGCTGATGGGAGAAGTAACCAGATTTTTGTTCCATGGACCGAAAGAAAAATAATACCACTTGCCCAACTCTCCCACGACTGGATGTCATGATGGAGTCGGGGAAGGGGGTATGTGGAGTATTTTTATCCACGCCACTTCACCACATTACACCCCTTTGCCAAGGGGGAAAGAAAACTGACAAAAATGGAGGCAATAACCCCTGTGCGCGCCAAATCTGAAAAATTGTGCAGGGTTGATAACCCACCAAAAGAGCTGCTCACCCTGTCACACACACAGGCAAAGTGGTGTAAAAGCAGGAATCACTGCTGTCATCTGTCATCTGTCACCTGAAACCAGGCCACAGGAGGGCCTAATCCGAAAATGCCCTTAAAAATTCTGTCACTTTCCCAGAGAATTATGGAAAGGAAAGTGTGCTGAAATCATGGATTCTCCAGGCAGTCAGAGGAATCCATGCATCACTGCCTGACAGCTGCCTAAGGAAATTGGCTGTCAAACCTAGTTTAAATGTATTTTATTTTTCCTGCAAAATCCACTATTTCAAGCAAGTTTGTGATTGGCTAATTCTTCTAAAATGTTAAAATCCTTTATAAACTGTGCTTATATTTTATATGGGAAATGAAAAGACTTTAATGTCAAAGAACCCCGTCTGGGGCCAATCCACTATTTAATTCTGGTCTGACAGCCTGGCCTGGGAAATCTGACATCTCCGCTCGACACTCCCTTGGGAAGTCTAATGCTGTTAAAGGAAGGCTAATGCTGTTAATGGTTCCCGCATAATGCCAGCAAGTACACAATGGGGCCGCATTAGACATTCGTCTGCTGGCTGACCAAAAAACAAAGGACAGGCTGAGATTGACCTTTGCAAGGAGGGGCAGGATGTGAAGGAGGTTTCTCAGTAAACCTCAAAGGACTGGACAGCTGCTGCCTGAAAAGGGGCGGTTACCCGGCAGGACTTTGATGTGAAATCCTTATTTTTGATTAAAGTTTAAAACTCTTTAACTGAGCAACCTACAGAGGGATAAATATGAAACTTGGTAGGCATTAAACTAATTTCAGCCTTGTGATTTGAAGACATTGAGGAAACTCGTACCATTTAAGGAACCAAAGTTATGAAAAATGTCTGATTGTAGCAAAACTATTAATGTTGCAAATTTACAATTGTATGTACATGATCCACTGATAAACGCCTAGAGATGTATCAAATTAGAAATTATTAATCCAAAGTGTTATGGGTAAAATTGATAAAAACCTATAGAATTACCAATACAACTCTCACAAAGATGGGAAGTGAGTGTAAATGTAGACAATTGAATATCAGTATATGTGTCCAATTTTATAAGGGTACATAATGGTAGAAATGTTCATTGGTGCAAAAGTATGGTTTGGGTAAAAATCCAGGTGGGAGTTCCTAAATCCTGCCATAAGGTGACAGTTCTGTTCAGGCTACCAAGCAAAACAAAGCACATGCCTATAGCTACTCACAACCATGGGGATGTGTTCTGAAGTTCTACCCATGCCATAAACTTAGTAATGGATAAATATAGGAGTTTCTCTACACATAGGCACACACTGCTTCCAGAAGACTGCTTCCAGAACCCACCCAGATGTCCGCTCAGCACCTCATTGCAGAAATCCTCATCTTGTAGCTGACTCCAGAATTCTTTGAAAGATCCAGATTTCTTTGCAGAATCCAGACTCTAGCATTGCAAAATTATTGCTGGCCTCACCCAATTGCAAACATCCCAAACTTGAATGGATTTAATTCTGGTTCAGCTTGGCTTGCGTCCATTAAGGCTTGCCCACTGAAAACGTGCATCCTGCTATCTACCATGTCCAGTAACCAGAAGGGGCCCTTCCAAATCCAGTCTAAGGTGCAGTCCAGATTGACCAGAACCGCCTTGCTGATCCAATCCTGCGAGAGGTTCCGTGCTGCCGGTAGACCTGATCCAATTCATTGACCAGAGCTGACGGTCCAATTTAATAACTTCTTCTGTAAGTATTAACAGGAAGAACAGTGACCTATAGTATATCTGCATTGTATCATCCCTATCTCAACCCATCCCATATTTAATTCAGAACTCCAGTATTGTTAGAATCCTTCTTGCGCTGATTGTCTCATCTGTGTTCCAAAACCATAACTCCCTAGTGATTCTGGATAACTAAAGCAAATCCCAGGAAGATTAGAGTATCCACAACAGGACGGGTTACGCTGATCACGTGACTTTAAGATCCATATGTGGCATTCTCTTTTTCATAGTCATAATATAGTGTAATCAAACACATTTATCATTTTCAAAAGCGCATTTCTGTTCTGTTCAACTAAGAACCGCACCGGAAAAGTGTATTTGATCCGTTTTTCTTCAATATCGCATAGTAAAAGTTTGCGCAAATTTGCAAAATTCACAAGTTTACATGTGTCATTTCCCCATTTTAAAGAGTTTTTTCCATCCCATCCTGATCTGAAGTGTTTATTGTTGTTTATATTATAGCTCATGTACGTTAGGACCTGATTAGTGTTGCTTTCTTTAGAACTTCTATACATTTAAGTATTTTTGCACCCTTTTGCAGTATTTCACAAAGCCATTTTCACCTGTCATTTTCAAAGTGTCATTTGCCAAAATAAGGTTTTCACTCTTGTTTGGAAGGGAGGATTGCCTATAAAGTTTAGACCATGTCTTTTACTCCTGAATACCTGCTGATTACTCACATTGGTGTAGGATTGCTCCTTTGTATTTAAACACAGTTTTGCAGGGGGAAATAGTAACCTAATCACTATATGTGCACAAAACAAAACTGTTCTCTTTCCTGTGCTTCGATTCTGCATTAGTATAAGTGAATTCAATTGCTTTGCTTATTATTGAATTGTATTGTCACCCTTCGGGTGATTGCTGCCCCATATATATATAACGTGAACAAGCGGTCTGTTACCGCGAAACGTGTCGTATTTCGTGTTTGTTTCTCCTGTCCTGGACATTTGATGAATTAAAGTATTGATTTTTGGCTGACATTACCTGGTTTCCTGTCTCAGTGTTTTGCTGTGACTATTGCAAGCAAGACTGTTTCCCGGAGTGCCTTCCGCCTTTCCTGGACCTAGGTTCAGGGTTTTCAACATATATATATATATGTTATATATATATATATATATAGTAAACCTATGTGTGATTTGAATATTCAAATAAATAAATAAATATTTACCTTTACAAACTAGCCTGATTCCTGATTCAGTGTGACCTGGGGGGTATTTTGAGAAGGGTGTGATATGAGTGGTATATCATTCAGAATATTGAACTTATAGACACAAATAAATAAGGGTTTCATTGCGCACTACATTGCTAGGCGAGACCTGGGTGTGTGCCTGATTGAAGTCCCTTACAACACAGTACATCCTTCATGGCAGAGAGAAAAACACATACTTAGTCAACAACATCATGCACACATAAAAATAAATAATTAATTTTAGAAATGGACATATCAGTCCCAAAAAGAACCTGTAATTCAAAAATCAAATCAATTCCAAGATGGCTACCAAGAGTGAGGGAGAGTTAAAGATTGAGCTCTGTCTTGGGGCCGCTATGTGAGAGACGCCTGAGAAGCCAATATATTTAAAAAATAGGGGAGTCATCTCCTGTAGTAAAAGGAAGTATTTCCTTCCTCTAAATCTACTAAAATCTCTGTGACCTGAAAGGTGAAGACCAGAGTGACGACAGCGAGCGGAGCGCCATACAGTGAAGTACTGGTGCGGCAGTATCGCAGCTGGCTGCGGGCCTCCTCCCCTCTGGGGTGCAGGTGAGGTGGCGCTGGAGAATGTGGTTGCCTGATAGGAGAGGAATCACACAGTGTGTCCCACAGAGGACCCGCGGTGCAGGCCACATTAGCCAAGTGTGTTCTGGCCTCGGATCTGCAAACAACACAGGCCTGATGGTACACCACAGGTGAGGGTCAGCAGTGCCAGAGTGTCTCAGGATGAAACACTTGTGTATAGGTGCTCTACAAATGCCATATCATATCATATCAGGGTAGCTCTGTTCATGCTGACAGGGGGTGCAGTGTGCATCAGGAGCAGATAATGGGCCAGAGAGCTGGGAGGCTCCTGCCTGGGTCCGGAGACAGGCGCTGCCTCCCACCCCCCTCCACAATATCTCCAGTAGGTGGCTTGGGGTGTAGTGGATGGACAAAGGCATCAGTCCAGATATTTTAACTCAATAGGTAATAGCCAGAGGAATGGAACGGTACACTGCTGGAACCAGGGCCTGCAGTGAGCAGCAATACCAGTGTGTATGGAATAGGAGAGGAGAGCCTGCTGCTTGTGCCACATAGGAAGTGGGGTCCATAGGACAGATTCAAAGTACCCAGATGTCCAGGACTAAGGCAAAGGAGACCTCGGCCCACCCGAAGAAGCACCCCCAACCATCTGAAGGACAAATAGAGCGCTGTTGGAAGCAAAAGGCTGAGAGTGGTGTGCAACCCAAAGGGAAATGTCGACAGGGGGCTGAACTCCCATCGGAAGAGCAGATGGCACTCAGTAAAGATGATCTTGTCAGATGTCTGAAGGACCTTGAGGGTAGGATGATTGTGATGCTGGAAATGCATCAGAGGGACAGGGCTCCGTATCCTAGTCCTTTACTGCCTTTTTATCATGTGTTCTGTTGTGTTTTCTGCGCAGGAGTTCATGTGGGACTCCTGGCGGTGCAGCTCTCTCTTTTGGTTTTGGTGAACAGACCCAGGGGATACCTTTATGGCACCCATGGGTAGGGGTACAACCCTGTGCCCCTAGTGTTATGTTTTTGGGCACATGTGTGTGGCCCACAGAGCAGGGTACGGGCTGGTGGCAGCTCCGTGCTGAACTGACTGATGCCCTGTGCGTTCTCCATTTTGGGATGCCCAGGCCCTGTCATTGGAATCGGTAGATTCCTGATGGAGACAAGATGGCCCCTGTGGCCTCTTGCCTTCCATCGCCTGTTACCTTGATCTTCCCGAAGTCCCGGAAAGCTCTGGATCTGTCCCTTCCCCCTGACTGGCTGTTGGGTGGAAGTTCCATATATGGTAGTGTGGGGAAGTGCTGACCAGACTGGCTGGAGCCTTCCCAACGATCGTATGTTGTGGGTATGCCTGTGGGTGGGACCTGGGTGAATGGAGTGTTTGACAAATACGCATTCTGTGTTGTGGGTGTCTAGTATCTGGTGTTTGACACAATGACTGAGACAGCCCTGCCCGAAACCGGTATGAATGCAGTGTGGAGTTTTGAATGGCTGGGTACTTGTCCCAATAAACATAACTTGTTGTGAGTGTCTGGAGAGAAGTGAATGGCCTGAATGCACTGTGTGTCTGATTGGCTGCCTGCCTGCATGAATGCCCTTCGCCGTGATTGGATGCTTGAGTATGACCCAGCGGAATGAATGGGAGATCAACAGCATAACTGGGGACCTCTCACTGCTAGGAATCGTGTTCAGAAGCTAAAGTCCACTACGACGAGTAACTGGAGTGAAACTGAAGCTTGACCTTGAAGCCCTGCTGGATGAGAAGAATTGATGTTGCTCTCCTTCACAATCTGAAAGCTGCTGTGTCTCCAAGGACTGATGCAGAGAGGACCTGGTAAGGTGCCCTCTTCAGGAGCTACGAGGGACCATCGTGCACCAGCTGATCTTTGCCAAAGCTCCCTGGTAGACAGACCTTCGACAGGCTGCTGACCTGAGAGGGGGACTGCTGTGGAATCACAAGGAGAAGCGCCCGGACTGTTGTCTGCCACTGTCGACGACCACCGTCGCCGACTGGAGCCAAACGTGCTCCCGTTTGCCTAAGAACTTTCGAATCCAAGGACGCTCTCATCCGCATCGTCGCCGCTGTATCCCGCTGGAGAAGGCCTGACCGTCGACAAGCCGAGGAGCGTCCACCGGTGGGTTTCCCGCCACCCAAAGACCACAGAGACGCCGACGACTCGACGCCCTTGCTAGGCCACAGTTCTTCAAACTCTTTGCGGTCCAGAACTATCGGCACCGAGGTGCCCCGCACGCCTCTTCCTTGCACGACGTGTTTACGCTTCCCCGTCAATGAGCACTGCTAGGAATGAAGCTGCCACTTCACTGTCGTAGCTCACCCTGTTCTCCTTTGGACGTTTGACGACCCGTGACTCCTGCCTTAAAGGGAGGACACACAAGAAGGGCCGTTGATTCCCCGAAGAGGAACGCTTCAATGCCAGGTACTTTGGGGTTGCAGAACTATTGCGAAGTCTCTTATGAACAATATATGGACTGGGCTTGTATCTTTATTCTACAGGTTTCCCAGGTAGGGGGATCTCCACACAGAATTGTGTTTAACGGGAGTGATCATTACTTCTGCCAATTGTTCGTATCAACTGCTTTCCTCTTACCTCTATTGTTGGTTTCCTTTACAAACTGATTTGTGTGCCTTTTTACCGTACAGTTAATGCACTTTAAAGAGATCTGATAGTAATTGTGGTACCATGTACAACTGTATATATTTGCCATTGTAGATAACCGAGTGCAAAGTGTGTTATCGTGATATTGTATATAACCTTGAATATTAATTATAAAAAGACTGTGTTTTAACTGATACAGTGTGCGGACATTCCTTTGTGGGAGCTTGGGGACTACACTGTACTTAATAACCAGCCCCCAACACCTCCAGAGAAGCTAGGCCTTGATTGCTCGTCCATTGCTACCTTATTTAGAATCTTGGCAGGGGTCCTCTGTGCCTCTCCTCTACCAAATAGAGAGCGGAAGTACAGACACCCCCCTCCGGTCCTTCACAATGACCACCCCCTTTCAGGATCAATTCACATCACTGAAAGAAGAAATTAAATACTCATTAAAAGAGGTTAAGGAGGATTTGAAGGGCCTTGGATATTGTGTGGATATTACTGATCAAGCCCTAACAGCAATTGTGGACGATGTCAAACCGAGTAGCAAGCTGCAGGAGCAGATAGCAAGGACACTGTAGAACCTGGAACTGCAGATTGAAGACTTGGAGAACAGATCGTGATGATCTAATATCCGTATCAAAGGTCTGAGCGAGAGTGTGGAGTATCGGGACCTACGTGATACTGTCCAACAGTGTTTTGGTGGTGTGTTGGTGGGCTTCTGCTAGATGCAGCTCTGAAAGATGTGTAGATTGACAGAATCCACAGGGTAGGACTGAAAAGGATGGATCCTGGGGCTCACCCATGAGATGTCCTAGTGACCATAACTTCATATGGACTGAATGAAAGTATACTGCAAGTAGCAAGGAATGAAGGCAGCATTGCGATCAATGGCTCGGACATTCAACTATACCAAGACTTGGCATTGACCACCTTGCAGAAATGTAGAGCTATGGGTCCTGTGGTGAGGGCGCTGATACAAAGGCAGATTAAATATAAATGGATCTTTCCCTTTGGTTTTCTTTTCACCTTGGATGGAAGACAGCATTTCATAATGTCTTGTGAGGAAGGGAATGTGTTATTACATCGGAAGGAAGAAGACAATGTTGTATCATGAACGTCCCGGCACCTCCCTCCATGCGACAGGCAACCATGGGAATGAATTAAAAACATGAGGAAGCCCGTGACGGTGGGAGGCAACCTGAAGGGCCCCTGGGTGCGGATAAGGACACACCCCGGTAACATTGGGAGGGAGAATATAATGGCTGGAATGCTTTGGCTTCAGGTGTGATAGGGACCATGTTGGGGATATGATTGAAAAGGAGAATAGAGGAACTGGGAAACCATACCATGGTCTGAGGGAGAGATTTATCAAGAAGACGGGCGTCATAGTTGAAAATCTCACAAGAGGTCCAGGGGGGAATTCGGGTAGGGGTTGAGATGCAATGTGGTTACCTTCTAAACCGTATTCAAGGTTCTGACGCATAATGTCAGATGGGGCAACACTCCTGATAAACCACTGAAGATAGATGCACATATTGCAAGACGTCCGGGATAGTTATTGCATTCAAGGACTAAATGAACATCCAAATCTCATACACCCGGGTTGACCAGCAGGGAAGATACCTATTTGTTTGAGGGATTATCAACGTACGATACAACACATTAGCCACTTTACATACACTGTGGGATGTTTTTACCCATGCATCCAAGCCCTACAATAAAACTGTGCAGTACTGGCATGGAAAACATCATGATGGCCAGAACTCCCCAGAGAGTGCACAGGGAAAACATGAAGAATAGGCTGCCACCCATTTTTGCCTATGTTGTGAGCACAGGAGGGCACTGCCTAAAACCACCAGTGGGCTACACACACAGTAGCATGAAACCATTGGGAATGGCAATGCTGATTGCCAAAAAAGCAACTCAGAACTGTGGGGAATTCATTTTCTTAATCCCAAAAACGATTGCATTACCAGTACTCACCACTATCAGAAAGCCGGCGTTTTAAAACCACCAGACTTTTGTGTAAAACTGAACAAATGAAACAAAACCACACCAAGGAAAGACTTGCTAAGAGGTGGATACAATGTAAAACTATATTCTGAAATGACTTGAAGGAAGTAATTATTTAATGTATATGTAAAAATTGTCAGTTTGATTTGAATGTAGAAAACTGGGAACAAAAAGTGACATTTAGCTGAAACCTGGCTTAATGAAACTGGATTCTGCCTGACAACTACCCCCGACAGGAGTTGAAACCTGCTCAGCCACTCCCCTTGCCAAAAGGAGTTGTCACCTCTCTGATTAGATTAGGGGTGGAGCAGCTGGGGACTACAGGGAGTTGAACAAAGGCCTGTCCTGGACTCAGGCAAATGTTATATTGGGGGGCCGTAAAGTGGCTTCCTCTTAGGGGAAACTGGGAGGGGCAGTGCCTCTGCTAGCAGCTGAGCTTGGGGGAAGTGGATAAACCAGTTATTCCACCCTGTGATGTGGGAAGCCACACCCCTTTTTGACCAGGGCATAATTTTAAAAAGATAGATAACTCATAGTGCGGACTTGTCAGAATTATATAAGTAATATCATTATTTTTGTGATTTTTCTGTGAACATTTTGAGAGGCGTTAGGACCCTGTGGTGTATTCTGGGGGGTTGCTAGCGGAAAATAGGGTCTCACTCCAAATGTCTGCATGTTAAAAATCTGACACTTCATCAATTAATGTCCATACTCCTTGCGCACATGTGTGTAATTTTGGGTAAATGTCCGATATTGCAAAACCAGTTAAAAAGCGCAAAATGTTGTCATTTTTGAATGCAAGCCGCCAGGAAGATCAGAGGCGGACAAGCATGGACCATAAGGAATATATAATGTGCACATGTAATTTCAACAAATTGTATATCTGGGAAGGATGTATTTGAATCAAATATAGATTAGTGGGCAAACTGACCAGGGGAGGATCCTCTGACCCATAAACAGACTTCATCATGCTGACAATCCATTTCCTTCCCCCAATCATGGGAGAGGGGAGAATTGGGCCAATGACAAGTAGAGAGGGGCAGGCTTAGCTAGGCCCAGGCACACACCCATTTTCAAAACACATAAAAAGAGACTGCTGGGACAGGTAGAGACATTCAATTCCATTTGCTGCGGAGCATGCTGACCGACGACTTCACATCCAGAGATCCAGACTTCAAATCCATCAATCTCTAAAGACCAGAACTTTACTTCAGAACTTAAAGCAAGGGCCTAAACCCACAAACTGAGAACTCTTCTCAGCAGGCCTCAGCAACCTTAAAATCATTTGCGAACTATTCCACAGCCGGGCGAGCTGTTTGAATTCTTTTTCCAAGAACAATTGCCAGAGACCGGACCAGAGATCCAGAGTGACCCAGACCGCTGTGAGCAGAACCAGAGAGCTGACCCAGATCACTCTGAAGTGCCGAGACCAGAACCGGAGTCCAGTCCAAAACCTGACCAGATCCGTGGCGAGGCCTATTTCAAATTTATATTGTGAGTACCTAGCAGAACTGTGCAGAACCAATCTCTTAGTTAAAATAATCTAATCCAAACTATTTTAACCTAAATAGAACAGCCTCCTAGAAATCGTGTCATCTGTCATTTGTAAAGCTGCACAACTGTCACCTGTCAATTCTGAAGCTGCAAGCTGTCACCTGTCATTTTGAGTTTACTGTAAATCCGAAAAACTACCTTTATTTAATCGTCCGTATCTCTGGAAATTTAACTTTCATCTGAAAGCTTAGAATCCAGGCTTTCCAACGAGCCTAGAACCGACTTCCTACTCCTTATACTTTTTCCCCAATCACGATTCACGCACTCGCGAAATTTACCGCGATTTGCGATTTTGGCTCAATTTCTCCACTTGTCAAAATAGCAGCTCCATTCTTTCTTTTGTTAAAATCCGTTTGCAACTTGGTAATAACTCATAGAGCATTGCTAAAGTGAGCCTGAACTAATACCAACACGCATCGCCCACTCACCCTGAATCTCTAGAGGGAATTAAAATCAGTTGGCACATTTTCCCATCCATTGCCATCACATTTAAAAGCATTTTGGGCCTGTGTTTCAAACTCCTACCTGTTTCCTCTAAGCTTGCTGGGGGGGGGACTGAATTTCGTATTGTATTTGATTGCATTCCTGAGAACTGTGTGCCCCTCTTTCTATCTCCTGCCATTTCTTACATTGCATAGGGGAGGGGGGTGAACTGCCAGCGAAAAAGTGATTATCTTATCTTTTGCTAAAATCATATCAAGTATTCCTGTACTGCATTTTATTCCTCAGTACCAGAGGCCTTAACCAGATACACATATCCTTGAAATCATAAAAGTATTTTTGCTACTTTATCCATCCTATACTAACTCCTCATTGATTGTAAAGAAGTGTGCTAGTGCCAGATTACCCATTGTTGATCAACATCATATGTCTCAGTGTACTATCAGATATTAATTTATTATAAAAGTGTGATATATATATATATATATATATATTGTTTAATTTTTCAAATAAACCTTTTAATTTACTAAACAAACCTACTTCTTGTCTCAGTGGGGTCAGGGGGATTCTAAGAGGGAGTGTTATACAAGGGTGGTCATCCAGAGTACTGAACTAGACATAAAAATACATTAATAAGGGTTTTCCTCAGCATCCCAGACTGGGCATTGACTTGGCTGTAGTGTTGATTGAATATCGCTTACAAAAGTGGGGGCTCGAGCCGGGATATTCTGGGTTAGATTTACCATTTGTGCAGATTAATACAGTGTGCCAACTGACCAGATACACATATCCGATTAGATCACCACGCTGTTTTACACTGTGAAAGCACCCTTCAAAGGAACGCTCTAAGGAAACGGTCTGTTTTGCAAAATAAAATACAAACTTCTGTAAGTCAGGAAGGAACTCAAATTCCAGAATGACGACCTTGGTAGATATGAAAATAGCCAGAGAGCACTTCTTACATAAGCTATTTGTGAGAGGTGAGTGGACTCATCAGGATTAAACGGTCTGGTTGCAGGCAATCGCGCAACAGGTCACTGAAACAGGGTCAGATATATGGGGAGATCAGAGTCCCCTACATGTGGCCCTGAGTGAACTATATATGGCCCCTAAAGCCAAAGATGAACATAATAAGATTGCCAGGATAGCGGCATATTTGTATCTATATATGGGAGCCATGCAGGACAAATGTGCTGAAGGCCAAGATCTGGCAAATAGGCAACAGATGGCGTTAGAGAGGCCCAATCTGATCTGGACTCTTCTGAGCAGAGGCTGCTCAGGAGCCAGGAGTCAGAAAAGGACAGCAGACAGTACATCACTAAAATAAAGGAGGATATGGATGTGCTGCAACAGAAAAAGGCGGACCAGGATACCAGATTTCTGGCCTTGCAGAAAGAGTACGAAGAAGGTTTGGACTCCCTACTGCAGAGCCAGAAAAAACTGGAGCAACAATTAGATTTCAATAGGGCATGTGCCGAGCAGGTAATCACCCTGCAAAGCCACCTAGATAGGGAGAAGGCAGAGAGCAATAAACTGATTTTGAAAGACCTGGAAACCCAGGCAGAGTTTGACCAGGAGCGCCAGAAAGCTGGTGCCTTCCAAAGGCAAAGGGACGACCTGGCGGCACAGATGCAGGCTCTTAGTCAGGAAAGGGATACCTTAGGCCAGGAAGTCTGCCACTTAAAAAGGAAAATGGAAGAAAATCACCTGGCCCTCCAGGGAGCAGGGGCTGATAGAGACGAGGTGCGCTGGGAAAGGGAAACGCCTGAGCATAACCTCAGGAGCCCTGGTACCAGAGGCCTTAATCTCTCCCAGTCCCTGGACTCTGCCACCTCCATGTTCCCTCGCGCACATGAGCCCAGGGCCACGGAGATGGCAGATTACTATCCAGCTAGAAGTATGGGGCTCATAGGCCAGTACCTCCCAGGAATGGATGGGCGGGCATCCGGGTATGGGCACCCAAGCACAGTGCAATTTAGTGGGGAACCCCAGGAGAGTAGGCCCATTAAGGGCATCCTGAAAACCTCTGCCCAGTTAGGTCAGTGGGGGGGTACCCATCAAATCCTGGCAGCAAGGAGGGATCTGAAGACTCCTCTGAGCATTACAGGACACAGGAGACCAGGTCCCCACATTCTGCCAGCCATTCCCAGGCTCGCAGAATCCGGGAAAACCTGGAAGATCAGACGGGCACCTCTGGGAGCAGCGCTTCTGAGTCGGAGGATGAATGGACCAGGGTTACCCGAACCAAAAAGGCCAATAAGGCAAAAAGGGCCTTGCTTAAGGACCCAGTGAAACAAATAAAGGCAATAAGGAGTGTCATCATGCCTTATCATAAGAACGCCAAGTATTCTGTTTGGGAACACTTGGAGCTCTATGAGCAAATGATGGAGACTTTCCATTTAAAGGACAGCCAAAGCTGTATTCAGTATGTAAAGTGGACCTTCTCACCAGAATACTCCAGTTTCTTTGCGGGGCTTGTGGATCAAAACCATTCAAGGTGGTCCACGTACAGGGCGGCCATCTTGAAACATTTTTCTGTGCACAGAAATCCTCAAGAGGCTCGCAAGGCAGCCTACAATTTGCAATGTGGGGAGGATCAGGCCCCACAAGAGTTTGTGCAAGAATTAAAGTGTGCTTTTGCGCAGACCACCAGAAGGGTACGCACGGATAGCAGATAATTTATCAATACGTTTTTCCATGCCTTACCCAAATACATAATGACCCAGCTCGTGAGAGATTTTCATGAGAATAGATCTTTAGACTGGGACATTGAACAGGCTACCCGGATCTATGAGGTGCAGAAGCCCATCGAAAATAAAAATAATGCGCCGAAAACCCCCAAAACCAACAGCACCCCTGCTTCTGCCAAGGTGGCAGAGGTAAAGGTTGCCCCCGTTTTAGATTTGGAGATGGGGGGGCCTAAAAACCTGCCCGCACCAAATAATTCACAGCCCAGAAGGCCCTCGGGCCAGTCAAAGACAGGGAGTCGAGGAGGTAGTCCCACAAATGGGTCCCCCGTTCCCCTGACTATGTAAGTCCCAGCTACAAGGGAAACTGACCAATCCTGGGTTATGTGTGGACTCCTCCAGCCCAAGGGGGGGGATCCAGCCAAGCACCTGACCCGGGGAACTTCCCTCCTAACTTCCCCCAGGAGGGCAGAAATTCACCAAATCCTGGGCAGAACTTTTTCCCCAGGTATCCACCCAATTTCCAACCCCAAAACCATCCATCCTTCTTTCCCCAATTCCCTGAGCCCAGACAACCTAATCCAGGAGAGGGGAGGCCAAGGGTGGAGGGGTACCAAAATCTTCCCAACCAGGGGTACTACCAGAGAAGGGATAGCTACCCTTCCCGGGATCAGCCCAGGGGAGAAAATAAAGCCCCGTATCAGCCTGAGCGGGTTTCACAACTTGAGCGCCAGGTCCAAAATATGGCACGAGATCTGGGTCACATAATGAGGGCTCAACAGAACCCTCAGATGAGCATGCCACCACAGAATGCCCCAAATTCTGGACCTGGTGCTCCAGAACAATGATGGGGGCAGCACCCCGATAACACACCGGTTCCCAGGGAGGAGGCACAAGGGGAAGGGGGGTGTAAAGCCTTGGAGGAAGCTTCCTTCCCAACTTGTAAACAGCCCCTGGAAAACCAGGAACCGGAAACAAAATCTCCTGCCCCTGAAAGCCTGCCTCCCAAGGAGCAGGGGGTGGGGGGGTAGGAGAAACAAAGGACCCAAACAGACCCACTTTGTGGAGGAGGTACAGGTCCTCCAATTTGAGGGAGAGGGATCCTCAGAAGATCCTGAGAAAAGGGTCTTCTCCTTCAGAGAAGGGGGAACTCCTCCCAAGGAAAAATGGGTCCCAAGGGATTCCAATCCAGACTGGGGAGATGTGGAGACTGAGCTACCGCCGCCCATCATCTCATCCCAGAACCGACAATACCAAAATCCCAAGGGTCAAACCCATCCTGATGACTGCCTCCGAAAAGGGCGCGGCGGCCCAGAACCGGAACCAGAACCAGGGGAACCCACAATGGCTCTGATCTCCAGTTGCCAACTTTTTCTTTCAGATTCCCAAGGCTCTCCACAGAATTCTGCCCAAATCTCTTCGCTGGCAATGTCCAAAACCAGAAAGTTAGCCCACCAGTTGGCCAAAAATGTGCATTATCTGTGCCCCCTTGAGGAGAAAAGGGAAGATATTATGCCCCGGTACAAGTACAGGGGCAGGGTACAATTTTGGCATTGGTGGACACTGGATCCCAAGCTACCCTTCTGTCCAAAAGGGCCTTTGAGGAACTAAATGCAGGAAGGGGGGAGAATTACCGTATTCCTCTCACCTCTCTTCCTGGACAACTGCAGAACTTTGACGGGAAGGAAATTCCTGTCCAGGGGACTGCAGATTTGGACATCAAAATAGGGCGACACAACGTGAAACACCCGGTCATAGTAGTGACTCCAGACGGCACCCCTTGTTTACTAGGGAACGACCTCCTGAGAAGGTTGTCACCCCTAATAGATTGTGTAAACAAGGTCCTCTGGACCCAGACTAGCCGACCAATAAAATTAAAACAGAGTGTCAACCATGTTAGTTTAAATGGCACCTGCCACATGGTTGAACAAAAATCTGAGCAAGTAGAATTTCACTTCCAGAACAACCAAATTCCAGACGTGACAGTAATAGCAGTAGGACAACAGACTGGTGATGGGGGGTCCTCTCTATTTCTGAAAGTCAACCTTCCTTCCAGTTTAAGGTGGTATTCCACACTGGAAGGAAACACTCTGAAATTCTTTACTAATCCACAATCAGAAACTTCCACTCCTATAGTCCAGAAAGATGTGAAATCAGCTCAGAGCCTGGCTGGTATTCAGCAAATTGGAGAGCGGTTGTTCATCCCTGTTCAGTTAAATGATGGGAAGGACTCTGTTCTCGCTCGAGTGTGTGTGAACAACGGTAAGAGCTTCATCAGCGAAGCCATGTTCCTCCAACTCCCAAAAGATCCAGCCATTCCCACATTCAAACTGATAGACAAATGGGAAATGGACCTGGAAGCACCTAATTCCAAACATCTCCTGCCAAGCAGGTGTATGCTCAAAATCTCCATTGGCAACAAGAGCATAGTCCAGAATTGTTGGGTCGTGCGAGACGTCACTGCCGCCTTTTAATTAGGCAGTGACATTGTCAATCGCTATGTCATTAGTTTGGACCTAATAAACTTCAAAGCTTGGTCCCGATTAGCGGATAATCCCATGGGCCTTGATGATTCAGAAAAAGCATTTAGGTCAGCTCAATTGCTACCTTATGCAGTTGAAATTCAGATTAAAGAGGAAGTCACCATCCCAGAAAGGATCCGACAATTCTCCCTGGGAGTGAAAGCTAAAAGAGGACAAAAATTGAAAAACCCTGATGCTTATATTCATCTAAATGCTTCTCTCCAACAGCAAGGGTTGGGGGTAAACCCAACACCATTAGTCAACATAGAACATGACACCATTCCAATAGAGGTGGATAACAGCGACCTAAAGAGTATTACTCTAGCCGCAGGCACCATTATTGGAATGGCGGTTGAAGACCGACATTTCTCCATTGATTTAGGAAATGAACTGTTAGGACCAATCCCCAAGGACTGTTTTGACAGTGACAGTGATGACGACACAACACCAGACAGGATTTTCACCCGGCATGGGGGGAACTTCCTGGTGTACAC
This sequence comes from Ambystoma mexicanum, assembly GCF_040938575.1. Taxonomy (NCBI): domain Eukaryota; kingdom Metazoa; phylum Chordata; class Amphibia; order Caudata; family Ambystomatidae; genus Ambystoma; species Ambystoma mexicanum. Next base: position 925,615,467 of record NC_090923.1, read on the forward strand.
TTCTTGCCCTTATGGTAAGGAAGATGTGACTTGTGACTTCAGGAGGGATGAGGTGATTTTCCAGGTCCATGAGGACTGCCTTTCCCACCTGAAGCCCCCAGTCCAAATCAGCACTCTGACCAGGGACTTCTCCACCCAGCTGGAGGAGGCCGCTGAGATAGCCAAACCAGAAGTCTTTCCAGGCTTCAGGCAGATGGTGGAAGAGAGAGTCAACCTAGCTGATGCCTGTGTGACTCTGGAACAGAAGCAAAAGTTGAAACAAGTTTTCTTGGATTTCCAAGATCTCTTTGCGGTAGACTCATATGACTGTGGTCACACCGACATCCACACAACAACAATTCCCACGGACCCTGGAATGACTCCTGTGTTTGTGAAGCAATATCGTTTGCCTCTCGCATCCATGGAGTCCCTTACTGAAATAATTAAGAACCTTGAGTCCCGGGGAATAATATGTCCAGTACACAGCACCTTCAATAATCCGGTGCTGGGAATATTGAGGCCAAACAGCCAGTGGAGACTCTGCGCCGACCTTAGGGTGCTCAACAAACGGGTCCATACTTCCCGATGGCCTCTGCCCTACATTGACCAAGGGCTGGCCCAGATTCAGGGGTCACAGGTATTCACAGCAATAGACCTGACCAATGGATACTGGACCGTGCCTGTCAGTAGGGAGGACCAATACAAACTGGCTTTTACCTTTGGGGGCCAGCAGTACACATGGACCCGGACTCCCTTCGGATACCTCAACTCCGGCAATTAATTCAACATTTTCCTACATAAGGCCATGCCCGACCTGGGTGCGAGGGGTAACCTGGCTTATGTAGATGATGTCCTCATCAAAAGTTCATCTGTGGAGGAACACATAGCGGAGATCCGTTATGTTCTGACACAGTTGAGGGCCGCCGGAGCAAAACTTTCCTTTCAGAAAGCACAGTGTTGTAGAACCCGTGTTAATTTCTTGGGGCATGAGATTACTCCTCAGGGTCTCTGTCCCCAAGAAAAGAAAGTGGAAGCACTCCAGAAACTGAAAGACCCCACAACTCTGCGGGAACTAAGGAGCCTCCTTGGACTGACTAATTACAGCAGAAAGTTCATTGAAGGCTACGCAGAGATCACTAGACCCCTGATTCTTCTCTTGAAGGGGGGGTCAAGTGGGAATGGGGTCCAGAACAATCCGAGGCGGTAAGACAACTCAAAAGAAGCCTCTCACAAGCGCCTTGCCTAGTTTACCCTGTCAGAAACAAGGAGTTGTTCCTGGAGACGGGGTTCTCTAATAGGTGCTTGACGGCAGTATTATACCAAAAGCATGACAAGGTCAATAAAGTAATCTTCTATGCGAGCAAAACTTTATCCTCTGTGGAGGAAAAATTCAATGATTGTGAGAAGGCACTCCTGGCAACGGTGTGGGCATTGAAGAATTACCGCCCGTTTATCCAGGGGAACACATCATAGTGGAGACTCCACACCAGCCTCTGCAATATCTCCAAAGTGACAGAATCCGGGCCGGAAATGTGAGTAATTCCCGAATTACTTCCTGGATTCTGTCAATGCAAGGCTTTCCTGTGGAGGTCAGATATGGCCAAAACAAGAAGAGTCCCCTCGCGCAAGGTCTGGCTGACTTGCATGATTGTGCCAGAGAAAACTGTCGAGGACGAAAGTCTAAAAATCAAGGACAACATGGAGGCATACCTTAATTCCCCACACAAAGTCTTTGAAGAAGACAAGTGTGAGGGAATGCCCACTGTCTATGTGGATGGATGCTCTTACCATGTTGACAACGACGGGGAGAAAGAACTGGTGGCTGGCGTAGGGAATGCATGGGTGAAGGAGTTCCCAGAACCCTCCGCTGGATACAAAATTGGTCCCCGAAGTAGTCAGGTGGCAGAATTGATGGCTGTGCATCAGGCCATCCTCACTGCTGTCCAGCATCAACTCCACGAACTGGTCATAATCACAGATTCGGATTATGTACGGAACGGGTTCGTGGAGCACCTGGTCAACTGGAAAACCAGAGGCATGTTATGCGCTAATAACAAACCCCTGAAACATGGGAAGTTAATCCAAAACATTGATGATCTGGTCACCTCGAATGGGATGACCATCTACTGGAAGAAGCTCAAGGGTCATTCCAAAGTAGAGGGACCAGACAAAACTGGAAATGACTTAGCTGATCAGCTGGCCAAAACCGGTGCCATCCAAGGGGATCTAATCGAAATAGAGTCCCTGTTGGAGGAAATCCAGGTCACCGCTATCACTAGGTCCCAGACAAATGCTCACAATGATCTTTTAACTGCACAATGGAGTAAGGAGACCCCTGATGCTGATTTAATTACAGCTCAAAAGGGGGATCCAATTATTGGTAAGTTTTACCAACACCCTGAGGACCCTGAGAACTTTCCCCTGACGGATACCGATTACATTGGGAAAGAGGACCTAAGAGTGTTGATGAAATGTCCAAAAATGTTCCGAATCCAAAACGGTTTGTTGGTAAGGAAATCCCAAGCTGGCCATGATCAGTGGGTGGTTCCTACCTCATTCCGAAGCCTGATGTTAAGTAACGCCCATGATGCGGCCACCGCCGGTCATAGGGGGTTTCACACAACACTGGAAATCTTAAGAGAGGTTGCATACTGGCCACACATGGGGCAGGACCTCGACCAATACTTGAAGGGGTGTCTTGTGTGTGCACAATTTCAGCCATCATCCCTCACACACCGTGCGCCTCTCCAAAAGAGGGGGATGACACTGCCATGGTCAGATTTGCAAATCGACTTTGTAGGCCCTGTGATTTGCTCGTCTAGAGGAAACAAGTACATGTTGACCGTTACATGCTTGTTTACCAAGTGGGTGGAATGTCTCCCAGCCCCAAACTGCAAGGCAGAAACAGCAGCTGCCCTGATGATTAACCACATCTTTTCCCGTTTTGGTCTACCTCAAAGGATTGAGTCAGACAGGGGTAGCCACTTCACCAGTGAAGTAATGACAAAGATGTGGGAGATACTGGGGGTCAAAAGAAAGCTACATATTGCTTACCGGCCAGCTTCTTCTGGAGCAGTGGAGAGATATAACCGAACCATTGTGAGCATCTTAAAAAAGTTTGTGGCAGATTCTGGGCCAAGTTGGGATATCTGATTACCTCTGGTCCTAATGGCCATCAGATCTACCCCTTCATCTGCAACCAAAATGTCACCATTTGAGTTGATGACTGGACGCAAGATGGTGCTTCCCCAGCATTTGCTCTACAGAACCCATGAGCAAACGGTGATAAATGCCTCCACAACTCATGAGTATGTGGAGAATTTAAGGAAACACCTTCAGCATGCTTTTGCCTATGCTCAGCGGAATCTAGAAAGATCAGCCGAGAGCATGAAGACCCACTATGATTTAAAAACTACCCGAAAGGAATATAAGGTGGGTGATCGGGTCTATCTATACAATTTCCAAAGGAACCAGGCCAAACAGCGAAAATTCTTGCCTACATGGAAGGGACCATTTGAAATTATAGACAACATCTCCCCTGTTGCCTATAAGATCTGCATCCCCAAAGGCAGTCTGGCGGAAGGGGAAGACAAGTGGGTCCATATTAACCAGCTAAAGTGTTGCCATCCCAGGCACACTTTGCAGCAACTGGAGGAGTCCTCTGCAATACCAGAGGGGACCGCTCCAGATTAATTCAGTTCCAACCCTAAAATATCCCACATATAGTCTCTAAAATATTATACTCTTGTAAGCCACTGTCTTTGAATGATAACTTGCATCTCAAAAGTAAAATGTTAGGTATGTTAAAGTATAAAATGTATATGTCTACCACACCATTAGTAGTGATGGAAAAATGTCTACGAATAGGTATTGCCGCTTTTCCTTTGTCGTCCTAGGAGAAAGAAAACCTGGAGATTGGCCAAGGAGGACGATCCGGAGACCGGGAGCAGAGACCCAAGGGGCCCGGGGTACCGCCCAATCCTCCCATCAAGACCAGCAAGGAGAACTGATTGATCGACTGGAGGGAGGAAAAGATGCTGAACTGTGCCACCTATGGAATTGGAAGAAGAGGAGGCGAACATCACAGATCTTGCGAGTTCCATCAGTGAAAGACCAGAATGGCCATCGCAAGAGGGGGGGCTTGTGGGATGTTTTTACCCATGCATCCAAGCCCTACAATAAAACTGTGCAGTACTGGCATGGAAAACATCATGATGGCCAGAACTCCCCAGAGAGTGCACAGGGAAAACATGAAGAATAGGCTGCCACCTATTTTTGCCTATGTTGTGAGCACAGGAGGGCACTGCCTAAAACCACCAGTGGGCTACACACACAGTAGCCTGAAACCATTGGGAATGGCAATGCTGATTGCCAAAAAAGCAACTCAGAACTGTGGGGAATTCATTTTCTTAATCCCAAAAATGGTTGCATTACCAGTACTCACCACTATCAGAAAGCCGGCGTTTTAAAACCACCAGACTTTTGTGTAAAACTGAACAAATGAAACAAAACCAGACCAAGGAAAGACTTGCTAAGAGGTGGATACAATGTAAAACTATATTCTGAAATGACTTGAAGGAAGTAATTATTTAATGTATATGTAAAAATTGTCAGTTTGATTTGAATGTAGAAAACTGGGAACAAAATGTGACATTTAGCTGAAACCTGGCTTAATGAAACTGGATTCTGCCTGACAACTACCCCCGACAGGAGTTGAAACCTGCTCAGCCACTCCCCTTGCCAAAAGGAGTTGTCACCTCTCTGATTAGATTAGGGGTGGAGCAGCTGGGGACTACAGGGAGTTGAACAAAGGCCTGTCCTGGACTCAGGCAAATGTTATATTGGGGGGCCGTAAAGTGGCTTCCTCTTAGGGGAAACTGGGAGGGGCAGTGCCTCTGCTAGCAGCTGAGCTTGGGGGAAGTGGATAAACCAGTTATTCCACCCTGTGATGTGGGAAGCCACACCCCTTTTTGACCAGGGCATAATTTTAAAAAGATAGATAACTCATAGTGCGGACTTGTCAGAATTATATAAGTAATATCATTATTTTTGTGATTTTTCTGTGAACATTTTGAGAGGCGTTAGGACCCTGTGGTGTATTCTGGGGGGTTGCTAGCGGAAAATAGGGTCTCACTCCAAATGTCTGCATGTTAAAAATCTGACACTTCATCAATTAATGTCCATACTCCTTGCGCACATGTGTGTAATTTTGGGTAAATGTCCGATATTGCAAAACCAGTTAAAAAGCGCAAAATGTTGTCATTTTTGAATGCAAGCCCCCAGGAAGATCAGAGGCGGACAAGCATGGACCATAAGGAATATATAATGTGCCCATGTAATTTCAACAAATTGTATATCTGGGAAGGATGTATTTGAATCAAATATAGATTTGTGGGCAAACTGACCAGGGGAGGATCCTCTGACCCATAAACAGACTTCATCATGCTGACAATCCATTTCCTTCCCCCAATCATGGGAGAGGGGAGAATTGGGCCAATGACAAGTAGAGAGGGGCAGGCTTAGCTAGGCCCAGGCACACACCCATTTTCAAAACACATAAAAAGAGACTGCTGGGACAGGTAGAGACATTCAATTCCATTTGCTGCGGAGCATGCTGACCGACGACTTCACATCCAGAGATCCAGACTTCAAATCTATCAATCTCCAAAGACCAGAACTTTACTTCAGAACTTAAAGCAAGGGCCTAAACCCACAAACTGAGAACTCTTCTCAGCAGGCCTCAGCAACCTTAAAATCATTTGCGAACTATTCCACAGCCGGGCGAGCTGTTTGAATTCTTTTGCCAAGAACAATTGCCAGAGACCAGACCAGAGATCCAGAGTGACGCAGACCGCTGTGAGCAGAACCAGAGAGCTGACCCAGATCACTGTGAAGTGCAGAGACCAGAACCGGAGTCCAGTCCAAAACCTGACCAGATCCGTGGCGAGGCCTATTTCAAATTTATATTGTGATTACCTAGCAGAACTGTGCAGAACCAATCTCTTAGTTAAACTAATCTAATCAAAACTATTTTAACCTAAATAGAACAGCCTCCTAGAAATCGTGTCATCTGTCATTTGTAAAGCTGCACAACTGTCACCTGTCAATTCTGAAGCTGCAAGGTGTCACCTGTCATTTTGAGTTTACTGTAAATCCGAAAAACTACCTTTATTTAATCGTCCGTATCTCTGGAACCGTTTGGGCTAGGAACGAAATTTATAGGCTAGAACCGACTTCCTACTCCTTATACTTTTTCCGCAATCACGATTCACGCACTCGCGAAATTTACTGCGATTCGCGATTTTGGCTCAATTTCTCCACTTGTCAAAATAGCAGCTCCATTCTTTCTTTTGTTAAAATCCGTTTGCAACTTGGTAATAACTCATAGAGCATTGCTAAAGTGAGCCTGAACTAATACCAACATGCATCGCCCACTCACCCTGAATCTCTAGAGGGAATTAAAATCAGTTGGCACATTTTCCCATCCATTGCCATCACATTTAAAAGCATTTTGGGCCTGTGCTTCAAACTCCTACCTGTTTCCTCTAAGCTTGCTGGGGGGGGGACTGAATTCCGTATTGTATTTGATTGCATTCCTGAGAACTGTGTTCCCCTCTTTCCATCTCCTGCCATTTCTTACATTGCATAGGGGAGGAGGGTGAATTGCCAGAGAAAAAGTGATTATCTTATCTTTTGCTAAAATCATATCAAGTATTCCTGTACTGCATTTTATTCCTCATTGCTTTTCCCTTGAAATCATAAAAGTATTTTTGCTACTTTATCCATCCTATACTAACTCCTCATTGATTGTAAAGAAGTGTGCTAGTGCCAGATTACCCATTGTTGATCAACATCATATGTCTCAGTGTACTATCAGATATTAATTTATTATAAAAGTGTGATATATATATATATTGTTTAATTTTTCAAATAAACCTTTTAATTTGCAAAACAAACCTACTTCTTGGCTCAGTGGGGTCAGGGGGATTCTAAGAGGGGGTGTTATACAAGGGTGGTCATCCAGAGTACTGAACTAGACATAAAAATACATTAATAAGGGTTTTCCTCAGCATCCCAGAGTAGGCATTGACTTGGCTGTAGTGTTGATTGAATATCGCTTACAACACCCAATACGGGACAGGATAGATTTCAACGTAATGTTGCGGCTGCCCTAGAACAGTTTGCGGCCAGTGACATTATATTGACAGGTGACTTTAACCTGGCATCGGTGCCTCAGTTGGACAGAAGTGTGGGGGTACACTCAAGGACAACTGGGCCCATCACGTGCCCTGCACTATAGATTGAAGGACATGTCTTTATGGGATGTGTGGCGGTTCAAGAAAGGGTATGAGAGAGGGTATACTTTCCCATGGTTTTCCCATGTACATCAGTCACTATCAAGAATCAACTATGTGTGGATCTCTCTCGGCAGGGTTGATGGAGATGTGGTGAAGGTCATGGTGGGCTCCATTTCTCTCTCTGATCATGCCCCTCTGACACCAGAATTTGAGGCTACTAATAAGACCAGAGGACTTTGGTGATGGATATTTCGTACAGAACTGTTGAAAGACAATGTGATAGCTGACGAGGTGGGGGACAAAATGGATCAATACTTCAACAACAACGATACCCTGGAGGTTAGCCCAGAGATACGTTGGAATGGGTTTAAAGTAGTCCTTTGGAAAGAGCTGATTGCACATAGGGGCCAAAGGGAGCAGCAATGGGGACAAATGGAAAAGGAACTGGAAGCACAGTTTAGCAAGGTCATGCTGGCATTAACTGACAAACTGACGAAGGCCTTACATAAAACCTTAAAACACATTCGAGGACAGCTAGATGTATTGTGAACCTGCAGAGCAGCAATGTCCCTCTTAAAAGCTAAGCAGAGATATTACCTATATGCCAACAAGGCTGATTGTTAGCCAGATAGTTGAAGGGGCGCACTGCCGCACAAGCTATTCTCAGACTTACGGATGAGGACGGGAAGACAATTACAGGCAACAAGGCTATCATAGACACATTTGCACATTTTTATAAAGCCTTATACTTCCCGTCGAACCCCAAATATGGAGCGGTTGTGGATGATTTACAATCAGCCCATCTCCCGAAAATAACTCCCCTAGAGAGCATGGCGTTGGAAGTGGATATACAGGAGGAGGAGGAGGTAGAGGGACAATTAAATCCTTGCCAATAAATAAGGCCCCACTGCCAGACAGTTATCTGGCCCTGTTTTATAAAAAAATTACAAAGCAAAGCTGGTACAGAGGCTCACAAAACTTGTTAACTCTATCCCAACGGAGTAGTCACACAGTCTATGTCAGAGACCAACGTGCTGTTTTTTCCAAAGCCTAATAAAGACCCGAAAAAATGTGGGTCATATAGACCTATACCATTAATGACTATTGATGCAAAAGAGGTATACCAGTATCATGGCAAAACGGCTAGCTCCTCTGTTTCCAATGCCAATCACTCCGGATCAATTCAGGTTTATTTACAGAAGAGAAACATTCGATAACACTAGGCTGATTTGCCATGTTATTGAAAAAACATTTATTAGGCAGACGCCATCCATTTTGATCTCGTTTGATCCTGAAAAGGCATTTGATCATGGCGAGTGGCCATTCCATTTCTGTACATTAGAACAGATGAGCTTTGGGGCTAGATTTGGGCAAATGATCCAAGCAAATTATAGAGACCCTACGTTATGCTTATCAATTAATTCCCACTTATCACGATAAATTCCAATATGTCAGGGAACGAGGTAGGGATGCCTCCTCTCCCCATTGCTCTATGCCCTATATTTAGAACCCTTGCTTACTAGGCTTAGATATAACAAAGACATACAAGGAATTCAATTCGGTGGAGAGGAACATAAAATAAAAGCGTTTGCGGGTGACATATTATTAATGGCACTGAAAAAAACAGCTAGCTCGATTAAAAGTCTCACAGCGGAGCTTGAATTTATTGACTATGTAGCGGGACTAAGGGTGAATATACAACAATCTAAAAATCTCAATCTGTCCCTGGATCCAGATCAGATTGAATCTATAGCTGAGCACTCTCCCTTTACTTGGGCTACTGGTGGAAATCATAGATAAAACTATATCTCTGGTGTATGACAAAAACTACCCAGGACTTCTGAGAAAAATCAAAGCTAATTTAGGGAAGGGGAGTCCACTGTCAATTTCCGGGTTAGGGCGCATAGTCGCGATCAACATGGTCACTCTTCCAAGACTTCTATATTATTTCCAGGCCCTACCCCTCCATATACCAAGCTCCTATTTTAGGTCACTGTACAAAATACTGTCAGCCTTCATATGGCAGAATAAACACCCCAGGATAGCGATGAGAACGCTGATGACGTGCAAGAATAGGGGAGGCCTCAGTCTACCAGACTTTCTGAGATATTACGAGGTGGCACAACTGAGGGTGGTGAGAGAGTGGTTTACATGAGACAGATCAAAGTCGTGGGTAAGGTTGAACATAGCGTTGGTTGGGAAGTCCTTGGAGGGCATTCTATGAATGAAAATAATCTGACCGTGCCCTAACACTAATATAAGCCATATTATTTCCCTAGTGTGTGATATATGGGATGGGTTCCCGGAACGGGAATAGCTGTCCTTGATCCCCCCTCCCTTCAACCCTTGATTGAAAACCCACAATTTTCTCCTGGGATAGAAGTAGGAGCTTTCATACAAGAAGGTGGATGGCAGAAGGTCAGCTGTGTAAAGGTTGGGGATATGATTCAGGGAGCAGATATACTATCAGTTGACACATGTAAACAACATATAGGGCTTATGGAGAAAGACAGAATGAGGTACTGCCAATTGAGACACTGGTTGATGGACATGACCGCAAAAGAAGCTGCGTGTAGGGAGCTGACTACTTTTGAGAAATGTATCACCACGCACACGGACTAAAAGCCTGGTCTCCACGTTGTATAGGTTTTTGTCGACTCCATGCCCAAGCAACACTTGGCCTATATGAAGTAGTGGGATGGCACACCGACACTTGACATTCCAGAGGAGCACTGGGAACATATGTGGGGAAATATGCCTAAGCTGACTAGGTCAATACAATTTAGGGCGGCCTGGTATAAAATCGAGAAGCAATGGCACTGCACGCAGATGGTGTTGCATACAATGTTCCCTAAGGTTTCATCAGCATGTTGGAGAGGATGTCGAGATCAAGGTAACTGGGCCCACATTTGGTGAACGTGCTCGGTGGCAGTGCCGTTCAGGTTGGAAATGAGCTCACAGATAAATGAAATATTCACATTTGAAAACCCAATTGGTTCCCGTGAATGGATGAGTGGGCTACTTGAGCCAGAAAATGATTTACCTTCCAAAGCCCAAAGGAAAGCATTTATGGTGTTTTTGATAGCAGCATGGCTGGTGGTTGTGCAGAAGTGGAAGCAAAGACAACCTCCAATGGAGCTTGACTGGCTCCAAAAGGTCTGGAGGGTATTGGTGATGATGTGGGTAACATATAGAATCCATGGGGAAGGTGCTCACTTTACACAGGATTGGGGGATTGTACTAACCTACCTTCAAAGTGACTTCAAGGAACAATGGTGCTCTCACAATATATGAATCTTAGAAATCATGTACGGGGGAGGGAAGAGGACCTGCGGAATTGGACACTGAGAAAAAAAACAAATGAATGTCTGTGATTGTCACGGGAGGGGATGGTGAGGGGGGATACGAAATGTTGTTCATTTGTTATACAAAATGCCAATAAATACACTTTAAAAAATAAAGAAAATGCAAATCAGTTCATGCCATTTAAAATGAAAATATTCCTTTAAGTATAAAGCTTGCAAGTATATAAACCTGGAAAGTTTCACAAAAAGAATTACAGGATGAAAGACTGAGGCCTTGGGCCTCATTCCGAGTACGGCGCTAACCAATGGCGCTATTAACGCCTTGGTTGACGCCGTACCCGGACCGGCAGCGCCTTGGTGGTTGGCGGAATTACCGCCCCATTCCAAGGTTGGCGGGGCGGTAATTCCCCAATCCCCATTTACCCTTCCCCATTCCCATTCTTGCCCCATAGGGCATAATGGGAGTGGGGAAGGCGTCAATTACGCCACCGTAAATTACGGTGGTGTAATTAACATCAAGGTCCCTTAGCGCCATGGTATTTAACGCCTGCTAAAAGCAGGTGTTAAAAGCACCATGGCGCTAAGGGAACTCGGAGTATGGCGGTAAGGGATTACCGCCACCGCTCTCGTTAGCGGTGGCCGCTATCCCTTACCGCCATACTCGGAATGAGGCCCCTTGTCTCTGATTACATGCTAATTGTAAAGACATTAAGGAAAAAGCACTAATCAACTGCATTTCAGTTGCCATTTTGTCTTAGGCTGGCAGCAGCAATGTATATCACGACACCTTTCGAACTGTACCGCCACAAAGCACAGCAACGCGTAACCCATGGCCCACCAAGGGCCCGGATAGTAAGGGCTACAGGCTTGTCCCATAAAGGAAAACTCTCATAATCTGTGCTGGGGCCTGATTATGGGCTATGTGTTGTTATGATGGTGTGGTGATATCAATGACATTCTGGGTGGAGGTTTGGAGTGCTGGGTTCCATGGAAGCCAGTTGAACCTAAAGAGCTGGGCTGAATGGATGGCCCAGAGCTTTCTCTACTTTATAACTGGAGAATAAACCTACATGTAAACTTACCTTCTGGTGGTTCCTGTACTGTGAAGAAGGTGGCTTAGTTTATATCAAAAACCTAGAAAGAAAGACACTCACAACAGGGTTGAATAAAGTATTTTATTAAATGTAGGGTGTGATTTCTTTCTGTGTATGTATGTGTTTAAAATGGACTAGTCCATCCAGCTCACTATATGGCTCAATGGAATATTCAAGAAGAGAAAAGGAAGGAGAACAACGGGACAGTACTCCCCTACCCAAGAACGGGCTAGGGAGGGGAGAAAAGAATCTAAGGGGAGGGGAGAAAAAAAGAACGTAACTCCCAGGGGCTCTTCGGCCAGTGAGGACACAAAGACATTAAGGGCATTGGGGCAAATATGGGTAGCCCCCCCTAAGGATCAAAGTGTGGTGCTGAGTTGCTTGGCAGGGTGAGCCCGGCTGTCCACTGGACCATGGTGGGTATCGGCCTGTCCGGGACCAGACCGGACTGGTCCAGGAATATCAAAGGACCCAAACAGGGTATGTGGGGCTGCCCTAGCCAAAGATGGGCCTCGTGAGGGGGAGGACCAAACCAGGCAGTCTGTCCATGCTCCCTATTGAAAAGTCCTGCCGTGCATGTCAGGCGACCCAGGAGGTGAAGAGCGGAAGACCTCACCGAACCCTTGGGGGCTGAGCAGTGAAGGTGAAGTCACCGGCTGCCATTGTGAGGCAGTCCGAGTGAAGCTCCAATGTAGAGGGGGCAGGCCAGGAAAAAAACAAAGGCACATAGGTGATCAATGGTAGCATCCCCGTTGCCATGGGGCACCACCTGAACTCATAATTGCACCCGGGGTGGGGCAGTGAGTGCAGCGACATCCCCATGGCCAGGGGCCTCCACCTGAAGTAGAAATGATGCTGTGAGTTTGCGGTTGTGACACGGGTGGCCCTCACACCAATGTGGCCTCAGAGAATATTTTAAATGTAGCTGCGGGGCACGATGGCGTCTGCGGGTGGGCCACTGAGATTATGGGGCCAACCCTGAAGATTAAAGAAACCTGCAGGGGCTGTGGGGATGAGAAGGTGGACCCCCACATGTAGGTACATTGGAAGGGGGCATTTAGGTTCCTTCCTTTCAGATAGTAGTAAACATGTCACTGAGTAAACTTTGGAAAGCATATGGAGCACTACAATAATATAAAATGATAGATAAGGCTGTCTGTCGAAAATGTGTGAGACACAGAGCAAAAAATTCAATTTTCCCTGAATATTTGTAGGATACTTTGGGGTTGTATACATGCACTTGCTAAAAGTACTCGTATGCCACCCGCCATCCCCACTGCTCCCCATGGTCTCCTCCCCCAACCCATTGCACCCCCAAAGATAGTTGAACGTTCTATGTCCAGTCCAGGAGCACTGCAAATAAAATTTCTTTTTGACATGTATGACTGCTCTGCAGGGGCGTGCTCAGAGGTGTATCCAGGGAGTGGCCTGGGGTGGTAAGTGCTACCCCTGGAATCTGATTGACCACCACATGTGCCACCCCATTATCCTAAACTATGATCATTATCTGTGTGTGCGCTCATACTTCATGCTTCTCCCGCATAGGTCCGTGCCCTACTTGGGCCACTCCAGTCAAACTTGTCTTGATATGCCACTGGGCCTGCCAGGCCTCGGTAGGGCATTGGGGGAAGTTATATGCCACTTTTGAGGATGTCAGGAGCCTTCGTTCCCTTGTAGAGTTGTGATTTCTACCCCTGGATATTCTTGAACTTCTCCGGGTGAACGCACGGAAAATGTTATTTTGTGAAAGCAGAAAACACATTTGGAAAATGGCCAGATGTATTCACCCCACACTACTAATAGAGCAGCAGCATGCTCGTTGTGATGGCAGACAGCTGTGTACCACTACTCCCAGACTCCCTGTCCTGAAGTGCCCTTTGCATTAACAGGTGGCAACATGGAGAACACTGAAGGTGTCCATAACTTACAAAGAGTTGTTGGGAGCCGTGTTCTTTACAGGAAAAGGTGCAAGGTTGAAGTGTTTCCAAGTCTGCTGAGTGGAGGACAGGACACAAGTGAAGGTTGAAAGTGTTAGGCCCCAGTAGAGACAGAAACAGAAAATGTGCCAACATGTGGGTTCCAAGTTTGTTTGCTGTATTTTACGCTATTCTGGGAGATGGGCCCCCAATACGTCAAAATGTAGAGGTCGGCTTTTGGTCAATAGGGCTCTTTTGATAGAATGCGTCATCCTATATGTATATTGCTTATATAGGATATGTGTGGAGTGTTACATCTTGCCCTTTGGTTTCTTCAAAACTCAGTTCTTTTTTGGGGTTGGTGTCAAGATGGATGGTCTTGCCTCATAAGGACAAGCCACCCTGATGATTAGCTGGATGGCTACATTCATTTGGGGTGCAAGTGTAGATAGCAACTCAATATTTTCCAATTGGTGGGACCTGATCCCTCAGCTATGAGGCGGAGGGTGGGACTTGTCCAGTCAGCAATGTTGTGAAGTCTATACTTTGGTTACTTTGACTACGAGAACTAGGAGGTCTTAGACATAGTAGCATGACTTGATGATATTTGATAATACGACTTAACCTAGTATAACAAATCAACATAGCATAACATATTGGATAACATAGCATGGGCTGACTAAACCAGCATAACATATCATTTCAAAGCAAGGCAATGCACAATAAAGATACAGGGAATAAGTTTACAGTATAAGCACATAGCAAACCATGGCATAGCATAGCCTGAATAAATTAGCATAATGTAACAATAGAAATTAAGCCTAATGGTGACACTGTCCCTTTTCAAAGTTTGACCTGGTTGGTACTTCATGAAAGACATCACCCAGAAGTGGATGGGACATTGCCCCAAGACAGATACCAGATGCAGGCATCTTGCAGGATTGAGGGGTTAAATATATGTTTGCCCTAACCATTGTTCCAGCTCCTCTTGCATCTACTGTCCTACTTTCTCATCTGTTCGAGGTGAAGCTCAGTGACAGCCCCTCCTCCACCATCCAATGGAGTCCATCCTCCTGTCACTTTTTACATCTACCCCGCTCAAGCTGCGTCCTTTTCTGACTCTTTCTGGTCTTGTTCCTGTTGGAGCAGAACAACTGCCCCTCTTGCAAAATCCACTCAATGGAGTTGCTCTGTCTTCTCTGATATCTACTCCTGGACCCAGGGCCATGTGCAGGAATTTTGGGGACCAGGTCACAGACACCTTGCCCCGCCCTCCCGCCTGCGATCCTGCTGCAAAGTAAGCATGGATACTCCCTTCCACTCTCCTTACCCACTTCATCCTTGCTGGAAGCTGAATAATAAACTAGTGACGTTTCAAGAGCAATAATAGCAGCTGATGGCAAATATACATGTGTTCTTACATAGGCACAGGACACTTTTTCACAGTAGCAGTCATGAGGAAAGTGTACGTGCTGTGGCATAGATGAAGGCTACAGACCAGTAGCCGAATGAAGAAGGTGCACATTTCCCACTCAATAGACACATAACCCAGTTGAGGATCCCCACAGAATGAAACCGTGCACAAGCATGGATAAAGGAGGCTGATAGGAAGCAACAGGGAGGGTACACACACCACAGCATAGACAGTGGATACAGATTAGTAGCTACCAGGAAAGTGCACCTATCCAAGCATAGGGCCTCATTACAAGTCAGCCGGTCCGGTAATAAAGTGCTGGTTAGACCAGAATCCCTGGCTTTCTTCAAGCTAACTCGTAATAAGGGCCATAAACTGCGATGAGAAGAAGGCTGTGGTTTTCAAGTGGAGTTGGTATTAGTGAGCAAAGAAACAAATGACTTTGGGGTGTAATAAAAATGTTTACAGAAGTAAAAGCCTTTAACTGCACTGAAAACGGAACACTGGTGTTGAGGGAAAGGTATTCTGCATGCACTATTTTTTCGCCATTCTGCTTAGCTTTCATACTTAGTATAGTTTGATGCCACATGACTTTCACGTGCTTCTGTACATAGTAAGGCTTGTGATACTCTGTAGTTCGACAGTTTTTTTAAATGTGGATTCAGGAAAATGCATTTCTTTGTTATACTTTCACTCCTTTATTTATTCATCTTTTTATATACAGCTGACAAGTTTCATTAACTGTCCTCGCTCAATTGCTTAAGTGCAAGAATTGACAGACAATACATCTTCTCCTTTTAGTTATTTAATACCAACATGTGTTTCACTGTTCCCACACATTACCCCAGAAAATAAAACTGAGTTGCCTAGAAACTACAAACCAGTGCTTCATTGACATTCTCACTTCCAGATGTAAGAGTTCCTTGTGGCAGCTTCTATAAACAAAGGGTAACTGATAACAACTAAACTTACTGGCCAGAGAGCATCATGAGAAAAAGGACACAGCTAAAACTCCCCCTGAGCCAATGACATTTGAAATTTGGAATAATGGGGAGGGAGTTCCCTACCAATCAGTGCTCAAGAGGAGAGGTGTAAGAAGATCACACTTGCTGAAGGAGAGAACATTATCAACTAGAGCAGGAGGCGGACTCCTTGAGCTGATGTAAATGCAGGGTGATGGAGACAACCTCAAACTCCCTGCACCCGCTTGCCATAATGGGATCCTGATTCTGGTATAACGTCCTGAGATCGTTGAGGCACGCCTAGAACCTGAGTTAGATGTCGAGACGATTAATAAAGCGGTGCCTAGAACCTGATATGGGTGCTGGCAACTCTGAAAGACACCTGGAAATGAAAGAGGGGCATTGTTAAGATTTAGAAAGTGCTTAGAGCCTGACAGGGATGCTAGGAATTCTGAAAGTTGGAAAGATGCCTAGAACCTGAAAGGGGCTTGAGAATAATTAGAAATCAGCAGTAGCCTGTGAGGCATGCTTCACATTTGGAAATATGCCTGGGGAGCGTGAGAGGGGCAATGAAAAGCCTGAAAGCGGCCTGGTGTCTGCACAAGCTGTTAAGAGGTTTTATGAAATGTCTAGATCACTGTTGTGCATTTTTTGGTTGAGGGGGGCTAACTATCTCCCTACAGGTTAGCCCCCTCTAAATAACTGCTCATAGCTCCTGCATTATAGCAGATCTAACATTGAAAATGGTTGATCACACCGGATCTAACGAAGATCTAACACATGGCATACGGTGTTGTACTATGCTTGATTGAGAGGGGTGACTAGGTTACTACGGTTTAGCCCCCCTCTCTAAATAATTGCTTATAACTCCTGTTCTGTAGAGGATCTAACGTTGAAAATGGTTGATCATACCGGATCTAATGAAGATCTAATAAATGACATACATTTTTGTACTATTTGTGATTGAGGGGGATGACTAGCTTGCTAAGGGTTAGCTCCCCCTTCAATCTTAATATTTGCTTATTACTCCTGTTCTGTAGCGGATCTAACATTGAAAATGCTTGATCATAACGGATCTAATGAAGATCTAACAAATTACATCCATTTTTGTACTATTTTTGATTGAGGGGGGTGACAAGATTACTATGGGTTAGCCCCCCTCTAAATAATTGCCTATAACTCCTGTTCTGTAGACTCTCTAACGCTGAAAATGGTTGATCATACCGGATCTAACGGAGATTGTCATGGCCACTGGTCAAGGGCCACTACCTTTATCACCCAAAGGGTCCAAATGGACCCAGTCCTGGCGCCTTTGGCACCAGGCTCATAAGAAAGTGTGCTCTGCACACTTTGGCCCTCATTCCGAGTTTGGAGGTAGCCATGGCGCTATTTGCGCCATGGCTGCCTTCAAACCCGGGTCCGCGTCGGGTCTGGGTGAATGAGGACTTACTGGGACATTCCGACCTGTGTGGACCCGGTAAGTCCCCATTCATCCGACCATTCCCCATTCCCATTTGAGCCCCAACAGGGCTCAATGGGAATGGGGAAGGCACTAATTACGGGCCTGCTAATAGCAGTCCCGTAATTAGCGCCCTGGTCCTTTAGCGGGACCCGTAGCAAGAGAGAGGTGTGGAAATGGAGAGGAATGAAAAACAAAGTGGAACATGTAACTAGTTGAAAAAGGGAGGGGCCCGATAAGAAGACATGTTGAGCCTTGTGTTGCATTAAATGCATTAGTCTAATGCATGCATACACATTTTATGCATGTATGTTATGCCATGCATCATTTCTATTCATTTGTATGGAGAGAATGCACACACCAGAATATCCATTTCTGCTTTCCCCACCCTCTCTGCCGAACAAATGCAACAGCATTCACACAAGCATGACATTTTCATGCTGGGGTAAAGGCTATGGATTCCTATAGAATTCTCCTGCTTTTAACATCTGGAAAAAGCAGGTAGATTACACAGGAATCCATTGTAAATGCTGCCTGTCATGAGTAAATAAAAGTGATGTTTACAAAATTTGCACCGAGATTAGGCGGTGTCTCTCTCCTCCCTACAATGTACACAGACCTGGAGCATGAGCTCCTCCGTGAAAAAAATGTACCCCAGAATGAAATCTCCACAACGTTCCTCCAGCTAAGAGATTATCAAATCCAAACAAAACCAACAATTGTAATCTATCTATACACCCTCGTCAACCATTCTCCTCAGATTCCATCCAATCATGAGGGAGTGCACTTCACCCTGTCTGTGCATGCATCACGTGCACCTGATCATCGGCCGGTCATCCCTCTCACCTGCAATACACTGCACGTGCGCTCCTCACACATACAGGAACTGGTCTTAACCAGTTTTAACGGCTTCCTTCTAAGCAAGGGCGCCTGTGAACTTTAGATGACCTCTTTGCCTCCGAGAGACACTGCTCTCCTCTGTAACAAACACGCCCTAGTCGCGCTCTTCATAACTTGTTAGGCAGCCAGCGTTTATCACAGCCCAGCAAATGTCATGGGTGGCACGCCGTTGAATCCCATAATTCACCTGTGAATGAAACGCTGTTTCATAGTGCCACCTGTGAAAATGTAATGCAGTGCCAACAGTCTTACCCACGGGACACGAAGTGTGGCCCACTGTGTCACCGTGAATAGGCAATGCAGCGTGCGCAGGGTTGGTGGGATTTATAGCGAAAACATGATAACTAATTACATTTTCAGAGTGCATGTTCCTGAACATGCAGTTCGTAAACATTACCGAAAACAATAGAGTGGTGGGGGCGAGGGGCAGGAAAATATGTAGACGAGAATTATTGGCTATGGTGGGTAAGGAAACAGGCTTTCAAAAGGCTTTAAGAACTTACTAAGTGCTGCCCAAGCGTGCATCCACCACGAACAGTGTAAATTAGCTAAATAAACGATGAGTGAACATGTTCAAAGTGGTTTACCATAGCTCTCAACTCTCACGCTTTTGGCGGGTGTCACCCGCCTTGTAAACAGCTGACTCACCCGCCAAGCCTCCAGCACGGCCATTCATTTCAATGGGCGTCTCACCCGCCAAAACTAAAATCGGGTGTTTTCACTCGCCTTCGCAACCCAAATGGTTGAGAGCTATGGGTTTACTCAATGCATAGAAGATAAGTTACCTGCTTCTAGAAGAGCAAATGCATAGCTCTCAACTCACACGCTTTTGGCGGCTGTCACCCGCCTTGTAAAGGGCTGACTCCCCCGCCAAGCCTCCTGCATGCCCATTCATTCCAATGGGCGTCTCACCCGCCAAAAACAAAATCTAGTGATTTCCCCCGCCTTTGCAACACAAATGGTTGAGAGTTATGCAAATGCTTATCACTGCTTGGGAACTGTTATTTATACAGGCATGCCCACCCTCCCCCAGAAAAAAAGCATTTGGTAAAAAAAGAGGGCAAAATCGTGCACATTAATTTTGGAAAAGGCAGGACTGGAAGAACAAGGACTGTAAAGTCGCATAGATCTGTGTGTTTCCTATCCCAAGGCACGAGTGAACACTGGCATCTCACTATGAGCCACGCCACAACGCTTCTCACTATTTTATGTGGAGATCCACTGTCTCAAGGTCAGGGGGATAATATGGCGCTAATTCATCAGGACGCATTCCAACACTGATCTTTCACATGGCAACCAGTGCATTATGTGGCTTTTTGTCTTGACTCACAATGAAACCAAATGAACTGCAAGAACCAGAAAATATGGGCCGTAAAAGAAAAACATAGAACTTTGCGATTCCAAAGTGAGATGATAATCTCCTTGGTCTAGGGTAAACAGATTAAAAAAAACTCTATGTCGCTGGCCTGTTGCAGGGGCTGGAGGGGGTGTGCTCACAGTCACACACCCTCATTGGAGGAGAGCGTCCTGGGATGAAAAGGGGGAGGAAATGGTGGCGTGAAAAGCATTCACGCCCTCATTCACGTGCAGGAGGAGTCGCGCCGGGCCCGATTTCGGGATTTCGAAATCGGGCCCTGGCAAAAACCGGGACAGTAGCCACCCACCCTTCCAATCCAGGGACGGAGTTTATGAAATTGTTTAACTCCTGGGACCCTGCGACGGAGGGCGATTTCCCAGGACTGTCCCGGGAAAACCGGGACGTCTGGTAAACCTGCCTTGGCCTACTCCTCAAATCTAGAGAATTACTACGTGAAATGTGTGAGTCTATCACAACTTTTGTAGGGACGTGGGTGGCAAAAGATTTGTGGGTCCCCCTTATTTGAATATAAAATGACATCATAGAAAATGATGTCACAGAAGGAGTAATACGTGACGGTATCATGAGAAGTTAAGTTGAAATAAGTTGGCATGAGTATGCCAAGAAACAAATAAAATTTGTCCAGTATATTGTATTGTAGTAGTCATTTATAAAGCACCTTTTCCATTTGTATGGCCGCAAAGTGCTTTGTGGTTTGAGCGCCCTCAGGTGGTTCTATGTGATAATGTCCCTGCAAAAATGTTTTCAGGCCCGCAACCCTTGCTCCCCTTGATCCCATATATACGGTCACCATATATAAAGTCGCCACAGCCTTTTCCCGGTGACCATATATATATGGGGATAATATTTCTGGATACCCCTCAGGGACAGAAGTCCAGTTATGGGAAAGTTGTCCAAGTGCATTTGGCAAAGGTTAGGATTTATGAGGGCTGACTAGGCTCCAGTAAGCAACCCAAGAAGTCAGGATTGCGGGCGGGCTCTGATGAAGGTCAAAACAGGGCGCTGGCGCAGGAGACTTGATATGTACCCAGCAAGACCGAAATTTGACGCTGTATTCGAATGGCAGAGGTGTTGAGGCAAGTCTGGTGTTTCAGTGCAAAGCGAGTATGTGACCAGCTAGACTGAATGTAACATTGTCATAGCTGCATTCTAGAGTGCGTGGATGGATAGCCATGCCTGCGGCAGATGTCCACCGAAGTGGTGCGTTTATACATGCCTTTAGCTCAGATGGAGCTCATCATTTATGTCACTGTGTCATCTGATCTTCTGTGGGGAAGAACAAGCCAGCTACCTACATCGACATTTCTAGGCCCTATAGGCAGGCTATCCTTAAGTCTACCAAGTGCAATACTCTGGTTGTCCTAGAACATCTTCTAAGTGGGCTACCATATAAACTAGGTCAATGGGATTCTCTGAGCACAGTAGACAGGTTACCTTTATAGTCTTACTACATATCTTCCACCTTCTATAAACGCTAACCAAAGCAGAACGCTAACCAAAGCAGAACGCTAACCAAAGCAGCCTAATCAGCGCAATATCAAGAATACCTGCATGTAACCGCTGTAAGTTACAATAGCAAACTTAAGTAGTTATAAGTGTAAATGAAGCTTACCAACATATATCTTCTAATGTCATGGGTGGGCTTAACATTGTAGGCGTAAATGCTCTAAGTGTACCACATGTGTTAATCTGCATGTGTTTTCTTCTTGACTACCCGCATTGTAAAATTAGATGCATTATCAAACAGTTTACGTCTATCAATATAGATGACAGTGATGACTCTGGTTTTACTGATGATGACGATGATACATGGTCACATGATTCTAGCAATGTGTCATTAGGCCAAAAGGAGGGTTTGTAAAAGTAGATGTATTTTATTTTGCATTATGATGTTGGCCTAAGCACATACACATTGAACCGCGCCATCGCGATTTCCGAAAAATGCCATCTTGGCTGCTGTGCTCTCATTTTCGAGTTTTCATTCTAAACATGGTGAGAGCTCATTAAGTCACCGCTTCGGAAGCGTCCCTAAAACATGCCCCTACACATGAATGCTGAAACCGCTGAGCACGCTGTACTCTGTAACGGAGAGACTTGAAGCACTGGCACGAACGTAGCTAATCTGTTAATGATGTGCCATCCTGTCTTCCTTGACTCTCTTGTTTTTCACAGCTAATTGTGAATTTGCAATATAGACAATTAAAGCGAGGCACAATTCACAGCATATTCTGTTTCTGAAATGATCAAGCTACTGAGTAGAAATACAGACTGACCATTTAGCCTAGCAATAACATAGATAAAGTAGCGCAAGGAATGCTACCTTGTGCTGGAGAACCCGATATCCTCCTACATCCCTCTCCGCTTTGCTTCGCAGACAGTAAATAGTCTGCAGGGTGACATGGAGTGTTTGAGCACATGTTGCCATGGTAAAATGCTCACGTCCATAGGTCTATTGGTCACAAGTCTTTATCACGTTATGAGCTAGCCCAAATCTGTCATGGTATTCTGAAGGTCCATAAAACACATCTATGCCCACACGTTTTCACTCACTTTTCCTATGCCTGTATGCCATGCATTGTAAAAGTCGAGTCCACTCGAGTGTGAATAAACTGTTATTTATATAGCTGTTCCTCGTGACTGGTGTGTTTTCATTTCTTTGCAGTAGCCTCCTATTTTTGGACTAACAATATATATGGGTACAACCCCATGGCTGTCCTTTAATGTATTGTAAGCAGGCTAACATGAAACTGTCAGGTCCAGTAGTGAGGCCAGCAAAGTTACAACATGCTATGCATTTGCTCCTGGTTCTTTAGGGAAAGCTCCTGCTCAATAAATCTTAATTTCGACACCTACAAGTGATTCTGCTGAGCTATTAAGGGACCCCTGTTATTAGACCACCCCTTGATACTTGCTGGTCCGGCTCAATAGGAGGCGTAACACTGGGACATGTTATGAAAGAACACAAAGGCCTCAGCTTTTAGGGTAGGAAAAGGGAGGGTGTCTGATATAATTTCACTAGCTTAAGCTACTCTGGACTTGAGGGTGGAAACATTGATTTGTTTACTATGTGCCTCATTCCATAGAACTACTCCTACCCTCCTTGGTCCCGGGTGCACAGCAACTCAAAGTAAAATTTGAATTTGAAATTGTGGAATCCAGCAGGAAACTATGCATTGAGGACCAAGGCTCCAGCATGGTGCTTGTGTCATAAAAATAATGCAAGCTGGAGGACTATGATGTTGCTTTGGGGTAGGCAACTTAATGCATGTTTGACCTTCCCTTTCAACCAGTCATAGCTTAGTATTTTGTGGATGGACCTCCGATCACCTTAACCCAAAGTAGGGCCACATGTTAAGAAGTGATTGCATGTTTGTCCCTAACGCAAGTTTATTGTACAAATGGCCAGGAGGGGCTAGATGACGCTGTGGAGTCAAACTAATCCGACTTTCCTTGA
The DNA here is from genome assembly GCF_040938575.1 of Ambystoma mexicanum. Lineage (NCBI taxonomy): Eukaryota > Metazoa > Chordata > Amphibia > Caudata > Ambystomatidae > Ambystoma > Ambystoma mexicanum. The sequence continues at coordinate 925,638,626 of NC_090923.1, forward strand.
ACTGCACAATTTTACACATTTTATACATTTTGCAACAGTTAAATCACTCCCACATATTTCATTAGAAAGTCAACTCCCCATACATGATTTGTCATACGTATACAAATAAATGTAATCTCCTTTAGTACCCACACATTGGACACATTTATTTAACTACCGGCCCCTTTCAAGATACATTTGCATAGTCTCATATTTACAGCATACTCCTTCTCGGGATCTTTCAGCAGTTTGGTCATGATGCCATTATATGGTTACATAGTCACACAACAAACATAATTAATTACTGATTTCATCTGGTCAAGGACCTCTAACCCCAATCGTGATGCACATGGTCTTATCCGCCCAGACTTGCTGGCGTTCTCATTTCACACTAATCCATACAACTACCAATTCAGCATCCATGGCCTCTAGCCACATCCTGGTAATTCCTGAGAACCTGATCAAAACCCATAAACCACTTGTTTACTCTTCACTTAAGCATCCATTCAAAAGAGATGGCTGCTCCTCTGCGAGTTCCTCGTAAAGCTACCAAAATCCTGTCTTGAACTGCATCTGCTGGACCCAAACTGCTACTAAAACCTCACGGTCTTTCCCCTGAAGGTGCAGGGATCCCTCCGGTGTAACCATCTGGAAGCAGCAATCCCCACAAAGCGAGCGCGGTGCTACGGAGACTCCCCAGTAAGAATAGCTGAGCCTGCTGCGGTGTGTGGAGGCTGCCAAGGGAATATTACAACAACGACTCGTGGCAGGGTTCCGTCATCGGGAGGCACAGGCACTACAGTTACCATCGGCACAGGAGGGCTACCATCCACCTCTGACCCGGTTCCAGAGGGCACGGCCGCGGCATGCTGTGTCTTCTGCCACACTGTAGTGTGCGGCTCCCACGCTGTGGGCGGGCGGCTAGGGCTGATGGGTGTGAAGCTCTGCCACATGTCTGAGAGGGCCCAACTGCTCGTCTGAGCGCCTCTACCCTCCTGTGTCGCAGCCGGCAACAAACATACAGCAGCTGCGTGCCAGCTGATGGGTGCGAGACTTCCAGCCACCGGTCCCTGTGGAGCAGACTCCTCCAACGAGTGTAACGGCCAGTAAAGGAAACAATCCAAAGTCACCCGGTGCGGGGGGAGCCTTTTTGGGCCCTGTGGCTGAAACAAGGTACAGCAACAGACCCTCGGACTGGTGACCCTTGACCATAGCCCAAACCAAGAATGGCACCCCTCCCGTGACCCCACACTGTGCAAACCGCGGAGGCGGGGATGCCCGGCGACCACTGTGGGGAGAGGTCCGGTCCCCTCGAGGAGATCAACACCATTCCCCTGCATTGGGCCTTATCCTGCCCCCCGACACTGCAGGCCTAATTGTAGGTGACGCAGAGTGTATGCACCCTGCTGGTCGCCATCCCCCCCACCAGGGGTATACAGCATCTACGAGCCACCACACTGGGGACCCGGAGCCGGACACGCTCCAAGGCCTGGCAAACACCAAGAGCAGCTGCGGCGGACCGGCAATCAGGGACTTGACCCTATACAACGGGCGCCTCCATGGCAGCCCACACACTTTGGCGCTCAAGCCCCAAGCTCCACAGCATCCACAGCCTTGCGGGCTGAGCCACGCTGCCCCAAGGCTATTTGAACTCCCGACAACGGAGTGCAGGGGACGAGTGAGGAAATCTAGCTCTGTCGAAACAACCAGGCACTTTAATACAAATACACCACAAAGCCAGTCCATCCGCAGGAGAGCTTAATAAATGAGCAGCAGCAACCGGCCCTTAATCCACCCTACTGTGCAACTTAACAACCCAGCCTATTAACGGTGAAGGCTTAGCTACACATCGACGCCACCTGGGACAGAGAAGCAGTGGGCCAGGACACTGAGTTTAACCTCCCCAACTATAAAAGACTACACACCTAATTGAGTCCACAGTAGCTGGGAGGGAAGCCTGTGAACCAAGTTGCACAGACTACAAGACTCAGCCCTATTATATCCCAACCATCAGCTACATACATTGGAGTCTGAATCCTGCCCTGGAAACGACGGCAACCCATGGCGGTGGCAACTGTCCCCCCGAACCCAGGCCCCTGGCGTACTAAGATCAGCAGACGTCACACATTGGGAGAGCGGACAAGTCGCAGAGGAAGCTTAACTTCAAGTCCGGATCCACCTTCAGGTCCCCTGGGCTACCAACACCGCCGGCACCTCCAGAGTAGAGGATGGAGTCGAATGACAGTGCAGTCCAAGGCCCAGGCCCTGAAAGTCTTCTGGACCTCAAAAGGGGAATCAAAAACCTAGACTCGAAATGGGACACCCTATCCGCTAAATTCGACCAACTACGACACAGGCTGTGTAAGCATGAGGATAGACTTGATGCAGCGGAACAGAGGGTGTCAGTCCTGGAGAACTGTGGCGCAGCTCTCACCGGCAGGGTGTCCACACTGGAAACCCAGATGAAGGCCGTGATGGCCAAGAATGAAGACCTGGAGGGGAGAAGCAGCTGCAATAACATCAGGCTGGTAGGTGTAAGAGAGAAGCAATCCCCACAGAAAATGGAAGAGTTTGTCGAATCTGTGTGTAAGGAGCTCTTTGTGGAAGCCGCCCTGTACCATTTCTTCATTGTCGAAAGAGCACACCGGATACCTGCAGCTCGTCCTGTCCCTGGCGCGCCCCATCGGCCTATTATCACCAAGCTTCTCAACTACAAAGATAGAGACACGATCCTGCGACTTGCAAGAGAGAAAGGGGAGCTACAACATGACGGAGACAGAATACAGGTGTATCCGGACTTTTCAGTTCAACTGTCTCCCAGATCCTTCACGGGAGTAGAAAGATGCCTCAGAGACAATATTCCATGCTCTTCCCAGCTAAACTGCGAATAAAACATGCAGGCAAAATGCAATTCTTCAACTCTGCAGAGGCGGTCAGCAGCTACCTAGATGACATAGGATGCCATCCCATCCGCAACAATCCGAGACCAGGTGGGGCCAACCAAAACAGAAGGCACCCGACCTGAAAAACCTAAGTTATGTGAGGGCTCAGAGCAGCACGCCAGCGTATCTCACATAAAATGTATCACAAATAACACACAGGGGTTAGGAGAGGCTCTGACACTCCCCAGATGCTAACCAGCCAACCGGGACTAAGGTAGCACTTCCCACAGATGCAACTAAACACATTAGCTTGAAGGGAGCCGGCGAGCTTGGCTGGGCTCTAGTGCCCCGAGCACAGCAATGTTTCACAGTCTCAAGTTTAAAGAGTGGGTAAACTGGATGGGGGAGTTGGGGTTGCCTGCAGGGGAGGGTTTGGGAGGGAAGGGATTCATGGGTTCTGGGAATGTGCCCACTGTGGACCTGGTCACCGCCGACCACCCTCTCACGAGGCCATAACGCACAGAGGTACATGCATGCATCTACAGTACAATACCCAAGTCTAACCAAAAATCATGTTTACACCTGCAATGACCCATGACCATTCAAACTAGTAATGTGGAATATTAGAGGGGGGAACAACCCACCCAAAACTCAGAAAATATCCCATTACCTCTGGAGACACAACATAGACGCTGCCCTCATACAGGAAACTCACCTTCTTCCGTCCTCTGAGAGTAGATGGGCCCCCGTCGGGGGATGTCATAGATACTACTCCTCTTTCTTATCCTACTCCAGAGGAGTAGCCATACTGATCAACAAGAACATGAAGTTTAGATTGATAGCAACGGCACGGATGATGAGGGTAGGGCACTATTAGTACATGGGATGCTCGAGGACAACAAAATTGTTATGGTAAACACGTATGGCCCAAACACTGACGGCACTAACTCTTTTGACTGGTTGATGAAGCACCTGACTGTGGTCGAAAATTCCACGATTACATGGGGCGGAGCCCTAAATACCACACTTGACCCCGCATGTGACAAATCACATACATCCACAAATGCAGTCACCAAGGCAGGCCTCCAAGTTTGCGAGATCTGCGAGACATACAACCTCACTGACATATGGAGACTATATCACAAAGATTCTCATGAATACACATTTCACTCCTGGGCTCATGGGACCAGCTCGCACTTAGACTACCTACTAATGTCCCGGACGGGAGGGCTACAATGGGGAGAATGCCAAATCTTCCCCCAGATGCACTTTGATCACTCTCCGGTTACCCTAGAGTGCATCCCGGCAGTTAGACATATAAATCTTCAAGACCCGGTGTTCGCCCAGGAGCTCCTAGTTGAAATCAAATCCTTCCTTACTATCAACCAAGAGTCTGCCCCCTCCCAGGGAACACTGTGGGAAATCCTAAAATGTTACACCAAAGGTGTATGCATGGCCAAAGAGAACGGGATACTCAAGACAATCAGGGGGGAACTAGGGAAAAATGAGTCCCGTCTAAAGGAGCTGGAACAAACCTACGCAGCCCTAAAGGACCCTCACACCCTGGCCCTCATTAATCAAGAGCTGGATACATTTAGAAACAATGGCAAACATGAAAGCCGATTCCTGGCGCTGTCAATCTGGAAAAATGAATACCCTTCATTTGAATGATAGACGTAACTTGATGGCCGTGGGCCAACCGTTTTATGCACCGAATTGGAGAAATATGAACTGCTATGCTTGACCGACGAGCGGCCATTTTAAATGTAGCAAGAATCGCCATTTTGCTTGTTAACCATTGCTCATTGCTTTCTGTCTAAAAACTGCTTTGCAGCTTGCAATTCTTGCGAATTCTGCTTACTCTGCTCAACTGTTAACATTGTTGTCTGAATATGAAAGGACAAGGTCGCAGAACTGAAGAGTTTGCATGAGTAGCCCAGAGAGGAATGCCCACGCTCCCTCTCTGTAGCCTTGGGAGGAAGCTGCAGGGCATTTAATCACTTCACAGCTGCCAGCCAGTCTCGTACGATGGTAGAATATGTTAGAATAATACAGTTAAAGGCTTGAATTATGCTTCTCTTACGGCCCCCCTTCGCAAAACCCTTTAGAACGTGTCGGCTCCCAGGACACAAATAGTACCTCATAGATAGCAAAGCTTGGAATGTGGCTCTTCCCCCATGTACAGATTGCTTCCAAGAACAGAACCACTGTGTTCTAAAAGATGCCTCCGCACTTTCTAAATTGCACATTGTTACTAGAATAGACATCGAAAGCATTATAATCGTCATACTCGTCGGATATGTCCATCGTCATCCCGAGTTCAAAGGAACTTAATACAGAGGGGTGTTGAACATGACTTTGCTGATTGTATGATATGCATTTTGTATATATGTAACTGATGTACGTAATTCGCTCTCTTGCGTCCCTCGAGGTCTAGGAAACTTATGTCATGGGGCGTGAGATCAGAATTGGCCAATTGATACTATCTTTTGCTTGCAATAAACCCTAGCATTGGGAATTTGAAACCTCGTGCCTGGCGCATCTTTTCGTGTATGGTCATTGCCTTGTTTCCATAGCATGAGGGACCCCTAGGGGCCCCTTTCAAGATGGCGCCCGAATAGGGACCCTCCCCCACTTGCCCCATCGTATACTTTGTAACAGAGTAAAGGTGGATGAACGGCGAGGACGGGACGGTCGAGCCGGGATCAAGAAGTGTACGGGGCGCCTCTGGAAGAGAGGAGAGATTCCTTCCGCAGATCTGCACACATCTGATCCCTGATCGACGTACCGGGCCTTAGGGCAAAGGAGGCGAGGGTCCCGAGACGAGGCAGAAGCCAGAGAAGCGCAGACACGACGTGGGGAGAGGTTGCGTTAGAACAGGCGATTTTTTTTATCAGGTGAGTCATTCCCCGATTCAAAGAGAAACCTGATTTTTGGTAGAGTGTTGATTTTGCAAACTCAAACGTCCAGGTAAAAGTGGCTAACCAAAGGGGAAGGTTAAAGAAACATGCCTGGAGTACTGTCCACTTTAGCAGGGCTTTTCAGCTGCGGTAGACAGTCCTTGGAATATGGCCAAAGTGCACCGCCTGGGGGAACGCCGGCTTATGATATGTATGCGAAATATGGTGTGGGTGCGATAATATTTTGTGAAATTTGGCATAGGCAAACTAGAAAGCAACCCGACCATTAGTGGCCGATTAATGGTAGTTTTGAGATGGGGAGGATAGATAACCTAGAGAGGGTGCTGATTAGAAAGAAAGCGCGACCTGCAGCTTTTGAGACCGTCAAAGATTGGAGGAGGGAAGCGATGCTCCGACTAAGGAGTAGAGAGAAGCATGCGCGTAGGCATAAAACAAAGCTTGAGATAGCAGAAGAGAAGGAAGAGGAGGAGTGGACTGAGAGTCTAAGACGGGAAGAGAGACGGGACCAGATGAACATAGACAGAATATACCCGCAGCGGGAACTACACATAGCAGATGAATTAATGGAACATTTGTTAACTAACACGGGTCGAGGCCCAAAACCAGAATCGAAACCAAACACGCCAGCAGTGACTGCGCGGGCCCAACCAATAGCTCTCATACCCCCTCCCGCAGCCCGAGCACTTCCCCTCATGCAAGCGTTAACCCAAGCCCCGCCCACAGCACGAGCACTCCCACAAGCGCAGACCGCGGACACACAATTTCCCAGCACCCAACAAGGCCCTTCGCAGATGCCACCTGTGTCACTTGTCCCATCCGCACCTCTCGCTCTAGAGACAGATTCAGCACCATCCGCCCCTCCCGAAGTCGAGATTGAGACTGGGGAGGCGAGAGGCGGGGCTGAAGGAACAGGATTTGGACGGGTAACTCGAAGCACGATCAGCAAAGAGAGAAAGATTGAATTACGGCAAGAGGCAGAAATGTACATAGAAGGAAATGATGAGATGGCAGCATTGGCCTCATTGTATGGGTACCGAAGAAGAGACGAGAGACAGGTAGTGTTGGAATGCATGGGGGAAATTCTGGTGGGAGAATGGAAAAAGATACTTGGGAATTTACCGCCACAGCGGTTGTTAGATTTGAATAAGTTAGCACGCAGTGAGCAAAGAGATGAGGATGTAAGAGAACATGTGCACAAACTGATTGAAGTAAAAAATGAAATGGAAGACATATATGCTGAAATGTTTGCTACACCTGAGTATAGTAGAGAGTTTATTAAGAAAGGTAGGAAGGAGGCGTCAAGGTTGAGTATAAAAAAGTCATGGCCGAGAGTTTTTCCAGGTGGTACAAAGCATTTGCCGGTACCGGGACAGATAGGCGATAAACAAAGATTGCAGGTATGGGTAGGGGAAACAATGCGATGGATGTCAAACAAAAGAACGTCAGTAAAAGAATTAAGTGAGATATGTAATGGGTACCCATTGGAGATGAGAAAGGAAGCGATGCAAACGATAGTAGGGGTGTTACTGCAGCAGGTCATTGGATACAATAGAGGTAGAGGTAATGCACCAGGCAGGAGGAAGGACACTGGTGAGCGCAATGCCCGCACCTACAGAATAGAGGTGGGTTTGGTCAGAGAAGGCCTCATAGAGGACATCAGGGGTCGAACGGCCCAAGCAGACGTAACATGCAGCAGCAGCAGGGATATACCAATGGAGGTACTCAAACCCAATCATATGGCCAAAACCAAGCACAACAGAACCAGACATTGAACCAAAGTGTTTCGAACCAAAATCAGGGCGGGCAGGGCCAACAGAGAAATGATCAGAGTGGAGGACATCGATGGGGAAATGGGAATATTTTTGATACACAACCAAACACGTATTATAGCAGTAGCGGTGACTACACACCGGACGATGTGTTACTTTCTCGATAGGACAGCCCACGACAGGGGTCGGAACCAGCGTCTATTCCCGTGAATCAGAGAGGACCCTACGTAGAAATGAGAGTCGGGAATAAGGAGCACCGTTTCCTTGTAGATACAGGGGCACAGAAGTGTTCGATAGACCACCACTTGGTTCCGGAGATACCACTGTCGGGGCAGAAGAATGTTTGCGTAGGGTTCACAGGTACACCAGTAATTAACCCCATGTCCGAAGCTGTCCCAATTACAATAGGACCATTTACGGAACAGTGTCCATTTCTTTTGACAGAGAATTGTGGAGAGAACTTGCTAGGATTAAATTTGTTAAGAAAATTGGGGGCAGTCATACATTGTACGGCAGACGGGGTGTTCCTCACGATGTGGCCTCACGATGCACCGGTGACGGAATTCATGTCAAAAGAGTTGCCAGAAGAGTTAAGTGGAGTACCAACCTGTCTGTGGGCAATGCATGATAATGAGTAGGATGCTTGAAAATAGAGCCAGCAAAAATAACTTTGAAAGACGGTGTAACACTACCAAGAATTCCCCAGTATAAAATTTCTGTTGAAGGTGAGAAGGGATTGAAAAGCATTGTTACTGACCTGGTGATATTGGGGGTGGTTGAGGAAATTGCAGGGAGCACGTGCAACAGCCCGATTCTTCCAGTTTACAAGAAAGGAGGCAATGAAGTACCCTATTGTTTCATAATTGATCTGCGCGCATTAAACAAAGTGGTAGACCCACAATTCCCTTTGGTCCCAGATGTCACAACAATACTGACAATGATACCGGCCACTGCAGAATACTTTAGTGTAGTTGATTTGAAGAACGCATTCTTTAGCATCCCAGTGGATAAAAGCAGTAGATATCTGTTCGCGTTCACTCTAGGAGGTCGATCATTCACATTCACACGCATTCCACAAGGATATACAGAAAGCCCGAGCATTTACAGCAGAGCGCTAAAAGAGCAGCTAGACATGCTAGAACTACGGGAAGGTTGCGTACTCTTGCAGTACATAGATGACTTGTTATTAGCTGCTGACACAAAAGGGATCTGCAAAGAAAGTACTGTATTACTCTTGACACATTTAGCGACCCACGGCCATAAGGCAAGTTTGAAGAAATTCCAGTATAATCAGAAGGAGGTGTCTTATTTGGGATACCTACTTTCGAAAGAAGAGAGAAGATTAACACCAGAATGCATAAAAAGTATTTCAAGTATGCCTATTCCAAAAACTCAAAAAGGAGTGAGAGCTGTAATAGGCATGGCCTCTTATTGTCGGCAGTGGATCAGTAATTTTGCGTTGATTGTGAAGCCGATGTAAAAATTGACTAAAAAGGATGCAGAGATGCCTTTGCAGTGGGATGAGGAATGTCAGAAAGCGTTTGAGCAATTGAAAGTTGCATTGTGTGCTGCGCCAGTTTTAGGCACTCCTAACTATGAAAAGATCTTCAGACTATTTGTGAGTGAGAGTGAAGGATGTGTATTGGCGGTTTTGACACAGGAACAAGGTGGAAGAAATAGGCTGTGCGGCTATTTTTCTTGCGCGTTGGACCCTGTAGCGCGCGCACTTCTGCGACTTTTGCGATCCGTCGCAGCGGCTGCTGCGTCAGTGAAACAAACGGAGGGAATGGTATTGGGGCACACTTTAATTCTGATGGTGCCACATGCTATAGACGTTCTATTAAATAGGACACAGACGCAACACCTCACCTCAGCTAGACTGACAAGATATGAGCTCATCTTGTTTGCACCCCACATCCAAATTATGAGGTGTAGCGCATTGAATCCTGCAGAATTAATGCCACTGCCCATAGCAGAAATTGGTGACAACGAATCACCACCCCATGATTGTTTAATTATCACTGAAGAAGAAACAAAGGGAAGGATTGATTTGAGTGATATCCCACAAAAAGTGCCAGATGGGGAGTTATTTTGCGATGGCTCTTGTTTTAAATTACCTGATGGCACATCAACGGCTGCATATGCAATTACTACCCTAAAGAGAGTTGTAGAGAGCAGAAGGATCCCCTACAATTCGGCACAAGCCACATAAATAATAGCACTGACCCGAGCCTGTGAACTCTCTGAGAATCTGAACGTAAATATTTGTACTGACAGCCAGTACGCCTTTGGCGTGGTTCACAATTTTGGCCGACTTTGGGCTGAGAGGGGTTTCTTGACATCACATGGAGCCAGGATTCAGCATGGCCCTTTGATTGTGCGATTGTTGTCTGCGCTCACGTTTCCAAAGCGCCTAGCTATAGTAAAGTGAGAGGCGCATAAGAAAGTAACATGCAGAGTGGGAGAGGGAAACGCGTTTGCAGACATGATTGCGAAGCAAACAGCCACAGGGGAATAAAATGATGACAGTACAGACTGAGGCAGCACCTTGTATGATAGAGAATGGAGTTGCCACAGTCAAAGAAATGCAGGCTGAGGCCACGACCGAAGAGATTCAGGGGTGGGCTAAGGGCTCTGCTGAGTTAGATTTGGAAGGATGTTGGGTGGACAAGGAAACAAAGAACTGGATGTTGCCAAATTTTTACGGAACTGCAATGGTTATAATGGCACATAGCCCTACCCACATTTGCGCAAAGAAAATGGTACAGCATTTATCCACAGTATGGAAGAATGAGCACATAAAAAAGACTGCAGAAAGGCTAGTGCAGAATTGTATCACGTGCCTGCAACACAATGTAGGAAAGGGAACCGTGACTCCTGCAGGTAGTTTCGGCCCACCCTCTATGCCGTTTGAGGTGGTCCATTTTGATTTCATAGAAATTGAAAGGTGCCAGAACTACAAGTATGTGTTAGTGGTAATCTGTGCATTCAGCAAGTGGGTGGAGGCATATCCTTTAAAAGACTGTACTGCCATGCCCACAGCAAATGTAATGCTGAAGGAGTATTTCTCCCGGTTTGGGTTGCCTCGTGTTCTGTGGTCAGACAACGGCCCCCACTTTGTGGGCGCAGTAGTGCTACAGATCTGTGCAGGTCTGCAAATAGAGAAGCGATTCCACAGTTCCAGGCATCCCAGTTCTGCTGGGCTTGTGGAGAGACACAACGGAATCTTGAAGTCAAAGATAGCGAAAATTTGCGCTGGGAGCAAGTTGAGTTGGGTGGATGCATTACCCCTAGCGCTGTTGTGTATGCGCACATCTGTGCAGGCTAAGACTGGGCTCTCCCCTCATGAGATTATAATGGGGAGACCAGCAAATGTATGGTGCGCACCGCAGCCCAGAAAATTATGTGAGGTCGAGCATCCTATGTTAAGCACTTACTGTGGACTTTTAATACAAAAGTTGCGTTTGATTCATCAGCAGGTGCAGGAGGCGTTGCTGATGCGATATACAGGACCGGGGCACTCACTGGAGCCTGGGCCCCTATCAAGTACTTTTGGCAACACAGACGGCCATCCGAGTGGACGTACGCAAGGCATGGATCCATGCTACCCATGCCAAAAGGTTCCCAGCGTCACTGAAAACTTTGCCTGATCCAGACGACGAGAAAAAGACAATGGTCTCGGAAACGAAAGAAACTGTTGCCAGTCCAGTGCCACAGCAAAGCGCAAACAAGAAGTGAAACTCGAAACAGAGCCTGAGGAGGCTGCCAGTAAGGGGGAAGGGCGAAAAGTGCCCCAACGTTGCTCAGCGGAAACAACATCACTGCCGAACGACACAAACCCTGCATTGCAAACACGAGCAGAAACAACGCGTGCACCCCTTTGGCGCCCACCAGTTCTCGCGAATGCACCAAAGCCAGAGAAAGAAACTACATCATTGCCATGACGCCCATCGCTGCCCATCATTGTGCCACAGGCTGACACTGAGCCTGATACTGGAAATGCAAGAGCACTATTCACAGATCATACAATAGCAGGAGTGAATCGATATAATCTGCGGCCTCGACAGGCAAAGTGATCCACAGATCTTTGGTGCTTTTCTTATTGGCCTTTGGTTCTACTCACGGACGGAGTAGGAACCAGGGGCGTAGAGGAGAGAAGTGTGAGAATTGTGCAAGTCAGACAATTCAAAACTCACGGCTCCTCGGTGCGCTTATAAAGTACATGTGTCAGGAGCCAGAGCAGGACAAGCTGGACGCACAAAAGTACTAAGGCTGATAGAGTACATGTGTCCTAAGCCAGAGCGGGACAAGCTGGATGCACATGGTACTCTATCAATAAATAACTGTTCAGAAATCGTCTGAGCAGTGGGAGAAAGAACAACTGATCTTGCTCGGAAGTGGATTAATGATCCAGGCTGTGAAAAGGCTGGGAGAATTGAACTGTGACATTTTTCGTTGAACTTTTCTGGCAGCAAGAACGAGAGACATTCACGACGAACTTCGCCAGCAAGAAGAAGGACGATGAAGAACAAGTCAAGACCGGTTTCAGCCTCCTCCTGCACCCCTGCTGAAAAGATAATAGATTTAGAGACTGTAAATTTAGGGAAAAAGCATGGAAAAAGGAATACGCTACTGATTTGGACATTGGTCCTATGTTTCTTAAGGATGATAGTACCAACAATAACAGCTATTACACTATGGTTCCTGGAGTATGTACACCCATTAGAAACACTTTTGCCAAAAACAGCTACTGAAAGCCCGGTTGATGTAATCACTGGTAATTTGCCCCCAATGGAAGAAAGACATAGAGAAGGTGACGGCAACAATACATTGTTGCTCATCATGAACATGACCCATGCGGTGTTAAAGAAAAAAGATTGCTGGGTTTGCGCCCATTTACCACAGCACGGTGGGAAAGGGATAGGCTGGTATGCACAACCATTGCCATTGATTTATTCCTGTGAAGTAACGTTAAGTGCAATGTTCTTTGGGAAATGGAACAAGAGTAATACGGGTCAGCTAGATGAGACCAATATGAATGAATTTGAGGAAGTAATCATGAGACCTGTGGGTTGTTCCATATTCCAAAAAACTAGCGTATTTGCACTAGAACCCGTGAGAAAGAATACACAAAAAATAACAAGACTAGATAGATTACATAGGCAGAATAGACCAACCCCGCCAGCAGAAAGAACATCAATAATGACATTTTGGATGAGGGATGAATGGAACAAAGATGCTGTGCCCCCTGCCTATGCAGTGGATCACAGCCCCAAAACTGCTCCCCTATGTCTACAGAAAAAGGGTTCCTATAAAGTAGGAACGTTTAGCAACTGCCTGAACATAGTGGTTTTAAAACATGAAATAGAACCAGTGTACGTGGGAGACCCTGTTTATTTTATATGTGGAGAAAAAGCATATCCATGGTTACCTAGGAACTGGGGAGGTACATGCTACCTAGGTCTACTGTTTCCAGGAGTGTTCCTCTTGGAGACAGCAGAAGTAGCCAGACGAACAAAAGGTAGAACTCAAAGGAGTAGTGAGGATGGAATGATAGCAATGGATATAGCCAAATCATTTATACCGTTCTTGTCCCAAATAGAAAACTCTTACAATATAAGAAATCTGTCTGGAATATTACAAAAAACAATAGATTCCACAATGGATATTTTATTGAATATGACGTTAGAAGAAAAAGGAATAAGACTGATGGCACTCCAAAACAGGATGGCTCTCGATATAATATTAGTTGATCGTGGGGGAGTTTGCAAGCTCGTAAAAACTGCATGCTGTGTGTATATAGATGACTACTCCCCTACGATATTTAAAGCGATCCGGAAATTACATGTCATAAGTTCCACACTCTCTACTGAAGCAGGGGTTTGGGGATAGAATCCTGGTTTATGGGGATTATTGCGGTCTTCGGGATGGAAGTTAATTTCGATACTAATGATGGTACTCGGGATATTCATAACATGCTGCTGTTGCATACAATGCTTACCAATAATATGCACTGAAATAACTGATGGATGTACTAAGGGATGTATGCACATGGTGTTGAGAGGAAAACAAACGCATGGCCGGAATAACAGAGACACTGAGGAAACAAAAAATAGTAAAACAATTCATGGCGATAGACATTAATGATGGAGATGATTCAGATGCAGATACCGCAGACTCCTCCTCAGAAGAGGAGGATACAATGAATAAATAAGACGTTTGGCACACGGCCAAAAGGAGGGTTTGTCAATCTGGAAAAATGAATACCCTTCATTTGAATGATAGATGTAACTTGATGGCCGTGGGCCAACCGTCTTATGCACCGAATTGGAGAAATATGAACTGCTATGCTTGACCGACGAGCAGCCATTTTAAATGTAGCAAGAATCACCATTTTGCTTGTTAACCATTGCTCATTGCTTTCTGTCTAAAAACTGCTTTGCAGCTTGCAATTCTTGTGAATTCTGCTTACTCTGCTCAACTGTTAACATTGTTGTCTGAATATGAAAGGACAAGGTCGCGGGACTGAAGAGTTTGCATGAGTAGCCCAGAGAGGAATCCCCACGCTCCCTCTCTGTAGCCTTGGGAGGAAGCTGCAGGGCATTTAATCACTTCACAGCTGTCAGTCAGTCTCGTACGATGGTAGAATATGTTAGAATAATACAGTTAAAGGCTTGAATTATGCTTCTCTTACGGCCCCCCTTCGCAAAACCCTTTAGAACATGTCGGCTCCCAGGACACAAATAGTACCTCATAGATAGCAAAGCTTGGAATGTGGCTCTTCCCCCGTGTACAGATTGTTTCCAAGAACAGAACCACCGTGTTCTAAAAGATGCCTCCGCACTTTCTTAATTGCACATTGTTACTAGAATAGACATCGAAAGCATTATAATCGTCATACTCGTCGGATATGTCCATCGTCATCCCGAGTTCAAAGGAACTTAATACAGAGGGGTGTTGAACATGACTTTGCTGATTGTATGATGTGCATTTTGTATATATGTAACTGATGTATGTAATTCGCACTCTTGCGTCCCTCGAGGTCTAGGAAACTCACGTCACGGGGCGTGAGATCAGAATTGGCCAATTGATACTATCTTTTGCTTGCAATAAACCCTAGCATTGGGAATTTGAAACCTCATGTCTGGCGCATCTTTTCGTGTATGGTCATTGCCTTGTTTCCATAGCACGAGGGACCCCTAGGGGCCCCTTTCAGCGCAGATAAGACAATACGACAAGGGGCAGAAGCCTGAAGCCCTCCTAGCTGTGCTTCTAGCAACTGACAGGCCTCCACAGGTCGAATGTGTCAGGGACAAACAGGGGAAATTAGTCCACACAGCAAGCGAAATAGTGGAAGCATTCCACGCCTTCTATCACAACCTACATAGCTCCAAAACCACAAATAACCCGGAAGCACTCCAAGCATATCTGAACGATATAGAACTCTACTGGGTGGAGAGAGATATGAGGGAACACCTTAACAAACCAATCACAACAGAAGAAATCCTGGCAACAATAAAATAATTGCTGAGGTCTAAAGCACTGGGCCCAGATAGGAATTCTATAAAGGTCCTGGGCCCAACCCTCGCACCAATCCTGCTATCAACGTACGAGGAAGCTGCCCCCCACACTATGCAAGGCCAATCTCATCCTGCCAGATAAACCAGGAAACTCCCGCGAGAAATGTGCATCATACAGACCAATTTCATTGATAAATGTAGATAACAAGATCCTCGCCAAGATACTGGCTAATCTTCTCCTCTCCCTGATGCCTCGACTGGTGCTGGCTGATCAAGCCCGATTCTTTCCAGGACGAAACACCCCCTTTGGCATCCGCAGACTCTTCGGCATCATTTAGGCACTATACCCATCGGAGCAGGAGGTGGCAGTCCTACTTGACGCAGAGAAGGCGTTTGACTCCGTCGAATGACCATACTTGTTTGCGGTGCTAAAGAAACTAGGTCTCGGTGGGTACTTCCTCAGACTGATTTCACTCCTCTATAAGCTCCACTCAACCAACATCACACTAGGGAATATAAGCTCGAATCCCATTGAATTAAAAAGAGGGACCAGGCAAACCTGCCCCCTATCGGCTGTGTTGTTTGCGCTAGCGATGGAATCCCTTGCAGTAAGCCTTAGATCCAAACTCATGGACAAGGGCCTCACCACCTCACAAATTAATCCTATCCATTTAAGCCGATGATGTTGCCCTCCTGGTCAGCGACCCAGGGACACATCTAAACCCAGTGATGAGAGATGCCCTCAAATTTGGAGCCTTCTATGGACTAAAGATCAATCAGACCAAATCAGTCGTAGTCCCACTGACCCTGAGTACAGCAGAATTTAAAGATGATTTTGAGTTTAAATGGGAAACCTCAGGCATCAGGTACCTACGGATTATGATGTCCTGGAATCATGATGATCTATTCCATGAAAACTATGGCAAGGTGAGGAAGACACTTGGCGATAAAATAACAAGGTGGAAACACCTCCTCTCACATTATGGGGACGAGTATCGATTGTCAAGATGGTTGTATTACCCAAACTCCTCTACCTTCCAACACATTCCACTACTTCTGACCCGGGTGTTTTTCCAACGCTTGCCCAGCTTAATCCTCAAGCTGTTCTGGGTGGGCAAACCAGCCTGAGTTGCCCACGCATCCCTAGCCAATCGCGAAAGGTGACATGGCACTCCCTGACTTTGAGCATTACTACTGGGCAGCCCTGGCACAGTTCCTAAGCCACTGGTATACCACTCAGTGCATCCACCCACACTTGCACATTGAAAGTGCTCTAGTAACTCTCAACCTCCTGCGGGCGATATCCTTGTGAGAACTTCTTGTGCCTCCCAGAACTCTAAATGTAGTACAGACCACATACCGGATATGGAGAAATATTGCCACATAAACAACATCACCGTTAGGTTCTCCCCCCTTCTCCCAACAAGACTTATACCTAGGATACCACTCACGACCGAGGAGGTATACCTCCAGTGGGCAGACAAACTGAAGATAGTCACTGTGGGAGACTGGTTTGAGGGGGGCAGTTTTATGATGACCCAACAGGCCAGGGAGAGAGGAGCAGACTTCCCCCTGGACATCTTTGTCTACTTCAGGCTCCACCACACTCTCGGGTCTCTGTTCCCCTCATTTCCTGATCAACCACCCACATGACAGCTTTTACACGGGGTGATCCAGGCACAGGGGGAGGGTAGGCTTGTTTCACGGATCTACAGAGACCCACTGTCCACCACACACTGTCCAACGGCTTGAAAACAGAGATGGGAAAGGTGACTGGCCGGCACAATTGATGTAGAAAACTGGTCGTACATTTTGTGGCAGACCCAAAAGGTGTCTTTAAACTCACGGTATAAACTTATCCACTTCAACTTCCTCCATCAAGTATGCCACTCACCTACTAGACTCCACCAACACCGCTTGACTATCTCGGCTGCATGCGCGAGGTGCGGCATGACCCCAGCAGACTTCTTCCACCTGGCTTGGGAATGCCCGGCAGTTGAACGTTTCTGGAGGTGGGTGTTGCACAAAACCTCTGCAATAATGGGGGAACAACTCAAATACTACCCCACAGTGACAATGTTGGGATGCACCAGGGACATCCAACCCGCAGTGAGGAGACTGGCTGGACTACTGTTAGTGCTGGCGCGACGAATGGTAGCCATGACCTGGGGGAGAGTACAAGTCCCCAGTATGCAAGGATGGCAGCAAGATGTAACGTACTGTCATGAAGCGGATGTGAGCTTTATCAAAACTTTGCCTCTACATGCCTGGCCGCCTGACATATGGGGACCCTATGTTAACTATTTGTTGACATCGTCGGACTAAAATTGTGTTGTGCCAGTGCCAATCAGCAAACTCCTGTAGTGTTATCCCACCGTTTCATAATGACGATTCACAAATTAGAAGTGTGTACGCATGTCAAATACTAGATGTACCAGGGACGGGGAGTTCGGGGGGTGGACCGGGACCACAGGACGCAAGTTCCTTTTTTTACCTTTCCTTTGTTTTTGGTTATGTAATGTATTGTTTGGAAAGACAAAACATAAAGTTAAAAAAATAAAAGCATCCTTTACATCAAGTTTATTAGCTGGCCCCTAACTAACCCTACCAGGTGGCTGGACTTTCCTGGACAATGAATAGCAGGCTACTATGTACTTAAAAATATTACATCTCCTCTCCACAATAGCACCAAGTCATAAAAAACAGAGTCTCGGCATAGCTGACCATTTGATATTATTGCAAATGCTCGCTGCCTTCCCTCAGCCTGAAACCTCGCTCAACCAGCTTTCATGGTCACAGAGAGTTTATCTCACCATCACAGGTTTCTTGGCTTGCACAATCCCTAGCTATGAGGAGACTCGGAGCATGCAGATTCACATGTTTGATATCTGTGCATTTATGCTCAAGACTAACGCGTCCCCTCACAGTGGTTTCCTATTGCATCGGCAGATTTGACATTATGTTGCTGCACTCATGTGAATCTAAAATGTGTCAACTAAACATAAAGCAACACTAATAGTAACACTTATCCCATTCTTATTAACTACATTAGATACATGCTAAATCACAACATCCTGGCAACATCACCATAACCCGAGTCACCAATATGGCGCGTGCAATGCAAACCCATCTTTCTTATTGAATCCTTGGTCGACCACCCCAAAGGTATATACCTTTGACATGCACTGAGCAAGTGTCATTTTTCCCTTTGTTCTGCCCAGTGTTCATGTTAGCAGAGTGAAACATGTTCACTCACCACTAGCCATTTTCTAGTGATAATTGACTCTTGTTGAGTACAAAATGGTGTGGTGTGTGTAGGATTCGAATTGAGGTACCAGTGACTTTTTTGTGGCTGGCTAGTACCTTGCAACTTGAACTTCAACTTTACCAGAGTCTAGTTTGGGACAGAAGGCTGGAAACCGGGAGTGGAATATTTTCTGTTAATATCATTAGTATAAGATTGACCTTTTAGAGCTTGCTATGTTAATTGAAATCTTGCTCCTCGGAAAAAGTCCAATGAAGATTACTCTAATTGGGATTAACATTATTGTTTCATGTAACATTTACATTTTTGTATCATGGTGTTCTTTTTGGTTTTACAAACTAAAGAATAGCAATTATTGGTTGTGATATATGGATTATTATTATTTTTATTATATAAATACACAGGTGGATTGTTTTTATTACAGTAGATTAATATAAAGGGTATATGATGACCAGTCACTGTTAGTATTACTGTTAATATTACACATGGGGCAATATCAGGAATGAGGCTTTTTTTGGCGGTGACTGCAGTCTGAGATGAATCACTTCTAGGTACTTCTAATTTTGTAGGATAAGGCATGACGAGAAAAAAATGATGTGCTCAGGAGCACACACTTTGGTTAAGTGGCTAAGCAACTAAGGCATTTGAAGCCATACCTTACCAGCTGTAGTGGTAGAAATATTGTTTGCAGTAGGTATTTTTGAAACTTTGGTTTGTAAACACCATCTGACTGCTGAATGCAGTGCAAACGAAATGGTGAGTGTGTTTTGCTAACTCAAGTTAACTGTTTTTGCAGCGATTTAATGATTGCTTTTATTTTTATAGGGTATGTATTCAGCCAAATTATCCAAAATTGCAATATGCTTTTAAATCATAAGTTACAGAGGAAGATTATTTTGACATTCAAAAGAAGTGAATGTCCAAGCAATGCTTTTTAAAAAAATAAATAAGATACATACATTTGACCTCAGATTTTGTCATATATTCAGCTTTTTCCGGGGTAGAAATAAGCTTTGAAACCTCAACATTCACCATTTTGACCAGAAAACATGGTATATTGGGACAACTGTTACATTAGAATTGTGTACAGCCTACATGTGACACATGGTAATCATACTCTCATGTACAGATTGGCAAGAGCCAGTTTTGGACAGTAGGGTTTATTTATATAGAGAGTAACATACTAAGCTTATGCATTTGCCACACGTACAAAAATCATGACTATAATGCCAACATAAGGCCTCAAGCAGCTATGCATTCAATGCCCACATATACACCGTTTTAACGCACTTAGAAAGAACTTGCTTATTGAGAATATTAGATACGCAGATAAAAGGCTGTCATTTAACTTTCAGTGATTGAAAGGCCCAAAAGTTTATTTTGCAATTTGCTGATGCACAGTCAGGAAAAATCCAGTTTAGAAAAAGTCCCTTCTTTTAAAAAAAATATAATATTGTACAATAGCCAAAAATAAACAAAATTGACTTTTAACACATTTCATTAAGATCACATAAATAATTCTTAACCACAACATTTAACTACAATTGAATTGAATACCAAGAATGGAGAGAAAAGTAAAAAAGTCCCTTCTCTAATCTCATGGACCAATTAAACTAAGTAGATGGAACATATGACAAGGATCTAGATAGATGAAGTATGCCAGCTACTATCAACTGAAGATATTGGTTGATCAAGCCAAGCCAAAATAGAAACCAATTCTTATGAACTATCTTTTTAAAAACACATATGCTATTCACATTAAATTAATAATTAAAATGATTCAAAGAGGTGCGAGGAAAGGCCTTCAAGGAAAGCACTTTCAGAGTTCCCATTGAGATACAAGGGTGCATTTGTGAAACTCTGTTTTTGATTACACAGTACACTAAGTATAGAGATAGGATAGAAGGCACAATTTAAGCATGCTAGTTTGAAGTCCCAAAACGTACATTATAGGCAAACCAAGAGAGGCCTACCTTTCATTTTTGGTTAAAAACAAAACACCAAACATAATTCAGGTTATATCTACTTGTTCAGTTTGGAAGCAATACATAGGAGCACATTTGTGTGCAGCACTACACATTTAAGTATACCAAATACAAGCAGTCATAAATGTTATGGAAGAGTAAAATACAATCACAACTATTGTATAGCATACTATTGCAAATAATGGATTCATGAAGGATGAACATATTTTGTTAAACAGGAGTTTTGCTTTAATTGCGATGTTAACAGAGCCTGCAAGATTGATTGTTTTTTAGTAAAATCCTGTTTATAAAATACCAACTCTGTATTCTTCCAACTTTTGCATCTTTCAGAAAAATCCTGACGCGTGACATTTTGATGGACAGGATGTCCAGGATAGGGTCTAATGCAGAGAGGCAAAAGTGCCTCTATTGCAGGATTATCTCATATTTTGATTGAAGCAGACCCTATTTACCAGGAAGGTCTTGAGGCAGTGCGAGTAAGCAATTTCGTGGGTCTTCAAATGTTTAAAAAATCAACATGTCTCAAGTTCTAAAACATGGAGGCTCATTAGAATATGCACAGGAAGTCAATATATCTTAAAGTGAAATATACACATTCAATTCAATTGGCGTTCCAAAAAGAACAAAATGCACAAGACAAATGAGTATTGTCCTTTTAAAACATGAATATTCAATACCTGTAAAATAACCAAGAACCTGGGGGAGGAAATGTTCCTATAACGTTGCTGGAAAAGGGTAAAAGGTGCTCTCATTTTATACTTAACCTATGGTCCATTATACCCTGGAAAGCAAAATCCCAATATGAGACATATGCTTTGATAAGACCTTTGTGTGGTTTTGTGGGTCAGTGTCTCCTGTGGGAACGTGTCGACCTGGTTTGAAATCAGGTTGGCCACATACTTGAGCAAAGAAGCTTTTTGTTTTGAATGCAGGTCTTTAAAACATCCAACGCAGATGGTGTCTGCCCTCTGAAAAAAGTGGCCAGATGTTGTCCACGCACGTGCACCCTCGACTCGTGCTTTGAGAATCCTCAGCACAGGCTAACATCTCCAGTATCCTGGCCTATAACCTCTCTTCCAACATCCCTAACAAAGCTTCATGACTCACTTGCCCTCTTATCTTTTCCTCTCCTCACTCCCATGTTTGGCTTTCAACAGTACTCTGTTCTGTAGATAGTACTTAAAAAGTACACAAATCATAATAAAATACTTGCACAAATATATAAATCCTAATAGGAATATGATATGCAAAAAAGTGTACAATTGTGGTGTTACTCCCCCCCCCCCCCCCCCCCCCGCCAACCGCAATCTGGAGTGGAAGACTACACATATCAGAATGCAGGTCAGCAGGAGGAGAAAAAAATCGCTTGTGTGTTTCTAAAATATACTTTCAAGACCTAAAGACTCATAACAAAAGATAGCCTATGAAAAGTATACCTGTTTGTTTGTCATTGTTTTACGAAAGCAGTTTACATATATGATGTGAGGAAAATGTGACATTCCAGCAAAAAAAAGAAAAAAAAGAATGCAGCTTTATAATTCAGGTGCTTTGTGTGTGCTTCCACAATAAACATGCCTCTTTTACAGTACTTATCACTACGCCTTGTCCAAAATAATGGTTACTTTAATGATCCATAACTTAAAAATCACTTCCACTTTAGCATAACAAGTAGTAATTATCAGGCCAGTCTAAATGGCCACTGTCTTGGAGCGTCATAGTGGGTTCGGGGATAAGATCACAGATTCAACGGGATATGGAGAAAACCAATCTCCTGCCAGGAAGCAGGGCTGCCCCTTTTGAAAGTAATCACTATTACTGAATATAATCGTGGCAGCTAGTGCCTACGGAGCCCTCATGAATGTGGGGGCCCTGTGTGATGGCACAAACTGCCCATGCTCGAGCCGGCCCTGGCTTAAAATTGTAATGGTGACCATGAGCTCTGAGAACCCAGCCGTGGCAACTCAAGACTGACCAAGGCTGGGAAGCAGTTCTGTTGAGCACACTGGCGATACAGCCACTCTTAAGAGGATAACAGAACAATGGGAAGTCACAGGAGGGTTTTTGTAGACATCTCTGCTAAGGATACGTTCTAACTATTTGTATTGCAGGATCAAATTATTGGGTGCACATGTGATAAAACGTCATTCTTCCAACAACAATGGATAGGGGCTACTTCCCTCCCGACTCTTTGTAAGGCTCAGGCACCACCCTGTATTTATCATGCTGGAAGGGTTATTGCGCGTTGTAAAATTCTTAGGGCTTCACATCGCTCTTCTGGCTCAGGCAGGCATCACTCTGCACTTATCAGGTCACAAGGGATTTAAGTGCTGAAAAGATCTTAGGGCTTCACGTTGAATCGCTCTGTACTTATCAGGGCAGAAGGGATTTAAGTACTGCAAAGATCTTAGGGGTTCACATCGCTCTTCTGGCTCAGGCAGGCATCGCTCTGTACTTATCAGGGCAGAAGGGAATTGAGTGCTGCAAAGATCCTAGGGTTTCACATCCCTCTTCTGGCTCAGAGTTGCATCGCTCTGTACTTATAAGGGCAGAAGGTAATTAAGTGCTGCAAAGATCTTAGGATTTCACATCGCTCTTCTGGCTCAGGCAGGCAACGCTGTGTACTTATCAGGGCAGAAGGGAATTAAGTGCTGCAAAGATCTTAGGGTTTCACATCCCTCTTCTGGCTCAGAGTTGCATCGCTCTGTACTTATCAAGGCAGAAGGTAATTAAGTGCTGTAAAGATCTTAGGATTTCACATCGCTCTTCTGGCTCAGGCAGGCAACGCTGTGTACTTATCAGGGCAGAAGGGAATTAAGTGCTGCAAAGATCTTAGGGGTTCACATCGCTCTTCTGGCTCAGGCAGGCATCGCTCTGTACTTAACAGGGCAGAAGGGATTTTAGTGCTGCAAAGATCTTAGGGGTTCACATCGCTTTCTGGCTCTAGCGGGCATCGCTCTATACTTATCAGGACAGAAGGGATTTAAGTGCTGCAAAGATCCTAGGGTTTCACATAGGTCTTCTGGCTCAGGTAGGCATCGCTCTGTTCTTATCAGGGCAGAAGGGATTTAAGTGCTGCAAATATCTCAGGGTTTCACATCGCTCTTCTGGCTCAGGCTGGCATCGCTTCGTACTTATCAGGGCAGAAGGGGTTTGAGTGCTGGTAAGATCTTAAGGTTTCACAT
The DNA here is from genome assembly GCF_040938575.1 of Ambystoma mexicanum. Lineage (NCBI taxonomy): Eukaryota > Metazoa > Chordata > Amphibia > Caudata > Ambystomatidae > Ambystoma > Ambystoma mexicanum. The sequence continues at coordinate 925,662,129 of NC_090923.1, forward strand.
CGCTCTTCTGGCTCAGGCTGGCATCGCTTTGTGCTTATCAGGGCAGAAGGGGTTTGAGTGCTGGTAAGATTTTAGGGTTTCACATTGCTCTTCTGGCTCAGGCTGGCATCGCTTTGTGCTTATCAGGGCAGAAGGGATTTAAGTGCTGCAAATATCTCAGGGTTTCACATCGCTCTTCTGGCTCAGGCTGGCATCCCTTCATACTTATCAGGGCAGAAGGGCTTTGAGTGCTGGTAAGATCTTAGGATTTCACATCGCTCTTCTGGCTCAGGCAGGCATCGCTCGGTTCTTATCAGGGCAGAAGGGATTTAAGTGCTGCAAATATCTCAGGGTTTCACATTGCTCTTCTGGCTCCGGCTGGCATCGCTTCGTGCTTATCAGGGCAGAAGGGCTTTGAGTGCTGGTAAGATCTTAGGGTTTCATATTGCTCTTCTGGCTCAGGCTGGCATCGCTTTGTGCTTATCAGGGCACAAGGGCTTTGAGTGCTGGTAAGATCGCAGGGTTTCACATTGCTCTTCTGGCTCAGGCTGGCATCGCTTTGTGCTTATCAGGGCACAAGGGCTTTGAGTGCTGGTAAGATCTTAGGGTTTCACATCGCTCTTCTGGCTCAGGCTGGCATCGCTTTGTGCTTATCAGGGCAGAAGGGGTTTGAGTGCTGGTAAGATCTTAGGGTTTCACATAGCTCTTCTGGCTCAGGCTGGCATCGCTTTGTGCTTATCAGGGCAGAAGGGCTTTGAGTGCTGGTAAGATCTTAGGGTTTCACATCGCTCTTCTGGCTCAGGCTGGCATCGCTTTGTGCTTATCAGGGAGAAGGAGTTTGAGTGCTGGTAAGATCTTAGGGTTTCACATTGCTTTTCTGGCTCAGGCTGGCATCGCTTTGTGCTTATCAGGGCAGAAGGGCTTTGAGTGCTGTGAGTGCTGGTAAGATCTTAGGGTTACACATTGCTCTTCTGGCTCAGGCTGGCATCGCTTTGTGCTCATCAGGGCAGAAGGGGTTTGAGTGCTAGTAAGATTTTAGGGTTTCACATAGCTCTTCTGGCTCAGGCTGGAATCAGGGTGGTTAAACATTGTAAAGATCTGAGGGATTCAGTTTGCTCCTGTTGCTAAGGTAGGCATCGGCCTGACAAAGATTTACAATAAATTGTGTTTTTGCAAATAAAAAGTATCGGGTGTCAATTTTAAATTCTTCATTTGTAGGGTCAGGCGCACAATCTATACAGACAGGAAGACAGACTGACCTAAATTGGCTGCAAGATACTGAGGGAAGGGTAATTAAATCACAATTAGGAAATTGTTGTTTTGATGAACAAAGCTCACAGGTTAAATGCATGAGGCAGTTAAAAACAACATATTACACAGTAGGAAACCTGTCAATGGAACACAGCAATCGTGGACATTGTGAGTTCTGGAGACATGCAATATGACAGTTCCCACAATACAATACCTAGGATCTTGTGAGTCACCAGGTTCACATGTATTTTCCCTTATTCTGGATGCACCTAACAGTAAACTAGCCACGTGGCCCTGCTCTTCCCAGAGTGTCTCCACGGTTGTCCAGACTTCATTGGCTTTTTGTAGTAGCAGCTCCATAACAGAACAATCCTGAACACATAATCAATTCTCAAGATTGACTACCTACACCCTGTACTACAGCACACTGTGCAATAACTTAAATAGTCGTGGCTGCAATCATCACCAAACTAAAGAAACATTTCAGCTGAGTATGCCATCAGAGAAATAAAGCAATGGCTCTTAATGCTAGATATATTGTTGTTACAGTAAGCTATAAATTGTCATCTAAGGGCAAAAGATCACCCGGAGCAGAGGATTATCAAGAACTAGGATAAGTAGGCGACTTGCTAATAAGAACTTACAGTAGAGAAATTGGTGAACAGAAAAAAAGGTGAAATGCAATAGTGCGTAAAACTGTGCATTTATTAGTGCAGACACATGGCATATGGATCTGTGAACACTCGGGTAGCCCCCTTCTATATTTTCCAGGACTTAGTCCTGTGGTCCTGCATGCAACCTGAGGGACTCAAGAAGAATATTAATCTTGCTTTTTGTCCACAGTTGCCATCTGACAGCAGCAAGAGTTTCAAAAGGAGAGCACCAGGACAAGTAACATAGAGCAAAAAATGCAACTTGCCTCTGTTTGCAGTGCTCAGCTGCCAGCCATGCTTGACCCTTTGTCAAACATCTCACTCTCTTCCTGCAGTATGTGTACCTAGGCACAGTTTCTGAGGGACCATGTGTCTCAGCCTGGCTTTGTTCTTGTGTGTATCCCTTTGCGTCCTTTCAGCTTCCTGCAGCGGCTTTCTGTATTTCGGTGTCATAGACATACTATCTGTGTGTCCTTTCAGCTTCCTGCTTCTGCTTGCCATATTACTGTGTCCTACGCATGGTCTCTGAGTGTCCCTCCAGCCACTGCTTGCTGCATTGCTGTAACCTAGATGTGGTATCAGCCTATCCTTTTTACCTCCTACTGATGCTTGCTGTATTACTGTGTCGCTGACATGATCTCTGCTCTTCCCACATCTAGAGCTGCTTCTGTAATGTGCAAACAAATGCCAGCCTTGACCGCAAGGTTGCTCATTCATCTTCATGGTACATTTTATTGTAAAGTAGCAGCTAACTTTTTTATGCTTTAATAATTGATTATGATATGCATTTAAAATAAACTCTAGAGCATTCGCCAATATAAGCATGTGGCTTGTTTCCCTGTATTTTCTGACGGGAGATGTCTTTATAATATCAGATTAGCTATAAAGGATAATATTTTACCATAACTGGTTTCTTAAAACGGTGCCCCTTATTATGATGATGGTCCTACTGATATTATTTTCACCATTGATGAGATACGTCTATATACGTCAATTCCACACAGTCTTGGGCAAGAAGCCATGGAATGGCTACTCTTACACTAAGATGACCAAAAGGCATCAAAAGAATGTGCGATGGCCATGCTGGAATTTATTTAATTGAATTCATTTTTCAGGTTCAAAGTATTTTCTGCAAGTTTCAGGCACTTCCATGGGGGCCGTAATAGCCCAGAGTTACGCTAATGCATTTATGTAAACGTTTGAGAAGGATAGCATGATACACCATCACATTTGGCATAAATATATCAAATATTGGGACAGGTGCATCAACAACATTTTTGTAATGTGGACAGGCACACAAGAAGAATTTTTTCTTTCCGTGAATACCTGAATAGTTTTATAGTCACAAAATTAGTGGAAATCAGCACTACATGTGTACATTTTCTAGTTGTAACTGTGCTGTTGAGTCCCAATGGCTTGGAAACAACATTGTTTCACGAACCTGCATAACACATTCATTTGCCGCACAGGTTAAGTTTCCATCCACCTTGCACAATTAAAAGTCTCCCTTACAGCCAATTTCTTACAGTGAGAAGGATAGTTCAGGATGAACAAGAATGTAACAGATTGATGGAAGAAATGGCTAGTACATTCTTGGCCAGAGTTTATCTAGAGTCTGAAATACAAGAATCAAAAGAAAAGGCCCAGATTTGTTTCCCAGAAATACACTTTTCACCAAAGAGAACACCAGGTCCCAACCGTCCCTGGTATATGTTTCCAAATATCTGACACATAGCCAAAGGATCAAAAGATATATAGGACATTGTTACTATTAGTTGTTATATGTTCACCACTAGTACAATAGTTCATGTTGATTCATGCGTACATAATTAGTTAGTATTGTTGGTATGGTTGGCGAGTGTCCAGACGTGGTCCAGACGAGGGGAGGTGACGAGCCGCTTGGAGGGGTGCACGCAGTCGAGCGGCCCCGCATCAAGAGAACTTGGTGAGCATGACACGCACAACAAGCAATGCGAAATTGTGAGGGAGGGGGGAGGAATTAAATACGGGAGGAGGGAGGTGTTGCACAGGTGCGCGGCGAAAGTTTGACAATTTAGTGTTGGCAATGGAATGAATGGTAGTGGAACGAGTGCGAGAGCAGCCGGCTACGTCACGCGAGAGAGGGGGGCGGAGCACGAAAACATCACGTGCGGCCGCTCGTAGACACTGATTGGCCAAGGTCACGACTACGTGTAAGGGTGGGCGTGTGTGGTTTCCTACGATTTGGCATTTATTGATCAATGAGTAGATGAGGATCCCTTTTGTTCGAGCAAGAAACTCGATAGGTAGATGACGTTTCCCTGTAGGCGGTAGCTAGTTAGTTGCCCAATACGGAAGATAATTGGCTGGTTAAGCCCTCCTGTTGCGGGGCGTATCACACGCGAGGCGACGCAGCGTGCGCAGTCCGATTATATTATTGATTTGATTACCTTGTTCCAGGAGTGACAGGAAGACAGCTGTAGGGTTAACGGGGGTAGATTGCAAGTGTATTTTGAACTTAAAGAATATATGAAGAACTTACCAGTAGCTCGAAGAGATCGGTGACGTCACCAGTAGGGCTTTCATAGGATATCGCGAGCACAAGGCATCTTCGTTTTGAGAGTGGTGGGGAAGAGAAATAGGGTAAGGGAGTGGAAACGGAGATAAACGGTAAATGAGTTGATCGGGGAAAGGAGAAAGGGGGGCGTGGCTGCGCACGGAGAACGCCGGCCACGGCAAGTGTAAAAGGGGGAGGAGCACGTGAAAATAGGACGACTGTATAAGAGCGTCATAAGGGGTACGCAGCCGCAGGGGGCTACGTGCGCCGTGGCCGCAGGGGGCCGTAAGGGTGGTGTATAAAGAAAGAAAGACAGAAGAAAATATACAAATTTAAAATACCATATTTTTTATAATTTTCATTAGCGGATTATCGTAAGTCCCCAAACTTACGGGGCCAGGTAAACGATATAAGGTTGTATATTGTAAACTGCTAGTGAGATTAACTGCTACCAGATAGGGGAAGGGTAACCAGTGGAGCGCTACTATGTCATACGGGACAGGATCGGGAGGGTGGGGGAACACCCTCACTACCCTACTACAACACATATGCACAACACTGCCACCCCATAGGGAGAAACTGATTAAGTATAGCATAGAATGGACCCAGGGGACGGATAACAAAATGCTAACACCGTGGCCGCCTAATGGTAGCTTCGATCCATATGCCAAACATTCACTGCTAAACCATCTGCACAATACATACAAGGGGAAGAAGTTGGCAAACCATGTGGAGGTGTTTAACTTATGGAGGATGTTCCAAGGGTCCCGACCAGGACCAAATGGAATTTTCACTATGGGGGAAACACCGGAAGAAAAAGAGATTAAGGAGGAAGGAGAGGATGGGAAAAAGGGGAGTGAAAGCACAAAGAACACGGGGAACGGAGGAGAGGGAGGAGAAAAGAATAATAAATCAGATGACATAAAAAAGGAACCGAGCAACGAGATACCCATAACACAGGGAGTGAAAACAGAGGGAGGGGGGTTGTACCCTTTAAGAGAATTAGGAGAAATAGAAAGAGGACAGTTAAGGGCGGCTGAGGGTTACTCGAACCCGGCATACAGCCCTCCACCATATGTGGCTCATAGGAAGATGCCAGCGGGGGAGGGGAGGACTGGAGAAGAGCAGACTGTGGAAATAGGAAATGATGAGTGGGTAGCTGCACAGATATTATTAAAATGACGAGGTTCATTAATTGGAGAAGAGAAGGAGGTAGTAAAGAAAACAGACGAGGATAGTGCCAGGGAGAGTGAAATGAGGGGGGAAGAGCTATTACGACAAAAGGAAGAGATTTTGGAGGAACGACTAGCAAAGCTAAGGGATGAGCAGAATGAATTGATCAAACAGCTCGAGAGGGAGGAGAGAGAGAGAGCGAGGAAAAGGAAAGAAGGTAAGAACGAATTGGAAAAAATAAGGGAACGGAATGAGGAGCAAAGGAGAGAAGCTGAAAGGGTAAAAGCAGCAGCAGAAAGGGTATCAAGAGTAGGGCTGCGAGAGAAGAAAAGGGAAGAAGAAGAAAAAGAAAAAGAAATGGCAATGTGGAAGAGGAGGTTACTATCAGAAACAACTAAGAAATATGAAGAAGGGAAGGTAATAGAGAGTATAGTAGAAAGAGAAAGGGTGAAATGGGAAAGGAAGAAAGAGGATGAAAGAATATTGGAACAGATGAGCAGTGAAGTGATGGAGGAATTAAAAAGGAAAAGGGAGGAAAATAGTAGGGAGATGGAGGAGAGAAGTGAAGGAGAAAGAGAAGATAGGAGTAGGGAGAGTGAAAGATGGGGGGATGTATATAGAAGCACAGACGTAGCGACAACATCAGCACAAGGGGGAGCAGTTGGTAAAGGAGAAAAAGGAGAATTGGACCTAATAGACTTACAAACAGTAACAATAAAAGGTAAAAAGACTGAGTGGGGGGTGCCGTTTATGACTGACTTTTGTAGTGAGGAAGAAGAAGGAGTGGAGAGGGAAGGAAGAAAAAGTGAAAGGGAATGCTTAGATAAACTATACCTCACCCGAACCAACATAGACTCACCATGGATCAGTAGGAGAAAGGATGAGCTGGAGAGAAGTGAGGAGGGAGAGCAAGGACTAGCGGAAAGACAGACACATGAGGCCACACCATCCCCATCACGCCCTCCCCCATCGCACCCTACATGTTCAACCACCTCACGCTCGTTACGCAAAATAAAACTCACGCCCTTCACAGACGAACTGACACCCTATGCATGTCGGCTTAGAGACCTCCCTAGTCGCAGGCAGGACAGACGAATACACATGCCCACATTAAATACAGGAAATGATGGAAGAAGGGGAAAAGATGGAGAAGAAAGAGTTACGAGCAGGGGTAATAAGGACGAAATTGAAGATGTAGAAGAAAGGGAAGAGGAGGAAGGGTGTGAGGACTCGATATTATGGAACATAAAGGGTGAAACGAGACACAACATAATGCCACTTTTGGAGAGAGGAGGGGTTAGACCACAATATGTCCCTTGGAAGCATACAGATAAAGAAAATATAAAATGCAGGCTCCCATCATTAAGTGGAGGTGCGGGTAAGTGGATATATGAAATGGAAAAACACACCGCAGGACAGAAACTGGCAGTAGGAGATGTAAAGGGCCTTTTAATATCAATATTAGGGGATAGAGCGGATGACATTTGGAAGAGAGCCGGATTCCATGGGGTAACAATAACAAACACATCGCATGATGGGGCACCATTCGCAAACTGCAGACATGCACTATGGCAGGCACTGAGGGTACAGTACCCAGACACATCAGACATAGGAGCAATTACCTCCCGTAAGATGCGTGAGAATGAAGATCCTGTTGATTATATCCAGGAGATCCAAGAGAAGTGGCGCATGGAAACTAGAGAGCAATGGGATAAAACACCAGCAATATTCTATCATATACTAGTACAAGGGCTCCCAGAAGGAGTTCAGAAACAACTAAAGAAAGTAGTGGGAATGGAAGCAAAACCATGGCCAGAAATACAACTGACTATAGTGCATCACTGCAGGACATGGCAAGGAAAAATGAAACAAAAGGAAGAGGACAGGAAAACGGAAGAGGCTAAACTAGTACAGAAAAAACTTACTAAATACACAATGGAAGGGGCACTAATAACTACGCCCACAACAATGGCCCAAAGCCCCACACAAGTAGTGGCTGCACAAGATTCCGCCCAAATACCACCTTCACAGACTGTAACACAACAGGCGCCGCCACTGCAACCATACACAACCAACATGGGAGGAGGACACCCAATGCAAGGAGCTGGGTATTATAATTATAACAGGGGGAGAGGAAGATTTATGAGAGGGAGAGGATACGGATATAACACCCAACAGCAGGTGGGAGGACTTAGAAATTCCTACCCCACATGGCAACCAGTATACCAGGACAACACAGGGAGCTTCCCATGGCAGAGTAGGGAACCACCAGTGTGTTGGAGTTGTGGACTATTAGGACACATGTCACGCACGTGTAGAGTTAGGCCAGGAACACCATCATGGAGTGAACAGGGACAACCAAGGCCCTCACAGGAACAGCAGGGCCTACAACAACAGCAGATGTTGCAACAGGGAAATGAACAACAACAACAAATAACACAACAAAAGCCACAGACATATTCGCTGCCACAACAACAGGTAGCGATGACACAACAACCCCAAGCACAACAAACACAACTGGGTAGGGTGACGGTCTTGGGACACAACCCTTACACAGGAAATGGCCAATCATTGTACCCTCAATAGGACAGCCCACAGACGGCCTTGGTGTGTCCCATCCTGTCAGTAACACCTAATAGTGCGGAGGAGCCACGCATAGAGGTAACGATAGGTGACAAAAAATTATCATTCCTTGTTGACACCGGGGCGACCCGGTCTTGCATAAGGGAAGGTAAATTTAAGATGTCAGGCGAAGCCATGAACACCCAAGGATTCTCTGGGGCTAGAGGGTTGGTTCCCTTTACTGATAACATTCCCTTATCTATTGGAGATTATGATCTGTCAGTTCCACTTTTATATTATAGTGCCTCACCAGTAAATATACTGGGGAGAGACATAATGAACAGGTTGAATTTGACGATCTCCTTTACAGAGGACGGCATAATTTGCTCTACTCCAGGGATTAACATGCTCACAGCACGACAGATTATGCAAGCATACTGCGGACAGACAGCGATTAGGGCGGAGCCAGAAGATGGCGAACTATTCCAGTATGGAACAGATATGGCATTTGAATGGATGCCAGGGATAGAAGGGAAAATATGGAGGAGGCCAGCAACCTATCTGTTCAGACCAGAAACACCTGTTAATGAACCAGAAGGAAAGGTGGTTCTAATGGACATTGAGAGCATTATTGCAACAGCTGATTACATTGCTGTGCATGCCCAAGACAAAGAAGGAAGAGCATGGAGGGCAGTGATAGCACTAGCAGAAGGATGTAGGCTAACCCAGGTGTCAGATGAGGAGCTGTTCTCAGAAGAAAAGGAGGAAGGTGAAATGGTGTTCATGATGAGTGTAGAAATATGGCTAAGAGTGGCTTACAAACAAGTAGCACAGAAAATTGCAATGGCACTTGAGGCACCCGCATGCACCCCAGTCCCCTTCTTTAAGGAGGATATGTCAAAGGTACCCAAATCATTGTGGACTACTAGCCCTTATGACGTGGGGTGCATAAAAAGCATTGGGGGAGTAAGGATAAAATTGAAAAAAGGTGCAATACTCCCCAGAGTGAAACGGTACCCACTGTCAAAAGAGGCAGATGAGGGCATATATGAAACCATAACGGCCCTTATAAACAATGGCATATTGGTCCCCTCAGAATCACCATGCAACACGGCTGTGTACCCAGTGTGCAAGGCTAAAGGGGGGTCTTGGCGCTTCATACAGGATCTCAGGCCCTTGAACAACATGGTAGAAGCATAATATCCCGTAGCAGCAAACCCGGCCACAATATTGTGTGGCATTCCAGCAGAAGCATCACGATTTACAGTGATCGACCTTAAAAATACTTTTTTCTCAATACCATTGCACCCAGACTCACAAGATCTGACGAGCTTCACTTACCGAAACACAAAGTGGAAGCATACCAGATTGCCACAAGGGTATTGCGAATCACCCTCAATTTTCAATAGAGTAATACAGATGGATTTGGGTAACATTGAAATGGAAAGCACAGTGTTGCAGTATGTGGATGACATAATAATTTGCAGTACTAACGAAAGTAAATGCAGAGAGGACTCCTTAAAGATGTTGACAATATTGGCTGAAAAAGGTTACAAGGTAGACATGGAAAAGATACAATACTGTCAAGAACAGGTACTTTACATTGGTCAACTTATATCCCAACATGGAAGAAAGATTGCACCACAAAGAGCACAGGCCATTTCAAGCACTCCAATGCCACAAACTGTGAGGGAACTGCAGCAATTCCTGGGGCTGTGCAACTACTGTAGAGCATGGGTATTTGATTACAGCTCGTACATAGGACCCCTGCTTGAGGCTTTAAGGGAAGCTAATAAAGGGGAGAAAAAGCTGGGGTGGACGATGGAAATGAAAGAGGCTTTTGATGAATTGAAAGATGCGATATCAACTGCTCCAGTACTGGCATCCCCAGACTATGAGCGACAATTTTTTATATTTTCACATTGCGACTCAGCAGTAATGAAAGCAGTGTTGGCTCAAAAAACAAGCATGGGCTACAAACCAGTAGCATTTTACAGCGGTCACTTAGATCCTGTGATGTTAGGTCACTTCCCTTGCGAACAAGGTCTCGCTGCAGCTGCTTTTGCAGTAGAAAAAGCATCAGCAATCACCATGGGGTGCCCAACTACACTGTTTGTGGAACATGCACTATTTGCAATATTGAATAAACCTAAGTCCACCCTAACCACGCAGAGGGCATCAGGTTATGAGATCATTTTATCTAGAGCTGAACTATCAATTGTTAGATGTAGCACGGTTAACCCTGCAAGGTTCCTAGCAGAAGTAATTGAGGAGGGAGATTATGCCCATGACTGTACGCAAATAACTGAAATGTACTCATGTACTAGAAAGGTTGAAGAAAACGCACTAGAGGGAGGTGAGCTTTTGTTTTTTGATGGGTCATCAACTATCGATCAAAGGGATGGGATAAGGAGAACTGGGGCAGCAGTGGTAAAAATGATGGAGGTACCGGTGTGTGTGGCTATGAAATGTGTACAATTACCACAGCATTACTCCGCTCAAGCAGCGGAATTAGTTGCACTGATCTTGGCGTTGAAGGAAAGCTTTGACAAACGAGTAACCATATACTCCGACAGTGCATATGTTACATCCACTGTCCACTCAGGGCTGTCGAAATGGAGAAGAAGAGGGTTTAGGAGAGCTGATGGCACTCCAGTGCAACATGCCCTCTTATTGGCTGAACTAATTGAAGTAATAAATGACCCCCAAGAATTAGCCCTAGTAAAATGCACCGCACACACCAATGGTGAAGACCACGTCTCAAAGGGGAATGCAGCAGCAGACGCACATGCGAAGTATGCTGCATACTTTGGTGAGATATGGAACCCCCCAGAGTCACAGAGAGGGAGAGGGAGGGGAATGGCTAAAGAGATGTTGATAAGAGAAGGGTACACCCATCTCCCAGCCACGCAGATTATGGAGTTACAAGCGGCTGCACCAATGGCCGAAAAAGAAATATGGGTAAAAAGAGGATGCACAATGTCACCAACCGACGCACTATGGCGCCAGGGTGGCACTGGAAAGGTTGTAATACCATTGGCACTTTTGAACACCGCCCTGAGCCAACTACATCATCCAGCCCACACAGGCAAGGAAGTAATTGCAGCACGAATTAGAGAAGATTGGTTCTGCCCCGAGTTAAATTCTCATGTGTCAAATTTTATCAGCAATTGTCTCACATGTCAACAGTTTACGGCCGGCCATACCCTAAAAGTAATAAGAGGTACTATACCCCGGCCAGAGGGACCTTTTCGGCATCTCCATATTGACTATGTTGATATGATCAACATATGTCAAGGTAATAGGTATATGATTGTAGTAGTATGCCCATTCTCTAGGTGGATTGAAGCAGGGCCCTGTTCACACCCAGATGCATTTAGAGCAGCTAAATTCCTAGTGAGGGAGGTCTTCCCCAGGTGGGGAGTGTGCGAGGTGTTAAGGTCAGACAATGGCCCACATTTCGCAAACGAAATGTTCCAGCATATCACATCCTTGCTGAACATAAAGCATAAATTTGCATGTGCATACCACCCACAGGCCAACGGTATATGTGAACGCCTGAATGGCCTATTAAAGGAGGCAATTGCAAAGATACAGCAAACAACAAAGAAAAGTTGGTTATATTGCCTTCCATTAGCCCTATTTGAGCTAAGGAATAGACCAGGGTCCGACCACCACCTCACCCTACACGAGGTGGTTACCGGACGTCAAATGCGCCTTCCCCTAACACCAACATCAAGAGCATTTACCGACCACGAAAGCACAGCGAGTGTTCTTGGTGATGAAATGTACCAATATGTGTCTTCTTTGATTACTAGTGTAGTGTTTGTGTCTCAACAGCTCGAGTGCACACGGGGCGGGTCTAACAGCAATCAACAAGAAGACGCGGATAAAGAATTGGAAAAGGAAAAACTGTGTAAAATTGCTAAAGGTGACCACGTGCTACTTCGCAATTTCAACAGGAAATGGAATAGTGCACGATTTACTGGCCCCCATCTGGTAGAGGAAGTATCAACAAGAGCAGTAAAGCTACAGGACAAGCGTGCCTGGAACCACCTACACGATGTAAAGATCTACAAACTGCAGACCCGCCCCAGCGCCACCGACAGGTCCATTGGGAGAACAGCAAACAACATCACCAACGGAGGAAGAGAGTTCTACCACAGCCAACGACCCAATTGTTCCCATACCCTGTCACTCCCCAGATTCCCCGGAGACAATAACTGAAGAAGAAAGGGGTGATCCCCATACTGCCCACCCCATGGTCACACGCTCAAAGAGTAAAAATACTTCCGCCAGCTGAGCCCAAACCCCCTGCCCATTGACCCCTACCCCCAATACAGTAATAACCGAACTGAAGGACATTGCCTTGCACACATACACATGTAAACACGTGAATGCTCTCTTTTCTCTTCTCTCGCACATGCAGGAACTGCGTATTATTGTATTGCTAAGAAAATAGATAACTAACAAATTCACTGCCCAGGAGTAGATGGTACCCCCAGACGATAACTACCCGGAAGAATTGTCACACCAATTTGTATATGAAATAAAAAGGCCAACGTACCTGAAAAGGAGAAGGGTACGTGTCTACTACACAGCATTCCTCTTGGCCATAGAATATTCAATGCCCCACCTCCACCCATACTTGCCTGTCCTAAGAGATAGATCGCTTAGAGTAGCGTGGGAACAGCTCTTCGCCTGGGCACTGAATGACTATTTGATAGGGAGAGCTTAAAGAAAAAAACAACAACTAACATTTAATAACCAGCATTTTGAGAATTTTCAGGCGGGCAACTTTAACGTCGCAAGAATACGCTGCCAGGACTGCAGCAAGGTAAGAGCAAAATGCCGGTGAAATTAGCATATGTAATAAAACTAATAGGGATTTTGATGATCACCGGGTTCTTGGCTGCCTCTGTATGGCAGTACAGCTATGCTATTCATCTTATTGCTGCACCCAAACCTAATACACCCCCATCCCCAGCTGCAACAGGTGTTACGTCAGGTGATACTAGTAAAATTGCACACAAGCAAAATAGAGTTAAACGCAGCACATACTCAGATAATAAAGGTATTGATAATTATATACAAAATTCAGCACACGTCTCAAACAACATATGGTACCAACACATGACCCGCATTGGTAAGCAGACAACAGAGGATAGCTGCTACGTTTGCTCATTAATACCATACGCCATGAGCGCTTCTCGAACATTTGTTGCAACAGAAATAGATGAAAAGACAGCACGATGCATAATATACTTGGCACTGTTCCAAACGAAGGGAAGATTCCAAGGGACAGTGGTGCATATGGTGTGGAAAACACGAGACTCATACCCATATGAAAACAACTTCCTCAAGACTTATTTGAGTTACCACAAGAGCAGTCTACATGCTGAAGCATTCAAATACATAACAAGTGGTCCTGCAAAAGGGGAAACAAAGAAAGTAACACTGCAGTATCTACCATGTGATTGGTACGCCACTGAAGTTCCTGGTAAACCAGGATGTTGGGAGAGGCCACTGGTGACGATAACAGGGAAGGTGTACCTGGACAACAATTGGGAGATAGGAGTGATTGGCAGCAACATGGTAACAAAAGAAACTATCTCAACTATCGAGGCACACAACCACAGATGTTGGACGACGTGGATCAAGTACGTACCCATGCTCACGTGGGTGGAGACGGATGAAGACCCAATAACGATACTGCCGCTGACTGCGCCTAAGGTATGCTACCAACATAAAGGAGAGGTGGACGTAGGATACAACACCAACTGTGCAAGCGTGATGGAGTTACCTGAGGGGGGAGCAGGAACAGCAGTAATAATGGACCATTATTGGGCCTGTGGAGAAAAGGCATACCATACACTGCCTCCCCTGTGGAATGGTGTGTGCACAATGGTGCACGTCAATGTACCATCACTAGTGGTACCCCAGAAGCATGTGAATGTGGCGAACTTTCCCAAAATGGATGAAGGGGACAAAAGAAGGCAGAGATCTGCACCACCTCAGGAGGAGCAAGGGAACAGGACCAACAGCAATGATACTGTTCTAAACAGAAGGAAAAGACAAGGAGAACCTCTGACAGGAAATTACCTGTGGGGAAGGTCGGAAACGGCACTCACTTCAATCCCGCCAGAACACAGACTGTTCAGCAGAGCAGCAATGTTCTTCTCCTCAATAATCCATCAGGGACTGCAGGCCTACGCAAACGCAAAATGGCTTCAGATAACTAGATGGGAACTAAAACTGACCATCAATTCTACAGTAAATGGATTTAACGCAATAAAAGAGGAGCTGCGAGCTATAAGAATGGTAGCACTCCAGAACAGATATGTATTGGACCTCCTCACAGCCATGGAAGGAGGAGTTTGCGCAAAGATAGGACAATCATGCTGCACGTTCATTCCTGCCAACGATGCTGACAATGGTACACTGACAGAAGCAGTTTCACAATTGGCCCAGATGCACTCCAAAATGATGAATGAAAGTAACGGTGTAAACAAGGATGAGAGCTGGTTTTCACTATTATGGTCATGGATGCCATCTTGGCTGTCAGATGGACTGAAAATTATAGTTGGTTGTACTATTTTGGCTGGAGCTACACTGATCATAATAAGATTTTGGAAGGCCCGGAAGGCACGCACCACTGACGAGTTGCTTGAAATGGTCGGTATGCACCCCTTGATGCCAGCAGATGACGGCCAACACACAGGCATAATAATACAAGAGAGGGAGAAGTTGCGCAACCAGATCATCACCAACCATCTGGACCCACCATCGGTGAAGATCGAGAACCCAAGAAACCCCAGGAGCTACATAGGGAAATGGGTATACTGTACTCCTGGAGGAACCTGTGAATATATGTATTGGTCATTTGAAGATCATGTGAACCACTATGGACATTTAGGAGGAATAACTAAGATATGGAGAGTAAGAGGAGATAATGAAAAGGATATGTTTGTGGTCGACAAATCGACCAGAGGGGGGACTGAAGTGGGAGAATGGAAGACCAGGCTCCCGTCCTTCACCTCTCGCGCTTGGCCTAAAGGGTCACGACCCAGACACCCGCCACGAGAAGAGTTTGCCCATCTACCAGACGACCAAATACCCTGGTACAGGAACATACGGATGTGTCCATCTGCCTGCCCAGCAGCCCGCACTGGCCATGCCGACACCTGCAGCACGGATCAACTAGACTAAAACCTACACGTCGTTAGAGATGCCATGACGACCTAGCCAACGGTCAGCACCCCTGTACAAATTTACACACTGGACACTCCCGCACCAATCTACACGAAGAATATACTCAGTGCTATGACGTAGGCGGCAGACATACTCACGGACGTGCATCTTTATTATTTTCCACATAGGCTTTCAAAATGCAGAAACGCAAGACGCATCATGAACTCATCTAAAAGAGCTTGCTTACGCTTCTCCTAAAACCAGTTGCCACAATGAGAAATATAATGAAGACACGATACTGGTCATAAGACAATATGGTACTGTAACCTAAAGCGCCTGTGCACCAAACGGTTCCACTTATACACCAGGCCTAAGTAGGCCGCAAGCAAGAGCTTCCATGGACGTTAAAAGAACAAGAGTCAGGTTGCTGATCCTGCAGAATGAGCCCGGCGAAGCAAACAGCCAAGGTCGCAATGTTGCAAACCCACATTCCGAGAGCAAACCATCAAGGGCACGATGTTGCAACCTCGCACGCCGCACACCAACGTTAAAGTCACACCTGCAAATTAAACCAGGCACACAGTGGACAAACAATATTAATTGTGCAGAATTCTGCCTCAAACACGGTCCCACCTCACGTGACCAAGCCGAACCTGACAGGATGCCAAGCCCAGGAGGAAGAAGGCGTCTGGATCCCTCGTTACAAGACATAGGCAGATACAATTAAAAGGCTCAATGGACATCTGCGACAGTGGGAGTAGTCGGCCTTCCAGCTATGAATAAGTCCTCACATTGTCTGCACGTACCCATAGTGAAACATTGTTGCAAATGGCAGGTACACCGAGAGCTGGGAACAGCGATGGTCCCAGGCTGGGAAGGTCGCGGGCGCACCAATCAGAACATGGGGCTCCTATCACTGACGCCATTAACATTAACCAATCATCAGGGGTCTTCATGTAACAATTCTCATGTATCTAATTGTAGGGACAACCCAGATATATCACCTGACTAACCCTTGTCCACTAATATTGTTCTCTATACGTATGCTATACTAACCCTACCACTCGAGCAACCAATTAAGAGTGGCGATAGGTTTTTTGCTAACTTTCCAAGGTGACGCAAGTAGCGCGTCATGCTAAGGTAAAAAGGGCCTGCGAGCCCTACGATTGTGTGTGTGTCAGGACGGACGCGTACGCTCCTTGACCCATCCCTGCCGTTTTTGTCTAATAAACAGCAGAGTCACCTTGCTTCTTGCGTGTGTCTCATACTCTATCTCATCTGGGATATACGGGAGGAGTTGGGGCCTCCCTGCCGGAGGTCTGCGGACGGCCCGGCCGACCCCGGCAGAATTTCCCCCCGACACTACGTCTTGTCCAAAACAACGGTTACTTTAATGATCCATCACTTAAAAATCGCTTCCGCTGTAGCATAACAAGTAGTAATTATCATGCCATCATAGTCTAATTGGCCACTGGCTTTTTGGAGCAATCAAGAAGAAACAGGTGGGCACTGGCTGTGGAACACTTTCATCCCCTGCACACCAAATGTGTTTGTGTAACAAACAGTAATTAGAAAATATTTGTCTCAACATGTGTAAAGATGTAAAGATAAGTTCGATCACATCATTTTATACAAACGTTTGCTTTTGAAAAAAATCAAAACATTTGGATCAATACAGATATGTATAAATTATATCAACAAAATCAATTCATCAATGAATACAATACATGTATTTTCATTAAAAGATGTTTTTGCTCTACATGTTTTGGAACAACCGTCCTTTCCTCAGGAGCATATGTTCCCACTGCTATTCCTTCATCATCCTTGTCATGCCTAGGCATTTCCCCCGAGGACTAAAAGGGCTGTGACAACTCCACAAGACAGCGTCACTATGGCAACATTGGGGATGGCTTGTCCCTTCCAAGATGGTGGGTCGCCATGGCCAGGCCAGAACGTCATCACGCTTGCCGAGCGTTCGACGTGCCACCACTGCAGGAACAAATAGGCGGAAGTAACAGGGAGATTCACGTGTTGCGATATACGCTGTAAGTTATCATCTGCACGGTTAGTGCAATTCTGTTTATTTCTCATTTCCTGTATTCTACGTCCCTTGCTCCCTTTCCCTTGCTCTCTTCGGCTCTTGTCTATTCGCTGGTTCACGGGGCTCTCGAGCCGCTGTTGCTGCTTCCTGGCTCTCTCTATTTTTTCCTGTCTGTCCTTACCTGCTCCGGTTGGCGTCTCACACGATGTTGTGCTTAGAAGTCTATACTCCTGCATTTACGGTCTGATTCCTTCCGTAACTGGGATAGTTCCGTGTACCTGCTTACCTCAGTTCATGCGCCTTGGAGATCTGCTATATTCTAGATTACAGCTTCCATTTGACTCCACGGATACTTGGATTCACTGCACTATTGGACTATGGGGTTTTCCCTCTATCCAGAGGGTTTTTCCCTTATTTGAGACCCAGCTCTCTGGGCAGCCTCCGAGGCCCCCAGTTATACCTGGGATGGCGTAGTGGCAGCTTGGAGTGATCAGCCTTACCTCTTCTCGCCCAAGGAAGGCAAGCCCAAGAAGAAGGAGGACCCAGACACTGGTACCAGGACAAGACAGGTGAGACTAAAACCTGACAGCTTGCAACGCCAAAAAATAAAGAAGAATGATGAGGTCAGCATGGAACAAGTGCAAGACCTCATGGCCGCAGTGTGGGGCCTGTCAGTGGAATGACAGAACTTGAAAGCAGAGAACGCGGTACTCCTGAAAACCCTGCTGCAGAGAGAAGCGGCGGGAGAAGCAGCACAATACCGGGCACCACAGACTGAGAAGTATGACAGCGAACCCAATCGCTTCAAAGAGTTTCTGGATGCCTGTATGGTTGCCTTCACATTCAGTCAAGGAGTGTTTCCCACGGACCGATCCAAAGTTGGTTTTGTGATACCCCATGTGTCTGGTAGTGCCCTGGCATGGGCTACCCCGTTAGTGGTAGCCTCTAGTATTTTATTGGATGATTATGATGGATTCCTCAGTGCTTTCTCTGGGATATTTGATAGGCCTTATCTGACGTACATGAAGCAGGATAATCTATTGGAAATAAAAACCCATGACCTGTCTCTGAGGTGTGGAGTGATTCTTGAGGCATCTGTGACAGATACTTAAATCTCTCAGATCATTTGCAATAATTCCTCGATGGAAAGGTTTCTATTTTATGACAGTTTTTGGGAAACATTTGTTTTGTCAGTCTGCCCACATTGTCTGACATTTGTATTGTCAATTTTCTGATAAACTGTAATGAATGCCGGCACGCAAAGCAGGTTAAGTACTATATTTATTGTGATTAAATATAAAGAATATAAAATATAGAAGTAACTAAAGAGAGCCCTGCTGGCACCAGCCACGTCGTCGTCCTCCTCCGCCAACCATCTGTGCTGCTCATTCCAGCCTCATGAGCCCTGCAGGAGCAGTGTTCAACGAGACATGAGGGAGCCGACCCTACACATCCTCTCTTCTTCAGAGAGACTTTCCAAAAGGGACTCAACAAAGGAAACCTGAATGTATTGAACATAGCCTCTAGAAAGCTTGGCTGTGGCAGGTCCTTCCAATCCTGGAACCGGTCGGCTCCGCACTTGTAACATCCTGAAAGGAAGGGACGTAAGCTTCACGTCCTTTTCTTCCACTGGACGACCCCCCCAGCTGAAGTGCTAGGCAAGGAACTTATAATAGGACTATTGAAACTGGAGAACTGTTGGAACATTCCCTCTTCTCAATCATCACTCGATCCACATTCCACACCCTGTTGTCCTCAGTTTTGACTGTAAACCTAAAAATATGCTATATTCTGATAAGATATGGCCACTTACATGCCCCAACCCTAAAGGCCAGGGACAGCTTGATTCTTACGGTGTCCCCGGTACACGGTGCCACTCTCTCTCTCACTCCACTTCGATTATACAGCTCCTCGTTCCTCAACTGACTTCTCTCGATATTCTCTCTCACATCTTCCACTCTCTCCTCTGATAAGGTAGGACAACCAATCCATGGGGGAAAAAAGCTTTGTATTGGCTTCCCTCCCCCTACTGAGCTCGAAGGGTGAGATGCCAGTGGTTCTGAGGGGAGTAAACGTGGAAGCTCTCACAACCTCCTGTGCAGCAATTTTCCAATTCCATCCCTGGCTGGAGTATGCCATGTTATAAAACCGTAACAGATGATTGTGGTTCTTCCTCTCTTGTAATTCTGCAATGTGGGAGCTTTAGCTAAGGCATCTTTTATGAGCGCAAACTCTTCCTTGCTGGCGTCATTCCACATAAATCCTCCTTTGCCTTTGAATAGTTCCCTCATATTAACCATTTGAGAGGCAAAACGGTTCACAAATTTCAAATAATATTTGGCCATTCCCAAGAATGTTCGCAACTGATCTCTACTTGTCAGTGCAGGCATTCCTTCAATAGCATCCACCAAATCTTTCTTGGGGCAAATCCCTTCCTTCAATATAACATGCCCAAGGTATTCAATCTGACTTCTGTTAATCTTGCACTTTCCTCTCCTGAGGGGCATCCCTCCTTTGTGAAGATTTTTAAACATGCCCTCTAGTATCTTGCTGTGAGTTTCTAGATTTTCTGCATGGACCAATACATCATCCCGAAAGAAAAAGGACTTCCGGATCTCAATCGAATATTCAATACATGATCTTCTGAAAGACTGATGCTGCGGAGCTGAGTCCAGGAGACAACCGCTTATACTGAAACAGACCACCGGGCATTATGTATGCAGTCAAATTCCTGGACTTCTTATGCAATTTCACCGGGTTGTAAGCTAAAGTGAGATCCAATGTCGAAAAGAAGCTCACTGGACCCATGGTGGAGATGATCTCTTGGATATTGGGCAGTGGGTGTCTTTCTGATACAACGCATTTATTCAGTTCTCTCATGTCTACACAGATCCGCATTTTCTCTGAACTCTTCCTCACCACAACCAATAGAGAGACCCACTCTGAGGCATCAATTCTCTCAATTATGTCCCGTTCCACCAACTTCCTCCGTTCCAATTTGACTTCATCTCTCATTGAGAGAGGAATGTTCTGCATTCTTTGCACTACTAGTGAACAGTTATCTTTCAGTCTGATCTGGTGACCAAACCCTCGTAGACATCCAATTTCGACCTGGAATATTTCTTGCACTGCACTCATTCCTGCTGAGGATGCTTCCACTGATAGAACTGCATATTCAGCATTGTGATCAAGTTTGACTGATATTTTCTTTTGGTGTGTCCAGCTTAGAAGTGGCGTAGCTCCCTTGCTTGAAACAAAAACCTTTCCAGAGGTATTCCTTCCTTTAAAATTCAGGATTGCATTGAACCAACCTACTAAGTCTGTGGTCGCTCCCCCATATGGCCTTGGACATATGTCGACCTCGTTGAGATGCTCGGTTCCCATCCTGACTCAGATTTTCTCCGGCATCAATATATATTTGCCACCTTAGTCAATCATCATCATTCTGGCAACCCCATTTACAAAAACAGGTGCGTTCGGGCTATCAACCTCTTCGTCTTTGTCCACTATTAAATGGATACTCACCTCCTGCTCTCCCTCGCTGTGATCACTTCCAATCCAATTGGTGGTTTTTCTGACTTGGCAGCATTTCGCCAAGTGTCTTTTCCCTTTGCAAATTCTACAAATGATCTTTAGACCAGGGCATTATGGGTCCTTCGCCCAGTGGGAAGCACTATCACATCTGAAGCATCTCCTTGTGTCACCACAACCTCTACCTCAAGAGTTAAACCTTCCCCTGCTCTCAAAGTTCCTTCTTCCTCTGTACGGTCCCTCATTTGGAGGCTTTTTCCATTACATAGAATTACCACCTCCCACAGCGGCAATTGAGTCGGTCAGGGATATTGAAGTGGTTGCCTGTTTGGGTGTGTAGGATTTCACATCTGACTCCTTCAGCCTGGTCTCCAACATCTTAACACACTGTTCAGTGTGCTCAACTTCTTTTGCAATGTGTAAAACAGAGTCAAGGCCTGGATCATCTTCAGACCACTGCACTCCAACATAAGCTGGTCTCTAAGGGCCTCATTACACGGTAGGCGGAGAACCATGGCGCTACTAGCGCCATGGTTCATGCTGGTAAAATACCGGCACCGCCTTGGTGGAAAGGGGAATTACCGCCCCATTGCAAGGTTGGCGGGGCGGTAATTCCCCCTTCCACCATTGCCCTTCCCCATTCCCATTTTTGCCCCATAGGGCTCTAAGGGAATGGGGAAGGTGCTAATTACGGTACCGCAAACTGCGGTACCGTAATTAGCTCCACTGGTCCCTTTGCGGGTTGGTTTTTAATGCCTGCAAAAAGCAGGCGTTAAATTCCCCAATCTGCAAAGGGACCTCGTAGTAAGGCGGTAAGGATTTACCGGTACCAGTAAAATACCAGTACCGGTAAACCCTTACTGCCTACCGTGTAATGAGGCCCTTAGTCTCTCATCCAGTTGTTGGTTAAATTTACATGTCCTCACCATTTTCCTTAGTGCTGTAATATACTGCTCTACACTCTCTCCCTCTTCCTGAGTGTGATTCCCAAATATATAGCATTCTAGGCTGGTGCTTAACTGTTTCTTGTAGTGCTTTCCCATTTTCTTGATGGATTTCTCATATTCATTTTGATCTAAACCTTCTTCTTCTGTGAGGTCCGGTAAATCCGAAATGTTCTCCTGCTCTGCTGAATCAAGGCAATGCAAGGGGAGTGATTTCCTCCTCTCCACGCTATAGTTTGCACCACATACTAAATTTGGGTAATGCTCAAAAGACATTATCCACATTTTCCATGGCACAGCGGGCTCCAGCCTCATGAGCAGGGTACCATGAGACACAGCAGGATCGGCTCCAGAGGGAGCCGACCCTACATAAGCCAATGCACTGAGGATCACAAGTGACACCATCAAGTTTTGGCATTTTGGTCAGCTGGGTAGTGCAGGTATCGGGATCAGCCTGGCAGCCTTGAGAACTGCATGGCGACTGAAGGGTGCCGATAACTACATAATGGCCATAATGCTCACCCATTGGTTACACAACTTTGAGGTGGAGGCCCGCACACAACATGTTGTTCGAAGATATCGCAAACATCACGAATAAACATGCAGAAACTCTTGGGTTCTCGTCCAAAGAAGCAGAGGCCATCCTAAACCTTATTACAGATTCAGGACTCAAACTACAACCTTCTGATCCGATCAAGAAAATTAAACAATTGGAATATCTAATATGCAAACAAATCAACAGAAAATTGCACGTTGTTACACTAACAAAGTACCATCGAGCACAACAAATTCCAAGGGGTCTCGGATGCCATTGCGGCCCACATTATGCAAAGAAAATGAATTTGTGAAAAAGTGGGAAAATATACTAAACAATTGTTCGTTGGACCTTATCCTTTTGACTATACAAGAACTCTCCAAAGAATTACTTCTTATCACCACCGAGATTGAAGAAATCAAAACTGAACTTGCTAAGAATGGGATCAAAGAAGACTTAAATAAAACTCTAGAAGATATAAACAATAAACTTGAATCATACAAAAACGAATTGGAGAAATAAAAAATACGTAAATTCAAACGTGATACTTACGATTATCATAATGACGAAGTATACACATGGATGAATAAGTACAACAATCCCAGTCATCCACAGAGAAGGAGCTCTACAGAACAATCAAGCTCAGATTCAGACACACCAACAGGCAAGACTGCAGAGGACAGACCGGATCAACAACCAGATAACGCAACAAGACAACCAGTGTTCTGATCCACAACTCCAAGGAAAGAAGCTTTTTTAGGGAAGGATGACAGAAGAAAAGATCCAGGAGGGGGAGAAGAAAGACCAGAAGCATCAGGCTTTCAGAGCCATTACCCGAGCAGAAGGAATTAGTCATTAATTTGTCGCAAAAGAACACTCACAGCTAGTGAACTCTCAATACTGCAGAAAGGTTTAAATGTTGTACTGACACAACCCTTGACATTTTTTTACACTAAAGTGGATTTGTTTAAATTTATACGTAAATTAAAGTTGAAATCATACTTCACAGACATCGAGATGGATAAACAACAAGGACACACAGAATATCTGGAATTACGACTTAAGAGTACCTACACACCACCTGTTCCACCTGGTACCATTGATGTATTTCATGAGGCAATACTGAAGGACCTCAGAAATATCTCATTTAAAGCTCCGAAATACAGGAATTTAAACAAAAGAGAAATGGCATTCATCAGAAACTTGTACGAAGATGACAAGATCACGATTCGCTCAGCCGACAAAGGCGGTGCACTTGTTATAACGAACATATCTGATTAGAAAGAGGAATGTCAGAGGCAATTAGGTGGTACAGGTACATACAATACACTACAAGGAGATCCAACATTAGACATCAAGAAATTGGAAGACACCATACTGACAGCAGCTGAAGACAATGAATGGATCTCACAAAAAAAGAAAATGTTCTTGACAACACAATACCCCAAAGTACCTCATTGCTATTTGCTGCCCAAGATACACAAGGCATTACACAAACCACCGGGAAGACCCATAATGGCAACCACAAATGGGGTCTTACAACCGTTAGGAACTTATATCGACAAAATCCTTCAACCTATGATTCAGAAATTCCCCTCCTACATCAAGGACACCACCGACTTCCTGAACAGAATTCATAACATTTCAATTGAACCTAATGATATCTTGGCTACTATTGATGTGTGCAGCCTGTACACGCCAATACCACATGATCTGGGTAAGTGGTAGAGTGGATACTACTACGAGAAGAGAATATAGGTGCCTGAAAAGAATTCATAATGATTATGTTGTGAACAATTGCACAAAATTCATACTTCAAATTTGGAAATACCTTCTATTTGCAAACCAGTGGAACAGCAATGGGGGCAATGATGGCCCCACCATATGCCAATGTGTTTATGCTAAAATTCAAGGAGGATCACATCTTACATCACCCTGTATGGCAGAAGTATATTAAACATTGGGGAAGGTATATTAACAATATTTTCCTAATCTGGAATGACACACATGAAACTTTGTCTTCATTTCTCACCTATCTGAACCGTATTGATGCAAGGATTCAATGTACTTTAGAAGTTGGCAACCCAGGACTACATTTTCTAGATGTACGAATCACACCAAAAGTTCCTAATTTTTATACAAACATTTACCTCAAACCAACTGACCGCAATGACCTCTTACATAGAATGAGTTTTCATCCACCATTAACTCTCAAAAGCCTACCGTGAAGTCAATTGCTGCGAGTAAAAAGAATTATCAATGCTTCGGACAATTGGGAAACAGAATCAGAGACAATGCTCAAACAATTTGAAGCCATAGGGTATCAAGAGGCTGAGCTTTCAGAGGCAGGAACCAAGGTTAATTTGAAAGAACGGAGCAGTCTCTTGATACTGTCGGAACACAAGAAGGACAGCGGAGCACCCCTACTGTTTGTAAGTAAATACAGCATCCAATCAGCAAAGATTAAAAGAACCATCTTAAAACATTGGCCATTATTTTCATGCGACACTAAACTACAAAATCAGTTGGCTACGAGACCAATCTTTGCGTTATAACGGCGCCACAATGTCAAAGATCTACTAGTGAAAACTCAATCAGACCCATCAAAAAAAAAATAAGTAAACACCCTGGAACATATCCTTGTAAGAACTGCAACAATGTGACAAAGGATAATGTCATTACACACTCCAAAACTGTCCCATCCCCCATGCCCGCTGGTCTTGGTGGCATTGTGGCCGCCTTTGCTACACTAGTGCCCGTGTTGTTCTTCCCTGTGGCTCTAATACTAGGTATTCCTCCAAGATGGTGGCGATAACGTGCCGCATGAGTTTTGTGCCTCCTACAGTTTCTGCATGCAAGGTATCTCCGCCTCCTGGTGGTCATGTGACTGCATAATAACACCAGACTCCAGCATTCCTATGCGTTGCTACTCTCTCCACTGACGCTTCATAAGTTTGCTTCCTAGGAGAAAATTTGTTCCAATCCTTTCTGCTTGTCCGTTAACCTTCTCTCCCTCCCTAGGTACTCTCTGTCTACTCCATCTCCCCCTTACGGCTCTCTCACCTGTTCTGTGTTCTGCACAATCCAAATGAAATCTCTGCTCACCATCTGTTGAGGTTTGCGTAGCCTTAGCGACTATTCTCTCGCAGGATACGTCTTGTTACGGTTGGAAAATACTTATTTCCTGAATCCTGTCTGCGACTCCCACATCGGAGTTCTCACTCTAATCCTTTCTATAGTACCGACATCAGAACCACTGTGCCCTTTCAAGGAAGTGCCCACTCTGCTGAGTAAAGTTACACTCCTCCTGAATCACAGCAAGGTGGGTTTTAAGGGATAGGGATCCCGGTCAGGGGCCAGATACGTTGGTACTTAATATATTTCTTACCTTCATAGAAATTACACATCCGTCTAGGAAACCTCCTCCTTGCTCCACCCACTGACACTATTGCACTTTCTCTGCTGCCTCCACTTCTGCTAAAGCTACTGATAAAGATCAGTTGCATAGGTATCAGGTACTGACTACGATATCCTTCCTTCTTTATCATATCCTCGTTCTAATCTATTACTTACCTCTCCCCTTTCTCGTATCAGATGAAAGTCCGGTCTTCACCTTAGAGGGTCCCTGGATCAGTAGCCGAAGATTCCAGCTCCAGTGCCGACATCGCTCCCAATTCCAGCGACAGGGTTTTCTACCTCAGAGGGTTTCCCTGGGGGTTTTGCCTCACTCCATACCTGTTATCTCAGGTGGAGGGAGGTAAGGCTTAGTGGTGTCTGTGATCCGAGGTCCATTACAGCACAGATCATTACAAAAACTGGTGAAAAAATGAAACTGAAGGAGTATGCAACATTCGACGCTGAAAACTGTGTCTATGCAATCAAATGTCCATGGCCCTCATTCCGAGTTAGGACTACACCATGGAGTAAATAGCTCCATGGTTGGCAACCATGGAGCTATTTACTCCATGGAATACCGGCATGGTGAATGGAGTAATTTCCGGTCCATTCCAAGGTTGGATGGACCGGTAATTCCCCATTCACCATAGCCCTTCCCCATCCCCATTTCTGCCCCCATAGGGCTCAATGGGAATGGGGAAGGAGGTAATTAAGGCACCGTAAATTACGGTGCCGTAATTTACTCCAAGGTCACTTTGCGGGTCCCGTAATTTACTCCTGCTAAAAGCAGGAGGTAAAGAGGGACCCGCAAAGGGAACTCGGAATACGGAGGTAAGGGATTACCGCCATCAGTGCCCTTACAGGCGCCGGTAATCCCTTACCTCCAACCTCGGAATGACCCCCCATGTGGTCTTACTCAGGCGGAGGGAGGTAAGGCTTAAGGGGGATTTTTCTCAGACTCTCAGGAATTGCCTGCTGACCAGGTTAGTGGTTTCTGTAATCCAAGGTCCATTATAGCACAGATCATTACAGTTAGCGACGCCCCAAAAAATAAAAAGGATCACAGAGACCATGAAGCAGTAGATGCAGCATCTTATGTCTGCTATCCAATCCCTGTCGCATGAGGTCCAAAACCTCAAGCAGGAAAACACGCACCTACGGCAACAGGTAGCACGTTCCAACCCCAAATTGCCACCTTCCTCCTTGCCCACGGGAAAATACAACAGTAGCCCTAATAAGTTGCAAGAATTCTCTGACAGCTGTACAGTGCAGTTTACATTTAAAGCAAAATATTTTCCCACCAAAAAAGAGAAGGTGGGATTCCCTGTTTCCCATTTTACAGGAGCCGCTTTGGCTTGGGCAACTCCATTAGTCACTTCAGGGAATGCAATCCTTCATTCCTATCCAGCCTTTGTAAATGCTCTTAAGGCCATGTTCAATAGACAGGAGATTTCCATCTCTTCACAAGAGAGACTGCTCGACCTACGGCAAGGAAACCAAGATCTGATGGCCTATGTTACCAAATTCAAGCAACTGTCCTCAGAGACTGAAATGCCAGATTTGCCACTGTTAACTCTGTTCCGCCGGGGTCTGACTGAGGAGCTAAAGGACGAGTTGTCCAAGATACCCAGGCCAGCCAACCTCGCTGATATGATCACATTAGCCCTACAGATTGATTACCGCCTTCAAGAGCGACAAACAGAATGTAAAAGGGGTTGTCAATCCAGACCTTGTGCGGAGAAGCCAGGTCAGGTTCCTAGAACTGAACCACCAGAAGAACCTATGCAACTTGGGACGGCAAGGGGACCATTGTCTACAGAAGAGAGATAACGCAGGCGCACAGGAGGGCTGTGCATGTATTACGGATCCTCGAATCATCATGTCAGAGATTGTACAGTGGCTCCCCAACGACGCTGGGAAAGTAAGAAGTCGGGGAACTCCCGCACCCAACCGTAAGGGGAACCTCGGCTCGGGTGATGCAAGAAGGTTCCCCTGATTCTCCGATTCTCTTCCAGAATGCTGAACATAAAGACAATTCCATGATGATAATTCTTCTTCAGTTATCATTTGACGACCACAAAGTCTGTGACGTCCCTGCACTCACTGACTGTGGAGCAGTAGGGAATTTCATTGATGACCAATGGGAAAGGAATAAAGGTATAGGGAGAGTAACTAAGACCATCTCCGTTCAAATTCAGGGAGTGGATGGGAGTCCTTTGATCTCAGGTCTGATCAAGGAACAAACTCTGCCGCTCATGTGCTGGATTTCTTCGCATTGGGAGACCTTGTGCTTTGATCTAATCAAGGCGGCCCATTTCCCTGTCATTTTGGGTTTACCGTGGTTAATGGTCCATAACCTGCATATCAAATGGACGGCAGGAACCCTATTTCTGGGATAAGAGTATTGTGTGGCTCATTGTTTGTCACACAACTCAGTCGGTGTTCATTCCACTCCATCAGTGCAGCCGGCCGACTCTGTTACCATGGTAAGCAATGTAACCCAGATCCCAGAGTGTCATAGGCAATTTGCCCAGGTTTTCACAAACCTAGAATACTCTTCCCTTCCTCCTCATCGCAGATACGATTGCCATATTGAACTTTTGCCTGACCAGCCTATACCTTTCGGACGCATGTACATGCTTTCACTAAAAGAAAAGGCAGTTCTCAAAGAATACTTATGTATGCATTTACAGAACGGGCTCATAGCTGAGTCAACCTCTCCGGTGGGTGCCTCCTTGTTTTTCATACCAAAAAAGAACTCAGATTAACTACTCCCATGCATAGATTATCGGGGTCTGAATAAGATCACTATCCCAGATAAGTACCCTATGCCTCTGATCCCGGATATTCTTGAGGCTGTGGCTGGCGCAATGGTTTACACCAAACTGGATCTCCATGGAGCCAATCACCTGATCCAGATCGCACCAGGAGATGAATGGAAGACTGCATTCTGGACCCAGTTCGGCCACTTTGAATACCACGTGATGCCATTCGGTCTTTCCAACGTGCCAACAGTGTTTCAGCGCTTTATGGAGCATCTTTTTGCAGACGTGCTGTTACACTTCGTAGTCATCTATCTTAACGACATCCTGATTTATTCCTCAGATAAGACCCAGCATGTCCATCATGTTAACCTAGTCTTGGAACGTCTTCAAGCCAAGCAACTATATTGTAAATCTGAAAAAT
Source organism: Ambystoma mexicanum (assembly GCF_040938575.1). NCBI lineage: Eukaryota > Metazoa > Chordata > Amphibia > Caudata > Ambystomatidae > Ambystoma > Ambystoma mexicanum. The sequence goes on from NC_090923.1 coordinate 925,691,107, forward strand.
GTGAGTTCCATTCCTCCCAGGTTACCTACTTGGGGTTTGTCCTATCAGCAAAGGGAATTTCCATGGATCCTCAAAAGGTGGTGGCAGTTGTGGATTGGCCGCCGCCCTCCAATGTGAAGGAGATTCAAAGATTCTTAGGTTTCTCCAACTTTTATCAGAAGTTTATTCCCCGTTTCTAAGAGATAGTGCCTCTCTTCACCAAACTGTTGAAAAAGGAGAACCCTTTTTATGGTACACCCAAGCCCAAGAGTATTTGGTGTTGCTGATTGAACTCTCCAGCACCGCACCTATCCTGGTTACTCCAAATCAGTCCAAATGATTCATTTTGGAGACCGATGCCTCACATTACGCCCTTGGCTCGGTCTTACTTTAGGAATCCAAGGACGGAACGGAATGACCCGTAACCTACCTCTCCAAAACCTTTACCCCTGCCGAACTTAACTACTCAGTACTTGAAAAAGAATTAGTGGCCATTAAATGATCATTTGAGGAGTGGAGACATCTGCTACTAGGATCACATCGTTTTATCGAAGTCCATACCGATCATCAGCATCTCAAAGTGTTTCAGTATGCACATACGATAAACAGTCATCAAGCTCGCTGTGCTCACTTCTTTTCTCTCTATAGGATTCGATTCACCTTTCTCCCTGGCTGACAAAACCTCAGAGCTGATGCTTTGTCTCGCAAGGATCACCCTTCAATCAAGTTTCATGCCGAACAGATTTTCCCAAAGGCTATATTCATCCATGTGGTAAAAGACTTTCTGCATCGGATCAGACAAGCCACTCTGGACGATCAAGATGATTGTCAGAAACTGTTGTTAACACATCAACTGACCAGAGAACAGGGATACTATTTCAATGGTGACAGGGTATTGGTCCCTTCTGCAGAAGTCCTTTACATGTGTCATGACTCCCAAGCTGCAGGACATCACAGTGTGCACAGCACTCTGGATCTAATACAGAGGCAATTCTGGTGGCTGTCCTTACCCATAGACGTCTGATATTACGTGGCAGCATGTTCTGTTTGTCTCCAATCCAAATCCTCTCACCATTTCCCTTTGGGTCTATTCTCTCGGATGCCTGCTCCCACCAAACCCTGGGAGATAATTTCGACTGACTTTATAGTCCAATTACCTCCATCTGAGGGTCATACAGCTGTCATGGTCACCATAGACTACTTCACAAAGTTGGCTAATTTTTCTGCCCTACCTGGAATCCCTTCTGCTGGCCCGCATCTTTATATCAGATGTCTTCTCCCGTCATGGGCTCCCGGAAAAGATTATTTCCGACAAGGGATCACAATATACTTCCTGATACTGGCAGAAGCTCTGCTCTTTTCTCCACATACAAAGAGCTCTAATTTCGGGCTTCCACCCGCAGATTAATGGGCAAACTGAGCGCCTTAACCAGACCTTAGAGGGATATCTACGTTGTTTTGTATCTGCTGCACAGGACGAATGGGCGGAATTATTACCTCTGGCTGAATTCGCCTACAATAACGCCACACACCCTGCTTTACGCACTAGCCCCTTTTATTGTACTATGGATTCCATACATCCTTTCTACCCGCAGTGATCCCGTCTTCTTCACTTTTTCCTGGTGTGGATGCCCTGGTCTCGGACAGCCATCATGGTCAATGTTTGGCCCAGGATGGCCTTACTGGATGCCCAGGATCGTGTCAAGCATTGTGCTGACCGGAGACGAAGGGCCGCTCCTGGTCTTGCTGTGGGGGACAATGTATGGCTATCTTCTAAGTTCCTGCCCCAACACCTGGTTCCCTCTAAACTGTCCCTGAGGTTCTTTGGACCATTTCGTATATCATATCTGATAGGAGACACAGCTGTACGACTCCAACTTCCCCAGTCTTGGTCACAAATACATCCTGTTTTTCATCTATCTCAAATCAAGGTGGATGTTATGGATCGCTTCTCAAGGGCCTCTGTTATGCGCCCCCCTCCTGTGCTTACGTCCTCAAGTTCTGAGTTTGAAGTTTCAGGGATTTGCGGTTCCCATTACTGCAGAGGCCGATTACAGTACCTGGTAGATTGAAAGGGCTACTCTCTGGCAGATTGGTCATGGGAGCCTGCTTCTGGGGTCATGCTCCTCGCCTGATCCAACAGTTCTATCGGCTCAATCTACGCAAGCTTGGGTGTCCGCCTCCGAGAGGGGGTCATACTGTAACATCACCCTATGCCCGCTGGTCTTGGTGGCGTCGGGGCTGCCTTTGCAACACTAGTGCCTGTGTTGTTCTTCCCTGTGGCTCTAATACTAGAGATTCCCCCAAGATGGTGGTGGTAACACGCTGCATGTGTTTTGTGCCTCCTACAGTTTCTGCATGCAAGGTGTCTCCGCCTCCTGGTGGTCATGTGACTGCATATCAACACCAGACTCCAGAATTCCTATGCGGCGCTACTCTCTCCACTGACGCTTCGTAAGTTTGCTTCCTAGGAGAAACTTTGTTCCAATCCTTTCTGCCTGTCCATTAACCTTCTCTCCCTCCCTAGGTACTTTCTGTCTACTCCGTTTCCCCCTCGCGGCTCTCTCACCTGTTCCATGCTCTGCACAGTATGAGGGACATCTCCGCTCACCATCTGTCGAGGTTCGCGTAGCCTTAGTGACTATTCTCTCACAGGATACGTCTTGTTATGGTAGGAAAATACTTATTTGCTGAATCGTGTCTGCGACTCCCACATCAGAGTTCTCACCCTAATCCTTTCTATAGCTCCGACATCAGAACTAGCGTCCCCTTTCAAGGAAGCTCCCGCTCCGCTGAGTATAGTTACACTCCTGCTGAATCCTGGCGAGGTGAGTTTTAAGGGATAGGGATCCCGGTCAGGAAGCCAGATACGTGGGTACTTAATATATTTCTTACCTTAGAAATCACACGTCCATTTACGAAACTTCCATCTTGCTCCACCCCCTGCCACTATTGCTCTTTCTCTGCTGCCTCCACTTCCGCTACAGCTACTGATAAATATCAGTTGCATTGGTATCAGGTACTGACTACGATATCCTTCCTTCTTTATCCTATCCTCGTCCTGATTTATTACTTACCTCTTCCCTTTATCGTATCAGATGCAACTCCGGTCTTCACCTTAGAGGGTACCTGGATCAGCAGCCGAAGATTCCAGCTCCAGCGCTGACATCGCCCCGAATTCCAGCAACAGGGTTTTCTACTCAAGAGGGTTTCCCTGAGGGTTTTACCTGACTCCATACCTGTTATCTCAGGTGGAGGGAGGTAAGGCTTAGTGGTTTCTGTGATCCCAGGTCCATTGCAGCACAGATCATTACAAAAACTGGTGAAAAAATAAAACTGAAGGACTATGCAACATGCGACACTGAAAACTGTGTCTATGCAATCAAATGTCCATGTGGTCTTATGTATGTAGGAGAAACAAGTCGCAAAGCCAAAATCCCCTGGAACAAGCACAAATCCAACATAAGGACCAAAAATCAACACTCACCAGTGGCTAGACATTTTAAAGAATGCAAATATCAGCTTACCCAAATACGTATTCAGATTTTGGAAGTAATTGTGGCCAAAAATTCACAAATGAACTTGAGAAAAAGACTCGAACAACGTGAGGCCTTCTGGATCGACACATTGTACACTGTTGCCCCATCAGGTCTCAACGAAGAACTGGATTTGCACTGTTTTTTATAATCAACGCAGGTTTGGTACTAGTGTCAGACTATTCATGTATACTCCTCGTTTGAATTAAGAGTTACAACGAGATTTGGTGACACAACAAATTGAATGTGTATGTTTCCTCAACCTTTATGGTGTCAATATCTGTGACAGACAATGTGCATAAACTTTCTGTTGGAATCCATGCAATATTTATTGAAGAACAAGGAAGAAGTATGATTTTGTTTATGAGACAAATGAGATTAATGTATATGCAGATTACCAATGTACAGCGTCAGCTATGCTCATACTTTATTGGATCCTACACGTTGACAAACTTGCTCTCCAAAATAACATGCATCCAACAGGCAATATGTATAAAAAGAGCACATGGTGCACATTATAGATAATGAATGATTAACAGTCCAAGAACAAATATTGCATATACAGGTATGTGAACAGTGACATAATGTATAATAAGAATTGTTTAATCGTGATGTGCTTTTTGCACTAGTTATGAGTGTTTAAGAGGAGTTACCAACCTCTAATCTGTCAATATGTTTTAGAGCCTAACTTGAAGAAGGACACACTATTCGAAATGCATCAGCATGAGCCTCTGTTGAATGAAAATTAAAAATAAAAAAGATGGCTGAATACATGGAACCCATGCAATGACTGTCATTTAATGCAACCTCAATAGGTTGAATAAAGAAAGGATAACACATTCTCTATCATTTAAGATTGAATTTCGAAGCAGTGTTTACTACAATACAGGCGTCTCCAAGCTCAGCGATAATCTCGATGAGCACACCTTGCCCAGGTAAACAATGGCAACAGGGAATCAGAATCTGTGTTCTGTCGCAGTGTGTCTGATCAAACATGGCAGTACTGGCCACCGGAAACTGAGGGCCTTTTCTGTTTGAGATGGTGGTACTGATTGACATCTTGGCCCTGCATTAATGCTGGGTCAAGTAGATGAACCTTGGGATTTCTTTGTTTTACTATGCTCCTAGACAAAATGATGTCTTGTAAGATGGATGACTGCACACTATGAGTGATTCTAATACTGTTTCAAAATCCTGCACATCCTCTTCCTGTCATCTCATTTTGCAGTGCTATATATTCAGCTGATGACAATTTGGGAGCATTTTGAAATGTTTCTGTTTCTCGTAATCATCGCTGGATACCTTGCCAGCTGTTAGAAGAAAGTGATGCCTAAGAGTCCAGATCTTCTCATACTTTTAACAAACCTTTCTTGATTGACAACTGGGCCCATGATGTTATTTTGTGACTTTTCCCCCTTTTACATTACTTTAATTAATGTATATAGCACTGCAATGGACCCCGAGGCATGAGGGCGTTGACAAACATTTAAGCCAGGATGCGAGAAGCTATGGTACGGAAGGCAAGGGGTGATCACTAGGAGCAGAAGGATAAGGTTATGCAAACAGCCATGTTTTCAACTTTTTTTTGAATGGCTCAAGCTTAGACTGGAGACTGAGATCAAGCGGGAGAACATTGCACGCCGAAGGTGCAGCCACTGAGAAGGCCCCCCTTTCGGTCTTCTTGGATCTGCATCTTGGGATAACTAATAGCTTGAGATTGTTTGATATGAGGGCTCTACTAGCGGCTTTGTTCACAATGAGTTCCCTCAAGTAGCATGGCATAGTGGCCTGTGTACACTTAAATGTAATCATAAGGAGGCGGAAATGAATTTGCACCTCCACAGGCAACCAGTGCAGGGCTCTTCTTGCCTCTGATACGTGATCACGTCTGGAGAGGCTCATTACCACCCTTACGGCCCCATTCTGGATTACTTGGAGTCTACTAGTTTCAGCTTTACTAATATCTGTCAAGAGGCTGCAGCAATAATCCTGTTCTGAGCCGAAGATGGATCTGGCAAGGGGTGTTTAGTCAAATGGTCGACAGACAAATGGTCGACAGACAAATGGTCGACACAATTTGGTCGACAGGTCAAATGGTCGATTTATTTTTTATTTATATATATATTTTTTAGGTTTTTGAGAAAAAAGGTTTTTTCAGCAAAAAAAAGGAGGTTTGGGGGACCCCCCCAAAAAACAAAAAAAAATGTGAAAAAACAAAAAATTCGACCATTTGACCTGTCGACCTTTTGGTGTCGACCATTTGTCCTGTCGACCATTTATTTTCAACCAAATTACATAGAACCCTGGCTAGGAATTCTGCATTGGCCTGAGTTATGAGGGGAAGCAGGTGGGCATTTAGTTTCAGATAATATGCTGCCGCTGAAACCAGACTCCCCACGTGGGCCTTCCTGGTAAGGTGCTGATCGAAAGTGACCCCTAAGGATTTGACTTTCTTGAGTGTGGTGATATTCACATTGAAAGCCTTCGTAGGCCGGGCCCAACTTGGATAATGTACACAGTGAGCCCACAATCAAAAGCTCAGTCTTGGACCTGTTGAGTTCCAAGCCAATCAGAACCATCCAGTTTTCAAAACTGGCATAGGCTTTGTTCATGTTGCCTTCATCTTGATCGTGGAAGCCCGACAACGGGATAATGCACCGAGTGTCGTCGGCAAGATTAGTGAATCAGATCCCTTCCTTCTCCAGTATTGCAAAAAAGGGGCCGTAAAAATGTTGTGTAGACAAGGGGAGAGACTTGACCCCTGTGCAACACCAAATTCAATAGGAATTACAACCGCCTCCGCTGTCTCGGAACAAACTCTACTTACCCTATTGTTGAGAAACGATGCAACCCAGCTGGACAGAGTTGGGGAAAAGTTTGCCACTTCTTCGAGCCTGGAGACCATCAATGGGTGTTCTACCAGGTCGAAAGCGGTGGAAAGATCAAGGAGCATAAGCATGGAGGAGAGACCGTTTTCAGGAATCTGCATTTTCATTCCAACAGAACCAGTTCTCTACTGTGGCCAGCTCTGAATCCCGATTGTTGGCAGTTCAGAATGGGGAAGTTATTAAGGTGTTGGGCCACTTGCTTGCATGCTACCCGATCCAAGATCTTCAACAGGAAAGCATTGTTGGTGATAGGCCTCCGATGGGGAGACTGGATTTGTTCAATAGGGGTGCCACCCAAGACTGTTTAAGATCATTCGGCAGCATGCCTTCCATGAGCGAGGTGTTCACAAATTTGTAAAATGCTGCAAGCAGGGTCAGTGGACAGGTTTTTATTATGACAGCTGAGCAGGGGTATCCCTTGCAACTAGTGTAGTAGTAGTAGTATGACTTTATTCGGAAGACAAGCCACCATCAAAGTACAATTTACAAAACAATGCATAAAACACAATAATGCGTAAATATCTACATTATTCTCATTCGAAGATAAAACTGTTGGTTAAAATAAACATACAATAGTAAAACCACTGACTGCTTACATATGACCCACCCAGACTAGTGTATTTAAGATGAGCCACTACCTCCGCCAAGTCCTCCAAGGAAATCGGGGAAATTTTATTCGGGGACATCTTTTTAAGCCCTTAGCGCTCATCTTGCGAGCCTCAGCTAGAGCGGCATCTTGCTTGCTATATATATTAGCCTTGATGGCCTGAAGTTTTTCGACATGGCGTCCTGGATGCTCTGACACCATGCCGCGTCTTTCACTACTAATCCAACATCCGGAGATGAAGTGGACTCTTGCTCTTTTAAAATTTTAAAAAAGTTTCTTGGTCTCCGACTTAGCGTTGGCAATCCTGTCATTAAATACATTTTTCTTTGCATCCAGTATAGCAGATTTATATGCTCTGACAGCAACTTTGTATGCTGTGAGAAGGCTTGGGGTGAGATTGCCTTTCCAGATATGATATAGCATATGCATGGTGGATTTTAACTGTTGAAGAGCAGGTTTGTTTTTTTGGTACTAGTTTTTTTATTTTTTTTATTTCTCAGGGGGCAGAATGTTTGTGATATCAGACAACTACAGGTGAGATTGGGAAATGTAGTTTCAGGTGCCTGAGTGCGTGCAGAGAAGAAGAGCTCTCTGTTTTAACTCGCACTCAAAAAGGAGGCTAATAAAATGGATAAAGGACCAAAGCATCAGTATAACAATTTAAAATACGATTTCACAATTTTCAACAATATTATTAAAGCACTGGTAAGCCCCTCTGCTGTGGATCCTAGAAAGCCAATTGGCTAGCATTGCACCAATAGAGAAAGCACTCATTTGTGTTCTGTTGTTCTTTAGCCCCTTTAAATGAAAGGACATTAATAGACTATCATTCCAGGAGTGAGGAAAGTACATTTTGAAATCAGGGTCAAACAGCGAGGGTTACGATTGTGACCTTTAGTTTAGTGTGTAGCTGTAAGGCATCAGGATCCAGCACACCTGACTGTTTCTTGAATTGATTGCTTTCTAGCCTCTTCTTTTGGATAGACTAAGCTCTCACTCTCTCTTTGTAATTTAATCTAATTTTGGGTCTTGCGACCACGTTATTGGGAGATGTTGATCACTCGCAAGTTGTTAAAGGCTCATTATCTTTCTCTTGTCTCTCTGACTTCTATTAAACAACAGTAGTTATTGACTGCATTCTGAACATTCTTATTGCTTAGGAGGAGGTCAATAAAGACTTCCATGTGCTTAATCTGGATAGTCGACAAAGGTTTTTCCAATAGCCATGTGCGGTATATTTACAAAGCTGTTGTCTAAAAGTAGTAGATCTGTCGGCTCTTCATCACTCTCTGTGCCATATAAATTCGTAGTCTGCTCTGCTGCCATAGATACCTTTATTATGTCAAGCCATTGCTTGAGGTGGAATTGAAAGATATGCAATGTACACTTAAATGTCGTCAGGCCCTTCAATATTATTTTATGTTAGCTCAGATGGTATTTTTTCTGATAGTGAGGCAAAGCACTGAGAGCAACATAGGTTCAGCTGAAGCTTGAGCAGATAATATGGGTGCAAAAAAGAGACTCTTGAATGGAATAAGCAAATGCGATATACAGAGAATGTGGGTGATGCAGGGGAGTCACATGGCTGATGTGCCGTTTCTACTAAGGGTCTCTATCACAAGGAACACCTTTACCAAAAGGCTTTAAGTGGGCCGGGGCCATCCAGGAGAGATGGGGTCAGTCTGATGTTTGTTAATATGTTATTCCAACGTCTGGGTTCCAAGCAGGAGAACACATGTTTACTGGCTCTTTCCTTGAAACGTGTCTTAGATTCTAGACCATCGATGTTGTGTCTTATAATGCTGCAGTGAGGTTCAGAGAAAGTGAGTTTTACATCCAGGCGGGATGGACTGTGTTTTCTACAGCTCCATATGTGTGGCAGGTCGTTTTAGTGGTGTTGTGGGCTTGGAAGTGTAAGCCAGTGCGCTTTCTGGTAGCCGGGGTGATGTGGTTGTATTTTCTCTGTCTGGTGATGAGACAAGCAGCTGTCTGCTTTCAACTTGGCCTGAGTGGAGGTCAGGACTCCAGCATATGGAGCGATGCACAGTTCAAGTGCGAAAGGATCAACGCTTGGACTTATCCTTATCCAGTCATGCCCCGAGCATCTGGCCCTCAATCCCAGCAGTGGCTCGAAATGCCCCAACTATCCTCTAGTTATGCAGAACACTAAAAATCTGGCTCTTTGAACAATACCAGCCGGATGATTAAAAGTTCTGCCCACCCTCCAACAGTACTGAACTACTATTTAAGATGTCGTGCCCCATGCAGACACCCTCCTATTGTAAAGCGCTCTGCTGATCTCAAGTAGGTTTACACTATAAGCAATAAAATGGAAATGAATGAATAACCCTGGATTTCACGTGTGATAAAGGGTCGACATTAGACACAGTAGTTGAATCTGCAGACATGCAATGTGCTGTAGTGCAAGTTAAAATATTGTTTGTCCCAGAATGTGCAGATGTTTTTGTGTTGTATGGCGTTCTGGTTGGCAGACAGTGAGAGTGAAACTTTGGTAAATTGTCTGGATTTACATCTGTGACAGATTTCCTTATACCACTAGCCAAGGTCATGTTATATCAACCACAGGAAAACCAAGGAAACACCTTTCTGCAGAATTGTCTTTTTGGACCCATAGGACTGATAAAACAAGATGTTGACTAAGCCTAGGAAGCAAAAGGTATTACAATGCATTGCGGACAAATCAGTGGTAATGAGTAAGCACTAAACAAAGCCATGCGTGTACCTGAGGAATGATACATTACAGAAAAGAAATACATACTGAAACCCATAGTATTCAGCAATGAACACACCATACACCAAAAACGAGTCCTGGGCAAATTTCCCCCAAAATGACATGCACATATCTGGATGTCTCCTCATACAACTCAAGTTGACGGATCACTGCAGAATAGAACACACCCTTTAAATGGTAAATGGGTGTATGACTAAATATCCCTTTTTAAAAGCCTCCAAGTGCTATTTATTTTCTATTTCTCATTACTCGCGTGGGTTCTGGGCAGCAAGCTATAAACACCAGGCCGGACTTTATCATAGCTTAAAGAACAGCAATGTTTGACAGGACCCTGCAGTCCATTGTGTATTCATTTGTTTTAAGCTCATGAAAGCCCTCCACGACCCACTGGTTTAGCCTGTTTTTATTTTTGAAAGCTGTATGATAGCTCTTGTTAGGAAGGCAAATATTTGTATCGAATGCTATATGTGCTTTTTTAAAGCGTTATTTATTTGAAAAGATTCATGCCTCACTCAAGCGAATATCACATCAAAAAAGCAATGGATAGGGCGTGGCCAAGCGCTGATGGAGATGGTCGCCTGATCCCGAGCTCCTGTCTTGGTGCTAATATACCTTTGCTATTGTGCCCCTTATAAACTGACTATGGCTCAATAAACTTACCAGCTCTTCTATAACGAATCTGGACTAGATTGCGTGGCGTGCCGAGGTTGTGCAAGCCGTGTGTTGAGAAAGTACTGCTATCTACGCACCTCAGGGGGCGCGTCCTACAGCAGCGAGTTCGCATTGTAAAGCAAATCTGCTGGCTGGCTGGCACGTTGATGACACTCCAGTGAACGCGAGGGAGCGCTTTTCACCTACAACAAAGGCACAACTATGGATTTAAAGGTACAGCAACATAAATAAACACTTATTAAGTGTTTACTTACCAAGACATTGTTTATTTAAATATAATTACTCACAATTCAAGCTGACCACAATTTTTGAACAAAAACTAGAAGAAAATAAGCGTTTCTTGGCTTGCTTCTTTTTAAGTATGTATCATACTCGCAATCTTTTAAACATGAAGGAAATTCCTATATTTTTTATAAAGTATTTCCAATGAAGAAATTTGATATCCTACCTGTTTGGATGTTTGGAATGGAATTGGCTGATGAAGCTTCCTCATTGCAATGGTATGTGTGAAATCTTATACAGAACAAGGTTGTACAACTGCTGACTAGCATATTAATATGCTTATGGCTAAATATTAAAAGGATTTTTCCTCTAACAAGTGATACCCTATGCCCCATTTATTTATACTTTTTACTTTGTTTACGGCCTTGAAATGGCCTCAAAGAAAGGACTCGCCAAGGATTTGCCAACTACATCAGTTACTAATGCTCCCAAAAGACAAAAAGGTGTTTCTATTACGCTGAAAGACGACATACATGACCCAGTCATGCAGGCCATTTTGGATGAAATCAAATAACTTAAGCCATTCATGGAAGCTACAACGGCCAAATTGCAATTGCTTGATGACAAATGGTCCTCATTTGAAACAAGGATTAATGCGGTGGAAATAAGGGTTAGCAATCCAGAAGATGTTAGAGGAAAGGTGTTGCAGCTTGAAAATGCGGTTACCTCTTGTTATGCTTGAACTAAAATGGCGCTGGTGCGCAATGCATTCTGGGAGCGCTCGGAGCCATGATGGATATTTACTTCATGCCGCAGTGAAAAGCTGCACACATTTTGCTGACTGTTAGATTCACAGTGCTGAGGAAAACATGCTTTCCAAACCTGGTATGCGGTTAAGGACATTTCTGCTGGGAAAGCTAACTTTGTTATGGTTTATTACTGTTCTCCGTGGAGCGTGTTTTTAGAGAAGGGAGGCACTCTGCTCCTTGAGGGTGGCTGTAGATTGACCCAGCTGGCAACCGACGGCTGCTCATCAACTGCGCAATTGCCATTAGCAGAAGGTTCGAGAACTGCCACCGCTTTTCGGAGTGTGTATATATGCGGAAACCCGGAGGTGGTCAGGTGAGACTTCAGCCGGAGGAGGACGCTTACGTCCGGCATTCCTGTGAGCTGTGGTTCTCTCGGCCTGGCTGTTCCCGGGGTCTTCCAGCCACTTCTGGGTGAGATGAGTAATCCAGTTACGCTCACGGTGATATATTTCCTTTTGCATTCTTTGCTTCTTCTGTGATTTATGTCTATGTTACTGCTGTGAGTTATTTCTATTAATTACTGGTTGCTTTTAAACTTTGAATAAATAGCCGTATAAGTGCTGATTATCTTCTAAGAGTGTGGTTACGAGTTATTGCATCTTTCTGCGTTCAAAGTATTGGCTCTATAATTGCATTGGTGATTTATATTTTTCTGTGCACTCTGGGGAGAGCAATACACCTCTCTACAGAAACAAGCAGAAAATTTAGAAAATAGAAACAGGAGGAACAATATACGAATTGTTGGCCTTCCAGAAACCATTGAAAGCGACAAACGTAATCAATTCCTTTACTACATGCTTCCTCTACTTCTGGATCTCCCCACATCTATGCAGTGTAATATCCTAAGAGCCCATCGTGTTGGGCCTAAAATACCATCTAGGAATGCTCATAGAACTCTAATATTTGCAGTGCTTGACTATACACATGTCCTTCTCATTATGGATAAGGTAAAAGAAAAAAAGTTACTCACATGGGAAGGCACAACATTTTTTATTACTCAAGATGTTTCCAATGCCATGGCAGCAAGAAGAAAGGAGTTATTAGCGTTTAGACCAGCGTTAAGGCAACTCAGTGCCAGATTTGGGATTATCCACCCATGCCTAAAGGTTACCATAAATGGTCACACATATACCTTTCAAAACCCATGTGACTTGCAAAGTTGTATCCAGAGCCATAGGAGAGATGAGATGGACACCACTAGACCAACATCTATTTAAAGTAAATATATGCACAACATATTTTCCTTAACATAATCCTGTCACTAGGATGTGGCAAGGGACGGACCCGTCTGGATCTGGTTCTCCACCCCTACCATTTATTGACTTCTTATGAACATGGATTGTTGAGGCTGTATCCTACAAGGATAAGACCTGGTGTGATGGTATCCAATCAGCTATGAACAGCAAGCTCAACACCCTCCAAACGAAAATACAGGCAACTAGACAAGCACTCAACATCCCTCCGCCCTCCTCCATACCAGCCCCCCTCCCCCGCAGTCGCACCAAACTCCTTCTCATTCAAGGAAATCAAGGAATGCAACATGATCAATATCATGAAATCCATCAAACCATCAAATTATATAATCTTTTTGATAGGCGCCCCTGCTAATCTTCAGCCAGCCCTCCATGGGGGTGATAAATTGGGCTCCCAATGTTGGTAGCTCAGGCATAGATTCCATGATTTGCCAGGGATTGCACACTTTTTTGTTCAAGTAGTAAAACCAGTATTTTGTCTCAGGCAGAGATGTAAAAACTTCACCACATATCTTCCCAGGTATTATTCATATCAGTGTTTGCTCAGGTTTGTGAGTCAAAAGGTACAATAATTATTGTCTAGCAACAACTTGAAAGTACACAAATCACATAATAAAATAACCTGACAGAATATACATTGTTATAGAAACAGGCCAAGCAAAAGAATGTGATTATACATTTATTTTGCCCATCATGGATGCCAGGTTTGCCTGTGTAAACCAAAAGAATGTTGTGGTGTGCAATATATGAATGGACACTTAATATGTAACAGCTCCATAGTTTGGGTGCACTCCTTTAATTACATCTGTGATGTTTAATGATATTACACATATGTGGGGTAAAGACACAGGGTCCATGTATAAAATGGATCTGCATTCTGTAGGAATTATCCTGTGATGGCACATACTGTGATGTCTTTCCATTGCCCATGTGCATAGGCTCCCATTGTTCTTCGTTTTTCTTTTTTAAGATTTACCCTGCCATGTACCCTTGTGTGTCAGTCATCAAACATTGGATCCAACTAACCTTCTTAGAGCCATTTTTCTAGGAAATTGTGTGGTCTTGATAAGCTGCAAGTAATTCTTCTATTGCTCTTAGCCTTCAAGCATGTTCATTTCCAACATTAGTTTGAGGCTTGAACATCAACGTTGATAGCAGAGTCTGCTGAGGAGGACCCGTTGTTTCCAGTTAGTCAGACCCCTAAACACAGACAACTATAATAAAGACAACTTGAAAAAAAAAATGTTTGTCCCGAAAAGAAACCATTGTGCACTTGTGACCGCAATTAACTCCACCCACCATAAGTTCTGCCTCCATGACCCGCCCACCTATGGCCCTTTGCCTTAAATCTGCCACTGGGGGACGGAACCAGAAAGTGGTGGAGGAGAGAGGAGGAGACAGCAGGGAGGTGGAGGGGATCATAAAGGACAAGAAAAGGGTATAGGAGAGCAGAGCCCGCCAGAGGAATAGTGTGGGCATTTACTTAAGAGAGGTAAAGAAGAAGGAGCGGAAAAGACCACAATGAGGTAGAGTATAGAGCTAAGAGGATATTTCATCTATGAGGTGTAGTGGAGATGCTAGTCATGAAGTCGTTTGCTATCCAAGATTCCTCATTCATTCACTCTTCTGCAGACAAATGTGCGGTGTCAAGTTAATGGAGGGATATGGGAGGGCAGACTCTTGATGTATGAGGTATTTGTAAAGAATCCAGCCCTCCATGGGGGTGGTGAATTGCACCGGATGACATGTTCCACTTGTCGTGTTTAAGATGTAACCACATCTTCACTTTAGCACTACGGCGGCAAAGTAACACAGAGATGACATTTAACAAAAAACTGACATTGTATCACACACTGCAGCTCATTAATGCAGTTCCTGAATTGGAATGGCTATCTCCCATAGCTGTGAGAATATGTGTGGCAGTGCACTGCCCCCTGCTGTCTGCATACATTCATTGGGTAGCGTAATGCAACAGCTCAGTAGACTGATAAGCACATCCTGAGTGGCACTGCCCCTCCTCTTTCCTATTCCTGCAATAAACTGTAAACATGTTATTTGCAAAATCAACTACTTACACAAATGTGCATCTTAAACCAATATACTGATTTAAATCAGTTACTTGTCTTGAAGAACCACCGCTCACGGATTTAACACAGCAGCAAATCAACATCACACTTGTGGCAAGCACACTTACACTTCTTCTGGACCAACATCTAATGCAAACTGAACTCAAAGCACATCTCCATGCTACACACATTCTCATCTCATTGAAAAACTTTAAATGAAATCTACCCTCAATTCCTCCTAAATAAATATACAATCAAGGTACTGTTTCTAGAGTTACGGTTACATAACATTGTGTCAGGGAAATTGGATGAAAAAAATATTTTCGGCTGTGACTTTTGCCATGATACAGAACACCACCAATGTTGGCATTCCACTGATCAGCGATAGCAAGAGCTGAACACTCATAGCAAATTAGATGAAGTTTTATAAAAGTTTTCATCTCCACAAATAATGCTGAAAGATATGTCTTTTGCAATGAACTTTTACATAGACTCACAAAAAAACATGTTTTTAGAGCACATCGCTAAAGGCTGTCTGGTTCGGTTTTTGCAATACACCTAGCCCTTAAGGTGAACTGGTGTACCACAAAACAAAATTAAAAAAAGTGACCAGGCAAACTGAGTTATTCACTTTTTAAAGAAAAATCGTATTCTTATATAGCCATAGATGCGCAGTAGGTCTGAAGTGCCACCACTCCGCCCATTCTTTGCATAGCATGGCACACTATGAATGAAAAACACAGTGATATGGTACAATGCACCCACACACACAAAAGCCACAGCACACTTAAAATATGTGGATGAAAGAAAGTGTTTTCATAAACATAATCACTCAAATCATCCCTGTTACCATGACAAATATTCGGATTTACGAAGTCACACGTGCATTTATTTATATTGTGCTGGGCTTTGTCAATTTTCCAAAACACTGCTGTGCCTCTCTTACAAATTTGGTAGGCCGCATAATAGGAGTAAACAATGTGGCATGGCCAAAATAGGGCCAAGATAAACTGTCGGCATGTCATGCATGAGGTCAGAACCCTTTCAGTATGATATGATATGGCATTTATAATACGCCTGTACACAAGTGTTTCTAGGCGCGACAAGACAGGGGGAGGGGGAGAGAGGGAGTACAAAACAACGATCTTACTAGTCCTTGTATCATTCAGATAATGCCAAAATGCCTATAGGTCGCCACCAACAGGCACATCTGTAGGTGTTGTGCCTGAAGGAACTGCATAATAGTTACCCATTTAGAGCCACAGTTCCCATGACAAGTTGAAATCAACAATATGTTCTTCCAGGTCAAATCCATTGGTAACAAAATGGCACTGGAACCAGTGTATCCAAGACTCGCCAATGATCCACAATTTTTGTGACTAGCTGCAACCAAGAAGGAAAATAAAACGAATCGCCATACAAATGCACATATTTGTGCACAACATGCTACAAAATCAAAAGCCAATAAGCTGTTAAGAAGTCCCATGCAGAAGACTTTGCAATATGGCTGATGCGACCCTGAGGTTCTGGTGCTATCACCCACTCTGAGATATAGGTAAAGGGGGGTACACAGAGAATCTCCCAGGCTCACCAGTCCATCAACAGCCTCAATCTAATAGCTCACCAGGAGAATGTTAAAGACACTGGGGTTATTAAGGTCTGGTGTGGTCCTAAATTGTGGTCTCGCCAAAAGGGGTTTAGTTTAATGAATAAGGGGGAGGAGGCACTCACTCAAAAATCAAGATAAGTAGGATTCTAGGTGTGACTCTGGTTTTGTTTTGAACCTTTAGACTAATTACCCTAAGCACTCTGGAGAAGATAAGAGCCAACTCAGAGTTCCCAGATATCCAGTGTGTTGTCCAATCTTTAGTCTAAATGCCTTGGAAAAACCCTCAATCCCGGTGAAATCCTGCCCGGCATTAGGAAAACCACTTCCCCTTATTAGGAAGATAATATCGCCCCTACTAAAAGCAAAGGTCAGGATAATAGAGAAAGAGACCTCACCATCCCTCCTGTAGAAAATGGTAGAAGGGTTAAACAACACAGACTGAGTATTCATGGATTAAGGAAGGCTGCCCTGGAAAACCAATATCGCTTTGTGGTAATGCCTCCTCGCAAAACCACTATCACAGATTCCCACAAGACACATATGAACAAACTAACACAGTTTCTTGAGCTAAGGAATCTTTCACTTGCAGGGCCCACACGTGTGGGAGCCTGTAGACCAGGATCACTGTGGTTTGGGGGCCCAGCACACTGCAAGAGATAGCAAAGTCACCCACCAAGACTTAACAGAAGCATGACCCTAACAGAGTGGCCCAGGCCATGGGTAGAGCAAACAGGAATCCAAAATGGAACCTGCCCTACTTCAAAGCTTGGGCAGCATGCCCACACATAGGCATGCATGACTAAGAACAGCAGCAGAATTTGTTGTTTCTATGTAAGTGCTCCAATCAGACCGCTTACTCACAGCAAGCCCGAGCAGATGTTAAACCTACAATCAGAATGCCATTGTGTGGACCCTCTTGAATATAAAAAGGGGCAGGGGCGAAAGGGGAAGTGTGGGAGTAGGAAGTTAGAGGTGAGAGAAGTGAGATAGTGAATGGCATACTGTGAGAAGAAGAGAAGCAGACAGGGTTAAAAGGGCAGAGTCAGAGAGAGGAGAAAAGAAGTGTCAAAACTAAAACGGGAAAAATGGAGTGGTGAGTAGGTGGTAAACGTGACATCAGAGAGAGAAGCGGAAGAGGTGAAGGAGGGGCAGAGGAGCAGTGAGGAAGTTGTAAAAACAAATCATCATCAGGAGGAGGGGAGGCGATGAAGGAGCAGCAGAGGGGCGGAGTTGGTAAAGAAAATACTAGAGGGAGTAGAGGACGTGAAGGAAGAGCACAGGCGCAGAAAGGAGGTGGTCAATGAAATCTTATAGGAAGGATTATAGGAGGACAAGAGGTGTCATGAGGTGGTGACTAGAACAGTAGAAAAGGTGGAGCAGAGGAGTAGAACAATACTAAGCAGGGGGCACAGAGAAGAGGAGAGGACCAGAAAGAAGGAGCGGCACATGAAAGAGCAGGAGAGTGTAACGGGCTAGGATAGAGAAAGATGAATCATCAAGGAGGAAAGGAGGAAATGATGAGGAAGTGAGGGATAAACAAAGGGGAGGAGGAAAGGAAGGGTGCAAGAGAGGAGATGATTGGCCTGGAGCCAAGTCCCCTGACTTGGTGTAGAAAGATATGCAGCGTAGGTCACTACCAGCCCGACAGGGGGTTAGAGCATAATAGCCCAGGCCCAACGTGATCCTACAAAGGATCGTCAAGAGTTGGACATCTGCCCCACTTCTCAGTGACATAAGGCTGAGTCGTGCCAAGGGTATCTAGAACAAGACGTAGACACGCGACATCCTGACAGGAAGCACATCTCAGCCAAGAAAGAAGCATGGAGCTCTTCAAACCCCAGGAACTGCGGGTGACTCTTTATTTCCTATCAGAAAGGTGGTATCTAAGTTGATAGAAGGACGGGATGAGGACTACCCTACAGGCCTGACTTATTGGTTTAATAAACATACCTGAAATCTTTATTCAGGAAATCTGTTGATCTCTCAGCCCGTGACAACATATGCGTAATGATCAAATATTTGCAGAGTATCCATGCTACAACACAAAGAAGCACACAGGCATAATGTTACCAGATATCATACCTGAGAACAGCATGCACCCGATTCTAAAACATGAGGGTTTCAGTCCACAGCTGCACAAATGCATAGGCACAAACCCTGGCACACAGACATGCTGGCGTAGCCATGTACCCCTACATTGCCCTCAACACACCTCAAATGCATATGACTGCAACGTGGATGACAAAAAAAAAACGCCACCAACTACATTCACAGCAGAAAGCACATTAATGTAAGCTTTAATTTAACATCTAGGACACATTTAGACAATGGGCCTCATTGCCAGGGATCCAATGATCAGACAGGGAGAAAGTAGGTTTACATTGATTTATTTAGGAATTTACACAGTGTGGAACTGCATAACAAGTAAGAATGGAATAAACTTCAACTAAAATGCCGGTATGACTCTCTGGGTAACAATTAGATACATTTTGAAGATCTGATCAAAACTAAACATTCATTAATAGCTAAATGTTCATGATTCCCCTTATTCACTATTAACAGTTTCTTCTAGGTTCCCCTTCCTGTGGGAGAGCTTGTAGCACAGACTTTAGTGAAGTCTCTGGGTTCTCTGCACCCAGGGGCTCTGTGGAAACAACACACCCTTACTTGTATCAGGGTGATGCTCTTCTCTTGTGAGTACTTCGTCTATAGCTTGGTCTTGTACGCCTCAGGAGTGTTTTCCCTTTGGCAAGACATAGGGAGAATCTTTGAATCAGTGTTCAGCTCAGTCACTGCAGTTATGCACCCGGATAGGCCAATGATGACCCTTGGTGGATCACGGCGTAGTTCCCACAGTTTTGGGTGTGGGCCAGAAGCAACTATTAGGGTTAGAGGGGGCCCTCTGCCATGCCCTATTGTCCCACCTATGGTAATCCAGCCCTGATACCCAACAGTACTGGCCCCACTCACCACAGTGGCTTCATTCAATTAATGAAACTGCCATTTGCCTGCATATTTTGTGTCATTTATTGGGTGGGGGTGAGAGGGCAGAGGGCATAATTAGGATATGCCGTAATTTATATATTATGGCAGTTGGGGGTTTGGGAAGTGGTGGGGGAGGCAAGGAACAGACACTGTAAGTTAGCATCCAGTGAACTGTAGCAGATCTGTCCGAGCAATTAAATCTCACTGGCCTCCTCTTTTCTTATTCACTCTTTGTTATCAGTTCTTTCATATCAATCTTCTGTCTCTATGTGGACAACATTCCCATTCCTCTCCACTTCCTGATCATACTCTCTTCCTCAGTATGTTCCCCCTCGATTGTGTACCCCTTCAAGTCTCCATCTGCCACCCTGAATCGTTTATACAACTTCACTTCCTTCTCACAATTCCCTTCTTCGCCCCTTTGGGTACCTCCCAGCCTCTAATCAACTGTCTCTTTTCCTTATTAGCCGCTTCGTGCATTGCTTTCTCCTCCTACTTTCTGGCTGTTAATCCCTTCCGAAAATGCTACTGCTCCTCACTCCTTCACCCGTATGGGTGCTTCCCACCACCCGATTAGTGATATTAGTAGTCCCTTCTTCATCCCTTTGGGTCACTTTCTCTCTCTTTCTGCACCCTTCCAGTTACTCTACTTTACTAGTTTTCTTTACCTTTGTGGGCAACTACCCCTTTCCAAGCAATACTCTCTACACCACCTTCTTCATCTCTACGGGTAGCTTTGGGGGTATCACCTTCCAATTACATAGCTCTCCCCCCTCACTATGACTCCCCTCAGTCTCTTTGGCAACAATTTGACTCTTGTTTGAGTACTGCTGGCTTTTACCGATTTCCTGGGTCTCTCTTCCAACTTTGAGACTCCACTCCAGCCTCCTAGGTATTCACTCTGTAGTCTCCTAGTTCAATCTCTGCTCATATTCCTTCTCTTTACACTATCTGACTCCAAATGTAATTCTGTCTCCAGGAACAACAGTCTCATTCCCAAAATCTCGAGCTTTTTTGTAGTGGTCTGACTCCTTCTTCTGGGCCAGCTCTTTATTTGGTAAAGGCTGTATGTGGTTAATGCTTTCTAAGCCCTGGTGTTCTTTAGCTCTGCCAAAGTGGTGACTAGTTGTCTGCCTGGGCTGGGTTGTTCCTGCTTGCCCCACCCTTGATTCACCACCTTGGCTTGGTTCTGTCTAAAAAAGATTTAACACTCCATATCAGCTTCATTGGTCGTGTTGGGTAGGGGTTTTGTGGAGTGCAGACCGAGGTATGAAAAATAATAGTTTACCATCATGCATATGTGCGAAGGCTGGTCCCCGGAGGCACATTCTCTATAAAACAAATATTGACTGCAGCAAATATCCACCCAGCTGCTTCCACCATTTTGTCTAGGTGAGTGTTCGCTATATGTGTTCCCCGATCGTTAATAACCTGATGATTCAGTCTCTGCTGATCTTAATTGTGGGCCTGGTCTCCGGCGCGGCCAGTACATTTTCTTACAGTGCCGGCCTCAGGAGGGTCTCACATGTACTGGTCCCTCCCTAATGATGGGAACTAAGATGGGGCGACCTTGGGTATCCTCCACAGACCAATGTACTGTCACCCAGGTTAAGGAACTCCCCACTGTGATACTATAATTTGCCTGGTATGGACATCTGTGAAAATGGCACACACAACCATGCACATAGACAGTACATTGATGAATATGGAATCCACTGAAACATGTCAGGGTCTGACAACATGCCATATGATACTCGGAAGTCGACAAAACATACCCGATCTTAAAATGACGCAATATTTCTCAACTAACATTTGCGCTCTAATACACCTACCAAATCTTTCTACTCGAAATAGTCTTTCTTTTAATTTTGTTTAAAAAAAATTACATCTAAGACAGCTACTTTGGCCATAATGATCCAAATCATGATTGTTTGAAATAAATAGCCTGTTTTATTCTTCCTATATGTGATAAAAGTATTCAAAATACCCCAGCTCAAACTTCTCTTTCAACCTCCTTTCATGTTCCCATCACCTCCATAAACTTTTAATTGCTGCTTACCTATAAATCATATACATGATTTGTAAGAGAAAGTCATGATTTCCAAGGAAAAATTTGCGATCTTCTGGTGGCCTGCTCTCACAATCTAGGTGAGAATCAAGATCTTTGAAAAAATAGTTCATATTTTCTTCCCTCCTCACTGTATCAGTTTGTTTCTAAAGAGACTCGACCCCCGTGTCCCATTCACGTACGTTACATTTTACCTTGATCCACCAAATCTTAAATAGTTGTTTAAAGTAGATCATTAAATGCATGGGTTTTATAGGGAAATGATGATCTTACGTGCTTGTGTGCTGTGGAAATCAAGATGTTCGTTGTTAAAATACTGATTTCAACACACAAAACTGCCATTCTTACTATTCAAAATTTTGCTAGCGTCACTTTTTCTTATTTTTTTATTCGTGACTAACTGAAAATAATATACATATCCCGGATCTCAATCTTCAACGTACAGAATATTTCAAAAGTACATATGCATTTTTTGCAAGTATTCTTTTTAAACTTTTCTACTTACTAAAGCTCAAAATGTAACATCTCAATATAACTGTTACCCTGCCACTATGACAGAAATCATGACCCTATTAAAAATAACAGTTTGCTCTTTATATCTATGGTAAAATTATGTACAGTACCCCAGCTCAAAACTCTTATGCTTTATGCATGAAAAGTGAGATTCCTATGACAAGCATCTCCGTTCTTGTGTTTCTTGCTCCCAGAATTGAGATGAGAATCAACATTTTTGAAAAAAAATAGTGCATATTTTCCTCCCTCTACACTGGTTTAGTTTTTGTGACTCGATTTCTACCTTTTTGCCATGTTCCTTACATCTTCCTTTGATCCAGAACATCTTAAACAGGTGTTTTATGTATAAAATTGTATATAGGAGTCTTGTATAGGGATCACAATCTTGTATGTAAATCATGGTGATCTTTGAAGATGTGCACCACAAAGTTAGCGATCTTCATAATGAAATCATGAGACACCCTTGTCCAATCAATACAAAGGATAATCAAAACACACATCGGCACAAATTGCGCTTTTCTTTTCTGGATAATCCCACATCCCCAAACTGCCAAACGTTCTAGGTTAGGAATGTATTCCTGCATTTTCTCATAATTTTAATTTACGGGTTGCTTCCTAAATCAACAAAAAATACTTTGCTTCCCCAACACGAATATACCGTGCTTACCCATGATATTGATTATTATTTTTCAAGTATTTACACTTTGTTTCACACTTAAACAGAATAAAGGCCTTACACCAACATCCTCTACAATGTCATAACTACCTGACACCCTCCCGTTATGTCATTAAAGGGCCGTTTTCAAAAAAAGACCCTCAATATTTTGCTCTCGCCAATTGAGATTTTCAATATGGCAGATTTTTTTTTAAATGAAAGGCATTGGGTCCTGCAATGCATCAAGGGAGATATATACACATTTCGGTTGCCAGAGGCAATCCGCCTTCTGCCAATCTTAAAAAAAATGTCTTGCACATTTATGCCAAACCAGCAACGGATTTCCTTCCAAGTTGTTTATTTGGAGAAAATCCCTCCAGTGGTTTGGGTTGTGTAAGTCAACATTTTCCCTAAGGGAAAACTAATGCAGAAAGTGAAAAACATGCTTTTTTACCCTTTATATCTTTGACTATGACACAGATCTTCACCAAATGTTCAGGTTTTGGGCCATGGGCAGACAATTCAATTGTAAAATGTTACACTTTAAAAGTTATTAGACATGGTGCCTCATTATGAATTTGGTTGTATGGCAGTAAATCTGCTGTATTACCACCAAACTTGCTTAAAATGACTGCCACTTGTTCCAGTGGGTTTACCACAAGATTACGAGTGTGGTAGAAGGGTGGTGTTAAGTCTTCCATGAGTATTGCTCAGAAAAATTTCTCTTTTGGCTACTTTCCCTCCATATTTCTATGGACCCCCAAACCTTTTTCTTCTTTTTTAACCTGTCTTGTCATTTTACAGGGACGTGAAGTCTTCAGCTTCATTCCCCTGGCCGTTTGCTGATATAGTTATGGGGAAACTGATTAGTTCTTCACACAATCAGTATTGAGAAAAACTTTGTTTTCCTTTTGTATTTTTACCTTTTATCTTTTTGGTAACGTTTTAACAGTGCACACAGCATCTTACAATGCAGTGCAATGGGGATACTTTTGAATCACCATAGTCTTTTACACTTGGGATTTTAGTTACTTTTATATGTGCCTAAAGACACCCTGCTGGCAGCAAACATATTTTTACCCTTTTTGCGTTATTTGTAGTGTGCACATTTGGGTTTACTGTGTATGGCTACTAAACATGGCTAGTGCCTAAAATGGCCACACAACGAGATTTTCAATTGTTCTATGGCCATTTTGTCATCTGGCATTTGCCCTGCCTTCTCGGATCAAGAAATCCCATAATAGGTCAGGCACTTGCCCTGGAAAACTGCTGCTTTCGTGGACTATTGATGCCTTTGTGTGTGCTTGACCAAGGAAGGAGGTGGGACTGTCTGGTCCCCTTCCACATCCATGTTGCCTGAAAGTCTAGATGTGTGGCATGAGTGAAACCCGCAGTGGTCCCAGATTGGACCACTGCTGTATGTTTGAATGGTACAGATCCTTACCATTGGTGGGCTTGGACTAGCTGTCAGCCAGGATTTCGGATAAAAAGATGACTCCGTCTACCATTTCTTCAGATCAGCGTTGGAGCCAAGTATCCTGTGTAGAAGAGCAGCTAACTGAAGATCTGTGTACAATATCCGAGGAGGCCCAGCATCCCTTCCTGCCTTTGGCCCATGAAGCCCTGCTGGACTACCTGATCTGCAAAGGCATTGAACGGTGCTTCATCCCTTGGTCTAGTGGGACCAACCAGGCTCAATGCATTCTCAAGGATCCAGCTGTCCTGATTCTTCGGAAGTGTCCCAGGATCACCTAGTGGACTGACCAGCTCTCCAGGGGGCCACTTCGCTAGAACCATAGCTCTTCTGCGTTTTCCACTGGAATTTCAGTAGTCGCCAGTTTGTGATTCCTGGGTAATTTCAGCCTCTGTGCTTTAAGGGTTCCTGCTCTGACAGGTCTTCTTCAACCACAACTGGAAGGACACCTGCTGTCACCTGTGTGCGGTAGCCATCATTGGAATTCACCTTCCCCTGTCTGGTCAAGACTCTTGAAGAGGTCTGAATCGGTGCATTTCTTCTTGGCAAAGGGTTGCCCTCTGCTCCTGGAACCGGCCGGAATAATCCTTGCACCCGCAGCTCCTGGGCACCTCTTCCTAGAACCAACAACAGAAAAACCTATCTCCAGTGACCCGCAGTCGACCCATCTAGTTACCTGGGAAACTTGGAGTCAGGGGTAAGTAATCACAACACATATGTCTCCTCCTGTTCTCAATAGAATAAATCTTTGAATAGACTTATTCCATTCCATTTCTTTTTGATCATCGTGTCTAAAAGTAGCTATACCTGAAAGATAGGAACATCTTTTTGCTTACTCTTTTTGAATATCTCTCTGGAACATTTCACCAACACAAGAAAGAACTCTTCCTGCATCAGACCCTTTTCCTAAAAAGAAGCTTTGTGAATTTTGGGCACAAGGCCCAACTCATCATCGGAATTGGACTTATAAATGTAGGCTATATTTCGTGTGACTTAGTTCTATTCTACTGTATCACTACTTTCCTGCCTTTTGTTGAATATGTTATTGAATGCATTCCTAAGAACCTAAAGGTGGCAGTATATATCTTTATATTTGAGTATTGCGTAATACTGTACCTGCTTGTATAATTTCCTAATGTGTTTTTTGGGCCTTGAATAAATATAGTATTTTTCTACTTAACTGTCTAAATTAAATTATTGTGTGTGTCACTGCGTGGACTCATTGTGGACCCCTTACCCCACTCACGCTCTCCTGAGCAAAGCCTTGATTGCTCTCCACATTTACCTTGATTGGGTTTTGGCTAGGCTCTCAGTTCCCCTGTTCACTATTACTTGGGAGGCCTCCTAAAATCTGTCTACCAAGCCAGATTCTAGAAATCCAGCTTAACATGTATTTTGGTGGAATTTCCACAAACGGTAATTCCAATGATTTTTAACCTTGAAGTGGAGGGTTTACCTCCAGCATGATGCTGGAGGTGAACTCTGTACTTCAAGGTCAAACTTGGAATTTGAGGGTGTGGTAAAATGTCAGTCATCCAATTACCACCAACAAAAGACGGTAACAGAATTACCACCATTTTGTTACTGCACTGCCAACCTTGTAAAGAAGCCCATAGAATGTCTGCATCTTCTACGGATTAAAGGTTTCACCTTCACTATACGGCAACAATCTATCCATCTATTTATTTATCTATCTATCAGTCTATCTATCTATCTATCTATCTATCTATCTATCTATCTATCTATCTATCTATCTATCTATCTATCTATCTATCTATCTATCTATCTATCTATCTATCTATGTATTTGAGTGTAGCTGCACATCTATTTATCTAGGGCACAGGACATCTGTCTATCTACCGATCTATCTTTATTCAGGACTGTCACCCTATTTAGCTCTGTGCACACAGGGACATCATTTAATGTTGTCCGGGGGCCGCAATAGCGACCCCTGTGGTCTCCCTTGCTACTCCTAAAAAAAGAAGATTTATTTTAGTTTTTTACATGTTTTTTAATGCAAGATCCTGGGCTGTGGCTAGTGCCATGTGGCACTTTCCTTCTAGAGTGGCTGGCTTTCTTGTTCAGTCCGCTTTAAAAAATAAAATAATAATAACAGGGGTTCCACAAAATGAACACTTTCAGCAGTGACCCTAAATAAGAAAGAATGGGAATACCAAATAATTTGTCTTTCTGGAATTCTATGCAATAATTGCTAGATTCATTAAAGGTTTATTTCAGGCACACTTTAGGGGGTGAGTCACTGACTTAGTCTGTTCTTAAACACCTCAACTCAGCATTTCATCCTTCTGTTTTTGATAAATGATATTGTATGTATATTTATTCTATATAAAGCACTTAAGCGTAATCATCATCATTATTATTTGGCCATGGATGTCTGCTTGCATTGACAGTCATTTGGTGATATGGGCCTAAACACACTCATCTTAATGATACATATGGCGATGCATTCTTGTATGAAACGTATATCACATTATAGTGATGTCGTAACCATATTTTTCGTAGTGTACTTAGGAACAATGCTATGTGATGCCACTTCCTGTTTTGTCAAGGAGTGAAAGGTTGTGTTCCATTGCTTCCCGTGATATCACTTTGGGGTGGGGTCGAATTACATCACTTCTGGTGATGTCAGAGGTCAAGGGTTTGTGATGTCACTTCCATTACCCCTGTCATTTTGGTGAAATGACGTCCCTGCATGCAATATAAAAGTGTGAAATGGAAGAATAAGGTCAAAAGTGTTTTGTGTAAAGTAGAAGATGGAATGTTACTAGGATGTATTTTAAAATCAGTACAAAATAAATGCAGAGATAATATTCTGAACATTGCATACATTAGAAGAGAAAACAGCATTCTGCAATCTACTACTTCTGTTTTGTTGTGTAAAACAGTGTATATTTTAATATGTACACGTATTCCCTATAAGTGCTAGGTTTCATAAATGGTTTCATGTACATTCTTTTGAGTGATAGGCACTGTAGAAGGTCATGACTGTTTACATATGAAACAAGTAAACAGTAGGACATAGATACAAAAACAATAGAGTACAGTGTTTGTAAAATAAATGCCATCTAACTACTAATAAGAGTTTTAAGGAAGGATTTAGATATACTTTGTTTACTTGTCATGTGTGTAGATGCCAAAATAAGGACGTACACGTTTTAAAAAAGGTATTCCAATTCAATTTAAAAAAATGAAAGTAGCTTACTTTAAGTGTTAGTTTGTTCAATGATTTAGTTTAGTTTAGTTTAGTTATTTATTTATAAAGCACGGCGGGACCCTCGGGTAGCTGGGCGCATTATGCTTGAGCATAACATAGGTTACAGAGAAGTTGCACATACAGCATTCATAAAAGTGCAGTATAATAGGTAGCATAGCATTACAGATGTTCTATTTGCAGGGTGGACGTTTTCAGAAAAGTTGTACAATGTACTGTGTCATTACACCATGGATTTTCCTTTGTTTTTTTATAGTAGTTTATACAAAATTGTCATTAGCTTTTAAAGTGTGTAGGTGGACAAAAAAGGACAAAAGGACGCACACCAAATTAAAAAAAGAAGTATTGTAATGAAAATGTAGAGATAATGACTATATTTTAAAATGAAGTTTGATTTCAATAAATCAAGTATTCCAAGCTGCACACATGTATCTGTGCAAATAGAAGTTAAAATAACAATTCCCTGTTTTAAGAAATTTCAAATATGATGTGTACATTTTGAAATGTCATTATTAATTTCTCATGTCTGCACGTGGCCAAACAAAGGATGCACACAGATTTCACAAGAAGCATGGAAATGACATTTGTTAGGTTCTTAGTGTAGCTTTTGGTAAGTGTTAATACGTTTACACACACAAACGTTATTGTCTATCTATTATTGTAAATATTGGTATGACTATACTTTAAAAAGATTTATGCTCAAAATAATATTGCAATGTTGGAATGTCTTCATACATTTCTTTGTATAACTGAAGACATAGTTAGGTTATATGTCTTGGTTTCCTGGTTAAGGTTGCATGAATTAATCTGCACATTTGTCAGCATTTAATATTAAATAATGTTTGTACAGTATTGAAATATATCTTCATTGTAGCGAAATGCCTTTATAGGTACACAAAGTATAGACATTTTGGGCAATTCTATTTAGAATTTGCTGATGCAAAACCAAGTTCGTAGTTACCTAAATGGTTTGTGTAGTTGAGGTAATCATAAAGCATTTTTTTTTTCTATACTACACTGTAAATACTCAAGATGTAGTTATAGGCGCCCCTCGGCAAGGACGACCTGTTCTTTGGGAAGCTACCGACTCGAGAGTCCGCAGCCACACTTTAGCTCACTGTACTTTTCACAGATGGGAAATATCCATTTTCAAATCAATCTTTGTTCCGCCCACATGGGCAGTCAAGCACTGAAATGTCTCGGCAATTCCCTTCTGAACAAGAATACCAACAGCAACCCCATACACGTGTTTCAGCCTTGTTGGGCATCATCATTGAGGTGGAGCTGTTCCTCTTTGAGCACAGTGAGCAAGGGGTCCACCTCTTGTAGTTATTTGGATAACCTTTCACTAACAAGCACTGATAGCAATGATCAATATAAACTTCTTTTTTTGTGGGTGGGGTGATTATTTGCGGCTACGCACTGCAGCACGCTCTGATTGGACACTTTTGCACATGCAGATTTCCTCATATGGTGTGGGCGTGGCCGCGATAGTACATCTCAACGTGTGGTTGGGCAGTTTGTTGATGCTGATAGGAGTCACATGCAGATGCGTAGCCACAGCATGTGATATTATAGGCTGCCGCATCAGTCTCAAAGATGCATAGCCACGTTGAAGGAGCTCGATGTCCTATTGGCTCATTTTGCATGCACAGATTTTGTCAAAGGGCATGGGCATAGTTGCGTCAATGCACTGCAGTGTGTTATTTGCTCGTTTGTTGATGCTGCTATAAGATCTGAAGCCCATAGCCCATATGGCCGTTAAAAACATACATGAAGGCATGTAGCCACGTCAACAAAGCTTTCAAAGTGATTGGGTCTTCCATTGATGTGGTACTGCCACGTGCAGGTGCAACTCCTCATTGGAGCATGCGATTGGCCAATAATTTAGGCAGAATCACGTCATTGCGCATGGGCATACCTGCTCATACAGAAAACACAGTCCAGTTGGCTGTATCGCATAAACGTGGTTATTCCCCTCTACCAAACACCCTTTTCATGTTTTCTGTCATTGCTTTTTATCTCTTGGTGGGTGAATTTCATTGTAAGCATTCAGGAACTTTTAAAAGCATTACCTTGATTTATCCATTCCCTTTTTTAACTTTCTTCTTCCTATACCTTTGTCTTTTGTCTTGTGGATTGTAGTTTGTCTGTTGTCTTATTTTAGCTTGTTATATATTTAAGTTTTTTGATATTAATTGGCAGAGTCCTTATTGTGTTGTGTATTTTTACAGGTTTTATTTTTCCTCCACGGTCCTGCATTTCAAAATGGCTACGACCAGCAGTAATGATGAGGTGGTGTACGTGCTTCAGCTTTACTGCGACGGAAGAAGCAATGTGCACAAAAAAACGTAGCTGACAGTTCTCAATACTTCTGTGTAAAGGATCAACACAGCAAAAAGGAGATCGAGGAGGTTATGTGTAATTTCTGTGGTAAGGTTTTGCATAAGGGACCTTCACACAAGCTGTCGCAAAGCTTGGGGACATCCACTTTAATTCAACATCTTGTCCATGTTCATTGGGATGAAGTGGATGAATCCTATGAGAAAAATCATGTGAAACATAAGGTCAAAGCACATGGAGCAAGATAAGCACAGCAGTATTTGTCATCTGTGTCACAGACTTCCAATTCAATTACCCGCTATTTTCTACCAACTAACAACCAACTTCAGTCCATCTTGCCTGCACCCGATCTTTCTAATTTTATTGTGATGTGCAAGACCTTTCTTGAACACGCAGATGCCTGTGGATCTCAATAGGTAGAACTGCTTAGTAATTAGTAATTGCTACAGATGAAAGAAGAACACGCTTGTGAGCATGCTCCACCATGGCAGGAGTTTAGCGATTAACGAAAGGGCAGTCACGTTCATAACACGCTTTTACACAACTGAGCATTAAAATTGTATTTTAAGATCTATAATTGACAATCATTAGAAGTCAGTAGACACTAACAGGCCGATTCATGGAATAATTAGCGCGGCGCAAGTGGGCAAAAACGTGCGAATCGCAGTGGAATAGCGAAAATCGCAGTGCAAGTGCGAAAATCGCACGAAAAGCAGCGCACGTCGATTCATGGAAGGCCGTGCGCGAGAAAACCAGCGGATGTGCGATAAAAAAGTGCGCGGCGCACGTTGGCGCACGTTGGCGCACAGGCCAACAAACAGCGTGCGCCAGGTCACAGCGAAAATCGCACAGGCCACAGCGAAATTCGCACATAGCGCGGCGCACGCAACAAAAGTAGGCGGAACACGGGCGTAACACTCGGAATGGGGAACAACTTGCAAAAACGTGGGCGTCACGGGGGAAGCACAGGGCACAAGTGCGCGGAACGCCCACACGCTCGCCTACAACACGTATTCATGGAATAGAATAGGGCAAAAAAGCGCACGCTCAAACCAGCGCACAGGCACAAACACGACCGCCACAAGAAAGCAGGCGGTAGCGTCTCTGCGGCTGTAAGAAATGTGCGCCAAAAGGTGCGCCAACAAATAGCACCCATATACTGCCATGATGAATGTCCTATACTGTGGCCCTCCAGGACAAATGACGTGCAAAGGGGTACCCACAAACACGGACACGCTGACAAAAAATACGTGTGCGTGTATACCGGGGTGCGCGGGAAGTCTCACACGCGATTTGGCCGGGTACGTGGATTTCAGGGGTGCGCGGGAAGGTCCACACGCGATTCCATCAGGGTAGGTGTATTTCAGGGGTGCGCGGGAAGTCCCACACGTGATTACAGCAGGGTACGTGTATTTCAGGGGTGCGCGGGAACTTCCACACGCGAATAGCCTGGGCGCGTGTATTTCAGGGGTGCGCGGGAATTTCCACACGCGAATAGCCTGGGCGCGTGTATTTCAGGGGTTCGCGGGAAGTTCCACACGCGAATAGCCTGGGCGCGTGTATTTCAGGGGTTCGTGGGAAGTTCCACACGCGAATAGCCTGGGCGCGTGTATTTCAGGGGTGCGCGGGAATTTCCACACGCGAATAGCCTGGGCGCGTGTATTTCAGGGGTGCGCGGGAATTTCCACACGCGAATAGCCTGGGCGCGTGTATTTCAGGGGTGCGCTGGAATTTCCACACGCGAATAGCCTGGGCGCGTGTATTTCAGGGGTGCGCGGGAAGTTCCACACGCGAATAGCCTGGGCGCGTGTATTTCAGGGGTGCGCGGGAATTTCCACACGCGAATAGCCTGGGCGCGTGTATTTCAGGGGTGCGCGGGAAGTTCCACACGCGATTACAGCAGGGTACGTGTATTTCAGGGGTGCGCGGGAATTTCCACACGCGAATAGGCTGGGCGCGTGTATTTCAGGGGTGCGCGGGAAGTCCCACACGCGATTACAGCAGGGTACGTGTATTTCAGGGGTGCGCGGGAATTTCCACAGGCGAATAGCCTGGGCGCGTGTATTTCAGGGGTGCGCGGGAATTATCACACGCGATTTGGCTTGGTACGTGTATTACAGGGGTGCGTGGGAAGTTACACACGCGATTAGGCTGGGTGGGTCCTCACAGGTGTTCCCTGTACACCCTCCACGGCCCCTGCAGGCAGCCCACAAAACAGGGGACTAGCCTGCACACCTGCTCATGTCCCCTATCACCCCCACCCCCCACCATCCAGGGGCACACTCCACCAGGCCCCCACTCATGTCTCCCACCACCCCCACCCCCCACCATCCAGGGGCAGCCTCCACCAGGCCCCCACTCATGTCTCCCACCACCCCCACCCCCCAGCAGTGCAGGGTCAGCCTCCACCAGGCCCCCACTCATGTCTCCCACCACCCCCACCCCCCACCATCCAGGGGCAGCCTCCACCAGGCCCCCACCCATGTCTCCCACCACCCCCACCCCCCAGCAGTGCAGGGGCAACCTCCACCAGGCCCCCACTCATGTCCCCTATCACCCCCACCCCCCACCATCCAGGGGCACCCTCCACCAGGCCCCCACTCATGTCCCCTATCACCCCCACCCCCCACCATCCAGGGGCAGCCTCCACCAGGCCCCCACTCATGTCTCCCACCACCCCCACCCCCCAGCAGTGCAGGGTCAGCCTCCACCAGGCCCCCACTCATGTCTCCCACCACCCCCACCCCCCACCATCCAGGGGCAGCCTCCACCAGGCCCCCACTCATGTCTCCCACCACCCCCACCCCCCAGCAGTGCAGGGTCAGCCTCCACCAGGCCCCCACTCATGTCTCCCACCACCCCCACCCCCCACCATCCAGGGGCAGCCTCCACCAGGCCCCCACCCATGTCTCCCACCACCCCCACCCCCCACCATCCAGGGGCAACCTCCACCAGGCCCCCACCCATGTCTCCCACCACCCTCACCCCCCAGCAGTGCAGGGGCAACCTCCACCAGGCCCCCACTCATGTCCCCTATCACCCCCACCACCCACCATCCAGGGGCACCCTCCACCAGGCCCCCACTCATGTCCCCTATCACCCCCACCCCCCACCATCCAGGGGCAGCCTCCACCAGGCCCCCACTCATGTCTCCCACCACCCCCACCCCCCAGCAGTGCAGGGTCAGCCTCCACCAGGCCCCCACTCATGTCTCCCACCACCCCCACCCCCCACCATCCAGGGGCAGCCTCCACCAGGCCCCCACTCATGTCTCCCACCACCCCCACCCCCCAGCAGTGCAGGGTCAGCCTCCACCAGGCCCCCACTCATGTCTCCCACCACCCCCAGCCCCCACCATCCAGGGGCAGCCTCCACCAGGCCCCCACCCATGTCTCCCACCACCCCCACCCCCCAGCAGTGCAGGGGCAACCTCCACCAGGCCCCCACTCATGTCCCCTATCACCCCCACCACCCACCATCCAGGGGCACCCTCCACCAGGCCCCCACTCATGTCCCCTATCACCCCCACCCCCCACCATCCAGGGGCAGCCTCCACCAGGCCCCCACTCATGTCTCCCACCACCCCCACCCCCCACCATCCAGGGGCAGCCTCCACCAGGCCGCCACCCATGTCTCCCACCACCCCCACCCCCCACCATCCAGGGTCAGCCTCCACCAGGCCCCCACTCATGTCTCCCACCACCCCCACCCCCCAGCAGTGCAGGGGCAACCTCCACCAGGCCCCCACTCATGTCCCCTATCACCCCCACCCCCCACCATCCAGGGGCACCCTCCACCAGGCCCCCACTCATGTCCCCTATCACCCCCACCCCCCACCATCCAGGGGCAGCCTCCACCAGGCCCCCACCCATGTCTCCCACCACCCCCACCCCCCAGCAGTGCAGGGGCAACCTCCACCAGGCCCCCACTCATGTCCCCTATCACCCCCACCACCCACCATCCAGGGGCACCCTCCACCAGGCCCCCACTCATGTCCCCTATCACCCCCACCCCCCACCATCCAGGGGCAGCCTCCACCAGGCACCCACACATGTCCCCCTGGCCCCAGGTCCTGACGATACACAATCATGGCAGTAATGGGCAGCATACCCAGCACAAATACCCAGGCAAGGATAGCATCCACCCACATAGTGAATGCAATTACATGATACAACCCCAATGGCAACAATGTAAATGGACACATGCCCGACACACACACATACACAATGGGTGCAAGTGAATGTCAAAACACATATCATGACATGTATGAAACCAATGAGAAAATAACACAAGTGAAAGTAAAAATAAAAAATGTATTATAGATTAAAAATAAGTAAACAAATCAAACATACAACTATGTGGATAAGCAAATTAATGGTCCATGTCCGAGAACAAAAGTCATAATCAAAAAAACAAAGGAATAAAAAAAAATTGTCGTCCAAAGCAATATCATGTAGTATGAAAAAATATGAAAAACCATTTCCTCATGGTGAACACAATAAGAAATGAAAAAGAAGTATCTACAAAAAGCAAACTATATACAGGAATGTTCCAGGGTCCATGAGCCCAACACCATAAATGAAACCTACTACTACCTAATCTAAAAAATATATACAAAAAAGTGGCCATTGTCCGAGCGGTCCAAAATAATAAAACAAAATAAAGGAAACCTAACACTAACTAACTAAACAACTATATACAAAGGCAGCGGGCAAGTCCGGCCGGCTCACTTGTTGATGTTGCTGGCCAGGGCATCATCGAACTCCATGTCGATGTCCTGGAGGCGGGACTCTGTCCTGGCCCCGAGGTCTCGCAGGGATAACCCGATGTTCAGCTCAAACTCCCTGCGAGCTTCCTCGAGGCACTCAGCCCGCCTCAATGCCCAACGCATGGAGAACTCCGCCCTGACCATGGCGAACCGCTCCTCTTCCGCCCGCTGCCGCTCCGCACCTATCCGCTGGACCAACTCCTCCCACACGGAAGACACCATCATCCCAGGGTTGCCCTGCCCTCCGGCCGATGGCTGCCCCTCTGATCTTGATGGCCCCGAGCCATTATGCCTCCCACGTCGAGGCCGCTGCTGCCTCCGACGCCACTGCCTCTGCCAGCACGACGGCATCCAGGCTGATGGAAACCAGCGACGCCGTTGTGCACGTGCCCTGCCTGATGATGCTGTCACATCTTCCATCTGCTGGGGTCCAGTTGCAGCGTTGTCCACCCCTGCTGGACCTCCGACTCCCAACTGTGGCAGGGATGGGATCCCCACCGAGCTGGCTGCATTGGTCGGGGCAGGTCCACAGGGGGCCCTGGTGGCATCTGGCCCGGAAGACGGCAAGGAGAACGACTGGTGGATAGCCTGCACAGAGGAGGAGAGGGCCGCCACATTGGCCAACACATGCAGGAAACCCCCGAACATGGCCGATCCCAATTGGGCCACGTCAGCACGGTGCACTTCGTGATGACGTGCGTGCCCCTCCCGGGAAGCACGCACGGCATCACGAATCACAGCCGTGCGCATCGCGACCCCAATCAGGACCTTCTCCACACGGCCAGGGGTTCCCACGTCCGCAGGTGGAGGGGAGTCAGGTGACATGGACATCCCCACTACCTGCGGACGGGCCTGGGAAGGGGCATCCCTGCTGGTGCATGGTGGTGCACTCACAGGGTCAGGGACAGCGACATGCACAGGCCCCTCCACGGTGACCTGTGTTGCCTCCTGCCCCTGGCCCTGGACTGCACCACTTGCACCAGCAGGGATGCCCCCACCAGGCCCCATGTGTGCCCCAGTGGCGGCCTCCTCCTCCTCTGTGCAAACCACCAACCTGGATGGCTCCTCACCGTCTCCCACCGTAGCAGGCCCCTGTGGGGGCTCACCCACCCCTTCCGCTGCAGCCGTGGGTGCATCCCCGCCGCCTTGCTCCACAGCGCCGTCTCCGCCCTCTTCTTCACTAGCCGCTGCGTAGAGGGAGACAAAGAACACAAGCATCAGGGTACTGCACAATGGTCCCCTAGACAGGAAGCAATAGCAGATGAGCACCACTGTCAAAGTACACTTCCATCATGTCCCTCCACAACACATGGGTCAGTCCAGGCAAAACACACACAGTAACAGGCATGCTGCATGCCATGGATATTTCCATGCATGTCCAATGGACTCTTGAAACATTCAATGATATGCAACTCACATGCATCATGGCTCATGCATATCACATGCACACACTTCACCTCAGTCACATCCATCTGGCCCCAAACACACCAAACACAGCCAAAACAAGGGTAAGTTGGCTGCTTCACTGAATCTGTGCATTGTCACACACATGTGTCATGCATCCATGGCATGCACAAGTCACAGACACGCAGGTCAGGCACACAGACATGGCTACCATATATGTACCTGGCATTAGCACCCATCCCTCACCCCCACCCATGTCCAGGTACAGAGACTGGCATGCTCTCATGTTCAAAATCTGCATAGGGCTCCCCATGCCGCATTTGGACACATGCAACAACCACGTGGGTCACACATCACTGGTCGCACATGCATTACCATGATGTCCCTGCACACATACATGCATACATGGCCTATGGCACACATACAGGCAAGTATCATAGAACCAGCACACGGCAACATGCCCTGTCTCACACAGTAATGCTTGGACACTTACCGCTCAACTCCAGACGGGCCTCCCTCTCAAGAATCTGGGCGTGGAGCGCTGGGCGTACGCGTTCCAGGACCCTCTTCTGGATGGAACTCATGTGGCCCCGGCCCCCCTCTACGAGGCGCCGGGCCTTCACAAGGGTCCTGGACCTCAAGTCCTCCCAGCGCTTCTTGATCTTCTGGACGTTGCGGGTTGCCACCCTGTCCGCGTTGATGGCAACCACACAGTCGGCCCAGATCCTCTCCCGTCCTTCCTTGCTGGCGCGGGACGATCCAAAGAGGGCATCATACTGCCCCAGGACATGCTCCACCAGGACACCAACTTCGGTGGCAGTGAAGCTGGTGCCCCTCTGCCCCTCTGGCCTGGGGTTGCCACTGGTGCCAGATGTGGAAGTGCCCGACATGGCAACCCCAGAGGCAGGTGTGGGTGGGCAACTGGGTCCTGGGGCTGGGCTGTGGAGCGATGTAATCCCAGTTGGGAGTCTTCAGTTCCAGCAGGGGTGGACACAGCAACTGGACCCCTGCAGATGGCTGATGTGCAGGCACCAAATGGCAGGGCACGGTGGCAGCAGGCAGGCAGGCAGCAGCAGATGGCACGTGGGAGGCTGCTCGGGGCACTGGGGGGCAGTAACTCGGCCTTCTGGGCAGGAGCGTGGTCTTCCGTGTGTTTTCGGGTGGCCAGCTTGATACGGAGTGATTTGGCACGTGAAAATCCTGCACGTCAGCGTGAAATCCGAGGAAAGGCCCTTAGCGCGTAAGCGCGTCAGCACGCATACGCGATTCTATTGGACCAGAGTCCCTCAGCGCGTAAGCGCGTCTGTGACGTGACCCGCACGGGTGTTCCCCACTCAGCACGTGATGACGGAGCACACGTGAAAATACTGCACGTCCGAGTGTCATCGCGTGTCATTGGACAAAAGTGCGCTTACACGCGATTGGCCTATGTACGTGTATTTCAGGGGTGCGCGGGCACTTACACACGCAAGTACGTCAGCGCACCTGTATCCCGTGGTGCGTGGGAATTTCCACACGCTATTGGACTGGGAACTAGATTCCAGGGGTGCGCGGGTCACACGCTCGCCTAGTACACGCGCAAAGCATTAATTTGCGCACTTATCAAATGACAAGCCAGATGCCAGGATGAACATACCGTTCCTACCAGCAATGGCAGTGGGCTACCAAAGGAGGAGGAGGAGGAGAGTCAGGGCCAGAATATTCACACCCAGAACCAGCCTGTTCGGGATGCCTGATGACCAGGTGTATGGAAGGTACAGGTTTCCACCACACATAATACTGGACCTGGTGAGTGAGTGGGAGGATGACCTCACATCACCCACCCTGTGCTCCCAAGCACTCAGCCCCCTGGAGAAGGTCCTCAATGTACTGCACTTCTTAGCCACTGGATCATTTCAGCGGACAAGTGCCATAGTGGGTGGGGTGTCACAGGCCACCCAGTCACGCTGCCTACACCAGGTCTTGGACATCATCACTGCACGCCCATCAGTCCGCAGGCACATATACCTGCCCAGAACACCTGCAGAAAGGCATGCTGCGGCCCAGGATTTTTACGGTGTGGCACGATTCCCCAAAGTGCTAGGTGCCATCGACTGCACCCATGTGGCTCTACGTCCCCCCAGGGCATCTGAGCACATCTATAGGAACCGCAAGCACTGGCATTCCATCAACGTGCAGGTAGTATGTAATGCCAAGGGAATCATCACCTCAGTATATGCCAACTATCCCGGGTCCACCCACGACAGCTTCATTTACCGAATGTCCACCCTATGCCGGGACATAGATGCTGGGCGGCATGGCAATACATGGCTGCTTGGTGAGTATGTATGCCACTGCACATGCATGCATGTTGGATACTGAGCAAGGTCACAACCCCACCAATGATACCAATCACCACCTCCACAGGGGACAGTGCCTACCCTCTCAGCCCCCACATGATGACGCCAATTCGGAACCCCACCACGCCACCCCAGGTAAGATATAACACAGCCCACATTACAACCCAGGGCATAGTGGAGCGCACATTCGGAGTGCTAAAGTCACGCTTTCGCTCCCTTGACCGTTCTGGCGGGCAGCTGTTAGACGCTCCCCCAGTAGTGTGCAGGATCATAGTGGCAGCATGTGTCCTGCACAACGTTGCAACACGCCGGGGCCTGCCCGTGGACATGGTGGTGGCCCCACATCCCCAACCACATGCACAGCCGCTGCGCATGGGAGGGGAAAGGGCACGGGGGGAGGCAGCCCGTACACAGCTAGTGGCTAATTACTTCACATAGCATTCACTCCCCTGTGGAGTGCACACTGGCCTGGCACATTCCATCTGACAGTCAAAGATGACTCAACCTGACACTGATCCTGAATGTCTGGAGATTCAACCGTGAAAAGCATATCTGCCTGAGATTGTTCACCTGGAAGTGTTACAATGTGTGCATCCCTACCCACACACAACACCAATGCAGTTTTGTGAAGAAACACATTCAAGCAGCCAAAATGAATACCCACTTGCTAAATGCAACAAGAGGACAGTGCCATGTCACCCAACCCATCCCCAGCACCGCCACACAACACACCGTGCCATGTCATGCTATGTGCAGGTAAACAAAGTAATCCCCACAACATGACAAGTGTTGCAATGTACAGTGTCCCCAATTGAAACTTCCTACACCTGAAATGCTCACTGTAATGCAGGACCAACAACAAACTTGAGCAGGTACTACCATTAACATGACTTCAGTAATGTGATAAATCAGTTGTCTCACCACCTGGATATGCCTGCACTCCCACCACTTCCAACTGAACAGTGTTGGTGCCATGTAGAGTTGTAGGTGCACTGCTGCCAACAAGGACCCCATCTCCAGACTAGAGGGCCTTGTGTAGACATGAGGAAGGGACCTGCAAATTGGGAGGCAGACACAGATGATGAGTTACACATCAATGCAACATGCAGTGTACAACACAACAGCAATATGCACTAGGAATGTATACACAGTATTGACTAGACTACCCACACATGTAGTGGGAGTCCAATGTCACCATGTACTTCAATGTCACTTGGGCACACCCTTTGCAAGCCCATGGAAACGGGAAGCAGGAGGGGTGTGTGTGACTCAAACCCAGGCATCTGAACCTAATACATGACAAGCCTGCATGTGCCCAGCCACAATGCAGCGTATGCCCACAGGAACCACGGAAGCCAACAAATTGTCCCAAAAAAATTGGTAAAAATATAAAAATAAAAATTAAAATAAAAATAAAAAAAAATCAAAAATGGCCATTAAAGGGCCTGGGGGGGGGGGGGGTTGGGGAGGCCGCCCAGGAGGTCCGAGGTCAGGGTGCACACCAGAAACCACCTGTGTGGATCCTGGGAAAAAAAAACACCTCCATGGGCTCATGGCCCACACGGCTACCCTATTGTGGGAGTATCACTGCTGTCGCTATTATCACCCTGTGCAGCTGCATCCGGAGGTGGTTGCACTATGGGAGGCAGCCCACGCAAGGCCCTACTCTGTTCCTCCATGGCTGCAAGCATGCGGGTGTGGTAGGTCTGGTTCTGGAGGATGAGGGTGCGGAGGTCCCCATGCAACAACTCACGGGATGCCCGGACCTCCGCCCTCGTTGCTTGCATCTCAGCTGAGAGCGTACGGGTGAGACGCTCCAGCTGCTGTTCTGTCCTTTGGTGTGTTGAAGCCTCAAGCTCAACTAGAGTCGTCCTGAGTTGATGTAGCTCCTGCCTCAGGGCTTCCCTGTGGCGCTGGGACTCTATGGAGATGGCCTCCTGCAGAGTCGCCAGTGCCGCCCGCCTGTCCCTGTTGGACGCCAACATGTCCTCCCTGTGTGACTGGCAGATGGAGTCGGTTGCCTGCTCTAGTCGCTCCATCAGCCTTTCAGGGGGGACAATGGAAGTGGCCACCCTATCCATGGCCTGAGCCATCATCTCGGATGATGCTGCCTGTTGGGTAGCCATACCGTAAATGGATTGCTCCCATGCGGTATTGCCAGGTGGCGTACGGCCACCACGTCGGCGGGCACCACACCTGTCTGGGGCAAGGCGGACTGCGCCTTGCTGTGCCGGCACTGCCTGAGGCTGCAGGACTGCATTCCCGCTCTGATCTGCTGGCCCAGGAACAGGATCAGATGTCGCGGAGTGTGACCCTGCATCCGTAACCACCAAAGGCCTAGCTGCCAACACTGACATACCCATTGAGGGTTCTGACCCTGGTGCAGGTGGGTGGGACAGAACAGATTCCCTCCCTGGAACACTCACCTGCGACGGCACGTAGGTCTCATCATCCGAGTCAACAGCTGAGTACAGCTCGGGGGAGGTGCAGCCAGAGACACCGCTTGAGAGCACAACCTGTAGCACTTGTGGGTTTTCACCCACCAGCACACCACGTCCCTCACTGGTGGTTGGTCGGCCCTCGGACCCCTCCTGGCTCTGCACCATCTCCACAACCCCAGCAGTATCAGGTGCGTCTTCCCCTGCAATGACATAATAACAAAGAAATGGAAACCCGCATTAGCACCATGGCACATAATGAGGGCTGAGAAGCAAGAGAACCAGTACTTGATTGACACATGTCCCACATGACTAAGACCCTCCCATGCATGCACCCTCACTGCGTATGAAGGGCAGGCAAATGGCACACACTCATTACACAAAGATGGAAGATGAACACATTTTCTGCATGCTGCCTGGCAGTGGCATCACACATTGCCCTGTGATTGCCAGGTGACACACACATGCCATCACACAGATGGCATGTGCCATTGCTATTGAGTGTAGATGGAGAGGAGGGCAGCACTTATTCATTCTGTCCAGTTCCCACATGCAATAGCTTTTCTAATTGAAACAGGTCTGCTTTATCACCTGGAGCTGCCAGTCCAATATGGTCCAATTGCACAGGGACATGTGTGAACATATGATATCCAGGTAACAAAGTCACTCCACTTTACCATGGCCATGCCAGACATGTGACTAGAGGACTGAGGAATGCCTAGTATAAGTGGTGGAATG
The DNA here is from genome assembly GCF_040938575.1 of Ambystoma mexicanum. NCBI lineage: Eukaryota > Metazoa > Chordata > Amphibia > Caudata > Ambystomatidae > Ambystoma > Ambystoma mexicanum. The sequence continues at coordinate 925,732,457 of NC_090923.1, forward strand.
CATACAATCTGTCTGATTGAACATAGGAAAATAAGCAACAATGTTGTGGCAAGGTGACACTTCAAGGGCAACTGGGGTGCTGTTGGGCTAGATGTCTACTGTTGGCAGAAGGGATACTGCAATGGCCAATTGCAGCTGTGCAGGATGTATTGCATGAAGCACATGGCTGACACATTCGACTCAGGTGCACACACTCTCACCTGGCACACAAACAGATGCCCTCACACACACACCATGCACATGGATGACACACACATGCATGTGCACTCACCGGACAATGCCTCGTAATCAGCCAGATCTCCCACGCCTTGGATCTGTTCCTCCGTGACGTAGGTTCCAGCGACTGACTCATGTGGAGTGAGTTCCATGTCTTCTACTGGAGACCCACCTCCAGTCACTAGAGTTGCGGCATGACTTGAGGCCAGCTTCTTCTTTGCCCTGCGCTTTAGGTCATTCCAGCGCTTGTAGCAATCATTGGCTGTGCGCCTCACGATTCCAAGGGCACTTACGATGTCCGCAACGGTCTGCCAGTGTGCCTGGCGTTGTGCAGGTGTGGTCTTTGATCCTGCAACAATGACCATCTCGTTATCATGTCCGGACACATACTCGACAAGTGCATTCAGTTCGTCATCCGTGAAGCTGGGCTTCCTCGACGGACCGGACTGTGTAGCCGTGTCTGGGGCATCAGCCTGTGCCGGACGAGCACTCTTCCTCTTCCGCTTGGAAGGTGGTGGTGATCCTGAGTGTCCTGCGCCGCTCTGGACACTAGGGGCAGGAGCCCTGGTGGGCTCTGTATCAGGTGTGTGGGATTGCACACTCAGCATGGGAGTTGGTGCAGGCATTGGCTCAAGTGTAATGGTGTCATGGGGAATGTCAGCAGAATGGACTAGGACGGACACTGTCCTGGCTGGGTGTGTGAGAGCTGGGGTGGATGGAGCCGCAGCTGCCCCTGCAGCCTCTCCGCCCTGCCTACTTGGGGCAGCAGATGACCTTGCTGCCCCAGATCCACGTGGCATGATGGCATCAACGTGCACCAGCGCACGTGTGGTAGCCCTGCTGACCTGGAAGTCAGCCATGGAGTCAGCCAGGTGTGGTGCCACAATGGGCTGGTCCAACAAGGGCTGAGCATGGATGGTGTCAGCCACATCAGCCTCAACGGGAGGGGGGGGGGATAATGGGTGCCCTTGACTGGTCCTCCGCACATGGGGGGACAGGCTCACCCTGCAAGTTACGACCACGTCCCCTACCGGATCCACCACGGCCACCACTTGTGGCTCTTCCACCTTTGCCACCCTTACGGAATCCTCGCCTCCCAGCCATGGCACTGATATTAATGTGCGTATGGGAGTGGCTGTAGACTATAGTCCTGGGCAATTGGGGGTCAAAGGGGTTGGGTACCAGATGGTAATTGTACCCTAGTGCTCTAGCAAGGCTGATTGTAACCCCTGGGGAAAGATGACGGGTCACGCAACGCACAGGAGGCCCAAAAAAGGGAGATGACGTGCACGCAACCCCTCCTAGACCACGTGTGCAGAAAGAAAAACCTGCACTACGCTGTGGCACCCAGTAACACAAGAATGAACGTATGCGTGTCACACGCAGCCTAGAATGACCTCTGAAGGGGTAGGCTACACACGGGGCAAGCACAGAAGTTAGATACGTGCGTGACTCACCGTCTGCCAGGTAAAAGAGCGTGAAAAATGAGCGCGTTTGGTTGGCAACACCCCCGCCAAAAGAAGATATGTACACTGTCTGAGGAGACAGGACAACAGTAGAAGGGGACACTGTTTGAGGGAACAGGCCCAGGTAAACCAGTACGAGAGAAAAAAGAGAAAAAGCTGTCAGAGGTAACAGGGAGTACGAACTGGAAACGCTGTGAAGTAAATCGCGTGTGAAACGACAAGAAGTACAGAATTCACCCACTCGCTCTCCACGAAAAGCACGAACAAGGAAATGGTGTTCTACACGTACCTTATATACAGGCCCACACGTACAGCGTCACTTACGCGGCGTGTACGTGCTAGGCCCATTTTCACCAATCACACGCTTTGTCACTTCTGCGTGTAGATCCATTTTCACCAATCACATGCTTTGTCACTTCTGCGTGTAGATCCATATTCACCAATCACACGCTTTGTCACTACAGCGTGTAGGTCCATTTTAACCATTTACACGCTTTGTGACTTCTGCGTGTAGGTCTATTTTCTCCAATCACACGCTTTGACACTCGGACGTGTCACGCAACATTTTCCTGCACGTGCACGTGACTTCATGGACGCGCATATGCTGTTGATGGGTTTACGCGCTAAGGGCCTTTCTTCGATTCACACGCAGACGTGTGGGATTTTCACGTGCAAAATCACTCCCTATCAGGCTGTCCACGCGTAAGCACACGGAAGACCACGCTCCTGCCCAGGAGGCCAAATTACTGCCCCCCAGAGCCCTGAGCACGCTCCCACCTGCCATCTGCTGCTGCCTGACTGCCTGCTGGCCACGTGCCCTGCCATTTGCTGCCTGCACATCAGCCAGGGGTGCTGTTGCTGTGACCACCCCTGCTGGAACCAAAGGCTCCCGACTGTCACCCCACAGCCCAGCACCAGGACCCAGTTGCCCACCCACTCCTGCCTCTGGGGTTGCCATGTCGGGCACTACGACATCTGGCACCAGTGGCAACCCCCGGCCAAGGAGGCAGAGGGGCACCAGCTTCAGTGCCAGGGAAGTTGTTGTCCTGGTGGAGCATGTCGTGGGGCAGTATGATGCCCTCTTCGGAAGGTTGCGCGCCGATGGACGTCGTGACTGCCATCAACGCGGAGGAGGTGGCAGTCCGCGACTACTAATGTGTCAGGAAGCGCTGGGAGGACTTCAGGTCCAGCACCCTCAACAAGGCCCGGCGCCTCATGATGGCAGCAGATGCTAAGGGGCAGGCGGGGCCACTTGTCGGAAGATCAGATGAGGGTCCTGGAACGCATATCCCCTGCGCTCCACATCCATGTCCTTGAGAAGCAGACCCATCTGGAGTCGAGCGGTAAGTGTACATGCATACTGATAGTAAGTTGTGCGTGTGGTGGTGTGCCAGGAGTGTGCAGGTTGAACATGTATTTTTATGTGGCCAAGTAGGGGGGTGTACAGGGCTGTGAGGGTGACACATGCGAGGGGTCTCATGTGTGACACATGGATGGTGCTTGTGTGTGTGGGCTTGCATGGCACAGGATGTGGAGGAATGATTGTCAGGTGTGACATGGATGTCGATGGAGACACTGCGACAGTTGGCGGAGGTGTACACATGCATGCAGGTTTGGTGTTGTGTGTGCATGTGTAGTGTACTCCCTATGTTGCATGTGATGTGTGGATGACCTTTGGCTGCACATGCTGTTGTATGTGAATGGATGGTGCTGGCTGTTGCATCATGGCTGTGGTATGGCTCATGTGTGCAAGTTGAAATGACATGTGTGTTGGGGATTGTGATGCCATGTCTGAGGTTTACCTATGCCACTCATGTATAACTGTCATGTGTGTATGAGTCCATTTTACAGTGCCCTGATGCCTGTGTTTTCTTTCTCCCTGTCTGCACCGTCAACTGATGAAGAGGACGGAGCAGGTGCTGTGGAGCACAGCGGCAGGGGTCGCACCACCAGCCGGAGACGCAAGGGCCAGATCCCCTCCCAAGTTGTGATCTCGTCGGGGAGTGAGGAGTCTGGTGCCGCGTCCCAGGCCGCAGCTGGCAAGGGGAGGTCCAAGAGGCGGAGGTCGGAGTTGGACTCCTCAGCAGCAGAAGAGGCAGCTGGGACCCCACAGGGCTCAATGAGGGAAGATGGCACGGAGTCATCCAGGTTGGTGGGGTGTATGGCGGTGGGTGCCCCTGCACTGCTGGGGGGTGGGGTGGTGGGAGACATGGGTGAGGGCCTGGTGGTGGGTGCCCCTGCACTGCTGGGGGGTGGGGGTGGTGGGAGACATGGGTGGGGGCCTGGTGGAGGCTGCCCCTGCACTGCTGGGGGGTGGGGTGGTGGGAGACATGGGTGCGGGCCTGGTGGTGGGTGCCCCTGGTGGCTGGGGGGTGGGGGTGGTGGGAGACATGAGTGGGGGCCTGGTGGTGGGTGCCCCTGGTGGCTGGGGGGTGGGGGTGATAGGGGACATGGGTGGGGGCCTGGTGGAGGGTGCCCCTGCACTGCTGGGGGGTGGGGTGGTGGGAGACATGGGTGGGGGCCTGGTGGAGGCTGCCCCTGCACTGCTGGGGGGTGGGGTGGTGGGAGACATGGGTGCGGGCCTGGTGGTGGGTGCCCCTGGTGGCTGGGGGGTGGGGGTGGTGGGAGACATGAGTGGGGGCCTGGTGGTGGGTGCCCCTGCACTTCTGGGGGGTGGGGGTGGTGGGAGACATGGGTGGGGGCCTGGTGGAGGCTGCCCCTGCACTGCTGGGGGTGGGGGTGGTGGAAGACATGGGTGGGGGCCTGGTGGAGGCTGCCCCTGCACTGCTGGGGGGTGGGGTGGTGGGAGACATGGGTGCGGGCCTGGTGGAGGCTGCCCCTGCACTGCTGGGGGGTGGGGTGGTGGGAGACATGGGTGCGGGCCTGGTGGTGGGTGCCCCTGGTGGCTGGGGGGTGGGGGTGGTGGGAGACATGAGTGGGGGCCTGGTGGAGGCTGCCCCTGCACTGCTGGGGGGTGGTGGGAGACATGGGTGGGGGCCTGGTGGAGGCTGCCCCTGCACTGCTGGGGGGTGGGGTGGTGGGAGACATGGGTGCGGGCCTGGTGGAGGCTGCCCCTGCACTGCTGGGGGGTGGGGTGGTGGGAGACATGGGTGGGGGCGTGGTGGAGGCTGCCCCTGCACTGCTGGGGGGTGGGGTGGTGGGAGACATGGGTGGGGGCCTGGTGGAGGCTGCCCCTGCACTGCTGGGGGGTGGGGTGGTCGGAGACATGGGTGCGGGCCTGGTGGTGGGTGCCCCTGGTGGCTGGAGGGTGGGGGTGGTGGGAGACATGAGTGGGGGCCTGGTGGTGGGTGCCCCTGGTGGCTGGGGGGTGGGGGTGATAGGGGACATGGGTGGGGGCCTGGTGGAGGCTGCCCCTGCACTGCTGGGGGGTGGGGTGGTGGGAGACATGGGTGGGGGCCTGGTGGAGGCTGCCCCTGCACTGCTGGGGGGTGGGGTGGTGGGAGACATGGGTGGGGGCCTGGTGGAGGCTGCCCCTGCACTGCTGGGGGGTGGGGTGGTGGGAGACATGGGTGCGGGCCTGGTGGTGGGTGCCCCTGGTGGCTGGGGGGTGGGGGTGGTGGGAGACATGAGTGGGGGCCTGGTGGTGGGTGCCCCTGCACTGCTGGGGGGTGGGGGTGGTGGGAGAGATGAGTGGGGGCCTGGTGGTGGGTGCCCCTGCACTGCTGGGGGGTGGGGGGGGTGGGAGACATGGGTGGGGGCCTGGTGGAGGCTACCCCTGCACTGCTGGGGGGTGGGGTGGTGGGAGACATGGGTGCGGGCCTGGTGGAGGCTGCCCCTGCACTGCTGGGGGGTGGGGTGGTGGGAGACATGGTTGGGGGCCTGGTGGGGCTGCCCCTGCACTGCTGGGGGGTGGGGTGGTGGGAGACATAGGTGGGGGCCTGGTGGAGGCTGCCCCTGCACTGCTGGCGGGTGGGGTGGTGGGAGACATGGGTGCGGGCCTGGTGGTGGGTGCCCCTGGTGGCTGGGGGGGAGGGGGTGGTGGGAGACATAAGTGGGGGCCTGGTGGTGGGTGCCCCTGCACTGCTGGGGGGTGGGGGTGGTGGGAGACATGAGTGGGGGCCTGGTGGTGGGTGCCCCTGCACTGCTGGGGGGTGGGGGTGGTGGGAGACATGGGTGGGGGCCTGGTGGAGGCTGCCCCTGCACTGCTGGGGGGTGGGGTGGTGGGAGACATGGGTGCGGGCCTGGTGGAGGCTGCCCCTGCACTGCTGGGGGGTGGGGTGGTGGGAGACATGGGTGGGGGCCTGGTGGAGGCTGCCCCTGCACTGCTGGGGGGTGGGGTGGTGGGAGACATGGGTGCGGGCCTGGTGGAGGCTGCCCCTGCACTGCTGGGGGGTGGGGGTGGTGGGAGACATGAGTGGGGGCCTGGTGGTGGGTGCCCCTGGTGGCTGGGGGGTGGGGGTGGTGGGAGACATGAGTGGGGGCCTGGTGGTGGGTACCCCTGCACTGCTGGGGGGTGGGGGTGGTGGGAGACATGAGTGGGGGCCTGGTGGTGGGTGCCCCTGCACTGTTGGGGGGTGGGGGTGGTGGGAGACATGGGTGGGGGCCTGGTGGAGGCTGCCCCTGCACTGCTGGGGGGTGGGGTGGTGGGAGACATGGGTGCGGGCCTGGTGGTGGCAGCCCCTGCACTGCTGGGGGGTGGGGTGGTGGGAGACATGGGTGGGGGCCTGGTGGAGGCTGCCCCTGCACTGCTGGGGGGTGGGGTGGTGGGAGACATGGGTGGGGGCCTGGTGGAGGCTGCTCCTGCACTGATGGGGGGTGGGGTGGTGGGAGACATGGGTGCGGGCCTGGTGGTGGGTGCCCCTGGTGGCTGGGGGGTGGGGGTGATGGGAGACATGAGTGGGGGCCTGGTGGTGGGTGCCCCTGCACTGCTGGGGGGTTGGGGTGGTGGGAGACATGAGTGGGGGCCTGGTGGTGGGTGCCCCTGCACTGCTGGGGGGTGGGGGTGGTGGGAGACATGGGTGGGGGCCTGGTGGAGGCTGCCCCTGCACTGCTGGGGGGTGGGGTTGTGGGAGACATGGGTGCGGGCCTGGTGGAGGCTGCCCCTGCACTGCTGGGGGGTGGGGTGGTGGGAGACATGGGTGGGGGCCTGGTGGAGGCTGCCCCTGCACTGCTGGGGGGTGGGGTGGTGGGAGACATGGGTGCGGGCCTGGTGGAGGCTGCCCCTGCACTGCTGGGGGGTGGGGTGGTGGGAGACATGGGTGCGGGCCTGGTGGTGGGTGCCCCTGGTGGCTGGGGGGTGGGGGTGGTGGGAGACATGAGTGGGGGCCTGGTGGTGGGTGCCCCTGCACTGCTGGGGGGTGGGGGTGGTGGGAGACATGGGTGGGGGCCTGGTGGAGGCTGCCCCTGCACTGCTTGGGGGTGGGGGTGGTGGGAGACATGGGTGGGGGCCTGGTGGAGGCTGCCCCTGCACTGCTGGGGGGTGGGGTGGTGGGAGACATGGGTGCGGGCCTGGTGGTGGGTGCCCCTGGTGGCTGGGGGGTGGGGGTGGTGGGAGACATGAGTGGGGGCCTGGTGGTGGGTGCCCCTGGTGGCTGGGGGGTGGGGGTGATAGGGGACATGGGTGGGGGCCTGGTGGAGGGTGCCCCTGCACTGCTGGGGGTTGGGGTGGTGGGAGACATGGGTGGGGGCCTGGTGGAGGCTGCCCCTGCACTGCTGGGGGGTGGGGTGGTGGGAGACATGGGTGCGGGCCTGGTGGTGGGTGCCCCTGGTGGCTGGGGGGTGGGGGTGGTGGGAGACATGAGTGGGGGCCTGGTGGTGGGTGCCCCTGCACTGCTGGGGGGTGGGGGTGGTGGGAGACATGGGTGGGGGCCTGGTGGAGGCTGCCCCTGCACTGCTGGGGGGTGGGGTGGTGGGAGACATGGGTGCGGGCCTGGTGGAGGCTGCCCCTGCACTGCTGGGGGGTGGGGTGGTGGGAGACATGGGTGGGGGCCTGGTGGAGGCTGCCCCTGCACTGCTGGGGGGTGGGGGTGGTGGGAGACATGGGTGGGGGCCTGGTGGAGGCTGCCCCTGCACTGCTGGGGGGTGGGGTGGTGGGAGACATGGGTGCGGGCCTGGTGGAGGCTGCCCCTGCACTGCTGGGGGGTGGGGTGGTGGGAGACATGGGTGCGGGCCTGGTGGTGGGTGCCCCTGGTGGCTGAGGGGTGGGGGTGGTGGTAGACATGAGTGGGGGCCTGGTGGAGGCTGCCCCTGCACTGCTGGGGGGTGGGGGTGGTGGGAGACATGGGTGGGGGCCTGGTGGAGGCTGCCCCTGCACTGCTGGGGGGTGGGGTGGTGGGAGACATGGGTGCGGGCCTGGTGGAGGCTGCCCCTGCACTGCTGGGGGGTGGGGTGGTGGGAGACATGGGTGGGGGCCTGGTGGAGGCTGCCCCTGCACTGCTGGGGGGTGGGGTGGTGGGAGACATGGGTGGGGGCCTGGTGGAGGCTGCCCCTGCACTGCTGGGGGGTGGGGTGGTGGGAGACATGGGTGCGGGCCTGGTGGTGGGTGCCCCTGGTGGCTGGGGGGTGGGGGTGGTGGGAGACATGAGTGGGGGCCTGGTGGTGGGTGCCCCTGCACTGCTGGGGGGTGGGGGTGGTGGGAGACATGAGTGGGGGCCTGGTGGTGGGTGCCCCTGCACTGCTGGGGGGTGGGGGTGGTGGGAGACATGGGTGGGGGCCTGGTGGATGCTGCCCCTGCACTGCTGGGGGGTGGGGTGGTGGGAGACATGGGTGCGGGCCTGGTGGAGGCTGCCCCTGCACTGCTGGGGGGTGGGGTGGTGGGAGACATGGGTGGGGGCTTGGTGGAGGCTGCCCCTGCACTGCTGGGGGGTGGGGTGGTGGGAGACATGGGTGGGGGCCTGGTGGAGGCTGCCCCTGCACTGCTGGGGGGTGGGGTGGTGGGAGACATGGGTGCGGGCCTGGTGGTGGGTGCCCCTGGTGGCTGGGGGGTGGGGGTGGTGGGAGACATGAGTGGGGACCTGGTGGTGGGTGCCCCTGCACTGCTGGGGGGTGGGGGTGGTGGGAGACATGAGTGGGGGCCTGGTGGTGTGTGCCCCTGCACTGCTGGGGGGTGGGGGTGGTGGGAGACATGGGTGGGGGCCTGGTGGAGGCTGCCCCTGCACTGCTGGGGGGTGGGTGGTGGGAGACATGGGTGCGGGCCTGGTGGAGGCTGCCCCTGCACTGCTGGGGGGTGGGGTGGTGGGAGACATGGGTGGGGGCCTGGTGGAGGCTGCCCCTGCACTGCTGGGGGGTGGGGTGGTGGGAGACATGGGTGGGGGCCTGGTGGAGGCTGCCCCTGCACTGCTGGGGGGTGGGGTGGTGGGCGACATGGGTGCGGGCCTGGTGGTGGGTGCCCCTGGTGGCTGGGGGGTGGGGGTGGTGGGAGACATGAGTGGGGGCCTGGTGGTGGGTGCCCCTGCACTGCTGGGGGGTGGGGGTGGTGGGAGACATGAGTGGGGGCCTGGTGGTGGGTGCCCCTGCACTGCTGGGGGGTGGGGGTGGTGGGAGACATGGGTGGGGGCCTGGTGGAGGCTGCCCCTGCACTGCTGAGGGGTGGGGTGGTGGGAGACATGGGTGCGGGCCTGGTGGAGGCTGCCCCTGCACTGCTGGGGGGTGGGGTGGTGGGAGACATGGGTGGGGGCCTGGTGGAGGCTGCCCCTGCACTGCTGGGGGGTGGGGTGGTGGGAGACATGGGTGCGGGCCTGGTGGAGGCTGCCCCTGCACTGCTGGGGTGTGGGGGTGGTGGGAGACATGAGTGGGGGCCTGGTGGTGGGTGCCCCTGGTGGCTGGGGGGTGGGGGTGGTGGGAGACATGAGTGGGGGCCTGGTGGTGGGTGCCCCTGCACTGCTGGGGTGTGGGGGTGGTGGGAGACATGAGTGGGGGCCTGGTGGTGGGTGCCCCTGCACTGCTGGGGGGTGGGGGTGGTGGGAGACATGGGTGGGGGCCTGGTGGAGGCTGCCCCTGCACTGCTGGGGGGTGGGGTGGTGGGAGACATGGGTGCGGGCCTGGTGGAGGCTGCCCCTGCACTGCTGGGGGGTGGGGTGGTGGGAGACATGGGTGGGGGCCTGGTGGAGGCTGCCCCTGCACTGCTGGGGGGTGGGGTGGTGGGAGACATGTGTGCGGGCCTGGTGGTGGGTGCCCCTGGTGGCTGGGGGGTGGGGGTGGTGGGAGACATGAGTGGGGGCCTGGTGGTGGGTGCCCCTGCACTGCTGGGGGGTGGGGGTGGTGGGAGACATGAGTGGGGGCCTGGTGGTGGGTGCCCCTGCACTGCTGGGGGGTGGGGGTGGTGGGAGACATGGGTGGGGGCCTGGTGGAGGCTGCCCCTGCACTGCTGGGGGGTGGGGTGGTGGGAGACATGGGTGCGGGCCTGGTGGAGGCTGCCCCTGCACTGCTGGGGGGTGGGGTGGTGGGAGACATGGGTGGGGGCCTGGTGGAGGCTGCCCCTGCACTGCTGGGGGGTGGGGTGGTGGGAGACATGGGTGGGGGCTTGGTGGAGGCTGCCCCTGCACTGCTGGGGGGTGGGGTGGTGGGAGACATGGGTGGGGGCCTGGTGGAGGCTGCCCCTGCACTGCTGGGGGGTGGGGTGGTGGGAGACATGGGTGCGGGCCTGGTGGTGGGTGCCCCTGGTGGCTGGGGGGTGGGGGTGGTGGGAGACATGAGTGGGGACCTGGTGGTGGGTGCCCCTGCACTGCTGGGGGGTGGGGGTGGTGGGAGACATGAGTGGGGGCCTGGTGGTGTGTGCCCCTGCGCTGCTGGGGGGTGGGGGTGGTGGGAGACATGGGTGGGGGCCTGGTGGAGGCTGCCCCTGCATTGCTGGGGGGTGGGTGGTGGGAGACATGGGTGCGGGCCTGGTGGAGGCTGCCCCTGCACTGCTGGGGGGTGGGGTGGTGGGAGACATGGGTGGGGGCCTGGTGGAGGCTGCCCCTGCACTGCTGGGGGGTGGGGTGGTGGGAGACATGGGTGGGGGCCTGGTGGAGGCTGCCCCTGCACTGCTGGGGGGTGGGGTGGTGGGCGACATGGGTGCGGGCCTGGTGGTGGGTGCCCCTGGTGGCTGGGGGGTGGGGGTGGTGGGAGACATGAGTGGGGGCCTGGTGGTGGGTGCCCCTGCACTGCTGGGGGGTGGGGGTGGTGGGAGACATGAGTGGGGGCCTGGTGGTGGGTGCCCCTGCACTGCTGGGGGGTGGGGGTGGTGGGAGACATGGGTGGGGGCCTGGTGGAGGCTGCCCCTGCACTGCTGAGGGGTGGGGTGGTGGGAGACATGGGTGCGGGCCTGGTGGAGGCTGCCCCTGCACTGCTGGGGGGTGGGGTGGTGGGAGACATGGGTGGGGGCCTGGTGGAGGCTGCCCCTGCACTGCTGGGGGGTGGGGTGGTGGGAGACATGGGTGCGGGCCTGGTGGAGGCTGCCCCTGCACTGCTGGGGTGTGGGGGTGGTGGGAGACATGAGTGGGGGCCTGGTGGTGGGTGCCCCTGGTGGCTGGGGGGTGGGGGTGGTGGGAGACATGAGTGGGGGCCTGGTGGTGGGTGCCCCTGCACTGCTGGGGTGTGGGGGTGGTGGGAGACATGAGTGGGGGCCTGGTGGTGGGTGCCCCTGCACTGCTGGGGGGTGGGGGTGGTGGGAGACATGGGTGGGGGCCTGGTGGAGGCTGCCCCTGCACTGCTGGGGGGTGGGGTGGTGGGAGACATGGGTGCGGGCCTGGTGGAGGCTGCCCCTGCACTGCTGGGGGGTGGGGTGGTGGGAGACATGGGTGGGGGCCTGGTGGAGGCTGCCCCTGCACTGCTGGGGGGTGGGGTGGTGGGAGACATGTGTGCGGGCCTGGTGGTGGGTGCCCCTGGTGGCTGGGGGGTGGGGGTGGTGGGAGACATGAGTGGGGGCCTGGTGGTGGGTGCCCCTGCACTGCTGGGGGGTGGGGGTGGTGGGAGACATGAGTGGGGGCCTGGTGGTGGGTGCCCCTGCACTGCTGGGGGGTGGGGGTGGTGGGAGACATGGGTGGGGGCCTGGTGGAGGCTGCCCCTGCACTGCTGGGGGGTGGGGTGGTGGGAGACATGGGTGCGGGCCTGGTGGAGGCTGCCCCTGCACTGCTGGGGGGTGGGGGTGGTGGGAGACATGGGTGGGGGCCTGGTGGAGGCTGCCCCTGCACTGCTGGGGGTGGGGTGGTGGGGAGACATGGGTGCGGGCCTGGGGGAGGCTGCCCCTGCACTGCTGGGGGGTGGGGTGATGGGAGACATGGGTGCGGGCCTGGTGGTGGGTGCCCTGGTGGCTGGGGGTGGTGGGAGACATGAGTGGGGGCCTGGTGGTGGGTGCCCCTGCACTGCTGGGGGGTGGGGGTGGTGGGAGACATGGGTGGGGGCCTGGTGGAGGCTGCCCCTGCACTGCTGGGGGGTGGGGGTGGTGGGAGACATGGGTGGGGGCCTGGTGGAGGCTGCCCCTGCACTGCTGGGGGGTGGGGTGGTGGGAGACATGGGTGCAGGCCTGGTGGTGGGTGCCCCTGGTGGCTGGGGGGTGGGGGTGGTGGGAGACATGAGTGGGGGCCTGGTGGTGGGTGCCCCTGGTGGCTGGGGGGTGGGGGTGATAGGGGACATGGGTGGGGGCCTGGTGGAGGGTGCCCCTGCACTGCTGGGGGGTGGGGTGGTGGGAGACATGGGTGGGGGCCTGGTGGAGGCTGCCCCTGCACTGCTGGGGGGTGGGGTGGTGGGAGACATGGGTGCGGGCCTGGTGGTGGGTGCCCCTGGTGGCTGGGGGGTGGGGGTGGTGGGAGACATGAGTGGGGGCCTGGTGGTGGGTGCCCTGCACTGCTGGGGGGTGGGGGTGGTGGGAGACATGGGTGGGGGCCTGGTGGAGGCTGCCCCTGCACTGCTGGGGGGTGGGGTGGTGGGAGACATGGGTGCGGGCCTGGTGGAGGCTGCCCCTGCACTGCTGGGGGGTGGGGTGGTGGGAGACATGGGTGGGGGCCTGGTGGAGGCTGCCCCTGCACTGCTGGGGGGTGGGGTGGTGGGAGACATGGGTGCGGGCCTGGTGGAGGCTGCCCCTGGTGGCTGGGGGGTGGGGGTGGTGGGAGACATGGGTGCGGGCCTGGTGGTGGGTGCCCCTGCACTGCTGGGGGGTGGGGTGGTGGGAGACATGGGTGGGGGCCTGGTGGAGGCTGCCCCTGGTGGCTGGGGGGTGGGGGTGGTGGGAGACATGGGTGCGGGCCTGGTGGTGGGTGCCCCTGCACTGCTGGGGGGTGGGGTGGTGGGAGACATGGGTGGGGGCCTGGTGGAGGCTGCCCCTGCACTGCTGGGGGGTGGGGTGGTGGGAGACATGGGTGCGGGCCTGGTGGTGGGTGCCCCTGCACTGCTGGGGGGTGGGGGTGGTGGGAGACATGGGTGGGGGCCTGGTGGAGGCTGCCCCTGCACTGCTGGGGGGTGGGGTGGTGGGAGACATGGGTGCGGGCCTGGTGGTGGGTGCCCCTGGTGACTGGGGGGTGGGGGTGGTGGGAGACATGAGTGGGGGCCTGGTGGTGGGTGCCCCTGGTGGCTGGGGGGTGGGGGTGATAGGGGACATGGGTGGGGGCCTGGTGGAGGGTGCCCCTGCACTGCTGGGGGGTGGGGTGGTGGGAGACATGGGTGGGGGCCTGGTGGAGGCTGCCCCTGCACTGCTGGGGGGTGGGGTGGTGGGAGACATGGGTGCGGGCCTGGTGGTGGGTGCCCCTGCACTGCTGGGGGGTGGGGGTGGTGGGAGACATGGGTGGGGGCCTGGTGGAGGCTGCCCCTGCACTGCTGGGGGGTGGGGTGGTGGGAGACATGGGTGCGGGCCTGGTGGTGGGTGCCCCTGGTGGCTGGGGGGTGGGGGTGGTGGGAGACATGAGTGGGGGCCTGGTGGTGGGTGCCCCTGGTGGCTGGGGGGTGGGGGTGATAGGGGACATGGGTGGGGGCCTGGTGGAGGGTGCCCCTGCACTGCTGGGGGGTGGGGGTGCAGGGGGACATGAGCAGGTGTGCAGGTAGTCCCCTGTGGTGTGGGCGGCCTGCAGGGGCCGTGGAGGGTGTACAGGGTACACCTGTGAGGACCCACCCAGCCTAATCGCGTGTTTAACTTCCCACGCACCCCTGTAATACACGTACCCAGCCAAATTGCGTGTGATAATTCCCGTGCACCCCTGTAATACACGTACCCAGCCAAATTGCGTGTAAAACTTCCCGTATACCCCTGTAATACACGTACCCAGCCAAATCGCGTGTGATAATTGCCGCGTACCCCTGTAATACACGTGCCCTGGCTAATCGCATGTAAAACTTCACGCGTACCCCTGTAATACACGTACCCTGGCCAATCGCGTGTTGAACTTCCCGCGTACCCCTGTAATACACGTACCCTGGCTAATCGCGTGTAAAACTTCCCGCGTACCCCTGATATGAACGTTACCCGCTTTGCGTTCCTTGTTTGGCAGCCCTGTAAACTGGTCCAAGGTTAGCGCAGCCCTTTGCGATGATTTTGCGATTTTGATGGCTTTTCCTTGCCCGAGGGCGTTCTTGGGGGCGTTACTGGCGCTGCTGCAGGGTCGCTGCGATACTCTGCGCCATGGCTGGTTTGGGAGCCTAGAATCCATGAATACGCTGTGCGCGGAAATCGGTTTTAGCGCACGTGCCTGGCGCAGACAATCGCACGCGGACACTCTGCGCCAGACGCTTGCGACACTTTTCTGCGAAATTCTATGAATTACCCTGTAAGTGCACTAGGAAGTCAAGAGCCCTATGACCATCTCCCTGAATACATGGATGACTACAAATACCAGTAGGCATTGCAAGCACCACAAAAAAGTGATCATGGCACGTTGATATACGTCGCAGCCACATGACCATTTATATTTTTTGCTGTAATGGAATAGACGTTGTTGATGTATCGACGCCACTGGGATGTGTTGATGCTACACAGGCAAAATAAATTCAACCCTTTTTGCGCAAAGAAGAAGGTGAGTCAAAACTAATTGTAATACCCGCACCTTGAGCAGGAGAAGATGACGAGCATTTAGATTTCCGCACAAGTGAAGGAGACCAACTCAGTTAGATCTCTATACTAGGCCCCCATGAAAGGGATGAGTATAATACACAGAATTTGGACAAAATGCGTGTGAGGAGACAGAGAGATATGGTAACCATCTGTACATACGGATATAAGAGACATGTGCTTTGATACTTCAAAATCAGTTCAGTAACAAAGGAGACGGTATATTTGGTCATATGAGGTAACTAATGGTGCTGCCTTTTGCCTTGCGTTCAGGTTTACAGAAGCAAAGCTAGAGCGAGCATCTACTCAGCAACTCACTACCGATATGAGTCACCAAATTTCAACGAAGAAGGAATGAATCACGACCTGGTAAGCAGATGTGGCTAGGCACCCAGGAGTCAAGTTTAACTGACACCTGGTATCCACAGTAGAGACGATCTTCGTCCTTTGTACGTTTGCCCACAGCTGATGCAGGGAGAGAGCAAACAAGACTACTAGGTCAACACAAGAAGTAATAAGGAGAGAAGAAACAAACACAGTTTGCACAAGATCTCTAATATGAAGTGGTAAGTTTGCCACTTATCTAGTAATAGTGTTGGTCGAACACAATGGATGTGACGACTATATATAGTGATGGTTCCTATTTTACATTCCCTTATAGGGTACCTGAGAAAGAGACGTTTATCTAAAGAAACAAGAGATGCATTCCCCAGAGCAGAAGATGGAGATTTAGACAATTACATAATTATGTTGTCTTTTTTATGAAACATGTTACACCTTGACTATTAAAAGTCAGGGATAATTCCTGAAGAAAACGGACAAGTAGTAGCATTCCGCTGAAACCGGTCGACGCTTAAGGGTCAGGGTGATGACCTGATTCCCGAAACTGACTATTTTTGTCGTGTTTGGACAAATAGAATCGTTTGAGGTCATTGATTTAATCTATAAAAAAACGATGGACACATGGGATCCACTTTTAGGCAGAATAACACCTACAGTCTCCTAGCAAGATTGTTCTTGTTAATTAGCATTTCTTTTTTAGCTGATAAAACACACCATGAGGAAGTGATTAAAGAGTGATTTTGACTTCCACAGGTGCGCATTACATTTTAGATGTTAGCAAAAGTAGTGAGTGAGAATAGGGCCAGTCTCTCTGTCTATCACCTAACCTAGATTGGCGGCACACCAGCGCCGACTAGGGAGAACACACCCACGTGCGGTGTAGTTACTCTCTCTATAGGGATATACAGTAAGGAATAGGGCTTTCCTAGAGGTAGAAGTTATAATTGAATAACTCTAATATTGTCTGTCTGTTGTATGATATATAATGATGTGCAAAACCTGTCACAGCTTGATTGAGATGGGAGGTGACACCCTAGATGCTTGGGGCAAGGCTCTTTCAGACCATGCAGCCAATTGCCAAAGCTAGGTATATTTTTTTACCACATTCTTTAGAAAATAAAACACACAAAAAAGTACAAAATAGAAAATGCTAAATAAACCATGTTTTTTTTAAACCTTTTTTATATGTGTAAATCCTAGTGTTTTCCCTTCCCAGTTCCTACCTCTTTTTTCCTTATCCCCCTTATCCTTTTCAAGGCCAACTTTTCAGTTATAAAAATAGACAGTAAAAACACATACTGTAAATATGGATCATAGACCTTAATTGATCCTTTCAATACAGTGGGCCTCATTACGAGGTTGGAGGTAGCCAAGGAGCTATTAGCTCCATGGCTGCCTCCAAAACCCTACCGACTCCGCCCTGGTGAATGGAGCAAAAACCGGTCCATTCCAAGGTTGGCGGGACCGCTAATTCCCCATTCACCAGGACCCTTCCCCATTCCCATTGAGCCCTATAGGGCTATAGGGCTCAATGGGAATGGGGAAGGCGCTAATAATGGTACCGCAAATTGCGGTACCGTTATTAGCTCCAGAGTCCCTTTGCGGGTCCCGTCCTTAATGCCTGGAAAAACCAGGCGTTAAGGGAGGACCCGCAAAGGGAACTCATAGTAGGGCGGTAAGGGATTACCGGCACCGGTGCCCTTACCGGTGCCGGTAATCCTGTACCGCCCACCTCGTAATGAGGCCCAGTGTGTGTTAAACATATTGTTATGTATTTTAGTATTGCCCCGGTTATCCCATGTGGGAGGCAGGGGTAGACCCACCCCATTGTTGCTGCAGTTAGTCATGCATGCATCCTTGGTAGCCGTAGCTATACAACTCTTTTAAAAACATATCTAGATATATATATGTGCAGTACTCTTGTAAAGATTTATTTTGAGATATATTGCGGGTAGTCTTTGTACACAGTTACTGTAACACGTTCATATCTTTCTATTCATCAACAGTGCATACAAATGTAAAAACTTCAAAAAGTTAAGTAAATATGCAAACATACTTTTTCAAGGACAGGTTTATTTGGGGGCGAATGTGGTTGCACAATTTCTTTTTATTTTACTTTCTACACATGATACATTATGGGCCCCGTTACAAGTTAGCCGGTCCGGATATAACGGTGCAGGTAAAACCGTACCGGCACCGTTTTCCGGACCGGCTAACTACTAGTTCTGTGGCTGTGTGGCGGTACAGTCGCCAGGTCTGACCTGGTGGGCGTAATGCCACACGGCCACAGATGGACGTGGAAACACCGGAGCCATTACAGAATGGGGCCAGTGTTCCCACTTCCCCGTTCCTGTGGAGTCCTATGGAACTCCGCAGGAATGGGGATTTACAGAATGCCGGCTCTGGATTTACTGGATCACGGGGGCTGTAATGCCCCAGTAATTCTGGCAAGTCCGTAGCCGGTAAATCCCTACGGGTCAGGCGGCAGCCTGACGATTTTACCGGCACGGTTACTGCCGGACTCATAATGAGGCCTAATTTGTCTTCATTAGCCCAATTGTCTGTAATACTAATGTCAATTATGTATGGAATAACAAAACCCTTGATATTCAAGGAAACAACTTCAGTTTCAGGGACGTTAAAGTGAGAAATTCATTGTAACAAAACCTTTGACATTCAAGGAAATAACTTTAGTTGCAGGGATGTTAAGGTGAGAACTTAACGCAACAAACCCCTGAAATTCAGGTAAAGCCACCTTAATATAGCACCCCGTGTTGCACAGCCTATGACCACAATGATGACATCTCAGGTCACATCACTGATTACATCACTAATTGCATGTTGTATGAGGACACTGATGACACTGAAAATCACATCACTGGTGACAACACTAATTACACTGAATATAACTGATTACATCAATAATGGAATTAGGCATAACATCATTTATAAGTTAGCTCATGAAAACCTTGATTACCTTAATAACAATTTAGGCTGTGGACTTGGCCATGACAAAGGGTGGGGTCACTGGCCAGCACCAAAGGACATAGCTAGTGGTCAGTTAGTGTTAAGAAATACGAATGTGCATGGTGAAAAGCCATCACTAGTAGGCCATCTCTGTTTTAAAATATACAATGGGCAACATTGAAAGCTGTAGTCAGTGGCCATGGCTAAGGCCATAGCTAGTGCCCATTAATATGTTAGAAAATACAGTCGGCACAGACAAAGTCTGTGGCCACTGGCTAGTATTGTGTTGAAGACCATGGCTGATGGCTGGTTACTGTACATAATACACAGTGGTAACGGCCAAAGGTCATTGCTTATTGCATTTTATTAGTTTAAAATATACAGTGGACATGGCCAAAAGATGTACAAACATGGCCTATTTATATATTAGAATATATAGTGGGCGCAGCCAAAGATTGTGGCCACTGGCCAGTATTGTGCTAAATTTCATGGCTAGTGCATATTCAGTGTATCTAATATACGGTGGACACGGTTGAACGCTGTATCCTCTGTTAAAGGCTGGTTGGTAGCCTGTTACTGTTTTATATTATTCAGTGCACATGGGTGAGGCGGTGACCACTGTGCGTAACTGAGGCCATGACTAGTACCCATTCATGTGTTAAAATATATTTGGCCATGCACACTGACCATGGCTGAAGGCCATTGCTGATGCCAGTTACAGTTGTAATTACTGTTGTTATGTTATGGATGATGTCATCAGTGATGTGTTCTGTGAGGTCATCAATGTGGTCATGGGCTGCACAACAGGGGGTGCAAAGTTAAGGTGGCTTAGCTGAATTTCATGGGTTTTGTTGTGTTAAGTTCTCACGTTAACGTCCCTGCAACTAAAGTGTTTTCCTTGAATATGTATATATAATGCATGCCTTTGTGAAACATTGAAACACAAACAGGTAACCTTTTCACGCATTACTTTTTGTTATGAGTTTTTTAAGTCTTGAAAGTACATTTTCAAAATCCACAGGCCATTGTTTGCCTTCAGCTGAATTGCATTCTGGTATTTGTAGTCTTGCATTCAAGGTGGGGGAATAATGCCACAATAGTAAACCTTTTGACTAGAATATTTCTTTAAGGATTTATATATTTGTGTGAGTACTTTACTATGGTTTGTGCACTTTTCAAGTTATCTTTATAAAACAGAGTATTGTTGAAAGACAAACATGGTGGTGAAAGTGGAAAGGAAGAGGGGGCAAGTGAGTCATGAATATTTGCCCAGGATGTGGAGGGAGAGGTTACAGTCTTGGATAATGGAGGGGTTATTTTCTTTGGTTCTGGCCCTGTGCTGATTTTCAGGGCACAAGTCGAGGAAATATGTGTGTGGCCAGCATCCGCCCACCTCTTTCAGAAGGCGGACGCAAGCCATGTTGGTTGTTTTTGAGGCCAGCATTAAAAAAGTATGCTTGCTCAAGTGTTTGGCTACTAAGATTTCACCCCAGGTTGCCATGTTTGCAATGCAGATGCTCACCCACAAGACCACATCAAAGTGTATTAAAGCACACGTCTCTTGTTTGGAGTTTGTATTCCTAGGACTATTTCATAATAATTTGTTGCGTTTAAAAGGTGGGCTACTTTAATACTTTGCCAGAATATTTATTGCAAATTCTCCTCTCTGGATAATGTTTTCAGGTTGATTTGTTATTGGTAATCTTCATTACTCCTATCCCTACTGTTCCTCGTCCCAGTACTCGTGTATGAGGCAAATTGCCTCATACACGAGTACTGGGACGAGGTAGAGGGACATGGAGGTAATGCCTGGCTTAGTTACCTGTAATCTTCATTACTGCTAAACCCACTCTTTTTTGTACCAGTACTTACTTATGAGGCAAGGGGCCTCATACATAATCACTGGAACGAGGACGAGGGACATGGAAGTAATTCTGAGAGGAGGAGCTGATTTTGGAGGTTGTGTAGGGGGTGGGAGGGAGAAGACATGTGTGGGGGGATGGGTTGGGGCAGGGGCTGTGCACTAAATCACAGTGGTCATCCATTCCCAGGCTAAGCAGTAACATATGTGTTATTAGTGGCTTGACGCATTTTGGTGCAGCCAGTCTAATCATTTCTTACTTTGGCTTGACTTTCTTTTTAACTGGGCATCTCTGATAAAGCAGTCCTGCTAAGTGTAATTACCTGGCTAGACTGGCATTTGGGTGCTGCCAGTCTAGGTATGTCTAAATGTGGCATGGCATGTTTTACTGTATTGTGTTTATTGCGTGTCTAGACTGGTCTACATTGTGCAGCCAGTTGGACATATTTTCATTGTGGCATGGCATTTTTAATAGCAGAGCATTATATGAATTACAATATGAATGCTCCTGTGCACTGTTGGTAACTTGCATGTATTGGATTTTTGGATTGGTGTTACCCTACAAACAAATGCATAAAGTCTAGCTTTTTAGCCAGTTTTTCTTAGAAAGTGTTCTGTATATTGCATTAAAACACATTCATATCTTTCTCCTAGTGCAGTGTGTGACATGCCCCTGCAGCAGCATGATTGTGTGCATTGCGCAAGTGTGTAGTCTAGGCCGGCTCAGAGTGTGGTGCGACCTGTGATTTGTTGCTGGGCGAAGGGGGGTCCTCAGCATGACTCGCAAGGGCGCCCCCACATTTTGTGCTGTGCCACTAAGAAAGAGGGCAATAGGGAGTGGCCGGGCCACACCTGTGCGTCTACTTTAAGGACCTCTCGCAGAGCCTACTCATTTCCCAGCCTTCTCAGGTGTTACCCATGACGGTGTTGCTCATCTGGGAAGCCGGACGTGGGAACGCAAGAATGAGGATTTCAGCCTTCCTTAGTATTAGCGGGGCAATGTATTTACCTATTTGGCACAACGACATCAAATATTTGCTCCTCACTGTGCGAAGAATGCGAGCCGGTGCCAACTGCTGCCAGTGCCAAGCTCAGGCCGCCAACGAAACCAAAAAGGTACACTTGGGGAAACATCAAAAGACAACAGCTGAGAAGAATCAGGAAACATGCAGCTGTTTGATTTGCAAATTATTTGCCGATGTTCAGCGTCAGGGAGCTCTTTACACGTCCAGGTGTGACCTACTCACACCGTGCTCGTGGCCAGCACGTGGAGATCAGCCACTGGATGATTCCCAGGGCAGGAGGACGCAGCCAATCACATCTGCCTGAGGGTGCAGGTGCCTAAATAGTTGCAGCCTGTATAACTAAATAGTTGCAGCCTGTATAACCCCAATACGATCAATAGAGACGCGCGCAATGTTTGCTCCATCCGTATGCTTTCTTTTATGAACGGTTGTCATTTCTTTTAAGACTGTGATAACTCCAAGGTTAATTTAAGTGCTGTGCTACCATTGCATTTTTCGTACTGTAAATTGCTGGTATGAATGGCTTATGCCGAATATCAGGGGTGCAACAAAACCTACATTTCGGGGGGCTACGTGGTGATGGGAGGTGCCACTTCAGAAAATATGTGGGGCAAACTTGGAGGCTCCGCCCTCACTGTTCTACCGGTCTTGTGTGGGGACTATCAAATAGTATATTTTAAAGCGCAATATCCAGAGAGGTGATGGAAGTCTTTCTTGAAAGTAGCAGTTTTAAAGTTTGAATGCGTTTGTTCAAGTACATTTTTATGAACAAACACAGTAAAACTTGAACACCGCCAGCTTCAGGAAAGGCTTCTCTTACCTCTTTACCTCTCTGCCTAACAAAATGCAAGTGCGCACATCCAGGGGTGCACCTAGGCTAAAATTTAGGTAGGGCTAACCCTTCAAATGTTGGGAGAGGCGCTAACTTCAGAGACAGTGGAGGAGTGGCAAATTTACTTCTTTACTCATGAGACTATTGTAGTGCAGCTTCAATGTTACAATCAGTTAACTCTCTATGTCTGAAAACACTTCTTGCAGATCCTGAAGGTCCTAGAAAGTCTGAAAATGGCAGATGGTGTGCAATTAAAAACTCAATATCATACCATAACACATAGCAGAGTCTGGGGCAGTATGCTGGACGGCCCAAGCAACTTCAGTGGCTGAGAGCAACAGGGGAGAAATTGTAATGTTGGTTCTACCATCGTTAGTCCGCTATACTGTAATCCCTTACCGCCCTATTCCAAGGTGCCTTGGCGGGGAGCGTAAGGAACGTGTGGTCTGACCACACATCCCTTACGGGTCCCGCTAAGGGACCAGGGCGCTAATAACGGGCTTGCAAGTCATGACCCTGTTATTAGCGCCCTCCCCATTCCCATTGAGCCGTATGGGGGCTCAAATGGGAATGAGGAATGGTCTGTTCAATGGGGACTTACCGGTCCCGCCAGGGTCGGACTACACCGGTAAGTCCCCATTGAACGAGACCGGACACGGGCACGGTATGGGAGGTAGCCATGGATCTAATAGCTCCATGGCTACCACCCATCTCAGAATGAGGCCCTATGTCTGCCTGTTAAATTAAGTGATAGCAGACCGGGGGAGGGCCACTGCAGCAATAATGCAATTCTATGTGACAGTATTGGAGCTCCTAGCAGAGGCGCACCGGAGTGCACCAATTTGCCCCTACACTTATTAAAACTGTCCTGTAATGGTGTAAACGTAATCACTTATAAGCACTCCAATTTTTGCAGTTGAAGTCAGGGTGAGATTACATTATTTGCCCGGGATCACACACTTATGCTAAACAGCGAAGCATGGATTTTAACCAACTCTGCAATTTGGGCACAGCCACCTTTTTCTATGCTTTACTTGGAACAAATATTTAAGTTTTGGGTGTCAAGGCCTACAATAGTACTGTCCTATAGCGTTTACTTGCGAAATACACAAATTGCATAGTAAAGCATCATGACAACATGTAAATCCTTATAACAGCATGTTGAGCCAAAATATTATCAGTGTACCTTTTATTTTCCACATCCTGAATGCAAAACTATAAGATGCAAAAGGCCAGATATCTATTTACCCACTTTATTTTCACACTTTAAGGCACACAATAAAAGAAGTTGGGTAATAAACTCACTTAGGTTTGAAGATTTGTCACAAACCTCCAGCGTTTTGTTATGTATGGTTACAAGAACATTCAACTCAGGACATCAAAGCAAACTTTATCAGACATTATGGGCATGAACACCATTTGCAAATGGTGCTTTATTGTGTTGCTTGCTTTAACTGTCAGAGGTCTGCAAGGTGACTGGTGGTCTTTCAGATGGAAATTCACCAATATGCATAAGAAAGGCTATGCTGCTGATGACCAAAGAAAGGTGTTGTCAAGTTCATTACAGCACTTGCTGCAGAGCCAGGGACGCAGCCTGTATGTCTCAGGGGGTCTGTGACTTGGGGAAACAGGTAGTGCTTGATCATCCGAGCTGAGCAGATTGGCCTGTACTGTGGAGCTGGGGAACCCCTTAGATAGAGAGCACAGGAGAATAATTAGAGTGGCAAGGTGGCTCCCGCCGCCGCTTGTGTTTTTTGCCATGGCAACCAAGGCAGGAAGAAGGCAAGCGGCATAACAAAGGGGGACAACAAGGTGCAAATGACCATTGGCACCAGCCGCCTGGGGAGGCATCAAAGCCCCCACGAACACTTGTAGGGCCTCAGGCAAAACTAGGGGAATAAAAGAGGGCACCAGTGAGGGAGAATCCAGATAGCTTGGTACTCCGGACGGAGCACCAGAGTTATTCTGTGCACACAGAAGACTTTTCTTTTTGGCCATTGTCCTGCTAGTTGAAACCACCAAAGTGAGCTTCACCCTGCTCCGGCAGAGGACACAACCTGGACAAACAGGCTGCGCGCCAAACTAGGAGAACAGTAGTATTACTGTGTGAAGAGCAGCGACCACCACAGGGAACTTCACACTGCTCTGGCCCAGGACACAACCCATACAAACTGGCTGCACGCCATACTACAAAACAGTAGTATTCCTGTTTGGGTGCATCAACCACCACCGTGAGCTTCACCCTGCTCCAGCGGAGGTCACCATCCATGGTAACCAGCTGCACGCCATACTACGAAACAGTACTATTCCTTGGGGAAAAGTGCTACTGCATTTCCGTGAGAGCCGGCTGGAGAGGCGGGGTGAGTCATTGCAAGGACGGAACAATTTTATGGCCCACGGAGAAACTCACCATTTAAAACGAAGATGGGACGGTAGCGAACATAAAGGTCACGTGCCGTAGGCAGCGCTGTCCAAACGGAGCATCAGCAGGTGAAGAGACAGCGTGGGCGCAGACAAGCAGGGAAAAAAAGTGAACACAGGCGCGGAGAAGCACATTTCGAAGGAAGAGTTTCCACCCAGAACAAAGCAGAGGCCACAGCCTGGCCTCAAAACAGACGCATGCGGCTTTTGATCTCGCCCCTAATGCTAAAGGCGTGTCAGTTTCAAGTAATGAAGGGAAAACAAACCAGTTGAAAGAGCACGGTGAACGCAAATAAAGGACTATTAAAGACGAACAAGGCAAGTTCATCGCGGCTAGCAGTAACAGTGCACGAAACAAAGAAAAAACAAAACAAAAAAATCTTCCAGCACTGGGTTTAAAAACATATTTGAAACCCTTTCTTAACAACACGGGCAAGAAAGAATTCTTTTTGCCACAATACAGAGCACGATGGGCAGTAAAAAGGCTCAAAATTACTGAAGTGGGCTACCGTAGCTGAGAAAGTGCACGGCTGGGCATGGGTACGGAAGAGGCTGTGGTAAGATTCTGGAGAAGAAGAAGAGATTGTAGAGCTCGAGGAAGCAGATGAACCCCCAAAAAGGAAAGCCAAAGAGAACAAGAATCCAGCTACAACAGAGAAACACGCGACTGCAGATACTGGAGGAAAAAGAACACAAAGAAAGGTAAACAAGAAGCTCATATTAATGAAATGATGGATAGTTTTGAAAGCAAGTATTTCATATAGCAAGACATGTTAGTAAATGCAAAATTTGACAGATTAAAGAAAATGGTGACTGACTTGGGGGGAAAACAGCTAAAAGATACTGGGGCAAAAGCTGTTGAGATAATGGGAGGAGAGCAGAGTGGGCCTTTAATGGCTTGGGTAGCGGGTGCCAGTATCACACGGAGTGGCACATGGTGGGCTGTCACAAATGGGCCCCCAATAGCACCACCAGTAGCAGAAGGCACAGGCCATGCAACAGACAGCATCAGTCCGAACACCCCGCCAAAAACCCTGCAAGAGCAAAGCTCAGTAATTACAACTCCACAACTACTAGAAGCACTGAAAGACCTGGAAACAGGGGTCAAGTCCTAAAAATAAAAGAGGGGGGACTCATCAACTAACGCAATGGAATGTGAGGTTGCCAGAAATTAGCATATCAATGTGAAATATGCACATTTCATTAAATTGGCTGTGTATAACCACACAAATTGCAAAGTACGAATGTCATTTGCCTTTCATAAAATCAACAAAAACACAAAACCAAGAGAGGACATTTTCTTGTAATAGTGCTTTTCAAAACGTTAAAAGGTGTGCATGTTTTAAACTCCAAGAACCAAGACAAATAATTTCCCTGGAACATGCATTACCGAAATGAGACATTTCACCTTCATTTGTCTGTTATTTTCCATCAGGTTACATAGTGCAATGGTGTAGTGTCCGGCCTGCAAACCTGACGATTGCAGTTCATTCCCTGAGGTTGGTATAAATTCAAGGAAGGCTTTCAATGTTTCTCATGTTAGCTGGGGGGACTGAGAACCTATGACAAGCAATTTAGGAGGGCTATGGCAGTACACCCAGAAATAGAATGGGCGAGGTGCAGAATAGCCTATACATTCAGGAGGTGTTCAAGACCAAAACACTGTGCTCCGCATAAAAGAGCGCAGTGCACGCAAAAACCCCACAGGCAAGCAGTAGTAAAGGCACAGAGCCAGATAAGCAGAATAAAAGCAATCAGCCATTTCGGAAAAAGCAGCCATGGGTGGCTAGGTCAAATACCCACAGCCAGAATACAGGAATACCAATAGGAGCAACATTACATGTTGGAAATTCGAGAAAGGGTACTACTCCTGGGGCAGGGAGTGCAGATATAAACATGCCTGTGCCATATTTGGGGGGGAGCACAGCAGCAGCGGGTGCACTTGATTACCAAATAAAGGTCCCAAAAAAGAGGAACAATAAGAGCCTGGGGGCCAAAGCCGGCCCAACCCAAAAAGAGATGGGAAATAGGGAGCGTCAGGGGGAAAAGGAGAGGAATGCAGGACCCAGATCAGCAGGGAAAACACCCTTAGAGTCACAGGATTCATGCATTTAACAGCTACTTACCAAGACAAAGAGTTAGGGCAGTCTATACAAAATTGTTTATTTGAAGGTTTCAACATCCCCTTCAATAGTAATTCCCAAAAATCTGAAATCCGCTATAGAGAAACAAGCAAAAGTAAGGAATAAAATACAGAAAGAATTAGATGTAGGTAGGATTGGAAGACCTTGGGAGGAAATGCCATTCAGGGAATACATTTGCTCCCCTTTGGGGCGGGTGCCCAAAAATGAACCTGGTCAATTCAGATTAATACACCATTTGTCCTACCCCCAGGGCCAGTCGGTGAATGATGGGATACTGAAACGGAAACAGCAGTGGCATACACACATTCCCACAAGGCACTCAGAGTAATTAAAAAATGTGGGAGAAACGCATTAATGGCTAAATTGGACATAGAGTGAGCCTTTAGATTACTGCCGGTACACCCCAACTCACAACCTTGGTTAGGTTTCACGTTTGACAAAAATGTGCACTTAGACAAATATCTGCCAATGGGGTGCGTGATATTATGTGCATTATTTGAGCAATTTAGTTCTTCATTTTTTCAATAGGCATTTGTCAAAAAAAGCCCTGGATGATTTTTTACTGATAGGGCAGCTAGGCACAGAGGAATGGCAGGAATCATTGGTGGAAATGATAAGAATGGCAGCGCAGTGGGGCATACCGCTGGCAAAAGAAAAGACTACCAATCCAGCCACAAACATAACTTTTCTGGGGATGGAGGTGGACTCAGCAGCAGGGGAATTTAGGATCCCAGCAGGGAAGTTAGAATAGCTACTCCAAAGACTCAGAGCACTGAGGGGTAATTATAAGGGAACTGTTAAGGAAATACAGTCACTAGAGGGTAGCCTCAATTGTGCAGCCATGGTGATCCCACAAGGGAAAGTGCTTTCAAGGAGCCTGGATATGAAAACCAAAGGATTCAGGAAACCCCACATACACATAAGGTTGGGGAAGAAGTTAAGAGAGACTTGTAGGTATGGAAGGAATTCCTGTCTAAATTCAACAGTACAACAATATGGCGCATGCCACTAAACACAGACAAGAGGAGAGTGATATTTACTGATGCAGCTGGGAGCAAATATTTTGGAGCAATACTGGGCTCGGCTTGGTTTGTGGGTGCATGGCCAGAAGCATGGCATTCACAGGGTCTGACTAAAAACATGACACTATTAGAGATCGTCCCCATCTGGCTGGCGCTCCATTTTTTAGTGTGACCCGTTAGCAAACACTGAACTCATTGCATGGTGAGATAACATGGCGTTAGTAGGAATCATAAACAGAAGATCAACTAAATGCCACTTGGTCTTACATATACAAGGGCCATCATACAGTACCAGCACAGAAAATAACATTGCGGTTGCATTATCTCGATTTCAGTGGGGGACATGTTGTCGAATAAGCCCAGAGGCAGACAAATACATGACGAGAGTTCCAAAAGAATGCTGGGAGGTACTGACAGAGAAATGAAGGCAGCATTCACGACAACGCTGGACAGCCAGGGCAGAGATGCATTTACACACACCTCAAAGACGGGTGGCAGCAGGATCAAACCTCCGGCAGAAAACATGGACCCTACAACTTGGCTTTTATTGGGACTTGCCAAGAAGGCTTTGGTGAGCAACACTGCAGCACAATACAGTAAGTGTCTGCAAATGGTAGTTAATGTCACAGGTTTATCACATGTTAAAGTTAATGTTAAAGGCATTTGTACTGAGCACCGTCACCAACGAAATTGGTCCCCAGGCACTCTGGCGGATCTGCAAATAAGAGGTTGGATGGGTTAGTCGGGTGAAGAGGGAGTAGGAAAGTGAAAAAAGTGGTGTGCTGTTGGCAGCTTCAGTTCTGTTTTCACTGTGCGCTGAGCTTGGGTTTGAATATTGGATTGATGCAAGTCCTTGGGCCTCATTATAACCCTGGCAGTAGCCGTGCCTGTAAAACAGGCACGGCTGCCACCGGAGATGAATTTTTACCGGCACCAGTCAATGAGGAATTACCAGGTAATTCCGACATTGCTGGACGTAGTAATTCCTGCATTGCCCGGTGCCTGTCTGTCCCCATTCCCATTGAGCCCCAGAGGACTCAATTGGAATGGGGAAGTTGGATGCACCGGCACTGTCAAGAACGGTGCCGGTGCA
Organism: Ambystoma mexicanum; assembly: GCF_040938575.1. Classification (NCBI taxonomy): domain Eukaryota; kingdom Metazoa; phylum Chordata; class Amphibia; order Caudata; family Ambystomatidae; genus Ambystoma; species Ambystoma mexicanum. Next base: position 925,760,822 of record NC_090923.1, read on the forward strand.
TCCAACATGCTGCACTCCCGGGTGCCCCTCTGCCTGCCATGCCAGACCTGGCGGGCTGACAGGCGCCCGCAAGCACAGCTCGTAGTATGGCGGTCCACTAACTACGGTATCGGCATGCTTACTTGTACCGTAGTTCCTGGACCGCCAAGCTTATAATGAGGCCCTTTGTATGCTGTTGGTGCAATTTATGTGTTCTTTGTTTGTTGTTGCGGTGTGCTGAAGTGCGTGCGGTTTGCTGAGCGAGAAGATGGTTGTGTGGATATTCATGTGAGTTAAGTATGCAGAGATTTGAGCTTTGGGTTAGTGGGTTATATGTCTCTTAGTCTTATTATGCTTGTTCTCTGTATCCGGTTGTCCTATGGGTAGGCACATTCATTCACGTTTTCTTTCCTGTCCGTCTAATTGTTATGAGTGATGGCGTGGCACATTCCCAGCTGTGTTATTTTTTTAACTTATTGTACTAGGTAGAGGCGTGCATTGTCCCCCACTATGGTATTGGTCCTGTACTTTAACAGTCACCCACTCCCTTCCTATCTAATTCCTGTCAATGGTCCATTGCTGCCTGTGTGTACTTTGTGGGCCAATGTGTTATTGATATATCATCCTTACCCTGCCATCCTGATCTCTCCGTGATCTTTCTTTGGTATGGTTCCATCTTATCTATTTTACAATTGGTAAATTGATATGCCATAGATTGTTCTTCCCTAACTTGTGTTTATGGGTGATAGCTTGTGGGGGTAGGGAGGATCGGCTTCTTCTCTCACCATTGTTTCAGCTGTGTATATGCTCCCAAGGCATTCTTTCTAGTTATGGGGTGAAGAGCCAATATTTGAGGAGTTTTCTGAATAGGAGGTGATCTCTTGTGCAACGTATGTTCTTTGGTAGCTCGTTCCAGGTTTTTGGGGTGAGGTGAGAGAAAGACGATCCTCCAAATTTTCTTTTGTTGTATGGTTTTGGTTCCAAACAGATGTCGGTGCTGGATCTGAGGGTCCTTGTTGTGTGACGTAGGTTTATTATTTTCTCTTAGGAACTCTGCGCCTAGGTCGTGGATTGTTCTGTGCATTATGGACATTGATTTGAACTTGATTCGCTGTTTTATTGGTAGCCAATGTTGCGTTTTCAAAGCTGGTGTGATGTGTTCTCTTCAGGGTAGTTTGAAGAGCAGTCTGGCGCTGCATTTTGTATGTGTTGTAGTTTTTTTAGAAGTCGTTCAGGCATGCCCAGATATAGGCTATTAGCGTAGTCTACTCTGGACATGACGATAGTGATGACTGTGAGTGTTTTGTTGGTGAATGACAGGAATGGTAGGATCCTTTTCACCGCTCGCAGGACAAAGAAGAATTTCTTGATTAGAGCGTTTACTTGTGGCTCTAGAGTAAGTTTGTTGTCCATCAGCACTCCCAGGCTTTTTACAATCGACGATCGGCTGGTGTTTTACCAAGTTCCATTGGCCAGGGGATATAGTGGTTGTCTAATTTATTTTTTGTGATGATCATTATTTCTGTTTTGCCTGGGTTGAGTTTGAGGTAGTTCGAGTTCATCCAGTTGTATATTTCACAAAGGCAGGTCTCTAATGTTGGGTTTTCTTCTTGTGTGTCTTGTATTTTGTAGACTATTTGTGTGTCGTCAATGTACTTGTAACAGGTGAGGCTGTGTCTTTTAATGATCTTGTTTAGTTGAGACAGGTAGATGTTGAATAATAACATGGAGAAGGATGATCCTTGCAGTACTCTGCCTGAGGATTATCTTGGGTTGGATTTGAAAGGTTTGATCCATATGGTTTCAGTTCTGTTTGTTAGGAAGGATTTGATCCATGGTAAGGCGTGGTGTGTGATTGCAATTTCTTTAAGTCTCATGGTGAGGATGTCGTGGTTAACTGTGTTGAATGCCGCAGAGAGGTCTAGAAGTATCAATGCGATACTATTGTCTGAGTCTGCGTTTGACTTTAGATCATCCCATATTGAGAGAAGCACTGATTCCGTTCCTCTCATTGCTCTGAAGCTACTTGTGCCTGTTCCAATAGGCGCTGCTTTTCTACGAATTCTTGGGTTATTCTATATATGTATGCTTCCAGCAGTTTAGCTGGGTACAGGATGTTGGAGATGGATCTGTTATTGGAGAGGTACTCTACGTTTCTTGCTGTATCCTTGAGGAGCGTCCTGGTGTATGCTGATTTGAAGGATTGTGGCACTTTCCTTGTTGAGAATGAAATATTGAAGACGTTCCTGTGGTATTCCATGGGTGTTCCTTGTGAGAGCATTTATTTGTATATGTCAGGGGGCAGGGATCCATGGGGGAACCTGTTTTGTTGCTTTGATTTACTAGTTTGATTAATGTCTCCACTGATATTTGGCGGAAGCTTTGGAGTTTGTTCAGGTGTTCCTCTTTCTCCGAGGGTGTCTGTCCATTCAGTCGGTTGGGTTAGGGTGTTCCTCTTTCTAATGGAGGACTGTCCAAGGGAGTAAGATAGTACTAGACGTTGGATGTGTCACACTGCTGTTTATGGGGGGCTATGGGGTGCAGGATAACTAGGGTAGTGATTTTGGAAGTGAGAACTAGATCTAAGTGGCTGCTGAGTGTACCTGGGTGTCGCGGGGCTTAGGACTCAATTATGGCAGGTACTGGTAGAATACTGAGAGGTTTGAGGTGACAAGATAGTGGGGAGCCTAGGTTTCACTGGTGTGGTACAATGAGATAGTGCTCTTAGATTTAGGATCTCAGAGGGTGGGAGAGGGATCTAGGTTTCGGCGAAGCCAAGCAATAATTAAACACTTTGATTCCTGAGACCTAGGCGACAGGAGAGAGACCTGAGCTTCACAGAAAGGGAGGTAGTGATCGAGCACCAAGATTAGGACACCTAGATAACAGGTGAGAAGCTTATGTTTCACAGAGAGGCAGTCAGTAATTAAAGGCCTACATTTGAGACACTTAGACAATGGGAGAAATGCCTAGGGTTCACAGAAGGCAAGTCGTATACAAACATCTAGATTTGAGACACTTAGATAATGGGAGAGACGACTAGGTTTCACAGAATGGCAGGCAGTAATTAAAACACCTAGATTTGAGACACCTAGACAACGGGAAAAAGGCCTAGGTTTCACAGATTGGTAGGCAGTAATTAAGACACCTAGATTTGAGACATCTAGACAACTGGAGAAGGCCTAGATTTCAAAGAGTGGCAGGCAGTATTTAAAACACCTAGATTTCAGACACCCAGACAACAGGAGAAAGGCCTAGGTTTCACAGAATGACAGTCAATAATTAAGACACCTAGATTTGAGACATATAGACAATTGGAGAGGCCTAAGTTTCAAAGAGCGGACGGCAGTATTTAAAACATTTAGGTTTGAGACACCTAGACAACGGGAAAAAGGCCTAGGTTTCAATGTATTACAGGCGGTAGTTAGGGCACCTAGACTTTGAGATGTCTTGAAAACTGGAGAGAGACAACTAGACAATGGGAGAAAGGTCTAGGGTTCACAGAATGGCAGGCAGTAATTAAAACACCTAGATTTGAGACACCTGGAAAACAGGAGGAAGGCTTAGGTTTTACAGAATGGCAGGCAGTAATTAAGACACCAAGATTTGGAGACATCTAGACAACGGTAGAAAGGCATAGGTTTCAAAGAATGGCAGGCAGTAATTAAGACACCTAGATTTTGAGACACCTAGACAACGGTAGAAAGGCCTAGGTTTAAAAAAATGGCAGGCAGTAATTAAGACACCTAGATTTGAGACACCTAGACAACAGGAGAAAGGCCTAGGTTTGAAAGAGTGGCAGGCATTAATTAGAACCCCTAGATTTGAGACACCTAAGCAACAGGATAAAGGCCTAGGCTTCAAAGAATGGCAGGCAGTAATTAGAGCACCTAGATTTTGAGATGTCTTGAAAACTGGCGAGAGACACATAGACAATGGGAGAAGGCCTAGGTTTGAGAGGGTGGCAGGCAGTAATTAGAACTACATTTGAGACTCCTTGAGAACTGGAGAGAGGCCTACGTTTCAGGGTTTTATCTTAATGTGTCATGGGCTAATGGGCACAGTCCCCTCCAGATGTGACACAAGACAATGTTAACAATTCATCTCTGAGAGCGAAGCAGGCTAATATTCACAGTTCCATATCAATGTGGCAACGGCTAGTATTCAGAGTTCTATCTTAATCTGGCAGAGGGCTGTGGCGCAGGCTAATATTCACAGTTCCATCACAATGTGGCACTCTCTAGATTCGAGATTCGAGGCAACATTAACAGACTACGATGCATGCTAACATTCACAATTCAATCTCAAAGTGACGCAGGATAATTCACAGTTCAATCTCAATGTGACAAAGGCTAATATTCACAGTTCAACCTCTGTCTGTCGCAGGCTAATATTTACAGTTCAATTTCAGTGTGACGCAGGCTAATATTCAGAATTCAATGTCAGTGTGACGCAGGCAAATATTCACAGTTCAATCTCAATGTGACGCAAGCTAATAGTAACAGTTCTATCTTAATCTGGCAGAGGCCTGTAGCGCAAGCTAATATTCACAGTTCTATCTCAATGTGGCACTCTCTAGATGTGATTCAAGACAACATTAACAAAGTGCGACGCAGGCCAATATTCACAGTTCTTTTTAGAGTGGCGCAAGGCAGTGATCACAGTCCTCTCTAGTTGCGACTCGGGTAATAATTACAGTCCTCACTTGTTGTAAAGCTGGTCGGTACTAACAGCCTGGTATGCTATGTGCTGAGGGTAGATAGAGTGGCAGGATTTACGGAGTACAATGATTGCTCTAATCCAGACCCAGGCCACACCTACCTTGTAAAGGTAGGTGTGGCCTGGGTCTGGATTAGAGCAATCATCAGAGGTAACCTTGATGGTCACTGCTGGTTGACGGCTGGCCACTGGCCTCCACCTGCTGACACCTGCAGACACAGTCTGGAGCCACCTCTGTAGGAGCCGACCTTTGCCTTGGGGCACTTAGCTGCTGGGGCTGCAACCGGCTGAGGGATGCCCTGGGGTGGGGTGTTATGAGGAACAAATGGACTAATCAGGGTGGCAGGCAGGGTGGTGAGAGTAGGGCTGGAAATCAGGAAGCTGGAGAGGGGAGAAGCAAGGCCGCACACGGAGTGCAAAGGAATTAAAAATTGAATTAAAGCAAGCTGCTGGAATAAGGAGCTGCTTTCTCTGCTACTGGCCTTACCTTGGGAGCACGACGAGTGCCGGGCCTGCGACTACGCAGTGCCTAAATCTTCATTGTTTGGGCCAATGAAAATGAACCAATCAGGGTTGGGGGCAGGCAGGGAGGCTGGAGTAGGGCCGGGAATCAGGAAGCTGGACGGGGGCTGAAACAAGGCTGCGCACAGAGCGCAAACGGTTTTCAAATGGAGATAAAGCTAATAAGGAGCTGCCTTCTCTGCTACTGGCCTTACCTTGGTAGCATGACGAGTGCCGGGCCTGCAACTATGCAGTGCCTAGATCCTCGTTGCTCAGGCCAGGGAAAATGGACCAATCAGGGGTGGGGGCGGCCAAAGAGGCGGGAGTAGGCTCAGGAATCAGGTAGCGGGAGGGGGAGAGAAGCAAGGCCGCGCACCGAGTAGAAAGGATTTAAAAAATGTGAATAAAGCAAGCTGCTAATAAGGAGCTCCCTTCTCTGCTACTGGCCTCACCTTGGAAGCAGGACGTGAATCGGGCCTGCGACTACGCAGTGCCTAGATCTTTGTTTTTTGGGCCAGGTAAAATGGACAAATCAAGGTTCAGGCGGGTACGCAGGCGGGAGTAGGGCCGGGAATCAGGAAGCTGGAGGGGAAGAGAGGCAAGGCTTTGCACGGAGCGCAAATGATTTAAAAATGGAAATAAAGCAAGCTACTAATAAGGAGCTACCTTCTCTGCTACTGGCCTTACCTTGGGATCACAATGAGTGCCGGGCCTGCGACTACGCAGTGCCTAGATCCTCATTGCTTGGGCCAGGGAAAATGGACCAACCAGGGTTGGGGGGCGGGCAGAGAGGTGGAAGTACGGCCGGGAATCAGGAAGATGGGGGGCGAGAAAAGTAAGGCCGCGCATGCAGCACAAAGGATTTAAAAATTGAAATAAAGCAAGCTGCTAATAAGGAGCTGCCTTCTCTGCTAGTGGCCTTACCTAGGGAGCACGAGTGCCGGGCCTGCGACTACGCTGTGCCTAGATCCTCGTTGCTTGGGCCAGGGAAAATGGACCAATCAGGGGTGGGGGCAGGCTGGAGGTGGGAGTAGGGCCGGGAATCAGGAAGCTGGAGGGGGAGAAAAGTAAGGCCGCACATGGAGCACAAAGGATTTAAAAATGGAAATAAAGCAAGCGGCTAATAAGGAGCTGCCTTCTCTGCTACTGGCCTTACCTTGGGAGCACGATGAGTGCCGGCCTGCGACTACGCAGTGCCTTGATCTTTGTTGTTTGGGCCAGGGAAAATGGACCATTCAGGGTTAAGGGCAGGCAGGGAGGCAGGAGAAGAGCCGGGAATCAGGAAACTGGAGGGGGAGAGAAGCAAGGCTGCGCACAGAGTGCAAATGATTTAAAAATAGAAATAAAGCAAGCTGCTAATGAGGAGCTGCCTTCTCTGCCACTGACCTTACCTTGGGAGCACGACCAATGCCAGGCCTGTGACTACGCAGTGCCTAGATCCTCATTGCTTGGGCCAGGGACAATGGACCAACCAGGGTTGGGGATGGGCAGAGAAGTGAGAGTAGGGTCTGGAATCAGGAAGCTTGAGGGGGAGAGAAGCAAGGCCGCGCATGGAGCACAAAGTACTTAAAAATGGAAATAAAGCAAGCTGCTAATAAGGAGTTGACTTCTATGCTTCTGGCCTTACCTTGGGAGCACGACGAGTGCGGGGCCTGCGTCTACGCAGTGCCTAGATCCTCATTGCTTGGGTCAGGGAAAATGGACCAATCAGGGTTGGGGGCGGGCAGGGAGGCGGGAGTAGGGCCGGGAATCAGGAAGCTGGAGGGGGAGAAAAGTAAGGCCATGCATGGAGCACAAAGGATTTAAAAATGGAAGTAAAGCAAGCTGCTAATAAGGAGCTGCCTTCTCTGCTACTGGCTTCACCTTGGAAGCACGACGAGTGCCGGGCCTGCGACTACGCAGTGCCTAGATCTTCGTTGTTTGAGCCAGAGAAAATTGATCAATAAAGGTTGGGGGCGGGCAGGGAGGCGGGAGTAGGGCCCCGAATTAGGAAGCTGGAGGGGGAGAGAAGCAAGGCTGCGCACGGAGCGCAAATGATTTAAAAATGGAAATAAAGCAAGCTGATAATAAGGAGCTGCCTTCTCTGCTAGTGGCCTTACCTTGGGAGCATGACGAGTGACGGCCTGCGACTACGTAGTACCTAGATCGTTGTTGCTTTGGCCAGGGAAAATGGACCAATCCGGGTTGAGGAGTGGGCAGAGTGGCGGGAGTAAGGCCTGGAATCAGGAAGCTGCAGGGGGAGAGAAGCAAGGCTGCGCACAGAGCATAAACAGTTTAAAAATGGAAATAAAGCAAGCTGCTAATAAGGAGCTGCCTTCTCTACTACTGGCCTTACCTTGAGGGCACGATGAGTGCCGGGCCTGCGACTACGCAGTGCCTAGATCGTCGTTGTTTGGGCCAGGGAAAATGGACCATTCAGGGTTGGGGGCAGGCAGGGAGGCAGGAGTAGAGCTGGGAATCAGGAAACTGGAGAGGGAGAGAAGCAAGGCCGAGCACAGAGCGCAAAGGATTTAAAATGGAAATAAGGCAAGCTATTAATAAGGAGCTGTCTTCTCTGCTACTGGCCTTACCTTAGGAGCATGACGAGATCTGGGCCTGCAAATACGCACTTCCTAGATCCTCGTTGCTTGGGCCAGGGACAATTGACCATTCAGGGTTGGGGGCGGTCAGAGAGGTGGGAGTAGGGCCAGGAATCAGCAAGCTGGAGGGGGAGAGAAGCAAGGCCGCGCATGGAGCGCAAAGGATTTAAAAATGGAAATAAATCAAGCTGCTAATAAGGAGCTGCCGTCTCTGCTACTGGCCTTGCCTTGGGAGCACAACGAGTGCCGGGCCTGCGATTACACAGTGCCTAGATCTTTGTGTTTGGGCTAGGGAAAATTGACCAATTATGGTTGGGGGCGGGTAGGGAGGCAGGAGTAGGGCTGGGAATCAGAAACCTGGAGAGGGAGAGAAGCAAGGCCGCGCACGGAGCACAAACGATTTAAAAATGGAAATAAAGCAAGCTGTTAATAAGGAGCTGCCTTCCCTGCTACTGGCCTTACCTTGGGAGCACATGTAGAATCATGAAGAAGACTTTCCCAGAACCCACCCTTCTGGAAAACAAAAGGGAGAATCAGTAACAACAAAGGAGATTAACACGTTTCTGGAATGCGCTTACAACCAGGGGAAGAAAAAGGATTGGGCAAAAAGGAATTTAACGGCAGAAACCTATTTTGCTAAACTTCATGGTGGGTCAGACCGAACCCCCAGCACATTAAAAACGTACGCACTAAAATGCTGGCGGTAGTTTGAGGGCCCATGGAAGGACAGTAGGTAACTACTACTAACTCTAATAGGTTTGCTAGAAATAGTGTGCTCACACCACTATGAAACACAGCTGTTTAGAGCAGCATTCTCCATTGTACATTTCTGGGGCTTTCAGGCTAAGCAAGCTCATTGCCCCAAGTACTAAAGCCAACAATGATTTGGGCATATTGCATGTTCAGGTAAAAGAAGTCAGTATTGCAATAGAAGTGCAAACATCCAAGACAGGACACAAAAGGGAAAGTAATATATATTGCATTAAAGACAAAAGAAACCGCCCAGTGTGTATCACCAACCAGTACATCAAGAGCCGCCCGTACGTTAGGCGTCGCTTCCTGGTCCACATGGACAGCAGTGCTTTAAGTCAATTTCCATTGTAAAAGCAGGTTGAGACAGCAGGGAGTACGGGACTCACTCCTTCCGAATAGGGCCGGCAACAACCGGGAACTAGGGGCCTAAAATGTCAAAGCAATCGGGGGTTGGACATCGGATTGTTACAAACGTTATATAAGACCAGAACTAATATGATGCTTTTCTCGCAAACAGATCACGATGCCCCATTAAAATCAGCGTGGATAATAGGACACTCATTCATATTCGGGACAGGGAGATGGTCGGAAGACACAAAAGAGAGACCGGCATTCCAAAACACCATCACGTCATGGTGGGGGTACAGGGGAATGAAGTAGTCTGAGATACATGACCGACTTGCAGACTTAGTAGCTTTCAGGGATCCACCTGAATTTTTTACCATACACTAGGGGGGCAACGATCTGGCAGAACAAGGAAGGAAACTACTAGATGACGCGTGCACATCCCTGGCAGGCATTGCACCTAACTGGAGAGCGGCCGAGGTATTCTACTCAGCAATACTGCCCAGAAAATTATGTTTGGGAGCAAACTCATACAAAGCCATAGACATATGAAGGAAAACGTTGAATAGGGGGTGGAAAAAGTCTGCACAAATAGAGGAATCCATTTCCTCGGGCACTGTGCCATCTCATTGGCAAACCCTGAGCTGTTCCACAGAGATAGGACACACCTATCAGACAAAGGGATGGACAATTTCCATGTGGAAATGACAAACAGTCTGACTGCAAGAGGATGTAGATAGGTAACTTTTGGGGGAACCTGGACGGCCGACAACCCATCCAGGTGTGGCGACACGGGCCAGGGATACAACCTAGGACCTCGTGCCCAAAAGTGTACTTTGTTTATTATGTGTGATTTTGTCATACTGTACAAAATACATTTTGCTTACAATGATGTTACAAGCAATAAAAACCACAACCTTTTATTGCCAACACTTACATTACGTTTCAGTCATCATTGGGTAAGCATATAATTGGGGAACAGTCACTGCTTATTGGCTCCACTGATTATGGCCTGTGCGGCGGAGGGGGGCATTCCCTGTAGGTAGAGAGCACAGGAGAATAATCAGAGGGGCAAGGTGGCTCCCCCCGCCGCTTGTGTTTTTTGCCATGGCAACACAGGCAGGAGAAGGCAAGCGGCGTAACAAAGGGGGACAACAAGGTGCAAACAACCGTTGGCGCCAGCCGGCTGGGGAGGCAACAAAGCCCCCACAAACACTTGTAGGGCCTTAGGCAAAACTAGGGGAATAAAAGAGGGCACCAGTGAGGGAGAATCCAGATCGCTTGATACTCCGGATGGAGCACCAGAGTTATTCTGCGCACACAGAAGACTTTTCTTTACCCAGATCCCACCCACGCAGAAAACAAAAGGGTGAAGAAATGGAAAGCAGAGCAATGGACGGGGCCCACGACGTTGTGGGAAGCAGTTGGCGGAACGGGCCAGGGACACGATCCGGGAACTCATGCCCAAAAGTGTACATTGTTTATTATGTGTGATTTTGTTCTACTGTACAAAATATATTTTGGTTACAATGATGTTACATGCAATAAAAACCACTGCCTTGTATTGTCAACAAATACATTACGTTTCAGTCAGCATTGGGTAAGCATATAATTGGGGAACAGTCCCTGCCTCTTGGCTCCACTGGTTATTGCCTTGGAAGAAACAAAATGCGCCAACGGGACCATATTCCGGATCCTTTGAGCTGTTAAAGGCCCAGCACAAAAGCCCCACCCCTCAGCTAACATTTTGGGAGGGGGTGGTTCAGCCCGGTCAGCTCAATGACGTTGCGCACCTGCCGAAAATGCATAGTAAATACATTGCAGGTCATTTGCAGACTTGAAAATTTGCATTGCAGTATAAGGGATCCAAGTTCATTGTAGGCACTGATGCACTGTTGCAGCTCACACCAAAGAAACAGCAAAGGCAGCACAAGTCAGGATTGAGGTGAATAGACAAAGCCCACCCAACAGGTCTCCTTCTGTGAAAAGCAAACTGGAGCTATGCTGTGTCCATGCTGGGGTGCACTGGCAGAGTTAGGAGTTCTTTAGTGGAAAAGAGGCAGGGAACCCCGGTAAGATTGAGGTGCATTGATAGGGCTGTGAAGACCTTTAGCGGAAAAAGTGAGAGGGAGTTGCTTGCCAAGGTTGTTGTTCATTGGCCTAGTTGTGTTTGTCTGAAGAAGGAAACAGGAGGTGGGTGGAGGGGCATTAGCAGGGTTGAGCATGTTCCTGCTCTGGAAGCATGGGTGGATGCTTGTGGATGCTGGGGAGCTTTGGCCAGAGGCGTTGCTAATGGGGAGTGGGGGGCCATAGCCTCCGGTCTTTTGGTTGCAGCTGCAGATAGAATCTCAGGGGCTACAACCAAAAGACTGGCTCGCCCCGAGTGCTGACAGTCCTCACATTAGTGTAGCCCGAGACCTAGCGACACCCCTGGCTTTGGCAGAGTGGTTTCTTAAACAGTACGACTCCAGTAGAGATGTGTTATACATACTGAAGCAGTGCATGCTGCAGATACGGATAGGGGGCACCAGAAGGGCTGCGTTCAATATCATAACCTATTAGTTCATGCCCTGTACAAGGCCCTTCGTTGATCCCCCACGAAAACACATTCTTTAAACCCAACCAACTTCCAGAGACCGCAACACACAACCTCACGCTCACCGAACATGTGATGGCGGAATGACCATGTTGGGGAAGAAGAGTACACCTCCATGCAGTCAGATCAGAAATCATAGGGTGAACTCAGGGTCTACTTGATTTTCTTCACAAATATTTGCATGTACTACAGTAGTGTGCAAATCATTATTGTCCCTTCATGACACAATTACCTCGTTCATTCAGACAGCAGACACAAATTGCATGTTATTGCAAAGTTCAGTTCAGATGCAGTTTTATTTTGAAAAAGAAGCCACTGCACTTTCAAAAACAAATTGGAAATCTTCTGTTGCAGTGGATTTTTAAAAAAAACATGTTTAATGTCTTCCCTACCAGCACTAACCTGATTCATCACACGAGTTTATATGTATATACAGTGAAAAAACTTTAAATGAGAGTTAAGGTGATCAGAATTAAAGAAATAAAGTTCTTGAAATGCAGCAGGTGTGGGGCGTGATGACCATCTTAACTCGACTGTATAGATAGAGGTCCTCACGCACCGCGCTCACTACACAAATATGATAAAACTGCTGTGTCAAAAAAGCGCCGAATGGCTAGGTATATTATTGTTAGAGATTCAGACCCACTCTATGAGTTAATAGATTGGGCCTTTGATTAGCAAAACAAAGCTGTTTACACCTGTGATAATTAACCACATTAGTATACTTGGATGGTACTCAGTTTAGTGTAACAAGGACAGTTTACATGAATTCTCAGTTTATCATTTATCAAAACTAGGGGAATAAAAGAGGGCACCAGTGAGGGAGAATCATACCATGGCAAGTTGCCACATGTTGTTTGTAACAAATCACAGTTTGACATAGCATAACAAGTCACCAACACGTGTTTCAACCCTCTAGGGTCGTCATCAGGGCGTGTGAATATTACTGCACAGGTTTGATACAGAGAGAGATGTGAGTCGTGTCCAACTTTGTGACACGTATTCTCGAAAACAAGGTGTGATTTCTTGGTTGATAGTAAACGTCTGCCAATTTGACTGTGCACACTGAGAGAAAATAAATGCTATTGTCAAATGTCTTTAACTCGAAGGGATATGCGTTGTGCAGGTCCAGAGACATCAAGCATTGCGCATCATTGCGTGCATCTTCAATTCCCTGCTTGAATGCAGAACAAAATGTGCCGTTCTGCCGCGAGAGCAGGAATGATGACGACCCTAGAGGGTTGAAACTCTGTGGTGGCAGCTGTTGTTGTTGATGTTGAGGCATTTCAAGCAGGGCCTCCAGCTCCAGTAATGCTACTACTATTGGTATCATCTTGGTGTGGGAGGGGGTGTGGTGTGTGGGTGTGCTCCTTTTGTACTGGCCCTGCCTCCATTGCCTCCACCTGTGCTGATTGTGTGCACCTGTGGCACTTGGAAACACTGCTCAGGTTTCTTTACGCCTGGTCGGCGATGCCGGTATTTACACCATGCCGGTATGCACTTTTTGCGCCTTCATGAGGCCGTTATTTGCATGTCTGCCTCACTTATGATCTTATCCGGTTTATGGCATGCTGCTAATGCCGGCATGGTGTGTCATGTGTGCGTGCCCAGACCGCTATTTACGGCATTGTACTTTACAATGCCGTTAATAGCGGTCTGGTTGTTCAGAATAGCCCGTAGCGGTAAGCGATGCCAGTAATCCTTTACCGCCTTTGTTTTTCCCTCACCTCCAAACTCGGAATGACCTTTTAGGAGGGCATGTTGTAGGAGCGCATGTCAGAGGAGCATGTGTCCTGTGTAGTAGGAGCATGTGTAGTAGCTGCATATTTCCTAGGAACTTGTGTTGTCGGAATGTATGTAATAAGAGTGTGTTGTAAGATTGTGTAGTAAGTGTGCATCCTAAGAGTGTGTTGTAAGAGTGTATGTTGTAAGAGTGTATGTTGTAAGAGTGTGTGTGGTTGTACATGTGTTGTAGGAGCACATGTCCTACATCCACATGGTATGTGTAGTAGGTGCATGAGTGTGCCATATGAACGTGTATCGGAGGGGTGTGTCATAGGAGCAAGTGTAATGAAAGCACATGTTGTAGGAGTATGCTATTAGTGTGTGTTGTAAGAGAGTGTGGTATTCTGCTCGTGCATTGCATGCCCACTATACGTATGTACACTATCATTAAAGTTAGCTTTAACTTTAATATGGGTTTTTAATATGTCTAGCTTTTCCATGTTGTACTTGTATGCAATTTACAGCTCCTTAACACCTGAATCAAAGAAAGCCCTGACTTTCCTCGGAGTTTTCAAAATATGCAAATTGCGTAATTTACAAACTCCAAAACTCACACGCCCCTTGGTACAGTCCATATGAAAAATGTACATTTATTACATCACCTTAAAACTGCAATCAAGAGCAGCTGGAACCTGTCTGAAGTCCATTTTTAGATGTTAATTGTGTAATGTACGAACTGTAAAACTCACATACTCTGCATACAGTTCATATGAAATGTGTATATTTATTCCATCACCGTAAAACTGACATCAAAGTCAGCCATGACTTGCCTTTCATGTGAGTTTTTAGGAGATGCTAATTTTCTAATGTTCAAACAGTAAAACTTATTTTCTCTGTGTATAGTTCTAATGACTTGCCTTTGATGTGAGTTTTCAGGAGATGTTAATTTTGTAATGCACCAACTTTAAAACTCATACGCTCTGCGTACATGATTGCAGTGCGTTTTGTAGGTGCCTGTGTGGTAGGAGTATGTTTTGTAAGAGTGTGTGTCGTAGGACCATGGGCCTCATTATGACCCAGGCGGTAAGTTACCGCCTGGGTCGTACCTTTACCACCATGGCGTAAACTATGTTTACGCCATGGTGGTTGGCGGACTTACCGCCCCATTCCAAGGTGAGTGGGGCGGTAAGTCCCCATTAACCCATTTACCCTTCCCCATTCCCATTTTTGCCCCATATGCATAATGGGAGTGGGGAAGGCGTTAATTACGCCACCGTAAATTACGGTGGCGTAATTAACAACAAGGTCCCTTAGCGCCATGGATTTTAACACTGTGTTAAAACCTCCATGGCGCTAAGGGACCTCGGAATCAGGCGGTAAGGGTCGGCGCTGTTTACGCCGCCGTAAACCCCTTACCGCCTGGGTCCTAATGAGGCCCCATGTTTTGTAGGAGTGCATGTTATAGGAGCATGTCTTGTAGGAGCATGTGTGTGTTTGTGTAGTAGCTGCATGTTTCATAGGAGCACGTGTTGTTGGAGTGTTTGTCATAAGAGTGTGTGGTAAGTGTGCATCATAAGATTGTGCATCATAAGGGTGTGTGTGATTGTAACATGTGTCATAAGAGTATGTGTTGTAGGTCCACATGTTATGTGAAGTAGGTGTGCATGTCATAGGAACTAGTATTATCGGAGTGTTTGTTGTAGGAGTGTATGTTATAGGAACACATTTCGTAGGAGAGTGTGTCATTAGAGTGTGCGTCATAACAGTATGTGGGAAGTCTGTCGTAAGAGTGTGTGTGTGGTAGGAGCGTGTGTCGTAGGAGTATGTGTCATAGCAGCACATGTCGTAGGAGCATGATGATGATGAAAAGGTTCAATCACGGCTCAGGTGGATTGGTGAACTCTTTCATTAGTAGAAAGCAGTGACAACACGAACCCAACAGCAACACAAGATACACCGTTCTGAGTGTTCCCTTCCCTCAGAGCCCTCTGGCCTTTGTACCCACCAGGGCTCATACTTTCCAATTCAAGGTGTTATCCCAACATGTCAAGGTTGCACTCTCAATCCATCCTACTAGCAAAGAACATAAGGTTCAAGTAGTTTGGAGTTTTGTGTCGGGACAGCCGGTCCCCTGCGCACAGATTCAGTCTATGATTGAAATGTTGCCTGCAGCCTGGCACGTGGTTTGTCTGGGAACCAAAACTCCAGGGCACTTACCTTCAGCGACATTGCCACACATGACATTAAACAATATATCAATTGTAAACGATATAACAATTGTAAATCCAAATTTGTTGTGTATGCCATAACATGTGTTTGTGATCACAAGTATATCGGGAGCACCATAAGCGAGCTCAGAACCAGAATTCGGGAACATCTGAGCTCTCTCCATTCACAAGATTCAAAATACCCACTGGCAATACACTGGCAAGAAAAACACCAGTGGGATAACAAAGACGACATCTCCTTCGTGGGACTGGAAACAGTACCAGCAGATGCCAGAGGAGGAGACAGGGAACTCCACCTAAGCCAGAAAGAAGCAAGACTGATTTGCAGATACAGAGGCGTCACTGTTGGACTCAATAGTGATCACGATTTTCATGTGTTCTTATGACAAACCCAGTACCCAACTGCGTCAGCCCACCCGTGACCCAACCCACCTTACAAGTCACTTCTGGATCCTTCTCTCCCCACATCAATGGGTTTCCAACACTAGGCCTGGCTTAATTTCCTCCATAGTTCAAGAGCTCTCTCATAAAGGTGGTTCTCTAATGAACCCCAGCTGATCTACTATCTCTTGGATCCGGCACATGGACAACCGCCCAACTACACCTCTACACACAGGCTGTCACTGTATGGCCTCTCTCTCCTGCTTGGAATGGGGGAACTCTATTTCATGATTGACCCCCCACATGCACAATACATGGGTTCCCCCTCCTTGTCATGTATAGTTAGCAATGAACCCCATCTGATCTACCACCAACTGGAACCAGCCACCCCAACCTGCCCTTTCACACCTTCATCCATGGGCTGCAACATGTGAAGTGGCTTATCCAACCACTCCCAGAAGAAATACCACCGGCTGCTTCGAGCCAATTGCCTGTATTTCCAGTTGCCATCCCTTCCCCTTCCAACCCACACTCTCAGCAAGCAGCTGCTTGTGCCATGGCTCACTGCCGTCTTGGCTCATGTAGGACCGGCTTCCCCCCGAATCTATTTCCTGCCGGTCCAGCATACTCCCACTGCCACGACAACTATTACCCATTAATATCGCAGCACCTCACACTTAGACTAGCACGCCCCATGCCACCCTGTTGTCATTCACAGTCAATCGAGGATCTTATTTACATGCTAGTCATGGCTCACAGCCAACCAATCAGCGGTGAGCTTCATCCTCCTATCAGGAAGAAAGTGCTATATTCCCTCTGGGAGCACTCACTTCCTGGCTGGAACCCCTCGGATCAGAACGACCAAGCCACAACACAGGTAAAACCCAGGTTGATCGCGAAACCCCGCCAGACTCAACCTGTCTCCTTTCAAACAGGCAAGTGTGCTCCCCCCACCCTACCACCGAGCACTCAGACAGCAAAGCAACTTGCTTCATGGCCATGCCCAACCCGATACCCACATGGGTTCATTGTACTCTTTACCCACCGTCCTCGCATGGATGGCACCTAGCACCGCACGGACACCAACTGACTGGTCAACATGACCGTACGTGCCCGCGTGGTCCGTGGCCCCCCTCTAACCTACGCCACCGCCTCCACCCAACGGGGGTGTTTAACTGCACACCATCCAAAAGGTAGCGTTGGTACCGTGCCATTATCGGCACAGCTACCAGACCCCTTACTCCACACGCCATACCATGTGGACCCCAGGATGCCCCCCTCTCCCATGACCACCCTCAACCGCCCACACCAAACTTTCTCTTACTCCATTAAATAAAAATGTCATCACAGAGTCTCACATGACCCCACCAGCTGGGACTTATTACTCCCCTCACCCCACAGGAATCCAATCACTCAACAGAGTCCCCCTGGAAGATTGGGTACAGCACCACTTACTGGTACAGACACCGGACCCTCTCCTCACGCAGGACCAAGAGTAATTCAGTACGCCACCCTCCCTCTCATGCTTCCCACGGGACAACTGTAACTACACACAGTCCCTCGGGTTAGCCCTCACGGCCACTTACCTTCACCCCACACGTCGGACACAGCCTATTCTAAGACAGCCTATTCTTATACGCCAACCCTCCTTCCAGGTGCTCCCACTCATCTCTGCTTCCCCCAGGGTCCCCCATCCCTGGAGCTTGAGTAACACGACATATCAGTCACCACTTATATCATTCTCTATCAGACATAACTTTCCTAATACAAGGATACAGATAAGCTAACCAGCTTGAAGCAAGCACCCTACTAAGGGTGGCTTGCCAACTCACCCATCTTTTCTGGTAAGCACTGGCAACCTTGTCACCACTGCGCTCCTGAACCTTTGACTCCATGCATCTAAACCTTGCACTAACAATCTATATATTTTCCCTCCTTCCTTCCTTGGTAACGTGTAACTCATGCCTCATCCAATATATGTCTAAAAAATGACCTTTATTGTGTAATAATATGGATACTTATGATGTAAATCTCTCCTTTGCAATCTATAAACCGCAACCACCACAAACACACCCCCCACCACGGTCACATGTTACGTTTGCATTCTACTTTGATCAACATGGTGACATCCTTCTCTCATCAATGTATCTCTGCGGCCAACTATGGTCTTACCGACCGGATTATGTTGTTATCATGAATGCTATAATCCAAACAATATCACTGTGCCGCCTTCTCCTTGCTCATATATCACTCCAACACCTCATCTATCACAGCCTTGATAAGGACTACGGTCAAAACGCACGTCAGCTTTTTGTTTCACCCCACACGGCCCATGTTGCCAGTCTCGGTCATGTTCTTTTTAGTACATTAAATTAACATCTACTGAAACAACTCAGGACTGATGTGTCACTATTTTTAAACAACCTATCAAAACTAAGTACCAAGATTCTCACTGAAACTGGACATCCACCAACTGCCAGCGCCCACACCGAACAAGGTTTGTCACCCCACCTAGTAGCAAAGATCATATCCTCATTATATCAGCCTTTGACACCAGTAGCGCTCTTTCATGTAGGCTAGTGTTATCAGTGATGTCACCTTGTCATAACTCAGTTAGTCAAGGTGCCTAAACGCCTTAAAGTTTCCCATATGCTTTGATGCAAGTGAGAGCGTTAGCGATGTGACGACTTCCGCTCCCCTGTGTCACTTTTCTTAAGAAAGCGAAAGCTTAGATCCGGCTTGCACATGCCAAAAGGGAAACGCGTCAGAAGCGAGAGATGTGAAAGCGAGCATTCCAGCAAGCCAGTCGAGAGACTTTCATTGAAAAGACATGCATAGTACATCCTACAGTATCTACCTCGCATAAGCAAGAAATATTGTTTAAAAATAGCAGGTCACAAGGCTATAATACTCCAGTACCAGACCCAGGATTTTTGAAGGGTCGCAATAGTTCGGATAATGTAAGGGAACTGATAGATATGATATATTTACATGGAACATCTGGTATTGCCACAGCAGAGGTGAGCATAGATGCTGAGAAGGAATTTGACAGAGTAAGTTGTCCTTATCTTCGCCAGGTTTTGCGTACGATTGGCCTTCCTTTTTAAGTCTATTTGCTGCCTTATATAAAAAAAAAGCTGATGCTAACATATCAGTGAATGGAGTAACTTCTAAGAACTTTTCTATAAATAGTGGCACTAGGCAAGGTTGCCAGTTATCTCCTCTTTTACTTGATTTATTTATTGAACCACTCCAGTGGTCAAAGTGGGTAGGAGCGGTTGGGTGCAGTGCTCCCCTACTTTGTTTAAAAAATGTTTTACTGTTCCTATACTTTTAAAAAGAAACTGTTACGGAATGGTTTCGTTGTAAAAATAACAGTGTAGAAAGAGGTTACAACCTGCACTTATGTGCACTGCACTGAACATTTCCTTAAACAGGAGGTGTGTTTGTGTTTGGGAGTTTGGATTGCGCATGGGAGGGGGTGTAGCGATTGGGTTTGTGGGTAGCGGGAGCAGGCCAACAAGGAACATAGTTCCACTACTCCTTTTTTGTCCATTTCGACCACTGACAATTCAAATTCGAGAAGATCAAGAGATTATGGGGTAAAGTATGAGGAGTATTCTTCTAATGGTCTCCTCTATGCAGATGACGTGTTAGTCATGCTTTTTGACCCAGAAAAGTCATTCAGATGATGGTTATGATTTTGGATGAATTTGGGCATATTAGTGACTTTAAGGTGAATACATCCAAAATTAGTTTTTCCCCGAATAATCCAGCCTGTCATAGAGGCTTGTTCAGAAAGACCGTATTGAATTGGGCTGAGAAGTAATATAAGTACTTGGGGGTGTTAATGTTCCAAAACATTGCACAGATTCGGCCATATAACATTGGTTTGAAGTTATTAGAAGTCCAAAGCTTATGCAAAACGTGTGAGAAACTGAAACTCACTCTCTGGAGTAAGATAGGAGTCATTAAGATTACACTTTTGCCAAAATTATTGTATCTCTTCAATATGCTTCCGCTTCCATTATCTAACATTTACAAATTCTTTAGTAAACTCTTGTGGGGAGAAAATAATAAGGCACGGATTCCTATGAAAATGTTACAAAGCCCAGTTTCTTTGGGGGGTTTTGGATTTCCTAAATTAAAAGAATATAATAGAGCATATACACTTTGCTCCCTTCATTATTGGTTAACTGATGACCTAGCCAGGTCTCCTAATTGAGTGAAAATAGAATAATCTTGTATATATCCAATTCCTCTGCATTGCGCCTTGTTTATGGATAGGCGGTGGAAAATAACGGTTACATCCCCTTCAATTAGTCATACCATGATACAATGAAAAGAAAGTGTTATTTGTGGGGGTGGATATCTTTTCTCCAAATATTCCTTTCTTTGGAAAAACCAGGCTTTATTAATAAATAATCATATGATCTTTTAGAAATCATTACGAATGGCTGATATATGGACTTTAGGTCAGATTTTGGATGGTATAAAATTGCTAGACGTGTTTTATTAAATGTAAGTGCAAGCTGAAAGTGTGTGAGAAAATGTTTTTGAGATTCTGTTTACGGCTCTTAAAGATGTCATACATGATCCACTGGAATTATATAGGTGATTTAGACAGACTCCTCTTTCTGCCCCCTTTATCTACAGATGTTTTGCATCCATTGAATCAGTGTTGGAACTGCAAGAGGGAAATTCGAATATATCTTCATATGTTTTGGTCCTGTAACAAAGTTGAGTGTGTTACAGGACATGGAGTAGTGCAGGAGTGGTCTTCGGTGGTCCTGGAGCCTTACTACAGTGTTGCTGCAGTGTTTTCTTTGTGTCCACTAAGTAGGTGGATCCTTTGAACTGAGGCTGTGAGCTTACTTTTAAAAACTGCAATCTCACAGGGAGCGCTGCGTGATGTGGTGCAGAAGTGGTCATTAGTGGTCCTGGAGCCTTGCTAGAGCGTTTCTGCAGTGTTTTCTTAGTGTCCACTAAAGAGGTGGATTCTTTGAACTGAGGCTGTGAGCTTACCTTTAAAAACGGCAATCGTGCACGGAGCGCCGCGTGGAGTGGTGAAGGAGTGTCCTTCAGTGGTCCGCAGGGGAGCCAAGGGGGAGAAGATGGGCTGGGAACCTGCCTCTGATAGACATCACATTCCATCCTCACTGGCGACAGTGGTAAGCAGAAATATTTTATTTTGCCAACCACGATAGAACTTTGATCTTGAAACGTTTGAGGAGGCCGTTGTAATTGTACAGTGTTGTAGTGCTTTGGCTGTTTTTTCCTCCAATGACAATTACGGACAAAATCATGTTAAAAAAGAAAACCTCCAAGTCCCCACTACCTCGGTTCTAGGCGCTTCACAGCCGCGTGAGACGGCGCATTGCGGCATCACAGAGACAGAAAGTACAGCCACTGGCGAAATTGGTGTCCACTCACAAGGAAAATATTGATGGAAGGCAAGTAAATAAACAGGTCATTCCCTGACTAGCCAGGTCAGTTAAACAGACCTTGCGGTCTACAAACAAAAAGCTGGCTGACTCAGAAATAATTACCAGCTTTTTTTCACCTGCGGCGGTGGCTCGGTCTAAATCGGTCATTCCTATTAGTACTCCTGCAACAGCAAGTTCTCTGATATCATTAATTAATATTGACAACAACAACTCACTCTTGAACCTATGCCTTAATTTCCAAAGAGAATCGCTGGGAGGTACACTTGCAAACACTGAACCAGCCTCCCAATGTATAATAGCCAACACAAACTTGGCGACTAGTCCAGACTTGGAAAGAATTGCTGTAGCAGCAGCAGAGGAACTGGATTCATACAGTACGGATTCTAGTGTGTCTTTTGCAAATGAAAACCGGCTCCAGCAGACACTACCTTTAGGCCAACTCTCAACACAGTGGCTGTGACAGTGGACACAATCTTTGGACTGTGTTCCTCTTTGGTCAATGAACAGAGATCTAGTAAGCGCATCCTGGCATGGGTAGTCGACGTTATATTGACTAATAGCACCACTACCCTCCAGAGAGCCATACGCTTTCCATTTAAATTAACTATATATCGGATGCAGATCACCTGAACGAGACTAGCATGATGAACTCTCCACCTTCCACCTTTTCAACGCTGCTTATGCGTGTGGAAGAGGAGGATGACCTGCAAGAAGTCGCTCACCCTCAAACAACGCCACCTGATGTCTCATTGTCTACCTCTGCTGACAAGCCTGCATTGACTGTGGTTAGTAAGAGATCACATAACAAACGCAGAAAACGTAAAGCTAAGTGAAAAATGGCACCAACTGTTGTGACAACATCTGCAGTGGTTTTAAGATCCCCGGCCACAGCGGGGTCATTGGCTGTGGCAAGTAACAATGGTATTGCAAGCACACTGCGCAACAACACTTAATTAAAGCCAAAATGGTATAGTGATTTTTAATGAAAGCTAGAGTAGCCTGACACGTGTTTCGGGCACTTGCCCTTCCACTGAGGCTGTGGTTTGAATCTGTTGAGAACCAGGATATGGTAAGTGATTAATTAACGATTTCTCACGGGCTCCGCTGTCACTTGCAGTTACAACAAACTATAAGGTAGCGTTTCCGCGTTACAGCAGCGTCTCCGCTGCAGTTCGAACTGGAGCGGAGACGCTGCTGGTAATAAAATATGAAATCAGTTGTTCTCCCTTTAGTGATCATGCCATGCTGTGAGCTACCTTTTGAATAAACAAACCAGTTAATAAATGTGGCATTTTGGTGCGGGAAACTTGTAATCTGCAGGAAAACTGAATAATTTGGTCTGGAGCCAATGTTGACAAGCTTAACACTCTAGTGATGACGTGTCCTCACTCCCCAGAAGAATTGCTGCAGATCTGTAATGGGGATATGCACACCCTACTAATATGCTGGCCACCGTTTTTTTAATAGACTGGGGAAATCTGCTATCAACCATGTTTGCCGAAATTATATGCAGTGGCACTTGTGACGAATCAACCTTCCAGGGCACCAGTGGTCCAGGGATGAATAGCAGTTTCTAAACCATCAATCAGCCCCACACCTCTAGTACACCAGAACGGATCCAAACAGATTAGAAGACAAGTGAATTTTGGTAACTTGGACGCAATGGCAGGCTTATCTCTGCAAGGTTGTGGATCATTGGTTAGTTGTAAGGCAGCAAAAATACAATGTATTACCCAACCATAAAAGGGACTGTCCAGCCAAGGTTGTAAAAAAATATCTACTTTATCATTATTCACCAGACAGTTCTAGCACACTACAAAATATAACCCACCCTGTACAGGTACACAGATGACAGACAGTTTCACAAAGGAATGAGATGCTCTCTGGATACTGACAGGAATGTAGTCGGTAAAGCAATCAGTCTTTACTGATCAAGATTATTTGGTTTCAGCACCAAGGGAGCAAGGGTTTATAAAATGTCATACGGGCCTTTGGAGAAGGACCAGGAGGACAGAATCATAATGTACATGGTGCTTGAGATGATCTTAATGCTCGACAGGGTCGAGGCGGGTCCAGGGCACCTTGCAGCTCCTGCGACAGAGTTTAGATGGGAGACAGCTGCGGGTATCAGGTGGCAGGAAGTTCGGCAAGCGAGGCTGGACGAACGGCTGCCGGTGGGCCAACACAGTGGCCCAAAGTCAAGAATAAAATTCTCTGTGCTGGTTGGTGGATCTGGAACGCTGGTCGAGGTGTCTTGGGTGGCTTTAGTGACTCCAGCATGACAACAGCCAGTGGTGCAGCTGGTCGCGGTTCGAGGACTCGACTGCCTCGAAGATGTCCTTAAAAGATGGGCACTGGTTGATGCTTGTTGTGGCACTCCTCCTAGCTTTTTTGCTGGGCATGTGTTGTCCTTTAAGGTCGACAGCCCAAAGCTGAGGAGAATGTTTGCAGTTAACAGCCTTGTCCATTTGTCAGAGACTCTCTGGCACTTCCCACCTAGGAAGCTTGCTGGCAGGACCTAGTAGGGCACGCTGTGCGCTGACTGGGTATAGGTTCTGGAGCTGCTGGGTGGGTCCTCTGACTTTGGTATCTGACTCCTTTCCCTGGGAGATGTTTAGGGGAGGGACATTGCTTCCCTCTTAGAAATTGTGGCCTTCCTTCACTGGCGGAAACTCTAAGGCAGACCGTACCTTCAACCAGGGTCCAAATGAGTCCTTCTTACTCCTTCTGAAGTCATTGGACGATCTGCTAAGAGAGGGACTCAGCCCTCTTTTAAAGCCAAATGGCCCCACTGATTGGTGCAGGCTAGGCCTACCTTAATGAACCAATCCTAGGTCCCCACCAACAATCTTCTGTTATGTGTGAGGTCATAACCAGAGTGATTTGCACCAGGAATGGTAAGGGGTGACAACATGTACTACTAAGTGCCACCCATCTTCCTGGTCTGTTGTGAATGAACGTGTCTCTCTGGTAAATTGAGCTCTCTGTTGCTCCTGATTAAAGCACAGGTCTCCCTTGAAGTTTGTGGTGAGAACAGACTTCCTGTCACCATCAAATCACATACTTCTTGCCTCTGAAAGGTGGCCCCACTGCAGGGGTTGCCTATTGCAAACAGTTGTCCCACACATGACATTCACTTTGCTACATACCCAGGGGGGGGGCTAGCTTCAAGCTGACACATTGCATATCAAAGAGGTGTTGCTTTCCTGTCCCCTTTTGTCAGTTCTGTGATCAGGCCTGCCAAAGGCCTGTTTCAATTAACTCTCATCACTATGCACTGCCACCAGCAGAACTTTGACAATAGGCAGGGCGGATCCATGGAGCCTTTTATATTCACTTAGGCTGGCCATGGCAGGAGGAAGGTGTTGCCTTCCCCCTTCCTGAGATGCTTTGATGTACCCGTGGCTGTTACATTCCAGCTGGACATGACATGGGGTTTCCACCTGTGGGCTGTGTTCACACAGAGTACACGTGAATATGTGTTTGTTGTGCGGTGAGCATAGGAAATTGTGTGCGGTTTAGCCCCACACATTTTCCAAGATTGTTCTCCCATCATTCAATCTCGTAAGAAACTATCAAAAAAGCCCAGGCGAGTGCACATCCACCATGTGGATGGTCCAATTCCTCACATCACTATACCAAATAGCTGGGGGTGGTTGACACTTGTCCGAATACACAAAAATGGATCTTGCGTAGAGACTAGTAATTTTCAGCTACTCGCCATGCTCAACTCTAGCAGCAAGATGTTTTCAACTATATTGCTGTGACTCCTGGGTAGCTGGGCAGAAAACCAAAAGCTACTTAAGCCACAACAACTTCGCTTTAGAAGGGGATGTTCCAGGGTTCACTCTATGTGGGCATTACAATTTGTGTCAGCTGATGTATGCTGTGGAGATGACAGAGGTCTATATCTATGTTTCATTGATTATTCAGTAGCTTTTGACGGTGTGTCATGCTCCCGACCATGAGGCAAATTAGAACACTGGGATATCCACCCTTGCTTACTATACTACATCAAACTGCTGCATACTAACACCTTTGTAATGGTCAGGCTCTCTGAGGACAGCTCTATTACAGCTCCTATGGCCACGAACAAAGGGCTCAAGCATTCGCGCCCCCTCTTGTTTAACCTTCATGTCACTGACATGGACACTGCCTTAAATAAGTGTGGTAACTTTCCACCTAGTATAGGATGTGTCAGTACCTCCTGGATATCTTAAGCGGATGACACTGTGTTGCTTGACCAGACCCCGCTGGAGTTACAGCGAACCACGGATGCTCTCTTTCAATATGCGAATGAGAACAGGCTCAGAGTCAATCAGAGTAAAACCAAGATCATGCAGATTCTCAGAAGAATGTGGCGAGCCTCCACCTTCTGCTGGCACAAGTGGGGGTTAAGCTCGACATTGTAGATCATTATATGTATCTGGGATTACCCTTCTTCAGTGCTCCAACCGCCTTACACTACAATACCAACATATCCCTGAAAGCCACAGGCAAGTGGCAAGTGATTAAAAGCTTTATTAACAGTGTTGATGGTGGCTCCAATGAGTTTTTTTTGGAGGTTTACAAAAAGGCCATTATTCTGTGTATTCTGTATGGCTTAGAGACTCTCACAGGAAAGCATGTTAATTGGTTAACAGCATCGAGGGTACACTACTGCGATCCCGCTTGGTCTCCCCTCCTCAGTCCTGGTAGAAGCCCTCCGGCTTCAGCTGGGGGTGCCCTCTTTGCTGATCTTGTGGAAGATGACTTGTTGTAAACTTCTAGCTAAAATATTAATGGCTGGCAATACTACTGTGTCCATACTAGCATTGTTAGCAAAACAGCCGGTCGCTGGATAGGCAACATTGCTCATGTTGGTTTGCTCAACACAGTGCAAACTCACCTTGTCGCATTGGATTACAATTTAGTGAAATGGCAGACATCTGCAGTTTTTTGCTCAAATTGGAAACGAAATCCCTGGACTGGGACCACATGAGATCGATTGACAGCTAATCGGCTAAGAGGCGATATACATACTTCACCATGCAGGGCTGTCATCCTCAACACCATAGCTACCTAACCAAAATTTGCAGTACGGCACTAAGGCGATTTATATTATATCTCTGCCTGAATTTGCTACTGGTATTTGAGTACACTGGTGCATGGGCTAAAATTCCACATGTCGATTCTGCAAGAGTCCGATTGAGTCCATTAGACACATACTCACTAGTTGTGGCTGTTTTAATGAATTTTATATGAAGGGCTATGGACATTTCTGCTCTTTGCCTGAGAGTATCTGCAACGACCAATTCTGGGCCACCATTTATTCGTCCAAATCATTTGTTATTGTGGCAGATGCACTACCTGTTTCGGAGTGGATTTTGCCCCAGTCTGCAGTTATGTAGAAAAGTCAAACAATATTTGGAATGTCATTTGGTTCTGCTAAAGCGTATAGCATGGTGTTCTTTTATATTTTTGTATATATGTTATGTATGATGAATTGTTGTAAGAAAGGGGTGTCCTGACACTGAAAGTTCAATTTTTCATGTTATAGTATTAGTTGATTCGAGGTGTTGAGTATCTTTATCTTCAATTTTCTAGGCAGTCGTAGTATTGAGAAAGAAATGTCTAGCAATGTATTCCCTTTCTCTAGATAGGGTGTTTCTCATTTCCCTGTTTTATTACTTCATAGCAAATTGAAATATCACAATGGTTATTTCGCAATGTGTGGTACTTCAAAACAAATAAACAATTTTATAAACATAGACGCATTGGGTTAGCAGCATATAGTTCAATTAATATTCAAAGAACTGAGATGGTAATTTCCTAATGTACCATGCTGTTCATAGTGATACAATTACATACTTTTTAAACAAACATACATAACCAAATGTTGTATTTTGCTTTCTGTCTACACATATGTTTTCCTTTTTTTCTCAGAGCAACCTTAGTATCCCAAGAGAGTATGATAGGCTTGTCACATAAATCTGGTGCAGAGTGCTTTTTTGTACTCCAAGGGGCCAAGGACAGATCATTCAGTTTTTATATTTTTTTGGCTTCCTCGAGCTTAGACGCTTAGTTTCTTTTTTTTCTTTTTTCTAACTATAGCAGTGTCATTTATTTATGCATTTATGTTATACATTTGCCTGTTTCAATGCTCAAAGGATATCTGGTTCAATATTTTTCCTTTTATTTCCTTTTTCTAATTTGCTGTAATGGTCAATGTAATGATTAGTTGTTATTGTGGACAGTGACTGAAGGTGGTATATCCTGTCCTTCTCAAATGAAGTTTCGGCAGAGACTGGGGTCGTGCTTCCTTCTTCTGGACCGTATATTGTCCCTTAGGAACCTTCCCTTCCCCGAGGCAGGTAATGGCAAGAGTGTGGACCGCTGTGGGGGGACTTCTATAGCAGCCATTGAATGGCAATCTGTGTCGGTGGCCACTCCTATCACACACTGTATTACTTTGTACCACTCCTAACCCTCTGATGTACTGCAATTTACTGCTCACCTCCGTGGCATATGCTGTGTAAACACAGAAACATTGCATTATTGCTGATTTGTTATTACTCTGCATGTCGCTATTGTATAAGCGTAGGACTGCCGCCCATACTTTCACTGATGCCTGTTTATCTCACTGGGCCTCATTATAAGGATGGCGGTCCGGGAACTACGGTAGTTCCCGGACCGCCATACTACCAGCTGTGCTCGTGGGCACCTGTCAGCCCGCCAGATCTGACCTGGCGGGCAGAGCGGCACCCGCGAGCGCAGCATGTCATTCACGGGGCCGGTGTATCCGACCTCCCCATTCCCATTGAGCCCTAGGGGGCTCAAATGGGAATGGGGACTGACAGGCACCGGCACCCGGAAATTCAGGAATTATGGAGTCAGGCAATGTCAGAATTACCAGGTAATTCCTCATTGACGGGTGCCGGAAAAATTGCAACTCCGGCGGCAGCCGTGCTTCTTTTACAGGCACGGCTACCGCCAGGGTTGTAATGAGACCAACTTCCTTGTGTTTATGACATAACGCCCTATTCAAATATTACCACGCAGTGCCGTATGCCTACTGAGCCACCTGCATCGTATGAGTTTACATCGTATGACCTGCATAGTATGACCATGACCTTTAGATATGCGCATTCAGTACAAGGATTACCAGCACGCCAGCATCCTAAACTGCCGTACTTTGTCCAAGTCGCTCTGCACCTCATTGAACCTAGTAACTATATCACATGCACGTGCCACGCAACAGTATTATACAAGCACTCAGCCTCCTCTGCCATTTCACCATGGGAGACCGTGCCTATGACTTGAGACTACGTCTGCCGTATTTAATTGCACTACAAGTCAGACACAATCATACTTATCTGAACGCATTGTTTTCCTAACCTAGTCATTAGAACACCATCTCACTCGAACTGTTACTGACCACCTTGCAGCTTAGCATGATTTGCTCCTGATCGCTCTGTATTCTAAACTTGCCCTATGATCATTGAATTGGTACTGATTACAGTACAGACCTAACGTGGCCGTATGACTATTGATACTACGGTGATCGTATTGTATTGTATACCTGCCCTTTGATTTTGAAGTGGTATTGATTACATAGCAGCCTAACGTGTTGTATAAGTCCTTACTGCACAATCCGGCCCAAATTGTTCCCCTCCCACCTCATCATTAAACCTCCTGTTTAAGCTTGCCCCCCCCCACTGATTGAACTTGCACACCCAATTGCATTATGTCCTCGCTCCACATAACACTATAAGTATTTGGCACCACTACATTCTCATCTATCCAGCCTAACCTGATATCCACCAACACGCGCAAAATGACATACACATCCTTAACCATGAGTGATAGGCTCCCTCCTATGGACAGTATCGCTCCATCAGCCCTCTTGCCCCCTTGCCTACAACCCAGGGCAAAAACACACAAACCCCACTACAACACTGCACAACCCCTATTTAAATGCACCCGCCCAATGGCTCCAACACTTCGCCACCAAATCAACCCTGTGCTCTGAACCAAAGGAATTCTAGACTATGCACTAGATTCTCAACATCCCCGTCTGTACGCAATCTAACCACCACTACTAACCACCACTACTATCAACCTTGCACTCTGAATCACAGGAATTTCAGATAAGGCACTACATTCTCGCCAGCCCCATCAGTACGCAATCCCATTACCGCTACTATAACCCACAAAACCTCCAGTAAAACAGTTGACATCCCTAAAATCATAACCACCACGTGTATCGTGCCTAAGGAAATCTCCACCATGGCTGAGATCAAACACACCTCCAACAAAGCTACCCTATTAAAGCCACCATTAAGGGCACATTAATCAATGCTAGGTCACTCACAGCACATGTCTTAGACATTGCAGACTACATTACTACCCAAGACCTCGATTTCTTAGCAATTACTGAGACCTGGCTACATACTGCATCAGGACCATCTCTCTCACTTGCCATGCCTAATGACTATTCCATCACCAGATGTGATAGAAACTCACAAAACGCCTACCAATCCACAGGCAGAGGTGTCACCTTCATCTCTAAAACCTCACTAGTCCTTAGACCCTTGCCAAGTCAGCACATCCCGTCTGCTGAATTATTATCCGTCAATTTACCTATTTCAATTACCCAAACACTCACCATGCATCTAATATACAGGCCAGCAGGGCCAGTGTCCACTTTCGAAGAAGACATTGGCACCCTCCTCTCAACCAACACCAAACCCAGCTCTCAAATTATGCTATTAGGAGAACTTAATCTCGGCTTCCAAGATTCCGAGAAGGATCCCAAAGCATTAGACATCGCCAATGCTATAACAGAACTAGGCTTTACGCACTGCATCCATGAACCTACCCATATCAAAGGCAGAACCCTTGATTGGCTCGCAGACCTTAACTGCAGCATAAATATCCTGTCCAATACTTCCTGTGCTTGGTCAGATCATCATCTGATTACATTCATCATCAAATTGAACAACCAGTACCTTAAGCAGAATATTGCTCCACCCACCCGCACCAGAAATAAGAAGGACATAACTAACAAGAAACTGCTTCCACTGATACTACCTACCTTAACATTGCCACTGAGTCACTCACTGACCCAACAGCATTAGTTGATATCTACAACCAAACTATCCTTAAGGCCATCAACACCATTGCTCCACTTAAATTATGAAAATCTAAACCTCAAGCATACATCCTGGTTTACCCCGACTCTCAGAGCACTACGTAAAGATAAAAGAAATGCAAAGGCCTTCTGGAAGAGCCTACCTACTGCATCCAATAAGATCAACCTCTCACTAGCATCCCTCAAGTACAAAGAAGCAATCTTCCAAGCCAAAAAAAGACACCTACAACAACCGGATTATCCAAGCCAAATCGAGTACAAAAGAACTCTTTAAGATACTCAAAGAATTGAGAACTCCTCCTGATACTTGTGTTAAAGACATCACATGGTGCTCTAACATTCAAAAAGCACTTCTAGACAAAATCACTATGCTCCAAAATAAAATCGACTCTAAAAAAAGCTTCCTCTCATCTGGCTCACAACAAAACCCATCAGTCAGCTCACGTATCCCCCCTCAGCATGCTCACAAGCCATTCAATTTCTCTCCACTCTCCACTAATGACGTAGAAAATATAATCCTCAAACTCAAACCATGTAATTGTCAGGGAGACACCTGCCCAGTCCCCATCATTAAGGAGGCAGCAAGAGACCTAGCATCATTTATCACTACCCTAATAAATGCCTAATTCGACACAGGCATCATATCCAATAACCTCAAAGACGCCTGGGTACTCCCATTACTCAAGAAACCATCACTAGACCCGAGCATCCCCACCAACTACAGGCCCATCACCACTGTCCCCTTTGTGTTGAAAATCCTGGACAGAGCAGCTTACCTGCAGATCCAGGATCACCTAGAATCTAATAACCTCCTTGGCCTCAGAAAATCAGGCTTCAGACCCAGGCATGGAATTTAGATGGCCTTGATCGATCTGAAACCCCAAATTGAAGACCTAAAATATAATGGCAAGCTGGCCCTCCTCCCTTTACTTGACTTATCAGCTGCATTTGATTTGGTCAATCACCAAATACTTTGCAACCATTTTATCTCCGCATCCCATTTCTCGGATAAAGCTACCACTTGGATTAGATCATTCCTCGAGAGCAGATCTATGAGGGTTTTCTCTCCCTCGGCTTCCGCTGAACCAGCACCATTCTTGTTTGGAGTCCCCCAGGGATCATGTGTATCCCCAACATTTTATAATGTATTTACGAAGACCCTCTTCGATATCCCCGACCATTTGGGTGTCACCTACTCTAATTACACAGATGACACCCAAATACTCATTCCCATCACTGAAGATCACAAAGCAGACTCTAAAGCACTCAACGACATTTATCTCGTCATCCAGGCTTGGATGGCTCAACACAGGCCCTGTCTTAACGACGATAAAAAAGAGCTACTCCTCCTTGGATCACAACCCAGACTTAACAAGCTAAAACCTGACTTTAACTCCTTCACCATCGATGGTAACACCATCAAGGTGTCCAATGACACTAGAACCCTTGGCATATACCTAGACTCTACTCTATCACTAAAAACACAAACTAACGCTATAACCTCCTCAGCAGCGTATACATGCAAACTCATCACCGCTTGTCGACCATTCCTAACCACGGCTAACTGCACAACATTAGCCAGAACTCTGGTCCTGTTGAAACTCAACTACTGCAATGCACTTTACTTAGGGACTTGCCAACGGAATATAAATAAATTACAAGTAATCCAAAATAATGCCATTAGAGCAGCATTGAATGTCCCCAGAAATCACCACATCTCTGACACCAGACGAAGCCTACACTGGCTACCCGTTAGCCAAAGAATTGCTCTCAAATCATTGTCGCTCACGCACAAATGCCTTGCATACCCTAGCTACCTATCAAATCTATTCACCCGTATCACATCAGACCATCCTCACAGAGTGGCCCAAACACACTGCCTCATGGTACTGAGGTTCAAACTCCATAGGGTGGGGCAGCAGCTTCCCAGTGCTTGCCGCGAAGCTATGGAACTCTCTATCTATTCCACTCAGAACTAACCTCTCCTTCCATTTATTCAAAAGCAAAGCCAAAATCTGGGTCGCAACACAAGACCTAGATATCAAGCTCATCCTTAACCTACTTGTAAACAATGTATCTGTACCGTACTCTGGATACTAAGTATTCAGCCTTGTATATATCTCCATTTATGTTCACCACTGTAAGTAACTTTGTAAATATTCTTCAACTGTCTACTATCACCTATGTCATAATGTGCAAATTTATGTAACTGTAACCCGAGATATGTAACTGTAACCTTAAGCAATGCACCCAGATGCCTGTGGGCTTGGCGCGTTTTACAAATAAACAAAATACAAATACAAACTGGAATGGAGATGGGCAGAATCCCCTTGGGGTTCTTAAGCTCTAATTTGAGCTTGTGGGATGGGTCTCACTGTGCACAGCGTTGTGCTATTCACGTGCTGCAAGGTGCTTGTGGACCTGATCGCTCTAATGGTCGCCACTTTCTTTGACTCTGTGTACGCGTCCTTGGCAGAAGAATTGTTGTCAAGGCTACTAAATAGCCGCTATATGGCAAATTATGCTTGTTTCAGTTATGTATATAGTTCTATTCTCCTACAATTTATCTTACTTTTCTTTTTAATATGCATAAAGCTAGACAACTATCAATACATATGTAAATAAAAAATTAAATATATACAAAGTTGAACCTTATTGGAAAGGCGTTTTGAGCGCATAGACATTATATTGAACATTTCACCCCTGAGATCTCCAATTTGCTGTGTTTTGGGTTTGATGCCACGAACCATGGGCCTAACTGTTGGGGGTGGGGGGAATGGGTCTACAGAGCGCTCATTCTGGCTAGAAAATAAATTGTAAGAGTGTGGAAGAGTCTAATTCAGCCATCTCATGAAGACTGGATTACCAATACAGTTACTCTTTCAATTAGAGAGAAGATTTCTTTCCTAAAGAAGGATAAATTAGAGAACTATGGAGACATTTGGGATCCTTTTAATGAATTGCATGTTTTATATGGTTGGATCAAGTCTCTTTTTTGTTTTGTTTTCTCTTTTTTTCTCTCTTCCCCTTCTTATTATGTATACTGTTGTATATATGTACATAATTCCGTTTAAAATGGAAATAATAGGTGTCAAACAAGCAAGAAACATTGTTTAAACATGGCAAGTTACAGGGATAGTGCTATAATGCTGCAGTGCCAGCCACAGGGATTTCATAAAAATTTAATTTCCCAATTTTTCTCCACAGTCCCCTCCTATGAGACCTTCACTCCAGTCTCATTACAATCATCTCTAGAGGAACAAACATCGCATTCCAGCAGGTTGTAACACTTTATATCTTCAACATGACAGTAAAGCACTTGAACAGGTTATGACTCTTCAGAGCAGGTGTTACATAACCAATAGTAAAGGCTTTTGCCCACCATTGACAGACAAGACAGCCCCATGATAATGTCAGTGGCTACCAGCAGGATCTGTGCAATAGATACCAGGGATCCCAGTTGCTCCTCGATCCAAGTCTCGAAAGTTTACGATGCTTGTGGCCTAGCGTGCAAGAGGCTTACCGTGTGCTGAATGTGAGCAATGATGTCAGAGATATTGCTTGCAGAATTTGTTATAAAAGTGCAGCACTCACTATTTACAACTACACAGATACCTGCCTGGGAGGCCAGAACCATGTCTAATGCCAAGCGGTTCTGAGGCACCATGGTTCAGAGAGCCACCTGTTCCCATGACAGCATAGACAAGGAAGACGCTGTAGTATTGGCCATATCCTCTACCAACAGTGAGAGCTGTGTTAACCGATTTCTGTTCATTTTAATCTCCACTGCTGGTATCAGCTACCTCTGGCCTGCGACAAAGTATTCCCATGAAAAGCTATGTTTACGATGAGCCAATGTGGGGAATCTAGAGGTGTGATTGCCTGCAGGCAGAACATATCCCATGTTGCAACTCAATCCCCATTTGATGAGTAATCATGGATATGCCTTATCTCCAAAGATGAAATACGTTCTGGGATAAGGCATAAACCAGCCCGGGAAAATGTGAAATTCTGGTGAAAGGCAAACATAACATTATCAATTACCACACTAGTTAGTGGACAGGTAATATTGGCACCTACTGGTTCCCATGAACAAGGATCCTTGGTTAGTATAACACAAGAGACCCACTTTCGCAGATGATAGGTGATAAGGGCAGCAGGTTTTTGGTGCACTAGGTTTGGCTCAGGGAAATTTGGAGGCACTGTGAATCACAATGGGGACTGATCATCCCTACAGGGTTTTGGGCCTTGTGACTGGGAGACCAACTTGAGATGCAAAGATAGATCCCCCACCTAAAGGGGATTGGTGCAATAGGGAATTGTGACAACGAATCCTGGGGCAGGTGGACACACACCCAGCAGTCGGTTACATTAAAGATACACGCATACTGTCAGGAGAGATGCAAATATGTGTTTTCACTGTGTACCCAGGGCTGGGCTGCAGGCCCATCTATGTTTTTCGAAAAGCCCCTATTGCCATAAAATGCATATATATCAACAACATTTATTCTGGCAGAGATAAAGTACAACATCACGCCCCTAGTGCTATTAGTTGATGGTCCTCTTCAAGCTCCTAGACACGTCCTCAGGGCAACAGTTTGTGGGTTGCAGACAAAGTTCCTTTACTAGTTTGCTGGAGTAGATACAGTACGACACACGGGCTGAAACTGTTCTCTGGATGCACATTCCATTAAAATCTTTAGATTCTTTAGCACAACGAGTCTCAATGTTCTAAAGTTCCACCTCGTTTATCAAGTGTTGAGCAGCGAAATCCACAGTTTTATGATGGATGGATCCACCCCCGACTCCAACCTACAGATACCAACAGTACCAGGGCCACACAAATAGTCATGGTAATGAACATCATTGCCAATACATGACAGCAACAAGGTCCATAACCTGCAGACGCTGGGGACTTCGCAGCAGTGGGGTCTATTCTTCGTCATTGCCCCTGCACCCTCCTCAAAGGTACTCATCATCGTTGGGGGACAAATCCAGAGGTGAGTAATTCAGTCCGTTGTCACTTTGATCAGAATTACTGATTCTCTGACATCCTTCTGAGGGATCGCTGTGCATACCTCTGGATGTTTGTGTGGTAAGGTCCAGTGGAAGCAGCTGCTGGAGATGGTATGTCAACAGAGGAAACCAGCTCAGCGTCATCCCTTCCTGGGCTGGACTGCCTGTCTGAGGAGCCTTGTCAACAACTCCTTCTAATATCTTACTGAGTAAAACAGATTCAGAAACTGTGGATCCCGGTTCAGTACGTAAGCATATTGTCTGATCGAGGACCATGCCCTTTCCCTCTGAAACTGTTTGCTCTGTTCCAGGAACCCTTGAAATGTCTGACACTGACACACTCTTGGTGGTGTCACTGATAGTGGTGTTGTTGGTGGTGGGGGAGTCAGTCCACAGAAGATCAAAGATCAGTGAAGTGATGTCATCAGCTAGTACGGCGACCTTGCAGCAATGTGCTCCGTGAATCTAGGCCGGGATGCTGACGCACTTCACTGCCGAGTTGGTGGTGAGCAGAACTTGGTATGGTCTACACCACCATAACTGAAGTGCAGACTTTCTCTAATGGACTTTCACTAAGACCCAGGGCCACATCACGAGTCTGGCGGTAACCCTTAAATGCGGCGGTAGCATTATTACCACCGCATTTAAGGATCCGCCAGATCATGGCTTTGGCGGATTTCCCCCCAGCTCTGAGCTGGGGGGAAATCTGCGGCAAAATTGCTGATTTCCGGCACGATTACCGCTGGCGGGAAATCCACCAGCAGTAATAGCGTGAATTTTCCCCATTGGGCCCAATGGGGAATGAGGAATTCCTGAATGGGCCCAATGGGGAATGGGCAATAACCCTTCTGCCAAACCCGTGATCCGGCGCTAATAGCGCTGGGGGGTTTGGCGGTAGGGCTATTAGCGCTGGCGCTAATAGCGCTGGCGTTACCGCCCAACTCGCGATGAGGCCCCCAGTGTCCTGTGTGCAGAGGGTGGCAGGGTCCCATAGCTGGATCCGGCAGAGCTTCAAGAACCCGACCATGAAGAGATCGAACAGTCTTAATTTATGTGCTACAATATTTCATCAAGGTATCATCTTCCAAATATAGACTCTGCATATGGGAGTGTTCTGAAGGTTCAATTCCCATCCTCATAGGGCAACTGTTAAGAGTCATGTGGGCCGACAACCTGTTAACACTGGGGATTGTTTCTCATAGCAAATAAAACCAGGAGCAGAGCATGGGGCCATTTCAACCCAGTCTTCTTACACACTTTAGACAACCTCAACTTGAGGTTGCCATTTTGACAGTCTACATGTGCGCTAGAATGAGGATGATAAGCACAAAGGAATTGTTCTCTTATCCCTAAAGCGTTACACATCTCCCTGATAACCTGACCGGCTACCTTGGTCACTGTATACTCATAAGGGCAACCTAAAATGAGGTATACATTCAGCTAACAGTTTCTTGGCCACAGTGACTGCATCTGCTTTCCTACAAGGATATGTCTCCACCCACCTAGAGAACACATCCACTGTGACCAGAAAATACAAATATGACATGCATATGGGGAGCTGTATAAAGTATGTGTACAAATGGACCCTCTAGTACAGGCTGTACAGACAGCTTCACAGGCACTGCTCTCCCAATGTTGTGGGTTAGGCATATGATACACTTCTTGCAATAATACTGAGCCATAGTGGCTAACCGAGGAGCCATCCAATCTCATTGTAACTTTACAATCATAGCATTTTTACCTGACTGGGCCATGCCATGAGCTTCACGGACTAAGTAGCGGAGGAGTACCATGGATGCCAACAGGCGGCTGTCTGGGGTACACCACAGGGAATCTCCTCCCAGTATACACTTACTTAGCATCCAGGTCACCTTTTCAACTTCAGGAGCTTGATTTTGGAGTATTGCTAGACTGGCCAGAGAAGGTAGAGATGACCGTGGAACTACAACATAAAGAAAACATTCATTAGGAGACAAGGTCCTTCTCAAGGTCGCTGATTGAGCTGCACCATCAACCAAATCATTTCCATGTACTGTAAACGACTGTGAGGGAACATGCCCTTTTCACTTCACGATGGCTACTGCTGCGGGGAGTAACAGTGCCTTTATTAATGCTGAAACATAGTTTCCATTTAGGATTGGGAAACCAGTGGACGTTAAATGCCCCCCCCTGCTTCCACAAAATTCAGAAGTCATTCCAGAGTAAACACACACTGAGGGCCACGAGCTTGGCCATTTGAGCTGACTTAACCTCAGGTAACCTGTATGCTTCTAGTACAGCATGGGGGGTACATACAGAATACACGGAAACCAATTCCCCTGTTTCTGGCACCCGAATGCCAAAGACGTCTGTCGGGTGGAAATTCTCCCGGGGTCGGCTGGGCCGTCCGCGGACCTCCGGGCAGGGAGGCCCCAACTCCTCCCGTGTATCCCGAAAATGAGTATGAGGCACACGCAAGAAGCAAGGTGATTCTGCTGTTTATTAAACAAAACGGCAGGGATGGGTCAAGGATCGTACGCGTCCGTCCTTACACTCTCTCTCAATTCGTGGGGCTCGGAGGCCCTTTTTACCTCAGTATGACGCGCTACTTGTGTCACCTGGGAAAGTTAGCAAAAAACCTATCGCCACTCTGGATTGGTTCCTCGAGTGGTAGGGTTAGTATAGCATACGTATAGAGAACGCTGTTAGTGGTTGAGGGTCAGTCAGGTGGTATACTTGGGTTGTCCCTTCAATTAGATACATGAAAATTGTTACATGAAGACCCCTGAGGATTGGCTAATGTTAATGGCGTCAGTGATAAGAGCCCCATGTTCTTATTGGTCCGCTCGCGAGCCCCCCAGTCTGGGGCCATCGCTGTTCCCAGCTCGCGGTGCACCTGTCATTTGCAACAATGTATAACTATGGGTATGTGCAGACAATGCGAGGATTTGTTCATATGCTGGAGGGCAGACTACTCCCACCGCCGCAGATGTCCATTGAGTCGCTTAATTGTTGCTGCCTGTGTCTCAAAATGTGGGATCCAGGCGCCTCCTTCCTCCTGGGCCTGGCACCCTGTCAGGTTCGGCTTGGTCACGTGAGGAGAGACCGTGGTTGAGGCAGAATTCTGCACATTTAATATTGCATTTTCCACTGTGTGCCTGGCTTAGTTTGCAGGTGTGACCTTGGCTTCGGCTTGTGGCATGCGAGTTTGCAACATTGTGCCCTTGACTGTCTGTTCTCGCCGGGCTCATTCTACAGGGTCAGCAATTGTACTCTTGCTCGTTCAATGTTCATGGAGGCTCTTGCTTGCGGCCCACTTGGGCCTGGTGCATAGGTGGGGATGTTTGATGGACGGCGCTTTAGGTTATGGTATCATATTGCTTTATCCCCAGTATCATGTCTTCGTTATATTTCTCATTACAATGCATGGGTTAGGGGAAGCGTCAGCAAGCATTTTAGATGAGTTCGTTGTGCGTCTTGCGTTTCTGCATTTTGAAAAACCTATGTGAAAAATAATAAAGATGCGCGTCAGTGGGTGTGTCCGTCACCTACGCCATAGCACTGAATATGTTCTTCGTGTGGATTGGTGTGGGAGTGTCCAGTGTGCATGTTTGCACGGGTGTGCTGACCGTTGGCTGGGTCGTCATGGCATCTCTAACGATGTGTTCATTTACTGTTGAATGGTTCAGTCGAGTTCATCCATGCCGCAGGTGTCGGTATGGGCAGGGCAGGCTAGTGGGTAGGCTGGTGGGCACATCCGTATGTTCCTGTACCAGGGTATTTGGTCGTCTGGTAGATAGGCAAACTCCTCTTGTGGCGGGTGTCTGGGCCGCGATCCTCTAGGCCAGGGGCGTGAGGGGATTGGTGGGAGCCTTTTGTTCCATTCTCCCACTTCACGTCCATGATTCGAAACAGCTCAGGATTAAGCAAGGGTACATCCGACAAGTCCACACGGGGAGACAAAAGTGTTTCTACAACAATGTGACAGTCATGGGGCTCCCCATCCTCCAGAGTCGGTAACAGTGAAGCAGGGTTTACAACTGAAAGTGATTCAGGGTGATATTGACAGCAGAGATGAGTAACTTCTCAAAGCATTTAAGGAAGGAATTTGACACATGCTGTGTCAATGAGTAGCAATGACAATACCGCATGAGGAACAGAAACTGTAACAGGATGGCCTTGTAACAGCGAGTCTATTTTCTCCACCAATAGGGCAGCAGCGGCAACAGCTCCCAGACATATTGGGAGCCCTTCTGCTACCAGATCTAATGCCACACTATGAAAAGATACAGGCTGGTGCTTGTCATTGTGTAACTGACTCACCACACCTTGAGCAGATTGTTGTAAAACAAGACAAAGGGCTTGCTATAATCTGGCAGACCTAAACCCAGAGCCATTGCAAGCGCTTTCTTAATGGTGACAAAGGCATCTTCCGCTTCCTGAGAATATGACAGGGGTTCAAGAATCGGAAAATTTGTGAGGTTTTGAAGGTGCTTAACTATGGACACAAACCAGGAACCATTACCTACAGAACATACCATCCCGAGGAACCCTCTCGTCTGCTTCTTAGTTTGAGGCTTACGTACCTTCTGTATCACTGCAATTCGATCCTGGGACAAGTGTCTTTACTCTGTAGAAATCTCATGGTCCAGATACTGCACCCGGGCAGACAAAACTGTAATTTGTCCTTAGATGCCTTGTGACCCTTTTTAGCGAGCGCTGTCAACAGAACCAGTGTATCTTTCTCACATGCTTCATGCAGGAGGACACTAGGAGCACATCATCTACATATTGCACCAGTGTGGACCTTCCTGGAAATGGTACAGAATCCAAATATTTCTTCAAAATCTGGGGAAACAAGGTAGGGCTCTCCACGTACTCCATTGGAAGCCTCATGAACATGTACTGAGTTGATTTTTGGGTGAGTATGAAGAGAAACTAACTGTCAGGATATATAGGTATGGAGATAAATGCAGAAAACAAATTCACAACAGTAAAATATTTGGCTGCATACAGAGTACATGACAAAATTGTAGCTGGAATGGGAACAACCGGAAAAGCCGTCAGCACTGCTGCATTAACTAAGCATTGTGAATAAAATGATAAACCTCTTTACCTGGTTTCTTAGTAGGCAAAATAACAGTATTGCAGGGGCTGTCGGTTGGGACAATAATTCCTTACTGCAGAAGGGATTCTATCACAGGACAAACACCCTCTTCAGCCTTTCGGCGAATGGGATACTGCGGTAAACAGGGCAAAGGCTTGGAAGGGTGCAGGGTAATTTTAACTGGTTCAGCATCCACCATATATCCAGTATAATTTGCATGGATTGACCATAATTTTATTGTGACCCGGTCTAACAGGCCCTGCCGTGGACAAGAGGTGGCAGGCCGGTCCTCGGAGTCATAATGGGTGATCAGCTGTAATACTGCCAAAACCTTGTGCTCACTGTGAGCAGGTATGTCAAGATATACACCATCCAGTGACCATTAACTAGAGCAGCTCAGTTTACATAACAGGAATTCCAACAAATGCACGGGGGAACAAGGGCTCAACAAGAAAGCATGTTGGTCAGAAATGGGACCTATTGTAACCTTAATTGGAGTTGACACAGGATGAGGTATTGGAGGTATTGTTTGTGGAAACCTCGGAAGCTTTTAAAGTGGAGTGTTTTTCTCCCATGTCAACCAGGCATAAAAATGTTCTGACTTGCAACAATACAGTCAACATACGGGGCAGCAGTATCAATCGAATGAGTGGTGCAATCCTAAACATCGGTCAATAGCACTGGCGGTGGAGGCGGGAACCTTGCCATCTCCCTTGGTGTGGTTGGCTGCCTGCCTTGAGCGTGGTTCTGAGGCCAATGTGGAAACTCGGCTTTCCAGTGTCCGAACTCTTTACAATAGTTGCTTTGGGCGCTATACGTGTTGGTGTAATACCTTTCAGCAGTTTGCCCTGGCCCAAACTACTGAGGCGCTCCTCTCCCTCTTTCATGCCCTTGCCCACACGAGACCGGGGTAAAACCCTACCCTTCCCTGGGGAGGTTGCAAACTCTGTATCTGCAATGTCATTAACTTGGCTTCAGTAGTTTCTTTTTGTCTCTCAACTTTCTCATGAAAATGCTGTGCGGCCAACTAAACTTCCACTATTCCCTTGCCTACCCATACTTTCAGTTGCAATCGCATTAGAAACTGGGCCCCACAGCTTGCCGTGCTAACAGCATTACATCCACAATCCCACAATACTTTTCAAAGCATCTCTGGAGACTTCAAGATATTCCACCAGATGCTCTCCCTTTGCTTGTTTGCAATGCATTCATTTTTTACCAATCGATCTTTCGAGGACACATTTTAATAATAGTTTGTGCCAGCCTATCACGAAATGCTTTCAAAACCCTAGCATTAGCTAGTTCTTCAGTTCGCCAATTTGCACGTACTTTAAGCAACGTAAATGTATATGTGGGCAGTACTGCTTGAAACAACTGATTCAGATTAACACAAGTGTGGTGAAAACTGTCAATAATGACCTGTAATTCCTCCTGAAACTTAACAGGGTACATATCTTTGGAAATCTTTGAACAATATTAAACAAATCAGTTGCACTCCATGGGGCATGTAACATCTTTAGGGTATCTCCCCCTCCTCTGAGCTGTCTGAGAGGTAATGTACCAGCGGTGGTATTAAGCATTGTGTTTTTTGTAAACCCTTTGAACGTGGCCAGGGATGGTAAAAACAGGTTAGAGGTCTGAGCCCTTATATCAGGAAAGAACGAGGGATCCATAAGATGTATTGGAGTGGACTGGAGATAGGTTGGCAGTTGGGAAGAGTCCGGGCTAACCACTTTCCTGTCAGGTACTTCCTTAAGAATAGCTGCATTACATATGTCCAAAATATCTTCAGGACTTTCTTTTAACGTGGGCTCCCCTTGAAGTATGGGATATAATCGTTTGAACCCAGCCTTATGGGTCAGTACCTGCAGGTTTCATTGTTTGGTTTTCAAAACATTTACTTCTCTTGAGTGTCTTTAAATACTCGTATGCTCAGCCTGCCGCTTTGTGGCTTCGGTATACCATTCGGTAACTGTCCCATTAACTTTGGTGTACATGTGCGCCTTTCTTCTCTAGTACCTTCCGCAACTTCGTTATCCTGTCTAAATCAAATGTGCCTTCCTGGGTAAAGTGTCTAGGTGAGCCTGTATATTTGTGCCATTGTTCCAGGTACTTACATGCTTTTGGCGAGTACTGAGTAAACATGAAGTTTACTGGACTCCGTTTAGAAGAAGGAAGCACTTATCTAGACTGCCCTGAACCCATTCTCTCTGGAGTAAGACAAGGTACGGCGTGTTGCAGATCCAGGTCCGTTCCTAACTCTGTCTGTATCGGGACACTATTGAGATCCGTGGCTGGTGCGCATGGTTACAGCTCATTAGCTTAGCCGCTCTGCCGCATAGATCCAGAGACTCATGTATCACATACAGCCTCCATTCCTCCCCTGGTACAGAATTTTCGGAAACACTCATAAGTGTTGGTCAGATTCAGATAACTGCTGGTTCACATCTTATATCCCCCATTGTACTACCCACAATGCAAAGCAGGTCTCAGCTTTATAGAGACACAAATGGGTAAGAGTAAAAATAAAGACACATAATCGGTCGAAACACAGCCTAATACAGCACCTGTACTAGATGTAAAAGAATGTGAAAAATGTGGGATCGCAAACTGAGTTTCATATTTAGGGTTTCCAGTGATAAGGTATCGGTAAAGACAAGACAATTATGGGATTCTCATCCAAAATATTTTCTTCGCACTCATCCAGAACACATTCACTGTAATCCCTGATTGGTCCTACCCTACTGTGACTGATACTGCGGTCTCATAATTTCTTACGTCATTTTATGAGCATGGATGCGCTACTTTAAACTGCAGTGGCCAAGTGCTTTTATAATTTCTTTTTACAGATAATCAGTTCTATGGACAGGGTACTTTCCCTCCTGTACCCTCACCCTCGTGTAATCGCACCAGATTCCAGGTTTTTAAATTTCATTTTTCTAGATTCTAGATACAAACATCAACCCCCGGTTTCAGACCCCACCAGGACACAGAGTTAAGATGATCATCACTTCTCACATCTGCTGAATTTCAAGGGTTTTGTTGTACCATAGTTTATTCAAAGCCAACAAGCAAAAAAGTTTCTAAAGGGCCCACTAGCCATTGTCTTCGGCCATGCCACTGTACATGTTCCACCTTTAGGTTTAGTTAGGGCCCACTAGCCATGGCCTGCTGCCATGGCCAGAGGCACTGCCTCTGACCGTGGTCACTGTACATCTTCCACCTATTGGTTTTC
Source organism: Ambystoma mexicanum (assembly GCF_040938575.1). Classification (NCBI taxonomy): domain Eukaryota; kingdom Metazoa; phylum Chordata; class Amphibia; order Caudata; family Ambystomatidae; genus Ambystoma; species Ambystoma mexicanum. The sequence goes on from NC_090923.1 coordinate 925,804,545, forward strand.
TTAGGGCCCACTAGCCTTGGCCTTTGACCGTGCCCACTAGCCATGTTGCACCAATAGGTTTCTTTAGGACTCACTAGCCTTCGGCCGTGGTCACTGTACATGTTCCACCTATAGGTGTCACTTTACATGTGGCAGCTCTAAAATGTCTTTTAAAAAGTATATATTTTACCATTCCCACTGTACCTGTAAAATGTCCTACTACCCATAATCATGGTTATCCGAAAACGTTTGAAAAATCCCAAACGCTTCTATGTCCTCTTGTCATGTCCCCCCACACCCCTGAGCTGTTTTTTTCATCCATAGCCCCTCCCATTACCACCTATCACTCTTCATTTCATTTGACGCACTTTCATTCTTGCACGCAGCTCCCATTTTAGCCGTGGTTATAGCCACGATTATCCCCAGTATAACCCAGGTAATGTGAAGATGTTCGACCTCTCACGGTCCCACCAATATGCAACATCCTTGGGATATAGATCTGCCGTGAGCTTTTAGTAGTTTGGCGTCACTAGGTAAAAAGAGAGGTAAAAGAACCAAATTCTTCAAATTAACTTTCACCATATAGACTGACCTCCTCATTTTGTCATCTATTTGCACATTGTGCCCTCAGTCTTATTTCCGGTAATTCCGGCAGACCAAGTGGCAGAAACGGTATTACAGTTTGCCGGTATCCATACTGGCAAACATGCAATGAGGCCCATTTTCTATGAGCGGTATCATCGGATTGTGAAGGCATCGTGAAGCAGGACACAGACAACAGATTCAAAGTTCAAATAAAAATGGTGTATTAACTTAAATGTCAGGCTGGTTGAAGTCCTAACTTGCCCTATGCTTAGGTGGGATTTTCGTTTCCAAAGAAACTAAGGAAATAGTGTCAGTAAGTTGAACTTAAGTCTGTCTGTGTTCAAAACCTATACTTGCCCTCACAACTAAAGCTAAACAATGTGTTGGGATGCCAGCAACAAAAGAAACAGTGTTCTAAATAAAGTTCTCGAAGCTTCTTCCAGCTCTGGGCTTGCTTTCCAGCTCACCTTCCCCAAGTTCAAAACAGTTCCACAAAGTCTTGGGGTTCTCTTTCCCAAGACGACAACCCAGTTCCACAGAGTCTTGGGGTTCCCAATGCAGAAACTTAAATGTGCTTTGTCTAAAGTTTTCTTTGAATTTGGTATTCAATAGATCAAAGTTCTTATTCCTTTTGCTCTGATTCGTAATCTTCATCACAACCCCTTTATGTCAGTTCACTGTATCTAACAAAGCATCTTTCGATCATTCGGCATTCACTTTTGCCATGCACCAGCCCCCAGGAGCGGCCCGGTTCGAGTGTACCCTTTTCTCACTCACTGGTTCCTGGTGTCTCCTCTGAGTGGCTTTCTTCTCTTTCTCTGCTCTGCATACACGTTCTCAATGGATTGCGAGCACCGCTCACAGTTCGCTCCTCTCTCCCTGTGGGTTGCTGGCAGCTCTGCTTCCTTCCTGTGGATGCTGCCGGTGACTTACATCTATTGGATTTCTACCTCGACTCACAGATCCAGCTGTAGGCATCGACCAGTGAGGCTCCCAACACTGTGGCCCTCGCACGGCTCTTCCAAGCCCCGGCGCCAGAGTCTCTTTCGGGTTGTTGCCGGTGTCCTTATTTCCCGCAGGACCCTCCTCAGCTCCCTCGAATTTCACAGGATTTCTCCCTCTTCTGGCCTGCAACGCTTGGCCCAGCTTCTCCCCTGCTGGTTTGTCTCCTTCTGGTTATGCCTCCTTTTATACACCTGCAACCAGTTAACAGGTTACAGATGTGAGTCCTCAGGTACAATTGCCTGACCATAGTTAGTGGAGTACTCAGGGTTATCCCGGAAAGAGGGAAAAGTGTAACAATATCCCATAACGGAGGATGCGACTGAGGGTTCATAATGGAATGGAAATGGGGGATACCACGTCTCACCCAAGCACATCCCCCTGCCACTCTCCAAGTCTCCTCTTAACAGGTGATCCTCCCTCACATCTCCACCCCCAGGGTTGCGATCAAAACGCGATAACCCTTCCCTGGATACCTGAACAGAGGATGTTGGGGAGAATGAAGTGAGGATGCCCTCAGGATCCTCACACACCATTGCCCTATAAACGGGACATATTTTGCAAGTTGTTTAGGGGTGTGGTCACTGTACGAGTGTTCAGGATTCAAAGCCCAGTCCCATACAGATGTGGTAGATGAAATGGCTCGGCCTGCCAGGTTTTCAATGGGGAAAATTGGGATCGGCTTGGGTTGACTTCTTGTAATAGTTCTGGAAAGTTAGGGAAGTCTGTGCCGATAATTGTTTCCTCTGGAAAACCTGATATTATTGCTGATGGGAAGTTGGTAGTGGTCCCTTGGACGTGGATGGGTATGGCTACCTTAGGATCTATTTTTTGGTCCCCATGACACAGGTGATGTTTACTAGAGAAGCTCCACGCAATTTTTCAGAGGGTATAAAATCTGCTCCTATGGCTGTTTGCTTGCTCCCAGAATATATCAGGGCCTGAGCCGGGATCCCATTTACAAGAACAGGCTCGTCAGTGGATTTGGATGATGTTCCCCACATAAAATTACTTTGGGTCTCTACCGATTTATATGAGTCTGGATCTTCCCACTCTTCTCCTACGATACACCCAATTTCCATCATTTCCTCTCTTTTATTTCAAGCAATAATTTTGGGCTAGGTGTCCTGGCTCTTTTTATGAAAAACAAATTGGGTTATAGGTTTTGTTGGTTTACTACCTTCCTTCCTTATTTTTTTCTTTGGGCCTGGTATCGGATCTTCTTTCTATTTTTCCACTACCTCCACTACCAAGGTCCCTTGACCAATTAGAAAATGTGGTTCTTTCCTTTGGAAAATATTTTTGTCGAAGAGGCCCTTTATTGTCTTTCCTATCTTCCATCCGATGTAACATAGGGAAGTGTTTTTAGGCATTGGCAAAGTTTCGCGCGGTCACAATGGTTGGAACTAGGGTGGGTTTATTAAGTTGTAACACTGCTCTTTCAAGTGTGGGAGGTAGAGAATTAATAAATTTGTCCTATACTTAGAGCCTGCAACTCTTAAGGCAAGGTTTTCTTTCCCAACCACAAGGACAGTGTATTCTTAACGCACTCCCCCAACTCTACAGGTGTTGCCCCAGGGTTCAATTTTAGGCTTCTGAACTTTTGGCGGTAGAATTTGCTAGTTTGACCTACTTGTTGCAAGATTGCTTCTTTGATGTCATTAAAAGGGGCTGTCCCCAGGAGATTTAATAACTGGTAGGAGGCCTGGAATTCTCCTTTGAGCCGGGGACCGAGGTAACACAGTTTAAGTTCCTTCCCCCACCTGAACTGACTGGCTAACTTCTCGAAGTTTAAGAAAAAAACTTCCCAGATCGTCTCCTTCTTTATATGGCTGAAGCACTCATTGGGGGAATATTTGTTTTTTCCTGGACATTAATCAGTAGTTCAAGCCCTGTTTGAAATGGTTGCTCAGCTTGTATTTGATGCATGGCTAGTTGAGTCAATACTACTTCAAAAGATATGGATATGGTGTCACGTGTACTTCCTTCAGAATCGGACATAGAGAAAAATTTGAAATCTTCAGTGGTATCAGATTTGACCTCAGACCTCTCTAAACTGGCATGTGTTAGAGTCCCTTCTCCAGTTTCCTCTTTCTCTGGCTGTAAGAGAGAGGGAAGGGAAGAGAGGGAAGGGAAGAGGAAGTAATGCCCCTCTGTCCACAAACTCTTATGGGACCTAAAGCCCCAGTTCTAATAAAGGTTTGTGGTTTTCTGATTGATAAAAAGGTTTGTGTCTCCATGCTTCAGATGATAGGTGACGAAGGGAAGGGTATCGAAAAGGAGTTCAGATCGATAGTATACATCTTGACACTTCACAGGAATGTGTAGTTGGAGGGAAATTTACTTTTTTAGGGTTAAAACCCGATCTTGATACTGAACCTTTACAACTATATCCTTCCCTGTGTTTTGTTGTACTACCAACCACATAAGGTTCCCTCAGTTTGTATCAATGCAGTTCATCCCACTCTGACACCATTTGTGAAGGCATCATGAAGCAAGACACAGACAACAGATTCAAAGTTCAAATAAAAATGGTTTATTCATTTACATGTCAGAATGGTTGTGGGCCTAACTTTCCCTATACTAAGGTGGGATTTCCCCACCTAAAGAAACTAAGGCAAAGTCTGAGTCAGTAAGTTCAACCTAAAAGTCTGCCTGTGTTCAAATCCTATACTTTCCCTCACAACTAAAGCTAAACAATGTTTTGGGATGTCAGCAAATAAAGTTCTGAGCTTCTTTCAGCTCTGGGCTTCCTTTCCAGCTCTGAGCTTGCTTTCCAGATCCCCTTCCCCGAGCTCAAAACAGTTCCACAGAGTCTTTGTGTTCCGTTCCCCAAGAGGACAACATCGGGCCACCAAGTCTTGGGATTCCCTTCCCCAAGAGGATAACACAGTTCCACAAAGTATTGGGGTTCCCTTTCCCCAAGAAGATAACACAGTTCCAAAAAGAGGCCTCAATGTTCCATTCCTCAAGACAGCCACGTTCATAAAGTGTCAGGTTTCCCTTTCCAAATACTTCAGCTTGTTCAGCTTGCCCACTTGTGCTTACGTTCAGTCTTTCGGGAATTCAAAACCAGTTCCAGGTTCACTTTACATTCCTTCTAGTTCTTGACAGTTCTTACAGATTGATTTTTCCTGCTTCACTTCAGCAATCTCTTTCATGCACTGTTATTTGCTCTCTGGATCTCTGTGTGTTTCTTTGGCTTTCACAGATATGGTATACACAGTCTAGGCACAGTTGTCAGACCACAAGGTCCACCCATCACAGGTCACACAACTTGTGACCCTATGCTTGCTTGCCCACACAGGTTCTTCTATAACTGCCCCTGTGTTCTGGTTCACACTCCCTTGGCTTTCTCCTTGCAAAATGTTGGCTTTGCCACAATGCGATTTTCTCTTTGCCAGTCTCTTGACTTGCCACAATAAGGTTTTTTTTACATACAGTTATTCTGTGCTGATCATTACCCTTCACCACACTTGGCCACCATGCTCTCATACTCTTCAGCAATGTTCCATATTTTCTTTACTTTGCAATTTGTCAAACGTGTTCTTTGCTTTCAATTCATTATTGGCTTTTGATATATTGTACGTGCATTTCACACCAACTTTTCATCTATTCATAGGTTTATCAGAAGCTATCATGCGCTTTGTCAAAAGCTTTCTTTGAATTCCGTATTCAATAGATCAAAGTCCTAATTCCTTTTGCTCTGATTCATAATCTTCATCACTACCCCTTTATTTGAGTTTGCCCTACCTTACACAGCATCTTTAGTTCATTCAGCATTCACTTGTGCCACGCACCGCCCCCAGGAGCACCCCGGTTCCAGTGTTCTCTTTTCTCACTCACCGGTCTCTGGCATCTTCTCCAGCCGGCTGTCTTCTCTCGCTCTGCTGGGCATCCATGTTCTCGGTGGATTGCGAACCCCACCCACAGTGCGTTCCTCTGTCTCTGTGGGTTGCCGGCAGTTCTGCTCGCTTCCCACAGATGCTCTCGGTGACTTACAGCTAGTGGATTGCTTCTGCAGCCCGCAGCCCGCAGCCCGCAGCCTGCAGCCCGCAGCTCCAAATGTAGGCATCTGTTTTGCTTTATCTCGGCCACGTGGGGAGACCTCGTACTTATGCTCCCCGTACCCTAGCAGAATTAGTAATTGGACGCAGGTAGGCAAAGAATTACACATACAACAAGTGGCATATCACAAGATGTGGAGGCCCCCTGCGAGCCATGCTGAGGGGGCCCCCAAATCAGCAACAAATCAAGGGTTGCGCCACACTCTGGGCCGGCCTAGATTATCACACTTACACAATACGCACAAACGTGCTGCTGAACGGATATGCCGCACACTGCAATAGGAGAAAGAGATAAATGTGTTTTAATATAACAAACAGCACACTGTCTGAGAAAAATTGGCTAAAAAGCCAGAGTGTTTGCAATTGTTTTGTAGGGTAACACCAATCCAATAGATGCAAGTCACCAACAGTACACAGGAACATTAATGCTTTGCTATTAAAAATTGACCACAAAAGTGATGGGTGGAAGGTTTCGAATTAATCTAAACCACTGGCAATTGCTCTGGGCAACCTTCCACACCACCGTTTTTTAGCCCATCTGTGCCATTGCAAAAGGGGACCAGCCATGTGCAAATCAGTCAGCAGCTGCCGCCACCGAAGGTAGCAGCCCAGCCCGAACTGCTAGGCCAGGTCCCCTCTGCCCAGAAAACCAAGCAACCCCAGACATGTTTCGGCCTTGTTGGACCTCCTCAGTGAGGTGCAGCCTGGCTCCCTGTGGCGCAGCGAGCAAGGGACCCACGTCTGGGCATACCCTCTCTCACAAGGAGAAACAAACTGACCACAAAAGTGATGGGTGGAAGGTTTCGAATGAATCTAAACCACTGGCAATTGCTCTGGGCAACCTTCCACACCACCGTTTTTTAGCCCGTCTGCGCCATTGCAAAAGGGGACCAGCCATGTGCAAATCAGTCAGCAGCTGCCGCCACCGAAGGTAGCAGCCCAGCCCGAACTGCTAGGCCAGGTCCCCTCTGCACAGAAAATCAAGCCTCCCCAGACATGTTTCGGCCTTGTTGGACCTCCTCAGTGAGGTGCAGCCTGGTTCCCTGTGGCGCAGCGAGCAAGGGACCCATGTCTGGGCATACCCTCTCTCACAAGGAGAAACAAACTGACCACAAAAGTGATGGGTGGAAGGTTTTGAATGAATCTAAACCACTGGCAATTGCTCTGGGCAACCTTCCACACCACCGTTTTTTAGCCCGTTTGTGCCATTGCAAAAGGGGACCAGCCATGTGCAAATCAGTCAGCAGCTGCCGCCACCGAAGGTAGCAGCCCAGCCCGAACTGCTAGGCCAGGTCCCCTCTGCACAGAAAACCAAGCAACCCCAGACATGTTTCGGCCTTGTTGGACCTCCTCAGTGAGGTGCAGCCTGGTTCCCTGTGGCGCAGCGAGCAAGGGACCCACGTCTGGGCATACCCTCTCTCACAAGGAGAAACAAACTGACCACAAAAGTGATGGTGGAAGGTTTCGAATGAATCTAAACCACTGGCAATTGCTCTGGGCAACCTTCCACACCACCGTTTTTTAGCCCGTCTGCACCATTGCAAAAGGGGACCAGCCATGTGCAAATCAGTCAGCAGCTGCCGCCACCGAAGGTAGCAGCCCAGCCCGAACTGCCAGCTTACTCTCCACACAGAATCTGTTGGTTATCACCCATTTGGGGTGGGGCCAAGCCTGATTTGCATATGGTCTTTCCCTTCTGTAATGGCTTGGCAGGCGAAGAACGGTGGTCTGGAGGGTTGCCCAGAGCATTGCCAGTGGTTAAGATTAATTCTAAACCTTCCAGCCATCACCTCTTTGTTTTTGCTTTGCTATTAAAAATGCCATGCTACAATGAAAACATGTCCAACTGGCTGCACAATGTAGACCAGTGTAGACATGTAATAACAATATAATAAAGCTTGGCAGGCCACATTTAGACATATCTAGACTGGTTGCACCAAAATGGAAGTCGAAGCAATAACACTCATCAAGAATAGAACACACATTCAAGCCTGTGTCTCTGTGGCCTCTAACAACACGGCCAAACTCTTTCAAATCTGACAAGAACTGGTCAATCCTGTTGCGGTCTTTACCTCTCCTGTTCCCTCGCCAGGCCCTCTGTATGGCTCTGTCATCTCACTTCTACGCTAAAACACAGGACATCCTATTCTCCATCCTATTCCTCCAGACGAAGAGGACTTCCTCTTCCACTCTCGGCCCCCCTTTGGCCATCTCTACCTCTCTTCCTCCTTTCTCCTCTTTCTCTCTGACCACACCTGACTACTTTTCTAGACAAGTCCGATCTATGAAGGTACTCTCCTGCTCGACCAGAACCATCAAGAACCATATTGACACCCTTGCTCCAGCCTTGACCGATTTCTGTAATCACTCTTTCCCCTCTCCCGTTAAGCACTCCCTTATGCACCCACTCCTCAAGAAGCTTTCTGCCGATCCTGCCTGCCCGGCAAACTATCGCCCAATCTCCCAATCTCCATCACCCCTTTCCTGGCCAAACTTCTGGAAAAGCTGGCCATCTCCCAGCTTACTCTCCACACAGAATCTGTTGGTTGTCTCCATGACCATCAGTCTGGCTTCAGAGCTGCCAAAGACACAGAAACTGCTGTCCTGAACACCTGTGAAGTTCTGCTCTCTAACCTTGATTTCAGCATTCCTTCTGTCCTCATCCTCCTTGCCTTGATCTTTCCTGTGCTTTCGACACGGTCAACCATACCATCCTGATCAATCGACTCCATGAGAACCTGGGCATCACGGATCAGGCCCTTGAGTGGCTGACTTCCTTCATCTTGGACTGCCCCTCCCAGGTCCAACTTTCTCTCCGCACCATCCTCTCACTCTGGTTTTTCAACCTCTATGTGGCCCCTTTGACCCACCTGATCTCTACATTCTCCTCTAACTTTCAGTGTAATGCGGATGACACTCCGCTTTCCTTCAGGCTCCCCTCACACTCCTCTCATCTATTGCTCATTCCCGACTGTCTATCTGCAATTCAGGATTGGTGTGCCTCCAACGATCTCTGCCTTAATGTCAGTAAGATGGAGATCCTTCCCATTTGGACTCCTGCCCCTGCTTTCCCTCTCTCACTCTGGCCGCCTTCCTGTGAGGCAAACAACACTGGTGTCATCTTTGACTCCACTCTCTCTTTCTCTCCTCCCATCTCGGACATCACCAAGAAGTCCCACTACCAGCTGCTCCTCCTCAAAGGGACTCTTCCCTTTCTCACTTTCCCCCAGAAGCTCGCTGTCTGCAGAGCCTTGGTTCTCTCTAGGCTGGACTACTGCAACAGCCTCTTTTTCAATCTGCCTTCCTCTACTATCCAGCCCCTGCAACTAATCCAGAACAGGACTGCAAGACTTATCCTTGGCCTCAAGCACAGGAATCGTATCTCTCTAGCCCTGGAATCTCTCCACTGGCTCCCAGTTGCTGCAAGTATCAAGTTCAAGACCCTTCGCATTGTCCACAAAGCTTTCTGGGCCTGGGGCCCGCACTACATCCAACGCTCTCTTCCAAAATATCTTTCTTCTTGAGCCCTTCGCTCAGCTACCTACAACTCTCTAACGGTTGGACGCTTCTCCAGGAAGAGAGTGGGGTGTAGATCTCTCTCCTCTGCAGGTGCCTCCCTCTGTAATAGCCTCTCTGCCCTTCTCAAGCTTTAGCGGACCACCTGAAGTTCTGGAAGCAGCTCAAAACTTTCCTCTTCCCCTCTGCTTTCTCTCTCTCCCTCCCCTGCTGGCCTACCTGACCTACCTGTCTGCTGTACCGACTGGTTGCTTGGCTACCCTCAGAATCTCACTGAGTCAAGACTCTTTCTTGATCAGTCACCCTTGCACTGCCTCTGGTCCTACCATGCACTTAGGGGCTGTAACTGTAACCCTACAGCCCCTTGTTCTCCTTGCACTACCCAGAGCTGTGCTGCCCTGACAGCACTTACTCAGAGCATTGCTGCCCTGTTTTCCCCCTCCCCTCTCCCTTGCACTTCCCCCTCCCTTTCCCCTTGTGCTTCTCGTTCTCGCACTTGCATGATCTGAATGACACAAGGCCTAGTAAGATTGTTTCTCTTGTTCTCCCTCTATCTTCCATCCCTTGTCTTGTTGCGCCTAGAAACACTTGTGTGCAGGTGCATTATAAATGACTAATATCATATCATTTGATCACAGATGCCCAGAAAAATATACAATGCCGCAGTAAGAAACGGCTGCACCCAAATGGCAGTCTAGCCATGTAATTCACTTAGCTGGACTGCTTTATCATAAATACCCATTAAAAAAAGTCATACCAAACTGAGGAATGACTAGACTGGCTTCACCAAAATGTCTCTCTAGCCACTAATACCACATATCATGCCTGCTTAGCCTGGACATGGACAGCCATTATAGTTTGTCGTACAATCCTGACCCCCTCACACATCCCCTCTCCCTCCCGACCCAACCTCCAAAATCAGCTCCTTGGCCCAGAATTACCTCCACGCCCCTCTTCCTGGACCCATAGCTTACAGTTGAGGCTTTGTGCCTTATAGGTAAGTACTGGGATGAGGAAGAGTGGGACTAGGAGTAATCAAGATTACAGGTAGCTAAATCAAGCATTACCTCCATGTACCTCTACCTCATCCCAGTACTTGTGTATGAGGCAGAGTGCCTTATACACAAGTACTGTCTCATACAGACTGGGACGAGGAAGAATAGGGCTAGGAGTAATGAAGATTACCAATAAGTAATCCAGGCATTAAACACAAGTATTGGTGCAACACCATTGAGTTGAATGGGATTCAGCACTCCACTCCCCCCTTAATGTTGGGCTATGTTGACTAGACCTGGCTGACCTTCAGAGCAGTTGCCAGACAGAAAAGGACACAGATGTTAAACGGCACCTGGGTTTCTCTGTTAACAAGAACCCATCAATTACTAACATAAAGGAATTCACTGCTAGTACCTGTATTCAAATGCCACATTTTTTAGGCAATTGAAATCGTGCTGTGGGTTTAGTACTTGCATGCCAGCTGGGTGATTGGAAGGGTAAAGAGGGAACAGGAGACCACTCATTCTCACAGCAGTCCATAAGTGGGTGCTTTAAACTAAACCTTAAAGGAGTTAACTGCTTGTAACATTGAAGCTCCACTAGAATACTCTCATAAAAATGCATAAAGAAATTAGATGACCAAAACAAATAATTGTGCCCCTCCCCCACCGCCCATGAAGTTGGCACCCCTCCCAACATTTGAAGGGTTAGTCCCCAAAATGTATGTTTTGTTGCGCCCCTGAACGCAAGCACACACACCATTCACCATATACACACACGCACACCCAGCAATCCATACATTTAAGTGTGCATTCTTTCACCATACTGGCACACCCAGGCAGCCACCCATACATTTATGTGTGCACCCTTTCACCATACAGGCACACACACCCAGGCTGCCACCCGTATATTAAAGTGTGCACCCTTTCTCCATACACTCGCACAGGCAGCCACGTATACATTTAAGTGTGCACCCTTTCAACATACACTCACACACGCACACATCATGGAATTGAGGGGAGCCCTAACACTTAAAAAAAGAAATTGGGCCTCATTACAACTATGCTGGACTGTAAACAACGGTGCCGGCATATTACAGCTCTGCGGGCGGTTGCCGTCCTGCCCGGCAGGTCCGACCTGCCGGGCAGAATGGCACCCACCCGCATAGTTTTCACGGAAGCACCGGAACCGTTATTAACGGTGCCGGTGCTTCTGTGGTCCCCATTCCCATAGAGTCCGATAGGACTTTATGGAAATGGGGACTTACCATTTGCCGGCACCTGACTTCCCAGACTTCCAGGGTTGTAATCCCCCGGTGTTACCGGGAAGTCGGGCGCCGGTAAATCATTACGGGTCCGGCGGCAACCTGCTGGTAGCAATGTCACGGTTGCCGCCAAACCCGTAATGAGGCCCCTCGTTTCTTTTTGAAGTCACTCTGACTTCATTAAGAAATTATTTCTGTTACAGAAATAATTTCTTTATAAATGCAGAGTGAATTCAAAATATTTTTCTTTTTTTTCTACAAGTGGGGGCCCCTCCCAGGACATGTGCTGGTGGCTTTGGGGGCCCCTGTTACGCCAGTGCATACAACATTTGTTGTAATTAGAATATAAATGGTGCGTTATAGGCCCTTTATTTACTCATAACATACAAAGAGAAAAATAAATGCAGTTATTCATAAACAAAGAAAAAACTCATCAATGTTATAATACTTGCAGAAGACACCTTCATCTTGGCCACTACGACACTGCTTATTCCCACAGCAGGTAGGCAAAGAGATTACTCATCCTAACGGGATCTGGAGTGGAGCGTCCTCCTTCTCAGCAAGATTGCATCAACCGGGGTCCAAATTCTAACTGTTGTCCCAAGAGGAAAACCTCTCCTCTTTATGGGGCTACTTTTCGATCCCAGCCCCTCATGGGTTACCATGCTACCCTCGACCGAAAGCAGACAATAAGCATGAGGTGCAAAAAGAGTGGAATATTCCAGCTAGAAGCAGAAAAAACCCAGCTTCTATCCTTGCTTTCGTTTCCATTACACCTTTTCACTGCACCTGCAGAGTGCTCCGACTCCCTCTCTGGCTTGTCCTTCGGTGGACAATACAACAACTATTCTCCCCGGCTTGGTCATCTGACATAAATATGTGACCTTGTCTTTGCAGCAGAAATACATGTTTACTTACTGAGCCCTCGAAAACATAGGCTTTCATTGTTGTTTCATTGTGGTAAATGGAAGTGAATATCCAAGATGGCCGCGCATCAGCACCATGTTTTCTGGCTCATTTCGCACACGCACTCCACTCCGCCCCTTGGAAATTCAACTACCATAACCTAATGGGCGAAAAGGAGGTTCCCAGAACCTGCGAAACAAACGCCATGAATTCGGAATACAAGAAATACAACAACAGCAAGAAACCAAAACAGCAAAAATGCCAAAAATCCGAACCAAAGCTGAACCCAATGCTTCGGGATTCCAGGAAAACATTTGACCCCACCAGTCCCCGTCTTTATCCTGCGTCACTCGGGCAACTAGATCTCTCAAATCCTTAATATGGTCTTCAATATAACGGGAACAATCTTCTAAGTCAAAACAACAAATTCCCTCCTCAGTCTCTCAACAGCATTACATCCCAAACTTTGCTTCAAAAACAGATATTCAATAAATTTTGTATCATCTAACAATAGCTCAGTCAATGCCTGCGAAGTCTCAATAAGGCCTTTAACTACCAGACAAGCTAATTTAATCATAGTTTTATATCCCCCAGCAGCTAGTCCCCAAATTCCCACTAAGGAAATAGCAGCTAATGCTAACACTTCAGCCTCAGACAACAAATGAACATCGAAATTACAATCAGGAGATAGGGCGGTGTAGGAGGCGGATCACGTAGACCGCCGAATAGCAGGGCGTAAAGGAAATAGCATCAAGCCAAGGTGTCTTAAAGTGCAAGGACCACCTAAATATTAGCAGGAATATATGAATAGGTTTGGTTCCCACACGAGAACAACCAACCCGCAGGAAGTTTCATGTGGCACTGGCGGCTGGCTATCAGAACAGTATAATTACACCACATCATGGTCTAAATTTAGTTGTTGGCATTTGCCAACAAAATTCGGATCACAAGTCATTTGATAACAGACATCGGCAGGGGCAATATCGTGAGTAATAATACCTGTCATATTTCTCCATTTGCGGTCCGTGTCCGCACAGAATTGACAATATTCATACACTGAAAAGGAATATCTCACGTGAGAGGTCTCAACCAAGGAATCCTCATGCAAGACTCCAAACAGAGTCTGTAACACTGGGACAGGTGTTGGTATTGCCACAAGGCATATGCAAACCAAGGTAGCGGAATCATGTACATCCGACATACAGAAATGTGAAACGTTCAGCATCCGTCGAGCCAAGCAAACCCATATATTTTCAGTCTGCCCGACGAGTTTAGAATAGTTATTCTGCACTGAGGATGTATAAAGAGCAGAAAGGTGCAAAGCATTGCGCTCTCGTCCACATTGTTTCCTCAAAGCACTGTGGTATGCCGCAAAGGATGCATCATTGGGCTCAATAGTAGTTGCAGGCGTGTCAGTCGTGATCCAAATCCCCGACTCCATCAGCAGAATAGAGACATTTGACACTTCCTGCGGCATGTCCCAATACCATCCCAAAAATACTCCACTGCGCCTCACACAGGCACTCAGCATATACAGGATCTATAAATCAGAATTCAAAAACAAGATATCAGTGGTGTACATCACTCACGTAAATAACATTTGTCAGCGGGATTATGAGTACATTTCCTTTTCCCAGGTTGCATCACAAGAACTACTTGATCCTCCTCTGCTGCAATCACATCCCCCGGAACGAGCAGACCATTAGGTTTTTCGACCCATACTTTTGCACATGGCACCATTGTGTCTGATGAGCCAAAACCCTGTCCCCACGAGTAGTCAATACCGTGGGTGTCTCTCCTTTCCTCATCATGGATAACTTCACAGGCACTATTATAAATTGGGCCACTCGGTCTGCCTTATGGATGAGTAACATGTTTTCACCGCTATATATGAGATTAACCTTGAGTTCTCCCAGATAATCTGCATCCACAATCCCTCCTAATACTTGAATGCCTTTCAGGGCTAATCCTGATCTAGGTGCAATCAATCCCATATATTCAGATGGAATTCGCATCCCAATACCCGTATCAATTACCACAATACCTCTGGGCTCAAGCCAGATTTCTTCTCTTGCATGCAAATCTAGCCCAGCTAATTCAGGAGTGGCACGATAAGGAGCTAATGCACCCAGAGAAATTTCCCAATACAACTACGTTTTCACAGCTTTATGGGTTCTAAATTGTAAGGCACATTAATGGAGTCTCACCGTTCCTAATTAAGTATCTGCACAGCATCTAACACACGTTCTTGTCACCCGCTCAAGGTACCCTCATCATTTTTTCGCAGCTTTGCCTTCAACAAGCCATTCATTCACTCAATTAACCCTGAAGCCTCAGGGTGAGAGGGGACATGGAAGATCCAATCCATTCCTTTTTCTTGGCAGTAGTCTAAAACCAACTTACCCTTAAAGTGGGACCCATTGTCGCTTTGTGTTTGTAAAGGAATACCATAATACACAGCTACTTGATCTAACAATTTAATCGTCATCAATTGTGTGGCTCTTTTACATGATAACACCATCAAGTAACCAGAATACTTGTCTACAATGGTACATGCATATTGACATCCGCTGCTAATGGGCATGGGACCGATGTAATCGATTTTCCAAATCTGTCCAGGATATTTACCTCGCTTCAATGTGCCTTGAACTATATGTGGAATAGATCTTTGCTTCTGATGTTGACACATGTAGGATTATTGTTTTCACAATCTCCAACGGAATGCTGATTCCCCTGTCTCGTGCCTACCTGATAGTAGCTTTCTCTATGAGATGTCTGCTCTTCTGGTGGGCTCATTTAGTAATCCTTTCCAAATCCTCTTCCTCAGCCCTTGCGTCCATGATTGAAATGTTTGCATGTACATCAGCAACAAAATTGAACCACTATTGTAATGAATCCGTTGCACATGTGTGTCTAGCAATGTCTTTCCACAATTCTTTCCCCCATACTTCTTTGGTATGAATCTTCCATCCATTCTTTTGACAAGCAGGAAACCACATCACAAACCCATTTGCGACGGACCATGAGTGTATAAATGTAACAACTCCCGTTTCTTGTTGCAAAGCGTGGTACACTGCATAAAATGTTTGCAAATTGGCTACTCTTCCCTTTGCCAGGGGTGGTTAACACCTTTTTCAATTTGGGACTATAGGCTACAGCCTTTCAATGTTGCTCTACTCCCAAATACTTGGCTGAGCCATCACTAAACCAGGCATGTTCGACTTGCTCACTCGATAGCACTCCTTAGGGGATTCCCCATTTAATGGGAGATTCACCAAGTGTCCCTTCTTCCTCTGGTTCCAAGTCTGCTAATGGAACCCCTGCCACTTGTTCGGGTAATTTGTTACTCCACCCTTTCCTGTCTTGGCACGATCTTGAATGTACCATTTCCATTTAATGGTACTTGCCTCTTGTGCATGCCTGATCCGTTGTGTTTTAGGGGAGCTCATTACCCATTGCATGATAGGTATTTCCGGTAGGATCAATACATCATGACCCATCATCATTTGTTTTGTATTCACCAATGCCCAATAACAGGCCAATAGTTGCTTCTCAAATGGAGTATATCTGTCACCAGCTTCGGGCAACTTGCGACTCCAAAACTCTAAAGGCACCCGCTTCCTGTCCTGTTTTTGCCACAAGCCTCAGTGTGCATTTGCATCTTGAACGGATACATTTTGTTCCACCTCTCAGCCCCTCAATGGCCATAAATCAGGTACCTTCTGAATGGTGTCTTTGGCTAATTGGAATGCTTTCTCTTGTTCCTCACCCCATTCAAAATTGAATTTCTTGCGTGTAACTTTGTAAAGGTGCACCAGAATCTGTCCCAAATGGGGTATATGTTGTCTCCCAAATCCAAACAGCCCAATAAACTGTTGAGCTTGTTTTTTAGTCTTTGGAGACGAAAACACGAGGATCTTTTGTTTGGCTTTGGGCACCATTTCGCGAACTCCATTGTGCCACTGTATTCCCAGAAAAATTGCTGTCTCTGCTGGCCCTTGGGTTTTACTCTCATTTATTTCCCATCCCTCCTTCCTTAAGCCGTCCATAATGAGATCTAGGTGCACTCGCACACTATGCTCATCTTTCCCTTGGATTAATATATCGTCAATGTAGTGTACGATCTGCACATCCAGCTTGCACAGGATTTTGTCCAGTTGTTCTGCCACCAGCCTGTGACAGATTGTTGGACTATCCATATAACCTATTGGTAAACATTTGAACGTATACTGCCTCCCATTCCAGGAGAATGCAAACTGCTCCTGACATTCTTCAGCAATCGGAATGGTGAAGAAGGCATTAGCCAAGTCTGACACTGCATACTATGTTCCCTCAAATGTCTGTACATTTTCTATTAGAGTTACAGCATCAGGGACTGCCGGTATTCGCGGAGGAGTATGTTTATTCAACTTGCGATAATCAACAGTGTGGGATATATTGACCCAGTCAACGCCATTGCCTTACATCACTTAGCTGCATTTGCGCAAGAAACAGCAACCTGGCTGTGATGGCTCCTGTGCGCACCAGGACCTCAAAACTGCGTTTTGGCAGTAACAAAATAAATGGCTGCCCCATCCTGCCTAGCACACTTCAGGCAAAATGGAACCAGGGGACACACTGAAAAAGTATGCCAGTGTGTTCAGAAACCTACAAATGGAATCAAGTGAACAAGCAGCGTTGCTTTGCTGCAAAAGCCAAAATCCCCTTCAAAATGAAACATTTTCACCCTTTCAAAATGCTGCTTTGATGCCAATTCCATCTGTCATTCTGAAACCACTGTGAGTAAAAAGGCCCAGTCAAACCAACTCTCAGAGAAATCAAAAGCAACTTCATTTTCCCTCGCACGTGAACACACGTTTATTTATTGCCAAAATGTAACCAGGCTCAGCAGTTCAAACAGACTTTAACTCTCTGAACCAGGTCAAGTGTAAATGTATCTATATTTTAGATAAAACTCCTGCATTCAAGGAAATGACGCCAGCTGCAAAGAACAGTGTGGGCAGCTAAGGGAGCTGCAAAACCGAATTTAAAGAAAGAAAGGCTAGCAGTTTTAACACATGTGGAAAAATGGGCTTTGCTGACTGTAAGAAAAAGGGCCTGTTTTACATAAATTGTTGAATGAAAGCCTGCTTATTTAGCAATGTAAAGGGTTTATGTTAGTGGTGATAATACATAAAGGCTATCTTCTTTCACAGGTTGTTTTAATACAGGGCCCAAAATAAGAAATTAAGAGTTTAAAAACACATGGGCTGGATTTGAAAAACCAGTCATTCCAGTTGCCTGCCATGAAACTTCCCCAAGGAAGGGAGACACACCATAAACCCAGGACAAGTACATGAAAATTGTCAGCTTCAGAAACTTTGAATAGGCTAGGACAATAAAAGTTCACACGCTCATCAGACATTCATCTGTGCTCCAGGCTCTGACAATAGAGGTCCTGGGACACTAACTTGTCAAGTGTAAGGGGCAATAAAACCTTCAATTAAGATGGGAAACCCCCCTTGCCTTGAAAGGAAATGACAGTTGCTTACAGTTGGAGGAAGAAAAAAAAGGGATCTATTAACAATGGACTGCCTTTTGGTTACAAAGACTATTTTATCCAGAAACTTGAAAGACTTTTTTATCTCTGCAGCAAGAATTAGGAGAAATATAAAAAGTTTGCAGTTTTAAATCTAATTTTATGGGATTTCTTTTAAAACTTGGTAGAACTCATTGCCGCATGGGGAACTGAAGTTATAAATAATGACAGATTCCAAGGAATGTATTAATGTTGCAAACATAAAATGTTGTCCATACATCCCTGGGGATAATTTGCATCTGTGTATAAAATTGTGGAATTTTAGGCCGAATCTGTCATGTTTAAAATTACCAAAATGTATCTGAAAGGCGAAACAAGGTCGCACAGACTGGAGGATTGGACTGATCTGTGCTGCACATAAAATGTAACCTGTGTGTATAATTTGCCAAGAGGTTGCGAGTGTATAAATGTATATTTTTGGTAAAATCAGATTTTCAGTAAAGTAAATGTGGGAGTTTCTGGACATTGTAATCCTCACCTCATAAAACTGACATCATTCCCTTGGAAAGCCAGCCAGTTGAGAGCAAGGCGGAGACTAGCACCCCGGCCCAATCCAAGTAGTTTAGGGGCGTGTGTAGTTAACCCTGCCCAGCCTCTACCTTGATGATGTCATTTTACACTATAAATAAGGGTCCCTGACAAGACCCTAGACACACACCCACACACACTCTTCCTGATTTTCCTGTTCTGGTGTCGTGTTCCTGTTTCATCTATCCAGACTCCAGATCCCAACTACAAGGCTAAGCATTGCTGATCCTCCTCCAGCAAGGCCTACAATATTAAAAACCCACTAATCTCCCATTAACCAGGAGAAAACTGTGGTACTTTTGGCATCCTGATCCAGCCTGGCTTGCTTCCACTCACTGCATGCTGCTGCCATCCTGCTACCCTGATGACCTGTATTATCCAGTGAATTGCCAGTCCAGAAGTGCTACCCGGTAACCAGTCAATGCCCAGCTGATCCTGTTCCGCTGATTTTGTTTGGCTGTCCTGTGTTAGACCAGATCCAGGTGGTGACCAGAGCGTTGACTGTCCAAAATCCAAAAACTAAAAAGTGGAGTGTGAGTATCAACAGGAACCAAAGAAAACCATGGTATACCTTGCCTTGCTTTGTTTCATCCCAATCTCCAAGTCATCCTATCCTAACCCTGATAACTTGTAATATTGTCAGAATCCTTCTTGCCACCCTGTCATTGATTTCTAGTGCTAGCACCATCTCTGTAGTAATTCTGCCTTGTGTAAACCCTAAGCTATTAATCCTATTTTGAGTGATCGGACAGGTTCCGCCAGGGTGGGCACTGGGGAACTAGGGTTCAATTCGCAAATCAACCCTGGAGCTTACTATGTTCCTCTTTGGTATTCTAGCCTGAATGCTCTAGTATAGAGTAAAACTGTTCTTGTCAAAACGGATTTCCTTTCCTTTTTCACCATATTATTTTACTCAAAACGCACCTCACTCTATCTTCCATAACTCACTCAATTTTAGCTAGAGACCTAATTTCACTTCCATATTGTACCTAGGATCTATAGCTACACCCCAACACAAAAACCCCCTCGCAATGTACAATACTTAACCAGTTTTTATTAAAAACCATTTTGGTAAATTTAGGGGGAATTGCAAACGTTTGCTAATTTTCCAACGTGTCATTTGCTGCAAACATGTTTTAAAACCTGGCACTCATTTTCGAACAGTATGCTCTTGGTAATACATTGCTTGCGATTGTTTGTACTCCTACATGGTTGTTGTGGTGAGGAATAATATTTGTTTCAAGGTTTTTGCACACATTCATTAATTCATTCATCCATTTCTGAGTGTCATTTTTAGCATTGCCAGGGTTAAAATCCGCTCTTCTCTCTTGTTTGGGGAGGGAAGGTTGAATTTCAATTCTGTTTCTTGTTTGTCATTCCTGATTACCTGCTGATTCTGTTTATCCATTTAGAATTGATTATTTGTGGATTGAGGGAACCTTGCAGGGGGAAATTCTAACTCAAGTGCTATCTTACCTAAAATCAAAAAGTGCTCCTATTCCCTGGTGTTTTGTAGATGTGTCAATAGAAGGTTAACGAGGTGTATTGCCTACATGCCCCATATTAAAAATGGTATACTTTCTTTTAATTTATAATAATATTTTATCAACCAGCCTGGTTCATGGTCCATTGTGACCTGGGGTATTTGAAAAGGGGGGAGGAGGGGTGGTGATATGAGTGGTGTATCATCTCAATTTTGAATCTAATTTAAAAACATAGACATTTCAGTCGTGCGCTGCATACTGGGCCGAGACTAAGGTGTGCGTCGCCTGATTGAAATCCTTAACAACAGTCATCCTGTAGCTTCCATCCGGCCGTGGTCACGGGTTGCAACACATTGGCTTCCACATACCCTTTAATGGTTTCCGAAATCTCCTTTTGCCCCCTAGGAATCAATGCGCATTGTTTTCTTCAGTCTGTCTAAACAGCCGACCAGCTTTAACCGCAATTGCAAAGCCTTCAGAGTACTTTTTGGGCATTGTCCCTTCAGCTTAAATTTCAGGCTCTATCCCTATTAAGCTTCAGATGAAGAGCGGTGGAAGGCTCGAAACACGTGTTAGGCTGTTGCTTGTACTAAACCTTGGACTTTAAAGGCTGTTCTTTCATACAAATCACTTGGACTCCCGATTTTTATTTTGCTATACTTGGCACAGTGAAACTGGGACTTGTTTGTGTTGCAATTGTACTTAGCTCAGTGGAATTATACTGGCAGTATATCCACACTACCCAGATACCTGCAGCCTTGACCTTCTTTGTCTAATTTATACTTACAAGCACTGTGGATCGTGACTTTTTCTGCCAATTTGTTCTTCCCATAAGGGCAGCTGGCACTGAGGGTTCATCATGCAATGGAAATGAGGGGTACTGTGTCTCACCCAATGACATCCCCTACCACTCCCCAAGTCTCCCCTACCCAGGTGATCCTCCTTCACATCTCCAACCCCAGGGTTGGGATCCAAAAGCGATGGTCCTTCCATGGCCATCTGAGCAGAGGATGTTGGGGAGAATGAAGTGAGGATGTCCTCAGGCTCCTCGCAGGATATACATCATTATATTTCCTCTTTGCTTATGTTATTTTATAGGGCCACTTTGGTGCGCTCGGGTGGACGGGAGTACATGGAAGCTTTTTTTGGTGTCAAACACTAGTAGACAGTGACTTCTCAATGGTATTGGGCTATGAGTTGGTGTGTGCAAAGGGTTGCAAAGATGTTATATATCTATATTCACGCATACATATGCTCACATTGCAGGTGTAAGGTTGTTTTCAAGACTTTTAACCAACCATAATTCTGTAGGTGTTTGTTACGCATGCCCCAATGCTACAACTACAAGCCTATCAGACTATACTGCACTAATGTTCCTTATTAAGGGTAAAACTGGCATGCAGTTAGCTGCAGCCTTAAGAACTGTCTCTCTTGGGTTGAAGGAGCTACATCTAAAATAGCACTGTCCTGCAAAACTAAGACAATTTGACTTGTATTTGGGCTAAAATGCTTTGGTCATGTGGCTCTGAACACGAGGTAAATTCATGGATGGCCACTTGGTGGCAATATGGCAGGGATTTCTGCAGGAATTGAAGTACATCAGGTTGGATAAAATGGCCATGAAATTCAGTGGGTGTACAAACTGGTGACCCTTTTAACTTGGTGCGTCCCTATAAATGTCACCTATTATGTAATTGTTTATCTCATTGATGCTGTGATGCCATGTATGTGCTCATTGGCTTATTAACTGAGGGGGTTGCGATTTAAGATGGTTGTCACACACTCAGAATGCCATGGGATTTGTTACAATGAATTAGATCATCTTGACTCTGTCCTGACTAAAGCTGTTTCGGGTTTTGTTTGGCTCTATCTTCTCCAGCACCCACTTTTCATATTGGTCCAATCTCTAAAAAAGACTGAGGCCAGGAGTATCTCCGCCTACTAATTTGGCCCATATTCATTCTCCTTTCTAGTAACTGACCAGACCCCACCACCATCCGTGATGACTGTCTACACTGCAACATTTAAACAAACATATTGTTGACCTATAGTTATGGTTAAACTTGTGAACCATTGCAGACATTCTGTTGCTACTAATCTTCGCCCCATTGGACAGATATGGCTGACATTTACCCAAATAATTGTCTTGTAAAACAACCCTCCCCCACCCAAACTGTAAAATCTAGGCCAAATGTGTTCAATGGTTCAAAGGTCATCAAACATAGAAGAAAGAAAGCTGTGTTGGACCAAGACAATTCGTTTTTCCCGAAGGAGAAAAATGGTCAGCCTCTAGACATGCACACATAAGTGCCGGGTGAATTTGACCCAAATAAGAAGTAAGTTGAGCACACAGCAATGTAGATGTGTCTTATATCTCCTATGGTGCAATACAGCACTGAAGAGTTTTCGGAAATGAAAAGCTGCCTTTTTTTTTGCTCAATGTGAGACGTTCCTGTGATATTTCCCTTTGGAATGGAAAAAAAACTAATCACTCAAATTGATATTTGGAAGAGGCAAAAACGAGATTTCACATCAGGGAGGACACGGGGCGGGTGAAAGAGGACACCATGTTGCATTTGCCACTTTGGGGAGGGTTACAGGGTTCATTTTCAGTGAGATTATTTCATTTTAACACAGGAATCTTGTAGAATTCCTGTGGGAGAATCATAACTCGTACGTGTAAAAATAGCATGGTTGTAAATGGACAGTATTTTTAAATGCAAACTCCAGCCAGGCTTTGCACCTGAATTCACACTTATAAGCGGAAAAACCCTTTTTTTGTTGCACTTCGCTTTTTTGCACACATAATCTACTGCACCAGTGATGTCACCGATGATGCCACATGTGATATCGTCAATGATGTAATTTGTGATGTCATCATG
Source organism: Ambystoma mexicanum (assembly GCF_040938575.1). NCBI lineage: Eukaryota > Metazoa > Chordata > Amphibia > Caudata > Ambystomatidae > Ambystoma > Ambystoma mexicanum. The sequence goes on from NC_090923.1 coordinate 925,827,332, forward strand.
GTGCTTACGGGTTGCACAATGCTGGCCTCATGGTTAAGGTGATGTAGCTTCCAGCACCTGCTGAATTGTATTGCATTAAATCAGCACCTTAATGTCACTTCAACTAAAGTTGTTCACTGAATTTCAAGGGTTTCATTGCATCAGATTGCTTCACCTTAACAGTGCTTCAACTATATTTTTTCATAGAATTTCAAGGGTTTTGTTGCACTCAACTTATTCTTTTTAACTGTCTCTTAAGTATTTGCACTGAATTAAGAATTGTGTTATGCTTGGGGTTTCCTGTTTTAGGGGGTTGTTTTTTTTTTTTTACTTCCGGCGGCGTTTGTCCATTGTGCCAATCAGAATATGTGTTTATCAGTGCTTTCCCGTTTGCCCTCTTAAATAAATTGTGGATAACTGTTTTTTCCAGAGTAAACATACACATAGAGGCTCATTACGAGTCACCCGGTCTGGAAATAACAGTGGCGGTAAACCCGCCGCAACCGTTTTTTCTGGACCGGGTGATCTCGAGTTCTGCAGGCGGGATGTGTCATTCCCGCCAGGTCTGACCTGGAGGATTTAACACCGCCCTCCTGCAGGCAGACGTGAAAACACCGGCACCATCACGAGATGGTGCCCGTGTTTCCACTTCCCCATTCCCATTGAGTCCTATTGGACTCAATGGGAATGGGGATTTACTGAATTCCGCCTCCGGAATTCCTGGTTCACCGGGGTCGTAATGCCCAGGTAATTCCGGGAATCATGGAGGCGGAATGGTAATACGAGTCCGCGGTAACCTGCCAGAATTTCAGGCACGGTTACCGCCGGACTCGTAATGAGGCCCATATTCTTTTATTGTTTCATTGCGTCCCATTTGTAAAAACAACCTTTCTACATTGGCGCTGGACAAGGTCCGATTTCAAAATGGCGTTTGGGCCTCCTTGCTACAGCTAGGAAAACCTACCTTCAAATGTTAACAAAAAGGCATTGATTTGGTGCCGTTGAAGATGTTCAAACAGCGCAGCTGCAGTCCTCAGTTCATGTTGTTGCCTTCGCCTGACCTACCAGAGTTGGTGTGGTTTTAAGAGAAAATGGGTGCTTCCGAAAGGCCAGTGGGGCTGAAGAGGTGCCATTCATATAGCAAGCCTGTCAACTTTCCTTTAGGCCAGTCACAGTCTGCCATTGGAGCCAGATCCTCTTATTTCCAATGGGACACACCAATCACTTTTAAAATGATCCATTGCTTGCATCTAGGTCTGCTTATGATTGCACCACTCACAAGAAGCACCTACACTTGTGCTTTCGAACCAGCGAGCTACTTGTAGTTAAATAAATCTATCGGCACAATCATTGCTTTCGCATCCTGCGCCAGATCACCCTCCATCTCTCCGGCATAACAGTGGTGATATACCAAGTCTCAACTCTACACATCTGAATCACGAAAATGTAGCAAATAATTCAGAGCGCAAAATAAGGCACAACTCCAGTGGAAGCCAAATTACCAGAAAGCAAACTCAAAAACCTGGAATCCATCCGTGCTCCCAGGGCAAATTGTAGTCTATTTTACCCAACGTGAGGCTCGACCGATATGCTGTAGATCTTCCGTTGGGCGCCGGGGGCTAAAAGACGGTGGCGTGAGCCGGATCCCTCACGGCAAGACTGTTTATACAAGAGTGACAATATATATGCTTTATCAGTCACGAGTAGTGACAATAGTTGCAATACTTTCTCACTGGGCTTTTTGAAGCAATTATGATACATGTAACAAACATGAATGACACCAAAATTAAGCTCGTGTTCTCGTGAAGAAGCACCACCTGCAAATGAACTCATTGTACACGGCAGTACTTCCCTTGGTAATAGGAAACCAGGCCACCGCAGCTGCAGGTAGCAATCATGCCTGTGGCGGGGGTCGTGTCTAAGGCTGCAAACACTCACCGCTTTGCGTCAAACAATTAAAGAAATGAGCCACTGTGTAACTTATTCTGAACAAAAACCTTGCTCGCAGCGATTTCCATAGAAATACATCCAGGATCGGACTGGGGCATAACATTGTCTCATGCACCAATAAGAAAAGTGGCCCATAGTAGCAAATGGCAATTCATTCCTTTTGTGACAGACTGTTTGAGTAGTACCCAAGGGGGAGGTTTTTCACAAATGTGATTGATGCAAATTGTGCATTTTAAAGAATATATGTTCAGTAACACTGGTCAAAACTACTAGCTGCATGGTGGAGTAACTTATCAAACTGGCCCACATGTGCCAAAAAAGTGGGCCACTTTGACCAAAAAAACAGGCCCACACTAGCATTTTGTGTTTTTTCAGGCATTGGCCTATTACCCTATAGGCCAGTCCGAGGCTGATGACAGCCCAACTCTGTTCCAGGGAGCAGCTTGTGCGCTCATGTCACGGCATTCTAAAAAGAAATGGCAGCTATTTAGCCAACTTATTAAGAAACCCATTATTTTTTTTATTATTTTATTTGTTTTTAATCAAAAGAATGATTTTTACAAAATTAAGCATCTAAAGAAATGATTGTAGTATGGTGTCTATCTGTACAGATTATTTACATTACGTTAAGGTCCAACTTCAAATTCACTGTTTTCCGTCAGCGATTAACTTAGTTTAGAGGCAAAGGGCCTCATTACACGGAAGGCGGTAATCCAGGGTGCTATTAGCACCCTGGACCATGCCGGTAAATTACCGGCACCGCCTTGGCGGAAAGGGGATTTACCGCCCCATTCCAAGGTTGGAGGGGCGGTAAATCCCCCTTCCGCCATTGCCCTTCCCCATTCCCATTTCTGCCCCATAGGGCTCTATGGGAATGGGGAAGTCGCTAATTACGGCACCGCAATTTTGCGGTGCCATAATTAGCTCCGAGGTCCCTTAGCGGGTTGGTACTTAACGCCTGCAAGAAGCAGGCGTTGATTCCTCCAACCCGCAAAGGGACCTCGTAGTACGGCGGTAAGGGTTAACGGTCACCGTTGCCATTAACGGTGACCGTTAACCCTTACCGCCGTCCGTGTAATGAGGCCCAAAGTCTCTGAAACAGGCATACTGAGGACTCAGTGGGGCTGACAGGAAGAGGTATTTCAATGTATGCTGCAGTATATTTACCGCCGCTAGTAAGAAACCCATTATCTAGATGTAGCCGCCCCCTTTGAGTTCTGAATGACAGGAGGTACATGTTCTCTTTAAGCGATAGCGCTCTCTGCATGCCTACACACATAATTGGAGTGCCACTTAATTAAACGCCCCAGCAGAGATAAAAAAGACAAATGAATGTTGGCTTTTGTGGCAATTCGAAAGTACGGCCCACTGATCACACACAAATCGCTTCTGAGAGCGCTCAGTCTGCTTAGCTGTCTTACAAGCAACGTAAATTAGCTCCTTTGCCAACTCAACAGGGCACAATCATAACTCCAATATGGGTGGCTGCCGAGCCCTCCTCACCTTTTTAGGGTGTGAATACAGCTATTAGCAGAGAGTGTGAGTGAGGAGCTGTGGGAGGCGGGCATCCTTCCCTGTTCTGCATTTGTTTGAATTTTGACCATTTCCTTGCACAGTAGATGAGTCTAAGGTGATTGGTCTCAGGCACATTTCCCTGCTGACAGGCACATTGAATCCTCTGAGTGAGTGTTGATTGCCCCCAAAGGACTTACCTCTTTACACATACACATGCTAATTACATGTGTTACTCCAGGCGCCACCATACAGAAGCTGCCATCCTGGAAGAACCCTATTCAGAGGAGCAGCAGGATAGCTTAGGGCCAACGTGTTTACCATGGGATGTTTTAACCCACTCTGCTCTGCCCTGCGGCATCACTGTGTGCTGGTGGCACCAGAATCAGAAAAATGGCCACGAAAACCCCATGTGCACCAAAACCTAAGGAAATTGCACTCTACCAAGCACAAAAAGATGGCTGCCAAATCTACCTTGCCTGTGTCAGTGGTGGAAAGGAAACCTCACTGCTGAAACATGCCACTGGGCTGTCCATAAAGTAAAAATGGAAACTGCATGAAAGGCAGTGCTTTACTGAAGAAAACCCAGAAAGTGTTCTTAAATCCCCTTTTCTTGGTTGCTGAAAATACAAAATACTGGTCCAAGACACCACAAAACATCCAATATCCTTGCTGGGTGTTACCCGTCACCTCCTTTAAGAAATCAGTATGAACCTACAATGTCATGGAAAGCGGAATCTGTCATCAAAATATCCACAGTAAAATGTGTGCCTGCCTGTGAAAATCTGTCAAAATATGGGCGCAGTACCAGCTGCCGCCTGCATGACAGCTGTCATTTGTTTGCATTAGAAGTTTAAACTTGTGCAATTGAAATCAAATGTCTGGAAATTAAGTGGCCTTTTATTAAGAGGAACCTAGGTTGTAACTTTTTAATTTCCATGGTTTAGAAGCTGGAATAAGAGTTCTAGCTGCTTGTGTGAAAATTGGAAAGTTTTGTTTTAAACCAAGAAAAATGTAATACAATTAAATTGAATTTAAGCTAACTCAAAGCCACCCAACAATGTCCACAGCCTCCCCCCAACAAAAGGCATCTCTCTCCTGCTTCCCACCAAGGCCAGAAAGTCATACCTTTGTGAGAATTAAATCAGGGGAGGAGATCTTGGGCTGCACCAGAAAGAGACAATGGACCTTCCTTGGCTGAAAGGATATGCAAATTGTGAAGTGTCACAAGTGGCCTCTCCCAGAAGGAAGGGGCGGATTGCTTCAGACCTGCCAGCAGGGGACAGACAGTCACTTGTGGATTCACAAAGCACAGAAAGCATATTTTTGAAAAAGACTGATTAAAGGTCTGTACGAATTTGTAAAAAAATATAGAATTAATAGCATTGGTAATGTGATTTTTGGGTGCACATTTTAAAAGATGCCAGAACTCTGTGCAATGTTCTGGGAAGGCACAGTGAAAATTCTGGTTTTGCAGCAAATGTATTTATGTCAGAAGCATGAAACTTCACACACGTATGCCCATAGGCAATGCGCACATATGTACCAATTTTTGGACAAATTAGATATTGTGTCCCGGACAAAAAGTGTGAAAGTCTGTCAAATCCAGATCCAAGATCCCACGGCAATGGGGCTTAGAAGAGGGTTTGCTCCACAAAACATGTGATCTATGTATGTTATTGGTATAAAGATTGTACACATGTAAAGATGTATTATACCAAAAGTAGATTTCATGTTCAAAGGTAAGGGGAAGGATGTTCTGTCTCATACAACCACATCATCATGGTGACACACTGTTTTCTCCTCCAATCAATGGAGAGAGCAGATTCCAGCCAATAGCCTACCTAGGGGGTGTGCCTAGGATAATGCAGCATACCCATTCCTTTATTAAATGCATAAATAGAGATAGCTGAGGGCTTGGAGAGACACACAGATTCACCCACCAACTGATTGCTGGCGGAGCACGCTGCCAGAGGACCTGACATCTCCCTTGCTCCAGACTCCAGACTCCAGAAATTTGGCAAGCAGAAAGGCCCATTTCCATAGCTGAACCGCTCTCAGCTTGGCTTCAAAATTCGAGAGACCAGAATTTACCCCAGACCTCTAAGGGGAACCAAAGAGCAGCCTGGCTGTGCTATACTGTTTTCTTGCTAAGAATTATTGCCAGAATCCAAAGACCCAACCCAGTAGAGCCGTGCTGTGACCAGATAGCTGTGAACCAGAGCCACTGCAGATCCAGTCCAGTCTTACCGTGCAGTGACCAGAGCACCTTGCTGATTGCAGACCAGAGCCCTTTGCTGTCCAGTCCGGTGTGCCCAGCAGAATTCCTGTCCATAAATCTTGACTGACCTGAATCCCTGACGGTTCTGTCCAAACCTATGTAGTGAATATCCTTAGTATAGGACTGTCACTAGCCTATGTACTGTCCATAGTCATCCCAATCCAAACCCATCCTCTATTATATCTAGGACTGCATTGTTAGAATATTTTTGAACTGCCTGAACTCTCTATCTCATCCCTATTATTTCTTCTGTACTAGTAGTGTTAAACCGATCTTTGCGCTGATATATATTTTTCTGAAGAAGGCGAGCATCTCGGCAGGCAAAAACCATCCAGAGACGTCCTGGACTGGTGGCTGTGCTGTCGTGTAGTTTGTTTCTTCATAGTCCATCCCTAGTGTAAGAAATCCTGTTTGTTTTTTTAAAAGCGCATCCTTATTTTACAATTTGCCTCTATCTGAAAAAACGACCTCCAAATTTAAGTGTGTGCTTGTAGCTAACATCCTAAGCTTTCCGGAGAACCCAAAACTGCATCCCAAATCCTTATAGTTCTCCCGCAATCGCGATTACCGTGTGCGGAAAAGTTTGCTGCAAATTTTTCGGTTTTGGCACAATCTATAACGTGTAAAATAGCTTTTCATTGCACCCGACCTCAAATTTAAGTGTTCCATTGCTTTTTGGTCTCAAATCATTGCTAGTGTTTGTCTGCAACCAGATAAAGCGGCTCCCATTAGAATTTCAACAATTTCAGTGATTTAAGCCCTAGTGTTTTACCTCTTCCATTCAAAGCCAATTTTAAAACCATTTTGACAGTTTGCCAATTAGTTCTGTTTCTCTCTTGTGTTTTCTGGGGGGAAATTGGGATTGATATATTTGCTTGAATTCTGCATTCCTGAAACCTGTTCTCTCTCCTCCCATCTTTCTACATTGCATATTGTGGGAATTGAGGGGCGTGCAGGAGGAAAAAGTAACCACATTGCTATTTGACTGAACATACCAAAAAGCATTATTGCTATGCTGCATTGTTTTTGCTCATCATTACTCCTCGTGATTAAAGAGGTTGTTTAGTGTGACATCACCCCATTGGTGATCATTGTATAACCATTAAAAATAGTGTGATATATATTGTGAAATATCTAAATAAATATCTTAATTTTGCAAACCAGCCTGCTTCCTGGTTCCGTGTGACCGGGGGGATTCAAAGAGAGGGGCGTGATATAAGTGGTACATCGTTCAGAATAAAAGAACTTTTAGACACAAATAAAGAAATAAGGGTTTCAGTTGTGCATTCCACGCTAGGCATTGACTTAGGTGAAGTGCCGGATTGAAATTACTTACATTACCTTTGATGCAAGACAACACATGCAACACCGAAATTGGTGTTTTTCTGAGTCCCCCGAACAATCAACGGCTGGCACATATCGGAATTTACAGAAAGCGGGAAACCCTAGTTATGCTATACCTCCCACTACCTGTAATTCTGTCTTTTTTTCTGATAACATAACTGATGTCATATAACATGTTATCAATATCTGTTCTTCAGCTATGCAACATTGGATTTATCAAGTATTTCATCATTTTTTTGTGTCCATCAGATAAGGAGTTAGTAATCCTGTGATGAGGAAGTGTGTGATGGGCTTAGTGGAATGACTTTGACGAGGAAGAGTGAGGTGGGGTCGTTGGGAATTGTGATGAGGAAGAGTGAGTGAGGTGTGGTAGTTGGGGGCTGTGACTAGAAAGAGAGAGTTGGTGATAGTGGGCTTCTGTGATGAGAGAGTGAGGTGGGTTAGTTGGGAACTGTGATGAGGAAGAGTTGGGTGCGGTAGTTAGGGACTGTGATGAGGAAGACTGAGGTGCTGGCAGTGAGGGACTGTGACTAGGAAGAGTGAGTTGGTGATAGTGGTGTACTGCGACAACAAATGCGACAACAAATAGTGAGTTGGTGGTACTTGGAGTACTTTGAAGAGAAAAAGTGACATGTGGTAGTGGGGTATTGTGATGAGGAATAATGAGATGAGGGTAGTAGAAGACTGTGATGAGGAAGAGTGAGTTCCTGGTAATGCAGGATGGTGATGAGGAAGAGTGAGGTGGGGCAGTATGGGACAGTGAAGAGGAAGAGTCAGGTGGTGGTAGTGGGGTACTGTGATGAGTAAAAATGAGTTGGTGGCATTGGGATACTGTGACTAGCAGAGTGAGTTGGTGGTAGTAGGGTACTGTGATGAGGAAGAGCGAGTTGGTGATAGTGGGATACCGTTATGAGGAAGATCGAGATTGTGGTATGGTCAGACTGTGACAAGGAAGACTGATTTGGTGGTAGTGAGGGACTTTGATGAGGAATAGTGATGTGGTGGTAGTGTGGGACTAATGAGAAAGAGTGAGGTGGTGGAAGTGTGGTACTGGGACAAGGAACAGTGAGTTGGTGGTAGTGGGCTACTGTGATAAGGAAAAGGGATGTGGTGGAAGTGTGGGAATGATGAGAAGAGGTGAAGTGGTGGTAGTGGTGTAATGTGATGAGGAAGGGGTACGCAGTGGTAGTGGATTACTATGATGAAGAAGAGTGTGGGGGACTGTGATGTGGAAGAGAGATGTGGCAGTATATAGGTAAAATTCAGTACTGGGACAAGAAAGAGGGATGTACGAATTCAGGTAGGATTACTAACTATGTAGTGTGTTAAGTCATGGGAAAAGCTTGTCCAATCAAAACTAAGGATATAGTAAACAAGCAGTGTTTCCCTATTGTCTGTTGTTAAGCACTTTTATTGAACTAATTACGCAATTATACGCATTTTAACACCCCAAGAACACTATAGGTCCCCTAATACACCCTCCCACACATTTTAAGTAAATTTTGGAAGCAATCCCTGTAATTATATTAATATATACATTCATATTAAAAAGCAGATTGCTTTCTAAAATAACTTAAAATACTCCCCTTCCCTAACTAACAATCGCACTGATTGCCACATCTCATCATATCATTATTTTGAAGTATTTACTCATTTTTTTCCCATTCATGACGATTCTCCAACTCTGAAAAACGGCTTGAAACAACAACAAAAAAGCAGTACTAGCCTAAACCTTCACAAATCATCCTTTCTTACCCTGCCCTGCCCATATGCTCCCTGGCTCAAAACTTCCCTACTTCCCTACTTACACCCCTTATATTATGTTGGGTCACTTTCCCAAATAGATTCCAGAACTTGTTTTTCGAAATCGGGTAATGGCAGGTTTTCAGAAATGAAAAATCTTGGCACCAGCAGTGCATCATGGAAGATACTGGGCCTCATTACACGGACGGCGGTAACCAAGGTTGGCGGGGCGGTAATTCCCCATTCACCAAGGCCCTTCCCCATTCCCATTTGAGCCCCCATAGGGCTCAAATGGGAATGGGGAAGGAGCAAATAACGGTACCGCTACTGGCGGTACCGTTATTTGCCCTGAAGTTCCTCAGCGGGTCCCTTCCTTAACGTGTGGTCTGGCCACACGTTAAGGACGGGACCCACTGAGGAACCTCGTAGTATGGCGCTAAGGGATTACCGGCACCGGTAAGGGCACCGGTGCCGGTAATCCCTTAGCGCCATCCGTGTAATGAGGCCCACTGACTTTTTGAGCACTGGGGCACCCCGCTATATGCCAAATAAAAAATAAGACGGATTTATGCCAAAACATCAAAGGATTTTCCTTTGAGCGCTTTGTGCCTGGCTTGTTTCTTATGTCACGCAAATCCATCCAGCAGTTTGGGCTGTGTGCTTGAGCAAAAATTGGACATTTTCCTGGAAAAGTGAAAAACACACCCTTTTTTGACCCATTGCATCTTTTGAACTGTTACACAGATTTGAAGGAAATGTTTTCGTTTTAGGGTGTCAAGGCCCCAAATTACGAATGTCAAATATCGTGCTGATATGTCATATGTCTCAAAGGTTATTAGCCATAGAATCTTTGCATTTCCTATGGCTGATAGGTTTCACCTTAACTACAGGGTGGCTAGCCCCATCCTATAATATATACATAATTAAAATGAAATATCTAATAAATACATCGAATAAATTAATGCTTATGGTAGAAAAATAAAGGGAGGCAGTTTAGCACTGCTGCACAGCTTTTAAAGATATTAATGTGGGAATCAATAATGTGATAAGTATTCTTATGTTGGGAGCAGCTAGAAGTCCAGATTTAATTTCTAGGTAGAGTGACAAATGCTCAAGTAATGAATGCGTTCCTATAAGATCCTAGGAGCAGAACTACTGAGCTCTAGCACATAAAATTATTTCAACAAGGAAATCCCATGCAAAGGCACAAAAAACAAAATGTTTGTGAGAAATAATTGTTGTATCTGATAGTTAATTTTACTTCTCAATCCGTAAAACACTCTTGTTGATAATATTCATGCATGAAACTGTCAACACATGTTTCACACTCATGCACTTTATCAAGGCTTTATGTCTTTTCAAAGTTCAAGACATTAAGTCTACAAAATAAATAATATTATACAACTATAAATATGTATTGTATCATTTATCATATTTATTATATGTATTCATTATATATAATACAATATAATAAATATACCACACATAATGCATATATTATTATTAATTCTCTCTCTCTCTCTCTCTCTCTCTCTCTCTCTCTCTCTCTCTCTCTCTCTCTCTCTCTCTCTCTCTCTCTCTCTCTCTCTCTCTCTCTCTCTCTCTCTCTCTCTCTCTCTCTCTCTCTCTCTCTCTCTCTCTCTCTCTCTCTCTCTCTCTCTCTCTCTCTCTCTCTCTCTCTCTCTCTCTCTCTCTCTCTCTCTCTCTCTCTCTCTCTCTCTCTCTCTCTCTCTCTCTCTCTCTCTCTCTCTCTCTCTCTCTCATCCCCTCCCCCCCCAGGAGTTGGGGTGGAGGGGCAGCTGTGTTTTTTATGGTTAAAAGTAGAATGAGAGCAGCTCTAACAGAGGCATCCCCCTAAGGGGAGATATGCCTGGTAGGAGGAGACATACATTGTAATCGTGTTTGTTCTGCAGGAATGTTGGCATAATACAGAGGTCATGCTGCCTCTATTGGGGGTAGGTGAGGGCGCACAGATGAACTCTGTGTGTAATGTTTAGGTTCAGACAAAACCTTTGAGGGTACAGAGGATGAGGCTTCAGGATCTGCAACTGTGCTAGTTATTTTATGATGTATTGATCATTATTCGTTTTCTGAGCAATCATTGGACAGCACACAAAATGTAACGTTGCCTTGGTGCTCACCGAAGAAAGAGATGGAAGGACATTGCGAGACAGAATTGTAGGCATTCCCCATTAAACAAACCTATTAAAAACCCAATCATTTTTTGTACTAACATTATAAACGGACTCTAATTTTGCAATGTTAATTTCCAATACTATTTGCAGTATATATTGTAGTAATACGACTTCGACACTTTACTGACTGACCACAGAACTTTATAAAAACCTAGAATAACCATTTAAACTAGTTCCTGAAAGAAGGTTATCATTCGAAATGGATATAGTACACTCATGCTATACTTTTTGAAAATACCTTTATGGGGGAATGGAACACACAGCTCCAATGAGGGTTCCTGGCTGCTTTGCATACGATCAAATCAAATTTTTGGAACATAGGAATGACTACAAATTTTTATATTTGACAAATGCACATATTTGATAAAGTGGTGTATGTGTCACTCACTAAGTACATAATACGGACTTGTTTGGTGTTCATTTAACTTTTCACAACGTTCACATTAACACTGCACTGAAGATTCCCAGTGAGGGAGAACCGCAGATGCTGCGTCGCTGTCACAGAGGTGGATGTCCAGTGATGGTGACGAGATAGAGCTGTGCAGGTGCAGCTTTTTAGGTGACATTACTTATTACATATCACATTGCAAGTAGAGGGCTTATTGTCTCACCCTAGGAATTTCATCACCGAACGCAAATTGCAGGATATGGGAGCAATCCCATTTTTATCACTAAAGGACTCTAAATGACAACATTGTTTTCGGTTGCCTGTTATCTGCCTTATGGGAAGAAGGTCTTTGGGAACTTTTTAACAGATACTGCCAACTGAGCTGATTGGTCTCTATTCTGAGAATTCTGCCTTTAAACTTCCGGCCCCCACCCGGAACTTCATCTGAGGTCAGATAGCACAAGGTCTGCGCCAAACATTGGGGTGGGAAAGGTGGAATTTGCCATACTGGCTCCAGTGCCGTCTCCAGAAAGAAAGGCAACCAATGTCTTCTCAGCCAGAAGGAGACCAGCAGAATAATCAAGGCCCCCACATTCCCCGATCTTTTGAACTGCTTTGGGTATCAATGGAAGAGGAGGGAATGAATGATGCAGCCCTTCTGGCCATTCCAGGGAGAGTGCTCCCACACTCCAGGCCTGGTTGCACTGAAACCTGGAGAAGAATTACTGGAGAACAGCATTCCCCAAGAAAGCAAAATGATCCAGCCAAGGATGTTCCTTAATTGCCAAAGCTTAAGGTAATGTTCACTCACTACTCAGGTATCACTAAACCAGAAAGGACTGTCCAGGAAGCCATAGTGAATTCCTTGGTATCTGGTCTGCTGCCTGAGATTCAAACACATTTAACAACGGTGCGCATCAGGTGACAGAATCAGCCCTTATCGGAGCTAGTTGTGGTTATGTATCATTGCATGGGGTGTCAGGAACAGTGGAAGGAGACCAGACAGAGTAAACAAATGGCCATACAATCACAGAATCTACAGGGACAGGCGCACAACACCAGTTCAAGGCGGAGTTCATGGAAGACTTTGGAGGTAGCAGTCGGGGCAGAGGAAGTAGAACACCACAATCAGAGCAAGCAGGGCAACAGGGGCAGCAGGGATATTTGTGACAACAGGATCCACAGGGACAACCAGGGTATCATGGTCTGCATTTAAACCAGATATATCCACCATCCTGTAAGTACTACAAAAAGGATTGGTCAATGGAAGAATGAGTGCCCTTACAGACCTCAGTGACCCTTTTTCCCAGAACATCCAAGGACACAATTCAGGCCCACCCCTCCTAAAGAAGGGTCACCCATTTCCCTAATACAAATGTGAAGGTTTCCCCCACCTTCCCAAACCCTAGCGTCCCCACCGACATTCCTGGTCCCCCTCTGATTCCACAGACTGATCGAGGTCTGTTGTGACTGAAGCCTGGAGAAAAACTGCTGATGAAGGTTTTGGTACCAGTAGATCAGAAAGGCCCATATCTTCAATATGAAGAAGAAGGATGATCCATAATGTGCTTATTGGACACTGAAGCTAGTTAGTTGGCTAGATAGTTTTCCTGACAGGCCTTTATCTACAGACACAGTGAGAGTAGTAGGAATATCTAACTTTCTTGGAATTAGAAAATGTCACATAAACACACACAATCACCTATAACAGATCCACATGCCTTCCTTCTCAGTCCTTCAGCACCAGTCAACTTGTTAGGTTGGGATCTTGTATTGTGCTTGGATAGATGTATGGAATGTATGATGTCAGAGCGAATGCTGTGAGAATGTTGTTGTATGTGTGGGAGAGTGTTGATGTGAAAGGATTCTAAGCCAGGCAGTTAGAAATATCAAGCCGAGGTGATGGAAGCCAGTTGGTCTTCCTCTTTAACAGCTTAATGTTACCTGATGTAAGGAATAAAGGAACTACTTGTAACTTATCAGAAGTGCCTGTAGACCTGCTGTATTTCAGATCTACTATGTAATCTCTGCTGCATTATATATTGCACCTCTGACGGGTTGTTCTTGAGTATTCCTCACAGCAATGCTGACGCTGTCTTGGCAAACCTGCAGGTAACCGAAGAGGAAGAATTGTCAGGGGAGGGAGAGTGGGCAGAGTATTTGAAAGAATTGATTGATTCAATACCAGTTTCCTTATGGTCGATGGACAATAATGAGGTGGGTTGAATATACAATAATGAACCTGTTACGATTTACCCTTTTAAGAAACTGCCCCATATTCCCCAATACCCACTGAAGCTAAGAACGGTTCAAGGATCACACGTGTCTTTGAATCACTCCTAGAACATGGTGTAATTGTCCATACGACTTGCCCCTGTAACACCCCGATATTGCCTGTTAAGAAGCCAGGAAACAGTTTATATCATTTTGTTCAAGATCTGACAGATGTTAATGCCATGGTGGTCCCCTCAATCCTGGTTGTGTCAAACCCTGCCACCACTCTGTCTTTGATTCCCCCTACTGCTAACCAAATTAGCACAATGGATCTATGCTCAGCTTTCTTCTCAGTCCGCATACACGAGGACAGTCATTGTCTGTTTGCATTTTCACATAGGGGAATTCATTATACCTGGACTAGGCTGCCCCAAGGGTACACAGAGTCCCCTACCCTCTTTTCTCAAGAGCTGAAGAAAGACTTACATGACTTAAATTCCCCAGACAGTCAGTACGAGTTCAGTACAATGATGGTTTACTGACAGCCTCACCTTTGTTTGACAGGATACCCAAGTGTTATTAACAGCACCCAAACAAAAGTTACAACTGTGTAAACAGAGGGTCCATTGTTTAGGGCATGATATTAGAGTGGACCAATGCATAATAGACAGTGAACAAAATCCCAACTCCCCAAACCATTATCCAGAGTAGAGTGTTTTTAGGTCAGGTTACTGCCGGAAGTGTATTCTAGGTTATGCTGGGATTGTCAAACCCTTGCAACACTACAGACATGTCAACACTGTTGAGCCATTACATTAGACTCTGGGGGAAGAGGAGGCATTTAGCATCATGAAAAGAAGTATAGTTGAGGTTCCAGCTTTGGGCTCACCTGACTACAAGAAGGGGTTAATCTTATACTGTCAGGCAAACAACGGATTTGCTTAATCTGTTTTGACCCAAAAGTATGGATTTTATCATAAACCAACAGCATATGAAAGTAAGGAGCTAGATCCAGTTGTTGTGGGAACGCAACCCTGCTTGCGGTGAGTCGCTGGTGTTGCTGTCCCACATTTATTAGTGTCTTTATTGCTGAAAACTAAGAATCAAAATACGTCTGCATCCCAAGCTAGTAAATATGAAATACTGCTTTTAAACGGTTCTAACATTACTTTGACTAGATGTCCAGTACTGAATACAGAATCTCTGCTCTCTACCTCTAAGGATGGTGAACCACATTATACAGAACGCCATGATTGTGCTGCGATTACTGATTCCTGGGGAGGTGCTAGAGAGCAGGAGACTGCATGAGGTTCCTCCAGACAAGTTGTGGAGCTAGTGGCAGTCACTTGGCCATGATATGATATGATATTTTATTTGTATCACGCTTATACACAAGTGTTTCAGAGCACGACGAGGGAAGGGAGGGGAAATGAGGGAGAACAAAACCACAATCTTACTAGGCCCAGTGGCATTGAGAATGCGCAAGTGCAGGGGAGAGGGAAGTGGAAAGTGCAGGGGGAAGGGAAAAGTGGAAAGTGCTGAGCAAGGATACACTATACAACAACAAGTGGTAGTGCAGCCAGCAATTGGCAAGTGCTAGGTTTAAGGCACAGACAGTGGGTGTCTGATTAGTGCAGAAAAAAGGAGGGGCTGTAGGGTTACAGATGCAGACCCAAGTGCAGGGGTTTCCAGGAGGCAGTGTGGGTGCGTGGCAGGGTGGGCAAATACATGGGCCCGAAATCAGAGGGTAACCAGGTGCACGATTCTGAAGCAGAACAGATCAGCAGGGGAGAGGACGAGAGAAGAGAGAAGCAAAGAGGAAGGTCTTGAGGTGCTTCCGGAACCAGAGATGGTTCTCCTCAAGTTTCAGAGTGGCAGGGGCGCTGTTCCAGAGGGAGGCCCCAGCCGAAGACATAGATCTCCCCCCAGTTTGTTTCTTTGAGAAACAACTGACCCTGAGTGAGTTGGAGGTGGAGGAGTGAAGATCTCGAGACGGAAAGTATTTATGGAGGGAGAGTTGAAGGTATTTTGGACCCGGGCCCTAGAAAGCCTTGTTGGCAATGCAAAGGGTTATGAATTTAATCCTTGCAGCCACTGGGGGCCAATGAAGAGATTTCAGGGCTGCAGAGATACGATCCCAGGGCTTGAGGCCAAGGACAAGTCTTGCAGTCCTGTTCCGGATGAGTTGCAAAGAGCGGAGAGTAGAAGCAGGTAGATTTAGAAAGAGGCTGTTGCAGTAGTCCAACCTAGAGGGAACCAGGGCTCGAGAGACAGTGAGCTTCTCGGGGAAGGAGAGGAAAGGCTGAATACCTCTGAAGAGGTGCAGTTGGAAGTTTGACTTTTGTGAGACATCATAGATGTGGGCAGAGAAGGAAAGTGTGGAGTTGAAGAGGATCCCGACGTTCTTGCCCTCGTAGGTGGGGGTAGGAGGAGGGCCAAGGGAGGCCAGCGAGAGAGAGTGACCCGAAAGGAGGGTGAAGGGGTGCCGATGAGGAGAGCTAGCGGGCCAACACTGTTAATATCTACACTTCTTCCATGTATGCCTTTGGGGTAGCTTACGACTTTGGTGAATTTAGGCGAAAAAGGGATTCTACAGGTGGCTGGCTTCTATTGATCATATTAATCACAATAGAAAAATAATGAAATGTGGCAATTTGGATATAGGGACAACATTACCTGCTATTTATCATAATCTAGTTCCTGTTTTTGAACTATTTAGTAATTGTTTGAGGCAGAATTATATTAATAATAATACAATTCATGAGGATTTCTTTATGGCAATAGTCCCTTCTTTTTCTTTTAGCTTGACAGACAAAAATGTAAGAAATATTCATCAGACTACTTGGTAAGAGAATGAAGGTAGGCTGGCCAAGCTTACTCTAAAGGCAAAACTTGCTATACAAGATAGTAATAGAATATGTGATGTTGCTAGAGCAATGAAAGAATATAGGATGCTGCTTGATTATAAGAAGAGGGTGGCCGTTAAAGATGTATGGCAGTCCCTTAGAGAAGCATCTGCCAATAAAGATCAGCTGTGTTTTGGGGAGATTGTAATGTATGGTTTTACCAGTAGTGATAAGAATATGTTGCTAATTGATATTCCTTCTGAGGTCTGGTACAACCATTTCAAAAGCCTTTATAGGGATTTGGCAATAGACTGTGAAACTATATCTGATGATCACTGCAATGAGCCGAACTTTGATCCCTCGGATGTTCTCGTTTTTACTGAACTAGAAGTGGGTACTGCAATGTGGCACTGCTCCGAATAGTTGGCTTTTGGCTCAGATTTTGCCTATTGTTAAGAAGGTGGATGAGAGATTCCTAGAAAACTATCGACCCTTAATTGACAGCATGGCTAGAATCTCCTGTAGAATTGTGCTTACTCACCTATAGGATTGGGTTAAAGAGAATGATCTCCTTGCAGATTTGCAGGGCGGTTTTAGAGAGAACAGGGGCGCTATTGAGCACTGCTTTCACATTTGCACTTTGGTACAAAAATACTGCATTCAAAATAACATGTTTTGTTTTCATTGATTTTAAAATTTTGTTTGAAAAGGTCATCAGGGATGTGATTTGGATAGTGCTTGAGCACATGAATGTGCCAATTCCAATTTTATGAGCAAAAAGTTCTCTATACAGTGGTAAGCAGGCAATGGTGAGATTTGGGCTGAGCAGAGAATGTACAGATAACTTTAATGTTGTTACTGGTATGGGATAGGGGTGTTTCTTGTTCCCTATTCCTTCACAGAGATCATACAAACTCTTGCCTGTGATGCACCCAGAATAGGTGTCATAGAATTGGTATTTTATTATACGTTGACGATATTGTATTGATTTCTCAAACCCCTATTAGAGTAGCAAGGCAACTGCATTGCTTATAATCCTTTTGTGACAATCAAGCAATGCAAGTTGACTTGTGTAAAACCAAAGTTCTGCTATGCCACAGGATAAGCTTTCCTTTAAATTTAAGGGTTCAGAAATTGGTCAGGTTGCCCATTTTGACTATTTGGGTACCCGTTTTACTGCAAATGGTTCTTGGGGAAACCAAACGGCAGACAATGGATGTGTGTTGAGGCAGTATGATGGTGCTACCCTAACCTTTTCTAGGTAATTTGGAGTGAGTGCTATGATCGAATTCCTCAAAGTGTAAAAATTGCAAGCTTGCCCGTCAGCCTCTTTTGGGGTGGAATTATGGGGTTTTTCATGCTTACAGGCCATTGAATTAGAGGGGGGAAAGGTTTTTAAAAAACCTTATTTGTCTTTCCAAAGATGCATCTACTATCCCACTATATTTCGAAATTGGGCTGGAACCCATACAATATGAAGTGTATATAAGAGTGCATAGGTTTTGCTTATGCAGAACTGCGAGAGCTGATATGCGAATCAAAAAGTGTGTTAGTAACCATAGCGAGGGACGTGAATGGAAATGGACCATTTTACGTTTAAAAAATATTAAAATATCTGGATCTGTTTTGTCTATGGAACAAAAGTAGTGGGTTAACGTAAGATTAAAGAGGTATTTGCAGAGTGTTTTTTTTTAATCTCATTTCCTGTCAGATCCTGCCCTGGGATATATGTAAAGTAAGTATGTATGTGCTAAAGTGTCTTGGGGCTGTGAAAATTACCAGAACTTGTTAATTTGCCAGATAAAAATAATTTTATTTACAAAGTTTTTTATGGATTTGCTTACCTTAGGACATACAGTGGCAAAATGGAACAAATATATGTCAGCTTTCTGTACGTATTGCAAATCAACTGTGGAATCTCTGAACCATTAGTGTTCCAGTGCCCACGGCATAAATATATAAGGAATATATTTACAACTATATTTACAGTGCTCAGGATTCTGTAATGCTTTTTTAAGTTTCGACCTGCCCTGATTTCATTTTGTCTTTCACACATTTTTTAGACAGTGCATGGTACTAACGGAATGATTTTATGGAAAATGTGTTATTATCAACTAAATTTGTTTTTATACATTGTAGCAATTATTAGTTTGGCCTATTAGGTGTTGCTTGCGACACCTATATCCTGAAAACAATTGCATTGTAGTACAGATAGGGAGGAATGACATATGAGGAGAGTCTGTAGGTGTTGTTTGGTTATGTGCCCACCCATTGCCTGCTGTGGGGGGGGGTCAAAAGAAGGAGAAAGACTAGGTTTTTCCATTTTATACTGGATTTTATTTAAATAATATGATAAATGTCTCACTTTCCGTAAACTATGGATTTCCCTACCTAACGCAACTAACTAGGGGACTCGTCCATCTCACTGGGATGAGTATGAATGATCCAGTGTTGGTTCTTATTCTCCTGGTTACTTTGCATCTCACTGGGACAAGTTTTTATTTCTTTATTTATTTTGACATTTATAAAGCGCTCCAGACCCAGAGGCAACTGGGCGCTAGTTTACATAGGATTGGTGGTTACAGTGGTTACATATATAGGTGGTTTACATAGGAGAAGAGAGTGCAGTTGGTTATAGACATAATTGGTACTAAAGTAAGTAGTATACATGAGCATAAAGACTACAGTTGGTTTGCTTTCAAGAATAGTTGGTAATTTACAAGGTACTTAGTTGAGACAGTTTGTCCGGTGCACAGATCATTGTCCCATTTCAATTCCTCTGGATTTCTTGTAAATAGAGCTAGGTTTTGAGACCTTTGCAGAAGGACCAAAAGGATGGATCTGATCTTAGGACTAGTGGCAGGGCATTCCATTGTTTGACCACAATCACAGGGAAACTGCTACCTGTGGCTTTCTGACACCTGTATCTGGGGATGGCGAGAAAGTGCGAGTAGGCAGACCGCGTAGGTGTGTTAGATCGGGCCTTAAAAATTTGTTTGGATAGATAAGTCGAGGCAGTGTTCAATAAGCATTTGTGGGTCAGAGATAGTGTTTTGAACATGAGGTGTTTTCGGACCGGGAGCCATCTCTTATGGCATTGTTCCAGATGATTTGTAGTTTGTTTACATTATGGGAATTGTAACCTGCATAGAAGGAAGTAACAATAGTCAATCCTGGATAGTGTGAGGGCTCTGGCAAGTGTGATGCAGTTGTCAGTGGTCAAGAAGGGCCTGCAGGCGTTGATCAGTTTAGCGATGTATGCTGCAGCCAATGTGATTGCATTTACCCGTCTTATTAGGGAGAGCGTAGAGCCTAGATATTCTCCTAGGGATTTTACCTCTTTGGCCACAGTGATGATGTTTCCGTCAAAAGTAAAGGATTTGTAGGAGTCTGAGTGTTTGTTTAGCCAAGATTGTGCACCAATAAGGAGCAGGTACGTTTTCCCATCATTTAGTCAAAGCTTATGTTGTGCCATCCAGGCCTGAATGGTGTGGTATATTTTGCTCATTACATTGGAGTAAGTGTCATAGTTGCCGTTGTAGGTGACACCCAATTGTCTAGGAGGTCAAAAAGTGGCTTGGTGAAGATATTGTAAAGTGTTGGTGAGACACATGAGCCTTGAGGCACTCCACAGGTGACTGGGGCTGGGGGGGCTGCCGTGGTGGTGGAGAAACTCTCATTGTGCGGTTGGACAAGAAAGACTCTATCCACGTTATGGGTTTGGTGAAGAAGTGGCCAGCTAAGGCGAGGAGGTGGCAGATTATTTTGTTATTTACCAAGTCAAAGGCTGCTGTTAGGTCAAGTAAGAGGAGGATGGCCATGTTACCCTTTTCTTTAATTTCATCCATTTGAATTTTTAGGTCCAGAAGGGTGGTTTTTGTTCCGTGACCGGGGCGGAAGCCCGAGTGGTGTAGGCTGAGGAGGTAGTGGGTTTCCAAGTATTTTTGTATCTGCAGGTAGGCCACTCTATCAAGTATTTTGAGGAGGAAAATTCCAGTTGTGATAAGGTGGTATTAGGCAGTAACTTTGGCATCTAGTGTGGGCTTGTTGAGGAGTGGGAGTATTCAAGCTTCTTTTAGGTTCTCTGGTACATTGCCCGTTGAGAAAAAGTTATTAATCAGCACTGTGATGAAGGAGGCAAGCTCTTCAGTGCTGTCTTTTATGAGAGAGAGCATTTGTCTCCTCTGCATCTGGAGGGTTTCAAGCCTTTGAGAATTTTGGTGGTTTCAATGTTCGTGACCGGTGTGAATTCAAACCAGGGAGTGGTTATAGGGGGTGTGGGCGGCTGGTCTAGTGGTTGGTTGGCTGATGCAAGTTTAGTTTTATTTGCAGTGATTTTGGTTTGGAGTAGGGAGATTTTGCCAAGGACAGTGTTTTGGATATTCTTGTACCAGGGGAGGTTTTTAATGCAGTTATCTGGTGAGGGAGCTGGCGTTTCGAGTTTGCGTAGGATGGCAAAAAGGTCTCTCGTGCCTGAGTTTGCTTTTTAAATTCTATCATTGTATGTATTGTCTTTAGATTGAAGAATGGTTTCTTTGGATAGGACAGTGAAGTGCTGTTTGCTCTCATCTAAGGGTATTTTCTTCCAGGCATTCTCAGCAGTTATTTTTGAGGAGCGTAATGCTTTGAGACTAGGGGTGTAGCAAGAGTTTAGGTGGGCTATTGGTTTGGGTTTACAGTGGCCCAGAGGTGCTACTTTGTTAATGGCTTCTAGGAGAGTTTGATTTGTAAGCGACTTCAATTCAACACCACAGCTAAGTCAATGCCTAGTCTGGGATGCTGATGGAAGCCCTTATTGATATATTTTTATGTCCAGTTCGTTTACTCTGGATGACAACCATTATATAACACCCCTCTCTTAGAATCCCCCTGACCCTACTGAGCCAAGAAGTAGGTTTGTTTTGCAAATTAAAAGGTTTATTTGAAAATTAAACGATATATATATATCACACCTTTATAGTAAATTAATATTTGATATCACACTTGAGAATATGATGCTGATCAACAATGGATAAAGTTATAGTGGTACACTCTTTTTAATTGCTTAGAAGTTGATATAGAGAGGATAAAGTAGCTGAGAATGCTTTTATGGCTTCAAGGACAATGCAATGATGAATGAAAATGCAGTCCAGAAAATAAACTTGATATGATTTCAACCAAAACAATGCAATCACTTTTCCCCCGGTAGCAATTCACCCCCTCTCCCCCTTATGCAATGTAAAGAGATGGAAGAAAAGCACACAGTTCTCTGGAATGCAATCAAATATAATTCAGTTCGCCCGCTAGCAAGCTTAGAGCAACAGGGATGATTTTAAGCACAGGCAAAGTACTTTAAAGGTGGTGTGCAAAGAAGTGAAAAATATGCGAAAATGATTTTAATTCCCTCTAGAGGTTCAGGGTGGGTGACAGCTACTTTGTATTAGTTCAGGATCACTTTAGCGATGCTCTATGAATGATTGTCAGGTTGCACACGAATTTCAGCAAGGAAAGCAAGGACAAATATTTTTACACGTGGCTGAAATTAAGCAATGTGTCAAATCGCGGCAAATTTAGTCGTGTGCGTCGAGTGCAATTACGAAACACTATAAGGAGTAGGACGTCGGGTCTAGGCTCGTTGGAAAGCTTAGCATCTGAGCTTTAAGGTGACAGTTAAAACTCGCTCATAGCACAAACGGTTCCGGTGATACGGCTGATTTAGTAAAGGTAGTTTTTCGGATTTGAAATTTTAAAGCTCAGAATGACAGATGACAGTTTACAGCTAAGTCAATGCCTAGTCTGGGATGCTGATGGAAGCCCTTATTGATATATTTTTATGTCCAGTTCGTTTACTCTGGATGACAACCCTTATATAACACCCCGCACTATGAATTATCCATCTTTTTAAAATCATGCTCTGGCCCCAAAGGGGTGTGGTTTTCCAAAGCACATGGTGAAATTTCTGGTTTATCCACTTCCCCAAGCTCAGCTTGCTCTCACAGGCACTGCCCCTCCCAGTTTCTCCCAAGAGGAAGCCATTTTACGACCCCCCCCAATATAACATTTGCCTGAGCCAGGGACAGTGCTTTGTTTAGTTTCCTGTAGTCCCCAGGTGCTCCTCTCCTAATCCAATCAGAGAGGTGTCTTCTCCTTTTGGCAGGGGCAGCAGAATGCAGCCAGGCCTGGGAAGAGTTGTTGAGCCAGTTCAACTCCTGTCGGGGGTAGTTGTCAGGCAGAATTCAGCTAAATGTCACTTTAGTTCCCAGTTTTCTACATTCAAATCCAACTTACAATTTTTGCACATGCAGCTAGAATGCTGATTCTAAGTTCAAAACTATGACATTTAAACAATTGCAACCTATGTGACACTCACAAGTAGGTCACTCATTTATTCTAAACATTTCGATTTTAGTGGCTTTAAACCCAAATTCACTTAAGCTGCTGACATCACCAGCTATTTTTTATATATACATTAAATAATTACTTCCTTCAAGTCATTTCAGAATATAGTTTTACATTGTATCCACCTCTTAGCAAGTCTTTCCTTGGCCTGGTTTGGGTTCATTTGTTCAGTTTTACACAAAAGTCTGGTGGTTTTAAAACGCCGGCTTTCTGATAGTGGTGAGCACCAGTACTGCATCCATTTTTGACATTAAGAAAATGAATTCCCCACAGTTCTGGGTTGCTTTTGGCAATCAGCATTGCCATTCCCAATGGTTTCAGGCTACTGTGTGTGTAGCCCAATGGTGGTTTTAGGCAGTGCCCTCCTGTGCTCACAACATAGGCAAAATGGGTGGCAGCCTATTCTTCATGTTTTCCCTGTGGACTCTCTGGGGAGTTCTGGCCATCATGATGTTTTCAATGCCAGTAATGCACAGTTTTATGGTAGGGCTTGGATGCATGGGTAAAAAAATCCCACAGATTGTATAGTTGACCATAGTTGCAGGATCAGATTTGGTATGTGCATATGCTTTTAGAGGTTGTAGCAGGGGGAAAAGGTTGTCGGGAGTGATGTTGCATGAGTTTCTTGAGACGGAGGCCGAGGCTGGTAGAGTCGGGACATCTGATTCTGCTATATTGTTAATGGTGAATGAGTTGACATTATGGTCTGACCACGGGCAAGGATTGTTAGCTAGTATATTGGTGTTGCAGTTGAAATCTGCTAGCCAATCTAGCATGCAGCCTTTATCATGAGTAGGGCTTGAGATTCGGTGGGAGAAGCCTTGGGCTTCAATGGTGTTGGCAAGGGCATGTGCCTGGGAATCAGAAGGGTCATTGAAACCTAGGTTGACGTCTCCCAAAAGGATGAATTTGGAAGAGGGCTTGGTGTTGGTTTAGAGGAGTCGCGCAATGTCTTCCACGAGGGAAATCAGAGGACCCGGGGGTCTGTAAATTAAGTGGATCATGAGGGTACATGTAGCTGATAAAGAGATTTTGATTTAAAGCAATTCACCTGACAGGATAGTTTGGGTAGGGATTTCTCTGATGGGTAGGTGGTTTTTGGCGATAATAGCTGCTCCACCTCCTTTAGATACCAGTCTGTCTTTCCTGAGGATGGTACATCCATCTGGGATGGCCAAGGAGAGGACTGAGCCAGCGGCTGGGTGCAGCCATGTTTCCGTGATCGCTAGGAAATCCAGGTTATTGGAAGTGATGAGGTTGGACATGTCGAGGGCATGGGCAAGGAGGGATCTAAGCATTAATAAGGGCTCCATTAAGGTGTGTTATAGTATCCACTTCAGTGTCGTCAGAGGAGGTAACTTTTTTGGGAGTATGTTCTGGGGTAGTAGGGATCAGAGGTTTGAGTAAGGCAGGGGCTTTGGCAAGAGTTATGGGTGCTGTTTCGGTGGCGGTGGAGGTGTAAAATGTTGCTGGAGAGGTATAGTGAGAAGTGACTGTGGCATCATCGCAAATAAGAACATTAGTCTGTGATATGCATAATGGGGCATCAGCATTAGGAGCACTGGGCTCTAGAGAGCATATGGCAGAGTTCCAGTTGATGTTATTAGGCTCAGATACACTTAGGGCGTCGTCTGTGGAGGGTTTCATATTTTTTAAACTGTTCTTTATTATCCCAAAGGGTCCTGTATGATAGTCTGGACCGGAAGGTGGGATCGTTGTAATCAGGATGTGTTTTCCAAATGGGGTAGGGAGGGTGTGACAGTAAGTTAGTGTGGTAAAGGGGGCCTAAGTTCTAGATTTGAGGCACACATTTCACCGTATGATGGTATGGGTGGCTGTTTGTGGGTGCTGCATGCAAGTGGCTAGGCGAGACGCTTGTCGCTTGTCCCCGCTAATGAGGGAACGCGGTTTCTTTGGGTTCAAGGCCAGCTTGTGTGCAGTTGTCTCCCAGTTTGTAGTGGTGTGGAGTGGCCATGCCTTAGGCAGGAAGGTACATGGTGGGATTTTGTGTGAGTCGGGCATTGTAGATGACATTTTTAAGGAGAGTGACTATAAGTGTTTGGTGGTAGCATGTGGCAGGTAGTTGATGGGGCGGTTTGCTGACTCCTGGGCATCAACGGCTTGGCAAATCCAGGCGAGAGTAGGGCTAGGCATTATGTATAGTCCTTTGTCCCTTAGGGTCTGTGTTAGCTATTGTATACCAGGTAAGTCTGGGTGGCGAGGCTACAAAGGCTTATAGAGCCTGGCAAAGGTTGGCTCAGAGGGGGACGACTTGGTGTGCTGTTACAGAGCACAGAGGAGGTGATGTTTGGGGATAGTACCTATAATTGTAGTGATGTCTGGATTGGGAATGAGGAATCAGGGTAAAATTGGCGGCCGCTAACTTCCTTTACGTCCATAAATGGTTGAACGAGTGAGGCGAAAATGATAACAGGAGGTTACAATAAGCATGGAGGAGATGGTTGCGTGCATGTAGGGGCACTTTTAATGGATATATATTAAGAGGCAGTGTACACTGGCAGACCAAAGTGGCTGAATCCATGGTAGGGTGCCTAGTATCAGTTTATCCTAGGAGGCTCTGATTGCGCATAAGACTGGCATGGCAGAATGCATGTGGGGGCACCTAGATTCAGTTTTAGCAAAAGGCACTAAAAACACACAAAACAAAAATGGCAAAATGGGTGTGGAGGCAACTACGTTACATTTATGTCAAAAAGGCAGTGTATGCTTGCAGAACTGGCAAGTGGGGTATATTCAGAGAGTGTTGGGCAGAGCACCTAGCATTATGGGCAACAGACTATGTTGATAGTTAGCGATGTGTGGGCTTGATTGAGGTGCCAGATGAGGAAAGGAGTGAAAACGAGCCTATGGTGGTATTGTGAGGAGGGGAGTGTATGCCTGAGTGTGGCTTACCAGCATCAGTGGCTGGATCCAAGGAGATCAATGAGGCCGAGAATTCTTGAAGTGCAGTTGCAGGGGGAGGTGTTTGCCACTCTTGCAC
Source organism: Ambystoma mexicanum (assembly GCF_040938575.1). Lineage (NCBI taxonomy): Eukaryota > Metazoa > Chordata > Amphibia > Caudata > Ambystomatidae > Ambystoma > Ambystoma mexicanum. The sequence continues at coordinate 925,853,163 of NC_090923.1, forward strand.
GCTCGACACGCTTAGTCAGGAGCCTTAGGAGTGGGGCCTTTGGAAGTGAGTCGGTTTAGCCTGCTGACTCTGCTAGTTGCCCAGATAAGAGGGGCTCGGCCAATCATATGCCATCCCCAGTAAACACCCAAAGCACTCTGGGTGCTCATGTTGCGGCCGGCCATCTTGGAATGGCCTGCACAACGGCCTTCATTACTGTGAGACAAATGTCCCCAAAGGAAGCAGGCATTTGGGGAGAATAGGCAGTGTCACAATGTCAGGTATGACCCAGGAATGACTCTCACTCTTCTGATTAGTTAGTATCTTACTGGGATTAATATGGTTGGCCCAGTAATGGCTCCCACTCTCATGGCTTCTTAGCGTCTTACTGGGACGAATATGATATTGAAACACTTGTGTATAGGCGTGGTATAAATGCCATATCATATCATGATGGACTCTGTAATAACTCTCACGCTACTAGTTACATTCCGTCTCACTGGGATGAGTATGAATATAGTATTCCTTGTGCTTACTACCCTCCCCGGGTCTCCCGTTTAGTTTAGTTTAGTTTAGTTTCTTTATTTGTACCGCGCGCCGAACCCTGGGGTAACCGGGCGCAGGAGACTTGGAGACAGTTACAACATGGCAAAAATATACAATACAGACTGTGAAATAACAACATTAGGTGTAGTAGACCAGGTTACAAGATGGTCGACAAGGACAAGTTGAGAAGAAGTACATTAAGCAGAGTTTTTGTTGGCAAGCCATGTTTTAGTATTGGCTCTAAAGGTCCAAAAGGAGGGTTCTGCTCTAAGGTTTAGAGGCATAGCGTTCCATAGTTTGGCAGCTAGGACCGGGAAGCTGGCGCCACCTGCTTTTTTTAGGGAGAATTTGGGAATGGAGAGGCAATATGAGTATGGAATTCTAGTTGGTCTAGTTGATGTGCAATTGTGGAACTTGTCTGCCAGGTATTTGGGTGCGTCATTGGAGCGGCATTTATGGACGATGACGAGGGATCTGAGAGTGATTCTGTCTCGTACAGGGAGCCAGTGAACATCTTGCCTGATGCTGGAGATGTGGGCGTGTCGGGGATACTGAGGGCGGCTCTGAGGGCATTATTTTGAAGCACCTGTAGTTTGTTCAGGTTGTGTTCTGACGTGCCGAGAAAGAGTGTGTTACAGTAGTCAATTTTTGAGAGCACTAGCGCTCTGGCTAGTGTAATGCAGCTGGACGGAGATAGGAAAGGTTTGCAGGCATTGATAAGCTTATTTGTATGAGCTGTGGATGAGGCTGTGGCATTCACCTGTCTTTTGAGCGAGAGAGTAGAGTCTAGATAAACCCCAAGGGTTTTAATTTCTTTGGCTACTGTGATTAGGTTACCGTCTATGTTGATGGACGCGTAACGGGGGTCTAGTTTGTTTAGCCGTGGTTGGGAGCCGACAAGAAGGAGCTCAGTTTTCTTGTCGTTGAGGCATAGGGCGTGCTCTGCCATCCAGGCTTGGATCTCCAAATATAGGTTGTTAATTCTGGTGGAGTCCTCATCGTAGCACCCTAATAGGGTGATGAGAACTTGGGTATCGTCAGCATAGTTTGTGTATGTGACACCCAGGTTATCTAGGCGGTCAAACAATAGCTTAGTGAAGATATTGTATAGGGTCGGCGAGACGCACGAGCCTTGAGGGACGCCGCAGGTGATGGGGACGTTGTGCATTTTGCCGAATATGCTTTCTCTTACTGTATCATTTTCTTTTAGTGTTGTTCCTCAGAGCCGAGAGAGAGAGAGAGAGAGAGAGAGAGAGTGTGTGTGTGTGTGTGTGTGTGTGTGTGTGTGTGTGACTTGAGAGATAAAATTAAATAAAAGGTATTACACAAAACGGATTTTTTTTCTGTGAAACAGGAAATACTTCATTATACCCCAATACACAGAGTAGAATGAAAATATATTGCAACACACACAAAAACATCACCAGCCCGAACACCCATGCAGAAATCCATGCACACAACCCTACTCGGTTATGTACAGTAGGATATGAGAGACAAACCGAAATAAAAAATATACTGGGAAATTAAAGATATTCCACAAAATAAACAAATGATCTGTCACACCAAACACCCACTAGTACCACCAGACTTGTGCATTGGGGGTCACAGGTTGAAATTGAAAGAAAATACAGTGGAATGAAGCATGCTCTGCAGAGCGCACATCTGCCACCATAAACACCCAGCAGGGCCATCATACAAGCATACTATAACAGTAAAGAGACAAAATGAAAAGTATACAGTGGAATTATAAATATTCTGCAAAATGCACAAAATCATGTTCAGCCCCAAAACCTACACAAACACACTCTATTCAGTCACAGACTGTACAGTCAAAGGAAAACAATGCAATTAAGAATGTACTGCTAATAACCAAAATGTGTGACAACACACTGACACGTCCACTAAAACACACCACAACAGTATGCAAATTAGGAGTATACCATGCAAAAAGAAAACCTCTGCCAAACAGCACACTTTCACAACATGCAAACATGTAAAAAAAAATGCATTAATATAGCCAAACAACATACATCATCACAAATCCTATGACTCAAAGCGATGCAGCAACAAGGTCCCGGGGACCAACCAAATAAAAAAAATATACCATTCAATATATGGTCACAGAGACACAACGAAATGAGGAATAGATAGATACCACAGCCAAAAAGAAACATCTTGTGTGACGAAAAATAAATCTGCCAAAATACATCCACTGGCACAGTAGAGCATACCATATCATCATTAAAATGTGGAGGCTACCAGGAAACAAAGAAAACCATCAGCCGCAACAGCGCGCCAACACGGTGGAAGGAACCAAATGAATCAATCATTTTACCAGGCAATATACAGTAAGGAAGAGAAACAAAAAATGTAAAACATACTGTGCCCTCAAAAAATCCATCTATGTAAAAGATATATCTACAACATGAAAGCAAAAATAACCCAACAAATGTAATTGTACAACAGGGAACTTGCACACCATCACTAAATTATTCCGTTAGCATGTAATACAAAAACCACATATACACACCATACATACTCTTACCATGCATGTGACACACCACAGCAATGCCATACTCCTAAATTCTCAGAACGCGAATATGTTAAAGAAAACATACATCTGGATCTAATATTAACATGTAAGCTGTTGACTCACGTGGTCATATGAAACTGTAAAATAATAGAAATTGAATAATCATACTAACTTTACATAAATATTGCAATGTACATAAGTGCAACTTACAAATACTGAATGTTTACCTGTTGCAGCAGGACATACTGCATTACAAACTTGGCAGTCGCCATTTGTATTTACAACAATCCAAAACAAAAGGGCAAGTTAACGTTTCAGAAATGTCTTTTTTGATTTGATGTTATGCTCAGTGTTTAATAAAGTGTTGAACCATAATGTTGCCATGCTCAACATGTATAAACTTAAAAAGATACACTAATATGTATAAGTGCTTATAGAGAATTATTATATAATATTATGCATAAAAGAAAGAAATGCTAGAGAACTTTGCCACTTCACAAAACTTCATGAAGTTTGCAATGTTTTCAGTAAACTTCGCAAAGTGTGTGAAGGGGAAGTACTAAACCGTCTCCAGCCGCTAGCTATAAGGTGTCTTATCAATTCCTGTGCACCAGAAGGGAAGCAGGAGCCATGTTGGTTGCAGACGGGTCATCTGTACTCCAGACTTCCCAAGGGAGAAATGGTGACACTATCTCTGTGGGACTGTGATAAACGATTTTCCAGTCTGAAATGTAAGGGTTGGTGAAAACCACTGATTTACAAAAGGGACAAGGGGATTTTGTGGGTCACTGATTTTAATATTCGGTGGCTTGTGATTATGCATGAGTCACTTTTGGGATTAATACCAGCACCACCACGAAGCATCCGTATACCCCCACTGCTTCTCATGACATCTCCCTGGCCTCCCAGCATCACATAACTCTAATGTTGGTCTTATTTCCAGAAGTGGAAATAGAAAAAAACAGTGTGAGATGTCCCACTGCCCTGTGGGGGGGGAGGCTGCTAGACTCCAGTAATGGGTGGTGGTGGGGATGCGGGGGGATGGGGGGCATTCAAAAGACGTTCTCCCTCCCTTGCTGGGTCCACCTGGTACTCCTGTGCGACCTAAAAATCCACAAGATCGTTCCAAATAATCACTGGACTCGAAAATATCCAAAATTTGAGTGATTGCACAAATCCCGAAATGTTTGATTGAGCTTAGTGAAAAGGGAGCAAGTCCTAGAGAGTGGAACATTGTGGGCCTGGCTTACAAAAACATTTTCAATGGGACTTTCCCATTGTAGTAACATTTATGTAAATCAGTGTTCAAACACAAGCCCCTAACACGTTGACACCTGATAGGATAAATGGCCAGGAGTGAATCCTGGCAGGCAGTGGTCCTGGGGCATACACCACGAATGTAAGAGGTGTAACATACTTCACAAATCTTCACATTAACCAAAACCTAATTTACTGAAATGTTGTATCTTTCCTTAACAGCATTCAGTAAACAAAGAAATCGGTGGAGCTGTGAACTTTCTAGAAAGGTTTACTTTCTAGACATCTTTTCATATGCCACAATTCGGCTTTCTCCTTTCTTATATAGTGCACGGCTGTGAAGGTGTAATTGGCTCTTTGATTTTCGAACCACTATGACTGCCGTGGATTTTTGCTCAAGGCAATACCTCCCTCTGCTGGCCATTGGAGGATGCTGTACTGTGTGTTCAAGCGATCTACGGCAAAAAAACGTTAATGTTAAGATAGACGTAAGAACATTGACAGAGCCAACCCCTTTGGGTTTGGCTGTGGGGGCAGGGAGGTGAGAGTTGCATCAGGAGACTGTGTTTTGGACAGCAGTATCAGGGGGGCAACGGTTGACAAAAGGGGCAGCCAGACTGCGGGTTTAGAGCAGAAGAGGCAGCAGCAACGCGCAGGTCCACCCACCGTTCCAGAGAGTCGCAGAGAGAGTTTCTGCAGATCTAGGCGAGAATGACTGCTCCTGTTGGTGGGAAAGGCAGAGGTGGCAGTTATTCAAGGGTGTCATGTCACGTCTTCCTTCATGCTATCCAGGGCTGAAATTCGATCAGATTTCCCCCGATTTAAAAACTGGCAAGAATTGTCTTCTCGAATTTCCATACAGGGAAATAATTCGCCTATACTACATCAGGAGCGATCCTCTGTCCTCAGCCTCCGAGACAAAGCACAGCTCTACTCTCGTTTGTCTTTGTGTTGCATTCCAGCTTGATCGCGAGATGGCTTCAGTGAGTGGGTGACTGGGAGCAAGTGTGGTCCTTTAAGAGGCGCGAATGCTGGGCAATTCGACGTGTGAGGGGAGCAAACAGCTGCAGCCTCTGTGACATGACGAGTAAGCAACGGGTCATAAATGCATTGTTCTTCATGTCTGATAGTAACGAGCTTAGATCTTATTACGGTTCACATTACTTTGCGAGCTGGTGAGTATATGATTGCATTCTGGATAGCAAAATAAAGCTAATTGAAGCACCTCATTGCGAGTTTGGTTTTTCTTTCGAGGTATTTCTCTGGGTTTACATCCAAACTCTATTAGCGTCATCACCACTCAGCCCAGTGATTTACGGTGGATTACAAATTGGGTAACCACTGTGTAATTCCCCATTTTTAGAGTCTATAGTACTGCAAGGGGATGTTTGCTGATTAACCACGAGTGGCAATTCTGCAATGGTCGATATGCTGATGTTTTGAGGTACACTGGAGGATTTACCTCAAACTATGTGCTGGAGATAAACATCCAATTCACTTCTGCACTCTGTGTTTGGCGGTGAAGCAAAGATGTGGTAGAGTGGTGTTAAATCCATTGCCACCACGTTTCCCCATACCGTTACACTTGTAAAGAGGCCCATAGCCTTTTTCTTAACGTTGCTACGATGATTTTTATATTGTGTTGTTTATTGAGTGATTTGTGCATGTTTCCAAGGATCACGGCAAAAGGTGTTATTTTGTCTTTTTCTTTTATACTTTTTAAAAGAACAACATTGACCGCCTTGACACACTTGTGTACTGGCACGTTATAAATGACTTTTCATATCATATCAACCCCCCCACCCCACCCCCACACATGGAATCCCAGAGTATTTATTTTTCCATTTATAGCCTTGAAAGCCTCTCCTAGAGAAGCGGAACAGCTGTTACTTCACCACGCTACTAGCACATCAAATTAGGAATCACTGCAGTGTGGTGTGCCAGGCGGAGCCAAGTCAGTTGCAAGGGCGGGGCTTCGACTTTTCCCAAGGCTACAGATACAGCTGATTCTACACTGGGCTTGCCAGTCTGTCTGCTCCTGTCTGTAATGAGTGAGGCGTCAGTGGACAAAAGAACTTCAAGTATTGTATAAAGGGGCCAGTGGCGACAACACAGCTACAGTGAAAAGCAAAGATGAAACGCAGTTCATTGCCCCCCCCCCCGCCCTAGAGTTGCAGCAGGAATGTAATCTACGTGCATATATGGAGGGTGTACTTGCAATCCCTTCTCTTCTTCCAGGCTTGTTGTTAGCTGCCCTGGACTGCCAATAATCATGACAAGTTTGGTGTTTGGCAGGCAGCAGACGGAGAAACACAAGAGGAAAATAAAGTCCGACTCACCTTCGAGATCTGGCCAAGAACGTTTCAGGTCCCTCTATTCTTATTTATACATTTACTTAACATTTTTGTTTAGTGCTGGCCCTACTCTGAGGGTCTCGTAGCGCCTTACATGGTTGTGCGGGACATACCTGCTGTAGTAAAATTCCTTTGAAAGTATAGTTTATTTAGTAATGATTGTCACCTGTTTCTCAATGCTCTCATCTTGTGCAGGCATGGCAATGGAAGCACAGGAAGTAAGATTGATTTGCTCAGAATCACACAGTTTGGTCGAGTGGGGAAGCAGAGAATTATTTCCCACCGTACCGATCTGGAAGAATTCGTCTCAACGTCAAAACAAAAGATATAAACTTGGTAATATCTGCTTTGGAGGACACTCCAGGTGAGACTGAATATCAACATTTGTTGACTCAATTTGTGGAATGCAAACAAGGACTTAAACAACATAAAATACAGCATGAACACAAGTTCGATCTACAGGTGTTGCAACAAAAACGAACTCTACGTAAAGAAATAAGGATGATATCAAGAAGTAACAAAGAGTTACACTACGCAGCCAAAAAACGTATAACACAAAAATATAGACACTGGAGAAAAAATCATTATGCTATAATCTTGCAGAATGACTCTGAAGAGATGATGCGTAATCTTAAGAACAAAAATTCAGCTGAATTTTGGAGTGTAATAAACAATCTTGCCGCCCCACAAGTAGCATTGCAAGCATCTCCAATTCTTCAAGAAACTTGGGTAAAACATTATACAAACTTGTTTAACACAGTAGAAGTGGAAGATAAAAGTACAAGCGAGGCCAGAACCCCGAGGGTACTGGAGTTCGATATAAACGACATTACAAACTCAATTAAGAACTCCAATGCGTCAAGAGCCCCAGGGCCGGATGGTCTTACGAACTACTCAATGAAACAAAATCCGAAAGAATGGGCGAAGCTCTGTTTACTCCTCTTCGAAAGAATAAAAATGAAGCGTGCTACCCCTAGATCTTGGAAAAATAATATAATTGTTCCAATTTTCAAAAAGTGGAACAGACTGGACCCGAGAGACTATCGACCTATTGCCCGTTAGATGTAATGGGAAAAATCTATGCAACTCAATTGCAACAAATGTTAAAATCTTGGGCACTTAAAAACCACCGTAATGACCCACAACAAGCGGGATTTGTCAAAGGCGTAGGTTGCGGTCTTAATACCCTTCTGCTGAATCTCTTAAAAATGGAGTCAATATGAACTAACATTGCCATCTATGTTGCATCTATTGATCTTTCACACACTTTTGATAGTGTCGATCGCCACATTTTGTGGGAGAAACTCAAAGCTTGGAAGTGCCCATCGGATCTTATAGATGCAATAAAAGAGCTCCACTCTAATATCACTGTGCAAGTCAGACTCGACCAAGGAGGCTCCTTATCACCCTTGATTCCAACTTTTAAAGGAGTAAAACAAGGATGCCCCTTGGTTGCAATTGTTTTCAATCTCTTTATTTCTGACATAGGCGATGCATTAAATGAGGTAACAGCATTTCCACCTACAATTCATGGCTCTCAGTTGGGCTATTTGTTGTATGCTGATGATCTACTACTCTTGGATGTTACACCGGTCGGTCTACAACGAAAATTAGACGCCTTAAAAAGATTTGTAACGAAAAACAAGCTCTGTCTAAACAAGAAAAAATGTGAGGTTTTGATATTGCGTAACCTGACAGCCTATAAAAAGAGATCAACCCAATATGTGTGTCACTTGGAAAAAATACTGCTTCGGATCTCTACTCACATAAAATACTTGGGATCCTTAATATGTGCTAACATAAACGACAATCCTTGGGTCGAGGCCACCAAAAGAAAATGTCAGCAACTGGCTTGCCAGGCCGCAATCATAAACAAAAAATTCGGAAAATTCTCTATAAAACCTGTGATAAATTTTTATAGACAAAAAGTAAAACCGACCTTGATTTATGGTGCTGAAAATATGTTTGGTTGCTCACACGAGTTATGGAACACACTAGAGCGTTACACATCTCTAAAGGATGTCCGACTAGTAACATAAGATTTGAATTGGGTCTGACATCTATACAAGCGAGAGTTTGTTGGAATGCTTTAACTTTTAACAGGAAATCGCAGCTCTCTAATACAGCCCCTCCATTTGAAATACTACACAAGCCGGATTTAGATCCTGAATACACAATGCTTGCCAAATGGAAACAGCAATGTTCTTAAATTCTGGATGCAAACAATATCGACATTACTACTTTACTTGAAAATCCCAATAAGGCTAAACGTAAACTATGGAGTGCAGACTGGCATCAAACCTGCACTGACAGATCTAGTTCTCGCCTCCTAAGAGATGTACCACCAGAGGCAAGAGAGCTAGACAAACTACAACTGTACCTGTTACAATCTCCCGATCAGAACTCAAGATTACTATACTTGCATTTTCGACTTAACCTTTTTATGACCGAAGACCGTACAAGTACTTGGTCACTTAAAGAACCTGCTGATTTAATCTGTCGTTTTTGCAAGCATTCGACAGAGACACAAAAACACTTGACGTTGTTTTGTCCAGAGTTTCGCTCGCTGCAAACAAGGTTTGTTCGGACCCTTTTTTGAGGCACGCAGCACCTATACGGCCGAAGATTGGTGGAAAGTTATGCTTGAAGGTGCTGACCGAAAAATTATGTTTGGTTTAGTTCAATTTTTGAAGGACTTGAAAACCCATCTAAAAGAGCCGATTCCGGCATTAGGTGGGAACGATTGTCAAAGCCTCTAATAATGTGTGTTTAGTGGGGTGAAGTAAGAAGTAATGTATCTTGTTTTCTGTTTTAAAAGGTTTTCTTTTGTAAACCATATAAAATAAAGAAAATAAAAAAAAATGTAAAAAAAATTATTTGATATGATATGATTTTTATAATGCGCCTGTACACAAGTGTTTCTAGGCGCCACAAGAAAAGGAAGGGGGGACAGAGAGAAGACGGGACAACAATCCTACTAGGCCTTGTGGCATTCGGATCGTTCAAGTGTGATAACACAAGTGCAAGGGCGAAAGGGGTAGAGGGAAGGGTAATGTGCAGTCGGGGCACCATGGCTCTGCTTAAGTGCAGCCAGGGCAGCACAGCTCTGGTTAAGTGCAGGGAAGGCAGGGGGCAGTAGGAGTTACAGTTACAGCCCCTATGTGTGCAGTAGGCCCGGAAGCAGTGCAGGAAGACTGGTTATGGAGGGGCTGCCTGGTACCCTGTGAGACTCTGCAGATACCTGGCAAACAGTCAGGGCAGGCAGACACGAAGGTTAGAAAGGAAGAGGGAGAAAGAAGGCAGAGGGGAAAAGGAAGGTCTTGAGTGGCCACCATAAATGCAGGTGGTCTGGCTTAAGTTTGAGAGGGCAGGGAGGCCGTTCCAGAGGGAGGCATCTGCAGAGGAAAGAGATCCCCCCACTACTCTGAAGGCAAGTCCCTTTAAAGACACACTCCAGAGTAAATACAACCCACTAGGGAAATAAGCCAAGAGATAACTTTGCAAGGATAACAAGGTTTACTTGTACAAAATGCAAATGCCAGCAAAGAACTCTGCTGCTCGAGAGTGCTCTGGTCTTACATTCGCAAACATGGGTTTATAAACATAGAAATCGTCATTCTTATATATAGTGAGTTGGTGCCACTGATTGGAGGCACCCTACACATGGGCCTGCTCCATAGGGGATGCCAGGCGGTAATTGGCTGGTTCTTCCCCATCGATCTTGATGCAGTGAAGGTCAGGGCATGCATAAAATACAATGTTGCTGGCTAAACTGAACAACTAAGACAGACTATTCATTCACTACGGCAGGCACCTGGACGGCACAGGAAGGGGGTGCGAGGGGAGGATAAAATACAGTCATGCTGACCCATACGTTCAAGGCTTCATTGATACCGCAGTTCCTGCACCCAACGTCTCCCCCCGGGGGATTGATCTTTGATTTACCCTTCTCGATACCTCATGTTACAGGAGATGTGTGTTGCTGCTAGAGAGAAATACAGCCTTGTGGGCTTTGCATTGGGGGTGGACATTTTTCGGATGTTAGGACCTGGGGGTCTTGTGCTTATCAAGAATTCAAAGGTGTGGGGGTCGGATTGCTGGTGTGCGGCCGGCTCTGGCCTGGCTGTGAGGGGGTTAGAGGCCTGATGGCAGGTTAGTGGAGATGAATAGACACAGCGCGGAGCCTGGTGTTGTCTCACGCTCTTTGCCGGGTGCATTCCTCAAGGCGATACTAAATATTCGCAACACTAAAGGGACGAGAGGGAAATGGACTTCCCTGGGAACAGGGCTCAAGCGGAGCCAGCATGCAGTGTGCACACTGGGCTTTGTGATCTAGGAATATGGCTAGCGTAAATGTGCAGCCTGTCGTGTTTGGGCCTAATAAAAAATGGCATTGTGGATTGTGGGCATTTCTAGTGCTAGACACCTACTTGTATGCGCTGCAATGCCCTTATATGGTTCCTAGTAATGCATACTGCTCCCCCTTGTAGGTTACAACACTTAATATGGGGTTCACCTTATTTTGAAGCACCTAAGGGGGTGGGATAGGCTCATTTCCATCCAAACAACTCTCAGCTTGGAGAAACGTCAGACCCTCAGAGAGTTCGAGGTAGCTGAGCGAAGGGCTCTAGAAGGAAGGTATTTAGGCAGAGAGAGTTGGGTATAGTGGGGATGATGCAAAGGATCTTGAACTTGATCCTTTCAGCCACCGGGAGCCAGTGCAGAGATTTCAGGGCTAGAGAGATGAAGTCCCTGGGCTTGAACCCAAGAATTAGTCTTGAAATCCTGTTCTGGATTAGTTGAAGGGGGCAAAGAGTAGAGTTAGGCAGATTGAGAATGAGGCTGTTGCAATAGTCAGCCCGGAGAGAACCAGAGCTCTGGAGACACTGAGCTTCTGGGGGAAGGTGAGAAAAGGTAGAATGCCTCTGAGGAGGTGCATCTGGAAGTGGGCCTTCTTGGCAAGATCTGTGACGTGAGCAGGAAAGGAGAGAGTGGCGTTGAAGATGACCCCAAGGATTTTTCCCTTAAGAGGAGGGCAAGGGTAGAGATCCCATGGAGGGTGACCATAGTGCGAGAGGGAAAGCCAATAATGGGTCCCAATCAGCAGAATCTCAATCTTAATGGCATTGAGGCAGAGATCTTTGGAGGTGCACCATTTCTGAATCGTGGATAGATAGGATCGAGGGGGGATGGAGAGGAGGCTGAGGGAAGCCTGTGTGTCATCCGCATAACACTGGAACTTAGAACAGAAGGTCAAACTCAGGTGGGCCATAGGGGCCAAGTAGACATTGAATATCCAGGGTGAGATGGTAGAGCCCTGGGGGACACCACAAGTGGAGAGAGAGGTGGTGGAGAGAAAGGACCCAATTGGGACCTTGGAGGGTGAGTCCAAGAGGAAGGAGGTCAGCCATGCCAGACCCGGATCCATGATGCCCAAGTTCTCGGGGAGTTGATTAATCAGGATGGTGTGATTAACCGTATCAAAGGCAAAGGAAAGGACAAGGAGGATGAGGGCAGCGGGAGAGCTGGAGTCAAGGGTAGTGAGCAGATCTTCAAAGGTGTTCAGAAGAGCGGTTTCCGTGCCTCTGGCTGCTCTAAAGCCAGACTGCTGGTCATGCAGACAATCAACAGATTCAGTGTGGACGGTTAGCCGGGAGATAACCAGCTTTTCTAGGGGCTTGCAATGGAAAGGAGTGGTGAAGATCAGCGATAGTTTGCTGGACAGGAAGGATCGGCAGAAGGTTTTTTTAGAAGGGGGTGCACAAGGGAGTGCTTGAGGAGAAAGGGTAAAGATCCAGCTGCAAAAGAGTGATTACAGAAATTGGCCAAGACTGGAGCGAGTAAGGCAATGTGGTCCTTGATAGTTCTGAAAGAGCAGGGGAGCACCTGTTTGGAAGACACTTTCATAGAATGGACTTGTCTAGAAACATCATCAGGTGTTATCTGAGGGAGGGAGAAAAGAAGGAGAGGAGGGGGAGAGGCGACCAAAGGGGCCCTGAGAGAGGGAGAGAGAGAAAAGAAGAGGAAAGTGAGGACAGCATGCCCTGGGTTTTAGTGGTGAAATGAGAGGCTAGAGCCGAGCAGAGGGCCTGAGAGGCAACAGAAGAGGTGGAGACCGCAGTAGGATTGGCCAGCTCCTTGCAGATTTTAAAGAGCTCAGCTGTGTTGTTAGAGGCGCAGAGGCAGGTGGCAGGCCAGTTTGTCAGAGGAAATGCCCAATGCCCTCCAGTCCTGCTCAACTACTCTGCACTTATGTTTCAGGGCGGCCAAGTCGAAGTCATACCAAGAGTTGCACTTGGAGGTCTCCCCTGCTAAAGTCCTGGCTGTTACTGAGACTGCACTGGTTACCTGGCCACCCATCTGATCTTGGGCCCTAGCCCTGCCAGATGCACGCCTGCACTGCCTCCCTGGCAACCCCGCACCTGGGGACTGTTTTCTGTATCCCTACAGTGCCCCCACCAGCACTTATGTCTGCACTCACCCTGCACTTGCCACCTGCTGGCCGTTTTTTATTTATCTTGTTATTCTATTACCCCATGCACTGCACTTTCCCTCCCCCCCTGCACTTTTCTTCTTCCCCCTTCCTTTGCACGTGCGCGATCTGAATAACACTTGGCCTAGTAAGATCGTCGTCTGTCTTCCCTCTGTTCCCCCACCCTTGCCTCGTCGCGCCTTGAAACACTTCTGTATAGACGCATTATAAATGTCACATCGTATCATATCATAGGTAGGCTTCAGATGGATCCTCATGAGAGGGGCAAGGATATCCAGGGTGTTGAAGATAGAAAGATGCATGTTGGAAAGGGCTGTGTCTGGGTGGGAATCAGCCTCAGGAGTAGGAGGAGTGGAGAAGGTGGAGGCAAAGACCGTCACGGACACTCGCTTTCTGGGCCGAATGACCAAGAAGGAAGGTGGCACTGCTGATGTGGGTTTTGATAGAAGTTGATGGAAAAAATTGTCTGTATGGACAATTTTGCCAAATTCAGCCACTATAAAAAAATAGAAACCCACTATACCAAATATGAGCAGCAGGGATTGCGCGGGTGTTCCATGCTCCCCTTGTGTGGTATAATGGGCTTCGGTGGTTGTGGGGGTTTCCCCTGCTTCCAGGACTTTGGAAGTGGGGGACTAAAAAATAAAAACAAAAAAAGAAAAAGGGACCCTGCAGCGTCAGCTCTGACCTGCGTTTGAGGGACGGAAATGACGCTGCAGAGGTATAGCAGAAGTGCCGACGGCTGGTGAAAAACCTAAGTAGGGGAGGGGGGATTAGTATAGTGCTGCTGGCGGGACAGGGATTTAGATTGGTTAACTGACGGTCAAATAGATTTGCAGTGAAATCGACTACGGTCAATTCCGCCGCAAATACTTTGACTTCGGTCAAACAAACCATATCTGGCTTTGCCTGGGGGACAGGAAGCTTCAGGTGGGAGGTGGTCAGTCCAAGAGAGCAGAATAGTGAGAGGGTTAGAGAGGGGGATGACTGAGGAGATGAGAACATCCAAGATGTGTCCGGCAGAGTGTGTCGGTCCAGAGGGTAGAATGGAAAGGGTGAGTGAGTCGCAAAGATTGCGGAATGCCCAGAGGAGGGATCAGAGGCATAAGTTGGGAGGACGAGAGAACAAATGACATGACATAATGGGTTATTTATAACATGCTTAATACCCACTGGTTTCAAAGCGTGGACTCAGGCATCGAACCTGTGTAGCTCCATGTCATCTTGCTTCCAAGGCGAGCACGTTGCCTCTGAGCTATTCGCCCGATGAAGTGGTGAGGTGCGCCCATTCTGAGAGGAAGGGTGCGACCTGTATAGGCGTCCTGCAGATGCTGGCCACAGTTAGATAGAGGCCAGGAGAGATAGAGAGCCTGCAGGCCAATCATTCAAAGGGGGAATAGGCCTGTGTGGGAATGACAGATGCAGGAACCCATTCAGGAAAGACCAGGGCCACTACACCTCTTGGCCGATTGTAGGCTGTCATTTTACCCCAGACCAGATTCCATACTGTGGGAGCATTCCTTCCAACAAAAGGTGTTTCATATATTACACACATATTGAATGTTTATGATTGAATGCTCCGAGATCAGTTCACTTTTATGTTAGTTTGCTATTTTGTACTTTTTAATTAGGCTCTTTGACAAATTATGGTTTCCTCTAACCTAGGAATATAATATTTCACCTTAGGTTGAAGCACTCGTTGGCGTTGCAGCCCACAAATCATACATTTGCACCAATTTGTCCGTTATAAACTATTGTTTGAAATATTAGGAGGGTACAGGTTATGCCTTGCCTTCCACCCCAAACACATAATGCAGTTATAATTTGAAGCAGAGGCATGCCAAGAGTTAGAACAGTGTGAGTTAAGAGTTTTTGGTAAAGACATCACATATGGTGATGATTTTCATTCAAGAGACTGCTCATGGGTGGTGAATGCCTGCATCAGTTAATCTTCATTATACTTGAAAACAAACAGTTTGAAGAGCCTTTAAAGACTGAACTAAACAGCACGTATTGATACTGTAGGAATTCTTTATACACGAAATGCAGGACATCCACGCAGAATGACAGCAGGAATCACCCCCTTACATTAAGAGGGACGAGCTTGAAGTCTGTCCTCTATTTCCATGAATGTCTTTCACACTTCCTGATGTGCCAACAAGCATGAAAAGAAAGGAAGGTTGAAAAGATCCTCTTCATAGTGACCCACAGGCCACAGTTGGGGAACACAAGGAAAGCAACCAAAAGCAAAGCGTTCCATCAATTCTGCATTTTGACAACTGTCCCACATCGCAATATTCTTACTTCAATATTTTGATCTGCATTTGTATCCAGCTGCCACTGGAAGCTAAAACATTGTACTGATGTATCCACCAGCAATCCCTTCTCTCGCCACCTCTAGCAGTCCATATGAGGCTGAGGGAACCTCAAGCTGGCCAATCTCGCACTTCAAACCGCATCCAATGGCAGAGATTTCCTGGACCCGTGAGATCTTGCATTATTTGCCTGCAAGCCAAAGTAGCACCTGAACTCGCATGCTACTTTGGAGAGATAACTATACCCCAGCAGGCTAATCACAAGTGGTAAATATATTGTACCACCTCACTTTCACTGTCCTTTTGTGGATTTTATGTGGTGGCATTTGTTTTACTAATGTATTAGATGTTAGTATTAGATGTTAGTACTTGTTTATCCTTGTGTGCTGCCTTTTGTCATTTATTAGCCCGTCTTTTGTTGTCTTTCCTTCTTACCATTACTTTTACCCTCAGTTCCTTTTCCCTTACAAAGGTTGACAATAGCTCTTTCGCTCTATGTTTGTCCTACTAAATCTTGTGTGACCACTTTCATTGTTTCCCTTACCGTACCTTACTTTTTACACAAAAAATGAAACAAAACATTTTCCCTTTTGAAGTCCCCCTAATTAGGGAAACCGTAAAAAAACATTTAATGTGAGTGTGTACAAGTGGTTTAACCACCTTTGTTTGTGTGTCTGAGAAACCTTTCAGTTTATCTGTGTGAGTCTTCTGTGAATCCATTTGTTGCCCCTCGTCAGTTACTTGTCTATGTTGTCGTTCACTGAGCCATTGGCGGGTGGCTGAGGAAGAGGAGAACAGGTAAGGCAGGGCTGACAAAGGAGTATTTGCCACCGCCACAGGAAGGTGTAGAGGAGGAGGAATGTAAGAAGCCAGAGTGCCATAGATTCATGGGAAATGTAGTTACCAATGATTGTGGTAGCTTAATAAACCCGCCAAAGCCAATATGTGTGGTGTGGGTGCAGTTACATCAAATAGATAGTTTCTAAACCTAAGCGAGCATAATATAACACTCAACCATGTACACCACAAGGTGCACCACGTAATTGCAAACTGCTCGCACAGAGAAAATACTAACACGGAGCACGCCAACTCCACATGACACAGCACAAAACAGCAACGCCTTGATGCAACTATGCTGCCTGGGGGCAGCTCTCTTGACCAGTGGCCAGAATCAGTTGCTCTGGGGTAAGTGCCATTGCCATAGGGCATTATATGCTTTCCAGCAGGCGCGCTCACGACCATTGTGCACAATCTGGTGCCCTGAAGGCAGCACCACTACAATTGGGAAAAGGATCATGGGAGCCCCTCTACTGAGAACAAACTTGGTTCAAATATCCTGTTCTATGGAATTTCATCTACTCAGGAGGGTCTACAAACACGTTTTAGACCCTTCTGAGTGGAAGAAATTCCATAGATCCATGTTTGTTCTCAGGGGAGGGGCTCCCACACTCACTGGTCATTTTGTAAAACTTGGGGTTTCACCCTAAGTAACCCAGGGTAATCCAGATGTGGACCCCTTTCTCACTGTGCCCAGAGAGGTTTAGCTTCACCTCACTGCGGAGGCCCAACAAAGCCCAAGCACGTGTCTGGGGTTGCTGATGGTACTCTTGTTCAGATGAGAATTGCCAAGCATTTCAGTGCTACATTGTCCTGACTACTCCAAACAATTCTTCCTACAGGCCGATGCTTTGGGTTGTGGTTTAGGGGCCATATTATCCGAGGGTGATGAGACCGACCTCCGCCCCATCGCTTTTCTTAGTTGGAAATTGCTACCCCATGAGTTGCCATATTCTAAGGAGTGCCTGGCGATCAAATGGGCCATTGAATCCCTGAGGTACTACCTGTTGGGACGTCACTTCACCTTATACACTGATCACACCCCTTTGCGATGGCTGGCCGCCCAGAAAGACTCCAACCACAGGGTTCTGCGTTGGTTCCTTACTCTGCAGCCTTTTGACTTCTCCACGGCCCATAAGCCTGGTTAATTCCAGATGGTGGCTGATTATCTGTCTTGGTTGGTGGACCCGCCCGAACGGCCTGGTCCATTGTTGGGGAAATGTGGGGTTACGTCGGCTATACTCCAGGCCTGGCCACCCACTAACCACCCGTTGGCACAGATTACCCCACAAAGACCAGGTTTCCCCATCCCCTATGGGCCCTGGCCCACAAAATGCACCGACCTTGCTGAGATAAGGCTAGTCCTTACTTTCGGGTTAGTGAGGGGGTTTGATCCGTGCCCTGTGCGGTTCTCCGTGCCATCAATGCAGCTGTCCCTGCCACTGTTGGGATCGGGTGGCCCTCCAGAGTGGGGCTGAGCTTGTATGGTGTTGCAAGACTCACTTGTGGGAACGCCTCTATGGGGAGGGACACAGTCATCTGGTACAACATATGTTCCACGGCGTGCATGAAACACACTGATAGGCTAGAGACCTCGGCGGGGCCAGCTGATAACGGGGCAGATAATGCTTATTCTTTTTCTTTTTCTCGGAGCGTCAGAGCGAAAGAAAAGCGGAGCGTTGGGGAGGAGAAACGGATGGATTGCACTGGGCATATTGAACTGCCGTTCCTGAAAGTGAAAATGTGACATCCATATTCCCAACTCCAAGTCTGGCCTCCCACGAACAGCTTGAAATACCATGTTCCACAGCGAGCCGATACCTTTCTTTTTATTTAACTTGAATAAAGGACATTTACTTTAAAGCTGATACCGTCTCCAGACTGAATACTTCACGCTCTGATAGTGTGGCTGCCATCTTTAAATGTCCCATGCACAGATGTTTTCACTAAACAACAAGTATGCTCATTGAGCTTGAGACTCCTGTTACTTGGTACCAATTCCTTCATCCTCCTCATCTCAGTATTTAGCTGGTGGTGGGAGTTGGAGTCCATTGATGTCATTTGATAGTCTCTCTCAATGATTCCACATGAAAGATCAGTTCCACATGAAGGATAACCAGAATCGAAAAGGGTTTTGTGCAAGCTTTTATTCTTCAGGTCATAGGTGTGAGTTTGACCTAAAGAATATTGGAAAGAGGTTCATTAACTCTACAGGGGAGTACAAACACATGGCAATAGGCCATTAGGGTACTGGCCATTAAGGGTCTTCCTCATGAGAAAAGGGGGGATACTGCATCTTATCCAATTAAGCCATGACATCTCCCCGGTAGATGTCGCCTCTAATGTTGCCCTCCCTCACATAGCCACTCTCAGGACCAGGATCAGGTAGTGGCTGCTGCACCCTGGCCACCTGGGAGAGGTCACCAACAGGGAATCAGGGATGACTCCATTGGATTCATCACACTCCCCTGAAACTACTCAATACCTGTGGGAGTGTGTTGAATGGTCAAGAAGAGCTGATCTTTGTCTTCTCAGTCTCGACCTGCGACGACTGGTGGGACCCAGAACAGCAGTGTGCTGTAAAGTTGTCTTCACTATGCAGTTTATGAATGGCAATATAGATGGTGGTTGGTGTCGCCCCAGCGTTTCTTGTTGGTGGGCTTTGAAAGTTTCTTTTAAAAGGTTGGAGCAGGCCTGTTTCGTGTCTTTTACCTTTACAGACATTTCCTGTTATAAGTGATGTAATAATAATGGTCTCTCTTTGTAGTTTCAATCACTGAGTTATCTAAGATCCATGTGTAGCTCAACTTACCCCAACCTTTAGAAAGTTTCATAATCTTCGTTTTCAACTACATATACATCCAGTGCTTCTAGCATCCTTTGGAGCCCCAGTTGTGTATAGTCCATGGTAAACATTTCGTCAGCATAAGCTAACCATTTAAGGTAGGTTCCAGCCAATTGGGAAGCTCTCATAGCCGCACCTTCAATAAAGCCTTGCATGTCAGAAATATAGCATTTGAATAGGCAGGGTGCCACAACGCATCCATGCATGTGCTTCTTCATTGTAGGGATCTTCTGAGATAGATTCCCTAAGGTGTCAAGTCAGACCTGAATGTAGGTATCGGTATGAAGATATTCTAAAATCCTTAATAGATCAGAATGTAGACCTGAATTAGATAACTTCTGCCACAGCCACTCACGATTCACCCAATTGAAAGCTAAGGAGAAGCCAATGAAGGTTAGGTATACAATCGTAGCAAGATGTCGCACTTCTCTATACTGCAAGATGTTAAGAAATGTAGCATTTAAATTGGTCCCTGTCATTTTCCGAAAACCCGACTGATGGTTTCTGCATGTGTCCTCTACATATGGCCCAGCTTTCAACCTCTCTCAGAATCAGGGCAGAACAATGTTTACTTTCAACATTTAATAATGTAACCGGTTGATAGTTATATGGTTAAAGAGAGTTGCCCATTTTATATATCAGTGCACCATATGCCAATTTCCAGGATTCAGGAGTCCTGCCAACCACAAACCACATTTGTGAACAGTGTAAACGTAATTGATACCCATAGCCCTGGAGGTTCTTTCATAATGCAATTTGAGAGACCATTTGGCACCACAGCCCTAGAGTTACAGGCTTCTTTAATCCATGAAAATATGTCATTATAGTGACAGTTTGGCTCCCATTTATGGACTTCACAGCAGGCTCCATTTCCGTTTACTGCCACAGTGCATATTGCTCTTGGAAGTACTTACTCCAGGCATCCTGTGAGACTGGATTCATTTGTGATTCTTATTTGGTCCATTTCCATAAAATCAAGGTCCAGAAATGAGTCCTCTGTTGCTCTACTATTGTTTGCAACATTACTTCTGCATCTCTCTGCTGTAATTATGCTGTGTAATGCAATTTTATTGTAGGCTTCTGTTTACAAGGGTGGAAGAGCGAAATGTTGGTTACTGGATTTTCTTTGCTAGTTCTGATCGATCGCAATTCTCTTCTCAATTCCTTCTTCTTAATTTATATTTTACCATCAAATACATGCAAGTGGACTAAACCCATACATTTAGACTTTATTTGTAGGTAGGCGATCTTCTCTTGTAGAAAAGCATTCACTAGTAAGGGTGAGAGAAGTCAATTCACCTCATTCTCCTTTAAATTCATCAATTCTGTTGTAAGAGAGGCATTTTATCTAAAAACTGTTTGTGGTTCCCAGCTGTATTCACAGACAGTTCAGTCGGTCCAATCTTACAAGAAGCACCCCTCACCAGGCCTAAATCAGCCGACATTAAACTATGATCAGTATATTCAGATTTCAATACCTTAAAACTTGAACACTTGTGAAACGGATCATCACTAAGAGAAATGCAATCATCATGTGAGGAGTGGTGTCCATTTTCCCAAGTTGCTGCCCTCCCCAAACCTCCTACGACATTCCCTTTCAATTGCAGTAAATTCAATTTCTCTAAAAAGGTTTCCCACGACAATCCCCTATTCTCATTAGTCTGCGGGGAAACCTCCAACTAGAAATAGTTCCTTAGTATCCATTTATGGAATATAAGCATTCAATTTGCTTGCTAATGGGCTGGCACCCCCATATGACAAATCCCTCCATTCTTCAAGTAGCAATGTTAATGCCATAAAGTAGGTGCCCATCAACACTTCACTAGGATTACAATGAATATTTAGAATTAGAATTTCAGAATGGATGGAATACACAAGATAATTACATTTAAAAGAACCTGAAAGACCACCCATGCCCTCCCAAAATTCATATTCGATTGTTTGCTTATGGCTATTAGGAGATGCCCAGCAGGTCTATCTCGTGCCCCTTAAATAGCTGGTTGACAATAGACCTTTAACCATTTAGAAACATTAAGGACAAGCCAGGTTTCCTGTAAAATAATGACTTGTTGGTCTCGAAAGGTTTCACATAAGTTGACGTTTGCACATAAATTGAGAAAATCCATAGGTGTTCCATTAAACAATCTCAGCACTGGCCTAAGGGTTCAGTGGGGTGGCATTAGAATAACTCTTATTATCAGAGAAAATAGCCAGTAGCAAGGACCACTCAATGTTACTCAACGTGGATTATTACAGACCTTAACCGATTTGCCACCACACTACCCTTTGCTATCTTCCTGCACATAATCTGTAATTCCTCCACACCCTCAAAGCTCGCAATTCCGATGCTTGGATTTCTTAAATCGCTTCGGATAGAACATAGGGGCTTTTGCTACAAACTCTCCCGATAAGCAGAAAAATCGTAACCCGTCACCCTAAAACTTACTGATTCACCTAAGAGCATGTCTCTAATTACTCTCGAAGGAATTTCCAGGGCGACTTATTCCACACACATCTAGCCAATAAATTCCACCAAGTCAATATCATGCAAGGTGATAAGTCTTAGGGTAGCAATCTCATACAGCAGATACAAAATATTTGTTCTATTAAGTAGTGGTTTGGAGTTATCCCGTAAGATGAATCCAGCATCAGACGAGGTTCTGCTTGGATCTAGAATGGCAATTAAGAGAGGTTTCCATCGAGCATCAATGTTGTGTCATGAGGTCACTCGGGTTAGAAGATCCAGTTACCCTTGGTATTGCTTGTTAATAGAAACCCCAAATTCTTGTAAGAGATCTGCAAGTTTAACTATTTCCCCTTGATGGATAGAACCTGGGATGATGATGCCTGCAGAGTAGCTCTTCTAAAGTCTGTTCTAACGTCATTTGACGTATTAGGCAACTCTAACACACGGTCAGAATAGTGTTTAGCTTCCTACAGGACCATGTGCGCCTGTTCCCCACTCTTATCATTGTAGACATCCGTAGCACCAAACAGGACATTTGGGCTTGCATCCAGCTCCTCACTCGTCACATTGGACTTAGATATCAGATTTGTATTATTACAAGGCTACTTCTTTTTCACCGGGCTATATTGCAGTGACAGTGGCAATTGAACTTCCCCACATGTTCTGTAAATTAAGGGATCTTTAGAATTTCCTGGAGGATATGTTATTGGGATTACCTCTTTTCTGACACTGAAGGAAGGATATACAAATGTGTCCAAAAAGCAAGTTCGGCAAACATTCTGTCCAAATGGGGGTGGGGGAGGTATTAGATATTGAAAAAGCAGTATCTCCCGTAGGAGGTAAGTCGCCCCTTTCTCTTCCCTGGGAACTCAAAGCTTGACCACGGTTGTCTACAAGGCACTCTTCCAGTAGGGTGAGCTCAGAGTAACTCATATTGTGATGGATGTCTATATTGGGATGTCTGAGGAAATAATGTGCTCTTCGTTACTGCCATTTCCAGGCTCTTCATCATTAAAAAAAAATCTTTGATAGTTCTCTTACAATGGGAGGCCAGTTTGCCAGATGCAGTAACATTTAAGTCCATTATTATGTTCCTTTCATTATGCCACCCCTACTGGAGTGGCACAGGAAGAGCCCCGATTACTGCTTCACAAGCGTAGTAAGTATTCATACTCCTCAGATGGGGGCCAAAGAGGAACAGCGGGGGCAAACAGTTAACATTCCCATAAATAGCCTTACTGCAATGCCACGGATGTCACACAAACACTCCCAACAGTATACAGCTGTAGACCGCTTGCCGGCATGGACTGCCCAGACGGCACTCCTCTAAGGCACTCCACTATCAACAATTCTTTAGCTAAAAGTCTATTTCTGCTGAGATATCGGTAGAAGCCGGCAAGGGTATTCCAATGGACCAATGGTTGAGTGAACATAGTACCACTACCGCACCACTTCAGCCACGTCTGTAATACAAATGGCAATTCGCATAACAAGCTGAAATATGCTTATGGGACAGTGTGCATTGTTTTATGAACAGGAGGAGTAGAAATTGTATTATCAGCAAGAAGTGTTTTTTATTTTTTATTTTAAGGTTATTCAGTCAAAAATATTGTCCCACCATGTTTGGTTCACTGAAAGCAGTGATTTTCCCCAGCCTCAACCTTTATTTTCACTCACTCGGTTTCTAAGACATGTTAAATATATTCTATTTTGTAATCCACATATTTGAGTGCCGTATATGTCTGTAGCACATGAGTGCAGGGAATGAAAAAAGGTTTGATGAGCAGATGATGTAGGTAGCTCCTGGACATCACGTAAAGCAAAAGACCAGCTGATATACCAAGTCACGTAGCCGCTCTCTTATATAACCCAGACTGGGTGTGTGGTTAGTCGAAGTTACTGTCGGTTCGACTGGGTAGTAAAAAATATCTCAAGTTAAGAGAAGACAAAAAAAAGGAAAGGTTTTTGCTGTTTTTCAAAACAATTTTTATCAAAAATAATCTCAAAAATGAGAAGTCACTAATATTTTCTTAGTGAGGAAGAATTTGCCACAATCCATTATATCAATCAGACCAAAGTTGCCAATGTACTATGTATGCCTATGTATTGTATTTAAACTACGCGCCGCTTCCAATAGTAATCATTTGGTTTCCGGACTTGCAAGGCAGACACTCATGTATCCGCCTCACGCTCCTTTTTCAGGTAAGAAATCGAGCCCGCCGTGACCCGTCAATCACTTTGCTATTTAAATACTAGACTGCCTATCGTTAATACAGAACCGCACCGCGATTATTTCGCTTAAACCAAAATCTATCCTCTTGTTTGGCATACTTTAGCCCAAACGACCGCCGCACCGCGAGCACATACCTAATCGGATGGCAGGCCCTAGCCCCAACTACTACCACAATCACGTACAACCAGAAATAGACACTACAGACGTGAAGTTTCCTCACGCTTTACTGGACATTTTCAGGTTCTGCACCATTAAATTCCGGTCTTCCATTGACAATGGCCACGGAAATCACAATTTAACACAATACCACCCTTTTGAGCCCGCTCAGGCACCCAGTAAATCACTGCCATAATAATCACCATAGACATTTTGCCTGCGGTCAACACTTGGCTCCACCATCCGTGGTTCTCCTTTTTAAACAATAAGGACACTTCTCTCTAAATCGTTTTTAAGCACCAGGCAAAAACCACAAATTTTTAGCCAGTAAACTATATCCTTTTCCTTCCTACACAGCGGCATAGGCTATGTTTCTAACCTGAAAAAGCCTCCAAGTACACGGAAATTGTACCCGTGTGAAAAACAATTTGAAAAAACAATTCTAATTTGGATCGCATACCATCAACTAAGGTATGCTACACTCTCGTTATTTGATCCATTATGTATGATCCTTCATACCATCCAGGCGCATTCATTGCCACCTTTTTTCCTATTGTAGATTACCTCCACGGACACCAGACCAATCTAATTGTCTCCCTGAATTCAATTCAACCGTTGACAGAACATAGGTAGGTTTCCTATAGTGCAGCACTCTTTTCATACGGATTCCTCCGTGTGGTCACACTTTTTCCTCTTGACATACTTTCCTCTCCCTCCCTCCCTCCCTCCCTCCCAATAGGCGTTCCCAACTACGTCCTGATGAAAGTTCGGACCCTTCATCTGTGAACATTATCTACTCAGTGAAGGTTGAATACCCTCCGAACCAGAAACACCTATAACAATGTGTCGACCACTATGACATACTACCAATCTGATTGTAGTATTTGAAATCCACAATATATGTTACTAACCCTCACCTACCAAACTGTGATGTAACAACAGTTTTGTACTTATTTCTATTTCCATTTTGTGTGTTCTTTTGTTACAAGCCAAACTAGGCTTGCATGTGATCTTTCATTTCAAACTGTGTTTTCCTTACTATGAACTCTATATTCTATATGTATGCCTGAATAAACCAACATTTCTTTCCATTCCTATTTTTTGTGACTTTCGATAGCTAGCATTTACGAACTAGCTTCCTGCCTTTAAAAAAACCGACCGCAGTCTAAACGGTGAAATAGGGGTAGTTTATGACTCTCTCTTCTCCCTGTAATCAACGCCTTTTTGAGTCAAGCCCCTCTTTAACAAAAAAGAAGGCACTTAGCCCCCTCTTTTCTATAGTGCTATTGCATGAAGACATAGCCGTTTTAACTTGCACGTGCTCTCGCTAGGCTCACGGAGCTGTGGATTTCTTGCTATGGTTTTCTTTATTCATGCCTCGGGAATTATGATGCAAGGTATCTGAGCCGCAAGAGTTTGAGAAAAATAAATAAAGGTTATTGGCTCCTATGTAACATCGTATCATTGCTTTCACCAAGGTGACACACGCACATCTATCAGAAAATAATTTGATTACTCGTGGTTTTGATAATGTACTTTACTCACTAATGTAGGGACATCATGCTTATGATGATTACAATACATATATACTGGCAGTAATAATTAGAAATGTACATTCTACATTTTACAAAGAGCCAATCACAATGATAGTAAACATTTTCCTTTTTCTAATAGTTTGTTTTACCAAGCATGAACGCCATTTTGTCTCTCCAAATGTCTCTCGTTCTTGGTAAAGATTGTGATCCGATAAAAACACATGTGCGGCTTCTTCTTTGAGCAAAATGATGCAGTTTCATTTTGCCTGATAGCCACAGGTCGATTGGTAATATTGTGGCCCTAGGCATTTGTTAAAGTGTGCACAAACACTAAACATTGATAGAAATACAAATCATCTGGTACCTTATCTGCTTGAACTCCAGCACTGCAAGCAAAGTATGGACGCATCACCCTTCCACCATATGGATATTGCACCCTCAGGGTGGGGTTGACATTCCTGCAGTACACACACACTGACGATGTATGTCTCCAAATACCAGGCCTGCCCTTACTTTGGGGGTTGCAGCTGTTTCACTGCTTCTATCCTTAATCATACAACTATAGCCCCCACTTCTACATGTCTTTATTTGGCCATGTCACACTCTTGACATCAAAGTTGGGGTTTCTCCATTACATGCAAACCTGAAGACGCAACTCTGATGCAGAGAGAAAGACCGAGATGGGCCTCATTACGAGTCTGGCGGTAACACTGCCGGTGCTACCAGCCGGTTGCTGCCGGACTCACAATATTTTACTGGTGCCTGACTTTCCGGTGCCACCAGCTGATGACGAGTCCAGCATCCTGGGAAGTCAGGTGCTGGTAAATTATAAGTCCCGATTCCAATATAGTCCCATAGGACTCTATGGGAGTGGGGAAACAGAGGCACCAGTACCGTTGCTAACGGTGCCAGTGCTTCAGTGACGGGTTTTCCTACCGTGGCCGCTGAGCCCGGCAGGGTCACACCTGTCATGCACAGTGGCCACGGTAGGCAGACTCAGAGTTTGCCGATCCGGAAACAAGGGTGCCAATGAGCTTACCAGCACCCTTGTTTCCGGACCAGCAAACTCCTAATGAGGCCCATAGACTGAAACTGATAGAGCAAGAAAGCACAGATGAACTAGACTGGTGTCTGATATATGCTAGGTACAGAGAGTTTATGACTGTTTCTCTTACATAAACCCTCTATTCAAATAGAGATGAATGTTGTTTCAGGTGTGTCATAATTGACTGAGATGTGAAGAACAGCAGTGCTATCCAAGCAATATTTCTGCATTCAAAGGTTTTGTTATGCTGATTACATGTGCCGCAGGTGCGTATTAATCTTATAATGGAGTTTTTAATGTTGGGGCCGTGGGGTGCTATTGCTGACAATGGCACAGGCTGTGACATGCTGTATGACGCCCACCCGCAAGAATCCTCTGCCACATCGATAGACATATAGCAAGAGTGCCTAAGGAAGATCTGTGCCCCACATCCTGTCTCTGGCACGCGTTGAGCAAGGATATGAGAAGCTGAGGATCTCTTTAAAGCTTCCCTTTCGTCTCGTCTATCTAAGCATACACCGTTTTGCCAATTTACAACAAAAAAACTTCCTTGATCCTTCTCTTCCCTCAAACTACTGTCCCTTTTCTTTCAAGCTTCTCAAACGTGCTGTCCGTGCATAAAGTCTCTGGGGGATAGCTCAGAGACAACATGCTCGCCTTGGAAGCAAGACAACGTGGAGCAACACAGGTTCGATCCCTCGGTCCGCACTTAGAAAGCCTTGGGTATTAAGTGCATTATAAATAATTACAAAAACTCTTTATTTTGCCTTTAATTCACTTCTCCTCTCACTTCAATCTGGTTTCTACCATCCCGACTCTCCTAAACGTGGCTCATGTCCTCAGGTCTGCTGGTCTATAAGCAGTTTTTGTTTTATATTCTCTTGGACATATCTGTGTCCTTTGATAAAGTGAACCGCTGTATTCCCTGCTGTTCCAGTGGCATATCCGGCAATGTTCTCTCTTGATTTTCTTCCCATCCTTTTGCAGTACATTCTTTTAGGCAGTTTTTTAGCCCACAGAATCATTTCCCACACCACTTCCAGACCATCAAGAACGGCCTACACCAACAGAATAATTGCACCCATCACACACAAAGTGCGCGCTGGCGGCTCAAGCTTCCCCAACATGGCTGCCACCCACTGGAACGCACTCCCACCAGAATTGCGTCAGATTGACTCTCACGCTGCCTTCAGGAAAGCCATCAAGACTAGGCTCTTTGTCTAAACAGATGTCTGAATAGCCATAAGCGGATGTACTCACTCACTGTATGCCTCCCTGTAATGCCGAATGTAACTGTTCACTATGTATTTTATCATTCTGCACCAAGTATTTTTGTGGGGCCGCATTCTTGTAACCCTGAATCATGCCTTCTTACATGTCCTTCATAGCGCCTCAATGCCCGAGGGCTGCAGTGCCCTCTATAAATTAAAAAATAAATAAATAAATAAAATAAAAGTTTACAATAGAACAACGTCTACCAAACGTAGTAATCCGAGGTGCTCTATATGGGTGAAATTACATTGACAACACACAATCTACTTAAATATACCTACCAAACATTCCACTTATTCTGCATA
This sequence comes from Ambystoma mexicanum, assembly GCF_040938575.1. Taxonomy (NCBI): domain Eukaryota; kingdom Metazoa; phylum Chordata; class Amphibia; order Caudata; family Ambystomatidae; genus Ambystoma; species Ambystoma mexicanum. The sequence goes on from NC_090923.1 coordinate 925,881,335, forward strand.
TGCATTCATATTAAAATAACACGCAACATAGGGAAACAGAAAAGGTGTGGTGCAGGCACATATGATGGAATCACAACACAAGTCTAAGGCATGTACAATGAGCAACAGAAATATCCGGTTTATGTATCAAGTATAACGCAAAACCAAGGAGGACTGCATTAGGTCTATGTGCCCAAAGAGTGTTAGTTGCCAATTCAAAACATGGTCTCATTTGCCAAGAGTTGAGCAGGTCCTTATCACCGTGCCTAATGTCTCTTGGGCTTTGACCATTCTTGTACTCTTTCCCCTATATGTCAGTGCACCTCAGGGCCCGCTTCTTGAGCCCTTACTATCTTCTGTTTAGACTATTCCTCTTTCTTCAAATCCTAAATCTTTTGGTTGAAACTGAAGTTTATATGCAGGCGATTCTAAAATCCTGGTTTCCTCATTTCACCAGTCATCATTAGAATTCTCTTATGGTCTCTCCGATATCGCCTTCGGATTCTTCCTTCGCCTTCGGATTCTTCCTTCGCTGCACCTTTGCCTCATGACTGTCCTCCTACTCCTATTTAGTTTTTTTCCTGTTTCTCTTCCCCTCTCTCCTCTTATATTCCTCTGAATTTAGATATTTTCGGTCCCTCACTTTCTTTTCCCACTCCCATTTCTTCACTTGCTTGTTTCTGCCATTATTATCTTTACAACATCTACGAAATGAGCCTTTTTCTTACGTGTTCTGCCATTAAGACTCTTGTTATGACACTGGTCTGTGCCTGTCTTGGTTAATATTCCTCACTTCTTCTTGGCCTTGGCCTTTTCAGCATACACTCCCACTCCACTTAATTCTATTTATAACTCTATAACACTTCCCTTATATTTCCCCTGTTAGCTTCTCTTGGTTGGCTTTCTTTGCCTGCCTGTCTTCAGTGTTGTCTTTAAATGTGTTCATATTTTAGCTCCCTCTTAACTCTGTTTATTCTCCCCCTTATCCCGTTTTGTCCTCTTTTACTACAAGACACCACTGCCCAGTGCAGCTTTCGCTCATTTTGCTTCTTGCCCCCAAACGTTGGAATGTTCTTCCTACCCTCACTGTTCAGGTTTTACATTTGCTTTGTTAAGATGTTTGGTGCAAACACATCTTTCGACCTCCGGTCATAACCTTATGCTATTCACCTCTTTTTTGCACGTTTTATTTTTGTTACCCCTCATTTTGCAAAATGTGTGACAGTCAACTGCCTATCATTGGGCACGGGGGAGTGGTCAAAGTGACTAGCTACCACCTTAAGCTAGTGGAGGATTCCCCCAGACCTCCCTCACTAGATCACCCACAAATGATGGGGACAGTCACTGGAAAACCTACACCCTCACTAGCCCCAGTGACCACAAAAGCAAGGTCAACATCTCGGAGACCCTCGAGGACAGCATTAATAATAGCATGAGTACTTCCAGTGAGCCATTCCACCTCAATAACCAGAACCAAGCATCCAGCATGGAAATCATGGTCTTTTCCTGTTCAGAAAAGGTGCCAGTATACACAGTCAAACCAGAGAGTGCTTTGATACATTTTCTCCTTCTGAACCGTTGCTGAGGGATTGCTTGGACAGTGTCTTGAGTCTCATGGAATTTGAAGAACCTCCACGTCAAGCTTAGATTGAGAAATGGATCAAAGAAAGGTAATTTGTGCGAGTGAACAAACCCACCAACAAAGGCCTTGGGCTGTGGGAATTATAAAGTTGCATGTTTTCTTCAACTAAAGCATTCAAGCACCCTCTTGCTTACCAGGGTTTCTCCTGATTTCTGAATAACACGCTAGGGAAACAGGGCAGGACATTCCAGAAGACATCCATAGGGAAGATCACCCAGATATGAAAGGCCACAGTAAAATTACAAATGGTGTCAGACCGTAATATAACTTCGAGCTATGACCCATAGACCAACACGATTTCAGGCGCATGGCTTTATCACAGGATAGCCCAGCCTACACTACACAAGTATAATCTAGGACTATAAGCCCCACCTACGGTGAAAGGCCAGACCACAATAGCCAGTTTCCTCAGTCTTGTAGTGTGGACTGTTTGAGAAGGAGCTGGGGGAAGGTGCTCAGAAGAGATTGGTGAATGATAGTTCTATTAAGAGGAGAGATGGAAGGAGATTGATGGAGAGTGGAAAGGGATTGGGCGTAGGGGAGGGTTACCACGTTACCAATGTGGTCAATAACTGCATCAAGATGCAAGTAGTCTTGCTTGTGCAGTTTGGGTTTCAAGGAGACTGTGAAGCCGGGTACATGCTGGAGCATAGTAAGTGGGGTTTGTTTTGGCCAGCCAATCTAGTAAGCATATGTGGGAGTTCTGGTTGGATGCAGGAATCGTGTAGAACTTCTGTGCACTTCAGATTAATCTTGCAATAGTTCTGAGGGTTGGATCCACTGACACATACAGGGGCCTGACTGCCCACTCAAGAGAACTGGTTTGAAATGGTTTGTGGAGCATGAGCAACTTGGGGGTCAAAAACAATTGTTTATGTCCTTAATAGGCCATGTGATGGGGGAGTGAGCATGGATACCAAAAGGCTTCAGTGCCCCCGAGGTGGAGAATAGAGCTCGCTGTTGGCACTGGGTGGGAGGGGGACACACGAATCGGAGGGTCATTGTCTAGGCATGGCTGTGCTTTTCCCTGCTGCATGTAAATGTTCTGAAAATGCTCCTCCCCTTGTTTAGATGTCTCTGACCTCCCACACTTATAGCGCAAAAGGGGACTGGACGTAGAGTAATGTATGACTTGCAGATAAAACACAAAGGACTTTTGGTCATAAAGACTATGGGCCTCATTACACGTTGTGTGGTAAAAATCTCAAATTACCGGCATGGCGCTCTTAACATGTCCGCCCTCGCAAGAGGGTGCTAATAGCGTACCATTACGAGTACGCGGACACGAGCATAGCGCCATGCCGGTAATGACCCTACCGCCATGCCGCTAAAGACCCCAAAAAGTCACTTACCGCCCTCGACGAAAGTGCAGATAGCACCTCCGCCCTCTCTCTGCATGCAAATAGCAGTCACCGCTATTAGCGGTGACCGTTAAATTGCGTAACCGGAAATAGCGTCATCGCACAGGAACGGGAAAGAGCACGGCGGCCATCTTTAAAAACACAATCCATTGCCATCCACTGCCCCCTGGACCTGTTTTGAGGAGGTTGCTGTTGCAAAACATCCGGGACACCTTCAACATGCCCAAGGCATTTTAAAAAAGCACTGACAGGCAGCGCAAAGAAAAATTCACCTCGGAGGAGTTGAACATGTTGACTCAGACCCTGGCTGACAATGCTGAGGTTGTCTTTGCCAACGACATGCAGCGGCCGACACTGCTGAAAAAAAAAGGCCATCTGGGAAGAAGTTTGCGTTTAAAGTCAGTGCAGTGGGCACCAGCACCCGCACAGTGTGTGAGTGCAGGAAAAGGTGGGACGACCTCAGACTGCAGGTGAGGGGCATCCTTTCCGAAAACCACTGAATAGCCACTGCAGGCGGAGCCGGTTCACCCATCAGGCTAAAGGAATGGGATGAGACCTGTGCAAACCTAATCGCAGTGGAATCCATTGAGGGAGTAGGCACTATGGAGCTAGGCGTGGGAACCACTTCGGATGGAGGTGAGTGTACACATGACAGGATGCTATGTGAATGTACTGTTCCCCCGAAATGTGAGCCCAGAATCCTCTCATGCATGGACACACATCCACACATGCATCCATCCCTGCCCATGGCAGTGTCAGACCCAAACACACACACATGCGCACATCACCATAGACAAGTGCCAAACACAACCATGCATGGATGAGGCACTGAACTGACACATCACCTGTATCCACAACTATTAAGTCCCAATGGCCACAACTGCATTATTGATGTATCCTGCATGAAGTACATAGAAACGTAACCAATGCCATCCCCCTTCTTGACCCTGACAGGCTCACATACAGATGGTGAGGATGCCGCAAATGCATCCCAGCCAACGCTTACAAGTAAGAGACCAAGGGCACAGGACTCTGAGGACACCCCCACGACATCTAGGGCCAAGGGGGGAAGGTGCCACATGATGAGTGTGAAGCTTCGGAGGAGTGCCACTGCCAGGATTGAAGTAGCCACACCACCAACTAGAGCCCCACCATCGCAGGTGAACCCACAACCACCAATACCAGCCACCGAGGGCCCACCATCAGCTGCGCCAAGCTCCGCAGGAGAGGCAGCCGCCACTGCCCCCCTATCTGACTGTGAGGACACAACAGTTGGCACAATGCAGATGCACACCCCAAGCCCCTCTACAGCCCCTAAGCCAGCACCATTCCAGACACCTGGGTCTAATGTCACTGGTGAGGACAACATTACAGCCATAATGTCCCCCATGGTGGCTTCACCTGCTGTCATGGATGCATCTGAGGGCACAGCAGCCACTACACCATCACCCAGCACTGCCCTTGAGCTGGCCACCATCCGGCAGCGTCAACAGGAACTTACTGTGCTGGTTGGCCAGCATGTTGAGGAGGCTGCCCATCTCAGGGAGGATATTGTGGAGACAGCAAGGCACTCTAGTGAGAGGATGGAGGCCTGTACTGACAGGCTTTGTGAGGAGATAGCTAGGCTAAGGCAGGTCCTCAATCGAATAGCTGACACAATGGACTGCCACTTCACACCACCAGGACAGTCTGCCACGTCGTCATCCGCCGGTTCAACGCAGACAAGCCCCCTCCGCCGCTCAACACGCACCACCAGGCGCATGTCTGCCCATCCTCCAAATGCTGCTGCAGATAATGGCCAATAGGGGGTTTATGGCGATTCTTATGCGTGCATGGGCCAACGCAAACATGGCAGAAACATGAGGAACTGTGGGTGGAAGGGTGTTATGGGTCTGTTGTGGGGGGTGGAAGGGTGTTATGGGTCTGTTGTGGGGGGGTGGAAGGGTGTTATGGGTCTGTTGTGGGGGGGGGTGGAAGGGTGTTATGGGTCTGTTGTGGTGGGTGGAAGGGTGTTATGGGTTTGTTGTGGGGGGTGGGTGGAAGGGTGGTGGGATGTTTGGGGACATGCACTTTTTCATCTTTCCGTTACTTAATACACTGGTGTCTGATCAAAACACAGGCTTGGACATCTTCACTGTGTATGGGTACTTTATTGGCACAGGGTCCATTGCGTGCTTCTAAACATACACCAGTGCATTATTACACATATCCATGTGACAGTACCAAAACATGTTCCTCGGAATATTTGGTTGATCAGATGCTGTCTCACAGCACGTCCCTCCTGCCCATCCCCTCTTGCAAGACCTGCATCCCCTTCACCTCCGTCCTCATCACCATCATAATCCTCATCAGGTGCTTCTATTTCAACGTCAGGGGGCAGTGGCACATTCCGTCTGATACACATATTGTGAAGCATGACACATGCCATGGTGATCTTGGCCACCTTCTCATGGCTATACAGGAGAGCGCCCCCAGACCTGCTAATGCACCTAAACCGTGACTTCAAAAGGCCAAAAGTCTGCTCGATCACGATGCGGGTATGGGTATGTGCTCGATTGTATTCCTCTTTGTGCCTGTTCTGTGGGTTCCGTAAAGGTGTGAGGAGCCAGCTCTTCAGGGGATAGCCTGCATCACCTGTATGGGGGAATGAATGGGGTTCTGTTACTGTTCACCTCAAGAGCGGCCTGTTCATATCACACAAATTGACATTGCATTGTGATCCAAGGACACAGTCAACAGCATACATGCAGATGGTCTGTGTGACAGCAATGTGCAAGTGTGAGCTCGACCCTGCAAGTAGACATGCCCCATTGATGCCTTCAACAGTAATTGACATGTCCTGGGTGAGGCAAGGTCGTAGGTGCCCCTGGGCCCAGGCAGATTTGGTTCCTCACTGCTGTTGTACTGCCATTCCAACATAGATGTTGCCATGCAGTGAGGCATCACTTCAGTGGTGGTAAAGGTGTGTGGTGAAATGCTATGTCTATGGCTAGGGCTGATCCCTTTGCATGCATCATAGGGCACATTGCGTTATAGATGTTGTGCTGGACTGATTCCGGATGACTATCCTGATGGCACGTATGAAATCTTTGTATTTTGTGGCGTGGAATGTTGTGCAATGTGTATGTGGATGGGTGTTTGATGTTACTAGACCTGAAATGTCATCTGTGTTGTGTGGCTCATACTTGCATGTCAGTTCAACTCAAGTACGTTGCGGCCTTCCCAGATGGACAGTGGCGTACATCTGTATGTGCATTTTGCAGACAGACAACAAGCTACACCCAGTTGGAGCATGTCACACCCCCATAACACCCAGTTGGAGCATGTATCTCTCCCCCCCAAACACACTGCCATGTGCTTGCCCTGCTACTCACCAAGTAGCCACGAACGTTGTGCGGTTTGTGCTCCATGTAGCGTGGGATAGACGGGTTCTGCAGGACCATGCAATCATGGGTTGATCTGGGAAATAGGCACAGCAATGTGTGATTATCTTGTTGGCATCACATACCATTTGGACATTGATGGAGTGGAACTGCTTCCTGTTTCGGTAGACCACTTCATTGCAATGTGGGACCACCAATTCCACATGTGTACAGTCGATGGCCCCAATGTAACTTCGGATGCCTGCCAGTGAATAGAAGCCAACTTTGGTGTTTGCAATCTCCTGGGCAGTCCGTGGCATGTATATGTGTTCAGATGCATGCTTCAGGAGGGCATCGAGTACCTGATTCAGCGTGCGTGAAAATACTGGTTGGGATATGCCATGCATCTGGCCCACTGTATGCTGGTGTGTGCCTGTGGCCAGGAAGTGGAGCACAGTCACCACCTTGAGTAGAGGGGGGATGGCAGTTCTGATGTCTATGAGGCTCACAATATTGTCGTGTATCATGTCCACGATGCTGGTGATGGTATCCCGGTCCAGACGGTACAGGGTGTGTATCTGCTCAGGGGTTAGGTTAAATGGACTGGCTCTGATCCTGTGGATTGGTGGGTGCCTCTGTGGTATGATTAGGTGCTGTGGTGGTCCTTGCTGTGCCTGTCTTGCCCTCCTCCTCCTCCCCCTGCGTCTCCTTTGGGCTGCCTGTTGTTGCAGCTGCGCTGCAATCATGTCCTCAAGCCCATGTAATGCTTCTAGTATTGGAACCATTTTGGTGTGGGAAAGGGTGTGGTGTGCTCCTTTTGAGCTGCCACTGTCTCCATTGCCTCCACCTGTGCTGATTGTGTCCACCTGTGGCAGGTGGGAACACTGCTCAGTTCTCTCAACGTGTGGTTCACGATGCCGGTATTAGCGCCATAGCGGTAAGGGGTTTTGGGGGCTTTACCATGCCGCTATTGGCATGTCGGCTCGCCTTGTGATGCTGTGCTAATAGCGGCATGGCGTAATTTACGGGATGGTGGGTCACGCGCACGCGGACTGCCCGCTATTAGTGGCACTGTACTTAGCGGTGCCGCTAATAGCGGTGAGCTGGGTCGTAATTCGCATGGGGATTTAACATTGCCGGTATTCCATTACCGGTAACGTTAAATCCATACCGCCTACCGTGTAATGAGGCCCTATATATTGATACGGCTATAAGTGCAATGGTATAAATCAGGTATTTAGGATCCCACAATGTAAACTTAAGAGCTGTTTAAATGTATTTTGAGATGCTGTTGCACTCCTCTTTCCCCTAGAATGTAGGTAGTTACTAAAAGGAAGCATAAAGGAGTTTCCTGAACCAGTATTGCATAGCATGCAAGTAAACTGGATGAAGAGTGGGTCGGGGACACCAAAGAGTCTAGCAAATCTGGTTAGTATTTAAAATCGTTTTTGTTGGCTAGGGGGAATCATTTTTTCTTTATTTGCAGTTGATGAGAAGGTGCAAGTGGATATAGGTCATGTGGTCTAAGCCCCATCCAATTGTAAATCACTGCTAAACTGTTGGTGCCTTCCTGTTTTCCTTCCCCTTTTCCCTACCTAAGCAGCCCTCCAGCCTCTTTTCCTTAGCAGTTGTAGAGCAGGTGCAAGTGGATCTAGGTAACGTGGTCTAAGCCGCACCCATTGTCTTAGCCCTGCCGCTTCCTTTCTGATCTTAACTCTTAGATCAAGAGCATCTCTCGCCTAGGCGTCCAAAGGAAAGGGCAATTTCTGTTTGGACCTAGAGGACACAGGGCCAGAACACCTTCTTACACAACAGGTAGGCATGTGCCGACATGTGTTTTCAATGCACAATGCAGCAAACTCACCCACATCAGCCTCAAGCCAATTAGCACCCCCACACCGTCCACAACGTTGATGCTCTCCAACGTCCGTTAAGCTATTACCCATACAGGAGACATTGCCGACCTTATCACTACGCACAGCCTGGATGCCATCTTCATCAAATAGACCTGGCTGACACCCACCGACACCCGAGACGTCCTTGTCCCCGATGGCTACAGCATCCAACACAGAGACTGGACGAACAAATACACAGAGACCAGCTGAACAAGATAGTTGGAGGCCTCTCAGTCATCCACAATACCTTGTGGCTCTGCAGCAGACTTGATATCGACAACATTGGCTCCTTCGAAGTCTTCTCCTGCCACCTACCGCTCTCCCCAACAGACAGTCTCATTCCATCCCATCCACAGACCACCCAAACCCAACACTGCCTTAATCAGAGACTTCATTGAGCTGGTCAAAACCATGTCCCTCACACACGCCAACATCTTCCTAGGCGAATTCAACCTCCCAGGCAACAAATCCACCAAACCGATGAAGGAAGCTCTCCTATCCTATGCCTTCTAGGCACCCTCAGCCTCACACAGCACACGCAAGACCCAAAGCATGAGAAAGGTAACATCCTCGAGATAATCATCACTGCACTGCCTTCCCTCACTAAAGCTCTCCTCACCCACTTCTCTGGTTTCACTACCTGGCCTTGCTTTTCCACATCCTGCACACCACCCCAATCAAGCACACCAAGCAGAAACCCATCAGACAAACCTTCAGTTCCTTTAAGAACTTCCTGGTGGAAGCCCTCATGGACGACTTCTCCAAGCAGCGAGTTGGTGGTAGATCTTTTTCTTCGGCAGGGGCCTCCCTCTGGAACAGCCTTCTGGCCCCTCTGAAACTTGAGGTGAGCCACCTCCGGTTCTGGAAGCACCTCAAGACCTTCCTCTTTGCTTCTGCTTTTTCTCCTCCTCTCCCCTGCTGATCCCCTGACTGAATCCGAAACTGCATTGATTACCTGGCTACCCTCTGATATCGGGCCCAGGTCCCCTCTCTGCCAGTTGCACACCTGCACTGCCCTCTGGCAACCCTGCACTCAGGGACTGTTCTGTACCCCTACAGCCCCGACAGGCACTTGGTCACCTGATGGCTGCACTTACCCTTGCACTTGCCACCTGCTGGTTGCACTTTTATTTATTTATTTAGTGTCTTTATTTATTTATTGCCTTTATTTATCTTACCTTTTTCCTATGTACTGCACTATCCCTCCCCCTTTCCCATCGCACTTTTCCCCTTCCCCCCTCCCCTGCACTTGCACAATCTCAATGTCACCTGGCCTAGTAGGATCGCTGTCTTTGTCTTCCCTCTGTTTCTCCTCCCAGGCCTCATCACACCTTGAAAGACTAGCACAGATAAATGCCATATCATATAAGACTGTGCCAATCTCCACCTCAAATGAACCGAACACTCCCAATCAAACAGCAACTCTCTACTGGAAGCACTCAACGCCACCCTCTCAGTCCCCATCGACCAACATGAACCTCTGAAACAACACAAGTGCAAACCGGAGCCGTTGGCAACCTGATACACACAAGAACTCAACCTCAGCAAAAGAGTCATCAGGAAAGGAGAGAAAACCTGGCACTGCTCCAGGACCGCATATGACCTGGCGCTCCTAAACGAACTCTGAGCAACCCACAGACTACTAATCAACACAACCACAGCCTCCTACAATCAGAACACCATAGCAGAAGACGAAAGAAAAAGCAGAGCCCTCTTAAAAGCAGTCAAGCTCTCCATCAACCCACTACCCGACCCTCCCATATCACACTCCATCGAAAAATCCCCCAACATCAAAACCTTCTTCATCGACAAAATGAGAAAGGTTTGCCAGCATAGACACCAGCTCTGCATCCACAGACCCACCTCAGATCCCTCCTAGTGGAATCTCCACACCCTGGACATCTTTGAAGACACTCTCTACAGAGGACCTGGTAGAAACCCTGGCTGCCCTCAATGCCACATCGTATCCGTCCCTACCTGGAGACCATCAACAGCCCCCTAACTCAAGGCACATTCCCACTGACCCTAAAGACAGGGCAAATCCTCCCTCTAACAAAAGAAACCCACTCTGGATCCCAACAACCCAGACAACTATCGCCTCATCACCCATCTTCCCTTGCTAGGTAAGATCACTGAGAAAGCGGTAGCCGTGCAACTGCAGCAACACATTGACAACAAAAATCTCCAAACCTACCAATCCGGCTTAAGACCCAGATGCAGCATGGAGACGGCAACCATACAGGTGGCCAATGATGCTCTCAACATACTTGACGGCAGCCACCCCTGCCTCCTGGTTCTACTCGACCTCTCGGATGTTTTAAACAAAGTAGACCATCAGGCGCTCACGGACACCCTACATCGACACATAGGGATCAGCTACTTTGTCCTATACTGGTTCAAGTCCTACCTCACCAACCACCAGCAGTTTGTTCAGATGGACTCCCCTAGATCGCCAATGATATCCATCACCTTTGGCGTCCCACAGGAGTCCTTGCTTTCCCCAGTTCTCTTCAATCTATACATCGAGCCGCTGGGAGCCCTCCTAGCCACATGCAACATCCACATCCAGCAATACACCAATGACACAGAGCTATAGCTCAAAATCGTCTCCATCAAGGACATACACAGTCTCAAAACCTGATCCAGTCTTGGATGTCCAGTGCATATTTGAAGCTCAACCCCTGAAAGACCAAATTCCTATTCCTTAACAACAACACCGAACACTCAGACATACAGACCTGGCTATCAACCATGAACCCTGAGTCCTTCACATCCAAGCTCAACTCCTAAACAAAGTCCCTCGGGTTCCACATTGACAAACACCCCTCCTTCAAGACACACATAGCTAAGAAAACTCAGACAACTTGGCATCAGCTCTCCCTCCTGCGGAAAGTCAAGGCCATTCCACCCTCCAAATAGCTTTAGATCCACTCTTCAAGCACTGGTCCTATCCCACCTGGATGGGGGCAATGCCCTCCTCGAAGTCCTCCCGTCGCTCTCCCTTGTGCCCCATAGAAGTGTCCTACACACAACTACACACCTCATCAAGTGTCTACGCAGATACAACATCAGCCCTGGCCATCATCAACCTTCACTGGCTCCCACTGCACGCGCAAATCAACCTCAAGTCTTGTGGCATCACTATAAGGCGGTCACTCTCAAGTCACCCAGCTACCTTGCTGAGAAACTCAGCATCTCCGGTGGACAGCACACCACCAGAAGCCAGGACCCGTGCAGACTTGAAATCTGCTGCTGCCAAAAGGAAAGGACCAGAAAACAAGCCTTCTCTACCTATGCCGCAAGAGTGGAACCTCCTCCCCGTCAGCATCAGACTCACCCCACGCTACTACAATTCAGAAAATGATTCAAGATACTCCTCTTCAAGGAATCTCTCCTCAACACCTAGGCCATGACATAACCCCCCTGTGCCACCCGACTCGCTAGAAGCCATCCACCCATCTCCGACCACCACCCTGTTCAGCTGTGCCCCTCTGTATCAAACCCCCAGCTAAATATCTGTTCTGTTACCTCTAAAAAGCGCTCCGTTTTGCATCTGTACCGTTGTACACTTCTGTAAAGCACTCCGTCGTGTATCTCTTTTGTTGTATTCCTCAGTAAAGTGCTCCAAGCTAGGTCCATGCACAATAAATAACATGATAATAATAACATAGTTCTGTAGTCTTTTTCTGATTTGTGTACAACCAGAGACCTCCAAATAGAGAATTATTCCTAGTGATTGGAATGGCTGGCCTTCTCACTCATTTCTGCTCATATTTGTCCATAGTTTTATCAACACCGTTAACTCCGATTGAATCGGATTTACGCATACTAGGGTTAATCTAGATCACTCAGTACACTGGAGTTAGGGCCGTCAGAATGCCTGGCTGATGCAAATCCTTCCTGGCATGCATATAACTTCCCTCTGGAGCTTTTTTCGGATTCACCCATCAGGGATTGGGGTAGTCCCTCCTGTTTTTTTCGGCCTCCATGAACATGTATTGCATGTCCTTACTTGTGTTGATCAATTAAGCCAGGTATATCATACCTGCCATCCCTCCTAGAACTTTACATTTTCTTTCAAGAACCTGGAGGCTATAACGTTTGGTTTCTTTCTCGGCGATAGCATTTAGAATGAAGCGTACAGGCTGTCCATTCGAAGGGCGCCTTTCCCTTTGATACAGCGTCTGGTCTTGCTCTCTTTACCCTTTAAGTTAAAAATTGTTAGTGAGATGAACTTGGTCACGACCCAGAGGGCTGCTTTCTTCTAGCCTCTTGTCTGGAGCTTTATGTGGGGGCTTGTACAGGGTGGAGAAGTGGAGGAAGATGCAGAGAGCCCCGTGATCCGAAGGCACTTCATATTCAGGGTCGGCAGCAGATAGGACAGATCAGAGCTTAATCCCCTATCCATAGACACCTTTATTCTGCAGAGAATCTTTGGGGAGGAGGTGATGGCAGCGCTGAAGGACTGTTCAGATTCTAGGTTGGAAACCCAAGGGGATGGGGGCCCCCTCTGGGAGATATTGGGCTTTCAGCTCAAAAACACCACAGAGCAAGCATAAGCCTGGGAAGTGGACATCTCCCTCTTATTGGAGGACTTCTCTGGGTGGGGGGGCGGTAACACAGTCAGAGATGGCCTCTAGCAGCTTCACTCAAGGTGTATTCATTTGGTATTTGAGATTTCAACCTTATCCTCTTCCCCTGTAAAAGCACTATATTTGGGGTCTAAAAGTTAGCAATTGCCAATAATGGACAGGTGTGATTTTATCATTTGTGGGGGGTTGCTTCCAAAGAATTGGCATATTTGTAGCATTATGTTATTCAGTTGTAAAGAATGGTATTAACTCGTTTGGTATGCCCAAAGGTCTTCCTTGTCTGCAATCTGAAATAGCACATTATGTTGAGTGAGAGAGCTTTATAGTTTTGCGATTAATGATAAACCTGCAAGCTTATAATGCCAAGTCAACATTCTCTTTTAGGCTTGAAGCTCAACTCACTCGATGAACGTATTGAAGCGTAATTACCTTGATGAACCTAATACCTTTAATGGCAGAATGTTGCAGGATAACAAGCTTGAATTACATGTGACTTGTTACTTCATCAATGTGGGTATTACTTTGTATGGAAACTGAGGTTTCCTGGGACTGGCTTAGAAAGCAGCAAAGAGAGGAATGATGCAATCATTTTTCAGTAATTCTTCACTACATGAGGTGTGCTCCCGCAGGAGCTCCCCCCCATTCAAACAACATCTAACCACAGGTTGCCTAAGGACTTGATGGGTGCCCATTGTGATTCCTTAAGGTGGAAAAAGCCAACTGCATAGCAAAGCTGTGCTACAAGAAATGGTGTACGTCTGAAGCAGCAAATGGGGGGCAAAGGTGTATGATGCGGTCTGTGCCCGCCCTTAAAAATGACTTCCAGTATTTGGTATAAGACCTAGCGGACTGGTGAATAGTGGTACAACCTTGTGGAAGTCGCCTTGATGCTCAATATTCAAATCACCACTGAGGGGTACCTCGCAGCTCTCCATACCATTCCTGATTTGGAAACCGCAGATAGAGATCATAGGTGACCTGGTCATGAGAGCTACTTCCAATTGAAATAAGAGGGGCACAGACCAGCTAGGCGAGAAGGGCTCCACCAAAGGAGCCAGATAACTATGATGAATACATCTTTTCCAGGACCCTCTGTGCCAGTGTTACAAGAGTGCCCTGGGTCATAAGAATTGATCTGGCAGGTAAAAAGGGTATCGCTACATATTATCCACACCAGAAATATCACCCTACAAATGGATTTGTCTCGCCATAGGCAATATTTTTTGGGGGGATAATTTGTGGGAGCAGGGGCTGCGGTGGTGTCCCCCGCACATTTAAAAATAATGCAGGGGTTGCAGGGGTGTCCCCCGCAGGGTCCATGGCTCAATATCACCACAAAAATAAGGCAATATTTTTGTATTGCGATATTTTTGCGGGGATATTAACACATGGAACCGTAAAAAGAACAATAGTGGGCACACAAACCAATATTGCCTTGAGAATAGTGATAGGAAAGGAGTATCTGGGAGAAAGGGACTTGGGTGACCGAGCTGAACTAGTATGCCTCACTGTCAACCCTTCCACCCCACAAGAATGGTTAATAAGGAAAATTATCCAAATGACTGGATACCGCAGCTTAGTTCTTGGATGTCTCTTCTCTTGATGGTTGACATATGACTGTGTCCGAGTTGTCCATCTTGAATATTTCAGGCTGGTCTTGGAAGTTATTCAGGAATCCCTATACAGCTCTGAAGGCTCCTCTGCGTTCACTCTTACGCAGTTATTGCTGGCTCTTGCATTCCTACCAAAGTCCCTGCCGTGCCATCTGTTTGAGTGATAACCTCATCTGAGAAAGCTGGCATTCAAAGTGTCTACCCTTTGGATTGAAGCTAATCTTCCTCTTCAGGTTGTTGGTGGCAGATGCGTTGCTAGGGGGGAGCTATGAGGGCTATAGCCCCTGGTCTTTTGGTTGAAGCCCCGGATAGAATCTCAGGAGCTACAACCAACAGGCTAGCTAGCCCCCAGTCCTGACAATTCCAACATTAACCTAGCCCCGGGTCTTTTCCAGACCTAGCAACACCCCTGGTTGGTGGCATAGCAATTAACTTCCGTTATAGCACGGAAGAGTGGTATCAGTGTCTTATATTCTGGAGTTTGTGGTTACCAAAAAGAGTGGATGTGAGACATGTACTCGTTCCTAGTTCAGTAGCCACATAGATGGCATCCTTGACCAATGCAGCTATTCATACATATGGTGAGGAAACATTTGACCTCAAGTCTCTGTCTTTCTGCAAACTCTGGGCAGAACCTCTGTCAAAGCCCAACAGCTCCCCTGGAAACAATGAGATAAATCAAACCTTCTGGCAGCAACTCTCGATGGCCAGCAACGTTCAGACAGAGGAGCCATCACTTCAGGACCAATGCGGACCACGCCCCAGGGAGCAATGTGACAAACAAAGCCTTCTAATTAGCAGCTCCCAATTCCGGGGAATGCAACCTCACTTCAGACCCAATGCCAGCAGGGCTCTATCATGGAAGAACTCTACAGGCCATGTGGTAGGAAAAAGAACAGAGGGCTTGTTGGGGCTAGACCCTCTTAATCCAAGAAAGAGATCCATTGTAGATCGGTTGTGAAGCAAGTTTTCCTTTCATGCAGTGGGATTCACCTCACACAGTAAGGACTAGGGCAAGGAAAGGTAACATGAGGACAGTGGAACTGGGCTAGGTTGGGTGAAGTGAATGCATTGCTTGCAAAGAAAATGTAGTGGGGACGTTCAGTAGAATTTTCAATAGTGGGAGGTACAAATCTGGGATGAAGCAAACGAGTGGCTGGCATCGAACAGTGAGATGTTTTCTGTAAAGTGTATATGATATTACCACATACAGTTTATTAATGTACACTGATATTTTGTTCCAGGTATTTTCAAAGATGTTCACCTGGCTGGTAAAACCAAATGTAACAAATCATGTGACATCACCAAAACCACCAACATAACATGTAGAAAAGGACTTGATCAAAAGTATATCAACATATCAGATGGACAGATTTGGGTTTGCAGCCAGAAGAGTAATAAAATGTACACTGTTGATTTCCTGTAAATGATGTGCCCGATTCAAGAGGCGATTCATACAAATATATTTTTTGGCCACGTTTAAAATACTAGATCATGGATTAAATATTTATATGATTAAGTGTGAAAGGCCTTCTTTTTTAAGACTATTTGCTCTAGATGCTCAATGTGATAGTGCATAATTGTAGGCATGGTCAATATACAGACATGTTTGTACCAGTTTTTAAACAGCCATGGTAAAATTAATCTTAAATGCTTTCAAAAATTGAAATCGTTTCGGAAACCATTGAAATACATGCTGCAACAATATTGAGGAGAAAGAACACTGAAGGGCAAACCCTGACAACCTAGGACTAGCCCGGAAAGTCTCTGAAAAACAGCCGTTTATAGATAAGAATATTAGAGGCTGCAAACAATGTCAGGAGGGCTCCTTTTGACACACAAACAGAACGGTTAGTGAATCCGGTCCATGGTGTATAGTGTCATGATAAATATCTCATTCTGTGAATTGTGCTTCTATTCTTGTCCGACTGAAACCCTGAGTGCTATCACAGACCTCACTGATCTCAACTAACAGCGGAGTTTAAAGTTGTGTAGTAAAAACTTGGTTTGCAAAACGCTTTTCTTGTGAAATTTGACATGAAACCATGTCATACTTTCGGATTTACTTAATTAAAATACAAACATCTTTTAAACACAAGTTTTTTTTTAATTCTAAAACATCCATGTTTGCCACATTCCTAAAATGAGATATACACCTAGAATTTACTTTAATCTTATGCACAAGCTCATCACTTCTTTTTGTTATGTTTTAATAACACCATTGCAAACGATATTATAAAAACACACTTTCCATTTAAACAAAATGCTCCCATCAACTGAGCAAAATATACAAAGGTGAAGTATTTATATACATTCCCAGCCCAATCAATTTCTCTAACAACATTATATCATACATGGACAAGGGGCTTCAAGATAAAGAGTTTCTAGATTATCACCATTGTTCCTCATCCAAAGCATATCCACTTTTCATACTGGTCGGATTTACAATTTCAAGGAAACATGGGCACAGAATAAAAGATCCGTCCCACACGCAGTCTACCATAGAGGTCTTTCTTCCACATTTGATGCATCTTTGAGCCAAGGATTAAGGACAGCAACCATATCCTATGGACAATTAATTATCCTTGCTAACTTGTAACAAGATACTTTTCCCATTCTTCAACCAATTCGGAAAGAACTGTGATGGAAAGCTAAATTATCGTGGATACCTTTGTAGGTGTTGCAAGCTCAAAGTTCTCCATGTATTCTCTGAGTTAATGTTTCAGACCTGGACTTTCTAGAAACAAAAAGCAAAGTTACCAAACTAGCGTATTTTGTATGCACTTGCATCCAAATACCTGTTTCAAGTTGCGAATTGTATAACACAGATAAACATTGCAGCATTAAATAACTCCATGGTTTCAGATGCATGCCTTGTGTTGAACGAAGAACAAATTACTCACTGTTGTGAACTCCAAACCCCCACCCTCACCCCTTGCTCCCTAGGCTTATGGGAAGTCTGCCCAAGAGCAGATCGAAAACTGGAGCTCTTCTGTCCAGCACAAAGTATAAGCAGCTCTTGGAGATCTAACTGTTAGGTATGGCATAGTGTACAAATGAATTGGGAAGCTGATGAGCCAAGACGGTCCATAATGTACCACAACACACCCACTGGCTTCCATTATGCAAGTGCCACCCCCATCGAAACCACAAAATCATAGACATGTATACCAAGAGCAATGATGGTAGGTGTGTGAGGCTTGAAGACTAGGAATCATTTGTACCTTTACACTGAACTCCCTTCTTCCTGTCTGTTCAGAGGTTCCAGGTGGGAGGTGGCAGCTAGATAACCTACTCAAAATGCTTACAAAAATGCATTTAGTAGTGGGGGCGGAGAGGTGCCTTGGCCATGCACTGATATGAAACAAGAAGGTGTCCTGCCACTATCATTAGCAACATAACATCATTCATGTATGTTGAGCTATTTGTACAATATAGTAACTTGATACAATCTGTTCTATACACCAAAACGTAAGGCTGTTTTTCAGTTCGCAGGATTAGTCTACAAACAAATGCAATCACAGTAAGTTGTGATCTATACAGCTTTCTTTAATTGGCTGTTGTATTGCCTTTTTCATACTTGTTTTTCTTATATGTGTTTCTCACATACACAGTGCCTTAAATGCACAGAACATTATATTATTTCTTCTTAAAATACACACATGCACAGAAAATCAAAACAGACCTAAACAAGTCAACATAAAATGAACAGTGCAAAAGAGACAAACCCGTGCATGCACCGAGACATGTATAAGTGTCCCACTATCTAGGGGGTCTTTTCTTCCACACATCCTACTCCCATTATCTACATGATCCACAAAGTGTGAGGACCAGTACGGTAGAGGAAGCTCAATTCTCTCTGAAACATGTCCACCTATCAAGATGGCTCTGCAATGCCCAAGCTCCCAGAAGCACTGCTCATATTGTTAACTGGATGCAAGGAATTACCATCTGGTAAGGGTGCAAAGCACTGGCTTTTTAAATGTGTGTTAATAAATAGAACCAGGCTAATTCCATCTCCAAAAGGGGTAGTCTGCCAAACAGATTCCCCCTTTCCATCAACTCCATGCCAAAAGCATAGTTCACTCATGTCCTGCCACATCAGGAGCCTGATCACAAGGTGCCCAATTGACAGCCGCAGAGACCACCAAGTCTCTGTGGCGAAGAGGCAGCATTTAAGATATGCCTCCCCTGTACCCAAAACTATGCTGATCGTTAGTAACCCGTGCTGGTGGTCCATGGTACTACTTATGATCATGACCACCACATTTCAATTGATATCACACGTGTCAGCTCCTCTGAGTCGGCTCTGCTCTGGAAGGAGGTGTGTATTTAGTCAGTCGGGTGTAGCCTGCCAAATGGCAGCTCAAGAACCTGCAGGACTGCGCCTCCTCTTTGTGTGGGCAGCTAACACCCTCCACTGAAGACAGCCGCACATCAAGCAGCTGTCCTGTACCCAGGCATCAAAGGAGCACACATATTATTCAAAAGGAGTAGTCTCACATCAGGGTGCTGTAACTCTAAAGGCCTTTCTTCTCAGAGAGAAGGGAAGGTGGTGGGATTATGCAAGGCAGGAGGACTCTGGTCAATGGAAGGAGGCTTCCACCATCTTGATTCTCACAGTCCCCCTCTCTTTCCTGTCCCCTCCACTTGCTCTGGAGCAAAGAATGTTGTGACATCAGAAGGGCAAAATGACATCAGAAGGACACATTTCACTCTGTTCAAGAGCAGGGAATGGACAACTAAGGCAGGCCAGCTTTGGTCCTATCAATGGAGGACTTGTGCCCTTAAAAGAAGGGGTCTTTCACTCTTTTGACAGATTCACTCAGGTCCTTTAAGGGCACAGATTTGTACTGAAGAACTTACTGGACTTCCTTTAGGAGAGTTGCATTCTCCAAAGCCCTCAGTCTGAGGGGAAAAAGGAATCATCCAAGACAGAAAGAAGATCTGTCCCTTACGACTCCAAGGGTACATAAGGCTTAACCCCTGCTGTGGATCAGGACCTACCACTCTGCATCGAATCTCCTGAGCTGGTAGAGCAGACCTGAATGGAACCATTCAATCCTCGAGTCCCCCTCAGTGGGCATCACAGCAACTGGATGACCAGACCAGCCAGAGCTCCCTGCTCTATGATATGATATGGCATTTATAACACGACTATACACAAGTATTTCAAGGCACCAAACGGGTTGCTCAGTGTTCACCGCAACTGGAACACGAGGGAAGTTGCCAGTACTGGTTGCTGTGCTCCTCCACCACATCGAACAATGCATGCACTTTCGACACTGCGTGTCCTTGCTAAGCTTGTCACTTGCTAGGCCCAAAGCGATTGCTCAATGCCGGAACCTGAACCGAATCACTGGAGTCACACGCCGACTAACCGGTGGTTACAACTAAGGCTCTACCCAGCTATCTATTGAACTGCCACCTCATCGATCGCACATTGATGCAAGAGGGAAGGCTATACTCTAAAGAGGTGTGAAGGTGAACAACAAAAGGTGAAAGAGATACAATTCTTAACAGTTACTGTTTTACCTTTATGATTGTGTTTGGTTTTGATTTGTAGAAGTATGAGGGCTGAGTGGGTCATTTTACCCCTACGCATCCTTTTACTCCTGTGGAGCAGAATCCAATTCGTCACAACAAAGAGCCCATAAAGCAGCTGTCTACAGAGCTGCAGAGCCCTGTGAGGATGACCATGTACACTGGCGAGGTGCAGCTGGGTGATCGCTTATGTGTTCCACTTTGTTTGTGAATTATGTCTGGGACTGTTCAGGTGGTTGCAGGAGCTGCCACCAAAGCTCTAAATGCAGTTTCCAACAGGGAAACTGTCAAACAACTTGCAGGCCAAAATTGCAGTCATCAAGAGCTCTAGAGTGCTAAAGCCGGTCTCGTGACAGAGAAGCAAGCCACCCCCACAGCGGAAAAGCACCTGCAATTGTTGGATTGCAACTTCAGCACATGGATGCAGTGCTTCACCAGGGACTCTGCAAAAAGGGCTACCACCAGCTCCAGTCACACAAAAAAATGATCTCCTGTGGGCAGCGCTATAGGAGCAAACATTGGAAGTGCTCGGGAGAGATATTGGGCTGCCAGACAATAACTGCTCCAAAGCATCAAGCAGCATTCCTGTTGAACTTATTCACACAAATGGTAACACCCTGCCTTTGGTGCAGAGGGGGCTGCAGACTAAGGCAGGGATTGACTAAATAACCCTTTGAGCAGAAATAAAGGTCAAATCAGTCTGGGCCACCAAAAACATTGAGGTGCACATTTGACTACCCACGCCATCCATACAGGGCCTTAGCTGCATTTAAAAATCCAGACCGGTCATTGAATGTAGGTGTCCCCGATTAATCAATTGCCCTGGAAGGAGGCGAATTTAGCCCACAAAGCTCGGAAGCTTTGAAGTGGGAGAGGGGAGGATTTCAAAGGAAAATCCTTCCAGGCAATGGTGTTCACCGAACATCTCGGATAAAGGAGTCCTTTCTGGAAAGCATAGGTGTTGCACATCACAAAACATTTTTTTTACCACCCTGAGACTAATGGTGCAGTTGAGAGAGTCAATCACACCGTCATTCTGGATATATCGAGATGCAGGACAGAGTTGGGAAAGGATTTTGAAACAGAGGGTTTGTACATTTAAGTTATCATCTCATGCCACTACTAGTCTTTTCCCTTTTGAAGTCTTGTGGAAGCCTCACACAGCAGTTTCCCTCACAACTCACTGTGATAGGGACATGCATGAGCAAAGGTTAAGAGGAAGAGTGGAGTGCTAGGATGAAGGCCAGGTATGATGTGCTCAAGAGCATGGTTTTTAGAAGGGGAGGTGGTGCAGGTCAAAAGACATGGTTGGGTGTCCAAGGACCTTAGCAGGTTTTGGGGACCGCAAAGGATAGGGAGAGTTTTGGATGATGTTGTGATCATGGAGGATGGCAGTGTTGAAAAAGGGAAATAGCCAAAAAGAAAGCAGCATAAAATAAAGGTAGGATCCTTTCCCCAAGGCTGTGGGTGGGAGGTATTACATTGTTGGTATACGTAGTTAAATCCTGTTTACCATGCCATGTTAGAATGCATTATGATAACATTTCTCAAAGGGTGTTATGTTCCAAACTAAGAGGCGGATAGAATGAGGCTGTTGTAGAGCTGGAAGCATTGGGGGGTCTCTGTGCCTGCACTCTTCTGTGGACATACTAAAATAAAGATGGACTAGTGTCTGCCTAGCTGACTGCCGTGGATTGTGCTCCATTTTACACCCCTAACAAAAGTGCATTCTGTGGGGTGCAGCAGAGGAGGGTTTTGGAGCTGGAATGCCTCACCTAGGCCTTTGTTTTGCTTCTCTTCTTTCAAACAGGGGGTATCACACACCGGTCAGCTCACTGGTTCTTTCCAGAAGTGCCACACCAGAGTTTGGAAAGGATAATGGATCACTGCCACTTCAACGACATAGCTACCGCCACCAGCAGAACACTTTATCTTGGGGTATTCACAGTGCATATAAGCGAATAACAATATGACAGATGCCCACCTGCACTTCAGACTGCCACAGCAAACTGTAGGGTCTTTTTTTCAGCAGGGGAAAAAATAACTATTACAGGACCCTCCGCATTTCTCCAGAGGGGGTCATGCATTAATATATTACACTGTCCAGCACTTAAAGCAGCATTAGGGTGTGCCCACAATGTTATGCCTGCAGCACCAGAGCAGAACATTAGGAAGGGACACCATCACTCTTGCTAAGTAAGCCAACATTTTATGTATTTATATTCGGTGCCACATTTAGATATTTCCCTACAGTGGAAGGCTGCAGTTGTCTGCGTTATCCCTCCTCCCCCTTCCACACACACCCATGGCTACTGTTTTTGTTGGGGATGTAAGGCGTTTAAATACAACCAGTATAGAGCCTACCTTTCCGAAGGGAAACAAGAGACTGCTCTTCAGAGCACTAAGGAGGGGTTTGAGATATTGTGGTGTACGCATAGTCTAAGAGAGGTAAATGGACTGAAGTCCTTAAGAGAAAGGAGGGTAGTGGAACTGTTGAACAAATAAATATGTATTGTCCTATTTATTATAAAGGTTTGCACTATGCATCAACCATATGCATTACAGAGTGGAAGTTGAAGGGTGTTTATTGATGAGTGAAAGTTCCCCTGCTCCCGAAGGCCAGGCCAGCCCCCCATAGCCTTCACCTTCCCCGAGATGCGCCTGACCCACCATGGTCAGGATTATAAATATCCAGATCAGGATGGCATACTATGAGCTGCCAGCAAGAAGTATATCACTTAGTGTGGGAGTGTGAAGTGAAACCTATCATGACCATGCTGCTCCCTAAAATCAAGATATGTTTGTTTGTTTAGTATTTATTATGCGCACCGGACCCTGGGGTATAAGGATACATAGTGTCATTCATGTGGCAGGGTTAACAAGTTAATGATTTGGTAAAGCAACAGTAAGGAGATAACAGTTGGGGCAGGCATGTAGGTAAGAGCAGGCGGGAGCAAGTTCATACATTCATTTAACATTTGTCTCCATCTGCCAGCTGATCACATTTTGCCTGAATTTGGTAAAGGATTGTTCTGTTCTCACGGTGATGGGTAGCTCGTTCCACAATTGAACGGCTTTGACTGGGAAGCTAGTTCCACCTATAGTGGCGAGTTTGAATCGGGGTACTTGAAAGCGATTTGTGTTAGCTAGTCTCGTTCGTCTAATGGAGTTTGTTCTACAGAATCTATCCGCTAAGTATTGTGGGGCTTTATTATTAAGTGATTTGTGTGTGAGAGATGCAGTTTTAAGTCTAATTTTCTCATAGGTGTTAAGCCATTATGTTTCCTTCTTGTTTCTATGTGGCAACAGGGTGCACTTCTTCATGGATCAAAAGATGGCCATGAATTATGTTGAAGTAATTATTGGTAGGTGAAGAGTGTCGATTAATCTGGAAGGGGCTCTCCAGATGACTTAATGTGATTGGGACACCTGGTAATGGGGATCCTCTTGAAACAGCGGAGTGAGATCTGAACATGGCAAGTTGAAAACATGACCATCCATTACTCCCCTTGGTGTGCGTTGGGACACAAACTGTATTTCTATGGTGGTGGGTGGGAACGTGTGCTGGTTTGGGAACACAGCAGTCCACACTTAGAACACTCCCTTTGTGGCCCAGGGCCTTTTTCCTGGTCTTGCTTCTAACCACCACCCAGTCCATTGTGAGCAAATGTTACATTGATTCCAGTGGTGTGAAGGGATGTGGTAACTGTCACGTACATGCAGGAACGACTACTTGGCCTTGGACTGGATGGCACAACTATGAATGCTATGTAACAGTGCTTAGGGAACATGTTTCTGGGAAACTGAGGTGGAGGTTCTGCTGTACAGGGTGCAGGCACCACACTGTGGAGGGTTAGCCCATTCTCAGGGAAACAATATGAAGTGACATTCGCATCCTGGGCGGGGATAGCAGCCAATCAGGTTCCTTGGATGGTTGGCTGAAACTGCTAATTGAAGCACATGTTCCATGGTACCTGAAGTCTACTTCCCCTGCCCCACACCACCATCTTCCCCCACACTCCCTTATCTTTTATTTTCCACTGTTACTCCCACCCCCGTTCTACTTATCTCTTTTCTTCAGCGGCAGCAGCACACTCTCCCGCCGCCACGCTTCTGCTGCTGCTCCGTGGTGCCCATGAAAATGTAAGAGGGGCTCGTTATGGAGCCCCGCCTTCCAGATCCATGACAACCATCTTGTGCCAGTATTTTCATTCAACGAACATGACACTGCACGCGTCCCATTCTTGAATTAAAATAATTATTATTACTTCTTTCTTAACACCCTCGGTTTCCGTGTTGAAAACCTGTGATGCATTTAATAGCCTCAAGACCCTCTCCGGTGGACCAGATCAGATGTTATCGGCCCAGGGACCTTTGTTAAATGGCCTGGCTTCACTCAAGCCTTCAACTCCAGCCCTGGGCCGTTAACACCCAATCCTGCCTGGCCTGCTGGATCAGGTCTTAACAATACATTGATCAATTTCTGAGTGACAGTAGAGGTCGACTCTTGATGACTTATGTGCTGAATCATTACACAGAGTTTTAATCTGATGCTGCCTACTTCTGGGTTGTCATGGAAAAACATGTGTGTGCTCTCACTGAGATGATACAGATTTGAGATGCATGAAGATGGAAAGCAGGGACATTGTGTGATCAAGCTGGCTATTTGCTCCATGCAACAGTTTGGTGGGGAAAGATTTGTTTTGCTGTGTGACTAAGACACTGGGAGCTGGCACAAGTATTGCAACAGCTGCTCAATTCAGAATATGAAGCGGGATTGCTGGACCCAGCAGGCGGTGCTCTCCAAAAAAAAGAGATCTATGGGTGGGGTGCAGAAGGCAACAACATGAAAGAGTATGGATCACACTCATGTTTATACTTTGTTGAAGGTGTTGGTGCTTTAGTGGTGCAGGGAATGGGTGGGAAAGCATACAAGATACATCAAGTGATCATGCAGGGGATTCGGTCTCCTTTATTCATGGATACATTGCAGATGGGGGTCCTCAATATTCCACTGACATGCACAATAATTACAACACGGCTGGAAGTTGCTGAAAGTGATTTAGTTCCTGCTTCATAGCCTGACACCAACAGCTACCAGGATCTACTATTGGCTCCTGATCCATTTGGTGCCATACAAACATACCTATGTGACATTAACTTTCTGAACTTGGCATGTTCTATGAATACACATTAGAGACATCTAGAAGACACCTAAAGCATCATGGATTGTATATAATGGAAAAAAGCTTAACTTTGCATCTTACAAACTTTACATTTGCTGCATGATATGTGCTAGCTCCTGGTCTTCTAGGGGTAGCGCCTACCTCCTAGGTGATGCCCAATATTCAGAACCTACTTTCAGCTCCTGCTCAAGAAAATTTAATTTCAACCAATGCCACGGTGGATGAAGCCAGTTTGAGAATTAGATGCATGACCTGGGTTGTACAGGGATTAAACAGAGGAAACTTAACCCATCCAGAGACAACGTTAATGCAGTAATGCTAAAGGAGATTGTAGGGAAGCAGATGTATACGTCATCTCTAGTGCCCGCCCCTCACCTCCGTCATATTGTAAGAACAACAAAAAGGCATTGCGCGTGACACCAGGTATCATCCCAATACTGCATTGAAGATATGAGACACGTTATGTGCTCAGACAACGGTATCGAATGTACCTCGCACCGACGTGGTAGAAGGATGTCTGCATACACCATTAAGAGCTATAAGTGAAATCTAACAAGTTTAAAGTGATGTCATGGAGAGGAGACAAGAGTACACACTGAAACGATAGAAGAATATTTAAAGAATAAAGATGTGACTGAAGTAACAAAGTAAACCTCTATGCAAATATGAAGAACATGTACACAGAGAAGATAATTGTTAAGAAATGCAGTAGATGTACATGTGAAGAAACAGAAGGTAGATGAGACATACAAAAGCATGCTGCAGTAGAAAATATAACACGAGTAAGGCGGCCATGATGAAAAGATGGACGTCGACTCTGTACAAACAATAAGCAAGAAGCCTGAAGGAGAGAGAGACCAAGGCTGTAGAAGCTGACAGGTGCTAGAAAATAGTCTTTGTTCCTTACACAAGCTATCTATTTGGCTTGTGATCAAGGATGCTGTATCAAGAAGTAATTGCAAAGCCCAAGAGGAGTCGAAGAGGATAAGCTACATACACACAACATATTTCTCTTAGATTCGGCAAAGGAGTAAACATTTGCAAGTGCCAAGTATTGAACAATCAAAGATGCAGAAAGCATATGCAAGACAGAGTAACCATGTCTCCAGACGCCAAGAGGAGTAATTGCACCCAGTATAATTGAATCAGATAGCACTAAATAAAAGGTGAGAATGGCCAGAATCGTAGTCTGCTCACACGTGATGCAAGAATGGAAAACAAGGCCTATTCTTTAGGCTCCAGACAAAGATAGCAATGTATCTTCAGTCCCTTAAAAGTCTAGAGGAAGAGAACAGTCAGCAAAGTCAACTAAAAGAAGAATCCTTGGCTTAGGGCCTAACTGATGAGAGATGGTAGACTAATTGGCCCAATGGGCAGTGGTTGGACTTTGTTCCCCGCACCTGGGCTTCATTTTGCTTATATGCTAACAAGCCAAATGACCAAGCTTGGGAGAGAATGCCAACCAATCATGAGGGCCTATGTAGCGATGGACCATACATTGTTGCAGAAGCCAATCCGCTATAGTTATTCTGCTATTAATCCGTATTATGCGTAGTTGGAGGTAGTTCAAGGCATGCCTACCAGATAAGGTGCAGCCAATTGTGTTACTAACACCTAAATGAAGTATAGGTATACATGTTCCCCTAACAATCCCTCCTTTCGATAGATTTTTACTGTTTGCCACGTAGGATGACGTCATAGCTGATGTACATTGTGGTATAAAGCTTTTGTGAAACGGAAATGTATTCGAGAGTGAGTGAGCTGCAATCTGTTTGTTCACCAGGTTTCCCTACTTTATTTGAGCTGCTAAAGTAATATTTTGCCATATGCTGTGAGTCTGTCTGGTTATTTGGGTCTGAGATCGTTTATTGGTAATTCCATCTGGCACTTGGAACACTCCAGGTGTAACTGCACATTTTGGTAGCGGTGAAGATGGTTTTGGTCCAGTCTCGTCAGCTCAGATCCAGACTCTCAGATTGTTGACGTCTTGCACCATTAGCCAGAAAATCGCAGTTTCCTGTTGAGAGCGGAGAAAAACATGTGTGAAAACGAGACGGTCGGTGGGTGCCCCTTTGAAGAAATTCCTGTTCGGTCCCCACAGGCCTCCGCAGACTGAAGGCGAACTGGTCAATTGGGGAAGAGCCAATAGCGAAGGACACGAGCTGAGCAACAGATGCAAGTAGAGCATCAAAAGTAGTAAATAAAGGGGAAGGATTGTATCCTAAGTGCAAATATATATAGTAAAGGGATTTGTTTTAAGAGAGAGAGAAAGATATAGATACCTCGGATCCCCAGTCCCAAGAGGACAGAAGGGCACGCATTAAACTTGCCACAGGGGTATTTGTAGAGATTCCTGAGGCAAGGCCGAGATGAAGAATGCATGTCACACTCCAAGATGCGGTCAACTGGAGATAAGCTACCTTTACTAGAGAATGTAGGAGAAGACTATCGTAGAAAATTAAAGTGCACATTTGTTTGGGATTATAAAGCAGCCAGCGCAAGACATTTGATTTGTTCAAACTAAGAGACATAAAACGATAGTAATCATCTAGCTGGTTACCAGACTAAAATCAAGCGATTGACATAAATCAGAGGAGGATAAAAGTTGAGAAAAGAATAGTAAGTGAAATAAGATTCTTAAAGTGTGAATAAAATAGTAGGACAGCAAGACTCGATAAGACTATAAACGAAAGAATAAAGAGAACATTATTGTACAGACTTTAAAATTGGTTAAAGAATAGTTTTTGGGTAAATGGGTGGCGATTGGTGGTGCTTACCCAAATTGATTGTTGTGGTATAATTGTTTAAAGTAATAACAAAATAAAAGAACCAGTAAGTATTGCAGTTAATAACGACTTATTATGGGGGGACAGTCTCCTGCTACATTTGTGTAAAACATTGCCGAGATACACACCCAAGATTTGGAAGTACCATGCCGAATTAGTAAAAAGCACAGCTGACAAAATGTTCATGCCGTGGTCTCAAGAAGGTTCGCTATCAAGAGCAGTATTGCATCATATGACAACATACTTACATGCCGCATATACAGGGAAGATGTTACAGAACAGATTAGCCATTTTAAAACTATGCAAAATGTATCAGAGCAAGGAAGAAGACCTGCCTTGAAAAGGAGTGGATGCTTAATCACCATAGAGGGGAGGACCCAATGCCCTCAGCTCCTCTTTCTTCTTCTGAAAACCAGAGTAAAGACACTGAACAAACAGGGATTCTTTCCTTTAAAGGAGTTAAAAGCAGCGGTCAGGTATGTTAATCCGACATACGCTCCCCCCGCTTATAATAGTGATGACAATATGGACGAGAGCAAGATTAAAGAACAAAAATATATGTCAGCACGCGATGAATATAAGGAGCGTAATGAAAGAAGGGATAGACAGATAGAGATAGAAGAAGCTAAGAGGCAAACAGAAGGGAAGGACACAGCCAAGGAAGTGACAATAGTGCAGAGTGGATGGGAGGACAGATATTACTCAAATTAGACCGAAAGGGTATTGACGATGTTAGAGGAAGAGAAGAAATGGAAAAGAACGAGAAAGAGCATACAAAAAGGAAAAAAGAGGAAGCGAAAGGAAGAATGAAGAAGGTATGAACAGAAGAAAGTGAAAGAATAGAGTAGAAATGTGACTAAATAGAAACACAAATTGAAAGAATGTATGTTGCAAATAAGGTGAGAGGGAGAAGAGAAAAGATGAGAAGAAGGGAAGAAGAAATGAGAAGGAGTAGGGGACAAAGTGATGATGAAATAGATCACATCATTAATAGATTTATAATACCAATTGAATCACGAGAACGTTGGGAAGAAGAGAGAGGGTCAAAACAACCCCACAGGGAGCTGTAAGGGATACAGAGAATACAGACATGGGCTGATGAGCAGAAGGCAGTGGGAAAAGGACTAGGGATTTATATAGGTAAATGAGTGAGAAAGCTGGTTACAAAACCAAAGGATTTCAACCAAATAGGAGAAAGATTGGATGACAGAATGATGGACGAGCATAGAACGCTGTCCTTAAGTAGAGTAGATTTTGAAGAGGAAGGGGATGACACCCAGTTCGGTATAATAATGTCAGACGAAGAAAGGGAGTAAAACAAAAAGAGCATGAAGAGAAGGTGCATGCGTTTTTTTTCTTTTTATAGATCCAAGCATAGAATGAGGGGTAAAGTGGTCAGATTTAGAAGACACAAAAGAAAAGACACCAGAACCGACATCATATTCTGAACGACCACAAGCACGGTCGCGCATTGCAGGGGATATATCCCCGCTTTACGTAAGCAGATTAAAATCATTGCCACAATGAAGACACACGGGTGAAACTAGCTCCATCTAGAAGCCAAGAATTGTAGGTGGGTATAATTGTAGACCAGGATTTACACAATTCCCATTATTAGAGAACGACCACAATATATAACGTGGCCAAAATGGACAAAGATAATTTGAATTGTAAATTACCTAGATTGACTGCAGGAAAATGGATTTATGAGTTAGAAAGAATCACAGCGGGAATGACGTTAGCAGTGGGTGACATAAAAGGCCCGCTAGCAGCTATGCTAGGTGAGAGAGCAGGCATTTGGAGACGAGCAGGATATGCAAGTTTGACGGTGCAAAAACGGCACATGATGGAGCGCTGTTTAATAATTGCAGAGCAGACGTATGGACGGCACTAGAGAACCGGTCTGGTAAAAATAGTGCCTGTAACAACGGATAACGGCACTTTTACAGGACCGACAATCTACACGGGAGGTGGACCACCATCGCCAGTGGCAATGAGCTCTGGCTGGCCCCCTAAGCAACGGGCGATAATACTGCCATAATGGCAACACTGCCACACGTCAAGGCTTACCCTTCCGGTAACACCGCCAAAAAAATTGGCAGTAACACAGCAAAATGCTAAGCAGCAGAAAACGCATGCAAGTGTGGGGAATGAGCCCACAGGTGCACCCAATGCAGCATGGAGGAGCTGAAAAAGGCCACACCTTCAACTGACACTTCCAAACACCATAATGCTGCCACTGACTGCAGTCAGCATTGACCTGCAGCTACTCCAGGCATACATAGCAATGCAAAGGCTGGAGGACCAACAGAGGGCACAAGAGACATTGGACTGGAAGACGAGGAGGAGGAATGAGAAGAGGAGGCAGCGCCATGCAAGGCGTGCACCCATACCCCATGTACGGGCCACAACATGGACCCTCAGTGACATGCAAATCCTAACCCTGTACAGCCTCAACAGGGAAAGCATAGCATATGTTCTCAGCATGATCCAGGGAGACATTGAGAGCAGTCTTGGCATCCGCACAGCCATACCATCACTGGTGATGGTAGTGTCGGTCCAGCATTTCCTAGCAACAGGCACATTCCAGCATACTGTAAATCAGCAGCATGGATTAGCGCAGTCAACATTCTCAAAAGTGTTGGTGGAGGTGATGGATGCACTCCTGCTGCATGAGCGACAGCACAATGCACTCCCAAATACCCTGGCACAGGTGAACGCCACTAAGGCAAGGTTTTACACCATGGCAGGCATGCCCAATGTGGTAGCTGCCTTGGATTGCAAGCATGTTGAGCTGGTTGCACCTCATGCCCAGGAGGAAGTCTACAGGAACCAGAAGCAGCACCATTCACTGAACGTCCAGGTCACCTGTGATGCAGACCTCATGATCACTCACTGCTATGCCCAGTTCCCAGGTTCAACCCATGATGCCATGGTCCTGCGCAACAGCATGCTGCCAGTGTATATGGAGGGGCACAGAGGGCAATATACCTGGGCATAGTAGAAGTCACAGTACACTGAGACAGCTGTATTGGAGGGGCAGGGGAGTAGCCACAATGCCAATGATTGGCCAAGAAGTCCCCCACATACACCGGTCCCCCCGCCAAGAGGCTGCTGTTCACTGTAATGTGACCTGGCACACAGTTCCAGTGAATGGGCAAACTGTGCAACCCAAACTGGCCACAGACACACAGGACCACAGGTACCACAATGTAAAAGTGCAAAGCACACAGAAAGCATGGCCTGCAATGTGGCCCAGGCATGGGTGCATAGGTGAGCTGAAACCATGGGGATGCTAATGTCCCTCGAGGAGGTGTACATCCAATATGCCACAACACACCCCTGCGCCAATGTCATATGGCACAGTCAGCAGGAGCACCCATCACATCATCACACATATGAATCAATGCACTGCATGGCACACTGTGCGTCAGCATGGGATGCCGACCCAAAGACACACATTGTATGTGCGGAAGGACACCTGCAAACAATGGGCCCACGTCACACCAATGTGAAGCAGACACATGGGGCGCACACCGCGTCACTCAGTGCAAAACATTGCCATACATGAGATGTCTGCCTGATGAAATGACACAGGGGGACCCCTCAGAAGCAAAAGACAAGGCATGTGACCCAGATCAGTGCTGTGTGCCCACAACCATGGCTGCTACATATGTGGGGTGTGAGCATCATTAAGCATGTCTGACCCACCCATGTGTAGGTGGGGCCTCTCACTGGAATTGCCCCTATCCCTCTCAGATTTGAGCCGGACTTCCTCAAGTTCTGGTAACTGTGCCAAACTCTGCCCATCCCTAACGCCTTCCCCCTATCCTTGCCTTGCCAATCACCCCTCTGCCGCTGAGACCTGCGGTGTGGACCTTCATGCTACTCACAGGGTACCAGGCCGCTGCCTAGTCGACACCAGCACCCTCCCACCCCTTCCTTCCACTGCCCTAGCGGGCACCCTAACTGGCAGCAGTGCACCCCATCCTTGGGTCCACTCCGGCCTAGCACCTAGCCAGTGTCCTCCTACCCTTAGCACTTCCCTCCCGGGCCCACAACAGCACTTGCCCATACCTTTTATCTCCTGCACGTCTCTTCGCTTCACTTGCATGTCCAAATGCCACAAGGCCTAGTAGGCCCACGATTGCATATGTAAAGTCATTTGGCATATTGCCTTATTGGGCCTGGAAACACTATTTTGTAGCGCCTAATGAAAGCACCACTAATTTAAATGAACATGAATGACTGACATAGTACACTCCACATCCAATGGGCCATATGCAAATAGGTGTACTGTGAACCACATGTGACCTGTCGTGTTGCCCGGACCATTATTTCACTGCTGGAATGATGCACCCATCCACTATGAGCAATTACATGATCCTATGTCTGTCCCCCTTGCAGGCGACTCTGGATAACTGCAGCTCCAATGGTTGAGGACTCCACTGAGGAATCCCCAGACACCACAGGAAGTGGCATACAATCGTGTTCACATTCGGACCAGGGTGGCAATTAAGCACACATTTGGCCTGTGGAGCGCATGCTTCCGGTGTCTACATAGTACAGAGGGAGCTTTGATGTACAAGCCAGACAAGATGGGCATGATCGTGCTAGCATGCGCCATGTTGCACAACAAATGCCTCTGGCGTAACATACCGCTGCCCCCATATGTGGATATGCCCATCCTGATGATGATGATGCAGTGCCTGCGGGTGGCACACATGAGGACACTGCGCATGCGGAGGCCAGGCTGGGTCGAATTGTTCGCCAAGAGCTCATTGAGAAATTTTTCTGATGGTAGCAGCATCAGAAAAAGTTCTCAATTAGCTCTTGGCGAACAATCCGATTATACTTATCAATGCATCCTTCACCGTTAACTGCACACAATAAAGACATGTACGCAATGATTAATATAGGATCAAGGTTGCAAGTAAAAATTATTAATATTGTAATAATTCAATCAAAATATACATGTATTAGACATCCCACCCCATCCCTGACCCCAACAACACCCTCCCCAATCACCAGCCACAACAATAAGCATCACCACCATACCTTTGTCCATGCCTCACTTTCGGGTGCATTTGGGCTTGGGGTCTGGTTCCTGGAGGCTTGTGGTGAGGCGGTGCCTGGAACGTCAACTTAGTATGCTTTCCTATGACCCCTGAGTGGGTGTATTGAAGGGGGAATGGCACGGAACCCTGAGCATGATTGTATTGCAGTGTTAACTGCATGGCCTGTGTTACGCGGACCCTCTGGCCAAGTATGACCATGGCAACTGTTGCATAACCCAGGGCACGTGCCATACGGTGGGTGCACCCATGCATGCTGTTGCATATTTCACGCATCTCTGTCAGTTGTTCCCCTGCAATTGTGTGGATGTCCGCCTGCTGGCACTCTATCTGGTCCAGACGTGACCGTATTGTGCGTAGGTGGACTTCAGGCACTGGTGGCGAGTTATGTGGGATTGGGGGTGTGGCTGGGCTGAAGCCAGGTGTGGTGTCACCCTCATATTGCTCGTATGACTCCATGCCCACGTTCTGTTCCTCACTGGAGTCAGGCTCCTCAGCAATGTCCAAGTGTGGCATGTGGCGGGAGGCATGGCACAGGGGAATGCTGGTGCATGTCGGGGTGCTGTCCTGTGGCACGTGTGCACTGTCACCGCCTGTGCTATAGCTGGAGGCCACAACAGTGTCTGCAGGTAGCACTGGGCAGCTACTGCTGGAGGTGGTGCTGGCTGGGCAGCTGTAGATGTTCCCGCTGGTTACTGGGCTTGGCCAGCAGCACTATCATGCTGCCTGCATTGGCCTGCAGTGGGTCTGGCCTGCGCAGGAGTGGGGGCTTCCCTGGCAGCTACATGCGAGGGTCCTGCTTTGTCGCTGTCTGTGGAGAGTGTACCTGTTTGGGAGACGAGATGGGTATTCAGCACTTTGACCTAAGAAAACAAAAAAGAAAGCTTCAAACCATCTGGCGCACCTCTCCCACCGAAAACAATAAAGCTAAACTAACCCAACTATCCAAACTCTATAAGAAAGAAATCACTAATACAAAATAAAACTCTTTAACGACAGAATCACCAAAGCTAAATCAAATACTAAGGAACTCTTCTCCATCCTCCGGGAAATGGAATCCCCCTTACAACTTATAGACACCACTCCCAAGGATAAGATATGGTGTACTAACATACAAACCGCCCTATCTAACAAAATCACTACCCTCCAACACAAAATAATACAGAAAAAGGACTCTCTGTCCCTTCCTGATCATAAACCACCACCCGCCTTCGAATCCAACACTATCCCTCCCTTCAGCTTCAAAACCATATCTATTGTTGACACTGAAAAAGTGGTCCTCTCCCTGAAACCGTCTAACTGTAAGGGAGACAGCTGCCCAGCGCAAATAATAAAAGGGATCTGGCCTCTTTCATCTCGAAGCTTATAAACTCCTCCTTCAAATCTAACAGTACCAACTAACCTGAAAGAATCCTGGGTCCTCCCCCTACTTAAAAAACAAACCCTCGACCCATCCATCCCCACTAACTACAGACCCATCACGACAGTGCCTTTCCTTCTCAAAATTATTGACAGAGTGGCATACTTACAAATCCAGGACTACGTGGAAGCTAACCACTTGCTAGGCACCCGGCAATCAGGCTTCCGTCCCCTCAATGGTACCGAAACAGCCTTGCTAGACCTCAAAACAAAAATTGAGAAAGTGAAGGATAGCGGAAAAATGGCCATGCTTCTCCTCCTGGACCTGTCGGCCACCTTCGATCTGGTGGATCATGCAGTCCTATGCAACCACCACAGGATCGCTGCCAACTTCACAGAGGAAGCTATAGCATGGGTCCAATCCTTTCTAGCCAACCGGACTATGAGAGTCTTCTCAACATCAAACTGTGCTGACCAGATCCAAATAACATGCGGAGTCCCACAGGGCTCTTGTGTCTCACCCACCATGTATAACATCTTCACCAAGCCATTGTTTGACATGTTGGACAGGCTGGGCATCACCTACACAAATTATGCAGATGATACCCAGATCCTCATAACCATTTCGGGCAACTATGAAACAGACCCGGCCTTGGTGAACAATATATACATCCTCATTCAGGCATGGATGGCGACCCACGGCCTCTGTCTGAACGATGATAAAACTGAGATACTGCTCCTCGGATCTGCCCCCAACCGAAAAAAAACTACCCTCAAACTACACATCCTTCAATATTGATAAGAATACCATCACAGTTTTGCCTGTAGTAAAAACTCTAGGTTTCTATTTAGACTCGGCCCTCACCCTCAAAAAGCAAGTTAGCACCCTCGCCTCCTCAACAGCTTACACTTGCAAGCTCATCCGCGCTGCCAGACCTTTCCTCTCTAGTGCCAGCTGTACTACCCTGTCCAATGCATTAATTATGTCCAGACTAGATTATTGCAACGCCCTGTACTCCGAAGCTAACAAATACGTCACGGACAAACTACAACGATGGCAAAATACTGCCCTAAGAGCAGCACTGACTGTCCCAACCAGAGACCACATCTCTAAATTTAGGAAAGAAACCCACTGGCTAAAAATAAAAGACAGAATTTTCCTCAAAACTATCTCCATAACCTCCAAATGCCTAAACAACTTAGCTCCCTCATACCTAGCGGAATAATTCTGTGGAGAACTACAAGCCGACCTACCAGGTCTGCCAATTCATTCATGCTTGAAACCCCACGATTTAAGCGATCCATGGCTGGAGGAACTAGCTTCCCAGTCAAAGCTGCGCAATATTGGAATACACTCCCAATTGACCTCAGACATCCACTACCTTACACTAGCTTCAGACACATTGCTATCAACTGGCTTCGCACTAACGACCTATAACCTCCTTGTCA
Organism: Ambystoma mexicanum; assembly: GCF_040938575.1. Taxonomy (NCBI): domain Eukaryota; kingdom Metazoa; phylum Chordata; class Amphibia; order Caudata; family Ambystomatidae; genus Ambystoma; species Ambystoma mexicanum. The sequence goes on from NC_090923.1 coordinate 925,917,178, forward strand.
CCACACTATCCCCACTGGACCCGCCCAGCCCGGACTCTAACTTGCACCTTGATCAGCAAGATTTGGTACCACACACTGTTTTATATGATCTGCGCTCACATGTAAATATTGTATATTCTGTATAAACTTATTGTAAATAAGCAGCCCTGAGCTGTTCCTAATCAGGTACACCCTTCTGTAACATACACTGTATTCTACTGCATGTATTACTGTACTTTATTTACATGTATGTACTTGCCTACAACTGGAATTGTAACCGAGCCTCGAGAATTCTTTTATTGCTGCGCCCGTCTACCTGAGGGTTTGGTTGCGCATTATCAAATTAATAAACAAACACACGTCGTCAGTCATGCATGCTTTCTACCCATCCCATGGTGTGTCCCATCTGTCATTGTTCATGGTTATATACATTGTACTTATGATACTCTTGTATTTGCGGTATGAATTTCTGTCCTTTTTTTCTATTTTCTTGTTTCCTTTTCTTCCTCTTTTCTTTCCTTTGTGTAGCTCTATTCTTTCCCTTTAATGAGTTGTTTAATGGTAGTTTATGATTTGTTGCTTTTTATGCTGCTTAATGTTTACTTTAGTTGTTGATTACTGTTGTGAAAATAAAATGTTTTGAGCACCCATGGTGTGTCCCAGTGTTGTTGGTATCATGTGTCTCACATGGCTCATATTGCTCAGATGGGTGGGCATGCAGGGCAGTGCAGGGTGCATGCAGGGGTGCTTCATGCGGGGGAGTTCATGCAGGGTGTCTTACGATGTGCATGCATGAGCGATTTATCGGGGGTGCCACTGCCTTCGCTGGGTGTACAGTGCGTGACATGCCATGTGTCAGGCCACTTGCCATGCCAGTTACTCTGCACTCAACACAAAAAGGAGATCATGCACACATAATTAACAAATTTATAATTCTCAAAAGGAAGTACTTTATGAAACAAATTATGTTCATTATTCTTAACACTAAAAAAAAAAACTATTATAGAATATTGAAATCAGACATCAACACAAAAAAATGCATATTCATCTAAAAATTGAAATTGCACCAATATGATGCAAGCTTGTCAAACAATACCCAACCTAAAAAGATCGAAGTAAGCAGAGAACAGAGAGGGAAAGTCTCCACCACCAGAAAGTGCCAAGCCTGAGCACTAAATAAACAGGCTGAACCAAGTTGTCAGCATAAAAGAAGGAAAAAGGCCAATTAACAAAAGCCTCCAAGAAAATACACCCTAGGTCGCACTTTGTGCAGACCCAACACCTAAAGCAGGTGTCTAAAATACAACATCCAATTTAACCCATGAACAAACAAAAAAACATATTCCAAAACAGACATGCCAACTCGTTTCACCCAGCGTAAATGCCGCTTTACAGATGTGTGCAACTGAAGCGTACCTCAAGCATAATGGGGCCAGAATGCCGTAGCGCACCCGCATGAAAGTCCCACCCAGCCCCTCCTTACTTAAATTTGCAAAGACTCATGTTTTGATCACTGCGGCAGGACTGAGCAGTAGAACAACCCGCCCTGCCTGCCAGCAGCTGCTAAATACTTCCTGGTTGAGCCGCACGGGTCACGCTACCCAAAGAGATATGGGACTCGGGCCACATCAATGTGGATTGGCGTGGCTGCCCTGTATTATATGGTGTGATGCCTGCCCTGGCATGTTGTGTAGTAAACATAATCTTACCCCTAATCAGAGGATCCAACCTAAAGGGTTTCAATGTGAACAGTAAATTCGTTCACCAGACCAAGCTTAATGAGTAACAGAGTGGACAGCAGTCGCTGGGCATAGATGTTAAGTAGAAACAACCAAAGTTTCATTCAGTAACCCCTAAAAACTGCATACATGATGCAAAATGCAAGTAGATTTCAAAACTACGATGCTTAAACAAGGATCCATCCCGGATGTGGTTTAAAACCCCAAAAAAAGGTTTAAGTAGGGCAAAAACGGCACCCTATTTCGAAATAGACTGGAAGATCACTCTCTACACAATAGATGTAACGCCCGGAGTCAATCTCCTACACTATACCATGGTATATTTCTGGCTCTCTAAGCACTGTAAGGGCTGTGACTTGATTAAGTGCATTCCATGTAGTCTCATCATTAAGCCCTTCCTCATGCGATTTGAGCCGGAAAAATAAATGTGTGCTCCAATTTAAACAACCTGTTGGATGTACTGAACCCCCGGGTATCGAGGATAACCCTGTCAACCACCATCCATTGTAGGTAATGCTCTGTGTGGTTCAAGGACTTGTAATGCTGCACTAATGAAGCTAGTATACCCATTGTAATTCAGGATCTGTGTACCCCGATTCTGATAGACACTCGTCTTGTAGTCCTGCCAACGTACACTTTGGGACAGGGACATTGATAATATATATCACATTGGTGGTGTTGCAATTTGTGTGTGATTTTAATGTCCAAGTCATATGTTTGAAGCAAAATATTTGGCTTGTAATGCACGGTTCACATGCGGCACAGGACCCACATGGGAAGTGGGCCATGACCAGTTGACGTGGCAAATTCCAGCAATCTTCCAAGGGGTTAGTCCGCAATGGATCTAACGTTAAATGGGAGTGTACCAACTGGTCCCTAGTATTCCGCCCCCATTTCAATGCAAACAGTGGTTTGAAGTGCAGCCAGTGCTGCATACCAAATGCCAGTGTTTTCTGATCAGGCTCTTTAGCCTAGCAGTACCAGAAAAATTAGTAATACATGCCAATCTATCAACACTAGAATGTTTCTCCTGTTTCATAAGCAAAACCTCACGGTCTGTGAAAAATGCTTGTTTAGCTGAATTTAATAATTTAAACAGATAACCCCTATTTTCAAGTCTAGCTATGAGGTAATTGGCATGTGTGGTAAAATTGTCTTTAAGGGTGCAGTTACGTATGCGCCTTGCTGATGGATGCATGCAAAGGGGGGGGACATGCACATGAAACGGGTGATGTATGTGGATGGAACGGGTGATGTATGTGGATGGAACGGGTGAAGAATTGTAGACGGAACAGGTGAAGTATGTGGATGGAACGGGTGAAGTATGTAGATGGAACAGGTGAAGTATGTAGATGGAACGGGTGAAGCGTGTGGACTGAACGGGTGAAGTATTGTAGACGGAACGGGTAAAGTATGTGGATGGAACGAGTGATGTATGTGGATAGAACGAGTGATGTATGTCGATGGAACAGGTGAAGTAAGTGGATGGAGCGGGTGAAACATGTGGATGAACGGGTGAAACATGTGGATGGACTGTCTGAGTACATGGAACGGATGGTGTACCTGGATCTATTGGAACGGGTGCAATCTCAACCACCTAAGGTAAACCACCATATCACACCGCACGCTTACTCTCTTCTTTACACCATCACTCAAATAGAACACAGCGATACTATGACACCATTCGGTATAACTGTTCTCATACCATCACTTGTCCCATACCGCCCATCACCCTAACTAAACACTGCTGGTTACACACCCTCCAGCCTAGGCGTTCTCCTCAGGCCTAACACAGCCAGAATCGGTCTGGATAACAACCGGCCAGAACAAACACATACGCTTGATCCCTCAACCACCACACCTACCACTATGAAGCAGCTATCACTTGAACGCCACACCAGCTGCACACATATACAGTGCTCATACGCACCTTTTTGACTCTCTCTATTCTCTCTACTGACCTGAACTTCGGTTCCCGAGGGCGTTCAACCTACCAGTGCCTCTAGACCATACCAATGGTACACAAGGCGCTATATAAATGCAAAGTAACATAACATAACATGTACTTAATCTCATCTCCTTGGGTCCCCGCTCCCGTCTCAGCACCTCCAATGCTCCAATTGTGGAGTATGCTGCCAAGGCGCTCCTTCCATAGCATGTGTCGTAGGGTTTCCGCAGTGCCACCACTAGTGGTTGTGCACTCCCTCCTGTGCTTGGCTATGACTGCACAGAGCTTGGACTTTTGGTCATCCCACCTGTTCTGACAGTCTTTTCTTGTGCAGGGGATGGTCCTGACAGTCGTCACATTTGCCACCACCTCAACCCGTATGGCGCTCTTCCTCTGGCAGCTTGTCTTGCATTGCCTGGCTCCAAACAACTCATCTGCATACTGCAGCACAGTGTCCACCAGGGCAGTAATTTCAACATCAGCAAACTTGGGTTTGCGTTGGTGGGAGTCCTTGCCTGGGGGCTCTGCTCTTGAGACATTTTGTTCATGTTGTTCTGGGCCTGGATGGCTGTGGGAAACAGTGGATTAAGTTGGAGTGGGGTTTTTATGATGGCCATTGCACTTCTTCTGTTTCCGGCGCCAGTATTAATGCCTTTCCAGTTTTACTACCATTTTTAATGGCGGATCAGTTATTTCTGCCATTTTCAGTCCGGTATTGCCAGATGTTTTTCCCCTTTACCCGTTAATATCAGCAATCTGGTATTGCCGCTTCCAGCATGGGTTTGTGCATGCGTGTACTCGTAGTACGGCAGGGATTCTGCTGTACGCCGAGCCACAAATGCCAATACCAGATTGTCTCTATTAGCAGATTTTTAAGGGTTTACTCAGAATGATGCACAATATCCTGACACATCAGACATGGGTGCAATTATGACAAGGAAAATGGGTGAGGACGAGGATCCTGTTGCTTTTATTCAAGAACGTTGGGGTCTGGAGACGAGGAAACCTTGGGATAAAACAGTAGCATTATTCTATCATATTCCATGTCAGGGACTACCAGTGCAATGGCAGATGAAGAAACAGGTAGGAATGGGTGCAAAGCCATGGCCAGAAATACAGTTGACTATTGCACATCATTGTCGATTATTCCAAGAGAAGAATAAGAAGAAAGCTGAGAGTCGAAAACAAGAGGAAGCAAAGTTAGTTCAGAAAAATTGGCAAAATGTCCCATAGAAGGACAGAAGTATTGACAAGTGGCGGAGCTGTGGCAACACAAGAGTTAAAGCCAGCGCAGTCAAGCAATGTAGGGTATCCTATAGATCAAGGTGGGTACAATTTTAGGATAAGAGGTAAAGGCAGATTTCAAAACCTTCAAGGGGGAGGAGGATATAATGGAGGACAGCCGCAACAATGCTGGAATTGGTGGAGAATAGGACGAATGGCTCAAACGTGCAGAAGTAGAGGGGGCAGCATGCAGCAGAACTGGCAAGCGCCAAGAGGGGAGATGGGCTATTCTCTACAGTATAATAAAAAAAAAAAAAAAGTCGCAGGAGTAATATGCCCAAGATCACACGCAGAATCAGACACGTGTGCTGGAAATACAACAAGCGCAACAAGTTCTGTTGCAATCACAGTTGCCCCAAGGGCAACCACAGCAAGCGCATATGCAAACACAAGTATAGACTCAGCAAGCACAGACACTGGAGCAACGCGTTCCTGTGTTTGAGAAGAAAAAGTACCCAATATCTGGCATTGCCATGAATACGCAGGGATTCTCTGGGACTACGAGTTTAGCTCCTTTTACTGATGACTTACCAATTTCTATAGAACACAACTTGTCTATGCCACTATTGTATTCTGTGACTTGATGACAAAAATCAACATGACAATATCTTTCACTGACAAATGGATAGGGTGTTCCAGTCTAGGAATACATTACATGAAAGTAAGAGAATTCAGATTAGCATTTACATGCAAAAAAGCATTACAAGGTGTCCCTTTAGACCCAGAAGTATTTTTGAATGGAGTAAATATTTTGTTGCCATGGCTTCCTAGACTAGTAGGTAAATTGTTGAGAATACCTGATGAATTTTTGTTTAGGCCAGAAATACCCATGGATGTTGAAGGACAGGTTATCCCTTTAGAGCTAGAAGCAGCAGTAGTAAAAGAGGAAAGGATGGTTGTTCATGGGACAGATGAGGGAAGAGGATGGAGAGCAGTAATAGCTCTTGGTAAAGGGTACAGACTAACATATTTGACAGACAAAATATTGTTCAGAAATGATTATACAGATGATGAATTAGTATTTCCCTAAATCTCACTCATTGGATTAAACATGAGAATATGGAAATACCACAGAGATTGGCATTGGTAAAAAAGAAACCGTCACTTTTCCTGGAAGATTTAGAAAAGGGGACAAGCATCTTATGGATCAGCAGTCCATAGCACGTGGGTGTAATGCGTGTAGCAGAAGCAGTTAAAATTAAGCTCAAACCAGGAGCAATTTTTGCCACAAGCAAAGCAGTATCCCATGTCCAGAGAAGCAGATAACGGTATATTTGAAACCATTTCCACTTTAGTATAGCAGGGAATATTGGTGCCATCAGAATCCCAACGTAACACGGATGTGTACCCAGTGAAAAAATAATCAACAGGGGTGTGTGGAGGTCGTGGATATTTATTCCGGATCTACGTCCACTAAACAATATTGTTGACGCAGAGATTCCTCTGGTTCTGAATTCAGCTATATTATGCAACATCCCAGCCAAAGCCAAATATTTTACACAGTCATAGATTTAAAAAAATGCCTCCTTTTCAATTCATGAGGACTCACAAGATTTGACCTTGTTTTCGTATAGAAACCACTGCTGGAAACATACAAGATGACCTCCGGGGTACTGCGAGTCTCGCTCAATCTTTAATAGGGTCCTTAAAATGCACATAGGCAACGTACAACTTGAGCGCACAATAATTCAGTACATAGATGATATATTAGTGTGCAGCGAGACAGAAGATAAATGCAGAAAAGATTAAGTTCAACTAATGTCTATAATAGCAGACAAAGGATATAAGGAAGACAAATAGAAATGACAGCACCGTCAGGAAGAGGTCCTGTACATAGGACAGGTAATCTCTCAGGAAGGGAGAAAAGGGACACCTGAGAGAGCAGAAGCAATCATGAAGACTCCAAAACCACAGACAGTGAGGGAAATGCAACAATTTGTAGGGCCTGCATTTTTTATTACAGTACATATATTCAACCACTTTTAAAAGGGCTCAAGGAAACACAGATAGGTAAAAGTAAGATAACATGGACAGACGAGATTACTAAAGGATTTGAAGAATTAAAAAGGGCGATTTGTACAGTCCCTGTGTTAGGGTTGTACTTATTCTCACATTCAAATGGAGAGGTAATGACAGCAGTCCTCACACATAAGACTAGGTAATAGTGCAGGGCTCCTGGCTAGGTCCTGATATGCCCAGGAGGGTGATGTATATTTAAACAAAGAATCAGGATGGGAGACCCACCTTTTTGAGATTCAGGAAGTATTAATTTAATCTCTGAATCGTGGTAATGATTCATACAATATATCACTTATTTGCATAATAACAGATAGACGGACAGTTATACATTTGGTGTGTAGGAGTACCTCAAAAGTGTGGAGGGTTTTAGCCTTTTGGTGCTGCAAAATCTCTTGGATACACAATCAACATGGGTTCACAACACAAGAGTGAATGTAGCCCAGGACCTCATTTGGTCCATGGGTATTGTCATAAAGAAAAACACAACAACAGGTGTGTAGAGGTAAGTAGGAGGTGTAGTGTTTCGGCCACGGAGTACGAGGGCTGGACGTAGGTGGCTAGGACGGCCTTCTTCATGATGGAGGTGAAGGGATGAAACACTGTCCGTATGGTATCTGTAGAGTTGAAGGCAGATAGTTAGGGAGGTGTGGGGTCTCCAGGTATTTATTCATAATTTGAGCAACTTGGTAGTGACTAATTTGTGTCAAGCAACGGGTGCACCCAAAAAAAAAGGATGCACTGGTGGACAGAAGCTTACCGTGGACCGACAAGCGGTGTGGCAGTAGAAAGCTTCTGAGGGTCTTCAACCATGCGAAAGGTCTGGTGAAGACCGTGGCCCATTGTCCACTATGGCTAAGGATCTGAATCCAAAATACCATGTCTGGAACAGGTGTTTCCAGCTGGTGGCAGCGTCAGTAATGGCACCTACAACTAAAAGAGAAGGTAAAAGCTGCATGTAGTCCTAGTCTGATTCACGAAGGAGTGACTGGTCAGGGGTGGTGCTTACCTGACAACGAGTGAGTGGGCAGGAGTCGGAACTGGATTGAGCGTGATGTCTCGTCAGTGCGGAGGCTGAAGTGCCTGTGCAAGTCCAAAACGGGTGAGGGCAGGGGCCTCAGTGCTGCACAAGGCGTTGCAAACGCTAGTTCAAAGGCATGTAAGGCGGAACTGGATGGTGCATAAAGCCCAGTTCACGCAGAGGTTAAAATACCTGCAAGACATCACGCTCAATCCAGTTCCGCCTCCTGCCCACTCACTCGTTGTCAGGTTCAACAGTCACTCCTTCGTGAATCAGACTAAGACTACATGCAGCTTTTACCTTCTCTTTTAGTTGCAGGCGCCATTAACTGATGCTTCCACCAGCTGGAAACACATGTTCCAGACCTGGTATTTTGGAATCAGATCTGTAGCCATACTGGACACTGGGCCACGGTCTTCACCAGACCTTTCGCATGGTTGAAGACCCTCAGGAGCTTTCTACCGCCACACCGCTGGTCAGTCCACGGTAAGCTTCTGTCCACCGGTGAATCCTTTTTTATTTTGGGTGCACCTGTTGCTTGACACAAATTAGTCACTACCAAGTTGCTCAAATTATGAATAAATACCTGGAGACCCCACACCTCCCTAACTATCTGCCTTCAACTCTACAGATACCATACGAACAGTGTTTCATCCCTTCACCTCCATCCTGAAGAAGGCCATCCTAGCCACCTACGTTCAGCCCTAGTACTCCGTGGCCGAAACACTACGGTGTCGATCCATGACACAACTCCACTTCCTACTTACCTCTACACACCTGTTGTGTTTTTCTTTATGACAATACCCATCGACCAAATGAGGTCCTGGGCTGCATTCACTCTTGTGTTGTGAACCCATGTTGATTGTGTATCCAAGAGATTTTGCACCACCAAAAGGCTACAACCCTCCACACTCTTGAGGGTGGTACCCAACGGTACTCCTACACACCAAATGTATAACTGTCCATCTATCTGTTATTATGCAAATAAGTGATATATTGTATGCATCATTACCAAGATTCAGAGATTAAATTAATACTTCCTGAATCTCAAAAAGTGTGGGTCTCCCATCCTGATTCTTTGGTTAAATATACACTCACACGTAAGACGACATTATGACATAGACATAAACCATCTAACCTACTATAGTGGGATTTTAGACCCAGTAATAAAAGGACATTATCCTGGCAAACAAGGGTCAGCTGCTGCTGCTTCCACGATTGAAAAGGCTGCAAGTATTACAATGGGGTGCTCAATGACGTTATTCGGCAAGCTTTCTTTATTTGGCATTTTAGAGAAACACAAAAGTACATCGACTACACAAAGGGCATCTGGGTACAAAGTCATTATTTCGAACCCAGCGATCAAAAAGATATAGAGTAGTGAATCTAGCGACATTCATAGCAGAACCACTAGGGAAGGAGGACTATGTATATCACTGCACAATGTATACTGAGTTCTATGATAATATTCCCCATGTTAGAAAAAATGCTCTGGGGGGGATTCTATTTATTGATGGTTTTTCAAAAATGTACCAAACGGTAGGAAAAAGACATACAGTATCAGTGAAGCTAAAAATGAATGGTGAATTTGAAGTAGTGACAAGTGCGAGATTGCCTTTGCACTGTTCAGCACAGGCTGCAGAATTAGTGGTGCCCATCACTGCACTCCAAAGATACGAGGATGAGGAAGTGACAGTGTACTCTGACACTGCCTATGTGACGTCAACCGTACATGCAGGGTCACGCTGGAAAAGGAGGCGTTTCCTCCATGCTGACAGCACAACATGGGTCTCTATTGCATAAACTCATTAAAGCACTAAAGGCTCCCATTGTGGCAGACATGATTTCTCACAGTAACAAAGCTGCAGACCTTGAAGCGAAAAAAGGGCAGCATATTTCCTTAATATTTCCGATTCTGAAGTAGAAAGTGTTAAGCAAATGTCAGCACGATGTGGTAGTGAAGGAAGGTTTTAATATGTTGTCCATTGTACAGTTTTTATTGAGCTACAAGGTCGAGCATCACAAGAAGAGCAGGATTTATGGAAGAGACACAGGTGTTCTTCATCCCCCACTGAGGCTCTACGTAGACAGGAAAGCAATGGAAAGACAGTTATGCCTCTAGCATTATTGAACGTTGCCCTGGATCAGCTTCACCTTCCTGCGCATACAACCAGAGAGACTCTTGCTGCCATGATTGCAGAAGACTGGTTTTCACCAAATTTGTTTCAATGCGTGGCATAGTTTATTGTGAACTGCATTGCATGCCAGAAGTTCACGGCAGGACACACTTTGTGAACAGTGAGAGGATCAATCCCTAAATCCAATGCCAATGGTCCTTTTCAGCATCTACATATAGGTTATGTGAATATGATGAAAACATGCAATGGTTACAGATAGCGGTTAGTGGCATCATGTCCCTTTTCCAGATGGATTGAAGCAGGTCCATATACTCACCCCAATGCCACATGAGCTGCCAAGTTTCTCGTACGCGAGGTGTTTTCTAGATTTGGTGTGTGTGTGTGTGTGTGTGAAGTCCTGTGGTCTGATAATAGGCTGCATTTTGTAAATTAACTTTTCGAACAAATTACTTGTTTATTAGGCATAAAACCCAAGTTTTCATCTGCCTATCACCCACAGGTGAATGGTATTTGTGGGAGATTAAACAGACTCCTTAAAGAAAGTATAGCTAACATTAATATAACCCTGAAGAGGGATGGCTACATTGCGTACCCCTTGCTCAGTTTGCCCTGAGAAATCAGCCTGGCTCAGATCACTGTCTAACTCCTCATGAGTTGGTGAGTGGACGCTGCATGCGAGTACCCCTTGCTCCGCCCACTCGAATAGAAACTGATGGCCACAGTGTAGCAAAAACATTAGATGTTGAGATGCACGATTATTCAACAAATATGATCGCTAATGTTCCTTTTATTTCCCAACAGCTCAAAAATCAGAGGGAAGGGTTCAAGAAGATTGAAGAAGACAGCCATTTGATTCTATTGACTTGTTAAAGCAACCTAGTTTGTACCTTGGGGACCAAGTGCTTGTGAGGAGCTTTGTCCCAACTTGGAATTAGTCCAGTTTTGTAGAGTAGGTCACTCCCACTGCAGTGAAAATCATCAAAAGGAAGAAGAGCTTGGTTACATTTGAATGATGTAAAACTGACCCCTTCTGCACCCGCTAACAGTGAAGCAAGAGATGTTTCGTACTTGCAGACTAGATCGGCTACAAACTGCCAACAAAGAACGGATGAAGAAAAAACAAACAACTTGAACTATCAGATGTTCCCAAGTTTGAAGAGAAATAAACGAACCTTGCAGCGTTCACAGACATTTCAGTTAGGATTAAAGAGACAATGGGCCAAATTGCCACCGACTTCGTAACACCGTTTCCGGTACCTAGCTTCCCAGTGCCACCGGGACATTACAAGTACCGGCAGAACGGGAAGCTAGGTGCCGGAAAATGTTAGTTCCCATTCCCATGGAGTCCCATAGCACAGCGTCGGTGCTTCCGTGATGAGTCTGCCTACTGGGTCCGATGCGCCCGCCAGGGTCAGACCTGTCGGGCGCAGCGGACCTGGCTGGCATGCCCAGATTGTGCTGGTCCAGAAACAAGGGTGTTTCCAGACCACCACACTCATAATGAGGCCCAATGCGTTGATCAGCAAAGAACCTGAAGACTGCACACAACACTGTTGCCTATAACAATAACGTTGCACACATTCTTGTATGCTGTTTTTACCTACATACTGCAATCTTACCCAGATTTAGTAAGATGACACATTGATGGTGTTACATTTTTGGGAAATCCTAAACAGTCCTATTATTTTCAGGATCATCATTTTACAATTTCTATTATAAAAGAGTGTGGTTGTTATAAAAAGTAACAAGAATGGAGGCCACCAGGGGGAGTGCGGATGTCGGTCACATAAGCCCGCTGCTCCCGAACCAACGGGTCTCTTGAGTGGATGGAGCACCCACTTCTGACCCCCCTGGCAGTTGGAGCAGAGGCCAGACAGTGTCTTAACCCCTGGGCACGACTGGGTGAAATCTAGGACGAATCAGCTCAATGCAGCCAAAGTTCAATGAGAGGACCCTTCTCTCCAGCATTGCAGGCTGGGCCTGCCAAGAAACTGAGCCCAGGCAATGAGAACAGCTACAAGCCGTGAGACGTGAGATGGCGGATGCACTCAGTCTCAAGCAAAGCGCGGGTCATGGGAGTCCCAAGGTGGTGTGAGGGCACCTGCAGACAGGGCCCCCACCCACAGCCCCCTCCCATTACATCGCACAGGGAAGGACTGAAAATGAGGAGCTTATCCCCATGGGAGAGTGCCGGACCCTGTGGCTGTTAGGTAGGTGGAAGGTGTGCTGGGTGTCAAAGTGCCCCCCGCCCCTTGGAGTGGTTGAATAGGGCACAGATCCTGCAGACGGAGGACAACAGAGACTGGGGAAGTGGAGCAACAGCAGGGGTGTGAGGCCTCCTGGCACCTGCTAGGGGCGCGTGCCCGCCCAGTACAATGGACCTGGTGGGGAGCGGACTGGAAGAGTGCTAAAGTCAGAGAATCCACGTGCAAAAGGCCATTGATCTCCCTGGGAGCGTCGGCTGCAGTATACCAGAGAATTGGCTATGCGCCGAGCACGGGCGAAGGAGGTTAGTCGAAAAACACATGGGGGAGCGGGGGGGGCGTCATGGCCTAACCAGAGACCTAAAATTGAACAGCCCAGGGCGTCGTGGCCTGGAGGTTCCTCCTGGGATGGGTCCCTGCCATGATAACACTGCAGGGGTAGGGTGTCAGACCAGGACTGCCCTTGACCTCTAGAGGAGTACCGTGGGAAGACCCAGCGGGGAATGATTTTCCAGGAGTGCACCAGAATGGGCCGGACTGGTGAGTAGGAGTGGACCTCCCGGAACTGCAACAATGGCTCAGGGGCACCTGCGCTAGATTGCAGAGCAATCCCCCGGCCCCCCATGGACTGGAGAACCACACTGAGGAGTTTTGTGTACTTGCACAGGAGGGAGTTCAAGAACCCACCCCGAGCCCCACATAAAATATAGCGGATGGTGGGGGGGGGCGGACCCGGGGTCCATCAAGAAAGACATTGCCTCCATACTCGAAGAGATACGGGGATGAGAGCAGACATAGGGTGGTTTGGGGGGGGGAGATGGCCAATATCAATGTGAGGATCGATAAAATGGATGAGAAGCTACAGATGGTGGAAGACAACAAGACCTCCCTCAATACGTTTGAAACTCAAATTGACATGCAGGTAACAGAGCTGGAAAGAGAAACGGAAATCACACTCAAAATGGACGATTTTGAAAACTGTGAGAGGAGGAACAATCTATGATTTTTTGGCCTGCCCGAGAAGGAGGGGGAAACCGAGAGAGACCTGCGGAGGGCCATCCACAGGGTCACAAAGCTCCTCTTTGAGGATTAGATCACTGACGAAGCACAAATTTACAGGGTGCACAGAGCAGGTGGGGCGACCAGGGGTCAGAGGTCAGTGAAAGCCTGCTTCCATAATTACCCCGATAAGCTGAAGATCTTAGAGAAGGCGAGATCTGTGACTCAGGGTAACGCCAAAATCACTTTTTTTCAAGACTTATCCACTGTAACCCTGGCGAAGAGGCAGGTGTGTGCCGCCTCAGAAAGTGGCTAATGAAAAGGGAACCAGGTATAGATGGGGGTTCCTCTTCTCCATCTCCTTTGAGCGGGACAGCTAGGACTACAAACTAGTCACAGAAGAAGATATTCCAGAGAGTAACGAGAGAATTGATGAGGGAAGTGGGGGCACACCGGAGGAGGGGGAAGCTCTAAAAGGAGGACAGGTGATGGCACGTAAAGGGACCTAATAGATGTAGAGTGCCCGTCTCCCGAAGGTTTATGAAGCTAAATACCTTGCCAGGGACAGATACCTTGGGGGCACCCCAGGCCGAGACGTGAATTACCGGCACAGGAACTGTTACTACCCTGGACATGGCAGATCGTTGGAAAACCCTCAAAATACATTGTCCTTTTTTGTATTATTTCAGCCATGTTTGGGGAAGATTGAGGAATTAGTGTGGAGGGAAAGGGAGTTTTGTGGTATGAAGAGCTAGAGAGGGGCTCTTGAACCATTGAGAGGTAGGGACCTGAGGGGTTCAGTTCCTATAGGTGGTTCAGTACTAGTCCAGTGATGATAACCATCTGGGACTGGACGCTTCAAGGGGAAGTTCAGGGGGAAAGGGAAAGGAAGCTGTTAGGGGAGGTTGAGGAATCATGGCATAGATGAGCAATCAAGGGGCGATGAAGGAACCCGGGTGAAGCTGGGTGTGTATCATGGGGAATTTGTACAAGTGGAGCAAAGCAGATCATGGTAAAGGTGGACCAGAGTATAAGGGGGTATACAGATCACCTGAGGGTTTGTACTCTGAATGTTAAGGGACTCAACTCGCCCACAAAGCGATCCTTGGAGGCCAAAGAGTTTCGGAGAGGGGGGAATAGATGTCCTTTTTATTCAGGAGGCGAGGTTCTCTTTTGAGGGGAGGAAAGGGCATTGCCTTGTGGGCTAGTAAGGCAATCGTGGGGTAGGCATTTTAATCCAAAAGCGACTTAGGATGGTGGAGGAGAAGGTGTAGAGGAGTGTGGACAGGAGAGCGCTGGCTGTGTGGGAATCTTCAAAAAGGGGTGCAGATTACTTTCGCAACAATGTACGTCCCTAACCAGGGATAGTTGGAATTTGTGCGCCCAGTGCTAGCGAAAATGCTGATGGAGGGCACCGAGTGCATGATTGTGGGGGGACTTCAACCTTTGGGCAGATATCACATTACACAGGAAGGCCCTGAACCAGTTGGGGACAGAAGCCTCGGAGGTCGAGGGGGTGGGGGAAGAGTGGCTCCAGGAGGTGCTGGACTTTAACGAATTGCAGGACAAGTGGCGTTTTTTCCACCCATGGGAGAGGGGCTTTACACTCGGATTGATTATCTGTGCATCACGAGAGAGCTGTGAGAGATGGCTCGGGGCTCTAGGATTGCTCGGATTAGTTGGTTAGATCATAACATGGTTTCTGTGGACCTAACATGGTGGTGTTTACAGGTAGGCAACTCTCTATGGAGGTGCAATGAGTCCTTATGGATGGATAGGGTGGTTAGGGAGGAGATTGAGGGTGTGATCGAGGAATACTTCACCCTGAATGATACTGGGGAGGTGGACCAGGGCATGGTGTGGGATGCAGCAAAGGCAATGTGGAGGGGACTTCTGATTAGAGAGGGGGCTGGAGAAAGAGGGAGAGGACGCTTTTGGAGAATAAACTGCAAACAGAGAGGGGCCCTCGAAAGGCAAATATACAACTCGGATGAGAGGGAGGAAGAATGGGTAGAGGAAGTGCAGAGAAAGAGGCTGGAGATGCGACTGTTGGAGGAGGGGAAGATAGTCCGCAAGCTCCAAATCGTGAAACAGAAATATGACAAAGGGGTCAAGGCAGACACACTGCTGGCGGCCCGCTTAAGGGGACAGCAAGTGGAAAAGTGAATCTCGGAAGTGAGGGGCCCAAAGGGGATAACAGAGGGCACAGCGGCAAGGATAGACAAAACTTCTGCCTCCTATGAGAACTTGTACGAGGGGGGTGCCCGCCAGGGAGGAGGAAATTGGGGCTTACCTTGGGGGAAGTTTCCCTTCCGATGTTGATGACTCAGGAGGCCACGGGACTGGACTCCCCGATTATTATGGAGAAGATTTTGGAAGCAATCAGGAGGTTACCGATGGGTAACGCCCCAGGTGAAGATGCGTATACCCCCAGGCTTTTACAAAACTTTCGTGAACCAACTGGTTCCACACATGCTGAGGTTATTTAACCACATTTTAGAAACCGGCCAGGTGCTGAACTTCTTTGGAAAGGGCCTTATATCAGTAATACTGAAGGAGGGTAAGGACCCCCACGCTTGCGGATCCTAGAGCCCGATCTCGCTCCTCAACGTAGATGCGAAAATCTTTACGAGGGTTCTGGCCTCAAGATTGAACGAATTCATGTCACAAATGGTTCACCCAGACCAGGTGGGGTTTATACGGGGTCGGCAGCGAGCAGATACGATGAGGAAAACCCTGCACCTCATTGATCAGGCCAGAGGAAAAGATGGGAATCCCACTCCTGGCGGTTGGTGCACAGAAGGCTTTCGGTTAACTGGACATTTCTGAGGGGGGGGTTTGCGCAGGTTTGGCATGGGGTATGGATTTTTGAGAGGGGTCATGGCATTATATTCTGTTCCAGAAGTGCGAGCGAATGGCCGTTTAGGTGGTTCAGGCTGGGACTGGGGACACGAGCAGGCTTCCCACTGTCGCCACTCTTGTGCGCCCGATCCATGGAACAGCTGGCCCAGAGGCTACGGGACAACCTGCAGGTGAAGGGAATCACAGTGGGTACAGTGGAAGATAAGGTTGGATTATATGCAGATGATATACAGTGTCTATCCTGGTGGTGGTGTAGTTGATTGATGGGTCATTCTCGGGTTTCAAGATTAATATGGGTAAGTCCATACTGTTCCCTTTGGAGCCGAGGATCAGGGAGGACCAACTACAATATCTGGGAATAACGGTCACCAGGGACCTAAAAGGGTTATACAATTCATATTTCCCACCCCTGATCCGAAAACTGTACTTGGACATGGAAATATGGGGGAAGCTGACCATCTCCTGGTTTGGGCAGCTGAACGCTATCAAAATGAACTTCCTCACGAGAATGTTATATCTGTTTCAGATGCTCTGTATTAATGTCCCAGAGTCAACATTTCGAGAGAGTAGATGAAGGGGCACCTCCTTAAGTTTTTGTGGCAGGAAAAGAAAGCCAAGGTGGCATATGAGGTCCTGGTGCTGCCCAAGGAGAGCAGGGTGATGGGGGGGGGGGAATACTTTCCCCTGGTCTGTGACTTTTTAATAGAGCTGCTCAGCTCAGAATCTTAATCCTGCACCTTAGAGCAGAGGAACCGCCAGTGGGTAGCACTTGATCATTCCCATCTTCAGCCGGCAATGGTTGGGGAATGGTTTTGGGCCCCTAGCAACAGGATCCAGAGGAGGATTAGGGAAAATCCCATTCTGGGGATCATCTGTGAGATTTAGCGAGCATGCCCTGAAATGATGAGTGTAACGTTGTGGCCATCGCCACTGAATGAGTGATCTATGAGCCCCAGGACTGAGGGACCAAATTCCGAATGTGGACTGGTTGCAGAACTGCTTTGAGGCAGGCCTAACACGCATTGAGCAGCTGTGGAGACAGGGCCACTTTATTATAATAGTGAGTTGGAAGAAGCACTGAGGATAAGGGGTCTCTCTGCGTTCTCTTGCGTGCAACTAAAGGGAGTACTTACACAGGAGGTTTGGAAGGATAAAATACAGAGGGCCCTCACACTGGTGGAGAAAATTCTGGACTCACAAGTAGACAAGAAGGGGCTGATCTCCCTATATGGTGGACTGGTGGATGCGAGAAGGGGGGCACACAGAGGGGCTATGGAAGAAGGGACCTGGGAACGGAAGGTGGATGAATGACTGTAGGGTAAACTGTGTCGTAAAGCGTATAAGGTCTCCATTTCGACCCAATATAAATTGCATGCCATTAAAGAGCTCCACCGGTGGCAATATGATCCGGTCTGCCTTTCTAAAAGGTTCCTGGGGTGAGCCCTCTCTGTTAGCACAAGTGCGAAACCAGGCCGGACTATTGGCATATGTTGTGGGGATGGTGAGAAGGTCCAGACGTTCTAGGATGAAGTTCTTGAGTGGATTAAAGATCTTGATGGAATATCCAGAATGCTGACACTACTCTTAGTGCTATTTGGATTAGAATGCATTGACTAGGTATGTGTTGGCCTCCCACATCTGGTGCATTTCCTGTTGTTGGCAGGGAGGGCATGCTTGGCTATGCACTGGAAGAGGGTGAGCCTCACAGAAAAAAAAGGAGTAGGCGATAACAGCAAAAAAATATTTACCTAATGGAAATACTAACAGCGGCCATACAGAGGGGGTACTGATATGGAAGAAGAATGGGAGGCGTTCAGGGCCAGGTACATGGCACCGTAGAGGCTAGAAGTAACCAATGGGCATAGTGGGAATGGGTGATCTGAGTAGTGGAAGAATGACGAGATCAAGGAGAACATGTTGGCCCCGAGAGGAAGAAGATGAGTGAAGAACAGGGACTTGTGGGAAAATGTTTGCCATATGGAATAAGATCAGACAAGCTATATCGCCCAGAGACTTGCTTGGGTTAGGTTAAGATATTTCCCTATGCCAGGGGGTTGGGGGTGCGGGGAAAATGTTGTGGCATGAAATGTATTGGCCTCTGGTTGGGGCATTATTTGAGATACACGGATATGTGCTGGCGTAATTTTTTTGTAACATGTTGAAAACCAAAAATATAAAAAGTAACTAGAATTGCACTTTCATAAAAAAAGAATGGGAATGTTCCAAGTTATAGGAGACATGCTGCCAACAAGAAGATTGATACATTTATTTAGAATACTTCTGGTAACCTCATTCATTCTTTTCTTCCTTATTATCATGGCATTTCATCCAATAATGCAGATGAAGTGTTGAGCAATAAGACATCTATTTTTATCCATAACAAAAGCACAAGTGATCATTTCCCTGATATTTCCAAACAAATGATCTGATTTAAGAGAGATGCTTAAGAACATCATGAGGATATAAATACATACCTTGATAATTCAGCCCATTTAAAGACTAGCATGTGGTAACAGCACATGAAGGAGGTGGGGAGAAAGTCAGATGAGAGCTGCTATGTGTGTTCCCTCCTCCCTGATGCCATAAGCACAGCCAGAATATGTATTGCAAGGGAAATACTTGCACATAACGTGTCATAGCCATCTAGCAGAGTGCACAACAAAAGGACACTTTGAAGGAAGATGGGCGACCCTACGTTAAATGCGGAGAAAGACATTCCCATAGGAAGATGCATATATAAAAACAATGAAAATGGAAAATGACATAGATTGGAAAACCCGAATGCTCATGTACTCGCTCAGTGGTATGACTGGAGACCAGATAAGGATTGTTGAACAAGAGAGACTGGGTTGTGCAGCCACATGGGAAATGCCAAGATTGCGGTTATGCTGAGAGAGACTTTAGCTATTAGTATATGGATGAGCAGCAACCAGCATAGGATGGGAAGATGGAATGCTAGCCAGTAGGACACATTTATTGATGATGGCACCAGTAAAGATAGTGCAAATAGTGAATGCCTGAAAGAATTGGCCAAGTATTAAAAATGATTAACATGGGTTGAAAATGAAGCAGGAACTGTAGCCATACTGCCAATGAAGAATACAACATTGTGTTTCACAAACAGGGATCTGACCAAAGTTGGAGAAAATGCAGGATGCAAGCAAATAATTGCTGTACCAGGAATGAATGGATGAACTGCTTTGCTAATGGACAACTATTGGACCTGTGGATCCAAAGCCTATATGCAGCTGCCTAGAAATTGGGCATGAATATGCTGCATAGTGATCATACATGTTCCTGCATTGATGATTCCCCAAAGTGATCTCCAAATCGACGATTTTCCAATAAATTGACGCACACTAAAGAAAGTAGAGGTCGCTCAACCTCATTCAATTGAAGAGAGAAAATGTTTTATCAACAAAATCAATAGATGTCAGTACGGTCAACTTCTGTGGGTTCATTCAGAAAATTCCACCTCCTCCTCGCCTGAATGGCTGGGCTTGGTTGAGTCAGCTTCTTCCTTTCTCTGCTTCTGTAATCCTTTTTTATGAAGATAGGGTCTACCCCGAAAGGAAGCCACAGTGGCCATCTAGAAAACTAGCAGGCCAGTGACCTCGCTCCCAGGGCAGCCTTAAAAAGGGGTAAAGGCCCGTTACGGCATAAGATAAACCCTAGCTGCTGAGATCTTGAGGCAGTTCTGAAGTCTCAAATTTCAGAGCAATGTAGAGTCTTCACCCTTAAGGGCCTGAAAGGTAGGTCGGTTTCCAGGTCTGGCCAGAGGAATGATGATTCCAGGGAGAGCAGAGGTAAGGAGCGAAAACCAGAGAAGAAGAGAGATGACCAAGAGAACGCCAAGGACAGAAGAACTGAAGGCTGGGGTAAGCGATCAAAAAGGAAGATCCTTGGAGACTCCTGGTAACTGAAACCGGCCAAAAACAGCCACTGCCGGGAGAAGGGAAGCCACAAAAAGCTCTGGGGAGCAGACAGGGGAAAAGGAAAAGTGAAGGAGGAGAGAAGCCAGCTGAAAGCAGACACTACCGTGTGCCGGAGAGGGGGAAGAGCCAACGGCAAGCGAGGGAAAGGGAGAAGCCAGAGAAATAGAAACAGTGTGGAGGGGCACAGCAGAGTGCCGAACGATGGACAGCGTGTAAACCCAAGGGGGGAAAAGCTGGGTTGCAACGCACCGGCCGCTGGGAGGGAAGTGCCCAAGAATCTCCCAGCGGCGGCCATGTTGGAAAAAACCACTAGACCGCGTGGAAGAGCGCAGTGAGAAAATGGTGGGATGATCAATGGAGGCGAGTCCTCCATTGATTACGCAAGCCCCAGCCATGGAGGCGCGTGACAGTAGAATCCTATCAGGACATTCGAGCTGAGCAGAAATTGTTCAGTAAAACGGCAGTAATATTTACATCCATATTTATGCCAGGAATTCAGACTGCAGTGAATGCCAAGTGGTTACAAATAACCTTGTGTGAGCTTTTACAAACAATAAACATGACAATAAAAGGATTCAATGCGATTAGAGAAGAATTGAGGCCCATCAGACTTATGACCCTCAAGAACAGGTATGTCCTGGACTGAATTACAGCAATGGAAGGTGGTATATGCGCCAAGATTGGGCATCCTTGCTGTACATACACCCTGCGCTCGATGGAGAAAACAGAACCCTGACAGAAGCAATAACTATGCGCTCAACCCTGCACACAAAAACGGAGGAAGAAGTAGATGACATCAAAGACGATGATTGGTTTTCGTCCCTGTTCTCATGGGTTCCAACCTAATGCCTTCAAGCAGCTAGGAGCAATACTAGAGTTAGTATTGCTTGGATTCTGTCCTGTAATAAGGATCATAGGACAGTGTAAAAAGACAGCAAAGAAAGCTATTGGGATGAAGAGAATGATCAATGTGAATGCTGTGACTGACTAGCATACAGCCTGAAAGTACCACCAGTGAGCACCAGAAAGGAAGTCCTTTGGGACCTCCAGGAACAATTTTTTATTACCCCAAGTATCATAAGAACTATGTGGGACGTTGGGTATTCTGTCAACTGACTGGGGAGTGTTGCCATATGACCTGCAGCGTGGATGAGCACAAAGGATGCAGGTGACCTTTGGGATGTGGGGAGATGATGAGGGTATGGATTCCAAAGAAATCAAAGTGTAAAGAAAAGATGAAGAAGTTTAAGGAGGTGGTCGAGGACTCAACCAGAGGAGGGAATGTAGAGTGACAGATGTATATGTCATCTCTAGCGCTCGCCCCCTCACCTCCATCACATTGGAAGAACAAAAAAGGCACTGTGCGTGACACTTGGTATCATCCCAATACAGCATCGATGATAGGAGAGACGGTACGCGCTCAGACAACCGTATCGAATGAACCCTTACACTGACGTGGTAGAAGAATGTCTGCATACACCATTGAACATAGAAGAGTTCAAAGTGAAATCTGACAAGAGTAAAGTGATGTCATGAAGAGGAGACACTAGGACACACTGAAATGATGTAAGAATAAAGGTGTGTCTGAAGTAACAAAGTACACATTTATGCAAATATGAAGAAATCATATACACAGAAGATAAGTCGGAAGAGATGCAGTAGATGTACTAACGCAGAAACACAAGGCAGATGAGACGAATAGAAGATTGCTGCAGTAGAAGATAGAAGACTGGTAAAGCAGCCATGATGAAAAGAGGGACGTCGACTCTGTATAAATAATAAGCAAGAAGCCTGAAGGAGAGAGACCAAGGCTGCAGAAGCTGACAGGCGCAGGAGAATAGCTTTGTGGAAGGAACAAAGAATGTCGGTTTGGCTTGGGATCAAGGATGCCACATCAAGAAGGAATTGCAAGGCACAAGAGGAATCAAAGAGGATAAGCTACATAAGCACAATATATTTCTCTTAGATTAGGCAAAGGAGTAAACATTTGCAAGTGCCAAGTATTGAACGATCAAAGATGCAAAAAGCATGTGCAAGACAGAGCAACCAAGTCTCCAGAGGCCAAGAGGAGTAATAGCACCCAATATAATTGAATAAATAAAAGGTCAGAATGGACAACATTGTGTTCTCCTAACACGTGGTGCAAGCCTGGAAATCAAGGCCTATTCATTAAGCTCCAGACGTAGACAGCAATGTACCTTCACTCCCTTAAAAGTCCAGAGGAAGAGAACAGCTAGCAAGGTCAACTACAAAGAAGAGGCGTTGGTTTAGGGCCCAACTGATGAGAGATGGTAGACTAATTGGCTAAGTGGACAGTGGTCTGACATTGTTCCCCGCACTGGGTTTAGTTTTGATTATGTGTTGGTAACAATCCAAATGTCCAAGGTTGAGAGAGAATGCCAACCAATCATGATGGACCATACATTGCTGCAGAAGCCAATCAACTGCTGTTATTCTGCTATTATACATATTTCGAGGTAGTTGAAGGCACGCCTACCAGATAAGGGGCAGCCAATTGTGTTAGTAACACCTAAACAAAGTATAGGTATACATGTTCCCCTAACCAATCTGTCCTTTCAATAGGTTTTTACTGTTTGCACGTAGGATGACGTTATAGCTGACATACATTGAGGTATGAAGCTTTTGTGTAATGGGAATGTATTTGAGAGTAAGTGAGCTGCAATCTGCTTGTTCGCCAGGTTTCTCTACTTTTTTTTGAGCTGATAATAAAGTAGTATTTTGCCATATTCTTTGAGTGTGTCTGGTTATTTGGGTCCGAGATCGTTTATTGGTAATTCCTTTTGGCACTTGAAACACTCGAGGTACAACTGCAAAAGAGACTGCTTATTAGGACTGGCCATGAAGGGTTAGCTCATCCATCCAGACACAAAGCTAATGATGTAATGCTAGAGGAGACTACGCTTCTTAGGACTGGACACAAAAAGTTTACTTTGAAGTAGGGGCAGGACAAGTATTTTTCATCCATCACTAGTGTGTCCAGGACTGTGGAGGGTTCCTGTACTATTACAGAAATCAGTGGGATTCCAGCTTTAAAAGCATGTGCTCAACCATGAGGGTAGGTATTTTCTGGTGAAGGAGCCTAAAGGTGGTCGAAGGTTAAACATATGTCAGTGTGTATCTTTTGGAGTGAGCGCTCTGCACTCTTGCAACCGGTACCACTGCCCCACCTGCTATTCATGTCCTGACCTAGTTACTTTATATCATTAGATTAAACCCTTCACATTGTGACCTTGACCTGTACAATAATGAACCCTGCTTATTTATCACCACATGTTCTGATGTAGCCACCTGCAACATGAGGTCAGGTTTTTCCATATCATGCACCTGGGCTTTACCATTTGTAACTGCATGCCTTGATGTAGCTGCCTTGCAACACAAGGTTAGGCTTTTCCAATGTGTGTACTTGGACATTACTGCACTTTGTAATTGTTTTAACCACCTTCTTAAGCTTAAAGTGCCCAGATGCCTCAGAGTTCGGTGTGCTATATAAATGTCATAATAAATAAATACATAAATAAAGTGTATAGCCATAGTTTTGAGGCACAGCTTAAACCAAAATATCTTATGTTCTATGTTGGGGCTCTGACTTTTATCCTAGATTAATTGATGCCTATTCTCTTTATGAGCATGTTGAAGTCATGTGGGCATAACACACTATATTAAAGTGAAGTCATACAAATCAGCTTTAACCCTTTTTTTGAAGAAGGGATTGTGAATATACCAGACTTTGTGAAAAACTTTATTCTCCTGACAGATGCATCTGAAAACGCATTAGGAGTAATCGTGCTGCAGAAAATTCAGTGGAGAGAACAATCAATATTGTACATATGCAGGAAGCATTTTTAACAGTGAACAGAAATACCTCATACTCGAATTAGAGTGCTTTAGGATCAAGTGGACCATTAAACCACTAAAATATTATTTTGCAGGGAGATGATTTCAGCTACTTACTTACCATGCACAAGTTACTTGCCTGTCAAATCATAAACATACCAACACTGGAGATGTTTTTATGTCTGCAGCCATAATCCTTCAAAACCCAGCATTGGAAACGAAAATTGCAAGATTACATGGATTATCATACTTGCAACCCAATGGAGAATGGCAGGAGGGGTCTCGGGCATCCAGAGAAGCTGGCCTACAAGTGCTCCAAAGCTAGAGCAAGGAGCTGCTGGTGGCACTTTATGGAGGATGCTGTAGGGACCCCCTCTATCAAGGATTGTGCCCCGACATCCGTGAGGTCATGACCATCCCTGAAGAGCCCCTCAATTCCTTACTAACAGCACACCATGTTAATTCCGCCATGCAGGCTGGAGAAGTAGAAAAGCCTAAAGGTAGACCAATAGGTTTTGCTCCTGGGAACCATAACCCAGCATTGGGAGTGGATATTAGCTGGAAGGTATAGGGCTTTAATGATCAGGTGTAAGAGCCGGCCTGAGAATATCCACACTTTTGGGAAAGGAGAGATGAAAGTGAAGAAGGCTGTGATCCTAGGACAGCACCCGCAGCCTCGTACAGACCAATACCATCCCACCATATTTAGTCTGTAAATGTCCCTGGGAGAGGACATGCAGCGAGATACAGCAGTGTAGCATAGGCTTGAAACAGACAAATTAACATCCTTTGCAAGATCTTAGCCGTGAACTGCAGAAAGGAGTGAACAGTGGTGGAAAGAGGCACAGATGCTCAGGCAACACTGCAGAGTCCTCCCAGTAGCAGGGAACCAGGACCAAAGAAAGCACAGGCCCGACACAGAGCTAAGAAGAAGGCAGGACTTTTGCATGCAATCACAACAACTGCCCAAGAGCTAATCCGCTCAGGGCAGCGCGAGCCGGAAGGAAAAGGAATCATTCGCCCATAGAATTAATATAAAAACTCTGCGCAGAAAGCTAAACCAAACGGCCCACCTCCACAGAGAGCAGATAATGGGAAAGGAGGCATGGCCTATGACAGCAAGAGCAAGAATAACAATGAGGAGGCAGAGGTGGATGCAAGAGCGCCAGCACCGACCAGGAGCAGAAAGCAAGAAAGACAGGAAGCAGAGACCCGCAGGCTGGTAAGGTTTTTACATTAATTCTTGTTTGCATTAAAACTTGGAATCATCACTGATTTGACTGCGTTTATAACACTCAGCCTATGCTAAAGTACTACTTATTTCAAGGATTTGATGTACATAAGTATTTAAAGGTCATTTTGACCTGCATGATGAGCAAGCAGTACCCGAAGTGCTGTTCTAGGTAAACAGAGTGCAAAGTTAAGAGAAGCCAAGATGGTAGAGCTTCTTTGAGTAATTGACACAAAACTGCCACGAAGAATTCTGTCCGCTTGGCTCTGTGAGGGAAAATAATCCATCCATGCATTTCAATAAAGTTTACTTACACAAATCTACAGCCCCCGGCATCAGTAAGCAGTACTAGGTGGCCCCTGGCAGCAGTAACTGGTGCAGGGCTGGCATCGACAAGAATAATCAGAGGCGGGATTAGCAGTTGTAGATCGGACTACCCAGAGCGCATCATGTTTTAGAAGGTGGCACGAAGCCCATGAAGGCCAACTCTGTGATGGCTCAATGCAGGCGTACCAGGAACATAAAAGAAGTAGCAGATGAAAAAAATCGACAAAATATACTCCCCGACGCCAGCTGTTCAATAAGGGGGACCATCGGCAGCACCACAGAACACAAAAGGGAATTGATGTTTTCATTGGGTGAGCTTTTTTTTAGATAGGGGCATGCTGCTGTTTTTTTGTATTGTAATAAACCGACTTTTTGCAGATCCACATCCTTTGTGTGGATTTTTTTTTCTCAGACAGCTCGCTCGCTTGATCAGAACCTGTGCGCTTCTTGGAGTGTTTCAACCACAAACATCAGAAGCTAATATTTCTTCATTGGGCTCTCGCTCAATGCATTCGCAGCTGTTCTCCTTCCCTCCTGTTCCCCGCCTCCTGTGGCATAGAATCCCACCTCCTCAATTCCTCTCCAATATCCATTGACCTCTCCCTGGCGCTGGACTCAGTGCGCTGGCTTCTGTTCACTTTATTCATGGGGCAGCTCAGTAGGGAACAGCTCCTCTCCTGTCCTCCCAACTCTGCACTTGCCTCCACCTTGAGCTTGTTCACAAGCCCATGCTTATCGCTCTGCTGATCCCAGTTTACGCAGCATCACCAGACTTTGCAGCAGACATACAGGTCGATTCATGTAATTCCTCACAAAAGTGTCGCACGCGGCTGGCGCACAGCGTGCCCGTGCGAATGTCTGCGCCAGCCGCGTGCGATAAAATCAATTTCCGCGCACAGCGTATTCATGGATTCTCGCCTCCAAAAGCAGACGTGGCGCAGAGTGGCGCAGCGACCCTGCAGCAGCGCCAGTTACGCCCCGAAGAACGCCCTCGCGCAAGGAAAAGCCATCAAGATCGCAAAACCATCGCAAAGGGCTGCGCCAACCCTGTAACAGTTTACCGGACTGGCAAACAGCAAACGCAAAGCGGGGAACGCGTATTACGGGTGTCGGGAACACGCGTGCGCGAGAAGTTTCACACGCGATCTGGCCTGGGGGAGCATGTGCGTGTATTTCAGGGGTGCGTGAGAAGTATTACACACGAATGGCCTGGGTGCGTGTATTTCAGGGGTGCGCGAGAAGTTCCACACGCGAATGGCCTGGGCGCGTGTATTTCAGGGGTGCGCAAGAAGTTCTACACGCGATCGTGAAGTTCCACATGCGATCGGGCCTGGGGGAGCGTGTGCGTGTATTTCAGGGGTGCGCGAGAAGTTCTACACGCGAATGGCCTGGGTGCGTGTATTTCAGGGGTGCGCGAGAAGTTCCACACGCGATTGGCCTGGGCGTGTGTATTTCAGGGGTGCGCGAGAAGTTCCACACGCGATTGGCCTGGGTGCGCGAGAAGTACCACACGCGATTGGCCTGAGGGAGCGTGTGTGTGTATTCCAGGGGTGCGCGAGAAGTTCCACACGCGAATGGCCTGGGTGCGTGTATTTCAGGGGTGCGTGAGAAGTTCCACACGCGATTGGCCTGGGCGTGTGTATTTCAGGGGTGCGCGAGAAGTTCCACACGCGATTGACCTGGGTGCACGAGAAGTACCACACGCGATTGGCCTGGGGGTGCGTGTGCGTGTATTTCAGAGGTGCGCGAGAAGTTCCACATGCGATCTGGCCTGGGGGAGCATGTGCGTGTATTTCAGAGGTGCGCGAGAAGTTTCACACGTGATTGGCCTGGGCGCGTGTATCTCAGGGGTGCGCGAGAAGTTCCACACGCGATTGGCCTGGGCGCGTGTATTTCCGAGGTGCGCGAGAAGTTCCACACGCGATTGGCCTGGGGGAGCGTGTGCGTGTATTTCAGAGGTGCGCGAGAAGTTCCACACGCGATCTGGCCTGGGGGAGCGTGTGCGTGTATTCCAGGGGTGCGCGGAAAGTTTTACACGTGATTTCAGCAGGGTACGTGTATTTCAGGGGTGCCCGGGAGTCCTACATGTGATTTGGCAGTGTGGGTCCTCCCAGGTGTCCCCTGTACACCCTCCACGGCCCCTGCAGGCAGCCCACACCACAGGGGACTACCCTGCATCCCTGGTCATGTCCCGCAGGCAGCCCACCCAACATGGGCATGCCCCCCAGCAAAGGCACATGTCTCCTTGCACTAATGATCACCAACTCATGTCCCCTTGCACCCCCACCCCCAGCATTGCGGGGCACCTGCCAGCAGGCCCCCACTAATGTCCCCCTGCACACCCACCCCCCAGCATTGCGGGGCACCTGCCAGCAGGCCCCCACTCATGACCCCTTGCACCCCCACCCCCAGCATTGCGGGGCACCTGCCAGCAGGCCCCCACTCATGTCCCCCTGCACCCCCACCCCCCAGCATTGAGGGGCACCTGCCAGCAGGCCCCCACTCATGTCCCCCTGCACCCCCACCCCCCAGCATTGCGGGGCACCTGCCAGCAGGCCCCCACTCATGTCCCACTCATGTCCCCCTGCACCCCAACCCCCCCGCATTGCGGGGCACCTGCCAGCAGGCCCCCACTCATGTCCCACTCATGTCCCCTGCACCCCCACCCCCCAGCATTGCGGGGCACCTGCCAGCAGGCCCCCACTCATGTCCCACTCATGTCCCCCTGCACCCCCACCCCCCAGCATTGCGGGGCACCTGCCAGCAGGCCCCCACTCATGTCCCACTCATGTCCCCCTGCACCCCAACCTCCCAGCATTGCGGGGCACCTGCCAGCAGGCCCCCACTCATGTCCCCCTGCACCCCCACCCCCCAGTATTGCGGGGCACCTGCCAGCAGGCCCCCACTCATGTCCCACTCATGTCCCCCTGCACCCCCACCCCCCAGCATTGCGGGGCACCTGCCAGCAGGCCCCCACACATGTCCCCCAGCCAACATGTCATCACAATCTAGATCCCTGGCCCTTATGGTCAGCCTCCAAATGCCAAACACCCACCCGAGTATTGCATCCACCCACTTAGAAATGGCAATGACATGATAGTACCCCAATTGCAAGTTTGGAAATGAACACATGTCCCTCACATACACCCAATGGGTGCCAGTGAATCTCAAAACCCATATCATGATATGCATGATACCAATGAGATGATACTACACATTGAAGTCTGATGAAAAAATTGTATTAAAAACAGCATAAATGGAATTAAAAATAAACAAATGACAATGGGAATAAAAAACCAAAAGCAGCATGTCCGTAAAATAATGAAAAACCACAAATCATAATCCAAAGGAAAGGTGTCCAAAGTCACAGTTCAAGAAAGTAAATCCAAGGTAAAAACAAAACCGAAAACCATTGCTCCATGGGTAAATCCAAAAAAAACCACTAAAATCCAACAGTCAACTATATACAGCTAAACAATCCAGGGTCCACGATCCCAACTGAAGAAATGAAACCTATATAAAAATCCTACCTAATATAAAAAGTATTTAAAAAATGTGGTCCATAGTCCAAAAGGTCCAAAATAAATAAAAAAGCAAAGGAAACCTAACACTAACTACATAACTATTTACAAGGGCAGCGGGCTTGTCCGACGGCTCACTGGTTGTTGGCATGGGCCAGGGCATCATCGAACTCCTGTTCAATGGCTTGGAGGCGGGCATGTTCCCTGGCCCCGAGGTCTCGCAAGGATAATGCAGTGTCCAGCTCCAACTCCCTGCGAAGACCCTCGAGGCACTCAGCCCGCCTCAGCGCCCTCCGCCCTGACCATTGTGAGCCGTTCCTCCTCTGCCCGCTGCCGCTCCGCACCTATCTGCTGGCCCAACCGCTCCCACACGGAAGCCACTCCCATTCCAGGGTTCTCCTGCCCTCCGGCCGATGCCTGCACCCCTGATGTTGATGGCCCCGAGCCATGATGCCTCCCACGTCGAGCCTGCCGCTGCCTCCGACGCAACTGCCTGTGCCAGCACGACGGCATCCAGGCTGATGGAAACCACTGACACCGTCGTGCACGTGCCCTGCCCGATGATGCCGTCACATCCTCCATCTGCTGGGGTCCAGTTGCTGGTGTGTCCACCCCTGCTGGACCTCCGACTCCCGACTGTGGCAGGGATGGGATCCCCACCGAGGTGGCTGCATTGGTCGGGGCAGGTCCACAGGGGGCCCTGGTGGCATCTGGGCCGGAAGACGGCATGGAGTACGACTGGCGCATAGCCTCCACAGAGGAGGAGAGGGTCGCCAGAGTGCCCGACACATGTACGAGACCCCCGACCATGACCGCTCCCAACTGGGCCACGTTGGCACGGTGCTCTTCGTGATGACGTGCGTGCTCCCCCCGGGAAGCATGCACCTCATCACGAATCACAGCCGTGCGCAACGCGACACCAATCAGGACCTTCTCCATACGGCCAGGGGTCCCCTCGTCCGCAGGTGGAGGGGAGTCAGATGACATGGACATCCCCCCTACCTGCGGACGGGCCTGGGATGGGGCATCCCTGTTGGTGCATGGTGGTGCAGTCACAGTGTCAGGGACAGTGACATGCACAGGCACCTCCACGGCGACCTGTGCTGCCTCCTGCCCCTGCCCCTGGACTGCACCACTTGCACCAGCAGGGATGCCCCCACCAGGCCCCATGTGCGGCTCAGTAGCGGCCTCCTCCTCCTCTGTGGAAGCCACCAACCTGGATGGCTCCACACAGTCTTCCGCCGTTGCAAGCCCCTGTGGGGGCTCACCCACCCCTTCCGCTGCAGCCGTGGGGGCATCCCCGCCGCTTAGCTCCACAGCGCCGTCTCCGCCCTCTTCTTCACTTTGCGCTGTGTAGAGGGAGACATAGAACACAAGCATCAGGGTACTGTGCAATGGTCCCCTAGACAGGAAGCAATAGCAGATGAGTGGCACTTTCAAAGATCACTTCCATCATGTCCCTCCACAACACATGGGTCAGTGCAGGCAAAACACATGCAGTAACAGGCATGGCGCATGCTATGGACATAAGCAAACATGTCCAAGGGACTCTTGAAGCATACAATGTTGTTTTTGGACTCACATGCATCATGGGTCATGCCTATCACATGCACACACTTCAACGTACTTTCATCCATCTGGACTCGTACACCCCAGACACAGTGGATGCAAGGATAACTAGGTTGCATCAGTGAATCTGAACATTGTCACAGACATGTGTCATGCATCCATGGCATTCACAAGTCACAGACACGCAGGTCAGAAACACAGACATGGACACCATACATGTATATGGCATCAGCACCCATCCCTCATCCACACCCATGTCGAGGAACAGAGACTGGCATGCTCTCATGTGTCCATTCCGCATAGGGCTCCCCATGTTACATTTAAACACATACACCAACTATGTGCTTCACACATTACTGGTCTCACATGCATGACCATGATGTCCCTGCACACACACACGCGTACATGGCCTATGTCACACATACAGGCAAGTATCAGACAACCAGCACGCTGCAACATGCCCTGTCTCACACAGCGATGCTTGGCCACTTACCGCTCAACTTCAGACGGGTCTGCCTCTCAAGGATCTGGGCATGGAGCGCTGGGCGTACGCGTTCCAGGACCCTCAGCTGGATGGTACTCATGCTGCCCTGGCCCCCCCTCCACGAGGCACCGGGCCTTTATGAGGGTCCTGCACCTGAAGTCCTCCCAGCGCTTCTTGACTTGCTTGATGTTGCGGGTTGCCACCCCCTCCGCGTTGATGGCAACCACAAAGTCGTCCCAGATCCTGTCCCATCCTTCCTTGTCGGCGCGTGGTGATCCGAAGAGGGCATCATAATGCCCCAGGACAAGCTCCACCAGGACACCAACTTCCTTCTGACTGAAGCTGGTGGCCCTCTGCCCCTCTGGCTGGGGGTCACCAGTGGTCTCGGATGGTGTTTGCCCCGACATGGCGACCCCCGAGGCAGGCGTGGGTGGGCAACTGGGTCCTGGGGCTGGGCTGTGGAGCGATGGTATCCCAGTCGGGAGTCTTCTGTTCCAGCAGGGGTGGACACAGCAACTGGACCCCTGCAGATGGCTGATTTGCAGGCACCAAATGGCAGGGCACGGTGGCAGCAGGCAGGCAGCAGCAGATGGCTCGTGGGAGGCTGCTCGGGGCTCTGGGGGGCAGTAATTCGGCCTTTTGGGCAGGAGCATGGTCTTCCGTGTGCTTACGCGTGGCCAGCTTGATACAGAGTGATTTGGCACGTGAAAATTCTGCACGTCAGCGTGTAATTCGAGGAAAGGCCCTTAGCGCGTAAGCGCGTCAGCACGCATACGCGATTCCATTGGACCAAAGGCCCTTAGCGCGTATGTGCGTCTGTGACGTATCGCGCACGGGCGTTGCTTTTCGTGGGGTGCGGTGCGTGTGTTTTGCAGGCGTTGGGGTTCACACGCTATCACTTCACAGCGGGTGGGTGTTGGCTATGCATTCTTCTACAGGCAAGGCAGACGGTGAGTGGTACCCTGCTCCCCCAGGCCCGATCGCATGTGAAACCACCCGCGAGCCCCAGAAATACACGTACCCCGCTCCCCCAGGGCCTGATTGCTTGTAAAACCACCCGCGAGCCCCTGTAATACACGCGCCCAGGCCAATCGCGTGTGGAACTTCTCGCGCACCCCTTAGATACACGCGCCCAGGCCATTCGCGTGTGGAACTTCTCGCGCACCTCTGAAATACACGCACAAGCTCCCCCAGGCCCGATCGCGTGTGGAACTTCTCGCGCACCCCTGAAATACACGCACCCAGGCCATTCGCGTGTAGAATTTCACGCGCACATTTTTTTCCTGCGCAGGGACGCTACCGCCTGCTTTCGTGTGGCAGACATGTATGGGCCTGTGCGCGTCTTTGGCCGTGCGCTGTTTTTCCCTATTCCATTCCATGAATAAGTGTTGTAGGCGAGCGTGTGGGCGTTCCGCGCACTTGCCTCCTGTACTTCCCCCGTGACGCCCACATTTTCACGAGTTGTTCCCCATTCCCGTGTAACGCCCCGTGTTATGCCTACTTTTGTTGTGTGCGCCGCGCTATGTGCGAATTTGCTGTGGCCTTATCGCACGGCGTTCGATGACCTGTGCGCCAGCGTGCGCCGCACACTTTTTCAGCGCACATCCCACATTTTGCGCGTGCACGGACTTCCATGAATAGGTGTGCGCTGTTTTCTATGCGATAATCGCACTTGCACTGCGATTTTCGCTATTTCACTGCGAATCGCACGTTTTCGCACGCGTGCGCCGTTTTTTCGGCGCACATTCATTCCATGAATCTGCCAGATAGTATCTCCTTCGGAATCGTACCAAAATGTCACCGCGATTGTGGCGACATTACTAATACTGCACCTGAGCGCAGTACAAAAATCCTGACCCCCATTACTGCGGCCAAGCAGAGCAGGGGTGTCCCCCGCTATCCCTGGTTGCAGTAACGGAAGTCGGGGGTTGCAGAGGTGTCCCCCACTTACCATTACGGTAATCAGTGGATAAGAAAAAAAAGAAAAAGGACCCAGCAGCGTCAGCACCGCCCCACATAAGTGGGCGGATCTGACGTCACAGGAGTACATGCACAGAGAAGTGCGCCGCAGTAAAGGTCTGGGGCGGGTTAGTGGGGTCCAGGTTGGAGGATTGTGGGCCGGGGCATGCAAACAAATGTGATCCATCCGATTACTGCATCGTGCCGTAATTGTAGTCGATATTTTCATTGGCGGAATTACGGGCGGCGCAGTGAACATAGATTCTCTCCCTCCGATGATGTCCATCGGTGTCTCTGTGGCTTCTCTGAAAGTTCGAACAGTCAGAAATCTCAGGCTGCATGCCTTATGCGTTTAGCTGCAAGAGTGAGGCCACACTTCCAAACATCCTGTGTAGGTAGCCAGAGCAGTAGCAGAAGGATAACTAGGGGCAGAATTGCAAAGGGGCAATTCCCCTACTCCATCCGCTTCAGAGACAAGTTCCAGAATGGCAGAGGATCACCAACCCCGATACGTGGGCCGCAGGGCCTGCTTCAGACCAGCAGCAGTGAAATCTGTAACAAGGGGCAGAGACCAGACTGGAACCACCACAGCATAGGCATAGTTGATAATGCCAGTTAAGTGGCACTCGAAAATGCTGAAGGACCGTAGCATGTAACGAGTTGCGAGTTGCAGGTGGGTTGAAGGAGAGCATGCTACTCCCGCAAATCTTTTGTTCGGGGTAATGGATACCAGCATGAAAATTCAACAGAGTTAATATATTAATCGTGGCACTTGGAAGAATAACTAGAGCGTATGCAGATCAACTTGAAGCTAAATTCCCTCAGGAAGGGGCCCTGAAAACACAGACAAGCTCACATAATATTGGGTGACCAGACATCCCGAGTTTGACGTGACTGTCCCAGTTTTGGGTGCTCTGTCCCCCTTTCTCAAGATTATGTTTCCATTGGAAACTGCAGTGGTCCCGCTTTTTGGTAGATGGTCTGTATAGCTGACAGCCATGAATGCACAATCTGACACAGAAGAAATGCTGCATTTTACAACTTAAGATAGTGTTACTGGGTGATAAATTAGTTATATTGTGTGTTGATTTGAACAGTAACACTTAAACCCCCTTCTCCTCCAACCTCTACTTAAGTGTAGTGCCTTGACAGCCACTTTCAAGAGTTAGTCCTACTTTTAGGTCAGTTGCCCTGTCCCAGTTGTTTACTTTTTGAATCTGGTCACCCTACATAATGTAAGCAACTCAATAGACGATCTAATATCGTTTTAAGACCAAAATAATAATTAGGGACAGAAAGCTGGTGGCCCAGTTGGCCAAGCTTATGGCGAATGGAAAAACATACGGAACAAGAGCTCCATGCTTGAACATAAAGTGCAGGTTTACACTAAAGTGAAACAACACTTTCATAAACTTCCACAGACGTGCTGTGACTACCTTACGCCAAAGGGAATCCACAGTGAAGTGCTACTGAAGGACGGTTAGTTTGCTGAACATTTTCAGTTCAGTTTTCCCGGGCAGGAGAAGGGGGTGAGGGCTCAGTCCATTTAGTCAGTTTTGATTCTGACGTACCCCTATGAAATTGGCAAGGACGATCGACCAACGTCCACATCAGAGCAACGTTAAGGTTCAGGGAAAGGTGGTGGCACCTCTGTTGACCCCTGAAAGACAAAGGCCAGATATGCCTTAATTGGGGCAGCCGTGAATAAAGAAAGTAAGTCCAGAGATGGTAGAGCCTTGTTGTTCATGGATTGGAGCACCGAGATAGAGCAAAAAAGGAGGGCTCAACCATGCATAACGGAATTGTTAGCTTCGGAGCTGCAGTCTGTTTGCTGCAGCCAGCCAAGCTGTGTGTCACTACAAAGTGTGACACTAGAGGACAGTGCATAGGCATTCTTGAAGGGAAAGAGGGGCATCAAAGAGCTTGAACTGGAGGGCGCCATGTGATGAACAAAAGTACTGCAATAGGTTATAAGGCGTTCATAGTATGCCAAATCACAATAGAAGTATTCTCGTAGCACATGACTAACAAGAAAAAAAAAACAAGTATTTACGATTGCTTGGGTGGTTGTGGGTCCGAAACGAAGGACCATTGATCTCAATTGAAGGACAGAGGTAGGTAGACCGGATTATGTTAAACGAGGTCAAAGTGAGGCAGTTTTTACTATAAAAGGTTTTGAAAGGCATGTATTTTAGCTGTCCGATGGGCTTGAGGTGTGCTCAAGCAGATCACCTCAGTAATGGTGTTTTTTGACGTAGGTCGTTTGTATATTGTTACATAGGTGAAGCTTCGAAAAAGTAATTCTGGTGCTGCCCAGCCGGTCAGACGAGGGCGAGTCAAGAGAAGACTGTAAAATATGATTGGGTAACAATAGTGGGGGAGGGGCAACATAAGGGTATAAAAATAACTTTCAAGAGGCAAAAATGGCCCTTTGGAGTATGACAGGAATCAAGTAACATGTTCTTTACCTTAACCCAATGACTCCCCTCAATATGGCGCACATCAGATCTGTGCAGCCCGGGAAAAATTCCATTTGTTAAGGTGGATTTCTAAACTCTGACCTGGTGGGCAGATGTTTAGGAGGCCACCCTCGGTTTAGTGAAACGGAGGAACCTTCTGGACAAGCCAGACCAATCTAGGTAGCTTGGCAGGCGGTCAAGATTAAGTCTCAGGAGGGGCGAGTGATCGGAAGCCCACAATGAGCACACACAGAAACAGACCACAAGTTTATTTTATTTTTTTTAAACACTTTTTTATTTTCCTCAAACAACACTCCAAACATTACAACCATTTAGGACATTCACAATCAATATTAAAGCGTTACATTATTAAATACACTTTTTACTGTCCTCTCTCCTGCCCCCCATTAACTTGAGCTGTACCGCCAGTGTCATCCTCCTGAGCTTCCTCATGTATCTCTGACATCATCTCATCCATGTCCTCTGCTTCCCCCTCGGTCCGTTGGGGGTTTACCATTGAAGCCACCAGTTGTCTCCAGGCCATCAGGGGACCTACCTCCTCCTCCCCACCTCTAGTAGCTGCTTCATACCAGGCCACCGATTCTGCCTCCACCCACTTCAGGTGGTCCGCCCACCACATCTCCAGTCTGGGCCGGTGGACTGCCTTCCAACCCATTGCAATTCTGTGCTTGGCAAGGATAAGCCAGATCCTCATCTTGCTAATATGCTTTAGGTTACGGGGCCTGGGAAAGCTCCCGAGCATGCATGCCCAAGCAGATCCAACGTCAAGCACCACCCCACTGCTAGCCAGTCTCGTTTTCAATTCTATCCAGAATCTGCTCACTTCCTGGCAGGCCCAGAAAATATGCAGCAGCCCAGCCTCCTCCTCCCCACACCTGGGTCATTTCTGTACTGTCGAGCCCCCAAACCTAGCTATTCTGCCGGGGGTCAAGTATGCCCTATGGGTGACGTATAACTGGATCTGCTGAAGTCTCGCATTCCGGGACACCTTCTTGTGGTACCTCTGGGCTCTGTCCCATTGACCGTCTGTCATGGGTTCCCCCACCTCCTCCTCCCAATCGTGCCTCAGCTGGAGCAGCTCCCTTCCCGCATATTTCGTGTCCACCCTCCGAGACATTGTACATCATTTCTATGGTGGCGTTAGGTTGTTCTGCAAGTAGTGTTTCGGGCCACCTTTCCCCTCACCCGTTCCATAAGTCTAGTGTACGTTATATGTTGGCCTTAATGCACCCCGGTCTCCTCCATCAAGCTCTGGAATCCCACTGCCTCCCCCTCCTGCCATATATCACCCAGGGTGGCCAGGCCCAGCGGTTCCCAGTATCTGCGGACCCCTTTTATCAACTGGGAGTCTCCTCCACATAGCACCACTAACGGGACCTGTTGAGAGAGCGGGTCCGGGTCACCCACAGTTCACCACGCTCTGCGCCAGACCTCCCAGCCCACCACCAGCAGCCTTCCCCTCCCCGCCACCTTCGCCCTGGGCAACCACACTGTCTCCCTGAGGAAATACGGGGCCAGGTCTCCCCGCAAAAGCCTGGCTTCTGCCGACTCATTTTCCGACAACCACCTGGCCACGTATAGTAGCTGTCCCGCCAGGTAATACAATTCAAAGTTCAGCAGGTTGATACCCCTCTTTTCACACGGGTTTTGTAATTTCCAGAGGGCCACCCTGTTCTTGGAATTGTGCCAAATGAAGCCCCTGTATATGCCATGAAGTTTGACAAAAAAGCGTTTGGGAATCAGATACGGGACATTCACGAAAAAGTGTAGCAGTCTGCGCATCACAACCATCTTAAGCAAAGCTGCTCTTCCCATCATGGCCAGGGGCAATCTCGACCAGAACACCATACTGTTTCTGATGCCTTCAATCGCCTTCTCCATGTTGTGTTTGTGCTCTGCCTCTATACTGTGGTATACATTTATGCCTAGGTATCAGAATGTCTCGGTCTGCCAGGGTATCTGCAAGATGGGCAGCTTATCTGGTGGGATGCCCCTATATCTCCCCAAGGGGAACACACTGGACTTCCCCGGGTTTACCGATATGCCCGAGAGGGTGGCATAGCGATCCATCCCCTCTAGAACATAATGCAGGTTCTCTTCCGGGAAGCGCAGGTAGAGGAGCATGTCATCAGCATACAATGATGTCAAATGTGTCCCTCCTACCGTTTGGATCCCCACCTCCCCATATTTTTGCCTAAGGCAAACTGCCAACGGCTCCAGCGCTAGGATATATAACATGGGTGACCATGAGCATCCCTGTCTGGTCCCTCTACTGAGTTGCAATTTGTCTGAGATCACAGTGCCTGTTTTGACCTTAGCGATAGGGGAACTGTATAACATCTTGACCCATCTCATGTACCCCGGCTCCATCCCAAATCCTCTCAGGGTCGCCATCAACCATGGCCACCTAACTGAATCGAAGGCCTTGACTGCGTCCAATGACACAATGGTCCGTTCGCCCGGGTCATTCTCTGTTTGGTCAATGATATGGTGTAGCCTCCTATGATCATCAGTGATGTTTCTGCTGGGACATAACCTGTTTGGTCTGGGTGTATCAGTTTGCCAATCAATAGCTTGAGCCTATTGGCGAGCACCGCTGTGAGTATTTTGCTATCCTGGTTGAGCATCAATAAGGGCCTATACGACCCACAGTTCGATTCCGGCTTGCCTGGTTTCAAGAGCGGGATGATCACCGCTTCTCGCAGGGTCTCTGGCAACTCCTCCCGTTCGTAGGCCTCGTTGAACAAGGCCAGCAGCGGCTGGAGCAGCTCCTGCCTGTACGCTTTGTAAAATTCGCTAGGCAGTCCGTCTGACCCAGGCGCCTTACACGTGGGCAGATGCTGGATCACTGCGTCCAGTTCGTCTGCGTTGATTGGGGCCTCGCTCGTTCCAGGTCGTCTAGGGTGGGCAAGCCCATATCCTCTAGTGTTTCGGAAATTTCTTGGCCCATGACTCCGCCTGTATCCTCGTACAAGTGTTTATAATACCTGAGGAACTCTTCATTCACGCCGTCCTGGGTATCATAAATCTGGTCATCTTCCCCCCCTAATAACTCTAATCACTGACCGGCGTGTCTCATTTTTATATAACCAGGCCAGCAATCTTCCCGGCTGGTCCCCGCCCGCATGCTGCCTCTCCACTTATTTCTTATAATTCAACTTGCATAGTCTGTCCCAGAGCTCTCCGCTAGCCCCTTGCAACTACCTTATCCTTTTCCCATCTTCCCGGGAGGTCCCCCCTGTACGCATCAAGTCCTCTAGCTCCCTTTCCCGTATCCTGTAACTCTCTTTCAATACCCCCTTGGAGCCCCCTGGATTTAGATATGGCAACCCCTCGCACCACCACTTTGAATGCCTCCCATACCGTTCCTACTGATTGCACACTACCAGTGTTGATGTCAAAGTATTCCGTGATGGCCTCCCTTAGGTCCTCCCGGAATCCTGAGTCCAGTAGAGCCTCGGCTCTAAGCCTCCACGTCGGGATACGCGCCCTGGGGGGGTGGTATCGCCACTCTAGGACTAAGGGGGAATGGTCCGAGAGCACGCTGGCCTTATATTCTGCTCCCACCATTTCTCCCGCTACCTCCTCGGGAGCGAACACATAATCCAATCTAGGGTGCAGCTCGTGCGGCGCTGCATAATGCAAATACTGCCTGTCTATTGGGTGCAACCTCCTCCATACATCCACCAGTTTGAGGTCTGACAACAATGCCCCAAGTGCTTTGGCTGCTGGGGTTGGTTGGTCCAGTTTACCATCTGACCTATCCACCCTGGGGATCAAGGTGCAATTGAAATTCCCCCCCCCCTCCAATAGTATCGCTCCGCCTAGCAGGGGGCAGATTTTTCCATATAAAGACCTAAAATAAGCCGCTGTGTCCTGGTGAGGGGCATATAGGTTGATAATATTCACTTCTCGATTCTCCAGGAGCCCCTCCGCCACCACCATTCTCCCCTCCGGGTCAACAGTGGACCTAAGCAGCTGAAACGGCACATGCGGTGCCACCCATATGACAACTCCTCTCGCGTATGCCGAGTATGTGGCTCCCATGACGCTACCCTTCCATTTCCTCTTAACCACCTCCAGTTTTTCTTTAGTGAGGTGGGTTTCCTGTAACAAAGCGATGTCGACTCTCATCCTTCTGAGGTACATCATCACTTTATTCCGTTTAAGGTTTTTATTGAGGCCCCACACATTCCAGGTCACCGCCCTGAGATTACCCGACGCCGTGGACATGGAATCCTGCCTCTCCTCTTAGCTTCCCTTTCTGCTCCCGATAACACCGAGTATGGCTCCTAACCCTCCCACCCCCAATAGCCTCCCCTCCCTTCCCCAACTACACCCCAGTGCACACAACCCTTCCCCTCCCCCAACCCCCCCAAACAAATGTTATTATTTCTGGCGCGACCTTCTGCTTCTTCCGCTCTACTCTCGAGGTTGCCCACCCGCTGCACTAGGGCATGAAGTTCCGATTTGTGGGCAGCGCAATCCGCCGTTTTCGGGGCCATCTCCTTTTCCAGATCCCCGGTGCGCTCCGGCAATGTTCTCACGTCTTGTCTAAGGAGGTTTACATCCTCCTGGACCGCGCCGACCTTAAGATCCAGTGCCACCTTCAATTCGTTCATGGCCAGCCCCAATTTAGTCTCCCAGGCAACTTTTAGGTCCGCAATCGCAGCAAGTACCTCCTGGATTGTGCCCGGAGCCTCTGCAGTCCCGGTGGTAGCTTTGTCCTTACTCCTGGCCCCTTCATCACCCGGCAATGTCTTAGCGTAATCATCTAGCGTGGGCTGCTTGCTCTTCGGTCTCACAGTTTTGTTAGCCATCGTGCCGCGCCAACTAGGTGTGTGCAGCCTTGCCACTTCTCGCTAGAA
Source organism: Ambystoma mexicanum (assembly GCF_040938575.1). Classification (NCBI taxonomy): domain Eukaryota; kingdom Metazoa; phylum Chordata; class Amphibia; order Caudata; family Ambystomatidae; genus Ambystoma; species Ambystoma mexicanum. Next base: position 925,957,597 of record NC_090923.1, read on the forward strand.
GGTCTGCGTGTTATTGAGCCGTCCCAGGTGTATAGGGCCCACTCCGACTGTACGGGGGGTGTGTGCCGACTTCCTGCTGCGCTCCTGGAGTGGGCTGTGTCCTCCCACGTACCAGGTCTCGCCCAGTGTTATTTCACCGGCCTACGCTGTACACCCCTTAGACACTGGTGATCAGAAGCGTTCACTTGCTCCCCACCCTACTGCTCCAGGCCCCGACAGGACCCCACCGCTACTGGGCCCGCAGTAGTGTCGCTGACGCCTCTTCCGGACCCTATCCTGGCACAGGTTGCCTTCTGTGCACTCTCCGGAGCTCTGCGTATGTCAGAGGATAAGCTGCTTTGGTCTGCTTCGTGGTATTGATGGCAGGGTCCCTCAGGACTGGGACCCTGTCCAGACGGCTTGGTGTCTCCCCACCCTCTCCTGGCTGTTTGTGATGATGTCTCCAGCCCCAGCACAACCCTCTCAACTTCTCATCGCCGTGGATGCCGCCTTATGTAGGGGGCCCATGCTTGCATACGCATTCCAAGACTGAATGCACTTCCTCTTGTCCACGTGCCTCCTCATGCGGTGATTGCCCCAGTCACCTGGTCTAGTACTTGATGCGGCCACATGCGCCCCTCGATGCATTCCTGGTCTATACTTCCTGGGGTCCCTGGGCACTCCATTAATCCTTTACTCGGTCCTTTGTCTCAATTCTGCATGGGCACCATCTTGGATTCCAGCGCGCTTCTTGCGCCAGGCATCTATTGGTCTGTGACTATGGTGTCACTATGGTCTTGATTGGCCTTGTTGTCCCGTTCCCTTCTCTCGTTGTTAGTGAGCCTTAGCTCTATAGTTCAGCCCTCTCTTGCACTCAGTTTTTTCCCTACTTCCCCCGCAGGCCTCTCAGCTCCTTATGCCTCTGTGCATCTTGTATGGCGCAATGTATCACTCTCCGTTCCGTTGGGTACATGAGACTGGGCTGTCACAATTCTTCAGGCTCTAGTCTAGGTGCTTGAATGTGTATCCCGTCTTTATCTCTTTGTGCGCCCCACACTGTGATCTCTTTCACTGGGGCCCATCCCCCTTTTGGTGTTCTCAAACTGGGCACTGACACCGCGCCGCAATCACCCGGGGCCCTGGGGTTGCTCAAATGTGTGTGGTTTGCTGCACCACCCTTGGCATGTTATTCGTACACAGCTTGCCCAAGGTAACTGTCCCCTTGTTCCAATTGGCCACCTGCGTACAACCGCTTATCTTCGGCTGATTTCCATCGGCTTATTCAGTCTGCCTCCAGTCCTTCCGATCCTTTGTGTCTTATTGGCCGGGCACCATCTTTAATCCGCCGTCCATCACACACAGGGCTTCAGGGTATGTGATTGTTCTGTGTCAATACAAACTCACCGGCTGTGGCGCTTCGTTTAATTTGTTTTCAGCTATATGAGCCTCAGCTCTTCTCCCCAGTTTCAGTCAGCGCCCCCGCACTCCTCCTCCTTCTCCTTCTCTGCGGGCTGCACAGACCTCTGTGCCTTTGTTTGTCTCGATCAGACACAATGTATCCGCATCCCTTATGTGCGGCTTGTTTGCATCAGCTTCCACAATGTGTCCGGCTGTAGTCTTGCGCTAGTAGGCATCAGCCGTGCCAGCTCCTGTGTGTCCCTCGCAGCTAGCTTCCCCGCAGGAGCCCAGCCCCAGCTCTGGGTCGAATTTCACTCGTGTGTGAGTGCCATCTGCGCCATCTTCACTTCCTGCACGCTTTGGGTGCTCATTTTCATTCGTACAATGCTGTCTTGGGGAAGCATCTCGTTTCAACGATCTTCGCCTCGCACATGCACTGGATATTCATACGTCCGTGGTTACAAGGCAATCAGTCAGCAGCTTCTATTTCATCTCATATTTGTAAGGATCATTGCCGGATCACGGGAGCACACAGGATCTGCAACCTAGTCCATGGCCCTGTAGCCACGCCCCCCGCAACAGACCACAAGTTACAAGTGTATATGAAAAATATTCATACATTTGTAGGCCAGACCAAATAGACACAAGTAACTTTAGCAGTGAGTAAAACAATAAATCACACAAATCCCTAAACTATACAGTATATATACACACATACATTATATTTCCTAATGCAATTCAGTTACAAGCTACAACCACAACCTTTGAAGAAAGGGGTGAAGTTTAGTACACACATGGCAATAGGTTATTTTTCAGAGTTTCATGTCCAACCCTAAGACGAGAGGAGCATTGTGCTCAACAGTACAGTTATGCTCAAAAACGCATCATCGCGCAGATGAACAAAACAGCGGGTCTTCTTTGCAGGGCTGTAGCAAGTCAGGAAGGGTCTTGAGGCGATGAAGAATAAGTTCCCACTATTTGAGTAGGCCCTGCCCTTGGCTGCAAAGCAGTATTCAAGTGGTGAGAATAACTAGGGAGCGCAGGCTAACCGAGCCAATTTCGAATACTTTTAAGGGATACTCGTGCGTAAAACGATCGGCTGTGCCATGGGGCCACCGGTAAGCTATGCAAGTACTCACCAACGATCGGCACAGTCAGGACCAAACCGCCAGTTTAGTCGAGGTTGCTAGTAGGTCTGAGTCCTGCCGTTTCGCTGTGCTCTGACGATCGGCGGCTAAAGTGGTGAACTATCGTCTGTGACGGGACAGTTGCCTTTTATCAGCTTCTGAAGGAGGTATGAAGAAAATCCTGGTGCAGCTGGCTTCAGGGCACAGGAGAGCAGAACACCAGGGGAACAATAGCGATTGTCACCACCAGTTAGAGACGCAGTAATCAGGGATGCGGGCCACGTTACACACTCTCCCAATTCGGGACCCAGAAGAGCTAGGCCTGCAAAATTTGGCGGGAGAATACACGGGACCACAAGCAAGCGATGTCACAAGTCTCGGGTCTGCACTTGAGATGGCGGCGTAGCTGCGGGATACCCTGAGGTAGAGCTGGACAGTTCACTAGATGGCCCAAGAGCACTTCCGAAGGGACTCGTTTGGTGGGTAAGCAGGGAGCGCCGAGAGTAGTTGTTGCCACTACCCCAAAGGGGTGAAGCACCTGGGCAGGCCTTCTTGATTGTAGAAGAAAGCAGGGGTCGGACGGGACAGCAGAGGGCAAAGGGTGCCAAAACCGTCCAAAGTGTCTTTGGTAGTATTACGAGTCTGTTTCTCCGTGTAGGAGACTTGGCTCCTTCTGTATTTCGGTGGGCTCCTTCTGTGGTTCAGTGAGATCCTTCTGTAGTTCGGTGAGAACCAGGTGATTGACCTGTTATAGCTGCAGAGCCCCTTCTCTTATCCAAGATTAGCTTCACGCCAAAATCGAGGACTTGCAATAGAAGATCTGCTCTCCCGCAGGCATCCCAGATGTGAACCAATCAAGGCCCATGGTGGTCTCAGTCATTCAGGCACTCCAAACATCCTGGCACCAGCAGTGTGGATTGGAATTAGACAGGTCCAGCCCTCTTCTTGGACACACATACCCGACAGGCAGAAGCCTGCATAAAAGATTGTTTTTTGCGGGAGGCTGCATGCCCAAATAAGGAAAATCTGGGTTACTCAACTTGGGTGAAGGCAAGGAACAAAATGTCCATGGAACAGAACAAAAGACTTTGTGGTACAGCCATTTTTGGACCTGGCCACAGTCTTGAGCCAAACGCAGTAAACGCTGTTTAACTCGATACAAAGAAGTAAAACATAAAAATAAATGCAACCACCAGCTTGTCCCAGGCACACTTACACAGTCACAGAAGAATTATTTGAGGGTGTCTAGGGCCATAAACAAAAGGGGATCTCAGCGCACAGTACGGGAAGGTACATTGTGCACTGTTCAAAAGTTACCAAGAAATGGCAACATAGTCAAAGACTAAGGGAAACATAGGTTCCCAGTACTGGCAATTTGAAACGTGTCAGTTCCCCATAACAAGTGAGCAAAAGCCCAGGGGAGTTCAGCTGATGGTTGGGCTCTACTGGAAAAGAAAAAGAAAAAAAAAAAATCAGGTTAGGATAGTCAAACAAAAACAAAATGTGTGGGGGTCCATAAATGAAGGGAAAATTGCACATAACTGAAACCTTTCCTAACACCAATCTTCAAGACAACTAGCATGAGCAGGAAGCAACCCCATCAACGTGTACAAGGAGCAGCACCCACAATGTGCAAAACAGACCGCCACCTGCTGACAAGCAGTGGCGTGTGCCAACCCGGAGGCCTGATGTGTGAAGATGTCCCAATATATTATTAAGGCCCAATATTAACTTCTTATGTTGTGTGAAGAGTCTACTCCCATGGACCGCTTTCACTGAGCTGAGAAGGAAATTGGTTAGTGCAGTTTTCGTCTTCCAGGTACATGCATATGTATTATGAAATAGCATAAGTCAAGTGGCAAAATGAGAGAGTGTTGCAAACTAAATGAGAGAGTGTTGCAAACTAATTGTATGAGGCCAGATTAAAAGGCAAAAGGTTTTTTTATTAGAGAAACAAAAAAAGATAGACAATTAGACAAATAGTACAATATGTACAGAAAGCAACACAGTAAAAACGTCAAATAAATAGGGAGAAATATTAGGCTAAATAAGATGTCTGTGTGTGTTTTCAACAGAAAAACAACAATTACTATGCCCAATTAACCGTATTACAAAAAAGAAAAACCACACTGGGAGAGTAAGCATGTTTAATATCAGAGTTGAGTGCTTGAATCTTGATGAAGCAGATTAACATTAACGCTAGCAATAGATAGTTATCATATTAGCAGGTCTCGAATTGTTCTGTGGTGCTGCTCTCAGGGCATTAGATACCCGACAGTAGGTATATGCAATTTCCAGGGCATACAAGTTCTACTGGTAGTGTTGCTGCCCTGTAGGCAGAATATACTGAACATTAGTCAATGGTGTTGCCATAGAGATAGCATAAACTGCCCATTGTTAGAGGGTGCTGCTCTGGGCATAGCAATGCCTAAGGGCAGGAAACACTGGCCATTGAGAGGGTGCTGCCTCAAGGACATCACTCTATGCCCAATCTTAGTATGCAATGCCTCCAAGGCAGCATATGATATCTGTTGGCAGTGGTTCTGCCCGAGAGAAAGGATATGTTATCTATTAGTAGTATGTGCTGGCCTAGGGTAGGCGCTACCAGGGCAGCAGATTTTTGGTAGTGGGTGGATTTTTCTTTTGGTATACTTAAATGTGGACACCATGACGAATCGCAGGATTCAGTCACTTCTCCCCAGGGGCGGGGGGATCCTTTCCCTGTGAGGCTAGGCAGGTGAGCCCACTAAAAAATACCCTCACTGGGAGAGACTCCCCCCTTGGGGACAAGGACACCCGTTCCAAAGAAGAACTCCCTTACCAACCTACCTATAGCCCATTGCTTGTAACATCTGCTAGAAGAAAATATGAATAACAAACTGATATTCCTTTTTTATTTTATGGTTGGAAGAAACTCAACCTTTTATTAACACACAATGAAACCGCAATACTTAGAATCATTAAAATCAGCAATTCTTACAGATGCTTAATAATATAGTATTACACCACAAAATTAAGCTTCATCATACTTCAGTTCATTTCATTCATTACAAAAAACATGAAATCTATGCAACATTCATCTAAAAACTCATCTAAATTCATTGCTCTAATAAAAGATGCGATTCCAATTACGGAAGATGTAGTTCTGCCCGACCGGCATCTGTTACAAAAGTCATTCTCATCTGATTCAAAACACAAAGAGACCGGTTTACCAGGTAAAGCTCATGGAGCGAACTTAACACCGAACAATCCAGTACCCAATGTTTAGAGGTTTCCACAATACGCTCTAACTGACAGAACCTGCAGGCTCCCAAATTCAGTGGGATCCTGTTGTATCTCATCATGATGAATAAAGCAGGTTCCAACGAAAGTGGATGAAAACCGCTTATGTAACCTTGTCTGGGTAAATGCTAAGAAAGGGAGCTAAGATGCCTCTCCTTTTGTGATCTTCCCTCAGATGAACCAATGATGGATATGAATGTAGTTGCAGCGTCATGATCCAATCATATTGATATAATGATTTACTCCTACTAGGGTAATTAACCAAGTCCTGTGCCGAGCAACTAATCTTATCCAATATTGAGCTACAAAGAACTTTTAGTGCTTGCATTCTGGATCAACACTGGGCTACATGAAATATCTTAAAATCAACATTTAAAGAATTCTCTACCAGGATTAAAATCTCTCAGGAGGGATAAGATTTTCCAACAGGCGCTCGATTGGAGGGGGATTAAACCCAAATCACACCGAACAGCTGTTCCAGGAAGACACATTGGTATATTTAATATCCATTTCCAGATTCTTCCCTCCAATATGTGCAGATATTCCAAGAGAGCACATGGGTGGGTCTCGATTCTGTACAAAGGTTTCGGTATGACTTTGGCTTCATAATATCTGATAAATGGTTTAAGGGAGAACCTGCCAAACTTCATATCAATCATTTTTATTTGGCTGATCAATTTCTCCATATTTTCATTCAGCCAGAGTGTACTTCTCTTCAAAGAGAATCTTGCAAATACCGGAAAATCTAAATAGACACGTGAATCTACGCACAGAATCATTGGAGTTACCTATATTCCACTTAAGTGAACATTTTGAGGGATTGACTAAAAGTGAATGCTTCCCCATATATTTCATAATGGAATTGCTTAGACACTGTAGGCCAATTTTATTTGCATCAAACAAAAATAAATCATCCACATAGGGAAGCCATTTCAAGTGAAGATGTAACAGTTTAAGGGCAATCAATGAGAATTCCACAAGGGCATCCCTTATGTCAGCTTGGTATAGATTAAATATACAGGGTGCAACGACACAGCCTGGTCAGACCCCCCCAGCGGTCCTGATCTGCCTGGATAATGCCCTGTTGTTATTAAGGTGAATTTGGATAACAGTTTTAGAGTGTAGGGCAATAAGTAAAGTAAGGAAACCAGCCGGGATACCCCAACTTGTTAATTTCTTCCATAGTAAGCCTCGATCCAGTGCATCGAAGGCAGATGTTACATCAAAGGATGCCCCATATACTGCTTCATAACTGCCACTGCAAGACAAATGCTGTACTGTATTTATCACCAATCCGTTGAGCGTGGTCCCCATCTGTCTCCTAAAACCTATTGGCCATTTTGACAGTCTGCTCGTCCACACTGCCCAGGCTTCCAGATGGTATAACACGATTGAAGCAAAAACCTTGCTATGTGCATCGTGAAGCGCTATCGGACGATAGTAGGATTAGTTCCATCTCCTCTTTTAAAAATTGAAACAATATGAGCACTGGTTCCACGTGGGTAGGAAGACTCGGATAGCAGGTATATTGGCAGACAGGATAGAGAGAGTATTCACCCATGCCTCCATGTCAGATTGAAGCACAAGATTACCCAAACCGTTTGGGCATGGAGCCCTGGAAGAGCTAATGGTATGCATTACTCTCAGTATCGCATCTTCACCAAAGTCCATCATTGTGAATAGACTTGGGTCCCACTTGGGCCACATCACAGCCCAGCTCAACCCAGGATTGTCTGCGAAAACTCGTCCAAAACACAGAACCCCATCTGACTCTAATACTCCATTTATTTGGGCCAGGGCTTGGGGCGCATCAGTAGTATTAATCATCTGCCAAAAGGCCATTGAATTCTTATCCCCTAAGCACGAGAATATCACTTCACCATCCCTCTGCTCTCTGGCTGCCTTGCATTGTCTGACCAAGTTACGATGTACCGGCCTGATTTTTCCAATTTTTTCATATGTTTCAGTGTTGGTACCATGTCCCTGTTTTTTTAGATAAATCAATCTTGCGGTGCAGTGTTGGTACCATGTCCCTGTTTTTTTAGATAAATCAATCTTGCGGTGCATTGCTCTTTTACGTATAACCATCTCTTTGTTTTATACATGCTTATGGTTCATCCTATTTCAATTACGACCACCCCTCACCACAGCACCACGCGGTAGTAGAAGGCAGCCTATAAAATTTCCAAATTCATTGGGGATAAAGGCTTTATATTTCCAAATATTTCCAAGACTGATCCATGGATGTCAAATAAGCCCTCAATACTAAATTCGCCTTTGCAACCTTTCCCGCTTTCCAGTGGATCTGGGAACCTGATCCATTTACTGTCAAGTCTGTGGCACATACCGGTTTAGGAGCAGCGCCTCACCGCACGGATCTCATTGTGGTTTCTACTGTTGCCAAAGGCAGCCTTTAATAGGGCATGATCACTATATGGGGTAAAACTAACATTATATTTCGTGTGCAAGGCACCCAGCCAGTCGTCCATGAAGATATAATCAAGCGTTAAGCTAGTGGCACCATTTGTCCATGTGGACCGAGCAGGGGCTGCATAACAGAAGGCATTGTTCAAGGACCAGAGACCCAGTCCCTGCATGCTTGCGAGCCACCTTATACCATTCCTCCTGTTGGAGGAGATTGTGGCATCCAGGCCTCCCATGTCCGATCCGCTTCCAGAATGGATACAATCCAAAGTTTAGTGCCCCACCAGCATAACTATGACTCCCCCGAGCTTCCTCACACCATTTTAGCATTCGGGACGATATTTCACTAAGAATAATTTTCAGATGACAGATCCCTTTATGCCAGTAGACATCCATCACCCACAGGACAAGAGGGTCGACCCTCCCAAATGTAATGTGGATTGCTAATGCTCCTCTGATAATGTTAAAGGAGTCTTTTACTGTGACCATACCAGAGGTGCGCATTAGGGTTAGCAGTCCCCCTGATGGACGATCCAGGGAGCCTTGCACGGTCGGCTGACTCATACCTACAAAGCTGTCTAATATGGGGTCAGTGGGTTATCAGGTTTCTTGAAGAGCAATTATGTGTGCTGACTGCAACTTAACCCCCAGAGCAGTATCGGAAAACAAATGCCTATGTCCCAAAGTATTCCATGATATTAGGCTCAATTGCTTGCCTCTTATAATCCCACTGGACTGTGCATTCTCATTTCTAACTTGATGCATTAAATAGCCACGCCTAGTTGTTAGTGGCTTCTGACTGTTGCATTTTCTGTTTCAAGCGGGCGATCTCAGCCCACAAGGCGGGGGTGCCTACTTCCTTTTCTCAGTGTTATAAGGACAGACATCAAACCCCAGAATTAGCAGATTATTACTTTGTTTTAGAATTGAATTATAGACAAATCTGGAGTTTAGCACGACCATAGCTCTTTCCGTCATACCGTGTTCAACAAAGTTTGGGATTTCAGGAAACAGTTGCAGAATCGTGGAGCGCCTCATAATCACCTCCTTATTCTCAGGCAGAATAATCGAGGGCACATCACCTCTCTCCAGTAGGGAGAATTTAGGAATTTCTGTATCTTTATGCATTCCCCAGGGGTTCACAATACTCGTCCCACTATAAAAGGTCGGGCCCTTAGGAAACCTACCCAGTTTGCCCTTAAAGAACAACCCCTTAAAGAGGCGGGTACCCTGTTGGCTTGGAAAACGCTAATAACAGAATTGTTTGGAGTAATACCAGATCCAACAGACTCCGAAAAGAACGAAACCTGGCTGCATGTGCCAAACATTGAAAGGAATTGACAAACAGGCTCACGGGGGGAGGGATAATGGGAGCAGTGCTTACGATAACTTGATGTGTAACTGAACCATTATGATTATGCTGCTTGTTTGGTTTTTGTTGTTTTGTTTGCATAAAATCAATAAAAGAAATTAAAAAAAAAAACCCTTAAAGAGCAATGCTCAAGGAAATAGGATTTGGAACTTTCCACTGTCGCACCTGAGCCATTCATTCCACTCGCCACCTGCCCCAAGACTTGACGATCACTACAAGTGCACTGTTCCGTTGACCTTCCAGACTGCTGGGGGGGAACTTGCTCCATCAGGGATAATTTTGAGTCAGGGGGATTTTTGCTTGTCCTCACTTCTCTTGGGGGAATTTCTACCCATTTACCAGTCCCACTTCCCGTCAAACATTCTTCCCCCACTCCCCCCCGAGCATACATAAAAATCCCCAAAGTTTATTTTCCAGAAGTTCGACATATTTATGTGAAGCAGGTAATACCTCTGGTCCCATGGTCAGATGATTAAATATAGCCTTATCTGCCTATGGGTGATTAGGCAGGGCTAGCTCCTCCGCATGGTGATCCATCAGTGGGACCCCCAAACCAGCCAACTTCTCCTCCCTTCGATTGGTGGTCTTAGAGAGGATGATAAGCAGTTTCTTACTCTAAGTCGACAGATGTTTTTCTAGGGTTACCCGAGAGAACGTCTCTCAAAAGTGGCTGCCTAAAACATTTTTTACTTCAAAATGATGGTTTAGATTGTTTTGAATAATTTGTTTCCCCTCCACATTGACTCTTGTTCAAAGCCTAGACTTTCTTTCTTTACCTTGTTTGCTATGAGAGATGTAACTATCGTGGGAAGACCAGGCTACCGGATCTTATTATGAACATCTCCTGCACTGTAACTAGGTTTCTGCGGTGCCGGGGGAGCAATTCCTTTAAAAAGATTACATTATCTTCAATAATCGTTTCCACCTCCCCCAATGCTGCAGAAGTATTCCATTTAAGCTCTAATGTAGGGCCCACAGTAATAGGTTCAGTGTCCAGATCAACTGATGGACCAGATATTGGATTGGTACAGGGCTTGAATAGAGCAGGCCCCATTACATTGTGGTTTACTCTATCTGACGTAACCGTTAGCTCTTCCAATTTCCCCAATACCACATTCAACAGCAATGTATTATTTTTGACATCTGCTTTTAACCCTTCACCATAATGCCTAAAATAAAAATTTTGCATAAATAAAAAAAAATAATCGATATCTCCATCAGAGTTTCATCCGATGGGACCTTCCAACGTAGGTTGGTCCCAGGAGTAGACAGAGGGTCTACGAAGTGAGGGGATGCACAAAAGAAAGAACAATTCGAGTCCCGATTCTTTATATCACTGTAATCAGAGGTTAAGTCATGTGTAGCTAGGTTCAACAAATTTAGGTTCAACAAATCAGAGGACTCTCAAAGCGAGATTTGGGCATCTCTATTTGAAAAAGGAGCGGTGTCAGAATATTCGATTTGTAGTTTTATGCTAATTGGTTCCTCCCCCTTTGATATATTTTTGGATAATTCTATTGGAAAAGAAGGTGGTAATCAATTTACTCCCATGATCTGTGTTCTTAGTCAGACCCTTTGAAGCACCTTGGGACGTTGACCTCACCCTACTGTCCCCAGCCATCATTGTCAACATAGCAACCACACCTTTCTCCACCATTGGTGAAGGTGGCAGAGGAATATTGGCCGCCTTCAACATTTCCTTGTTATGTGCTGGTTTTCCACTCCGCAAATTCATCCAGGGGAAAGGAGATAAACCAAAACAGGCCGGTGTATGAGTGTATGAAAATCTTGCAACCCACACGTTATCAGAACAAATATAAAAACACAAGTTTAAATACACACTAACAACTCGACGGCTCCCAGTGACCAAACACAGTCATCGTCCCAAATCACGCCAATTAGATGTGGAAACAATTAGTTTAAAGGTTCACAGCCCAGTGCAGTTTAGCGGAATGGGTCCAAGGCACCAGGCCTGTTGTCACCGTCCAAAATGACCCCAATTGGAGGTAAAACAGTTAGTTTGAAGGTTCACAGCCAATCATAGTTTAGCTGAACGGCTCCAAGGCATCAGGCCCGCAGTCACTGTCCAGAATCAACCCAATTAACAGTCAGTTTAAATGTTTACAGCCCTGTATGGTTTAGTTGAACGTCCCCAAGGCGACTCTTCCACAGTCACCATCTGAAATTCGCAGCTCGAACGTCACAGAATCAATCTGGACTTAATCATCGAAACCTAGGAACCGGGGGAGGCTCTCAAAAATCTTCCCACTGGGGGTCTCTTTAAATGTATAACCACCGCAATGTGACTAAGTTGTCTACAGTCAATAATGGTGGCAGGTTATATAGAATACCTTATCTCAGTGCGCCAGTCTGTCGGGCGGTAAACGTCTTCTCCCGACATCCTCCCGCGGACCAAAGCAGACCACTTGGCTCCACTTATCCGATCCGCGTTCCGTGGGGTCCGAGGTTTCTAAAGAGGTTGCTGGAGAGCTACAGGTAGTGGCCACGCCCCCAATCCCCTACCAGTGAAAATACACTGTCAAATCAACACGTAGACCACAGCAGACCACTTGGCTCCACTTATATGTATTATTGCCGCACAGAACATTTGAGTGAATTTGAATATAAATACTTATGTGAGGGGAAGGGAAACCTGGGAGTTTCAAATCAGCTGTGGAGATGTAAGGAACGCATGGGGCAACAGTAAAGACAAACACATGATCACAGTTCAGGGTGTTTATTAAACTGTATGCAAGTTGGAAAAACGCCTAATCTAAACCTAAATCTAAGATGGAAACAAACGTCGACCATCAAATTAAAATAAGGCAGTCCTAGTGGCGTTGTGTCAAATAAAAGGGGCCTATACTAAGAAACCTATTGCCAAACCTTACAGCGAATACAAAAAGGGTGTGGGATAGTTTTCAAGAAAAGAAAGAAGTGCTCATACATAATATATGTCAGGATGCGGTAGCTTGGGTCTCCGTTCCCCATGTTTTAAGCACAGGGTAGGGTGGGATCTTGGAGCACAGCACAGTCTCGAGCTCTCCCAGCACAAGACAACAGCTCTGTTTCAGCTTATCAGGAGTCTCGATGGCCAAGTCTCTTTTGCCTTCACCAAAGTCTCTTGCCTTCGAGGGTCAGCACAATAACAAACACAAAGTTACTTTTTTAGGTGACCCTACACCAATCGTTTTCCACAAATCAAGTATTCTTTTCACTGGTTTTGGGTGATGACTTTCACTCCGGGATCTCCCTCTCCCAGACGCAAATCTCTAGAACATTCTTTCAGTATCAGGGCCTTCGTGGCTCGGTCTCCTGATTTCGAGGGCCTGATAGGTTTACAAAGATGACTAACAAACACAAATCTATGTTCTACGTATTTCAGGTGTGATGGCTTCACCACTGGGTACCCCGCTTCCTGGCACAGGCCCCTTGTTGCTTTCAGCCTCCCTCGACTGGGTTCACTATGGCTTACCTCTTGGGTGATGGCTTCACCCCTTGGTCCCCTCTTCCGGGCGCAGACCCCTCTTTGCTTTCACTCACAAACCTTAATGTCTCGAGTTCCAGTGGACATCCCTCTGCCGGGTTTACAGTTAACACAGTTTCTTGCAACTTTAGACTTTGCCCCTTCCTTGTCAGCATCCCTCTTCAGTGTTCACTCTTGCCAACTTCACATTCACTTTCAACTGTTAGCGGGATTCACTTTCTTTACTTTCTCATGTGGCGGGATTCACTTCCCTTGTTTTCTTATAGTTCTTAGGTCAAAGGCGTCCGACTGTACAGGGATTTTGCTTGACCTACTGTATGACCACTTGGACCTATTTTAGCAGCTCTCCTATGGACTCCTGGTATCTGTAGTTTTACTCAGACGGGGATCGACCAGAGTCTCCACAGAGTTAGCACCCATGTGGTGCAGGTTCCCTCTGCAGCTGGTCTCCCCTTTAACACTTTTACAGTTCTTTGTACTTGGTTCAACTTACCACTTGCGACTTTCATTCAACACAGCCAGGATCTTATCAGCTTTCCTCTTGACTCACCGGCTGTGATGAACCGCTTGGCTTTCCTCGTAACTGGAGTCAAGGACGGTACCACAGTAGCAGGGATTTCCCTTGCTCCTTCCTATCATCGTTGACATGTTCTGTGTACCGTTGACAACTGTTGCAGCACACTTGGGCTATTGTCCTCGGTCTTACGCTTCCATATAAGGATGTTTTGCTGATCTGCATCGAAAAGGACAAGGTTGTGTTGTCTCTCCTTATCAGCCTCTCGATATTCGCCGCCTTTCTCCTCCTCTTGAACTGCCGGACTTGGATAGTGGTCTCGTGGTGCGGTCTGCCTTGCTCATACTGTACTCTCTTGTTCCACCCTTTATCCCTGTGGGGAAAGTAAATGGCTGTCAGGTGTGTGTGATTCTGATTAATTGCCTGACTCTCCCTGACCCTTGTGTCAGGTAAACAGCTTTATGAATCAGTCTGGAATTACAACCCTCATATTAGAGGGGATTTGAAACTAGGAAAATGGGACTACCTAGGATTGTGAAATGAACAAGAGGGATTGTGGGAACTGTAGTATTTTGCCTGAGCAGGTTGGGAGTGCACGAAATAATAATCAGAGGGACGGAACAGAAAATGACTGGGAGTATTCGGGTAGGGTGTAGGGAAGAAGGGAGCCGGAGATGTATAATCTTCGGGTGCAAGCGGGTTGGAGGTTTTAGGGGATTGGCTCTGGACAGAGGGATCTTTTGATCCGGTGGTATACCCTACAAAAGCCTCAGAGATTTTGTTTGTCCCTGCTTTTCCCTTGGTACAATACTGCGTCTCCCTTGGGTTATTAACTAGAGTACAACCTCGGGTTCCCCCTTCCTGGTGAGTCTTTCTCGCTCTCTCACCCCTAGAGTTTGGATCAGAGTGGATCAGCCCATCATTGGCCACTTGAATAAGGGGTCCGTTATGCGAGATACCTTAAGGTATTTCACAGAGAGAACCTGAAGAAAACAGGGATGCATAGCGTCCGATGCTGAGAGGAAGCTGGAGTGTGAATCCAAGTGTGTGACACTCAGGAAATGTTAAGGTGGGGAAAAGCCGAAATACTGGCACAGTATCCGAAGAGCGATCGAGTAAGAAGTGGTGGCGTGACCGAACACCCCTGTGGACCAATCGAAGGCACTACAGAGCATGCCGTGTGAAAGAATCGAGCTGAGAAGCCAACATGACATCCAATGAAGAAGGTCCCGTCCTGACCAAAGTCCCAGTGACGTTATCCCCGAAATACGAAGGTAACGAGCAGAGTGGAGGACACGGGTCTGGAACCGAAGATCACGCATTGGAAGTGCATAAGAAAAGTCAGAATTATTACTGGAAGGCTCCTACTAATCCCAGTCAGAGTGAACAATCGGACTTACAAGAAGAAAGGGAGTAGTTTCTTACCTGTAACTCCATTTCTTCAGCTTTGGCATCTTTCATGGATTCACATGCTGTGAATATTTCCCGTCGTCAGGCTGGGAAACCTCTGTAACTTTAACCCAACGTTTTCCTATGGAAAACTTTGACACCTTAGTGTCCTATCGATGTCCTTTTTGGGTGCTTTAGGCTACACCAATAGGACGTCCAGTATAAATAGGCCCGCCCCCGCGGCTTCCCTTCAGATTTTAACCTCCAAAGTAGAGGAAATCCGAATCAAGGTTTGCCGGCAGGGGGAGGCTGGCGGGCGCATGTGAATCCATGAAAGATACCAACACTGTAGAAATGGAGTTACAGGTAAGAAACTACTCCCTTCTCCAGCATTGGATCTTTCATGGATTCACATGCTGTGAATAGATTACATAGCAGTATGAGCAACCAATGGAGGTGCACGACAGGCAAACCAACCCCATCCCCCTCAACCCTGAACATAAAGAATAACATCCAACAACATGCATGATAAGAGAACCAGTAAGTGAGAGGAAAACGCAAACCCCGGAGGCTGCATGGCTTAGGCATTGAAGGACCGCCCATCCCATCTGCACATGTTGCCGACCCCGACAGTAGTGTCTGGTGAAGGTATGTGGCACCACCCAAGAAGCCGCCTGGCAAATGTCAGTGAGCGGGATTCCAGCCCAGAACGCCACCGCCGCGGACCTTGTAGAAAGGGCCTTAGGATTGCCCCTCAAAGGCTTGCCAGCCTTTCCGTGACAAAATGACATCATGGAGGAGACCCAACGGGAAAGTCCTTGCTTGGAAACGGATCGTCCCTTGCTGGAGGGACCAAACGCCACAAACAGCTGTTTCGACTGCCTAAAGTCCTGAGAACGGGCCAGATAAAACTTCAGCGTCCACTTAACGTCCAGGGAATCCAGGGCCCCTTCCGCCTTAGCGAAGGACGAGGGCAAGGCAATTGTAACGTGTTTGTGAAACGCTGAAGGCACTTTAGGTATGAAGTGCGGATTAGTAGACAGTAGAACCTTTTGTCTCTCATGAATTGCAGGTATAGCGGGTCAATAACCAGCACTTGAAGCTCTGAAATCCTTCTGGCAGATGCGAGTGCCACTAGAAATACGACTTTTCATGAGAGGAACTTCAAGGACGCCGTCGACATTGGGCTCAAACGGCGGTTTCATGAGAGCAGCGAGAACCACATTGAGACTCCATACCGGAGCAAACCTTTTCTCTGGGGGAAATGTCCAAAAATGTCCTTTCAGAAAATGCTTAACCAATCTGTCACTAAAACAGGAGTAGCATGGCACTGTCTGGTGAATCTGGAAATTGCAGTTAAATGTACCTTGACTGAAGACAACGCCAGACCCCCCCCCTGCGCCAGATGCAGCAGGCATGGGAGAACCCAGGCCAGTGAATCATCCAATGGCCGCACGTCCGGCTGCCGTTCGCACCAGGCCCAGAATCTCACCCATTTTCTACTTTAAGAGATATTGGTGGAAGGTACCCTTGCCGCATCCAGGATCCGACGACACTCCTGTGAGATACCTAGATGACCGAACTCGGAGTTGTCAGGAGCCACGCAGCCAGGCTGAGGGACGCTGGATCGTGATGCCACACTCTGCCTTTGCCCTGCGACAGCAGATCCCGTTCTGCCCCCAGACGAAGCGGCTCTTCCACCACTAGATGGAGATCTGAGAACCACGTCTGCCTGGGCCAGAATAGGGCGACTAAGATCACTTTGCATGGGAATTTGTGCACCCACTGGATTGTCCGCCGAACCAGTGGAAACGGAGGGAACGCATACCCGAAGAGGCCCGTCCACAGGAACACGTCTCCCTTTGACTCTGGATGAGCCACTCTGCTGGCAAACAATGGGCACTGCCTGTTCTCTGGCGTGGCAAAGAAGTTGAGGGGGGACTAGGGGGAACCCTCACTTCCTGAAGATCTTTGTCACCTGCTCTTTCTTCAGCGTCCACTGCAACTGCTCCCCATCTCTGCTGAGAGAGTCTGCCTGCACATTCTTGACCCCCGGCAGATGGTAAGCTGTAATGTGAATTCCCCGAGCAATGGCCCAATGCCACACCTCCTGAGCCTCTCTCGACATTTGCCCCCCCCCCTGCTTCCTCAAATAGAACATTGTGGTGGTATTGTCCGGGTGGTATTGTCCGTCAACACTAGAACCACTGCGCCTTGGATGCGAGGTAGAAAGGATATTAGGGCACAGTGCACCGTTCTCAACTCCAGTATGATGTGCAATAATGTCTCCTGCGGAGACCACAAGGCCCTGGACCTACGACTGGTCGAGGTGCGCCCCCCAACCCACCTGGGAGGCGTCCGCCACTATTGTGAACTGAAAGTTGGGCTCCAGCAGGGGGCTTCCACCAGTCCCCGGGAGAGGACCACAAGCGACAATTCAGGATAAGCAGAATGCAGGACGCCATGGAACCCAGCAGCGACATGTAACTGCGGACCGAGACCACAGTTCCTTGGCCCCATTCGGCCGCTCTGGACTGCAACTTAACCACTCTCTCGTCCGAAGGCTTCTCCAGATTGTCCTGTGTGAGAAACTGAGCACCGAGAAAAACCAACTCCCTGGATGGCGTCAGAAAGGATTTTGAAAAGTTGACTGCGAACCCCAGCTGTTGTAACAAATTATGGACACCTGGAGAGACCCCAATGCCCTTTCCGGTGACCACCCCTGTACCAACCAGTCGTCCAGATACAGTTATACATGATGCCCCAGCCCCCCCTTGCAGAGGAAGGCAGCGACTGGGGCTAGGCATTTTGTGAACGCTCTGGCAGCAGACTTCAGTCCAAACGAGAGGACATGGAACTGGTAATGATCTTCCCCAACCAGAAAGTGCAGGAACTGGTGATCGTTTGGCCTCATCGGGATATGGAAGTAAGCGTCCTCCAAATCCAACGATGCCAGGAACTCTCCCGGCTGCACCGCCCGGATCACATCCTGCAGCATAAGCATCTTGAACTTCAGGTGTTGTAGATTTTTGTTCAACAGCCGAAGATTCAGAATAGGCATCCACTTTCCATTGGGCTTTTTGATGACAAAATACCGGGAGTACACCCCCTGACACCTTTCCGACACTGGGATTGGTTCCGTCGCCCCCTTTCGCCAACATGAGTTCTACTTCCTGCCGCAAGACAGGCAGGTGCGGCTGTACCACATGCACCGGTGGAATTGGGATGCCAAAACTCTGAGTTGCTGAGACATACCGTATCCAGTACCCAGCGGTCGTAGTAATAAGATTCCACTCATCGGCATGTCGCAACACTCTGCCCCCAAGTTGACTGCCTGCATGGCAGTCATTGGTGAGACTTAGACTGCCGTCCCTTAACAGTTGAGGCGTCAGGACCCTTCTTACGCTGCGCCCGATAGTCCTTGCCTTTCTGCACCGACTGGAATGAGTGCCTGAAGCCTTGGGAAGAATAACTGGTGCGACTAACCATGGTTGAGAGAAGCGGCAAATCTGGCATTAACAGAGGCCCCTCGAAACACCCGAAAGGGGCAAAAAGAACGGCCCATTTGCAGTGCCCCCTGTGACTTCGTTGTCTCAGTGTCTTTCTTCATTCCCTTTAGTGCCTCATCGATTTCTTCGCCAAGGAGCTGCTCCTCCTCACAGGGCATATCCACTACTTTATGCTGGACCTCTGGTCGGAAGTCAGTGCAGAGCAGCCACGCCTGCCTCTGGAGAACACCACCATTATTTGCTTGAAGCCCGACTCCGCCAAGTCCAATGCAATGGTGATGCTGTGGTTGGAGGCCTCCTCCCCCTCTCGAACCAGCAGTATGGCCTCTTTGCGCTGTTGCTCCAGGAGATGGTCCAAGAGAGGGGCCAACCAGTGCCACATTTCCCTGTCATACCTGCCCATAATGGCCAAGGGATTTGCCACCTTGACTGTCGTACCGCTCACTGTGAGGACTTTCTTCCTGAAAGCATCTGGCCTCACTGTCTGGGGGCGTAACACAATTGTGCTGGCTACCCAGCTTCCGACTAGCCGCCGCCAAAACCACTGACTCTGGCGTGGGCTGAGAAATGAGGCACCATGGGGTCGATTCTGGCACCTTCAATTTCTTCTCCATAAGCCCCTTCATGGCTGGTTCGGAAAAGGGATGGCGCATCATGTGCAGGCCCTCCTACCACACATGGTCCAAAAAGGGGACTGAGAAGACTGCCTTCCGTCGCTTCCCCATGTGATCAAAGAAAAACCGGCTCAGGAGCAAGTCCAAATTCTTGGCACGCCATTGCCATCATAGCGTGAAATGCCCAAATATCATCCGGCGGAGATGGCTGAGCTGGGCAACTAGGCGGTTCCACCTCCGGGTCTGTATCCCAGGTATCGTCTCTCCTGGGCGACTAGGACACCATCAACAGCGTGTCACGAGGCCCGCTCTCCGGATCCAAATCGACCAGCTCCCCTTCCTCTGGATGACTCTGTGGGAGGCCTAACCCCAACGGCAGCCACACCAGAGGCGAATTCCTGGGGAGACTCGTGCAAGGGGCCTCAACAGGCACACTACTTACCACTGAATCCACCGGGCTCGGAGCCGCTGAAGTCTTGCATCCAAATGTCCCAACAGCGACTGAAGCATATTTAACACCTGCATGGACAGCAGAGTGTGGGTTCACCAACGGGTACAGTGGTGCCCCAGCCCCAACCCCACTAGACGCAGACAGACCTGCCTCCCGCAGACCCAACGCCGACGGATGGAAACCTGGTTCATGCTCCTCCTTCAGACCAGAGGACACTGAATATGGAGCCAGATCCTGTTGAAGAACGTCCACTGGGAGAAACGGCCCGAAGCCAGCCCCAGACTGCCACGGATCTCCCGTCAGCAACAAACCACCATCAGCCTCCAGCTGCGTC
This sequence comes from Ambystoma mexicanum, assembly GCF_040938575.1. Classification (NCBI taxonomy): domain Eukaryota; kingdom Metazoa; phylum Chordata; class Amphibia; order Caudata; family Ambystomatidae; genus Ambystoma; species Ambystoma mexicanum. The sequence continues at coordinate 925,977,477 of NC_090923.1, forward strand.
GACGACAGCAATTGCGGCCCACTGATAGTCACGGCCGTAGACAGAGCCGATGAAACCCCAGTGGAACCTCCGTTGAACTCCGGAATGGTGTTTCTGACGAGTCCCAGCTGGAACAGGACCTATACCTGTCAGACGAGTGCTTCGAATGGGCCACAGATGACATTATGGCCGAAGTACGAAAAGCACGTGTAGAACACGAAGAGTAGACACAAGGTGATCCCAACGGTTTGGAGATGGTTGAAATATGAAGGGAAGCCGCAGGGGTGGGGGCATTTATACCAGATGTCCTATTGGTGTAGCCTAAAGCACCCAAAAAAGGATGTCGATAGGACACAAAGGTGTTAAAGTTTTCCATAGGAAAAATGCTAAGTTAAAGTTACTGAGGTTTTCCAGCCGGATGACGGGAAATATTCACAGCATGTGAATCCATGAAAGATCCAATGCTGGAGAAGAGAGGAATACAACTGGAACACTCACACTTGTCCCAGGCAATACAAAGTGACATAAGTGAATACAGAGAAGGAGAATCATTATTGGAATAACCTCATTAGTCCCAGTCAACAGAAGGATTGGGCATGGAGTAAAGAGAAAGTCTTGCTAAGAAGGAAGGAACAGAAGTATCCCAAGGGAAAAGGGAAATAAAAATAAATAAGACCACAAGAGAGGAGAATAAAAAGGAAAGAGACCGAGTGAGTAAAAGACAGTTGAAAAGTTAAAGAACCCAGTATCTGAACGATATAACTTGTAGTTACTAAGAACTACCTATGAATACTCTATTGAAGTGAACTTGGTGAGAACCCAGCTCTTGGGAGAAGGGAGTCATTTGTCCGTGCTTTAGTTGTTTTTGTAGTTGTAGGGTCGGGTTAGATTAGATTGGGCAGTGGACTGATCTTTCTTTTGGACTCACTGACAAATTACCAGCACACTAGTTAGTTTTTGTTAGGTAGGGACACTGCATAGTATAGGGAAAGTTAGGAAGGTTCACTTTTCTTTTAATGAAGAATAACCTGGTAGATCATAGTCCATGTCCTTCTTCTGACCCGCCACAATGTCTACGATAATGCCATGTTGAAATGCAATAGGGGTGCTTTTCCTTTCTTGCAAACATATTGAATCTTCCTTCTTTACATCATGTAGACAAAATTAACAGTTTATTACTATACTTCATTGTTTAAATCTCCTCTTAACATGCATGGTTCAAAATTGCCAGAATCAGGGATTTAGTGCCCGGTTCTAGCCGAGGGCAGCCTGGTTAGCTTCACATCACCTGGAGCTACCTTGGTTCCTCAGGGCAACTGGAGCCCTACAAACAATGTTAAGTCTGCGTTATATGGAATCTGTATTAAGTTGCAATAGGATAGGAGAAACAGAGAGATCATTTAAAGAATAAGAATAATAAAATCATACATACGTTTCTATTGTGCGTGTCGTGTGGAAGTTAGATTAGCAATTTGCTATGTACTAGCTCCTTGTTACCCAGTAATAACGTCAAGCTTACTGGGCAATGTCAGATACCCAGGAGCTGCTCTTAGCTCCTGCTCAACAAATCCTTATTGCGAACCCTGAACATGTATGGGTTAGGTACATTTAATACGGCCACAAACAGACCGCATCCATGCATTAGATGGTTTCAAATACATAAAATCCCAAACTGTTGGCAGTGGCTACGCTTTTCTCAAGCTTTCTCCTGTTGTGAATTTTAGGAGGGTGCTGAAGGATATGAGATACCCAACCCTTCAACTTGTACTGGCCATCCACCTACCTGCACCAAATACATCCTTCTACACCACCACCTTGATTCAACTATAAGCTCCATCCCAATTAATCCTTCCTACACTGCCCTACGCCTCATACCTTCTCCACTGAACTATAAGCTCAGTCTCACTCCATGCCTCTTACACTGCCCTGTGTGAGAATATGTACTTCCGGTATTAGGTAAAATACCAGTACAGAGGGATGTCATGAATATACTTCAGGGATCGAAACTGAGATGTGATGAGCAGGAGTTAAAAGCAGCTCCTTGGTATTGGGCATCACCCGGTAGGCAGGAGCGACATCCAGAGACCCAGTGCTATTACACACTGCACTGTGAATCTAACATTCACATGAGATGCAATCATTACATTTTAATCCATGATGTATGTTCCATTCTGCTTTAAATGTGCCTTTGATGTGTCCTTTGATCACATTTATCCATATTATAACTATGGGAATTTTACTCTGTGCATGTGGGATAATCTATAAAGATTAGGACACATCTAGAAGACATTTCAAGCATAAGGAGCTATACAGAATGGATATCATTCTATGTGGAAGTAAGATTTGTTTAACGCTATGTATTGGCTCCTCATTCCTCAGTGGGGACTCCAGGTGAGTGGTTACTGCTGGATACCCTGGAGCTGCTTGTAGCGCCTACTTATCCAATCTTAATTTTGAGCCTTAATTACATATGCTTATATGTCGCCAGTTGGCTTGGGGAGTCATAGGTAGCTCCTAGTAACTGTTGGCTTCAAGCTAACCAGGCTCTCCTTAGCTAGTAGCAGGAGCTAAATAGCTCCCAGCAATTTCGAACCCTGATACTTTCTGACCCAAGAAAAGTCTATGCATACAAAGCAATTTCTTTCAATTGTGTGAAAAGGCAACCAGTCGGTACAATACTGGCACCTTTCCTCGCCAATCTCAATTACCGGCCATGGACAAATTCGGAGTAAGTTATTCATGGTCAACTAGCGGAAGTGGTTCTGTTCCACTTATTTAGATATGTTGTATATTCTGGACAGTGCAAGTTTCCAGCCTCACCAAAGCACTGTGTCGCACCCTGGACCCAATAATTTTAGTATTTCTGCCCCAACCTCCCATCCACCAATCCACAGCAGTTCTTTGGCTGGCTTCAGAAGCAGGGAACAATATGAAAGCTTGCTCAATCGTTCAACAGGAGCCGATGGCCCCCAGAGAATGGACCTAGAAGCAAGTAGTAGGTTTTTGCTTCCCAGGTCTACTTACCACCATCTCCACTACTCACCTTGCCCTTTCAATGGTAGTCGAACATAATGGTGGTGCGCATTCTGCTGGTTCCAAACACGCTCCTACAACACTTTGAATGAAAAAAAAAATCATTAATCGGAGAAAGAATTCAATGTCAGCAGTCCCACCCAAACATAACTATGCTGCTTAAGGTATGAATTATTAATCGCACTGTCCCCATCTAACAGGATGTCATTATTTCACTTGTTTTTTTACGGTCTATTCTGTACAATATTCTTTTTTTACTACAAGGAGACATTGTCCAAAACAATTTCTATGACAGCATATATAAATCAGAGTCTAATTGGAAAACCCCTATTTAGAGAGGGACAGAGAAACAAAAATGCCTGGAGAGCGAGTTTCCTTTACAGCCCTCAAAGGATAAACTGATCATCGCCATTGAAGGGTAAGTTAATATAAACTTACTGCTGAGCAAGGAAATTCAAAAAGCAGCTGAAACTTTCTGTGAAGTCCTTGAAAATGTGTTATACCATTATAGACAAGAGGAATACGGGTACCAAAATGCAAAGAAGTGCAAGCTTAAATGAGGAGTCTAATCCCGGCATGGGATCTCTGTAAACCTCACCTATTACAAACATAGCAGAAAATGCAATTTATACGATAAACTGCACATAAAATTAAACCAGTGATGCCTCTTGATTCCACACTGCTCCCCAGGACACAGATATCGTCAAGCAATCAATGATTGAAGCTCATCCATCGCTACCCTACCCTGTACGCATTATTTGTGGGTCTTTTAGGTTTTTCAATTTTTTTCCAAATGTTCACACTAAGGCATTATTAATTACTTCAGCCTAAAGCCAGACAGACAGACAGACAGACACACACACACACCTAGTACTGTCTCCATCAAAACACATTCGTTTTGTAAAGCAGTTGATAGAATCACCAAAAAATATTTAATTGAGCAAGACCATGGTTCAGTAGATTCACATTATACGGTCTACTGAAAAAAAATAGAAAGCCAGTTGCGCAAAACACTCAAATTCGTTTCATTGCTACCTATTCAATTAAGTGGAATTGTGCTTTACTTAGGCCTGAAAGACATAAGAGGGCTTTTGCAACAACACTGGGGCCTTGAATTCCTCAATCACCAACTGTTTTGTTATGAGAAGGATGCAACCAGTATCTTGTTTTTGATACACATGCCTGTTCTGGACAACAGGAATGAACTAATAGTTGGTTTGACTCATAAGCGTGAATGTTGATGGACACATTGCCATCAGAAAGCCTCATACATCTCCTGTTAGCAGGGCTCTAGATAGGATTTTAAGGTGTGAATTCTTGACTCCCTATTACAGTAAATGCTTTTAGGGAGTTCAAAAGTAAGCTGTATTTAAGCATTGGCAACACGACTAGGGGCTAATCAGGCCATTAGGGGCCCGGAAGACTGACTTAAAATGACCTGAGTGAAACAAGGGCTGTTAGAGAGGGTTTAGGACACCTAATTACGACCATTGTCCTTGGACGCAGGTGCTAAAGCTTTAAGCACCCATAGCGTTGATGAGAGGGTCAGAAAAGGCCAAATTGCCCTCTTACTGGCATTTGTCAAAAAGAGAACACAGAGTGTGGTATGCTGAAATGCAGGGTAACCAGTTTATTGCAATAGACTGGGGAAATAATCAAGATAGAAGCCAAGCTCTCACTCCAGAATTCTCCGTTTGACCAGACAACAGGAGTTTATATAGTACAAAAGGGTCCCTGTGATGTCATAGTTATAAAAACCTAAATCGCTCCTGCTCATTGGCTCCCTCATCTAAGCTACATATGGAACCTAGATGTGTGCACCTAGGGATTGGACAATCGTTATCTAAGACCCCACCCATGACCTTCCCCTACGAAAGTGCTACCTCACCATATCTGGAAATTAATTGGCAGGCTCTAAATTACTTCTGGGGTGAAAAAAACAACATGTGCTAATTGGGTACAATGCGGTCACACTATCCATGAACTGGCTGCACAATGACACATTTGTGAAGGTGAGAGAGTGGGAGAGACAAGTGCATTGCCTTATTTTTATTAAATCAAATAGCCCACGTTTACCTCCCATGCCATGCTCAAGGCCTTGTCCGCAATCGTCATCCTGCTCTTACCCGGTTAAGATTTCATTGCAGCATTTAATCGTTTTCTCTTTAGCCGCTTCTTGCACCCTCCAGTCATGCGTAGCTGGGCAGAATGCATTAATCTGTCACTTCCTTCTGATTTCTTGGGATATTATAAACTTGAAACGGTTTGCTGGGTCCTTGTAACTCAATTTATCTGACAACTGACCGAACACAATAATATCTTACTTCGCCAGGTGCACTTCCTGCAATGGCTTGGCATTGACATTCCTTTGGCTTAGTCACCATCAGGCCGGCTACAGCATTTTCCCTGATTTTTTCAAGAGTGTCCAACTGGGCCTTTCTTAAATTTGGTTGAATATGCGCTTTCCTGCCACCTAGTCTATTCTATTTAAATGGACACACTAATTGTGCAAGCTAATGCCTCCTCTGTCCCTACTTGTCTAGCGAAGCTAACTATTCTTTTCTGCCAGCAGCATTTCCAGGATTTAAAGTGTAGTTTCAAATGTGTTATTTCTGATTTTATAATTGCGTGTTTTCTGGGTAAGGCGGGGGGGGGGGGGCCCGCTTTCTAACCAACAATTGGCCCACTATAGATTTGTGTGGGGGTCGGGACATGAAGTGCAGAACAAAACCCCTGAGAGACAAATGAAGCAGATGCCATGCGGCATTGCAATGGGGTGCAGAAAGAGGAGGGTTAATGGTACCAGTACCTACCTAAATCTTGCTCAACCGACCGATGTAAGTCGGTGGGGGAAGCCTAGTCTGCCCCGAGGCTGCAATTGAGATCCTGCCCAATGGTAACAATGCTGCTTTAGGGCATTAGATACTGCACATGGGTAGAATGTGCTGCCGCAGGATAACATACAATTCATATTGATAGTGCTGCTGCTCTGTAGGAAGAATGTACTTATGATTGGCAGAGGGTGCTGCCCAGGAAGTAGCCATTATCAACTGAAGCAGATACTGTCCATTATTAGTAGTGCTGCCCATTGGTAGAATGTGATGTATCCAGGGCAGCAGATACTACCCTATGGTAGCAGTGCCGCCTTACGGCATAAGATCCTGCACGTTGATAGACCATGCGGCTTCCAGAGCAGCACACAATTAATATTGGTAGTGGTGCTGCCGTGGAGGAATCATATACTGATCATTGGTAGAGAATGTGCTCAGAAGTACTATGTGCTGCCTCCAGGACTGTCATGATCACAGGTCCTGGGACCCGAACAACCTTAGCAACACCACAGGCAGGGAAGGCTGGACCTCACTGGTGCAAGAATGGCGTTTGCACCACTCACTCCAAGGCAATAGAGCACCCTTCTCATTGAGACTAAACCAGTATCCCAACATGGGCGTTGTTTGAGCCATGGAACATTTGCTCCGAGCGCAGTTCTAGACTACAAGGGCAGTGGACCGAGGGCTATTTAAGCCACGCTCTTGCTTTGCGTTAATTCCATCCGCCACACAATAGAACGCTTACCGTACTACCACGCACCTGCCCGTGATTCGCCTGCTAATACTTACCGCTGGCAGGGCGCGGAAATCCCGGCCCGGCACCTTCCTGCTCCACATCTTCTGGACGCATGTAAAAGACTAACAGGCATTATTGTACAGGCAGTGCTCCGTCCTGATCGCCGGAAGGAAAGCTCAGCTGTAAGTCAAGATGTGCTTAATCACCTCGGATTCAGCTCCGCTCCCTCCTATACTCTGACCCCGATCCGCTCCGGTGCCTGTAAAGGAAGACGACAAAGACATGTGAGCAACCGGCTAATATCTCAGACCTCAGACAAGCAAGAAACATTGAAAGCAGCAAGAATAAACGCACAAGAGACAGTAAAGCAGTAAGAATAAAATACACAAGAGAGCAAGAATAAATGAGCAAAGAGACATTAAGGCAGCAAGAACAAACATACAAGAGGTATTAAGGCAGCAGGGACAAAGACAAGAGATATAAGCAGGAAATTACACTTAACCAGCAGTAGAACAAAACAAGAAGCGAGCCCAAGACATCCAGAGACAAATCAAAACAAACCTAGAGAAGGTGCCACTGCAAGCCACAGCAGGCCTGGGCAAGCAAACTAGTGAAGTAACTGGCAAAAAGAGCACACCGCAATATGTCATAGCACCATATAGAAAGGTGAGTCCAGCCTCCCTGTTAGGTAATAGCCTGGGAGTGAAGAGGGAGAATTCATAATCACCAGAGTAATGTCCACTTATTTTGTTTCTAGGGAATTGCTGCATACAGCCGCAGAAGTCCAACCAACCCGGTGCATTTCACCTACATCCCATAATCCCCAACCCTTAAACATGGCACTGTGTAATTTCAGAGCGCTGCATGTGATTTTGGTAGCAAGATGTGTGGGACACTCCACGAGATATCCAGATGCCCCTGCAAGACATCAGGTAAGCGTTACATGGACAGCAAACAGAATTGTTATTAGAGTTCAGCTGTCCAAGGCAGCATATAGTGTCCTATGGTAGTGGTGAGTGATGCTTCCGGGGCAGCAAATAACACTCATTGTTTTATCTGCTGCCAATAGGGCAGAAAAAAATACGATTCCTAGTGCTGCCCTGGAGGCAGCATATACTCACTACTGGTAGATTGCGATCAAGTTAGAATTAGTTGTTAACAAGGGCAGCCGATATGGTCTATTAATAGTAGTGGTGCCACCAAGGACACAGATTATATCCATTCGTAGATGGTGCTGCCCCTAAGGCAGCATATAATAAAAATTGTAGTTTCGACCACCAAGCCAGCGTAGACTGGCATTTGGTAGATGGTACAGACATGGAGGCAGGATCAACTGCCCACAAGTAGCAGGTAATGTCCTCGATGCCGCCATTACAAAAGGTATTAGATATTGTCCATTAAGAGATTTGATTCCTCCGGGTAGCAGGTTTTGCCCATTGAGCGATGGTTTCTGCCTTCAGGGCAGAAAATTTTGCTCACTGGTAGTATATGCGTTCCTGTAGGCTGCATAGGGGGTCAGTAACCTGAATGGAAACTTATTGCTGAGTAAGGCAATACAAAAGATGTTCTGAAAACTAGTAAATAGAACACAAACATAGTACAGCTTTGAAGACTTTATCGGATCTGATGCCCAGCAAGCCCAGGACACTGTATTTCTGGGACATGCTTGTGGTTTTATTTTATGCAATGAGAAAGAAAGTAGGGAGAGCTATACATGTAGATACTGAGAACACAAAAACAAATGGGTATGTGAGAAGAAACACTGTTCTGGGGGGTAAAAGTAAGGGCGACGGGGAGAAAGATTTTCGTTTACTGTATAAAGTCAATGCTCCTTTGGAGGAGGGCGTGTGCAGAATGTTTATAGATATGGTATGTTCCAAATGATACTTGTATGTGGTTCACTAGGTTTTGCAAAACCTAATAAAAATCAAATTTTAAAAAAATAAATAAAAGGCAGCCCTGCTTGTCACACCAGGGCGCGCTTGAGTGGGGACCATGCAAGCAGCGCCTCCACTGACCGTCTCTCTTATTTTGTTGCGCACGTGCCCTATACGCACCACAAAACAGGAATGTCAAGCACAGCCTATTAAAGAAATGCTAATGTGTGTTAATAAAAATACAATCACGTGCAAAACAAGCAGCTTCTCGTCACACTGCCTCATAACGGCTTAAAAAGCGGCAAAAACCATTAAAGAAATACACATTCCTTTAATAAAAATGAGCGCTCAGTGGAAAACACTTTCATGGTTTCCTCTTCCTGACAAGAAAGCTGCAGCTTAAATGTTTCCAGAAAAACAAATTGTTTATTTTATTTATTTATTAGCATTGGTTCATCACAAACTTTTTAGGTTGCTCAATGCATGAAACAACTTAAAAATTAGAGTTTAAAACCAAAATCAGTATCAAAATTCACCATTACTATTCATCAGTACAATTATCTCGTCTAAAATAATTATAAATAATGAATCCCTCTTAAAATATCGTATTCAAAAAGTGTATAGAAGCTGGGAACGGAGGGCAGCTTCTCCTTTTCTTACTCACCATGGACACACGAAGGGAGACAGGCGCTCTAATAACTTCTTCATTCAATTCAGGGCAGATTTGAATTACCCGCCTTGAAGCCTGTCAGTTCGAGTGCTTTACGCCCGCCCGAAGTCCCATCACTTCCGTACCGGCGCACAGAACGAGAGCCAATAGGAAGGCTCGCTCGTTCAACCAATGGGAGCCGGCAATGAACCCTGCTGCCCAGGGGACGCAGTTGAGGACAAAAAACTCGAGCATGCGAAGTGGGGAACTCCAAGACATGCGCAGTCAGCTTTGAAACCACGGGGCAGGCAGCAAGAGCGTCACAGGTTGGCGACTGCAAAGCACCATGGGGGATGTTGTTTGTGTGGCTCCGCCCAGCAGACAGGGTTAACCCTTACGTGGCACATGTAAGATTTTAATAGCATCTTTAAAACACCGAAACCAAAATGTACGCGTGCCCTTTAAGGGAGCCCCCCCCCCGAAGCTATAGCATACAGTTCCCAGCAGGCTTTGCGATAGAGTTGTGCAAGTTTCTCCCTGAACCGTCAGGTTTTCGGCGACAGTGCTGGGGGAAGAACGGAATCCTTAGGCGATTGCAGCGGGGAGGAAAGCCGCTCGTGGCCCACACGCCCATCAAGGATTCACAAACGAGGGTGTAAGAGGTTAAAGAAGAGCCGACATATCATCCGGGATACACCCCCCTCTTCCCTCCAGAAGGGGCGGTGGCAGCAACAAGATGTCCTCATCACAACAGGCCTCCAGGAGACAATGGTGCTACCTGTGCGATCTTCCCAAAATGCCCTGGGCTATGATCTGGGACTTTAGCGAGGCTGTGTGCCGAGGATGTGTCAACTTTGAGGGTGCAGACCGGATTGAGGTACTTATTGAAGCTGCCAGGCAGCTCAAGAGAAGCCATGGCATGCAGGAGGGTCGGTCTCCTGGACCACACAATGTAAAGCATGGGGGCACACTGCAGACCAAAGAAGGGCCCATCGTCGAGCCTAGCCGGACAGGGGCCACAGAGCGATTTTCTGGTGTCACGGAGAGGGCCAGGACAATGGGTGATTATACTACTAGCCCGCGTCTACCAAATGGCATGTCAAGGGGAGATGAAGGCACTGTGGAGGGGAGCCGGCAAAGCCCTAATACACGCCGCGCACTGGTCGGGGCAGTGGCCCCTAACATGATGCCACAGGGAATGTTGGCTGGTCCACAGGGACTGTTTGCAGCAGCCATGGCTGGTATGGGTGTGCGTCCTATGCTCACCATGGCCGGTCCGCTTCTTGGGGAACCAGCAAAGAGGCCTGCAGCGGTTACCATGTCCTACAGCGACTATGAGAGGGAGCTGAGGGAGAAGCAGCGCCATGAATCATTTGCCGAGCTCAATGAAAGCGCCCGCCACAGGGCTGAAGAATGGCACAGCAAGCCAAAGATGGTGCGGGAGCAACTGGTCACTCTTTCTGGCTGTGCACCCTTCAACGTCCGCTTCAAGAAAGACCACACACTTGTGGGCAGGGTCCTGGCGTTTGATGCAGGTGCCAAACCAGGTTACGAATACGAGCTGAAGATATTCACCGAATATCCATGTGGCTCTGGCAATGTCTACACCAGTGTACTGGGGTTGGCCAAGCAGATGTTCCAGGACTGCTTAAAAGACTCTCAGAAGGTCATCTCCTCGGGATTCAAGTATCTGGAGTATGAAAAGAGACACGGAACTGGTGACTGGCGACTGCTGGGGGAGTTCTTCACCGAAGCTGTGCGTTTCTTCCGGGAACCAGTATCCATGGACATGTTGCCACAGCAATACGTAGATTCAAGCTGTGCTCTGCCACCCAATGCACCCAGCAATCTCACCCGTTCTGCGCCCCCTCGGACTGTCATGCGTCGTCGCAAGGCCTCGCCAGAGCCAGAAGGGGAAGCTGTTACAGGTGGGAAGTTTACCAGCGAGGAGCAGCGCCAGCAGCAACATCAGCACGCCTTGCCACAGACCTCCGCGAGTATGTACACTTCTATGTCCCATATGCCACTCTCCAGCACTACCACCACCACTGCTGCAACACTCGAGGCATCTCACCGTAAAGATCCCTCACCAATTGCAGCACTGAAAAATGTGGCTGACAGCCTTGTTGCTGCAGCTGGACAGTCCCCCAAGGATGGCAGCATGGTGCACTCCACCACCCGGCAGAGTAGTGCCAGTCCTGCATCACCAGCAGCTACGTCTGCCTCTCAGCACCGGCTGGTGTCGCGCAACGGAGACCAAGCTGCTGCAGCCCCAGGCTCCTCCAGTAGCCATGCAGCAGAACAACCAGCCACGCAGAGTGCCCCCGATTCTTCTGGAAGCGCCAACCCAGCACCATTGTGTTGTACCATCTGCCATGAGCACTTGGAGGATACACATTTCGTTCAATGCCCATCTGTTCCTCACCACAAATTTTGTTTCCCCTGCTCGCGGGAGTTTATTAAGTCTCAAGGGGCTGGTAATGAGGTGTATTGCCCCAGTAGCGAGAAGTGCCCATTGATGGGCTCCAATGTACCCTGGGCCTTCATGCAGGGTGAAATCGCTACCATCTTGGCTGGAGACGTGAAAGTTAAAAAGGAGCGAGACACCTAGGTCAATTTGGAGCGAGAAAGTGGACACACGCATTTTGTGCGTCAGTCATGCACAAACATACTTTGGCACTAACATTCCTGATCGACAGATGCGCGACTGTCGAGGGGTAAGGAGGGTAATGGGGAGATATAGCTGGACATTGTCTCCTTGGGGTGGCTCCTTAAGTGAAGAACTGAGGACTGTTTACCCAGTTTGGGACTGAGTGATCGCGAACTGTTGTAAATATATAAATATATATAGAGTGTTTTTTAAACCAAAAAAATACACGTCTAGAGGCGTCACATGACTGTAAATCCATGTAAAAATATGGAAGGAATTTAAGTTTGGTTGGCTTCCTCAGTCCAGGTTCTGTAGAACACCCTGCCAAACGCACTCTTCCCATCTTCCCCTGCACGTGATCTGGTGGTGGATGATGTGGTTTTCGTTTTACTATTTCAGAGGCTATCCTATCGTTACCTGTACACTAATGGTATTCCAAGACAGAGCTGTCCAATCGGGGAACAGATGGAAGGGTGCATGCTCCCTGTACACCTTGGAGGTCACACTGAGAGAGCATGTTCTCTTCCATCTTAACCTCTGTTGGTCCCCCGAGGAGAACATGGAAGACATTTTCTATCCTTTTCCAGATGTATCCCTTTCGGGATGTGTATGGGGAATTGACACAAACCATTTTGTTTCTCTGTCCATTTTTCTGTTGACCCAGTGAGGAAGTGAGTTTAAAGAACGGGTGTTCTGCCAAGCCCTTCAGACGACCCTTTGGAGAGCCTGTAGTAACTCATTGAAGTGACTTTGTATGGGTTCGTGGGTCTGGAGCTAAATGCATACTTCGTTTGTCCATGGATTTTTAAATAATTGTTGACATAAATATGCATTCTTTCATATTTAGACAATCATTGATTGGCTAATCCAATTGCATTACATAATCTGTGTTTAGTTTTGACTCGCACCCATCCAGATCCTGAAGTTCACAGCAGGGATACTCGGGTGGTGTTGGTGCATTTTCAGACTGCAACCTTTACTTTACAACATTACTGCAACCTTTAAGCTGTCCAAAGCTGGGGCACCCCCTGTTCCATTTCCCTGAGTAACCCTCACCTGACCCAGATGTAAATAGGTCCAATTATGCACACCCAGCAACAGTTCCACTTGACCACAGTCAAGCCTGGTAGGTCAGTGCTTTAAGTGGGGTGTGAAATCGAAGTGGGGCCTAAAGTGTGCTGTGCAAGGTGTTAAACTAAAACCAAAAAAAGTTAATACTCTGCACCAATCTGCACACATTAATGATTAACGATCAACATAGCATTAGTCTTATGCTATTTTGAAACCTCGAAAACAAACAAGTTAGTGCCCAAATATATTTTCTTACAATGTAAGAAGACAGGTTTGGCCACTAACTCGTAGGTTTTCTATCTTTTTTTTTTTTTATTGTTTTGTTGCTGCATTCCCGTCACTCGCAGGCTATAATCCCCAGTGACCAATGTGTTAAGTTAAAAAAAAATTTTTTTTAAAGAAAAGCAGTGGATCCAGCTGAAAGAGTATGTGTGTGTTATTTTAAATGCACGTGTCATTCCATCACCCACCACTCTCAGCCTGACGGCGAGAAAATCCACTTTTTCAATATCTGATTTCTTTGGTTTCATTCAATAGACTGCTTGATAAGTTAAAGCCAGTCGTTAAGGCGCTATATAAATAACTTATCGTGATGTAGTAGTAGTTTGTTATTTATATATTGTCTCTATCCCAATAGTATGGCCTCAATGCGCTTGTGGGGGTGAACGTCCTCGGGGGACCGGAGTCTAATGTATGACATTTCTCAGAAGGTTTATTGTGCGCATTGGGCCTAGATAAGCCGATAGATGGGCTGAGTGTGTCTTAGTAAGCTGCCCATGATGGTCGGGCATGTGGATGGGGGCTGGCCAGGAGACTGCGCAAGTGAATAAAATGTCACTATTGAATGAAACAAAAGAAATTCAACACCTAGACAAATTGCAATGTGACACTGGCTTGTCACCGGCAGTAATCCGGTTAGAATCCCCAGCACATAAAGGGCGGGAAAAAAGGAGCTATCTGGGTTGTGTGAGCCCCAGAAGCGCCCTGGCTTGGTTGAGGTTCTGGGAGACTGCTGGGGCTCAGTCCCGCCCCACTTCAAACCCAGTGGCAGGTGTATCTTAGCAACGTCCCTTTCCCTGACCAATAGATGGGATCTAAATTTTGGAGGTACACTGTAGACGATATCTCTCTGCACTCTCCTTATCTGTTCCAAACTAAAAACACTTAGAAGAACATGAGCACCAATATTTTATAACTGTAGAAACTGCTCGTTTGTATATGCTCTGTTCTGCTTTTGCTGTAAGTTTCAGTTAGGGTGATTGCAACACACTGTGCCAGCCACGTGTTTGCTCTGTTACAAAATGACCTGTGCGGGTGTGGAAATCCAAGCAGCCCTTGCTCTCTATAGTTCAGTCAACCGCGTGTCTCCTTCCCAGCCCCACAGAGCACACCTCTACTTCTCTGGAACTCTGTAGGTACACACTCAGATTATCAAAACTCCTCTGTCCAACTACCAGTAACCGGGAGAGAAAGAGAAAAAAAGAGTACTGTCTGTGTGTGTGTTAAAGGAGTGGGTGGACGCATGCTCAGTAATCTGCACATGGGACACAAAATCTTCCTTTTTGTTTACACCACATAACATTCACTTGTGTGGCATAGTGAGTTGGCTGGTCAGACGTGTTTTTCTGACACCGACGGCTCTGTTTTTATTTTTCCTTTTAGTTGACGAGTAGCCGTTTGTCTCTTGTGGCACCTTAACACCACGGTCCCGACTTGTAGGCTCGTTCATATAGTGGAAGAAACGAGAAGGCCCGTCCCAACATGCAGATTGACACTGCCTGAAAAGCATTAACTGGCCGAAGGTGTCCACACATATATGGGGTCACTTAGCATCTGTCTTTCCTCTGTCGCAATGTGCTTCCTTGTGTTCTTCGTGCTGGGGTCAGTGATTTCATCAGCACAGTGTAACTGTGTGCACAGGTCACCAGCATACGCCATGTCACAGAGGCATCAAGTTATGAGCTGTAATGTTTGCATTCATTGATAGCCAGTGCTTAAGACCAGTTGGTTCAGTTACAGCTCATGCAAAACCACAACTGGAGTGCTTCAGTTTCTTTTTTAATGAAATCCCAAGATTGAGACATAGTGCCTTTTTGACAAAAATCATCCGGTCGTCAGTACAGTGCTTCTTATTTGTAAAAGGGGAATTGATTGCAAGCATCTTCTGATTGGTTACAATGGGTAGCATTGTTGCTATCGCCATGTGATGTGGGCTTTTTCAAATGGGTGCCCAGCTTGCCTTTTTACTGTGTGCTTGGTTAGCACTCCAGTTACTCCATGTCATGTGTGAGTTTATCCAGTCCTTGTTTGCTTTTATGTATTCTGTGGCTTGTAGTTTTTTCCTTTTCATTCTGGTACTTGAAGTGTCAATTAGAATGGGGGGGAAAAGTGTGGCTGGATGAGCTTCTCGTGCCTGGCGTGGGGCAACTTGAGTGCAATGTTTGTCAATGTTAGTTGCTGATAAGGCGTATTCTAGGAACTGAATTATCTTATGCTGGTGGCGGCAAAGGGAAGATTCTTGCACAACAGGCAGGACGATGACGATCATGGCATCCGAGCTGGGGAATATGGCTGGTATTGGCTCACCGACTAAAGTAATGGCCTAAATGATGCCGTCATTAGTGCGATGGAACTTACCAGGCCGGTACAGCCTCCCCTAACGCCATTGGCACAAATCGAGTGCAGACAGTAATGGCTAAAGTAAGCAAAGTTGTAGAAAGAGGAAGCAGGTCCATACTTCAGTCAACACTGGCTGGCGATAATGACCATGTAATTAAGTTGGAGGGCAAGGGAGGGAAGCATGTGTCCACAGGACCATAAATCAGTGGGTGAGAGACTGAGAGTTAGGGCACAAAGGGTCGGAAGGATGAGGTGAGGCAGTTAAATATGTAAGCCAATTGGATAAATGGTGACTGGGTAGGCAGGCATGTCCCTGCAGGTACTTTCCTTGTTACCACATTTATTGGATGTTCATCATTCTAAGGGTGCTAATGTATTTTGCAGACTACAATGATAGTTATGTTAGTAACAATGCACTATGATAAATACAGGGAGCAAACATTCAAGTAGCAAGCCATAAGTCACATGCCACCTCAATTCAGCACATCAACACAGCACACTATTTCTTACTCTCCAAGAGTCAAATATCACTAGCCAGTGGCCAGTGTACATTTTGCACCCTATATTAGAACATGTGCCCATCTAGTAGAGAACAATGTCTGGAGCTGGCAATTCAACAACATAATTAAATAATGGAACTGTACCAAGTTCGAGAAGGAAAATATTGCCATGGGCACCGCTACAGATAAGGGGTGTATCGACACTTTTACTCACAAAAAATGGGCAAATACACCCCAAAAATAAAAACAGGGAGTACAAACACTCTCAAGGAATGTAGAACCCTGTGTCCCTGTCTTCACCAATGCAGCTCAATGGATATGTTTGGACCAGTAGTGCACATAGTACCATAGGAAGAAACTACTATTATAAATGCCTGATTGGAAGAAGTAAATGTGTATGTCTTAATGTGCATGAATAACTAGGTTCAAAGAAATACTTATTACAAAAACATTTCCGTTTTCCAGTTAAACATATATTTTTACTTGCTTACAAAATACTCCCATTGGGAATTGGACTTACATTTTGTCTCCCTAAAAATCATTTTACTCTCGCTTCCAAATGTTATCTGGAGCACTGGCTGTGGGCATGCAACATGAATAAGGAATAGCACAAGCGGAACAGTGGTGAGTGAAGATTGTGGGGCCTTCTTCTAGCTTGCATGTTTATAAAGCATAAACCTAGCTAGCAATCAACAGAGCGCTGTGCAAGGGGGACAAATGCACTTGATCACAAGTAAGGGTCACTTGATTGCAGAAGAGCTGGGATGGATAGCAGGAACCTGTTCTTTCAATAGGTAAAGATTTGCAGGGATTGAAATTAAGATTGGATAAGCGGGAGCTAAAAGCAGCTCTCGAGTATCCAACATTAACCAGTGACCAGGAGCTACACCAGTGGGACGAGGAGTAACTGCGGGACGAGGAGCTAGTACATAAGTGTTCCACAAATGTGACTTCCTCATAAGATACAAAAATATAATTCTGTCCATTATTTACAACCTCCTTATGCTTTACTTGTCATACAGAGGTTGCCTAATATTTATATATAGATTGTCCCAAATGACAGTTCAGTTCACATAGGTGTGTTTGTTTGGCATCAGTTGAGCTGGGAGCCAAAAGTAGCTCCTCTTAGCTGTTGGTGTCTAGCTAATCAGGCTCTTCTAGGCTACTAGCAGGAGCTAAATAGCTCCCAGCTCGGCTCAGTTTTGAACCCTGCCGTGCTTTGAGGTAGGTGGTTACAACCATCAGCGGTCTAAAGAGGCACTCATGCTCTGGTGCTTAAGACTTTCACTGGGCAGACATGAATAGCGAAGGATTCCTTCCTCAAGTGAGATTAGGCTCCATCACCTGAGTTCTAGCCTTCCAAGGACTCCAATCTCATTACGCTCTGCTACTTCTAAACTAGCCTTTTTGACTGAAAAAGGAACACTGTAGATGGAAACCGTAATTTACATGTCAGTCTGTCACTTCCACTTCTGCCTTACAGTGAAAGGACCACGGCAGTATGGAATCCTATCACCAGGGAGGATGCCTACCATTTAGCAGTCCCTTTAGCGAGACATACCTGGCTTGCACCCATCCCCAATGTGTGGCTAATTAATAACCTCATGATAATCATTGTGAACCTGGGCTCTTTTCCTAAGAGGGACTGGGAAACCTGGAGGTCTGTTCTTGTCCACACTCTTAAGAATGACATGTTGGTTATGGACTCTTTTAAACCTCTCTGTTTTCAGATACATTATGAGGAACATTATTCATCGTACTAAAACATTTTCAATCGCTCCTTCCATGTACATGAATGGTATGTTGTCTAATATTGGTAATTTACAAGTATAATTTCATCCTCGACCTGCAGCGCTGCCGCTGGTGATTTGCACTTAAGCTATTGACTGGTTCGTATGCTCTGCTGGCACAAACAACCACCCCGATTAGAAGGCAGTTTACTTACGCGGAGGGTACTGTTTTGTCTGCAAATTCCTTAATGGGCCAGTGATGTCCATTGGGAGAGACTGGCCTACTGAAGAGCAGGGTTGGACTGGGAACCGAAAGAGGCCTAGGAAATAATGTTCAAAGTGGCCCCATATTACACGTATTTAGCAAGCCCAACCCTTTTCCTATGAGAAAATTTGGAGATAAAATCGGTTACCACACAAAAAGAGGCCCAAAGTATAGAGGCCTACCGGGAAATCTCCAGAGTTCCCTATAGGCAAGCCCACCCCAGCTGAAGATCCATTATTTTGAGAAATGTGATATTGTGGCAAGTCTGGACCCATCACCTCATGTACCGAAAAATGCTGTTTTCATCAAGCGAACACAAACCACTCTGTAAACAGCTGCTTGCATTGATTTGCAGCCCGCTCCTTCACCAATATGGTCCGTCATGTCAGGCCTGCCATCTTTCATAGTTCTGTATGTAATTGACCCTGCATCAATTTTTCCCAACTCAGGACAAGGGTTGACCAAAAAGTACGCCCTCGACTAACCTTTAAACTAACATTTCATCATTACTAACAAAAGTGAACCTGTCCATTTACCAGTTACCTGCCTCCACTGTGAAATCCCCAAAATATGTTCTATTTCCTGTTATGATTCAAATACTCCTTTAGGGAACAGGTTTGTTTCCAAACAATCCCCACTGCTTCTCTACTTGCACCTCAAAATCAAATTGCTGACCCTAGTAAACAGTAGGCGAGCAGGCCAGGTGGGCAGGCCTTGTTCTTCACGGTGAAGCCCAGGAAATCCCTAAAACCAGTGTTGCGCCATGTGTGCTTGTGAGGCTGCCATTGACCAATTAGATGGTGAAAGGTAGGAATTTAAATGGGTCGGCATCACTGGGGTTTCTAGATCCGTAAAATATGCTTTAAATCTCCAAGACAAGTGCTTAGCGCCTCCTTGATTTTAGCTGCAGTGAGTCCTGGCAGTGTGAAAACGTCACTCCTTCTTTAACCTTCTTCCACAACCCTGGTCTGTGCTTGTTGATTGGCCGCCTACCCCCTAGTCAGGAAGATGCATCTTGCTATATCACCACAAACAAGTGTAACAGTTCCCATGGAAATTGGCCCAAATGAATAGCGGAGAACAACACATCACTTTGTCTGTGTTTAATTAAATTATCCTACACTATTGGGAGCGCATAAAACTCTGGCCCCTAATGCTTTAAAAAGAACTGGCCTACTCTTTTAGTTGGACGTGTCTTAAGGGCAGTTCAGCTTGCCCTGTTGAGTTATAAAAGAGTCTCTTCTCAGCTTAGAAATACAAATCTAAATTTGTAATGTAAACACTGGGGACAATGATTGTACTTGGATAAGGGTTCCAAGCGTGAACTGTCTGCATGATCAGGTCATTGTTATAACCAAGCTTGTCATTGAGACATGGAGGCAATGGGCCGTTTACCCTGAGTTCTTCTCTGGAAAGCGGTGGAGACCTCTTCTTGCTCGCTCATCTGGCTGTAAACATGGCTCACAGAGCTGCCATGGCAGGACTTATACTGGAAATTGTGAGAACATAGATGTCAATATCATAAAACATCTGGAACTCACATCTCCAGAAGGATACATGCAAAGAGCCAGCCAGAGGAGAGTTAAAGTGAAAAGTTGAATCCTGCCAAGAGATGCAAGGACTCAAATTTGTATTGTCCGAGACAGAAAGCAAGAATTGGAGGGAACAGTACACGGTTGCATATGCAGGGGTAAACTCATGAGTGAGGATGCCAGTACACTCCAATAAGGGGTCATGAGAGAAGGATTGTCTCTCGTGTGGACAAGTGGTTCTCAGGAGTGACCCAAAGACGTGCATCTTCATGGGAAAGATGGTAAATGCATTGAAGCACCTTCCAACATGAGTGGCGGAGCAACTTTGGTGGTCAGATCCAAAATAGCCTGTGACGGACACATGGGAGTAATCCTAGCGTGTGAACAAAGACGTAAGTGGAGACTAAATAGGTGCAACCATATTACTGTGAACAGGAACATGGGCAGACTTTTCGATTTATTACCCCTTATCTGCCACCAAATTTAAGTGACAACTGTTAGATTTCGCAGCATAGTTGGGAACATTCATGTAACTGAGTGATGGGATATTTTCCAAAAAGATGTCTCGGGAGGATAACTCACCAGCAATGTGCTCGCCTTGGGAGCAAGGTGACACGAAGCAACACAGGTTCGATTCCTGGGTCCGCGCTTACAAACCTCTGGGTATTAAGCGCGTTATAAATAGCCTATCATATCAAAAAGGAGAAGTGCTTAAGGCTCAGAAACCAAACAAAACATTTTGAAATGATGTACTTATTTTCATCTACTTGCAAAATGCATTATTTGCTTAGGCTGGTCTCGTAACAAGATTTTTTTGTTTTATTTAAAAATGTGTAATTCTTCCAAATCAATAATACATTCCAAGGAAGGAGATTCCCCAGCAATCGCATTTGAGACCTGCATATAGTGCATGGGGAAGTGTCGTTGGACTTAAAGCTCCAACAGTCACACAATCGTAGTCTTTGGGGATAATTGGCAAGATTTCACAGAACCTAAACAAGAGTTTTTTTATCACTGCATTTTCTCTGGGCACTAATCCCTAGTTCAGCTTCCCATGGCAGCCCCAAATGTTTTACTTCATCTGAAAAAAGGACCCCATATACAACAACCTTGGCCACAGAAGATTACCTCTGCTTTCAACGCTTTGAGCTTCAGCCCACTCGGATCCATCCAGTCAGTAACTGTTTGCATTCCATTTGCCAGTGTTGTAAAGCTACCCTCTGAGCCACTGACCAGTATGTATATTGGGGTTGGGAGGCAAACATTCAAGTTGTAACATACTAGCCAGCCATAAGAAGTCACTCGCTACCTCACTGTGATACATACACACAGCACACCATGTCATACTCGCCAAGAGTCTATTATCACTAGCCAGTGGTGAGTGCAAATTCCAAGCAAGGAAATTCCCCAGAAATCTTTGCACCATGATGTATATCTGCATGTCACTGTCGTAGGAGTAAAAAAAAACAAAGCCCTGCATCTATATCCAGAAAAGGACATGGTTTATATAATGCATTAAAGATCACTGGCAAAATCAGTAACCGTTTGGGTGCCCCACAATCCACGATGACTGGGCTTGTCAAGATGCTCTCCAACTCCACTCTTTTAGATAGAAAAGACATGAAACCACTCAATTGATGACCTGTGCAATAGTAGTTCAACAATGCAGTTCATGGTCGCAGTTGTTTAAAAGGCTGCCAACAAATCAAATATCACCTGAAGTGATAAATGCCCATTGTAGGCTGAATCCAGTACATTGTTCTGTGCTTTTATCAGGGCAGTCTCAGTCCCATGTCTGGGGAAAAAAACCCTGGCTTGGAAGTATCCAAGATTCATTCTTCTATGAATGTTGAAAGCTCGGAAGTAACCATCTTCTCCCAAACTAGATGGCCTGGGTAGTTCAGCTATGGGCCAACATTTATTTGGAACCAATTTGTCCAACATGGTATTTTCAGCTAAATGCCTGTACTGACAGTTTGATAGGGAAAGGTTCACCTAATGAGTGGTATAAGGTTCGATTCTAGTGGCATGGTCTTTACCAATGCTGGAAGGGCATCTTCTTAACAAGTGGGAGGTTGATGCTATGGATATCCAACACTCTGATATTGGGTAACATGTGACTCTGCGATACAATATTGGCATACCTAGATTTGACAATGTTCATTTTGAACTGGACGGACTACATTACAGCACTCTTGACATTACGTTTCACTGACGCTTAAACTGAATGTGCTCCTAATTTTGGCAGTGAAGGGAAACGTGGCACAAAATAATGACGTGATCAGCCAGGGATCACACAGGCCAGATGTTATCTTTCACAGAAATTGTTCTGTTAATATTACTTATGTATGTGAATGGTATGCACTAGTGGAGAAAACACCTGCTTTCTGTGGTTGTGTTGATTCACACAAGTGAATCTACTCCTTTTTATGTGGCTTGGACCTTGCCGAGCCCCCTCTTTGAAGCAGCCCCCCCGGATGATGTGAACAGGGTGCATGATGCACGAGGGGCAGATAGGTGTAAACGTGCATCACTTACCGCTAATGGGTGTGCCAATTCAGCAGCTCTATCCCGTGTGGCTGACCTCTGCTGTCAAAACTAGAAACAAGAGAAATCGAAAACCAGTTGGGTCTGCACGGGCCTTTGTCTGCATCTAGGGGTCCCAAAAAGAAAGAAATGCCAATTTGTTTTCCTCCTTTTTTTAAAAAAAAAAATAATAATAAAACATAAAAAAAATGTCCAGCTTCCAAACAGATGTGGAAAGTAATTACTGCATTTTCAGTGACTGACCCTTTAAGGCCCATCATTTCAAATAGGGGCACACAACCCATCTTGTTGGAAGGATGCAGGTTCAGAGCCCAAAGCATGTTCAAGTGCCATGGATGCACTTGACATTTGAATATGCATGATGGGTATGGATTTGGGCCCCATGTGCTTGTAGTGTGCCAGCCTCCCCGCCCCACATACAGTATATTCTTATTCTGGGATTTGCAGATTTGTGAGGGCAAAGGCTACTTCTATTCTTCCTTCACAGTTCATTGTGCTTTATGTCCACAATTCTAGAAGTGGGGAAGCTAGGACTGTACTAGAGGTAGTTTTAGCCAGGTCTTACCCATCAACTGAGCCAGCAGATCACATGTTCCCCTCTCTACAACCCACGCTGAAGCAGAGGGATCATCATCAGTAGTCCTCTATCATATTCACGCTATAATGTGCCCTGGCAGGTGTTTTCTTGGAACATACACGTGGATCATTCAGGTCCTCCCAAGACAATCCACCAGATGTCTACCGAGGCTACATGAATGTGATTTTACCTTTTAAGGTATAAATGGCACCAGATAGACAGCTTTGGTCATCTCGCACACATTGTAAGAAAGGACTACACTTTTGCTTTTGTTGGGCTTTAAAGGTGCCATCATCACCAGACTGTTGGCCCAAGTGAATGAATGAGCAGATGGCTCAATGTATGATTAAGAGCACTTGACAGTAAAAAGCAGTGATTTTTTTTTTGTTATATTTTTTGTTGTTGTGGGAAATAGTTTCAAATCGATCCCCTTTGACACTGCCTGTGTACTTGTGAGAGTCATTTTGTCTGCCTGTGTATGGCCATCCTTATATTCATAGGGACCAGTAGGAAAGTTCTGTGTTTGTGTGAAAGCAGACCAAGCCATCAACACAGCCCCCTCAATCATCTTTCTGCCTTGATGTGATGAGTGTAGTCTGCTGATGAACAATTTGCTGCAAAGCACAAGAGGTGATGGCTGAACAATTTAGAATTTCATTGCTCTGGGCAACCGTCCACACCCTTGTTCCTCAGCCTTCCAAGACCTTGCAGAAAGTGGCTAGACCATATACAAATCAGAATTAGACGCACCCCAAAAAGGGGCAGTCCAGCCAAAACTGCTTGGTCATATTCAACCTGCAGGAGACCACACACAACCCCAGACATGCTTTAGCCTTGTTTAGTGCCACCAGTGAGGTGTACCTTGGGTCTCTAGGACCAGCAGGCTCAGGACCCACATCTGGGTGTACCTGTCCAACTCAGGGCAACTAAAGCAAATCAAAGGAGGTGATGGCTGAAAGATTTATAATTCATCTTAACTGCTGGAATTGCTCTGGGCAACCTTCCAGACCACTGTCCTTCAGCCTGCCAAGCCTTTGTAGAAAAGGGAAAGACCATATGCAAATCAGGCTTGGACCCACCCCAAAAATGGTTCGTGTATTGTGAACTGCTTGGCCACAATCTTCCTGCAACCCCAGACATGTTTCCGCTGCATTTGCCCTCATCGGTTATGTGTAGCTTGGGTCTCTAGTCCCAGCAGGCTCGGTACAATCTATTAACACATTGCCCTAAACTGCACAAATAAGCTGAGGGCAGTTTTATCAAAGCCCCTTTACTCAATAAGGTCCTTTTTAATTTGGTAGATTTATTCAATAATGTGATCTATTTGCAAAACCACTGCTGTTGTACGAAACACCTTTTCTATGATGCTGCCTGAAAATATGCCCCCTATGAGAGGGATTTACAGTTTCTCCATAATTCTGCAGCCTTGATTTATCTTTTTGCACGTACAGTGAAAACTGCTGAAGGGCAATTGGGGGTGAGGGCGTTTTAGGGAGCAAATACCTGAAAAATATTCCTCTTTCTGTCCTCCCTACATGGCTGAACAGAATGTCACCAAATGTGTTATGTCCTGAGAATGTAATGCAAACTATTTTAGTTACTTTTTTTCTATAATGGTAGAGGTTTCCTTGAACTTTTCTTGTGATAGTCAAGGTGAATTATATTCTTAAAATATATCCATCTGTGCGCCATACAATCGAAACCCCTTTCTGGCTCTTGATTAGAGTAGAATTGGTTGGGGTGGGGGGGGGGAGTCGGACTCACAGGAAGTCCACTGTCCCGCCCAAACTGAATCGGGGGGGCCTGGTAGATACTGCTGATTTCCCTTTGCTGGAGAATTTTATGCCACCCTCAAAGAAGGAAACCTCCAACCCTCTGTTCATAGTATCTGCTACGGTGTGTGTTATGATATGATGTGGAGGTCCATTGGTTCAACTGCTTTGAACTACCAAAAAAGATTAATTTACCATTACATAAGCAGATGGGGAGCACGTGCGTGTGCACTTGTGCATACTCTAAACACACACAATGGGTAACTCTGAACTTTGGCGATTGTACACCCTTAAGGTAGTCTGTTTAGTGACCTGATAAATCATGTGACCCAACAAAATCATAAAACCCTCAAGATGGTAATCTAGGAATGTAACGCACATTGCCCGTTGGTATTTTGTATATGACGTGATTTATGTTCACTCAGTAGTAGATAATGCCTTACTTTTTAGGATTGTGTCCTACCCTTTATGTATCTTGACCTTTCTCAAGTTCTGAGAAACACATTTCGCTAATCCTGATGGCTGTATTTTTTTTAGAGGGATGCAGATTGTGTTTTCATAAAGGAGATTTTTGTTGTGCGACACTTTTTCTCCCAAAAACAACTTTGAATTCACGAACATGTTTATTTTTCATAAGTCGGCATTGCATTGAGCATGTCTGAAACAGATCTTTTTAATTCTTTGTAATGGCCGATTTCGTCTGTTTTTGAAGAATGCTTAATTTCTCAGTAAGATCTGGGCACATGACAGAAATGGTGAACACTGAGCTCGCTAATTTGGAGAAATGTTGATTTAAAAAAAAATATATATAAACTCAATTGTTGCACAGTTTGAATTTTACAGTGTATTTCTCAAAGGTTGCTGCACATTTTTCCACAATGTCTGTTTTTCGTGCACTGGTTCACTTTACTCTCAGATCTGGCCAAACATAGGTATGAAAAATGTGGTGAACTGTGCCCCAGAATTGCAGCAGAAAATGCATTCCCATTTTTAATAGGCATTTCCATGTAACCTTAGTGTAGTGCTACATTGAGAACACACAAACGCACATCCCTACACCTTCCTTCTGCCCAACACTCCCAGGAAATATAAAGCGATCCATTTCTCTTAGCACCCTCGCAGTGAGCTGTCACTTCTCTGATAGGGCCTCATCACCACAATGTCCCCATCATGTCTTTCTGCTAACTCTCTTTTATGGCAACCCAACAGCACTGCGAGGTAGTTTGCAAAAGGTGTTGGCGAAGGTTAGGGTTGCATTTAGCGGGCCATCCAGACTTGCCCCTATGCAAGGTCTCTAAGGTTCAGTGGTATTTTAGGAAGCGCTGTGGGTGGTTGGTAGTTTGGTGGTCTTTTTAGGTGCTTGATGAGCTTTATTGGCTGTTCAGAGAGGGTATGGCGAATTAATGGGTACGGGTTTGGTGTTGGTGTTAGTGGCCAGCTGGGGAGTGGCAATGTCCCACTTTAAACGGTGGCGGTTCATTGGCCATGGGTATGAGTCTGTTGCAGTATGGGGATGGCTCTGTGGGTCATTGACACATCCAAGATTTCTGGCTCCTGTAAGAACTGAGCTACAAATCCTCCGTGAACAATTGCAGTAAAAAACAAATGAACTCCCGAGCTAAATTCCTACCATTTTCCCATCTCTGAAAGTGGCCACACCTGAGCAGGCCATGAAAGATATTGGAACAACTCGTGTGACGTCCTCAGGGATTACATCTTTCAACTGGAAGCACGAAGAGCCAGCTACGATCATGCTGGTTTATTTCTTCCCCGTGTTCTGTTGTGTCCCCCCTTTCTTCCCCATCACTAACTTATCTTGGGATTGTGCGATTGCAACTTTGTTTTTCAAATGTTCCAAAAGATTTGTTTGGTCTGTGATAACGCCATTCCCATGCAGCTACACCACATATAATAGAATGTCTAACAAAAGGAAAAGGGAGTGTCGGAAGCAGGCTGTGCCAGGAGCAGCACTGACAATGAACAGGATAAACCATGAACAACTCCACGACTGGAATGGCGGAAAGTGTGTCGCAGTATTATTGTCACACTGTCTGTCCATCTTGCAGCAGAACTAACGGAATCTGACATCTCTTGCCATTACAAACAGCAACACAGCAGTGGCAGTCTTATTGCAAGCCATCATGTGATCCAAATGGGAGTTCAGATGGTCAAACAGATCACTCTTATCCCACCTGGTCTCAAAGTCTGGATCCTTCTGATGATAACCAACAGAGCAGCACTACTAAGGCACCTATAGACTTGATCAGAAACATGACTGCATCAAGAACCCCCCCACCCCGCACCTGTTTCGCCATGGGGTAGCGGATTGAACATCCAGAAGTAAAGAAAAAAAAATACGAGTATTGACTTGTGTTTATACTTTAGAAATGATAACGGGAATGAGCTAAATGTCTTCTGCTCCCATGGGAGTCTTCACTTCAGAGCTGGTTGAGCGTTCTGTGGTTAATCTTCACTATTGCTCCTTCCTTATCCCTAATCTGTTTCCTGCAGTTCCTAAAAGCTCCCTATCTGCACATTCCTGATGCCAACCGTTCCTGCTAGCTAGCTGCCTGCCTGCCGTGCTCTCATAACAACTGGTGTTGATCGCTTAATGTCAGGCTTTCTCTCTAGACATATTTTGTTTACCTGCTTGTAAATGCTGCTAGTTCCCATGCCTTTGCCGCTCGTCTTCCCGGAATTCCTGCTAGACCCGTTTGCACTTCTCTTGCTAGTAATTCATATGAACTTCCTCTCTCTGCCCCTTTCACTTTACATCAGTTCCTGTTAGCTGCTGAGTGCCTGCTCTTCTTGCCCTTCTCCAGCGCCCCATCATCAGGCCCTGATAGTCTCATGTCCTCCCCTGCTATCCTGTCCCTGTCATCAGTTCCTGCTAGCCCCTTTCCCACCATGCTCTCATGTCATGCTCCCTTGCCTGCAGGTCTGCAGCTCCTTGCCCGTTGGTTTTTCGGCAGATCTGCAAGGTCCTTTCCTTCCATTCTAGGATGACAGCAATTCTACCCGCGTCTTGCCTGCCTGCTACCGTGATTGCAGTTCTGCTACCTCCTTGTCCAAGTCCAGTCCCCCTGTCCTCTGTCTCCTTTCTTCCCCATTATTCTCTCTTCTATTATTGTCGCATTCTCTTCTCACCAGCCCTTTCCTTCCCGTACAGCCTTCTCTTCCCTGAAAGTCCATCTCTTACACCCTTGTATGGTCTCGGCACCCCTTATTTATCCTTTGTTCCTGTCGACTCTCCCTTTTCTGTATTCTGCACACTTGTTTCCCCTCAGTGGTCCCTCATCTCTGCACACAAGCCTTTTACCCGAGTAGTCCACTTTCCCCACTCGCCACTAAGTAGTCTTCTCTCAGTTGCCCCTTTCCCCCTCATTTCTTACCCCTTCAGTGCCATTTCCCTTTCTCTTATTTGATCTTTTGTGGTCCGTGGCTTTCTTCAAGCCTTGTGGTATTGGAAGGGCTATCTGAAGAATACTGGTTTGCAGGATTGAATTGGAGCACCTATTCAACAGAGAGGGGCTGCTGAACAGAATATGAACCCTCCCTCCCCCACTCCTCCACAGACCGAGGAGGAGGTTTTTAAAAGCAGGCACGTCTCCTTTTACCTAGCACTCAAGGCAAAGATCCTGCACTGGGATATATGAAACATGTCATGCCAGTTTTGTTTTAACATTTTTATTTTTGTATATTAAAATCGAAAATGTCAGTGATACTGTTTTTTGGAAGTTTTTGGTTTGAGTGGAACACCAGAAAGTTGCATGTATGTATGTATGTATGGTTGTGTATATGTAGTGTGGAAGACTGGCAAAAAGTC
The DNA here is from genome assembly GCF_040938575.1 of Ambystoma mexicanum. Lineage (NCBI taxonomy): Eukaryota > Metazoa > Chordata > Amphibia > Caudata > Ambystomatidae > Ambystoma > Ambystoma mexicanum. The sequence goes on from NC_090923.1 coordinate 926,005,671, forward strand.
GGACTTTATTTGTGTTGGGATAAATGCCTATGGGGTATTGGGTTATTCTACAATTTGTTTTGGGGTTATCTACAACTAACAGGAGTGTTCCTGCTTGGGAGTTGGGGAATCCTATTGACATACAGCATCTCGTAGAGCTGTTTTGTATGCTGCTAATTTCTCAGGCTCTTCAATTGGTCTGCAGGTTTTCTGCACCTCTCACTGTGTGGAGGGGAATCACTTCTGGTACACTTGGCTCTGATGCACCACAATACTCTGCAAGTGTTCTGGTCTTTAGTTTTGGTTCTTTGGGGCTGCAGTTTCCATGAGGATCCCCACTGACTGATGGGCACCTGTGGAAAAGTGTCTCAGATCCTGAACTCTTGCCTTTTCCAGGGTTGAGATGATGGGGAACCATAGTGACATTGAAGGCATTTTGACCCCCTTCCTCTGTGTATATATGGGAGCGCACACAAATATACGTACCCATAGTTTAGATCTTCAAAAGCTGTGTCACCAGAATTAAAGGCAGAGCGTGGATTAGGAGGGACACAGCAGTTCCTCCAAGTAATTCACACTTCTGCCAATTGGACCCTGGTAAGCTGGTTTCCCTTGCAGCCTCTCTTCTTTGTCTCGGGAAAGTGCCACCATGGCTCAAAATGTTTCTAGTGATAATTCACTCTTGGCAAGTAAGAAATGGCGTGCTCCGTCAAGTGCATTTTTATGTCTGACTGGTGTCTTGAAACTTTAAATGTTGCCCCCTCGCGTCGCACATCAAGATTTGTCATGGGGTGTGTATTAAGCACACATTTGAAAAGTGGCATCCACTTGCTTTCAAGATGTTCACCAGAATATATCCGCTCTATGTACCCAGTCAAGCATGTAACGTCTCTTGATCTGCAGGCCCTTTGGTAAGCTGACTGGGTTATGATCACTTCCAGAACAGTTAAGCCTCAGCCCATGTGGCTTCCTTCAATGCTATCACCAACCCTATAAGGCTCCTATCCATCTGGAAGAACTTTCAGGTAGCAAGGTCCAGCCCATTGCTCTCAGAAGAGCCACAAAATCCCCTCACAGAAGAGTGCTCTTAACTCCACACAGCCTTCCTCTACTCTGCACCACCAGAAGTCTGCACAGCTCCTTTCCCCCAACCTGTGATAGGCCAAGGCTCCTGCCAATGAACAGTGAGATTACGATGGGTTCCACTTTCTCCTTGGACCGTCACAGGTCTAACAGCCCTAATATTTGCAGGCATCCAGACCAAATCTAAGCATTGGCCCCATAGCAGACTGGATTGGGGAAAAACATATTATCGGCTTAGCTCCAACAATTAGGTAACACTATGCTGGTCACTTTCCTTCCAAATCCGGATGATTTAACCCATTTTGTTAATCCGACACTCCCAGTGGCTAATCAACTTGAGGTGTGATGTTGAACTTTAGCAGACAAGTGCTTAGAAGTAGCAGCAAAGTGGCATGGCAACAAGGACTTCATTTAAACATCACAATACATCTAATTACCTACACACGCCCTCTTCCTCATGACATTCCTTAATAATTTACAGGCAGTTTTCCATGAATATGTGTGTACTTTTTCCCATGATACCTGGGAGGGATTAACATCCCTCCTATCACCTGCATGATCTTGTTTTCTGTCTCCCTGTGACTGCCAAGAAGATAATGTAGCCTTGTTGTTGCCACCCTCAGCAATTTAACTGGTAAGTATAATGATATGATAGTCAAGCTGTTGCTGACTTTAGGTATTCTCCCCATGCTTCCCATACCCACTCATATAGGGCTGTGCTGTTGCAGGTCCTTGTCTGGAAGGTTGGGAGTTGGATGGTGGTGGACGTAGGTCTCAAGCCCACACTGCTGCTGACTGTCCTAGGCCTTTGCTTTTCCCTTTTCCTTGGAGCGCCTTGCGGGAAGAGTGGGCACAGGGAATGAGTTGGACAGCACCCTAAGCTTATTATGCAGACCTGTTGCTATGATCAGCCTCTACGAATGAGACAGCTCTCTGTAAGTACAGCATACCCATTTATTGACATCTTTGGCTTTCTTGCTGGCATTTTTCCAGTGGAGATCACTGAAGCGGATAGAGTCTATCATGATACTATGTTTTAATGGTAGGACTTGGGATCTTTCCATCTTTGAGTAAATATGGTGGCGTTTGCTCTTGCAAGACATCTAAGTTAAGCTGTGAAGGATTAAAAAGCTGCAATTTCTCTGGCTTGGGGATTCTTTTCTTTTGTTGTGGTTACATGAATGGTTTTGAGGATCAACTTCAAGGCTTATCCATAATACAGTGGGTCCTTTATGGCTTTATCGCCAGTGACTTAGGCTGTCCCCACACGGCATTCCTCAAGCCAGCATCCTCCACAGGTAAAACTGTATCCTCGCCCTTTGATTGTTGTGAAGCTGCAATATTCCCTGCAGTGGTCTCTTTGCCCTTATGGAATCTCATGTGGGTACCCTTGTACCCCGTTTACACCTTAGTCATGGTTTCATTGAAGGTCAAGTGCTAGTAGCTTTCCTCAGTCAGACACAGGGACAGAGCTGCATTTACATCTGTGAAAGAGGTCTTCAAAAGTGGATGTGGCTTCATTCTACATTTAATTCAGCATTTGGTTCAAGAATCGGTACGTCCAGAATTGCACCCTGGTTCAGTTGCTCCCTCTGATTAGGGCGACCCCTAAATGCATTTTGTTCATCCATTGTCAACTACTACTTCACCACTAGGAGTGTGTCTAGTCATTATCTGTCCTTATTCTGAGGGACAGGTATTCTGCTCCTTAATCAGAAACAGTCATAACATCAATTTAGATATCAGATATGCAGCTTCCCAACCCTCTCCCTCACATTATAAACACGTCTGAGGATGGGTGATTGTCTAATGGTGAATTTAGATGTATTATCCCTTTTGACTAGTTCCTGGGGAGCAGATTGAATACATATTCAATCTTTGAGTTATTATTCTGAGTGTAATATTCTTGGATACATCACTGGCATATACAGTTACGGCTTCCGACCTTTTCAGTAAGTAAGGAAGGGTGACGTGGTGAAAATGGCCAATTGCGTGTGGTAATCTGTACTATTCTATAGTCCTCCGACTCCTCACACTCCTTATGACCCTCCCCCGTTTCACTGCCAGATGTCATCATCTGCCTTTGTATGGAGAAAAACTCGGTAGAAGAGAGGGTTTAAATCCCTCGTAGGGATAATGCAAAAATGAGAGACATGTTAGGTGAAAAACTGTCTGGTAAGGCAGACTGCCGTTAGTAGGTATAGAATGTGACGAGGTGGTATGAGCCATTAACAGTGTGAACATAAACAGTCGGGAGGTGTCTTCTCCATTCAGAAAGCTCGGAACGTAGGCTTATGCAGATGCCAATACCTGCATTCTGAGCTTTTGATCACGCCTCCCTTCGTTTTTAACCCCTTTTCCTTTTTATTACATTTTAAAACATGCCTTGCTGCTGTCCTGTTACGATATTCTCTCCTTGGCTGTGTCTTTTCCTTCCGTAGATGGCTGCTTTGAAAATGTGAAATGGTCTCTCCCTGAAGTTGCCTTTCTTTTCACACATTACCTGCAGCTAACACTGCCTCTGGCTCTTGCTAAAGGCTGTTATTAGATTGATCAGCCAGAAGGTCCAGTCTTCTGTAGTAGTCATTATTGTTTAAATACATTTGTGAACTAGTTGTGAGGGTGTGACTCTGACTTCTGCAGGAGTACAAGGATGAGCGCCCACTCGGCCCTAACACTTCTCCAAACCAAGAGCCAACACCATTCTAAAGGTAAAACAGACCCAGTCAAGAGACATACCTCCTTCACCTTTTGTGGTAAAGTGGGCAGAGGGAAGGCTATACTCTCCAGAGGGGTGTGAATGTGGTTCAGTAGCAATCCAAACAGTGAAGTATACAAGTCCAAAATAAAGGAATGTCCAATCCAGGTTCTATAAAAAATATATACTTTAATCAAAGACCCCATGTACAATTGTAACCAACAAAAAGAAAACACTGGTCAAACTTGCCCCTGTTGAAAGACTATAGAATATTGTGAGAAACCAAAAGGTGTCTCACGTGCTAGTCCTCAGGGATCTCCCAGGTAGCCAGGGCACAGCCATCGTCTTTGGATCCAGACCCTGGGGGTGGACCAGTGCGGTAGGATCACCTGGATGAGGGATCTTCGGGGAGTGGGGGTGGGGCAACCAATGGTGAGACGCAGTATCCCCCTTTACCGTGCCCATACCCCATCCTACTTTTTAGGATTCTCCAGTGTTCTAACACTGGGCTGAGGAAGAGCAGGACTGAGAGTAAAGAGGCTAGCACTTGCATATCTCAGTGGACATGTCCGTTAATAAGATCTGACAATTGACCTTAATTACATACAGATGGGATCCATTAGCCCCCCCCCCCCCCCCCCACGGATAAAAGGCAGAACATTGAGACACATTTTGAGCAAAGTTAGACATGAGGAGGAGCAGATCTCCCGAGGTGAAGGCGAACCCCCTGGAGCAGGACGACTGATCGAGGAACCAGAGCGAGGGGGTAGGGAGACCATAAAGAGCCTTGCAGGAGGTTGTTGCCTCTGGGAAACCGTGAAGGATACACAGAGAAATGCAAATCCTAGACACGAAGAAGCCTGTTTTGTGTTTCAAGCATGCCAGCGGTATCAATCTTGACTCGTGAATCAGAGCCGCAGAGAAAAAAAAGGAATACACACAATAGGTGAGTTAGCAAAAGACATGGAAGGCAGGTATGTGTCAAGGAAAGATTGAAGCCACAACAGTGTATCTCACAATTGAAGGTTGCGCACGTGCTGATGAAACGTGAAAGAAGGCAAACCAGTAGTGAACTATAAAACGTACGGATAAATGTGAAGCCAGTGATACAGAGTAGCAGAGTGGTCTGGCTTAAGGAAATAGCCAACTCGAAATTCTCAGCAAAATGTCTTGTTGTAAAGTGACAAAGTGAACAAACTCCGAAATGTGCAATGGTCAAGATTAATCCAGACGAAAGCGGAACTTAAAAGGTGAATGCTTTAAGAGAAAGATTTCTTTGAACATTTCTGATTGTGTTATGGAAGTGCCAAGACCAAGAGACACTGGGGCAAATAAAATAAGGGAGAGCTGAAGTGAAAGTCGAAGTGGTCCTGCAGAGGTCTATGAAAAAAACCTTGCACACTCAAGTCTTCGACATCAGTGAAGGGTCCATACCCGACTGAGGGAGACCTGGAATGTGAAACAAGTTGAGGGAAGGGAACCCCTGCAAGTGCTGTGATTGCGAAGACCGAGCTCGAAAGAGGGAGACCTACGTGAACCTTTGTTGAACTGTGAACTGAAAACAAGTGACTTAAACATGGAAGGCGAAGCTGCCTTGACCCATGTTTTGAACTGCCATTTTTTGATAACCTGATCCAGAGTGTGTCATCCTGTCTACGGGGGCCGCCTTACTCCGTGCTGTCTAACGTGGGGAGGAGAGCTGACTCGGCCACCTTGATCCTTTATGCTAAAACACTGACTTTCTTCTGCATACACATTCCCCTTTACACATTTTTTGTATAAGAGATAGGGCAGGTATTCATTTTTGTTTAGTATAGGTCATTTTGATTTGACATGTAATCACTAGGACTGTGTTTTCTTTATTATTTGATGGTAGAGACTACTCCCATCGTAGCTATAGGGCAAATCCCAGGAATGTTACAATGTTTTTGAAACTTGTAGTTCGTGTCAGTGTCATACTTGTGATACCATGCCTCCCTTATAATATGCAAAGAGAGAAAAGATACAACACTCTGGGTAATGAGAGAGGTGAAAAGACAGTTAAAAGACCACACTGTTCAAAAAGGATATTTTTTGAGGTTGTAATGGGGATTAAAAGGCCCTTGCCAGTCTCTAAGGTCCAAAGATGGACTGGTTGAAGATATCAGTCAATAGTACTTTTTTGCAGTTCTTTGTGGGACAATGACAACAGACTTCTTTGCGCTGTGCAAAGTTCAAGAGAGTGCAAAAGATAGCAACAGAGGTTCCGGGTGGTTCAAATATCTTGAACTGTGCTTGAAACATGGCTTCAAGCAGTACAGTGGTAAAAAAAAACACTAGGATCCCAGCTGTCTTCACACTCTGGGTGCTATGAGTCCCAATCCAGTGGCTCCGGGACAAGATGAGTCCTTTTCACATGCTACCAAACATGATGCAGGCTGGCACACAACTGCAGGGGTTCTTCACTATGGTGAGGACCAGGGTACCACTTTGGCTGGTAGAGAGATAGATCTTGCTTTAGCAGCAGGTCACTTCCCAGGTTGCTGTGGGTCCCACTGAAGAGACTCAGAAACAAGATGGGCCCTAGTTCCCCAGCTCCCAAACACTGGGAAGGCTGGCACACAACTGCAGGGGTGCTTCAACACACTGAGGTGCTGTGGCTGGCAGAGAGGTAGGCTGTGTTTGTTCACCCCCAATGTTCCCTGGGAATGGTTAGGGAACAGAGTGTTCCTCTGCCTTGGAACATCTGCCTTCACCTCACAACTGGAGAACTCTGGAAAGGACTGCTCTCCCAGCAGGGTCGAAATGCAATCTTCAAGGGTTGAAGTTCAAAAGATGATTTAAAGAAGTGGTATGAGAGCCCTTCTTTTAAAGGCAAGGTTATTGGACTAAAGCTAGCCTCTTTTAGTGGTCCAATGCCTGATCTTAAAATGAGTGGACCCTGCCCTTTTGACATCACACCCACAGTGTTTTATATTACAGGAAGTGGAGGGGACAGGAAGGAGAAAGAGAAGCAGACGTTTCTAAAATGTGTACAGATCTTCCTCTGTCTACACAAACTATGCCTCCTTCCTTTCTCAATAGAATCCAAGGCCTTTAGATATGCATCAGCCTGGTGTGAGGCCTGTCCCTTGGTGAATGGGTATGCCTTTTGATTCATGTTCCCAGGCCAGCTTCCTGTGGGGTGGCTGCCTCTGGGGAAAGTGAGTTACCTACCCTTACACAGTAACAAAAAGAGGCAATCCGCCTCTATAAGCTATAGTCTTACTGGTGGGCAGGGGGCAACCTTGTCTGGAAAGAATACACATAACCGTTCCACAGCTGTACTAGGCTCACAGAGCTGACGCATGTGCAATATGAATTTGATGTGGCTGGGATGACTATGAGAGATGCTGACCACCATACCCGAACTCGGGTATGGCTAATATTTACAGTTTAATGTGCCCCTAGGCAAGGATCCTAGAGCTATGAAGTTTTTGGAACTGTGGTGCATATCATAAATACAGCCTCTCCGCTGCAGAGACTAGACTGTCACTGCTGCTGTTAAGAGGGCACCTGTGACCTTTAAACCTGCTCTGTGCCACTGGCAGAGCAGGTGCTGCAAATCAGGATACTGATGCAGCAGGGTACAAGTACACACTTGCTTTTGTCATGGAGCATATGAAAGGGGAATCTAATCTGCTGATTTCACTTTCAGAGATGGAATTATCTTAATAATTTTATTTAATACAAATTAAAAAAAAACAGGGTTTTCACACCCTTGTCAGATGGCAATTCATCACAGAGGGTATATGTGTTTCCCCTGGTGAATAGAGACGACAAGAATTGAGTGTGTGACAAATCAACTTCCAGGGCACCAGTGGTCCAGGGATGAATGTCGGTTTCTAAACCATAAATCAGCCCCACACCTCTAGTACACCAGAAGGGATCTGAACAGATCGGAAACAAGTAAATTATAAACCTCATTGTCCAATTTTGGTAACGTGGACGGAACAGCAGTCTTATCTCGGCACGGGTGTCCTTTTTTGGGAAATGCATGGGGTTCCCTGTTTTCCTTGGTGGCTTGGACACCCGATGCCCATATCTGTATGTTGCGCTTGTCTGGAGAAAGTGTCAAATTCAGGTGTGGAAACAGACTTGGGGTTACCTGTGTTTTAGGCTTTCCCCTTGGCGCCCAGGTAGGTGCACCCACCCATGTGAGGTACCATTTTCATCGCGACACCTGTGGGAACGCGGGACGGTAGGCCATGTGTTGTTGGCGGCATGTTTCAATCGGTGAGCCGAGTGAAATGTGCGGAAAATGCATTTTTTTCCCCACATTTCAGACTTTGCGGGGGTGTCTGGGTAATAAATTCTGGGCCGATTTGTGCAAATTATACCTCTGCAGATTCCTTCCCATGGGTGTCCTCTTTTCGGAAATGCATGGGGTTCCCTGTTTTCCTTGGTGGCTTGGACACCCGAGGCCCATGATGTTGCGCTTGTCTGGAGAAAGTGTCAAATTCAGGTGTCGAAACAGACTTGGGATTACCTGTGTTTTAGGCTTTCCACTTGGCGCCCATGTAGGTGCACCCACACATGTGAGGTACCGTTTTCATCGGGACACCTGTGGGAACGCGAAGCGGTAGGCCATGTGTTGTTGGCGGCGTGTTTCAATGGGTGAGCCGAGTGAAATGTGCGGAAAATGCATTTTTTCCCCCACATTTTGGACTTTGTGGGGGTGTCTGGGTAATAAATTGTAGGCCGATTTGTGCAAAGCATACCTCTGTGGATTCCCACGGGTGTCCTCTTTTCGGAAATGCATGGGGTTCCCCGTTTTCCTTGGTGGCTTGGACACCCGAGGCCCATATCTGTATGTTGTGCTTGTCTGGAGAAAGTGTGAAATTAAGGTGTGAAAACAGACTTGGGGTTATTTGTGTTTTAGGCTTTCCCTTTGGCACCCAGGTAGGTGCACCCACGCATGTGAGGTACCGTTTTCATCGGGACACCTGTGGACACGCAGGAAGATACAACATTTGTTGTGTTTGTGTGGTTTTCATAACGTTTTGACCCATTTGCTGGTGCCCTTTGTCACACAACCCTTTCATTTCCCAAATGTGGCCTACATTTAGTCGCTACTTTAGGCACCATACACTTTGGTAACCTGCACAAGTCACCTACCCTTGAAAGGGTCTACCTGTGCTCTTTCAAAAAATGGATGCTTGCCGTTCCTCACCACATTGGTTTTCCTGATCAGGCCGTGAGCATAAACCTCCTGTGTACCATGGCTCAGTGTTTGGCTTGTGGTGTTGCTGGTTTTGTAAAACACTACAAAAAATGTGTACTTTCCTAACTCAAGAGTCGGGGGAATGTAGCGGAGCATTGCTTTTCTCAAAATTAATAGAAGCCATTGCAGTACCAAGCCAACCATGTCCAACACATACCTTTTTTCGGTCAATTTCCCGCTTTTCCCCCAATCTATGGCATTTCCCCCTAGCTAGTTGTTGCCTGACCTATGCAAATCACCCCTTCCTAAACTTGGTATTTTGTCTACTTTTCAGAAATATGATATATGGCTTTCTGTCCTCCAGTTCGCCTTTCCTACCCTTTTCTTCCATTCCGTCCATTCATGTCCAATTGGCAAAAATGGCCAAAATCGCTTACCTCTCACAAAACAGTTGATAACCACATCAAAATATTTTTTTTTCGTTTCCACTCAACATGTTCTTGAAAGCCAGGAAATTGGGGAATTCAGCACAGCAAACCATTTGTTCCTAGCTCTTACAAGGAAAAAACCACAGGCTTCTTTGTACATCATTTTATTGGCATGTTTTGAAAAAACACAACATTTTCGCCCTTTTTGCTTATTTTCTCTCACCCCCCTACAGCAACCTAGGATTCCTGGGTGGTGTTACGACCGTCTACCTGTGGGGAAAAAAGGAGCCAAATTTGGCCGAGATATCTCATGTAACAAAAAAGTTACAAGGCTTTGAATGGCCACATACCGAAATCACCAAAGAAGGCCCTGGCACTGGGGGGAAATACCCATGGCACTTAAAGGGTTAAGGTGGATGGCCCAAAGCTGACGAGAGTGTTTGCAGGCAAAGGCCTTCTCCTTTGTTCAGAGACCCTCTGGCACTTCCCACCTAGGAAGCTTGCTGGCAGAACCTAGCAGGGCACGCTGTGTGCTGGCTGGGTAACTGGTACTGGAGCTGCTGGACAGGTCCTCTGAATCCGGTATCTCCCTCTGTTCCCTGGGAGATGTTTAGGGGAAGGGCCTTCCTTCACTGGCAGAAACTGTAAGGTAGACTGTACCTTCAGCCAGGGTCCAAATGAGTCCTTTTTAATCCTTTCAAAGTCGTTGAATGATTGCTAAATTAGGGGCTCAGTCCAATGATTGGTGCAGGCTAAGTCTACCTTAATGAACCAATCTTGGGTCCCCACCAACACTCTTCTGTTATGAGTGAGGTCATATCCAGAGTGCTTTGCAACAGGAAAGGTAAGGGGTGACAACATGCACTACTAAGTCCTACCCATATTCCTGTCCGTTGTGGATCAAAATGTGTCTGTGGTTAATTGAGCTCTCTGTGACTCCTAATCAGAGCACAGGTGTCGCTTGATGTTTGTGGTGAGAACAGACTTTCTGTCTCCATCAAATGACATATTTCTTCCCTCTGAAAGGGGATCCCTGCAGGGGTTGCCTACTGTAAACAGTTGTCCCAGACAAGACATTCACTGCCCTTCATACAGAGGGGTGGGAGCAAGCTTAAAGCTGACACATTGCATATCAAAGAGGTGATGGTGTTTCCTGTCCCTTGTTAGTTCTGTGACTAGGCCCCTTCGCAGGCCTGTTTTCATTTAACTCTCATCAGTAAGCGCTGCCACCACACAGAACTTTGACAATAGAACAGGGTGGATCCACAGAGCCTGGCCATGGGCGGAGGAAGGTGTTGCCTTCCCCCTTCAGAGATGCTTTGATGTGCCTGGGCTGTCACATTCTTGCTAAATGTGACAGGGAGGACTACGCCTGTAGGCTATGTCCCCCCGGAGTACACTTGACCATTTGTTTGTTGTGCAGCGAGCATAGGAAAATGTGTGCAGATTCGCCCCAGACATTTTCTGAGGTTAAGCTCCCATCATTCATTTTGCTTACAGAACTTCAAAAAAGCCCAGGCGAGCGCACACTCCCTGTGCGGATGGTCCAATTCCTCAGAGTGATTGAAATATTGTGTTTCTAATTCAGTCTCACAGGTCATCCCTTTAGCGGTAAATTAAGGAAACCATGTCCCTAGAATACCCCCTCTCTCAGGGCTGTGAATGTTCTTTTTTTCACGGTTATTGACAATTGTCCATGTGCATTAGAGCTTGGACGCAGCCCATGTGCATTTTGACATGAGATGTGAGCAGATATTTTAGAGTGGTCATGAGGAGAGGTAGACGGTGTGCCTACCTGTTAGTCTCCTGCAGCCTTAGAATTATTATCTTCCTGCTGATCTAGACTGCTAACAAACAACTTCACAAAGTTTTCCCTGCTACCCTGGATCTCTTCCTCTCTTGTGAGGTTGGGGAACACCTTCTAAACACAGCTTGGTCCTTTCTCACAGGTCTGTCACTAAGGCAGTGTTCCGTACGATACATTCTTTAATAGACAAGGGCTAATGCAGGCTATCCAAAACAGAGCAGTTGTGCGTATGTGGGCTATGGCACACCAGAAGGAGGTCTCTGAGCAGATCAGATGTTATTAAGAGGCTTTCTTTAACTTAAAAAGAAAATGCCTTATTGCTATACAGGAGTTCCCTGCCTATCAAAACTCTAACTTAGGTACTTGTCAACAGACAAAACAAAAAAAAAGTCCTCTATCAAAACCTATCAATTTAACTGCCCCTACCACTTAGAAAATATAAAGGAAACACTAGTGATTTCACCCTAATCTTCCTCCGGCTTCTCAGGTACCTAGTCTGGTTCTGGTTCAATAAGTGTAGAAAACGCAATTCTTGGTTCTTTTTAACAAGTCTTGGCAGCCAAAGTTTATGCAAGTTCCGTAAAGAAAGTCTTATGTCTCAATTTCTTTAAAGGGGTAGTTTGGTCAGAAATTGTATTGGCCCAACCGATCGGCATGTATTTCCGAGCATACATCGATAGTTCTTAAACAATTTCCAGTGCAACTTCACCATGTTTTTCTCACTTTAACACGTGCGAAAACGACAGGTTGGGTCCCGCCATCATGTGCTAATTTTATCCGTTGATGCATCGCCCTAAGTTCTGTGGTTCGTATTGAAAGTCCCCAATCTGTAGGTCCATGTGAAAAAGGCCTACCTGTCATTACCAAATGAAAAGCAGCATTGTTTATTCACAAATGAAGACGAACTTCAAGGGTCCCTTTCACATTTAAAAACAGTTTTTTTAAACACTGACACAAAAACGGCTTTGCATTTGTATTTGCAAGTTAAAGCAGTTTAAATGTGAAAAATGTACCCCTGCTTTCATAAAAATATCAGGGAAAAAACATGGTGCGTGCTGACAAAAAGTAAGATATATTATGTTTGCATGCAAAATATCAGCAAACATTAGAAATGTAAAGCCCACTTTGTTTCCATGAAAAACTTCTGTAGGGCTGAGGCAAACCCTTGGCTTGCTGTGAGACAAATGTCACACCCCCCCATGGAAAGCCTGTTTACATCCCCCCAGCTATTCTACAACTGCAATAAAGTGTTGCTGTTAAGAGGTGTTGAAAACCGACCTTCTCTAGACTTGGGGCTTCATCATGAGTTAGGTGGTATGCCAGTGGTAATACCACCAGGAAACTGCCCAATGCTAATAGCGCTACCGCAACTCGGTCCGGCACAATTTGTACTGGATCACGTGTTGCATGGGGCAGTAATTCCGTATTAGGTCTGTATGGCCCAATGTGGTTGGGGAGTGCTATTACCACCGGTGGTAATTGCACCACCGGTAATAGCACTGAAAACAGCCAAAAATGGCCTGAAAATTGTAATTTTTACCTTCAGCAAAAAGCCAGAGGTAAAAATGCCCTTTTATGACCACCTCATTGTTTGGCCAGCCCTTAAATGTGGCAGTAATAGCATTACCGATGCATTTAGGGGCTCAGGCCAAACTCGTGATGAGGCCCTTGGTGTCTTTGAAAGGGCTCTGTGCAGAGACAATTTCCTTTGACTGATGCATGACCAAAATGTAAGCAGGAGGTGTGAAAACAGGGGCTACAATTAAGGGAGGCTAAAACTCCTACATCAAATAGCAAGCTTCAGATACAAAGAGACTAATAACAATAAAACTCTGGTTACAGGCTGGCCCAGGGAGAACAAATGGCCTGGAGGCAGGGGAGTTGCCATTTGTCAAACATGAAGATTTACTATTAATTTAAAAGGACTATTATAACTTCAGCCTTTTTCTTAGCAACCATAGGTCGCACTGATTACATGTATGTGTCATTATTTAGGTAACTTCCAGGTGATTTTGGTGATATACAATTCATCCATCTACGACTCGGGGAACTGTAATGGCCATCTAAAATGGGTTTCTGGCTGATCTAAAAATGTTCAAAATTTGGGAGTTGGCCAATGGGTGGAGGGTGAAATTAGGAGTACGGGGAATAAATTGCATGTTCCTAATGGTTGTTTTTTGTGGAAATGGTAGAAAATTGCCACAAGGCTGTGCAAAATTGTGCAGACCTGGCTGTCATCTTATTTAATGACCCATGATTAGCTGAAATGGAAAATATATATATACTATGGTAGTTGCAAGTAAAATGATGAAGTTTTGACACATAACTAGAGTTTTGCCAAAATTTGACATGAGAACAAATGGGGATTGCAAATGAAGCTGACATTTGTCTGCTTCAGACTCTTATCTAATCCGTAGAGAGAGGCAGGAATTAGGAGGAGAGAGACAACTGTAGGGTAACTGTCCAAACCTTTTTGCAAGCACTCTTACAGGGTACTCCCCAAGATTTTAAACTGGATGGTGTCATCGCTGCTATATAAGGTGGAATACACCATGAGGAAGGGACAAAACTGCTAAAATGTACCTTTGGGGGAGTGCTTCTGAAACGTACCATCTGACAGCTGCAAGGAAACGCCAAAGGAGATTGCTGAGAGTGCAACTGGGTAAAGCTGTCTATTTCTGGGGAGGCCTAAAAGCTGATTGGGTTCTATGGTGGAGTGCTGAGGGCCATCTTTGAGACTGGAGTGACCTGACCCTTGCCCTATCTTTTCAGAGGGTCCTGGCATGCAGCTGGCTTTCCTGTACTTTAAACAGAGGCTTTCAATGTAAGTAGAATTGAGCCCTGTGAGACCAAAAGGTTGGGGATTCTGCTTGCCTTAAATCCTATCCATTTATAGCGGGAGGGGGCAACACTGTGTAGATCCTTAGCCTATTTAACTAAAAAATATAAATGTTTTTAATTCCATTTGACAGAACACTATGGGGTGATTTTTGTTAATATTCGAAAAATTAACAAAGCTCTCTTCCCAGTGTGTGCTGAAAAATTATAGCCTTCCATTTAATTGGGTCATCGTTTTTTTCCTGTTGACCCCAAAGTCTTTAAGGAAGAGAGGTGTCTTTGTTCATAAATCATTCCAATCTTTTTGTCCAACTTTTCCCAACACAGGTCCTTCAGTGGATCGGGCTCTGAACTCCAAAATGCTTCAATCACCCTAATGTTTCTGTCCTACTTCCCCAACCCTGACCAAACTAGGGGCGGGGGGTCTAAAAACAAACTGCTAAATCGCTGTGTTTATTTAAAACCAAAAGTGTGGGTGAAATCATAATTGCCATATGCAATTGTCCAAATCTGAAAAACCAAACTGCTAGCCTTTTAAGCACGCAGGAAAATCAAAATTGCACAGCACTACATTTGTAAATTATGTTCACTGACCAGCGCTAATTATTTCTTGAATTGAAATTGAGATAAAGTACTGTGATTTGTGTGTTTCCCCAATAAATTTGTATAATTGATTTGTGTAACACGAAGTTAATGGTGAGCCACAAAGAAGGTGGTGGCGTGTGTAGTTTATGCAATTTTGTCACAACATCTAATTTAAATACACATAAATATATTCCGTGTACATCGGCCTGGTCGTTGGCTCATTGGTAGCTCAGGGGGATGATCCAAAGGGTATTAGATGAATTGGAAATGGGGCTGAAGAAACAAACTAATATTAAACAGTTTCTTGGGTGACACCTTGCTTGGAGAGGGAATTGGGGGCTTGTGGCCAGGATTTGGCTAGCTATTTTTGACTCCTGACAAGTGCATTGTGTGAGAATCCTGAAGGTGTCTCACCCGCTAGTCCCCATAGATCTGTCATCCTGGTGGCCAGGTTACAGCCATGGCTTTTGAATCCAGTTCGTGGGAGTGGACCAGTGCGGGAGGATCACCTGGGTGAGGGCTCTTCAGGGAGTGGAAGTGGGACACCAGAAGGTGAGACGCGGTATCCCCTTTCCTGTAACACCCTATACCTATC
Organism: Ambystoma mexicanum; assembly: GCF_040938575.1. Taxonomy (NCBI): domain Eukaryota; kingdom Metazoa; phylum Chordata; class Amphibia; order Caudata; family Ambystomatidae; genus Ambystoma; species Ambystoma mexicanum. Next base: position 926,020,866 of record NC_090923.1, read on the forward strand.
CTACCATGTAGGATACATAGGAACTCAACCCCTCTTTCCCGCTCAACCCCCCCACCCCCCTTTCCCGACATGAACCCTTTCTCACGGACAACTCACCGCGAGCAAAAACAGACTAACACCAGAGCCGCGTACCTGACATGTCCCAATACAATGGTCAGGCAATGTCAGGCAATTACTGATCATTACACACACCTGACTTCCATCACACTTCCCCATACACAAAAAAGGCGGAACACGAAAGCACACTCTGAGCGAAGCAAAGCACATGAGGAAACAGTGGTTCCAAGATGGCAGCTTAATACAAGGAGAAAGATGGTGAAACCGAGAGAGGGTTGCAAGGAGGGAAGTGCCCTTGACCTTTTCTGACCGTTACTTTCACGAACCTTGGAAAGTAAGAAACCTAAGACCGGGAACTAAAGCTGAACAAACCTGTATTGTGTGTCAAATGTACCCAGGGCTCTCCCGCGTCAATAGCCAAGGCGGGGAGGAGCAGCTGCTGCTGTGGTACTGTCCTTGGCTCCTACAACAACGCAGCACCAGTAAAGACAGCATAGCCGGTGAGTCAAAGAGACTGATACCAAACCTGCCTATGTTAGAACCAAGCGGCAACATTGTGTGAAGAAATCTAAAGAGAATATCATGTGAAACGTATGTGACGAACAACGCAAATATAATTGGAAACCAGAGGAGTGATTGAACTTTGGGTCGCCAAATAAGAGACCATAGATGGAGTGGTCCAGCACCACATCGGTGCTCACTTGTCAGGTATCTGATTAATTGATAACTATTGAAAGGGGAAATTTGAGATCAAAGTGGTCCTGCAACGGGTCAAGATAAATCATGTGCACATTCAAAAGTCTTCAATAGTTGAATGCCTGCTACAATTGGCCTGAGCCCGGCTGAGAGAGACTAATTGTGACAAAGAAAGGATCTGACCCTGGCTGAGGGGGATCTGGGGTGAACCGTGAGTCAGCCGATAGGAGGTCTTCTCTGCACATTGGAAAATGGGGATCCGAACCCGGAAGAGGGGGAGCCACGCTACTGACTGTGAAACAAAATGGAATCTGAGCCCAGCTAAGGGGGATCCAGGGTGAGACACCTGAATTGAACACTTGAAAGAGAAGAGTAACTTGGTGTTTATTGTGTTCTTGTACATCAGGCCCTCAGAGTCAAGAGACTTTGGGAAAGCAAATAGACTTGCAGCACAGAAGGCCCTGATGCTGGTAATGGAATGGTGTCCTCATGCTGAAGAAGCCAGAGTGTGTGCTTTGCTCGAGTGAACCACCTTGTCCCATGCTGAAAATGTGGGAAAGGAAGCCAACGGCCTTAACATCCTGACATATCTTTTTGTAAACACGTATTTCTTTCTCATGAACACTACCCCTCACTATGTATGTTTAGTGGTAAGGATTGGCAATAGATATTTTTAGTATAGGCACTTTTATTTTGACAAGATTCCACTAGGACTGCATTATTATTATTTGATGATCGTAGCATGCTCCCCTCTGTAGATTTCAGTTTAGATAGGAGTTTATCACACCCTTGTTAAAGTTCAATAAACACCCTTGAACTGTGGTCACTTGTGTCTGTCTTACTGTTGATACCATGCCTTCCTTACAATTGTGACAGACTATTCATTTTGATGTAATTGCATTAAGGTGGAGGGAAAGTCATCTTTGCCTTGTTAAAGTGCTGCAATGACTTCATCCCTGCGTTCCAGGGAGGTGCATAGGTGTAAAATTAGCGGAAACAGTGATTTTTGCCCTTGCACAAAGGAAATACTACAAAATTGCAAAAAGGCCATTTAAAAAAATTAATATAATTGAATTTGATGATGCCAGGAGACACTTCCTTAATAAGCAGTTCATTGGTGGTGGGTGGAGAGAGGCGGATGTAGGGAGCTAGCGAGCTAAAATGATGCAAGATGTCACATGAGAAGGAATTGACATTTGGGGGGTAATTCATAGAATTTAGCGCACAAGTGGCGCACGCCGCTGGCGCACAGTGTGCGCGTGCGAATTTCTGCACCAGCCGTGTGCGCTAAAATCCATTTCCGCGCACAGCGTATTCATGGATTTTAGCTACCAAAACCAGCCGTGGCGCAGCAACCCTGCAGCAGCGCCAGTTACGCCCCCAAGAATGCCCCCCTCGCAAGGAAAAGCCATCAAAATCCCCAATCCAGTGCAAAGGGATGCGCTAACCCTGTACCAGTATACATGGCTGCCACACAGCACACGGCAAGCGGGGAACGTGTATTACTGGGGTGTGCGGGAAGTTTCACACGCGATTGGCCCTGTGCGAGTGGAGTACGTGTATTAATGGGGTTCGCGGGAAGTTTCACACACGATAGACCCTGTGCGAGTGGGGTACGTGTATTACTGGGGTTTGCGGGAAGTTTCACACACGATTGGCCCTGTGCGAGTGGGGTACGTGTATTACTGGGGATCGCGGGAAGTTTCACACGCGATTGGCCCTGTGCGAGCGGGGTACGTATATTTCTGGGGTTCGCAGGGAGTTTCACACGCGGTAGGCCCTGTGCGAGTGGGACACGTGTATTTCTGGGGTTCGCGGGGAGGTTCACACGTGATAGGCCCTGTGCGAGTGGGGTACGTGTATTACTGGGGCTTGTGGGAAGTTTCACACGCGATAGGCCCTGTGCGAGTGGGGTACGTGTATTACTGGGGTTCACGGGAAGTTTCACACGCGATGGGCCCTGTGCGAGTGGGGTATGTGTATAACTGGGGTTCGCTGGAAGTTTCACACGTGATAAGCCCTGTGCGAGTGGGGTACGCGTATTACTGGGGTTCGCGGGAAGTTTCACACGCGAAAGGCCCTGTGCGAGTGGGGTACATGCATAACTGGGGTTCGCGGGAATTTTCACACGTGATAGGCCCTGTGCGAGTGGGGTACGTGTATTACTGGGGTTCGCGGGAAGTTTCAGATGCGATTGGCCCTGTGCGAGTGGGGTACGTGTATGACTGGGGTTCGCAGGAAGTTTCACACGCGATTGGAGCAGGTTACGTGTATTTCGGGGGTTCATGGGAAGTTTCACACGTGATAGGCCCTGTGCGAGTGGGGTACATGTATTACTGGGGTTCGCGGGAAGTTTCACACGCAATTTTGCTGTCAGAGCTGGGTACGTGTATTTTGGGAGTGCGTGGGGAGTCCTACACGTGAATTGGCAGTGTGGGTCCTCCCAGGTGTGCCCTCTACCCCGTCCATGGCCCCCGCAGGCAGCCCACACCACAAGGGACTACCCTGCACCCCTGGTCATGTCCCGCAGGCAGCCCATCCACCATGGGCATGCCCCCCAGCCAAGCCACATGTCACGTTGCACTAATGATCACCAACTCATGTCCCCCAGCATCCCCACCCACCCACCATTGACGGGCACCTGCCAGCAGGCCCCCACTCATGTCCCCCAGCACCACCACCCCCAGCAGTGAGGGGCACCTGCCAGCAGACTCCCACTCATGTCCCCTAGCACCCCCACCCCCCAGCAGTGAGGGGCACCTGCCAGCAGGCCCCCACTCATGTCTCCTAGCACCCCCACCCCCCAGCAGTGAGGGGTACCTGCCAGCAGGCCCCCACTCATGTCCCCCAGCACCCCCACCCCCCAGCAGTGAGGGGCACCTGCCAGCAGGCCCCCACTCATGTCCCACTCATGTCCCCCACTACCCCCACCCCCCAGCAGTGAGGGGCACCTGCCAGCAGGCCCCCACCCATGTTCCCCAGCACCCCCACCCCCCAGCAGTGAAGGGCACCTGCCAGCCGGCCCCACTCATGTCCCACTCATGTCCCCCAGCACCCCCACCCCCCAGCAGTGAGGGGCACCTGCCAGCAGGCCCCCATTCATGTACCCCAGCACCCCCCATCCCCCAGCAGTGCGGGGCACCTGCCAGCAGGCCCCCACTCATGTCCCCCCGCACATGAAGTAATGATGCACAATCATGGCCCACTTCACCAAAATACCACAGCACACCACCCCATTCTTGAGACACAATAATTTCCCAATCCACCCCACACTGACAAGACACAAACCAAAAGTCAACTATGTACATCAACACATGTCCGTCACACACACACACACTGGTTGTCATTGATTGTGTAAACCCACATTTTCACATGCATTAACCCAATGAGCTAATCCCACACATGGAACTAAAATATGAAAATGTATTATGTACAAAAATAAAGCAATGAAATGAAAGCATAACAAAATAGCAAACATGAAATGAAAACCATGTGCAAAAGATGAGTAAATGAAAAGTATAACCAATCCAAAGGAATCCTAAAGAAAAATAGTCAAAACTCTCCCTCCACCAACGCAAATCCAAAGGAAACGTAAAAAGAAACGTAAGCCCTGCGACAGAAGGGCTGTGATCTATTCACTGTTTGGCTGTGGCGGCGCAACTTCTACAGTTCCATAGTGAACTGAACTCTGGTTCTGCATCTCCAGCAATTGTCTACACACACAACTAAGGGAAGCGAAGTGAGCGGTGAAAAGGACGCTGCCGCTTTAAGCTGCAAGACCGAGGATTCCCCTTTCCCGTAACGCGATTGTCACGTGACCGCCAGCCGGAGACATCAGCTGCTCAGCGCCGCCCTTGCGGCGTAAGCCCTGCGACAGAAGGGCGGTGATCTATTAACTGTTTGGCTGTGGCGGCGCAACTTCTACAGTTCCATAGTGAACTGAACTCTGATTCTGCATCTCCAGCAATTGTCTACACGCACAACTAAGGAAAGCAAAGCGAGTGGTGAAAAGGACGCTGCCGCTTTAAGCTGCAAGACCGAGGATTCCCCTTTCCCGTGACGCGATTGTCACGTGACCGCCAGCCGGAGACATCAGCCTCTCAGCGCCGCCCTTGCGGCGTAAGCCCTGCGACAGAAGGGCTGTGATCTATTCACTGTTTGGCTGTTTGGCGGCTTTGGCGTTCGGCGGTCGAAGAAAAACACAGCACAGAGAGACGCCTGCCGATTCCTGTAACAAACAGGTAAGAAGTAACGAAATGGCAGAGGCGGGGCCGCAGACACATTAAAAACTAAAATCCTGTGCACAAGCTATAGATAAATCTGTATCTATGGATGACAAACTAAACAATAAAAAATGTGAACTGGAGGGGTACAATTGGTCAAACCAAAAGCAACAAAAGCTAAACACAGACACTTCTGATATGGCAACACACGGTCCACAAATAGCACTAACCCCACAAAAGCAAACTAATAATGTCTCTGAGTTCCCCTCTCTTGCTCAATTAACCAGCAAATACCTGGCTAGAATTACAATAACAAATACCCACACAGGGCGTCTTGCGGAAAATGGCAATTCTACTTTAGGTCGAGCTAAGGGTGACAAGTCAGATAACAAGTCAAATTCTGACTAACACTTGTGGAAAAATTTTGAGAAGCACGAAACAGCGATGACTAAGACTGTGCCTATTGTTGAATTAAATCAATGCGCAGAAACAACCAACGCGAGCTGCACGAAAGCTATTCCTATTGAAATTTTAGAAGATGGATGAATTGTAAATACAATTGAAATCAACACAGTGCTGTTTGATTCGCCTTTTGATGTAACGGATCACAAACTTTTACAACTAGCTGTCCCAGAAAGATCAGACGAAGAGAGCCTAATGCGGTTCGTCTATCCACCCACAGACTGCAAGTTAAACAATGTGGAAGAGAGGATGACGCAAAACAAAATTAAAGAAAATTCAAGACAATCAGGTTATAATACACCGACCCAGAACAATAAAGGTACAGCAAAAAAAGACAAGACAGAAAGAGCAAACGAAATGAGGACAAACATGGATGTAAGATTTCCAAAAGGACAAGTCATCATGAATAAACAAACCAACGGTCACTTTAATAACGAATGCATACAGAAAAACAGCCCTAAGCAGAGCAGTGGATTTGACTTCGCAGGTCAGGAAGCACGCTTAACGGAGCGTCTAAAAGCCAACTTTGAAGCGATGAAGCACAAATTAGCTGAAAGCTTTACAGAAAAACACAAAGGCAAAGACAGACAAGTAATAACGGAGTCTCTTCAAAATATTGCAAAGAATAAAGACTATACAAACACTCAAATATCACCTGGAAAACATGGTCAAACAGGACCTTGTACTTCGATTATTGAAAGGCAAACGGCAAAAAGTCAATTTCAGGAAACTCCCACTACTAATTCTATTATCATGCCATATGATCTTCAGTGGAAAAGAGGTCGTCAAACCAACTCCTCTCATCTGTTGATAAGCTGTTCAATGCCTGCAACAACGCAGCCAGCCGCCAACGCAAGTCCAGAGTCACTGCCGGCAAAAGCAGCCTGTAACCAAGAAAGAACTGAAAAGGAAACGGAGAGGACAGAGCCTATATATCATGACTCTGATAATGAGTCAGTATTGAAATCTAACATATCTACGGCGGCGGCCATACAAATTCACAACAATGTACTTGCTGCCACCGCCTTGGCTCTAATTCCTTTCATAAAACTATATGAATCCCTTCACGACGAACTAAAAAACAATAATGCATTACTCAGTCATCTAAATGAGAAAGTGAACAAAATGGAAAATGCAAACAGTGAGCTAAGACAACAAATGGGAAACGAAGCATCCAAAAATTGGTCACGGTACACCGAGCTGAGCACACAGATTAGAAATGATTATGTGGAAAAAAACTCTTTACTGAATGCTTTAAAGGGAAGTCTGATGCAAGGACCGTGGCATACCGAAAAAGAGAAGAAACCCGTGGCATGCATGACAGATCCCGAACAGAACACGACAAATCAGCCGCCTGGAGATAGAAGGAGCCCCAATAAGCACAATACACATAACAACAACAATGCTACAACAGAACTGCAAAATCAAGAGACTGAAGAACAATGCCAAAAAATCCCAAATAATGAACACTCATCGTTCGAAGACCAACAGAACAGTATGGTGGGCGGCAGCTCCCTCCCAAAGGCGGCGGAGATCAAGTTAGCAGAGAAGCCGCCTCCAAGCAAAACACAAACCGGGCAAACAGGAAAAGCACAAGCCGGACCATCCGCGGGTCCCTCTCACATCTCGATTGAAAAGACAACCTATGGCATATTTGGAGGAACAGCAAAAACCATCATACGTGATGCCAAACAAGACCAACTAAACTTGGCAAAACAAAATCCGCACAGGAAAAAAACCAAAAAAAAAAAAACCTAGAGGTGATAAAAAAATATTCCAGTGGATTAAGAAAGTTCATTTGTAACCTACCTACACCAGTGAAACAAAGTTTGTTTGTAAGAGAAAAACTGGTACCAAATAAAGGGTTAGAAAAGGCAAAAGCATTAATAAAAATAACAGGAATAACAGACAAACCGGTTGCGACAAACCTGAAAAAAAGATTGAGATTGGATTCAGACAATGCTTCAGTACATTCGATACAATTTTCGGTGGATCTCTGCGATCTTTCAACCTACACTGACGACCTTGTAGATGAATCAATGGCAGATTTCCAGGAGCTGGATGAGACCTGTCGGTCAATTATGAAAGAATCAATGAAAGGAGCTGGAAAACGTCTGTGGATGAAACCAAACGAACGTCCAACAAAAAAAATGAAGCCAGAGAAAAATGGATTAACACGAAAAAATCTAATAATCAACATGAGTGGGAGTTTAGTAAAGAGGAAGAAAAAGGGACAAAACATCATGTCTCACTAAACCCAAAATGAACACGTGCACAATCGCAGATTAAATCTCGTGCAGCTGACAAATCTAAACAAATTGAATTAAACGATAAGTCTGGCAGAATACGGATTGAAAACATCTTCCATGAGGAAAATGACGTAAACCTGAACAGAGGCAACGTCATGAGATTATTGCACTCAGTGCCGATACTGAGAACAGTTACAACAAACGACGTAGGAATTGTAGAATATATTTCAGAAGAACGCGGAGACCAAGTTCTGCTACATATACATTCGAAAGCTGTACGAAAAACACTCTTGGGAGCAAAAGACGAACTGCTGTTCATGGGTTTTGAGATCTCAGATGAAGATTTATCCATTTCTAATAACTCCAAAAGTACGAACACCAGAAAAATGGCAATCGATTCCATGGAACAGCGCCCGGACATCTTGCGAAACCAGATGAAAATCACGCAGTGTGTGAATTCGCAAAAAAGCGAAGTGGAACCAAGGATAAGAAATCAATAGGTAGAAAGAAATGAACGAGAAGGGCTGGTCACATTAATCTCATGGAACACACGAGGCTTCCAGCACCTCTTTGAAGACTTTCGAGTCGATTTGTCTGATAACTTTCTAATTTGTCTACAAGAGACATGGCTACGCAGTCCGCCTGTAAAGGATGGGTACCTGACACTGCTCAATTCGGCTGAAAAAAACGCTAGAGGTCGCCCGCAGTCAGGTCTGATAACCATGGTCAAACATGGAACCGCGTGGGAAGTCTGTGAAACTGAAAACCCAAAAAGCCTTGTACAGACCACACTCATTCGAAAGTCAACAAGTCAAGAAATAGCGGGAAAATACATACTCCTAATTAATCTGTATTGGAATCCGGTTAAGATATCAACCGAAAAATGTATCCAATCAGTAACACTAATAATTGACAAATATCAAAAGAAGCACCAAGACTTATCAATAATCATATGTGGTGGTATGAACCTATCATGGTTCAATGACGAGAGGAAACTCATCTCAACAGAAATAAAAGAAAAATGGACTAGCAGTGAAAGGAGAGCGTGCTGGGACAATGAAATGGACGTAAGAGATTGTGATCTGGTTAATGGACAAATACCGGGAGACACGCCTCCGATGTACACTTGGAGAAATTTCGGCAACAAAAAAATTCTAGACTACATCTGGACATCAAGAAACGTTTGGACTAAAATCTCAAAGCTACGCATCATCCAGACAGACCGAAGTGACCATGACATCTTGGAAATGTCATGGCCTATACTTCAAAAAACAGAAGCAGCTCTGTACAAACATTCAGATGGAATAAATCAAGGGCGAAATCGGCTACGCTTAAACGAACAACAAATAAAAGGCCTCCCCGAGAAATTTCTATCTCTCGCCAACAAAGAAAGAAATTCAACTAATTATGATTTGATACTGCCCTACCAACAAAGGAGCAGTAACAGATTTCTAAACAACAAGTCCACACACAAGCATGAATGGAGCAATTTGGGTAAATGCCAAAAGAAACTGCTAAACAAAGATATACGAAAACTGAAGCGTAACATGGGAGCGCACACTGCCCAACAAATTAAACTGCGGCGACAAAAATATCGAAATTGGCACAAGTCATTTGCCTATATAAGAGACCAAGAACTTGGTGAACTGGTGTTGTCCTTGATTCAATCTAACAACACGCGTGAGATCTGGCACATTCTAAATAACAACAATGCAAATCAAACAGATATGCTTGCTAATGGAGTGTCTGAGGGTGCGTGGCAACAACACTTCACAGGTGTCTTCAATCAATCTCAACAAGTCTCAGCATTGGACGTGAACCAAGAACCAACCCACTGGAAAGTAGTAGAAACTGTGGAAGACATTCAAAACTCTATCGCTAAGTTAAGCAACTCAAGAGCAGCAGGGCCTGACAGCATATCCATTATCGACCCATCGCCCTTCTTGATACAATTGGGAAAGTAATGGCTGTATCCCTATTTGTGTTCGAAAAGTGTTAAGTTTGCCAAATTACATCTCAATTGTTGTAATAAGACACAAACTTGCACTAGAAGAACTGTATGGCTGTGTAGTATGGAAATCAATTGGGAAAGTAATGGCAACCTTTTTACAACAGAAGATAACATAGTGGGCCACTGAGCAAGGAATCATGGACTGTCGTCAAACTGGGTTTACTAAAGGAGTGGGGACAGAGATCAACCTGACTATAGTAAATCTGCTAAAACTAGAAACTCTTTCAAAAAGAACAAACTTAAATCTGGCCTTTGTAGACATGCAACAGGCGTTCGACACAGTAAATCGTGATCTTCTGTGGAGAAAACTTAAAAACTGGGGATGTCCAACAAACATCTTACACCCTATAATGGCCTTTCACGCCAAAACTACAATTCATGTAAGGATAAACGGTAAAGGAGAACTAACCAAAGCAATAAGCACGAATAGAGGGTGAAACAAGGCTGCCCTTTAGCTGCAGTCTTCTTTAAATTATTCATTGCTGACATCCCGGACGCACTAACCAGAATACATTGTTTCTCGCCAAAAATAAATGGACATCAAATCTGGTGCATATCTTATGCTGACGATTTAGTTTTGCTTGATCGAACACAAATAGGGCTACAGCGGCTACTACAGGGATTGCATCAACACATGAAGAAAAATGAATTAAGAATTAACATAAACAAGACCAAAATAATGAAATTTGGGTCAGCAAAGGGAAAAAGAAATCGAGACTTCGTCTGGAGGATTGACAAAGATGAAATCGAAGTTGTCAATGAAATACGATATCTAGGAGTGCAAATAAATACGTCAATCTGCGAAAACAATTGGGCATTACACCTATTGCAAAAAATTAACACGCTCTCTCTACAAGAAACGAGAATCCACAGCTTGTATGGAAAGTACAGCCTGATTCCAGTGCGGCAATTCTACATGCAAAAGGTGGTCGCAGGAATCACATATGGGTCAGAAACAGCATGGAACCTGGACCATAAAATCTCGGCAAAATTAGAGGGCATCTTTTGGCGAAAAGTGTTAAGTTTGCCAAATTACATCTCAATTGTTGTAATAAGACACGAACTTGCACTAGAAGAACTGTATGGCTGTGTAGTATGGAAATCACTTGCGATGTTAAGAAAAATGCTGATTGCAAATCCTGTACCGGCTTACAAAATACTAGCGCCTACAGACAACTTAGAATATACAGGATTACTCAAGAACTGGGTACAAAAGCTCGAAGACGTACCAAATGCGAGCGACATCAAACTTGAAATACTGTTAGATCAGCCGCAAATTGCAAAAAAAAAGTTACAACAATGGTTTTGGATAACAAATATGGCCAAATTAAAAGATCTTTCATCCACACTAGACCATAGTCAAGCTACGAACAAACTAAACAACCTGCCCCAATACCTACAGAAATTTCCTTCTAGATACCATCGAAAGGCGTTCCTGAAACTGCGACTAAATGCTATAAAGACAAAACAAATGCTAGTGGCACGTCATATTGAAAAAACAGATGACGATGGTTGCAGATTCTGCAAGTCACATACAGAATCACCAAAACATCTAACAACAGAATGCCCAGAACATAAGACTTTTTGATCAATCCACCTAGGGCAATTTGCGCCAAAAAATGACAACATGGACGAATGGTGGCAAAGAATCTTAGGTGGAAGCTCTATTCACTTGACGTGTTCGACAATAAACTTTCTAGACGCCTGTTTGGACAACGAAACTTAGTCTGGGCTAGTAAACTGAATTGGAAGATGTTGATTTTCTTAAACCCCCTTGATAAAATTAAGGAAAAAATGTTGTGATAAAAGTTTGATTTAAAACTAAAAATTACAATAATAAAAATAATAAAAAAAATAGAAAAATCCATTAATCCATGTTCAAAATCAAATCAAAAGTTCAAATAAATCCATTGTCCAACTATGTAAAATCCATTGTCAAGGGTCCATGAGCCCAACGAAAGAAATGAAACCTACCTAAGAAACTACCTAATAAAAAAACTATATACAAATGTGTGTGGCATAGTCCATTCACCACAAATTAAAGGAAAAGGAAAAGGAAACCTAACTCTAAAAACTATTTACAATGGCAGCGGGCTAGTCCAATGGCTCACTTTTGGATGTCCCGGGCCAGGGCATCATCGAACCCCCGCTCAATGTCCTGGAGGCGGTCCTCTTCCATGGCCCCGAGGGTTCGCAGGGACGACGACATGTTCACCTCCAACTCCCTGCGAATTGCCTCGAGGCACTCGGCCTGCCTCAGGGCCTGCGCATGGAGTTCTCCGCCCTGACCATTGTGAGCCGTGCCTCTTCTGCCCGCTGCCGCTCTGCATCTATGGCGTGGCCCAACCGCTGCCACACGGAAGACACTTGAAATCCTGGATCCTCCTGCCCTATGGCCGATGCCTGCCCCTCCGATGTTGAAGGCCCCGAGCCATCATTGCTCCCACCATGTTGCGGCTGCTGTGCCTGTGCCTGCGCCCTGGCTCTTGCTGCCTGCACGTCCTCCTCCGGCTGGGGTGCAGTTGTTGTGGTGGCCACCCCTGCTGGACGTCCGATTCCCAACTGTGGCAGGGATGCGTCCTCCACCAGCCTGGCCGCTAGGTCAGAGGCAGCTCCACAGGGTACCGAGGTGATACATGGGTGGGAAGATGGCATGGAGGACGACTGGCACGTAGGGGGTTCAGGTAAGGAGGGGGTCGCAAGAAGGTCCAGCACACGGAGGAATCCAGCACCGGTGACCCGTCCCAGTAGGTCAACGTGGTCAAAGAGGCATGCGAGACGACATGCAGTCTCTCCACGAAAAGACTGCAGGTCACCTCGCATGCCCCGTTGACGCAACACTATCCCAGCCAGGACAGGCTCAACACAGTCCCGGATAGCCACGTCCGCAGAGAGAGGAAGGCCAGTTGTTGTGCGCTCATCCCCTCCTGGAAAACGGGTCTGGACATAGGCATCCCTGCTGGTGCCAGATGATGCAGTGACAGGACCAGAGACAGGATTACACACAGGCACCTCTGCGGCTGCCTGTGCTGACTCCCGTCCCTGCCCCTGCACTGCACCACTAGCACCAGTGGAATCACCACCTCCAGACCCCGTGTGTGTTCCTTTCGTGGCCGCCTCCTCCACCAAACCCCCCACCAACCTGGATGACTCCATGCCATCTTCCTCTGTCGGACCCTGTGGGGTCTCAGCTGCCCCTTCTGCTGCCGAGGAGTCCACCTCCGACCTCCGCCTCTTGGACCTACCCTCGGCAGCTGCGGCCTGAGACGCGGCACCAGACTCCTCACTCCCCGACGAGATGACAATCTGGGAGGGGAGCCGGGCCTTGCGCCTCCAGCTGGTGGTGCAACCCCTGCGGCTGTGCTCCACAGCACCCTCTCCGCCCTCTTCATCAGTTGACGTTGCAGACACGGAGAGATAAAACACAGGCATCAGAGCACTGTACAATGGACTGATACACACATGACAGTTGTACACGAGTGGCAGTGTCATACTTCAGACATGGCATCACACTCCCCAACACACATGTCATTTGCACTCACACACATGAGCAATTCCACAGCAATATTGCACCAGCCAGCACCATCCATACACATACAACAGCATGAGCATCCGAAGGTGAGCCTGATGTCACATGAAACACGGGGAGTGCACAACACATGCACATACGACACCACACTTATATGCATGTGTACATGTCCACCAACGGTCACAGTGATGAGCTCGCCATCCATGTCATATCTGGCATGCAGCCTTCTACATGTCAGTGTCACATGCATCCAAGTTGCATCACAGTTGCACACTTGTCAAATACACACACATGCACATGTACACAGTGCAGATGCATGCAGCAGGAACCACCATCCATGTGTGACACCAAAACCATGCCAACGTACATACACAGAAATTCAAACATGTGTGCTCCCACACCTGCATTTGCCCAGCATGCTTACCAACACATACACCATTGATGTGTCTCACACCTGAGAGGACTCACATGTGGCAGCCTCACGCCCATGTTCATACACATCCCTACATGGCCGTACAAAAACACATGTGCAACCTGCACACTACTGGCACACCACGACACGCACAGCGTCCAATCAGTATGCATGTACACGTACCGCTCGACTCCAGACGGGTCTGCCTCTCAAGGACCTGGACATGGAGCGCTGGGCATATGCATTCCAGGACCCTCATTTGGTGGTCAGGCAGGTGGCCCCGGCGCCCCTTGGCATCCACTGCCTTCGAGAGGCGCCTGGCCTTGTTGATGGTCCTGGACCTAAAGTCCTCCCAGCGCTTCTTGACATGTTGTAAGTCAAGGACTGCCACCCCCTCCGCTTTGATGGCAGTCACGATATCCATCCAGATCCTGGTCCGTCCTTCAAAGTCGGCGCGCGAACTTCCAAAGAGGGCATCATACTGCCCCAGGACTTGCTCCACCAGGACACCAACATCCCTGGCACTGAAGCTGGTGGCCCTTTGCCTCTCTGGCTGGGAGTTGCCAGTGGTGCTAGATAGTGTTGTGCCCGACATGGCAACCCCAGAGGCAGGAGTGGGTGGGCAACTGGGTCCTGGGGCTGGGCTGTGGAGCGATGGTATCCCAGTCGGGAGTCTTCGGTTCCAGCAGGGGTGGTCACAGCAACTGCACCCCTGGCTGATGTGCAGGCAGCAAATAGCAGGGCATGTGGGCAGCAGGCAGTCAGGCAGCAGCAGATGGTAGGTGGGAGCGTGCTAGGGGATCTGGGGGGCAGTAATTCGGCCTTCTGGGCAGGAGCGGTGTCTTCCGTGTGTTTTCGCGTGGCCAGCTTGATACGGAGTGATTTGGCGTGTGAAAAAACTGCACGTCTGCGTGTGAATGTGTGTAATCCGAGGAAAGGGCCTACGTGCGTAAGTGATGTGATGCGCGCGGGCGTTTCCCTCAGCACGGGTTAAAGGTGAGCGGGGCCAGCAGTTCACTGTACTGCCTTTCGTGGAGACCGTGTGTTGCTGCTTCGTGTTGTTTCGCGCGCCATCACAACTTCACAGCTATCAAGGACGTATCTCTTCTTTTGGCGGGGGTATTGGCTACGGGTGTTTTTCTGCATCGCGCTAGTCAGACAGTGAGTCGCGCATGCTATTTTTCCCACTGCAGGTGCTCCTGTGTATGGCACCCGTTTATGAGGTTATAGTAGCCTGCGTGTCCCACGCGTAAGCGTTTTTCGTGTTACTGGGTGCCACCGCGTACTGCGGAAGGTTGATTCCACGCACGTAGGCTGCAGGGTTGCGTGCACGGTTTTACTGCAGTTTTGGGGTGCCTGAGCATTGCGTGACCCATCACTACATCACAGGGGTCACATACAGCCTTGCAGGTGCAGGGGGACTGTTAACATCTTGCATCCCACCCCCTTGACCCCAATTGCCCAGGTCAATTGTGGTGTACACCTCCCATTGGCACTACTCCATCTGTGCCGGCAGTACTACAACTGTGCCATTGGGAGGCCACCAAAGGTGAGGGGTGCCTCAGCTGGGCATCCTCCTCGTGGCGGGCATGGTCAGGGATGGGGCCGGGGTGACCAGGGAGTAGGGGGACTATGTTGTGCCATGTGTCGGTGCAGTCATGCCACCACCGCCCCCTGTGGTTCCGGGAGATGCAGCTTCTGCATCTGGCACTGGCGCTCGTGTGACCCGGAAGTCCGTTTCATCGACTGCCACGGGCCCAAAGGTAGTGGTAGCTGTAGGTGCAGCTGTGGACACCAGCACCCAGGCTCAGGGTCTGCCAGCGCAGGCTGCATTGGCACTTGAAGAGCCCTTGGAAGATTTCCAACAGGCCAGGAGGGAAACCGTAGGGGCACGCAGGGCTGCCCTGACCAAAGCACGTGTCCCTGGGACAGTTATGTCATCTGCTACCCCAAACAGCCAGGTGTTGGCAAGTGCCGGGGCAGATGCACCCAACAACACCTCAGTTGTGAGTCTGCCAACCAGGACAGTTGCGGTCAATGACCCTGCCACAGCGGATGATGCTGTGCAGGGTCCATTAGAGGGCACCCAGCTGCCACTGACAAAAGTCAGGCCTTTGGTCGTCCCTCCACCTGCCACTCCCTTGGCTCAATCCACCGAACCAACTGGCCATACTGACCAGGGCAGCATTAGCCAGCCAGGGTCTGCGCCACAATCCAAGAGGAGGAAGTTTGCACCTGCAGCACAGGCTGGGACCCCACACACAGCCACGACCTCCTGCATGTCGAGGAAGAAGCCTTTCTGCAACGAGGAACTGGATTTCCTCATGGACTACGTGACATGCTAGTGGGTGCTAATTGTCAGACTATGGCTACCCACCGTGATACCCACTGGAAGCAAGTTGCGGAACATGTGAGTGCATTCGGCCATGAGGTGCGCACAGCGCAAGAGTGCAAAAAGCGTTGGAATGACCTCAAATGCAGTGCTAAGGCTAAGCGTGCCTCAAATTACAACTTGACTCTGGTGACTGGCAGTGGGCCTGCACCAGAGGAGGAAGACCTCTCTCCGCATGAGTCACTCGTTGCGGAGTTCATACCATCTGAATCGGTCGAAGGAGTGGGAGAGATGCCGGACTTTGATGCCCAGTCCAGTGAGTGTTGATGCGTGTTTGTTGAGGACGTGTGTGTTTTACCTTTGTGATTTGTTGTGCATGACTGCCACTACATGTCACGTGTACATGGTTCTGATGTGCAAGTAATGCAATGCTTCCCTGATGCATGTCTGCTCTGCTGGATGGTGGACATGTGGAGCAGACAGGGACTGTCCGCATCACCACTATTGCACCCTACTCACATGCTGGTTACCAGTATGCCCCTCCGGTCCATGTTCCAGCTCACTGGCCCTTCTGCATGTAGCGTGGGGTGACCTTCCTCTCAGCCCAGGGACAATGTCATAGCATGAGTGACGTGCATGTGTCCTCTGCCTGCATGCGGGTACTCCATGTAGGCTTGCTCCCTTGCCCCTCCACTCCCCGCTCTGCACCCCAATTCCACGTTTGCACTGGTCTGCTTCAATATTGCCGTTGGATACTTCCCTGTTCATGCGTCCTGTGTACATGCTAACTTCCAGCGGCCAATCTGCCAGACATATGCTGTGTGGTACATCCTTAGTACTTAATGCAGGGTATCTCACTTGTACTGTGCAGAGGTCAGATGCCCCGCAGGGACATGAGTGCCCATTCATGCTCCATGTGCATTCCATGCATGCCCTTATGTGTCCTTGACTGGATGATCACTGTAATACAAATCCTGGGTGACATACATTGCATGGCATTTCATCAGCCTTCCCATGTCCACTGTGGCTCAGTACTGCGTTGTACACATGTTTAGGGCCTGACAGTCTGTGTGTGTCACAGGCCTCAGCCTGTTTAATGGCCAATGACTCTGTCCAACTGGTGTAGTGTCTTCTTCACACGTGAGTGTACTCCAGAGGTTTCATCATGTGTCCTGCTTACTGTCCCATCATCATTTGCTGTGTTGTCACTTGATTCACATGATGCTGTTGATGCTAGTCAACACTGTCTGTCAATACACAGTTCTATGTTCTGCCTTGTGATACTATGCTAGGCATCCCTGCATTTGCACTTGGGGGAGGGGTGGTTTGCTTGTAGACATGCTACCTATTGAATGCACATTGCACGTGATGCCTGAAGTTGACCTTGCACTGCCTTCACATTTTATGGCACACATCATGAAGTTCTTGTACACGTAGATAGTGAGTAACGTACATATTTGCTGCACTGCATTGACCTACTTCAGTGCAAACTGACACCTTTTGACATGCCTAATGATAGAAGCAATTTCAAGTTGACCCAGCATGCATGGCAGGTTCTATTTTGTGTGTGGCATGTCTGCTTGATGTGTTTGGTGTCTGTGTGTGTGTGTTGTGTGCTTCTAACATGTGTAGTGACCTTATTTCTCTCTACTTTTCAGATGATGACGCAATGGAGCCAGAGGATGGTGTTGTCATGCCAGGCACAAGGTTGTTATCACTACAGCAACCCGGCACAAGTGGGGGTCGTGGGGTGGTAGGCCACGAAAACCCACATGTGCTACAGTCCATCTTGTCTCTGGCTGGCAATGAGTCCAGCCCTGATGACCACTCTGACGTCCATGTCGAGTTGGACGAGCATCAGGTCCATATGTCAGGGCTGAGTGATTCTGATGTGGACACTCCTCTGTCCGCGACACCTGCACTGAGGGGTCAGACAGTCTTGGAACCTCTGCCTGTGGTGGATCGGGACACAGGGTCACCCTCCACACCAGTCACTGATGTGCCTGGGCCATCACGTCGACGGGGGCATGTAGTCGTGCAGCCGCGGGCGGTGCCAACACAACGAGGACACACAGTCCTTGGGTCCCGCAGGGGTGAAGCCCAGCAACGCGGTCGCCGCGCACAACTGCAGTATACTGAGTGGGAGCAAGACATGACTGCCAATTCTGAACGGCAGGGGGCGGCAATGGAGAACATCGCTGAGAGCATGGAGCGTGTGGACCAATCCGTGCTCCCCCCCTGCTAGGCAGGTGCTTCTCAGAAGCAGGCGGCATGGTCCACGGCCCGCTCGCTCAGGCTGGGCATGGCGGCCTCAGACAGGGCATGCCAGGCTGAAATGTCATCTCTGCGTAAAGCAATTGCTGCTCATGCAGAGGCACACATGGAGGCCCTCAGGCAAGAGTATGCTTCCCTCAGGTCCACTCTGGGTGTCCTTATGATGTCCCAGAGGGAGCGGGCAGAGGAGAAGTTTGTGTAGCTTGAGCGTACCATCTCGGCTGAGCTACATGCTTGCCGGGAGGTGCAGCAGTTGTCCAGCCAGGGCTTGCAGGAGAAACTCTGTGTTACACATGCTACCCTGCAAGAGGAAGCACGTGTATCACGGGAGGTTTCATCATGCAGACCTACGTGTGATCGCCGCACAGAACCAGGCTCACCCATCCGGCAGACTTGCTGCCGACGAGGGGCAAGCTGCGGCTAGGCGTGGTCAGGCTCCTGTGCCATGTCCTCCTTTCCAGGAAGAGCCAGACTCGGACGACAGTCTATCTCCCACATAGGTCGGGCTGTACAGGCGTTGAGCCCATGGAGTTTTTTATTTCCTCAACATCATCGCATGTGGGTGTTGAGCAGCACCCTGTACCTCCCCCCTCCTGGGTGCCTCCCCCCCTGGGTCGTATGTGGCCATTTTTGATTTTTCTTTTAGTTTAGTTAGTTTAGTTTCAATTTGATAGTTAGTTTAAATAGGTAATGTAGGTTTTTCATAGTTAGTGTAATTAGTTAATATAGTTTAAAATTTTTGTCTATTGTGCTTTCATGTGACGGTGTGGTGCTTTGTGGCTTTTGAGAGCATCCACTGTCTGTTCCAGATGGGCCCTTCAAGCTTGTCTTGTGTATGTGTTTGCAGCTTGGGGTCCTTGACTCACATATGCCACTCCTGCTTCCCTTATCCATGGGCTCGCAAGGATGATTTAGTTTAACAGCCTATTACACAAGGGCTTTGGACTGTCATATCTGTGGCATGTCTGCTGCTGTGAAACTTGTGTTAACGCCCTTCGTGGGGATGATAGGGGTGTTATTGACCACTGTTCTTCATTCGCTAGATGGGGGGTTTCATGATTGATGTGTACATTCATTGTTATTCATTGTGTAGTATGTTTATTATCTATACTGTACATGTGCTTGTTGCAATTCATGGCGTAGATGTGTGTTCAACAGTTTGCCTGTGAAAGACGGACTGATGGTGTGATTTGTGATGTACGTCTCTGACATGGTCCAGTCATGTAATGCCTGAAGAGACAAACACAGATGATTTTAAGCATGAATCATGTGTTTCATGCACTTTCTGCAGGAGGATGAGCCTCCAGACCACCTTTGCCAGCAGGCATGGGCCATTGGACGTCTGGAAGCTGGACACATTTGGTGGTGCCGACATGCGCATGTGTGCGCAAGTAGAGGCACAGGGATTGCGCTCATGCATCCGAAAACAGCTGACGTGTTTCAAGGGACTCCAGGCAAGGTGAGCAACACAGGGGGGCCACAACGCAGCAGACCTTCCACCTGGCCAGTTGCACATGCATGCTTAGTAGCAGTACTGACGGTGGGCTTGGACAAATATTGATGTTGAAGCGCACAATACAGCTGAGATGCGTTGGTGGACTAATGGCTAGTTGATGGGAAAGTTGTTTGGGGCACCTGCATGGCCAGTGGCACATACCTTCCGGTCCACCATGGTCCCTTGAGGCACTTGTATTAGCCATGTAGCATTGGAAGACATGGAAAGCAGCAGCTCACAGGGACAGACAGCAAGGGACAGACTTGGGTGCAGTGCATTTTATTACCATGTAGAATTTGACACATGCACTACCTACTTTATTTGGGTCATGGTGGAACACGACTTGTTCTGAAGTCATACCTTGCTATTTGCGTCTGGCTGCTTACCGAGGGAACATTGCATGTTGTGTGATTCGTGACACATTGGTCTTCCATTTGCAACGTACCCAGGGGCGCATGACTTACTGCATTGACTGTGTATGAACCACCACAGGGGTAATGTTACGTATGGGTATGCAGTATCCACACCAGATTGTTTGTTTGTAGAGTATTTTGTTACTTTGGGGCATATATGGTGGTGTGTTTGCATATTATGGGCACGCACAGATTAGTAACTGTGGCTCTCTTTGCAGCATTAAACTGCTCCTGTTACCGGACCTGAGAGTGCACAGGCAGG
The DNA here is from genome assembly GCF_040938575.1 of Ambystoma mexicanum. Classification (NCBI taxonomy): domain Eukaryota; kingdom Metazoa; phylum Chordata; class Amphibia; order Caudata; family Ambystomatidae; genus Ambystoma; species Ambystoma mexicanum. The sequence goes on from NC_090923.1 coordinate 926,041,281, forward strand.
AGGTCAGCACTCGCCCCAGAGATAAGTTTCTCTTTGTCTTCCATTTGAGAAATTTGTTACTATGTGCATGATGATCTGGTTTGGTGTACTTGTGTATGTGTAAATGTGAGGAGTACATTTTTGTGCATTTCCTACTTTCCTGTGTGAATCCTACTCCCCTCTCCTGCCCCTCTTTCCGGTTATACAATATAGCAATGCCTGTCCCGACTGCATATCCCTGACCCTCCTTCCCCACCAGGGTCTCAGAGGCCTGTGTGAGTTTGACCTTGCAGGCACCCCGACCACGGTGGGGGTGGTTGGTTCGTGCCACTCCTGCACCTGTACACGGGAGCTGTGACAGTACACATCAGTTTGTGGTGCATTATTCTATGTTATGTACCACACATGGTACACATCCTGTTGTGACATTGTTTTACTGTGCTACCTTGGTTGTTACGTCATTGTGGTAGTACTTGGGCTTTGTGACGTACTGCTACTTCAAGTCATCTACTGGAGGCTCTTTTGGTTTGTTTTGCTGCCTGCAGGCTTTTTGCTTGGCTTCTATGTTGGCCTGCTTTCAGTTCTCTTTGATTTGGTGTTTTTTCAAGTTAAGGTGGCCTCTGAGGGTGCTGGACACTTTTTGCACACAAGGTGGGAGATGTTGACAAAGGGGAAGGGTGATCCTGTGGCCAGGTGAACTTCAAGGATGAGGGCTACATAACCCAGGTGCTGTTGTTCAGTGGGTCATGGTGATTTGTGGGGGGGGGTGTTTTGTTGTTGACAGTTGCCTTGCCCTACAGTGTGATGCGCACCCTGACATTGTAATTGCGGTATCCTATGTACATGATGTATTCTGCTGATCAATGCCTGTTCATGTGTTGTGTTTAGCTTTCAGGTGTGAGGGAATAGTTGTGGCTTGACATGCTGGGGTGTACACATGGTGAATGTTCACATGTGATCTGTAGAGGACACTGATGGTCACTTGATTGCACATGCATATATTGAGTGCATGTCCCTACTGACCCACACACTCGCACTATGATCCACTACATGTACAACCACCCTTCCATGTCCACATGTACACTCTGTTTGCCTTCTGGTGCCCACTGTGTCCCTGCAGCACATGATCTATGACCAATTGTGGGTCCTGTACATGCGCATTTTGCTTTTTGATGTAGTTTGTCGCTCACAATGGCTGTTCACTATGCTGTGCGCTGAGCAGTGTGTTGCATGAGGTGAACGTGGCACATAGTAGGTGCAGTGTTGATTTTGCTATGCACAATGTGCATGTAGGCAGGCATTCATTATTATGTTACAACTACAACTGTTGGAATGCATTTGGGTAGGACTTCTTTTGTGTGCGAGGTTGTTGGTCCGTCATTTCATCTGATTCCTTGTCAGGCATCATTGTCTGATGCCACTTTACATTTTTCACATGCCAATGTGTACCTTATTGGTTCTGTGTTGGTGTATAGCTATTGCTTGCCATGTCCTGTTGTGGTTTGGGAGGGTTTGGATGACATAACAGTGATAGTCATGGCCTGTTCTGCAGGTCTTTGTGATTCACAACTTGCATGTGTGTCTTGTGGTCACACAGGACTGCTTATGTTTAAGTAGCTAGGGATGCACACAATGTGGCACTTCCATGGCAACATTCTCAGGGTGGTAAGGTTGTGACAGTTGACTGTCTCTTTGTCATCATCGATTGTCACCTGTTATGTGCCAGGCCTGTGTGCACTCCGCAGGGGTGGGAGTTTAGGTGAAAAATGTGGCCACAAGCTGGGTCTGGGCTTCCTCGCCACGTGCCCTATCCCCTCCCATGGGCAGCGCTTGTGGATGTGGGGGCATCACCATGTCCACCGGTACGCCCTGCCGTGTTGCAACATTGTGCAGGACACATGTGCCACAATGATCCTGCACACTACTGGGGGTGCATAGAGTAGCTGCCCGCCAGAGCGGTCAAGGGAGCGGAAGCGTGACTTGAGCACTCTGAATGTGCGCTCCACTATGGCCCTGGTTGCAATATGGGCCACGTTGTATCTTACCTGGAGTGGTGTGGTGGGGTTCCGGATTGGCATCATCATGTGGTTGCTCAAAGGGTAGGCACTGTCCCCTGGAGAGGTGATGATGGTTGTGATTATTGGGGTTTGTGTATTTGTGTGTGTGTGATATGCATGCATGTGCACGGACATTTGTACTCACCTAGGAGAGATGTGTCGCCATGCTGCCCAGCTTCCAGGGCCCAGCTCAGGGTGGACATTCTGTATATTAAACTGTCATGGGTGGAGCCAGGGTAGTTTGCATAGACAGAGGTGATGATTCCCTTTGCATCGCATACCACCTGCACGTTGACGGAATGCCAGTGCTTGCGGTTTCGGTAGATGTGCTCAGTGGCCCGAGGTGGACGTAGGGCCACATGGGTGCAATCTGTGGCACTGAGACAACGGCCTGCCTTTCTGCGGGTGTTCTGGGCATGTATATGCGCCTGCGGACTGAGGGGCGTGCAGTGATGATTGCCAACACCTGGTGTAGGCAGCGTGACTGCGTGGCCTGTGAGACCCCCTCCACTATGTTTAGTTTAGTTTCTTTATTTGTACCGCGCGCCAAACCCTGGGGTAACCGGGCACTGTAGACTTAGATACAGTTACAACATGGCAAAAACATACAATACAGACTGTGAAATAACAACAATAAGTGTGGTAGACCAGGTTACAAGATGGTCGACAAGGTCATGCGGAGAAGAAGTACATTAAGCAGAGTTTTTGTTGGAAAGCCATGTTTTAGTTTTGGCTCTAAAAGTGCAAAAGGAGGGTTCTGTTCTAAGGTTTAGTGGCATAGCGTTCCATAGTTTGGCAGCTAGGACTGGGAAACTGGCGCCACCTGCTTTTTTTAGGGAGAATTTGGGAACAGAAAGGCAATGTGAGTATGGCGTTCTGGTTGGTCTAGTTGATGTGTGATTGTGGAACTTGTCTGCCAGGTATTTGGGTGCATTATTGGAGCAGCATTTATGGACAATGACGAGGGATCTGAGAGTGATTCTGTCTCGTACGGGGAGCCAGTGAGCATCTTGCCTGATGCTGGAGATGTGGGGTGTCGTGGGATACTGAGGGCGGTTCTGAGGGCAATATTTTGAAGCACCTATAGTTTGTTCAGGTTGCGTTCTGACGTGCCGAGAAAGAGTGTATTGCAGTAGTCCATTTTTGAGAGCACTAGCGCTCTGGCTAGACTAATGCAACTGGAGGGAGATAGGAAAGGTTTGCAGGCGTTGATAAGCTTATTTGTGTAAGCTGTGGAAGAGGCTGTGGAATTTACCTGTCTTTTGAGCGAGAGAGTAGAGTCTAGATAAACCCCAAGGGTTTTAATTTCTTTGGCTACTGTGATTAGGTTACCGTCTATGTTGATGGACGCGTAACTGGGCTCTAGTTTGTTTAGCCGTGGTTGGGAGCCGACAAGAAGGAGCTCAGTTTTCTCGTCGTTGAGGCATAGACCGTGCTCTGCCATCCAGGCTTGGATCTCCAAATATAGATTGTTGATTCTGGTGGAGTCCTCATCGTAGCACCCTGATAGGGTGATGAGAACCTGGGTATAGTCAGCATAGTTTGTGTATGTGACACCCAGGTTATCTAGGCGGTCAAACAATAGCTTAGTGAAGATATTGTATAGGGTCGGCGAGACGCACGAGCCTTGAGGGACGCCACAGGTGATGGGGACAGGGAGTGCTGAGGCCCCCGGGGAGAAGACCTGAGTGGTTCGGTTGGCTAGGAAGGACTGGATCCAGGCATTCGCCTGGTTAGAGAAGGCCGCTGAGGTCATCAGATGTTCCATGAGGATCTGATGTTCGATGAGGTCGAAGGCTGCTGATAGATCTAGCAGTAAGAGAATGGCTAGATTACCCTTGTCCTTTGCCTCGTCCACTACTATGGCAGTAGTCCACTGAAATGACCCAGTGGCCAAAAAATGCAGGACATTGAGCACCTTCTCCAAGGGGCTCAATGCTTGGGAGCAGAGGGTGTGGGATGTAAGGTCATCTTCCCACTCCCTGACCAGGTCTAGGATGATACAAGGTGGAAACCTATACCTGCCATAGACCTGGTCGTCAGGCATCCCAAAAAGGCTTGTCCGGGGTGAAAAAATGCAGGCCCTGGCTATTCTCCTCCTCCTGCTGTGTCCCACGATCAGTGCTGCGACAAATGAGGCATTCATCGTAGGTGTATATACTTGTTTGTTGTTTGCGCGCACATTTATACTCTGTGCGGGCCGCTTCCGCCTGCCTCCGTGTGGCGGACGCGTTGACGCCTGTGCGCGTCTTTTGACATGCGCGGATTCCCATATTCGAATCCATGAATATGGGTTGTTTGCGTGCTTGTGGGCGTTCCGTGTAGTTCCCTGCAGTACTTCCCCAGTTACGCCTTCTTTTTCACGCGTTATTCCCCATTCTGCGTGTTACGCCCACTGTTCCGCCCACTTTTTTTGTGTGCGCCGCGCTATGTGCGCTTTCCCTGTGCGTGTAGCGCATGCCATTTGATGACGTGTGCGCCCGCGTGCGCCATGCACGGATTTGGCGCCCAACCAGTGGAAAACACGCGCAGCGCCTTCCTTGAATCGCACGCGTGCGCTTGCTTTCTCACGCTTGCGCCAGCTTGCGCTGGGATTTTCGGCGCACATTTGTTCCATGAATCGGCCCCTTAGTCTCATTGCATCACGCGATATGAAAAGAATTGAATTGCCAAATTTGGGGAGTCAGATGAATTGGTCTCTGATAGAATCTTCATCGGCAGTTACGATAGCACTCTTAAAAAGGCACGCCCACCTATTTACTAAGGTGGGCATGTCTTTGATCCTATGTCACAAAAAGAAAAAGTTTGTACAAAATGAAGATGGAGGGAATGTTGTTACAACAGGGCGTAAAGAGTTACAGAAATTAACAACTGAGAGGGAAGCCTTGTGGGAATTACAGGGAGAAAAAGAAAATGCTTTAGAAAACATCTGGGAAATGGTTAGTTAGCAACAGTGCAAAATGAAACGCAGGAGACCTGAGGGAAACATCATGGGTGTCATGGAACACACAAGGCTATAATTCTATGACAAGACAGGAGGCTCACATTATGCTATTTCTTTCTTTATTTACTGCCATATCAGCACTTTAAAACTTTTAACTTTAATACTGAACATTTCTGTTTTTAGAAACAAAAGTTTAGGAAACAAAATGTAGAAGTTTAAAGATCCTTTAGTCCACACTTCTATATGCTTAATCCGCACCAGGGAAACTAGAAGCCCAATGAGTCTTAGGTCTGAGGTAGTCCTGACCTTTCTCCTCTGCACCTATCCGAGGGCAGCTCCCTCCATAAGAACCCCTCTGACCAGGTCCTTTCCTCTTTCTTTTTGCTGCCAACAGATAAGTGACATGATTTTATGGCTTCTTAAGTGGAAGGGCTAGATAAACTCTATAATACCGGCTATATATGTATTAAATGCTTGGATATTCATAGTGGTACACTAGTAATGCATATTGCCCATTTAGAGTTGCATGCGCATATAAACAAAAGATCATTACAATGATTTTGTAGTCTCCTCAGAACTCGCGCTTGTTCTTACCATTGCACATATCATTCGTCTGGGGAGCAGGTCAGCGCGAGCGCAGCGAGTTTCCCGCACGCAGCAGGGAAGAAGAGTGTTGCGAGGGAGCTGGGGCCGGAGTCGCGTGCATATTTAGCCTGCGTCTGACTGCCGTGCCCCGCTCCCTCTCTCCGCACTATGGCGTCGGCGAACACGGCGGCCGTTAGGACCCAAGGGAGCAGGAACCTTCAAGAGTTCCCAGCATCCCCTGGGAATCCAGCTTCCGCGCGCATTGCGCACTAACAGAGAACGAAGGAAGTTGGTCAAGTAGAGCTCCAGTCAAAATTTTGAAAAAAAAATAAGTTTCTTTCGGAAAGCTGCTTTCACACACGCACTGCTAGCAAATTTACAGCACGTGTTAAGAAGTGTGCAGAAGCAGTTGCAGCTGCTGACTTCCTCACAGTTGGCTCTGTCAACACCAAGGACATGGCTCAATTTGGCACCCCCACTAACACTCCTTCCACTTCCCCCGAGTGGAGTCAAGAAGAGTGGGTAGAAGACCCTTACCAACAAGATTCTGACTTGTCATTAAGTTTTAAAAAAGTACTTGGAGACTCCTTGATGCAAGCTGTCTCACAAGGGGTGCAACCTATTACGAAAAGGCTGGAGACTCTATAGATGATTATGGCTAAGCAACAGAAACAGCTTACAGCCAGGAAAAGACGGGCTAGCAACCCTGAGGAAGGAACGTCAGCAGGACACCCCCAGAAAGGGGTTGAAAGAAAGGGGTGTAAAGTGGCCCGGAAGAGCAAGCACTCTTTGACCCCCCCCGGGCAACACGGAAAGGGTTAACACTGTTCCCCAATTGGAGGGCGACCCTGTCGCCAGGCTTAAAGAAGCCTTCCTGGCAAAGAAAAAAGATGGTCAGGACAGACCCCCTGCCCCAGGGGTGTATAATCTAGGGGAAGAAGACGAGGGCTATTCGCCCGACGATGAAGGGGGTGAGGAGGAGGAAGACATTGCTAAAGATGTCGAAGACCCCCAGAACATCGATGACACAGCAGACATGTTCGATCCAGAGGCCATTCGGCATCCCAAATCATCGGATTTGGTGTCATCACCCAGAGTGGCAGCATTCATGGCCCAGCACATTAGAAAAGCCTTGGAAAGGGAAGTGAGGTCACGAATGAGGTCAGAATGCCCCAGACCAGAGCTGCCGAATAAGCTAGCAGATACTCCAGACCTAGACCCCAAGATGGTCACCTTTGTGCCCAAAGCAGCTCGTGATATAAGGAAATGAATAGACCGTGCCTGGAGGGGATGTCAGGACAAGCTCCTAGACATCTCAGGGCGGCTAGCCAAGATCATGGATCTGGCAGAAAAATCAAAAGATACCAGTCTCCCAGTGGACGCGACAGTCCTAGGTAACTGGGCTCAATGAGCGGTATGCCTCCTAGGCAACGCCAACTGTGCCCTCTCTTCAGAAAGAAGAAGGGGAATCCTGTTAAAAATAAATAACAAATTGAGTGATCTTGCCACCTACGAGGCAGGTGAAGGTGCCAAAGGACTGCTGTTCGGTGAGGCGTTCGCAAAAGAAATGTCTCAATAGGTGGGCCCGTATTACGCTCTGGAGAGAGCGCAGAGTTCCATTAGGAAGATCTTCCCCATGCAAGTTTTTGCCGGGACCGGACGACATACGGGTCGCTCGTCCAGTCGCTATAACTTCCAGCGAAGACCCCAGGGACAACGATCAAATTACTGGGAGTCTAGACAGCAGGATACCTTCTTCCCTGCCACGGCAAGATTTCCAAGAGGGCGCAGAGGACGAGGATCTTACCGACAACCGGGGACATCAGCGGGTGAGTACCGCAGGCCTGCGTGTGGGAGGGAGAACTCTCCACTACCTAAACAAATGGCAAGCCTTATCAGGCGATGCATGGGTGTTGCAAGCAGTAGTGGGTCTGCGATTAGAGTTTATAGGAATACCCGTGCAGACGGCAGAACCTCACCCCATACACATGGCACAAGAAGAAGCAGCGCTCCTGCACTGCGAGCTCACAAAGTTAGAAAGCAAAGGCGCAATGGAGCGCGAGTACCAAAAGGGTTCCGGATTCCTCAGCAACATGTTCCTAGTTCACAGAGGGGACAAAATAAGGCCAGTAATAAATTTGAAAGATCTAAACGAATGGGTGGTATACAACCATTTCAAGATGGAAGGGATTGATCTGCTTCGAGAACTGTTACGTACCGGAGACTGGCTAGCTTGCCTAGATCTCAAGGATGCATACCTTACGATTCCGATAGCAGCAGCGTTTCGGAAGTATCTACGCTTCCGATGGAACGGAGAAGTATGGTGATTCACCTGCCTCCCGTTCAGCCTGTCTTCCGACCCGTGGGATTTCACCAAGCTCATGAAACCAGTGGCAGCTGCCATCAGAGAGAGAGGAATTCATATTATTATCTATCTAGACGACATCCTCGTCTTTGGCCCAGACAAGACAACCTTAACAAAGAACGTCCAGTGGGTGTTCTCACTTCTGACTTTGCTAGGTTTTCTAGTGAACTTGGAGAAATCTCAGCTGGTACCGGTCCAGAGGATAGAATTCCTGGGTTTCACAATAGATTCTGTGAAAGCATCTCTCGAGCTTCCAGGGTACAAAGTGAGAGCGATCAAGAAGGAGCTCAGAGCTGTGATAGCGAAAGGGGTTGTCTCGCTTCGCAATCTGTCTAGCAGCCTCTATTCAAGCGATTTTTCTGGGGCCGCTTCGTTATAGAGCTCTTCAGCGGCTCAAAATAAGACATCTGCAAGGGGGCCTTCGCTACCACCAACTAGTAACCCTGGATAACAAAGCTCTCACAGAGCTCCATTGGTGGTTGCAAAATATGGAAGCCTGGAACGGTCGCACCATTTTCGGCGATGCCCCAGATCAGGTAATAGAATCAGAATCAAGCAGATCAGGCTCTGGGGAGCCAGGTGCGAGCACGTGCAGACAGGAGGAAAATGGTCAGAAGAAGATTGACAGCTCCATATAAACTGCCTCAAGTTACTAACGGGCTCTTTCGAGTTCGCGCTTTTACGAAAAGAGAGTAAAGTGCTGCGTCCTGCTCAAGATGGACAACATCTCCACGGGACGGTATATAAACAAATTGGGTGGGACATGGTCCAAAATGCTAGCAGAATTAGCGAAGAGCTTCTGGCATTACTGTCTCCAGAACAGAATATCCATATCAGCAGAGTATTTGCCAGGAACTCAGAACGAAGTGGCAGAGTGGAATTCACGTTATCTTGTGGACTCCAGCGATTGGAAGCTACACCCCATACTTTTCCAATGATTACAGGAACTGCACATAGATCTGTTTGCGTCCAGACTGAATGCTCAGACTCGAGAATGCTTCAGCTGGAGGATAGACCCGGATGCAGTGGGCACGGATGCTTTCCTGCAACCATGGTCGGGAGCACTGCATTATGCCTTCCCGCCATTCATTATGATAATGAGAGCGCTAGCGAAAATTCGCAGGGATCACGCGGACATTGTGATGGTCCTACCCTTATGGAAGGCTCAGCTTTGGTTTCCTGTAGCGATGGAACTTTCTACGGATTTTCCGAGAATAGTTCCCCTTCTGCCGGACCTTCTTCTCGACCCATCAGGGCGAGCTCACCCGCTCATAGCGACTGGCACGCCCCAATTGATAGCCTGCAGAGTTTCAGGAAGAGATGGGAATTGATGGGAATTTCACAGCTTGCTGCAGATTGCAGCAGAGATTCCTGGGCGCCTTCCACCCTTTGGAGCTATGGTGCGGCATGGAACGGGTTGGCTACATGGTGTTGGGCCACAAATTGGATCCCGTTTCAGCCCCTATATTGGAGGTCCTCAACTTCTTAGCTTTTAAATTTCAAGAAGGCGGCGCCTTCAGAACAGTGGAAGTCTATAGGTCTGCTATCTCAGCGGGTCATGAAAAAGTGGAAGGTAACACAGTGGGAGAGCACCCAGCGGTCGTGAGGTTGCTGAAAGGAATGAAGCTCAGAAGGCCACCGGAACCCAAGTACAAAGTGTTATGGGATGTGAGAGACGTATTACGTCTTTTTCTCAGATGGCCAGATAACAAGAGTTTATCCCGATCACAGCTATCAGGAAAACTGGCTATGCTGCTTTGCCTTATATCCTGTAGAAGGGTTTCTGATGTCAAAGCGCTTGAGGTCGATAGGAAAATATTCTATCCAGACAGTGTATCACTTACCATTTCCAAGAGGACAAAGACAGATTTGAGAGTAATAGATTACCCATATTTCACAAGTAATAAGAAGCTTTGCGTTGTGCAGTGTATCAAAGATTATGAGAAAGCAACGGCGCATTTTAGACCGCGAGGAGTGTCACAGCTGCTTATAGCACGCAGGAAGCCTTATCATGCTGTCGCGTCTGCGTCCATTGCTAGATGGGTGAGAGAAATAACGCAATGGGCAGGAATTGATTTATTTACTTTTGGGGCGCACTCTGCTAGGGGAGCGAATAGGGGGGTAGCAAGCATTGAACAAGCATAATGCGAGCCTTCTGTCTTGTCATAGAATAAAGATTACCCACGCTGATAGCTCAGGAAGTCTTCATTCTATTAAAGACAAGGAGGCGAGCATTATATCCCAACCAGAATGCCAAGATCATTGTCTGCATTGTCATATTAATAATGATGTAACTCATTTGCTCATTCCCACCCTCATGATTTGCTCTTCATTATTTATAGGAGACGAGCAAAAGACGGCCTGATGAAGAAGTACTCAGGAGTTGAAGAAAAACAGTTCAAGTTGGTCAAGTTGGACCGGAAAAGTTCACAGTTTCAAGGGACAATTCTCTGTTCAATTATAAGGGATTGTTTGGTTTGCAAGAGTCAAGTTATTCAGGTGGACAGACATAAAGAAAGAGGAAAGGACCTGGTCAGAGGGGTTCTTATGGAGGGAGCTGCCCTCGGATAGGTGCACAGGAGAAAGGTCAGGACTACCTCAGACCTAAGACTCATGGGGCTTGTAGTTTCCCTGGTGTGGATTAAGCAGATAGAAGTGTGGACTAAAGGATCTTTAAACTTCAACATTTTGTTTCCTAAACTTTTGTTTCTAAAAACAGAAATGTTCAGTATTAAAGTTAAAAGTTTTAAAGTGCTGATATGGCAGTAAATAAAGAAAGAAATAGCATAATGCTCACCTCCTTGTCTTTAATAGAATGAAGACTTCCTGAGCTATCAGCGTGGGCAATCTTTATTCTTTTCTTACCCAGTATGAAGGGTTTCATATGATAAGATCAAGTGATGCGTTCCTTTTACAAGAGACATGGTTTATACAACCCTTTTACCTTGATGGTTTTCATATTGAACATAATCTTGCAATAAATGCAACTCAAGGCAGACCTAGTGGGGGACTGGCAGTGGGAACATGTGTTGAGCATATATTAGAAAAGATCATAACGGAAACAATTTCTCCATAAGTCTTGCCAACAATATTACGGTTGGCTGTGTCCTCTAAAAACCCAATCTTGTTGATAAATGTATACGACCAGCCGAGTGGTACCCACACAAAGAAAATAATTGCAAGTATAGAAGACGTAATGATAGGATGGTCAATATTAAACAAAAGATGCTCAATATTTCTAGCAGGGGACTTAAATGCAAAGGATTTACACAAACACTACCCAAGAACAGAATAAGAATAAGGGTGACATTTTTGCAGAGACACAAATTGATATTATTAAAATGCAAAGATATGGAAGGTCAGAAACATACTTATACATGGACAAATGGGAAAACATGTTCACACATAGACTACGTAATTACCGACACAGACATAAAAAAGAAATGTGATGAAATGGTGTTACATCTGGACACAATGAGTGACCATGCAAGTCTGAGTTGCAATACATTTGACCTAGTAAAAGGGATTAAAACGATTTTAAATCTGTGGTAGGAGTATGCGCTGATAGCAGAGGTTTTAGATTAAATTGGTCTGTTGACTTAATTAAGAGCATTAATGAAATATTGACAAGAATTGCCTTAGATGAGGCTTCAAAACATATACATTGTGATATAATGCACTTATTAGAAAACTATGCCAAACTGCATGATATAAAAAAAAGTAAAGAAAGATATTTTACAAACAGGATCATAAAACAACCCTTCAATGTAATTATTAAACTAGCCACATCTTATAAAAACTGGCATTAACAATATAAGTAAGTTAACCAAAATGCAAACTGGTTACTTCTGTAAAGATGGCTGCGGGTTCATGATAGTAAATCTTTTTGGAGTAATTTCAATGCATACAAGAAGGCTATATTACCTACGGAATTAAACCCAATTACAGAAGACACGTGGTTGGAATACATAGCGAAATTCTATTTTGACCCAGAGGTCATAGATAACAGCAACATGGAGGATACATCCCTATTTACTATGCTAAACTTTGAGATCGAGGAAGATCTTATATGTAAACTAATAACCAATTTAAAGAGCTCTCGCGTGCCGGGTCCCGACGGCATACAAAAATACTGTAATGAAAGCGCAACCGGAGTTACGGGCACATATTCTAGTAAGAATGTTTAAAAATATAGAAAAAAGTGGGGCCCTGCCAAAAAGTTGGCATGAGGCTTTATTAGTGCCTATCTTTAGGGAAGATCCACAAAACTACAGAAGTTTTCACTAGTATATTACTGCGAACATTGACAAAATGGGCGGAAGACAATAACATACTCAGTCAATACCAAACAGGTTTTAGGACAAATTTCAACACGCTGACAAATATATCAGTGATTCAGTAATTGAAGGCAGAGGTGGAAAACAGTAACATTCCATATTTGTATGTATGTTCTTTGGACTGTTCAAAAGCATTTGATTTAGTGCCCTGAGCTAGACTCTGGAAAAAAAACTGTCAGACTGGGGTTTGGAAAAAAAATCTCCTGTATTACATCAAATTCCTCTACACAAACACATCAATGTCAATTCGCTTAAACGTGGCAGGGCACTGTACAAAATTCCAGGAGACTAATACAGGTCTAAAACACGGGTGTGTGATAGGGCCCATATTTTCATATGGTCTTTCGCCTTCTGTATTGGCTTGGCAGGCGAAGAACGATGGCCTGAAGGGTTGCCCAGAGCAATGCCAGTGGTTAAGATTCATTCTAAACCTTCCAGCCATCACCTCTTTGTTTTTGCTTTGTCACCCCGAGTGGACGGGTATGACCGGACGTGGGTCATGTGCCTGCTGGGCCTAGAGACCCAAGATACTCCTCACTGATGAGGCCCAACAAGGCTGAAACATGTTTGGGGATGCTTGTGGTCTCGTGCAGAAGGGATGTGACCTAGCAGTTCGGGCTGGACTGCTCCTTTTACGGTGGTACCAAGCCTGATTTGCATATGGTCTTTCCCCTTCTGTAATGGCTTGGCAGGTGAAGAACAATGGTCTGGAGGGTTGCCCAAAGCAATGCCAGTGGTTAAGATTCATTCTAAACCTTCCAGCCATCACCTCTTTGTTTTTGCTTTGTCACCCCGAGTGGGACGGGTATGCCCAGACGTGGGTCCCCTGCCTGCTGGGCGTAGAGACCCAAGCTACTCCTCACTGATGAGGCCAAACAAGGCCAAAGCATGTTTGGGGATGCTTATGGTCTCGTGCAGAAGGGATGTGACCTAGGAGTTCAGGCTAGACTGCCCCTTTTGGGGTGGAACCAAGCCTGATTTGCATCTGGTCCTTCCCCTTCTGTAATGGCTTGGCAGGCGAAGAACAATGGTCTGGAGGGTTGCCCGGAGCAATGCCAGTGGTTAAGATTCATTCTAAACCTTCCAGCCATCACCTCTTTGTTTTTGCCTTCTGAATCTAGAAAAAGATATACTAGCACAGGACCCCAATGGTGAAAGCAAAATAAAAAAGAATGCCAAGGATTGGGATATGGCAAATAGCGTTGACATTCTGCATGAGAAGAAGCGATACCAGGACTTAGCCCGACTGGGTTGGTAAAGCCATAAGCCTTCTGAGTATTTGACAAAGCTTACCTGCATAGATCTTGAGCGTTTTATATTACATCTACGTATGAACATTTTTCAGACAAGATAGTTTACAGGAGCTTGGACTGAAATACTGTATGAAGAAAGGTTATGCCGATGTTGTAATTCAGCAATAGAAACTAGTCGACAAATTTTGACCCAGTGTAAATCCTTACAGTTTATGTACAATACGGGTTATGGAAAATTCCTGAAAAAAGTGGAGGAATGTGGAGCAGATCAATTCTGGTCTGTAATATGAGGGGGTACCTCTGTAGTGATAACCTCAGCAGCCTATGATATACGGAAAAGGATTCAAACAGAGGAGGATGTAGAAAAATAGCATAAATGAGTTTCTTAGGATAACTGTAAAGTTGAGAATTGTTTATTAGGGATCCTTGTGGATTTTTTTGTTTTGTTTTATAGATGTGGTTTTTGTATGATATGATGTTGTTTTAATGTTGATAATATGTTTTATTTCATTAACTTTTGTTATAAAAGTGCTTAAAGTTTTAATGACTTTAACTAAAAGCACAAAAAAAAAAAAATAAATAAATAAAGAACAAGGAGTTCTTCTTGGAGACTGGGTTCTCAGATACTTGTCTAACAGCGGTGTTGTATCAAAAGCACGGTAAGGTCAACAAAGTCATCTCCTACACAAGCAAGACTTTGTCCTATGTGGAGGAAAAATTCAATGACTGCGCGAAGGCACTCCTGGCAATGGTATGGGTGTTGAAAAATTACTGGCCATTCATCCAGCAAAAGCACATTATTGTCGAGACTCCTCACCAACCCTTGCAATATCTACAAAGGGATAGAATCCGGGCAGGCAATGTTAGTAATTCCAGAGTTACTTCCTGGATTCCGACCATGCAAGGCTTTCCTGTGGGGGTCAGATATGGCCAAAACAACAAGATTACCCTACCGCAAGAGTTGGCGGACTTGCATGATTAGGCTCAAGAACACTGTCTCGAGGATGAAAGTCTAATGACCAACAACAACATGGAGGCATACTTAATTTCCCCACACAAGGTCTAAGAGGAAGACATGTGTCAGGGGATGTCCACAGTTTATGAGGATGGGTACTCCTAGCATATTGATAACAATGGGGAAAACAAACAAGTGGCTGGCTTTGGGAATGCCTCGTGAACAATACCCTGGAACCCTTTGTTGGTTACAAAATAGGACTCTGAAGGAGTCAGGCTGCAGAGTTTATGGCCGTTCATCAAGCCATCCTCACGCAATGCATCACAAACTCAATGAACTGGTCATAATCACTGACTTGGATTATGTCAGGAATGTATTTGTGGAGCACCTGAATAACTGTAAGAATCGAGGCATGTTTTGTGCCAACAATAAACCCCTAAAGCATGCCAAACTGATCCAGTCAATTGATGATCTGGTGACCTCCAATGAGATAACCATCTATTGGATGAAAATAAGGAGTCATTACAAAATCGAGGGGCCAGATAAGATTGGGAATGACCTGGCTGACTAAGTGGCTAAAACTGGAGCCCTGCAGGGGGATTTCCTAGACACGGAATCCCGGCTGGGTGAAATCCAAGTTGTCGCTGTCACCGGGTTACAAACCTGTGCAAACAATAAACTCTCGACAGCCCAGTGAGGTAAACATACCCCGAATGCAGATTTGATTGCTGCACAGAAAGAAGACCCAATCATTGGGAAATGTTATTGACACATGGAAGACCCCATGAGCTTTCCTTTAACAGAGTCAGATTATACCGGTCAGGAGGATTTCCAGGTGTTGATGAAGTTTTCCAGGATGTTCTGGATCCAAGATGGTTTTTTGGCAAGGAGAGCCCTCTCTGGCTGTGATCAGTGGGTGGTACCTACCTCATTTCGGAGACTGATGTTGAACCACGCCCATGACATGGCCACTGCTGGTCATAGGGGGTTTCACATGTAATTTGAAATCTTGTGCAAGGTTGCCTACTGGCCACACATGGGCCAGAACCTCGACACTTACCTAAAGGGGTGTCTTCTGTGTGCTCAATTTCAATCCAGTTCACTCACACCCAGTGCTCCCCTACAAAAAAGGGGCATGACACTGCCTTGGTCAAATTTGCAAGTCAATTTCATCGTGCCAGTGATTTGCTCCTCTAGAGGAAACAAGTACCTGTTGACTGTGACATGCTTGTTCACAAAGTGGGTGGAATGTCTTCCAGCCCCGAATTGTAAGGTGGAGACAGCTACAACACTAATGAGCAACCACATGTTCCATCGTTTTGGTCTCCCACAAAGGATTGAGTCAGACCGAGGAAGCCATTTTACCAATAAGGTGATGGTGGAGATGTGCGAGATTCTAGGGTTAAAAAGAAAACTCCACAATTCCCACCGCCTGGCCTCTAGCGGGGGGTGGAGGGGTAGAGAGATACAACAAGACAATTATGAGTATTTTGAAGAAGTTCATGGCAGACTCTGGAGCCAGTTGGCACATCCGATTGCTGCTTGTCCTGATGACTGTTGGGTCTACACCATCTTCTGCAACAAAGATGTCTCCATTTGAGCTCATAACCATACAAAAATGGTGTTACTGCAGCATCTGCTCTATAGGACTCAGGAGCATACACTGATAAATGCATCCACTACTTGTGAGTACATTGAACTTTTAAGGAAGCACCTCCAGCTTTTTGTATTTTCGGCACAATTTAAAAAAGTCGGTTGAAGGAATGAAGACCTATTATGACCTAAAGACCACCAAGAAAAAATGTGAAGTAGGGGACACTGTTGACCTGTACAATGGTCAGAGGAATCAGGCCGAGGAGCAGAAATGTCTCCCATCTTGGCGTGGTGCCTTTTGAAATTGTAGATAAATATCCCCTGTTACTTACAAGATCTGCATCCCAAAAGGAGAACAGACGAAAGAAGGATGGGTCCATGTCAATCAGTTGAAAAGCTGTCATCCCAGACAAGCTTCACGACTGATTGAGGAGCCAAATGAAAGTTGAGCAGAGGACCCATCCGAGGAGTGAAATCCTGGATGGAGAGTTATAAAAGGTGAGTATTTTAATGAATATTCTTTTGGGGAAAACAAATAGCTAAATGGATGTTCTGAACTGCTCTGTCTAGTTTTATGCAATGGTTCATAGTGTTGAAATGTGATGTATCTTTTTATGTAATATTTTTCTCTTGAATGCAACATTGTTATGTTTGATATGCAACTAACCTGGATCAGGCAAACCCCTAGTATGCCTTTGAGAAGTACCCAAAAACCTCTGGAATACCCCTGGATTACCCCTGCTGATAGACAACCCTCTGGGGAAGAAAACCCTGGTAGATTGGCATCTTCTTGTGGACTATGACGAAAGTCTGGATTTGATGTTTTCAGGCAGAGGCAGGAGGACAGGTAAGTCTGTAGGATATGAGACAGAGGATTAATAGTCTGCCAAAGGACAAGAACAGAAGAAGGATTATGAACAGAGAAAGAGTTACCCAAATCCCTGAGACGTGTCTCAATATGGCTTTGATGGAAAGTAGCGGGATAGTGACTCCTGTTCGAGAAGGGAGAGGAATTAGGATTGGAAGAAAGAAAGGGAACGAAGATATGTGAATAGTACTAATCCCTACCTGGGTACAACCCTGCATGTTGCCACAGTGAGGACTTCTGTTTAGAAGGCTGGGCATCGCTGCATGCAGCATGGGAGGCTCTGGAGAAAACAACAGAGTCAGCACATGTCAGGTAGTTTCTGTATGAATGTTACAGAATCCTTGTTCAAAGACACCAGGACTGAGAATATGTTCCGCGACTGCAGAAAGAAAGGACTATGATCGGTTTGTGTAAGTAAGACCGGTACTGGCTCCTGCAATGTCGGCGGGGAAGAAGCATACCGTTGCCAGGCCTGTTGCTAAGCAACCACTCAACATTAGAGGCAGCGAGGTTCCTGAGACTGCCTAACACTGTATGCTGTGCGATCGGGATCTGTGGCACTGTAGAGTGTAAGCAGAGATCAGTTTGAAAGTAGAACACATAAAAAAAGAGACAGAGGATAGGTTTTTACAAGAAAGAATTGCGTACTCATGGAGCGAGCGCTGGAGATAGGAGTGCTGCATCGGAGGCCAGATAAGAGAGCCATATACCTCCTTCCCTGCTGCAAAAGGAGAGGAGCCAAAATGGGAAGCACCACAGAGACTGGGACGGTGCCTGCAATCACAGGAGCCATGTTGGGAGGAATCCTCTTAGCAATGCTGATCCCCCTCCAGCTCCTCCAAAGGGACCACCGAAGCCCATGAGGTATAACAAACATCCATCTTCTGCGGAAATATGGTGGTGTAAAAAGTACTGAACCTCTCTTTTTTCTATTTGAAAGATAAATAACCGCCTTCATTTCAAGCATGAAGGCAAGAGGAGTCCAGTGAGGACCCCAGAGACCCCGGGCAGAAGGAAGGAAAGGGGGTGCCGTGCCATACCTTCCAAGCAAAAATGGAAGTGGGGGAAGGAGTGCCCACTCCCTAATGAAGGAAGAAAGGGGTGCTGTGCTACACCCCCAACCCAGAGACCGAAAGGGAGACTGAAGTGCCCCCTCCCTAATGAAGGAAGTTGAGCCGGACAGGCTCCAACCGAAAGAGGAATATAAGAAAAAAATAAGAAAAAGGGGGACGCCTAATGAAACCCTACTCTGCCCTGCACTTCCCCACCAAAGAGTCATGGAAGAACAGGGGAGGCATGCAGGTGTTGTTAAAAGACCCAAACTGAAGGTCCATGTGAAAAAGGCCTACCTGTCATTACCAAAGGAAAAGCAGCATTGTTTATTCATTATGAAGAAGAAATTCAAGGGTCCCTTTCACATAAAAAACAGGATTTTTAAACACTGACACAAAAACATATGTGCATGTGTATTTGCAACTTTAAACTGAAGGGTCAAGTGAAAAAGGCCTACCTCTCATTATCAAAGGAAAAGCAGCATTTTAATCCACAAAGGAAGAAGAAATTCAAAGTTCCCTTTAACAGGAAAAACAGTATTTTTAAACACTGACACAAAAACGACGTTGCATATCTGTTTGCAAGTTAAAGCAGTTTAAATGGGAAACATTTGAAAAGAAAGGCCCACTTTGTTTCCATGAAAAAGTTTCTGTAGGCCCAAAGCAACCCCTTTGCTTGCTGTGGGACAAATTTCACAAAGGACTCCCCCCACGGAAAGCCTGGTTTACTTCCCCCGAGCTATTTTACAACTGCAATTAAGTGTAGCTGCTAAGAAGTGTTGAAAACAGACCTTCTTTTGACTTGGTGACTTTGAAAGGGCTCTGTGCAGAGACAATTTCCATTGGCTGATGCACGTCCAAAATGTAAGAAGGAGGTGTGATAACGGGGGGCGACAATTGAGGGAGGCTGACACTGCAACTTCAAAGAGCAAGCTTCAAACACAAAGAGACTCTGGTTACAGGCTGGCCCAGTGAGACTGAATGGCCTGGAGGCAGGGGAGTTGCCATTTGTTCAACATGAAGATTTACTATTAATTTAAAAGGACTATTATAAGCTGGGCCTTTTTCTCAGTAACCATATGGCGTACTGATTACATATATGTGTAATTTTTTAGGTAATTTCCAGCCAGTTTTGGTGATATACAATTCATCCACCTACGACTCAGGGAACTGTAATGGCCATCTAAAATGGGTTTCTGGTTGATCTGAAAATGTTCAAAATTTGGGAGTTGGTGAACGGGTGGAGGGTGAAATTTGGAATATGGGGAATAAATTGCATGTTCCTAATGGTTATGTTTTTTGTGAAAATGGCAGAAAATGGACACACGCCCGTGAAAAATGGTGCAGACCTGGCTGTTGTCTTTTTTAATTCCCTATGATTAGCCGAATCAGAAAATAAATAGATTATGGCAGCTGCGAGTAAAATGATCTAAGTTTTGCCACATAACTAGAATTTTGGCAAAATCTGACATGAGAACACATGGGGATTGCAAATGAAGCTGCCATATGTCTGCTCCAGACTCTTAAACTAATCTGTAGAGAGAAGCAGGAGTTGGGAAGAGAGAGAAGGGTAACTGTCCAGTCATATTTGTGAGAACTCTTCCAGGGTACTCCCCAAGATTGCAAACTTGATGGTGTGATTGCTGCTATATAGGGTGGACTGCACTATGAGGAAGGGACAGAGCTACTGAAATTTAACATCAGGGTTAGCTGCTGAAACTTACCATCTGACAACTGCAAGGAAACACCAGAGAAGATTTCTGAGAGTGCCTCTGGGTGGAGCTGTCTTTTTCTGTGAAGGCCTAAAAGCTGACTGGGTCCTATGGTGGAGTGCTGGTGGCCATTCTTGAGAGTGGAGTGACCAGACCCCTGCACTACCTTTCCAGAGGGTCCTGACACGTGCTGGTTTTCTTGAACTTTAAACAGAGGCTTTGTATGTAAGTAGGACTGAGCGCTGTGAGACCAAAAGGTGGGGGGGGGTCCGCTTGCCTTAAATCCTTTCCCTTTATAGCGGGCAGGGCAGGCAAAACTGTGTAAATGCTTAGCCTATTTAACTAAAAAATATTAATTTAATCAATTCCCTTTGGCAGAACACTACGGGGTGATTTTTGTTAAAATATGAAATTAACAAAGCTCACTTCCCAGTGTGCGCTGAAAAATTATAGCTTATACTTTAATTGGGTAAAACATTTTGTACTGTTGATCCCAACTTCTTTAAGGAAGAGGGGTGTCTTTGTTCTTAAATCAGTCCAATCTTTTTGCCCAACTTTCCCCAACACAGGCCTTTCAGTGGAGGGGGGTCTGAACTCCAAAATGCTTCAATCGTCCTAATTATTCTGTCAGACTTCCCCAACCCTGACCAAAGTATGGGGCCGGAGGGGGGGTATAAAAACAAACTGCTAAACCACTCTGTGTTCATTTTAAACCAATTGTGGGTGTGATTATAATTGCCATATGCAATTTTCCAAAGCTGAAAAAACAAACTGCTATCCCTTTATGTGCGCAGGAAAAGTGAAATTGCACAGCACTACATTTGTAAATTGTGTCCACTGACCAGCGCAAATTATTTCTTGAATTGAAATTGAGATAAAGGGGCCGATTCATGGAACAAATGGGGGCCTAAATTTGTGGCGCAAGCGTGCAAAAGTAAGCGCACGCGTGCGATTCATGGAAGGCCCTGTGCGTGTTTTCCCCGGGATGTGCGCCAAATCCACGCATGGCCCACACGGGCGCACACGTCACTGCAACATCCCGAACGCTGTGCGCGACGTGCACAGCGAAAGAGCACAACGTTAGCGCACACCAAAAAGGGGGCGGAACACACGGAATGGGAAACAACATGTGAAAATAAGGGCGTAACTGGGGAAGTACTGCTGGGAAGTACACGGAACGCCCACACGCACGCAAACTAGAAGTATTCATGGAATCGAATATGGGAAACACACGCACAGCAAAAGACACGCACAGGCCTAAACACGTCCGCCACGCGAAGGCAGGCAGTAGCGTCCCCACGCATTATAAAAGTGTGCACAAACAACAAACACGTATATACAGCTACGATTAATGTCCCATTTCTCGCAGCACTGATCATGGGACACCGCAGGAGGAGGAGAATAGGCAGGCCCCGCATTTCTTTTACCCGGGACCAGCCTTATTGGGATGCCGGATGACCAGGTCTATGGCAGGTATAGGTTTACACCTCATATTATCCTAGACCTGGTCCAGGAGTGGGAGGATGACCTCACATCACCCACCTGGTGCTCCCAACCACTGTACTGCATTTCGTGGCCACGGGGTCATTTCAGCGGACCACTGCCATAGTGTGGGGGGGGGCTCACAGCCCACACAGTCACGCTGCTTACAACAGGTGTTGGCAATCATGACTGGGCGACCCTCAGCCCGCAGGCACATACACATGCCCAGAACACCCGCAGAAAGGCAGGCCATGGTCCAGGACTTTTACAGGGTGCCACACTTCCCCAAAGTGCTCGGTGCCCTAGATTGCACCCATGTGGCCCTATGTCCACCTAGGGCCATGGAGAATAATCACTGCAAGCACTGGCATTCCATCAAGGTGCAGGTTGTATGCATGCATAGGGGATCATCACCTCAGTCTATGCTAACTATCCTCAGTCCACCCATGACAGTTTCATGTACAGAATGACAGCCTTGAGCCGGGACCTGGAAGCTGGGAAGCATGGCGACACATGGCTCATTGGTGAGTACAAATGCCTGTGCATATGCATGCATGTCACACACAGACAAATACACAAACCAAACTAATGACAACCATTATCACCTCCCCAGGGCACAATGCCTACCCTCTGAGCAACCACATGATGAGCGCACATTTGGAGTGCTCAAGTCCCGCTTCTGATCCCTTGAACGCTCTGGCGGGCAGCTACTGTATGCACCTGTGTGCAGGAACATTGTGGCAGCATGTGTCCTGCACAATGTTGCAAGACGGCGGGGTGTACCAGTGGACATGGTGGTGCCCCCACATCCCCAACCACATGCACAGGTGCTGCGCATGTGAGGGGAAAGGGCACATGGAGGCCGCACAACTGAGGCGGTCCTCACCTTTTGTGGCCTCCCAACCGTGGCACAGATGTACTAGTACCAATGGGAGGTGCACACAACAATTGTCCTGGGCAACTTGGGTGGGGGGGCAAGGAACGTGATGCAAACAGCACCCCTGTGCTCCTGCAAGGCTGCCTGTGGCCCCTTAGGAAAAATTACGGGTCACGCAACGCTCAGGCATCCCAAAATAGCAAGAAAAAGAGATATGTGACCCCTGTAGACCACGTGTGTGTAAAAAAACACACACAGCATGCTGTAGCAGCCAGGAACACAAAAAATGCATACATGGTCAACACGCAGGCTAGTATGACTGAAAAAAAGGGGTACGTGACAAACGGACACCCGCGGTGGGAAATATAGCATGCGCGACTCACCGTCTGCCGTGCGTGTAGAAGAAGAACGTGTAGGCAACACCCCTGCCAAAAGAAGAAGTACGCACTGTAGCCGCTGTGAAGTAATCACGTGTGAACCCCAACGTCTGGAAAACACACGCACCACTCTCCACGAAAAGCACGTACAGAGCGATGGAAACCCACGTGCGACCTTTAACCTGTGTCGAGGGAAACGCCTGCCTGTGTTATGTCACATATTCGCTTACGCGCTAAGGGCCTTTCCTCGAATTACACGCTGACATGCTGTTTTTTCACTTTCCAAATCACTCCGTATCAAGCTGGCCACACGACTACACACTCCTGCCCAGAAGGCTGAATTACTGCCCCACAGAGCCCTGAGCAGCCTCCCACGAGCCATCTGCTGCTGCCTGCCTGCTGCCACCGTGCCCTGCCATTTGGTGCCTGCACATCTGTCATCTGCAGGGGCCCAGTTACTGTGACCGCCCCTGCTGGAACAGAGGACTCATGACTGGTGTTCCATCACTCCACAGCCCAGCCTCAGGACCCAGTTGCCCACCCACACCTGCCTCGGGGGTTACCATGTCCGACGCAACACCATCCGGCACCAGTGGCAACCCCCCAGCAGAGAGGCAGAGGGCTACTAGCTTCAGTGAAAAGGAAGTTGGTATCCTGGTGGAGCAAGTTCTGGGGCATTATGATGCCGTCTTCACACCATCGCGCTCTGACAAGGAAGGATGGAAGAGGATCTGGAAGGACATAGTGGGTGCTATCAACGCGAGGGAGTGGCACCCCGCGACATCAAAAACGTCCAGAAGGACTGGGAGGATTACAAGTCCAGGACCCTCAAGAAGGTCCCAGCAGATGAGGGTCCTGGAGTGCATTTGCCCAGTGCTTCACCACCAGATCCTCAGGATGCAGGCCTGTCTGGGGTCGATCGGTAAGTGCCCTTGCATACACGTTTAAAACAGTGCATGTTGCAGTGTGGTGGTAGTTAGCTACTCGGCTGCATATGTGACATGGGTCATGTATGGATGTGTGTGTGCAGGGACATGATGGTGCTGCATGTGAGTCAGTCAGGCGTGACCCACATGGATGGTGTATGTGTTTCAATGCATCATGCGGAGCAGCATGAAGAATGCACACATGTATGCATGCCTCTGTCTATACTTTGACATGTTTGTGGTGTGATAGATGTGTTCTGCTGTCATGGACATGCATGGTGTACATGTCCGTGTGTCTGAGTAGTGTGTGCGCCATGGATGCATGACACACGTCCGTGACGATGTTTTGAATCACTGATACAGCCTAGTCATCCTTGTATCCACTGTGTCTGGGGGTATACAGGGCCAGATGCATGATCCTCTGGTGAATTGTGTGCATGTGTGTGTGCATGTGATCACCATGTCCCATGATGCATATGAGTTTCAGCCCACCATTGGATGTTTCTATGGTGCCTTGGAGATGGATGCAAATGTTCGTTGCATGTGCCATTCCTGTTTCTGCATGTGTGTTGCCTGCACTGACCCATGTGTTGTGGAGGGACATGATGGAAGTGACGTTTCACAGTGCCACTCATTTGCTATTGCTTCCTGTCTACGGGACTATTGTACAGTACCCTGATGCGTGTGTTCAATGTGTCCCTTTACACAGCGGCGAGTGAAGCAGAGGGCGGAGACGACGCTGTGGAGGAAAGCGGCAGGGATGCCTCCACCGGCCGGCGACGCAAGGCCCAGTCACCCTCCCAAGAAATTCCATCATCCTGGAGCGAGAAGACTGGTGCTGTGTCCGCCACTACGGCTGCAGCGGAAGGGGAGGGTGAGCCCCCACAGGGGCTTGCGACGGCGGAAGACGGTGCAGAGCCATCCAGGTTGGTGGTGTGTGCGGATGAGGAGGAGGCCGCTACTAAGCCGCACATGGGGCCTGGTGGAGGTGGCACCACTGGTGCAAGTGGTGCAGTCCAGGGGCAGGGGCAGGAGGCAGCACAGGTCACTGCGGATGGGCCTGTGCATGTCACTGTCACTGACATTGTGACTGCATCACCATGCACCAGCAGCGATGCCCCGTTCCAGGCCCGTCTACAGGTGGGGGGGAGGTCCACGTCATCTGGCCCCCCCTTTACCTGCGGATGAGGGGACCCTTGACAGGATTGAGTCCGTCCTGATTGGGGTCGCGTTGCGCACACGTGACATTTGTGATGACGTGCGTGGTTCCTGGGGGGACCACGCCCGTCATCACGAAGAGCTGTGTCGCAGTTGGGAGGGATGATGGTCAGGGGTTTCCTCCATGTGTTGCCCAGTCTTGCGGCCCTATCCTCCTCTGTGCACACTATATACCATTCGTTCTCCGTGCCATCTTCTGGCCCAGATGCCATCAGGGCCCCCTGTGGACCTGCCCCAAACAACGCAGCCAGCCTGGTGGAGATCCCATCCCTGCTACAGTCGGGAGTCAGAGGTCCAGCAGGGGTGGCCACCCCACCAATTGGACCCCAGCAGATGGAAGATGTGCCGGCATCATTGGGCAGGGCACGTGCACGACGGTGCTGTGGATTCCATCAGCCCGGAGGCCGTTGTGGTGGCAAAGGCAGTTGCGTCGGAGGCAGCAGCAGGCTCAGCGTGGGAGGCATCATGGCTCGGGGCCATCAACACCCCGGGGGCAGCATCGGCCGAGGGGCAGGAGGACCCCGGACTGGGAGTGTCTTCCATGTGGCAGCGGTTGGGCCAGCAGATAGATGCAGAGAGGCGGTGGGTGGAGAGGGCACAGCTCATGAGTCGGGGCCTGCTGGCAGTTGCCCATCACTGGAGATGGGGTGGGGGACATGAGTCGGGGCTCCCAAGTGCATGGTGCCATGTGGCCTGCCTGCGGGGCATGCCCAAGGGTGATGGGCTGCCTGTGGGGCATGGCCAGGGGTGTGGGGTGGTTCCCTGTGTGTACCTCCCGCGCACCCCCGAATACATGTACCCCACTTGCGCCAACAAAATCACATGTAAAACTCCCTGCGCACCCCCCGAATACATGTACCATTCTCGTGCCAGTTCAATTGTGTGTGAAACTCCCCGCACACCCCTGGAATACACGTACCACGCTTGCGCCAGTTCAATCGCGTGTAAAACTCCAAGCGCACCACTGGAATACAAGTACCACGCTCACGCCAGTTCAATCGCATGTGAAAGTCCACACGCACCCTCGGAACACGCGCAGGCAGCCCATCCACCCTCCCCATGCCCCGCAGGGAGCCCTTCCCCATGCCCCGCAGGCAGCCCATCCACCATGACCATGACCCGCAGGCAGCCCATCCACCCTTCCCATGACCTGCAGGCAGCCCATCCACCATGACCATGACCCACCGGCAGCCCATCCACCCTCCCCATGCCCCGCAGGTAGCCCATCCACCCTCCCCATGACCCGCAGGCAGCCCTTCCACACTCCCCATTCCGCACAGGCAGCCCACACCACAGGGGGGACTTTTTCCACACATTTTACCTGATACGAGCGGGGTACACGTATTCGGAGGAGTGCATGGGGAGTTTTACACACGATTGGCCTTGCGTGAGTGGGGTACGTGTATTCCGGGGGTGCGCATGGAGTTTCACACGCGATTGGCCGGCGTGAGCGGGTTATGTGTATTCTGGGGGTGCGTGTGGAGTTTCACACGCGATTGGCCTGGCGCGAGCAGGGTACGTATATTCCGAGGGGTGCACGGGGAGGTTTACACACGATTTCGCTGGCGCGACTGGGGTACGCGTATTCCGAGGGGTGCGCGTGGAGTTTCACATGTGATAGGCCTGCCGCGAGCGGGGTACGTGTATTCCGAGGGGTCCGCGGGGAATTTTTCACGCGTTTTCATGGTTGGGGGGGGCTGTATGCTGGTCCATTGGCCTTTGCGCCATGTACTGGATTTGTGCAATGTTTTTGGCGCACAGGGCGGAGTTGGGGGTGTAACTGGCGCTGTTGCATGTTCGCTGCGCCATTCTTTTTACAAAAATGTTAAAAGCTGTTTATTTTGAAGAAAAAAGCAAAAGTCGGGAGAGTAACAAGTACTGTTAATTTTGACATAATGCTGAAAACAGGTAATTAAGTCCACAAAAACATGGGTACCTTTTACCAATAGAGCTTATACCTAGTGAACATCGCATGGTTCTCATTTTTTGTTTAACTGTGAATGGTTATTCCCAGTCTTTGCATTCTTCACAGAAAGTTATTATCTTCCATCACCGATTTTTGATCGATGCACATGACATTCCATTACAGAGAAGAAATTAGTGGTTTAAATATCAAATGCAACACTTTCACATCCTCACGTTTTCAGAACCTATAGTCTGCCATGTTGCTCCTTATTACTGCAACAGCGAAAGGACAGATTGGTGTCTGGTGATCGTCCCAGATAATAGTTATCACAGATGCATTGTTGACGATTATTGTCCAATTACAGTTGAAGAAGCCGTCGACCAGTAGACCTATTCCCATGACAGGCACACAGAGATATAATATAACTATGTAAAATCGAGAATGCAAAAATATATTTCAGTACCCACTTTATAATTGAATATACACAGTAAATATTTATGTTAACTATCAATTTGTTACAATTAACACATACAATGTCTATTCTTTGCGTCAAATTGAACATTCATCCATCACAATGTTAATCATGTAGCATACAGCACACTTGCCGTCCTCACTTGCATAAATATTATTTAAAACTTTGCTTACATTGTGTCTTGAGTTTCCATTCTCCCTATGTGATGGATGACGAACCGCTTCAAACGACAGATCTCAGTAACAGAAACTTAAAGTGAATCTTATCAATTCTTTGTGGATATTCAACACATTTTGTCCTTCAAATTGTTAATTAGATGGATTCAAGGACAAATAACAATGAGACCATTCATCCAGCATTCACACCTTGTCAGAGTGAGTTTCCTTTCTGAACACATGACACAAAAATTAACAATATTAATGGCAAGCTGTCAAGCTCTGCAATAAAAAGAAACAACATATTTCAAGTGTCCCAAACATGGAAATATTTACTTCCATTTTAAAGGTACCAACGCGCCTGGTCCAACAACATTTACGTATTCTTTCAAAGATGACCTTAGGCGAGTTGCAGATAGGCTCAGATTTCCCTATACTTCAATAGGGTAATGCCCCAAAAAAGCCAAATTAATAGTGTGGGGCAGTCTTTTAGGGCCAAAGTGGGCCCCTTTGTTTCTGAAATAAATAGAATTCGAATACACATCAGGAAAACAGGCTTTTGAGCCCAGTACAACCACTTCGGCAATTCTGTGAATCGGTTAAATCATTTCACTGTTGGGACTATGCAACCTATTTCAACAGTACTCTGTGCACCTAGTACCCAACACCTGATAAGTATGTATTGCTGTTAGCTAAGTATCTATTCGCTACCCACCATCAGTGCGGATTAAAAATGCACAAGCTCATTTCAGTAATCATACTTGGCATATAGAGATAGTTACAGCATCAAATACCGATTCATGGATATAGATGAATGAAAAGCATTGGGTTAATAGATAGAGATGGTTCAGATGAACCGGGAAGTGAGGGGGAAAAGGGGCAATTTTGCACCAGGCTGGGTGGACTCAGGGCAACACATGCAATGAGCAACAATAAAAAATAAAAAGATAACAGTTTTGAAAGTCTTACTGGCTTCTCTGAATATCTATTCCAGCAATCATATTAATTTCTGCATTGATGCAGGTGTGCCTGGTTGTCCTCCACATGTAGGCTTCCACAGTTAGATGTAAATGTGCAAAGGACACAGGTGCATGTTCAAAGTGCAAATTGACAAGACATATTCCTTTGCTCGTTATTTCAATGTTGACTAACACTGTGGCACATACACCTTGGGTCTATTGCAATCTGAAATTGCAATCTGCAGCCACTTATCATGATTCCTACTTTCCAGCGACATTAGACTTAATTTATTTTATTTATTTATTAGTTATTTGTAAAGCACCTATCAACAAATGTTGTTTCAAGGCGCAACTAGAAAAAGGGTGGCAGGGAAGAACACAACAATAAAGGTCCTAATAGCCCTTGTGTCATTCTGATCATGAAAGTGCAGTACTAAGAAATGGAGGGGGAAGGGAGTGGGGGAGAGGGGCGGTGTAGGTTGGGGCAGAAGGGAACATACTAGGGTTGGAGGGAGGTCTGTGGTGAGAGGAGGTATATAAGTCCAGGGAGGAGGACGGAAATAAGAGGGCCAATGTGGCTAGGCAAGTACTTAGGGGAGGCCAGGTGGGCAAGTGCCAGGAGAATCAGGGAGTGAGGGCCACATGCTAAGGCGAGGACAGGAGTGGACCAGGCTCAGCATTGATGCACACCCCGCCAGGTTTGTCAAGGGAAAGGGACCCGGAAGGGCAAGTGCAGGTTGTGGGGGGGACAGGAAAACAGGGTGCTGGGGTATACTGGGCGAAGCGGGCCTGGTTCCCTGTGGAGATCAGGAGGGACCAGGCAGCCAGTCAGTGTGACAGAGGGGGGCATTAGCAGTGAGGGCGAAGAAGAGAAAAGCTGGGTCTTGAGAAGCTTCCAGAACATAAGGAGATCATGAATATGCCTGAGAGGGGCAGGGAGACCATTACAGAGGGAGGCTTCTGCCGAGGAAAGAGATCTACCCCACACCCTCTGCTTGGAATAGCGTCTGATCTGCAGGGAATTGCAGCTAGATGACCAAAGGTCTCTAAGAGGGAGACATTTAGGGAAAGAGTTTGATGTAGTGGAGTCCGAAGCCTCAGAAAGCCTTCTGGATGATGCAGAGGGTCTTGAACTTGATGCTCATAGCCACCGGAAGCCAGTGGAGATATTTTTGGGCTGGAGATATGTAGTCCCGGGGCTTGAGGCCAAGGATAGGTCTGGCAGCCTTGCTATGGATTAGTTGAAGGGGCCAAAAGGAGGATAAAGGCAGATTGAGGAAGAGGCTGTTACAGTAGTCCAGCCTGGAGAGGACCAGAGCTCTGAAGACATTTAGTGTCTGTATGTCTGCTGCTCCATTGTTCTGCTTAGATTCTTCAACTATTTTGAGTTAATTACAAACAGGGCTTGACATTAGGATTGGACGAGCAGGAGTTACAAGTAGTGCCTGGGTATGCAGTAGTAACCGGCCACCAGGAGCTACCACTAGGGAACAAGGAGCTAGTTTATAGCGTAAGACTAGTTGGCTTGGGGAGCCAAATGTAGCTCCTGGTAACTGTTGGTTTTAAGCTCACCAGGGTCTTCTACATTTGCTTTTATTTAAGTCACATACTTGAAATAATCTGACTGACATTTATTGTTGTAATATAAATCAATTATAGTGATGGTAATAACTACAAAAAGCAAAGAAAAATAGAAATGCTAAGGCCTATCTAGTGACATTATAAACAATAATTAATTAAAAATACATTATTTAACAATTACATCTCAAGTCACATACTATTCCATTTATTGTACAATGAAAACAGTTTCTAAACACTGTGCAAAAGCTTGAAACTGGCTGTATTAAACATTGTGAAGAGAGCCTCGTATCATTTGAATATTGAAGTCATCCTTTCCACAAGTTCAAGATTGTGAGGGCAAACCTCTTTTACAATGTTCCACGGCATAGACTGGGACCTGGAAACAAATTCTGGATCAATTCCATGCATGGCCAGCACATTCAATGTCAGATCTTTCACAAATTCAAAATCCATCTGCTGGAAGATTGGCTTTGCCACCCACTGTTTGCTTCTTTTGGTAAACTCCTAGTTGTAACGAGGCATCCCAAAGATTCCTGCAGTTTTTGCTTGTTCCCTTCCAACCTTCTCGTTGTGTGCAAGTACAGCAAGTCTTATTCTGGCATTCATACCGTCTATGCCAAAATGCAACCTTTTAGGCCTGTACTTTAGGAACATATTATGGAGCAACCATACATCTCCAGTGTGCCAGAACTCGGAGAGTCACCTTATGTCTCTTGAAAGCATTTTGTCATACACAATCTTCTCAAGTGCTATGTGGGGAGGGGAGCCTAGAATCATTTACCTTTTCTTAAGCTCCTGCTCCTTGCTCAATGGTCCATGTGCACATTTCTGGAAATGTTTGTTTTCTTTCCAAGAGTGTATGTTACAATAATGGTGCATCAATGAATGCTATTTGTCAAGCAGAATATCTACAGATGCAGCAAAAGTTTTTGAGCTCCAACAAATATGGTCACTGATAGACTGCGACCAATTAAACATGTTTTCCGTAGCCTTTTTTTCCAGCAACTGTATTTTTTTTTTTCAAAATTGATTTTGCGTCGTGCCATCCATCATATTGATGCTTTATGTCTGGGAACTGCTCGTGCATTGCCTGGGCTATTGCAATGTCCCTGTTAGTGGCTATCAGGCTTATTTGCATTCCTCTGGATTGCAGAAGTTGAATGGATTTAATGAAACCATATTTTTCAATGGCAAAAGAAGATGTACATTCAGATACTTGCACAACAACTGAACTCACTATTTCTTTGGTTTAAATGTCTTGGAAGTTGTAAGTGCAGTATCTAACAGAAAAACGAGGACTGTGACACTGTCCATCACCAGCAAGCCAGAGAATTTTGCCGCAAGAGCATTCTCCATTCACATCTATTTTAGTGTCCAGGCCTGGCTAATAGCGGGGAACAAGAAATTCTTTTGATATTTGTAGTATTGGGTTTTTGAAAGGAACTTGAGTCCCTCGAGTTAGAAAACTTGAAACTGTGTTGTACATTGATCCGCTAAACAACAAAGCAGATGAATAAAGTACATTTGCAGCAGACATTTT
This sequence comes from Ambystoma mexicanum, assembly GCF_040938575.1. Taxonomy (NCBI): domain Eukaryota; kingdom Metazoa; phylum Chordata; class Amphibia; order Caudata; family Ambystomatidae; genus Ambystoma; species Ambystoma mexicanum. The sequence goes on from NC_090923.1 coordinate 926,072,474, forward strand.
TCCAATTATAGGTTGAACAGACCATGAAAATTAGTTATGGTGGTGTACACAGCTACCCTTGATCTTCAGGTTGGTGCCTTTGACATCACGAGTAAACTTCACCAACGGCTCCCTACAAATCCTCCTACGCAATTTATGATCACATTTAATCCTTTTCATAATGTCGATCAAGCAGCAGTCGAACACACTGTATTTTGGTTCCTTTAATAGCCAATCGTCCAGACATAAGCGGTTTGCGATTCCATGGTGGTTAATAAGTCCACATCATGAGCACAAGCGTCAATCAGTAGTGAAGATGCTTCAGCTATTTCTGTGTGTGATATTTCCGATTTGTCCACGTATGTTGGGAAAACAGGGAACATTGTCTGGGCCTCATCACGAGTTGGGTGGTAACGCCGGCGCTAATAGCCCTACTGCCAAACCCCCAGCGCTATTAGCGCCAGATCATGGGTTTGGGGGAAGGGTTAGTGCCCATTCCCCATTGGGCCCATTTGGGAATTCCTCATTCCCCATTGGGCCCAATGGGAAAAATGTGTTCTATTACCGCTGGCGGATTTCCCGCCGGCGATAATAGTGCCGAAAATCGGCAAATTTGCCACAGATTTCCCCCGAGTTAAGAGCTGGGGGAAATCTGCCAAAGCCATGATCTGGCGGACCCTTAAATGCGGCGGTAATAGCGCTACTGCCGCATTTAAGGGTTACCACCAGACTCGTGATGAGGCCCTCTGTTTCTTAGATAAAATTTGTTTTAGAGGATGTGGATTGTGTGAGCAGTTCTGCAAGCAATTCTGAAACATCGTCTGTGTTGTCTGTCTCTTCTGGGTGAAGTTCTGTGCTATAACAATGATCCAGAGTTACATTCCATGGGTCATTGTTGACATTCAATTCAAATTCTGTCCACTGGACATCTGCATCACAACTCTGAATCTTGTAAAGACTATACTGAGCCTCAAAAAGTAGCTGCTCCCAAGTGGCAACGGTTTGGCAAGCGACATCATTAGTTTGTGTAGTTGCCTGAGTCTTTATGCTCCTATTCTTCCTAGGACTCAAATCAAATAGAAAAAAACATGCTTAATTTATAGCAAATACACAGAAAATATGAATTTCAACATAAACATTTAATATCAATGAAATAACTCCTAAACAACTTAATTTTAAAAAAAAACTTTATGTACCCTTGTTTTCCAAATTATCCTTGCAACAGTTAAATTGGATTTACCGACCTGCATACCAAGCTGATAAACAACATTTTGAAATTGTATGAACCTTGAAATGTGCTCTTCCACTTAAAGAATCATATACACATATACACAATATAAAAAAAATGTGACTATGGAACCCATTAAAACATATTAAATGTTACATGACAGTTAAAATGGATAAGTGATATTTTGCAATATCTTGTCCATGTGTCTCTTCAATTTCGACTGCGTCAGTAGTACATTCCTTGTACATAACATATTCAAAGAACATTGATTAAATTGTTAAACAATTTAAAGTTAAAGTCTTTGATGTCACAAAGTACATCTTGGGAAAGTTGATTTAATGATTGTCGACTTTACAATATCAGTATGTAAAAAAATATGGTTAATCGTATGATTAAAATGTTTAAATTAGTATTAACATAAAGTCGAACACTGTGTACATGTAACATTTTAAAAAGGCATATTTCAAAACTGTACCTGATAACCTTCAGAGATGTCGCAAGAAGGTGGTGCGAGATCATCCTGCAAAACATATTGGTTAAATTGTGGCCCTTTCGTGCGTTGTAATGTTATTTTATTTCACTGATTGAATTTTTCGGTAAGCAGCTAATGTTTATAAACAATAGCATACACTATTCATATAATGAAAGGGTCTCTGTTATTCAGTGACAAAGTACATTTTTCTGAATGTTTACTTTAATTCTATGTGCCTCATCACAAGTTGGGTGCTAGCCCTTGAATGCAGCGGTAACAATGTTACCGCCGCATTTAAGGGTCTGCCCAATCTCGAGTCTGGTGTGTTTACCCCCTGCTCAGAGCTGGGATTAAACACGCTGGTAAAATGCCCATTTTCAGCGCAATGGACCCAATGGGGAATGGAGAGTAACAGTTTGCGCCCAAACCGTGAACCGGCGGTAATACCGCCGGACGGGTGGGCGCTAATGCAAATAAAGTTGGGTGGTATCCCAGTCGGAATACTGTCCAACTCGTGATGGGGTCCTATGTCAAAACCGGAGGCGAGCATTATGCTTTAACTCTTTAATGCCACTCTCCGCAGAAGCCTTTCAAAACATTTTCAATTTTGTAATTTTTACAATAAAACAGTAAAACAGTAAACAACTTCAAACAAAACTATGCCACAAGGGACTACAAATCCCCAGAAGTCCTCTGTGTTGGGTAGTTTTTTTGTCTCTTTTCTCCAACCAATCCTGTCTCAGCACCTCTTTCCTGTAACATCCGGCCTGAGACTCCTCCTCTTTCTTTGCTGCTCTTCAAAGCAGATAAGTCTAATTTTGTTAGCTCTGCTATGTTGAAGCATGTGTGTTTATTAACTTGATGTACAATAATAGTCATTACAAGGCGAGGGGTAGTAAAGAAACGCTGCGTTTAGTTTCATTGTGCCTTTATTAATTAAGCATGTGTATGCAAACGCTTGTTTTTATTTATTTCGTTGATGTATGAACAATTCCTTTTCGGAAAGCACCACGAGTGTAGCGCTATCATCCCACTGTCCTCGCTAGAGCGGAACTGTTGTGGCTGAGAGGCGAGGGCCAGGGAGCTCTCTAGGACCGCAGCCAATCTCACTCATGCTAGGTGACCGGATCGCTCCCCGGGGATCCGCCAGTAATTCCAGGAGTGGAGGGCAGTGTCCAGGAGCCGCCTTAGAGTAATAGACCCTGCTCAATCCGGACGGGCGCTCTCGGGTACACACACTAGCGTTCCCGAGCATGAAGGAGATCCCTCACTAGCCGGCATCAATTCACAAGTACATCCGGTTACACGCACAAGCGTTACCTTGGAATTAAAGGAAATGCCAGATATATTTCGCGTGTCAAGCAGTAAGCTGCAGTCCACAGGGAATAGAAGTCACAAAGGCATGCTCTCTTGTAAAGCAGCCTGCGTGGTTCAGGTAAAGTACAGGCACACGCTCACACAGTGAAAAGTAGCGTGGGGAAGCCGGTCCTCAGATCTATTTATACTTTCCTAATTGCACATAGTTCCTGTATACCTCCAAATGGAGCAAGAAGGCTCTTCCCCTGAATACAGTGAGGAGGAGGAGGAGGAGGAGCAGGGCAGGGACCTGTCTTTAAGCTTTAAGAGAGTCTTAGGGGACTCACTAGTTATGGCTGTGTCCCAAGGGGTTCAGCCCATCCGGAAGAGACGCCAAGCACTGGAGACTCTCATTACTGCTAAAAGCAAGGCTCCAAGTAAAAGAAAGAGACAGCTCAGGCCTGGTGAGGGCACCTCAGCCAGTTACCCCAAGAAAGGGGGGACTTCTGAGGGGGAGGCTAAGACCCGGAAGAGTACACCCACTTCTACCCCCAGGTCCTAAAGTTGGGGTTAGCAAAATGTGCCAGGAGTTGGCCGATCCCTTTGGCAAATTAAAGAGTGCCTTTTTGGGGAGGATGGCTGTGCCGAACCTCTTACCCCCTACCCCACGGGTGAAAAATAAAGGGGACACCAATGAAGGCGATATGACCTCCGACGATGATGAGGAGGAGGGTGATGAACAGCAAGAAGATAATGAGGTGGACCTAAGCAGCAAATTCACTAGCCAGCCCAAGCAAATGCAAAAACTGCCTGAGGCAACACTGGGTGAAGGGGACGAAATAACAGACATGTTTGACTCCAAAAGTATAAGGTATCCAATGTCTTCAGAATGGTGTCCGTCACTGAGGGTGGCACAGTGCATGGCACGGCAGATTAGGAAGCCACTTGAAAAAGATGTACATTTTAGGATGATGGCAGAGTGCCCAAGGCCAGAACTCCCCAATACAGTCATGGACACACCTGAACTAGATGGCAAGATATGGTTGCTGTCGTTGCTAAGGTGGTGAAAGATGTCAGGAAGGGCGTAGATCATGCTGGAAGAGTTGCCAGGACAAGGTCTTGGATCGGGCTGGACCCCTGGCAAAGATAATGGACTTGCTGCAGAGGGGTAGAGATAACGGTGAGCCGGTCAACGCCAGCATTCTGGGCGGTGTGCCTACTAGGCAAAGCCAGCTGGCCTTCTCATCAGAGAGACGGTGCAGCCTTTTGCTGACAATCGACAGCAAAGTGGGAGGTCTGGTCAATTATGGAGCAGGAGAGGTGGCACAAGGCATGTTGTTTGGGGATGCATTTGCTAAGGAAATGTCTTGGTTCGTGGGTACATGTACTGCCCTAGAAAAAGTGCAGTTCTCCATTTGCAAGATATTGCCAGGATGGGTTTTCGCAGGAACCAGCCAACACAGGGGCTGTTCGACCGGTTGCTTCAGCTCCATGCAAAGGCCCCAGGGACCCAGAGCTCAGTACTGGGAGAGTCACCAGCAAGAAGCCTTCTTCCCTTCCATGGGTAGTGGTCCTTGTGGATGTAGATGACGCAACGGATATAGACAACAAAACAGTGTCAGCGGTAAGTGCACAATGCAAACACTACACCAGGGTGGGGGGCAAAACGCTGCAATATATAGCCAAATGGCAAGAGCTATCTGCTGATGCTTGGGTCCTGCAGACAGTAGCGGGCTTCCAGCAAGAATTTGTGGGCTACTCGTATCAGAGACGCTGTCCAGTGCAACTCGACATGTCCAACAAGGAGGAGCATCTTCTCTATGTAGAATTATCCAATTTAGTAGAGAAGGGTGCGATAGAGTTGTGTCCGCCAGGACAAACAGGTTTCTACAGCAACATGTTCCTGGTACACTGCAAAGGGAAGTCCAGACCAGTGATCAACTTGAAGGAACCGAACAACTGGATAACTTACAGGCACTTCAAGATAGAAGGGATTCATCTCCTTAGGGACATTCTGCGCAAGGCAGATTGACTGGAGAGACTAGATTTGAAAGACGCCTATCTGACGAGTCCTGTTGTGTCAGAACACAAACGGTTTCTCAGGTTCCGCTGACACGGACAGAACTGGCAATTCGCCTGCCTAACTTTCGGACTAGCCTCAGCTCCCTGGGCCTTCACCAAAGTAATGAGGCCGGTAGCAGCAGCGATCAGGGACAGAGGAACCAGAATGATTTTATACCTAGATGACATTCTGATCCTGGCACAAGACAAAGCAGCGTTAGAGAGTCAGGTACAATGGGTGAGCGAATTATTAGCCACCCTAGGATTTCTGATCAATCAGGAGAAGTCGGAGTTGGTTACGAGGCAGCGGATGGAGTTTCTAGAATTCATAATAGATACCAGAAAATCAACTTTAGAACTTCCTCAACAGAAGATGAGAGTGATCAAGAAAGAGTTGAGAGCAGGGATTCAGAAGTTGCATATTTCGCTTTGAAATCTACCCGGGATAGTAGGCCTGCGAGCGTCATCGATTCAGGCCATATTCCCTGGGCCTTGCACTACAGGGCACTGCAGTGGCTGAGGATCAGGCACCTGCAGAAAGGGATCACATACCATCAACTAGTGCCGTTAGAGAAAGGTTGGAAGATACAGCTCAACTGGTGGCTGCAGAACTTGGAGGCCTGGAATGGCAGGGCCATATTCAAAGATGTACCGGAACTAGTAATAGAGTCGGACACAAGCCTGCGCGAGATGCGGAGAATTGCAAACAGGTGGAAAGTGATCTCCAGAAGAAATGCAGCTGCACATAAGCTGCTTAGATCTGCTATCAGGTTCCTTCGCAGTGTGAACGTTCACCAAAGACAGAGTAGATTGTTGCATTCGGCTGAGGATAGACAGCATTTCAGCTGTGCGATATATAAACCGACTTAGGGGAACCCGGTCGAAGATGCTGGTAGAGCTTGCAAAGGATTTCTGGCACTATTGCCTAGGTAGGAGAATAGCAATTGCAGGAGAATACCTTCCCGGCAAGCAGAATGTGGTGGCAGATTGGAACTCCAGATATCTGGAGGATGCCAGTGACTGGAAATTGCTCAGACCAGTGCTCTTACAGCTACAGAGTCTATGGGGGCAGCTAGACATCTTTTGCCCTCCAGTTTGAATGCGCAGACTCTCAGGTATTTCAGCTGGACCTGAGAGCGTTTATTATGATGGCGAGGACCCTAGTGAAGATTTGCAGGGAGGGTGCAGAGGTATTGGTAGTGGCACCACTGTGGAAATCGCAAGCGTGGTTTCTGATTCTGATGGAACTTTTCCCTGATTTTCCAAGAGTGATTCTGTTTCAGGTGTACCTACGGATCAACCTGGGGAGTCAGGAGGAAACCCTAATATTGACGGGGACGCTGGAACATCTGGCATGCAGAGTTTTAGGCCATGTTGGAAGTTGCCAGGCCTTTTGAAGGTCGCTGCTAGCTGTATCAGAGATTCATGGGTGCCCTCAACCCTAAGGAGCTATGACGCAGCTTGGGCCAAGTGGGAGGAGTGGTGCACTTTGCGACGTATTCATCCAATTTCGACCCCTGTAGTACATGTCCTCAACTTCCCGCCGGATTTGTCAGAAGATGGGCGTGCATTTTGCACTATAAGAGTTTATAGATCAGCAATCTCTGCGGGCTGCAACAAGTGCAACAGGCTGCCAATCGGAGAGCACCCAGCGATGGTGAGATTATTGAAGGGGATACAATTGCATAAGCCCCCTGCTGCCAGGTACTCAGTTCTTTGGGACGTGTAGGTGGTCCTCCACCTCTTCAAGTGATGGCCGACTAATGATCAGTTATTGGTTCAGTGACTATCTAGTAAACTGGCGATGCTGTGTTTAGTGTCCTGTGGGAGAGTTTCTGATGTTAGGGCGCTTGAGGTCAATAGGAAAGTCTTTTACCCAGAGGGTGTAGCTTTTCATGTCATGAACAGATCTAAGAGCGGGTCATCCATTATGTCATAGCCATACTTCTCACAGGAACCCACATTATGTGTAACTCAGTGCATTAAGGATTATGAGGAAGCTACCAAGGGTGTAAGGCCTCACGGGGTGTACCAACTCTTGATTGCGTGTAGGAAGCCTTATCATACGGTAGTGCCCGCCACCATAGCCATGTGGGTTAGAGAGGTTATGCAAATTGCAGGCATAGATTTGGAAATGTTCAGGCCCATTCAGTCAGAGGAGCGATGGTATCCAAGGCATTTGCGACAGGGGTATTGCTGCAGGACATTTTAGAAGTCTCAAGACTGGTCCTCAGAGGCTACCTTTAAAACCTTTTACTTTAAACCTATTTCATTGATGGGGTCAAGGGTGTTAGACAGCTTTGAAAAAGCATAATGCACTCCTCCGTTCTTGACATAGAATGAAGATTACTCATGCTTACAGCGCAGCGAGTCTTGATTCTAATAAATACACAGAGACAACCATTATCCCACCCGGTATACGCAGGGTGTGGCATACAGGGTTAGTCCGCTTGTATAATTGCATTGATGTCACTGTATTGTTGTCTGGATATGTGCTTTAGTGACTGTGAATTCCCACCCTAATGAGATTCCTTTGGTTATTCTCTAGGTGATGACCATAACAATAGCTGAGCAGATGGCAAGATCATAGCTTTGACTGGTGTTAACTGTGTGACCGTGTTCGAGTTGGACCGAGTTTCCGAGTTGGTGTGGATTTTGTGTTACGGATCCAAGTCGAATGTGGGTTTGTGGGACTGTTGGTTTTCTTGTTAAATCGGCAAAGAAAGAGGAGGAATCTCAGGCAGGATGTTACAGGAAAGAGGTGCTGAGACAGGATTGGTTGGAGAAAAGAGACACAAAACTACTCAACACAGAGGACTTCTGGGGATTTGATTCATTTCCCCCATTCCAGGTTTCGATCTCTATTGCTGGTAATTTGGGGCTTCACTTTGATTCTGCCTTGATCTTCACTCCCCATATCTGCCTGTCCTCGCATGCCTGTCACTTTCATCTACACAACATACGTAAAGCTTGTCCCTTGCTTACTTTTCAGGCCACAAAATTATTGATATCCTCTCTGATTTTTTCCAGACTGTATTATTGTTCCACCGCTCTCTTTGGTCTTCCAGCTACTCGCCTTGCTCCTCTGAAATCTGTCTTCTATGCCTCTAACCGTCTTCTATATCTTCTCTCCTTTCGTGACTCCATTTCTTTGTCCCTTTCCACCCTTGGTTGGCTATCTTTCCATTTTCAACTTAAATTAAATTTTCTTTGCCTTGTGTTCAAGTCTCTCTATGGTTTTGCACCTGCCTATCTCTACTCTTGTGTTTCATTGTATTCTCCTTCCTGATCTCTTCGTTCTACATCCTAATTTCTGCTAGTAGTCCCTTGTCCTCCCTGTACCCTGTCCCGCTTTCGCACTCCTGGAACCTCTACACTGGAATGCTCTTCCTTATTCTCTCCGTTCTATTTCCTTTTACTCTTTATTTTGTACTTCGTTGAAGTTCCACCTCCTACATCTTGCTTAACATGACAGATTGTTTCTTATTTTATTGTTATTATGCATTGTTTGTACTATCTTGATTTTCTGTACAGTGCCTTGTATTAAGGCGCTTTATAAAATATAAATAAATACCAAAATATACCATAATTTGTAGTCCCTTGTGGCAAAGTTTTGTTTGAATTTGTTTTACTGTTTTATTGTAAAAAATAAATAGAAATAATGTTCATTGTTGCATATGTCCTCAATAAATACATCGGGGCTGATTCATGGAATTATTTGCGCCAAAAAACGGATTTTTGCGCCATTCTGCCCCCAAATCCCCATTTGTTAAACAGGGATTTGCGGGCAGAATGGCGCACAAATCCCTGTTTTTCGGCCCAAATAATTCCATGAATCAGCCCCATTAAGGTTGTTGATCTAATTGAAAGACCAAAGAAATATCGAGGCTTAGTACCACAAAGGAAATATGCCAATCACGGGTTGAAAAGATACAAGTATCTTTTATTTCTGTACAGTCAAAGCAAAACAGATAGCTATCTGGCTCCCAACACCTCAGAGTGTGTACCAGCAGACACAGTGAGGGGTGAGAGTGCTGGACATCTAAACACAGACATATTTATACCATTTTTGAAACATTGTCCAACCTCTCCCCAAGCTAATAATTCACATGCTAGAGTTCGTGCCCAGTTCACATGTCAAATATTACAATATTGTACAAGGGATTAAACAAGTTTGCATGTCCATGAAGTTACAATGGTGCTGTTGGTTCTCTAATCCACGGTAAGCCTTGTTCCAAGAATCGCTACAATGCAGTTCAGCCAGACCACACGGTCTGAGTTTGTTTTCCATTGTCTCTTTGTTTATATAAGGATGAGGCTTGTGAGCGCAGACAACACTTGGATGCCAGTTCATTAGAGTTACAAGGTTTCTTTACATTCATCAAACAGTCTGCTTTCGGTCAGCCTAAACATTAACAGAACTCAAGGTCATTCAGCCTGGCTGCAAGTTGAAAACACAGTCCACCATTTTAGAACATAGAAACAAGAGTTGAAATCAAAATGGCGGACGATTCTTAAAATGGCATGACATCGATCACAAAGCGGAATATTGCAGATGCGGTTTTCTGTGTAACGCGAAAGGACTTAGGCCAATATTCATAATAATGCAGTAATATGCAAATACGGTTTAACAAACCCTCTTTTTGGCCTAAGCCAAGAGCATTACTCATACATTCGCTTTACTCAAAACCCCACACCTCAATGTCCGTACATCCTGAATTACGTTCTTCAGAGACATCGATTGCCATAAGATCCTGGATAGTGATATCTTTCATTACAAAAAAGCTAGCAGTTTTCTCGGGTGCATGTACCTTTGGTCCTAATGTATTCATAGTTTGCGCACAACATCGTCCTAACATCGAACATATGGCAGGAAGACATTGTACACAACAACAACAGAATAATAGAACACCAAGAACTATCACTAACACTGAAAAGAGTTTCCAGCCCCATGAACGTAGAAAGTCCCAAAACCAAGCACTAAGATCCCAGTTTCCCTCTGGGACATGTACTTCTGTACTCAATGTATGCACATTTTGTATTGCCTTGAATATAGTAGGGGAGGAGTCAGGTACAAAAACACAGCAAGCAGATCCCACAAATTTACATACCCCACCATGCTCAGCTAGGACGACCTCTAACACCATCCTATTCTGAATGTCCGCTAATCTGATTGCTTTTTGTTCCAGTGTCATATTGTATAGTATAATGGTGGTTCTGTTGATGGTTTTATCCAATACTCTTGCTAATCTCCTAATATCCTCAGAGTTCATTATCTGTCCCCAAAATGGCACAAAGGATTTTGCTACATCACCAATAACCTCTGGAGGAGTATCACCATTCACGACCCGCCTTGGACGAGCTCTCCACATATACCCCTGTTAACAAGATACCCAAGTAGCAAGTGCCCTGCCAATCTCTAGGTAACCAAGTATAAGCTTCATTGCCACAGACAAAATAAACGGGATCACCTACATACAAAGGTCTGTCCTCACTAGTTAGATTTGCAATGTTGTACAACCCTCAAATGTACCCATTGGCTGAGAACCATCCATTTGTGTACAGAAGGAAACAGAGTTGGGGCTATGATTGATAGTGTAGGAAGGAGGCATGCCAATCCGGGAGCCATCTTGAAAGAAATTAGCGATTGGAAAGGCCTAGAAAGTTTATCAGAAAGGCCTAATAGAAGCAACATTGAGTTTGCTCCTATTCGCAAAAAGGGAACATCCCAAAAGTGTCAGGACTCGTTTCTCAAATTCGTTCAGATTAGTCCCATCGAAGTTCCCAGAAATACTGTCTTTCCAACAACCAAAGAATAGTGCCCTTAGTGAGGCGTAGCATGCAGTAGGCAAAGGAAGAGGACGACTATACCAGCCCAAACCCTTTTCCCCGTGCTGTGGCAAATGCAAACATATCCAGCAATTGTTTCTGTTTAGAATCGCATGGGTCACAATCATGATTAATAGGAGAGTATTATTGTGGTAACTCTGTCTTTGTTGGGAACCCCTAGGAGGTAGAGTGTGCAGATGCGCGTAAGGTGAAGACATAGTGGGAACAATTTCAGTCGGTAACAAAGTCTCAAGTGGACGCACCCCCTCTAAATACCACAACCCAAGCGAAAATACAACTGTCAGACCGATTAACATTATAACAAGAAGACAATGAGTCTTCAAAGACCATGATCTTTGATGATCCAATTCCTTGTCAGCCACACAACCAATATTCTGCTCCGTACGAGTAGAGTTAGGAAAGGACATTTCCTCATAGTCTGTTTAGAAAGTCTCTCTGTCAGGCTCTTTCAGTTCATTCGTCGGTAGTCTCCTGACCACGTGGTTTATCTTGCTTGAAGGTAACTTTGCCAGGACCTGCCTCTTATTTTCGTTTAAGTAAGAGAGTGGCAAGGGACTAGGTCAACAGTGGTTTCTTGTGGGTACAGCGATGCTATGCTGTAAGTCTTGTGCCGCGGACACAGATCGTACCTCAAGACTCCAGGTACGGCGTGATCTGCGAAGAAGGCGTCATCGCTTCCTGATGGAAGTGGTGAACCAGAAGCAAGATTGCTCAAGGGTGCAGAAAGATCTGAGGAAGAATTCAAAGACAAAGCAGCAGTCTCCCCAGGTCCCACGGGCTCAGGAAGAATCTCTGAGACACCCTTGATGTTGTCCAGGATGGGCTTGCGATGAGGAACCAAGTGAACAAATTCTTTCTCTTCTCCTTTGTCATGAGGCAGAGGAAAGGGTATCTTCTTAATGTGCGTTGCGTGTATCCAATGTTTCTTTCTGTCCACTCGTACAGCGGTCTGTGTGGCCAATAGGACTTGAAACGGTCCTCTCCAGCACAGTGCGAGACAGGATGCTCTTTCAAATGATTTAGAGAGCACCCAGTCGCCGGGTCGAAGTCGATGACCTGGCCCCTTGTATTTTACTGGGAGGGCTTCTCACACCTGTTGATAAATCAAATACAAGTTTTGAGTTAACTGGTCACAGTATTCACAGTATTCAGAAAGGAGCAAATGCTCTACGTCTTTCATTCGCTTGGGGTTGGGCATGTTCCAAATTTCCAAATTTGCTCCCCATTACTATTTCATAGGGGAAGAGACCAGTTCTTGTTTGTGGGGTCGTCCGCATGGACAATAAAGCTACCCGTAAGGCATCTGGCCATTTCAAAATGCTACTGGCACAGATCTTAGCCACCTTATTCTTTAAGATACCATTATGGCATTCTGCAAGCCCAGCACTCTGAGCATGTCTGGCCGAATGGAACCGTTTATCGATCTGTAATCCCGCACATACTTGCAGAATAACAGCAGCGATAAAATGTGGACCATTGTCCAACCAAATGACCCTTGGCAAACCAAACCTAGGAAAATATTCCTTAAGCACGGTTTTCGCCGTCGTTATTGCTGTGGCATCTTTTACAGGGAATGCTTCGACCCACTTGCTAAAGGCACAAATGACTACCAGAACATACTTATAATTCTGGCAGCGCTCCATTTTGATGAAGTTGAAGGGTATCACTTCAAAGGGCACAGAGGGGGGACCAAAACTACCGCTCCGTGTCGATGTACCCTTTCCCACATTATGCTGTAAGCATACCATGCAATTTTGGACCAAACGCTCAGCAGTCTTTGAGATGTTTACATTTACCCAGACAGTTTCTAGCAGTTTACACATTTTTCTAGCACATATATGAGTAGGACCATGAGCCATCGTAACCATAGCGGTGACATAAGCATTGGGTAGCATCCATCTGTTCCTGACATTGTCTATCCAACAACCTTCATCATCTAAACTTGCTAAACCCTCAGCCCATTGCTTAAGCTCTTCTGGAGTGGCATCAGCTTGAATATTTTTTATCGAATCAATTCCTTCATCTATTATACAAGTGTATGTTGCTTTTTTTGTTACATACATCTCTGAATACAAATCAGTGGCAGTCTGTTTGGCTATCCTGTCAGCAAAAGTATTTCCTCTCCCCACATCACCTGTTACTTTCTGGTGTGCAGCACACTTCATAATTACTAGTTAAGTAGGAAGCGCAATTGCTGAGAGTAGCCAAATTATCAAGGTACCATGTTGAATCTTAGTTCCGTGTGAGGTCAAGAAACCTCTTTCTGCCCATAGTCTACCGAAGTTGTGAACTACCCCAAAGGAATACTGGCTGTCTGTAAATATATTCACTCTAAGCCCTTCGGAAAGTTCACAAGCTCGAGTCAATGCGATAATCTCTGCAACCTGCGCGGAGTTATGGGAAATTCTTTTGGTTTCCACAATAGTGCTTAATGTAGTGATGGCATAAGCAGCAGTGGATGTACCATCCGGAAGTTTGAAGCAGGAGCCATCGCAAAACAGCTCCCCTTGTGGATCTTTCAATGGTGTGTCATTTAAATCAATTCTGCCTTTGGCTTCTTGCTCTGTGGTATAGAGGCAGTCATGTGACATCATGTCACTTCAAGCAATGTCTTGCGGAAGAGGCAATAGTTTGGCCGGATTTAATACGCAACATCTCTTAATTTGGATATGCGGTGCAAATACAATCAGCTCGTATCTTGTTAATCGTGCTGAGGTAAGATGTTGTGTTTGTGTTCTGTTCAATAGAATTCCTACAGAGTGGGGTACCATCACGGTTAAAGCGTGACCTTAAACCATACCCTCACTTTGTTTTACAGATGCAGCGGCAGCAGCAACAGCTCTCAAACATCTCGGCAAAGCGAATGCAACAGGATCAAGCATGGAGGAAAAATAACCGCACGGTCTATTCTTCCCCCCGTGTTCCTGCGTTAACACAGCCAAAGCACAATCATCACATTCATGCACATATAAAACAAAGGCCTTGTCATAATTTGGTGTGCCCAAAACTGGTGCTGAACACAACGCAGCCTTGAGCAGATCAAAAGCTTTCTGGCAATCCAAGTTCCACGGTAATGGCAAAGAATTGCCCTTCTTTGTCAGTGCCAACATTGGTTTTATCATTAATGAGAAGTTAGGGATCGACTGTCTACAGTATGAAGCCATGCCTATCAAGGCTCTGACCTCTTTCTGTGTATTTGGGACAGACATGCTAGAGATGATTTTTATCCATTCAGGTGTTAGTCTTCTTCCCTCCTTTGATAGGAGATAGCCTAAATAGGCGACCTCCTGTCGACAATATTAAAACTTTTTTAATGAAGCTTTATGCCCATCCTATGCTAGGTGGATAAGCAGCAACACAGTGCCCTCCTTGCAAGCAACTTCTGAGTCTGCAGCTAAAAGAAGATCGTGAACATACTGCAACAATGTACAAGTGGGAGACAACTCAAGTGTTTTAAGCTGCTCCTTCAAAGCTGTACTGTAAATACTCAGACTCTCAGTGTTACCTTGTGGCACACGAGTGAATGTAAACGAGCGTCCCCCTAGGGTGAACGCAAACAAGTATCTACTGTCAACATTTACAGGAATGCTAAAGAAGGCATTCTTAAGATCCACAACACTAAAGTGAGTAGCAGAAGCTGGAATCATCGTTAATATTGTAGTCACATCTGGCACAATTGGAAATTGTGGAGGAACAATCTTATTGATAGCACGTAAATCAATAATGAAAGGGAAGGAATTGCATTATCCCCTTTCTTATAGACCGGAAAAATTGGGCTATTGCACAAACCTCCTGCAATTTCCTCAATCACTCCTCGATGAACAAAATCAGAAAGTATACTTTTTAAAGCTTGCTCACCGTCAACTGTAATCTTATATTGTGGAATACGTGGCAACTTGACACCTGGTTCAAGACAATCTTAACAGGTTCAATTTGCAAAATGCCAACATCATTATCGTCAACTGTCCATGAACATGCCAGAACTTTATCCAATTCAGTCGGTAAAGGCATAGTCAAAAATTGTGAAGCAGAAAATTGCTGAGGTGAAATCGTCAAATGTACTCCATCCAGAGAACAATGAATTACTGCATTTAATTCCTTCAACAGAGTCAACCCCAACAAATTCTCACACAATTCGTTGTCAAAAAAAATGGCCATTGATCTGTGAATGGCCCCAGTGAAATCGGTACCGGCTGAGAAACCGGACTAACCACTGGCGTGCCAGAAAACCCTACAGAAATGTTATTCTGCCCTGACAGTGGAATATCTGGAACCCGTGAATGATCTATGGAACACTTCTGTGCCCCCGTATCTATCAAAAATAGATGCTTCCTATTCCCCACCTTCATTTCTACGTAGGGCCCTTTCTGATCGACGGGAATAGGCACTGGTTCCAGGCTCTGCTTCGGGCTGTCCTAACGGAACAATATATAATCAAATATGAGATCCTCAGAAAGATAGGCAGTCGAAGGATTATCAAAATTATTCCTATTATCAACACTATGTTGCTGACTATCTTGTGAGAATGACTGTGGATACTGAGCAAACTGACTTCTACCAGGACCCCCTACCCCAGGGCCGCCTCTGGATCGTCTACCCATGGTACCATATGTGTTATTCGATCTCTGCTGAAGGATCGGGCATTGTGCTCGCCAATGGCCTTCTTGTCTGCAATAAGCACATTGGTTCATGTGTACAGGACCCATCTGCACATTACCTTGTGGAGCAAACTGACCTCTAAACTGTGTACTCCTACCTCTGGTTCAACAATACTTTGATTTTCAAGTCTCCCTTCTTCTTTTCTATCCTCTCTTTTTCACTATTGACTCTATTTTCGTACACTGAGCCATATGCAATACTTCAGACTATGATTTAGCATGCCAGGCATGTTATGCTCACCTGGTATCCACAGGGACGCCACCCAGCCGGGTTACTCGCTGGTATGCTTCTCAGCTTTGCAGTGATGTGGTCTGCGGGGAAGGTTCTGCCTTGTGGTAGAATTAGGCGTGCTCTCCGTCCTGCCTTCTTTGCAGGGGCGCGTTGTCTTTCATGGGCGAGTGCGGTCCAGTTACTTCACTGACGCCGGCCCGTTTGATATTGTTCAGGTAGGTCTTATTGCTGTTTTTTAGTTTTGTTGCTATTCTGAATGCCTTTCTTTGTTTAAAATGTCTCTTTTTTCTCCCTTAGGTATGCGGAGCTTCAGCGCGGCGAACTGGCTTGGTTGAGCCCGCTGATAAAAGATGGCACATTAAGAGCGCTATGATGTGGTAAGTAAGCGCGATGTGCAGCGCTGCGAAGTCTTATTATTATTTATTTTATTTTTTACATTTGTATAGCGCGCAGGCAGCCCAAGGGCATTGTGGCGCTGTTCCTTGCAGACAACTTAGTTACATTATGCATAAGTTACAGATTGGGTACATAGGCGTAACATATAATATGCATAGAGGCGTACACAGGTCAGGTATACATATGGCGGGTGTACATGAGAGACGGTAGAGAATCAAGCAACCAGGGTGGTTTTTAAGGTTTTGCGGAAGGTGGTCAGAGAAGGTTCAGCTCGCAGGGCAGTGGGGAGGGCATTCCAGTGTAGGGCCGCAAGGTAGGGGAAGCTGGCACCCCCTGCTCTTGCTTTTTTTTTACCCTGGGTACAGTGAGCAGGTTGGTGTAGGGGGTCCTGGTTGGTCTTGAGGACATGGCCGGATGGATCCTTTGTGCCAGGTAGCCTGGTGCTGCAGAGTGGATGCATTTGTGGGTGAGGGTCAAGGTTTTGAAGATGATCCTCTCTTTTATAGGTAGCCAGTGGGAGGCTCTTCCGGCAGTAGATATATGCTCTCTTTTGGAGATGCCTTGTGCTGCGCGGAGGGCGTTGTTTTGAGTGACTTGCAGTTTCTCGAGGTTTTTTGTGGAGGTCCCTAGGAAGAGGACATTGCAGTAGTCCAGCCGTGATAGCCCTAGCTATGTTTGTGCAGGTGTCGCTGGAGAGGTAGGGTCTAACTGCATTGAGGAGTTTCGCCTGATAGGCAGCTGAGGAGGCAATGGTGTTCACCTGTCTGGTCATGGACAGATTGGAGTCCAGGTAGACGCCTAGGGTTTTCACTGACTCAGATACTGGAATTATGATAGAGTCAATGGTGAAGTGGGAGAACTGCACGTCAAGTTTTTTTAGGATGTCGGGGGAGCCTACAAGTAGGAGTTCAGTTTTGTCAGAGTTGAGACAGAGGCTGTTGGCAGCCATCCAGGTTTGGATTGCGTTATAGATGGTGTTGAGGGTCTTGGAGTCAGTCTCATAGTCACCTGTCAGGGTCACGAGGATCTGCATGTCGTCCACGTAATTAGTGTATGAGATCCCCATGGCGTCAAGGATGAGGAAGAGGGGGCGAGTGAATATATTGTAGAGGGTGGGAGAGAGGCAGGAGCCTTGTGGGACCCCACACAGCATAATGGTTGGGGATGCAGTAGCTAGATCAGAGAAGACCTGCATGGTCCTTCCATGTAGGAAGGAAGTGATCCAAGAACTAGCATGGGCTGAAAAACGTGCAGTGGAGGTTAGGTGGTGGCATAAAACGTCCTAATCCACGAGGTCAAACGCAGCAGAGAGATCGAGGAGGAGGAGCAGGACAGGTTTGCCCAGGTCTCTGGCATCATCCATCTGGTTTTTTAAATCCAGTAAGGCGGTCTCGGTTCCGTGTTTTGGGCGGAACCCAGATTGTCTGAGGCCTAGGAGTTGGTTCTCTTCGATGAAGTGTTGGACTTGCAGATAGGCTGCCTTGTCCAGAATTTTAAGGAGGAAGGGGATGGTGGTCATGGGTCTGTAGTTGTTAGGTGAGGTGGGGTCAAGTGTGGGTTTCCTTATGAGAGGCCTGACCCATGCTTCTTTGAGGGAGGAGGGTACTATACCTGTAGTGAAGGATGAGTTTACAAAGGCTGTGAGAAATGGGGGGAGGGACTCCGCACAGTCCTTGATAATGGTGGCGGGGCAGGGGTCTCCTTTGCAGTTGGAGGGTTGGATGCCTTTCATTAGGGTAATGATGTCTTTCTCCTGTATGGTTTTGAAGGAGAAGGTGGGGGAGGCATCTAGAGAGGGGGGGACGGGAGTAGGGAGGGTGGGCAGAGAGAGTCTGGAGTTCAAGATTTTGGCTTGATGGAGGTCTAGTTTGTTGTGCATGGCAGTTTGGATGCCGTCGCACCAGGCTTTGTCTTTAGTGAAGTTCTGGGGTGTAGGGGTAGGGGTTTCAAGTTCCCTGAATATGGTAAACATTTCTTTGGTGTTGGAATTGGCTTTGGTGATTCTGGCTTCGAATTATTTGGATTTTGCTTGAATGATGGCTTTTTTGTATTCCTTTGAGCGGGTTTTGAAGTCAAGTTTGTCTTTGTCATCTTGGGAGGTTTGCCAGCGCGCAAGGGCAGAGCGTTTGCCCGTCCGGAGTTTGAGTAGGTCTGGGGTGAACCAGGTGTTGGCGTGGCTTGTGGGTTTGGACTTCCGAGGTTTGAGAGGAGCAATGAAGTTGATTGCTGCCGATATAGCTTTGTTGTAGTTTTGCGCCAGGGTTTCTGGGTCATTGGAGAAGGGAGGTCTGAAGGCAGGACCCTGGAGGAATGGTAGAAGTCTTTCTTTGGTGAGGAGGCGGGTGCTTCTGGTGAGGGCGGGAGGCAGAGGGTGGAGGGGTTGGGTGGCGGGGAGGAGGTGGGGATGTTGAAGGTAATGATGTGGTGGTCAGACCATGGGGTGGGGGAGTTGCCAGTGATTGTTAGAGGGCAGTTGTGCTGAGCAATCCCATCAAGTGTCCTGCCCAATGAGTGGGTAGGGTCTGTGACAGTGTTGGAGAAACCCAGAGTTTCAAGGGCTGAGTTGAGTGCTTTGGAAGCAGGGTCCTTGGGGTCATTAAGACCAAGGTTGACATCACCGAGGATGATCGCTTTGGTAGATTTCTTTAGGTTGTCTGCCAAAAGGTGAGTGATAGTGGATTGGAAGTCTCCTATGGGGCCGGGTGGCCGGTAGACCAGATGAAGTGTAATGGTGCAGTGGTGGGAGGTGGAGAGTTTAAGTTGGAGGTAGTCACTGCTGTCGTTCGTAGTTTTGTCATTTTTTCTGATGTTAATTGAGTCTTTGGCTATGATTGCAACTCCACCACCTTTGGTGGGGCGGTCTTGCCTAATGACAGAGTAGCCAGGTGGGAGTGCAAGGGAGAGCGCAGGGCCTGAGGCTTCATGCAGCCACGTTTCGGTGACCATGAGGATGTCTAGGTTGTTCGTGGTGATGAGGTCGTGGATATCCAGGGCATGGGCATTGACGGAACGGGCGTTAATCAGGGCACATTTGAGATGGGGGGTGAGAGGGTGGTATCTGGTGGGGGGCTGTAGTGTCCAGGCTCACAGGCATAGTAACAGAGGCAGGTACATCAATACATTCAACTGGTGAGGTAGAAGAATTGGCAATAGTGGAGGTCCCATTTTCAGGGGTCATAGGCATGGTAACAGTGGCAGGTACATCAATACATTCAATTGGTGAGGTAGAAGAATTGGCAATACTGGGGGTCCCATTTTCAGGGGTCATAGGCATGGTAACAGTGGCAGGCACATCAATACATTCAATTGGTGAGGTAGAAGAATTGGCAATAGCGGGGGTCCCATTTTCAGGGGTCCTAGGCATGGTAACAGTGGCAAGTACATCAATACATTCAACTGGTGAGGTAGAAGAATTGGCAATAGTGGGGGTCCCATTTTCAGGGGTCATAGGCATGGTAACAGTGTCAGGTACATCAATACATTCAGCTGGTGAGGTAGAAGAATTGACAATAGTCGGGGTCTTGCCTTTGCTAACCTGTGTTTTCCTTCCTTGTAGGTCGCGGTGTTCTTCAGCGCAAGTGGAATGTCCGGAGTGGTGCCAGCCGAGAGGCGACCACCTAGGTAAGCCTTTTGAGCAGTTCGTAATTTGTAAAAGTCTCTATTGCTTTCTTTAATGTTGCCTCTATCTTCCTCTTTCAGGTCGTTCTGTCGTGGAGGCGTGCAGATTCGAGGAAGCTGTTCTCAGTAGCTACGAGTGTTTAAAGATGAAGACTGCAGGTAAGATGCTGCTGCTAATGATGTTCCTTTTTGTCTCCTTGCAGGTTCTGCTTCTCCGAGGTTCGAGGGAATAGCTGGACACGGTGAGCGTCACGTTGCAAGCTGCAAAGTAACGTGAAGCGTGTTGTCTTGCTCGGGTGTGGTTTAAATAGCCACAACAAAATAGTCCAGGTAAAGTAGTCCCTAGGCTACCACACCCAAAACACTAGACCACATAGCTTGGTTCTTAGGAATCAAGCTATGTGGATGCCTCCATGTTGGCTGACAATACAATAAAGTAGTTCCCAAGCATATTGTTTTTTCATGGTGTATGAGCCTGGTGCCATAGGCACCAGGACTGGCCCCATGAGGGCTTTTGAAGAGGATGCCAGGCTCTAGAGGCCCGAGTCCTGACTCCACTTGGCCAATGGGTTTACCAGAGGGGGTTTTGGGCGAGGGTCGTGACAAGGCGCTTTCAGAAATCATAATTTGTGATTGGATATCAGGCAACAATCCACGCGCAAATTTGTCCACAAACAACCTTTTCCCTGACTCGGTGCTTAAATCCCAACCGCTAAAATCTGAAAATACTTGTTCGAACTGATTAAAACATTCAGTAGCACCTTCAGCTTTCCAAGCAGCGAGTTTGTCCCAAACTATCCTTCTCTCTGGAACTAGAGTCTTTAATGTAATTACTATTCTGTCTGCCAGTGTCAGTATCACCTGTGGTGGTCTCTCACCAATTTTCCTTTCTCCGTCTAACCGTACTAAGTTAACCCATGTGTCACCCAGCCCTGCCTGATCATCTACAGTTCTAATCTGTTTCCATAAATCAGCAGGTAGGATCACAGGGAACAACAAGTCTATATCACCCACAGTGAAAACTGATGAATGCAAGACAGATACTATTTCTTTATAAAATCCTGTAGGATTTTTCCTAATATCTGGAATCGACTGTGTAATGGTATTCACTTCCTGTCTGGAAAATGGGATGTGAACAAATTGCGAAACATAATGAGCTGCAATAGTGGTAGCTGGTGTGCCTGCTACGGCATCAGCTGGAATTTCCACTTTAGGAACAAATGTCGGAGGAACCTCTCTCATTGGCAATTGAGAAGTAGGCAACTCTGAACGTTTGTTAAGCAATAACGCTAAATCGAGCTACAAAGTAGTCAAAGCAGTGTCAGGTGAAAATGCTCTCTTATAAATAATTATCAAATCTGTGGGGCAACAAATCTTTTTCTTCATACACTCATCCTGCAGGTACTCTACAAGTACCTGTAACACTTTCTTTTGCATTTCTGGAGCATACTGACTAAACGTATCATATACTTCCATGGGAGATATCGAACCATCTGAAATCCATCTAAGCGCATCCCTTGTGCAAATTCGCATCTCTTCACTCGATTTACAAGGAAGAAACTGTTTCTGTACATACAGAGCGTCCAATCTATCACCATCTATTTCATCATTCTGTAACCGATCTAACTCCCTCTTAAACTCAAAAACCCTCTCAACATGCTCATGTACTTTCTCGGCAGTGTCCCTTGAGCAAGCTAAGACATTCAAATTCCTCAACCCTTGTGGGTCATCCATGTCCATCAAATCATTCCACATTTCAGCCAAGTGTATTCCCATTCCCTCTATAAAAATATTCTGTTCGGAATACTTTCGTAAGTAAGACAGCGGATTTTTCACCTTCTTCTATACATTTCTTAGCCCATACATACAATTCCCTCTTTCTAGCTTTAGAAACTGTACTACGAGTCACTACCTTTGATTTGGCATTCACCCCTTTAATTGTTTCAAGTGGGGCAGAACCACTTGGGAAAGAGAGTTCAGACAAATCCTGTACAGCAGGTAGTTGAGACACTACCGATGGCAGTAAAGACGGAATTACGGGACCAGCAAGTATCGGTAAGGGTGGAGATGCAAAAGGGGGAGCAACAACAGGAAAATGAGCAACAACTGGAGGCAAAGGGACAACGGGAGGAACAGGAATAATAGCGGGTGGAAGAGCAACAGCAGGAAGAGGTAAGGTAGCAGGAAGAGGCACATAGGGAGGTGGTGCAGTGGCCACAGTCCTACACTCATTTAAAAGTTTATCAATTAATTCGTCTGAGGCATGAAAATCGGATATATTTTCTGTACACCAATTTGGAATTCAATTCAGAATAACATCAAATGCTGCAGGCCTAGCATTTTTCTTTAACAATATAGACTCCAAATAGTCTATACGAGCAATCTCAAAACTACCATGAACTGGCCACTGAAATTCGGAAGCATCTCTACTTTGTCTGTGCCAAATATCACTGAATACTATATTACCAATGCCGTACTTACAGTACATAGTACATGCCGGCGACCCCTCCTGTGGGACCGGTCGGCCAAATTCCAAAGATTGTCTGTCTCTGTGGAATAAACCCCTGAAACAGGCAGACAATTTCCCAGGCATATCAGATCACTGGTGTTACGCAGCGTCGTTTGAACTCTCGAGTGCAAAACTGCAACCAAATATCAGAATACTTAGGAATCGGGTCATGACTCACCTGATTACGAAGGACTAAGGAGGTCCTATCGGATTACAAAGGACCCTCGTGGTTGGCGATTTCTGCAAAACAGCCCGCCTCGATATGGTGACCCTCGTCAAGATGCCCTCTCGAACCGCGTGCTCACCGTTCAGGGATCAGAAGGTGCAGTACTGTCGAGGTGGTGCGTCTCATACAAAGGGGCCCCCTTTTTCTTACTCTCCGATCCCGGTCCGATAGCTGAGTCTTCTCTTCAGCGAGGTGACATCAATCTTGAGGGTCCCTATTCGGGTGGCATCTGAAAGACCAAAGAAATATCGAGGCTTAGTACCACAAAGGAAATATGACAATCACGGGTTGAAAAGATACAAGTATCTTTTATTTCTGTACAGTCAAAGCAAAACAGATAGCTATCTGGCTCCCAACACTTCAGAGTGTGTACCAGCAGACACAGTCAGGGGTGAGAGTGCTGGACATCTAAACACAGACATGTTTATACAATTTTTGAAACATTGTCCAACCTCTCCACAATCTAATAATTCACATGCTAGAGTTTGTGCCCAGTTCACATGTCAAATATTACAATATTGTACAAGTTTGCATGTCCATGAAGTTACAATGGTGCTGTTGGTGCTCTAATCCACTGTAAGCCTTGTTCCAAGAATCGCTACAATGCAGTTCAGCCAGACCACACGGTCTGAGTTTGTTTTCCATTGTCTCTTTGCTTATATAAGGATGAGGCTTGTGAGCGCAGAAAACACTTGGATGGCAGTTCATTCGAGTTACAAGGTTTCTTTACATTTATCAAACAGTCTGCTCTCGGTCAGCCTAAACATTAACAGAACTCAAAGGTCGTTCAGCTTGGTTGCAAGTTGAAAACACAGTCCACCATTTTAGAACATAGAAACAAGAGTTGAAATCAAAATGGCAGACGATTCTTAAAATGGCGGCGACATCGATCAAAAAGCGGAACATTTCAGATGCGGTTTTCTGTGTAACGCGAAAGGGCTTAGGCCAATATTCATAATAAGGCAGTAATATGCGAATATGGTTTAACATAATGCTTTGTAATTTGCTGATAGAATTGTAAAATATCAAAAAATAACTCATCTTAAATTAAAAAAAGATATTGTTAATCAATAACTATCAGTATAAATCAATAAATGATCAGTTCTCATAGCTCATCCTCCAGACCGGTTGCAGTAGAAGAATAGTACGTTGTTGAATTTCCAGGCTCCTCTTATATAACAGTAATTGTAATAATAAAGATGTAAAAGCAAAATAAAAATAAAAACTACATGTAAAAGATGCTCGATATTGACAAAGAAGCCTTCAAGCCCCTTTGTATCAAAAGCTAATATTATACATAACAATTATCAATAGTGATGGATTATTCTAAAAAAACAATTACTTGAAAGGTGAGTGACGATGCTGTTGACTCCAGAATAGTGGTTGATGTAGCATCACGGTCCTTTAATCGATGTATATATTCATACCTTTGTTCGATAGAAAATGTACAATAGTATTATAATTTAGACCACATCAAACAGGATAAAAAAAGGTTTGTGTGAATGTCGCTTGGCCTCACCATTAGGATGTTGGACGTGTCTGTGGTTTCTTCCATGGTACCGGTCTGTAATTCAAGCAGTGCGGTCTACGTAAAGACAGACATGGTCATATTTTTTTTAAATGACCTATTTTTAAAAGACGCGATGTGAGTGCATTTGGAATGGCTCCCATTGCACTGAACTTTTTGAGTATCCCTAAAGTAGGGGTGCAAAAAGTAATCTAAAGTAAAACATTTATAAACCACAATACATTGTGTCAGAAAGGAAACTTGTGTAATAAAATATCAATGGAAATATTCCCCAGAAACTATAAACCGTTCATTATGTTACCTGTTCACAGACTATTTCATGATATTGAGTGGTCATTTATAAGACATATTATACAGGAACATTTTGAAAATGGTAAAATACATTAAAATATTCAGTGTCCACTACTCACCTGGGTTGCGTGTGCTGAAATTCAGTTGGAAGTACATTGGGTAGTAATTTGCGAAAGGAGTCGGGACAACGCTTTTTAGTGTACTGTGATTGTTGGTACATATCTTCTGAGAAGTGCATGCTGCAGATGCGGAATTGATTAAATAGCAGAGAACGTTGACACTACAGAAAACAATAGTAAAAGTTGACTAACCGTTACTTAGAAGAACAGATGAGCCAATTCAGCGAGCAAGGTAAAAGGTGGAGAGATGACGATATCCATTGTCGATTTCACAGATGGTTTCTTGTTAACTCCCACAGTGTTTATAAAGGTTTACAGAAGTGGGTGTGTATGTGAATGTCTGATATGTTCGTTCACATCCACCAGGCCTCTATGACAATTTTTGACCTCCTCAATCCCGCCAGTGCAGACCCCATGCAAGCCCACGCCCACAGGTGCGAACTGGCATTGATAGCGGAGGGGGATGGATGAAGACAACAGGTATGGGTGACCATGTGCATAAGGGTCCCATGCAAAGAACCCTTTGTGGTGTACATGGTATTCGGCACCTTGAGCATTCCCATCCTCCCAGGCCCCTTGCGAGCGCACGCCCCACAGGTGTGAACTGTCATTGATAGCGGAGCGGGATGGATATGGATGATGGGAGGGCAATAGGGCCAGAACACAGTCAATGAAGACAGAAATATGTTGATTGCAGGGCATCTTGGATGGCCATGCAGCCAATGGTTCCTGTGCAAAGGAAGCCTTTGTGATGTACATGGTATTCAACACCTTGTTCGTTCCCACCCAGCCAGCCCCCTGTCCTTTGATGTAGCAGACGTGTGACCCTTCCCCACTGACCACCCTAGAGTGCCCCCAATATAACTGGTTTCATGTCATCATATATTCCGACCAATATCTATCAATCCATTCCATCAAGCCCTGGGGCGCCATGACAAAAAAAGCCTATATCAAGCCCCCTGATAAGGCACCTGGAGGGCAAGACCTTAATACCCTTTACTTCTACAAAGGCCTGAGGTTGGAATGTGTAAATAAGTGTCTACAATTTATAGGTATCCCCACGTTCTAGTATATGGTTTATGTTTTGCATTATTTACTGCATGTCTGGAGATATTGTGTAGCTTAGTTTAGACAGAACATTGTCCTCTCATGGACCCAGCCTGAACTTCACCTCGCAAGGATGAGCCCAGCTGGCCCACGTGACGCCTATCAGACCTCCAAGCTGCCAGCCAATTGTGTGGAGCCGGTCCCTACACTACTATAATGTATCCATGTCTTTCACCAATACCAAGGTAACTGAATGTACCTATAGGGAACATCACTACTGACGTTTCAGAAGCTTATAATGTACAGTTTTTGTATTGTCTGGCAGAGCGCTCTCGAGGCAGCAGAATCCTCTGCATGCACTATTTTCTATAAATCTTTGTTTTACTCAAAACCTTTCTCCTGGTCTCATTCCCTACTGGGGTGTGTTCTTTTATTATGAGTTTATAATTGTCTTTTTGGGGAATGACCACCTTCACTTGGTGACCCTAGCTACGTGATTGCGGGTGCTCCGAGAAAAACCCCCGTGCCATGAGGCGAGATCTGGGATGCCCCCATCAAGACCACCACCACCTACGGCTGACCAGTAGTTAAGAGCGTACGCCCCAGAAACGTTCCAAGGGTCCCGGCTTTGCAAATACCCGACTGCTCGCCGCAGCCGGGCACGGCTTGATTGGGGGGCAACACCCTGATTGTGGATAGACCGTGAACGTAGGCTCTCGGATCTCCTCAGACACGTTAGCATTGGTTGCGAGAAAATTATAGGAAGGGAAATTACAGGGGGAAAAAGGAAAAGTGTAACGGTGAGGGAATGGCCTGGCAGTCAGATTAAACGTGCATGGGATTGTATGTGTGTTGACTAGTGCGTTTTTCTTCTCCTTTTCTTCAGATGGCCATTAGTTCTTTTATAGAGGTAATGGACTAAGAGGAGAATACAGGAACATAGCTCTAAAAGGGGGTCGAAGGCGGCGCCGTGTTGTATTGTCTCGACCAGTGCAGGGATATAAGTGGAAATAAAAAAGGAAATACGTAGGAGTCTTGCATATTGAGTAGACTCAGGAGATATTAGCAAACATTTTCTTGTGTGAGTAACCTTCTTAGAGGTTGGCCCAGAAGGGGCCCAGTAAAGGTGAATGTGAAGAGCGAATGTGGGGGAAGAATCCAACTGTCTCATAAAGGGGAAGGGCTAAAACCAAAGTGCTACAGATATCTGTTTTATGTTCATTGTTGTTAGTGGAGTATGTCAGTTCGTTCAGGTGTGTCCGTTAAAAGGTTTTATGTTTTATTTGTTTTGATTATGCTCGTGACATGTTCAGGATATGACATTGTGTAAGTGAAATGTTTTAAACTGTGATGTTACAAATTCTATGCTACGCAACCTAAGGTTAACGGACGTACTTCTGGTGATATTACCACACACACAGACACGCGCATGCAAGCAAGTAACAAAGTAGAATCATGGGAGCAGATACACCTTTGATGCATATCTGTCAACACCTCCCTCTGTACAGTGACAAGATCAAAAAGTATCATGACCAATGGGTCACTGAGATTAAGGGGGAGGGGTCATCCCAGGTATGGCCAGAAGGGGGATCATTTGATAAGAGTATTAGCTCTTGTGACAACATATTAACTGGCCAAATACAGGGGTAAACAAATCCAAAATAGGCAAGAGGTCCTGGATCTCTATAGGATGTTTGAGGAAATGCCTCTTGTCAATAGCACGGAAAAGGAAGCAGCACCTGAGGCAGTACCTGCCCAGGCAGTAGGCGGGGGAGAAAGTGAGGGAGGGGAGCCCAAAAAACTGTACCCACGACTAACCAGACCAGCCGATGGATATAGCGACCGGTCGTATTTGCCCCAGCCCAGCGCGCCCTCCACACCAGTGGCAGTACCCCCATCCCCTTACAATCCCAGAGAATTATATGGTCCCACATGCGCACCACCAGTAAACATTGCACTTTTAACTAGGGATTTAGAAGCACAACTGACCACCACACAAACAGAATTAGCCCGGTTGAGAACACTGTGTGATAGGAACCAAATGATGCCAGGCGGCGGGCAGACACCATCGCCGTCTCCATCAAAGAACACGTCCAGTTTAACAGAGGATGAGTGGAAGTCCGGAGAGTTTTGCTTCCATCTTAACAACACCCCAAAAAAAGTACTGCGAGTAGAGCAAGGGAGCGACCAAGCAAGAGATGAACGAGGCAGTGTAGCATCTGACAGGGAAATAGAAGAATGTTGGAGTGATTTGGATGAATATGAGGAAGGCGCAGCCGCAGCATGCCTAACGCTGCCGCTTCGAACACACCCGGAAGAAGGGGAGCAGCTGAGGGAAAGATGGCAGGGAAGGCTCAGGAGCGGACTAGGGAATATGGTACTGACAAAAAGGAAAGGAGTAAAGGTAAGTAAGACAAGGGGGAAACAAAGTTACAGATGCCCCTCATTCTCAAAGGAGCAGGAAGGCCTCACTATGTACCATGGGCGCTGATGGACAAGACTAATTTGTTAAAAGCATTTCCTCTGCTTTCGGGAGGGACGGGGAAGTGGATATATGCCTTTGAGAAAAACACTGCAGGGGTCCCACTGGCTATAGGGGATGTTAAAAGCCTGCTAGTGTCTGCCGTGGGTGACCAAGCAGACGGGGTGTGGGTGAAGGCGGAGTTCCCGGGAGTAACGATTGATTGTGATCGCCATGACGGGTCATCCTTTAATAACGTGAGGGCCCAGGTATGGGATGCACTGCAGAGAACTTTCCCTGACACCCCTGATTTACACTCTGTGATGCAATGCACAATGGGGGACGAGGAAGATGCTGCGCAGTACATTCTTCGGGTGCAGAGATGGGCACCGCTTGGGACCAGTCAACCTTCCTTTTTTTACTTCATTATCAAAAGAGGCCTCCCGAAAGAGGTACAGAAGGCCTTAGATAAAATTGCCGGAATAGATGCCAAGGGCTGGCCTGAAGAGTATCATAGTACACCACTGTAGGAGGATCAAAGAAAGGTAAAAAGAAATTGCACAGAGAAGGTTGACGGATGGAGCAAAGCTTGTGCAGAATAAGCTAGTGAAGATTGCGGCAGTAACAGCCGCCATACCCTCTGATAGGGAAGGGGAGGAGAGGAGGGGTCAGTAGCATTACAGGCAAGGATGGCAGCAACATGGTCAGCAAACGGGCCACAGCAATGGGCTGGAGAGGAGCAGTATGAGGGGCCCCAATGGCAGGGAAGGCCTGGAAGAGGAAGAGGTGGGTACAGGGGATAGAGAATGGGATATGGAGGGCAAGGGCCTCGAGGAGGGGGACAAGGCACATGTTGAACCTGTGGGAGGTGGGGCCATTTTTCAAGGGAATGTCGCACTCGACCTATGGGATACTATCAGAATGCACAACGATTTGGCAATGAACAGCAGTTTGGTCACCCCCACCCAGGCAGCCCCTAAGGATTACCCATGGGAGGGTACGGACTGCGAGAGCAATATGACAACAACTACCAACAAGGGCCTCAAAAATCACAGCAAAGGACCCCAAGAACCACAGCCAGAGATGCAACAGCGATTAACACACCAAAATATAATGGGGAACACTCACACAATTCCTTTCGCTACTACAGCACATGGCGCACCAGCATCGTTTCACAGAACAGCCATGGTCGGGGCAAGCTTTTCTCCTTTCCAGGTACAAATACCCATCCAGGTTAGGATAGCCCACAGAGAGCACTTTCATGTCCAGTCCGATCAACTACCCTACGTCCAGACGAGGAACCACTGGTGGGGGGCTGAGATAGGAAACAAGCAGTTCATCTTTATGGTGGACTCAGGGGTGGACAAATCCTGAATTTGGAAATGCAAGGATTCTATGGGACAATTTTAAAGGTTCCCTACACTAAAGATTTGGATGTAACAATAGGGGGAAAACAGTGCAAGCACCCCTGCTATATCACGAAGACTCGCTGATAAATCTGCTAGTGAGGGACCACCTTAGTAAGCTCAATATGGCCATCTCTTTTACAGAAAGGGGAGTGGTATGCTCAACTCTGGGGGTATGCCCACTCAGGGCAGTGCTAATGATTAACACCAAACCAATGAAGTAGCGGTGAGAGGGGTGCCCACGAATTCAGACATGTTTGTGAATGGCATACAGGTCCTGGCGAGAGTGGTGCCGGAAATAACACGGAACGAATGGGGAGTTTTCCGACCGATTGCATCCCCAGAGATTGTACTAGGTACCAACCTCTCTTTGTAACCTACAGGGAGTGCAAGTATCAGCTAAATGTATTGTGGCAATAGGACTGGACACGCATGGATGTGAATGGAGGACAGTGCTTTGCATAAATCCAAATGTAGCACTGCGTGATGTAACTGATGAGGAGCTGTTCACTGACAATGTCAATGACGGGGAGATAATAATGGGAATTTGCATGCCATATGACATAATGAGCCAAAAACAGATGGTTGACTAACCCCCTCATGGCCATTGTCAGTATACCGCCATCCATTTTTAATGAAGATATCCAACAGGTACCCACAGGCTTGTGGACCACAGGCCCCACAATGTAGGGCTCCTGTAGGAAGTAACACCAGTAAAGATAAAACTCAAGCTAGGTGCAGTACTGCCCAGGGTCAAACAATACCCCCTGTCAAGGGAAGCTGAGGAAGGAATAAAATAAACTATACATGCACTACTACAGCAAGGTACCATCAAATTTGCGTTGTAATACGGCGATTTATCAGATTAAAAAAGCAGGGGCGAGGCTTGGAGGATGATACAGGACTTGTGCCCACCTAATGATGTCATACAGAAGGAGTTCCCCTTTTTCCCAAATCCCGCATCCATCTTGTGCAGTATTCCAAACACAGCCACGTGCTTCACAGTAGTGGACCTGAAAAATGCTTTTTTCTTGGTACCACTCGAACCCAGTTTCCAATATCTGAGAGCATTTACCCTGGGGGGAAAAGAGACGAGCATTGCAGATTGGCCCAGGGATATTGTGAAAGCCCAAGTATTTTCAACAGGAGTTTGCATGAAGATCTTGGCAACATTGATGTCAAAAGCACAATAATTCAATATGTAGATGACCTTCTGATTTGCAGTGAAAGCTAAGAACAGTGTACAGCAGACTCCATAACATTGTTGAACTTATTATCACAAAAGGGATACAAAGTGGACAAGGGGAAGTTGCAGCACTGTCTAGCAGAAGTACTGTATCTGGGGTAGTTAATATCCAAAGATGGCAAACAACTAATTCCAGACAGAGCAGCAGTAATACGTGCAACAACAATGGCCAAAACAGTAAAGGATATGCAGAAATTCCTTGGCATATATAATTATTGCTGAGCATGGAAACTCGATTGTGCAGCCTACACATGCCCCCTACTTCAGACACTCAAGGAGGCACAAAAGGAGAGCACAGCAATATCATGGACACCAGAGATGATCACAGCATTTTACACAATAAAAGACGTTATTGCAACAGCACCCGTTCTGGTGACCCCAGATTATGAGCGGGAGTTTTACCTATTCTCACACTGTAATGGCACACTTATGACAACGGTATTAACACAGAAAACATCATTAGGCCACAAGCCATTGGCCTATTACAGCGGCACTCTCGATTCTGTGATGCAAGGACATTTTGCGTGTGAACAGGCTCTCGCAGCAGCCGCCTTTGCGATTGAAAAAAGCGCCACCATAGTGATGGGGTGCTCAGTGACACTATTTGTTGAACACTCTTTGTTTCCTATACTGGAGCGATTGAAATCCACACTCACTACACAGCGGGCTACAGCATACGAAATAATAATTTCAAGCCCAAACATACACGTAGTGCGTTGTAAAACTGTAAACCCATCCACCTTTATCACAAAGCCATGCACAGTGGAATACATGCAGGAACATGACTGTGCCACCTATGAGTGGAGGGTGACGACATTCCCAAAGCAAGTAAGAATGCTCTAGGAGAAGGTGAAGTGTACTTTGTGGATGGGTCAGAGTCCATTGACCCAGAAACAGGTGAGAAGCATGGCGATGCAGCAGTAGTGAGATTGGAGTGTGAAGAGAATGAGATCATAGTGCAAATATGACTACCCTCACACTATTCAGCACAAGCAGCAAAATTGATAGCGCTAATTGAGGCATTACACACAGCGAAATGATGTGCAGTAACGATCTACTCAGACTCAGCGTACGTGATGACCACGGTACATGCCGGGCTATCACGATGGCAGAGGGGAGGTTTCAGGAGGGCAGACGGATCCCCAGTACAACACGCTCAGTTATTAAACAACCTGGTATAAGCATTAGCTGAGCCCTCAGTGACTGCTTTGGTAAAGTGCCAGGCCCACACCAATAACAATGACATCATCTCATTAGGAAATGAAGCAGCAGATGCCACTGCAAAGCAGGCAGCATACTTTCACAAACCCCAAGCAGTAGAATGTATACTTAAAAATAACACGCAGGAAGACAAGGGAGAGGGATATAACTCAGTGCCCATTTCACAGATAACTGAGCTACAAAAATGTGCACCAAATGAGGAGCAAGAAATATGGGTAAGAAGGGGTTACAGACAATCACCAACGCATCTCCTCTGGCGTCAGGAAATAACAGGGAAAGTAGTAATGCCTGTAGAATTATTACACATAGCATTCCAACAGCTCCACTTCCCAGCACACACCTCAAAACAACACATAACCACAGATATTCAAGATGAATGGTTTGTCCCAAACATCCAGGAGCACCTGACAAAAAATGACAATAGAGTGTATCACTTGTCAAACGTACAACTCTGGGATGACACTCAGAACTCTGCCGGGAACACTCCCTCTCCCCATCAGACCTTTCCGGGAGCTACACATAGATTACACATACATGGGAGAGAGGTGTAATGGGGCAAGGTACCTCATAATAGTGGTTTGGCAGTTTTCTCACTGGGTGAAAGCAGGCCCTTGTGCACACCCAGACGCGAAATGTGCTGCAAAGTTTTTGGTGAGAGAGGTGTTCCCACGATGGGGCAATTGTGATGTCATACGGTCGGATAATGGGACCCATTTTGTAAATGACCTTATCAAAGAAGGAACATCCCTGCTAGGAGGAAAAACACAAGTTATGTTCGATTTACCACCTGCAAGCGAACGGGATGGTAGAGAAAATAAACTGCCTCCTCAAAAGCAGACTGTCCAAACTGTGTCACACCCTCAAAAAGAATTGAGTGTATTGCCTGCGGCTAGCTCTGTTCCAACTGAGAACTCAGCCAAGCAAGGACCATCATTTGTTCCCGCACAAAATTGTAACAGGGAGACGTATACAAACACCACTGTCCCCAGTAAGAAGGGCATCGGATTCTCACAGGGCTGCTACAGTGCCGGGGGACGAGTTTAAGGAATATTTGACACAACTCACAAGAGCAGTGAGAAGTATAGCTAAACAGATAGCACCACCATTCACGAGGGAAGGGGAAACAGACACCAACACAGCAGCAACAGACAGTGGGCCTCATTCCGGGTTTGGAGCTAACCATGGAGAAATTAGCTCCATGGTTGCCTCCGAAACCGTCCCAAATCCGGCATGGTGAATGGAGTAATTACCGGTCCATTCCAGGGTTGGAGGGACCAGTAATTCCCCATTCACCTTTTGCCCTTCCCCGTTCCTATTTCTGCCCCATAGGGCTCAATGGGAATGGGGAAGGAGGTAATTACGGCACCGTAAATTACGGTACCGTAATTACCTCCGAAGTACCTTTGCGGGTCCCGTACTTAACTCCTGCTAAAAGCAGGAGGTAAGGAAGGACCCGCAAAGGGACCTCGGAATACGGAGGTAAGGGATTACCGGCATCGGCACCCTTACCGGTGCCGGTAATTCCTTACCTCCAACCTCGGAATGACCCCCAGTCCCACTTCTCAGTTAATGCCCGTAGAATTTTATACGTGCGCAGCTTTGTGCGGAGATGGAACTCTCCAAGATTTCATGGTCCTTATGAAGTTATATACTGCACATTAAGGCCCTGAAATATTGGATACACCTCTCTGATGTCAGGAAAGCACATGGCAGCACGGTGCCCGAAAGTGAACAGCCACAAGAACAAGAAATGACTGTACCATGATGAGAAAATGTTCACAGAATAGGTGTAAATGTAAATACCAGTAATGGAAGAGAAATGTAAATACAATTGCAATGTACAGCTTCTTAAGTATATGAAGTGGAACTGTGATTAAATACGTCTTTCTTTCTCTCTCTCTCTCTCTCTCTCTCTCTCTCTGTCTCTCTCTGTCTCTCTCTCTCTCTTCTCCATTCCCAACTGCTCTTAACTAAGCTGCGTAAAAAAGAAAAAAAAAGAAAAGTGTAAAGTTTTTTTAATGATTGTATGTGTACTTAACCCATTGTATTGCCCTCTTCAGGTTCAAATATGGCGGAAACGAGGGCCCTCAATGACAACGCCACAGATGTAGATAGCAATAGGGGAAATGTTAGCACTACTACAGCGTATTCTTACAAGTGCGGGCTTTATTTAGTTGCGATAGTGTTTTCTATAATGTTATTTTGTTTAGGTGTGTACTGGAACTTGTAATTTTTTCGGAAGGCATAAAAGAAGGAGGTATGGGGTAAAATTGATACAGGAGGGAACAAGCCTCATCTGGAATGGGTTTAAAGTGATCTGGGCCCATAATGCCTCCACAAATCTTAATCTCACCTCTCTAAACAAAACTCGTACTGTCAAAGCCCCACTATTTACATATTCTGCAATGGATTATGATGGCAATGTCTCGAATGATTACAATGTTGACAATTCAATGTTTGATGTATCTGTACCACCACATGTAGACATGCAAACAGCCAACGTACCTACCTCAAATGGCGAGTATACGCACTTTATGTCCCAAACCCCAACCCCACAAATGTATTCTATCCCACAGCCTTGGCAGAGCACTATTGAACATAATGATGAAACATGGTCAGGCATTTTTCCCATACGGTATCAAAGGTTAATGAAGTTACACAATGATCTGGGGGGGAACAGAAGGTGGAAAAGGGGGGCAGAATGTAAAAGATACGATGCGTATCACATGGCCTGCGATTAGATGAAGTAGAAGACCCCCGCCACCCTTATCAGTCTAATAAATGGTATTCTGATATGAGTGGCATGGCTAAACAGGCAATGAACGAAAGTTGCTATGTCTGCTCTTTAATACCCCACGCATCTGGAATGCCAAAGGTTCTCATACCCCAGGAAACACCTTTGGCAGATGCCCAGTGTCTCATTCATCTAGCACTTTGTAGAATATGAGGTACCTTCCAAGCACACACAGTAACGGTACAGCTGCTGCAGAATGAGAAAACCTGTCACAGCAAGCCTCAAGGAGTACTCTGCGTGAAGGAGCCATGTTTAGTTATAAAAGGGACAATGTTGTCAGAGAATAGATGGCAAGAAGAAACAGTAATGTGCAAAGCAGAAGCACTGCGAGGACTGTCAGAAGAAAAATTTCAATGGGTCGAAAAAACATGCACTCCTACCTGGTCCCAGCATATTGCCAAACTGACATGGGTAACAGCTCTTGAAAAATCCATCAACATCCAACGAGAAGTACAATATGAGCTTTGCTTTCATGGAGAAGGAAAAGTGTCCATGAGATCAAACAAACACTGCAATAAAACACTTACCCTCCCCGGCATTAAGAAAGGCCCAGCAGCCTTAATGGACACTTACTGGGTATGCGGCAAACAAGCGTACCTACACCTCCCACCGTCATGAAGAGGTACCTGTGCCCTGGCCATACTGCATTCTGCCCTGATGGTGATTCCAGAGAGCCATGTCCAGGGGGAGAGGGTGCAAGCCAGAACGTCCCCTGCACCCCAGTCAACAACTGAAGAACCCCCCACATATGACATCCTGTCAGAAGATGAGCTACAGGACAGGGTGTCTCGCAAAAGAAGAGCATCGAACTACATTTCCAGAGAGTCCTCAGAACCTTTGGCACAGATACCGGACCAGTACAAGCTCTTCAATACAGCAGAGACATTTTTCTGCATCACTCGTACCAAGCATCCAGGCACGAGACAACGCCAAATGGCTCCAAATAGTAAGGTGGCAGCTAATACAGTTGGCAAACAACACTGGAGAAGTGTTCAACGTCATCATAGTGTAACTTAGAGCCCTGTGGTTGATGACCATGCAAAACGCTACATCCTGGACCTCCTCACAGCAATGGATGGCGTGTTTGCGGAAAAATCGAGAGTGCATGTTGCACATTCGTGCCTTCTGCTGATGCCGACAATGGGACTCTATCATACGTGATAACTGCCATTCACAACCTCGGAGAAAGAATGAAGAAAGAAGGTGGGGTACAACCAAGTGACTGGTTTGACACCATTTTTGACTGGATCCCTTCCTGGTTTGGAACCACTAGGAAAATACTCATCCCTACTATAGCATTTTTGTTGCTGATTTTTTGTGTGTGCCAGGTAGGCATTTGATGTTGTGCAAAATCAATGACTAGTAGTGCAATGATGATGGTGACAAGGGGCAGTCCGGTAAAGGTGCAGATAATGAAAGATGCACAAATACAGACAGGAGATAACCGAGAACCCAAATTCCGCATGAAAGGAGTATATCGCAATACAGGGGTCAGGGTGGACAACTTGTACCACACAACCATCAAGGAACCCCAGGAACTACAATGGCATAGGGAGGTGGGGGTGGACCTGGATGGGCATGGGGATATATATATGACGTATACTCCTGTTGAGTACGCAAGATGGGGTCAGAGTTTAAGAGGTGTATGCAGAGCTTGGATGCCCATAAAAGGGACCACTGCCTGGGATGAGGCGGTAAATGAGGCTGAGCACCGCAGGAGTGGTAATAATAATAAATGTAATTTGTTACTTTAGATGTAACGAAAGGGGGGAATGTAAGTGAGGAAGGGTCTTTTTCCCCCCTGTACATTCGGCACAAAATAAACCTAATGCTTGTGCAATAGTGGGGAGACGTCCTCCATTGCCCTTCCCTGACAGCAGCGGAAGAGGGGCTATTTCAAGACACATTCGGACTCCATTTTGTGCACCTCCAGGCTCCATGTTTGGTTTAGGCCGTATCCTTCTAACTAAAAAGCATTCTCTCCCCTTTGCAGCACCGCGCACAGCGAACGCTGACAGCCCCCACCTCCTCCTCCTGTGTCTGTGCCGCCCAAGCTCTTTTCTCACAGATGCTCTGGCGCAAATTGTTACAAGTACAAAGTGTTTCCTTCCTCTGAGATCACTGCCCTGTGTGTGACCGGGGCAAAGCTCTACTTGTGGCCCATCCGTCTCCCCAAACCTGCTCTTCTCACCCCTACCTTTGGAAGTTATTGCTTGCGCAATGTTTTGCCCCTCCATTCAGCTAAGCTAAGTTTAGAGAGAACATTCTCCTCTCGTGGACCCGGCCTGACCTTCACCTTGCAAGGATGAGCCCAGCTGGCCCACGTGATGCCTACCAGACCTCCAAGCTGCCAGCCCATCGTGGGAGCCAGTCCCTACACTACTATGATGTATCCATGTCTTTCACCAATCCCAATGTAACTGGATGTACCTATAGTGAAACGTCACTAGTGATGTTTCAAAAGCTTATAATGTACTGTTTTTGTATTGTCTGGCAGAGCACTCTCGGGGCAGCAGAGTCCTCTGCATGCACTATATTCTATGAATCTTTGTTTTACTCACAACCTTTCTCCTGCTCTCATTCCCTACTGGGGGGTGTCCTTTTATTATGAGTTTATAATTGTCTTTTTGAGGAATGACCACCTTCAATGTGTATGAGGCAAGCACAATAGGCCTGGAACATAGTCAAAGGACACATGCATGTTGATTGCAGGGATAGGGTCTTCAAAGGGGAGACTGGAGACACTGGGTCTGGGATGGCCATGCGGCCAATGGTTCCTGTGCAAAAGAAGCATTTGTGGTTTACATGGTATTCAGCACCTTGTTCGTTCCCACCCAGTCAGCCCCCTGGCAAGCGCACGTCCACAGGTTTAAACTGTCATTGATAGCGGAGGGGGATGGATGAGGTGTGCACAATAGGCCCGGAACACAGTCAATGGACACAGACGTATGTTCATTGCAGGGACAGGATTTTCAAAGGGGAGTCTGGAGACACGGGGTGTGGGGTGGCCATGTGGATAAGGGTCCCCATGCAAAAGAACCCTTTGTGGTGTACAATGGTATTTGGCACCTTAAGCGTTCCCATCCTCCCAGGCCCCTTGCGTGTGCACGCCCACAGGTGCGAACTGTCATTGATTGCGGAGGGGGGATGGATGTGCAAGAGGGGTGCGCGATAGGCCAGTAAACTTGTTAAAGCACACCAATCCTTTACGATACCCTTAGATGTTTGGACTTGTTGTGGATTACAAAAATGGTCTAAGAACTGTTCAGAGTAACTCATTTTTAATTTTTCTTATTTAGTTTGGTAAAGTGGATGGCAATGACACTACAAATTATACTGCTGGGGTCGAGGTACTGCCTGTATAAATCCACAGTATTGTCTGAGCTCAGTGGGGAATTTATCACAAATGGCTCGAACCACACAGGCAGGTATTACTCGTTGAACGTACAGTTTGCACAGGCGGGTGGTTCAATAACACCAACCTTAGTGAGGTTTGGAGAAGTGGGGCTGCAGATTGTGCTTGGTGTATCGCTGAATTGGCTGGTGAACAGTGCAGCAGTGTCTAGCTACCATTCTCTATTTTTTGTGGGGACTATGATGCTGCTCCCCGAAGGTACTAAAAACATTTTTTTGTTTTATACACTTAAATGGGTGTGCTGTTTACTGGTGAAGGGTTATCACTTTATGGGTGATTTTCTTTAGATACTGAGGCTGCATTAGGAATGGCTACACAGCATGATGGTGAGGTGGTGATAGGCTCTTTCATTATTTCTTGGGGTCTCACGAGGTAGGTGCACTTAGAGTTGATGACCCTGTGTTTCTCTTGTACAGGCTCCCTAATGCTAGAAAGGTGCTTGGTGCTATGATTGTTCGGCCGCATGCGATTTAGACGGCCTTTATTGTAAGAAACAATTTTTAGTTTTTGTTTTGATACAACTTCCTTTTATTGTTAAAGTATGACTAATTGTATTGTCATTGTGTTATTGTTTGTATTATTGATGAAACTCTATGAAATATAATAAAATTAGTTGTTTTTTATATATATGAGTAAATAATTTAATTAATTGTTGATCTATTGTTCCAGATTCCAATTTTCAGAAAACATTGGGCCTCATTACACGGATGGCGGTAAGGGTTTACCGGTACTGGTATTTTACCGGTACCGGTAAATCCTTACCGCCTTACTACGAGGTCCCTTTGCGGGTTGGGGAATTTAATGCCTGCTTTTTGCAGCCGTTAAAAACCAACCCACAAAGGGACCAGGGAGCTAATTACGGTACTGCAATTTGAGGTACCGTAATTAGCGCCGTCCCCATTCCCCTAGAGCCCTATGGGGCAAAAATGGGAATGGGGAAGGGCAATGGTGGAAAGGGGAATTACCGCCCCGCCAACCTTGGAATAGGTCGGTAATTCCCCTTTCCACCAAGGCGGTGCCGGTATTTTACCGGCATGAACCATGGCACTAATAGCGCCATGGTTCACCGCCATCCGTGTAATGAGGCCCATTGTGTTTGTTTCTCCCAGAATCTGAAAGACAGGGGGCCTCATTACGAGGTGGGTGGTAAGGGATTACTCGCACCGGTAAGGGCACCGGTGCCGGTAATCCCTTACCGCCCTACTACGAGGTCCCTTAACGGTTTATGGAAGGGACCCGTTAAGGGACCTCAGAGCTAATAACGGTACCGCAATTTGCGGTACCGTTATTAGCACCTTCCCCCTTCCCATTGAGCCCTATGAGGGCTGAAATGGGAATGGGGAATGGCTTTTTCAATGGGGATTTACCGGTCCCGCAAAGGTCGGAATAGACCGGTAAGTCCCCATTGAACGGGACCGGACACAGTACCGGTACTGGAGGTAGTCATGGCGCTAATAGCGCCATGACTACCTCCAACCTCGTAATGAGGCCCAGGGACTCCTACCATTCTGTTTACCTGGTAAATCCACAAAAAGACCAGCATTGTCTTGAACCAAACATCCAAAGGCACTTTTTATCTTGAGTCCCACAGTTGAATATACCATCAGTTTCTTGAATTCCCATGTATGCCAATAATGCTTTAGTTTCCCATGGGAATGGGAGTCCTTGTCCCCTTGAGGAGAGTCACTCCCGGTGAGGACCCGCATTCTCAAAGCCCTAGGCAGGGCTTTGTTTAATGGGCTCACCTCCCTAGCCTCAACGGAGGTGGCTCCCCCCAGGGAAGAAGAGATGAAACCTCCAGATTCGTCACAGTGCCCATTCAATTTGTAGCCAGCCTCGGATAGAGTTTACAAGCCTTGAGGTCTCATTCAACGTAAACCCCAAGGCTTTTGACCGACTTAGCCAATGACAGGGGACCCTTTTAAAGAGGGGCGACACCTTGGTTAGCAGATACCCTGTTGGCACTCCCTCCCCCCCTCTTTGATACATTCAGTACACTTTATTCAGCTTTCACACGCATGGAAGTCCCCGAGGCACCCC
This sequence comes from Ambystoma mexicanum, assembly GCF_040938575.1. Taxonomy (NCBI): domain Eukaryota; kingdom Metazoa; phylum Chordata; class Amphibia; order Caudata; family Ambystomatidae; genus Ambystoma; species Ambystoma mexicanum. The sequence continues at coordinate 926,112,567 of NC_090923.1, forward strand.
TGTAGCAGAGAGAGTGGACTGAATGTCTCCATAGATTAACCAGCTCTCAGCCAAGAAGGCTGACGATTTAAAAAAATGAATGTCTCTGGCCAAGTAGAGACAGGTAAGCAATGATTTCCCCTTGGGACTGATCCCACTCAACTTTACAGGTAGGCTGTTTAGTGGGAAGGGACTGAATATCTGTTCGAAGACCCTAATAAGATAAATACATATGGGTCCAGTTTTCATAATTACCACCTAATGTAGTCAGCTTTTGTTTGAGAAAAATGTACTAATTTTGTATCTTTTCTCGAAGGATTCATAGATCACTTAAACTGTCTTTGTAAATATGTTTATGTCACAGGAATAAGGTCTAATGGTTGAATTTTTGTATTCTATTTTATTATGTAAATATTCTTATGTGTATATGTAGGTGTCGATGAACTTTCGTTATATCACCTCCTTTTAATTCTGATTATACCAACTGATTATTCCTATACCTGTTTTATCTAATTTTGATTTAAGTGTGATGTCTCCTTCGGATAAGAGTCTAATTGTTGTTTTGTTTATTTGGAATTTTTCTCTTACAAAAGATTGTTAAATCTTTTCGTATCTTGTAAAATGTGAATGAAATGTTAAATTTGATAAAAGTTTAGTTTCTCAGCTAATTTCAATAAAAAATAAAAAAAAATGTCTGTCCACTGAGGTCTCGTCTATCTCTTTGTGTTGACACCCTTAGTGAAGTACAAAAGTTTGAATAACGCTGCTGAATGAGCTCACATCTCCCCCACAGCCAGTCATTCCTTCGCGGCCATGGTCTGGTTTGGCACTGTAAGTGAATTGTCCCTCCACCCTACACCCTATGATGTGATCTCTGTGGGGCACAGCCAACATGGAGTCTAACTTTGAGCAGTTGGGGGTCAGACAGATAGCAGGTAATTGGATGCGGATGAATAAAGAACATCTGAACAGGTTCAATTCGTGTGAACTATTGACAAAGCACAGCTATGAAAGTTAGGTCAAACTATGGCCGCAAGCCAGATTCAATATCTACACACACTACATCTTTTGCACAGTTAACATCAGCGCCCGAATGGAGTTGAGTCTGTTTGGTGCGCATAAGAAATGCTCCAAATCAAATCAAATCAAAATCAAATTATCAAGACATCTTGCATAATAAGTTGAGATGGGGACCCCCTTATGATACACTATGGCCCTCATTCCGAGGTTGGTGCTAGTCATGGCGCTATTAGCTCCATGACTAACACCAATACCGGTACCGCCACCGACGTGGTGGTATGGGGACTTGCCGGTCTATTCTGACCATTGCGGGACCGGTAAATCCCCATTTGAAAAGCCATTCCCCATTCCCATTTGAGCCCCATAGGGCTCAATGGGAAGGCGTCAATAACGGTACCGCAAATTGCGGTACCGTTATTGACCCCGGTATCCCTTTGCGGGTCCCGTCCATAATGCCTGGTAAAACCAGGCGTTAAGGGAAGGACCCGCAAAGGGACCTCGGAATAGGGCGCAAAGGGATTACCGGCAACAGTGTCATTACCGGTGCCCGGTATCCCTTCTAGCCCAGGTCGTAATGACCCCCTATATATTGCACGTGGGTAAAGATCGATAAAAGATAACTCTTCCAGTGAACTGTTCATTCTCAGCCACAAAATAAGTTTGTTGGCGACATCGAGTGACTTTGTTGTCACACTGTCCAGTAGAAGTAATAGACCAATTCTAACTCACTGTATTCCCGGTACCTTGAGACTTCACACCCTAGCATTGGCCCAACTTCCTGTTACAGTATGGCATTGCGACATGGCCAAGAGTGCTTGCTGATTCTGGGATGCAGTCAAGAAGTGGGAGAGTGGGCTAGAGTTAATAATTACTTTCCTGCAGGGCCTAACAATCCAACTCATGGCACCACTGTTCAGTACTCGCAAATATTCGAGACAGATAAGCCTACAGTTGCAAACGTTACCTTTCTGGCGCTCTGTAGATGGCACATTGAGATAAGGGTTGTCGATCATTAAGGCAGTCACCACTCCTAGGTGTCTTAGAAAAGTCTAAAGGTTGCCTACTGGAATGCCGTTGGCATCAATGGTTCCATTAAAAGAAGGAACAGTCTATCTTATCTGAAAACAAGAGGGGCTGACCTAGTATTTCTTCTCTTGCCTCATGTGAATCTGGAAACTCAGACGCACCCAGACTGGGGTTGGGCCATCATAACAGTTTTCATGCCCACTCAAGAGGCCTATCGATCTTCTTCAACAAAAAGGTGTCGAGTTAATGTGACTTAACGGAAATGGACACTGGGGCATAGGTACTTCCTGATTTAGGGGACAATAGGCAATGAAGAGATGTTACTTATTAATACATACGTGTGAAATACTAGCTCGGCAAGAGCATACACTGAAATGCAGCAAAAATTACATTGTACAACTGCAGGTGCATAGTCTTGTGGGAGAGAATGAATGACACTTCTGACTCACTACTGAATAGGAATGTCACGACCAGATTTAATGACGTCAAGGACAGGGTGGTTTTACACACCCAGATGCAAGATAACAACTACTGCCTATGTCACTCAACAGACCATTCAAACTATTCACGACCCCACAATAGCTACTCGATGAGTGACTACAACCGATTAAGCAAGGAACAAGTGAGCAGCATCATTTCTATCCACGCTGGGAATATACACTTGTCAGATCAATCCCGAGTAGATTTATTAATACACCCAGAGCATAAGGACAGAGTGATAAATTCACGGATACGTCATGTGTTCCTCCTCAAAGACAAAAACCTGGTCATCCAAATATGGAATGAAATAGAAACGTCCTTGAGAGATAAGGAGCTATCTGTGTCTAGCAGTGATCTGGTACTGCTTAGACTAAAAGCATTCGTTGGGTGAAGATTAATAGAATTTTCCTCCAACAAAAAGAAAGAACGGACAAAAAGTCTAAATGATCTGGAAAACAGACTAAAAAGCCTGGATTGCAGATGCCCACACAGTGTCCCTGACTTTGACCTAAAACAGAGGCTGGAATATACCAAAAAAGAAATTAATCACAACATCAGGAAAGCTCAACATGTTCTTGCTCAAGCACCTGTTCTTGGGTGAGGGTGTCAAGCATGGCACACAGTACACAGAAAAGGAATGACGAATGGCGACCTCAAAACAAAGATATGTCTGAAGAATTTTGGGACATTTTTGCCAATCTCTACGCGGGTGCGCACACACATGGATTCCATTAATCCAGAGTTGCATCTTAAATCTAAGCCCCAGTAAACTGGAGGTAAATAACAGACACCTATTTGATTTTTTATTTATTTTATTTTTTTAAACTGGGTGAGGTCTAAAGATCTATTGATGATCGCAATAGAGGTAAAGCACCGGCCCACATGGCTTACTGACTGAGTTCTGCAAGTGCTTCAAAGACGTACTCGCTCAATCCCTGCAGATACTCATGGCCTCATTACAACTGTGGCGGTCTGGAAATAAAGGTGCTGGTCGCACCGTACCAGCACCATTTCCGGAGCGCCACCCTACAACTGTGTGGGCAGTGGCCGTTGCACCCGGCAGGTCTGACATGCCTGACATAACAGCAGCCGCCCGCAGAGTTGTCACGGAAGCACCGGCAGCGTTAGGAACGGTGCCAGTGCTTCTGTCTCCCCACTCCCATGGAGTCCTATGTGACTCCAGGGGAATGGAGACTAACATTTTCCGGTGCCTGACTTCCCGATCTACCGGGACTTGCTATGTCCTGGTGGCACTGGGATATCAGGCGCAAGAAAGGTATTATGAGAACGGCGGTTACCGCCAGACTCCTAATAAGGCCCCTACACTGGGAATATAAAACGATCAAGTTTCCTCAAAGACTTAAAATCCTCTGCCACTTCACTGATCACAAAGCGAGACAAAGTAGCACATTAATGCTCTAACTACCGTCTATTCTTGATAATATACATCAGTACTAAGCAAAACTGTTGATATAAAAGGAGCAGGCCTGGTTCATGAAAGGTAGCTACGGAAATGATGTGTGGCCAAACTGTGCTGGGCGTGGCCTAGAGGAGGGGCATGTGACTTGGGTGCAAGGGCCACCTGCCCTGAGCAAAACATCATGAGATCCTGCAAACATGTACTTTGGGCCACCTAGCATGGTCTTTTCTTGTTTGCATCCAGTCTGAATACTGCAAATAAAACTCCCCATGGTTCAAATAGCACTAATGCGCTGTCCAGTCATTTGGTCGAAAGACATTTGGTCGAATTTGTTTTTTTATTTATATATATATTTTTTAGGTTTTCGTTTAGGGAAAAAAGGGGGGGTTGGAGGGGACCCCCCCAAAAAAATAAAAAATAAAAGTGAAAATAGAAAAAAAATAAAAAATTTGACCATTTGTCTTTCGACCAAATGGTGTCGACCATTTGTCCTGTCAACCTTTTTTTTCGTCCAAATGACTGGTAACCCACTAATGCAATCTTGTTGAGTGTAATAAATCCCTCAGACGAGGTATCAAGTCACTGGAAACAGATCTCAGTTGTGGGCACCAGTAGAAAGTCAAAGTCTAGGGATCAGCCGGGTCTTCAAGTGTCTCCTGAAACTGAAGTGGTCAGACGCATCCCTTCTACTCGGTCCTTTGCATGACATCAAAGATCGTTTTGGGTACATAAGAATGAAATCAGATTTTTATATATGACTTCTCTGTGATCAAGGCCAGGACAATATCCTTACAGAAAAGTGAGGGCAAACTACGAGTCATATGTACAATTTTTGAGTGATTTATCCTTTGGGAATTGGGTGCTGGCTGTCCTGCTTTAGTTTCCTTGCATGTGTCCTTGCATGCATGTCTTTCAGAGCACTCAAATCAGGCAGGTGCTACCGATGGGGCGAGGCCCGGCTCTAGCAGGGGGGCCAGGCCCCTCCCAAAGCCAACCTCTGGCCCCCATAGAAAGTAGGCCATGCCAGTGGGACGTGAGGGAATATGGGTGTGGGGGTGGATTTCACTCTACACATTCATCAGCAACCTCAGAGATATTCTGAGAAGTTGAACTGCAGGAGGTTGGCCAGGATTTGTTTGCATGCCCTAGACAATGATGTACGCCCCACATCCATGAATTGACCAGAGAGATGGAGGGGCATTCACACCTATAAGTGAGGTATGTTGCCTGCCCCCGGAAGACCAGACCAGGCACAGCAGCCCCGGAAGCAGGCATCATGCCACTTGGAGCATGCCCAAAAGCCCCAGTTAGGGGCTGTTTGGGTGCAGTCCTGGTGCCTATGGCGCCAGGCTCATAAAGATAAAGTCAGTCCTGGCGCCATGGGCGCCAGGCTCATTATTGATAACTTACCTGAAGCAGACCATGCTGCATACTCACCTGAGGCAGACCATGCTGCATGAAGACTCAAGCCAAATGAGTCTTAGGAGGAACTATTTTACTGAAGGGACTATTTTGTTACTTGGGTGGGGCTGTGGAAGAATACTTACCTGGATCTTCTTCCAAGGCTATTTAAACCACGCCCGGACAGCCACACGTGCTTCGCGTTATTCTGCTTGCTGCAGCGTAACGCTCACCGTGTTTTCAGCAGCTCCAGTCTTCAGCCACTCCCGCTTCACTCCTGGGACTCCTGAAACAAGAAGAAAAGAAGGATAAATGTTAGAACAGGAGTTTTAACTTTAATCCTTACCTGAATCCTGATCCATTTCGCCACGGAGCTGAAAGACAGAAGTCTTTGAAGCATCGCTTCGCATTCCTACGGCGCCGCGCTGAACTCACCTGCTTGGCGGTACTTCAGCATTCCATCACGCTCTCTCCATCTCGCGGCCGCCCTCTGACACCTAAGGAGACAAAGACAGCAAGGTGAGCAAGGGGACTCTCTAAGGCTATACAAGCTGCCCCCAAGGGCTTACCTGATTTACCACGGGGGGTACTCACCTCATCTCGGGTCAGCGCAGTCAACTTTGCTTCATCGCCCTACCCCGGCCCCTAAGGGGAAAACCACAATAGACTTTCCTGAGACTTACCAATTGCCATTTGGAAATCTTCGAGTGGATTAATCGGCAACCTGCAAGGAATCGGACAGAGTGAAGATCAGACATTTGAACTCTTATGAACAATTGGACTTTAGAGTCAATACTGGAACTCACCAATTCCTCTACGCCAGTGAAGTAACTGGTCATCAACGCACCCCTGCGGTCGACGCAGGATGGAGAGCTCATCCTTCCAAACCATCAGGTGAGACTAAGGAGGGGACATCAAGAGTGATCTGTGGGAAGACAACGGGAGTGGGGAAGGTGGGTTGACACTCAATTCCACGGGTGGTTAATTCCTCTTCTCCTTTGCAGAAGAATATTCCTGCGAGCCAGGCAAACTAGGCTGAGCGGGCCAGTCCAGTCAGTCATCTCGGCGCTACATGTCACGCTGGTGGAAACAACAGCGGCCCAGTTCCGGTCGACGCCCCCGTGGGAACCAGGTGAGCGTAACAGTAGCATACATATTCAAGCACGCTGCCTACAACTATTTTCTCAAACCTAAAATCACAGTTTTGCTTTCTGTAATTTAAAGCATGTTTATCTTTTGTGGGAATATAGCGTTTTTTCACATCATGTTTAATAAAATGGTTAACTATGTCAAACAATAAATGACAGATGTTGCTTGAACACAGATTTCTGCAGAAGGTGCAACATCTGACAGGGGGGACCTTTCAAATTACATTCAAAGTATTTATTCTGCTGCATTAACTACTTGAGTATAAGTAACAAGACAAGGTTGATAGTAACACAAATGTAATTCTGGAGTGTAGTAAAATAAAAAGTGATAGATGCAAGACTTTGAATTAAACATTACCACTACCGCTGCCCTGCACAACATTCCATGCCATAATTATGTAGTGTGTCTGTGCCATTAAAGAAGGGGACAAGCCATTAGCAAATGACTCTTGGTGCTGCCACCAAAAGGTGCAGTCCAATCTCAATTGCTAGGCCATGACCCCTCTGCACTGGAACACAGCAACCAGATGCATTTTTAGGCCTTGTGGCCTAGCAGTTTGGGAAGGGCTTCTCGCATTGGTGAATGGACCAAGGCTGACTTGCAAACAGTGGTAAAGAAGACTGGCCAGTGTAATGCCAGTGGTTATCATTGATTCTGACTTTTTCCTATTGGGTTCAAGACAGAACTCATGCAGTCGTACAAAGATAGGATGGAGACAAAATGTAAGGCGAAACCCACATCCTATGGGTGTATTTGGTCATTTACCCACCCAACAACTAGCCATGGCTATGTTAGAGCCCATGGCATTACCACCAACTACCTGCCTCTCGCCACCAACACGTAACCTTTCTGGAACTCTTTGAGCAAGCTCTATCACAAAGTAACACCAAACGTGTTGCTATTTAGGGCCTGACAGTGTTATATCTAAGCATTATTTTAGTGTTTAATTACTTAATTGCTACAGTAAATTAGCTCCTTGTATGATAAAAAAAACTCTTAATGTGTGTCTTCAGCCAGTTGATTTTATAAGCAATATCTTTGCAATGCCTCTGCCTGAAGTACTGTTTTAAACAAGCAATCATAAAGCCAACAGTTTTTGCTTGTGTATAGGTATTAGACATTTGCCAGGCAATGCCATCATATGCCCAGGTTTTTTCACCATTTTCCAGCTGTTGCCCATATAATGGCCAGGTGGTACCCTTATGGCAGTGCCTTTGAAATGCCTATCCATGCTGTTTCCTTTGTCAATGCATGTTGGTTTCAGTTTGTCTCCCGAAGTGAACATGTGTATGCCCAGATGTGAGTGCTTTGCTTGCTACGCCTAGGGAATCAAGTTGCACCTCACTGAGTTAGTAAAGCAAGGCCCTACCTGAAAATGATAAGGCTAGGATGGCAAGTATGGACCAGTTTCAGATCTTCTCATGCATACTTCACAATGGGGCTCTGACCTAAATAGAATGTATCTTTGTCTGTGTGGAAGCCTAGGCTAGTCTGCCAGAATGTCTCATGATTCAAACTAAGTACTGACTTCATAAACTCATATTGTTTGAATAACTTAACAGAGTTTGCATTCCAACAGAATACATCATGTACATGGTGGGTCTGGTTTGCAAAGCATAATGTAAATCCTGGGTCCTGGGTGTTTAGGCCGTGCCGGAATACCTCAAAGAGCACCTTTAAAATAATACGAGAGAAGAGCGTTTCCTATAATGTTGCTTGCAAAGTATAAAAGTTGTACATCTTTTAAAACTAAAAAGCAGTATTTAAATATTTCCTAAAGAGTACAATCAGAGGTATATTTAACATTTGTACCTGGGACAAATCCCAATTCCCCCCTGCTCTGCCTCTATCCCCCAAATTCGAACAGCCAGGGCTGCACAGGCCCTCCCACTGAGGTCATATATGTTTAACGTGTCTCAGAGGCAACCTATTTACACCAGGAAGTGATTAACAGAAAGTAATTAGAGATGAGAAAAGGTAACAGGTAGTGACCATTGCTGTGGCCCTTTTCGCTTTAATTTATATAGGGTTTTAACAAGCTATTTAAGTGTGATTGTTGGATAATTAAGATACAGAACAAGCAATGTGAAACAATGATCTTGTCATGCATTTCATTTCACTTTGTGTCTGTATGAGATTTTTGCCTGTGTTTTACACTTTACTTTTCCAGTACTTGGTTGAAACAATTACTATTAATGAATTGCCCCTTTTGCAAAATGTCCAAACAGGAGTGCTCAATTTAGGATTCAAAACAATATGCCCCTCTTACTCTTTTCATCAACACATTTCTAGAATGATGAATACATAGTCAGGTTGATTTTCATTTGACTTGTGCATTTTTAAAGTAATCTGTATAAAATTAAGTATTATTGTAGGTTTTCAAAACCAAACTTCAACACATATTTCTACCAAGTTGAGCTTGGAAGATGCATGGTGAAGTATCTAAATTTCAGGCTAGGCTCACATTCTGGCTTTACCACTCAACCAAAGTGTGTGATCCTGTTCAAATCATTTAATTTCACTGTGTCGTACCTGCTCAAATTAGATGCCCCTAGAAGTCATTCATTTAGCATTATAAGCTATTCCAAATGCCCCACTCATGGTTTAATAGATGGGCAACACAAGCATTGGAACCCACCAAGAACACACGCACACACACATCTTTCATTAAAAATATCAGGCTGCATTTATTGAACAAAATTGTGTTATTCAATAGCAAATCAAAGTAAACACATCAAACAAAAAGTCATCATGGACATTTGCATATTACTACCAGTGTGTACCAAACAATGATGTACTGGGGCAAGGCAGGGAAGCAAGGCCATCTCCTCCCTGCAACACCCCACCAGGAGTGATACCAGGAGGTTGGAAACCCTTCAACCTGCACAGTCTGCCTTCTCATGCAGCTCTCCCAGCCCTTGCATTCTTTCCTACATGCTAGCACTCCCTCACACCCTCAACTCAATTAAAATGTGCTGCAAAAATGCAATGGATTTTCTAAGAAACACAATCTCCTATTCCTTACTTCAATATTCTGGGGGGCAGGAGGGTCTATCTTTCACATAAGATGGAGGGACCACAAGCACCCCCTCTGGGGCCTCTTGGGAGTAGCCACAGTGTTCAGGAAGGCATTGATGGGCGAATACCAGATGCACCGCCCTCGATGTTCCCCAGCCAGGCTAAGAAAGACATGTTGGGGGCTGGTTGGAGTAGGTGGGAGTGGAGGTAAATGCGAATGGTGATTAGGGGAGCTGAATGAAGGCGACTGGGGTGAAAGGTGTGGGAGGATAGGACATAATAGAAAGAGAAGAGCAGATGGGAAGGGGAGATAGCTAGATGGATTTTGCAACACTATTTTCCTTGCTTCTCCTTTTGCTCTGTACAGTTTTTTTATACAGAGGGGCAAATGTATTTTTCCAGATCTGGGAAGAGGTTTTTGCAGGATCACAGATCAGTGAAATCTGGATCGACGTAACCCCTTTCTTTAAGGTGCTACTAGACCCAAACCCAATGGAATTTGGGCCCCCTTATCACAAACCTGGCCCACCCAGATGACTAGTCCTGGAGCTGGGCCTGGATGGGGCACTGAGGAAGTACCCATCTCCAGAGGAGACCACTGGAACCAAGGCTCACTTAAAGCCCTAGCAATTGAACTAACACCACCTTAAGGAAGTTATTCGCAATTAACAACGCACTGCCACCAATTCTCAAAGGGAATCTGAAAGACCTGAAAAGTAGTTAATTCATAGGATGATTACGACACAAGAACCGGGTGAAGTTGAGAAATGCAGAAAGGTTTGTCAGCCAGAGCTGGGGATGGAAATCCCAACTCCTGGATACAGGCTTGTCGACATCTCTAGAAATCATGTCAACTTGTACTCAAGACAGTGCCCATGAAGCAACTACCACCGACAAATGACAACCTACCTGGGAGTGTGAAAAGAGAGAAGGTCCCTTTCACATATGTGGCTGAGTTGCAAGAAGTTGATTTAACTCTGGGAAGATATTGTGAGTCGAGTACATTTCTACGGAAGCCTTAATTTATGTCCTACCCCCAGTGCTATAAGTGGTCTTCAAACTTAGAGGGTGCGCCCTGGCAGTGGGGTGGTGCTGCAATTGAGAGGCAACAATGAATGTTGCCTGTTAGGCCACTCTCCTGTAGAAGCCCTGGCTCGATTTTGAAAAAGGGCTGCGGCATAAAAGGTAGCAGACAGTTAAGGTAATTGTTTCCTCATCATTTAATTTCGGCGCTGACCCCCTGCCAGGCACCCTTTTCACTAGAGATGTGGGGATCACCACCCCCTCACCTTGGGTGGGAGGGTGATGATCCCTACATCTCTAATGAAAGGGGTGTCTGGCAGGGGTCCGGCAGGTCGACACAATGAAAAGGCGAGGCTTTTTGTGTAAAGCAGGAAGCTTTCGCTTACATGCGAAAACCTCAGGCTGTAGAAAAAAAGCATCACCTTTTCATTGTTTCACCAACCCCTGCCAGACAACCCTTTCATTAGAGATGCAGTGATCATCACCACTGCATTTCTTATGAAAGGGGTTTCTGGCGGGGGTCAGCGTGGTGACACATTGTAAAGGCAAGGCATGGCTATTTTTCTAAAGCCTGAAGCTCTCACTTACATACCTGGTAGTTGGGCTTAGCATGGGGACTTTAGGGAGCCCCAGCAGGGCCCCGTCTCTAACACAATTCTCTAAGTCTGCTGGGGCTCTGCTGGGGCTCTGCCCCGGCTAAACCCAGCCAGCCCCGGCCCACTTAAAGCCCTGCATACCCCAGAACTGATTCTCTTTGATTATCTTCCAAACGAAGAGACATCTTCACGTGATAGATACTGGATGAAAGAGGCATTAGGGTCTGGGAACACATTACTCCTGAAACACTGGAAAAGCACAAAAAGAGCACGTGCGGGGGAGAGTAGTGAGTGTCTGAGCCAAGTGACATCTATGGGAAGATTGACCTTCACTGCAAAAGGCAACAATCTGGACACTTTTGAGAGGGTGTGGGGGTAAATATCTTGCGTTATAAGCACAATATCGGTAACCTGTCAGTAGTTTAGTGTCAATGGACTAGTTACCCTGCTGCTCTGCGTCGTTATACGGTCTCTTTGAAATAGTCTCATGAATGAATTATCCTTTTATTCTATGGTTCCTTTTTTGAATTGCATTCCTTTTTATAAAATTTCAACAGGAGCAAAAGTAACATTTGCAACAACCTTCCTTGCCTCTCGCCTCCCCGTACCCTTTTTGCCCATCACCCCCGTCCCCCTACCTTTCCCTCCCCTCCCGGACAAGAGTTACGAAGCCTGGGAAGCATTCTATAGTCAGCAAAGTTGTTAATATAACTCCAGCATTTTTAGTCTTTGGGGGCACCATTGCACTCTGTATTTCTCCTTAAGGAAGGCCAGGACATCCTCACAAGCTGATCGTTCATCACGTATGATGCCCATTCTAGGGCCACCATGTCCCATATTTTGCGAATCCAATCCTGAATGGAAGGATTGGTAGTCATTTCCACCGCTGCCCGATGAGTAGTTTTGCTGCGAGTGTGAGCATTGTTCTGGCTTTCTGAGCCTCTCCGGGCCTTCCGTCGTCTCCCTCCCCACCCAGTCCCATCAGTATGCCCCACGGGGCCTCCTCCGCCTCATCTCCAAAAATCGAAGCCTGAGCTTCCTGAACCTCCTTCTAGAAGAGTTTGTGAAATTCCACTATATGTGGGACCACGTGCTCCCCCCACACTCCCTCCAACAATCCTGCGAGGTCCCTGGGTACATTATATGCAGTCTCTTTGGTTTGTAGTGCCATTTGAAAACAAACTTATACCAAAATTCCTGCACTTGGGACGCTTTGGCCACCCTTGCGATCCTCCTCCACAGCCCCTCCCATCCTCCCCTGTCAAACTCTCTTCCCAAAGTCCTCTCCCAACTATATATATATGGCCAAAGCGGGCGAGGTACCACCTCGTCTATGATCGTATAGAGTCATGATATCATCCCTCTCGCCCCGTCATGTGTCATCAGAAACTTTTCAAATGGGGTGAGTTGGCGATCACTGTCAACTTGACCACCGAGTTTAGTAACCAATGCCTCAGCTGAAAGTACTGCAGCCTTTCCTTCTCACCCACTTCGAAGAGCTGTTTGCATTCTACAAAGGTTCTGATCGTGGGGCCCTGAAACATGTCCTGTAACTTCCGACAACCCTCTTCTTTCCAGTGTTTGAATGCCCCTGCCTCCTGCCCCAGTGAGAAGTCCAGATTGCCAAAGATTGGGTGAATGGGGACGGGAAGGATGTAATTCTGAACTTCTTTGCCAACCTGTCTCAAATGTCTGCCACTAATGTGGTTATTACGCTCAGGTATAGGTGGAGGGGCCTATGTTGACATGGTAGCCATAGAATCTCCCTCAAGTTGTGCTTTTCCACCGCCCTATCCATCGCTACCCACTGTTTCCACTCATGCCCTGTGAACCACTCCTGTATTATGCGCAACTGTGAGGCTTCAATGTACAATTGAAAATTCGGGAGACCCAATCTGCCTGCTTTCTTTGGGTCATTAGTAGGGACATGCTGAACCGTGGCTTCTTGCCTTCCCAGATAAAGTTTCCTATGACCTTTCCTAAACTCTGGAAAAAGGCCTTAGGGACCGCCAGGGGGATCACCTGGAAAAGATAAAGCAATCTTGGCAGGGTTACCGTTTTCACCGCAGCTATCCTGTCTAGCCACGATATTCAGAGGTTCCTCCACTTTTGGAGGTCCGTTTTAATGGCCAAAAGCATGGCCGGATAGTTTGCTGCGTACTAGCCGGGGAGCAGGGGTGCCTTTCTAATTCACAGGTAATTTATCCCTTTAGGACTCCATATATACAGGCACTTTTCTTTTAACTCGGCCTCTTCCCTACCCTTCACCGAGAGGCTTAAGAGTTACACACTTTGTGATGTTTATTTTAAGCCCCAAGACCTCCCAAAAATCCTCCCAAACTCCCCTACATGCTCACAGCGACCCCACTGGGTTCGTTAGCGTAAGGAGCATGCCATCTGCGAATGCAGCCACCTTGTGGGGTGCTGTGTATCCCCCCCTCGTTCCGCATTGTGACCAGCAGTGGTTCCAAGTAAATTGCATACGGTAAGGGAGACAGACGGCACTCCTGCTTGGTTCCCCTCTGTAGCTTGATCTCCTCAGACATCAAACCATTTACCAAGAGGTGTGCCACCGGATCTCTGTAGTTTTCCCTGACCATTTTTAGAGAATCCACCCCCCTAGCCCCATTGTTTTCCATGACTTTGAATAGAAAAGACCATTACACTTGATCAAATGCCTTTTCGGCGTCTAAGGATAGGACTGCAGGAGTCAATGTTTTATGAACATTTTCTATTAGTTGATTGACGCGTCTGATGTTATCAAACATCTGCCTCCCCTGGACAAAACCCACCTGGTCCTGGTGTATCAGTAGGTATTTCTCTAGCCTACTGGCCAATATTTTAGTGTAGAGTTTCGCGTCCACATTTATCAGGGCAATTGGCCTGTATGCCGTGCATTTGGTGTGATCTTTATTAGGAAGGAGGATAAACTTTGCTTCCTCCATGGATCTCAAAATTTTACTTATGGCCCTGAAGTGGTTAAAGAGGCTGCTCAAATGTGGGGTGAACACCCCTCCGAACACCTTAGAAAATGCTGATGTGAAGCCACCCAGTTCTGCTGCTTTGTTTGGGGGGAGTGCTGCTATTACTTTCCTTACTTCTTCCACCGGTATCTCTTACCCCAACTCATTTTCAGCCTCAACGCCCACTGCAGGTAGGTCCAGCCCTTCCAGAAATGCCCTCTGCCTGGTCTCCTCTGGTCCCCGAAATGTGTACAGATCTGCGTAGTATTTCGCGAAGCAGTCCTGTATCTCCCTGATATCCACTATAGCCTCTGTGATCTTGCTTCCCATTGCCCCCCCTCAGTAATCTTGCCAAGAGAGAATTCGCCTTATTCGCTTTTGCATGGAACTTTTGGTGTAACGATAGTAGGGCTCTCTCCACCTTCTTAGTCCGGAGGACTTGAAGCTGTCCCACCGCTTGTTGGTATTCCCTTGTTGCCCTCCGCAAGAGCATGCTTAGTGCTTGCCTCCTGTTCTCCTTCATCTCCTTTTCTACCTGGGACTGGAGCTGCCTCAGTTGCCTTTCCCTTTGTGCTTTCACCGTGATAATTTCCCCCCGCTCCGTGCCCTTAAAGGCGCCCCACTGCATGCCTTCACCCGTGTTCTCCTTTTTATTGGTCTAAAAAAAGTCCCTGATCTTCTCTTGCAATTCCCCCTCATCACTGGGTCCTCCAACAGCTCCCCCAGCATTCTCCACCCCCAGACCCTGGGCCTGCGCCCGCGCAGAAGCAGTACCAGTCTAACAATTGCGTGGTCACCAATTCCCAGTGCTCCCACTTCTATACCGTCCACCCGTCCCAGGAGGGGGGCCAACACCCACACATGCCCAATTCCTCCAACCTCCCCATCATTGCTGCAGAGGCTGCCTCCCCCCATGTGAGTTGTCCCCTCTGCTTCTATCTACTTCCTGCATCCAGGCCAGATTCAGATCTCCCATTAGTATTACATGACCTTCCACAATCCCTTCTAGCATGTCCAACGTTTCCTTTAGGAATGCCTCCTGCCCTACATTTGGAGCATATATTGATGCCATTGTGTAGGTAATTCCCATATAGTCCCCCACTACAATTATATATCTCCCTCCTTTGTCTGCCTTGAGGCCCTTTATCTGAAAATCCGTCCCGTTTTGGAATGCCAGGGCGACCCTGCATGCCTTAGTCGAGCCTGATGCCTGGAACACCTGTGTATATCCCCTCAATTTCAGTCTTGCCTGGTCTTTTCTCATACGGTGAGTCGCCTGCAGGGCCAGTACATCTGTTGCCAACTGCCTTGTCAGCTGTTTCAACTTTCTCCTCTTAAGGGGGGTGTTGAGGCCCCTTACATTATGCGTGGGCCACTTCAATTCTGGTCCCTGGCCCTTCCTTTTCCCACCCCCTTGCCCTCCCTTTTGCTCTCTGCTCCTGTACCCCCCATAAACTCCACTCTCCATGTCACCCCCATTCCTTTCCCCTTTGCTTCCCACTCTTGGCCGGGGCGACTACACCGGCTCCCACCCTCCTTTTGACTGTGGCTGTAGGTGAATCCATGACACTTAGGATCTCTCCAGGCTCCTTTGTAGCATTGGATGACCCTGTGGGGTCCCCCAGTGGTGCCACTGGGCTTTCTGTCTGGGCTTGCTGAGTTTGCAGCCAGATCTTGTGCTTCCTGCACTCTTCCTCCCCCCCGGCAACCGCAAACCTCCTGGGGCAGCCTGTAGTGTAGATCCCCTGGTGGGCCTCCAGGGGCACCAGACTCCTGTTAATGGGATAATGATAATGATGTGTTATTTATATAGCGCCCTAATCCAAAGCGCTTGATGCTGAGTCACCTTATAGCGCCTTAATCCAAAGGGATGCTGAGTCCCTGGTTGCACTGCCCGGCTTCTCACACCGGGCCCCCTTTTCACCCTCCTCTCCTCTTGGAAGTCCCTGCAGAGATCTTCTACCTCACCTGGGTGGACCTTTACGTCCTCAGGACTTCACCTGTGGGTCCTCTGGGCCAGCGTCTTCTTCACTGCTGCTTCACTTTACTGTGCTTTCTCTCCTCTGCTCTTCAGCGAGGTTTGCCCTACAGCCAGAGGCCCCTTTCCACCCAACTGGTTCGGTGCAGGTTGGCCCGGGCCCTGTGCGCCCTATTGCGCCGCTTGATGGTGCTGTGTGCCTCTCCACTCCTGTTTGCCGCATGCAGGACTTTGGCCTCTTCTGCCTGCCTCCAGTCCCAGTCTGCTCCTCGGGTCTGGCATAGCTCTCAACCTTTTTTGTCAGCAAGGCGGCTGAAAAAACCTGATTTTCTTTTTGGCGGGTGAGAGGCCCATAGAAGTGAATGGACGTATGAGGGACTCGGCGGGTGATTCATCTGCTTTCAAGGTGGGTGACACCCTCCAAAAGCGGGTGAGTTGAGAGCTATGGGTCTGGTGCGGCAACCCGACCTGGGTCTTCTGCTCGACACTCTGTGCCTTTTTCGCCACCGACTTGCCCATGGGCACTGGGCCGCTCCAGTCCTAGTCCGCTCCCCAGGTCAGGGATGGTACCTCCCAGTGCCTCCACTCGGCGCAGTTCGCCTTTGCATCCTGCTGTCTCACCCATTAGTACCGTGCCTCCAGCTCTTCTTCTCATTCCCAGGAACCTCCTCTTCCTCTTCACTGGAGCCGAGGACGGCCCCCAACACAGCGAGAAAGATCTTGCAACTTTCTCGCCCGTCCTTCTTCCACCCGTCAAGAGGGCCAGGAAACCTCTGCTTTCAATATCTCTCCTGGTGGAGGGCTCCTCGCGGTTCAGGGTGTGGTGGAAACCGTGGAAGAAGCTCCAGACTGTAGGAGCAGCTGCCAACATGTCTATCTAGTGTCGGGGGCCATCTTGGAATCCTGTAGGGTTGCTTTTAAATAAAAATCCAATAGAAATAGTGAAAACAATTGATCAATTACACACTTATACTCGCAGGTCACGTAATTCACAAAGAACCTGCGTGCTTTAGGCGCCACCCAGACCCCTAAACTATCAGGCTCACAGACAAAACATAATAATTAATGTATCCGCAAAACCCAGGTTTATGCAGAAGAACAGGGGCTGTGACCTCAGACGTAGCCTGCATTTACACTCATTTGGGCGCTCCTAGCACATACCACAGAAGGGTCCGTTTCCTGAAACCCAGGTATGTCATAGCTACCCAGGGGCAGAGAAGAGAACCTGTAAAACGAAGCTCGCGCAGTGCGCTGCAAGGCCAGCAGAGGTCAGCAATGATCCATGTCTGGCTCCTGTGGTTCCCTGCACCTTGTCAGAGCAGAGAAAGAGAGAGTGGTAGCAAGAGAGTCGGACTGACGTTTTAGACAAGACTAACTTGTCTCGACCCTGTTTTTACTTGCTTCCCAAAGCTGTGCTGAGTGACGACTGCCAGATGGAGCATGGCAAAGGTGGTCTCAGACGGGTGACAAAGTTAGAGGGGGTCCAAGGTGGTCTCAGAATGGTGACAAAGTTAGAGAGGGTCCATCAAAGGTGCACTGTGCTTGGGCCCCCTACAGGGAGAGCTAGGCCTAAGACTTCTAGATGAGATAGTAGGCTGGGAGATGCTGGTAGGGTTTTAAACCCCGATATTTAATCATCTAATGGAGTGAGTGGATTACCAGATTTGTGAACAGTCTATGAGTAAGGCACTGAAAAGTCACAAGGAGACATGCTGGCCAGCTTTATGCAATGGGAATTGTCAGGTTCCGATTGCTCAGCACTGTAGGGGCTGGAGAGTGAAATGGCACCCGAGCCTGGATCGTATTTGGAGAAATCTAGATGTCTAAAGCTCTTAGGTTTGGGGGCGGAGAAAATAAGTCCCCCCTCTGTGAAGATCAGTGGTCCCACTCAAAGGGAGACCTGCCCCCAGGCTTCCCACAGTGGTCGCACAAAAATCACCCCCAGCTTCAGAGGAGCCATGGGAAGTCCTGTGTAGAAGACAGACACATGGCATACAAACCAAAAAGTCACGGCAAACATCCATTTAAATAGCGAAAGAAAAACCGCCAGTGGGAAAGTCAATTGTTATGGCTTTAGTGTAAGCGTGAAAAAGGCCTTTGCGTGCATTGCTATACTAGTGTTACCTGGCCATAAAATGGTAAGACCTGCAAAATGGTGCAAGCAACCGGGCATATGATAGCAGTACCTGTGAGCTTTCATGGTGGTTGTTCTTAGCAAGACTTCAGTGTGTGGACATGCACACCTCTTATAAATCCAATGGCTGACGTCACACTTGGTTTAAGACATTTTCTTTCACCAGTAGTGCATTAATGGCTGCAATAAAGCCATTACTCTCTAAAGACTAATTTAAAATAACAATGGTAGGCACTTACGACAACAAGTTTGATTGCACTGTTTGATAAATCAAGCTAAGAAAAATCCAGTAGAATGTGTTCTCGGTGAGGAGGGGCAGATAGAAGGTATGAATGGCCATAAGGATTAGTTTGACCTAAGGCAGTCAATGGGTGGGTAAATGGCCAAACAATGTTTACAAGCCATTTTCCAATCCTCACATGTTGTCCCCCTCCTTGCTCTTATCCGATGCAATAGTTTTGGTTATACTTGCCACTTTTAGCACCCGCTAATAGCCAAAACTTACCAGCACCGAAGGCCCTGAAAATACTTGTGGAAACAAGTGAGTTAACATGGATTTGACGAAATTGACCCCAAGACAGTGACCCCAAAGGAACAAGAGAATAAAGGCATTGCACAGAATAGATTCTGAAAAGACAGATCAGCACCAAAAAAGTAACATGTCAAAGGCACATGCACTGAAAGGCCCCAATAAACAGTGAAAAATATACACAAGCAGAAACACACTTACAAAGTATTTTTCAACGAGAACCCAGGGGACAAGGGCAGGCACCGAGGGCCACACACACAAAGAGGATGGGCACTAACAAAAGCCCCAACACAAAGAACGCACTTTGCACACAGAACACACACACACTTTTAAAGAGACATTGCAAAATGTGAAGATTTTAATGAAAGAAAGGCAAGCTGGAGGTAAGGGAAGGGCATAAGAAGAACACGAGTACAGTGAGGAGTTAAGCCTCAAGTACAAAAAGGAGGGGCACATCTGCAAGATGAGGCAGGGCCTGCCTGGGATGACTATACTCTGGATGCACAAGACAATGGTCACCACCATCATCATCATCATCATCATCACATGAGGAGCAGACCAAATATATAGCATTCATCAGGGCAGCAGCTCCAAGATGCACTACAAGGACACAAGAAGAAGATAAGGATGAAGTTGTCCTCATAGAAACCGTAGCTAGGGTAACACCCATTTCTCATTCTTTGAAGGAATTATCCCCCCATACCAGTACGCTCAGTGCTTGAAACCATATAATCAAAAACTATTTCATGATGCCTTAAGTGTAGGTTATTACTAATACATTATAGTAGTAAAAAGTAGTATGTACAAACACCAGTTTGTTAGTGTACAGTGGTTTTAGCTGCTACCTATGCACACTGGTATTGCCTCCATCAACCAATTGGTGCACGTACATAGGTTTCACCAACACACTTGGCTTTTTCTAGTCTGAACATCAAATTACTGTACTAAAAAAAGGTTTACAGTGATTGCACACTCATTGCAACATTTTCCTTGACAGCTATTGATCCACCTGTGAGAGCGCACAAAGGGAAAAAAGGGAAAGTTGTGCGGTTGAAAAGAACGTCTACACCATGACCTGCTATATATTAATAGTGTTGCAAATATTGTTTGGACAATTTAAACTCTCAATACCTGGTCAGTGAGACCCACAATGCTTGAGTTCTGTATCTCTTATGAGCTGCACAATAATTCCTTGGCCAATAACATTTACCATGTTGTCAATTTGTCAGGGAAAAACCCCATTGTACGTAAATAAACTGGCCACGATCGCTGTGTCATTCATACTACTTACATCCTCCTTCATGAATCTCACAGGCACCAGGCCCTTGCCCAGTCTACACAAGCACACCCCCCCATACTGCCCTAGCGGGCCCCATACCGCCATACCGTATATATCTGTTCATCCCACCCATGGGACTCCCCCCGCTCTAGCACTTAGCCAGCGGTTCCTCCTTTGGCACCCTCGGCACTTACCTCCAGAGATCTTACCAGCAGTTGCCTATACCTTGCTCACCCCCTCTTTTCCTACACTTCTGTTCACAGCACTTCCACATCCGAATGTCACAAGGCCTAGTTAGACCACGATTGTATATTTTCTGTCTGTTGCCATTATTTTTTCCTCCCCTTGTTCCCTACCCACTTTTCCTTGTGGCGCCTTGAAACACTATTTTGTTGTACAGGTGCCAACAAATGCTCAATAAATAAAATAAATAAAAATACTAATTTAAGGTGCTCCTTTCACATTTGATTCCAAATCTGGAACAGGTAAAGTGACACCAAACCAGACTATTCTAGCCCCAGTAGCAGCGAGGCATGAAACGTATGCCAGCATGGTGGGACCCCCCTTTTTTCCATGGGAACCCACAGGCAGACTTTATGATTGTCATAACAGCTCGAAGGAGTGGTAGCACCCCAGCTTCCACGTCGCAAACTTCTACAGATAAGGAAAGTAGGCTCATTCGTGACATGAGTAGTACGATGGAAACCCTAGCTGCTTATACCATCTGCCCTGTTGACACAATGGTCCTCTTTACAAATATTCCGGTAGGTTTTCCTAGTTTTCCCAGCACCGAGGACGATGGTGGTACCGGCATCACATAAACACTATCAAATCTCCCAAAAACGGACAACACTGTCGCCCTTGGTGCTGGTGCCTCCGAATCTGGCATCACGATGCCGGATGCAGCGGCACCAGAAATTGCGGTACCGCAATTGCCATGACCGGAAACAAAGTGATCGCCGAACAGAAAACTGGTCGGCGGCCATTACAAAAACATAATCCATTGCAATCCTCAAACCACAGGTGACAAATCATCCCTCCTGACCAGACAAATTACAACCAGTAGCGTGTCAACTAGTGTGTGCGAGATCTGAAAGCAATGACCAGAAAAGGCAAACCCAGCAGCGCAAGAAGAGCATTTGGAAGGAGGTGGCCCAGAAGGTGTCGGCAGTCGGGACAACACCATACACAGTTTGAGACTGACACAAGCGCTGGGACGACCTACCCTTGAGGGCACAGAACCTCCTCTCTGCCCAGCGGAGGCAGGGCATGGCCACAGGTGGTGGTAGCGCATCACCAATACATCTGATGTCCTGGGAGGAGAGGTGCAGCAGTGTGCTAGACCTGGAGTCAATTGAAGGGGTTGGCGCTGCGGAGGCCAGAGCCGGGACACCTGAAGAGGCCAGTGAGTACATGTAACCCCAATGTAATAATCAACATGCCTGGCCACCCTGCCCCCACCACTGTACCAACATATCGCAGAAATGGGAATTGCAGCGTCCACAACCCCAAAAACACCCTGCATGCCCCCTCAAGAAAACAACATCCTGGGTGCATACATGGACACACACCCTGGCCACCAAACAATGACCCATGCCAGAAATACACATTGAGCTCAGCACCGGCACCCTGTACTGCCAAATGAACATGCATCTGCTCCCACATAGACACACATCACCCTGCCACAGCGTACTACATGTGTCCGCCGTGCTTCCAATGGCACCAAGTCACAGCAGTGCTGAACCCCATCTCCACCCACACATGACCACCGTTGTACACAAAGTCAACATGTGTCCTCCTCATCCCAGCCAGCACGACCCCTGAGCACAAATGCACAACTGTCCCTGTAACTGGTAGAGGCAGCAAGCCCATGCTTGCTGCATTCATACCACACCCCTCCCCACCCCTCCCCACCCCAAACTCCCACAGTGTGAATGCTCCCCTAACACCATACCCAGCAAGTTGCAGTACATACACCACTACAGTATCCCAAGTGCAGTACTCTACCATGTACAAACATCAAACATCCTGCAGCTCAGTAGGCATAAAACAAGCATGTTTGCACCATGTACCACTCCATGTCCCAGACACAGCATGGCCATGACCAACATAATGCATGTATATGTGCTTCATTAATCCACACTGCTCACTGGCAACATGCCTTTCGGACTCCCTCAGGCACATCATCTGACAGTGAAGTGGCTCATACAAGCACCTCAAGGGGCACCAGCCGCCACCACCGGCGGACACCACGGACCATCACCACCACCCAGGATACTACAGCCTCCACTGGCACAACTGCCACAGTCGCCACAGCTGCATCCATCCCGCCAGCCCCAACCAACACAGTGACCACAGCTGTGGCCACCCCGCCAGCCCCAACCATCACAGTGACCACAGCTGCAGCCATCCTGCCAGCCCCAATCATCACAGTGACCACAGCTGTGGCCACCATCCCGCAAGCCCCAACTGCTGTAGTACCACCACAACCAGAATAGCAGCCACATGCATGTGCCCATCAATCAAGTGCCAAGGACATAACTGACAATGCTGGAGATGACACATGGGAGACCAGCGACCACAGCAGCTATGGGCCTGCAGTATTCAGCCCGATGAACCCAGTGAGCTGGCAAAGCCCACCCTTCCCCAGTGTCAGGGAAATGGACGGCCGACTCTGCCGCATTGAGGAACGCAGGATGTCTTAACTGACCTAGTGCAGCAGCACCTCCAAGAGGTACAGTTGATGTGGGAGAGGGAGTGGGGAGGGATAGTTTGGGTGGTGGGTGTATAACTAGACATTCATTTTTAGTGTGAGTGAGTGTTTGATTTCCTGGACAGTGCTGAGTGTGTTATCTGTCCTAGACCATGTGCTTGTGTGATGTGCTCAGAAGTAGTGGTTAATCAGTGCATCACAGGCCACACAGCCATCCATGACATCCCTGCGATGTGCCAATGGCAGTTCCTCATCACTGTCATTCTCATCCTCTGCATCAGGTGGGTGCATGTCCATGTCCTTGGGAGTGGTATGTTGCGCCTGATACACATGTTGTGCAACATGGCACAGGCCAGGAGTATCTTGCCCTCCTTCACAGGGCTGTACATCAGTGCACCCCCCGATATGCTCAGGCTGCAGAACCTTGCCTTTAACAATACAAATGTCTGCTCAATCGTACAACGTGTCCTGATGCGAGCACGGTTGTATCCGTGCTCGTGCTGGTTCTGTGGTTGCTTCACAGAGGTCATCAGCCATGGCATCAAGGGGTATCCAGCATCACCTACACGGGAGGGACAGAAAGGGGGCAAAATCATTATGGGGCCAGTATCATCTTGATACAGTCTGTCATGATCTCTGCTTCCAAAAGGTCAGGGTTTTCCCAACTCCCTTGGAAGCAGATCCATAACCCAGGTTCCGAGAGCCAACCAGTCCCAATTGGGACCTTTTGGACCCAGTCCTGGCGCCAGTGGCACCAGGCTCATAAATATGCCCAGTCCCAGCGCTGGAAGCGCCGGGCTCATAATGCTTGGGTGGACTTACCTGCAGCAGACCATGCTGCTTACTTGCCTGCCAGTTGAGCCTCTGATCCCCTTCTGTTTGGAACTACTTTTCCTGTTGGGTGGGGCTGGAGCCACTCCCTAGATTCAGAACACTGGAACTCTTCTGGAAAGCAGGAACTCTTTTCTTACCAGGAACTCTTTTCTTACCTAGGCGTGGCTGTGGAAGGAGACACCTAGGCACTACAGGAGGCTATTTAAACCACACCCGGTGGATGAATCTTGCTTTGCGTTATTCTGCACCCTCTGCAGCAGAACGCTCATCGTGTCTTCTGCATCCAGTCCTGGGCCTAATGAAAAAGGCTTACCATCCTGAATCCAGTCTTCAGCAACACCTATAAAGACAAGAAAGAACAGGTTAGCATTCCGGCATCTGAAAGGCAAAGGCTTACCTACTCTTCGTGCGCTCCGGAGGTCTTCACACTGCATTCCGGCATCTGAAAGACAAAAGCTTACCAACTCTTCGCACGCTCCGGAGGCCTTCGGCGCTGCATCCCGCATCTGAAAGACAAAACAAGGTGCGTTTAAAGACATTGGGGAACTTTAATACTCACGTGCCATCACTCCTTTCCACATCTAACCCAGTGGGTATTCCGGCACCCTGCAGCCGCTCCGAACTCGTACCTGCAAAATAAAAAGACAGTTAGAGCGCATCGTGAAGCAGGCAACAAGCGCTTACTTACGTGCTTCCAGGCGCTTCTATTCATCACACGGGCTCCATCTTCAACTCACTTCAGCCCGTCATCCGCCATCGCCGGAACCCTGCAAAACAAGAGACATCATTACTAAAGACTTTAAAGACATTTGAATGACTCGAAACTTACTGTTCGTGCAGTAAACGACGGCCAGCAGTCCTCTGAAGTCAAGAGGCCTGCGCTACCTATCCAGTGAAGAAACTGGTTACAGCACCCTGCCCCGAGGCAGATGGAGAGCTCGGCATTCACTTACCTAAGGTGAGAGCGTTAACCTTTGGGGGTCTACAGGAGAGGAGAAGAGGAAAGAGATAGGGACACCCCAATAACCCCAGTTCATTAACCCCATATTTTCTATCTGCAGACATCTTACTCTACACGTCAGGCATACAGTGCACAGAGGTCCAGCCCAAAGAGCCAACCGGGTGCTACACATCACCTTTGAAGATACGGTAGTCGCCCAGTCAAGACCGGCGCCTCTGCGAGAATCAGGTGAGCGTACAGAACGCAAAGCCTACCGCAAAACTCTCGCCCAGGCGCTATGGAAACCTCGGATACTGACCACCTAGCCCGGTCACTTGGGGAACTAAGGGCAGAAGTGCATGCAGCTCGTCAGGAAACAAATGCTCTAAGAAGGGAACTAATTATTTCCAAGGAGAGAACAGATGATCTTGCTAGACAATTGCTACAGTCACAAGCCGGACAGACCCCGTTACCCGCATCAGGGGCAAATCTTCCTTCAACATCCTCTATGAATCCAGTGCAGATCAACCTACCTGGGAATGTACCTCTGGCTCCGCCCGAACGATTTTCTGGTGACCCAAAGAGGTTTGCAGTATTTATCAATCAGTGCCGGTTGCACTTCTTATGCCGGCCAGCAGCCTTTCCAACTGATCAAGCTAAAGTAGCTTTTGTACTTTCGTACCTTAGTGGCAATGCGGCAGACTGGTCGATCCCTCTAGTTAATCAAGATGATCCGGTTCTCCATGATTTTCAAGCCTTTCAGTTAGTATGGAAAAACTGTTCGCAAGACATTCACAGGGGCAGGCCTTTGACAATGAGCTTCTTTCGTTGCGACAGGGTAATCAAGACCTTTTGGCTTATATTGCATCTTTCAATAGACTAGTAGTGGAAACTCAATGGCCTGAGGACAAAAGGATTACGCTGTTTTATAGAGGTCTAAGTGGAGAGCTCAAAGACGTTTTAGCCCAAGTAGTGAATCCCCCACAAGACTGTTCGGATTATATAGACTTGGTCGTTCAAATAGATCACAGACTGCAGAACAGGAAGGCCGATCGTTCCAAGTTTGATGCTCGAGTATTTTCCAAACCGCCAACTCCTTCCAAAGGAGTAGACTCCGGGGAACCCATGCAAATAGGGGGTCTGAAAGGTCCTCTAACACAAAGGGAGCGGGAAAGGAGAAAACAGTTGCAATTATGCTTATATTGCGGAAACTCAGTGCACTTTCTTCGAGACTGTCCGGTGAAACCTGCCAAGAAGGCAGTAGGAGCTGCAGTTACCAAAGTTACAAACTCTGAGCAGGGAAACGACCTTGCCCGACAAGAATAGAGGTCCTCTTGCCGAGCGTGAAAACCAGTTCCGTGACCTCGCATTTCGTGATACCTATGGTCCTCATTAGCCCTGATAATCCGGATCGATTACATGCAATTGAAGCTTACGTCGACAGCGGTGCCATCGGCAATTATGTGGATCATGAAATGGTTTTGAGGATGAATCTAACTCTTTGTCCCAAGGCTGTAAAGGACGTCATTACTACGGTGGATGGTACGGAGATAGCCTCCGGGCCAGTAACGCATACCACTCAAGAGGTGACGCTAGTAAGTCAAGATGGACACCATGAGAAGATCGTGTTCGATGTGATCAAGGCCCCTCAGTTTCAGATTATTCTAGGAATACCTTGGTTAGAGAAACACAATCCTCTGATCGATTGGCGAGCAAGAACGGTCCAGTTTCCAGAATGTGTCTCTACTTGTCACCCTCCACCTGGTGTTGCACTGGCAGCAATTTCTTCAGAGACTCCCCAGTTACCTCCCGAATACCTAGAATACCAAGATGTTTTCCGGAAGGAGCAGGCTAACTCTCTACCTCCTCATAGGTCTTATGACTGCCAGATAGACCTGATACCTGGATCTACTCCTCCTTGTAGTAGAATTTATGCCCTCACCGAGCCTGAGAACCTTCACCTTCGACAATACCTGGATCAATACCTGGCAAATGGGTTTATTCGTCCTTCCAAGTCCCCTGCTTCTTCAGCTTTGTTCTTCGTTCCAAAAAAGGAAGGAGACCTTAGAACTTGTATCGATTATCGCTCCCTGAACCAGATCACCGTTAAGAATAGATATCCGTTACCTTTGATCCCTGAACTCCTGGACCAAGTCAGAAAAGCATGCATATATACAAAGCTGGATCTTAGAGGAGCTTACCACTTGGTACGAGTAAAAGAGGGCGATGAATGGAAGACGGCCTTCCGCACCAAGTATGGGCTATT
Source organism: Ambystoma mexicanum (assembly GCF_040938575.1). Lineage (NCBI taxonomy): Eukaryota > Metazoa > Chordata > Amphibia > Caudata > Ambystomatidae > Ambystoma > Ambystoma mexicanum. The sequence goes on from NC_090923.1 coordinate 926,139,315, forward strand.
TGAATATCAGGTCATGCCCTTCGGACTTTGCAATGCCCCGGCCGCCTTTCAATATTTTATGAACGATGTCCTCAGAGAGCTCATAGATGTGTGTGTTGTTGTTTACATTGACGACATTCTCGTTTATTCTTCATCGGAATCTGAACATCGGAAACACGTGAAAATGGTCCTCGAAAGATTGCGTCAACACAAACTTTTCGCTAAGTTGGAAAAATGTGTTTTCAACGTGACTGAAGTTGAATTCTTGGGATTCATATTATCACCTGGCGGAGTGCGTATGGATTCAAAGAAGGTCGATGCAGTTCTCAAATGGCCATCACCATCCTCCGTAAAAGGTGTGCAAAGCATGTTAGGCTTCGCTAACTTTTACCGCAGGTTTATCCCCGAATTCTCTCGAATAGTCCAGCCCATCACTGCCTTGTTAAAGAAAAACAAACGTTTTGAATGGTCTACCGAGGCGGAACAAGCTTTCCAGGATTTGAAGTCTAAATTTATCTCTGCACCAATCTTAAAACACCCTCGCCCCGAACTCCCCTACATCGTGGAAACTGATGCTTCTAGCCTTGCCATGGGGGCAGTTCTATCACAAAAGGACCCGGTAACCAATCAGTTGCATCCCGTGGCATTTTGGTCCCGCAAATTCTCGCCTCCTGAAATCAATTACACGATTACTGACAAGGAACTTCTGGCTATCAAGTCTGCCTTTAAGGCTTGGCGGCATTATCTGCTGGGGGCCCGACACACCGTTACTGTGATTACGGATCACCGAAACCTGCAATATTTGAAAACCGCAAAAGCCCAATCCTCTAGACAACTCCGTTGGGCATTATTCTTTGCCGAGTTTGACTTCATAATTACCTATCGACCTGGTACAAAGAACGGTAAAGCTGATGCCCTTTCTCGGATGGGAGTGGAAGAACACTTGATCAACCCTAAACCTGTACCAATCATTCCCGAACAAAGAATTCTGGGTGTAATCGCCACAGAATCCATAGAGGAAGTTAAGGATAAAGCCAGGCAACTTGTAACTCCAGCAGACATACAGAATTGGCATCTGCAGGGAAAGGACTTTGCAGTAAAGGACAACTTATTGTATTTCCAAGAACGATTATACCTACCCAGCACAGATTTACAGAAAAAAGTAATCTCTTGTTATCACGACTCTTTAATGGAAGGTCATCCCGGTATGGCCAAGACCTCAGAAAAGATCAAGCGCTACTTCTGGTGGCCGTCTTGGAAAAAAGATATCAGAGACTTTATAATGTCCTGTGGAGTATGCGCCCAAAACAAGAGTCAAAAGGAAAGACCAGCAGGCCTCTTACGCCCTATTGACATCCCACCTCGCCCTTGGCATACGCTTTCTATGGACTTCATCACCGATCTACCTCCATGCTCCGGATACAATACGATTCTAGTAATCGTGGACTTATTCTCCAAGATGGCGCATTTCATTCCGCTCAAAGGCTTGCCAACAGCAGCAACTCTGGCCCGAGAATTTCTCGAAAACATCGTCCGACTGCACGGTTTTCCTTCGGTTCTAATTTCGGATCGAGGTAGTCAATTTATTTCTCATTTTTGGCGAAGTTGCTGTCGGTCGGCTCAAATTGATGTGAGACTATCGACCAGTCACCACCCTCAGACCGACGGACAAACCGAGAGGACCAATCAAACTCTGGAACAGTATTTACGCTGCATGCTGCAACAAACTGAAAAAACTTGGAAAGATATCCTTTGGATAGCCGAATATGCCTACAATAACTCTGTCCATTCGGGAACTGGGAAAACCCCGTTTTTTCTTTTGTACGGCAGTCACCCTCGAACCTCGGAGTTGGATCCCCTCCAAGATCTTGAAACACCAGCAGTAGACTACCTGCATTCTACAATCACCCAAGCCTTTAAGGAAGCTCTTTCTCACCTTCAAAGGGCTAAAGAACAATACAAGAAAGGAGCAGATCAACATCGGAAGGAAGCCCCTCACTATCAAGTAGGGGATCAAGTCTGGTTATCCACCAAATATCTATCTCTAAAAGGGCCACGCACATTCAACCCAAGATACCTTGGTCCCTATTCCATCACTACCATAGTAAACCCAGTAGCGGTCAAGTTGGACTTGCCCCCGCACATGAAGATACATCCGGTCTTCCACGTCTCTCTATTAAAACCCGTGCAACCTCAAACCCGACTAAGCAAATCTCCAAAACCTATCCTAGTTGATGGAGAACTCGAGTTTGAAGTCAAAAGCATTCTGGACTCCAAGATCTCCAGATCTAAACTATTCTACCTAATTGACTGGAAAGGCTACGGCCCCCAAGAGAGATCCTGGGAACCTGCTGAATATGTTCACGCTCCTCGCCTAATCAAAAGATTTCACCGAACATTTCCTGACAAGCCAAAACCCCCGGAGAAGCCCGGTTTGGGAGGGGCCTTGAGGGGGGGTACTTTCATGATCTCTGCTTCCAAAAGGTCAGGGTTTTCCCAACTCCCTTGGAAGCAGATCCATAACCCAGGTTCCGAGAGCCAACCAGTCCCAATTGGGACCTTTTGGACCCAGTCCTGGCGCCAGTGGCACCAGGCTCATAAATATGCCCAGTCCCAGCGCTGGAAGCGCCGGGCTCATAATGCTTGGGTGGACTTACCTGCAGCAGACCATGCTGCTTACTTGCCTGCCAGTTGAGCCTCTGATCCCCTTCCGTTTGGAACTACTTTTCCTGTTGGGTGGGGCTGGAGCCACTCCCTAGATTCAGAACACTGGAACTCTTCTGGAAAGCAGGAACTCTTTTCTTACCAGGAACTCTTTTCTTACCTAGGCGTGGCTGTGGAAGGAGACACCTAAGCACTACAGGAGGCTATTTAAACCACACCCGGTGGATGAATCTTGCTTTGCGTTATTCTGCACCCTCTGCAGCAGAACGCTCATCGTGTCTTCTGCATCCAGTCCTGGGCCTAATGAAAAAGGCTTACCATCCTGAATCCAGTCTTCAGCAACACCTATAAAGACAAGAAAGAACAGGTTAGCATTCCGGCATCTGAAAGGCAAAGGCTTACCTACTCTTCGTGCGCTCCGGAGGTCTTCACACTGCATTCCGGCATCTGAAAGACAAAAGCTTACCAACTCTTCGCACGCTCCGGAGGCCTTCGGCGCTGCATCCCGCATCTGAAAGACAAAACAAGGTGCGTTTAAAGACATTGGGGAACTTTAATACTCACGTGCCATCACTCCTTTCCACATCTAACCCAGTGGGTATTCCGGCACCCTGCAGCCGCTCCGAACTCGTACCTGCAAAATAAAAAGACAGTTAGAGCGCATCGTGAAGCAGGCAACAAGCGCTTACTTACGTGCTTCCAGGCGCTTCTATTCATCACACGGGCTCCATCTTCAACTCACTTCAGCCCGTCATCCGCCATCGCCGGAACCCTGCAAAACAAGAGACATCATTACTAAAGACTTTAAAGACATTTGAATGACTCGAAACTTACCGTTCGTGCAGTAAACGACGGCCAGCAGTCCTCTGAAGTCAAGAGGCCTGCGCTACCTATCCAGTGAAGAAACTGGTTACAGCACCCTGCCCCGAGGCAGATGGAGAGCTCGGCATTCACTTACCTAAGGTGAGAGCGTTAACCTTTGGGGGTCTACAGGAGAGGAGAAGAGGAAAGAGATAGGGACACCCCAATAACCCCAGTTCATTAACCCCATATTTTCTATCTGCAGACATCTTACTCTACACGTCAGGCATACAGTGCACAGAGGTCCAGCCCAAAGAGCCAACCGGGTGCTACACATCACCTTTGAAGATACGGTAGTCGCCCAGTCAAGACCGGCGCCTCTGCGAGAATCAGGTGAGCGTTACACAGTCTGTATAGTGTTCACTTACTAATGCAAGTCATTACATGCAATTTTCACAAGATGTAGCATGTGTAATAAATTAGCCTGGTACCATGTGCATTGTCAATGGAAATTGCTGTGTCTTCATTGTACGTATAGTTAGGGATAGAATCAGGGATCTGATGGCTTTCTGTCTACATTCATCAATGTCAATGGACTGACACAGTCAAACAGTAAATTGTGTTTTTTCCGGGTGAAAGTGTGCCGGTGGCATTATCAGGTGGCTTGTTTCTGGGCCTGCAAAATACAAATCTGCCTGCCACAGCTGGTGTGCCTGACACCACAGCTGGTGTGGTCAGACCCTGTCGGGGGATGCAGACCTGGTAGGCAGAGCTGTCACAGGAGCTAACCTTTGTTTACAGGCACAAACTAGAATTGATTTTATTAAGGGATTGCCTACATGCGAAAAGTCATACTTGCAAATTGATGTACATGATATGCTGCATGGAAGTGGTTGATGAGCATCTATGAATCAGGCAAAATGATCGATGTGGAAGTATACACAGAGAGGTAGCATTGAAGGAATTGATTTGATTGGGAAGCCTTAATGAATGCCATGTAGCCAATATGCTTGGTTCCTATGCGTGGTGGATGGGTGGTTTGCTGTCACTTTTCCGTTGTCCATTCACACCCACTTTGCCCTACGGTTCTATGACTACGCCACAAACAACTCAGACAAAAGCATGCGCTAATCTGGTTTCAATTTGCACGTTGTATGATGGTCATATCACCCATCCAATCATATGTCCAGCTATTTTGTTGCCGTTCATGTCACATGCATATGTGTATGTGCACTTGGAACAGGCAGGCGAACTGGCAACCTGCTGTGGGCTATGCTAGTGGTTTGGAGGTGGGGTGGTGGACTGCATTTGAATGATAAGTCTGTGCTGCAGGTGGTGTGAGTTGTGCTCAGTGTGTTTTTGCAGGGGTGTGTGCCATTGGTGTGATGCATTCTCGTACCTAGAGTGCATTTTTTGTGCCTGTCCAGCTTTGCTGTTATTATGCATGCAAATGCTCCATCTGGCCATTTGACACACGCATGAAGAGAAAGTGCCAAGTGTCATCCACACTCCAGCCAACCCCTCAGTAGTACCCGGTACGTTTACACCAAAGTATGTGACGTATGATGAACAAATAAACCAGCAAAGAGCAGCGGTTGGGCTTTGCCCAGTGCCTATAAGAGTAAAAGCACCTATTGACGTACCAACACCTAAGAAAACATGGACAGTAAGGTACCCATTGAGAAAACCATATCTACAGTCAAGACAGAATGACGGTTGACAGAATGGAATATCCGAAGAAGCTAAAAAGATAATAAAGAAAGACGAATGGTGACGTCATAAGAAATCGTACTGACGCACACATAGAAGATATAATGACCTAAGAATACTGACAAAGAGATGAAATACCATGGATAAGTGACATCTTGAGGCTAAGGTGAAGCAATTGATGTCAAGACGCAGAAACTTATGCTATATGCACGATGAAGAGATTCAGTTAGGTTAAATGTGTACAGATGCAAGAAACCGTAAGAAGCAAAGAAATCGTTAAGCTTGCTTATGCTTAGTAGTAAATAGATTGCGGCAAGAGCCAACATATACATATATAGACCTCAAAAGGACTTTATAGATGAGTGTAAATCCACTACGCACATAAGCAGAACTGAACAAAGGTTACTAAAAGTCTCAAGAGGAGAGTGTTGCAGCAAACAAATCAAGAATTAAGACAGAAAGAAACCCAGCTGAAGGTAACCATGCCAAGAAGCCAAGGTCGTATCGGGCTGGAAAAGGCCAACAGTGGATACAATTAAAGAGAAAAAGAACAGAGTATCCTGTTCAGAAAGGTCAAGATAATCCACAGATGGTAGAAGACTGGCAGAATTAAATCAAATGCACAAAATTACACGAAGAAGAGGTCGATTTCACGGTGTCCTAATCACGTGACAAAGCAGGCATGAAGAGATGAGACTTTCACACCTACGCATGGATCCCTGCCATACCCATACTCCTTAAACTGTCTCAGACCAAGAAGCAGACTTGAGGCCAAACTACAAGGAAGTAATTGACACATGACTCCCGAGGTGATGATTGATTGTAACATAATTGGAGGGAAGCTGGGGTGCAGTCAAACTCCCTGCACCTGGCTGGTTGTTCTGCATGCTGCTATACGTAAGTGGAAAAGTATGAGGGGGGTTGCTGCCACCCCAATCATAGTGGACCGTGTAATCTAGGGTCCTATAGTGAGTAGAACCAATGGGATGTTGTACTTTCAGTGATGTTTATCGTGGCCATTTTGAAGGAAGGGCTTAATTGCCCCACCTGACATTGATTATCCGATCCCCTCTCCCCGTTACCACATACAGTTATAGTACCAATGTTAAAGTTACCTTCCTATAACCAATCACGTTGTATGTTAGGTTTTTAAGATTGCGTGTCAGTGATGACGAGTTTTTGATATAAATACTGTGTCTTTTCTGAAATTAAGTGGATTTGAAGCGAGAAGGAAGATCGAGCGGTTGCTAATGTTCATTGTACTCCCCGTTTTTTGTACTTGTCATTAAACGGACTCCCTTTGCCAAACTATTGATTTGTCATAATTATTTGATGCAAGAGTAAGACTCTGCATCCCCATCTATCTCGAGGGTGCTGCTACTCATCTTAAAGGGCGGTTTGGCGACCCCCAGTCAAATGGGCCGGCTGGGATCCATCCAGTTCACTTGGTAGCAAAGATTAGATGGTTTGATTAGATAAGATACCCATTGGCTGTCAACATAAGTAACTTTGGATCCTCTGCAATATCATGAGTCTTTTGCCATCCAGCTGAAAGAACAAGAAGCTCCCCGTTGATAGTGATTAGTTTAATTAAAAACCCTGCAAGTTAGGTGTGAAGGGACCTTTGCTTTCCCCCAAGAACCCCTTGCCACTTCAATGAGCAGCTGATCAAACGAGCAGCACAGAAAGGCAGTAACGAAGGAGGTGATCCCGAGCGACCCAGAGAGGAAAAACATGCGAACGGTGGCAAAAAGTTGCATGCCTTAAAAACAAGTAAATGGAAGGTAACGGAGGGAGGAGGGACAAAAATAACATCAGAGTAAGAGTGTAATGTATATATAAGGGGAAAACATTGACTCGAGAGTGGCCGAGCAATATAGAGAGATACCTGGAGTGGCCAAGATAAGAGTATTCACCCAGTACCTAGGTTTTAAAGAGCGCTAGAAGAAGCCCTCATTTAAGGTCCTGAATTGATAGGATGACGTAGAAGACCAGTTTGATTAAAGACGATCTGAAAGAAATGGGCTTAAATTCCATGTCGGAACACAAATTAGGGGCAGGATGCATCTGAGGAAGCAGATGGCATGACATTTGTGTGGCCGGCCGGAGTCTGTCTGTCTGTTTTATGTGTTTTAGTAGATCTATGACATCATAAGGTAAAAAAAAGAAAATGTTAAACTTTTTTAAAATAGCATGAAAATTGCACGATTGTAACGATAAGATGTTCATGGCATGGATTGATGGTTGCAGTTAAAAAAAAATAAAAGTAAAATTATTGTTGAAAAAAACGGGATTGGAGCTTGTGACGATTGGTGTTTGTTCACATTGTTGATCTTGTTTGTGAAACGTAAAGCATAACAAAGTGTTATATAAGGAGAGGATAAACTGGTTAAGCATGGAAGACATTACCCCATTGATACACTTGTGCAAACAGCTGTCGAAGCATGCACCCAAGCTTAAACAGTACAATGCAGAATGGGTTAAAGGGACCGCAAAATGTTTATGCCATGGCCACAAGGCGGATCTCTGTATAAAACAGTCTTGCAGCACATGACGACATATTTGCACGCCACGTATACTAGCAAAAAGTTAGACAAACGCCTAGCTAGTTTAGAACTTTGGAAAATGTACCAAGAGGAAAAGGAGGAGGAGCCACCATTAGATTGGATGCTGAATATATCCACAGAGGGCGGCGAAGAGCCTTCTGCGCCACCTGCCTTGGCTGAAACAAAAAGCAAAGCTAGTAAAGATGAAGGATTATACCCACTGAGGGAACCTAAAGCAGCCACGGGATATAGCAACCCGTCATATGAGTTGCCTACGCAAAGTAATGACGAAAGCCCAGAAAAGGTCAGAGAAAGAGATATTGCCTCCAAATTCCCAAAGGACAAGGAGAGACGCGAGAAGGAAAAAGGACACAAACCATAGGCAAGTACATCTCTAGATACGGGAAGAGAGGTAAAGAGATGGAAAGGAGATGAGGATAGGACTGATGAGATGGCATTCACACAGAACAAATGGATGGGAGGTCAGATTTTATTGAAACTCGATGGTAAAGGCATTGAGGATATGAGACAAAGGAGAGAACAAGATGAATTAGAAAGGAAAGAGAAGGGAAAGGAAAAAAGATTGAGAGACGAAGGGGCTAAGAAAAAAGATAGGCAGAAATGAGAGCAGTTATATCATGATGAGCAGGTCAGAAAACAGGAAAAGGTGGAAGAACAAAGAAAATGCAATCATAAGCAGAGAGCAGCTGATTATCAGGATAGAATAGAACAAAGGAGAATAGAAGAAGAAGAACACAAAAAAATGGGAGAAGAGAATAAAAAGACAAAGAGATGAGGAAATGCTAAGGGCAAATGAACAAAGAGATGCGAGGAAGCAAGATGAAGATAGGGTCAGAGAGGAAGCGAGGAAGCGTAGAGAGTTTGATGACAACATAGAACGAAAGCGAAGACAGAGAGCACGGGATATTGAATATCTGGAAAGCGAGGTTAAAAAACCCGATCCAGTAGTAGACTGGGAAGATATAGAAGAATTCTTTCCTGAGTATGATTCAGTACCAGGCACGTCTAGGGCAAATATAGAAGATTAATCCAACACCAGAAGCATCGGAGAGACGATCGATAGAATATACGATGAGATGGGGCTAGAAAAGGTACCCCAAAGGGAAAGGAGAGGATGAGCGTCTTGAGAGTACTCAGATGTACGATACTGAGGACGCCTCAAGAAGTAGCAGAAAGAGAGAGCTGTAATTAGATAGGCTGACTCTAAATAGAAATGAGGAGGATGAGAGAAGTTGCACGAGTTGGGCATAGACAATATCAGATGCAGAAAGAGAAGACTGCGAAGAAAGAGAAGACGAGAGGAGTCGCGAAAGACGCTTCTCTAGGGGAAAGGGAATAAGATGGTCGGATTCTAGTGGTTCTGCACCTAGGGCATCCGATTCAGCCATATAATCAGATCGGCATGAAGGAGTATCATACAGTCAGAGGGGGGTGTCTCCACCCCCCTATGTGAGCAGATTAAGGACATTGCCAGGTAGATGGTGATGCAGGAATATTATCCCTGCGGTAGACAGAAAAATTATGAGAGAGGAAAAGGATTGTCATGTGTCACTGTTCCCTTTACTAGAAAAAGGAGGAACGAGGGCACAATATATACCTTGGCCACAGATTGATAGAGAAAACCTGAAAAATAAGCTCCCAATGTTGACATCTGGAGCCAGGAAATGGATACATGAGTCCAAAAAAATGATGGGAGGGAACACGTTAGCTATAGGGGATATTAAAGGTATTTTAATCGCCATACTTGGTGATAGAGCTGACGATGTGTGGACACGTGCAGTTTACCCTGGGCTGACTACAGTTAATACTACACATGATGGAGTGCCATTTAACAATTGTAGAACCCCGGTATGGAAAGCGCTTTGAGTGCTCTACCCAGACATTTCTGATATGGGAGCTATAATGGCACTCAAGATGAAAGAGGGAGAAGATCCATTGGTTTACATCCAGAAATTTCAAGACGCATGGGTACTGGAAACGCAGGAATTTTGGGGGAAATCTATACCTGTGTTTTACCATATATTATGCCAAGGGATGCCAGAACAGGTACAGAAGCAGCTCAAGAAATTGGTAGGGATTGAGGCTAGGCCATGGTCTGAAATTGCGCACTATTGCAGATTGCTACAAGAGAAGAATGGCAAAAAGGATGCTGCACGAAAAGGTGAAGATGATAAATTAGTGCAGAAAAAATTATCAAAGTATGCCATTGAGGGGGCAATGATAACTAATACAGATGGATCAAACATGCAGCAGGCAATAGCCAAAGAAAGTTTGATCAAAGCAATAACGGGTTTTACCCAAGAGAAAGAGGCTTTCGAGGAAGAGGATGGCAGAATAATCAGGGAGGTTTTCAAAATAATCAAGGATGTTTTCAAAATATGCAAGGCGGAAACCAGAATATGCAAAATGAGCAAATAATCAGACCACCGCCAACATGTTGTACATGTAGGATGACAGGGCATCTAGCAAGCACATGCAGAAGTCAAGGAATGGTGAAAAACAACCAATTCACAAGAGGAGAGATGGTGAATCCATCTGCGTTCTCGCAGCAGGGTGAACATGGATTTGTACAGAATCACACAGTGCAGCAGCAAGTGCCAATAGTACAGCAAAACTTGCAACCAAAGCAGAAGGTGACACATTTTCCACAGGGACAGTCTCAACAGTCGCCAATGCAACTGTTACAAACAGGCACAGGACAGGTACTGAATTCTGGAATAGTAGATGCCACAAGTGACAGGGGAAATCCATTCACTCAGAATGGGACAAGAGTATATATGTACTAGGATAGCTCACTGGGAAGCCTGATGTGTTCTATCCTATCAATGACACCGAACCCTCGTGAGGAACCAAGGGTAGATGTATTTATAGGGGATAAGGATATTATTTCTTAGTTGACACGGGTGCGACACGCTTGTGTATACGTGAAGGCAAGTTTTCTTTGTCCGGCGATGCCATAAATACTCAGGGGTTCACAGGAGCAACAAGTTGTGTTCCTTTTACAAAATAACTTGCAGTTTCCATTGGAGAATGTGACATGAAAGTGCCTTTGCTATACTGAAGGCAGACACTGGTGAATATATTGGGATGAGACCTAATGACAAAGTTAAACATGACAATCCCGTTCACGGAGAAGGGCATAGTATGTTGAACTCCAGGAATGCATTATTTGAATGTGTGCAAAATGAATAGAGCATACGCAGTACGAATGGCTATGAGAGCTATTCCGTTAGAACCCAAAATATTCGCATATTCACATATATTAATGTCATGGCTACCAGGCCTTGCAGACAAAACAATGAGAACCCCAGATGAGTTTCTGTTCAGACCAAGAATACCTATGCATGAGGAAAAGGGATGAGTGTTTCCCTTAACAATACAAGCAGTGATAGTGCGAGGAGAGATGGTGTTGCTCGATGGTTGTGATGATGAAGGCAGACAATGGTGCGCAGTAATTGCCATTGGGGAAGGTTACAGATTGACTGACGTCACTGATGACAAACTCTTTGAAGAGCAAATAGGTGAAGATGAGATGACAGTTTAGGTTAATCTTATTTATTGGGTGAAAATGATCAAAAGCGAGGTGCTTCAGAGAATGATGGTGGCACAGTATGGACTACAGGCCCTTATGAGGTAGGCTTACAGAAAGGAGTCGGAGAAGTGAAAATTAAATTGAAACCAGCAGCAATATTACCAAAAGCACGACAATATCCCATGTCTAGGGACGCAGATGAAGGGATTTTTAAGACAATTTCTGCCATGATGAAGCAGGGCATCTTAGTGACGTAAGACTCTTCATGCAATACTTTGGTTTTTCTGATTAAAAAATCAAAGGGATGGTCTTGGCGTCCAATACAAGATTTAAGGCTGATAAACCAAATAGTAGAGGCCGAGTTCGCACTAGTCCTGAACCCGTCCACGATCCTTTGTAATATACCGGTTGAAGCAAGGTATTTCACGGTGATTGACTTGAAAAATACATTTTTCTCAATCCCATTGCACAAAGACAAAGTTACGTTCAGACAAGTTCCCCTGAAAAGCACAAGGTTACCTCAAGGATATCGTGAGCCTCCTTCGATTTTCAATAGAGTCTTGCAAATGGACCTAAGCAATATTGCCTTAGAGAGTGTTGTCTTGCAATACGTGGATGACATTCTAATTTGCAGCACAACAGAGGAAAAGTGCAGACATGATTCTATTCAGCTATTAACTTTACTGGCTGAGAAAGGATATAAAGTTGACAAGGAAAAGCTACAATATTGTCAACAAGAAGTGCTCTACATAGCCCAGCTGATCTCACATGAAGGGAAAAGTTTACCCCTGAAAGAGCTGAAGCCATTTCAAAAACAGCCAAGCCATACATAAAAAAACAAATGCAGAGTTTTCTAGGATTATGTAATTATGTCAGGGCATGGGTGTTACGCCCACCTGGTATCCACGGGGACGCCACCCAGCCCGTTGGTCATTGGTGCCGTTCCCAATGATTCCCTGGTGTGGTCTCGGTGTCCATGGGATTCCGCCTGGAAATGAAGAATATATTAGGACTGGGCGACCAAGGTAAGTTTTCCCCCACCTCCCTTGTGTTTCCAGCCCCTCCAGGTTCTCTTCAAACCTGGTTGTCAGAATCGGGCAGGGGCGCGTTGTCTTTTGTGGGCGCGGGCGGTCCAGTTACTTCACTGACTGCTGCCCTTGTAGTGTCTTTCAGGTGGGTCTTATTGCAATTGATGGCGTCGTAATTCTTGCATGCTTTTTCTCTGTTCTAAATGTCTCTTTTTTTAATCTCCCTAGGAGCGTGGAGTGTCAGCTTGGAGAACTGGATATGCTGGTTCTCGCTGGGGGATGGTGGCGCGCTATAGCGCTATGATGCGGTAAGGAGGTGCTTTGTGTAGCGCAGCGATTTCTTGTCCTCACTGACCTGTGCTTTTCTCTTTTCGTAGGCCGCGGTGAGTTCCCAGCGCAGATGGAGTTCCAGAGCTATGCCGGCCAAAAAGCAACCAACCAGGTAAGTCGTTAAGCGCTTTGTGGTTGTAATGTCTCCACTACCTCCTTTAATTATGTCTTCCTCCTTTTCTCAGGTCCTTCGATCCGGGCGGTGAACTCCACCAACAGAGCTGCTCAGGAGCTGCGAGCAGTGAAGGATGATGAATGCAGGTAAGCTTCTGCTGCTAACGATGTTCTTGGTTTTTCTGCAGGTCCGGAATTCACCAGGCTCGTGAGAAAGCTGGACACGGTGAGCGTCACGTTGCTAGAAGCAAAGTAACGCAAAGCGTGTTGTCTTGTTTGGGTGTGGTTTAAATAGCCACTGTAAAGTAGTCCAGGTAAAGTAGTCCCTAGGCCACCACACCCAAAAAACTAGACCGCATAGCTTGGCTCTAGGACTCAAGGAATCAAGCTATGTGGATGCCTCCATGTTGGCTGAAAGCCTAAATAAAGTAGTTCCTAAAGCAGATGTGTTTCCTTACTGATGAGCCTGGTGCCAAAGGCACCAGAACTGGCCCCAAGAGGGCCTGAGAAGTGGATGCCAGGCCTTATTAGTGATACGAGCCCTGATTTCACCTGGCCAATGGGCTTGCCAGTGGGGATCAGGGCTGAGGATCAAAAACTAAGTGACAATGGGTCTTCGACTACAGCTCTTATACCAGGCCCTTGGTATAAGCCTTAAAGAAAGCACACGCAACGAAAGAAAAAATTGTGTGGACCAAGACCATGAAAGAAGGGTTTGATGAATTAAAAAAGGCCATTTTCACGGCACCAGTCTTAGGGATCCCCAATTATGCAGAGGAATTTTACCTATTTTCACACACAAATGGCAGTGTTATGACAGTAGTACTCACACAGAAAACCACGTTGGGGTACAAGCCCCTTGCATGCTACAGTGGGAATTTAGACCCAGTGATGAGAGGTCACTTCCCACGCGAACAAAGTTTGGCTGCCGCAGCGTTCACCATACAGAAGGCTACAACCATTGTGATGGGATGCCCAATGACGTTATTCGTCGAGCACGCATTATTTGCCATTTTAGAGAAACCAAAAGGCACATTGACATCTCAGAGAGCTTCTGCTTATGAAGTGGTCATATCAAATCCAGCGATTAAAATAGTTTGATGCAAAATAGTAAACCCAGCTATGTTTATAGCAGAGCCAGTCACTGAAGGAGAGCCAATACATGATTGTGCAAACTATGAAGAATTTTATGATGAGATTCCCAGAGTGAAAGAAAATGCATTGGCTGAAGGAGAAATCATGTTCGTTGATGGTTCTTTGAGGCTCGATCAAAACGATGGACAGAGATATACAGGTGCCGCTGTGGTGAAACACATGGCAAATGGGGAATTTCGAGCACTTATTAGTGCACGATTACCCTCACATTATTCAGCACAAGACGCAGAATTATTGGCGTTAATACTCGCACTCGAGAATCACACAGACAAGGAAGTAACGGTGTACAGTGACTCTGCGTATATGATGTCGGCAGTGCACGCAGGCCTAGCACGCTGGAAATGGAGGGGCTACCACCGAGCGGACGGCATGCCAGTGCAGCGCACAGCCTTATTGAACTGTCTCATTAAGGCACTACAACTCCCAGTGGGCATAACAGTCATGAAATGTGCAGCCTACACGAAAGGGACAGATTTTATCTTACGTGGAAATCAAGCAGCAGACACTGAAGCCAAGCGTGTGGCAACCAAAGATGAAATAATAGTGAATGTGGAAATATTTGATGTGCATGAGAGAACGATTGTTGCACGAAGTGAGCCGGAGGCTATAGCAATAGGGCAAAAACTAAGTTAATGGAGCTCCAAGGAGAAGCACCACAGGAAGAGAAGAACCTATGGAAGCAACAAGGGTGTTCTTTAAACCCCTATGAGAGCTTGTGGCAACAAGACAGCACTGGTAAACTGGTGATGCCTATAGCCTTATTGAAAATAGCACTGGAAAAGTTACACTATCCAGCGACATGACAATGGAGAATCTAGCAGCAACAATTGCCGAAGACTTGTTCATACCAAACCTGGCAGCACACGTTGCATTTTTTATGGTAAACTGTATAATCTGTCAGCAGTTCATGGCTGGGCATAGACTACATGTGATTAGAGGAGTTATGCCAAGGCCTAATGGGCCTTTTCAGCACTTGCATATCGATTATGTCGATATGATTCAAGTATGTAATGGGTACAGGCATCTAATCGTTGTGGTGTGTCCATTCTCTAGATGGATAGAAGCACGTCCATGTACACACCCAGACTCTACCTGTGCAGCCAAATTCCTGGTGAGAGAGGTGTTTCCCAGATGGGGAGTGTGGAAAGTGATGAGGGCAGACAATGGTCCTCATTTTGTCAATGCAGTATTTGAACAGATTAGCTTGTTGCTTGGTATAAAGCACAAGTTTTCTTCTGCATATCATCCTCAAGGGAATAGGATATGTGGAAAGCTGAACGGCTTGTTAAAGGAAAAGATAGCCAAGTTGAAGCTTACTCTGAAAAAGGGATGGCTGCACTGTCTTCCACTGGCACTGTATGCACTCAGAAACCAGCCTGGTTCTGACCACCATCTCACACCGCACAGAATCGTGATGGGCAGAAGGATGCGCACGCCATTAACACCTCAAAATAGAGTTAGATGTGATGCTCAGCCAACAGGAGAAGTGTTAGGATTGGAAATGCAAAACGACTTGAATTGCATGACATCTTGTTTGTTTGTTTGTTTGTTTAGTATTTATTATGCGCACCGGACCCTGGGGTATAAGGGCGCAGAAAGTAAGAATATGTACAGCTTAGAGCATAAGTTACAGGTTACAGTTACAAGTTACAGAAATTACCAGTTACAGGTGCAAGTTTACAATACAAGTTTACAATCGTATGGTGCAGATGCTGTGTAGCAAACAGGCGTAAGCATTATCATAGGTTCAATTAGCAGTTACTGTCGTTAGCCAGTTAATTACAATTTGCCTGAATTTGGAAAAAGAGCATTCTAGCCTTGCGGTAGTGGGTAATTCGTTCCACAATTGAGCAGCTTTGACTGGGAAGCTAGCTCCGCCTATGGTGGTCAGTTTAAAGCGTGGTACTTGTAGGCGATTGGTGTAGGCAAGTCTGGTTTGTCTTGTGGGGTGTGATCTAGTGAATCTGTCCTTTAGGTATTGAGGGGCTTTGTTATGTAGAGATTTGTGTGTGAGAGATGCAGTTTTGAGTCTGATTTTCTCATGGGTGGAGAGCCATTTGTGTTTCCTTCTTATTGCTGTAATGTGTTCTCTCCTGGGGATGTTCAATGCCGCTCGGAGGGCCTTATTTTGCTGTATCTGGATTTTGTTGATGATGGATTTAGTGGCTCCTATGTATAGTGCGTTACAATAATCTAGTTTAGAGATGATAAGGGCTCTGGCTAGTGTTAGACAACTGTGCTGAGAAAGGAATTGTTTCCCTGCTCTAATGAGCTTACATGTGTAGGCTGTTGAGGAAGCTAGGGAGTTTACCTGTTTGGAGAATGATAAGGTAGAATCAAGGTAGATCCCTAATGTTTTAACTTCTTTGGCAACTTATATGCAGTTCCCATCTATGGTAAAGGAAGAGTAATTTGTACTTAGTTTATTGATGAGGGGTGCGGTGCCTAGGATAAGAAGCTCAGTTTTATCATCGTTCAGGCATAGGCCATGGGTTGCCATCCATGCCTGAACGATGCTGTATATTTTGTTCACCATAGCTAGATCTTTTTCGTAAACCCCTGTGAGTGGGAGGAGGATCTGGGTATCGTCAGCATAGTTAGTATACGTGATACCCAGATGGTCCAAATCATCAAACAGGGGCTTAGTGAATATGTTATATAGCGTTGGTGAAACGCATGATCCCTGTGGCACACCGCAGGTAATAGGGATGGGGTCTGCCGCTGCTGTAGGTGAGAAAACCCTCATGGTGCGGTCACTAAGGAAGGATTGTATCCATGCTATAGCCTCAGTGGAGAAGTGTGCTGCTGAATCTAGGTGGTTACATAGGACTTTATGGTCCACTAAATCAAAAGCGGCCGATAGGTCTAGTAGCAGGAGGAGTGCTGGTTTTCCAGAATCTCGTACTTTGTCTATTTGGGCTTTCAGGTCAATCAGTGCAGTTTCTGTGCCGTGAAGAGGGCGGAAGCCAGATTGTCGGGAGCCTAATAATTGGTTTTGTTCCAGGAAGTTCTGGATTTGGATGTATGCCACCTTGTCCAGTATCTTCAAGAGGAACGGAACCGTAGTAATAGGTCTATAATTAGTGGGTATAGTGGGGTCTAGAGTAGCCTTTTTTAAGAGTGGGAGCACCCAGGACTCTTTTAAGTTACTGGGGATAATGCCTGTGGTAAAGGAGGCATTAATTAACTTAGTGATAAATGGTGCTAGATCTCGTGCGGCATCTTTGATGAGTTGTGCTGGACATAAGTCTCCTTTGCAGTTGGACGGTTTTAGACCGAGTATTGCTTTCTCTACTTCTAGTATGGAGACTTTGGAAAAGTGGAATTGCGTAGTGGGTTTGGAGTTAGGAAGTGTCTTAATAGGCGGTAATATATTGGGTGCTAAGGTCTCGCGTTTTAGTTCTATTTTCTTTTGGAGGTTTCGGACTTTGTTAGAGAGGGCTTGCTGGATTTCAGAGCACCACTTTTTGTCTTTGAGACAGTTATCTTGAGGTGTTATTGGGTTTTCCAGTTCTCTGAGTATGGCGAACAGTTCTTTTGTACTTGATTTGGCTTGTGTGATTCTGTTATTGTAGGTCTCTTGTTTAGCTAGGATGATTTCTTTTTTATAATGAGAAGAGATGTTGACTAGTTTCAGTTTATTTTCTGGACTGGGGTTAGTTTTCCACGTATTTTCCCATTTCCTTTTTTCTAATCTTAGATTTTTTAAGAGGGGGGTGAACCAGTTGTTCAGGTGGCTCTTTGGCTTGCTGTTTCTGAGCTTGAGTGGTGCGATGTCGTCAAGGGTTTTGTTCATGATGTTGTTAAATTCTTCCACTAGGCTGTTAGGGTTAAGGTTGTCAGGTAGAGCGTCCAGAGTGGGCATGATGCCGGGGAGTAGTTTGTCTAATGTCATGTTTTTTTGTTTCTGGTAAGTGCAGGAGGTGCACACGGTTGTTGTAGTTTGGGGGTGGTAGTGTCCAAGGAGAATGAAATTAGATGGTGATCTGACCAGATTTGGGGTGAGATGGAGAGATTGGCTATATTGCAGTTGTGGTCAGCAATCCAATCAAGGGTTCTCCCTTTGATATGGGTGGGCTCAAGCACTCTTTGTGTGTAACCCAGTTCTGTTAGGGTGTTGGAAGCTGCTGTGGCTTGTAAGTTGTTGATATCATTAAAGCCAATATTGAGGTCACCTAGTAGTATTGATTGAGTAGTATCTTTGAGGTTTTCTGATAGGATGGTAGTTAAGTCTTCTATGAAGTTCTTGATAGGACCTGGAGGTCTGTATATCAAGTGAAGGTTAAGAGTTTGTGAGTTAGCTGTGGGTGTCTTGGTCGGACATTATCTCACAAGATTCAATGGTTGGTGAGGGGGTGAGTCTCATCCCGAGTTTAGTTTTGACGATGATGGCTAGTCCGCCACCTCGAGCTCCGCGCCTATCTGATCTGAGGATAGTATAATTGTTGGGCACAGCTAGGGATAGTGCTGGGCCTGATGCCTCATGCAGCCAAGTTTCTGTAATGGCTAGGAAGTCGTAGTCTTCTGTCAAGATAATTTCAGATATTTCTATGGCGTGGGCGACTAAGGATCTAGCGTTTATTAAGGCTCCTTTGATTTTCGGTGTGTGGTTAGGGTGTGTAGCAGTATTTATTGCGGCATTAGGAGGGGCATTTGTTTCTTTGTTTGTTTGGTAGTTATTATACTTAATGTAGTTATGGGTGAATGGTTTGCGAGTGGGTTCCTTTTTGGCTCGAATGGTATTAGTTTCGTATTTGATGAGTGGATCAAAGATTCTGGGTAGTCTTGCTCGTAGTCTTAGGTTTCTGTCAGCTATGTTACATTGTGTAGTGGATCGTTGTGTTGTGGTTGCTGTAGGGGGCGACATGGTGAGACGTTCCCAAGGGGCGAGTGAGGAGGCCAGGTATACTAGATAGGATAGTATGAGGAGCATTGTATAATGTGTGAGCATCCTGTATCTAGAATGATGGCTAGAGTTATAGTTTTGGGTAGAGTGCAGGCAGAGTAGCTGCTAGGTCTGCTATGTTGTTATCTAGTGTGTGAGGTCAGGCATATAGTGTTAAGTTGCAGTGATCCTAGGGCGCAGACAGATGGCAGTATGGTGTATATATGGACATGGGCAACACAATTACTGTGGTCTATGAGCGACCAGAGGGCACAACACAATTACTGTGGTCTATGAGCGACCAAAGGGCACAACACAATTACTGTGGTCTATGAGCGACCAGAGGGCACAACACAATTACTGTGGTCTATGGGCGACCAGAGGGCACAACATAATTACTGTGGTCTATGAGCGACCAAAGGGCACAACATAATTACTGTGGTCTATGAGCGACCAAAGGGCGCAACACAATTACTGTGGTCTATGAGCGACCAGAGGGCACAACACAATTACTGTGGTCTATGGGCGACCAGAGGGCACAACATAATTACTGTGGTCTATGAGCGACCAAAGGGCACAACATAATTACTGTGGTCTATGAGCAACCAAAGGGCACAACACAATTACTGTGGTCTATGAGCGACCAAAGGGCACAACACAGTTGCGGTGGCATTAGTGAGGCGCGGCGCGATATGTTACATGAGAGCAGTAGCAATAGCCTAGTGCACATAAGTAACAAGTGGTTAGCAAGAGTGAATTCACCGAGTTTGTTTGTTTATACTAGCAGTAAGCCGTAGACATTCACATGAGGACCGTAGGGTAGACTAAGCGACTAGGGTGTTATGCTTTACTCACAGTGGGTTGAGTCCAGACAATGCAAGTGGAGAGTACTGCTTCCTCCTCGGCATAGCGGAGGCTGTTCCTCGGTTAGATTAGTCTCTTTTTCGGTGGGGTCCGTCAGGAAACCTTCTTGCTCCCTCAAGGAAAGGTCTCGACTCTGTACTGGATTCTCCAACACAGCAGAATGTTTGGTCGGGATGTAGGTTTGGTATTGCGCTCACATGTGCTAAACAGGGGCAAAACAGGGCCTTGTACTGGCCTTTGACTGGCCGCCGGCTATTCCGCCTGCCGGCGGAAGTTCCAGTTTAAAATAACTTGTTGCTAGGCGACCGGGGGAAGCCGAGCCTCGATTTCATGCCGCATCGCGCCCGACATTTTGTTTCAGGAAGGAAATGTCGGTGCTGTGCGTGCCCAGATGGGTCACCGGTGCTTGTCTTCATGTGGGGGCAGTGTGGGCAGATGGAGGGGCCCTGGCAGGGCAGGTAGTTGCACCTCCGAGCCTGGGTGGGAGGGATGGCCCGTTGCGGTCGCGGTCGTTGTTGCGGTCGCTGCGATGCCTCCAGGAGTTGGAGCGCGTGGGTGGCTGCTGGTGGGGGCTCCTGCCCGCGCCACTTCTGGAACTCGAGTGTCTTACTGTAATTTCAGGATAGCTGCAGCAACGACAAGAAGGGTGTAGGGCAGTACAGAACACAGAAGGAGATGTTGCAACAGACAAAGTTCCAGAATTACATGTACCTCCAATATTCCCTGGGGACACAGTCCTGGTGAGAAATCACACGAGAAAAAAGTGGGACGAGCCAAGGTTCAACGGGCCATTTAGCGTGGAGAACATCACACCCTCTGCAGTCAAGTTACAGGGAAGAAGAGCTTGGATTTTCTTGGCCGACATCAAGCCATATATCGGAGAAAACCTTCTGGCTGAACGCCACCATGAAAAGACTACAGACGACGGGGAAGAACCACAGCATGTGCAGACAAGATCCATGACGAGGAAGAAGGACGCATGACCAGCCAAGCAAAGGCAACAAACTTTTGTGCAGAGTTGTGGCTTAGTTCTGGACACTTCCTTTGAGCAAAATAAGGGAAGAAGGACATAAAAACACAGACACTCTGCATCCCAATTGCAGGAGAAGAATTGCACGTGTAATCCACAAAATAGCTTGTTGACTTTGAACTTCGGACTGAGGCACACCGAAGCCTTGATAAGAAAAGATATGCCAAATTTTGATCGAGGATACATACATTGGAAGAGAATACAGTATCCTGAGTCTTTCTCCACAGAATCCCGGTTTGGAATAGTGACCTCACCAAAAACATTCTGATCTATTTCGAGTTTGTTTTGAGGTCATACCCTTGATTGGTGGGAAGGCTCGCGAACATAAAAGAGTTTCTTCAAGACCCTGAAAACAAAAAGACAATAAAGAGGCTGGTCACAGTGATTGCAGAACAATTTATTTTACTCCCGGAAAACAGCGAGGGCAAGACAAATGTCCCCTGTCACAAGATAATAGCAGACTAGCCAGTAATGTATTTTTTCACTTAATTGAAGACTTTTCAGAACATGTGGGGAGACATGCCAATGTCGAAGTCCTCACTTTCATCTGAGATTCAGCAAACACTACACATCTGAGTATGCTCCTGCATGGTATCGTAATGCAGGTCGAACTTTCTAGTCAGCATCAGAATCACAGGAGAAGAGTGTAAACTTTCCTTCGAGGGACAGATTGTGAAGGTGTTGCCAAGGACTTCACTTTTGTTTATGCTGTCAAAGAACCAACATGTCGTCTGGAGTGAAACAGATTAGAGGTATAGACTGGCATAGACTGGGAATTGGTTTACATGGAACATGCATATTAAGACATACTGAACGTATTGCCTCATTTGGAACTTTCGTTAATGGAAAAAAAACTGTTTCCATAGACAAGAGACAGTCTATTATTTGGACAAAAAGGATAATCAGTCCAGCACTCGTGACCTGCAAGCAGAGGCAGCAGAATCCAGATAAAGGGGCAATGTTTAGCATATATTAAAGAGTTAGTTTGCTTCCTTAGATGTTCGAGATGGGAAACCAGAACAGCAATGTTGTCCTCCCTCATGAGGAAAGACATTCATATTGGCCCAGGAACAAATGCTGCAAATTGACGTAGAAGTGTATCATTTACACATGCATTGTGTTCATTATCATATTATTGTCATTGACGATTAGAACTGCATTTTCCATAGGTGCACAAAGCGTTCAGATTCCTGTGCACCCACCTAATGATGTACGCATGAAACCTACAAAGGTGCCCAGACCTTACATAGTCATTCCAGTTCCTAGAAAGAATGATAGAGTGACTGAACTTGAAAAGGATGTGATAAACAATGACACACACACGACACTTGAGGTAACAAATGAATTTAAACACCAGAGACAGGGTCGGCAAAGTAAACCCGAGAAGGGGTTGATGAAAGTTACACTTACACAAATAATGAGTACATATACACCTGGTCTAGTGTCAATGACTTCAGAATCACATACCAGAAAATGGGGAGAGTTTAGACAGAGCTCAACAAGAAGCTTTTTTCCAATGTGTGTTATAAGACACATAGAAAACGAACTGTTAAGGAGACAAAAAACGAGAATGAACGAACAGAGACAGCACAGACGAGCATGCCTGATCCAGTGATGAAAGGGTAAAGCTTAAGTCCTGCAATACAATCACGTACTGAGATAATAGCAGAATAAATATGGACGTTCATAAACGGAGCCAGAAAGAGACAGGAGGACAAGGAAAGACTTACCGGACCTTATCCTACAAGAATAATACATGTAAACATGCCGAAATCGTTAATGGAGAGACCTGAGAATCCTCCAGCAAGAAGAAGCTATATGGATGTGTTCAAAGATGTGGTTTTAGCAAACTACAGAAAGACCTTAAGAATTAGAAGAAGAACACAAGAAGACAATAACAAATTGAACGATTACCTGGACAGCACAGCACACTTGGGAAATAACATATGGCACCAAAATATGAAGGAAGTTGGAACACGAACTTCAGAGGAAGTATGCTTTATTTGTGCACTCCTACTGTACAGCATGGGGAAGTCAAAAATGTTCGTAGCTGTTGAAATATATGTCAAAACTTCGCTCTGCCTATCACACATAGCAATGTGCAAGACCAGAGGCCAGTTCATGGGAAGTGATGCTTCACTCAAATGGGCAACTGAAGCAACTGACCCAGATGAAGATGATTATGTCCAAGACATCAAGACGAGAAACAATGGCAAAACAAAGAACATTGTGATCAGATATGAGAAACTTGGAGTTAAAGAAGCAGAGATCAGAAGAGAAACAAACAAGCTGAACGTCAAAGGGAAATCTTCAGAAGAAGCTCGAAGATGGAAGGACAGAGGTCAAATGCAAATTTGGCAAACAGTGCTTTCTCCAGAAGGATGGGAGAAAGGAGTAGTGATCTGCAGAGCATGGATGATCATTGGATACTATAAAGAAACAATTGTAAATGCACAAATGATATACAAACCATTATGGCTGTGACTTGCAAGATTGTTAACATGGGTCGAAGATAGAGGAGGGCCCTACAGATAGTGCCATTGGAGAATTCCAAACTGTGCTTCGGAAAATATGGTACATGAAAAATGGGAGAAAATCAGAACTGTGGACGAATCTTCGATGCTACAGGAATGATGTATGGAACTTCAGTGATCATGGATCATTATTGGGCGTGTCTTTCATTATGTGGTGTGCCGAAATGGCACTGATGGAGAGATATTTCCATTTCAATGGCACTTTCTATAGACAAATACAGGGCACGGCCATGGGTGCCACTTTGGCACCATGCATTGCAAACCTCTACATGGAGGCCTTTGAGAAGCATTGCATCTATAGTGATACCAATCCATATAAAAAGAACATACTAATATGGAAAAGGTGTATAGATGACGTTCTGATCATTTGGAGAGGAGAGGAAAACATCGCAACCTTGTTCTTCGATTAGATTAATCAACAAAATCAACATCTAAAATTCACGGAGAACTCGAGTAAGGTAGAGATCAACTATCTCGATGTCACCATCAAAGTGGACCCACAGAAGGGAGAACTCTATGTAAAACCATATAAGAAACCTACTGACCGTAATGCCCTGTTACATTATACAACTTTCCACCCAACCCACACACGCGATAACCTACCCTTTGGTCAGTTCCTACGGTTAAAAAAGAACAGTACCAACAGGGCAGACTATAAAGAAGGAGCCCAGAAACTGAGAACCAATTTACACAAAAGGGAATATCCAACAAAGCTGACAAGAAAGGCCATGAAGAGAGCCGATAATAATAACCGAGAAGCAACTCTTGAACAAATCCCTAGAGAGAAAAATAAAGACAACTTAGTGTTCGTTAACACATACAGTAATCTCTCTAATAGAATTCAAAAAATTGTCCATCGTAATTGGGGGATTCTTGAGAAAGGGAAAGTGCCGCTACAGGGACCTTTGATGGCATTTTGAAGGAGCTGATCAATTAAAGACCAGCTCATACGAAATGATATTACCAAACAGATTCAACCACAACCGACCCTAACAGAGACATGGGTGATGCGGGCACCAGAGGGGCATTATCCGTGTGGATCCTGTGTCTGTTGCCAACAAACTAAAAAAACAACAGAAATAGATCTAGTTCTAAAAAGCCCATGGAAGCAAAAGGTTCTTACGAACTGCAACTCCTGTTTTGTAGTTTACATGATTTGGTGTCCCTGTAAAAAGGTGTATATAGGGAAGATGGAGAGAAAAATTTAAATCTGTATCACAGAACATAAAAGTTGCATAAAAAACAGAGTGCACTCTGCCCCTTTAGTTGGACATTTTATAGAGATGCTACACAAAGTTGAAGATCTCAGATGGTCAATTGTCTATCTGGTGAGGCCCACGAACGATATAAACCTTGATAGAAGGAAGCTAGCTCAGAAAGAAAAGGAATTTATTTTCTTAACCAAAAGTATTGAATTGGATCTGAACGAGAAAACATAATGACAACGGATATTCGACCCACCTAGACATATGATACTAAAACAGGTTTTCTAGGCTTGAATGAGAAATTAGGAAGATAAAGTCCATCTCGTCCACACAGACACAAGCTACATAAACAGGGCACCCGCTAATATGTAAAGATGATACTATATAAGAATGGCCCAAGAGACTAACCTACACACATTAAGGATTATTTTCCTAAAATGAGAACATCTGGCATTTTTGTATCCAACTACCTAAAGGTGTCTTATAGTCGAATAGAGGACCAATGCCCGGTAAGAATAGATATATTTTTCCATTTGGTGGCCGTAGCTAACAATCAAAACTCTTTGTGCTATGGAACCCCTTAATGGGACCCAATGGATTGGTGTCTCTTTATATTATGTAGTTACAATAGCCCATACCTGGGGTTGATAAATAGGTTTTGTAGCCTAACATACACATTTTAGTAACATCTACTAAACAATATGGGGCGAATACCCCGTATAAATGGAGAAAATAAGGCCATTGAAAACAGTCTAGAAAAGGACGTGAGAATTTATGAATAACTAGGAGGGTCGAAGGAATGGATTGTCTAACCTTAGAGTAGAGTCCATCATTATATACATCCCCCCACCACTTTTTATTAAGCACGAACCATTAGAACTTACGAGGCAAGAGGCTGGGGGGTCCCGGCGGACGCGGGTGTTTTTGCCTGTTTGGTGCGCGTTGCCACGCCACGTTGATGTGGTTGGCTGCTGGAACCTTGGGGAGGTGCCAATGGGGGGCCGAAGGCAGGAGATGGCAAGATAAGCTTAAATAAGAAAGCGAGCATCCCACGACACGCCTCCCGATCATGTGACAAGATGGTCACATGACCGGGCAAAATGAATAAAAAGCGAGGCCGGACACCAAACGGGAAAGCAGGCGAACAGTGAGAACAGAAGAAAACTCAGCTGCCAGAGAAGACGGTGGACGACCCAGATAGGAGAAGGGCGAGTCACAATCCGAACCCGGGAAAGAGCAGGGAAACAAAAGGAACCCTAGGTAAGATTGGCGTGACCAATAGAGTAATCAGAAGGTCATAATAATAGGATAATAAATGACAATATGCCAGCCGAATGCCCGAAAGCCCAAAAGATTGAGCTAGCTTTCTTTCTTGTTTTCTGCCGTGTTTTTCTGTATTAGAAATATACACAGATGGTATCTCCCAAAAATAATCATAGAGGACCCGACCCTTTCAACTAAAGACACACAGAGTGAACCGCCAAAACTTACCATAACCTCTGACCTGAGATAAACAAGATTATTAGGTCAATATGTAATGCATCAAATATTTCAACCCGCAGCAATGAAAGTAAATAAGTGTCATGATCTCTGCTTCCAAAAGATCAGGACTTGCCCGACTCCCTTGGAAGCAGACCCATAACCCCGGTTCCGAGTGCCAGCCAGTCCCAATTGGGACCTTTTGGACCATGTCCTGGCGCCAGTGGCACCAGGCTCATAAAGATGCCCAGTCCCAGCGCTGGAAGCGCCGGGCTCATAATGCTTGGGTGGACTTACCTGCAGCAGACCATGCTGCTTACTTACCTGCCAGTTCAACCCCTGATCCTCTTCTGTTTGGGACTACTTTTCCTGTTGGGTGGGGCAGGAGCCACTCCCTAGGTTCAGAACACTGGAACTCTTCTGGAAAGCAGGAACTCTTTTCTTACCTAGGCGTGGCTGTGGAAGGAGACACCTAAGCACTACAGGAGGCTATTTAAACCACACCCGATGGATGAATCTTGCTTTGCGTTATTCTGCATTCTCTGCAGCAGAACGCTCATCGTGTCTTCTGCTTCTGATCCTGGGCCTAAGGGAACAAAGGCTTACCATCCTGGAATCCAGTCTTCAGCAGCACCTGTAAAGACAAAGAAAGAACAGGTTAGCACTACGGTCTTCAGTGGCAGCGCATCTCTTACCTGGTCCATCGGCTGTCACCAACGCCTCGCGCTGCATTCCGGCATCTGAAAGACAAAAGCTTACCAGCTCTTCGCACGCTCCGGAGGCCTTCGGCGCTGCATCCCGCATCTGAAAGACAAAAGAAGGTGCGTTTAAAGACATTGGGCAACTTTATTACTCACGTGCCATTACTCCTTCCCACGCCGAATCCAGTGGGTATTCCAGCACCCTTCAGCTTCTCTAAAGCTCCGAACTTGTACCTGCAAGATAAAAGGGACAGTTAGTGCGCATCGTGAAGCAGGCTATTAGCGCTTACTTACGTGCTTCCAGGCGCTTCTATTCCTCACGCGGGTCCGATCCTCAACTCTCATCAGCCCGCCATCCGCCATCGCCGGAACCCTGCAAAACAAGAGATATCATTACAAAAGACTTTTAAGACATTTGAAGTGCCCAGAACTTACCGTTCGTGCAGTTAACGACGGACAGCAGTCCTCTGAGGTCAAGAGGCCTGCACCCTTATCCAGTGAAGAAACTGGTTACGGCACCCTGCCCCGAGGCAGATGGAGAGCTCGGCGTTCACTTACCTAAGACATCTTACTCTTCGAGTCAGACATACAGTGCACAGAGGTCCAGCCCCAAGAGCCAACCGTGTGTTACACATCACCTTTGAAGATACGGCATTCACCCAGTCAAGACCGGCGCCTCTGCGGGAATCAGGTGAGCGTTACAGAACGCAAAGCCTACCGCAAAACTCCCACCCAGGCGCTATGGAAACCTCGGATACCGACCAGCTAGCCCAGTTACTTGGGGAACTAAGAGCAGAAGTGCATGCAGCCCGTCAGGAAACTAATGCTCTAAGAAGGGAACTGATTATTTCCAAGGAGCGAACAGACGATCTCGCTAGACAATTGCTACAGTCACAAACCGGACAAACTCTGTTACCCGCATCAGGGGCAAATCTTCCTTCAACATCCTCTACGAACCCAGTGCAGATCAACCTACCTGGGAATGTACCTCTGGCTTCGCCCGAACGATTTTCTGGTGACCCAAAGAGGTTTGCAGTATTTATTAACCAGTGCCGGTTGCACTTCTTATGCCGGCCAGCAGCCTTTCCAACTGATCAAGCTAAGGTAGCTTTTGTGCTTTCGTACCTTAGTGGCAATGCGGCAGACTGGTCGATCCCTCTAGTTAATCAAGATGATCCGGTTCTCCATGATTTTCAAGCTTTTCAGCTCAGTATGGAAAGACTGTTTGCAAGACATTCACAGGGGCAGGCCTTGGACAATGAGCTCCTTTCATTGCGACAGGGTAATCAAGACCTTTTGGCTTATATTGCGTCTTTCAACAGACTGATAGTGGAAACTCGATGGCCTGAGGACAAAAGGATTACGCTGTTTTATAGAGGTCTACGTGGAGAGCTCAAAGATGTGTTAGCCCAAGTAGTGAATCCCCCGCAAGACTGTTTGGACTATATTGACTTAGTCGTTCAAATTGACCACAGGCTGCAGAACAGGAAGGCCGATCGTTCCAAGTTTGATGCTCGAGTATTTTCCAAACCACCAACTCCTACCAAAGGAGTAGACTCCGGGGAACCCATGCAAATAGGGGGCCTGAAAGGACCACTAACACAAAAGGAGCGGGAAAGGAGAAAACAGCTGCAATTATGCCTCTATTGCGGAAACTCGGGGCACTTTCTTCGAGACTGTCCGGTGAAACCAGCCAAGAAGGCAGTAGGAGCTGCAGTTACCAGGGTCACAAACTCTGAGCAGGGAAACGACCTCGCCCGACAAGAATAGAGGTCCTCTTGCCGAGCGTTAAAACCAGTTCCGTGACCTCGCATTTCGTGATCCCTATGGTCCTCATTAGCCCTGAACATCCGGATCGATTGCATGCGATTGAAGCTTACGTCGACAGCGGTGCCATCGGCAATTATGTGGATCATGAAATGGTTTTGAGGATGAATCTGACTCTTTGTCCAAAGGCTGTAAAGGACGTCATTACTACGGTGGATGGTACGGAGATAGCCTCCGGACCAGTAACGCATGCCACCCAAGAAGTGACGCTAGTAAGTCAAGATGGACACCATGAGAAGATTGTGTTCGATGTGATCAAGGCCCCTCAGTTCCAGATTATTCTAGGAATTCCTTGGTTAGAGAAGCACAATCCTCAGATCGATTGGCGAGCAAGAACGGTTCAGTTTCCAGAATGTGTCTCTACTTGTCACCCTCGATCTGGTGTTGCACTGGCAGCAATTTCCTCGGAGGCTCCCCAGTTACCTCTTGAATACCTAGAATTCCAAGATGTTTTCCGGAAGGATCAGGCCAACTCTCTACCTCCTCATAGGTCTTATGACTGCCAGATAGACCTGATACCTGGATCTACTCCTCCTTGTAGTAGAATGTATGCCCTCACCGAGCCTGAGAATGTTCACCTCCGACAATACCTGGATCAATACCTAGCGAATGGGTTTATTCGTCCTTCCAAGTCCCCTGCTTTCTCAGCTTTGTTCTTCGTTCCAAAAAAAGAAGGGGACCTTAGAACTTGTATAGATTATCGCGCCCTGAACCAGATCACCGTTAAGTATAGATATCCGTTACCTTTGATCCCTGAACTCCTGGACCAAGTCAGAAAAGCATGCATATATACAAAGCTGGATCTTAGAGGAGCCTACCACTTGGTACGAGTAAAAGAGGGCGATGAATGGAAGACGGCCTTCCGCACCAAGTATGGGCTATTTGAATATCAGGTCATGCCCTTCGGACTTTGCAATGCCCCGGCCGCCTTTCAATATTTTATGAACGATGTCCTCAGAGAGCTCATAAATGTGTGTGTTGTTGTTTACATTGACGACATCCTCGTTTATTCTTCATCGGAAACTGAACATCGGAAACACGTGAAAATGGTCCTCGAGAGATTGCGTCAACACAAACTTTTCGCTAAGTTGGAAAAATGTGTTTTCAACGTGACTGAAGTTGAATTCTTGGGATTCATATTATCACCTAGCGGAGTGCGTATGGATTCAAAAAAGGTCGATGCAATTCTCAAATGGCCATCGCCATCCTCCGTAAAAGTTGTTCAAAGCATGTTAGGCTTCGCTAACTTTTACCGCAGGTTTATCCCCGAATTCTCTCGAATAGTCCAGCCCATCACCGCCTTGTTAAAGAAAAACAAACGTTTTGAATGGTCTACCGAGGCGGAACAAGCTTTCCAGAATTTGAAGACTAGATTTATCTCTGCACCGATCTTAAAACATCCTTGCCCAGAACTCCCCTACATCGTTGAAACTGATGCTTCGAGCCTTGCCATGGGGGCAGTTCTATCACAAAAGGACCCAGTAACCAATCAGTTGCATCCCGTGGCATTTTGGTCCCGCAAATTCTCGCCTCCTGAAATCAATTACACTATTACTGATAAGGAACTTCTGGCTATCAAGTCCGCCTTTAAGGCTTGGCGGCATTATCTTCTGGGGGCCCGACACACCGTTACTGTGATTACAGATCACCGAAACCTGCAATATTTGAAAACCGCAAAAGCTCAATCCTCTAGGCAACTCCGTTGGGCACTATTCTTTGCCGAGTTTGACTTCATAATTACCTATCGACCTGGTACAAAAAACGGTAAAGCTGATGCCCTTTCTCGGATGGGAGTGGAAGAACATTTGATCAATCCTAAACCTGTACCTATCATTCCCGAACAAAGAATTCTAGGTGTAATCGCCACACAATCCATAGAGGAAGTTAAGGATAAAGCCAGGCTACTGGTAACTCCAGCAGACATACAGAATTGGCATCTGCAGGGAAAGGACTTTACGGTGAAGGACAACCTATTATATTTCCAAGAACGGTTATACCTGCCCAGCACAGATTTACAGAAAAAGGTAATCTCTTGTTATCACGATTCTTTAATGGAAGGACATCCCCGGTATGACCAAGACCTCGGAAAAGATCAAGCGCTACTTCTGGTGGCCGTCTTGGAAAAAAGATATCAGAGACTTTATAATGTCCTGTGGAGTATGCGCTCAAAACAAGAGTCAAAAGGAAAAACCAGCCGGCCTCTTACGCCCTATTGACATCCCGCCTCGCCCTTGGCATACGCTTTCTATGGACTTCATCACCGATCTACCTCCATGCTCCGGATACAATACGATCCTAGTAATCGTGGACCTATTCTCCAAGATGGCGCATTTCATTCCACTCAAAGGCTTACCAACAGCAGCAACTCTGGCCCGAGAATTTCCCGAAAACATCGTCCGACTGCACGGTTTTCCTTCAGTTCTAATTTCGGATCGAGGTAGTCAATTTATTTCTCATTTTTGGCGAAGTTGCTGTCGGTCGGCTCAAATTGATGTGAGACTTTCGACCAGCCACCACCCTCAAACCGACGGACAAACGAGAGGACCAATCAAACTCTGGAACAGTATTTGCGCTGCATGCTACAACAAACTGAAAAAACTTGGAAAGATATCCTTTGGATAGCCGAATATGCCTACAATAACTCTGTCCACTCGGGAACTGGGAAGACCCCGTTTTTTCTTTTATACGGTAGTCACCCTCGAACCTCGGAGTTGGATCCACTCCAAGATCTTGGAACACCAGCAATAGACCACCTGCATTCTACAATCACCCAAGCCTTTAAGGAAGCCGTTTCTCACCTTCAAAGTGCTAAAGAACAATACAAGAAAGGAGTAGACCAACATCGGAAGGAAGCCCCCCAATATCAAGTAGGAGATCAAGTCTGATTATCCACCAAATATCTACCTCTAAAAGGACCACGCACATTCAACCCAAGATACCTTGGTCCCTATTCCATCACTACCATAGTAAATCCAGTAGCGGTCAAGTTGGACTTGCCCCCTCACATGAAGATACATCCGGTCTTCCACGTCTCTCTATTAAAACCCGTGCAACCTCAAACCCGACTAACTACATCTCCAAAACCTATTCTAGTTGATGGAGAACTCGAGTTTGAAGTCAAAAGCATCCTGGATTCCAAGATCTCCAAATCTAAACTATTTTACCTGATTGACTGGAAAGGCTACGGTCCCCAAGAAAGATCCTGGGAACCTGCAGAATATGTCCACGCGCCTCGTCTAATCAAAAGATTTCATCGAACATTTCCTAACAAGCCCAAACCCCCGGAGAAGCCCGGTTTGGGAGGGGCCTTGAGGGGGGGTGCTGTCATGATCTCTCCTTCCAAAAGATCAGGACTTGCCGACTCCCTTGGAAGCAGACCCATAACCCCGGTTCCGAGTGCCAGCCAGTCCCAATTGGGACCTTTTGGACCATGTCCTGGCGCCAGTGGCACCAGGCTCATAAAGATGCCCAGTCCCAGCGCTGGAAGCGCCGGGCTCATAATGCTTGGGTGGACTTACCTGCAGCAGACCATGCTGCTTACTTACCTGCCAGTTGAACCCCTGATCCTCTTCTGTTTGGGACTACTTTTCCTGTTGGGTGGGGCAGGAGCCACTCCCTAGGTTCAGAACACTGGAACTCTTCTGGAAAGCAGGAACTCTTTTCTTACCTAGGCGTGGCTGTGGAAGGAGACACCTAAGCACTACAGGAGGCTAGTTAAACCACACCCGATGGATGAATCTTGCTTTGCGTTATTCTGCATTCTCTGCAGCAGAACGCTCATCGTGTCTTCTGCTTCTGATCCTGGGCCTAAGGGAACAAAGGCTTACCATCCTGGAATCCAGTCTTCAGCAGCACCTGTAAAGACAAAGAAAGAACAGGTTAGCACTACGGTCTTCAGTGGCAGCGCATCTCTTACCTGGTCCATCGGCTGTCACCAACGCCTCGCGCTGCATTCCGGCATCTGAAAGACAAAGGCTTACCTACTCTTCGCATGCTCCGGAGGTCTTCGCACTGCATTCCGGCATCTGAAAGACAAAAGCTTACCAGCTCTTCGCACGCTCCGGAGGCCTTCGGCGCTG
This sequence comes from Ambystoma mexicanum, assembly GCF_040938575.1. Taxonomy (NCBI): domain Eukaryota; kingdom Metazoa; phylum Chordata; class Amphibia; order Caudata; family Ambystomatidae; genus Ambystoma; species Ambystoma mexicanum. The sequence goes on from NC_090923.1 coordinate 926,171,799, forward strand.
CATCCCGCATCTGAAAGACAAAAGAAGGTGCGTTTAAAGACATTGGACAACTTTATTACTCACGTGCCATTACTCCTTCCCACGCCGAATCCAGTGGGTATTCCAGCACCCTTCAGCTTCTCTAAAGCTCCGAACTTGTACCTGCAAGATAAAAGGGACAGTTAGTGCGCATCGTGAAGCAGGCTACAATCGCTTACTTACGTGCTTCCAGGCGCTTCTATTCCTCACGCGGGTTCGATCCTCAACTCTCATCAGCCCGCCATCCGCCATCGCCGGAACCCTGCAAAACAAGAGATATCATTACAAAAGACTTTTAAGACATTTGAAGTGCCCAGAACTTACCGTTCGTGCAGTTAACGACGGACAGCAGTCCTCTGAGGTCAAGAGGCCTGCACCCTTATCCAGTGAAGAAACTGGTTACGGCACCCTGCCCCGAGGCAGATGGAGAGCTCGGCGTTCACTTACCTAAGACATCTTACTCTTCGAGTCAGACATACAGTGCACAGAGGTCCAGCCCCAAGAGCCAACCGTGTGTTACACATCACCTTTGAAGATACGGCATTCACCCAGTCAAGACCGGCGCCTCTGCGGGAATCAGGTGAGCGTTACAATAAGATGAAAAAGAAAAAAAACTCATGGTATATAATTTATGTCTCCCACATAGGGGTATGCCCCAGTGGTCTATTATATGTGGCGGTGAGCAGCTTTGGTCATCATAACAATCTGTAAGTGTGGACACAGAATTAGACGGGCCACACCTAGAAGTAACAGAAACGAGGTGATTGTTACAAAGGTAATGTGTAAAGATAACCTTAGAGATCCATTAATGCATGATGTAATCATGGTGTGCGTTATAGGAGTATGATTCACAAAATTAAGGGTGATATAAAATCAACCACGAAGGAACCTATCATGTCAAGCCTGTACCAAGCTAGAAAGAGCTATGATGTCACAACAGATGTAGAGAAGGAGCTAGCTAAATTAATGATTCCCTTCTGCTGTAATATTGAATTCAGCAGGTTGTATATAATAAAAATTACAACCGGGAGGTTAATCGAGTACTAAAATTCGATTATCCCACACTTGCTTCCCACAGCTATCTGTTTGATGGTTGGACCGGACGAAAGGATTAACGGGATTTCATTTGAAGTCAATTCCCAGAAAAAATCCAAAAGAAGACAAACACAATTGTACATTTTAAATGAATGTGGTACAACAAAACCCCTGAATAATTTCCTTGCTATTAGTATGAAAGTGTGAAAGGAATGAAACTTGTCGGGTATGGTATGAATGTGGTATGAAAGTAAGCATGGGTGATATGAACACAGAGTTAAATGTTGTATGGACTGGGATGTATTTCTCTATGAGAGAGGAGAGCAAACAACAGATCCTTATTGAGATATTATTCTTATAAATTGTCAATTGATGGAGTACTACAGGATATTGAATGTGCATAGCTAAATTGAATATTATTGTGAAATGTCTGTTTTTTATAAAATGTTTTTGATAAATTGTTTAATAACTCTCTAATATTGTAGATGTGAAAAAAAGTTTTTATTGAGGATATGTTATAAATAATAAATAATTATTTTTTATATAAATTTGAGTAGTATATGAGAATTTAATGAGTATTAATCATATACAGAAGGGAAAACCCCGAATGACTTGGGGAAGCAAGTGACCCTGTGAACACATTATATGGTCAAACAAGTGTTTTTGTAGAGGGCTGTTTACAAGAGGTTGTTGAAAACATTACCTCTGGTCTCTCAAAGTGAGTCGTGCATGTGGATCCAAAGCATATATCAGATTTCCAAAGGATTGGGGAGGTATATGTACATTGGTGAATGTCCATGTTCCAGCATTGGTGATTCCATAGAGTGATCTGAATATTGACAGTTTTCCGAAAGCAGATGCTCACCTAAGGAAGAAGAGATCTATGGAACTGATGAACAGGATGAAGAGAGAAAACTATTTCTCTGCCAAATCGATAGAAGTCTTTGCTGCAATCCCATATGAACATAGGTTGTTCAGCTTTACCTCATCAGTGTTCACGACAATCCTGATGCCAAGAATTCAGGTTGGAGCAAATACGAAATGGTTGCAGATAACCAGATGGGAGTTACTGCAGACCATCAGCACAACCATAAAGGAATTTAATGCAATCAAAGAAGAGTTATGAACGATTCGACTAATGATGCTCCAGAACAGATATTTCCTAGACATGATCACAGCTATGGATGGAGGCGTTTGTGCAAAAATCGGAGAATCATGTTGCACATTTATACCGTCACACAATGACGAAAATGGAATCTTAACAGAAGCCATAGATATGCTGACACAACTACAGAATCAGATGTTTGATGAAGTTGATGATGACAGTTGGTTTGGAACACTGTTTTCATGGGTTCCACAATGGATGGCAGATGCAGTCAAATTCCTAGGAGCCCTGTTGGTGATGATATTGCTTGGATTCTGTATAATCAAGCTAATAATCTCTCAGTGCCAGAGAACTGCAAAAAAGGCTATTGGGATGAAAATCATGATTGATGTTGAGTCAGGATGGAAGCCCAAGGACCTGACTGACGAAGAAATAAGAGAGTTTGTGAAGGCCAGCATTTATGCACCAGAAGGAATAAAGTTCCTCTATCCTAGAAAACATAGAAAACATGTGGGAAGATGGATCTACTGCAATCCAAGTGGAAAATGTCAACTAATGACATGGAACAACGATGAGCACGTGAGAACAGCAGGTTGCTTGAAGGGAGTCATAAAGATATAGACCCCAAAGAAACATTTATTCAACCTAGATGTCTAGATCCACAGGAAGAAATAAAAAGGAATGCAAAGAAAGAAGTGAGAGTGGTCGATGAATCGCCCAGAGGGGGGAGTGAAGAGGAAGTGCCAAGTGTCATCCATACTCCAGCCACCCCCTTCATAGTACCCGGTACTTTCACGCCAAAGTGTGTGATGTATGATGAACAAATAAACCAGCAAAGCGCAGCAGTTGGGCTTTGCCCAGGGCCTATAAGAGTAACAGCACCTATTGAAGTACTGACACCTAAGAAAACATGGACAGTAAGGTACCCATTTAGAAAACCATATCTCAGTCAAGACAGAATGACGGTTGTCAGAATGGAATACCCGAAGAAGCTAAGAAGATAATAAAGGAAGACGAATGGTGACAACATAAGAAATCAGACTGACGCACATATAGAAGATATAATGGCCTAAGAATACTGACAAAGAGACGAGATACCATGGATAAGTGACATCTTGAGGCTAAGGTGAAGCAGTTGATGTCAAGATGCAGAAACGTATGCTATATGCACGATGAAAACATTCAGTTAGTTTAAACGTGTACAGATGCAAGAAATCGCAAGAAGCAAAGAAATTGTTAAGCTTGCTTATGCTTAGTAGTAAATAGATTGCGGCAAGCACCAACATATACATATATATACCTCAAAAGCACTTTATAGATGAGTGTAAATCCACTTCGCACAAAAGCAGAATTGAACAAAGGTTACTAAAGGTCTCAAGAGGAGAGTGTTGCTGCAAACAAATCAAGAATTAAGACGGTGAGAGAGAAACCCAGCTGAAGGGAACCATGCGAAGAAGCCAAGGTCGTATTGGGCTGGAAAAGGCCAACAGTGGATACAATTAAAGAAAAAAAGAACAGAGTGTCCTGTTCAGAAAGGTCAAGATAAGCCACAGATGGTAGAAGACTGGCAGAATTAATTCAAATATACAAAATTACACGAAGAAGAGGTCGATTTCACTGTGTCCTAATCACGAAACAAGGCAGGCAGGAAGGGATGAGACTTTCACACCTACGCATGGATCCTTGCCATACCCATACTCAGTAAAAACTGTCTGAGGCCAAAAAGCAGACTCGAGGCCAAACTACAAAGAAGTAATTAACACATGACCACTGAGGTGATGATTGACTGTAACATAATTGGAGGGAAGCTGGGGTGCAGACAAACTCTCTGCACCTGGCTGGTTGTTCTGCATGCTGCTTAGACGTAAATGGAACAGTGTGAGTGGGGTAGATTACAACCCAATCATAGTGGACCGTGTAATCCAGGGTCCTATAGTGAGTAGAACCAATGGGATGTCATACCTTTAGTGACGTTTATCGTGGCCATTTTGAAGGAAGGGCTAAGTTGCCCCACCTGACATGGATTATCCAATCCCCTCTCCCCATTACCACATACAGTTATAGTACCTATGTTAAAGTTACCTTCCTATAACCAATCACGTTGCATGCTAGGTTTTTAAGATTGCGTGTCAGTGATGACAAGTCTTTGATATAAATACTGTGTTTTTTTCTGAAATTAAGTGGAGTTGAAGCGAGAAGGAAGATTGAGCGGTTGCTGATGTTCATTGTACTCCCCGTTTTTTGTTCTTGTCATTACACGGACTCCCTTTGCCAAACGATTGAGTTGTAATAGTTATTTCATGCAAGAGTACGAATCTGCATCCCCATCTATCTCGAGGGTGCTGATACTCATCTTAAAGGGCGGTTTGGAGACCCCCAGTCAAATGGGCCGGCTGGGGTCCATCCAGTTCACGCGCATCATGAACTTCAACTCATGCATGCAATTTGTGTGTTGGACATTGCATTGTACACATACACTGGAGCCAGTTGCCGCCCTCCCAAATCCACAGTGCACATGCTTTAGTAATTACACTCACCCAACAGCCAGGTCTGCCCAGGTGTGTTAGCCCCACCCCCAATTCCACAGTGCACATGCTTTGGTAATTACACTCACCCAACAGCCAGGTCCGCTCTCTGCTGTGCTGTGCCATGTATCCTGGCAGCATGGAGTTCCTCAGCACCACAGAATCATGTGTTGATCCCGGAAATCTTGCACAGCACTGTGTGATGAGGTGTTGTGCTTCACACACCATCTGCACATAGAGGGAGTGGTAATGTTTACGGTTCCTGTAGACTGCCTCAATGTCATGTCTGGCCCCCAACTTCACAAGTGAGCAGTCCAATGTACCAATCACATTGGGCATGCCGGCCAGGGCATGGAATGCGACTTTGGTGACATTGACCTGGTCAAGTGATCTGGGCAGGGCTATGTGATCAGACACATGCCGCAGGAGGGCATCCAGAACCTGGAAGAGGAACCTCGAAAAACAGGGTTGGGATAGCCCATGCAGTTCACACACAGTGTGTTGGTAGCTCCGGTGGCAAGTACATGTAGCACAGACACGACTTTGAGCAAGGGGACGTGGGGGTGGCTGTATGGATTTGGATGAAACTGACAAGGTCATTGTGGATCAGGTATACTATGGTGGTGATAGTATCCCTGTCTAACTGGTAGAGGGTGTGGATCTGTGTTTGGCTGAGGTTGAACGGTGTTGCCCTTATGCAGGGTATGGGTTGCTGCCTGTAAGGTGCTACCTGCTGGCCATTGTTCTTTTTCATGGCCATGATGAGCCTCATTCTCTACATGCGCCTCCTCTGCCTCTCTGCCTCTTCCAGTTGTATCCCTGCATGCAGTGCCTCCAGCTCCATTACTGCTACTGCTGCTGCTGCAAGCATGGCTGTGTTGGAAGGGGCGTGGGGTGAGGGAGTGGTCCTTTTGTGCTTTTCCAGTGCTCATGGTGTGCACCTGGGCTGATTTTGGCCACATGTGGCCTCTTCCTGCACAGCTGTCACCGTTTAACGCCTGGTCCGTGATGCCGGTGTTTCCGGCGTCTTCATCACGGTGCCAATGCCACTTTTATGCCAGTGTTTCCATGAAGTTGGTACTCAGAATGTTCCCATAATACCGCTGTGCTTGTGTTTCAGGCACGGCCGACGCGTATTTCCACATATTCTGTTCACGGTGCTACCGCATACGGTAGGTCACTTGCAGTGACAGAGTTTGTGGCATCGCAACTCGGGAGTGTGCTGGTCCGGAAAAAGGTGCCGGTACAGAGTGACCAGCACTGCTATTTCCGGACCGGCATACTTGTAATTAGGCCCAGTGTCACGGATCGAAATGGGGCGAGATACAACCATTCAGAAAGCTGCAACCAGAGCAATCAAAAGCACCAATATAGGCTATTGTATGGAAGTGGCAAATCACATCTGATGCATCACAAAAAGTAGCCAGAGAGCAGCAGAAACTGCAAGGAGACAGGCAGCAACAAAGCCGGTAGTCAGACCATTTTCCTGGTTGTAGGTGACTGGTTCGTGCCCTTAGACACAGTCTAATGGAATCAAAATGCCATTTGATGGGAACAACATGTTTAGAAGACAAGTCAATAAAGATTTGGTGAATCCAAAAATTAAAAAGAGATGGCACAGTCTTTGGGGGTTACTCTGGTAGATAATTTCGAAGGAGAGACACCCCATTGGTTAGAAGAGGGTATCGAGAACATTCATCACTGGGATGCCAGCAGTCCTTTCAGTCCCCAACATAAACATGGCAGCAATACCCCTAACACTATGGAGTGCTACAATATCACACAACTAGGTCGAGAGATCAAGACAGAGGATGAGGTGGCCCATCCTGGGGAAACCCGACACAAGCCTGATTTGCATATGGTATTCCCCTTTCTGTAATGGCTTGGAAGGCAAAGAACAATTGTCTGGAGTGTTGCCCAGAGCAATCCCAGAGGTTATGATTCATTCTAAACATTACAGCCATCACCTCTTTTGTTTTGTTTTCGTCACCCCGAGTGGCACAGGTATGCCCAGACATGAGTCCTGTGCTTGCTGGGTCTAGAGGCCCAGGCTACTCCTCACTGGTGAGGCCCAACAAGGCTGAAACATGTCTAGGGATGCTTGTGGTCTCGTGCAGAGGGATGTGACCAAGCAATGCAGGCTGTACTTCCCCCCCTTTGGGGTGGGACCAAGCTTAATTTGCACATGGTCTTTCCCCTTTCTGTAATGGCTTAGCAAGTGAAGAACGATGGCCTGGAGGGTTGGCCAGAGCGATGCCAGAGGTTAACATTAATTCTAAATCGTCCAGCCATCACCTCTTCTGCTTTGCTACAGAAACCCTGCACAAAAGCAGTGACTGTAGCAATCACCCCCACTTAGGGAGGCATACTGGCCTGGTACCAGACCTGCCCACCAGCCCGCCATCCCAAGTCTCGGCTGTTACCAACACTGTACGCCCCTCTGAGTCGGGGTGACTGCTATTCACACCTCAGGGGTTTGTGAAGTGCAGCCTAGTTGTCTAAGGCTAAATCATCTGCGCGGGACATTTAAACCCAAAGGTTGCCTACAGTTGGAGAATCTGGAAGGAAACAACGAGAGAGGCTGCTGAGTATGTGCAGTGGGAAGGGAAACCAGCAGCAGGGGCAGTCCAGAGGAGAGGAGTCACTGAGAGAATGGTGAACATTTGTCTGTAGTAGGGTGGTGGCATTCTCAACCGGAGAGGAGAGATGCTGGTAAAGAAAAGGTGAATGAAACGTAGCAGATGCAGGGTAGACAAGGCCATTCATTGTCGTGCAGGTACCAATGGCGAAGGCAGAAAGCACTGACGCATGAACCAGAGAAGCCTCTGCTTAGATGACGAAGCCGGCCCTGCAACACACTATGGCAGCATGAGAGCAAGAAGGGTAGTCCCGGGACGTGCAAAAAGGGTGAAGAATATTTGAAGGAATTTTTGAATATTGACTGAAGCAAATTAAAAGACAAACAGGATACAATTCACCTGACGTGAGATGGCAGTTGGGGGAAACCTGGAACGAGCATTGCCATAAGCCAAAAGGCATTGTGAGAGGAAAGCAAACATGGTACAATTCTCCTGACATGAGATGTCAGTTAGGGGAAACCTGGAACCAGCATTGCCATAAACCAAGAGACATTGTGAGAGAAATAAAGAGACAAAAGTTGTGCCGTTCTCCTGACCTTAGATGTCAGTTAGGGGAAATATGGAGCAAGCATTGCCAAGAGCCAAGAGAGATTGAAAGAAAGGTTGACATACAGAGCTTGAACAACCTCTCATATATGAGATGTCTGCATGGGGGATATTGGTGCATGTAACAACTGAAGTCAACACTTCGTGTTATTGAATAAATCTGATTATGTAATGACTAAAGTGGAAGGACGTTTGCAGGAAGACCTGATAAGAGTATCGGTTGAGGAACCATTTTAGAAAGATACCTGCAAGGAAAATATACCAGGAATTCTGTGTGAATCAAGAGGGGGATATTCCTGGCAGTAGAGTAAACCAGGATATCAAGAGGTTTTCTTTTTGCGGTTCAAGAAATATTCCTGGCAGGAGAGTAAACCAGAATATAAAAGGATTGAGCTGAGAAAAGTGTTTGAAAGAGAAATTAGGTTTGCCATCCTGAGAAAAGTGTTTTTTGAAAGAGACATTTGGTTTTGCCATTCTGAAGAAAAGTGTTCTATGAAAGAGGCATTTGGTTTTGCCATCCTGAGAAAAGTGTTCTATGAAAGAGACATTTGTTTTTGCCATCCTGAGAAAAAATTTCTATAAAGGAGGCATTTGGTTTGGCCACCTTAGGCAAAGTGTTTGGTAGAAAGTATATGTCTTTTGCTATTCTAACAATGGTCTATGGATGAGACATTCTTGGTTTGCTAATTCAAGGAAAACATTGGGCCTCATTACGAGTCCGGCGGTAACCGTGCCGGAAAAACCGACAGGCTACCGCCAGACCTGTCTTACCATTTCACCTCCTTGATTCCCGGAATCACCGGGGCATTACGACCCCAGTGACCCGGGAATTCTGGAGGCAGAATTCTATAAATCCCCATTCCCATGGAGTCCAAAAGGACTCCATGGGGATGGGGACAATGGAAACACTGGTTCCATCTATTCCCTGGGTAGCACCATCTTCATTGTGAGGAGTGTGAGGGGTCAGAAATGATAGACCGACACAAAGTTGTAGGGTTCTTTACATTCACCATGTTTATTCAAGCAAAAAGGGTGGGATAAAGGCCTATCTCTCCCTATCCTAATGATAACGTCCCTACCTACAAAGCTAAATCAAGCTAAACTTGTGTCAAACTATATCTGAGCCTCACACTAACATGTAAGGAAAAGAACGTTGGTGGTAAAACCGCCGCCACCGTTGTTTCCGGACCGGCTGATTAAGAGTCCTGCAGGCGGGAGGTGTTACTCCCGCCAGGTCAAACCCCAGGCGCAAATGGAAACACCAGCTCTGTCATAAACCACAGTATATGGACAACAGGTGGGTGTAGTGTTCGATTCTCTAAAACAAAAAATGGATCATCACCTTTAAAAAACCCATTAGGGGAGCCCTAGCTCTTTTTTACAATAAGCTTTTTATTTTTTATGTATTTTCTATAGATTATTCAATCTATGAATGGGAAATGAAACTGATCTTCCAGAATTAATAACTTATGTCCTGAAGATGGCCCAATACTCGAACCAGTGACCACCCCAGACAAGGGTGTTACATCTCTAAGGGCCGAAACATATGTCGACCAAAAAAGAAAACCCAATGTATTTTTCCTATGTCATATATGCATAAAATATCAACTGTTATGCTCAAAGAAGACCAAATTTAATTTACCCTGTTATTGCATAAATTTTTGTTGTATGAAAGGTATGAATGATGACCAAAGGATTAATTGTTGAAATGTTTTTTAATATGTTTTTATGAAAAAGTAATAAAGAGAAATGTATTTAGCATGAAAAGCTTTGTACTTGAATAACAGCCTCTCCAAATGTGCTAGTTCTACTTACTAACAAGGTAGTACCACTACACTCCACCCTGCTGTACATACAGGACCTCTAGAGAGGGGTAGTCAATCTGTCACCTGTTTTACTTTCGATATTCTCCCTTAAAACAGATTTGACCCCTCATTAACAAAATATTCAGGGAGTACACGATTGATTATTCCTTGGTCTTACTGAGTCATGGTTCATGGCCAGCTCTGTTACGAGCTTTGACACTCTCCTCCCTGATGGCTACAAGATCCTCTCAGCACCCAGATCCTCCCGATCCGGTGGGGGGGGGGGGTAGCCCTGATCTTTCCTGAGTGGATTCCTGCCTCTATCATTCCCACTCAGACCTATTCCTCTTTTGAATGCCTTGTCTGTAGGCTTTCTCTCTCGCCTACCCATTCTCTTAGTGTAGCTACCATCTACCGGCCTCCTGGTCAAATCACCTCATTTCTCTCTGAGTGGACGGACCTCTCTTCCTCCCTCCTGGCCTCTACCACTCAACTCCTCCTCCTCCTCCTCGGTGACCTCAATATACATTTAGACTCTCCTTGCTCCTCCTCTCTACTCTTCCGTGACCTCTGCGACTCCCTCTCCCTGTCCATCCTCCCCTCTGGCCAGACTCACTCTGTAGGGCACACACTCGATGTCTTGATCTCCTCTGACATCCCCCTCTCCATCCCTCTGACCACTACTCTCTCCTGGAGCGATCACTCCCTCCTCTCCTCTCCTCTCATCTCATCTCTCCCTCTCTTCTCCCCAAGCCAAGCCTACCCCAACACTGCCACCTAGCTTCTCGGACATCTGGCCCTTGAATCGTGTGTCAGTTGAGGCTTTTCCCTCCACTTTATCCCCCCACGCCCCACCTTTGGCTGTCTCACATCCTGACACAGCCCTGTCTCTGCTCTTCTCTTCTCTTCTCTTCAATTTCTGATACTGTCATGAGGAGCCGTTTGAAGTCCAAAGCCAAGTGCAATTCCTGGTATGACTCTGACCTAGCTAAACTTATACTTAAGTGTAGGGTGGCTGAGAGGAAATGGAGGACTTCCTGTTCATCTACTGACAAACTGGCCTGTCGCCTGTTACAAAGGCAATAGCGCCTCTCTGTCCTCACCAAGAAGAGAGTCCACATTCATGCTTGTGTCTCTGCCGCATCTAACAACTCAGCCAAAATCTTTCAAATCTGCAAGGAGCTGGCCAACCCTGCTGCAGTCTCTACCCCTCCTGTTGCCTCGCAGGCTCTTTGCACTGCCCTTGCCTCTCACTTCATTAAAAAAAAAACAGGACATCCTCTCAACCCTCTCAACCCACAGCCCTCCTCTCCCCTCTCCATCTGTGCTTGCTGACCCTCCTTTAGCCACCCGCCCCACCATCCTTCTCATCCTTTCCTCTTTTCTCCCCTGACGAGGTTGCTAGACAAGTCCGATCTATGAAAGCCTTGTCAAAACAGGTTCATCCCAGTTCCTCTAAAACCATCAAGGACCACATTGACACTCTCGCTCCGGCCCTTGCTGATTTTTGCAACCACTCCTTTGCCCCAGGATCCTTCCCCTCCCCTCTGAAGCACTCCCTTGTGCATCCTCTTCTCAAGAAACCCATAGCGGATCCTTCTTTGTCCAGCTAACTATCGCCCAATTTCCATTACTCCCTTTCTGGGCAAGGTCCTGGAAAAGTTGGCCATCTCTCAGCTTAACCTTCATTCCAATTCTGTTGGCTGTCTCCGTGACCACCAGTCTGGCTTCAGAGCTGCTAGAAGCACGGAAACTGCTATCCTGAACATCCATGAAGATCTGCTCTCCAACCTTGACTCTAACATTCCCTCTGTCCTCATCCTCCTCGATCTCTCTTCTGCCTTCGACACGGTCAACCATAGCATCCTGATCAACCGTCTGTGTGAACACCTGGGTATCACTGATCAGGCTCTGGCCTGGCTGACCTCTTTCCTCTCAGATCGATCCTCTCAGGTCCAACTTGAGTCCTTCCTTTCATCTATCTTCCTCTCTACCTGTGGTGTTCCCCAGGGGTCTAATCTCTCGCCCTGGCTTTTCAACCAATACGTGGCAACTCTCGCCCACTGCATTGCCACGTTCTGCTCAAATTTCCAGTGCTCTGCTGACACAACTCATTTTCAGGCTGCCCTCTGCCACCTCCTCTCCCTCTCTCATCTCTGAATGCCTAACTGCCATTCAAGATTGGTGTGCCATCAATGATCTTTGTCTGAATTCCAGCAAGACGGAGATCCTCTTCATCAGCACACCTTCACCATCCTTTCCCCTCACTCTCTGGCCAGCCTCCATTGGCCCTCCTCCTACCCCCACCTGCGAGGCTAAGAACCTCAGGGTCATCTTTGACTCCACCCTTTCCGTCTCCGCCCACATCTCTGAGGTCTCTAAAAAGTCACATTTCCTACTGCACCTCCTCAGAGGTACTCTTCCTTTCCTCTCCTTCCCCCAGAAGCTCATGGTATCCCAAGCCCTGGTTCTCTCTAGGTTGGACTATTTTAACAGCCTCTTTCTAAATCTACCTGCCTCTACTCTCCGCCCTCTGCAACTAATCCAGAACAGGACTGCAAGACTTGTCCTTGGCCTGAAGCCCTGGCATCATATCTCTCCAGCTATGAAATCTCTCCATTCGCTCCCAGTGGATGCAAGGATTAAATTCAAAACCCTCTGCATTGTCCACAAGGCTTTCTGGGGCCTGGGTCCAAAATACCTTCAGCTATCCCTCCGCAAATACCTCCCCTCTCGAGCTCTTTGCTCCTCGACCTCCAACTCCCTCAGGGTCAGTCGTTTTTCAAAGAAACGAGCTGGGGGTAGATCTCTGTCTTTGGCTGGGGCCTCCCTCTGGAACAGCCTCCCTGCCACTCTTGAAAACTTGAGGAGAACCATCTCCGGTTCCGGAAGCACCTCAAGACCTTCCTCTTTTCTTCTGCCTTCGCTCCCCCTTTCCCCTGCTGATCTGTTCTCTCTTGGCACCATGCACCTGGCCACCATCTGTCCTCCGGGCCCAGGTACCTGCACACCCCGGCACCCTCCTGCACTACCTCCGGGCCACCCCTTGCACTGGGGTTTGTATCTGTACTAATAAAGCCCCCCCTTTTTGTTTCTGCACTGATCAGACCTACCCGGTCTGCTGCCTTAAACCTAGCACTTGCAAATGGCTGGCTGCACTACCACTGTTTGTTGCCTTTATTATTTATTGTTATTTATCTGTTTCTACTCTGCTTCGCATTTTTCCACTTATCCCCCCTTCCATGCACTTTTCCCTTCCCCCTCTGCCATGCACTTGCCTAGTAAGATCACTGTTTTGTTCTCCCCTGTTCCGCTCCCTTGCCTTGTCGCGCTCTGAAACACTAGTGTACGAGCGCGATAGAAATAAAATATCAATATCAATACAGGGCAGGTACCTAAGCAAATGTGTGCATTATTGCAGGATGACAGAAATCTGGGGCACCTTTTGCTTGGCGACATGTTACCCCAAAGTCTGCCACAGCCCCTGATCAGCTGCCATCAAACCATTCTTCTCTATAGCATCAAAAAGTTTTGAGCAGAGGGCACGATTGTCTTTGTACCGTTTATAAACACATTCAGGACCTGTACTGCAAGCATTCTTTGTAGGTGTGTGCCGTCTAAGGGTGCTGGCTTGTAAAGGTTTGCAGAAATGCTGCTGTGTTGAAAGCAGCGCTCACAAAAACAGCATTCATAAATAGAATTTCCTGCACAAATATTAAATGCTGCTTGGTGGTTTATGCTCTGAAGGTTCAATGCACGCATTTTTATAAAAGTCATATTTTAGTGAAACATTCCAACTAGAATATTTGCATACATTTTAAAAGTTTCTAAAGTTTCTGAAAATGTGCTTTCAGTGTAAATTGATCACTCCTTCCTTCAGTTGGAATCACAGATGAGCATGGCACACATTTTATTTGAAGATTCCGACTCTGGAATTTTATTTGAATAGCTAATTTTGAGAAACTCAAGTTAGCCAATGGCGAATTTGCGAAGATCTGGCAGTTGTAGCTTTTTGACTCGCATTTGGTTGTTTTTATTGTCTCTCTGTGTAAATGTGGGTCTAAGAGCTAACTAAGTACTAGAATGCTTTCATGTGAGTTAAAAGTCAAGAACTGCCTGAAGACCTCACGCCAGCAATAGGGGGACTTGACTGAATTCATGTCAGACACAGGTCATGAGTGACACATTCATTCCAGAATTTTCAGCCAACAGTCTTTGTCTTTTGGGGCTTCTAGTCTCCCTCTTTCTAAATATGTGTATGGGCGTATGAGGCACGTCATAGAAAGCCCTGTTAAAAAGACAGCCAGGACTGAATGAACGTGTACTGCATGAAAATGAGTCACTTGGCTGCTATGGTCTGATGTGTCCCAAACATCATAGGAGAATACACAGCAAAAAAAAGGCACTGGACCATTGACTGGATAAGAACCTTCTGTCTGAAACATACCCTGAACTCACTTGCAGATGGCCCCACCACACCAGGTCTGGGGGGCCCTAGCCCAGTCCTCACCCATCAGGGTGAAGGCTGGGCAGGGGCTTTATGTACGAGAAGGAAGCGCTCAGCAGGGGTTGGAGCTGACTGCGATATGTGGCATGTGTCACATGCCACGTTCAGCTCCAACTCCATCTCCTCCGGCTTCCTTGTGGCTCATATGCAGGAACCAGGAAAGACAGAAGTGAGGGTTTCTCTGGTGGCAACTAGACACGGCCGTACGTGCCTAGGAAGAGAACCACGGAGGAAGGACACTCAACTGGCGCGTTCAGTACGGCTGCTACGCCGGACGTCATCATAATGCGAACAGAGTCAGGCTGCAGATGAGAACAGTGGGCGGACTCAGGCAGGGCGGAGCGGTGACTGGGTGGAGGGTGCTGGGCTCGAGGAGGTGGAGCGGACTCTCAAGGCTGGGGCTGGGGGTGAATGAGCTCTAAGGAGGAGGTAAGGATGGGTAAGGAGAAAGGAAAGAAAAAGAAGGTGGAGGAGGGGGGGTGAAGAGGGGGAGGACGATGACTATAAAATCTACATCTGTGGAAAGAGGGAAGGAGGAGAGTGGGGGACAGGATCGCAGCAGATCCCCGAGGGATGATGAAGGGGGGCTGGCCCGGAACAACACTGGGTCGGTAATCCAGGAAAAGCACGTTTTGAATGGGCTGGAAGACTCAGAGAGCGGTGGGTCTGGGGAGGAGAAGATGCAGGGTGACAGTGTGTGGAAGGTGGTGTTGAAGCCTGAGAGTCGAGAGAAGACGTTTCTGGGGGTGAATCTGTTGGAAATTGCTAGATGGGTGGAGGCGGCTGTGGGGGATGTTACTCGGGTGTTAGTGGTGGCTGGGGCCGGTTGTTGGTGGAGGGGACAGATGCTGGTAGCAAGGCTAAGATTCTGGAGGTGCGTTGTCTGGGTAGACATGCGGAGCGAGTGATTGATCAAAGTGGTGTGTCATGTAAGGGGGTGCTGTATGGAGGGCCAGTGTCTGTGAATATGTCTGAGGTGGAAAAGGAATTGGCGGATGTGGGGGTGGTGGAAGCATGGATGTTGGGGAGGAGAGATGCACATGGGGATGTGGTATCTACGACTGTGGCAGTGAGGTTTGCAAGGACGGAGTGTCCGGAAGTGGTGGAGTTGGGATATCAGAGGTTCTGTGTGAAAGTTTATGTAGCGTTTCCCTTGAGATGTTATAAATGTCAACAGTTTGGACATGTGGCGAGAGTATGCAGGAATGAGAGACACTGTGGGAGGTGTGGTGGAGATCATGATATTAAGGAATGCAAGGTGGAGACCCCGGAGAAGTGTGTGAATTGTGGGGGGGCATTCTACCGCATATAGAGGGTGTGAGAGTCACAGGGTGGAGAGAGAGGTAGTATAGGTGAGGGCGGCGGAAGGTTTGTCTTATGCGGAGGCTGTTGCAAAGGTGAAACCCGCACGGGTATTGAGTGAGGTCAGTGCGAAAGAGCCGGTGGTGGATGAAACTGTGGGAAGGAAGAAATTGGTGGGTCAGGTGAAATGCGTAGAAATGGTGATTGTCCCGAAAACTGAGTTTATGTGCTTCATAGTGAGTGTGCTGGAGCTGGTCCAGGGGAATGTGTCTATCAGTGTGTCGGATCTTACGAAAGGAGTGGTGGAAGCGGGGAGGAGGTTTTTGAGTGTTGTGGATGTGGCGGAACAGGATGTGTTTAGGATGGTTGCTAAAGTGCGGAAGCAGAGTGGGGTGCCGGCATGAGGATTTTGCAGTGGAACGTGAGGAGTTTGTTGAAGAATGGCCAGGAGTTGAAAGCGGTGTTGTGTGGGGAATTGAATGTTGACGTGGTTTGTATTCAGGAGACGTGGTTAAGGGGAGATCTGAGGTTTGTGATTCCGGGTTTTGAGTTGTTTCGTAAAGATAGGATGGAGGGGAGAGAAGGGGGTGTGGCTCTAGCAGTTCGAAAGGGGTTGGTTGCAAGGGAGATTGTGGTGGATGGAGCAGTAGAGGCAATTGGGGCGGGGATTCGGGTAGGAGGATCGGAATTATTGGTGCTGAATTATTATAATCCATGTGAGGTGGTGGAAGTGGGTGTGCTGTCTGGAGTGATAAGGGGACATGTGGGACCTTGTGTTTTGTTTGGTGATTTTAACAGTGCCAAAACATTGTGGGGTAGTGATCGGACAGATACGAATGGGGAACTGCCGGATGAATTGAGTCTGGTATTGCTGAATGATGGTTCAGGTACGCGGTTGGATGTGAGGACTGGGAAGTTGTCGTGCTTGGATTTGACCTGGGTGACTGCTGCAATTGCGGGTGAATGTGATTGGGAGGTGCGTGAAGATGGGGACATGGGGAGCGATCATTCTGCTATTTTGGTGACTGTGAGGGGTGAGGTAGGGATCAGGCCACGTATGTCTGGGAGTCGGTTGAATTTTAGGAAGGCTGATTGGGAGGTGTATAAGGGAGTGTGTCGGGATTTGATTGTTCCATGGGGAAGGGATGGGGGGTGGATGAATGGAATGAGCATCTGGTGCAGGGAATGAGAGCAGCGTCTGTGGAAGCAATTCCGGAGATTGAGAAGGGGAAGGGTGGAAAGATCGAGGTTCCTTGGTGGTCGGTGGAATGTTCAAGAGCAGTGGCGGCACGGAAGAAGGCTAGGGCGAGGGCGGTGAGAACGGGAATGTTGGTGGATCTGGTGGCATATAAGAAGGCTAAGGCGGTGGTGCAGAGGGTGATTAGGGAAAGAAAGCGACGACATTGGAGGGGCTATTGTGGGTCCCTGGGGAGTGATTCTGGTGTGGGTGAGGTTTCGAAACAGTTCAAGCGGATGTCCGGATTGATGAGGCCGCAGGGTGGTATGTCTGTGTTGTTGAAAGGGGAAGAGGTGGTCAGTGAGGAAGGGGAGAAGGCGAATTTGTTGGGGGAGTATTTTGCGGAGGTGCACAGTTCAGGGAATCTTCCAGAAGCGGTGAGGCTAGGTATGGGTGTGGTTGAGGAGGAGATGCAGGAGTTGTTGGCGGATGTTGGGCCTTGGGAGGAACAGTACGAGGTTCTGTTTTCTATGGTGGAGTTGGATGGGGCGATTCGGAAGGGGAAGTGGTCTAGCCCAGGGGTGGATGGGGTCATGTATGTATTTTTGGAGAAGTTGCCAGTGGAGATATTGGCGCTGTTCAATGAGATCTGGAAGAGTGGAGTTTTGCCGAAGTTGTGGTAGAGAGCGATTGTGGTGGCGATTCTGAAGGGTGGCAAGGTTCCGACGGAATGTAAGTCGTATAGGCCGATTGCGCTGACTGTTGTGATGTGTAAGGTTATGGAACGGATGGTGGTTGAGCGATTGGGGTTTTATTTGTAGTCGAATGGGCGATTGAGTGATTTTCAGAGTGGGTTTAGGAGGAATCGGTCGGTGGCTGATCCGTTAGTAAGGTTGGTGACTGGTGTGGAGGAGGCGTTGTGTGATGGGTAGTTGGTGGGGGCGTTCTTTTTGGATTTGGAGAAAGTGTATGATATGGTATGGAAGAGCGGGTTGTTGATAAGACTGTTGGAGATAGGTGTGAAAGGGAGGATGTTTCTGTGGATCAGGGTGTTTTTGGCTGATATGACCTTTCAGGTGAGAGTGAGGGGGGTGATGTCTGAGGTTTGGAAGATGGAGAATGGGACGCCGCAGGGGAGTGTGATTAGTGCAATGCTGTTTAATGTGATGGTGGATGGGTTGATTCGGGCTTTGGCGGGAATCGGATGTCAGGTGGATTTCTTTGCAGATGATGGTGTGGTATGGGTAAGAGGGCGGAGCAGAGTCGGCTGCAAGCTGCGATAGTGCGTATGGAGGAGTGGTGTGGGAAATGGGGCTTTTCGGTGTTTGTGACTAAAAGTGTAAGTATGGTTTTCTCAAGGAAAAGGGTGCAGCAGGAGTTAGAATTGGTTTTGAAAGGTGTGAGGGTAAAAAGCGTAGAAGAGTTTCGGTACTTGGGGGTGATTCTGGATAGGAAGTTGAACTGGAATTTGCAGTTGGATGGTGTGGTGGATAAGTGTAAACGTAGGTTGAATTTGTTGCGGGCGGTGTCTGGGAAAGAGTGGGGTGCGCAGCAGAAGTGTTTAAGAATGTTCTATAAGGGGTTGATTTTGACTGTGATGGATTTTGGATGTCAGGTGGCAGTGGGTTTCACAGCGAGTCAGAAGTTGCGGTTGGATAGGGTGCAGGCGAGGTCATTGAGGGTGTGTTCGGGTGTGATGAGGTCCTCGCCAGTGAATGCGGTGCAGGTGCTTGTGGGGGAGTTGCCGTTGGAGTTGAGGAGGGATGCGTTGAATATGAGGTGGTGGGTGAAGTGCAGTGCGAAGAGTGTGGCTCATCCGGTGCGTGAATGTTTGAAGTATAATTGGAGGTTTGACTATGATAGGGACCGGTGGAGGAGGAAGGGGGCACTTTGGGATTTCATATGTGGGAGAAAGGGGTGAAGTGGGGTGTAGGCGAGTGGTTGGCTGTGACGGGTATGGATTTGGTGAGATGGCCGATGTGGATGATGGGGTCTCCAAAGGTGTGTTTAGAGTTGGCGAGTGTGGTGTCGAAGAAGTGAGGTTTGCGGGGTGAGATCAAGGCTTTGGGTCAGGCGTATGTGGCAGGGAAGGAAGGATGTAAGGTGTTCACGGACGGTTCGAAAGATCCTGTGTCTGGGAGAGTGGGTATGGCGTATTAGTTGGAAAACACTGGGGAGTATAAAGTGGGACGACTGACGAATGATGTGTCTATTTGTACGGCTGAGTTGGTGGCGATTGCATTGGCGATTGATAGGGTGTGCGAGTTGGGGTATGAGAAGGTGGTGGTGTTCTCGGATTCATTGAGTGGGTTGCAGGCGATTGTGGCAGGGGATGGTGATAGGAAGGATGTGATTTTGGATATCTGGAGGAAGATTGATCAGTGTGTGCGTGGGGGAATGGATTTGGAGTTGGCGTGGGTCCCCAGTCACAGTGCCATTTTTGGTAATGAGTTGGTGGATCTGGCGGCGGGTGAGGATATGAGGAGGGGAGAGGTTGATGTGAGGTTGCCTTTGAGTGTGGATGAGGTGAAGGCTGTGATGGTGAGACGGGTCATGGATGAGTGGCAGGAGAGGTGGGTGAGTGGGGTGAAGGGCAGGTAGATGTTTGGTGTTCGTGAAAAAGTGTCGGTGAAGGTGGATGCGGGGAGTCTGGAATGGAGGAGGGGGGAGGAGGTGATGCTGAATCGGTTGAGGATAGGGCATGTGGGGCTGAATGACTGTCTGTTTCGAGTGGGGAAGCGTGAGTCAAGGGACTGTGTGGTGTGTGGGGTGCCTGAGACTGTGGGACATTTTTTGCTTAGGTGTGAGAGACATGTTGAAGAGAGAGAATTGATGAGGGTTCGGTTGACTGCGCTAGGTGTGGCTGAGCTGAGTGGGAGGACTTTTCTGGGAGGTGAGGGGGTGAGAGGCAGGAGGAGGAGCAGTGTGATGTTGGATTTTTTGAGGCAGACGGGGCGGTGGGAGGAGTTGTGAGTTTATGTAAGCTAAGTAATGATTGGTGGGTCTGGTGCACATCATCCTTTAGGATGGGGAAGCGCCTGCGTGGGTCCGCCCACGCCTCCGATAATTGAAAGAAAGAAAGAAGGAACCAGGAAGCTCTTCCAGCTTCCTCGTTCCTGTTTGTGAGCAGCATGGAGGAGCCGAGGGTGGCCTGGAGTGACAGATCAAAGCTAGAAAAACAGGTAAGTAGGCTGTCTTTTTGTTTTTTAAATGTGATGTGAATTTTGCAGGTGTGAAGTGTGTGTCAGACCTATGTATGTGTTATGATTCAGTGAGTGGTGGGTGAAAGAGAAGACATGTGATAGTTATAGTGTGTGTCTTTGAATGTTGTGTGTGTGTGTCTGTATGGGGAGAATGCATTGAGAGTGGAGAAGGTGTATGAGTGAGTGACTGGTGGATGAATGAGTAGGAATGTGATAGTGTGTTATTGAATTTTCTCGTTAGGTGGGTGGGTGTGTGCCTTTGTAGATAATGCATTGAGAGTGGGTGTAAGAGAAGGCGTAAGAGTGAGTGACTGGTGGGTGAATGAGTAGGAATGTGATAGTGTGTTTTTGAAATTTCTGGGTGGGTCGGTGTGTGCCTGTAGATAAGGCAGTGAGAGTGGATGTAAGAGAAGGTGTCCGAGTGAGTGACATGCGGGTGAATGAGTAGGAATGTGATAGTGTGTGTTTGTTCAGGTGGGTGTGTGCATGCCTGTGTGGAGAATGCTTTGTGAGTGGATGTGAGAGAAGGTGGGTGAGTGAGTGTGACTGGTGGGTGAATGAGAAGAAATGTGATAGTGTGTGTTTGAATGTTCCAGGTGGGTGTGTGCCTGGGTGGAGAATGCAGTGTGGATGTAAGAGAAACTTTATGTGTGCGTGAGAGGTGGGTGAATGAGTAGGAATGTGATAGTGTAGTTGAATGTTCTGGGTGGGTGGGTGCTCGCCTGGGTGGAGGATGCAGTGTGAGTGGACATGAGAGAATGTGTATGAGTGTGACTGGTGGGTGAATGAGAAGGAATGTGATAGTGTGTGTTTGAATAGTCTGGGTTGGTGCATGCCTGTGTGGAGAATGCAGTGGGAGTGGATGTTAGAGAAGGTTTATGGGAGAGTGACTAGTAGGTGAATGAGTAGGAATGTGATAGTGTGTGTGTTTGAATGTTCTGAGTGGGTGTGTGCATGTGTAGATAATGCAGTGAGAGTGGATGTAAGAGAATGTGTATGAGTGAGTGACTGGTGGGTGAATGAGTATGATAATGGTAGTGCGTTTGAGTGTTCTGGATGGGTATGTGCCTGTGTTGCAGTGTGAGTGGACGCGGGAGAAGGTGATGGGTGAGTGAATGTGGGGGAGTGAGTAGGAATGTGAGTGTGTGTGGGCATCTAAATGATATGGGTTGGTGGGTGCCATTGTGAGTGCTTCTGAGAGAACATATTTGAGAGACTGGTGAGTGAGCGGGTATGAATGTAAATGTATTGGCACAGCCAGCATGAACATGTTTTTACATTGGAAAATATTGCAGGGACCGGCATGACAATGCATTGGGAAATGAGCTTGTGCACTTTGGTGACTTCCATCTATTGTACATTTTTTTCATGAGTTTCACTACACCCTACAAAACCAAATGCAAACTGTCTGGTCTTCTACCCGGATTTTTACAGAAAGTGTGATGTGTTATTCACCATTTTAACCCATAATTCAAAACACATTCTCATGGGAGGGGGAAGAATCCCCCCCAATTATATTTTCATTAGTTCGATCACCCTCGCTATGCTCAGTCGCAATCGGAAAATATGTACACCTTCAAATAAAGCAACTCACCAGCCACTCCTCCTTCTTTCTACGTTAGGTGAAACATTTAAGATTTGATTAAAAAACCTATTTAATTCTTTCACTTGGAGTAGTGCATGCCCGTGCAGCGGCATAATCATCATGGACATTGCACAAACGTGGTGGTCTGGGCTGGCCCGGGGTGTGGCGTGCCCTATGCTTTGGTAAGAAGCTTGGTGGGGGGGGGCTCAGCATGGCTCGCAGGGGGGAATCCACATTTTGTTCTATGCCACTAGTTAGATATTTTGGTTACCCTGTTACAAGTACTGCATTATGTATGTTTTACATATAGGTCCCACGTCGATAATGTAAAAATGATATTCTCCAAATGTGTGATCGTGGACAAGTCACGCCTCCCTCTGTGCCTCGGTTCTTATATCTGGCTGAAATGAGAGTGCCTGGAAACACAAGTATTAGATGCATCTGAAGGTCATATGTCATCACTTCCCATGAAACACGTGTTTATAGGCACGTTATAAATGCCATATCATATCATGATGTAACTTGGGGGTGGGGTCAAATGACCTCACTTCCTGTGATGTCACCAGAGGGCAAGGGTCATGTGATGTCACTTCTGCAACCCTTGGCATTTTGGTGAAATGACATCCCTGGAACCTATTAAGGTGGACAACATTTCTCAGACCCAAATTCGCAAGTTATCATAACAGATGCATCTCTAATATGATGTAGAGCACACTGTGGTAGGTCAGTAGAAGGAGGCAGACCAATATGTTTCACTTTAAGGGATGTTTATTGAAAACAATAGAAAAATTCCCAACTTTTTCGATTCTAAGGGCTTCCGTACCTAACGCAACTAAACTAGAGTGCTCGTTGTCTTGCCTAAAGCCCAAAGTAAGTTTGTCCTCTGTCCAAAGCTAATCCTTACTGACCCAACCACTTATCCTAAATGACTAAAAACCAGGAGAATGACTCCCTTACCCTGGGGTTGCTTTGCTAGCAAGTATTTCTCAACACAGGATCTTCAAGTAGCTTCTTGCTATTTCCTGTACCAGAGTCCCTTTGTGATTCTCACTCTTCTTAATGTATTCTCATTCACTGGGACAAGTAAGTTGAGTCCTTTTGTGACTCTCACTCTTTTCAATGTATTCACTTGCACTGGTATGAGTAGGCTGAGCCCTTTTGCAATTCTCACTCTTCTTAATGTATTGACACTCACTGGGACGAGTAGGCTTACTTGAATCTTTATATTTGCTTCCATTAATATTAAGAGGGATATTATTGTGCCTCTCGTTATATGTGCCTTGTCCCCCAGGTCTCCCACTATCCCCATTACCTGTAGTGTAATAGGGCTGTGACACCGTGTCAGGACTCGCCTTTGGCATTGCTCCGTGCTTTGTCATAATGGCTGTTTCGTTTGCTTTGTCTCCTTGCTCTGACAGGCTACAGTGTCTTTCTCCCTATGTGATCTCAGCTTATAAAAGTGTTGTCTTTCCTTTTCCTTCCCAACCACCACCAGGTAAGCACTCTCTCTCAGTGTACAGTTGTGACTTGGGAGCTTCCCAGCCATGGTTTCTCTCCTCCATACTTGTTTCTTGAATGTCCCTCCACGGACTGTTACTCATTTGACAAGCTTCCTCTGGCTTGGCCCTCGTACAGTGCAGCTTGGGCACTTCAGAGTTCCAGCTGCTCGCCTGCGTAGAGAACAGTGTTCTCTCCTGGTTACAAGATTCCCTCCAGCATGTTCAAAACTCCCAGGTCTCTCTCCCTGGTTGACTTGCTCCTCCCCTTTTTATGATGCTGCTCTGGGGCTTCCCCAGTTTCCACTAGCAGTCTTTCCTTGTGTTGGAATTATGTTCAGCATAACTCCTTTGTGTTTCATCGTCCCAGTGTCAGTCAATTCTTTATTCTTCCGTACTCCTAGGTTTATACTCGTCTCAGTATTAGGCAGATACTTATTTTCTGCAGAGGTGTCGCAATAACAGATGTAGGAGGATTCTGGTTTTCTGTCAACTGATGTAGCCTTAGTGTGTTTCTGAGTGTGATGGAAAGGGAGTTCCTCATTGCAACGGGAGTCTTTGTCCCCAGGAGTTGAGTTTCTCCCTGTGAGGTTCCACTTACCGCCACCCCTATGGGGAAGATTGCATAGCAGGCTCACCTCCATAGCCTCACAAGGAAAGGCTCCCTCCTGGGGGAGATGTGACTGAATCCCTCGATTCGTCACATACCTTTTTCCTTATGAGGCTGGATTCCACTTCTTTTTGTGTTTTCTCATTATAATCCCGGCTATATAGGGACAAGGTTTGGTTTTTGACTGTCTCCCAAGTAGGTTTGGGTTCTTGAACTCTAGTTCCCCCGTGTCGAAAGGAGAGTAGTTTGAGACTGAAGTTATTAAAGTTAGGGAAGTCAATGCCAATGATCACTTCCTCTGGAAGGCTTGGGACCACTGCAGATTTAATTAGCATAGGTTTGTTTTTACTTCTGGTGTTAAAGGTACTTTTGGATATGTCTCAACATCGCCATGTACACAAGTAATCCTACCGATCGCCCCCCTTTTAGATCTTTAGTGTACATCAAATCTGAAAGCACAGTGGTCTGCTTGCTGCCTGAATCAATTGGAGCCATAGTCTTTATGCCATTTACTTTTATCAACTCGTGTTTTGAAACATTGTGTAACACAAAAATAGCTTTCTGTGTTTTCCGCTTTTTCTGCCTCTATTTCATTCTTGGGCCAGGGTTCTGATGATAACCACCCTACTTCCATTGGCTCTTCTTTTTAGTTTTTTGTTTTTAGGGCATATTTCTCCCCACAGAAGAAACAAACAGGGACAAAGTTTTTGCTTTTGTTCCTTCTTCCTTAAAGGGGGACATTACGTTATATGTAATGGGTCTTTCAAACTCTTATCTTCTCGTGGTGTCACGGGGTATCAACTTCTCTTTTTTTTTTGTTGGTTTTATTAAGATTTTCAAGAACATCATGCACATTGCAGAAACATTTTTTAAGGTACATCATGAATATCAACTTTCCTCTCCTGTTCCGCCCCCAAACAAACCCCTTGCTGTTCTTTTCACATCATCCCTCCATCCCGCATCCCCCCATGAAATGGTGCCTCCTCTCGCTTTTAGCACTAAATGTTGTTCTTGTGGTTGTGGTGTATGGACATTTTCTCCATTTACAATCAGTCAATGGCGTTGAACCCCTGATTGAGGGACAGTCCGATATACGTCCCGGCTCTCGTCGGGTGAAATGTCCCTACATTGTACATTGGTCCTCTCGTACGTGAGCAGTACACCTTCAAGGTGAGAGTTTCCGAACTTTGCATGATACATCCTATCAGGGAGTAGACACATATTTACTCAAAAATTCACCCCATAATAGCTCAGAGAACAGATTTCCCATGAGGGGCTGCAGTAATTTTTTCATTATACATATATGGGTGGCCACATTTATCCATTCTTTTTTACTTGGTACTTTGGCCCCCTTCCAACTCATCATAAGGCAGGCTCGTGCCACCAGTAGGAGTGGTGCTGTCATGCCCTTCTGAAAACGTTGGTCCTTTTTTGCATCGTTGGTCCCATGGGCGGGTATCATCAAGTTTTCCTTCTAAGATGGCGGCCGTTTCTGAAGGCATTGGTCTAGTGGATGCTGTTTCGAGTGTGGAGCAGGCCACGCCCTCTTGGTTGGTTTCCAGAATATCAGTCTCTAACACCAACGCGCGGACGCGTTGCTACTCCAAGTTTACAGCGCTTCGTGAGTTTGAATTTATTACGCTTCTTTGATACTTTCCTTACTTTACTCTATATTCCTTCTCCTAACTACAATTCATGTGTGATTATATCTAGGCTCCACCTCGAAGATCGAATCCTTCCCCGTGAAGGCGGCGCGGTCCCTTTTCCGAACACTAGCACACCCACAACTTTCAGTCGAGAGTTTGTTGAGCGGACATCACAGCCCATCTCTCTCCGATAGCCAGGTACGAGGAACAGAGTTTAGTGGGATATTTATTGACAGACGCCATGATCAAAACAGGCAGTTGACAGAGTTCTTCTTCTTGTCACTTAGAAGGGAACTGACAGATATACAGCCTTATCCCTCCGTTCTGCTGACAAGACCGCTATAAGCCTCCCGTTGCCATTACTTTCCACTGTCTCAGGTAAAGATCCTGTCTACCTTAATTTACCTGATTTCCATTACTTTCACTATTCTAACAAAACTCTTCGCATATTCAGGAATACGCCAGAGATTCCCCTTTTAAGACAGTAATCACCCACGTCCTTTAGAAGGGTAACTATACATCTGTCCCATTTCTTTGTTTTCTATGCACTCTTCATTACAAATTACTTACCGCTTTCTCTCTCTCTCTCTCACCGTCTGATCAGACACCTTTCTACAATCAACAACACAACCGTTTGCTGCTCTTCCCATCTGAAGACTTCAGTCCAGCAGACGACGACACAGGGTTTTCATCCCCAGAGGGTTTCCCTGAGGTCCTTCTTCTCTTCTAAGCCTTTGCTATATGAAGTGGAGGAAGGGACTCAGGGAGGCTCTTACTTTCTACTTACCCTTTGGGAAACTCTCCACGAACAACCCAAGAAGTCTTCTGGCGAGTCCTTGTGGTTATCTCTTAGTCTTCTCAAATTATTAGTGTTAGGTATATTTGTTACAGGTGCTGCCACTTCTGTCATCCTCCTAATTTCCCCTTCACACCCCTCCAGCCCAAACAGTATGAGGAGAGGTCCGGCAATGCGTTGGATCCCGTCCAGCTCCCTGATCCATCCCAGGACTTTGTCCCAAAACACCTTAATACGGGGACATCCCCACCACATATGCCAATAATCCGCCCTCTCACTGCATTGGCACTAGCACATAGGACTTGTTGACTGAAACATCTTTGATAATCTGTGTGGATCATACTGCCATCTGTAATAGCTTAATAGCATGCAATTTGTACTGACTCGCTATCGATATTTGTGAGGCCCCTTTGCATATTTTCAGTCACAAGTCAGGATCTAATTCTGACCCAAGGTCCCTTTCCCATCTGCGCTTCAGATTTGCAGTTGACCCCTTCCCAGCATCCATCAACGCTCTATACATGGCAGAGATTAGGCACTTAGATTCTCTCCTTTTATCTAGGAGCTCTTCGAAGGGGGTTAGATCTCTCTGAATTTTCTCCTTCAATTTGTCCCTCGTGAAGATTCCTTTAAGCTGGAGGAATGGAAATACCAGCAGGGGGCACATCGCCAAAGCTTCCTTTAGTCCCAAGACCATGACAAAGTCACGCCCCCTCCAGAGTTGACCCACCCTCTCGAGACCCGCTTCATACCAGGATTGGAATCGTTCATGGTTGGGTATATCTTCTCGGACCCCCGGTGCCCAGATATGATTTAAGAGAGAATGTTCCCCTGCATGTCGACCCCCTCCCGCCAGATCTCCCATATGGTCCTATTTTCCTATTTCTCAGGACCCATAACCATTCCACAATCGCGGCCAGAAATTGTCCAGATCTATCCATTGGAGTTCTTTTTGCCTTCTCAGATGGGGGACAAGAACTCTTAACTGTACAGCCTTGTAACATTTCTGTAAATCCAGTAGGCCTACCCCAACCTTGTCTTTGGGCAACGTTAGACCCTTGTATGCTACTCTGGCCTTCTTACCTTGCCACAGAAACTTCAAGATTGATATTTTTATCTCACCAAAAAAGGAATTCAGAAGTCGGATTGGGAACATTTGAAATGGGTACATGAATCTGGGCAGGCAGACCATTGTTACAGCGTTTAGTCTCCCAGCCAGGATATCGTGAGCTTTTGCCATTTTTCTAAATCGTCTCGGAAACTTGAGAGAAGAGGCGGAAGAGGCGGAAAACTGGCATCATAAAGGGTGTCTAGATCCCTTATAATGTTTATTCCCAGATATCGAAGGGTGTCATGTCCAATCGTTAGACTCAGTGAGGGCAATCTTACATGTTCGCCTTGATCAATATTCTGGAGTGGAAACAGAATGGACTTGGCCTTATTGATCTTGAAACCATAAAACTCCCCATACTGCTCAATTAAGTGGATCGCTCTAGGTACGGAGGTCAAGGGGTTTTGTACATGTAGCAGTAGGTCGTCCGCATATAGGGCCACCTTGTATTCCCTCCCCCCCACCTCAAGTCCCTCTACCTGTTGGTCCCCTCTAAGTCTCTGAGCCAGAGGCTCAAGGGACAGGGCGAACAATATCGCTGATAGGGGGCATCCCTGTCGTGTTCCCCTACCCATGCCGAACCACAGAGAGTAGTTGCTGTTAACCATTACCGATGCTGTGGGGGACGTGTACACTGCCTTCACCCCTCTCCTGTATCTGGCACCCAGTCTCACTTTTCCCAGTACCACCTACAGAAAACCCCACTCGACCCTGTTGAACGCTTTCTCTTCGTCCACCGAGAGGAGGGCTGGGTCCCCTACCATTTTTCGTGATTCATGGATCAGGTGTAGCATCTTCCGCAGTGTGTCCGCGCCCTGTGTCCCCAATATAAAGCCAACCTGATCTGAATGTATCAGGCGATGCATGTATATTTACAATCTCGCTGCGACCACCCTTGTATAGATCTTGGCATCGATGTTCAGTAGCGATATGGGGTTGGTAAGATCCATATTTTTTCGGATCTCTACCTACTTTGGGGATCACTGTAATGAGCGCACGCGAGAAAGAGTCAAGGGCTACGCCATGTCAAGTATATCATTGACCATAAAGGGGAGGAGTAAAGGGAGAAAGGACTTATAAAACCATGCCGTGTAACCATCCTCCCCCGGGGCCTTCCCCAGCGGTAGCCTCTGTACCACTCTCTTAATTTCCTCAGCAGTGATTGGGGCTTCTATTTCATCAGCTTCATCTCGGGAGAGATTCAGCATCTTTACATCTTCTATGTATCCCTCCATTTCCGACTTCCAGTGTCTAGCCTCAGATTTGTATAGGGTCTCATAAAATGTTGCAAATGCCACCAGAATTCCCCCCGCCCCTGAGACCTGGGCACCTTTCTCATCCTCTATACTCGCCACCGTTCTTTCAGCACGTTGTCCACAAAGTCTGGCGGCCAACAGTGCGTCCCCTTGTCTCCCTTCTCATAATATTTTTTGCTTGAGAAGTTGCAACCTTCGAGCTATCTGACCTTCCTCTAGCAATCAGAGTTCCTCTCACGTCCGTTTGGCTTCCAGTACCTTATCGTCCCTCCCCTCTGTGGTGTTCCGTGCCACTCTGTCTAGATGGGCTATCTCCCTCCTCAATCTGTTTTCTATCAGGGCCCTCTCCCTCTTTTTACCGGCTCCCTCTCTAATCAGGATCCCCTGCCATGTTGCCTTCATGGCCTCCCACACTGTCGTTGTTGGTATCTCTGCTGTATCATTTGTTTTAAAGTATTCCCTTATTTCGCCTTCCAGCTCCGTTCTAAAGACTGGGTCTTTCTACAATGATTTGTTACATTTCCACTTTGATCCTCTGTGTGGGAGACCTGCCCAGTCCACATCGACCGTGCCCATATCATGATTGGACCAAGTGATCAGCAAGATCTCTGAGCTCATCGCGACCTCCCACAAGCCACTTGTAACGTATAAGTAGTCAATCCTGTTGAAGGTACCCTGGGGCGTTGAGTAGAAAGTGTACCCGGTTTCATTTGGATGGAAACCCCGCCATACATCACGAAGCCTATAGACCGCTAGCATCTCCATGACCCCGGGCCAACCTCCTTCTAATGGGTCGCATACACTAGGATTACCAGGTTGCCTATCTAGCTTAGTGTCTGCTCAGAGGTTAAGATCCCATCCCAAGATTACATGTCGTACAGAGGCCTCCAACATTATTTTCGGGAGCATTTTCTGCAGGAATTTGGATTGAACCGTATTGGGGGAGTACACTGTTGCGATTGTGAGGTCACTTTCTGCGCAGTGCCTACAATCAATAGAGCTCTCCCCTCCACATCTGGCCACACCTTGGTCACTTCGTGATTCAATCCTCTTTTAATGAGGATGCCCACTCCAGCCTTCCTCAAGGGACTAGAGCCCCAATATTCCACTCCTGTTTTCGGATTCAGGATCCTACGTTCCTCCCCCCTTGTGTACTTGGTTTGAAGCAGGAACATCACGTCAAGCCCCATTCTACGAAACTCCCTGGACACTAGGAACCTTTTCATTGGTGAATTCAGATGTTTAACATTTATTTAACGTTTGAACCCTGAGGAGATTACCCCTTTGTTGATCTATATTTATCACCATTTCTTCCTCTGTGCACCTATCAACCCTTCAATAGGTCCCAGCGGCCAGGCTCGTAATGCAGCCCACACGTCAGAACTTGTTTTGTGCTCGAAGAGAGTCCCGTTCCAGCCCATCATCCCCACCCATACCCTCCTCCCTACTCCTCACCCCCCCCCCCCAACAGCATCCGATACTGGCTGGTTATCACCACCAAGCCGAATTCGGACCACCAGCAGAGACAGGTATCTTCTGGTCCTTTTTCTAAAACAACATTAACATTGAGCCCACTTTGTCCCCCCCTCTCTCCAACATCACACAAATCCCCAGTAGTTCTCACACTGAACACGCCCCCCTGGTTGATACTTCACATGTATCCTCCGGCACCAGAGCGACCGCTGGGCTGCACTCCAGGATAAGTGATTTCTCTAGAAGCGGCGCCACTGAGCACAAATGCAACGCAGCAGGAACCAAGCACATCTCCTCAGTGTGGTATAAGATTAGCCACGTGTCCGTTAGTCAAATGATCTGATGACCCATGGTCCAGCCAGACCCAGCACTTCTGGAGCTTTTTCGGTATTGACCCTTCCCAGAATTAACCACCCAGAGTTGATGCGTGATCCCATTGGTCGTGCTCCATTTGTCATTACCTCATCAGGTCAACTTCAGTCCGGGATACCCTCTGTCTTGTACTGCCGAGAGTTCCCAAAAATACTTCAGCCTTCCAGAGACTTCTAGCCGTCCATCCCCAGGGAGGCGTTCATCCTCCTGTATTTTCTGGAGCCTGGTATAAGTCTCTGTCTAGATCCTTGGATCCGCCATTCCTGTCGTCTTTTCACCATCCGTCTTGATTCTGCTAGTTTCCCTGGTTGCCCAGGAGCTTGGCAATGCAGTTTTTGATGTCCCTTTCCATGCTCCACTTCTCCTTGCGTCCTTCTAGTTCGAATGTGAGAGAGAATGGGTAGCCCCATCTATATAGTGACTTGGTTTTCTTTCAACCATTTAGTGAGGGGCATGTACATCTGCCTCAAGGCTAGGGTCAGTGATGATAGGTCTTGAAAGATCGCCACCCGGGCCATGCCGAGAGTGGCTGAGCCACTGCGTTTTGCCTTCTTCAGAATTCTGGCCCTGTCACTGGAGTTGTGGAACCACACCAGGACAGTCCTCGCACCACTGGCAGCTCCCACCGCTCTGTGTATTCTTTCGATTTTTGCCTCATCGATGGAGTCGTCTTCAAATAAGAGCTTCATGATGTCATGGAGTGCCCTTTTCAGGTCTTGTTCCGACTCACCCTCTCTTTCCAGAATACCAAAAAACCTTAGATTATTCTGACATTCACGATTTTCCAGGTTGTCCATTTTTAGGCAGAATTCTTCTTTGCGGTTCTCTAAGTCAGCCATCCTCTGGTCCATCTGTGTCTCCAGAGTGTTCAGTGAGGTCTAATTGTTCTCAACACCTTCGAGTGTCTCCTCCATCTTGTCAATCCCCCGAGTGATTTTGTCGACCTTTCCGCCAATGTCCGCTCTCATGTTCTTGATTTTCTCCAGCAAGGCTGCCACATCTCTTGGTTCGGCGGAGTCGGCCCTGATGATGTCATGGTGTACTTCTGAGGGGTCTCAGGTTCAGGGCGAAGTGGGGTGTACCTGAATGTGGCCAACCTCTGCCTTATTTCCATGCACTCAGGTTCAGGCACTTGTGTTGCCTCTTCTCCTCCTCTCCTCCTCTTGTGGTTTTTCCCCCTTCCTCAAACAGTTCTAGCCTCCTCAGTTTGCTGGGTTGCTAGGCGGTCCAGGTTTCTCATTTTGGAGTCTATTACGCTGGCCCTGTTGTGGGCACACACCCCTATGTCGGGGGCCCACACCACCAGAGAGGCCCTGAGTCAATCCGGGGGCACTGTGGAGAGTGAGTGCACCCTTTTCACCTGCTGGGGTGCATCTCAGGTTACCTCTGTTTTCCTCTAGGCCGAGTCAGAGAGGAGGGCACACGCCCCCAAAGTCAGGGGCCCAACCCTCAGACTGACCAGATTTGCTGTATTATCTTGAGAGACAGTCAATTCATCCCAGCTGGATTATTGCACAGAGGCTCTGCTCACTTGGGGGCCCAGATATTTGCAGCTGGTGACCTCCGTCTTCAGAGGTGAGGAGGAATAGACTTCGTGCCCCTTTTGCACTTCCAAGGTTGTGACCACAATAATTCCCATTGGCCTTTGCCGATAATCCCGAAGGAGGGCACACGCCCCAAAACTGGGAACCCAACCCTCCGTTAGGTTGGCCTGCACTTTGCGGTGTGTCCACGTGCTGATTGTGTGCCACTACCACTGAATGGGTATAAGACAATGGAAGGGTTGCAGCGCTCAGATTACAGTCTTTGCGGCCAGGGATGCTCCTTCAAGTAGTGGCGTGCCCCTTCCCTGCTACCACCGCCCTAGGTGACGAGCACCATCAGGGTTTAGTTCGGTCCTTTGTGTGCCCTTTAGCATATGGCAGCGTAATGTCCCATGTGCCACCTCTCTTTTGTGATGTGCGTATGAGCTGTGCACTGAGGTGGGCTGCTCCAGCTTTCTTCACTTATTATTTAAACTTTCAGTATACAATTTTGGGCTCTGCAGTGGGCTGGGCTTCATGGGTCGACCATTTTAAATGCAGCATCCAGGCCCATCCCACTCCTTCTTGGTGGCAGGGCAAGGCCATGTTCTCCTCCCTAGGTTGAGGCCGGTATTGAGGAGGTTGCAGAGACGTCTCGAGCGGAATCTCAATGCGCCTTTGGGTGCCTTCTTTGGGTGCCTTCTGTGGACACCTCGGACCGCGTCCGTGCCCCAATGGCTCTGCGCAGCTGGCACCGTGGGAAGAGAGCCACCAGCGGCATAGGGCCTACGCTCCCACGTGGGTGTAAGCAGAGTGCTATTCGGTTCTCTAAACGGGCGTGCCACGCCTTGGAATCACGCAGGGAGGGGGTCTGCAAGCCATCTTCTGATGACGCCTCTGTTCAATTTAAGGTAACGGACCGCGAGCTATGCCTGCGGTGGAATGAGGCTGCTCTTTCCTCACCTCTTAATGTGCGGCATAATGCTGCCCTCCTTCGGTGTCTTCAGGCGGGTGGCTGGTCCCTCGTCCCAGTGCAGCTACGCCACAGGTCCCAAGTTCTTCTTATAAGGCGCCTGGGAGTCCTCAATTCCCCCGCACACAGGGCTATGAGGCATAACGCCATCTGAGTCACACGGGACAAGTGGGACAAACGCTCGGGCACCCGAGATGGGGGAGTCACCCGCCCCACGGTGTTTGGGGGGCACACCTCCGAGGTGTTGCCACGGTGCTCCTCCGCAATGGTCCGACATCCTCTGGAGCCTGCAGTCCGCCTCCTCCTCCGAGACAGTCTCTGCCGGACCCAGTGTGCAGCTCGGTTCTCCACGGCCTCCGGACTGCCAAATCGGGTGGGGGGTGCCACACTCGCACTCTCTCAGCACTGGGTCACAGGCCACACGCACCGCTGTGTATCCTAAGGCCTCTCAATGACTAATCCCCCACACTAACGTGAGATGGGGGTTTAGATTCTATTAAAGACAAGGAGGCGATTATTATGCATTACAATCTTTACTCTGAAACCACAGCAGCAAAGAAAAAACTTTTACAAACAAAAAAGTTTCAACAACAGAACTAGATAAAGTTCAATGTCAATGCATGGGGAACTCCCCAAACCATCATGGAGGATAGGTCATACCCTGCAGGGGACCAATGAGCAGGGACCCTCGTTTATATATGTCCATTACTCTAACGCCAACCCCTCTTTCTGCAGCTGACTTGCACCAGACGCCCAATGGAACGGTTGAACTGCGTAGCGCAGAGAAAAAGGATCCAGCGAAACCGGAGATCTCAACCTTTCCGCAGCCTGAAGCAATGAAGAAGTTCTTCTGGATAGGACTTCTCACCCGAAATCATGCACTCCAGAACTTGTAACTGCGATCCACACTCCTGAGCAGAACCTCAACTCGTACCTGTAAGAACAACAAGCAAGAAGGGTGGGTGGTTGGGAAGAACAACAAACCAAAGAATGTTCTCACTTGAACCACCTGTGTACATGCGTATCACAATTGTCATATCATATCATATCCAGGGTGGGTGGGAGGGATAATAATCGCCTCCTTGTCTTTAATAGAATCTAAACCCCCATCTCACGTTAGTGTGGGGGATTAGTCATTCTATGACAAGACAGGAGGCTCATATTATGCAAGTTCAAAGCCCTTGCATCTCATTAGTAAGTACAAAATGATCCAATATAATAGATAATATAATAAAATTAAAGGAAAGGTAACATTTTTTAAATGCTTTCATTAAATCAATCTGTTGACCAATCAGAGAATTGCCCAAGACTAGGTTGCCCGAAAAGCTGTCTTATAAGGCAAAGTCAAATCCACTGCAAGAAAAACAGGAATGTGCCAAATCCAGCGTTCCTTACAGGCCACCAAAACCAACTGGTTAAAAGAGGGGAAAACATTGAACAAAGTTTTCCTATACTAATAGGTTAGGACAAAACCATCTGAAATAAACACCTATGTTGTTCAATCAAATATTCAAAACACTTAAATTCGTACCATTTTTGGGGACCTAGAAAGCAAACCAATGAAAACAAACACCTAGCTCTCCTGGAGATAAAGAAAAGTACCCCATAGGGGTGAAAGTCTTATAGGTTCCATCCCATGCATTAAAGGAAGATATCACATTAGAAACAGGGCATGTCACAGAACTACACTGGGGAACCAAGAGGGAAAGACAAATCTTCAAAAGGATAAAATGGGAGTAAAAAATCATTTTTATAAATTTTGTAATAGGACAATCCATCCTGAGCGGAGCTGAAAAGCAATAGAATTAATCTACAATTGTCTTCAGACATATGTGTATACTAAGGAGGGAAGTCTTCTGGAGGCAGAAGCAGAATGGAAGAGAGGGCCCCACCTGAGAAGCTGAACCCGTCAAACCGCCAACACGGAGACCCTCAGACCTCACGAACTCTTGAAGAAGGACTCTGCTACCATGACAAAAGGCAGATATTATAAACCTGATCCTTAAGAGGCCAAACTTGGCAAGAAGAAAAAAGGCCTGCCACCAGAAAGAAAACTACCCTGAGGACCACATTAAAGCCCCGCTTTACACCGTTAAGAGAAATAAATACCCACTAGCGCCTCTAACCAATCCCCTGACTGGACAGACTCCAGTTAACTTATTGAAATACCAGAGATTAGCACAAAGGAAAGTAACAGACGGGAGGGAAATGCTCAGTGCGAGTCTGCACTGGTCACCCGCCAGAACTCCTGTAAAAAGGAAAAAACTGAAACCATTGGATACTCCCAGAGGTGTAATATTATGATGCAATCTCCCCCAAGGATGGCAGGAAAACTGAAACCATTGGATACTCCCAGAGGTGTAATATTATGATGCAATCTCCCCCAAGGATGGCAGGAAAACTCAAACCATTGGATACTCCCAGAGGTGTAATATTATGATGCAATCTCCCCCAAGGATGGCAGGAAGGGGAATGAGGGGGAAAGAACTCTGGATAATTATCAATGCCCTGTAAATGCAAGGTTGAGAAGAAATCTGGGACCACTGTCCCCTCAAACCCTGAGGTCTGAGTCACTGTATTCATGTGAGGCTGACTGGCCACTAAGGGAATCAGGGGAAGGAAAAACTAAGCACATTGCTCATAGCAAAACAGTACTTATACAGTACTACGAACCCTCAGGTATATGAGTGGTGCTTAACACTACTACGAGCGTTGTGTGGTGTGAGGTGTTCACTTATCGATCTCAGCAGGATAAAAGACTGATGTAGACCTTTCCAAAATTAGGAACCTGTATCAGAACGGTCAGCACGGATATGAAAACAGCACTCTAAAGAGGTTAAGCAACGCTCATGAGGGTACAGAAGCCTGCGTGTACTCCTCGAGCAGAGGAGAAGTTGCAACACACTGTTAGACGGTTAGCTGAACCATAGGCCAAGCTTTGGGAGGAAAAACATGAGGCAGGCGCCAGCAAGTTATTATTTGGCAACTCGTCTAACTGATACCATCAAGTGTTTCCAAACACTCCATCCAAGTAAAACATGGTTGCTCAACTTGTCATGTAAAAAACTGAACGGTTACCCTCGAGCTGACCCTGTCTCCACCAGAAACCAAAAGAATAAGGAATGTCCAATGGGACAAAAGTAGGGGAGAACAAAGGTCCCCACTAAAGAGAGCCTTAAGCCCTACAGACCTCAATAGAGGCATAACGCATCATCTTTATTCTTCCTCATGTTGAGAGAAAATACTGTAGCTTAATCAGCACTGGTATTGGGTGGAGCAATTTAGGTCGGGAATCAAAACCTAAGGAAAGGACTGAGTTGTCCTGAAACTAACTAAGGTAAAGGGTGCCAGAATTTTTAACTAAAAGATGAATGATAACACCAGAGAGATGGTTAGAGAGGAAGGTACAACCCCATATGGGTCTGTTTACAACCACTTCCACGCTCTTTTCTTTAAAGCACTTAATAAATAAAGAATATATAATATATGAAATATATATAAAATATCCAAAGAAGAGGGGTTACGCCCTCACAGGGGACCGAATCCCCGGCCCTTATATAAGCTGATACTCACTGAGCTTTCTGGGCCACTGACAATTATGAAAAAACGCAAATGTGTTCCAGTCAACACTTAAACATATTGTTTATCAAAGCGTACACTGAGCAAGTGCACCTCAACTGCTCACCCCAGCAGGGTGAGGCAACCAATAGTACACGAGGGAGCACCTCGCAGAAGGAACAAGGCGAAGCCTGAAACCGAGCAGGTTACTGCACGCCTACAAGACCAAACAATGGCGTCAGCCATATGCAGCACCTAAACAAAGCTGCCGACCTTAAGGAAGGAATACACTGAGCAAGTGCACCTCCAACTGCTCGCCCGAGCAGGGCGTGATAATCAGCAGTACACAAGGGGGTAACCTCGCATTAGAACTCAGGCAGAGCCTGAAACCGAGCAGGTTATGGTGCATGCCAGTTAAGGTAATTACCCAAGTTGCCCACTTTAAGGGAGGAAACACTGAGCAAGTGTACCTCAACTGCTCACCCTAGCAGGGTGTGGACACAGCCGTATACAAGGGGACCCCTCGCAGAAACCCCAGGCAACCTTGCCACTGAGCAGGTGACTGCACCTTTCCAGGGAAGATAACCCAAACAAAAGAAAACTGTCAAGTTGAAGGTAGGATACACTGAGCAAGTGCACCTCCAACTGCTCGCCCGAGCAGGGTGTGATAATCAGCAGTACACGAGGGGGTAACCTCGCAATAGAATCAGGCTGAACCTGAAACCGAACTTATGGCACCTACAGTGAAGGCAAAGCACATAACTTAAGAAATAAGTAAATGAATAAATAAACAAAGAAAATAAAATAAAACTGCAGACTGGCAGTGCATCGGGCTCTTGCGCTGGATGGTCAGACTTTGACCTAACAAACCCACAGTCTATCAGTAAACATTCTTTCTTTCCAGCACTAAAGGTAAGGAAATGTGTTGTGTCACCAGGGATACGAAATTACAAACATTTAACAAAACCACATTTTTACTATTAAAATGTTTGTGCTATAATCTTTCTGAAGAAGTCATGAACCAACCAAATGCCCATTAGGAAATCCCTGCTCAACTGAGCAAAAAAGGTGACAATCAAATACCTCCACTGTAAAATACAATTATTTAAAATATAACAATTAAAATATCTAATCTTAAAATATACAAATAAACATGCGCTGGTCGGCCGCGAACCCGGGTCTTCCTGCATGGGAGACCTGCAGCTCTATATTTGAGCTAACTTGGCGCAGTACTGAAACAGAGGCTTTTGTTACAAACATAAGCCACAGGGGCAGGCCGAACCCAAAGCCTGCAGCACCTGGAATCCCCAGGTGACCATAAATCTGTCAAGGGGCACGAATTCAAACAGGCGAAATGAAGAGGGAACAGTGTAAACAACACTGCTCTCGCGCACGCCGGGAGCGAGTTGATTAATGCACTAGAAACACCTGAGTTTACAAGCGCGAGAAATTTTTAAAGAAGAAATAAATTAGAGAGCTCCCTCAGTCCGAAATTCAACCATTGCACCACTGCTTCAGCTGAAACAGGAAGTATGAGCATAATACATATTTTCTTTTTGAAAGACACCAAAATGAAACCAACGTCCGCACGCGGCTATCCAGATACATTGTATCAAATACACAAATTCCTTTATAATAAAAGGTAACTAACACATATTTACCATATATGCCATATTCAAACTAATAAAGCCTACTACTGACAAACAATGTAAGACACAACTGAAAGGGGTGATTTAGCTCTGTGGTGTCAGCAGCAAAGAAAGGGGGGTTGGCGTTAGAGTAATGGACATATATAAACGAGGGTCCCTGCTCATTGGTCCCCTGCAGGGTATGACCTATCCTCCATGATGGTTTGGGGAGTTCCCCATGCATTGACATTGAACTTTATCTAGTTCTGTTGTTGAAACTTTTTTGTTTGTAAAAGTTTTTTCTTTGCTGCTGTGGTTTCAGAGTAAAGATTGTAATGCATAATATGAGCCTCCTGTCTTGTCATAGAATCTACGGTGCACAGCCTGGAGGGAGAATTCACTTTCACTTTCGGGGCCGAGTACTTAGCTCGTTTCTCCTTTGTTCTGTGATGGATTTCCTCCGCTCTTTATCTTCAGGCATGCAGGGGGAGGGGGGTTCACACACCCTGTGGTGCGACTGCATTGATGGCGGGAGGCCCAAGGTGGGGGCTCAACCCATTTTATTGGACCGTTAGATCAGGAGCTCACGCCGAGGCTGGGTGCATCCACACGCCCCCTGGTGGCCACACCTAACTTCTCTTCTTTAAGATGTTTTCTGGGCCGAGGTTTTTCATGAAGGGTTAATGTTCCTTTTTTATCTCTAAGATTTATAAAGGGACTTAAATTGTTTGGCCGCCTCAGCATGTGTCTGTGCTACTTGAATAGCAGTTTTAAAAGTCGATTTACACTGCTGCAGGACTGCACGTTATAGGGAGAGGGGTAAGACATTAACACATTGTTCTATGTTTCTAAGACATCAGGGAGAGTTTTTTCCCTAACCACTGAGGGTATATTTTGTATCCAGGCTCCCAATTCTAATGGTGTTTCACCAAAGAATACATGTATTTCTTGGAACTTCTGTCAGTAAAAGCTTTCAGTTTGTCCGACCATCTCTGAAAGAGAGGTTGTAATCTCATTAAAAGGGGTACACCCTGGTGTGTCCATCGTCTGATAAAATGGCTGAAAATTCCTTTTTTAAGAGTGGAATTAAATAACACGTTTTAAAACATTTGTCCCAGTTGAATTGGGTGGCCAACCATTCAGTGTTCAAGACGAATAACACCTCCCAAGTCGTCTGCTTCTTGATAGGGTTGTAGGACTCCATCTGAGAGGACACAATGTTGTTTGATTGGCCTCAACCTGTCTAATCTTTCCTGAAATCTTCGGTCTCCCTAGATTTGATGACCAACCAGGCAACCCAAAATATTTTCCAGAGTACTCATCTGTAGTTCCTGTTCTCCGATAACCAAGAGATTGTGACTCTGTTCTGGTTGTTCTTCTCTCCAGTCATCAGACTTAACGTTAATTTCGGAGTCTTTGGGTAAATTGGTTGTGAAAGGGGTTGGTATCTGTGTAAGCAAGGTGGGTTTCTTTAATCTAGGTGCTATGCCAAATAACCCAATAGAAGTTAATTTGTTGATGGCGTGGCCATAAAAAAAATATATTTATATAAAAAAATCAATTATCCCAGGCATGGATTTTCTCTATATTGGGAAGTTTAACACCCTACTCCTGCAGTGCTTAATTTCTGCCGGTATTTGCCGGTGGGTAACATGGCACTCGTTTGCTTGGCTGCAGCACTCTTTTTGAGTTTGATACTGTGGCACGGGATCCTCCCTCACCATCCCCAGACCTCCCCTGATCCATCCCGGGCAGGTCCTATGTTTTGTTCAGTGCTCCCCCCACATCATAGACCACAATAATGTGCTTTTTCCCAAAGAGACGCCCTTATAGCGCAGGACACTGTTGAAGTAATAGCATGAGACAGAGGGACGCTGTTAAAGTAAAGGCACTGTTAAAGCCACAAGCCTGCATCATCTCCCCGCTGATTTGTCATCTCCACTTGAAGCTACAGAGAAGATTATTCGTCAGCTGCTGTCACAGCTCTACCTGAAAGTCTCCACAAAGACATATAATGAGTGAGAGAATGCCTCGCCATCATCCAAAGATGGATATCAACACTACCAATTGGTCCATCACCAACAACTAAAAATATCATATAGAGCCCAGATGTGAACATGGCTCTCAAACATGACATAGCAGCGGCTTACCCCAGGGTTCTTGTGCATTAAAAGGCTGTAAATTTAAAATAAACAAAATAAGACAATCATGTAAATCTGTCTGGTGTGCAGGGCTCAAGAGTGAATTGGCATGGATGAAGCTGTCCAGGGGCATGGGTTCCACCATCACCATGTTAGGGCCTGGTAAGAACTCAGCCAAAACAAGCACTGTTAATAAAATGTATACGGGAAGAAAAGGGTGGCCCAGCAAGAACCAGTGAGAATGTTTGCCCAGTGTGCAGTCAGTGCCCCATTCTGGCACTTAATACCCATGCCACCATGTGCTCATCATGTCACGTTTGTCTGAAAGACTGTTGCCTTTTAATGTTGGCATCTAAAGCAAGTCCAAGAGTTGTTCCTCTAAGATGACTTTCCCCATCATAAATCCCACCATTCAATAAGAACTTTATTGAAAGGTCACAGGACTCCCCAATTTCATGTCGCACTCTGTCCATAATTATTATGGACATTGCCTGAGAACTCTGGCCGGCCTAACTGGTATGATATGGTGTTTATAACACGCCTATACACAAGTGTTTCAAGGCGCGACGTGGCAAGGGGGGGGGGGGGAACAGAGGGAGGACAGACAACGATCCTATTAGGCCAGGTGTCATTCAGATCGCGCTAGTGCATGGGAAGGGGGGGGAGAAGTGTGCGGGGGGGGAGAGGGGAAAGTGCAGTGCATGGGAAAGCAGAATAAATAAGATAAATAAGACAAATAAAACAGCCAGCTAGTGGCAAGTGCAAAGAAGTGCAGACATAAGTGCTGGTAGGGGGACTGAAGGGATTCAGAAAACGGTCCCCAAGTGCAGGGATTGCCAGTGAGGCAGTGCAGGTGGGCAACTGACGGGTCCTGGGCCAGAGATCAGAAAAGGTGGCCAGGTAACCAGTGCAGTTTCAGTCAGGAATTCAGCAGGGGAGGGGTGAGGAGAAAGCAGAAGCAAAGAGAAAAGTTTTGAGGTGTTTCTGGAACTGGAGATGGTTCTCCTCGAGTTTCAGGGAGGCAGGAAGGCTGTTCCAGAGAGAGGCCCCTGCCGAAGATAGTGATCTGCCACCAACTCGTTGCTTGGAGAAGCGACTGACCCTGAGGGAATTGGAGGCAGATGAGCGAAGAGCTTGAGAAGGAAGATATTTAGGGAGAGAGAGAGTTGAAGGTACTGCGGCCTCAGACCCCAGAAGGCCTTCTGTACAATGCAGAGGGTTTTGGACTTAATCCTTGCAGCCACTGGGAGCCAGTGAAGAGATCGCAGTCCTGGAGAGATACGATCCCTGGGCTCAAGGCCAAGGACAAGTCTCGCAGTCCTGTTCTGAATAAGTTGTAGAGGGCAGAGAGTGGAGGCAGGCAGATTTAGATAGAGGCTGTTACAGTAGTCCAGCTTAGATAGGACCAGGGCTCTGGAGACAGAGAGCTTCTTGTGGAAGGAGAGGAAAGGAAGAATACCTCAGAGGAGGTGCAGCTGGTAGTGTGAGTTTTTAGAGACGTCAGAGATGTGAGGGGAGAAAGAGAGTGCATAGTCGAAGATGACACCAAGGTTTTTAGCCTTGCAGGTGGGAGTGGGAGGAGGGCCAAGAGAGGCCGGCCAGAGAGCTGTAGGGAAGGAGGGAGTGGGTGAGCTGATGAGTAGAATCTCAGTCTTACTGGCATTAAGGCAGAGGTCGTTGGCGGCACACCATTCCTGGATGGCAGACAGAGATGAGAGAAGGAGAGGAGGAGGCGGCTGAAAGTAGCCTGAAAATGAGCTGGGTATCATCTGCATAGCACTGAAAGTTGGGACAGAGAGCAGCGATGCGGTGGGTAAGGAGTGCCAGGTATTGGTTGAACAGCCA
The DNA here is from genome assembly GCF_040938575.1 of Ambystoma mexicanum. Lineage (NCBI taxonomy): Eukaryota > Metazoa > Chordata > Amphibia > Caudata > Ambystomatidae > Ambystoma > Ambystoma mexicanum. The sequence continues at coordinate 926,213,674 of NC_090923.1, forward strand.
GAGAGAGAGGTTAGATCCCTGGGGGACACCACAGGTAGAGAAAAAGATGTCGGAGAGGAAGGACCCAAGTTGGACCTGGGAGGGTCGGTCGGAGAAGAAAGAAGTCAGCCACCACAGAGCCTGGCCAGTGATACCCAGGTTATCACGGAGACGGTTGAGCAGGATGGCATGGTTGACAGTGTTAAAGGCAGAAGAGAGATCAAGCAAAATAAGAATGCAAGGGGTGTTAGAGTCGAGGTTGGAGAGCAGGTCTTCACGGATGTTCAGGAGAGCAGTTTCCATGCTTCTGGCAGCTCTGAAGCCAGACTGATGGTCATGAAGACAACCAACAGATTCAGTGTGGAGATTGAGCTGGGAGATGGCAGTTTCTCCAGGAGCTTGCCGTCACGACCCTCGCCCAAAACCCCCTCTGGCAAACCCATTGGCCAGGTGGAGTCAGGACTCGGCCTCTCGAGCCTGGCATCCTCTTCAAAAGCCCTCATGGGGCCAGTCCTGGCGCCTAGGGCACCAGGCTCATACACCATGAACAACAATGTGCTTGGGAACTACTTTATTGCATTGTCAGCCAACATGGAGGCATCCACATAGCTTGGTTCCTAAGAACCAAGCTATGCGGTCTAGTGTTTTGGGTGTGGCCGGCCTGGAACTACTTTCCCTGGTACTACTTTACCTGGGCTATATAAACCACACACTGACTGCAGAACATGCTTTGTGTTACTTTGCAGCTTGCAACGTGATGCTTACCGTGTCCAGCTATTCCCTCAAACCTCGGAGAAGCAGAACCTGCAAGGAGACAAAAGGAACATCATTAGCAGCAGCCTCATCTTACATGCAGTCTTCATCTTTAAACACTCGCAGCTACTGAGAACAGCTTCCTCGAATCTGCACACCGCCCGGACAGAACGACCTGAAAGAGGAAGATAGAGGCAACATTAAAGAAAGCTGTGGAGACATTTACAAATTACGAACTGCTCAAAAGGCTTACCTGGCTGGTCGCCTCTCAGCTGGCACCACTCCGGACATTCCACTCGCGCTGAAGAACACTGCAACCTACAAGGAAGGAAAACACAGGTTAGCAAAGGCAAGACTTTGCAGCGCTGCGCATAGCGCTTACTTACCGCATCATAGCGCTCTTAATGCGCCATCATTTACCAGCGGGGCTCAACCAAGCCAATTCGTCGCACTGAAGCTCTGCATACCTAAGGGAGAAAAAAAGAGACATTTTAAACAAAGAAAGGCATGCAGGATAGCAACAAAACAAAGAACAGCAATAAGACCTATCTGAACAATATCAAACGGGCCGCGTCAGTGAAGTAACTGGACCGCACTCGCCTATGAAAGACAACGCGCCCCTGCAAAGAAGGCAGGACGGAGAACACGCCTAATTCTACCACAAAGCAGAACGTTCCCCGCAGACCACATCAGGGCAAAGCTGAGAAGCATACCAGTGAGTAATCCAGCTGGGTGGCACCCCTGTGGATACCAGGTGAGCGTAACAGAACACGAAGACTACCATAACAAATCCACCTGGGCGCCATGGAGACATCAGAAATGGGCCAATTGGCCCAATTACTAGGAGAGCTTCGTGCTGAGGTTCATTCTGCCCGGAAAGAGACTAATGCCCTCCGGAGAGACCTAATAGTGACCAAAGAATGCACTGAAGAGATTAGCAGGCAATAGTTGCAATCACAGGCAGGACAGATGCCTCTACCTGGAAGCAATCCAACGATGCAAAACCCCGCCATACCACCCACTCCAGTACAGATCACGTTACCTGGAACAGTGCCCCTGGCACCACCAGAAAGGTTCTCAGGCGACCCACAGAAGTATGCGGCATTCATCAATCAGTGCCGCCTTCATTTTCTTTGTAGGCATGGAGCATTTCCAAACGACCAAGCTCGGGTAGCTTTTGTCTTATGATACATGAGTGGTAGTGCAGCAGATTGGTCGGTGCCATTGGTAACCCATGACGATCCTCTATTACATGACTTTGGGGGGTTCCAGAGAGAAATGGAAAAATGTTTTGCTCGCCATACCCAGGAACAAGCAGTAGACAATGAACTCTTGTCCCTCCGACAGGGGAATCGGGACTTGTTAACGTACATTGCTACCTTCAACAGACTGGTTGACGAAGCTAGGTGGCCAGAAAACAAAAGAACGATGTTATTCCATCGAGGCTTACGAGGCGAATTAAAGGACGTCTTAGCCCAGGTGGTTGATCCACCCAGAGACTGTGCAGAATTCATAAATCTGGTCGTGCAGCTAGACCACCGGTTGCAGGACCGAAAGGCAGACCGGTCTAAGTCGGACCCTCGGACCGTGTATGTTCGACCAAGGGAAAACACACCCCGTGTACCTGAAAATGCTGTAGAACCCATGCAGATTGGAGGGATACGGCCTCCATTAACAAAACAAGAGCGGGACAAAAGAAGACAACAGGATTGTTTGTATTGCGGGAAACCAGGACATTTTCTGAAGGACTGTCCAGTAAAACCCCCCCAAGAAGAACAGTCAGGCCACAGAGAAGGATGAAGCTAAGGAATCGGGAAACTACCAAGCTCGACAAACGTAGAGGTCAGTTTGTTGAGTGAGAAGAAAGAGTTGCTGACCTCGCACTTTGCAATACCAGTGATCTTAATTAACCACCAACAGTCGTCAAGAATGCATGCCGTTGAAGCATACATCGATAGCGGAACAGTTGGAAATTATATTGATCAAGAACTGGCAGCAGAGATGGAGCTTCCTTTGTGTTCTAAGCCAACTATGGACAAGGTAACCACCGTGGATGGGACAGAAATCGCTTCCGGACCAGTAACCCAGTGCACAGCCAGGGTAACCTTGCTGTTTCAGGACTGAAATCGGGAGTCTATTTCATTCGATCTCATCATGGCACCTCAGTTCAGGCTAATACTAGGGATGCCATGGTTGGTAGCTTACAATCCTTTAATAGACTGGCAGGCATGAAAATGAACCTTCCTCGGTGACTGCTCCCCTGCCTGCTATTACCAAGAGGAGAAACCTGACGTCTGTATCCCCATGACTTCCGGAGCGACAGTATCAACCCTGGGAGCAACTAATACCTTGCCAAGTGAATACCATGATTTCCAGGATTTTTTCCGAAAGGACCAAGCCAATACATTGCTGCCGCACAGGCCCTATGACTGTCAGATCGACCGTGTTCCTGGTGCACAAATCCCTCGCGGCAGGATCTACGCTCTCACAGAACCAGAAAACCTTCCTTTGAAATCCGATTTAGACCAGTACCTTGCAAACTGATTTATCCGTCCTTCGAAGTCCCCCGCAGCCAGTCCTTTGTTCTTCGTACCAAAAAAGGAAAGAGACTTGAGAACCTGTATTGACTACCGCACATTGAACCAGATCACTGTGAAGAACCGCTACCCCTTGCCACTTATCTCCGAGATGCTAGAGCAAGTTAAAGATGCCCAGATTTATACCAAATTGGACCTTCGAGGAGCGTACCACCTGGTCCGAGTCAGAAAAGGAGATGAATGGAAAACCGCCTTCCGTACTAAGTACGGCTTGTTTGAATATCAAGTCATGCCCTTCGGGTTATACAACACTCCTGCGGCATTCCAATATTTCATGAATGACGTTTTAAGCAAGTTAATTGATGTGTGCGCCTTAGTGTACATAGACGACATCATAGTATACTCAGCCTCGGAACAAGATCATGTCAGGCACGTTCGTTCAGTCCTCACCAAGCTCCGTCAACATCGCTTGTTTGCAAAGCTTGAAAAATTCTTTTTTCACGCCACCGAAGTAGAATTTTGTGGTTTTATCCTTACTCCAGGAGGCATCAGAATGGACGTGCACAAGGTAGATGCCGTTCTGAAATGGCCTTCACCGACGTCTCTGAAAGGGGTACAAAGCATGCTGGGTTTTGCAAACTTCTACTGCCGGTTCATCCCAGACTTCTCTCAGGTTGTGCACCCAATCACAGTACTATTACGAAAAAACAATAAAAAGTTTTCCTGGACCGAAGAAGCAGAAGTCGTCTTTCAGGAACTTAAACAAAGGTTTACCTCCGCTCCAATCCTGCAACATCCTCGTCCAGACCTCCCTTATGTCAATGAAACTGATGCGTCCAGTCTCGCAATGGGGGCTGTCCTTTCACAGAGAGACCCGGAAACCGGCCAGCTACATCCTGTAGCCTTCTGGTCGAAAAAGTTCTCATCTCCAGAGATTAATTATGCCATTACGGGCAAGGAACTCCTGGCTATCAAATCCGCCTTTAAAGCCTGGAGGCACTACCTTCTGGGGGCCAGACACACCATTACAGTCATCACAAACCACCGAAACCTGCAATATCTCAAAACAGCCAAGGCCCAGTCCTCATGCCAATTACGGTGGGCCCTTTTCTTCGCGAATATGATTATGTAATCACATTTCGACTAGGATATAGAAACGTAAAGGCGGATGCCTTATCTTGCATGGGCATAGATGAAATAGTGTATACAACTCCAGACCCAGTACCTATTATACCTGAAGACAAACTCTTGGGTATCACGACAGCCTTAACACAAGCAGAACTACGAAAAGAAATCCAACGGACAACGAATCCTGATGCCTACCGCACATGGCAAACTCCAGGAGAACAATATACCATCAAGGACCACCTACCCTTTTTTAGGGATCGCCTATATGTACCCAAGAAGGAATTACAATAGCATATAATTTAAAACTATCATGATTCACTGATCGAAGGGCATCCAGGAAGCACCTAATCCCTAGGTAAGGTGAAAGAGAACTTTTGGTGGCCTACCTGGCGTAAGGACATCATTCAGTATATTCAGTCCTGCGGTGTCTGCGCACAAAATAAATCACAGAAACAAAAACCATCTGGTCTCCTACAACCATTGGACATTCCTCCAGTTCCATGGCACACTCTTTCCCTTGACTTCATCACTGATCTACCTCCAAGCCAAGGGTTAAACACCATCCTTGTAGTTGTGGTCTTCTTCTCGAAGATGGCCCATTTTATTCCTCTCAAAGGCCTTCCAGATGTAGCCACTTCAGCAAAAGTGTTCCTGGGGGTGTGGCTAAGCTACATGGCTTCCCTTCGGTTCTGGTCTCTGATCGAGGCAGCCAGTTTGTTTCAAGTTAATATGTTTTTCAATCAAAGCTTACATCTTTAATGCAACAGAGAGAAGGGGGTGGTGTCTGGTCCACAAATATACCAGCCACCAGTGGTGGGTGGTGAGTTGTTTTTTTGTAGGGTGTAAATATTTGCCACAAGTATGTGATTGCGACTGAGCATAGCGAGGGAGCCCGAACTAAAGAAAATTAGTTGGGGTGGGGGCCAGGAGGATTCTTCTCCCTCCCCAGATTAAATGTTTTGAATAATGGGTTAAAATGGTGCATTAGAAAGCACACTTTCTGGGAAACCGTAGGTAAAAGACCAACAATGTGGGTAAAAGGCCAACAATCTGTTTTGTACAGTGTAGGGTAAAGCATGAAAAAAGTACAGTAGATGCAAGTCACCAAAAGTGCACAGAACATTTCCAAATTAATTATCATGGTGGGCCCTGCAATATATGCCAGTATAAAAAACATTTGTATGCTGGCTGTGCCCATACACTTCCATGCTGGCTCTGTCAACATATGCTAGTATTCCCATAGAAGATCATACTTATGTTCTCTCTAAGACGTTTTTCTTTAGTATCATTACTGGCACTGGGAACAAAACTGCTAATATATGCCAGTTCTCCTATTTAAGTACATACTACCTTTTGTTTGGCCATTAAAAGTGACATGTCACAATAGGAAACCCTTTCCAAACTGGTTACAATGTAAGCCAGTCTAGACCCATAAGAACACTTATCTTGCTCAATTCATCATAGATACTCAGTTAATAAAATGTCAGGCTACAGTGAAGAATATACAGGCCGCTACGCCAAAACATCAGTCTAGCAAGGTAACACTACTTATCATACTTGCTTTTTTAAAGATGCCGAGTAATAAATGTCATGCCACAGTAAGCAATGGCTAGACTGACTGCACCAAAAAGCCAGTCTAGCCAGGGAATGCCACACATGAACTTGCCTTTGCCCACAAATACCAGTAAAACATGCAAAGTCGATAAAGGATGTGGCAAAAATGCACTATTGATCCCCAGTCTCCCAGGGCCTTACACACACACACATACATGCATCCCCTTTCACCCACCAGTCACTCACCCATACATCTCCTCTTGCACTTGCTCACACTGGATTCACCACACAGGCACACACAAAACCCTACCCAGAACATTCAAACACACACTACCACATGTATGCTCATTCATCCACCAGTCACTCACACACACATTCTCTTACATCAACTCATTGCATTCTCTATAGGTTTTATTATCTGCTGACACACCAAGGTATAAAGCCTTTGTGTAACCAAAATGCAATAGAGTGTATGATCTACGATTTGGGTCCTAGTTTTCACTGAACCGAAAAAGAAAAACATTGATTTAGAATGACCGCTCTGTGCTGACACAGAGCGGTCATTCTAAATCGATCTGTCAGCCCCTGCCACGCACAAGTGCACTCAAGGGCTGACAGGCTGTCAGGCGAGTGTCTGTGTGAGCGTATGTGTGTGGATTTGGTGTAGGTTGTGCTGGAAAGAGGATGGGTGAAGAAAGCGGGATAGGGGGCGAAATGCCCGTTTGACATAAAAACTGGCATGAGAGGGCGGCGAAGGGCTCATCTTGCAGGGTTTCGGGGGGTATGATGTGACATTGTTGCATATAAAAGGCAACACAAAAACAGCTTAAAAAATCAGTCTTTTTTGTGTTTGTTCTTTTAAATGGGGTAATAATCACACAGAATCCAATTGAACTGATAATAAAGTAGTATTCTTTGAGTCTGTCTGGTTATTTGGGTCAGAGATCATTTATTATGGTAATCCCATTCTGCGCATAAGAAACGCCCAAATGAGCTACTGCACATTTTGGTAGCAGTGCAGATGGTTCCGATCCAGACCCTCGGATGCTTGACATCTTCCACCATCAGCTGGAAGACCACAGCGTTTCCTGTGGAGAACAGTAGTACAACACATGTGACCAGAGCCGGTTGGCAGGTAACCCTTTGAAGAAATTAGCGTCCGGTCGCTGCAGGTGCCCCATGGAGTGAAGGCGTAGTGGTCGATTGAGGAAGAGTCAAAACCGATGGGCTCGAACTGAATAACGGATGTAAGTAGAAGTATCGAAAAGTGGCAAATAAAAGGGGAAGGGTCATATTGCATATTCATATATAGTGGGGAAACGTAACAGGAGTTATTTAGGGAGAAGAAGTTAGCTCGCTACCTGTCCTCAAGGAGGGAAAAGGGACCTACCAAACTCAGGAACTAAGCATAATTTAAGGCATTCCTGTGGCTACAGCCAAAGAAAGGTGCGTGGGACACGTCAAAATGGAGTAAAATAGAGATGAGATGCGTCTATCAGGAGGATAGGAAAAGACAATCATAGGAAAGTGTGCACACATGTTTGGGGGTTTCAAAAAAATAAAAAATAGCAGTGTAAAACATTTATTGACGTGTTTTGTATTAGTGGTGATACAAACTATAAGAATGATAGTAGTAACATTTGCCAAAGTTATTAGACCTTAGAAAAGCAATTGATTGGTGCCAATCAGACTTAGGAGGGTCATGTTTGAGAGGGAACAAACATCAAATTAAATAAGATTCTTAGTTTACGAAAAATAATAGGATAAGTATGAACTGATAAAAACTATAAATTAAGAGATAACATGAATATTGGTGTGAAGGTGTGGGCATTTGTTGAAGAAATTGGTTTTTGAAGATAGGCAGAGATTGATGGTGCTAAGCTCAAGTGATTGTTGAAGTGTGATTAAATAAATAATAAACAAAAAACCTGGTAAGTATTGACAGTTAAAAACAACTTGTCATTAAATGGGACACTCTCCTTTTACATCTGTGCAGGACATTGACAAGATACACACCTAAAATTAGAAAGTACCATGCCAAATGGTTAAAAAGGCACAACTAATAAAACACTAATACCGTGACCTCAAAAAGGCTCATTATCAAAAACAGTATTGTGACACATGGCAACATACTTGCATGCCACATATACAGGGAAGAAGCTACAGAAAAGGTTAGCTGTTTTCAAACTATGGAAGATGTAGCTGAGTGAGAGAGAAGTCCTGCCTGAGAAGGAGTGGATGCTCAATCAGCATAAAGAGGGGGATGTAACACCCTCAACATCTGTTTCTCCTAAAAATGATAGCACAATGGAAGACAAACAGGGAATCTATCCTCTAAAGGAATTAAAAGCAGCGGCGGCGTATGTTGATCCAACATACGCAGATCCGCTTATAATAGTGAAGACAGTATGGAAGAAAGTAAGAATAAAGAGTGTAAATATATATCTACATGCAATTAACATAAAGGGTGCAATGAGAGAAGGGACAGATAGAAATAGAAAAGGAAGACGGCAGATGAAAAATAGAGAAAGACATTAAGTGGAATGACAATAGTCCAAAATGAGTGGATGGGAGGACAGATACTACTTAAATTAGAAAGAAAAGGCATTGACAATATTAAAGAGAGAATAAAGAGAGGGAAAATAAGAAGGAAAGGGAATAAGAAAGGGCTTACAAGGAAGAGAAAGAAAGATAGGGAGCAAAAGGAAGAACGAAGAAGGTATGAAGAACAGAAAAAAGATAAAGAGAGAAGAGATGTTAAGAAATAGAAGCCCAAAGATTGATAGAATGTAGGTTGGAAAGAAGGTGAGAGGAAGAAGAGAACAGAAAGATGAGAAGGGAAAAAGAAATGAGGAGTAGGGGATGACGAAATAGATCATATTGTTAATAGAAGTATAATACCCATTTTAGCACGGGAAGAAGAGAGAGGATCACAACAGCCCCACAGGGAACTGCAAGGGATAGTGAGAATACAGACATGGGCCGACAAGCATGACTCAGAAGGCATAGGGAAAAGGGTTGGGTATCTATATACACAAACAAGAGAGAAGGGTGGTTATCAGGCTGTGGGAAGCATTGCAGGATCTCCACCGAAGGAAACAGGAAATAGATTGGGTAATGGATTGATGGATGAGAATAGAACGCTGTCCCTAAGTACACTAGATCTTGATGATGAGGTAAGATATAATAACCACACCATTTGGGGTATAATGATGTCAGACGAAGAGAGGAAGGTGAATGAGAAGGCACGAAGAGAAGGCACATGAAGTTTTTTAATAGATCCAAACATAGATAGAGGGGTAAAGTGGTCAGATTTAGAAGATCTGAAAGAACGCCAGAACCTACACCATATTCTGAATGACCACCAGCACGTTCGTGTAGTCCAGGGGATATGTCCACACCTTATGTAAAGAGGTTAAGGTCACTGCCAGGAAGAAGATGAACCGGTGAAATTAGCTCCACATGGAAGACGCAAAGGGTAGGGGGATATGTGTAACGCTCACCTGATTCCCGTAGAGGCGCCGGTCTTGACTGGGCGTATACCGTATCTGCAAAGGTGATGTGTAACACACGGCTGGCTCTTTGGGCTGGACCTCTGTGCACTGTATGTCTGACTTGAAGGGTAAGATGTCTGCAGATAGAAAATATGGGATTAAGGAACTGGGTTATTGAATGTCTCTCTCTTCTTCCCTTTCTCTTCTCCTGTAGAACCCCAAAGGTTAACGCTCTCACCTTGGGTAAGTGAACGCCGTGCTCTCCATCTGCCTCGGGGCAGGGTGCTGTAACCAGTTTCTTCACTGGATAAGGGGAGCAGGCCTCTTGACTTCAGAGGACTGCTGTCCGTCGTTTACTGCACAAACGGTAAGTTTCGAGTATTTCTAATGTCTTTAAAGTCTTTAGTAATGATGTTTCTTGTTTTGCAGGGTTCCGGCGATGGCGGATGACGGGCTGAAGTGAGTTGAAGATGGAGCCCGTGTGATGAATAGAAGCGCCTGGAAGCACGTAAGTAAGCGCTTGTTGCCTGCTTCACGATGCGCTCTAACTGTCTTTTTATTTTGCAGGTACAAGTTCGGAGCGGCTGCAGGGTGCCGGAATACCCACTGGGTTAGATGTGGAAAGGAGTAATGGCACGTGAGTATTAAAGTTCCCCAATGTCTTTAAACGCACCTTGTTTTGTCTTTCAGATGCGGGATGCAGCGCCGAAGGCCTCCGGAGCGTGCGAAGAGTTGGTAAGCTTTTGTCTTTCAGATGCCGGAATGCAGTGTGAAGACCTCCGGAGCGCACGAAGAGTAGGTAAGCCTTTGCCTTTCAGATGCCGGAATGCAGCGCAAGGCGTTGGTGACAGCCGGTGGACCAGGTAAGTGAAGAGCTGTCATTGAAGACCGTAATGCTAACCTGTTCTTTCTTGTCTTTATAGGTGTTGCTGAAGACTGGATTCAGGATGGTAAGCCTTTTTCCTTAGGCCCAGGATCAGATGCAGAAGACACGATGAGCGTTCTGCTGCAGAGGATGCAGAATAACGCAAAGCAAGATTCATCCATCGGGTGTGGTTTAAATAGCCTCCTGTAGTGCTTAGGTGTCTCCTTCCACAGCCACGCCTAGGTAAGAAAAGAGTTCCTGCTTTCCAGAAGAGTTCCAGTGTTCTGAATCTACGGAGTGGCTCCTGCCCCACCCAACAGGAAAAGTAGTTCCAAACAGAAGAGGATCAGAGGCTCAACTGGCAGGCAAGTAAGCAGCATGGTCTGCTGCAGGTAAATCCACCCAAGCATTATGAGCCCGGCGCTTCCAGCGCTGGGACTGGGCATATTTATGAGCCTGGTGCCACTGGCGCCAGGACTGGGTCCAAAAGGTCCCAATTGGGACTGGTTGGCACTCGGAACCTGGGTTATGGATCTGCTTCCAAGGGAGTTGGGAAAACCCTGACCTTTTGGAAGCAGAGATCATGACAGTACCCCCCCTCAAGGCCCCTCCCAAACCGGGCTTCTCCGGGGGTTTTGGCTTGTCAGGAAATGTTCGGTGAAATCTTTTGATTAGGCGAGGAGCGTGGACATATTCAGCAGGTTCCCAGGATCTCTCTTGGGGGCTGTAGCCTTTCCAGTCAATTAGGTAAAATAGTTTAGATTTGGAGATCTTGGAGTCCAGAATGCTTTTGACTTCAAACTCGAGTTCTCCATCAACTAGGATAGGTTTTGGAGATTTAGTTAGTCGGGTTTGAGGTTGCACGGGTTTTAATAGAGACGTGGAAGACCGGATGTATCTTCATGTGCGGGGGCAAGTCCAACTTGACCGCTACTGGGTTTACTATGGTAGTGATGGAATAGGGACCAAGGTATCTTGGGTTGAATGTGCGTGGCCCTTTTAGAGGTAGATATTTGGTGGATAACCAGACTTGATCCCCGACTTGATATTGAGGGGCTTCCTTCTGATGTTGATCTGCTCCTTTCTTGTATTGTTCTTTAGCCCTTTGAAGGTGAGAAACAGCTTCCTTAAAGGCTTGGGTGATTGTAGAATGCAGGTAGTCTACTGCTGGTGTTTCAAGATCTTGGAGGGGATCCAACTCCGAGGTTCGAGGATGACTGCCGTACAAAAGAAAAAACAGGGTTTTCCCAGTTCCCGAATGGACAGAGTTATTGTAGGCATATTCGGCTATACAAAGGATGTCTTTCCAAGTTTTTTCAGTTTGTTGCAGCATGCAGCGTAAATACTGTTCCAGAGTTTGATTGGTCCTCTCGGTTTGTCCGTCGGTCTGAGGGTGGTGACTGGTCGATAGTCTCACATCAATTTGAGCCGACCGACAGCAACTTCGCCAAAAATGAGAAATAAATTGACTACCTCGATCCGAAATTAGAACCGAAGGAAAACCGTGCAGTCGGACGATGTTTTCGAGAAATTCTCGGGCCAGAGTTGCTGCTGTTGGCAAGCCTTTGAGCGGAATGAAATGCGCCATCTTGGAGAATAAGTCCACGATTACTAGAATCGTATTGTATCCGGAGCATGGAGGTAGATCGGTGATGAAGTCCATAGAAAGCGTATGCCAAGGGCGAGGTGGGATGTCAATAGGGCGTAAGAGGCCTGCTGGTCTTTCCTTTTGACTCTTGTTTTGGGCGCATACTCCACAGGACATTATAAAGTCTCTGATATCTTTTTTCCAAGACGGCCACCAGAAGTAGCGCTCGATCTTTTCTGAGGTCTTGGCCATACCAGGATGTCCTTCCATTAAAGAATCGTGATAACAAGAGATTACTTTTTTCTGTAAATCTGTGCTGGGTAGGTATAATCGTTCTTGGAAATACAATAAGTTGTCCTTTACTGCAAAGTCCTTTCCCTGCAGATGCCAATTCTGTATGTCTGCTGGAGTTACAAGTTGCCTGGCCTTATCCTTAACTTCCTCTATGGATTCTGTGGCGATTACACCCAGAATTCTTTGTTCGGGAATGATTGGTACAGGTTTAGGGTTGATCAAGTGTTCTTCCACTCCCATCCGAGAAAGGGCATCAGCTTTACCGTTCTTTGTACCAGGTCGATAGGTAATTATGAAGTCAAACTCGGCAAAGAATAATGCCCAACGGAGTTGTCTAGAGGATTGGGCTTTTGCGGTTTTCAAATATTGCAGGTTTCGGTGATCCGTAATCACAGTAACGGTGTGTCAGGCCCCCAGCAGATAATGCCGCCAAGCCTTAAAGGCAGACTTGATAGCCAGAAGTTCCTGGTCAGTAATCGTGTAATTGATTTCAGGAGGCGAGAATTTGCGGGACCAAAATGCCACGGGATGCAACTGATTGGTTACCGGGTCCTTTTGTGATAGAACTGCCCCCATGGCAAGGCTTGAAGCATCAGTTTCCACGATGTAGGGGAGTTCGGGGCGAGGGTGTTTTAAGATTGGTGCAGAGATAAATTTAGTCTTCAAATCCTGGAAAGCTTGTTCCGCCTCGGTAGACCATTCAAAACGTTTGTTTTTCTTTAACAAGGCAGTGATGGGCTGGACTATTCGAGAGAATTCGGGGATAAACCTACGGTAAAAGTTAGCGAAGCCTAACATGCTTTGCACACCTTTTACGGAGGATGGTGATGGCCATTTTAGAACTGCATCGACCTTCTTTGAATCCATACGCACTCCGCCAGGTGATAATATGAATCCCAAGAATTCAACTTCAGTTACGTTGAAAACACATTTTTCCAATTTAGCGAAAAGTTTGTGTTGACGCAATCTTTCGAGGACCATTTTCACGTGTTTCCGATGTTCAGATTCTGATGAAAAATAAACGAGGATGTCGTCAATGTAAACAACAACACACACATCTATGAGCTCTCTGAGGACATTGTTCATAAAATATTGAAAGGCGGCCGGGGCATTGCAAAGTCCGAAGGGCATGACCTAATATTCAAATAGTCCATACTTGGCGCGGAAGGCCGTCTTCCATTCATCGCCCTCTTTTACTCGTACCAAGTGGTAAGCTCCTCTAAGATCCAGCTTTGGATATATGCATGCTTTTCTGACTTGGTCCAGGAGTTCAGGGATCAAAGGTAACGGATATCTATTCTTAACAGTGATCTGGTTCAGGGAGCGATAATCTATACAAGTTCTAAGGTCTCCTTCCTTTTTTGGAACGAAGAACAAAGCTGAAGAAGCAGGGGACTTGGAAGGACGAATAAACCCATTTGCCAGGTATTGATCCAGGTATTGTCGAAGGTGAAGGTTCTCAGGCTCGGTGAGGGCATAAATTCTACTACAAGGAGGAGTAGATCCAGGTATCAGGTCTATCTGGCAGTCATAAGACCTATGAGGAGGTAGAGAGTTAGCCTGATCCTTCTGGAAAACATCTTGGTATTCTAGGTATTCGGGAGGTAACTGGGGAGTCTCTGAAGAAATTGCTGCCAGTGCAACACCAGGTGGAGGGTGACAAGTAGAGACACATTCTGGAAACTGGACCGTTCTTGCTTGCCAATCGATCAGAGGATTGTGTTTCTCTAACCAAGGTATTCCTAGAATAATCTGAAACTGAGGGGCCTTGATCACATCGAACACGATCTTCTCATGGTGTCCATCTTGACTTACTAGCGTCACCTCTTGAGTGGTATGCGTTACTGGCCCGGAGGCTATCTCCGTACCATCCACCGTAGTAATGACGTCCTTTACAGCCTTGGGACAAAGTTAGATTCATCCTCAAAACCATTGCATGATCCACATAATTGCCGATGGCACCGCTGTCGACGTAAGCTTCAATTGCGTGTAATCGATCCGGATTATCAGGGCTAATGAGGACCATAGGTATCACGAAATGTGAGGTCACAGAACTAGTTTTCACGCTCGGCAAGAGGACCTCTATTCTTGTCGGGCGAGGTCGTTTCCCTGCTCAGAGTTTGTAACTTTGGTAACTGCAGCTCCTACTGCCTTCTTGGCAGGTTTCACCGGACAGTCTCGAAGAAAGTGCCCTGAGTTTCCGCAATAGAGGCATAATTGCAACCGTTTTCTCCTTTCCCGCTCCTTTTGTGTTAGAGGACCTTTCAGACCCCCTATTTGCATGGGTTCCCCGGGGTCTACTCCTTTGGAAGGAGTTGGCGGTTTGGAAAATACTCGAGCATCAAACTTGGAACGATCGGCCTTCCTGTTCTGCAGTCTGTGATCTATTTGAACGACTAAGTCTATATAGTCCGAACAATCTTGTGGGGGATTCACTACTTGGGCTAACACATCTTTGAGCTCTCTACATAGACCTCTATAAAACAGCGTAATCCTTTTGTCCTCAGGCCATTGAGTTTCCACTATCAGTCTGTTGAAAGACGCAATATAAGCCAAAAGGTCTTGATTACCTTGTCGCAACGAAAGAAGCTCATTGTCCAAAGCCTGCCCCTGTGAATGTCTTGCGAACAGTTTTTCCATACTGAGCTGAAAAGCTTGAAAATCATGGAGGACCGGATCATCTTGATTTACTAGAGGGATCGACCAGTCTGCCGCATTGCCACTAAGGTACGAAAGCACGAAAGCTACCTTTAGCTTGATCAGTTGGAAAGGCTGCTGGCCGGCATAAGAAATGCAACCGGCACTGATTGATAAATACTGCAAACCTCTTTGGGTCACCAGAAAATCATTCGGGCGGAGCCAGAGGTACATTCCCAGGTAGGTTGATCTGCACTGGATTCATAGAGGATGTAGAAGGAAGATTTCCCCCAGATGCGGGTAACGGGGTCTGTCCGGCTTGTGACTGTAGCAATTGTCTAGCGAGATCATCTGTTCGCTCCTTGGAAATAATCAGTTCCCTTCTTAGAGCGTTCGTTTCCTGACGGGCTGCATGCACTTCTGCCCTTAGTTCCCCAAGTAACTGGGCTAGCTGGTCGGTATCCGAGGTTTCCATAGCGCCTGGACGGGAGTTTTGTGGTAGGCTTTGCGTTCTGTAACGCTCACCTGATTCCCGTAGAGGCGCCGGTCTTGACTGGGCGTATACCGTATCTGCAAAGGTGATGTGTAACACACGGCTGGCTCTTTGGGCTGGACCTCTGTGCACTGTATGACTGACTTGAAGGGTAAGATGTCTGCAGATAGAAAATATGGGATTAAGGAACTGGGTTATTGAATGTCTCTCTCTTCTTCCCTTTCTCTTCTCCTGTAGAACCCCAAAGGTTAACGCTCTCACCTTAGGTAAGTGAATGCCGTGCTCTCCATCTGCCTCGGGGCAGGGTGCTGTAACCAGTTTCTTCACTGGATAAGGGGAGCAGGCCTCTTGACTTCAGAGGACTGCTGTCCGTCGTTTACTGCACGAACGGTAAGTTTCGAGTAATTCTAATGTCTTTAAAGTCTTTAGTAATGATGTTTCTTGTTTTGCAGGGTTCCAGCGATGGCGGATGACGGGCTGAAGTGAGTTGAAGATGGAGCCCGTGTTATGAATAGAAGCGTCTGGAAGCACGTAAGTAAGCGCTTGTTGCCTTCTTCACGATGCGCTCTAACTGTCTTTTTATTTTGCAGGTACAAGTTCGGAGCGGCTGCAGGGTGCCGGAATACCCACTGGGTTAGATGTGGAAAGGAGTAATGGCACGTGAGTATTAAAGTTCCCCAATGTCTTTAAACGCACCTTGTTTTGTCTTTCAGATGCGGGATGCAGCGCCGAAGGCCTCCGGAGCGTGTGAAGAGTTGGTAAGCTTTTGTCTTTCAGATGCCGGAATGCAGTGTGAAGACCTCCGGAGCGCACGAAGAGTAGGTAAGCCTTTGTCTTTCAGATGCCGGAATGCAGCGCGAGGCGTTGGTGACAGCCGATGGACCAGGTAAGTGAAGAGCTGTCACTGAAGACCGTAATGCTAACCTGTTCTTTCTTGTCTTTATAGGTGTTGCTGAAGACTGGATTCAGGATGGTAAGCCTTTTTCCTTAGGCCCAGGATCAGATGCAGAAGACACGATGAGCGTTCTGCTGCAGAGGATGCAGAATAACGCAAAGCAAGATTCATCCATCGGGTGTGGTTTAAATAGCCTCCTGTAGTGCTTAGGTGTCTCCTTCACCAGCCACGCCTAGGTAAGAAAAGAGTTCCTGCTTTCCAGAAGAGTTCCAGTGTTCTGAATCTAGGGAGTGGCTCCTGCCCCACCCAACAGGAAAAGTAGTTCCAAACAGAAGAGGATCAGAGGCTCAACTGGCAGGCAAGTAAGCAGCATGGTCTGCTGCAGGTAAATCCACCCAAGCATTATGAGCCCGGCGCTTCCAGCGCTGGGACTGGGCATATTTATGAGCCTGGTGCCACTGGCGCCAGGACTGGGTCCAAAAGGTCCCAATTGGGACTGGTTGGCACTCGGAACCTGGGTTATGGATCTGCTTCCAAGGGAGTTGGGAAAACCCTGACCTTTTGGAAGCAGAGATCATGACAATATGATCCTGGACCAGGATTTACACAATTACCGTTATTAGAGAAAGGGGAGGACGGCCACAATATATTCTGTGGCCACAAATTGACAAAACATCTGAAATGTAAATCACCTAGTTTTACTGCGGGGGCAGGAAAATGGATTTATGAGTTAGAAAGAATGACAGTGCGAATGACGCTAGCAGTGTGTGACGTAAAGGGCCTACTGGCAACTATTCTAGGGGAGAGAGCTGACGACACTTGGAGATGACCAGGATATGCGAGTGTAACAGCAAAGAACATGACAAATGACAGAGCACCATTTCATAATTGCAGTGCAGACATATGGAGGGAGCTTAGAGTACAGTTCCCTGACACATCAGACATGGGTGTGACTATCACTAGGAAAGTGGGAGAGGACGAAGATCTGGCTGCCTTTATTCAGGACATTCAGGAACATTGGTGTCTCGAGATGAGAGAACAGAGGGATAAAACAGTGGCATTATTTTATCATATTTTATGACAGGGACTGCCTGAGCCAGTGCAACAGCAGATGAAGAAACAGGTTGGGATGGAAGCGAAGCCCAGGCCAGAAATACGGTTGACTATTGCACATCATTGCTGATTGTTGCAAGAGAAAAATAAGAACGACGCTGAAAATAGAGAGCAGGAAGAAGCCAAGTTAGTTCAGAAGAAATTATCAAAGTTTGCTATATAAGGAGCAGTATTGACAAGTGGTGAAGGTGCGACTATACACAAAGTACAGTCAGCACAGCAAAGCACTGTAGTACACCCTATGGATCAGAGTGGGTACAATGTTTAGCCATGAGGTAGAGGGAATGGGGTTAGAGGACGAATGGTGGATTTCAAAACACTCAAGTGGAAGGAGGATTTAATGGGGGACAGCTACAACAATGTAGGAATTGTGGGAGAACAGGACATATAGCCCGAACATATAGAAGTAGAGGATGAGGCATGCAAGTGAACTGGAAAGCTCCAAGTGGGGGGTGATGGGCTATTCTACACAGTATAATACAGAACCACAGGAGTATTATGCCAAAGATCACACATGGTATCAGACAGGCACGCCACAAACACAACAAGTGCAGCAGATCCCACAGCCAACACAGTTGCCACAAGGGCAACCACAGCAAGCAGCAATGCAGGCACATCAGGTGTAGGCACAGCAACCACAGTATGCACCGGTGCCACAATGGAAGGTGAATACAGGTGTCCCATATGCGTCCACACCCAGGATAGGGAGTGACCGTAGAGGGAGGGAATCCTTTTACGGGTACAGGGACGAATGTATATCCACAATAGGACAGCCCACAGAGAACATGATGTGTCGATGCCATTATTGACTTCTCGGCAGACACCAGTTAACACTTTAGGATGTGACTTTATGACAAAATTAAACATGACAATGGGGGTCATTCCGAGTTTGATGGCAGCCATGGTGCTATTAGCACCATGGCTGCCTCCAAACCCGGGTTCGGGTTCTCTGAATGGAGACTTAATGGGTCATTCCAACCTTGGAGGACCCGGTAAGTCCCCATTCAGAAAACCATTCCCCATAGGGCTCAATGGGAATGGGGAAGGAGAAAATAATGGGCCCGCTAATAGTGTGCCTGTTATTTGCTCCCTGGTCCCTTAACGGGTCCTTACCGGTGCTGTTAACCCCCTACCGCCATACTCGGAATGAGGCCCAATATCTTTTTCTGACAAAGCAATAGTGTTTTCAAATCCAGGGATACATTATATGAATGTGAGATAATGTATATTACCCTTTACAAGCCAAAAGGTATTATGAGGGGTGCCTTTAGACCCAGAAATATTTTGCATGGTGTAAATATTTTGCCGACATGGCTTCCTGGACTGACAGGGAAAATACTGACAATACCTGAGGAGTTTTTGTTTAGACCAGAAATACCTATGGATGATGAGGGACAGGTCTCCCATAGATCTAGCGGCAGCAGCAGTAAATTGAGAAAGGGTGGTTGTTCATGGGACAGATGATGAGGGAAGCGCATGGGAAACAGTAATAGCCCTTAAAGAAGATTGCAGACTAACAGTTGACAGACGAAGACTTGTTCAGAGATGAATAATAGGACAATGAGTTATTTTTCATATGTTTCCCTTATTGGATGAAAAATGAGAATAAAGAAATACTGCAGAGAATGGGATTGGTGAAAAAGAAACCTTCATTTTTTCAGGAAGATTTAGAAAGGGTGCCACGCATCTTATGGGCCAGTAGTCCATATGACGTGGGTCTATTGAATGGAGCAGGAGCAGTTAAAATCAAGCTGAAACCAGGAGAAATTTTGCCATGAGCAAAACAGTATCCCATGTCCAGAGAAGCAGATGAAGGCTTATTTGAGACTTCCATGTTTCCACTTTAATAAAGCAGGGAATATTGGTGCCATCAGAGTCCCCATGTGAAAGGGCTGTGTAACCAGTGAAGAAATCAACTAGGATGTCGTGGAGATTTATTCACTCTGCCCCTTAAACAATATTGTTGAAGCAGAGTTTCCTTTGATTTCGAATCCAGCTACACTATTATGTAACATCTCAGCTAAAGTCAAATATTTTACAGTAATAGATTTAAAGAATGCCTTCTTTTCAATTCTCTTTCATGAAGGGGCGCTGCACGGCCCCAAGGCGAGGCTTGGTTGCCGCTACGTTGCTAAGCAACATGTTGCTCATTTGAATACACAACTTCCGCCGGTAGGCGGAAAGCTGGTGGCGGCCCGATGAAGGCTGCATTAGTCCCTGTTCGTGCCTGGGCACGTAACTACCCATCTAGCTGGTCTTGTTCTCAAAAGACTGTACTCACTAGACACTCGCCCTAACACTGAAATGCTGGAACTTTTTCTTCAAACACCATCTAACACGAGTGATTGCATCTTCTGTGGACCTCTACCCTGGCAACCTATTCAACCATCGTGCCTCTACCATGACGCTGATTGTTACATTTAATCTGTAAGTAGAATATGTTGTGCAGTATGACTTACGAAAGAATAGTACTACCCATTAAGATCACTCGTATTGTATTGTCAATCATTGTGTAAATATCTAGGGGCCCACCCAAGAAACATCATTAATGTTTGGATATCTACACTTGGTTAGGTTACTAATACGTTAAAATGATTACGGCGCATTTATGGGAGCAATGTCTTTATGCTAGTGCTAAACTACCACGTTCTTTCTGTAACGCCCAATACATGTTGTTCAACCTATTGTTGTCATATCTATGCAAACAACCTAGATCAGATGCATGTAACCAGACGATCATATGCCAATTGTTACTCTCAAAGCCATTTATAGTGCTGTGCTTCAACTAAGATTTGCATGTGGCCACCCTTTGATTATAAAACTATATGTAATGACCGTGTAGCACAATCAGAGGTAATTACCATATGAGCAAAGTGTTACAGGCCATAGCCGTGCTATCATGATGCCTACCCCCGGGCATCTGGACCAAGCCCATCAGCCCCAGAAGCAGGCATCCAGACATTTATTAAAACCTCAGCAGCCCCAGATAGGTGCTATCTGGGTTAAGTCCTGGCGCTTTAGGCGCCAGGCTCATAATAGAAATCAGTCCTGGCACCTTAGTCATTACTTACCGCAGGCAGACCATGCTGCAAATGAATCCAGGCCAACGTGAAGCCTGGAGGGGACTATTTTACTACAGGGACTATTTTTTAATCGGGTGTGATTCTAGGGACTTCTTACCTGTGACTACTTTTGAGGCTATTTAAATCACGTCTGACCAGCAACACATGCTTCCCGTTATTCTGCAGCGTAACGCTCACCGTGCCTGCAAGCCAGCATCCAGTCTTCTGCCACGCCCGCCTCGAATCCGGAGCTCCTAGAAAAAGGGGAAAGAAGGAGAAAAGGTTAGATCACGGACATTATTTTAATTCCTTACCTGATTCTGGATCTTGCACGACTTCGAGCATGAAAGGACATTACTTCAGCACGCGTCGCATCGCCAGCTGCAGCGCCATACTCACCACCAGTCCACAGCATCTTTTCGACTCGGCGCTGCCACCATCATTTTCTTCGGTGAACTCCAATAACTGGGGTTAAAACAAAGGAATAACAAGGTGAGCCTAGAGAGCCAACAAAAACAGCTCCCATACGTAGTCGAAACCGATGCATCCAGTTTAGCCATGGGAGCTGTCCTGTCCCAGAAGGATCCTGAAACCGGTCAACTTCATCCAATAGCAATTTGGTCCAGAAAGTTCTCGGCCCCCCCGAGTTAAACTATGCGGTTACCGATAAAGAGTTGTTACCCATCAAATCCGCTTTCAAGGCTTTTATCTTCTCGGTGCCAGGCACACCATTACTGTAATCACCGATCACAGGAACCTGCAGTATTTAAAAACAGCTAAGGCCCAATCATCGCGTCAACTCGCATTGTTCCTCGCCGAATTCGATTTCATGATCACTTATCGACCAGGTTGCAAGAATGGTAAAGCAGATGCCTTATCCCGAATAAGGATGGGAGAAGCATATTCAAACCCAGAACAGGTGCCTATCATTCCAGAACAAAGAATCCTTGGCATAAATACTCTACAGACTTTAGAAGATATTCATTTAAAAATCCAACAACTTTTCGATTCAGCAGCCCTGCAGGACTGGGTGAAAAAGGGCCAAGATTATTCAGCCATCAATGACTTACTTTACTATCAAGGGCGTCTATTTCTACCACACAAGGAACTACAAGAACTAGTCATCTCCAATTACCATGATGCTCTGATGGAAGGACACCCAGGTATTGCAAAGACTGAAGCTAAAATTAAAAGACAATTCTGGTGGCCCACCTGGTGAAAAGACGTAAAGTCATTTGTGCTGTCTTGTGGTATCTGCGCCCAAAACAAAAGTCAGAAGAAAAAAAAACAGCTGGTCTTTTACAACCTTTGGATAGTCCACCCACACCCTGGCACACTTTGTCTTTAGACTTTATTACAGATCTACCTCTGTGTAATGGGTTTAACACCATTCTAGTTATTGTTGATCTTTTTTCCAAGATGTCCCACTTTATTCCTTTAAAGGGATTACCTTCCGCTGCAATTTTGGCCAAGGAATTTCTCGAAAACATTGTTCGAATACATGGATTTCCTTCCGTATTGGTCTCTGACCAAGGTAGCCAATTCATTTTGCAATTTTGGAAGAAATGTTGTCAATTGGCGCAAATCAACGTGAGGTTATCTACCCGTCACCATCCCCAGACCGATGGTCAGACAGAGAGGACCAACCAGACTCTCGAACAATACCCACGTTGCGTGCTACACCAGACCGAAAGCAATTGGAAGGATATTTTATGGATTGCTGAATACGCATGCAATAACTCAGTACATTCAGGAACCGGACAAAGCCCCTTTCATACCATATATGGACATCATCCTCGAACCTCAACTCGATTCGCCCCAGTACTTAGAAATGCCTGCCGGCAGTGACCCATCTGCACTCTTCTATTACACAAGCCTTTAAGGAGGCAACTGAACATTTGAAACAAGCAAAAGAGAAATACAAGAAAAATGCTGATCAACATAGAAGTGACACTCCCCAATACCAGATTGGAGATCAAGTTTGGCTGGCTACAAAACACATACCTCTAAAAGGAACTCTAACTTTTAATCCCAGTTATTTGGGACCTTACACCATTAAAGCCATTATCAACCCGGTGGCCGTCAAATTAGAATTACCCTCTAATATGCAGATCCATCCTGTCTTTCATGTTTCACTTCTAAAACCAGTTCAACCCGGAACAAGATTAACCAAACCACATAACCCCATCCTGATAGATGGAGAACCTGAATTCGAGGTAAAAAATATCCTAGACTCTAAGATGGTTAAATCAAAACATTTTTATTTAATCGATTGGAAGGGTTACGGACCACAAGAAAGGTCATGGGAGCCCAGTGACCACGTTTCATGCACCTCGGTTGGTGAATAGATTCCATCGGTACTTCCCAGACAAACCAGGGCCAAGGGGAAGAACAACCTTAGGAGGGGCCTTTGGGGGGAGTGCTGTCATGATGCCTACCCCCGGGCATCTGGACCAAGCCCATCAGCCCCGGAAGCAGGCATCCAGACATTTATTAAAACCTCAGCAGCCCCGGCTAGGGGCTATCTGGGTTAAGTCCTGGTGCCTTAGGCGCCAGGCTCATAATAGAAATCAGTCCTGGCGCCTAAGGCGCCAGGCTCTTACTCATTACTTACCTCAGGAAGACCATGCTGCAAATTAATCCAGGCCAACGTGAAGCCTGGAGGGGACTATGTTTTACTCGGGTGTGGTTCTAGGGACTTCTTACCTGGGACTACTTTTGAGGCTATTTAAACCACGCCCGAAGAGCAGCACACGCTTCACGTTATTCTGCATCCAGCAGCGTAACGCTCACCGTGCCTGCAAGTCTGCATACAGCCTTCTGCCCCGCCCGCCTCGAGTTTGGAGCTCCTAGAAAAAGGGAGAAAGAATGAGAAAAGGTTAGAACAAGAGCAATACCTTTAATCCTTACCTGAATTCCCGATCCATCACGCCTTGGAGCTGGAAGAAAAGTTATTTTATGCGCGTCGCCTCGCCTGCTGCAGCGCCGCGCTGAACTCACCGGCCTTCGCAGCATCTTCACATTCCACCGCATCCTCCTGCATTTTCCCGCCGCACTCCGGCACCTAAGGAGAAGACAAGAACAGCAAGGTGAGCTAAGGAAATACACAGAGGAATATTAGTTACCCCCCCATAGACTTACCCGATTTTACCACCGGGGGTATTATTCCTCTTCACGGGTCGGCGCAGCTTCCACTGCATCTTCGCCGAACCCCGGCCCCTAAGGGGAAACAAAATGACAGCAAGGTGAAACAAAGGGACTAACAAGGGGAACCCTCCTCACCACAATAGACTTACCTGATTTTACCGCCGGAGGTATTATTCCCCAAGACCTCATACTTTCTCTCAGCGCCTGAATAAGGGAGAAAGCAACAGGTTACATATTGACTTTATTTTATCGAACTGTGTTGGAAAATACAAATCCTTACCAGAATACTACCGGTTGCCACGAGGAACTCTTCATTAGGGTCAAGCTGCAACGAATCGGACAAGAGTGAAAGTCAAGCATTTGAACTCTTACAAACTTTATACTTCCGGCGTCTTGCCGGGAATCTCGGAGTCAATATTGTTCTGGAACTCACCAATTCCTTCGAGCCAGTGAAGCAACTGGTTATCAACGCGCCCCTGCGCTCAATGCAGGATGGAGAGCCCATCTTTTCAAACCACCAGGTGAGACTATAAGAGGGGACATCAAAGGCGATCTGTGGGGAGAACAGCGGGGGTGGGGAGGATTTATGCTCAACTCCATGGGTGATTAATTCCCTTTCTCCATTTGCAGAAGAATATTCCTACCGGCCAAGCCAACGAAGCTAGGTGGGCCAGTCCAGTCCGTCATCTCGGCCCTAGGCGTCACATTGGTGGAGACCGCAGCTGTCCAGTTATGATCGACGCCTCTGTGGGAGCCAGGTAAGCGTAACAGATAGTCAAGATCACAAATAAGAAGCCTTACACAATTCTCTCAAAGACATGCTATTTACACAACTTGTGAACGCGCTTACTCACAGTAAAGGTAGAACGCTGGACTGGGTATTAACCCTCAATACCACAGTATCCATAGAAACTATCAATCCACTACCCTGGACAGGTCACCATAGAGTTTACATTTCTATAATGTGCAACAAACCTGATTTTGCTAAACCTACAACGTTAGATTCCTATGTAACCAGGAATATTCGCAAACTCTCAGCTGAAAACCGTAAACCCAATTCTAAACAATACTCACAGATAAGATGATTACTAATGATAACCAGTGTTCCCTTGCAGATATTTACCATAACTGTCTCACAAACATGATAGATACTTTAGCACCCTGTGTCACTAAAACCAGACGATCTGATAAAAAAAATCATCCTTTTGGTTTAAAGAGGAACTAGTATCAATTAGGCGAATCAAACGCTTGCTTGAACATCTCTACAACAAACCCCATACTCCTGAGGCTGCTGATGCCTTCAACACTGCAAACAAAATGTACAAAGCAGCCATCATTGCACACAAAGCAGATGTGCGCAATACTAGGATCAGCAATGCATCCTCAGACTCAAAAGAATCGTTGTCCATCTTTAAAGAGAACCCCATCCCGATCATCAACCCTGTTCAACCGAGCAAAGAATGGTGCACCGCCATTCAAGTTGTTCTCGCCGCCAAAATCAAACTTCTACAAACGAAAATGATCACTGAAAGAAAAAGTACTAGCTGAAAAACATACCATTTCTGACTCAACCACTAGACCTATATTATCTAACACTCCAGGCTTCCACTTCTCTTCAGTCTCCCAAGAAGTAGTGCTCAACACCATAGCTAAATTGAAAGCTTCTAATTGCAAAGGGAATAATTTCCCTTCGCATCTAGTCAACCTATGTGCCCCCACCCTTACCCCTATTATCACTAACTTTGTTAATATTTCCTTCAATTCTAACTTGGTCCCAGCCAGTATCAATGAAGCTTGGGTCACACCATTATTAAATAAGCCTACGCTGGACTCTCCAATTCCAACCAATTACCGCCCATAACTACGGTCCCATTCCTTCTTAAAATTATTGACAAAATAGCATTCAATCAAATACAAACCCACTTCGACCAGAACAAACTCTTAGGAGCCAGACAATCTGGGTTCAGGCCCACCCACATCACTGAAACCACCCTTACCGACCTGAAAATCCAAATAGATACTATCAGAGACTCAGAAAAAATGGCTATATTGCTGCTGCTGGATTTATCAGCCGCGTTTGATCTTGTAGACCATGACAAACTTTGTGACACACTAGTAAAAGACTAACTTCTCCAACAACGCCACACTCTGGATTAAATCATTTTTAGCTGAACGTACATCCAGAGTCGCCATCGGCAAAGATGTGGCTGATATCCCACAGCTGTCCCCCAAGGATCATGCCTTTCCCCCACCATCTACAGTGCTTATACAAAACGCCTATTCTCAGCACTAGACGATATGGGTGTCATCTACACAAACTTTGCAGATGACACCCAGATCCTTATCCCCATCACCGGGGCTCACACCCAAGATACCCAGACCATTAACAAAGTCTATGCCATCATTCAAAACTGGATGGCAATGAACAGTCTGTCTTAACGATGAGAAGACTGAGGTTCTCACTGTAGTCTCCCAATCTAGAAAAGGCACACTCCATCCAGACTACACACATCAATATTGACAGTGCATTGATCCCAATACTCAAGCAAGTCAAAACTCTTGGTGTATATCTAGATGGTAATTTCACCATGAGTAAACCTATCTCAGCCCTCTCATCCTCCACAGCATACACAGCTAAACTTATTGCCTTGAGCCGCCAATTCCTTACACCCTCCAACTATATTACGTTGGCCAGAGCTCTGATCTTAACCAAGCTCGACTACTGTAATGCCCGCTTACTAGGAACCTCCAACACCAATATCATCAAGTTACAACTACTGCAGAATGAAGCTCTCAGAGCTGCACTAGGTATAAAGAAATCATATTACATCTCCAACATTAGGCGAGAAAACCACTGGCCGCCCATCAAAGCCAGAATCATTTTCAAAACATTATGTGTTGTACATAAATGTCTCACAAATAAAGCCCCCAGCTACCGCAACGATGCTATAAAGAAAAAAAACAATTAGTAGGACTCTCAGATCAAACAACAAAGCACTGCTAGAAATCCTGCGTTATAAATGCACCAGAGCAGGAGGAAGTCGCTTTTGAGTCCTCGCCCCCTACCCTCTGGAACTACTTCCACTCAGCATTAAAAATTAGGAAACTATTTCAGGTTTCAAAAAAGCGCTGAAAACCTGGTTGTTCAACCAATATTGATATCTCATGCTATCCTGCCATGACATAACCAACAATAACATTGGCTGTATGTTGAATGTGTATGTCCTCCTAAGTATTCATTTAGTGTATCAATTTTGTAATTACACTGTATTTTAGAACTGTTCGGCTAAACGCTATTCTTTCTGTTTGACTGTAACACTGTACAAGAAACTTAACAAGCTGTCTAACCTCGTCATGATACCCTAGGGTCTGGGCGTGTAAGAAATGTAATAAATAAAATAAATAAAATAAAAAATGAAGATTCACAAGACTTGACTTCGTTTTCATATAGAAATCAGCCCCTAAAACCTATGAGATTGCCTCAGGGGTACTGTGTGTCCCCATCAATCTTTAATAGAGTCCATCAGATGGACCTAGGTAACATACAACTCAAGAGCACAATAGTACAGTATCTAGATGATATGTCAGTGTGCAGTGAAACAGAGGAAAGAGGAAATGAAGACTCAGTTCGACTAATGACAATACTAGCAGAAAAAGGATATAAGGTAGACAAAGAAAAAAATAAAATATTGTCAGGAAGTGGTCCTGTAAAATGACAGCTTGTATTTCAAGAGGGGAGAAAAGTGGCACCAGGGAGAGCAGACGCAATCAAGAAAACTCCAAAACCTGAAACAGTAAGGGAAATGCAACCGTTTTTAGGCCTATGTAATTATTGTAGGGCCTGGGTCTTTGATTACAATACATATATTCAACCACTTTTAAAAGAACTCAATGAAGCGCAGATAGACAAAAGTAAGATAACATGGATAGATGATATGATTGAAGGATTTGAAGAATTAAAAAGGGCAATTTGCACAGCCCCAGTGTTAGGAATACCAGATTATAATAAAGAGTTTGACTTATTCTCGCATTCAAACGGAGAAGTGATGACAGCAGTACTTACACAGAAGACGAAACTAGGACATGGATACAAACCATTAGCCTATTATAGTGAGATTCTAGAGCCAGTAATTAAAGGATATTATCCTTGCGAACAAAGGTTCGCTGCTGCTGCTTTTGTGATTGAAAAAACTACATATGTACTACTATGGAACCTTCAATAACATTATTTTTGAGCACTCCCGACTTGCTATTTTGGAGAAACCCAAGAGTACATTGACTACACAAAGCACGTCTGGATACAAAGTAATTATTTCAAATGCAGCAATCAAAATGTTTAGATGTAGAATTTGCAGAAGAGCACATAGAAAAGGAGGACTATTTACATGACTGCACAATGTATACTGAATTCTATGATGATATTTTAGAGAAAATAATCTGAGGGGGGAACATTCTTTTTATTAATGGTTCTTCAAAAATTGAACAAACGACTGGTGCATGGTGTACTGGGACGGCAGTAGTGAAGTTAAAAAAGATTGGCGAATTTGAAGTATTGGAAATCCAAAGAGTAGGTGGACACCACGAAAGTTCAACTAATTTATCTTCATATTTAAATTTAAAGTTATGTTCTCAGTTTCAATAAAAACATTAACCTGGAGCTACCAGACCGAAAGAAAGGTCCTATGGCATCAGGACCCAAAATAATGACAATGAACAAAAACATAAGGTGAAACCACCCTATTTAGACTGGTGCTCTCAGTTGGCCCCTGGCAGGGCTGCACAAGTATGTAATCTCATACTGGTATGAGTATGTAATCTCATACTGGTATTTCTCAAAAATCATAATAAAATGCTTCAGAAAACACTGTAAACGATACTCCAAGGACATTTTTATTTTATTCACATTCCTGTTTCTCTACTTTGTATTGTACTTATGTGCAATGAGGCAAAATACAAATAATTGGTTGATTTTTCAATGTACATGTGCCAATGCGTTTTGGTCAGAGACCATCTTCAGGGCTGTACGTCAATTTATCAAAAAATCACTTTAGACAACAGTTGCAGAATTCAAATTAGTATGCAATTCAAACAGAAATATATAATTCACATACCCATGTTAAGGATATCCAAGTGTATCCCAATTATAAAAAAAAAAAAACATCTATGTCAATACCATTCTCATTTATCAGGGTCACTTAACGTGTAAGCCTAAGTAGAATCAGTACCTTTCATGGTCGGAAAAATCCACTTGAAACCTGTAGCAAACACGTTATGACTGCAGCTCCTATTAACTGAAACTAAAGTTTTTCAGTGCTGATAGAAGTCAGTGTTTGTCTAAAATGCCTGTAGTAGAACCCTCTTACCGCTCATAACGCGCTACGGCTCCGGAGTCTTGCGCATCTGCAAGAATACGAGTGCGCACAACACTGTAAGCATTACTAATTCTCCATGGAGATGGGGGCGGGGCAACGTGCACCAGCGCAAACGCTGTCGCACGTATGCCTCGGGCCCCACCCCTTTGTATGAACACAGAGGGGCGGGGTTGTCTCCCTGGAGACCCACACTGATGCTAAGGAACGCGCACTAGTTCAACTAACTGTTAGAATACTTAGGAAGCGAGAACATATAAAATGGATCCCCCGGATAGTCCAAACCGGTATCCAATAATTTCTAAGTCCACTTATTAAGAATTGATGTAGCACTGTAATTATACATGCGTTTACATTCCTAACATGTGATGGTCATGTGAATCCCAAGTTCCACCCTCACATCCTCTCTTGTTATGCTGCAGTAAGTGGATGAATTTCCTGCAACCACCATGGTTATGCTCCTATATTGCAGAAAGGAATATCTGCTAAAAAACGGAAAGAAAATTAATTAAATTGCAGAACCTCTAAATTGACAATCCTCCAATATAATGACCCACAATTAATGTTAATTGTATATCAATTCAGGTGTACATCCTGAATATAATCTGTGATTTAAAGAATCAAAAATTTGAAGTATTGATCAGTGCGAGATTGCCTTCACATTGTTCAGCACAGGTTGCAGAATTAGTGGTGTTCATCGCCGTCCTTCACAGATTTGAAGATGAGGAAGTGACAGTGTATTCTGACTTTGCCTACATGATGAAAAACCACACACGCAGGGCTGTCCGATGCAACATGCATCCCTATTGGACAACCTCTCAAAGTACTAAGGCTCCCGTTGGCTATTGCCGTGGTGAAATGCACAGCCCATACTAAAGGGGCAGACCCGATTTGTCGCGGTAACAAAGCTGCAAATGTAGAGGCAAAAAGAGCAGCATATTTTTCAAATATTTCCGATTCTGAATTAGAGGATGTTAAGCAAGGGTTAGAACGATGAATGCTAATGCAGGAAGGTTTTACTATGTTGTCCATTGTAGAGTTAATTGAGCTTCAAGGTCCAGCTGCACAGGAAAAACACGATTTATCGAAGATACAGGAGTGTTCTTTATCCCCCACTGAGGCTTTATGGAGACAGGATAGCACTGGAAAGCCAATCATGCCTCTAGCATTATTGACGGTGGCGCTGGAACAGCTTCACTACCCCGCGCACACCACCAGAGAGTCTAGCTGCAATGATCGCAAAAGGCTGATTCACACCAAATTTGTCAGAACATGTTGCAGTTTATTGTAAATTGCATTGTGTGCCAGAAATTCACAGCAGGGAACACCCTGCGAACAGTACGAGAAGTAGTCCCTAGACCCAATTGTCTGTTCCAGCATCTAAATATTGATTATATGGATATGCTACAAGTATGTAACGGTTATAGGTACATGCTAGTGGTAGTATGTCCTTTTTTCAGATGGATCGAGGCAGGTCCATGCACGCACCCCAATGCCACATGTGCTGCCAACTGTCTCATGCGTGAGGTGTTTCCTATATGGGGTGTGCGCGAAGTCCTGCTGTCTGATAATGGGCCGCATTTTGTAAATGAGTTCGAACAGATAGTTCTTCTATTAGGCATAAAACACAAGTGTTTCTCCGTTTATATCACCCCCAGGTGAACGTTGCCTGTGAGAGGCGTAAGGAACAGTGGAAACAGCAACGACAGACACAAGTGATCACAGTTCAAGGGTGTTTATTAAACTAAGTGCAGGGTGGAAAACACCTAAACCAAACCTAAATCTAAGATGGGAGCAAGTGTCCACCATCAAATGAAAATAAGGCAGTCCTAATGGCGCTGTGTCAAAATAAAAGGGCCTATACTAGGAAAAACCTATTTCCAATCCTTACGCTAAATACAAAAGAAGTGTAGGATAGGATTCCAAATAAAGAAAGACGTTTTCACAAATATGTCAGGATGTGGTTGCCAAGGTTCTCCCTTCCCCACGTGTTGACCATGAAACAAGGTGGATTTTGTGAGTACAGCACACACTCGAGCTTTCTTAGCACAAGCCAACAGTTCTGTATCAGCTATCAGGTTCTTCGATGGTTAAGTCACTTTCAATAAAAGTCTCTTGCCTTCGAAGCCTGATACCCTCAACAAACAAACACAAAGTTCTGTTCTATGAATACGTTGGGTGATGGCTTCAGCCATGGGTCCCCATCTTCCAGGCACAGACCTCTCACAAGTCACTTTTAACAAAACTACTAAACAGTTCCTTTTTTAGTGAACTTCAGGAAATAACTTTCCACCACTGGATCTCCCTCGGCCGGGCTCGGACCCCAGTTGACAAGGGGAACACTTTTCTTCCCCTTGTCTTGCAATGTTTCTCGCTTTCGCAAATCTTAATGTTTTTTTTTACAGGGTTTCAGCTTTTTCCCCTGGTTGTCAGCTTCACTGTGCCGGGTTCACACTTGTCGAATTTCACCAACCATTCCTCATGGGACTTTTAGATTCTGCCCCTTTTCATTAGCTTTCCTCTGCCAGCTTCACTCTTGCTAATCTTCACAAAACACAGTTCATGTGCTAATTTTCACCAAGCAGGATTTACTTCCCTTAAATTTCACAGTTCTCTGTCAGTCAATGACCTTTGACGGTACAGAGGATTTTACAAGACCCCTGTATGACCACTTTGACCATTCTTCACCTCTTCCCAAGGCCTTCTGGTTACAGTAGTCTATACTGTTGAGCAGCCACAGCGAGAAAGTGGCACAGCGAGTAGAGCGCTCGCTTTGACATTCGTGCAGAGCCTGCTAACGCAGGTTCGAATCCCGGCAGGGCCAAACCCAGCCTTTCATCCTTCCGAGGTCTATAAATGAGCACCACACACCGTGAGTAATAATAAGCAGCGCTCAGATACCTGAGGGTTTGTAGCGCTATATAAATGCCAAATTATTATTATTATTAATCCGTTAGAGTTTCCTGCGTGAGCACCCACATGGTGCCCAACTCCTCTTTTGCTGGTTTTCCCCCTCGTTCCTCAATGATATCTTTATGCTTTCAAAGTTCATATTAGCTGTTGGCTACTTTTCGTTTAACACAGTTCAGTTTTTTTATTGATACTTGCTTCGACTCACCGATAGTGATTAACCGCTGTGCTTTCTTCCTCCTTGGAGTCAAAGTTGGTACCACAGAGACATGCATCTCTCCCCGGCTGGGCAATCAGCGGAGGAGGGTCATGTATACCATTGACATAGCTGGCTGTTTGTGGTCTTATGTTTCCTTCTGCAGAGGTTACATGGGCCTGGCTCGGAAAGGGCAAAGTTGCTTCTCCCATTGTCACCCTCTCACTTTACGCCATCTTTCTCCTCCTCTTGAACTGCCATGCTGAGTTAGCCCTCAAATCGTGCGGTCTGCCTTGCTTGTCCTGCACTCTTGTGCTCCTCTTGGTATCCCTGTGGGGAAGGGAAAGGACCATCAGGTGTGTGTGATTCTGGTCGATTGCCTGACTTTGCCTCACCCTTGTATTGGCACAAGTCAGCTAAATGGCTCTGGTGTAAGTCTGTTGTCTTTTGTGTTATGTGAAGGTGTTCATGTGGGAAAAAGGGGGCAGTGTTTTGCAATATCCTACATGGTAGGATGGGGAAAAGGTGTAAAAAAGAAGGAGGGATACTGTGTCTCACCCATCCGTGTCCCACTCGCACTTCCCAAGGAACCCCCATCCAGGTGATCCTACCTCACTGGTCCACCCCCAGGAACTGGATGCAATAGCGATGGCTGTATCCGGCCACTAGGATCACATATCCCCAGGGACTAGCTAGGGAGACACCGTCAGGTTTCTCACATAACACTTCCTCCATGCGATGGAGCCACATTTGTTTCACAGGGAAACCGGGAAAGAAAATCAACATTTCCCTGGGCTTTTCCTTTTCTGTGTTTCACAGTGAAACAATAGGGTTGTAGGTCTCGAAACCATTGCATGACCCTAGGGTTGGAGTCTTTGTGTTGTCTAATCCAAACTAGGGGCGAGTGGTCTGTAACGAGTGTGAACTTTTGTCTCAACTGGTGGCGCCTAAAATGCATAATGGCCCACTTGATGGTCAGGGCATCCAGTTAGAAAACAGTCATTTTTCGATGTGTTAAGAGCTTGCAGCTAGCAAATGATATGGGTAGTTGTAATTGTGATGCTGGAAATGCATCGGAGGGACAGGGCCTCTGTATCCTTGTCCTTTACTGCCTTTTTATCGTGTGTTCTGTCGTGTTTTCCGTGCAGGAGTTCATGTGCGACTCCTGGCGGTGCAGCTCTCTCTCTTTTGGTTTGGTGAACAGACCCATGGGATACCCTTATGGCACCCATGGGTGGGGGTTACAACCCTGTGCCCCTAGTGTATGTTTTTGGCCATCTGTGGGTGGCCCACAGAGCAGGGTATGGGCTGGTGGCAGCTCCAAGCTGAATTTGACAGGTGCTCCGAGTATCCTCCATTTTGGGATACCCAGGCCCTGCCATTGGAATCCGCTGATTCCTGATGGAAACCAAGATGGCCCCTGTGGCCTCTTGATTTCTATTGCCTGTTAACTTGTTTTCCCAAAGTCCTGGGAAGCCCTGACTCCGTCCCTTCCCCCTGACTGGCTCTTGGGTGGAATTTCCATGTATGGTGGTGTTGTGAAGTCCAGACCAGACTTGCTGGAGCCTTCCCAGTGACTGTATGTTGTGGGTAGGTACACCCTGTGGATGGGACCCGGGTGAATGGAGTGTGTGACCAATGTGCACTTCTTGTTGTGGTTGTCTGGTTTCTGGTATGAGAGCCAAAGACTGAGACAGCCCTGCCCGAAACAGGCCTCAATGCAGTGTGTAGTGTTGAATGGCTGGGTACTTGTCCCAATCCACATTCCTTGTTGTGAGTGTCTGAGAGGGAGGAGGATGGCCTGAATGCACTGTGTGCCTGATTGGCTGACTGCATGAATGCCCTTCTGTAGGATTGGCTGCCGAGTGTGACCCAGCAGTGTGGATGAGAAGCAGGATAGTATATCTGGGGACCTCTCACCACTGGAAATTGTTCAGAAGCTGTGTCTACACTTGTAACTGGAACTGTTGATCCTCGACGTCCAGCTGGAAGAAGAAGACTTTCTGTTGCATTTGCTTCAACCTGATCTAAAAGCTGCCAAATTCGTCATGGACTGATCCGAGAGAGGACCTGGTAAGGCGCCCTCTTCCCATGCTCCGAGGGACCATCAAGCACTGCTAACCTTCGCCAAAGCTCCCTGGAAGTCAGACCCTCCAAAGGCTGCCAACCTGAGACGGGACCGCTGAGGAGAACGAAGTGAAGCACCCGGACTTCGCTGCTGTCGAAGTCCATTGCCGTCGACCAGGGTTTGCAGGTTTGTGTAACCGCTGGAGGCCAGACGAAGTTGTGTTGCCCAGACACGGGGACTGCTTGACGCCATGCCGCCTACGACCGGAGCCGCCCGCTCCTTTGCCTAAGAACATTTGAATCGAAGGAATCCCTTGTCCGCAACGACGACCGCTTTGTCCTGCCAGAGAAAGTCAAGGCCGCCGACGCGCCGAGGAGAATCCGCCAGTGGGTTTCCCGCCACCTGAAGGCCACAAAGACTTCGACAACTCAACGCCCTTGCTGGGCCACAGTTCTGAAACTCTTTGCGGTCCTGAACAACCAATCTCCGAGGTGCCCCGCACACCTCATCCTCGCAGGACGTCGCTGACGAGCACCGCCTGGATCGACGTCGTGGTCTCGGCACCCTCAAACTTCTCATCAACGGCAAGTTCACCTTCTTCAACGCCTCTGAACGATCCATGGCTCCTGCTTTAAAGGGAGTCGCTCAAGAAGGATCCGTCGATGCTTCTTTGAAGAACTCTACTCCACCAGGTACATTGGGGGCTTGGGGGGGTAAAAACATTGGAGAGAACAAGACTATTGAGCAATATATGCACTGGGCGTGTGCTATACATCTTTATTTTACAGGTTGCCCAGGTGGTTGTGGGGGGGTATATCCACACAGAACTGTGTCTAGTGGTAGGGGCCAGAAATCTGCCTATTGTTTCAACCATCTTGCGTTCTTTTGTAACTCTATTGCTGGTGTCCTTGTTATTGATCTGTGCGACATTCTAACCGTATAGCTGATGCACTTTAAGGGGCTATAATATTGGTGGTAACACTTTAGAATTGTATATATTTACCATTGTTGATTTCCGAGTACAAAGTGCGTTATTGTGATTGTGTAAATACCTTTGAATATTAATTATATAAAGACTGTTTTCAGTAATACAGTGTGTGGACATTCCTTTGTGGGGGTTCGGGGACTACACTGTACTTAAGAACCAGCCTGCATCACCTCCTGAGAAGCTAGGCCTCGATTGCTCGTCCATTGCTACCCTATAGAGAATCTTGGCTGGGGTCCTCTGTGCCTCTCCTCTACCATATAGAGAGGAGAAGTACAGGCAACCCCCCACCGGTATATTTACACTGGTGGCAGCAGTGGGATGCTTATGGTTTTAAGAATCAGTGTATAACCATGCCACTTACAAATTATCTGCACTTTATTGAATTAAGGTTTGGTTGTGTACAAAATAACTGCATTACAAGCAATGGAGTCTATTGCAAATGGTAAATTGACTAGGATGAGCTTAGAGGCTCTCCAGAGTGCTTGTGAAGCAAGGGAGTTAGACTTTGTGGATAAGTCTGGGGCTGAGCTGATAGCTGGCCTGGTGGACTACCAGACTGATGGTGAACCTCTTGATGAGGGGGGTGGCGGGAATGCAACCAATGAGGAATCTGCCCCTGGGGTTTCTGCTGAATCTGTTTCTGGGAATGCCACCATTCCTGCTGCCTCTGTTCCGACCCCCAGCAATTCCTTGGAGGTTGAGTTATTAAGGATGAAATTGGCCTTTGAATATCACAAGTTGGAAATAGATGCTGAGCTTAAGAAAGAGGAGCTGGCTCAACAAGTGGAGCTCAAGAATAGGGACCTTGAACTCAAAAACAAGGACACTGAATATCAGAGAATCCAGCTAGAGAAAGCTAGAGTCGAGACTCTAAACCCAGTGAGAGTGTCAGGTCCCCAGCCACCAAGTTTATGAAAGATTTGGTTGGTGTGTTTGCGGAGAGTTCTGATATCCTCTAATGGATTGAAGCGTTTGAAATGGCTTGTTCAATTCATGATGTTGACAAAAGAGAGTGGGCTAAGTGTTTGTTAAGCAGAGTGCCTCAAACTGGGTATGACTGTATTCTGAAGCCGAGTGTGGAAGACAGGGGTCAGTATGAGTGTATGAAATCTGCTTCGATTGCCAAGTTTGGCAAGAAACCTACCCAATACCTTAAAAGGTTCAGGAAATTTAAGAAAAGAGAGAATGTATCTTAGGTTGACTGGGTGAGTGCTGCGCACATGAACATGATGGGGTGGATTGATGGTTACAAGGTGAAAACTTTTGTTGAATTGTCTCACCTGTTTTTTGAGCATTTTTCCGGAAGCCGGTTCACCAGAGCTGAGTCAGTATGTTGCTGACCAGAACGTTTTGGATCCCTATAAGCTGGCTAGGGTGGCTGACAAGTGGGTCTCCCACCGGGTGTCCCCTAAGGACTCCAGTGGGAAGGACAAGGATAAAGAAAAGGGGGCCTCTGAGAAAGCTGAGGAGTCCCAAAAGCAGTCACAGTCGAGAAAACCTAAAACCTCCTCTCATAAAACCCAAAAATCTAGTTGGGATAAGTCATCTGTGGGTGGGAATAAGAGTAGTGGTCCACCTGATGCAAAGCAGGCTCCCAGTGGTTCCAGTACCGTACCCCGCACCTGTTGGGATTGTGGGGCTCTGGATCACAAGAGGGGTGACTCCAAGTGTAAAGGTAAGGCATTTGGAGTACAGGCTGTCAGCCTGACCTACTCCTACCCCATGTCTGAGGTGGAGACCACTGTCCTGCCCTCCTCTACTGGGATCACCTTTGGTGCCCCTGTAGAGATTTCCTTAGTGTCCCTTGGGGCCTGGGACCAGTACGCGGAAGTACTGGTGACTATCCCACAGAACACCCGTCGATTTTTGAGAAGTGTCTTCTTGAATGGCCAGCCTTCTACTGGCTTGAGACACACTGGGGCAAGCAGGACAGTGGTGGACAGGACCCTGCTCAAGCCAGAGGACTATGTAGGTGCTCCTCTGAAAACCACCAGGTTAGCTGGTGGGCCTCCCAAATTATCGCCTGTAGCCTTAGTCACAATCGTAATTGGAGACAAGACAGCAAAGCTTCCTGTCCTGGTTCAGGACACTGTCCCTGCTAACATTCTGTTAGGTAATGATCTAGTAGAGTTGGGATTGATCTTGGATGGTCTTCCCATGACTGCTGCTGCGGTCACTAGGTCACAGGTGACACAGTGTCTGACTCTGAGTCAGGTACCAGAGCCAAAGGCGCGCCCTAAGGCAACACGAAGGAAGAACAAGAAGGCAAACTCTGTGCCAGGGGCCCCTTCTCTTCTTGCTGTTCCTACAGCACCCATTGGGATCCATGCTCCGGACGGGCTGGGTCCAGTGGTAAACCGGGTCTCAACTCCTGTGGGAGAAGAGCCAGAAGACTCTCCTGTGGGAGAGGTTCTCAACCTGGAGGATCATCCCGATCTTCAATGCTTGTTAGCTGAAGGTGGACCCTCCCGGGCAGACTTCTGTAAGGGACAGAGAGAGTGCCACTCTCTCGAGAGTCTGAGGAAACAGGCCCTGCCCCAGGCACAAGGAGAAGTGCCTAGGACATTCCAGATTTATTGGGAGGGTGAGCTCCTGCTTAGTGAGCCCACTAAGCCTGAACCTGGTGCCCTCAAGAGGTTGGTGGTACCCCAGGTTTACAGGCCCTTCCTGCTGCAGATGGCACATGAGGTGCACTTGGCTGGTCATCTTGGTACCAAGAATACTAAGCAGAGGCTCTCTGCCCATTTCCACTGGCCTCGGATGGGAGTAGAAGTGGAGTCCCACTGCAGGACCTGCCCAACTTGTCAGTTGTCTGGCAAGACTGGAGGCAGTGTCATTGCCCCACTGCAGCCATTGCCAGTGGTGGGCACACCATTTGAGAGGGTGGGCATCAACATTGTTGGTCCCCTGGACCCTCCCACTTCAGGTGGACATCGGTTTATCCAGGTTTTGCTAGATCATGCCACCAGGTACCCCGAGGCTATACCCCTTCGGACTGTAATTGCCAATGTGGTTGCCAGGGCTCTCCTGGGCATTTTTACCCATGTTGGATTCCCCCAGGAGGTTGTCTCTGACAGAGGATCCAACTTCATGTCTAGTTACATGAAGAAAATGTGGAAAGAGTGCAGAGTAACCTACAAGTTCTCCACCTCTTACCATCCCCAAACCAATGGTCTGGTTGAGAGATTTATTAAAACTCTCAAGGGCATGATAGGTGCTTTGGAAGATCCCCTAAGGAGGAAATGGGA
Organism: Ambystoma mexicanum; assembly: GCF_040938575.1. Lineage (NCBI taxonomy): Eukaryota > Metazoa > Chordata > Amphibia > Caudata > Ambystomatidae > Ambystoma > Ambystoma mexicanum. The sequence continues at coordinate 926,251,992 of NC_090923.1, forward strand.
TCTCCTCCTGCCATGCCTGCTGTTTGCTTACAGAGAGGTATCTCAAGAGGGTGTTGGTTTCAGCCCCTTTGAGTTACTATTTGGACATCCTGTGAGGGGGCCGCTTGCCTTGATCGGAGAAGGTTTGGAAGCCACCCCTCCAGGTCCCGCCAAGCAAGTGGGGGACTATGTGTTAGGCCTCAGACGGATGATGACACAGATGATGGATCAGGCAACAGCGAATCTCAAGACCAGCCAGGAATTGAACAAGTACTGGCATGACCTTCGCAAGTGGATTGGACTCCGGGACAGGAAGTCCTCGTGATGGAGCCTACCAAGCCTCAGGCATTGGCAGATAAATGGACTGGACCCTTCAGGATAATCTCCAAGATGGGCGAGGTCAATTATCTGGTTGACATGGTAATCCCAGGGGCAGCCCCTCAGGTATTCCATGTTAACAGGCTCAAGCCTTTCCACAGGCAAGCAGAAGTCCCATGTCTCTTGCTAGCTTCAGAGCAAGATGAGAGTGAGTCCCTTCCTGATTTGCTGTATAGCAACCCTCAGGATGGCTCAGTGGAGGGAGTACATCTCTCTCCAGATTTGACAACAGAGCAGCAGAGGGCCTGCAGGGCTTTGCTCCAGCAGTATGCCTCTCTGTTTTCGCTGACACCAGGCCTTACACCGTGGTGTAAGCACGAGATTGACACTGGTGACAGTGTGCCTGTCAAAAGCAGGAGCTATCGTATGTCAGAAACTGTTAAGAACCACATCCAGGGAGTTACTCAAGAAGAATCCGTCGACGCTTCCTCGAAGAACTCTACTCCACCAGGTACATTGGGGGGGTAAAAACATAGGAGAGAACAAGACTATTGAGCAATATATGGACTGGGCTTGTGCTATATATCTTTATTTTACAGTAATCCATCGCAAACCTGAGATAGGACGGCTCCTAACCCTGAAGGGAGGCATCTGTCTGCTGGACAAACTCCTTAGAGAAGTCGACTACCTTTAGGATCACGTTCTGAAACAGCGTTTGCTTAAAGGTGATATAACATCTCGTCTTTGTCATTCCACTGAAGTTTCTGAGGTTCGGCATTCCTAAGTTTGTCGGTCAGCCGGGCTGTTTTGTCTGAAAAGTTGTAGATAAATCTTCGGTACTATCCTATTAACCCGGGAAAAGCTCTAAGATCACTTTTGGTCTTGGGAGTTGGTGTAACTAAAACGGCTGTTACCTTCTCATGTTGTGGTTGTACATTCCTGTTCCCTATGAAGAAGCAAAGATATTTTACAGCTGATTGGACCAACCTGCACTTAGATGGATTAGCAGTTAGGCCATAATTTCTAAGGACTTTCATGATAGTGTAAAGATGGAAGAGGTGGTCCTCCCACGTCTGACTATAAGTGACAATATCATCAATATAAGCTCCACATAAATGAGAATAGGGTTGTAGGATTCGATCCATGGGGTGTTGGAAAGTGGCTGGTGCACTGTGTAGACCAAAAGGTAGGACTTTAAATTGTAATAGGCCTAACATGGTTGAAAACTCAGTCTTTTCCTTAACGGGTCCGTACACGGGAACTTGCCAGTATCCCTTTGTTAAATCCAAAAAGGTGGCTGCTCTGAGTTTATCAATTAGGTAGTCGATGCATGGCATGGGATAGGCATCGAAGTCTGATCTGGCATTAACTTGGCAGAAATCAATACAGAATCTCCAGGAACGGTCAGGTTTAGAGACAAGCATGATAGGAAATGATGATGTCCTTGATCAATATCTGCTTACAGGCTTCTGGGAGTCGATATGGTCTTAAGTGTACAATTTTACCTTTAGGTGTTCTGATAAAGTGGTAGGTACCTTTTACCCTTCCTGGTTTTTCTGAGAATACATCGGGAAATGAAATTGTTACATCCTTTAGGTCTTGCTGATGTGGAGTAGATAACTCTGAAGGAATTAATTCAAAGTTATCTATGTCTTTGAGAACCAGACAGGCTAGTAATCTGGCATGGGTGGCTAACAGGTTCTCTTTCCACTCTTTAAAGAGATTTATTTGATATAATTGGATTTTCTGTTTTCTATCTGGTTGGGCTACTCTATAAGTGCAGGTTCCCATTCTTTATACTATTTCATAAGGTCTGTGCCATTTAGAGACCAGCTTGTTCTCGGAGGTTGGTAAGTACTTTCTGTCCTGTAGAGAATGATCTTAAATTCACTTTGTCGTCATAAGTGGCCTTTTGTTGGCTTTGAGCTTTTTCCATACGAGTACAAACCAAGTCTCAGGCCAACTTCATATGTTCTCGCATTTGGGTGGCGGTTCGCAAGATGGGAATATTGGCTTCCTCTCATTCTTCCCATGTTTCCCAGAGCATGCCCAGGACATCTCTCGGCTCTCTCCCATAGAGCAATTCAAAGGGAGAAAAACCTGTGGAAGCTTGTTTTTTTTCTCCCTGCGAATAGTGCCCATGGGATCATTTGGTCCCAGTCTTTCCCATCCTTGTCTACCAGTTTTCTGAGAATTCACTTTAACGTTTTATTGAATCTTTCTACCAGGCTGTCGGTTCGGGATGGTACTCAGAAGTTCGCAGGGTGGTAATGTGGAGTAGCTCTTTGACTTCGGCCATAAGCTAACTCATACAATTAAAGCCCTGGTCTGTTAGTATTTCACTGGAAAGCCGACCCTGGAGAAATATGGTAGATGTTTAAGGATCTGCTGGTTGTTATTATTTCGCATTGGGTGTAACGCTCACCTGATTCCCACGGAGGCGCCGGTCTTGGCAGGATGGTGTCTGTGACTCGAAAAGTGAAGTGCAGGACTCGATTGGCTTCCGGGGCTGAGCCTCTTCGCACTGTGTGTCTAACTCGAAGAGTGAGATATCTGCAGGTGAAAGAATATGGGGTTAATGATCTGGGGTTGTCGGGTATCTCTCTCCCTTTCCCTTCCTCGCTTTTCCGTGGAGCCCCAAGGTCAACGTGCTCACCTTAGGTAGGTGAATGCTGGACTCTCCATCTGCGTCTGGTGCAGGGTGCCGTTGCCAGTTCCTTCACTGGGTGAAACGTAGGCCTCTTGACATCAGAGGATTGCTACCGTCGTTAACTGCACGAACAGTGAGTTTCCGGACACCTTTTAAGTCCTTACAGTCTTTAGGTGCGTGGGCACGTTAATGTGGAACAGGGCTCTGTATAATGCTTTTTCTATTTGTCTTGCAGGGCTCTTGAGGTAGAAGATGGTGTGAAGAAAGCCGAAGTTCGAGCCAGAGTCTTGGAATGACGCGCTTGGAAATGCGTAAGTAAATGCCGGTTGCCTGCTTTTCAAAAGCTCTCTGTCTCTTTTCCCTTGCAGTTGTGAGTTCGGGCGTTGCAGAGATGCTGGAAACGCCAGAGTATTTGCAGGCGCCCTATTGTGGCGGGCGCGATGGCGCGTAAGTAAAATACCTGTCTAATGTCTCTTCTTTTGTCTTTCAGGTGCAGGATTGCAGCATTGAAGAAAACCGGAATTTGCGGAGTGCCGGTAAGTAATTCCACACAGGAATAACTATGCTTTTGTCTTCACAGGCGGAGGAGCAGCGTGAAGAGATGGTAGCTGCCGATGTATCAGGTGAGGAAAGCGCTGCGCGTGAAGGTTGCCGTGCTAACCTGTTTCTTGTCTTTGCAGGTGCTACTGAAGGCTGGATACAGGAAGGGTAAGAGTTTGTTCTTGCAGGTTCAGGATCGGAAAGAATAAAACTGGAACAGACACGGTGAGCGTTCTGCTGCAGATGCAGAATAACGCAAAGCACGTTTCATCAATCGGGTGTGGTTTAAATCGCTTTGGAGTGATGAGGCGTCTTCCTCCACTGCCTCGCCTAGGTAAGAAAAGAGTTCCTGTTCCAGAAGAGTTCCAGTGTTGTATCCAGGGAGTGGAGCTTGCCCCACCCAGGTAAGAAAGTAGTCCCGGCTCACAGAGGATTCCTATGTGGCTGGTAAGTAAGCAGCATGGTCTGCTGCAGGTAAGTCCACCCAAGCATTTTCATACAAATTATGAGCCCGGCGCTTCCAGTGCCGGGACCAGTGACTTTGATGAGCCTGGTGCCACCGGCGCCAGGACAAGGTCCAAAAGGTCCCAGTGGGGACCGGCTGGTGCCTAGGATGAAGGTTAGGGGCCTGCTTCCAAGGACGTTGGGCTGGTCCTAGCTCCTTGGAAGCAGTGATCATGACAGCACCCCCCCTCAAGGCCCCTCCTAAGCGTGTCTTCTCCGGGGGTTTTGGCTTGTCGGGGTGATTCAGATGGAATTTCTTGACCAGACGAGGTGCGTGGACATGTTCTGAGGGTTCCCAAGACCTTTCCTGGGGGCCGTATCCTTTCCAATCAACCAGGTAATATAATTTAGATTTGGAGATTTTGAAGTCTAGGATGTTCTTTACTTCGAACTCAAGTTCTCCATCCACTAGAACAGGTTCTGGGAGTTCGGTCAATCGGGTTTCTGGTTGTACTGGTTTTAGTAAGGAGACATGGAATACTGGATGTATTTTCATATGCGAAGGCAATTCCAATTTGACAGCCACCGGATTAATTATGGCAGAGATGAGAAAGGGTCCCAAGTATCTCGGGATGAAGGTGCGGGGTCCTTTTAGAGGCAGGTGCTTAGTGGATAACCAGACCTGATCTCCCACTGTGTAGTGAGGGGCCTCTTTACGGTGTTGATCCGCTCCTTTCTTGTATAGAGCTTTAGCTCTTTGCAGATGGGCAGTGGCTTCTTTAAAAGTACGAGTGATCACCGAGTGCAAGTGATCCACAGCAGGTGTTTCGAATTCTTGGGGAGGATCCAGGTTAGAGGTCCTAGGATGGTTTCCGTATAATAGGAAGAAGGGAGTCTTCCCGGTTCCAGAATGGGTCGAATTGTTATAAGCGTATTCAGCAATCCAAAGGATATCCTTCCAAGGGTTTTCAGTTTGTTGGAGCATGCAACGTAAATATTGCTCCAGAGTTTGATTTGTCCTCTCGGTTTGTCCGTCAGTTTGGGGATGGTGACTGGTTGAAAGTCTCACATCAATTTGGGCTAAGCGACAGCAACTTTGCCAAAAGTGGGCGATGAATTGACTTCCCCTACCGGAGACCAAAACCGAGGGAAAACCGTGTAACCGAACAATGTTTTCTAAGAATTCTCGGGCTAATACTGAAGCTGAAGGTAGGCCCTTCAGGGGAATGAAGTGAGCCATCTTGGAGAATAGATCCACGACTACTAAAATGGTATTATACCCGGAGCATGGAGGTAAGTCCATGATGAAATCCATGGACAGGGTATACCATGGACAGGGAGGGATGTCCAGTGGGTGTAAGAGGCCGGCTGGTTTCTCTTGACTTTTATTCTGAGCGCACACACACCGCAGGAGATTACAAAGTCTCTAATATCCTTCTTCCATGATGGCCACCAGAAATGTCTTTTGACCTTTTCCATGGTTTTGGTAATGCCAGGGTGACCCTCCATTAATGAGTCGTGATAACAGGAGATTACCTGTTTTTGTATTTTCTCACAGGGCAAGTACAATCGTCCTCGGAAATATGGTAGGTCTTGGTCCACTGAGAAATCCTTCGCCTTGAATTGCCAGTCCTGTAATTCTGCCGGAGATAGGAGTGATTTGACTGTAGTCTCGATGTCTTCAAAGGATTGAGCGCTGACCAAGCCCAAAATCCTTTGTTCTGGGATTATGGGTATTGGCTCAGGATTGGTCAAGTGTTCATCTATTCCCATCCGGGAGAGGGCATCTGCTTTTCCGTTTTTACTGCCTGGTCGATAAGTAATTATAAAGTCAAACTCAGCCAAAAACAGAGCCCAGCGGAGCTGCCTGGAAGACTGAGCTTTGGCCGTCTTCAGATATTGTAAGTTGCGGTGATCTGTCATTAAGGTGACTGTGTGTCTGCCTCCCAAAAGATAATGCCGCCAGGCTTTAAAGGCTGATCTGATAGCTAAAAGTTCCTTGTCTGTAATTGAATAGTTGATCTCGGGAGCCGAGAATTTGCGGGACCAAAAGGCTACAGGATGTAATTGGTGTGTGACCGGATCTCTTTGTGATAAAACTGCCCCCATAGCAAGACTAGAAGCATCTGTTTCTACGATGTAGGGGAGTTCTGGGCGAGGGTGTTTTAGAACAGGTGCAGAGATGAATTTAGCTTTTAAGTCCTGAAAAGCTTGTTCCGCCTCGGTAGACCACTCAAAACGTTTGTTTTTCTTTAATAGAGCGGTGATGGGCTGGACTATTCGAGAGAATTCAGGAATGAACCTGCAGTAAAAGTTAGCAAAGCCTAACATGCTTTGAACTCCTTTTACAGAGGTTGGTGAAGGCCACTTGATGATTGCATCGACTTTCTTTGAATCCATATGGACTCAGTTTGGTGACAATATGAATCCCAGGAACTCAACTTCAGTTACGTTGAAAACGCATTTTTCAAGCTTAGCAAAAAGGTTATGTTGACGTAATCTCTCGAGGACCTCTTTAACGTGTTTCTGATGTTCCTCTTCAGATGATGAATAGACGAGGATGTCATCAATGTAGACAACAACACACACATCTATGAGTTCTCTAAGGACATCATTCATAAAATACTGGAAGGCGGCAGGAGCGTTGCATAGTCCAAAGGGCATAACTTGATATTCAAACAGCCCATACTTTGTGCGGAAGGCCGTCTTCCATTCATCGCCCTCTTTTATTCATACCAAGTGGTAGGCTCCTCTGAGATCCAACTTTGTATATATACATGCGTCTTTGACTTGGTCCAGGAGTTCAGGGATCAAAGGTAACGGGTATCTGTTTTTTACAGTGATTTGATTCAGGGTGCGGTAATCTATACAAGTCCTAAGGTCTCCTTCCTTTTTCGGAACGAAGAACAAAGCCGAGGAAGCTGGAGATTTTGAAGGACGGATAAATCCGTTAGCTAGGTATTGGTCCAGATATTGTCTGAGGTGAAGATTCTCTGGCTCGGTGAGGGCATAAATCCTACTGCAAGGAGGAGTTGTTCCGGGTATCAGATCTATTTGACAGTCGTAAGACCTATGAGGAGGCAGGGTGTTAGCTTGGTCCTTCCGAAAGACGTCTTGGAATTTCTGGTATTCGGGAGGTAGTTTGGGAACCTCAGAAGAGATTGCCGCCAGTGAAACATCAGGCCGAGGATAACAAGTGGAGATACATTCTGGAAACTGAACCGTCTTTGCTCGCCAATCGATCTGAGGATTGTGCTTCTCAAACTAAGGAATTCCCAGAATGATCTGGAACTGAGGGGCCTTGATCACATCGAACACGATTTTCTCCCGGTGTCCCTCTTGGCTCACTAACGTCACTTCTTGGGTGGCGTGAGTTACTGGTCCGGAGGCTATCTCCGTGCCATCCACTGTAGTAATGACGTCTTTTACTGCCTTAGGGACAAGAGGTAGATTCATCCTTGATACCATTTCACGGTCCACATAATTACTGATTGCTCCGCTGTCGATGTAAGCTTCAATTGCATGCAAACGATCCGGACGTTCAGGGCTAATGAGGACCATAGGCACCACGAAATGTGAGGTCATGGAACAGATTTTAACGCTCGGCAAGAGGACCTCTACACTTGTCGGGCTAGGTCGTTTCCCTGCTCAGAATTTGTGGTACAGGTATCTGCGGCTCCTACAGCCTTCTTAGCTGGTTTCACTGGACAGTCTCGAAGAAAGTGCCCCGAGTTTCCGCAATAGAGGCATAATTGCAGCCGTCTTCTCCTTTCTCGCTCTTTTTGGGTTAAAGGTCCTTTCATGCCCCCTATTTGCATGGGTTCCACGGTGTCAGCTCCCCTAGTAGAGGTCTGCGGTTTAGAAAACACTCGGGTATCAAATTGTGAACGATCAGCCTTTCTGTTCTGTAATCTGTGGTCCAATTGAACAACTAAGTCAATATAGTCTGAGCATTCTTGTGGAGGATTCACAACTTGAGCTAACACATCCTTGAGCCCTCCACGCAGGCCTCTGTAGAAAAGCGTTATTCTTTTATCCTCAGGCCATTGAGTTTCCACTATAAGTCTGTTGAATGAGGCAATGTAAGTCAAGAGGTTTTGATTACCCTGTCGTAACGAAAGGAGTTCATTGTCCAAGGCCAGCCCTTGTGCATGTCTTGCGAACAGTTTCTCCATGCTGGACTGGAAGGCCTGGAAATCATGAAGAACCGGATCATCCTGAGTGACTAAAGGGATCGACCAATCTGCGGCACTGCCACTGAGATAAGAAAGCACAAAAGCCACCTTGGCCTGATCTGTTGGGAAGGCAGCTGGTCTACATAAGAAGTGTAGGCGGCACTGGTTAATGAACACTGCAAATCTCTTTGGGTCACCAGAAAAGCGTTCGGGCGCAGCCAAGGGCACATTACTGAGTAGATTGATTTGCACTGGATTTGAGGAAGATGCTGAAGGATAATTTCCTCCTGGAGCGGGCAAAGGTGTTTGTCCTGCCTGCGTTTGTAGCAATTGCCTAGCGAGGTCCTCTGTTCGCTCCTTGGATATTATCAGCTCTCTTCTTAGAGCGTTTGTTTCCTGACGAGCTGCATGTACTTCTGCTCTTAGTTCCCCAAGCAACTGGGCCAATTGATCAGTATCCGAGGTTTCCATTGCGCCTGGGTAGGAGTTTTGCGGTGGGCTTCGCGTTCTGTAACGCACACCTGATTCCCACGGAGGCGCCGGTCTTGGCAGGATGGTGTCTGTGACTCGAAAAGTGAAGTGCAGGACTCGATTGGCTTCCGGGGCTGAGCCTCTTCGCACTGTGTGTCTAACTCGAAGAGCGAGATATCTGCAGGTGAAAGAATATGGGGTTAATGATCTGGGGTTGTCGGGTATCTCTCTCCCTTTCCCTTCCTCGCTTTTCCATGGAGCCCCAAGGTCAACGTGCTCACCTTAGGTAGGTGAATGCTGGACTCTCCATCTGCATCTGGTGCAGGGTGCCGTTGCCAGTTCCTTCACTGGGTGAAACGTAGGCCTCTTGACATCAGAGGATTGCTACCATCGTTAACTGCACGAACGGTGACTTTCCGGACACCTTTTAAGTCCTTACAGTCTTTAGGTGCGTGGGCACGTTAATGTGGAACAGTGCTCTGTATAATGCTTTTTCTATTTGTCTTGCAGGGCTCTTGAGGTAGAAGATGGTGTGAAGAAAGCCGAAGTTCGAGCCAGAGTCTTGGAATGAGGGGCTTGGAAATACGTAAGTAAATGCCGGTTGCCTGCTTTTCAAAAGCTCTGTCTCTTTTCCGTTGCAGTTGTGAGTTCGGGTGTTGAAGAGACGCTGGAAACGCCGGAGTATTTGCAGGCGCCCTATTGTGGCGGGCGCGATGGCGCGTAAGTAAAATACCTGTCTAATGTCTCTTCTTTTGTCTTTCAGGTGCAGGATTGCAGCGTTGAAGAAAAATGGAATTCGCGGAGTGCCGGTAAGTAATTCCACACAGGAATAACTATGCTTTTGTCTTCACAGGCGGAGGAGCCGCGTGAAGAGATGGTAGCTGCCGATGGATCAGGTGAGGAAAGTGCTGCGCGTGAAGGTTGCCGTGCTAACCTGTTTCTTGTCTTTGCAGGTGCTACTGAAGGCTGGATACGGAAATGGTAAGAGTTTGTTCTTGCAGGTTCAGGATCGGAAAGAAGAAAACTGGAACAGACACTCGTGAGCGTTCTGCTGCAGATGCAGAATAACACGAAGCACGTTTCATCAATCGGGTGTGGTTTAAATAGCCTTGGAGTGATGAGGCATCTTACTCCACGGCCTCGCCTAGGTAAGAAAAGAGTTCCTGTTCCAGAAGAGTTCCAGTGTTGTATCCAGGGAGTGGAGCTTGCCTCACCCAGGTAAGAAAGTAGTCCCGGCTCACAGAGGATTCCTATGTGGCTGGTAAGTAAGCAGCATGGTCTGCTGCAGTTAAGTCCACCCAAGCATCTTCATACAAATTATGAGCCCGGCGCTTCTAGTGCCGGGACCAGTGACTTTGATGAGCCTGGTGCCACCGGCACCAGGACAAGGTCCAAAAGGTCCCAGTGGGGACCGGCTGGTGCCTAGGATGAAGGTTAGGGGCCTGCTTCCAAGGACGTTGGGCTGGTCCTAGCTCCTTGGAAGCAGTGATCATGACAGCGGGAATGCCTCGGCATATCGGGTTGCATAATCCACGATCACAGGACATATTGATTGCCCCATCGGGTGGTTTCAAGTGGTCCAATTATGCCCATACCAATTCTTGAAAAGGGTATTTCTATGATCAGGAAGGGATTCAGAGGGGCTGGTGATGGGATGTGAGGACTGGTCTTTTGACATATTTTGCATGCCTATATGAACGTATTTACATCAGCTTGGATACCTGGCCAGTAACATTTTCCCCCATTAAGCACCTGGGTTTTAGATTGTCCTAAAGGCCCCCCCAGTAAGATGGCAATGTGCGATTTTCATTACAACCTTTTGGTGGCTTTTGGGCATTATCAATTGTGTTTTTTACCACACCCTCTGTGGAGGTTTCTTTTCTGTAAAGCAATCCTTGTTTTGGAAAGAAAAAGGGACTCCCCTTCTTTAAGTCCTCTTCCTCTGGAATTGCCTGTAAAAACACCTCAGTGAGGACCGGATCCTTTCGCTGGGTGACAGCTAGGTCTGGATAAATGTTCGGTTCCTCTCCCTTCATTTCTTCAATGTTACTTGATTTACCAGCTTCCCCAAAGCCCAAGTTACCTCTCTCTGTTATATCTGGTTCACTTTGGTATAGGGGTGCCATCCCCTCCCCCCTCAACAGAGTACAGATAACATGATAGGCAGATCAACTGGGTTCTATTATTGCAGAAATCAGGATTATAGTGCTTTTATTTAAGGTAAAAAAAAATTCCCATGGCACTACACATTTGGGTTAGAATGACCCAGGAAGTAAAGGGTGCTTTAAATATCACGCACATATTAGGAGTATATGAAAACATTATGAATAAGGCATACAAAGTGATAAATGCTTACATTAATAAATAATGACTCCCTAAAGGATTAATACAGTGGCAGAAAGATATATTTCAAAATGGATACCTCAAGCACAAAATGTGGTCTAGTTTTAAGGTCAGGTGTGAGAGACTATGACTCTTGCCAAGATATTTCAGACAAACAGAAGGTGGCACATTTGAGATATCTTTGGCAGCATCTAGCAGTGAGATAATTGAGATTGTTAGCCAAAAATGGAACTTGACAGGTAAAGCAGACACGATTGATTATGAAGTCAGATGAAGGCAAGGGAAACTTGGATACATTTAGCTATGTTGTTAATAAGAGGGGCATGCTGTACGTTTGAGAGACCAGCTGTATTATTTGGCATCATATAATTGAGCTTATCAATTTTTCCATGGTACAAGGCACTAACTTGGCAGGACCTTGAAAAATAGATAAAGATTCGACAGTGATGTCATAAAATTGTTTCTGGCCCGATGTTGAAGAATGTCATAAATATGTTCAGCCAGGTCTAAAATAAGCTGATCAGGTTTGTGCATCAGACAGTATTGTTGTTGCCAACTATGACTAATGTGAGCTTGGTGTACACCAGACTATAAAAGCAGGAGAGAGGCATAATGTCTTTGAGAGTGTCTAAATCATGTCTTGAAAATACATCCAATAAATACTGCTGAGAGACCCTTTCAGGTGCCTGATTTCCTCCTGTCTCTGAGAAGTGTTCATAGGTGCCATAAACTTGATGGGGTGGGAAGAGAACCCCATGTTCACTTGGCACCCAGCTGTGAGGCCCTAAGGTCTTTCATGAGATTCAGGGACAAGGACCCAGGCTTCATGTAGGTGTGCTGGTGGAGAGTGGGAGATGCCTGAAAGAGATGACAAGGTGAGTGACAAACTGCAGTATGGAGTCATTTCTGTCAGGTGCGTCTCCCCGTGACTGTCAGCATGGCACACTTGCCATCTGTGAATTATGGTATGTATTATGAGGGACATTATGAGGGACAGAGGCAACAGAAAATAAAACATGTTAATGCACATATGGTATGGGGGTTGTGGTAATTTAAAGGTAAAGAGAAATATTATGTGGATATAGGGATATAAGTACCCAGGAGCCTGACCCACAGGGGTCTAGAAGAGGTCGTCTCACACTCCAGCAGGAGTTAGTAGGCTATGTGTGAACAGGTTCACATAAGGAGATTAGTTAAATCCTGTGACAGGATATTTGAATAGGGGCGAGGGGAAAAGGGTGATCACAGAGTATTTTTAGTAAATGTGTGAAGTCCACTAGTCGGTCTGTTTTATGTATTGAGTTAAGGTGTTGGAGTGATACAAACTGTGAAGCCATCCAAAATAGCAAAACAAATAAATAAAGGAAAGGAATCTGCAGTTCCGGTTCCCGATCATGGAAGTTAAAGAGAACAAGCAGAAATGTCCAGGGAAGAAAAGACATAAGGTTATTTCTGAAAAACAATCTTCAGTCTTTTCTCTCTTGAACATTTGGATCTCAGGCTTTCAACCCCGATCTGATTGCACCATATTGTCAGTTTATTGTTTTATACTAGAAGCTGCCCTCAGTTATTGTGCATGTGTGCACTAAGGAGGTCCCATTAGATCACTGTTTAAAAATCACACAAGCCACTTCCCATTTTAAAAGGGTTGTTAGCTATTTTGGAGTTAATGCTAGATACTTTCTCTGTTAAGAACACGCTAGTTTGCCCCCGATTTGTTAATTTCATTTTCACCTTTTAACTGCCATGGATTTCCCCCCAGTGCCAAGGACTTTTTTGGAGATTTCAGTATTTCACCATGCAAAGCCTTCTGACATTTACTCCTCCATTAACCCCTTAAGTGCCAAGGACGAGCTATCTCACAAGGTATTTTCACTAGTGATAGGTGGGTCATTTTGAAAGAGCATAGATCATAAGGCATGCATGGGCCAATCACATAGATGAGGAAAAGAGGAAAGGCACTTCACTAAAAAGTTTCTACAAAAAGGAAGAGCAGATGCACACAGTTTATTTTCATAGAATCTGAAACAGAAGGCAAGGAAGTATGTCAGCAGGAGAATGGGAAACAGGCACAAAATGATTAGGAGAGCAAAAGAAAGATTGCAAATGAAAGCACAGGAGAGTGAGAATATTGGTAATTAAGGAGAGAGAGAGAGGAGGCATGAATATGCTCCATAATACATTAGAATCATGAGAATATTACACATGCACCGAAGCCACAGCAAATCAGACAAGCTTCAAGAGGGGGGGGGGACAACATCTCCCCCACTGCACAGCATAACAAAAAAATGCAAAAAATGAATGTGCCTAAGATCACACAATTTGTGAAAACATATCGCTGAGAATACAAATATAATTATGAGTGTAAATTACATCAAAAAGCAGATTAATGCAATAGTAAATGACACTAGGTCAAGCACAGTGAATATTCATGGGGAATAGCAAGAATTAAGGAGATAAAACACCTTTTTTCAGTAACAATGTTAAAGGGGCATGTAGGTATGCAAAAATGTGTATTTAGAAAAGGAATTCTAGTAAGTAATGAGTGTAAGTGCTCTGAAACACCACGGTTACACACAATATAGATGAAGAGCATGATATCTTTAACAGTTGTACTGAAGAGAGATGCCAGTAAATAACTAGGAGATAACGTGCACTAGATTAGGGATTACGTTATGAAGACACACAAGAAGTCACACTGGTGTTCTAAGACCGGAGCATGTAAAGGAGTGGCATTAGGTCAAATCAGTTTTATTTATTTATTTTTTTACAGAGCACACAACCTGATTAATATGATTTGAGAGAAAAAAAAGGAGTGCATTATTTCAGTTTATTTATGAAGATACTGCACCAATACACAGTCAATCTTCTATGGCGTCATGCACTTTGTTTAGAATCCTTAGTTGCGTTTACATATGTCAATCCTACTAAAGAATGGAATGTATTCTTGTACTTCACTGAATTCACTAAACCAATGTATAAGTGCCTTGACAAAGCCCAAGAAAGGGCGAACCACATGCACATGCCTCCTAGCGGAGGTATGTTGGCACAAGCTCATTGAAACAAAGAATTTTGCTTTTCACACTGATTTGTAAACATATTTCAATACTTGAATTAAAACCTATTATCCTTTTTTTCACTAAACAGTGTGTAGTAGCAAGTTATTGCAAAAACGGAACTATACGATTAACATACGGATGAATGCGCAGAGGTCTACATAGAAAAACCCTATCTATATCTTAACTAACTGACCAACAGGTGGATGTTGGTCTCTGTGTGGCCATGAAGCCACTGACCACCACATAGCATGGAAAAATCAGAAAGTGAATAAAACACTACAAAGGACAAACTTGAGGAAAAACCAAGGGGGGTAGAGTGCACAAATTAATAGAATTCACCCAACCCAAAACACTAAGGTATCAACCAGTGTATGCATAGCATAGGTGACACTAAGATATGCAAGAAAGGGAAAAGGAAGTAGCCATTCTATTATATTAGGAAAAAGAAAATTCCGTAGCAATTGTTTTTAGGAGATAGGAGTGCTTAAAGGAGAAGGGCATGGTTATTATGAGGTTTAAGTTTACAGAGGCAGTACGGATGGTAAAAATGTACCTATTATTCAAGAAACTCATCCAGTTTTATATTGCAGATGGTCAGTAGGTTCCTGCACTCCAGGTGATTGATGGCAACCGATCCTGCGAACAGGGAGAAAAACCCACATGGTCCTGAAAAGGGTTTTGAGGGACCCAGCCAGATGCCCAGTTGTGACTAAACTTTAATACTTTTTCCCATGAGACTCCCCATCCTTGCATTCCCCAGAAAGAATCAAATCCCCTCCCATGACTAGTACATGTGAATAAAGAAGATTGAGAGTTTGAGCCCTCTTTGGTCACAAAAACAGTGAATCCCCAAAAGGACTGGCCTATGAATTAAGGGGCCCTTGAACTTGCAGCAAAGCAGTGCAAAGGAAGGTCAAATAAAGTAAAATATGGACTGAATAAAAAAGGTCCTTTGACTTGGAATAAGGAATTAAGATGAATCAGGTGGAAGACAAATAAGATGAATAAGATGAACATTAAACTAAATGTGCATGGGGAAAGGGCAGGGACCAAGGAAGTGTCATTGGGTGGTAGGAAGGAAAACATGTGTAGTGAAATGTTGCATGTGAACGGAACAGCACAACATGGGCTGGTTGGTTCCCTCAAGGAATGTTCTCTCCCGATTCTCGTGGTGGCTAAAATCACTTGTTGTGCATGTTATTTTTATATTTAATTTGGTAACAGGGGTGGGAACTAGACAGGAGCAAAACAAAATTATTAATTGGGGATACGTACATACTAAGATTACAAGAGGGCAAAACATATGCCATGTTCTTTTGACAAAAAAGAGATACATATATATATATATATATATATATATATATATATATATATATAAGATTAGGAGACACTGTTGATTCTTTAGCAGTGCCTTTTATGATACCTACCATGTTCAGATAGAGCATTACATTGAGGGGGTGACTGAGATAGGGAAGCATAGTTACACTGTATATGGGGGAGGGTAGACACTGGGTGTAGTGGTTGTATATTAAACAGTGGTTGAATATTGACCAGAGGGGAGTGTGTGTGCCAACCCCTCCCCCCTTAACTGAGTACAGATAACATGATCATCAGATCAAATGGTTCCATTATTGCAGAAATCAGGATTATAGTGCCTTTATTTAATGTAGAAAATGCACCTAGCACTACCAATATTTGGGTTAGACTGACTGTGGAAGTGAAGGGTGCTTTAAATATATCACACACATTATGAGTATACAAAAATAAATTATGAAGAATGGCTCCCTGAAGGATTAATACAGTGGCAAGGAGAAAGGTGGGGCAAGGGAAATCTGCCTTTTTTGTTATAGGGGGCTTGACTCAAAAAGGCACTATTATGTAGTAAGGAAGAGAAGAGTCATGAGCTACCCCTTTACAACCGTGTAGGGGCGGTAGGCTTAAAGGAGGCAGGTAGCTAGTTTGTACTTTTACTAGCTATGGTAGGTCACAAGATGATTTCGAGAGAGTTTTATGATCATTCAATTTATTCATAAACTCAGACACATCTAAAAACTCTAGGTACACAAAAGAAAAAAATGGAACCTTTAAAAACACATAAGCCCAATTGAGCTTCAAAACTAAATTACAAACTCTTCTATATATCATAGTTGAGTGAGTGAGGGTTAGTAACATAAGTATATAGTGCGAATTTCAATACTACTTGTGGACTAGTAGTATTTGTTGTCGACACAAAATTATGTTTCTGGTTCGGGATGGAGTCAGCCTTCACTTGGATTAAGCTGGTCGCAGGTGAAGGGACCGAACTGTCATCAGGCTGTAATTCAAGGAGGTGAACGCCTAGAGGGACAGATAACACATGAGTGGGTGTGTGGGAGAAAGGGTGACCTTACAGGAAAAATATATTTTTCTTGTGTAGGAACTGCGTGCTGAAAGCCTACCTTGGTAGTATCAGCGGTTGAACTTTAAGTTGTTGAGTGCCTGTGCTGGTTGCTGGCAGGACGTCCGTAGCTACAATCTACAGGAAGGGGGAAATAATGAGTTACCCGGATAATATGGTGATTCATAGAGACTTAAGTGGGTAGCAAAAAAAGGGGGGCATACCTTAGGATGAGGGTATGTCCAGGTCCAGTAGTTGAGTTTGGAGGGTGCACGGTCTTAGTGCCGTGGTATCAATTACCGGGGTTAAGTTAATAGTGGATGAATCATGGTCACTGAATGGAGTGGAAAAAAAAAAAAGGAAAGAATTTAAATTAACTTGCTGATGGTGGCAGGGGCAGGGAGCCGTGGGGGTGCCTAGAGTGATAAGTACACGAAGGCTGTGCTAGATATTGACTAGCTGTAAATAGTAGGGAGTGCACCTAACCGTGTAGGTGCCTGGAGTCAATGGGACGGAATTGTGCAAAAAATATATATATTGCAGTGCCTATGGAACTCGGCATAGGACCGGACACGGAATGAAGTGAAATCAGGATTGGAGTTAAAAAATATATAAAACCATAAAACCTCTGTGCAACTGTTGCCGCTGAAAAGTAAGTGAGCTGGCAAAAAAACAGAGCTAAGGTGGCAAAGCCAGTCGTAGTGAACCCCTTACCTAGTGGGGAGTAATCACAACATCCGAAGTGAGCTGTGCGAGTAGGATGGAAGCTGTAGGTGCACTGAATAAAGAAGGGATCAGGTTGCGGAGTCATCATACGCGCGCATGCGTAGGATGTAGGCAGACACTGCCTGGGTCAACTCTGCGCATGCGTGGTTCGATGCAGGAGGGGAAACACTATCTGGTTTTAGTTGACGCATGGGTAAATAGGCAGCGTCGGTGGCTACAGGAGGTGCTGAGAGGGTATTGTGTCAAAACTAAATAGCAGAACGAAGGGCAGAATATTGAGAGGGTTGTATGGTCCGTATGGTGAATCATATCAATGCAAGAGTCTGCATGGAAAACACAGGGGTCATGAGGACCTGGTAGTGGTACAGCTAAGTTTGTGTACAGAAAAATGTGAGAAACGCACTGAAGTCAGCGATCACAACGTGGTGCAGTTGGCTATTAGTCTCAAAACAGAAAAAACAGAAATCCACAGACAGGTTCATTGTGAAGTCTCAAAATAAGGGAGACCTGGTGTACAGTACAGCTATGTTAGTGTACAGACAAGATGTGTCGAACATACTAATATCAGCGATTATATCATGATGCTGTTGGCAATTAGTTACAGACAAAAAACCATAGCATGGTACATACTCAAGTTACAAAATGCATTAAAGGAAAAGGTTACATGTGAGGGTATTTTAAGGCGGTAAAATTTCATAGTGGTAAATGCTCGAAAATGCATTTGAGTGGGTGTTATTAGGCTGACTCAAAAATGCCTTGTATCTTGGTAGGTGGATACAGAGGTTAAGGTACATGGTTCGAAGAATTGCTCGAAGAAAAAATGTTCAAGGAAAAGACACATGCATTTTTGGGAGAGCAGTAAATTAAATGTCACAACATACTCTCAGGACTATTGTTGATCCATGGTGGATGTTGGCTAGTTAATAAGGGTGTGGGTGCTGTCGGTCTTTAACAGAGTTGTAGGAAAACTATGGGAAAGGGGGAGGGGAGGGTATGTAGTACTTTATTTAAAGAAGAGGTTCCATTTGATTGCCACATTTAGCACATTTAGACCTTGTTTGACTGAGTTAAGGCGATAAATCCATTGTTGCTCTAGTTTGCGAAGTGAAAGATCTCCATCGCCTCCTCTGAATGAATTTCTGGCTGTTTGCAAGATGAACCAAAACATATCGTTGTGGGATCTTGCCATGATTTTGTAAGAGAACCTTCACATCTCCCCCTAAAGTCAGGATCAATAACACCTGCTATCCCGAACTTCCACACAAGGCCAGATTTTGGGGCCAATCGAATGTAACCCCCCAGAGGGGGCATCAAAACCAAGTCTGTAGGAATCATTCCCCTTTTCCCCAGGGGCAATGGATGGGCTAGAGGCTCTCTAAGTTTTAGAAATTGTAGGGTTTCCCTGATTAATTTCACGAGTCACATCTCACCCCAACATCATATGTAAGGAACTCATGGTGGCAACAGTAAAGACAGACACAAGTGATCACAGTCGAGGGTGTTTATTAAACTGTATATGCAGGGTGGAAAAACCCCTAAACTAAACCTAAATCTAAGATGAGAGCAAGCATCAACCATCAAATGAAAATAAGGTAGTCCTAGTGGCGTTGTGACAAAATAAAAGGGCATATACTAAGAAAAAACCTATTGCCAATTCTTACGCTAAATACAAAAGAAGTGTGGGATTGGATTTCAAATAAAGAAAGAAGTGTTCACAAATAATACATTGGGATGTGATTGCCAGGGTTCCCTCCATCCCCATGTTTTTAGCATGGGACAGGTTAATTTCCTAAGCACAGCACACACCCGAGCTTTATCAGCATGAGCCAACATTTCCGTATCAGCTATCAGGTTCTTCAATGGTTAAGTTCCTTTGAATAAAAGTCTCTTGCCTTCGAGGCCTGATACTCTCCACAAACTAACACAAAGTTCTGTTCCACAAATACGTTGAGTGATGGCTTCATCCCTGGGTCCCCCTCTTCTGGGCGGAGACCTCTCAAGTCGCTTTCAACAAAACAACTAAACAGTTCCTTTCTCGGTGAACTTCAGGTGATAACTTTCCACCCCATGATCTTCCTCAGACAGGCTGGGACCCCAGATGACAAGTGGGACACTTCCCTTCACCTTGTCTTGCAATGTTTCTCACTTTCCCAAATCTTAATCGAATTTTACCAACCGTTCCTCATGGGACTTTTAGATTCTGCCCCTTTTCATTAGCATTCCTCGGCCGGGTTCACTCTTGCTAATCTTCACAAAACACAGGTCATGTGCTAAAGTTCACCGTGCAGGATTTACTTCCCTTAACTTTCAGTTCTGTCGGTCAAAGGCTTTCGACAGTACAGAAGATTTTACAATGCCCCTGTATGACCACTTTGACCATTGTTCACCTCTTCCCAAGGCATTCCGTTACAGCAGTCTTTACCATTGGGTAATCGCCTAGAGTTTCCTGCATGAGCACCCACATGGTGCCAAACTCCTCTTTTGCTGGTTTTCCCCCCTTGTTCCTCAATGATATTTTTATGCTTTTAAAGTTCAGATTAGCCGTTGGCTACTTTTCATTTAACACAGCTTGGTTTCTTATCAAAACTCCCCTCGACCAACTGACAGTGATGTACCGTTGCGCTTTCTTCCTCCTTGGAGTCAACGTTGGTACAGATACAAGCATCTCTCCCTGGCTGGACAATCATCAGAGGAGTGTCTCTTGTACCGTTGACATCTATTGCAACAAACACTGGCTGTTCTCAGTCTTATGTTTCCATCTGCTGAGGTTTCACTGGCCTGGCTCGGAAAGGTATACTATAAAGGTGAGAAAAAAATTACCCCTCTCTATAACGGTAGGGGTAGGGTTGGTGGTGCTTTTACAAAGGCAACATATTACATGGGCAGAATAACAAACACATTGAGAACACATTAAGGAACCAGACAAACAACTAAATTAACTATAGAAAGTTTTCAATTTATTGACAATTCATTAAAACCACAAAAGTAATCAGGAAACAAATCAAAACAAAAATAGTAGATAACTTCAATGTATCCATTAAAAATATATATGGTAATGGGAGGCGCTGTTGCGCACATTGAGCATGGCTGCCTGAAGGGAGAGCTCTGGCTCAAAAGCAATCCTTATACTATATATATCCTTCCAGCACTGTTCCAGACACGCAAAAAAGCTGAAATTTGGTGGCGCAAGGTTAAAGGCACGGCCCAGGGGGAAAAAACAGTGTAAATCGGTGGTTGGACCGTCGAGATATTGCCTCCGAAACTCCTGGCGGCCGGGAGGCCTCTGCGTGGCTGCCTGGCAGCTTCATGAGAACATCAGCTGCAGGTCGTGCTGGGGGCAGGGGTGCCACGTTGCCTGCGACACCCTAGGGCCAGAAAAGGACGCTGAGTGGAGCGACTACAGCGACATTGGTCGACACCGCTCGAGACCTGCGGAAGGTGATGGGAGAAGGAGAGAAGCAGGGGAGAAGAAATCCAGAGGCCGTGTGCCGCTCCCGCCGGGTGCGCGGCTGGAGGCGCTGCGGTTGTCACAGGTGCCTGCCTCCGTGCCCGCATCTCCACACGGCGACCATCCGCAGCTCCACGGTGAAGAGCCGGCCGGAGTCAGACACGCGGGGAGGGCGCCACCTCCCCACACCAAGTAAGTGAGACGAGGCCTGGGGAGGAGGCCCGGTCAACACATGAAACACCCGGGAAGGTGCACCCTTCAACACATGACCCATGGTAGAAATGGCCTACATTATATATTGAAACTGAGATCCCAGGCAGCACACCAAGCTGAACCCCGATAGACTCTGGTGGAATCAATATAAAGCCTCAGGCGCGGAACAACTGCTCGCAACCCTAACGCATCCTAAATAAAACAAGCACAACCAGATGGCCCGCACAGGCGAGATCCCTACTGCTCTAGAAGCGCTACTAAACTCCCCAACACGGCAATCATTCGAACAGGCCTGGAGATAAGCTGGGGGGGATCTGGCCACTAAAAGACCGGCAGGGCCGCTCCTCGTGCACATGCAAAATACCCAGAGCTAGGAGCGGGCGTGAAGGGAAACACTCACCCCCTCCCCCCATTTTCTACTGTACAACATCGCGTTTGGTGGTAATACGTGGGAGAACACAGTCCACCCTCAACCGCAAGACAACACATGGGCCGCAACGAGAAGAAGGGCACATGAGGGGAAAAAGACCGTCCCGATGGATACCTTCGCCAGCTTGCAGCCACACGGGGCGGCCGGGGGGGCACCACAGACACCTGATAGGCAGGAGGGAGATCCACTAGATCGCCTGGCAACACTGGTGCAGAATGGGTTCATGGCGGTGAATGTAAAGTTGGATGATATAGTGGCGACAATCGGATCCCTGAAAGCACGAGTGGAAAAAGAGCGCTCGTATCACGGAGGCGGAAAACAGGATAAGCACGAACGAGGATACGATTTCACAACACAGCCGCGATATAGCCCTCCTTAAAACGGACCTGCATAAAACTCAAACAAGTGTGAAGACCTCGAATCGAGATCCCGGAGGAACAACCTCCAGATCGTTGGGGTTTCGGAGACCTTTGGTAAAGGACCCATGGAGAGACAAGTGGAAAATTTGTTGAAAGATATCCTAGGAGCCAACTCCTTTTCGGAACACTTTCTAATTGAAAGGGCCCACCGTACCCTAGCACCACCTCCAAAACCAGGAGCTCCCCCTCGCACCATAATCACACGTCTCCTTAAATACAGGGACAGAGATACTATACTTCGATTATCCAGGGAGAAAGGAACTTTACATCACAAACAGAATAGAATCCACATATACCCGGACTTCTCAGCAAATATACAAACACAAAGGAGATCCTATGAAATGGTTAAACAGCTACGAATGTGCAATGTACCATATACTCTCATCTTCACAACGAAAATGAGAATACAACACGGGGGGAAGAGCGCACTTCTTCGAGAACCCCACAGAAGCTTTGGCATATATGGAAGCTTCCATCCCATTGCCTCCTGGAAATCAGGCGATTGACCAAAATGCGAGACCACAACCGAGAGATGAGACTCTGCAGACTGACAAAAACATGCCAGCTACCTACCGCCACAAGAATAAAAGTTCACTAACATGGACGGCCTGAACAAAGACTTATGGTTAATCGAGCCGTGAGCTTCCGTGGGGGCTAGCCAGATGGCTACAACAGGTGACCCTCAGGAAAGCTCCACCAGTTCAAGGGAATGAAAATTGAAGGGCAGCATCGTCAAGTTGGGGGAGATGATGTGGGTGGGGGGCCAAAATATTACAGGATGTTCAGCTCCGTTGAGCAATGTGGGAATGGGGGGGGGGTGTTGAGGTTCTGAGATTCAGTTGGAGGAGTCCTACAAGTTAAAAATTGTGGTTGCGTCGCAGCACATGGAGCACTCCTGAACAACGGTAAAACAAGAGACATTGAGGATATACAGATATGGCTCACCCTAATGTGACAGTTCAAGGGCTAAAGCTAAAACTTCTTACATGGAACGTCCGTGGTCTGAACAACCGTGCTAAGTTGAACAAGGTGGGAACTTATGTCACCAGACACCACCCCCAGATAAATCATGTTACAAGAAACACACGCACTCCAGAGGGTTAAATGCTGAGCTCTTGAGAGGGTGGGGACAGCATAGATACTAGACTGAATACTCTTCACAGGCAAGAGGAGTACTCACCCTGATCCACCCCTACGTTGGTTTTCAATTTGGAAAAAGTAAAATAGACTCCCAGGGCCGCTATGTTAGTGTGGGGCAGTATTGCTGGGGAAGAACTAATATTGGTGAATACATATGGTCCAAATGTGGACAACCCTGATTTCTATACAAATGTGATGCATGAGATAGGCTACTCTGGGGGCGAGCAGATATTGTGGGGAGGAGACTTCAACACCATCTTGGATATTACTTTAGACCGCTCCACCTCTAAACACAGAAATCCCACAAAAACATCCGTTAAGCTACAACACATCCTATCAACTAGCAATGGTGGACGCCTGGAGAACGCTACACCCGCATTAAAGACAGTACTCGTTTTACTCCTCAGTACATGACACCGAATCTCATATAGACTACTGGCTGGTGTCCGCATCTCTTATGAACCAAATTGATAATAGTGAAATACTTCCCCGTACCCTATCTAATCACTCCCCCATCCTTTTAGATATGACATTAGGAAACCTGAAATCCCCGGTCAGAAGATGGAGGATGCCATCTGACATCCTTCAGGACCCAGCAGTAGTGGACGCACTACATACGGAGGTAAAATACTTCCTTGAAACCAACAAGGACTCAGTCAATAGATATGCAACCCTATGGGAGACCTTCAAGGTATGGGCGAGAGGGCTCCTGATTTCCAAATCCACGGGGCTGTTGAGGTCTGTCAGGATGGAACTGGCGGAAGTGGAGAAACGGTTGGGAGAGCTAGAAACACGATATACAGCCACACATGAAGACCACACCCTGTCAGACATCAATAGCAACCTGCAAGAGTTCAATAGATTGGCTACCAGGGAACTACTATGTATGGCAACTCCAATCAGAGCACGCCGATATGGCGAAGGTAACGGGGCGGGTCGCACCCTGGCCAACCTGTTAAAGGCCGAGAGACATCACACACCGATCTCCAGCATAATAGCGTGGTACGGCACAGTAACCACAAAGGAGGAGGACATAAATAGAGAATTCACCCATTTCTATACAGAATTATATGCTAACCACGACCTGAAATCAACCACTGACACCAGAGAATATCTAGACAAAATCACACTCCCGACATTGTCTATAGAGCATAGATTGCTGCTGGACCAGCCCCTAACGATTGACAAGATAAAGGAAGCAAAATCATTAGCTAACGGAAAGGCACCCGGCTCAGACGGATTGGGAGCAGAGTTATACAAGGGGCTCAATGAGGAGCTGGCCCCGGTATTACTGTGTGTGCGAGGAGGCCATGGAGTTAGGAACACTTCCAACATCCATGAGAGAGGCCATAATAACGGTGCTCCTCAAGCCCAGGCGTCCGCCGAATGAGATGTCCTCTTACCGGCCCCCCATCATTAATAAATAGCGATGCAAAAATATTTGCAAAAATTCTGGCCACAAGGCTCCTACCCCAACATGTCCATGTTGGTGGATCCAGACCAATGCGGGTTTATTCCCACCAGGTCAAGGGCACTAAATCTCCGAAGGCTGTTTGGTGTCATGGCCCAGATTAAACCCGAAGCCCAGGCAGTAGCCGTATCCCTGGATGCCGAAAAGGCGTTCAATTCGGTGTCATGGATGTACCTATTTATGGTACATGAGAAATTTGGACTAGGCCCATACTTTCTAAAATGCCTGAGGCTATTATACACGAACACGGGAGCTAGGGTACTTACTAATCGCACCATGTCTGAATGGTTCGGACTGGGAAGGGTCACGAGACAGGGTTGCCCGTTCTCCCCCATACTGTTCGCCCTTACAATGGAACCGGTCGCAGCAGCAATTAGGGAACATCAGGGACAGAGGGGTATAGCTGGCCTAACCCAGTCAATATCACTATACGCAGATGATACTCTGTTATACATCCGAGAGCCGGACGTACACCTGGGGCGAGCAATGGAAACCGTACACGAGTTTGCAGAATATTCAGGTTATAGAACCAACTGCTTCAAATATGAAATCTTTCCCTTGACCCCTGCCACTAGATGTCCGAATACCACACACGGCCTACAGTGGTCTCCTATTAAGATAAGATACCTGGGTATTATTGTGTCGGGGGATAAAGTATCCCTATACTCGAACAACCATGACTCATTAAATACAATTTCCACTAAACTCTGCTTATGGGCTAAGCTTCCGATTTCGCTTATCGGCTGGGTTGCTATACTAAAAATTGTTATTTTACCAAAGCTATTATATATATTTACTAATTTCCCCGATATGGCCTGGTAGACAGTTCTTTGACACTCTTAGATCCATGGCGGTAGAGTTTGTTTGGTGCGGGGGGGGGGGCGGCCATAATGAAATGGGAAAAAATGGTGGAACCCTAAAATAAAGGTGGCATTGCAGCCCCAAACTTTGAATTGTATTACCTGGTGGCACAGGCCCAGTTTGTCAGACACTGGTACGATGAACAAGACGCCTCACCTCACATCTGTCTAGAGAAACACGCAGCACACCCAACCGACATAAGGTCCATCATCTTTAAAGATAAACACAAAGATGAATGTCCATTTGATCCAGTCAGTACAACAGTACACGCATGGTCCAAGATCTACCGTAGGCTTGGATTGGAGACACCATATTATTCGTAGGCCCCGTTCTGGAACTTCCCCGGTATAGCACCCTCATACGATCCAGATGTACAGAAAACATGGGACCCGGAGGAAGAATTTAAAATCAAAGACATTTTCCCCAACGCCAGATTTATAACATTAGAAGAGCTCAAAACGGGGATGGGGAGAGACCAGTTGAAGATATTACAATATCACAGAATGAGAATGTCCTTTAAGGCTAGATGGCCACTGTTCCCAGACAAGCCCCCACCACACCCATGCCTCGAGGCTCTGTCCACCCGGCCGGGAACCAGTGTCTCAGGACTTACACGGCTATACAGGCCAACACTCCGACGGTAAACATGATAAAGACTTCCTGGGAAACAGACCTGGGTACTATCATAACAGACAGATCCTGGGCAAGGTACTGTGAACTGACCAAGAGGGTATCCATGAATGCAGGCCTCCGGTTGATCCAATTTAAGGTGTTGAACAAGTTACATTACACCCCCCGAATAATTGCGAAAATTCACACAAAACTGTCCTGGTAGATGTCAGAAGTGCGGGGCTGAAAAGGCGGACTCGTTCCACATGTACTGGTGCTGCCCAGACATATGCGGATTCTGGGGGGAGGTGGCGAAAATCCTGGAAGAGGTCACGCAGGTCCCGGCAGACCTCACACCACAAAAATACCTGTTCGGGGATATAGGAAAGCGATCTGCGGTAACCAGAAGGCTCTTTAATATCACGTGCGCAGTGGCCAAGAAGTGCATTCTGCAAAAGTGGAAGAGTGCACAGACACCACACGTAAATAATTTCCTCAAAGAGCTAATGTATGTTAATGAGTCCGAGGAACATTATGTAATGTCACTCCTGAACACTAGTAAACCAAAGGACATCTGGGCCCCGTTCAGAGTAGATCAATGTGAAATGGACTCGACCAGCGGTAGCCCGACAGGACCCGTTAATACGTCAGACCTGTAACACCGTATATTATGTTATGAACTTGAACTGAACGTCTCTGTTGTCAGAATAGAGTTTACATAGTTCTATGACATTTATCAATTCAAATAAGCACAACCAAACCTTTACTTACTTCCACAACCAGTGTGTGATTTTTCCCATAGAACTTAAATTATCCAGAGGAACTTGTACATTTTACAGGTAGGGTCGTATTATTCTCTGAAATTCTTTACATTGAAAATAAGACAAAGATTGCATGGCTCATTTCTGCGTGCTGTCTTTGTACATATATTCCAAACATATCCAGCTCTAGTGTGACAAAATGTGGATGTTGTATTTTTGGAAAATCTAGAAACAGTCCCATCAGTTAGTATTGCAATTATAATTCAGTTCCTTTTATAAGAAGTGCAAACCCTAAAAAAGTGGTTTAAGTTGAATAACGGAATTAAAAATGGGAATTTTCCATTATATAAGACACTTTTCTAACAAGACCACCAGCTACTCCAAAAGAGATAATGTGGCATCTGAATACTATGGCAATACTTCTTGTAACTACATTTTGCTTCATGCGCCATCTTTAATTTCTTATGCTCTTCACATTTTGTGACATATTGTTTTACAATACATCTGAAGTATTTGATAATGAGACATCCGTCTGTCCCTGATAAGGGCATGAGTGATGTTTTTCCTGATATTTCCAAACAAATTGGTTGTGCTAAAAGGGATGCTGGGGAAGATGATGAGGATATCAACTCATATCTTAATAATAAAGCCCATTTATGAATAACATGCGATATCAACACATGAAGGAAGTGGGGAAGAAGAGGGTGCTAGAGAGCCGAACAAGATGGCGGCTCCCTAGCAAGCTCCCGAGAGGCTCCAAATAAATTCTGATAAATCGCCGCCTTTCCCGTGCACAAGCAGTCAATAATCCAGTCAGGAAGCAGCAGTGAGCAAATTCACCCACAACATGCCCAAAATCGATGCTAGCACTTCCCAGACCCAAGGGCCTAAGATAGCATAGTCCGAGAAGACGGCTGGGCCACACCCCAGCTTCATGGTCTGTGAACCAGCCAGGGGCACAGCATCCGGGAACCACAGCAAAGGGATCCACACTATCCGTGCAGGGCAGAGAGGCCAGCCTCGCCCCCCAGAGAGCACAAACGACCAGCAGAAAGCACAAGAACTGTGCGAGATACCTGCAGCTCGAGACCAGAAACGGGACACTGCCGAGTCCCACCCCATCCAAAGGACATCCGGAGGGAGAAGGACTGCTAACAGAACCAGCGGAGTCGGCGCTGCGGCCAACTCCAACAGAGGGGACTGGACGTCAAGCCCTACATAAGAGGTGCGGCGCAACCAACACAAGGAGGGCCAGCAGGAGAGGAGACCGAATCTGGTGGTAAGTCCTGCATGGTGAGGGCACTGCACATCACGCCCCCACCCCCCCGCCACCCGTGAGCAGAGTCAGCCAGAGAAGACTTTGTGTCCCCAATCCCTCAGGGCCGGCTGCCGGAGCTCCAAGCTCACCCCCTCGGATAAGCCACAGCTGCCTGCCGCACTCATTGCTTCACCCCTCCCCCCTCAGCACCCTGCACTTCAGCCACCGATCCAGGGACAGGGGTCCCGGTCCACGGGAGGCAGACGGCCATGAGCTGGGATGTATCGCGTCCAAGGTAACAATCCTACAATACGCCCAAGAAGACAGTGCCTCCAGCAGACAACAAGGCCTATGAACAATTCTAACCCACAAGAGCCCCGGGCGAAAGATGCCGCGACCCAAGCGGCCATCAACAGTTCACATCAAGTCTATAAAACTTAAATCTAATTCTAAATACGTAATGATGCACGGCCCAGCCAACCCTTTCGGCAAAGGGCAGCCGAACCACGCACTGTAAGAAACGGCCCCCTGATAGATAAATAAACATCCCACACACTCCAGGGAAGAACCAATGGAACAAACACCAGAAGGGGGCTGACCACGCCAGACTGCCTAGTCTGATTGCCATAGCACCGAACCGGGAGAATCTGCTCCTCTTAACACTACTGGAAAACACTGGTGCAATTTGCACAGGGAACAAATCAACCATCTACAGCCAGCGCACCACAGAGCACCACCCTTCATAGCTACGCTGTGTCAACCCCTGATTAACAGGTACCCACCCGCACCTTTGTAGGACTCCACCACTGCTACTCAATGCACCCTCCAACAGGCCTGCAATGCAAAGCAACCCACCAGAGAACTAACTAAAGCCCACCTCGACAGACTAGCTGCCCCCTCACATGCCAGGCGTGCTGAAATAAGGTGCCCAGCTGGATCCCTGCCCAGATTGGCCCATACAAAACGTCATTGCACCCCCAGAACTGTACGCAACCATGGTCTGAACCCAACCGGTATCACCATGGGAAAATCAGACAAGTCCCAACGCAAACTAAATTTCGAGCATGGGTCCGCGGCCAAGTCATCTAACTTCAGCAGCAGGCCAAAGTCACCAATACAGGACATCAGCCAAGACGCCGAAATCCCCCACACCCATGACATCAGGGAGATCCTCCTAGACCTGAAGGCCGGGATCTGAAATTTAGACAGCAAAATGGACACACTCTCCTTTAAGGTGGACCAATTACAACACTGCCTCGATAAACACGCAGACAGACTAGATACAGTTGAACAAAGAGTGTCCGATCTAGATGATGACACAACAACACTAATGGCCAGAGTGTCGACCCTAGAGGGCCAAATGAAGACAATTGCTAAAAATGAGGACTTAGAGGGACGCTCCTGAAAAAATAATATAAGGATGGTGGGGGTCAGGGAAGAGCAGCTACAAATGAAAATGGAAGACTGTTGAAAAAATGTGCACTGAACTCTTTGTAACCAAGGCACGGTCATGGCTGTTCGTCGTAGAGAGCGCTCATAGGATCCCAACCACAAGACCAATTCCGGGGGCATCCCCATGCCCGATCATTGCAAAACTGCTTAAATACAAAGATCGGGACGCAATATTGAGATTAGCCAGAGAGAAAGGAGAACTCCAGTTCGACAGACAATTTCCATTTTTAGCCAGACTTCTCCCCGGCCGTCCAGGCACAAAGAAGATCCTTCACGGGAATCAAACACTGCCTTCAAATAAACCAAATACCCTACTCGATGATCTACCCAGCAAAGTTACGAGCCCAACACGACGGCAAAGCCCAGTTTTTCACCTCACCGGAAGAAGCCAACTCCTTTCTTGACGGGGTCGGCTGCAGACCTCCTGGGAACAGTCAATGGCTCCAAGATCAGAACCCACTACTTCCAGGACCGTTAATACTACCAGAGAACCGCAAATCCTTAAAGCGAATGGAGCCTCTCACCTTGGGAGGCCACTAGCACCCCTTGCGCAGCACTGTTAATGATTCTACACAGTGGGAGGGAGTTCAAACCGGGCCAGCTGGGGGTTGCCCACGCAGGGGAGGGAATGCACGGAATGTTACCAGAATGCGCCCACGAGACCCTGGCCACCCCACCACCTGAACTTTGTAAACCTCACCTCCTCACAGTATCAGATAAGGAAAGCAAAATCCACCTGGTATGCCATCACGGCAACAGCATTGACATACGCAGCGGATGCCTCTGAACAGCCTCAGCCCATTGCCCACACAGTGAATTCAAGGTGGCCACATGGAACATTAGGGGAGGTAATCATCCTGCGAAAGCTCTAAAAATCCTACAGTACCTCAAGCGCCATAATGTTGATGTGGCATTAGTACAGGAAATGCACCTCCTTCCCGAGTCAGAACACCGTTGCCACAGGTACTTTTCGTCCTAATCATCGTACGCTAGAGGCGTGGCTATACTGATAAGAGAGCTAACTTCAGCCTGTTAAAAACAGATGGAAACTGAAGGCAGAGCACTGCTGGTGAAGGGGATTATCGAGGCGAGAGAAGTAATCTTTGTGAACTCCTATGCCCCCAACTTCAATGGGGAAAATAACTTCAACTGGGTATTGTCACAGCTCGAGGGGTACCGCTCTGCAACAAATATCTGGGGGGTGGACTTGAATACACCGAAAGATCCCCTAAAAGATAAGTCACAAACCACCAGCACCCGTCCATCTAAAGCAAGCCTTCAAGCACAGGAAATCTGCCGAGCCTTGAATCTAATAGACCTGTGGAGACACAAAAACTGGGAAACCAGAGAATTTACCCTCCACTCTGCTGTTCATAAAACTAGTTCACGGATCGACTATCTCATAGTATCATTCCACAGCACGTTCCAACGGGGGACGTCCCAAATCCTTCCGTGAACCTTCTCCGATCACTCGATGGTGACACTAGAATGCTCCCCCCCCCTGACCCAAAACCGACAACCCCCTATTGGAGGTTTAAGCCAGGCTCTCTGTCAGGCACAGTGTTCGCTGCAGAGCTTTGCGACAAAATCACAATATTTCTAGAGACTAATATGGACTGTCACCTCAGCAGGCATGCTCTGGGAAACCCTGAAATGCTATGTTAGAGGGGTATGCCTAGCGAAGGAGAACAGAGTCTTGAAACTAATCAGACATTAACTGATGACAAGTGAGGGGCAACTACAGAAACTAACTTGAGTGCTCTCGCTCAAGCAACCCCCGGTCACAAGCGGAACTCATAGAGGAATTATTGAAGTTCAGAACCTTAGCGGAATGTGAATTGAAATTCTTAAATCGTGGGCATCAAATTCGGCAGTATGGCAAAGGTCAGAAACCAGGAGCCCTTCTAGCTCGCCTAATTGCCGCAGATAGGAAACCCACTAGAGTAGAAAGAATATGCACCGCACAAGGCACATTAGTACACACAGGAGGAAATTGTTCATACATTCCGCACCTTTTATTAGGAGCTCTACAGCTCCAAGCACACCACAGACCGTGTAACATTACAACGCTACCTAAACGACATTGAACTCTACTGGGTAGAGAGGGACCTGTGCGAGCCTCTAAACATTCCCATTTCAACAGAAGAAATAATACAAGCAATAAAAGCTGTGGGGCCTGTCGGGAGAATTCTACAAAGCTTTCGTAAACACAGTGGGCCCACTCCTCCAACGAGTCTACGAAGAGGAACTCGAACGAGGGACCCTACCATCAACCCTCCGTAAAGCCAATGTGATCCTTCTCCACAAAGTAGGCAAACCCGCCGAAGAATGTGCGTCATATAGACCAATCTCATTGATCAATCTTGATAACAAGATCCTCGCCAAGATCCTCATCGCCAAGCTACTTCCTCTCATGCCTGGACTGGTGCTGGGTGACCAACCCGGATTTGTCCCCGGGCGCTGCACAACATTCGGCATTAGAAGAATGTTTGGGGTAATAGAAGCTCTTGCCCCCACAGAGAAGGCAATCGCAGTCCTACTTGATGCCAAGAAGGCGCTCAACTCTGGCGAATGGCCATATCTCTTCGCAGTACTCAGGCAGACGGGCCTGGGTAAATACTTTATTAAACTAGTCTCCCTGTTGTATAACAGTCCTCAATCCTCTATCATGCTAGGAAATACAATATCTGCAAATATAGTCTTACAACGCGGGACCAGACAAGGCTGCGCACTCTCGGCTTTAATATTTGCCTTAATAATGGAACCGCTAGCATCAGAGCTGAGAGCCCGGCAGATACAAAGAGGCCTCACCTAGAACCCCACAAACTGGTAATTTCCCCATATGACGACAACATAGCCCTTTTTATCCATGACCCAAGCGAAAACCTGAATCCCGTTATGTGCGAGGTCATTACATTTGGCACTATATCTGGCTTGAAGACACCAAAAAAAATCGTAGACGACCACAGGTTTAAATGGGAAGACGCCCATGTCAGGTACTTAGGGATCACATTGTCCCATAGCCATCATGACGTATTCACAGACAACTACCAGAAAGCATTGAGGTCACTCCAGGAGTGGGTCCACAGGTGGCACACGCTCCCACCAACGCTGTGGATAGAGTCTCGCTGGTAAAAATGGTGATACTCCCTAGGCTCCTGTACCCGTTTGCCAATATACCCCTACTACTACCGCAATCCTTCTTGAAAAGAATTAGAAGCTTGATTCTGGAACTACTGTGGGCTGGCAAACCAGCAAGAGTAGCATACACAACGCTCATATTACCAATAACCCAGGGAGGCATGGCACTCCCAGATCTAGAGAGATAATATTGGGCAGCCCTGGCACAGTTTCTTAGCTATTGGTACGCCAGACACTTCATCAGACCACATGTCCAAATAGAAAGGGCCCTTGCATCTCCCAATCTATTAAGAGCCGTCATTATTGGTCATCTCCCAGTGCTACAAGCTACGATGAACATAGTCCTATCACCATACTCAATCTCGAAAAGATGGCACAAAAATGCGACATTTAGACTAGATTCTCACCATTACTATCTGTTAAGTTTATAGCAGGGGTCCCTCTAACCAGGGAGACAGTATTTCACCATTGGGCAGATAAATTACACTTACAGACCCTGCGAGATCTGTTAATCAAAGACAAATTTATAATGCCCCAGCAAGCCACAGAAAAAGGGAGCAATACACCCCTTGACACATTTGTATACTTTACACTGCGCTACACTCTCCAGACACTGTTGTTCCTGCACTAGCCACCCACATGGTGTCTCCTGCACAGTGCCATTCAAGCATGGGGCGAGGGCAGACTAGTGTCCACTATATACAGGTCCCTCCTAGAGGAAACCCCACAGACAAATCCCTGCACGAAAAAAAGATGGGGAAAATAAATAAATAAAAATCGCTACAACCCACAATACCCGAAGACTGGACATATATTCTTCGGCACACCCAAAAAGTAGTGATGAACACACATTTTAAACAAATCCACTTTAACTACCTTCAAACGTACTTTACCCCGGCCAAAAAAAAGCGCACAATGCCCAGAATCGACAGCTTCCTGAGAGAGGTGTGGCGTCCCAGTGGCGGACTTTGTACATCTAGCCTGGGAATGCCCCGAGGTGGCACGGTTCTGGACTCAAGTTCTTCAGACAACAGCCGCAATAATCGGAGAGGAACCATCGCTCATTCCTATGGTAGCTCTGCTAGGGTTGGTGAGACATCTCCCACCCGCAACGAGAAAACTCACAGCTCTGCTACTAGTTTTTGCATGCAGGAGAGTGGCCATGATGTGGGGAAAAGGACCGGCCCCCACCTTGGCCAGCTGGCAAAAAGATGTACTGTATTATCAGGAAGTCGCAAAAGAGTTCATCAGGACACTCCCCCTTCATGCATGACATTTGGGTCCCTTACATATTGTATATACTTTCCGTATCAGAACGCTCTGCCTCACCAACTCAATCCTAAGGATAAGGTTAGGGCAGACGGCAGATCGACCCAATTGTGAAGAGGCACGAATCAAAGCGAAATCACGAGGAAAAATCATCTATTACAGACTAATGTGGAGGGGAGGGAGAAGGAAGAGTGTCGTCGAGGTGCAACGGTTGTTACCCCCCTTTGGGTGGTGGTGTATTTGAAACTATTGAAAAACCCAAAAATAAAGTTTAAAAAAAAGAAAGTGGGGAGGAGAACATCTGATGAAAGCTGCTATGTATGTTCTCTCATCCCTTGATGCGCAACCACACCATTCATTGCAAGAGAAATAACCATACATAATGCAAAGTGTCTCAGCCATCTATCAGCATGCACATCAAGAGGACAAATCGAAGGGAGACGGGCAACCCTACGATGGCGATCGAAGAATCATTTCCATATGAAGATGCTTACATAAAACACAAAAGATGGAAAAAGATCCGGGTTGGCCAAACAAAATGCTCCTGTATTCATTTGGTGGTATAACTGGAGAACTAATAAGCACTGTCGAAGAAAAAAGGCTGAATTGTGCAGACATATGGGAAATACCAGGGATGCTGGGAGAAACCTCAGATGTTGGTATATGGATGAGTTGCCGCCAGTACAGAATGGGAGGATGGAATTCTAGCATGCAGTGCACATTTATTGGTGATAGCACCAGTAAGGATATTGCAAATAGTGAATGATGAATGCCTAAAGCTGTGGGGCAAGTATTTGAAATTACTGACATGGGTTGAAAATGAGGCAGCACCAGTGTCCATAATACCAATGAAGAATGTAAAATTGTTTCAAAAACAGAGGCCTGATCCCAGTTGGAGAAAATAAAGAATGCCAGCAAATAATTGATGTACCAGGAATGGAGGAGCTGCTGTGCGAATGGACCATTATTGGACTTGTGGAACTAAGGCCTACATGGGGTTGGGGGAATTACTTCTTGGCAAAATCAATAGAAGTATATCATGACATTCCAGATGAGCATACATTTTTCAGTAGAATGGCAGTGATATTTACAGCTATGTTCATGCCAGGAATTTAAACTGCAGTAAACGCCACGTGGTTACAAATCACTAGGTGGGAGCTGTTCCAACCGATTGACAATAAAAGGATTTAATGCGATCAGAGAAGAGCTGAGGGCCATCAGACTCATGACCCTCCAGAACAGGGATGTCTTGGACTTGATCACATCAATGGAGGGAGGCATTTGCGCCAACATCGGGCCTTCTTGCTGTACATACTGTGAGATCCCCGGGGATCTTTCATCCAGGTGGCCAGGACATGGCCATCGCTATTGTATCCAGTTCCTAAGGGGTGGACCAGTGCAGGAGGATCACCGTCTCTGGGAGTGCAAGTGGGACACCGAAGGGTGAGATGCGGTATCCCCTTCCTTATGACACCATTTTCACATTCTGCCCAGTAGGATATTTAGAAACTCTACCCTCCACCCCTTTCCAACACAAACACTGTCTCACGCCATGAGAGACAATGGCCTAACACCAGGGCTGTTTACCTGACATGTCCCAACACACGAGACAGGCAGAGTCAGGCAATTGCCAATAACTACACACACCTCACTGCCCTTTTCATTCCCCATAGGGATAAAAGGCAGTGCACAAGAGAACACTCGGAGCAAGGCTGAATGCACAAGGAAGCAGCTATTCCGGGACAACAGTTTAAACAGAGGAGAAAGGCAGTGAAGCTTGAAAGGATGACAAGGAAGGAATTGGCCTTGTCCTTTTCAACCCAGACCCGCAAAGCCTCTAATAGAGGAAACTTAAGACTGGGAATTGCAGCTGGTGAATGGTGTGATGGATGTCAACGGTACATGGGACCCTCCCGCCCTGATAGCCAGGGCAGTGAGACATGGTTGCCATCGTGGTACTGTCCTTAACCCCCTTGGCAAAAGAAACAACAATGAGTTAAGCACAGCCGGTGAGTCAGGAGAAATTGATAGTGGACTGGACTGTGTTCGGCTGAAGGTTGCAGTGGCAACATTATACATGAAGTAAGATTAATAGACAGAGGTCTTTTGTGAACAAACTTGGTCCGGCGCCACGTGGGTGCTCATTCGAAGGTCTCTGGCTGGTACCCCTCTCCTGAAGAAAGAATGTAATGAACTAGGATTGTTGAAACGTCTAGTACCAAGAGACCCTAGGGGAGGCCGGCGTGAGGTGTTGAAGTGGTCATACAAGCGTTAATTCAAACCCCTTGTAAATTGAAAGTCTTTGACACACTGCAGAAGCCTTTGACGAATGTGAAAGTGTGAACCCGACTGAGCGAATTGTGAAATTGGCATTTGCACCTGGCTCAGGGGAACACTGTGCGAACTGTGATGTTGTGAAGCACGTACTTGCCATAGAATAACAGAGTGACCCAGCGAGACGTGATCGCCCTTTGGAAGTCTCGGTTTAAATTGCCAAGTGCTTTGGGAGGCTAATGCTGAAGAAAGGATTAGAGCCTGGCTGAGGGACAGCCTAGGGTGAAGAGTAATTGCCTTAAGTGCAGATAAAAGCAGGAACTTTGTTTTGTTGGTTTTGGCATATCAGGCCCTCTGAAGCGAGATTTTGCATGAGAAAAGACTTGCACACAGAAGGCCCTGATATTGAGGAAAAGTCCTGTAACCTTGCGCCGGAGAAGCCCATGAGTGTGCTTTGCTCAAGAGTCCCGCCTTGTCCCATGCTAAAAATGTGGGGAAGGAGACCCCGGCCATAACATCCTGACTTATCATTTTGTGGTGAACACTTCTTTTCTTGTGAACATTATCGCACACAATTTTGTAGCATAGCGGTAAGTATTGGTCAGTTTTTTTTAAATTTAGTATAGGCCCTTTTATTTGACTAGACTCTACTAGAACTGTTTTATTATTGGTCGTAGCTTGCTGCCATCTTAGATTTAGGTTAAGATTAGTCATTTATCACACCCATCTTACGGTTTAATAAACACCCTTGAACTGTGATCACTTGTGTTAGTCTTACTTTGATACAATGCCTTCCTTACAATACACACCTGCCAAAGATGGAGAAAATGGAACCCTGGCAGAAGCAATAATGATGCTGTTAACTCTGCATACGAAGATGGAAGTAGACGAGGCGGAGGATGAAGTTTGGTTTTTGTCCCCGTTTTCCTAGGTTCCAACCTGGTTGGCAAATGACTTCAAACTACTTGGAGCAATACTAGTGTTAGTGTTGCTGGGATTTTGTTTTATACGTTTAATCATAGGACAGTACAAGAAGACACAAAGACAGCAAAGAAAGCAATTGGGATGAAGATAATGATCGATGTGAATGTTGGGACCAACGAGCAAACAGAACAAAAACACCACTCATGAGCATCTGAGAAAAAGTCTTCTTGCACCCCCAGAAACAAAGTTTTAGTATCCAAGAATCATAAAAATTATGTAGCACGTTGGGTGTTCCGTCAACCAACTGGGGAGTGTTGCCATATCACCTGGAGTGTGGATGAACACAAAGAATGCAGGTGACCTGAGGGGGGGGTGACTAAGATATGGATACCAAAGAAGTCATTCTGTGGAGGGAAAATGAAGATTGAGGTGGAGGTGGTTGAGGACTCGACCAAAGGGGGGGAATGTAGAGAAGCAGAGGTGTACGCCATTGATAGAACCCTCTGACTCACCTCCTGGATGAAGAATAAAAAGACAGTGCATGTCACCAGCTATCAGTCCAATACCACATTGAGTATATGAGAGACGTTATGCACTCAGACAATGATACTGAATGTACCCTTGAACTAAAGTGGTAGCAGGAGATCTACAGACAAATGAACATCGAAGAGCTGTAAAGGAAATCTGACAGACACGATGACACACTGAAATGATACAATAATACTTAAAAAATGTAACTGAAGAAGCAAAGTAAACCTATATACGAGTGAGAAGAAACCATATATACAAAGATGCTAAGTAATCAGATTAAATATAAATGTATATACACAGAAACGCAAGTCATATAGAAGCTTGCTGCAGTAGAAAATAGAACACAGATAAAGTGCCCATGTTGAAAAGATGGACATCGGCTCTGAATAAAAGTAAGCAAGAAGCTTGAAGGAGAGAGACCAGGGCTGCAGAGCTAACATATGCTGGAAAAAAGTTCATGCATGAACAAAGAATATGCTGTTTGCCAGAGATCAAGGATGCCACAGCAAGAAGCAAATGCACGGTATAAAGGAAGTCAACAAGGATCAGCAATGAATGCAGAACATAGTTCTCTTAGATTAAGTAAATGAGCAAACATTTGTGAATGCCAAGTATTGAACAATCAAAGATGCAGAAAGCAAATGTGAGACCGAGCAACCAAGTCTCCAGAGGTCGAAAACGGTAATGGCACCCAACATAATTGAATCAAATATCACTAAATAAAAAGGCGAGATGGACAAAATCATGGTCTCTTCACACGTGGTACAAGACCAGAAAACAAGGCCTATTCATAAACTCCAGGTGAATAGAACGATTTAACTTATCTCCCCTTAAGGTTCAAGAGGAGAACATTCAGCAAGGTCAAGTACAAAGAAGAGACCTTGGCTGATGAGATGGTAGACTAATTTGGCAAGTGGGTTGTAGTCTGATGGTGTTCTCTGCACCTGGGTTTCAGTTTGCTTACATGCTGCCAACAAACCGAATGTCCAGGTTTGGAAGATAATGCCAACCAATTGTAAGGGCCTATGTAATGGTGAGCATACAATGTTGCAGGGGCCAATCCGCTGTTTTTATGCTACTATAATCTGTTTCATATGTAGTTAGAGGGAAGTTCAAGATGTGTGCCAGGAGAGGGGCAGTCAATGATGTTACTAACACTTATAGAAATTATAAGTAGATATGTTCCCCTACCCAATCCCTCTGATTGATAGGTTTTATTTGCCTAGTAGGGTGGCTTCATAGCTGATGCTCATCAAGGTATAAAACCTTTGTGTAACCGAAGTGTAATCGAGAGTGTGTGATCTACGATTTGTTTGCCAGGTCTCCCTACTTTGTTGAACTGATGATAAAGTAGTATTTTGCAACATTCTTTGGGTCTGTCCGGTTATTTGGGTCTGAGATCCTTTATTATGGTAATCTAATTCTGCGCATAAGAAACACCCAAAGGTTCTACTGCACGAATTGCTGTATTTAGGCTCAAAACACATTGTGAAGAGTGTCTTGATTTTAAAGATGTGCACATGATCACCCTTTTCTAAGGGGAGTTCTTGCCTCCTTTTCAAAAGGTCTTTTGCCATACAGGTTTTTCCAGACCTCCAAGGAATTCTGGGGTGTTACAGCTGCAGGGATAGTTTTAATAGATCTATGATGTGTATGTGTGTTGTTCTACACATTTATAAATGTGTGTAACATATCTACGGGTGTTCTGAGCAGTGAAGAAATGCCAGATCTGTGTTTATATATGTATAGAACATTCTACAAGAGAGGCTTTAACTACAGAGTGTGTTATGAAATGGTGCACCCCAAGTTGTTTTAAAAGGGTCTGTAGCAGTTTATTTAGAAACTCCTTTCTGGCATCTGTCTGTAGTTCACGAGTATGCACCCACTGTTAAACATGTGTTTGAAAGCTTTTGCTATGCTGGGTCCGGTCTTGCCTTTTAAAGCCTCAACATAGGCATATTTTGATAGGCCATCGATGATGACTAGAATATATCTGAAAACATCAATGCCTCCCTGAAACTAGCTCATCTCCATAAGATCAGACTGCCATTGTTGATCAAAATCCGATACCACGGTCATTCATTATTGAAAATGTTTTAGGACTGGCTTGTGAAGTGCGTAGCACTCCTGATCCAAAAGGCACACCTTGACAGTGCTGCTAGACACATTCTCACCCTCAGTTCTCAGTTTATGATCCAATCTCTCAACACCTCCATAACTACCAACATTCCAATATATTTTGGACAGCTTTACGCGGGACATGTTCACCCCATAGATAACAAATATTTATTTAGATTTATACCAAATCTTTATTTGCATTGAATGTCTGGGTTTTGTGTGTGCTGCTGTACAGTAATCAACTGGACTACAAATTCTGCAGTATGCTCAATTACCTCATACACACTCTGCCGGTCACTGCATCGATAAGCAAGCATACACAGTATAGCGGTGGCTGATAGAAATTCACAAAGCTTCCTATCAAACAACCAATATCCTTTGCATGTCATACATCACAAGCTTCAATAAAAGTTTCACAGGTAGCCTTAAATCGTTGAAACACCTTTGTAGCGATTTTGCCAGTAGATGTCCATAGTAGGGTGGCATATGAAACATATGCTTGTGATACATAAAACATAGTTACATTCATGTTTGTAGGCCCATTGTGGCATTTGCAGATCACACAACATCCTTGGGGATAATACTGCCTACATGCTCTTTAAGTAAACCCAACATTAATTGCTGTACACATGCACTGGCGGGTTCCATATTACATCGGCAGCTTCCCAACAGGTGTTCATTTCTAATCCTGCAAATAAAGTAAATACATGTAAATGATCTACATTCTCAATCTTCATAGGTCAGTTTATGAGGCACCATGTAGATGGCTTAAATATACTTGGAAACTGTTTTCTCAATTATACTTCTAACATACATCAGATATCCCCATCTAAATTGCTTCATTTTCAAAAGGGACTTATACACCACTTGTATAGCCCACGAAGTTTTAGACACACATTGTTCTGCCCCTTTCCCAACACTTACCTAGGTTGACGGCTGGTTTAGATGCATCATTTTTCCAAAACGTTTAGGGCTCAACATGTACCATATTTTACGTAATGATATATCTGTATTGAATATTTGCAAACATTCATGAGCATCCTGCTGCTGGTCATCAATTGTATGCCCAGCGCAGCATTTATGTAATTGTCTTTTTAAACACGCGTTTCCCACGAAGGCTGTGAAGCTCACCCAGGTCACAAATGTTGTCACTGCATCGCCTTTAACACTATCCGCCTTCATTATCGAGAGACATTGCTTACACAGTCTATTGCTGCGTTTCCCTGGGATTTCAATATTTACAGTGTCTGCTACAGTTTGGCCCTCCTCATTGCCATCCATTTTGTCAGCAAGAGGCTGTAGACAAACACAGAAAGACATGGTTTTAAACCTGGGTTAGGTGTCACACCCCTAAAAAAGTATAAACATTTGCTTTAAAAATGTA
The DNA here is from genome assembly GCF_040938575.1 of Ambystoma mexicanum. Lineage (NCBI taxonomy): Eukaryota > Metazoa > Chordata > Amphibia > Caudata > Ambystomatidae > Ambystoma > Ambystoma mexicanum. The sequence continues at coordinate 926,292,777 of NC_090923.1, forward strand.
CCTACCGGCTGGCATGACGTCCGATATCGACGATCCATGTTCTTCTGCATTCCCCAAATGTTGCGGAGGTCGGGGTCACTCTCCGCCACCTCAACTCGATCATTCTGCATGATCATAGACTTGTATCTGTTGTCGTCGGACTCCATTTCAGTATGTTGCATATTTAGACATGATAGTACAGATTCTACGCCCATGGGCTGCTCAAGAACCACAGTATCAGTATTATTAGCCATTTGCAAATTAGCCATATCTTCAGCTGCACCCGCCCAAGTGTTTTGAATGACATCTCCAACAGGCCACCCCATGAGAAGTGGCTGACTGCCCACAAAAAGTGTAGACATGTTCTCACTGAGCTCCAGATCTTCACGGTCCCCCATCAAAGCTTGCGAGTCATCTGTTGCATCAAGGCTATAAGGTAAATAACTATCATTGCAATTGCTGGGGCTGCCTTGGGCTGTTTTCTCCTCGTCATAACTGTAGCTGTTCACAATTACAGTTTCCTTGACCCCACGCTGGATAGCCCAGAGAAGTCAGCAGAACGCACGTGTTTTCGAGGCCTGCAATAACAGATATATATCCGTATTGTGAGACTCCACCACCAATAGTGTCATAACCTTAGATCCACCCATAGTATGCCTATTTAGCACACAGACCCATTCAAACTGTAATGCTTCTATCAAAGTTTTTTTATATCAAGCCCATTGGGTTTATCAAATGTACATCTAATTCCTGCAAAAATAAAAGTGGGTGGAGCGTCATCACATTCATTGGGTTTTGATCTAATTTATTTAAAAAAAGTGTAGATCAAATTTATTGGGGTTCTTATCAAATTTATATCAACATTTTTGGGGATTTATTGTGGTTCAATTAAATGTATGGCGATTCAATTAAATATATTTCAAATGTTTTTTATCATATCCATTGGGGTTATCAAATGTATCTAAAATTCATAAAATGTATAAGGGGCCATCACATTTATTGGGGTTTCATTAAATTCATAGGGCCTCGGGTAAATCTACATCACATTTTTATAGCAATTTCATTAGCACTCATAGAATTTATATAAAAGTTATATATATTTTTCTGGGGGTCATCAAACGTATCAGGTTTCAATTAAATTTACAGGCATTTAGGTAACTCACATTTTTATATCAAATTCATTGGAATACTTCTCAAATTTATATAACATTCATATAAAATGTATACACATTTTTGGCGGGTCATCAAATGTATTGGGGTTCAATTACATTTATAGGGATTCGGATACATCTATCAAATGTTAAATACATTACAGAGGGCTTATCGGGTTTATATAAAATGCACATTTTTTTGAGGGGTCATTACATTTATAGTGTTTCAATCAAATGTGTACGGGTTCTGGGGTATGCTAAAGGGGTGTGCCACCTGTCACTTGAAATGCTTGATGAATGGTATCCCACTCTACTAGTAGTGTCAGTTGACTTCATGGCCCCGTTTTACTGCTTGCAGGCATTGTGCTGCTCTGGGAACCGAGCAAAGGCACCCACATTTTACAGGGGTCGAACCAACAAAGGGAGATGTTCGTGTGGAAATGTGAATGGTGTTATTAAAGGAAAATGCATCACTATAAGAAACTTAGCTACCTGTGTACAAATGAAATAATTACGCATAGAGCTATAGTAACAGTACAACAATTATTTTTTGTTTTAGTTGGCGTTTTGTTCTGCCTATTGCTTTTTGGAGGTGGCAGTAAACTACATCTAGTTTTTCTTTAGCCCCATTTTCTTAGCTCATAAGTGCAAGGAATTTCAAGACAATCATTAGCATAAAGTTATAGGTCATGGATGCAGACCTTTAAAACATTGTGGCCAGTAAAATTAACAAATAACTTGTCAATGAAGAGGGACTTTTTTTAAAAACAAAATATTACTAAAAGAATTGGAGATGCATCTCAAAGAATTTACTGAGCTCCTTCTCAAAGTGAGACACGAACTGGGCCTCCTAGTCAGAGATTATGACTTTTATTAGACCATGTTAGCCAAGTACCGTGAAAGGAAAGCTCTTGCGAGACTATACAGAGTAGAACGACTTTTCAATACTACATTGTGACTATGTCCTCCAACCCCCATGTGGATTAATTGAGACAGGGGACATTTCATAATGACAGCCATACATATTCGGTCTCAGAAAAGGCGAGGCAACAGTAGCAATATTGTGCAGTTTGGCTGTGGGGCCTACTTCACATCTATTAATACAGCCAAGACTATCATGGATAATTACTGTTACTACTTTGATGGGGTGGGAATAACCACAATAAGGCAAAGTACTTTGGTAGAGTGACAATGAAAGAAGACAGATTGGAAATGATGCATTACCTGTGGTAGCTCTTCTTTTTTTATTGGTAATGAATAAGTGTATGTAACACTCTGATGTATACATGGATGGAAGGGCCAGCTTAATTTTCAAAAATCAATCCACAACATCCATTTAGTTGCCACTCAACAGTGTTTCACATTTGAGAATGCACTAGTTGCATTTCAGGGTTGAGTTCATGTTGCAGTTTCTGTGGTTCTCACGGAACGCCCTTCCTCCCCTCCCCCCATTTCTCAATTGATCACAAGCAGCGCCCACTCTACACACAGCCAATCCCCGGATCTGACATCTCTGCCAGCAAGCTAGCAGCTCCCAGAGCTCTTAGGAACCCGTTAGCAGATCGCAAGGACATCACACATCCACAACTTAACATGATATCACCACCACACTAGTAGCCGCCTCTATGCATGTTTTGTTGGACAATGAGGGAAGCTCTCATCCCTTCGTTCGATTACATTCTTTTGGTCAAAACACTTAAAACGGTATATTCTTCCCAATGATCACTATCACTCACACTTAGGTTTTAATTTCCCTGCATGTTGTGAGTTAAGCCTGTTGGATTTTGTCTGACATTTTCCACTCTCCATGCATGGCCAAGTTTCATTTTCATTCCACAGTCCGGCTGCCTCCCTGGGCTAGTACACAATGCCTAACTATGCAGTGAGGTTCAGTGCTTTAAGACTACTACGATAATTATAAGCACAGTATAAAAGCCAAACAACATGACATTACACGCTGATAGATTTTCGTACTGACCCTACTTATGCAAGGTTGGGATTGATGGAAAGCAAAAGAAAGGTGGGGAAAAAGGTGAAACAAAGAAAAAAGGGGAGGGGAAGTGGAGCAGTTAAATGTGTTGGTGCAAAGTGTACATGGGTGGTGCATCCCCTTCTTAAAAAGCATGAAAATGTTGAAATATGAATAGGAAATGTTTGTTTGCACATTGCAAACATATGCAATTCATCGGACATAAAATCAATCCCACCCGTTATTAAAAGGTTTTCCTGGGAGACGTTTTCATTAAATGGGAAGATTAGAACATTTGAGGACTGCAAAGCTTTGAAGGAACTCGGAGGCAGATTACTTTGAATATTTGCAAGCAAGACACTGGGTCCTCCGCCCCTACATTACGGGGCTGGCAGTTCGAAAGCTAACTCCTCTTGAACTAGTGTTCGAAGAACCTGACGAATCTAAAGGGATGATTTCCAGAATCTATAAGGCTATTCATTTGCTTGCAGTGTCTGAAAAAATGTCCTACAGTGATGGTTGAGAGAGAGCTGGGAGGGGTGACTCCTCAGGAGGACAGGGACAGGATATATATGGGGCTTCCTCTGTGCTTTGCCCATGCCTGGTGGAAACACAGGCAAAAATACTGACAAGGGGGTGTAGAACCCCTTCCCACCTTCACTGTTCTCACCCTGCCACTTCGGAGATGTGCTGGAGTGGGTGTGGGATGGAGGGCACCCTGTTACATACCCTCTGGGGTGTCCAGAAATACAGAACTTCTGGCTTGAGATCTGATCTAAGCTGGAGGAAATAATAGGGGTGGCAATACCAGGGGACCCGATCCTCTGCATTCTGGGCATCGATGCCTCACTAGAAAAGCACTGTATGAGAGCAGAGCATAATCTATTGACATCTACTGTTGGCAGCCAAGCTGCCAATCCGCCATCTCTGGCAGTGGACTGAATCCCCCTCAAAAGCTTTAGGGCTGGAAAAAGTGTGGACCATTCTGGGAATGGAACAGCACATGCTAATATGAGGAACACTCTTCTTCCCTTCACAACAATTTGGGCACCTTTCTTGAAACACGCTCAAGATGGGTTTAACTCTTTCACTTGCCCAATTCTATTCAGAGTATTCAACCTGGTGGAGTTGCCCTAAAGTGTACTCGTTATTGTTACTGCTACTGTTGTTACTCTATGTGATTTCTTGATAGCCTCTTGAAATAATGTTGATATCTGAGTGTACTAAATGTGGGAGTGGGGGAGAGGGATGGGTGGGGATTTGATATTGTATGAAAAGTTTTACTATTGAATAGCAGCATCTCCTTGAAAAAACAAAGAAATATCGAGGCTGAGTACCACAAAGGAAATACACCAATCACGGGCTAAAAGATTCACAGATCTTTTATTACTGTACATTTTACAAAGCAAAACAGATAGCTATCTGGCTCCCAACACCTCGCAGTGTGTACCAGCCGACAAGGAGAGGTGAGAGTGCTGGACATCGAAACATTCTTACTTTTATACAATTCCGTTTAATATTGTCCAGCCTCTCTACATGTTAATAATTTGTGGTCTAGAGTTCGTGCCTAGTTCACATACGGATTATACAATATTATGCCAAGGATTACATAGGTTTGCATTTCCATGAAGGCACAATGGTCATGCATGTTCTCAGATCCCGCGGTAAGCCTTGTTCTACATTAGTTTACAATACAGTTTAGTCAAAACATACGTTTGAGGTTTGTTCTTCATTGTCCCAACGTTTATACAAGGGTGAGGCTTATGTGAGCAGACAACACTTAGATGACAGTTCATATGGAGCGCAAGCTCTCTTTACCTAGTCTAAACAGTCGGCTCTCGGACAGCCTAAATATTACCAGAACTCAAATGTCGGAAGGCTTGGTTGCAAGTTGAAAACATAGTCCAACATTTTAGAACGAAGAACACGAGTGGAAATCAAAATGGTGGATGAATCTTAAAATGGCAGCAAAGTTAACCCATAAATCGGAACTTTGCAATGCGGTTTTCTGTGTAGCGCGAATTGGCTTAGGCCAATATAACTACTAAGGAGGCACTATATAATTACCGTTTAACATCCTGGGCCATGTAAGAATATCAGAGAATCAATTAAATTTTACATAAAAAAAAGGTTTTCCTGAGGTTCAATTATCTTCTTTCTTCTCCTTTTCCTCCTCAGAGAACGGTCTGGATACCCAGGTGGGGAAATATACACCAACCTCTAGATAAGTCAGGTGCTCCGAGACCACAATGGTGGTAATTTGGCACAGTACAAAAGCTAGTAGCATAGCATAACACACCTCAAAACTTTCCTCCCCCCTTTTCTCCATCCTTATTCTGCTGCTCTTCTTTATTCTCTTACAAACCAAGGTCTAGATACCCCTGGAGGCATCACAGTACACAACTATGGACAAGCCGTGCCTAGTCAGACCACCAAAGTGGTGTCTGGCACAGTATAAAATAAACCAACAATATATTACAGAAACATTTTCTGTTCACTTATTCATCCTAGGCAGAATACAAAATATGATCATAGAATGATCATGACACAAAAAAATGGAGAACTCTTTGAATAGACAGTTTTAGCAAACATTGTGAATAAATATATTAAGTCTATTGTAGAGTAACTCTTATCCTCATTCTTGTCTGCATTTGTTGTTGTAATGTCTGATATTTTACTGTTGAATGATATTTTCCCTGATTGTTTCTCATGGTTAAAGAAATGTATTTCATTCTGTGTTTGAACAATTTATTTTCAAGCTTTGTCTAATTTATTTCATTTCTCTTGAAATTTTTCTATTTTTCAATAAATGGTCAATATTTTTCCAGACACTATATATGGGCACAAAACATATTTTGGTAAAAACAAGTAAAACAAGGACAGTAATTTTTATGTCTGACCACGGTGTGGATTGCTCCATTTTGTTTGTTTTATATTTTGCCCAGAATCCACACTGACACCCCAGGGGCTACCCTACCCTTTTGTATAACACTTATATTCACCCTCCCCATCAATCTCCATCAGTGCCTTGAGACTGCTGTGGAATTGGCAATCTCCATGTGTGGACCCCTGACAGCCTTTACCTGTGTTTCATGCATATGGCACTTGAGTTTACTGTGCATTTTAATTCACCAATGCATTGTGCGACTTATTTTTCCCAAATGTATTTTCTACCTTGCACTGCATGTGACTGTATATTTCTTTTCCCTGCCCATGAATCTACCACCTCACCCCTTACTACAGGTTCTGCACGGTTTATTACAAGCCCAGATAGAATTTCATGTGATTGTGGTTTATTTTTGCCAAGTGCTTGTGTGTTCTCCTGTGTTTGTATTTTGTTCTGTATTTGGTTATTGCACTGATGCTTCACTGTACTTGGTTATAACATTGCCTGCTCACTGCGTTTTGTACTTTTACATTATGATCCATATAGTTGCATGTTTTCTGGCACACTGGACATTGCCCACAGTTTACCCTGTGTTCCTGCACTGTATGGATAGCTGGCATTGTGTCTTGAGAGAGAGTGAGAGAGAGTGAGAGAGAGAGAGTGAGAGAGAGACTCTGCCTTGCTATGCAGACTTGTGTTAAGTTCCTGCTATTGTGTTTAGTTCACACTATGTTCCCTGTACTGTGGGGTATGTGTGGGTGGTTGTGGAACGCCAGCCATTCTCCTGCCCTGACAGAGGAACTCTATTCCCTCCAGAAACCAGTTCCCCCTGTTACACCAGTTCCTAGCCCAGGCAAAGCAACAGCTATAATTTACAGCCAGTGTAATTTACAGCCTAGGGCTGGCTCTTTAAAATGTTTCCTGAGGAACCCATCCACCTGTTGTCCCTACCTGGGTTTACTCACTTGTCCTACACGCTGTAATTGCCATCTTCCTTCCTGTCACCAAGCTCTGGGAACAGCACAGAAAGGAGTTCCCCTTTTCTGTTCATCCTGGGGGGGGGGGGGCAGTCTCTCTTACTGTCACCCATGGGAATAGACTAGAAACTAGTTCCCCCTATTATGTTCTTGTGGGGGGTGGGTGCGCTCTGGAGGGGCACCTGTCAATCACCTTGTAATTTCCCTCCCCTTTTCCTGTCACCAAGCCTCCCATGAGCCCCGGGAACAGCAAGAAACCAGTTCCACCTGTTGTGTCCATCATGTGGGTGGCTCTGCAGTGGTGGGCTAGGGGTGAGCAACAGCTTTATAAGTGTGCAAAGAGGAACTGGGTCTCTTTTTGGTTGCTGGTGATGGAGTGCTGACAGTGGGGGTTGGGTGCAGAGAATCTGAGGAGACCCTTTTAGCAAGCACTGGTTTTCCCTGTCTGCCCTTCACCATTCCCCCTTTTCTCCTCCTTCTCACCCAACCTCCCAGCCCCTGTTCTTTTCTCTCTCACTCCTTCTAGCTCTCCCTCTCTTCCACCCTTCCACCAGCAGCTCACTTTCTCCAGCAGCTCCCTTCTCTCCCCTCTCCAACTATCTCCACACCAGCTATTTTCCTCCTCGCTCCAAACTCTCTCACTGTTCCCCAGCTGCCCATTCTTTGTTCTCTCTCCATTCTCGCTCACCCTCTCTCCTACCCAGCAGTCTGCCCATTTGAACTTTCCCCTCTCCAACCATTTCCTTCCTTCCTACCTTTGTGTCCCTTCTCCCCCCTGCGTCCAAGGGTACTCCTCTGGCCCCTAGGTCCGATGAAAGTGGGTATGCCTAGCCTGTATGTCTACCATTGATGTACCACCTTGTACCTATAGCCTCTGCAGACAATCATCCGTGTCCAGTGTGCCTAACGTACTCTGCCACCCAAAAGCATACTTCTATGCCTATAATAAATCATTCATTGGTGTTCCCACTTTTCAGTGTAGCATGCCTGTTATTGCCAGAGTCTGTCTGCACACACAATGCACCCTCACTGGGTCGGTTGATCCCTGGCCCAGAACTGTGGCTCTGCGTGGAGTCTCTCACATGGCATCCTCATTTTGGCCTGCCTCCCAAATCCGACCGGCCCAAGAGCATAAAGGAGAAATGTAATTAACACAACAATATGTGCTTCCTTGTTTTTTGTGAATGACTTCCAATTCCTCCCCTCAGCATGTTGAGCCGACAGGTCTCAAGGCAATTCACATACACTTCAGTTTACGAAAAGGGCCTCATATCCCAATGCTTTTCTTGCATGGAATTTGAAAGAGTTGACTTAAGAGAAAATCGAAACCCTCTTGGAGCACACACTCGATTTAACGGTATTAGATTCGCCAGACAACATATCTTCCAATTTGACAGCCACTGTTGAGCATGTTTCAAATGCACTGGCCCAGATGAAGCTAAAAAAAAGAAACCGCTTGAGTGAGAAATTATCAAACCTTGGTTCTCTCTGGACCTGCACATTTTGAAATCCTCCTCACTCAAATCATTCTATGTTTGGAAAGCAAACCCAAATCCTACATCCATGGAGGGCTACAAAAGAGCCACCAGAAATTATAAATCTGCCATAATAATTGCAAAAAAGAACTTCCATAACTTTAGGATATCTCAAGCAACCTCAGATTCTAAAGAGTTGTTTAGAATTCTGAAAGAGCAAGAGATTACCCCCAACCTTTGGCCTCTACTATCATTAAAGACGCAAATTGGTGTGTGCAGATTCAAAAGCCCATGTCTCAAAAACCTACGGACATTCGAGAGGGTACAATGTCTAAAATAAAACCTCCTGGCTTCTAATCTTGGTATGGATGATCTTAAAGACCCGGTCATACCTTCCTTCAATTTTTGTCCTATTTCTATGGAGGAACTTGAGAAGGTTGCCACTCAACTCAAGGCCACTAAATGTAAGAGTGATCCCTGTTCTTCTCTCATTATTAAGACTTGCCCATTTTCTCTTTTGGAGGAGATTTGTAAATGTATTAACGTATCCCTTGATCAGGGCATTGTACCAGACGACTTGAAACAAGCATAGATAACACCTATATTGAACAAAACAGGTCTTGCCCAAGACAACACACTAAACTATCGACCTATAACCAACACCCCCCCTCCTCCTCAAAATTTTAGATAGGGTTGCCTACTTGCAGATAGCTCAGCATCTCAATCAACACCCTATTCTGAATCACCTTCAATCTGGATTTAGACAGGGCTTTGCACAGAAACGTCATTGCTGGAGCTGAAGGCAAGGTTATCAGGGCATATACATAAGGGTCTGACATCTCAACTCTTTGGATCAATCTGCAGCATTTGATCTTGTGGAGTGTGCCATACTTGCAGATCGACTTGCGGAAGTTGCAAACTTTTCCCCCTCCGCAGTGCGTTGGGTTGATTCCTTTCTTACAAATAGGATAAGTAGAGTTTGGGCTAACAAAGTCATGCCCCCCCCATCCCAATCCAGTATGGGGTTCCAGAGGGAGCTAGCACCTCTCCATGCATCTACAATGTATTCATGGTCCTGTTTTTTGCCCATTTGAAACAGGAAGGAATCATTCTCCAAGCACAGCGAGGCTGCCCATAAGGAACCAACAACAACCCCATCCACAGGGATACAGCCCGAATGGGACCAGAAGTACCTGACATGAAACCTGGCATCAGGATACAGACCCCACTAACCCAACCCTCAACTTTCTGCATACTAACCCATACAAGTCACAACCATTTCTCTCCTAGCAATCCGCACACACACTTTACCACACCCCAGCAAAAACACAAACAGCACCCACAGCACAAAAGGTCTCGCTGGATCCGCTACTTACACCAAAGCCCAGCACTCGTAGACCGAGCTGAAGCTGCCAACAGCACACCACTTCTCCCACTCTCCTACTCCCCTCCTCCCGACTAACCCTACCCACCCTCCTCCCGAGCACCTGGGGACCAATTCCATTGGTGACGGTGCGCTATATAAATACCTTTATCCCGCTCACAGGTTCTCACAATCAAGATGAATTCGAACTTAATAGAATTTTCACCATCATAGAGAGCTGGATGATGCGCAACAATCTAGCATTTAACAGAGGGAAAACAGAGCTTATGATTGGGGGCTCGTCAGCGTCACTGATCAAACTGGACCCAACCTACAAGTTCTTTCGGCTGGGCGAGGTGACCATTGCCCCGCAACCTAAAGTAAAAATTCTCAGTGTCACTCTTGATCAACTGCTAAATATGCAATCCCATGTGGAAAATATGGTAGCAGCTGCTACCCATTACGTTGAATTACTGGCATACCTTTGGCCGTACATTTCCCAAGCTAACGCTGAAACAATCGCATAAGCCATAATAGTAGCGAAAATTGATTATTGGCAGTCTTCTGGCTGGAGACAGCAAAACAGCTATTAACCGACTCCATGTAGTACAAATGGCGCAGTAAGATTTGTCTTTGGGCTTGCCTATCGGGCACATGTCACTGAGGCGAGACCCTCATTGCATTGGCTCCCAGTGGAGGCTTGTATCACTTTCAGACTTGCAGTCATAATGTTCAAATGTAGACTGGGCACCATGCCAGCCTAACTGCAAGACCATATTAGGGAAAAGCCCACCTGCAGAAGTCTGAGGTCGAGCAATCAGAATGATCTCTTACTGCCAAGATGTAAAACCAAGAAAGCAAAGACGTGGGCTTTGTTTAGTGCCACCCTGATGACATGGAACTCGTTGCCCCCATCACCTCAAGCCCAATTCTCTCTTCTCCCTTTCAAGAAAGAACTTAAGAACTTTTTATCCAATGATCAGCCCATGGAGATCTAATCAGTGTCTTTAGTTACCAAGTTCTCTCTATTTCGCAGTGGCCATCACCTCTATGTTTTTCTTTTTTTTCTTGTTCATCTTGTCTGCACCCTCACGGGTTAGGGTACATGGATGTGCATTACAAATAAAGTAAGCAATGCAGACCTGCAAAATCAGACTCTACAACCCTTCTGAACAAATTACCGTGCTGCCCTTTAATGATAGGACAATGTAACTACAGCCAGTTTAAGAAGGTTACACAAGGCTGGAATATGCTCCCAGAAGAGCTCTGCTTCAGTCCAAGAGGAATCCAACCTCCTATATCACCATTACCATCCCCTTGAAGATCCTAGCAGGCATCAAGAAATGTCAGTTAGCCCGGTCACAGACCAAAACCACTCTCAGTTAAGAGTGCCCATAGTTCCTTCCGGATTTCTTGTTTACAGAACCTGGCCATTCAAGGACAATAAATGGAAGCGTGTGTGCTCACCTGCTCCTTTGGGACTATTTTGAATACGCCTAGACAGCACAGGAAGGCCTTAAAGTCTTTCCTTATGGTGCTAGGCAGCCTATGTATATAGGCCTCATAATGGACAATTTCCATCCTAGATTGGTCTCCTTTGACCTAGGTAGCCTTTCAAACATTATTGTGCAACCTCAACTATAATTTAATTCTCTCATATTGAATGCCAGTGGCTTATTCACCAGTTTACTACATACAAGTACAACACCTGAGGCTTATTGTCATGGGTCAGAGTAGAGGAGATCCCTTTGCCAAAGTCTCCTTTCGTTTCCCCCAGCACTCATTCAGCACACAACCTATTCCTATATTTGACACTTCAGTACGCGGGCTAAGCATCAACAGAACCCTCTTCATCTACCAGTGAGCACGAATCCAATATAATTACCTAGTTATTAGTCACAACAACTCTAAGGAACCCAATCACATTCCAAGGACAACATGACTTAAGGTAATATCACCATCATACTAGTAACTGCCTCCATGGAAGTTCTCGTAGCCAATGAGGGACGCAATCATCCCTTCTTTTGATTAGGTTTTCTTCTGGTTAAAAAACACTAACATATGTACATTAATTCCAACTATCACTCACTTGTTTATGTTTTCATTCTCCTGCATGATGTGCCTTAAGTCTTCTGTACAGTTTTGTCTCCCTGACTTTTCCCACTCTTATTAACCCGGTTTCCTTTTCACCCAACGGACCATGGTCTGGCTGGGGTCACAATTATCCTGTACCACCAACAAGGCTTGGAGCTTTAAGATCACTACAGTCATGATATGCACAGTATAAAAGACTTCAAACAAGAAACATCAACCAAGTTCCTGAAGATTTTATACCATCATTGTAGGAGGAGGGTACACTTCAGTTATGTTGGAATCATGATGATGTATAAGCCAACTTCGAAATGGTTGGTAAAGTAAGATAAGCAACTCAATAGGAAAGTATACCTGATGGCCTGGATTGGTGCAGGATACATTTGAACGCACATCAACCAAACCTCTGAGAAAATTACCGTCAATCCTGTAATGCTCGTCTCCTCATCAGACCAGATCTTAAATCTTGTCAGAAGGATTGCAGATGTTTGGCAACCTTAGCCAACTATTTAATATGTTATATCTGATCCTATAAATACTGCAAAATGTCTATTTTTGGCCGACCCCATTCCAGTCAAATGTTGCAAGAATGCGAGTTACCTTGTGTTAAGACTGCTTCATAAATTCTGACCTTACTCAGTTTAATTACACTATACACAAAGAAGACAGCATGGATTAAAAATAAACTTGACCAAATCGGATTTCGGTATCTATTGCCCACTTTCAAACATTCCCCTCCCAGCTAAACTAATGGAGCAGGAAGTAGATCTTTTACTATATTTTGTCTAGGATTCTAACCCTCTGGATGTCAGTAAGCAGGACTTTAACCTGTTAGCGACACAAACATACCAGCTGCTGCCCCACACGAATGGTGAACAAAACAGTGTCGGGCCACATTTTAGATTTATCACACACTTAATTTTTCCCTGCGGGTCAAAAGATTATTCCAGCCGTAATAGGATCATTATCTAAATGACCACCATGAGGATCTGCTATAATATCAGTAGTCTGATATCCATATATGTAAAATAATGTATTATTTCAAACCTAGATCTAGGCCTTCATTACACGTTTTCTGGCAAAATGCTGGCAATGCCAGTACTACCATTTCCGTCAGGCAGGCTGCCGTAATCCCTGGCAAATTATAAACCCTCGGTCAAGTGCATCTCCACTGCCGGAAGATCCCTGCTGTCGGAAACGGTAATACCAGTATACTGGAATTACCGGCATTGACACAAAAATGCCAGTTTCCGGGAAACAATACCAGCACCCAAATTGCCAGACTCACCAGTGCCAGTATTTCTGATGCTCGAATTACCAGCACAGGAAATACCGTCATAGCAGGAATGAGAAGCACGCTGGTGGTTATTTTGAAAAACTGAATCTTAAAATCACCCACTTTCTGCTCTTGCTTCCCAGAAATACGGCTTCGCAAGCCTCGTTTCATAGACCCGGAGCTCACCACCCTAACAGACAATGTGGTGGCAAATGCAGAAGCCCTATTCAGGGCAGGCAATCGCAGGACCAGACAACAAGAACAGGGTATATAACAAAGTTTAATTGTAGATTAAAGGAACATTGAAATATACCAAGGCCTATGGAACACAACAAATAGCAAGTCAACAAACTGTACTTTTGCGTGGGTTAGTAAACATAAGTGATATTTTCAGATACTGCTGAGTATGTAGCAGTGTGTAATCATGGTTATTGCCTATTTTAAGGTTCCTTTAATCTACAATTAAACTTTGTTTTACGCTATACTAATCTCCCTGTGATGCATGTGTCTCTATGAAAAGGGTAGCCGCTGACTATGCCCTGTTCTTGTTGTCTGCACCTACCCTCCAGCATCAGGACCCCCATAAACAAAAAAGAGGGTTTTCTGCACCTTTATATATTCTCTAATCGCAGGAACAGCCAGCAGAGGAAGATGGCTATCTGGCAGGATGTGGCCGACAAGGTGACAGCTGTGGTTGCCATCTCATGCGAGCCACATGGCTGCCACTAGCGCTGGGGTGACATGCGGGTCTGTAACATCCTGGCCATCCATAGGAGGGAATCTGCTGCCACGGGAGGAGGGACGGTGGCACCCCTCACCCTGATGCCATGGGAGACGTGCAGCTCCATCTTGCACATGGAGGGCATCGAGGGAAGAATTGGGGCAGGAGAGCCCGGGACACAAGGCGATTGTCAAGCACAACAAACGTAAATGTCGATTGTGAGTCAAAATAAATGGATCCCCAGGCAGCGAAACACAAAATGGGCAAAAGAGCAGGTCCAACATGTGTCAGTCAAAGCAAATGGGCCAATCACACCCATGCCAGGGGTTGGGTGCAGATGTGGCCATGCACAAGCACGCTGGCCAAAATGTGCTGCCCCAAATGTGCTGCCCCACACATGGACACATGATGAGCGCCCATGTGTGCCAAGAGATAACAGGACAGGCATCATAGGCCCACCGTTCACACAACAAGCCACCTGGCTGACCAACAGTCAATGTGCACTCCCAACACCCACATGTAAACGCCCACAAAGGGAACAAACACACATCATGACAAGAGCAGGACATGCAATGTGGCATGAGTGTTTTGCAAGCCCACAGATGGAACTCCCAGAAGAATAAGAGCATGCTTGTGTGCCCTCCACCATGGGTACACCAGTCACCACGCCAACATGCCCGGTACAGCACATCGGATGAGGAGGACCACACCCTGTACCGAACTCATCATTCAGCCCAGCAACTTTGCACAGCCCCCCTCATCCACCCATGCCCAACATTCGGGATATGGATGTGCGACTCTGTGCAACAGAGGACTGGCACAGGCCATGGAAGAAATGGCACAGCAGCAACTCGACCAGCTGCACCTGCTTGGTGAATCTATACAGGCCAGCAGCTGCAGGAGCGCACAGGCTCAGGGATGTACCTCCGCTGCCCTGGTTAAGCTGGTTCAAAGGGTTCACAAGAGGAATGAGGGGATCTTGGCTATGGCAGAGTCCCTCTCCCACACCCTGCAGGTCACACTCGAGCAGTTGGTGGTCCAGGGGTCTGACCTACACTCTACCATCACCACCCCTGGAAGCTCGCAGCAAGGCAGCAAAAGGCGCTTCTCCAAGTAGATTTCTGCCACCTGGGCCATCCAAGGGTCCTGTGACTATGAGGCAGAAAGAATTACTCTTCGAATGACCATCATGTTTGACTTTGTGATGTTTGGGTATTTGGGGGTGTGGGGAGGTGTAGAGGGGTGTGTAGGGATGTGGTGTGTGTTGAGGTGGAGAGGGTGTTTGGGGGATGTGGTATTTGGTGAGTAGGAGGGGGTTTGTGGGAAGGTGGAGTGGGGTGTTGGGAGAGGCAGCGGGCACAAGTTGTTGTAATTTCAATACATTATAGTTTTCACTTGAAACAATGAGTAGCCATTCCTTATTTGGTGCAAGTATTTATTGTGTGTGCGCATCATATGCAGTAAGGTACAAGGGAAGAAAAAGTTAGCTATGAGTTATTGACGGACCATGCGCCCATCCCTGGTCTCCATGCGCATGGGCCTGCCTGCCACTGCGTCATTATCTGGCGAAGGAATGTCCAGATCTGGGGGCAGAGGTATGTTACATCGGATTTGTATGTTATGCAATATTGCACAGGCCAAGACCATCTGCCCCACCTTTTCTGGCCTGTACATGAGTGCACCCCGAGACACGTGTAGGCATTTGAAACCTGACTTCAAGTGCCAAAAGATCCTCTTGATGGTCTCCCTGATCTTCACATGCATCCTGTTGTATGCCATTTCATCATGCGTCTGGGGATCCCTCAGAGGGGTCATCAGTCACAGAAGAAACAGGTATCCTGAGTCACCTACAAGGGGTAAGGACACATGGTTAACATTATCTTGCGTGTAGCCGAATTGTGTGAATTATCCATATTTTACACTTAGCCATTAAGTGTAGGTTAGCCACATTATGCATTTGATCTGATAGTATAACTAAGCCTTATGCTCCCTGCTGCACCCTGAGACAGATACTGTGCAACATCTGCATCATTATGGGTTCTGCTCCCTGAGACGTTTTGTTGGGGGCTGGAATTACATCACTCATAGATGGATTGTTTTGTGGAGGGAAGTACATCACACTTGGAAGGATTACTGGGGGCATAAAATGTATTGTTGCTAACTGACCGTACGTAAAAGTCACCATTGTGCATACGCACCCTCGCGCCACTAACCGCATGCACTACAAACCATACCCAATCATGCATCCACATGGCTACCAACCATAAACGCCCTAGTGATCGTTTTGTCCAAACTGAAGCTGACAACAGCACATCAAAGCTCTAGTGCTTTTCTCCCTCTGAATCCCACTGAGAATCCACGCCAAGACTCCTTCCATTGCAGACCACGCGAGGGCGCTAAGAGACTACGCAAGTGGCAACAGTGCAGGGTACAAGACCCATTAACATCTCTCATCTGCTTTTCATGGAGTGCGAGGTCCTGTTTCCATTCTCCTGGCCGTCTGTTTCCTGCACATGTGGAGTTTGTGCCTGGCTGCTGAACCCTCCATTAGGTAGGTGCACTTTCTGTACATTACTGCACCTCCATGGGAATTATTCAACCTGAAAAATCAAAAATTGAAATGAAGAAAAAAAAAATGAAATTTGCTTAAAGTTGTTGGAGAAGCACTGTTTTATTGGGTATTTTCATTGTGCTGCCATTTTTTGAGCTTTTTATTACATGAGTCTGCCTTGCTATATTGAAGGCACAAGTTTTCCCACTATTGCCTGCTTATTTGACTTATTTTTGGCCCTTCCAAGATGGCCACCATGGTTTTCTTAGTTGTCTAGGCAGGCTGGCTGAACTACCTCTCCCTGTGCAGCACCCATTGGTTGCTGAGTGTTTTCTTCTATCCAACCAGGGACCGGCAGGCTTTCGCCGGCCCTCTCAGCAAGACCCACTTCTGAGGCCCCCGTCTGCTCCCTGTCCGCTTCCAGAACGCTAATTGGAGTCCTCCCTGCTCCTTTACCACAATAATGCTGCCACCTCATTCCTCTGAGAAATTCGGACTGCCTTTACATGGTCACCTCCAGAACTATGGGTTAGATCCCTCCTTCTGGACTCCTACCACCTTTGACTATCACTGTTTTTTCTGCTTGTTACTCCCAGGTTGTCATCCTGAAGCGCAGTGCTTCTCAAAACACTTTGCTAACATCTGAATCCCTGATTGGAAAGTCAAATCTTGCTGTTTTTGCTAAATTCTCTACATTTTGCTTGTATACTGTTGCTTCTCTGTAACTTGCCAACCTAGTGACCTCACCACTCTTTTGTCCCACACCTACCTGCCTTAGCCCCCCCCCCCCCAGTTTCTCCATCCTCTCCTCCACCCCCATGGCGCTTTGTTTCTCCTATCTTTTCCAACTGCTTCTCCATTGACTACCCTTCCAACCAAGTCTGGTAGGAAGAAGTTCAAAAAGGATATCTTGGCCTCTAACCCTGGTCTTCCTATCGCCAACACCTACTCCAACACTTCCTCCGGAGGGACCCTCATCAACATCCTCCTCCTCCTCCTCCTCCTCCTCCTCTTCCTCTTCCTCCATATGTACCCCTCCCCAGAAGGTCTTTAAGGCTGGCAATTTTCTTCATATTGCCACTCTCAACTCTCGCTCTGCTGTCGAACACTCCTCTGACATCTGCCAGAAGGAGAACTAGACCTTGATGTCCTTGGTCTTCTGCCAGCTCTGTCACAAGCTTTGAAACTCTCCTCCCTGATGGCTACAAGATCCTCTCAGCACCCAGATGCTCCCGGTCTGGTGGGGGGGGGGGCGGGGGTAGCCCTGATCTTTCCTGAGTGGATTTCTGCCTCTATCATTCCCACTCAGACCTACTCCTCTTTTCAATGCCTTGTCTGTAGGCTCTCTCTCTCTCCTCCCCATTCTCTTACTGTGGCTACCATCTACTGGCCTCCTGGTCAAATCACTTCATTTCTCCGAGTGGGCGGACCTCTCCTCCCCCTCCTGGCCTCTACCACTCAACTCCACCTACTCTGACCTCAATATCCATTTAGACTCTTTGTTCCTCCTCTGTACTCTTCCGTGACCTCTGCGACTCCCTCTACCTGTCCATCTTCCCCTCTGGCCTGAATATCACTGCAGGGCACACACTTGATATCTTGATCTCTTCTGACCTCCCCCTCTCAATCCCTCTGACCACTCCTCTCTCACCTGGAGCGACCACTCCCTCCTCTCCTCTCATCTCTCCCTCTCTCCTACCCCCCCCCCAAGCCCAGCCTACCCCAACACCGCCACCTACCTTCTTGGACATCCAGCCATGAAGCATGTGTCAGTTGAGGCTTTCGCCACCCCTTCTCCCCCAGCCCCCTCCACCTCTGGCTGTCTCACATCCTGAAACAGCCCCGTCTCTGCTCTACTCTTCAATTTCTGATACTCTTGATCTGTTTGAAGTCCAAAGCCAAGCGCAATTCCTGGTATGACTCTGACCTAGCTACACTTGAACATAAGTGTAGGGCGGCTGAGAGGAAATGGAGGGCTTCTTGTTCATCCTCCGACAAACTGGCCCGTCGCCTGCTCCAAAGGCAATACCGACTATCTGTCCTCACCAAGAAGAGAGTCCACATTCAAGCTCATGTCTCTGCGGCATCCAACAACTCGGCCAAACGCTTTAAAATCTGCAAGGTGCTGGCCAACCCTGCTGTAGTCTCTACCCCTCCTGTTGCCTCCCAGGCTCTTTGCAATGCCCTTGCCTCTCACTTCATCTCAAAAACCCAGGACATCCTGTCCACACTCTCCACCCCCCGCCCCACCTCTACGCCTGTGCTTGCCGACCCTCCTTCAGCAACCCCCCTACCTTCATCCTCGTCCTTTCCCCTTTTCTCCCCTGATGAGGTCGCTAGACAAGCCTGATCTACGAAAGCCTCATCAAAACAGGTTCATCCCTGTTCCTCTAAAACCATCAGAGACCACATTGACACCCTCGCTCCGGCCCATGCTGATTTCTGCAACACTCCTTTCCCTCAGGACCCTTCCCCCTCCCCTCTGAAGCACTCCTGTGTGCATCCTCTTCTCAAGAAACCCACAACTGATCCTTCTTGCCTGGCTAACTATCGCCAAATTTCCATTACTCCCTTTCTGGGCAAACTCCTGGAAAAGTTGGCCACCTCTCAGCTTAACCTTCATTCCAATTCTGTTGGTGGTCTCCATGACCACCAGTCTGGCTTCAGAGCTACCAGAAGCACGGAAACTGCTCTCCTGAACATCTGTGAAGATCTGCTCTACCAACCTGGACTCCGACATTCCCTCTGTCCTCATCCTCCTCGATCTCTTTTCTGCCTTCGACACAGTCAACCATACCATCCTGCTCAACCGTAACCTGGGTATCACTGATCAGGCTCTGGCCTGGCTGATTTCTTTCCTCTCTGATCGACCCTCCCAGGTCCAACTTGGGTCCTTCCTATCATCCATCTTCCTCTCTAGCTGTGGTGTTCCCTAGGGGTCTAACCTCTCGCCCTGGCTTTTCAACCAATACCTGGCCACTCTCGTCCACTGCATTGCCATTTCCTGCTTAAATTTCCAGTGCTATGCTGACAACTCAATTTGGAGGCTGCCCTCGGCCACCTCCTCTCCCTCTCTCATCTCGGATTGTCTAACTGCCATTCAAGATTAGTGTGCCGCCAATGATCTTTGTCTGAATGTCAGCAAGACAGAGATCCTCCTCATCAGCACACCTTCACCATCCTTTCCCCTCACTCTCTGGCCTCCCTTGGCCCTCCTCCTACCCCCACCTGCGAGGCTAAGAACCTCAGTGTCATCTTTGACTCCACACTTTCCTTGTCCGCCCAGAACTCTGTCGTCTCTAAAAATTCAAACTTCCTACTGCACCTCCTCAGAGGTACTCTGCCTTTCCTCTCCTTCCCCCAGAAGCGCATGGTCTCCCAAGCTTTGGTTCCCTCCAGGTCGGACTATTATAACAGCCTCTTTCTAAATCTACCTGCCTCTACTCTCCGCCCTCTGCAACTAAACCAGAACAGGACTGCAAGACTTGTGCTTGGCCTGAAGCCCTGGGATCGCATCTCTCCAGCTCTGAAATCTCTCCATTGGCTCCCAGTGGATGCAAGGAGTAAATTGAAAACCCTCTGCATTGTCCACAAAGCTTTCTGGGGCCAAAATACCTTCAGCTATCCCTCTGCAAATATCTCCCCTCTCTAGCTCTTCGCTCCTCTACCTCCAACTCCCTCAGAGTCAGTCATTTTTGAAAGAAACGAGCTGGGGGTAGATCTCGGACTTCGGCTGGGGCCACCCTCTGGAACAGCCTCCCTACCACTCTATACCTTGAGGAGAATCATCTCCGGTTCTGGAAGCACCTCAAGACCTTACTCTTTGCTTCGGCCTTCGCCCCCCTTCTCCCTTGCTGATCTGTTCTCTTGGCACTGTGCACCTGGCCACCCTCTGTCCTCTGGGCCCAGGCACCTGCTCACCCTGCCACCCTCCCGCACTGTCTCGGGGCCACCCCTTGCACTGGGGTCTGTATCTCTACCCATACAGTCACCCCCCACCCGCCCACCTTTTTCTTCCTGCACTTACCAGACCTAACCTGTCTGCTGGCTTAAACCCAGCACTTGCCAATTGCTGGCTGCACTACCACTGTTTGTTGCCTTATTTATTCATTATTATCACTTTCTCCTTTGCGCCGCACTTTCCACTTCTCCCCCCCCTTCCATGAACTCCCCCCCCCCCCTCACATGCACTTGCGCGTTCTCAATGTCACTGGGCCTAGTAAGATAGTTTTGTTCTCCCCTGTTCCCTTGCCTTGTCGCGCTCTGAAACACTTGTGTAAGAGTGCGATAGAAATAAAATATCAATATGCATTTACATGTGTGCATAATGATGCTCGGCAGCGGTGTTGTCTGTGACAGCGGAATCTCAGCATTCAGTCTGTGCATGCATGCGCCTTGTCTCATCAGGACATACATCTCATGGCCCTAGGTTGCCTGGTCTACAGATTCACTGACATTTGAGGGGGGTGGGTGTTACATTTTGGTACCTTGCCTGTGACCCCTGCTGCAATGTAGGTTGTATAAGTATATGAACTCACCCAACACCCAAGCCCTTTGTCCTCCATGGCACGCCATGTAAGCCGGCAGGGTGCTGTCCCGCAGAACCCTGGAGTTGTTCTGCGTCACAGGTCATCTTGACATTGATGGAATGGAGCTTCTTACAGTTCCTGCAGACCTCTCCTGAGGCATTTGGGGGGGGACCATCTCTACGTGCATTCAGTTTAATGCCGTCAACACATTGGGCATGTCTGCAATTGCATGGAAGCATGCCTTTGTGGCACTGACTTGTGCCTGGGTGGTTCGAAGGGCAATGTGCTGGCCCACATGGTGCAGGAGGGACTCCAGTACCCGCACCAGCACTCTTGAGAAGACAGGCTGCAAAATTCCATGCAGCTGGCTCACGGAGTGCTGGAACGTGCCAGTAGCCAGGACGTGTAGGACTGACACCAGCTTCAACAGCAGTGGTATGGCTGTCCTAATGCCGATCCTGCACCCAATGTCATCCTGGTTTAGGGTCAGGTCATGACTGGTCTCCCTGTTTAGGCAGTACAGGGTGTGTATCTGTCTGAGGGCCCAGGATGTGGCCCCTGTATGAGGGATCACGGCATGCCTCTACCTCTGCACCTGTATCCCCCCTCAACCTTCTCCTTCTATCCCTGGCCTCCTGTCACCACTGATGCTGCTCCAGAAGTATCAGCTGCACATAGCATGCAATGCCTCCAAGTTCATGGTAAGGATAATGAGGGGCAGCGTGGTTATCATAGGACGGCATTTATAACGCGCCTGTACACAAGTGTTTCTAGGCACAACAAGACAAGGAGGGGGGGGGAAACAAAGGGAGGACAAAATAACGATCTTGTGCCATTCAGATAGCGCAAGAGCAGGGAAGGGGAGAAGTGCCAGGGCAAGGGGGGGAAGTGCAGTTAACTCATCAGTGCAGCCAGCGGGTGGCTCATAGGTGCAGAGAGAAGGTACTGTAGGGTTGCAGATACCGACCCTTAAGTGCTGGGGAGCCCGAAGGAAGCGCAAAAGCAACTGGACATGCAGGAGCATCCGCAGGGGAGAGGAAGAGAGAAAGCAGAAGCGAAAAGGAAGGTCTTGAGTTGCTACCGGAACCGGAGATGGTTCTGCTCAAGGTTGAGAGAGGCAGGGAGGCTGTGCCAGAAGGAGGCCCCAGCCGAGGAGATACATCTGCCCCCATCTCTCCGATTGGAGAAGCGTCTGAAGGCCTTGTGGATGTTGCAGAGGGTCTTGAAGTTCATCCGTGTAGCCACAGGGAGCTAGTGAGGCGATTTCAGAGCTGGAGAGATCCGATGTTTGGGCTTGAGGCCAAGGACAAGTCTTGCAGTCCTGTTCTGGATAAGTTGTAAAGGTTGAAGAGTAGGGGCAGGAAGATTTAGAAGGAGGCTTTTGCAATATTCTAGCCTAGAGAGAACCAGAGCTCTGGAGACAGTGAGCTTCTGGGAGAAAATGAGAAAAGGAAGAATACCTCTGAGGAGGTGCAGCTGATAGTTTGACTTCTTAGAGACATCATAGATGCGAGGAGAGAAGGAAAGGGTGGAGTCGAAGATCTCACCAAGGTTCTTAGCCTCACAGGCAGGAGTAGGAAGAGGGCCCAGAGTGGATGGCCAAAGAGGAAAGGAGGGCAAGGGTGTCTCAATGAGCAGGATCTCAGTCTTACTGGCATTAGGGCAGAGATCAGTGGCGGCACACCATTCCTGAATTGCAGCCAGACAGTCTGGTATGAGAGATTGAAAATTGGAGCAGAAAGTAGCAATGCAGTGGGCAAGAAGTACCAGTTAGTGGTTGAAGAGCCAGGGACAGAGGTTAGATCCCTGGAGCACACCATATGTAGAGAGATAGAAAAGAGGAAAGACCCCAGTTTCACCTGAGAGGGTCAGTCGGTGAGAAAGGAGGTCAACCAAGCCGGGGCCTAATCAGTAATACCAAGTTTGCCGCAGAGACAATTGAGCAGGATGCCATGGTTGACTGTCAAAAGTGGAGGATAGATTGAGGAGAATGAGGACAGAAGGGAGATTAGACTCACGATTTGAGAGCAAGTCTTCACAGGTGTTCAGGAGAGCAATTTCCATGCTTCTGGAAGCTCTGAAGCCAGACTGATGGTCATGGAGGAAACCAACAGATTCAGTATGTAGATTAAGCTTTTCCAAGATTTTGCCCAGGAAAGGAGTGATGGAAATCGGTCCATAGTTAGCCAGAGATGAAGGATCGGCCAAGAGGGCTTCTTTAGAAGGGGGTGCACAATGGTGCTTAAGAGGGAGGGGAAGGTTCCAGTTGTGAAGGAGTGATTGCAGAAATTGGCCAAGGGTGGAGCAAGGGTGCCAATGTGGTTCTTGATTGCTCAGGATGAGCAGGGGAGAACCTGCTTTGACAAGACTTTCATAGATCCGACTTGTGGTAGAGGACGAGCAATAGAGGGTAGGCGTGATGTCCTGAGTGTTAGTAGTAAAATGAGAAGCCAAGGCCGTGCAAAGAGCCTGGAAGGGAACAGGAGAGGTAGAGACTGCAGCAGGATTGGCCAGCTACTTGCCGATTTTAAAAGGTTTGGCTGAGTTGTTAGATGCTGCAGAGATGCAGGCTTGGATGTAGTCTCTCTTCTTAGAGACAGTCTGTATTGCCTTTGGAGCAGGCCAGTTTGTCAGGGGGTCCGCCTGATGCCCTCCACTTCCTCTCCACCGACCTACACTTGCGTTTAAGGGCAGCAAGGTCAGATTCGCACCAAGAGTAGCACTTGGATTTGGGCTTCAGGTGGATCCTCATGACAGGGGAAAGGACATCTAGAGAGATAGAGAGATGAAGGTTAAAAAGGGCTGTGGCAGGGTGCGAGTCCGCCAAAGGTGCAGGAGAAGTTGTGTTGGAAGTGTTCTTGGGGTGGGTGTGGCCCTTTAGTACTGTTAATGTGTGGATTGGGTGCACCGGTGGCCTTACCTTATTTCCTTCATCTGGGTCCATTTACCAGCAGCTCTGAGATGGTGGTATCAAATTTCTGCAAGTATTACTGGCAAGTCCATGCAAATAATGTGCCAGTGATACCATTGTACAGTATTAAAAGCACATCTTTCTGGCATTGCTGGTATTTCCATTTCCTGCGTTACCGGCTCCAGTAATACCGGGTGAGGTGTTATCAGCGCCAGTAATTCTGGCAACTGAGTTGACCCATATTTTTTACTGGACTGGTAAAGATGTTACTGGCATTTTTACAGGATACTAGCAAATTCGTAATGAGCTCCATAATCCAAAATACACCAACAATCTATTAGCTGCCCTCGACATAGGAGACGTTTGAAACCTACAATGGATGTTAGTCTTGGCCTTGACTGGAACAAACCCTTTCAGACTAATACAGAACATCTCTTCACCTTTTTCATTGTGCTCCAATTCCACTCAATTGCAGA
This sequence comes from Ambystoma mexicanum, assembly GCF_040938575.1. Taxonomy (NCBI): domain Eukaryota; kingdom Metazoa; phylum Chordata; class Amphibia; order Caudata; family Ambystomatidae; genus Ambystoma; species Ambystoma mexicanum. The sequence continues at coordinate 926,317,133 of NC_090923.1, forward strand.
GTCCTTGGGGGTGTGATGTAATTTCAATATATTCAATGTCTATCTACAGACCCTAATAGGTCTGTACAACTCATTTGAGATGTAATTTCCAAAACATCTGGATGATACCTCGACTATATTCAATTTGGCAAACCACCCCAATGCCTTCCCTTCACGTCAGGCTGAACAGAACATTCTCAAATCTACAGCCCTAGAAAAAGCAAAGGATGGCCAATATCTTTTATGGGTTAATGAAATAGAACTCTTTCCTTTCAGATCACCCCACCTTGGTGTTCTATGCTCCTTATTTGTAGATTAGCAAAAATGTGAAACATTTCATTAGAGCTTTGCAACCTCTTGAGGTATCTCAGTTTATAGTGATTATACATAGCCGATTTGCTTGGTGGCCACGTCAAATTCATGCTTCCACGATACAAGGGCATCTGTGATGTCCAGCAGCACCTGCTGTGGTGTTTATCTGCAACAGCAAAACACTATGAATGGAAAGCCACTGTGAGCATTTCTTTGGACATGGTTGGGACAATAAGACCAAAAGAGGGCAAATGGAGGAATTCACTTTTATTTTCGTCAGGGAATATTTATGTGGGGGTTTAGATGAAAGTCTGGGGCACATCATGAATTAATTCTTCAATAGGTGTGTGTTCGTTTCTGGTGGTGCATGGGTATTAGTATGTGAAGTAGGGATCTCCTTCTCTAAGATCATGATTAATAATGAACTGGAGACATTGGCCTTGAAACAAATTATTGTCATGAGGCACCTGTACAGAGCATGTGGGGTGCTGTTTCAACCACTGTGCTTAGTTGTGGCTGTAGGCGTCCACTTATCTTCGAAAGAAGCTTATACGCGGTCTTTGGTGTCCTGATGCACATGTAATTCTTGCATCAAATTGCATTGTCTGATATTTAGATTGCATTGATGGTCTCTCTCCCACTATACAGGTCTCTAAAATTTTGCAGGGATTCTGTTCCCAAATTGCATATTAAGGATTACTGTGGAGTGACACTACGATTAGGGGCCCACGCCTCATTAAATAAAGGAGTCCTAGCTGTGCCCTCAAAGTCACTTTTTAGATAGTAGATATTCTTAAACCCACATAGCTAGATCACCGAAGAGAACCGCATCCAGGACGAAGGGTCTACACCCAGTACTAAACCACAAGACAACCAGACCAAAGCAAAACCAACTCGACATCAGCAAACAAAGAAAAACTCTCAATCTTAAAATGCTGCGCAAACGACCCATACCAAGGGAAAGAGATGAAAGAACAAACACTCCGGAACAGCAACAAAGAACCACAACTACAGAACGCACCCACAGACAGGAACACAAATTGAACAAACATTGGGAGAAGGGACAAATCCCTCTGCTTAACTCCATACCTCGCTGACAACTGGTCATCAGAACAAACCAACCCAACGCTAGAACCAGCAACATCAAACAACCAAACGCAACCACGCAGAAGGATGAACAACACTAGAAACAACAAAAACAATCAATGCAATAACACCACACATCACGAGGCACTTCCAATCGACACCCACAAATCCTGGAAGACGAACCCGATGAAAACAAAAATCCAAGACAGAACCTAGAAGAACTCTTCGATAACACAGACAGTCCGGCACCAAGAGCTCAACAAGAGATTGACCAGAAAGGAAACCGCAAAACCGACCACAAGATGACCCCAACAAGAAAGACCAAATCAAACTACACCTCCAAACTCCACTGCAATCTAATTAACGCAAGATCCATGTCAAAACACTCAGATCTTCGACCTACTTGAAGACAACGGCATCGACATCATATTCATCACAGAAACATGCTGGACGACAACTACAAACTCATACTGCAAAGCTGCCTTCCAACAGTATCCCTACAAAATATCCCCACCAAAAATATTGCTGTACATATGGCCGTTTGTCTCGCCATAGGCAATATGTTTGTGGGGGTTAATTTGTGGGAGCGGGGTGTCCCCTGCACATTTTAAAATAATGCAGGGGTGTCCCCCGCAGGGTTCATGGGTCAATATCACCGCAAATATATGGCAATATTTTTGTATCGCAATATTTTTGCAGGGATATTAACACATGGAACCCTTCCAAACAACTTCAAATGCCTTCAAATAAACAGGAAACAAAAAAAGGAGGAGGCATCACAATAGCATTCGAAGAACACCTGAAAATAAAAACAGACGAACCGCTCAACATCATCAACTGTGAAACCATGGTTATACACTTAACAGCGAGCCCAAAAAACAACATCACATTCATCCTGGTGTACAGATGTCCGAGATACGATGCAACCTTAGTCGACAACTTCATAGAAGCCATCACCAACATAGCCATCAACCACGAACATCTAATCATCCTGGGGGACTTCAACATCTGGTTTGAAGACAGTCACGCCAACTCCCTAAACTCACTGATTGGCAACTCACTACCATGAAACTATGACAACTAGTCAAAGGAAACACACTCGGCAGGACACACCCTCGAAGCAATCTTCGCCAAGGCAAAACTCACCATGGCACCGCTGATACAAATGCTGTGGAGCGACCATCTCACCCCATTCGTGATCACTCCGCCAACTGAAGTCTACATCCAACCCCCCTAAACCCACAACCATCACAAAAAGAAACTGGAAACACAAAGGAAGCAACCTATTCGAACAACTGGAGATGACCAAACCCTCAACTACAGAACTAGAGCTAGCTGACCTAGACGGGAAAGTGGAGCTACTACACAAATGGATTGCAGATACAATTGACAAGTTTGCCGGGAATAACCGTTCACCCCATCAAAAAAAAAAAGAGCAATGGCAAAAAGGTTCACCCCACTACTAAGCTCCATGAAAAAAGAAAACAAAAAGATGGAACTGGAATGGAGTAAAGAATTTTTAAAAAAATAAATAAAAATGAAAAAACCCTCTTCCAGAAACAAATCCGCGCATACAAGAAGGAAATTCAAAAGGCGAAGAGAAGGCATTACGATGACATAATCACCAATGCCACCAACACAAAAAGAAAATGTTCAACATCATTAAAGAGATGAGAAACCCACCAGGCTGCGTCAACACCCCAACCCCCTCAGAGAAACTATGCAACGACCTGGCAGACCACTTCAAGAAAAAAACCGACATCCGACAAACCATACAAAACAGACCAACCAACCACAAAACACAACCAAACAAACCCACCACAGAACAAACTCCAAAACTTTCCTAAAATATCAGCAGACATTTGCCATGCTGGTAAAACACAGCAAGAAAGCAGGATCACCCATGGATCCCCATCACCCGGACATCTACAAATCAATCCTCGCACAAGGAACGCCAGCAGAATATTACAGAAACCTTCTAAATCTATCACTAGCAACAGGGACTGTACCAAGGACCTTCAAATCAGCATATATCAAATCACTTTTAAAAAACACAAGTGGTGACATAGAAGACCTCTCCAACTACAGGCCGATTTGAAACATTCCCTACCCAGCAAAACTCCAAGAAACCTACATATACAAACTAAACCAAGAACATGCAGAAAAACACCACTTGCTAGACCAAGCTCAAGTCGGCTTCAGACCCACAAGAGGAACAGAAACAGCACTACTATCCATCTGGGACGACCTAAAAAAGTAACGCGGACTCAAACACAACCGCAGCCCTTATTCTGCTCGACCTATCCGCAACCTTCGACGCAGTTAGTCATGACACCCTAACCAAAAGGCTAGACGACATAGGCATAACAGACAGCACAACTATGGACTAAATCATTCCTAGTAGACAGAACAGAAACCGTATGGATTAAACCCTTCAAATCCACCCCACAAGTTAACTGTGGAGTGCCACAAGGATCCTCACTATCACCACTGTACCTCCACATCTACCAGACTCCAGTTATCAGAATCTTCAAAAAATACAACATTACATGCTACAACTACGCAGCTGATACTCAAATCTACAAAATCAAAGACACCCAAGCCGATCACTCAACCCTAATCGAGGTTCTAAAAGAAGTCTTCAACTGGATAAATGCCAACCTGAAAATTAACCCAAGAAAGACAGAAATCGTGATCATAACAAAGACTAAGAGAAAGAAACCGCCATCCGATGGCCAACGGAAATGGGAACCGCATTGTCACCACCTTGTCAGAACCTTAGAACTGCAAATAAATGCAACAGTCAAGAAATGCTTTTTCCTCCTCCACACGGCAAGAAGAATCCTACCTTTCCTCTCCTACAAGCACAAAACACTCACAATCGTCGCCCTCATCATGTCAAGAATCGACTATGCAAACAGCCTCTACCTTGGAATACCAGAATACCTCCTGAAGGAACTACAAACGGATCCAAAATACAGCAGCCAGACTACTCCTCAAACTATCCAGAAGAGACCACATCTCTCCTGCCCTAAAAACATTACACTGGCTTCCAGTAAAACATTGCATCACCTTCAGAACAATGTGCATAACGCACAGGGCAATCAGACAAGGAGCAGAATTCCTACAAAAAAAAAAAATCTACAAGCCAACGAGACTCCTCAGGTCAAGCTACGAAATCCGCCTGAAACTAAAACCATACCTTACTTCCTTCTACCACTTAGCTGCAAAAACCTAGAAAAAAGAAATCAGAAACACCAAAGATCACCTAAAATTCAGGAAATTACTAAAAACCTGGCTCTTCAACACCACAGACTCAAACTGAAAACTGAAACAGAAAGGAAAAGAATGACTAAACTTAAGGACAGAGACAACACCCAGAACTGACTAAGAAACTCCCACCACAACTAGACAGGTAACGCCAAATCAAATAAAACACAAGCAACATCCATAAAGACAATCAACAACCCCAGCCAACATCCTCACTCGCCCCATAGTTGCTACCAGAGACCACACTTATAAAGTTTTCTACATGTTAGCAATCTCCACACTCAAACTTAGTTGTGGGCTTTAGCGGGTACACTGGTCGTATGGGTGGAAAAGGAAGGCAGGTAAGGTTATGAAGGAAGTTGATGGAAGTGGAGGCCAGATGTGAAAGGGACCATCAATACCGGACAAGCCCAGATCAGGACAGAGGTGCCGAAATGCCCCCACACATCTTCTGGAGAGATTACCCAAACCAAGAACCTCACTTCGAGACAGAAATGCCAACTAACCAATCCACTAACAATTTCCACCTCTGCATACACCTCTCAAACTCCAAACCAAACACAACCACAAACATACAGCACAACAAACCGCACAAACTTCACTACATTGCAACAACAAAACAAAAAACGCACAGACGCGCACAACAGTACACGACGACTACCAGCCGCAAACACCTCAGGACCAGCCAACTGAACCACCGGGCTGAGGCTGCCAACAGCACATCACTGCTCCCTTGCACTTTTCCAGCTTCCTCCCACTAACTCACCCTCCCTTTCCCGAGCTGCCAGAGCACCAGGGGACCACTCCGGTGGTGATAGAGTGCGGTACAAATGTCCTTTAACATCTAACACAGGCACAGCAGCACCCTCAATATCTGGTAACCCAGCTTTGCCGCTACTTTAGATTGGTTTCCGCCACCCCTTGTCTCACTGGTCTGTATGCCAATATTGCTGCACGGTCAGGCATGTTCATCTTCCACAATGTTTTAACACATGCATATGGCTGGCTATTGTGTGGGTGTTTGCATGGAAAAACAACTTTGCCAACAGAAGTTTACAGCTTCACTTTAAGATTGAGAAGTGTAATCGAGCTAGCGCCTTACTCCCCTCCCCCCACCAACCCCCTCCCAAGTGCCTTCGAATTAGGCAAGACTTCTTTTGACTGCTTCTAGGCACTACAAGAGACCAGGGGGGAGGAGGGGCACTGAGAAAGCTTTTTCATGCAAATATAAATCACACAAACAGACATGGGCAGGCACTAAAAGAAGGCAGTTATTACTTAAATATAAGGTGCAAATAACTATTAGCTGAATAAAATGTTAAATACTATTTAGTTCTAAAATCTCAAAGAATGATAAAAGCAGGCTCTCGGCCAGAAGGAATGTGGCCTGTGCTAAAAATGGAACACAGAGCTCATTCAGTGTTGCGTCACTGAGGCTAGCTCTGGCAGATATGATATATTTTTTGTATCACGCCCATACACAAGTGTTTCAGAGCACAACGAGGCAAAGGCAGGGAAACAAGGGAGGACAAAAACAATGATCTTACTAGGCCCAGTGACATTGAGAACATGCAAGTGCAGGGGGGTGGGAAGGGGGAAAGTGCGAGAAGGGGAGTGGAAAGTGCTGAAAATGTGATTGAACAGGTAGTGCGGCCAGCAGGTGGTAAGTGCGAGAATAAGGTGTAGACAACGGGTGTCTGATAAGTGCTGGAAGGGGACTATAGCGTTGCAGATACAGACCCAAGTGCAGGGGTTGCCATGGGGCAGTGCGGGTGTGTGGCTGGGAGGGCAGGGATGGCAGGGATCTGGGCCTGAAATCCAAGGGTAACCAGGACCCAGTGCCAAAGCACACAGGAAGAAAGGAGGCAGAAGCAAAGAGGAAGATCTTGAGGTGCTTCCGGAACCAAAGATGTTTCTCCTTAAGTTTCAGAGAGGCAGGGAGGCTGTTCCAGAGGGAGGCCCCAGCCAAGGGAAGGGACCTACCCCCAACTTGTAGTTTGGAGAAGCGACTGACCGAGGGAGTTGGAGGTGAAGGAGTGAAGAGTGCGAGTAGGAATGTATCTACGGAGGGATGGTTGAAGGTATTGTGGTACCCTGCCCCAGATAGCCTTGTGGACAATGCAAAGGGTCTTGAATTTAATCCTTGCAGCCATTGGGAGCCAATGAAGTGATTTCAGAGCTGGTGAAATACGATCCCAGGGGTTGAGGCCAAGGACACATCTTGCAGTCCTGTTCTGGATGAGCTGCAGAGGATGGAGAGTGGTTGCAGGCAGATTTAGAAAGGGGCTATTGTGATAGTACAGCCTAGAGAGAACCAGAGCTCTCGAGACAGTGAGCTTCTGGGGGAAGGAGAGGCAAGGAAGAGCAGCACAAAGTAACGCAGCAGCTGTCTGCTTTCTGTCAAAAGCCCATGCATGCTAAAAGGGGATTTTAACATGCTCAATGCACAATATACATAATTATGAAAACCAGGTTTAAAAGAAGATAAGACCACATGCAAATACGAGTAAGAAGAGTGGAGTATGAAGGAAAATTAGCTGTTCGCTGTCCAATTAGTGAGTTTTGGGAGTTGACGTGTTTTTCTTCAAACCAAAAGGTGAAGTCTCCCAGGATTCTTAGATGTTGGTGCTTGATGGCTATATTGGTGATGGCTTCTATGAAGTGGTCGATGAAGGTTGCATCGTATGTCGGTGGTCTGTAAGCCAGAATGAATGTGAGGTTAGTTTTTGGATTCGCTGATAGGTGCACGACTATTGTTTTGCAGTTGATTATGTTGAGAGGTTTGTCTGTTTTTATTTTCAGGTGTCCTTTGAATGCTATTGCGAGGCCACCACCTTTTTTTATTTTTCCGGTTTACATGAGGGCCTAAGTTGGTTGGGAGGCAGCTTTGGCGTGTGATTTTGTAGTTGTTGTCCAGCCATGTTTCTGTGATGAATAGGATGTCAATGCCGCTGTCGGAGAGAAGGTCAAAGATCTCAGTTGATTGTTTTTACATGGATCTTGCATTTATTAGGTTGCAATGGATTTTAAAGGTGTAGTTTGGTTTGCGTTTTGTTGTCGGCGTTGTTTTCTGAGTGGTGTGATTTCTTGTTGAGGTGTTGGTGCAGTTGTGTCCGTGTTGTCCAACAGTTCTTCTAGGGTCAGTCTTGGGTTTTTGTTTTCATCGGGTTCCTCTTCAAAATTGTGTGGCTCTCGAGTGATAGTTCTTGTTTTGGTGATGTACGGTGTTAGTGCGTCGACAATGTTCTTGTTATTTCTGTTCTTCATGGTTGGGTTTGGTTGTCTTCTGTTGACTCGTACATTGTGTTGGCTCGTTCTGGTGACTGGTTATTTGGGAGGTATAGGGATTTCTTTCTTTTCTCAGCATTGGTTCTGTTGTCATTCCTGTCTATGGGAGCTTGTCCTGCTGTTGCAAGTCTTCGGTGTTCATTTGTGTTTGTTCTTCCTGCTCTTTGTCTTTCCTTTGGTATAGTTCGTTTGCGCGGCATTTTGAGCTTGAGTTTTTTGTTGGTCTTTATTTCTGTTCGTTGATGTCGAGTTGGTTTTTGCTTTGGTCCGGCTGTCTTGTGGTGTTGTACTGGGTGTAGGGGGTTATCCGTTAGAAGTTTGGGCTCAGTCTGTAGGTGGTCTTGTCAGCTTATATTGCTGGCTTGTTCAGTCGCTGTTTCGAGTAGGATAGGGGAGGTTTTGCTGGGGTTATATCATTGGGGTATTCCAGAGGCTGTCCCTGATGTGGGTCTCCCTGGAAGGGGTTTACTGCAGTAAAACTATGTGCCGTGAAGAAGGGTATAGCTAGTAACTACAGAGTTTTCCTAATGGGCGTAACTGACAATCACCACGTCATCCCAGAGGTGTTGAGGCAAGTCAGGCGTTTTATTGTAATAGGTTATATGAGCGTCTAGACCAAATTTGACAGCCGTAGCTGCATTCTAGAGTGAGCGTATGGGGAGCCGTGCCTGTGGCATGCGTCCAAAGATGTGGTGCATTTATCCATGCCTTAAACTCGGGCAAAGTTTCTTAGATGTCGCTTTGTCAGGTTTTTCTGGCCCCCAAGTCTCCCAAGAAAATAAGCTGGTCGTTCGAGTGCATCTTCAAGTGAGGGTAGCATGCTACCATTGCCAAGGACCTGGCTGGTGGGATTCTGAGTGCAATAGGCATTTAAATTAAATAGACATAGCTACTACACGTCTTCCACATGCCAAGAAGATTAACCAGGTAGTTTAATAAGCATGATGGCAGAGGGTACTTGAATGCAACCACCTATGGCTTAAGACGTATGGTATAATTTTCCCATCCTCAAAAGAACCGTCTAAGTGCGTTCTGGTTTATGCCCCACAGGAGCATCTGAGTGCATCACCATTCCTACCCCCAAAACCATCTAAGTTTGTACAATGTCCTATACCCCAGGTTAAACTGGCACACTTCCTCAGAACACTCAATTCATAGGTTCACTGGAAGTAGAGTGCGCATGGGCAAGCCCCTTGATAATTAGATGGGGCAGTTACTAAGTGCGTGTCATGTCTAGTCCCCAAATCAAACTAGGTGTGCTGCAGTTGCTACCTCTAGTGGTCCGTCTAATTGAGTATTCTGCCAAGACACTTTTCAGTGGCAACGTTCAAGGTACAATCATATTTTCAGGTGTTCGTTAGCCAGAGTGCACCAGTTAGAGACTTGGAGGTCCGTGGGGTTAGATTCACGATTGTCTATGGGAGTGGAAACGGATGAGTTTATCATGGTGTACCACTGTGAACGCTGCTGGCATCCGCTGCAGTGTGAAATTCTTGGTGTTTTGTTGGGTCGGGGCAGTATTTGAGTGCATACCAGGAACAGCCTCAGATGATAACAGTGATGCAGACCCACTGGCTGAACATTGCATTTTTGAAGTTCAGATGTATTGGAACCTCACAGAAATATGGCTTCAAGGTTGGCAACTGTGAGATATATATTTATTTTTCTTACTGTTTTATTCTCCGTTTTCTCCTCCTCTCCCTTCTCCCACCCTCATATTTTTTCTATATGATATGGCATTTGTAACGCGCCTATAGACAAGTGTTTCACGGCGCGACGAGGCGGGGGGGGGAACAAGGGCAAGACAGACAACGATCCTACTAGGCCAGGTATCATTCAGACCGCGCAAGTGCAGGGGTAGGGGAAGGGAAAAGTGCAGGGGGAAGTGCAGTACAAGTAAGTAGAATAAAAATAAATAAATAGGGCCAGCTGGTGGCAAGTGCAAGGTAAGTGCAGGCAAGTGCTGGGAAGGGGGGGCTGTAGGGATACAGAGACAGTCCCGCAGTGCAGGGGATACGATGCCAGGGAGGCAGTGCAAGTGGAGAGTGGCTGGGCCCAGGACCGAGGTCGGTGAGAGTGGCCCAGTTGCAGATTCAGTGCAATTTCAGTGTAGAATTTAGCAGGGGAGAGGGACAGAGAAGGCAGAGGCAAAGAGGAAGGTTTTGAGGTGCTTCCGGAACCGGAGATGGTTCTCCTCAAGTTTCAGGGAGGCAGGAAGGCTGTTCCACAGGGAGGCCCCTGCCGCGGAGAGAGATCTACCCCCAGCTCGTTGCTTTGAGAAGCGGCTGACCCTGAGGGAGTTGGAGACGGATGAGCGAAGGGCTCGGGAAGGAAGATATTTAGGGAGTAAGAGTTGAAGGTATTTTGGCCCCAGAAGGCCTGTGGATAATGCAGAGGGTTTTGAACTTAATCCTCGCAGCCACTGGGAGCCAGTGTAGAGATTTCAGTCCTGGAGAGATACGGTCCCTGGGCTTGAGGCCAAGGACAAGTCTCGCAGTTCTGTTCTGGATGAGTTGCAGAGGGCGGAGAGTGGAGGCAGGCAGATTAAGATAGAGGCTGTTACAGTAGTCCAGCTTCGAGAGAACCAGGGCTCGGGAGACAGTGAGCTTCTGGGGGAAGGAGAGGAAGGGACGAATACCTCTGAGGAGGTGCAGCTGGTAGTGTGACTTCTTAGAGACGTCAGATATGTGAGGAGAGAAGGAGAGTGTAGAGTCGAAGATGACCCCGAGGTTTTTAGCCTTGCAGGTAGGAGCAGGAAGAGGGCCAAGAGAGGCCGGCCAGAGAGCTGCAGGGAAGGAGGGAGCGGGTGTGCCAATGAGTAGAATCTCAGTCTTACTGGCATTAAGGCAGAGGTCATTGGCGGCACACCATTCCTGGATAGCAGACAGACAGTCAGAGATGAGGGAAGGAGAGGAGGAGGCCGAGGGTAGCCTGAAAATGAGCTGGGTATCGTCCGCATAGCACTGAAAGTTGGGGCAGAGGGCGGCGATGCAGTGGGCAAGGAGTGACAGGTACTGGTTGAAAAGCCAGGGAGAGAGATTAGATCCCTGGGGAACACCACAGGTGGAGAAGACGACGCCAGAGAGGAAGGACCCAACAAGTTGGACCTGGGAGGGTCGATTGGAAAGGAAAGAAGTCAGCCACGCCAGAGCCTGACCAGTGATACCCAGGTTATCACGGAGACGGTTGAGCAGGATGGCATGGTTGACAGTGTCAAAGGCAGAAGAGAGATCGAGCAAAATGAGAACACAAGGAGTGTTAGAATCAAGTTTGGAGAGCAAGTCTTCACGGATGTTCAGGAGAGCAGTTTCCGTGCTTCTAGCAGCTCTGAAGCCAGACTGATGGTCATGAAGGCTACTAACAGATTCAGCATGGAGGTTAAGCTGGGAGATGGCCAGTTTCTCCAGGAGCTTGCCCAGGAAGGGAGTGATGGAGATTGGGCGATAGTTAGCCGGGCAGGAGGGGTCGGAAGAGGGTTTCTTAAGAAGAGGGTGCACAAGGGAGTGCTTGAGGGGGGATGGGAAGACTCCAGAGGCGAAGGCGTGGTTGCAAAAGTCAGCCAGGGCGGGAGCCAGGGAGTCAATGTGGTCCTTGATAGTTTTGGAGGAACAGGGGTGAACCTGTTTAGACGAGACTTTCATAGATCGGACTTGTCTGGAGACCTTGTCAGCAGAAAAAAGGGGAAGGCAGAGAAGGAGGGATGGCTGCAGAAGGGCCAGAGGAAGAGCAGGGAAGAGAGGGAGGGAGGTGATAGGAGGAGAGTGAGGACAGGATGTCCTGAGTTTTAGAGATGAAGTGAGAGGCCAGTGCTGTGCAGAGGGCCTGGGAGGGGACAGGAGAGGTAGAGACTGCAGCAGGGTTGGCAAGCTCCTTGCAGATTTTAAAGAGTTCAGCCGAGAACTCTATCAGAATTGTCCCTGGATATGATAGCAACAAATATTTGTCTCCTCCCACTCCCTTTACTTGTCCCCCCCACCCTCCAGCACTATGTCAAATGTCGTTAGGCCTAGTCTGGTAGTCACCTGTTCCCCCGACCCCCCATTTCCTTCCTATCTGTGTTTTAGCTCTTGCACTATCTGAAATGTCGTCAGGCCGAGTATGAAAGTTAATTTCACATTCTTGTTCATGGCCTGTAAGAATGTCATTGTATTTTCCCTTGCTCCCTCCCTTGCCATGAAGTGCTTTGAAACACATTGCGTATAGGTGCTATATAAATAAACTATCATATCAAGGAGCAATCAAAGGAAAGTGTGGAAGATAGATTCAAGATGATTAAGGAAAACGCCAGGTTTTGAGTCCCTTTCTGGATGAGGTGGTACTCAATATGGCAGATGTGCAAAGGGAGAGACTTCTAGATGGTGGGACCTTGGATGGAGAAGGATAATCCTCCTGGTCTACTGCAGATTTAATGGTGGACAACTAGGAGAAGTGCACCGCCGGAGCGGATAGTCCTGGAGGGTTGGTAGCATGCAAGTTTATTGTGTAGGAATTCGGCACTGGTGTTGTGCATGGCACAGTGAGTAATGCACTTGGCTTTACAGGTAGTCTGTTGATCAATACGGAGCCTTAGTAGGACACTCAGTAGGGGCTGATGTGTTCTCCATTTGGGAGACCAATGAGCAGGCGGCCTGTGGAGTTTTGGATTCTTTGGAGTTTCCTAATCTAAGCAGGAGAGGATGGTGTTCATGGCAGAGATTCAGTGTGTAGGTGAGGTATAGGAAGATTTGCCTTGGATGCGTAGGTGGAAAGGAACAAGTTACTTACCTGTAACTGTTCTCCAGCATGGGTCTGGCATGGATTCACATGCTCATGAATATTCCCTGTCAGGCTGGGAATCCTCGGTAAAGAAATAATCAGTTTTGTTTCTGAATTGTCTTTCTACTAGAAACCAATCACTGGTCTCTGGGACATACTGCCCCCAGCCAATGACTGCCCTCTACCTAAGCCCCTCCTCTGGCAGCCATCTTCAGATTTGGTAGCATGTAAAGTGACAGTAGGACCAAGAGAAGAGCCGTAGAGGGGTAGGAGGGAGGGTTCGCATGTGAATCCATGCCAGACCCATGCTGGAGAACAACAGTTACAGGTGAGTAACTTGTTCCTTCTCCAGCACAGTGGCGGCTGGTGAGTTTGAAAGCTGGTGGGGCGTAAATTTACGAGGGCGAATTTAGTAGCGAGCGCGGGCAGCGCGCAAGCCCACCCCCCCCAACGGGGGGGGTGAGAGAGGCCCTCTCCCTGCCAGGGCTCTCCCTGCCCCTGGTGACTTGTGCCGTTTTATATTTTCGGCATTGTCGAAAATGCCAAAAATATAGAACGGCGCAATTAGCACGCAGGAGTGGTCGCGGCTGCAGTATGGGTAGCAGCAGCGCACACCTGCATGCCCTGGGCCTGTACCGGACCGGAGCTAAAAGTAGGCCCAGGCCAGGCAGCCCCCGCCTTGGTGGTAGCGGGTGGCCCGCTACCACCAAGGCTCGCCCGGCCCGAGTCGCCCCAAGTTGAGGCAGTCAGTGAGTCGGCACTGCACTCCAGCAACACTGAACGACGTGTAGGTCCTGGCCTACACGTCGTTCAGTGTTGACTGGGCCTGGGCCGTGTGGTGGACCACATAGTTTGGGCCCGGGGAGGGGGGTGTAAGTGTAACACTCCCGAGTCCCCGGGCCCAAACTGAGACGATTAGAAGATTAATACAAAATGCACAATGAGGTACTTACCGCGCTGGTGCAGCAGCAGCACTGTGTTGTTGACTCGTCCACTCGTCGCCGGGGCTGAAAGAAACAGACGGGTGTGAAGGCGGCACAGGCGCACGCACACACCCTGCGCCGCCAGTCATAGATACAGTAATGTCATTGGCTGTTTGCCAGCCAATGACATTACTGTATCCATGGCAGGGGAGGGAGGGAATAACTAAGTGCATTGTTTACGCTCATTTTACACTGGCGGGGCCACCCCTGAAGCACCCCGCCAGGCTTCTAAATAAAGGGGCTACATAGAGTGCGTGGAGCTCTGAGCTCCAGCACTCTACTATACAAAGAAATCTACTAAATTGGAAGGCGCCCCGCTGCCTGCCTATACACTGTATTGTTTCCTTGCCACAGCACCCCCGCGCTGTTGGCAAAGGAAATTCAGCATCTTCTAAGCTAAAAGAGATTCAATCAGAGAAGTTCTCCGATTGAATCTCCTTTAGCTTCCATCTTTTTTTCTGGGGGGTGTTAGGCAGAAACCTGTGCAGTTCCCTTGGGGAACACTGCAAAAGATTTAAGACTACAGGTATAGCAGTAAACCCACTTGGTAGCAGTCCGCACCACCAAGATTTACCTGGTAGCTGTGGCTGAGCAGTCAGACTTCCCTCAAGAAGAGTTAGGCAGTATGCAAAGTATACACAATATGTACCCAGACACAAGAGTACAAGCAAACACTGACCAGAGCTTGGTTTCAAAAGTATATAGTTATTTATTTATAAAACACACATAAGTTGAAATCACTCTAGCAAAATATAGTAAAAACACTTCAAACACAGTTATAATGAAAGCAGTTCCAACCCTTACTCCTATCTAGACAACTCTAAGTTAACACCACATAATTAAAACAGAGGTGAGCGCTTAACGTTAGATGACACTCTAGTAGGTTCAAGAAAGGGGTAAAAAGAAACAGGAATGGGTTAAACACACCACTCTAAGGTCCAGAACACTTGCAATAGACTCAAAGAAGCACAAAGTCCCAGGTGAGCAAAAGTCACTAGGCAGGGCCCACTCTTAGAGTAGCCGGAGCGAAAATGTGCCCAAGATCACACTGTTGTTAAGGATTCAAAGTCTTGCAAAGAGTTAGAAAGAGTTTAGAGTGGCTTAAAAAGTTTAGCCAGGGTGTCCCAGGCACTCCCAGGTTCGAAAGCCGGGGGCTAAATCTACCCCGTACAGTCGGTAGCAAGGGAAGCCAGGCGGAACACGGTACCTTAAGCGGAAAGGATCCTCCAGCGGTGGCAGTTGTTCCAGGCAGTGGCAGCAAGGCTCGACGTCGGTCAAGGGAGAAGAAGTTCTCGCAGAAGAGCAGAAGAAGAAGGTCGTTGCACTGCCCGGGAAGAAACCAGCCGCGGAGTCCTCCGGTCAAAGGGTTGTACCGACTTTCGTGGTCGGGGTAAAAGTTGTGGGGTTCCGGTTGCCGGGGTGCTTGGCACTGGCAAGGCGGCCACGAGATACCTCGAGAAGCGAAAAGAAGGCGAAAACTGGTTGTCCCCACCAGTCAAGGGAAGGAGCCACTCCGTTAAGAGTTCTCCTCGGTCGTCGGGAAAAGTGGTGAGACGGTTCAGCAGGGCTCCACCGGGTGGTGTCGTCGAAGCAGGTCGGCTCAGCTCTTCCCTCGTTGGATTCTTGGTCCTGTGGCGACTTCTTAAGTTCCAGTCCCCAAAGCCCTGCTTTTATGCAGCAAACCCCCATTCACCCAGCCTAGCTGTCACTCAAACATGCTAAGTGGTGAGCCGACCGGCTCACCACTTGGGCCAATCAGGACGGAGTGCGACTTGAGTTACCAAGGTAACTCAGTCCAGGGTGCCTAAATCCCCCTCCACCCCTCCTAAGTACCCCAGACAGAGTGGCACCACTTTGGAGGGCTTCTGTGGGGAAGCCCGCCAAAAGTGGGACAAAGGGCTCCACTTTGGGTCAGAGTTACAGAGGCGAACACCAACGCCATTTTAGCATCAAGTTTTGGCAAAAAGTCCCAACCGGAGTTATAAAAATAAATATATAAACCGGCGGTATGTTTAAGGCTACCGTAAATAAATAATTAAATGTGTTAGCCTAAAACAATGGGAAATCCCATAGGAAAATATTCGCGGTCGAATATAAAACGTAGTTTCCACTGCCACCAGCCAAAACTCGATCAGGGGGGACGGAGACGTGCCCCCTCGACTAACAGACCCTGGGGCAATCGAATTGCCCCAGCCAGTACGTCCACAATATGATGGTTTGTACTGGTTCTGTTCAGGATCCAAGACTAGCAAAGTCTTTTGGTGACTTTACATGCCCTGGGAGACAGTAGTCAGTCCCAGGGTATGGAGTCTATGTTGGGGAGTCCCTAGGACACCCCTGGGTCACGGCACAGAGGGTGCTGTGTAACCCACATCACAAAAATACATGAGGCCCTATGGGGTAAAAGACCCCATAGCCCATTCAACACAAGGTTTAACCAAGAAAACACACTTCAACATGTCCAAGAGTGAGGGTAAAAGAGTCTCACTCTTGGCAGGAGAAAAAAAGAAACCCCAGAAATCCAGCAAAGCTGCTGGGGGACTCACTAGGTAGGGAAATTCAGCCTAAACAGAGAATTCTCCCTAACACTCGCCCCCCCCAGACTAAGGGACAGGAGGATTTAATCCACTCCTGGATGAACCTCATACCTCTAGTCGATGATATACATCCTAGAGAGTCCATCAGCATTTTGATGGTGACACCCTGACCTGTGCTCAATGGTGAAATCAAACCCTTGCAGGCAGATTGACCATCTCAATAGTTTTGGATTTTCCCCTTTCATTTGCATTAACCATCTCAAGGGTTGGTGGTCAGTCTGGATAACAAAAGTAGAACCATACAAGTATGGCCTAAACTTCTTCAGTGCCCACACAATAGCAAAGCATTCTCTTTCGATAGTTGCCCACCTTGTCTCAGGATCCTTCAGTTTCCTACTGATGAAGCAAATGGGGTGCTCCCTACCCTTCTCATCCAGTTGGCTTAGAACTGCACCTATACCTACATTGGAAGCATCAGTTTGTACAATGAAAGGTTGGTGGTAGTCAGGAGCTCTCAATACTGGAGCTTGGCAAAGAGCTCTCTTCAGTTTTTCAAAGGCCTGATTGCACTCCTCATTCCATTTTACCTTTTTAGGGAATTTGGGAGAGGAGATTACATTCAGTGGAGAAGCTATGGTCCCATAGTTCTCAATGAAATTCCTGTAATATCCAGTGAGGCCTAGAAAAGCTCTCACTTGGGTTTGAGTAGTTGGTGTTGTCCAATTTTGCACAGCTTCAATCTTGCTGGGCAAAGGCCTTATTTCTCCACCTCCTACCTCATGTCCAAGGTAGACCACTTTACTTTGACCAATCTGGCACTTACTGGCTTTGATTGTCAAATGGGCCTGTTCCAGAGCCTGCAACACATGTCCTAGGTGGTTCACATGTTCTTCCCAGGAGTGGCTGAAGACTGCAATGTCATCCAAGTATGCCATGCAGAAATCTTCCATCCCAGCCAGAACTTGGTTCACCATCCTTTGGAATGTGGCAGGTGCATTTTTTAGTCCAAAAGGCATGACCTTAAACTGGTACAAGCCAACTGGGGTTGAAAATGCAGTTTTCTCCTTGGCATGGTCTGTCAGGGCTATTTGCCAATAGCCTGACGTCAGGTCAAATGTGCTGAGGTACTTGGCTGCACCAAGTTTATCCACCAACTCATCTGTCCTGGGCAAAGGGTGGGCATCAGTCTTGGTGACTGCATTTAGAGCTCTATAGTCCACACAGAATCTCAAGTCTTTGGATCCTGCCTTTGGTACTAACACAACTGGGCTAGACCAGGGACTAGTAGAGGGCTCTATTACCCCGAGATCAAGCATCTTCTTGACCTCTCCTTTGATGTGGGCTCTGATATGTTCTGACATTCTGTATCCTCTGCTTTTGACTGGCAGACAGTCACCAGTGAGTATCTCATGCTGGCCCCAAGGGGTCAAGCCTGGTGACAGTGAGAACAGGGAGGCAAACTGATTTAACATAGATTTGCACTCCTCTTGTTGCTCAGGTGTCAGGTCTGAAGAGAGATTGACTCCTTCAACTTTTTCATCTAAAGGCACACCTCTGAGGAGATCAGGGAGAGATTCACTCTCTTCCTCCTCTGCAGCTGAAGCTAGAAGCAAGGCTCCTACATCAGGTCTGGAGATGTATGCTTTTAGTCGGTTGGTGTGGAAGACTCTAGGAGCTTCCCTGGGTCTGCCCAGATCCACCAGATAGTTGACCTCTCCAAGTTTTCCCACAACCTTGAAGGGTCCCATCCATTTGTCTTGCAAGGCCCTCTGCCTTGTTGGGAGCATAACTAGAACTAGCTGGTCTTGAGTAAACTCAACCATGTTAGCCTTCTGGTCGTGCCAATGTTTGACCAGGGCTTGACCAGCTTTCAAGTTGTCACTTGCTTCTGCCATCATGTGTGACATTCTCCTCCGGAGACCTATCACATAGTCAGTCACTCTGACTGGCTTGAGGGGAGGAGCACCTTCCAATCCCTCCTTAATCAGGGCCAATGGACCTCTGACGGGATGGCCATAGAGAAGCTCAAAGGGAGAATAACCTACTCCCTCCTGAGGGACTTCTCTATAAGCAAAGAGAAGGCATGGCAGTAGAAGGTCCCACTTTTTCTTAAGGGGTTCTTCTAAAGCACCTATCATGCTCTTCATGGTTCTGTTAAACCTTTCAACCAACCCGTTTGTCTGAGGGTGGTATGCGGTTGAGAACTTGTAGGTAACTCCACAGGTTTTCCACATGGCTTTCATGTAGTGGGACATAAAGTTTGACCCCCTGTCAGAGATTACCTCCTTAGGAAACCCAACCCTGGTAAAAATACCAAGGAGGGCCTTAGCCACAGCCGGAGCTGTAACAGTCCTCATAGGAATTGCCTCAGTGTACCTAGTAGCATGGTCTACTACAACAAGTATAAACCTGTTGCCTGAGGAGGTTGGAGGATCAAGGGGACCAACAATGTCAATCCCTACCCTCTTAAATGGGACTCCCACAACTGGGAGAGGCACTAAAGGTGCCACATTCTTGGAACCAACCTTACCAGAAGTCTGGCAGGTATGGCAGCTCTTACAATATCTATCTACTTCAGCCCCCATCTTTGGCCAATAAAAGTAGAGTGAGAGCCTTTCCTTGGTCTTCTTGAAACTCAAGTGACCAGCCAAAGGTATCTCATGGGCTAGTTGTAAGAACTGTTGTCTGTTCTCTTGTGGGACTACAAGGCGTTTGTAGTCTCCAGGTTCAGACTCAGTGGGCTCACTGTAGAAGAGGCCATCTTCCCAGTGCAACCTATACTTCCCAGGCTCTTGCCCATCAGCTTGAGAAGCTGCCTGGTGGCGGAGACCTTCCAGAGTTGGACATTCTCTTTGCCCCTTACGAAAAGCTGCCCTGCTAGGCCCACCTTCTGCCAGTAAAGACTGCAGCTCAGGATGGTCCTCAGGGTCCAAATCTCCAATAAGGTTGGGGCCTCCTTCTAGCTCTTCCTCAGAGTCTAGCTCAACCACACAGGGTTGTACCTCCCTCTGTAAGAGGATTCAATTCAGCACTACAGCCAAGTTAACGCCTAGTCTAGAATACTGAATGAAAACCCTTATTGATATATCTTTAGGTCCAGTTCATGCGTTCTGGATGACTACCCTTGTATAACACCCCTCTCTTGGAATCCCCCTGACCCCACTGAGCCAAGAAGTGGTTCTGTTTTGCAAGTTTAAAAGGTTTATTTGATAAATTAAAATATAGATATATAGATCACACTTATAATAAATTAATAATTGAATATCACACTTAATCTGATATGGTAAATATTAACAACGGAGAATCTGGCACTAGCACACTTCTTTAATCACTAATGAGTTGACATGAAATGGATAAGGTAGCACACTGGTAAATAGGAACAAAAGTATAAGGTGGTAGAGGATGCTTTATGTAGGCTCAGGTGGATGCAATATTCAATGAATGCAGTACAGAAAATACGCAATATGATTTCAACCAAACAATGTAATCACTTTTCTCTGGCTACTCCCCTCCCCCCCTTGATGCAAGGCAAGGAAATGGAAGGAAAACACACAGTTCTCAGAAATGCAATCAACTGTAATTCAGTTCAATCCAGCAAGCTTAAACAGAAGTTTGAAAACACAGGCAAATGCTTTGATAGGTGCTAGCAATGAATGAGAAATATGCTGGAAACGCTCTTAATTCCCTTTCAGAGGTTCAGGGTGAGTGGTATCTAGTTAATATTAGTCCAGGCTCACACTAGCAATGATGCAGGGATAGTTAGCAGGTTAAACGAATTTCTGGCCAATGGAAAGCAAACAGCAGCAGTTTTTACATGTGAAGAAATTGCAAATCGCGGTAAAATTCGCGGATGCGTGTTCCGCGATTGCGGTAAAACTATAAGGGCTAGGAATGCGGTTCTTGGTGCGATTCAAAGCTACGATTCTAAGCTATCAAATAAAAGTTATTGCAAGTCTCTAGCTCAAACGGTCGCGGAGATATGAGCGATTTAGTAAAGGTCGTTTTTGGTTTTGTAAATTTTAAACGCACACTTTTTCAAAATGACAAGTGACAAATTTTTGCAGCTAGAATGACAGGTGACAGCTAGGAGGCAGTTCTACTTAGGTTAAATAGATTGAATTAGATGAATTTAAACTAAGAGATGTGTTCTGAGTTTTGCTAAGTACTCACAAGAGATTTTGAACAGGAAAGCGACTTGGTCACGGACTTCAGTCTGGTCAGGTCTTTCCGGGTTCTGCTCACAGGGGTCTGGTCTCTGCTAGGCACCGGTTCTTTGGGTCTCTCTGCTCTGGATAGATTGAAGTCTCTAGTTTGGCTTTCTGGAGTTTGATGGAGGTAAGTATGGATTTTTCCGGCAGAGCTTCCAGCGGCAGATGAAAAATGAATCTCTCTATGTGTCCTGACTCTCTGCTTTTATCTGTTTCTTGAGAATGGGTGTGTGTGTTGCATCACTAGACTTGCCCCTCTCAATCGTCATTGGTCAGCTTTCATTCTTTACTTGATTGGGGGAATGAAATGAAGTGTCATCATGATGAGGTCTGTTTATGATACAGAGAACCCACCCCTGTCAACTTTACACACAATCTATATCTGACCTAAAAACATATTTGCACAGGTACACATTTGTTTAAAATTACATATACATGGTGTGGCTGAATTTAGCCATGTCTATGTCCAAATCTGCTCATTCTCGGAGCTTGCATTCAAAGAGTGTACATAATTGACTTTTTAACTGCTTTTTCAATTTCCGACATGGACCCAACTTTACATACATGTGTGCAGGGGGTAGGGACATTAACTGATGAAGTTTCAGATTTTTAACATGCACACATTTAGAGTAATATCCACTTTTCCGCTAAAACCCCCCTGAACATACCACCGGTTCCTACCACGTCTTAAACTGTGGGCAGAAAAATCACAAGAATTATGGTATCATTTATAAAATTTTCACATGTCCGCACTATGAATTATCCACCTTTTTATAAAACCATATCCTTGCTGCAGGGGTGTGTCTTTTCAGGTCACATGGTACAGAAACCAGTCTTTCCAGTTTCTGCCAAGCCAGCTTGCTTCTCACAGGCAGTGCTCCTCCCAGCTTCTCCAGGAGGAAGCCACTTTTTACGACGTCTGTAATAAAAAACCTTTGCCTGAGTGGAGAGGGCTTTGTTCACTCTCTGGCAGAGCACAGGAAATTCAATTATCAGATAGATGGCATATCCTTAGTGGGGGCAGCAAAAGGAAGGTTGGCCTGGGAACACAGTGGTGACTCAAGTTTCACTGCTGATGGGTAGTTGCTAGGCAAAATCAAGTTCCTTAAGCCAGACCTTCAGCTAACTTTTTGTTGCTTTTAAAATAACTTGTAATTTTACACATGCAGCTAGAATGCTGATTCTAAGTGCAAAACTATGACATTTCAACAGTTACAAAGGCATGTGACACCAAACATAGGTCACTCATTTAATTTAACATTTTCGATTTTGGTGGTTTTAAATCCAGTTGCAGTTAGGCTTAAGCTGCTGACTCCATAGCATTTTTGTTATAAGCATTGTTTTTGGGCTCTTCATTTCCCAGATTTTGTAGGCACACAAAACTCCATTCTGCCAAATGTCTGCTGGTGTTCAGTGAATATTTTGCACATGTTGCAAGGTTTGAAATAGGCATTTTGCTTGCCTTCAGAAAAACACACAGAGTGGTTTTAAAACGCCGGCTTTTGGATAGTGGTGAGTACTGGTACTGCACTCATTTTTGGGATTTAAGAAATGAATTCCCCACACTTCTAGGTTGCATTTGGCAATCAGCATTGCCATTCCCAATGGTTTCAGACTACTGTGCGGGTAGTCCAATGGTGGTTTTAAAGCGCTTTGAAGCTAACCGGCGCTACTGTTTTTCCTTTGGCAACCCATTTCCCTCATGGCAACCCGGCCTTTCATTCTCGCACTGGTGGGTGGCAAGTGAGGCAACCATTTTGGTGGGCGCACAAACTGCGCAGCTTTCCTGGATTTCGGCGCACATGTGGGTTTTCCGCCATCTTGAATTTCCTAAGCCCACAGCACCAAATGTTGTAGCAGGATAGCTTAAACGTGGGTCATGACACCCAACACCTCTCAGCCTCAGCTGGAGGTGGAGTTACAGGTGTAACTTTGGACAACCTAGGGGAAGTCCTTGTTGGAAGCACTGGAGTGCTTGCTGCTGGCTTTTTCCTAGGAGTCTTGGGTTGCCCCTTTGCTCCTGATCTGGTAGTCACTGCAGTAAGTTGCTCCAGTGGGAGAGGAGTGATTTCTGTCATCATCTCCTGAGATAACCCTCTCAGGGTTTTCTCTCTTGCAGGTTTTGTGAGTTCCTGGAACCTTTTGCTAGGAGGTCTGGGGGTATGAGATACAACTCCAAGAGCTTTGAGGTCATTACCCAACAGAACCCTACCTGGCACTTCACATTGTACACTGACAGGTATTTTTACAGCCATATCATTACATTGGATGAGAACTGGTAACTGGGGACACATCTGCACAGGCCCACCAGCTAACTTGGTGAGGCATTTGGGTGCCTTAGCAACATCCTCTGCCTTGAAAAATGATTCATCCACCACAGTTATGCTGGCTCCAGTGTCCCTAATGGCAGGAGTCTCCTGACCATTCACCTGGACACTGTCCTTATAATACTCTTTAGTATTATCTGGGATAGAGTTATAGACATCTAAATTCTGTTGTTCCCACAACCCCAGAGAGACTAAAGAAACACTAGCTGAGACTCCAGTGGGTTCATCAGCTAGTAATAGAAAGTTTCCACTTGCCATATGTACTTCCTCTTCTGGAGCGAAGGCTAAGGAGGCAAGCTGGACCCCTGAAGGTTTACCCTTACATCTGGGATCTCCTTTCACATGGTCAGTAGCCTTACAAACAAAGCATGAGCCAAAGGCTCGCTGGAATGGAGGCTTGTTCTGACTTCCTTCTGGTCTGGGACCAGGAGGTACACTAGCCTGATTTGGTTTCCCCTGTGGCTTACCCTTATAGTTTTGTTTGGGGCCCTCTTTGGAATTTGTAGTATTAGAATTCTCTTTGGAGTCCTTTTTAGACTGTTTCTCCCCATCCTTCTTCTGAGTTACCCCAGAATCCCTGTGAGTGGCCCTGTTGGCAACCCACAAGTCAGCAGCCTTAGCTAGTTTCCGGGAATCCAATTCCCTGGAATCAGCCAAGTGTTGTCTGAGCTCAGGAGAGCAGGCATCATAAATAGTCTCCAACATAAACAAATTCTTCATACCTTCATAAGTGTTCACCTTGTAACCCTTAATCCATCCCTCTAAGTTTTTCAAACATTCATTCACCCAGGTAGCCCAAGGGGTACCATCATGCTTTTTGAGGCTCCTAAACCTCTTAAGATACTGGGAAGGGGTTTTCCCAAACCTAGCTATCAAAGCTAGTTTCACACATTCATAGTCCTTCCTATCCTCCTCCCCCATCTCCATTACCACATCAGTTGCAACAGGGGGAAGCCTAGAGAACAACCAGGTGAGCAAGTCATTTCCTGTGATGTTCTGGAGCCCATGATTATATTCAAACAGAGACAACCAATCCAACACATCCAATTTAGGCTCATACATACCAACCAATTCTTTAGGCATCCGGGGTCTTTTAGGACTGGAACTTCTAGAGGAGCCAGAGAGAGAAGCATTCTCAACAGATAATTTTTTCATTTCTAAGTCATACTTGAGCTCCATTTCCCTTAGCCTTAGTTCTTTGTCAGTTTGAGCATTAAGTTTCTTATACTCCAATTCTAGCTTCATTTTCTCCAGTTCAAAGTACTGAGGACTAAATGTGGGACCTGGTAAAGGTCCAGTAGGTACAGCAGGTAGAGCAGGCAGAGGCCTAGGGGGGACAGTTACAACAGCCTCACCCTCCTCTTCTGACTCTTCCTCAGAATCATCAACATTTTGCTCCATGTTAACTTCAATACTGTCATCTACAGTTGCTGGAGTGGTAGGTTCCTCTGAACCATCACCCAGACTTTGGTTAGCCAACAATCTTTCAATCAGCTCCATTTTCTTGCCCTTAGTCAGGAGATCCTTATGTTTACAGAGCACTCTTAAACAATCAGCAGTTTTGGCTGCAAGGGACTCTTGACTATAGCTTTCTATAACTGACATGTTAGAGGATTACTTTTTACAGTGCTAAGCTTTGTGGTTAGTTGCACTAAGGTATCTAAAGCACAATAAAATGTATACTCAATACAAATCCCACCGCTGTACACCAGTGTTAGGCAGAAACCTGTGCAGTTCCCTTGGGGAACACTGCAAAAGATTTAAGACTACAGGTATAGCAGTAAACCCACTTGGTAGCAGTCCGCACCACCCAGATTTACCTGGTAGCTGTGGCTGAGCAGTCAGACTTCCCTCAAGAAGAGTTAGGCAGTATGCAAAGTATACACAATATGTACCCAGACACAAGAGTACAAGCAAACACTGACCAGAGCTTGGTTTCAAAAGTATATAGTTATTTATTTATAAAACACACATAAGTTGAAATCACTCTAGCAAAATATAGTAAAAACACTTCAAACACAGTTATAATGAAAGCAGTTCCAACCCTTACTCCTATCTAGACAACTCTAAGTTAACACCACATAATTAAAACAGAGGTGAGCGCTTAACGTTAGATGACACTCTAGTAGGTTCAAGAAAGGGGTAAAAAGAAACAGGAATGGGTTAAACACACCACTCTAAGGTCCAGAACACTTGCAATAGACTCAAAGAAGCACAAAGTCCCAGGTGAGCAAAAGTCACTAGGCAGGGCCCACTCTTAGAGTAGCCGGAGCGAAAATGTGCCCAAGATCACACTGTTGTTAAGGATTCAAAGTCTTGCAAAGAGTTAGAAAGAGTTTAGAGTGGCTTAAAAAGTTTAGCCAGGGTGTCCCAGGCACTCCCAGGTTCGAAAGCCGGGGGCTAAATCTACCCCGTACAGTCGGTAGCAAGGGAAGCCAGGCGGAACACGGTACCTTAAGCGGAAAGGATCCTCCAGCGGTGGCAGTTGTTCCAGGCAGTGGCAGCAAGGCTCGACGTCGGTCAAGGGAGAAGTTCTCGCAGAAGAGCAGAAGAAGAAGGTCGTTGCACTGCCCGGGAAGAAACCAGCCGCGGAGTCCTCCGGTCAAAGGGTTGTACCGACTTTCGTGGTTGGGGTAAAAGTGGTGGGGTTCCGGTTGCCGGGGTGCTTGGCACTGGCAAGGCGGCCACGAGATACCTCGAGAAGCGAAAAGAAGGCGAAAACTGGTTGTCCCCACCAGTCAAGGGAAGGAGCCACTCCGTTAAGAGTTCTCCTCGGTCGTCGGGAAAAGTGGTGAGACGGTTCAGCAGGGCTCCACCGGGTGGTGTCGTCGAAGCAGGTCGGCTCAGCTCTTCCCTCGTCGGATTCTTGGTCCTGTGGCGACTTCTTAAGTTCCAGTCCCCAAAGCCCTGCTTTTATGCAGCAAACCCCCATTCACCCAGCCTAGCTGTCACTCAAACATGCTAAGTGGTGAGCCGACCGGCTCACCACTTGGGCCAATCAGGACGGAGTGCGACTTGAGTTACCAAGGTAACTCAGTCCAGGGTGCCTAAATCCCCCTCCACCCCTCCTAAGTACCCCAGACAGAGTGGCACCACTTTGGAGGGCTTCTGTGGGGAAGCCCGCCAAAAGTGGGACAAAGGGCTCCACTTTGGGTCAGAGTTACAGAGGCGAACACCAACGCCATTTTAGCATCAAGTTTTGGCAAAAAGTCCCAACCGGAGTTATAAAAATAAATATATAAACCGGCGGTATGTTTAAGGCTACCGTAAATAAATAATTAAATGTGTTAGCCTAAAACAATGGGAAATCCCATAGGAAAATATTCGCGGTCGAATATAAAACGTAATTTCCACTGCCACCAGCCAAAACTCGATCAGGGGGGACGGAGACGTGCCCCCTCGACTAACAGACCCTGGGGCAATCGAATTGCCCCAGCCAGTACGTCCACAATATGATGGTTTGTACTGGTTCTGTTCAGGATCCAAGACTAGCAAAGTCTTTTGGTGACTTTACATGCCCTGGGAGACAGTAGTCAGTCCCAGGGTATGGAGTCTATGTTGGGGAGTCCCTAGGACACCCCTGGGTCACGGCACAGAGGGTGCTGTGTAACCCACATCACAAAAATACATGAGGCCCTATGGGGTAAAAGACCCCATAGCCCATTCAACACAAGGTTTAACCAAGAAAACACACTTCAACATGTCCAAGAGTGAGGGTAAAAGAGTCTCACTCTTGGCAGGAGAAAAAAAGAAACCCCAGAAATCCAGCAAAGCTGCTGGGGGACTCACTAGGTAGGGAAATTCAGCCTAAACAGAGAATTCTCCCTAACAGGGGGGCGGCGCCCGGCCGCCCTATCATAGCAGCCGCCACTGCTCCAGCATGGGGTCTGGCATGGATTCACATGCTCATGAATACATAGCAGTACACATGCAGAACCACGGGAGGTGGCAAGGCACAACATTATGCATTTCAACAACTCAACATTAAGCATCTCTTACCTCCTCACCAGGCTCACTTTCAAGAGAACAGGTTGTGCAGCACTGCCTGGCTGACTCTGGCCTCCTCCCTGGAATCCCGGTCGACACAGCAGAATCTTGTGAAGGTGTGCATCGACCTCCACGTAGCAGCCCTGCAGATGTCCAGCAGGGGCACAACTAACACCAAGAGGTGGGAGGACGGGGTATTTATACTGCTTCACCAAACAAGCCTCCAGACTAGGGAAGAACCCTTCACAAAAATACAAAACGTTTGGTGGACAGTGTATTGACCAGGTAGGGCATCTACCTTACACTGAATTAAGTTAAGTTTTCTAAACTGAAAAGGGGTAGCATATGGCTCACCGCATTAGAGTGCAGAAACAAATGAACAGGTTGGTGCTACACAATGTACATTCAAAACAGCAAGTTATCAGAATATGTATATATTTTATTAAATTGATTAACAATTAAAAATAGAGGAAAAACCTTCAAAGCGGCAATTCATATTTAACACAATACAATAGCAATGTGTAAAGTGCACAAAACAAACTCAGAAATACTACATGGGAAACAGTGACGATGATCGGAACCAAAATCAATCAGGTTCCGTCTTACAGATAGAGAAAAAAAATCACTCTCTCAAAAAAGCACCCAAGCGGTCAATTAATTCACCCACAATGTGCTCAAAACTCAATTACACCAAAGTACTCACACTGCATCATACCCAGTCAACCCGACATGTTTCATTCCTCATACAACCACATCACACACAGTAAAGGGAAATTCATCAGGGGCTTGTATTAAAAAACAAAAATTAAAAAAAATTCACAGACGACAATTGTTTGTGTAACTTTGAAGGCTAAAAAAACGGCAAGGGCCGTTGCTTTTAAAATAATCTTTGCAGAACCTCCTGGTTACTACCAGGGTCGACCACGGAATATGCACTATTAATGTGATGCCATGGTTAAACAATAGAAGGGGATGATAAGTGCAAACGAATTGCTATCTTCACCATCACTTTGATCACTGATCCTGCCGAAGGAAGATGCTTGCCACCTCCCAGATTTCTGCTCTCAGTTGAGCCACTTTTTAGAGTGCGTGGACTGCTTTGATGTTAACGAGCACAAGTACAACCAGCCGGAAACTCAACAGTGCTGTGGAATACTGCAAACAATCCAGGCACGGTTTCAAAATGGGGGGTGAAACAATTTCAGCAAAAAAATGTCATTGAATGGCGAATCAGTCAGGGAGCTGGTCGGGACCGCATTCAGTCAAGAGAGCCTCATATGGAATTACTGAAGTTTCCAAACGAGGATTGGCAGTCCCCTTCTGTGTGGTGGCGTTCCGGCAGCGTCTGCACTGGAAACCTGAATTAAGCAGGAAGTCCTCCAGCAGGGGCACACCAAGAACGCTGTGGTAGCAGCGATTGCTCTGGTTGAATGGGCTCTGACGGCCGGGCAACGGTCGGTTTGCCAACCGGTGACAGTGCATGATGCATCCGGAGAGCCATCTGGAAATAGAAGCCTTTGAGAGGGCCTTCCCTTGGTTCACAGGTCCAAAGTTTACAAACAGTTGTGATGTCTTCCGAAGACTCTTCGTGTGGTCCACGTAGAACTTCAGCGCTCTAGCCACATCCAGCGAGTGCAAAGTCCTCTCAGCCGGCGACGAAGGCGACGGGGGAAAAAAACAGGTAACACCAAGGGCTCGTTGAGATGGAAGTCCCGACAGCACCTCGGGCATGAAGGAGGGGTGCGTCCTCAGCACTACTCTCGTCTCGTGGAATGTCAGGTATGGAGGTTTACAGGAGAGGGCCTGGATCTCTCCCACTCGTCTTGCGGAGGTGATGGGCACAAGAAAAGCTGTCTTCCACGACAGGAACTTCAACGGTGCCTAATGCAGAGGCTCGAATGGCGGCCCCATGAGCCTGGTCAGCACCACGTTGAGCTCCCACACCGGCGTGAATGATCGGAACAGTCCTTTCATGAACTCTTTCACCAGGCGGAGACCACAGAGATGACCGCCCCAGAGTTCTGGTGTAGCGGGAGATAGCTGCCAGATGGATTTTGATGGAGGCATGTGCCAGCCCTGGCCCTGGCCAGCGATAGCAAGTACGGCAGCACTTGAGGGGCCGTAATCTGGTTAGTGCTGCAGGAGCCAGGCCTTCAGGTTAAGCGATCCTGGGTCGTGATGGAGGATGGTGCCTCCTTCCCTGGCGAGAAGATTGGAGTCCAGCAGAAGTTTGACCGGGAGGGGGGACGCCGACATGTCCAGAAGGTCCAGGAACCAGATCTGCCTCTGCCATGCCGGTGCAACAAGGATTATCCTGCACCGGGACCGCCTGAGTTAACTGATAAGTCGTAGCGGCAAGGGGGGGTGGGGGGGAAAACGCATAAAGGAACAGGCCGTCCTGCAGTGGACGCATCCACAACCTGCGTAGGCACACAAGGTAGATGCATGAGAACATCACGCCTAGTAGGGACTTGATGGATCTCACCCTGGCCACGTCCATGGTCAACAGCCGTTGTACCTTGCCCAGGATGGCTTTTGTCCCTTCCTCCGACGGCAAAGCCAAATCGCGCCACTGTGTCGAGTCTGGCTCCCAGGAACAGGGCGTCTTGCGACAGTACCAAGTGGGATTTCGCAAAGTTGATTGAGAATCCCAGATCCGTGAGCAGTTGGGATGGTCTTCGCTGTGTGATCGACGGCAAGTTCCCTTGACTTTGCTCGGATGAGCCAATCGTCCAGGTAGGAGTAGATGTGGATCCCCTGCGGGCGCAGCCGCACCGCCACTGGTGCCAGGCACTTGAAGACCCTGGGTGTCGACTTCAGTCCAAAGGGAAGGGCCTTGAACAGATAGTGTCGCCCTTGGACCACGAATCGTAGGAACTTCAATGTCCTTTGAGAATGGGGATGTGGAAGTAGGCATCCTCCAAGTCCAGCGACGATAGAAAGTCGCCTTCCTCTAGCTGTCCCAGCACGTACTGGAGGGTGACCATCTGGAATTTCTGGGACTTGATGTACTTGTTTAGACGAAGGTGGTCCAGGATGGGTCGCCAACCGCCGGTCTTCTTTCGGACGAGGAAGTTCTGCGAGTACCCCGGAGCCTCTTCAGGTTGAGTTCTATCGCGGCCTTTTCAGCATTGCTCGTACCTCCAGAAGTACCAGTGGAACGTGGTTTTCCTTCCTGGCCACAGGTGGCAGACGGGGACACTTTCTTTGGAATTCCAGAGCGTGCCCATGGGCCAGCACGTCCAGCACCCAACGATTGGTGGTGATAGACTCCCACACGCTGACGAATTCCGCCAGTCAGCCTCACACTGGGGTGCTTCGGTGGGGTCCCGATGCCGCGGCCGGTTCAATCCTGCTTCACCGAGGCATTGGCACCTTGTCCTCCTTGGCGACGACGCCCTCCAGCCTTGCTGCGGCCTCTGTAGGCTTCCTACGACGATCAACGGGCCGCTTGGCGGTACAACGAGGAACCGCCACCAAACCCTTTGGAGGCACCTTGAGACTTGTGCCGCCGGAGGTCCGAAAGGGCGGCCGTCGCTGATTAAGAGAGCCCAAAGCCCGGGCCGTCTCGGTGTCTGCCTTGATGGCCTGCAGTGACTTGTCCACTGCCTCACCGAACAGGTTGTTCCCATCAAAGGGCATGTCCAGTACCCTGGTCTGCACGTCCTGACGGATATGGGTGGCCTTAAACCAACCGCGCCGGCGAAGGTAAATGCTGTTGCCCATCTGGCGAAAGACTATCGGCGATGTCAGAGGCCGCCGTGATGGCGTGGTCCGAAGAAACCTCTCCTTCCTGCAGGATTTCGAGGGCTTCTGCCCTCTTGTCTGGGAGAAAATCCAGGAGGGGAGCGATCTTGAACCACAGCTCCCTGTTGTAGCGCGCCACTATCGCAATGGCGTTGGCCGCTTTGATGGTCGTCGCCGCCGAGATGACCCGTCACCCCATGGCGTCCAGCTTCTTCCCCTCGCCGTCAGGTGGGGAAGTGGAAGTTGATCCCGTCATCCCTGCAGATTTCTCCTTGGCCGCTGCGGAGACCACCGAATCTGGGGATGGCTGAGCTCCGAGGCACATCGGGCGGAATCTGGGACCTAGTACTACTTCTCATACCGATCCCTCTTCGCAGGCGCCATGGATGGGTTCTTGAGTAGCGACAGTCCTTCGTCCCAGATGTCGTCTAATAACGGTACTGAGAGGATGGTCTTCCTCTTGGCCTCCCATCGTTGGTAGAGGAAACCCTCCTTCTGTTCTTCGGGACAAAGTTGGAAGAGCTCCGAAGCCCTGGCGATCATGGCTTGGAAAGGGCAAATTCCGTTAGGGGGGGGTGGGCGATCCGTCCCATCGTCACCACCGTAGTCATCGTCCGTCCCAGTCGTTCCTGTCTCGTCCTGCGGTGGAGGGGAAGGAGGTGAGGGCTGGGAAGGTGGTAAAGGATGGATTTGCCTCCGCTTGTTTGGTGGGCTTCCCGACGGTCCAGGCGCCGCTGGATCGGCCGCTGGGGTTAAGGGCAACCTTGTCCTTATTTCCATAACCTGGGCCTGGATAGCCATCAAGATTGCTCCTGAGATGTCCTGTGGCATAGGCACAGGTTGCAACGGCTGCCTCGTCGAGATCCCTCCCGTAGGACCAGACTTCCTCGAACTCCCGGTCCAGGATCTTTGCGACGCCAACCAGCTCATCTTCAGAGGTGGTATCAGTGTCTGTTATGGCTACCGTGCCATCCCACACTCACCCATTTCTCCACACGGGGGTTTCATGGGGTCTTATCGCTAGGCTGAAAAGAGGATTCCTTCCGGGGTGGCAGGGAAACTCTGGGGCCGAAAGTAGTCTCCACTGGGGTAGTCTCCACAGGCTTCGCCAGGGCCACCACGACTCCATCGATCGAGGTCTTAGCCAGGTGAATCACGGACTTTGGGCGCACCTGAGGCCTTCACCTTGGGGGGGGAGGGAGGGGAAGAGGGTCGCAGCCTCGCTCCCCCTCTGCTGCCGTCGGGATCAACCGGGGCTTCTCCTGAAGCTTACCCGGGTTCTCCGACTTCCTCTTCACTGAGTCAGAGCGTTGGCTCGTGGTTGATGGCGTCAGTGACATTGCGCCCTGCCTGGCAGCCAAGGAGCCTGAACCATTGGCGATCCCAGGGCCCACGGACTCGGTGCTTTGCCTTTTGTTGGGCCCCTGTTGCCGGAGCACCCTCAAAGGTCTTAGAAGATTTGTCATCGTGAAGGCAGTAGAGGCACTGAGGGTGCTCATCTTCCTTGAAGACATTCTGTAATCTGCATCCAGGGCAGCTCCTGAACAGCTTGGATCCAGGCCTCGTGTTTCCTTTGTCCTGGGCCATGTCCACGCGGTGTAGGCCTCAAAGATCTTCCGGAATCCGAAGCGAAAATTCGCCTTTGAGGGGCGTAGAAAAATTCCGAAATGGGTCCCCGTTGATCGGAAGTAGAATCGGTGGAGCTTGAGGCTCGATTGACTGAAAAAATGAGTGTAAAGTCTTCGAAAAATCACAAAACGCAGTAAAAGCTCGAGAGCTATAGCATGAGGATCCCAACACTTGAACGTGCGGTAAAAATCTAAAGATGCCAGAGGAGGAGGGATTAGGTAGAGGGCAGTCATTGGCTGGGGCAGTATGACCCAGAAACCAGTGATTGGTTACTAGTAGAAAGACAGTTCAGAAACTAAACAAACTGATTTTTTCTTTACAGAGGATTCCCAGCCTGATGGGGAATATTCATGAGCATGTGAATCCATGCCAGACCCCATGCTGGAGAAAAGCAGGTTCTAGAACCAAAGGATGTGTTGGGCGAGGGATAGAGTCCAGCATGCTCCGAGGTTTTTCACCAAAGTGGAGGTTGTCAAGGGAGGTGGATGGCTAAAGAGTGAGGACAGGAGATAAGTTGGGGAGGGAGAGCGGTTTTAATGCTTCAAGGGTTATGAAGGAGGTTGTTGGTCAGCATCCAGTGGTCAATGTCCAGATCTTTCATCATGCGCCTCGGATGAGTGGTGCCTGACGATTTTGTGGATGATCTGGGCGTCATCTGCGTAGTTGTAGCAGATGAGATTGTGGGATCAGATGAGTGCAGGGAGAGGGCTGGGATAGATATTGAAGAGGAGCAGATGAACAAGTTACTTTCTTACCTGGTAACGTTCTTTCGATGGGATGGTCTGACGACGTATTCCATATCTATGACATGTAATCACCACAGCTGTGCTGCTTCGGAAACTTTTCCGGTGTCTGCGTCCTGCGTCGATGCGCCGACGTCGAGGACCTCCTCCGACGTCATCTGATGTGATAAGTAGGACGCACGACGCCCGTAGCCTCAGTTGTAGTTTTTTCCCCCCAGAACGAGTGACATAAGTCAACTGCCAGTCAGACACAAAGCCTTGCTGAACGTAAGCTGCAATCGCAAAAGAAATTCTGCAGCGGGGAAGGCAGGGCGGGAGCGATATGGAATACGTCGTCGGACCATCCCATCGAAAGAACGTTACCAGGTAAGAAAGTAACTTGTTCTTCGAGGGGATTGGGTCCTCCGACGTATTCCATATCTATGACAGACTCCCAAAGCAGTACCAAAACAAGGAGGAGGGAAAGAATTTAGAAGCAAAATTTTAGAATAGCCAATCAAATAGCCGAGCAAAGGACCGCCTTGCCAAAGGCCAGATCCTGCCCTCTGATGGAATCGAGGGAATAATGCCGTACAAATGTATGTACTGAAGCCCAGGTGGCTGCATCATAGATGTTGCGAATAGGAACACCCCTCTGCAGGGCAGTAGATGCAGCCACACCCCTGGTAGAATGGGCCCGCAAGCCAGCCGGTGGGTCCTTACCCGCCAAGCGGTAACACTCCGAGATGGCCAAAATAATCCAGCGGGACAAAGTCTGTTTCGTCACAGCTTGCCCCAAACGCTTTCCAGCGTAACCAATAAAGAGTTGATCGTCCACTCTGACCCGGGACATGCGTGAAACATAAAAGCTTAAAGCTCTCCTAGGATCAAGCCTATGGAGCCTCTCCTCTTCCTTACCAGGATGCGGAGGAGGATAGAATGCCGGAAGAACAACCTTCTGGGCTAAATGAAATTCCGTCACTACCTTCGGAAGAAAAGAAGGACGAACTCGAAGGACAACCCTGTCCTTGTGAAAAACAGTGAAGGGTGGCTTAACTGAAAGTGCCTGTAACTCACTCACTCTGCGAGAGGAAGTAACCGCAACTAAAAACACAGTTTTCAGAGTTAACAGCCTCAAAGGGCAAGAATGTAAAGGCTCAAACGGAGCACCCATAAGAAACCTAAGAACAAGGTTTAAATCCCAACCGGGCACCAGGAAAGGTGACGGAGGAAACACATTAGTGAGCCCTTTCAGAAACTGTGAAATTAAAGGGATTTTAAAGTAAGAACACTCTTCAGACGAGCGCTTAAAGATGGACAGCGCCGCCAGGTAACCTTTAATGGTACCCACTTGCAAGCCCCTGTGGGCCAGAGAAAGTAAAAAGGACAGAACCATGGGGATGTCACATGCAAAAGGATACACATTCCGAACTCTGCACCAGTCACAGAACTTACGCCAACGGCAACGGTACAGAGACTTCGTTGCTGGCCTACGGGCCGAAAGCAACACCTCCATCACGTCTTCAGGGAGGTCCCAATCCATATACCTCAACCTTTCAGAAGCCAAGCGTGAAGGTTGAGGGATCCGACCTCTGGATGGAGAACCTGACCCCCCTCCCGTGAGAGCAGATCGTCTCGGTAGGGAAGACGACGTGGAGGGCAGATGGACAAGTCGAGAAGGTCCGGGTACCACGTCCTCCGAGCCCACGCCGGAGCAATGAGGATCATCCGGGAACCGAACTTCCGTAACCTCCGCAGCACTTGCGGGATGACGGGGACTGGAGGAAACGCGTACAGCAGCGGGAATGACCACTCCACCACGAACGCCTCTCCCAAGGCTCCTTTCGGAGGAAATTCCCGCGAGCAAAACCTTTCGCACTTCCGGTTGACACTGGAGGCGAAGAGATCCACTTGAGGGGTCCCCCAAAGGGCGAAGATCTCCAAGAGAATCTCCTGAGCCAACTCCCACTCGTGAGAGATCGCGCTCTGCCTGCTCAGAGCGTCCGCCGTCACGTTTTCGTCTCCGGCCAGATGAACTGCCGAGATCGAAACTTCCTGCTGGATGGCCCAGAACCCGAGCTGCATCGCCTCCCTGCACAGAGGAAGTGACCCTGCCCCCCCCTTTTTGTTGAGGTAGTGCATGGCCACTGTGTTGTCCGTCAGGATCAGGACATTCTTTCCTCTCACAGTCGGCAGAAAAGCCTTCAGGGCTAGCCTGACGGCCCTCAGCTCCAACAGATTGATATGGAGTCTGGACTCCGACGGAGACCAACGACCGCTGACTGTCAGCCCGTTGGCATGAGCTCCCCATCCCGTGAGGGATGCATCCGTCACGATTGTCACCTCCGGCCAGGGAAGCCAAAATGGAGCCCCCTTCATCAAGTTGCCTTCGACGGCCCACCACAGAAGGTCCTGGGCGACCGAGGGCGGCACCTGAACCGGGTCCGACATCCTGCCGGAGGACTGCGACCATTGCGTCTTGAGTGCCCACTGCAAAGATCTCATTCGCAGGCGAGCCTCTGGCACCAGAAGAATGCAGGATGCCATGAGGCCGAGCAACCTCAAGAACTTGAACGCTGGGAGCGTCTGGGCCTGCTGAAACTTGTGCACCATCTGCTGAATGTGAAGAGCCCTCACCTGGGGAGGAAAACACTGCCCCAGGGAAGTGTCGAGCACTGCTCCGATGTACTGGAGCCTCCGTGTTGGCGTCAAATGGGACTTCTTTAAATTGAGGGAGAAGCCCAGCCTGTGAAGGGAGTGGCAGGTGACGGACAGATGATCCAGGACTTGCTCGGGAGAGCTCCCCCTGATCAACCAATCGTCCAGGTAGGGGTAGACGTGAATCCCCCCTTGCCTGAGATGCGCTGCCACCACCACCATGAGCTTGGTGAAAACCCTCGGGGCGGAGGTCAATCCGAACGGCAGGACCCGAAACTGAAAGTGCGAGTCGCCAACCGCGAACCTCAGGTACTTCTTGTGCTTGGGATGGATCGGCACATGGAAGTAAGCATCCTTGAGGTCGAGTGACACCAACCAGTCCTGAAGCTGAAGGGCCTGGAGGACTTGAGAGAGAGTAACCATCTTGAACTTGTCCTTCCTGAGGAGTTTGTTCAAACCGCGCAAGTCCATGATGGGTCTCAATCCCCCGTCTTTCTTGGAAATCAAAAAATAAGGGGAATACCATCCCTTGTTCCTCTCCGCTACAGGCACCAGTTCTATAGCGCCCTTCTCCAGCAGGGCTTGAATTTCCTGCGCAAGGAGCGGATCCGGACACTTCAAAGAGAGGTTCCCCGGTGGATTGTCGCGAGGCCTGTGCCGAAAGGGAAGACAGTAGCCGTGGGTTATGATCTCCAGAACCCACACATCCGAAGTAATGGCTTGCCACTCTACAAGATGCTGCGCCAGCCTTCCCCCAACCGGCGAACCATGGGACCTGGCCTCATGACTGAGTAGGAGCGGCTGCGGCGTTACCTGAGGGCAAAGAGGCAACTGCCCGAGCGGCCTTGGCACCACGTGTACCCTGTCGTCCACCTCTGGTACCCCTGCGTTGGCCTCTTTGACTGCCAGCTCCCCTTGCTTTACTGAAGGACGAGTAATAGCGAAAGGAACCACCCCTCCACTGCTGTCCCCTAGGACGAAAAAGCGGAGGTTGGCGAACTGCAGCGCCCAACGACTTCTCTGCAGCTTTTGAGGTCTGCAACCTCTCAAGGCTCTCGTCAGCCTTGCTGCCAAAAAGGTGTTCACCGTCAAAGGGCATGTTGAGGAGCCGGGACTGCACATCAGGAGCAAACCCTGACTTCCGCAACCACGCAAACCTGCGTATCACGGTGCTCGCCGCCATGGACCTACTGACGCATTCAGCCAAGTCCAGACCCGACTGAACGGACTCACACATGGCATCCTTACCATCCTGGACCATAGCAAGGAAACCATCCCGTTCATCCCCTTCGGGAATATGTTCAGCCGCTAACGCAACACAGTTCCACAGAGTGTGCGTGAAACGTGACAAGGCACAAATGGAGTTGGCCGCCTGAAGCGCCATACCACCAGAAGAAAACACTTTCTTCGCCCAGCCATCAAAACGTTTGTCGTCCCTATCAGGAGGGATGGTAGGGTACGACGCCTGCTTTGCCGGGGCCGTGGCCGCCTGCACCACCAAACTCTCCGGAGTGGGGTGCCTGGTCAAGTAGCAGGGGTCGCTACTGGCTGGACGGTATTTACGCGACAAGGATCTGCCCACCGCCGGGAGACTCTCCGGAGCAGTCCAAGCCGCCGCCACCCTTCTCTGTAAAGCCATATGGAACGGCAGTACCGGGTCAGTTGGGGGACCAACATCAAGGATGTCCATCAGATCATCCTGCACAAACTCCCCTGGGGGAGCAGACCATCCCAGATACTCAGACACCCTAGCCATAAGGCGCCGGTACGAGGAATCGGCATGGGAGCCAGGCTCAGGCCTACAAAATTCCACCTCCGGAGAGGTGTCCAGTCCACTGGCATCATGCAGTGACTGCCTCAAATCGTCAAACTGACTATGGCCCGAGACAATTTCATCTGGCACCTGACTAGGAACCAGGCCATCAGAATCCTCATCCGCCTCTGAAATATATTCCAGGTGGCGAAAAGGCACCCGAGAGTGCTTGCTCTTAACCAGAGCCTTCCTAGGGGGTACACCCGTGACACGGGGCACCTCCGACACGAAAGGCGTCGAGCGAATCGGCGCCGACGTCGAGAAAACCGGCAACGGCGCCGAGAGGATCTGCGTCGAGGAAATCGGCGACGTCAGATGCAGCGCCTCCAGTATCGGCGGCGTCGACACAGCCCTCGAAGCCGGAGCCCCGAGCGTGTCCCTCGACGACCTGATAGTCGACGGCGTCGACGACTTCCTCGAAGCTGGAGCCTCGAGAAAGCCTGTCGATGCCCTCGACGCCTCAGACGTCGATGTCTTCCTCGAAGACTTCACAGGAGCACACGGTCTCGAACGCGTCGAGGACCGGGACCTGGAACGGGTATGGCGAGAACGAGCCTCCTTGTCCGAACGGGACCGCTCCCGTGACTCGTGCCGACCACTCTTGCGAGCGGTGTCTCTCGACCTCTCACGGCCGACCCCATTCGGGGGCGCGGACGGCTGAGTACCCTGCGACTCAAGAATCGCCAACATTGTCTTCCCGAAGGAAGCCCATTCCTCCGGCGTCGCACGGCTGATGGGGTAACCGACGTGCCGTGCAGAATCCTCGGAAGAGGACCTGGAAGGCGACCGGTGACGGCGCTTCCGAGAATGCCTCGAAGAGGCTGAGGAGTGGCGAGACCCACTCCTAGAAGAAGACCGACGAGACTTCCGACGATGACGCGGAGAGTCACCCCTCGAATCATCCGTCGAAAGCCCCGCCGACTTCGACTTCCGGGGCTTGGACACCCGACCTACCGACAACTTCTTCTTACGTTCGCGTAAGGCTTTGGACGTGAGCGACTGGCAGTCGATACAGTCATCCGTGTCGTGGGCCTCCCCGAGGCACCAGAGGCAGGCATCGTGCGAGTCAGTCACCGACATCTTGGACCCACACTCCCCGCACTTCTTAAAGTCCGGACGCGGGGTTGAAGACGAAGTGGAAGACATCGCCGAAGGAAATTCACAAACGAACAGGTTCGAAGAACCAGAAAGAACAGAACTCCAAAGAGTCGAGGCTTAGAACCGAGAAACACGAAGCAACACGTTCGCGGAAAAAACGGAACTGAGGCTATGGGCGTCGTGCGTCCTACTTATCACAACGGATGACGTCGGAGGAGGTCCTCGACGTCGGCGCATTGACGTCATCGACGCAGGACGCAGACGCCGGAAAAGTTTCCGAAGCAGCACAGCTGTGGTGATTACATGTCATAGATATGGAATACGTCGGAGGACCCAATCCCCTCGAAATAGGGATACTCCCTGCGGAACCCCTTTCGGCACTAGGCAAGATGTGGTGTTGAAAGGGTGAAGGAGCACGATTTGTGAGTGATTAGAGATGAAGGAGGAGATCCATGTGAGAGCAGTGTCCTCGATTCCTAAGGAGAGTAGCCTGTCTAGGTGTATGGTGAAGTCAATAGTATCGAAGGCAGCTGAGAGGTCAAGAAGAATAAGCATAGCGCATCCTTCCACGTCCACAGTTTTTTTAGGTCGTTCCAGACAACTGGGAGGACTCAGTTCCTTGGAGGGGTATGAAGCCAGATTGGGGAGTGTCATGTTGGTTGTTGGCTACATTGAAGAGCTGCTCCCATACTGTCCCGTCTATGAGCATGGCCATGAAACAGCTGTTGGAAATTGGATGGTAGTTCTGGGGAAATGTGAGGGTCAAGCATCAGAGGGGTTTAATATGGGTGGTTTTGAAGGCTTCCTGGAAGGTTTCAGAGGTGAGGGATTGGTTAAGAATTGAGCGTGCAATAATGCCTGCGCAGGTTCATGTTAGGATTTTTTGAGGCGTGTGGGTGGGCATGGGTCTTCAGGGGATTGCGACGGGCGGCTTCGCGCTAGAAGCGAGAGGAACTCCTGCTGCGAGACCGGGGAGAATGAGGCTAAGGTTTGTATTGGAAGGGAATAGGGGCCGGAGATGGGAGGGGACTGGGTGGTGGCATCATAACCATTTTAGAGCTGGCACCATGTCTATTGATAGCAATATTATGAAAATGTTTGGATAAGGCATTGCATATTCGGAGTTATGTGGGGTAAGGGTTGCGCTACCTGGCGACTTGAATTCAGAGAGGATTCTGTGCAATTCCATGCTTGGGTTGCGAGAGTTCAAGATTCTGTTTCCATAGAATTTGGTTTGGCTTTTCTAATTTCCGACCTGTAGGCCCTTGTCAGTCTTGCAAGGAGAGGGGGGGGCAGGGGTTGGAGGGTCTACATTGTTCTCCTGGTACATTCCCGATGTTTGTTTTAGAGTTTTGAGAATTTGAGGTGGGTGGTGTATCATTTGGGTGTGTGGCCCGATCTGAGATGTACGTTTTGTCGGAGTGAAGGGTTTGAGGGTGTTGACGAGCCAGTGATCAAAGAGTTTGATGGAGGAGGGACTTCCTGGATAGAGAGTACTGGCAGTGAGGAGGAGGGAATTGCCTATGTCCAGGCGAGAAGGATTTTGATCCAGATTGGGGGTACGGTGGGGTGGGATCGATGGTAAGAAAAAGATTGCGGAGAATACATCCACTATAAAAACATGGCAACACTGCAAATTTGGAGGTGGTTCTTACCTTCTAGTAGAGCAATGAACTAATTGAAATGGAACATTCAATTTTTGCAAATTACTCAATTAAGTTCTGTGACATCCAGAACAAGGAGGACAGTGGAGGCATCTGTAACATCCATGTTATGTGTTCATGATGGTTTTCTATACATAACAATGTAAGGGTCTGGTAGTGATTGGCCCAGACATCACAGAATACCCAGCCCAGTGACAGAATGGGCTTGATTTTAGGGTTCATTATCTGCAGAAATGTGGTTGGAATAGTAGTACCTTTAAAGTAGCCAGTTTCCCCTTAGTCCAGTAAGGCTCACACCATTACCTGTAACAAATGCAGAAATAGATTTACCTACATATTTGAAGCTGCAAGAGCTTGGATAGCCATGTTAGCAGCAAGAGGCGTTACGCACACTTTTGGACCCCATCGTGCACCCCTGCATACTGATGGAAAGGAGATTTTTTTTTTCCATTTGGCCATCTGTCCTTTGGAGAGTTCTTTGTTGAAGCTACATTTTGTGCCTCAGGAAGAGTACAGATTGATTCTTTTTAATGGCACAAACTATCTTAATCATCAAGAAAGGAATGTCCCAAGCTAAGGTGCTTCACTAAGTTCATCAAGTGGAATGGAACTTTTTCTTTACCAATGACACAGTTCGTGACAATTCATGAAAAACAAAAAAAATCAGCATGGTATTTAGTTCCCATGGATCCTTGGGCCAAATGCCCTCACAGGACAAGGGTGCAATGTTGTGAGACGGAGGCGCGCAGGAGACGTCGCCACGTAATATGTTACACCAACATACACGCAACATACACGCATCCAAACCTTGAAGAATCGAGGATCGGACCCTCTGGGAAGCCCTCACAGGACAAGGCCGCAGTGTTGTGCAACACAGGTGTTAAGCGAAGGGGTAGGGGCACAGTGTGATTGCGCGACGTAATCATCTACCATATGCTTCTGAAAGGTAAGACCGTGTGGGGAGGGAGAGAAGCCACTACTGCAATCAACTAAACTTCCCAGCCTTGCACGTATTTCCACCTAACCATCTGACTTCACGCACACTGCTCCATTGCGCCAATCTTAGGCTCTCATCTTCCAGCGGTTAGCTGTACTTTGTGGAGAGGGGACCTAGAAAGACAGGACCGAGAACAGTTACTATTGTACCGTTTGAAATGTGGCCTTTTTGACCCCCTCTTGTCCCCCCCCCCCATCCTCTTTGGCTACTTTGACATCTCCTTCCTCCTCTGCCCACTCTCGGGCCCCTTTACCACCAGCGCAGGGCATACCTCTAGCCTGTACCCCACCCATGGAAGTCTTTCAAATGTGGCAACCTGCTCCACGTCGCTACTCTTAACTGTCATTCTGCTGTCAAACACTCCTCTGATATCTGCCACCTCCTTGAAGAACCGGACATGGATGTCCCCGCTATCATCAGGAGTTCACACTCGCCTCCCCGACCCCAGAACCGAGCAACCCAGAGGTGGAGTAGCCCTGACCTTTCCGGAGTTGGTCCCCTCTTCTGTCATTCCCACGCAGGCCTAGTCCTCTTGAATGCCTGGTCTACAGCTCAATCGCTCCTGGCCTCCGAATGGCAACCTGGCAAGGTCACCCTCTTCCTCTCAGAGTGGGTTGACCTCTCCTATTCTCTCCTTGCCTCTACCTCTCAACTTCTCTTTGGAGACATCAACATCCACCTGGATGCTTGCAACCCCTCCTCGGGGCTCTTCCATAATCTCTGCAAACTTTCTCTATTCCACCCTCCGACCCGACACTATGCTGGGTACACCTTAGATGTTCACATCTCTTCAGCCATCCCTCTCTCTAACCCTCTCACCACTCCTCTCTCATGTACTGACCACTTTCTGCTCTTCTCCCATCTGAAGCTCTGCCCCCCCCAAGTGAAGCCGACCCCAGCACTGCCACCTACCTTCTCAGTCAGCCGGCCCATGAAGCGTGTGTCAGTGGAGGCCTTTGCTGCTACTTTCTCTCCTCCTATGCCTGCAGCTGATTCACACCCTGACACAGCCCTCTGTAACCTGCATCTTTCTAACACTCTGGTCATGAGAATCCACCTGAAGCCTACCTCCAAGTGCAACTCTTGGTATGACTCCACCATCGCCACCCTAAAATGCAAGTGTAGGGTGGCTGAGAGGAAATGGAGGGCATTGGGCTCCTCCTCCTCCTGGACAAGTCTGATCTATGCAAGTGTCCAAGCAGGTGCTCCCCTGCTACTCCAGAACCATCAAGGACCACATCAACACCCTCGCTCCAGCTCTGGTCGATTTCTGCAATCACTTTTTTGCCACTGGAACTTCCCCTTCACCTAAAGCACTCCCTTGTGCACCCCTCCTAAAGAAGCCCTCCACCGATCCTTCCTGTCTGGCAAATTACTGCCCGATCTCCATCACTGCTTTCCTGGACAAACTCCTGGAAAAGCTGGCCATCAGAACAGCCAGAGGCACAGAAACTGCTCTCCTGAACACCCATGAAGATCTGCTCACTAATCTCGACTCTAGCCTTCCCTCTGTCCTCATCCTCCTTGATCTTTCCTCTGCTTTTGACGTGGTTAATCATGCCATCCTGATCCATCATCTCCAGGAGAACCTGGGCATCACGCGTCAGGCCCTGGCTTGGCTGACTACCATCCTCCTAGACCGACCTCCCCAGGTCCAACTTTAGTCCTTTCTCTCCATCACCTGCCTCTCCATGCGTTATGTTCCCCAGGGCTTTAACCTCTCACCCTGGCATTTCAACGTCTATTCGACCCCTTCGGCCCACCTCTTCTCTACCTTCTCCGAAAAACGTTGTGTTATGCAGATGACTCTGCTCTCCTTCAGGTTCCCTTCAACCTCCTCTCTTTATTCCTGACTGTATATCCACGATTCAGGAGTGGCGCGCCTCCAACAATCTCTGCCCTAATGCCAGTAAGACAAAAGATCCTTCTCATTGGTACCCCTGTGCAGTCTTTCACTCCGAACGACCTCCTTGTGCCCTCTCCCTGTGCCTTCCTGTGAGGCAAAAAAACTTTGTCATCTTCTTTGCCACCCTCTCCTTCTCACATCACGGACCTCTCCAAGAAAGCCCACTACCAGCTGCACTTCCTCAGAGGGTTTCTTCCTTTTCTCACTTTCCCCCATAAGCTCACGGTCTCCAGAGCTCTGGTTCTATCTAGGCTGGACTACTGCAACAGCCTCTTTCTCAATCTGCCTTCCTCTACTCTCTGCAACTAATCCAGAACAGGACTGCAAAACTTGTCCTTGGCCTAAATACCAGGGATCTCTCCAGCCCTGAAATTGCTCCACGGCACCCGGTGGCTGCAAGGATCAACTCTTCCTAAACACCTTCCTTCTCGAGCCCTTCCCCTCAGTCACCTCCAACTCTGAATGTCAGACACTTCTCCAGGCAGAGAGTGGGGGGGGTGTAGATCTCTCTAGCAGGACCGCCTGATGTTCCGGAAGCAGCACAAGACCTTCCCTTTTGCTCTCTCCCCTGCTGACCTACCTTTTCTGCTGCGCTGACTGGTTGCCTGGCTACCCTCTGAAACTCCATGGACATTCGGCTCCTCTACGGCCAGTAGCCCCGGCACTGCCTCCAGGCCTACTGCACACTTGAGCTTTATCTGTAGCCCTACAATCCCCTGCCTCCTTGCACTTACCCTTAGCCACCTGCCCTGCCTACACTTGGAGCACTTCTGCCCTGATTGCACTTCCCCTTCCCTCCCCTTGGCACTTCTCCCATCCCCCGACCCCCTGCAAAACCTGAATGACGAGGCCTAGTAAGATTGTTTGGTTGGTCCTCCCACCGTCTTCCCTACCTTGT
Source organism: Ambystoma mexicanum (assembly GCF_040938575.1). Classification (NCBI taxonomy): domain Eukaryota; kingdom Metazoa; phylum Chordata; class Amphibia; order Caudata; family Ambystomatidae; genus Ambystoma; species Ambystoma mexicanum. Next base: position 926,360,997 of record NC_090923.1, read on the forward strand.
CTTGTTGCTTCTAGAAACACTTGTGTACGGGCGCGTTCTAAATTACTTGTATCATTTAGTTGGCAGGGCAGTGGCCCCAGCTGTGCCCCTTCTCCTGGCAAGCAGAGCTTCATGGGTAGGAACCATAGACCATCGGAGTTCAGAAGAAAATACATAAGGCGAGAGTAGAGCTAGGATTATCCAGAGCAAGCATGTATCTGGTGGGAAGGGCAGCTGATAGTACATTCCATGTTGAAGCTCCTCCTTGTTAAAGAGAACATGATATGAGATGAGATGAGATTTTTAGGTCGTTCTCCAAGGCTTTTAAAATCCCATCTCCTCAAGGTTTCTTGGTTAGAATGCAGACCCTTACCCCCTATTCATTCCACTATGGGTGCAACCACAACGGGAAGATATGTACGAAGAGAGTAAGGGGGGGGGGGGGGGGAATAATCAATATGTTGGAGAAATCTAGGTATTGTTACCTCAGGCGGCAAGACTTCAGAGATACAATTTAAATTCTAGTCGAAAGCAAAGTTTGACCCCTGGTTAGTGCAGTCTAACAATCAAACAAAATGCAAATGCGCATACCTTTTATTAGATTAACTGGAATTATTATGCAGAGAATGGCACAATGCATTAGCTTTTGAAGCACCATAGACTTCATCCGAAAGTGCAGAGTGAAAGGAGTAGCAAAAAAGCACACCTTAGACAGTTCTTTCTCAGAGAAAAATAGGAATTTTCAGTTTAAACTTCATTGGCTGGTGGAATATGCATGGAATGCAGGCCTGGGATGGCCACTTTTCCTAAAGGACAATACATCTGGCAACAGAGAAACCGCAATATTCACTTACAGTCCACATTTCCAGCAGTGCTGAGAAATGCATTTTTTAGAATGCACACCATATGCACACATATAATTTAAACATGTTATATAAATTAGGAACAAGAATTCTTCGAGCGCACCAAAAAGTTAAAAACATTAATCATGTTCTTTTAGAACCCTATAAAATGAGATTTAAATCACAATTGGAAAGCAGGGTTGGTGCAGTTTGCACTTACCTCAAACAGCGTCTTGTGTCTGTATAGTGTGAGAATGGCGATTGAAAATAACCATTTTCAATGCGAGTTAACATTTTTGAACGGAGCCCCAGCTTCATCAGCAGTCAGGGTTTAAATGTTTACTACAGCCACAGCCCTTGTGAGTCATTGAAGGAAGTAGATCTATTCCATCTACACTTACCATCTAGTATAGTGTACAAATGTTGCTACTCCACCTTTCAAGACCTTTGTGGGGCGGGTGTTTAGGTACAAGGAAGAAAGTCCCAGTCTCACACCATCCAACTGCATTTCTTTAAGAAAGCAATGTCGTACTCTTCTTTGCGAAGATGGAACATCATTTTTGCTATCTTGATAAGGCTTGTGAAACCTTTACTATTCCAAGTCATAGGGCCTCATTATAACTCGGGCGGTCCGGAAATAACAGTGGCGGTAAACCTGCCGCCACCATGGTTTCCGGACCGCCTGATCCCGACTCCTGCAGGCGGGAGGTGATGGTCCCGCCAGGTCTGACCTGGCGGGTTTAACACCGCCCGCCTGCAGGCGGACGAGGAAACACCGGCAGCATTACGAGATGCTGCCGGTGTTTCCATGATCCCCATCGAGTCCCATAGGACTCGATGGGAATGGGGATTAACACCATTCCGCCTCCGTGATTCCCGGAAAACCGGGGATATAATGCCCAGGTAATTCCGGGAATCACGGAGGCGGAATGGTAATACGAGTCCGGCGGTAACCAGGCGGTTTTACCGCCGGACTCGTAATGAGGCACATAGTCGTTATTTTGAAGACAATAATTGTTGAGGTCCAAAAAAAGCAATACAGATGAAGGATCTGTTTCTGGTGTACAAGTGTCTGGCTGCACATGAACGAACCATGTAAGGTAGTGGAGTAAAATGGGAATGGAAGTAGGTGAGTGGGTGGACACCTGCGACATAACTGGTTATTTCTACTCATGAAAGGAGGACTGGACACAAAGTTAAGGTTTATAAACAGTTTGCTGTGGTTCTTGATCCATTCAAATTTACTTTAATTGCGCTCCAAGAGGCCTCATTATTCCCTGGTCTTCAACACTCATCACGTTTTAAGAGTCATTTTTTAATATGCCTCCAGCAGGTCTCGCTCTGAGAACACTTCCGATTATCCTTTTTCTCTAAATCTGGTTCTTTTCGTGACCAGGATTCACTTGTCAATTATATGCATACTGGACTTTAATTTTACACATGGGAGGACTTCTTAAACTGCAACGAAACGGTTATTCCTTTCATAAGTTCCCATATTTACTTGGCCAAACAAATCATGAATTTTTCATGAAAAATAAATGTGCGTAAAACAATTGCATGCTCCATCAACTGGATCTGGTTTACTTTCAAGGGCTTTTATACTTTAATAGACAATGGAGTACAGTATGCACTTAACTTTAAGATTCACTGGGGGCCTTCCACATGATCAACATTGCATACGAGTCCCGAATTCGCTTTATATACTACATGTGGACCGCTTACAAGTTATTTGAAAACACATTTTCTGTTGCCCTTGTTTTTGACTTATATCCTTTCACGCCATTTGAACCATTTACTTACTTTGTTACATTATGAAGTAGTCCGTTTAATGGCGCACATTTAAGCACTGGTGTACGGAAGGCAGATCTTCAATTAGGGTACTGCAGCTGAACATTATTACTCATTATCTTACGGCCATTTAGGCTTGGACAATTGCATACTATTTGTTGATGGATAATTCCAACAGAGACTGACATTTGGGCACTCAATAGATTGTATGATGAAGGGTTTCTATGCTAAGGTAGAACGTTCAATATTTAATGAACTTCGTGACAAATAACATCAATGACTTTGCAATTCCTACGCTATATAACGAACCTCTTCAATGACTATTAGACAAAGGAGCACTCGAGAAACGTAATTTCGCATTGCTCTTCTTCCTCTTCAGCTTTTTTCTGGTGTTAATAGCATTCTCAATGTTATACATTTTCAATTCCCTGCAAAAAGTATCAACCATTCTTTCTCACCAAAGCTTCTTCCGCCTAGCCTGGCTTTTAAAAGCATTTTAACGATTTAAACGTTTCCGTCTGGTACTCAAGACTACAGACTCCCAACATGTATTTATTTTTCTTTTACTTACACTCTTACTCTGCATTGGCACCAACACTGTAGTCCCATTTTAGGGCATTTTGGACGAATGGCCACTGCGTGCATTAGCGTCTCTCTTATTCATACAGAATCTCGACTGGGCCTGCATTCCATCAGCAGATTCATGTTCAGGTCTGTATTGATGGGCTCTTGGACTACAGACCTGAATATGCATGGACTTCCTCTCATTCACACCGGTCTAACATTTGGCCTGGATTATGGTGGTTTATTAGCATTCAAGTCTCTTTCTGTAAGGATTCCCTATGGAACATCATGGCAGCAGGCAACTTGCCAAGAGGATAAAGGAGGAAAATAGTCCTTGGAAACACACCCACTTCTGAAAGAACAAAATGAAGATGTAGGGACAAGGCGTGACTGCAGCACCACGTCCAGAAGCCTATAGATACATTTCTAAAAACCTTTTCACACTGGATCTTTTTCGAGGTGGGAGGTGCCATGAAATAATTTCCAAAGCGAAAGTTTGTCTTGGTCCGCAATTTCACAAGAAACAGTTTGAAACTATATCTTAGCCCAGCACACTACCCAGGGACAACAGATCCTTCCCTACACTAAGCAGCAATGCTTCAGATTTCAGGGCGGATAAACCAAAACCTGACGGTGGCTCCCACAACATCCTGCCTCCCTAGGAGAACATAAAACGAACGTGGGAAAGGCCACATATTATCCAGCTGCTGTTAAAACAGCTGGCAAAGGCAGCAGACAGTCATTGGATCCAAACTGGTGGAATGAGTGAAGACAAGCAACCCATCTAGTCAGGTGCAACCCTTTTCAACAAGCTGTAGTCTGTTTGTGCAGATTGCGCCATCCACAGCCCTGTGGGTGCAAAGAGACCGCACTGCACCTCGTACCAGCTTGGGTCTCCTCTGAAAGGCCACGATCCTGTCAACTGCCTCACTATGACCCACCCACCTGCGACTGTGAAAAATAGCACTGGCCAATTACAGGGGCAGGAAAAGCAGCATCCAACTGAGTTCAGTTACACCTCACAGATCTTGACCTCATGGTGCAAGGCACAAAATAAGAAGTGTTGCAAAGCAATATGCAATGCAATCTGTAGGTTTGCTAATAGCTATATAGTTAAGTTACCATGTTCAATGAAAGCACGCTCACCCTTCATTCCTCTCTTGCCCTCAGGGCTCTCTCCACGTTTTCACTGTTGACTGCAAACTCAAAGGAGGTAATGGAGAGTGCAGCAGTAATCCTCTCCTCGACTCCTAACTGCCAACGGCCTGTGCGTGAGTCCTAGGCAGGATTCTTTACAACCATTTTCTAATAATTGCACAACCAGACGTAATGTGCATACTTTTATTAAGCCAACTATATCGTATCAGGCAAAGACCAGTAAGTGTTAACTTTATTTTAGTCATGCAATTCTTCCTAAAAATGTAAGTTTTTACATAATATATCATTACAGTATTGCTACTGTAAAACACTACATTGTCTCCATGCCTTACAGTAAAGTTTAGGTTACTGTATCTAAATCTCACTGTCAAATATACATTTCATTTTGTTGGGGAAGATTCAACATATTAACGAGTGAATACTTGAAAATGAGCATGACTTCTGGTGACGGTATTATAACATTGCTAATTAAATGGGTTGGTTTCTGAATCAAGAACATTTTAATTAGCAAACTCTGCTAATCAATTTCTGAAAACAAATTCATGCCTTGTGGTGGCCAAAGACCAGGTGGCATGGTGACAGTGGCAAAGTGTATCCCCATCTCATTCCCACTTCCCAGTGCTTTCTGCATCGGGCTGTGGCAACCCACATGACGAACTAGCTCGTTTACAGCTCCCCGAACACAAGAAAAAAAAAGAATCATGTTTATAGATGGTCTAACATTGTCCCCCTACGGAAGAGGAGGGGTGTAGCTTTAATAGCAAAAACCACAACATACAGATTGGGATTATACAATTATTGTGCTGTTTTTACTGCGACCCCCCCCCCAAAGTGTCTAATTTATTTTTGACCCCTTTTTCAACTAATATATATGTGGGAGTATGGGTACAGTATATTATGGATATAAGGGGTGTGTTGGGGGTGTAGGTAGTCTCCCCCACATATATATGGGGTGAGAGGGGGTTAGAAATAGAAAGGTTGACAATTTGGGGGGGGGTTGCAGAAAATAACGTGCAGTAATCACATAGATCCTACAGGACTAAGCAGGCTGTGGCGCTTTGCTTGCAAGTCAGAAGCTCTCTATCCAACATAAATTGGGCACCTCCTTACAAAGTATGCCAGGCCTTAAACAGCAGAGGTATTAACGTATACCTTCTGGCCTGTCACAACCAACCAATCGGTCAGTGTATACAGGGGCGTTCATTCAACAGCACTATCCCACAGTTTTCAGATCCCTGACAGCCAGATGACACACACTCACTAAAGGCCTGCAAGATTAGAGTTAACTATCCGCTTAAATAGATCCAACATGTTCAGCCTACAGCAGACATTCCTGATGTAATGTAAGCCTCTCAAGTAACAGATGACATGCATTACTTACCATAATAGCATTTCTGATGATTGGATCTGCTTAGATTCACATGCTGTGCATATGGTCCGACATCCAGTGGTAACCGCAGAGTATTGCATCTTGTCTTTTGGGAACCGAAAGGGGACGTCGGCATAGGCGTGTCGAACACTATCCCCATCGTGACGTGTGTAGTACCCAAAATCTCACACGCTGAGGTCCCTCCGATTGTATTTTTTCTGCCATGAGGGAGCCCAAGGCTATAGTGAGTGAGCACATAAAGAGAAGTAGTAAGACGTCCATGTCCCTTCCACCCAGAGCGGGGAGATAGGGAGGGCACATGTGAATCTAAGCAGATACAATCATCAGAAATGCTATTATGGTAAGTAATGCATGTCTTCCGATGCTTGTTAATCTGCTTAGAATCACATGCTGTGCATTGCCTAGCGAGCAGTACCCGGAGTTGGAGGTGGGTTGTGAGAAGGAACAGTACAGAAAAGATGTCTTAGTACTGCTTGTTCCACCTGAGAATCAGACCTAGAATGAGTGTCTAGGCAACAGTGTTTTGTAAAGGTGTGTAGAGAACTCCAGGTTGCTGCTTTGCAAATGGACTCAAGCGGAACATTGGCAATTAATGCTATGGATGCCCCAGTGCCTCGCGTAGAGTGTGCTCTAGGCTTGAAGGGCAGTTCTCTCTTGGCAAGAGAGAAACATAGTGTGATGCATTTGACAATCCACCTTGAGATAGCCGATTTAGAGACAGGGTCCCCTTCTCTACCAGCTGCCACTGAAACGAAGAATGGTTTAGTCTTCCTTAGTGGTTTAGTTCTTTCCAGGTAAAACAGGACTGCCCTGCACACGTCTAGTTTTTAATGGCTTCTTTCGGCCATGTTAGTAGGGTTCTGGAAGAATGTGGGTAGTTCATTTGACTGGTTCACATGGAACTTCGAAATGAATTTAGGCGCAAACCTGGGATGTGTGCACAGAACTACATTATCTTTGTGGACTGTAACAAAGGGGTCTAGGACAGAAAGAGCCGGTAGTTCGCTAACCCTTCTGATAGAAGTGATAGCCAGTAGGAAGGCTGTCTTACAAGTCCGGTCTTTCAGACTTGCTTTATGCATAGGCTCAAAGGGCGGTCCCATGAGCCTGGTCAAAACCACATTCAGATCCCATCCAGGGGCTGGTTGAGAGATGGGAGGATAAATCCTCTTAACCCCTTCCATAAAGGCTTTAATCACCGATATTTTCCACCACAATATTTTTTGTTGCGATGTGGTGTAGGCTGACAGAGCTGCCAGATGAACCTTTAGGGAATTGATGACTAACCCATAGTTCAACAGGTGGGTTAGATACAACACAATGTGTGAGGGTGAGGAATCTATGGGATGGACACCCTTGGAATTGCACCAGATGACAAAACGTTTCCACTTGCTGGCATAGCAATAACGTGATTAGGTTCTCTCGCTTCCCTGATTATGTCCATGCATCTCTGATGTAGTTGCAGGTGTCCAAACTCCCCCCTGTCCTGAGACATGTTGTACGGGCAATGCCGCTTGACTGGTGGGGAGAGGGACATTTCCATCTGATGCGCGAACCAGGGTTGGCAGGCACACATGGCGGCTACCAGTATCATGGTAACTGGTTCACTTTGTGCACTATCTTGTTGAGAAGGGAAGTCGGAGGGGAAAAAGCGTAGACAAATTTCCCCGACCAAGTTATCCAGAGACCGTTCCCCTTGGATCGGTTCTGGGGGTACCTGGAGGCATGGTCTTGGCATTGGGCGTTCTCCCGAGTAGTGAACAGGTCGATCTCTGGGAAACCCCATTCTGCGAAGACGTTGGACGCAATGTCTTCGTGCAGTCACCATTCGTATTCCTCTGGCAGAGGAAAATCTCTGCCAAGTACGTCTGCCATAGGATTGAGTTCCCCTGGAACATGTTGGGACAACAAAAACATCTTGTGTTCGAGAGCCCATATCCAAATGTTTTGTGACAGCTTGGATAGCCCTGGAGTGTGAGTGCCCCCCGTTTGTTCAGGTAATACATTGCTGTAGAGCCGTCGGTTACGATCAGCACGGTCTTCCCTTTCAGTTGCACCTGAAAGGCTTTCAATGCTTTGAACACCGCTAGTAGCTCCAGTAAATTTATATGGTTGGACGCTACTTGAGGGGACCACACTGTGTGCTCTCTGCTGAAGCAGGTGGGTGGCTTCCACTGCAGGGGTGGTGAAGGTGAAGGTCTTCCCCTTCAAGAGGTTTTCCCTTGACCACCAGTGCAGAGAGAGAACGAGGGCTGGCGTGACAACTAACAGATCTTCCCATTGTCCACTGGCCGGACACCACTGGCTGTTGAGCCACTCTTGCATGGGACGCAGTATATACATGACACCATAATCCCTAGCAAACGCATCCCGACTGGCGACATATTGAGGAATCTGAAAGAGCATGTTCTGAACCCTCTCGCTGGAGGGGGAAGACAAGGCCGTCTTCCATTTCTGGGAGTGCTAATTCGGACGGTTTTACTTGGCTGGTGACTAAGCTGGATTTCTTTTCGTCGATTGAAAAACCCAGGGTGAAGAGGATATCTACCGTTTTTTGGGTGTTCGAAAAACAAGCGCTGAACGAGTCCCCCGTAATGAGCCAGTCGTCGAGGTAAGGGTAAACTGGGACCGAGTCTGCGCAGGTGTGCTGCTGCCACTGCCAGGACTTTGGTAAACACCCTTGGCGCCGAGGCGATGCCAAAGGGGAGTACCTTGAATTGGTAGTGTTTGTCCTGGATCATGAACCTTAGGTATTTTCTCTGCTCTGGCAACATTGAAATATGAAAGTATGCATCTTTCATGTCCAATGTTGCCATGAAGTCCGCCTGTTTCAGCAATGGGATCACCTGCTGCAATGTTAACATGCAAAACTTCTGGGGTTTTATAAACTTGTTTGCTGGGCGCAGATCTAGAACAGGACGGATGGTGAGACCCTTTTTGGGTACAAGGAAGTACACTGAATAAATACCCTTGTTTACCTGAAGAATAGGGACGGCTTCTATGGCGTCCTTTCCCAGCAGTGCTTCCACCTCTTGGAAAGACGCCGTGAGTGCAGCAGTCTGAACTGTGGAGGTATGGCGAATTCCACGCAATAATCGTGGGCAACCGTCTTTAATACCCACTGGTCAGAAGTTATCCCCTCCCATGCCTTGAGGAAAGATGTTAATCGCCCCCCGACCGGGGAGACATGGGAGGGGACCTGGACTTGGTGGTCATTTCTGACCAGAGGCTGTGGCTCCTCTGGGATTGGGGCCTATGCCTCTACCTTTGCCGCGTTTCTGACCCCTTGAGGGGTAGTAAGTAGGACTGCCGGATGATTGATTTGTGTTGAAGTTACCCATGCCGTAGTTGTTCTGACCAGCACGGGTTCACCCTCGAAAGTACCACCGAGAATTATTACCCCCTCTGCGAGGAGGGTTTCTGTGTAATTTGGTGCATGCTCCTTCTTGGCCGTCTCCAACGCTTCATCCACTGCTTTCCCGAAGAGGTTAGTCTCCTTAATGGGTTTATTAATGAGGGAGGCCTGAGTCTCGGGTCTGAAGGCCGATGTACGCAGTCATGCGTGTCTTTTCAGAAGAGTACCTTGTGCAAGAGACCTGCCTGCTCTTTCTGCAGTGTCCATGGTGTTCTTCACCACATTTTGGTTAACCAGTCTTCCCTCCGAAACAAAGGTGAGAAGTCTTGTTCTGGTGCGTTCAGGAACCTCCTGGAGGCCTTTTTGGAGTAAGTTCCATTGGGCATCAGCATAGCTTGCTAATAACGTAGTATTATTAGCAACCCGAATGATGTATGCAGCTGCTGACGTGATGTTTGCCGTGATGTTTGCCTAGTGCATACAACCTTTTAGAGTCCTTGTCCGGTAGTGATTCTCCCGTGACAAGGGGTACCCCCCTGCCCTCTTTCGAGTGGTAGTCACTACCAGTGAGTCCGGGATGGCGTGTCCTTTGATATACAGGGGGTCAGAGGGGGAAGGCCAAAATAATTTTTCGACTCTCGGGTTCGCTGCCCGTGTCTGAACAGGTGTGACCAATGAGTGAGCTACCCGTCTCTTAACAGAGTTAAGGAGTGGAATGGATTGACTCGCCAGAGGTTTTTCTTTAATATCCTCCACGAAATCCTGCTCCGGTACCGCCTCTTGAGTGGCAATTTGAAGTATTCTGCTGCTTTTTTCAACATTGAGTTGAAAGCCATTTAATCATCCACAGGGGAAGTCTGGCGAGCCGGGGTGGACGGAGGAGAGTCTAGGCACAAAGTCCTGATCTTGCTGTGTCCAAGGGTCTTGACCTTCCTGCTGGGTTTCCTCCCAGTTATCAGTCGTATCAAGTTGATCTTCCTCATAATGTTCGAGAAAAGAAGCTTGTTCTTCATTATAGATGTCTCTATATGTGTCCATATGGACCAAGTCTTCTTGTTGGAAAACATGAGACTGAACTTCTTGAATTTGGGGGTTAGGGTCTACCCGAGCCCTTTTAGGGGGGAGGATGATCAGAAGAACCGATAATCTTCTGCAGCCGATCCATGTAACCCTCACATTTTTCTGTAGCCCAAACAGGCCTACACGAGGACAAACTACGTTCTCTGCGCTGTGGCGTCGCAAGGAACCGCTCAGGGTGTCGGAGAGGGGCTCTTGACTATCTACGTAGGTCTCATCGGAATCGAGGATCAAATCCGTCGAAATCTTTTCCGCAGCTTGACCCATAACTTTAGGCGGAACCGGAGTAAGGCCCACCGCCGCTGCGATTCTTCCGATGCTTCTCTGGATAGTCGCTGAATCGTCGTGAGACAAAGGCTCTGAGGATTTATCAGCAGTAGAAATACCGTCTGCGGCACCATGAGGCCTAGCGGTCGCTTTTCCGGGTAGAGGCCTAGCTGTAGTTTTCGTGCCTACTGAGGCCCTCGAAATCGTCGAAGTGGCAGGCTCCCGAACTTCGACGCGTGTAGGTTTTGGAGTAGCGCCCTTGGTTTGTTTTGATTGCCCAGTCGCAATACGCTGCTGCGTATGCGGGGGAAGGCTTTGGATCTGAGCGATCTGAGGGAACCGGCGAAGTCTTCGGCTGCCCCGCTGGCGCTTTCGCCCTTTTCGACGAAGGTGTCGAAATTGGCATAGGGGTTGTGTGCTGCTTAGTGTGATGCGCTTGTACGCCCCCCGTCGCCGGGTGTAGTCCCTGTAGCCAGACCAGAGTCAAGCCTGGAAGGGTCGGGGACGGGCGTGGCAGACCTAGAAGTGTCCGCCTCAATGTCTATAACATCCGCGCTGGACGTTTGGTCATCCGAAGTACCCCTCGTCACTTTTGGCTGGCATGGCGGTGGAGGGCTCCATGCGTGGCATATCGTACGCGGCCCACTGCTTTACACGGCGCTCCTTAAGGGTCTTAGGCCGAAGGAGTTTGCAGGCCGCACACCGCTTCTAGTCGTGCTCTAGGGGGAGACCGGCGTTACACGTCCTGTGTTCGTCCTTCCAAGGATATCTGATCCTACACTTAAGGCAGAATCTAAAAGGAGTCCTTTCCATAGCAAAAGGGAAGGATGACCAGACCGAAAGAGAAAAGAGGGGAAAAGGAGGAAAGACCTACTAAACAATATGGCCATCCCGACCCCACTCTCCCTACTGTATAGGCCGGCCAGAAGGCCCGACCATGTGGAAAATCCAGCCGCCGGATCTTAGGCGCCGAAATCCACAGCTGTAGACGATTCCCCCGTAGCCATCGTCGAAGATGTTCTTATAGGCGAAGTGACTTAACGGGGAATAAACCGACAATTCCTTAAAGATAAACAATGTCTCTAGTAAGAGCTCCGCTATAGGGCGACCAGTTATCTGGCCGGAAAAAAACAATCTGAGGGACCTCGGCGCGTGAGGGGATAGTGTTACAGACACGCCTATGCTGACGTCCCCTTTCGGTTCCCGAAAGACAAGATGCAATACTCTGCGGTTACCACTGGATGTCGGACCATATGCACAGCATGTGATTCTAAGCAGATTAACAAGCATCAGAACTGTATTTAGCATACTCTGATGCACCCACATGTGAATTGGATGGCCCCCTCATTAACACAATATTTTTAACTCCCCCGCCCCCACAATGAGCAGATGGCACTTTTAAACTATTTTTAGATTTAGCTCAGCTTTTCTGCAGAACACAGGTGAGCACAGCAGTTTATGACAAAAGCACAGATAGTCTGAGAAGCCAGCAATTTACCAATGGAAGACAACCACCACATTCCCTCCACCCACACAACTCCTCCCGCCCTGCAAGCACCCACATCAAGAACAAAATTGTTTGACAAACTGGTCTAGATTTTTTGAGTTTTATTTTATATTGAAATGTTCTAAATTCAAAATACATGAGAGGCTATATACATCCCCTTTAGGGTCTTGTCAGTCTCTTGCTTTTGTACATATTTTTGGGGCACTCAGTTGAGTGATTGCTTTCTCTCTTCTCCCCCAGTTCCAGGCATTTAGGGGCCTTCATGTAAGTACGACTCCTAGATTACACATGCTTGTTGCTCGCTGCAAACCTTCCAGTTATTCGATTGACACCATGTTGATGGGCATTGCTCAATGTGTGTCACTCAGGATGCTACTCCCTTCCTATGAGAATTTGCTATTTTATGTCCCTTAATTCCAATAGTCGTGGCTAGGTTATGTAAAGCTACATTATAGTAAAATAAAGGAATATTAAGGCGATAATGCTTTGTGTGGAAAATAAGCAGCCTGGGAGAAAATTGAAGAAGCAGCAACTGCTGGGATGATGGCAAGCTGATCGAGGGCAGAGCATAACACAGGGGCCACAGGGCATGTTAACAATAGCAAGGAAGCGGTCGAGGAAATGGACATTTCAGAGCTTAAGGGCACAAGAAAGGGGGCAGACCACTGGTTAGGTTAGTTGGCTTCGAGATAGCTCACAAATGACAGGGGTATGGCCATGTAGCACTGCCTGCTTGACCAGGACTACTGCAGATTGGAAGGGTTAGTGGAAGGAGTTACTCTATTTGGTTAAGTCTGCATGTCATACATGAGGGTTACAGAAGTCCTCAGATCAAATTGATATGGTACAGACCAACGGCAGTGGAAAACTTCACAGATAATTTCACATGTACAGGGTGGCAAATAGATGGAGGCATGGGTAAGAGGAGTCAGAACAGGTCCAACCAATGTTTCCATAAGTAGCCCTCTCATTGATTTGCTATTTTCAGGCTAGGTTACTTGGGGCAAAGGGTTTAAAGAGTTTCCTGTATGAGCATGGCCAGATGTGTGTGAACGCCATGAATGTGGTAAAGCAGTATATGTATCACGCTAGTATGGACGATGTGCCAGAGGGACATTCGGTATACTTCCCGAGAGCACAGCTCAGGCTTTATCTGTACTACAGATGGGATGGTTGATTATTTGGCAAAAGGAGAGAACATTTGGAAGGTACCTGGGCCTGAGGGATGTGCAAAAGCCAGAGTTACACGACTATGCAAAACGTGGGTGATGCTGTGTGCAGTGGACTTAGTCTCTTTGGGGAGACAGGCAGATTAAAAACAAACCTGGTAAAGAGAAGAGGTAGAAGAGGGTGAGTGCACTATAAAAGAACAAAAAGGCAGGCATGGGAAATAATAAAGACAGGGAAGGAAGCAGGATAACTGGAGGGAGAATGGAACAGGTTAGAGGAAAAAGGCAGGAGAACCAGGCAGGACAGTAGGATACCCATATGAAAAGCAAAGAGCAGGACATCAGAGAAAAGGGAGACCGCAGAGAAGGTGTATTAGAAAGGCAGTGGGAGCAGGAAGGAAAGTATAAAATAGGAAGTAGTAGGGTAAGTGGGGAAATTCATGCAGAGCGGAAGTTTTCCAGGTCAAGGGTCGGGTGAAGTTGAGACTAGAGCAGGAAACTGAGCCCAGGAAAGGAATCCGTCTTACGGAGTGTAGTTCAGAACCTCCTGGGATAGAGACAGGGATAATCAGATGATAGAAAGTAAAGGGTGGGGAAAAAGAAGCCAGCAGAAACTCCCTCAGTGAGAAGACTTGGGCATGGATAATTGGACTGCTGAAATGAAGAGTTAAAGAACAGATGGTGAAACTGGGCATGAAATTGAATGCACTTTACTTATTGTTTTAAGCAGCCACTTCGAACCTGGACGCACTTAAGCAAGCTTGAACTGATAAGTAGAAAATGATGCATTTTCTCTGCCTCCTCTTCTAGTGGCGTCATTCATAGGCGCTTCCACCTACCCCTGCGTTTGCGTGAGGACATGTAGCCACCTCTTCTTCTTTTCAATGGGGTTGTAATAGGGATTTCTATAATTTCATCTGGCCTGATGCCTTGGTCATCCTCCTGTAGCTCATATGGAGTAAGAATGTCTCCATCCTGTTGAGGCTCCATGTCCAGGCGGTCCGGCGAGGCCTCCACTTTTGTGGTGAATGCTTCAGAAGAGCTGCTGGCAGTTGGAATTGCAATGACCTCCTCTGTGGATGGAGCAGATGGTGTGGAGAGCATGCCACCTGGAAGACTGCAGCGAGAGGAGTGTGGTAGGAATTCTGGGTCCACCAGGCCACCTGCATTCTGGAAAAGTGGGAGTACAGTGGCAACTACACTGGTCAGTTTGTCAATGCTTTGGCGAATGGTGTAGGCCAAGTCCCGAATGGCTTCGGTGGTCTCTCTTTGAGCCTGAAGAAACTCCAGCGATGGATCAGACATCAGGGGTAACTCCAGGTGCGGTCTGCGCCTCTGCAGAGGTGGGGATATAGAGTGTAAATGTCTGGGTGGGCTGTCTCTTGGGTTGTGTGTGGGTGAGTCTCCTTGGTTGGAGCCGCTGGCAGGGTCATCATCGGGAGAGTGAGCTAGTTCTGGTAGCTGGATAATTTGTATTTCTGGTTCTGCCTCCGGTAATGGGGGTGGAGAGTCACGCTGTTTTAGTTGCAGGAGTCCTCCTTCCATGGCACAGCATGATGCATTGGCAGATGTCTCAGGACTGGAAGACCCTTTTTCCACAACTTGAAGATCTGGGGATAAAAGGAATATAGTTAAAAGATTGGATCAAACATTATGGAAGCAATTCTGTTTTAGCATTCTAGTTTAACTAAAAGTATTACTGCATTCATAGCCTTTTCTTCAAAAATTGAAACGTTACTGTTAATTGGATTATAGTTTTCAGACAAGAATATCTGTGGATGCACTTAGAAGTAACCCTGGTTACAAGAACAATTTCTCCATAGCTCTTAAGGGGTTATCACCACATCCAGTTAACATTGTTATGGCCACAATCTGTTCCCTGGTGCCAGTTTCCTTGACTGCCAACACTAGTGACAGGAAGGAAGAGTAAGGATCTGGGCCAGGTCGTGTCCCAAAGCTATGGAAGCCTAGTCTTGCCCCGCTCGCTGAGGTACAGCACCATGTAAAATGGATAGGGGGCCTGCTTATGCCTTGACACAAGTGGCCTGCTTGTGCCTTCCCATAGGTGAAGAGGGCATGGAGGATTGACTGGTTACCGATTTGTGCCCACGTCAGGAGCCAAAACTCAGGAAGAGGTTTTTGATCAACACCTCCCTGTGATTCCTGGTTCCTGCCTGGAGGTGTGCAAGTTCATCTGAGACAATGAGTGGGACCCTGGAGCTGAGACAATGGGCAGTGCAGGCAAGAAAAGATGTAGGTTTTTAAGCGTTTGTAATGTGTGTGTGAGTGCAAAGTGTATGTGGGCTGGTGGAGTGGTACAGTGAATGCATGAGTGAGTGGGTGAATGTGTGAAAGGTGAAGGACCAGGAATGAATGCGGCTGAATGCGAATAAGAGAAAGAATGTTAGCGAATGAATGAGGGTGTGTGGATGCCAGATGCGGAAATGGCCCTATCAATGAAGGCTAATATACTGGCACATATTGGCAAAGCGAAAATTGACAGTTTTTATTTATGGTGGCACAGCATTTGTACTGCCATGATGGGATGCTGTTGAATGGTGTTCTTACATTTGGGCAAGCAGCATGGACAGATTGGCTTTCAGCGAGCATGAGGAGCATGTGGGGAGGTCTACATTGGTGCAGTAAACTTGAACATGGTTGCTTTCAGCGGTATGGCATTTTTAATGGCATCATTGCGGCTGATGGAGGGGCATCATAGCAATGCAAACAAAATCATGGCTCACCAAAAAGTGACTTGATTGAAGTACATGAATGTGTAGCCCAACCAGATCTGGGACTTCCAGCCTTCTGTGGAAATGTAGTAGGCAGGCCTCCAGATAAGGTGCGTACTAGACCTTTTTACGCATGAAAATCTTGTAAATACGACAGCTTTATTATTTACCTGTGTACATTTACACACAGGTTTAGAGCAGAGTGCAGTGCAAAGGTCAGGTTACTTGACCGAAACCAGAGGGCTTTTGATTGTTCTATACATGGATGTAATTACAAGCCACCTCTGAAACACAATGTATTTCTCTGAAGCCTTTCAAAAAAAGAAACTGCACACTGCGATAAAAGGAATGGTTGCTTTCTATTCAGCTTCCGAAGCACTGTGCATATTTTCCTAGAAAGTTAGGATTGTATAATTAATAAGATGGAAAACTAAGTTGCAATTGAGAATTAATATTTTGTAGTAAATTATGCCTTCTTTTTTTAACGGTGAAAGCAAACCAGTATTGCACAATTGTATTTTTCAGAGTTCCGGTGCTATGTGCATAATCATGCAGAGGCCGATCATTTTTACACTTATAATTTAATTTACACTCAAATTATAAAAACCGTGTAAAATGATGACTATGCACAGTATAGTTTAAATCCATTCAGCCTTCCAGTTAATGGGGTAAATTACTCTAAATGGTCAGTTGCAGCAGAGTCTTTGCTCAAGGGTGAGTGATTGTCATTACACCAATCATAGGTGTTCTAGCCTCTCAAATCTTCAAGGCTATAGTTAAAACACCCAAAACCCGACGCTCCAGGAAGTGCAAGCGCTGTTCAAAAACAAAGGAAAGTTACTTTGGCAATTGAAATATAAACTCAGCAAAGCCGGTCCCTGTGATAATCCAGAAAGATATTTAACTATGTAGCGCTTCATGAATGGTTCGCACAACATCTAGTTACTGTGATTATTATACCTCAGTCGATAGTTATCCAACCTCGAAGGATGTTAGCCAATAAGATAGCTCAGCCGGTTGAGTACTCGTTGCTGCGATCTGTGCATGCTCTGTAGGTTGCAGGTTTGAATCCCGGCAAGACCAACTCAGCCTTTCATGGTCGATAAAGAGTACCAACTTTGGTTTAGTGTAAAGCGCTATATAAATAACCATTTCGTCAGATATAGAATTTAGCATAGAGTCCGTGCCTCTCTGCACTGTTGTATCATAACATTGGCATACCATTACGTAGTAACTCCAGGAAATGAGGACTTTCATGAAACATCGAAACACAATACTGCTGTTGAACCTCAAAACACACAATACAATTTATGTTTGCTTTACTATGTAATTGGCTAGGTTTTTTTGATTTCAACATGTACATGTATACAGGAGAGGTCAAATGGCCAGACCTTAGAGAAATAATGAAAGGTGTATTCTGTCACAATGCAGAAAGCTGCCGCATAGTAAATGATTTCCATTTAGTTTTTGCACATGTCAGCTGGAAGTCACATACATTTTACTCTTGCAAAGGAGAAAAGTAATTTTTACTCTTAAAACCACATTTACTCTCAAAATGTAAAAATAGGGAGTAAAATACTCCCACCTCAAAATCTTATCTGGAGCAGTGGTAGTAGGGCACAAAAGATGACTTATTGGAGCAGGATTTTAGAGACGCAAGGATTTTAAATCTCTGGGGGTTGAGGGGCTCGTAAAGACTGAGGGTCAAGTGAGCAAATCGGGTTGACTATGTACAAACCAGAGGGGAGGGAGTTTGGCTCTTTGGGAGGATAAAAAGGAAAAATGCCTAAAATGCAGTGACTTGAGAAGGGTTAAGCATAGCGAAAGGCATGGTGGTTTTGTGATGTTTTGATACAGGCTGTTGGAGGGCAAGGGGGTACTAAGATTTTGTGAGGAAGAGCCATGTTCTAATAGCCCCCTTCGTGGCCTTGGTCACATGGATGGGGGTTGGGAAGTGGGAGGGAAGGGTACGAGGGAGAATAGATGGTGGGGTTGGCAGTGCCAGGTGAGGTGATGGGTCCAGCAGGGGTACGTGTCTTTTTTTGCAATTTCTGAGGTTTGAGTTTTGTAACATATGGTAAGGGTTAGTGTATGAGAGGTTTAATAAGAGTTCTGGACAAGTTATAAGACTAGGTCACCAGTGCCTATTCATCATTCTTTGACTGCATTAACGGATGGATGAACTTACATATCTTGTTTCAATGTTGATGGGGCTAAATGTTGAGACAAAATGCTCACTGGTTTTAGCTTACTTACAAGGCTATCAAGGCAGCTATGGTTTGCCTACAATAAATGCATCTTGCGTAGGAGGGGGGAGAAAAAAAAGGGTCCACAAGCGAGGGGTTTAAAAAAGAAAAAAATGCCCCGTTACTGCTCAGTTGCTGTGAACCAAAGGGGAGCAATAATATGTAATGGCACGAAGTGCATGGTTAGATGTGATGCAGATAAAAGTAGCGGATGGATAATGGCCCATTTAGAATACTATGGTGCTGATTTTATGCAGTCTACAATGTATGCCCACAGGTATTGGAGGGCGACTAATTACTGCCCTTCTCCGTTATTTCTTTGTGGTGAGGGTATCTATAGAGGAAGATGCTAGTTATGCATTTTAAGAGAAGAGGGGGATATGAGAGTTAGAATTCCTAGATCAACAACTCATTGCAGGCTTGTAGTTCAGGCCAGAGAGGGGTGCACGGATTTCATTTGTTAGAGTTTCATATGTTTAGGGTGAGGAGGCTCTGTCCAATGATAATGGTTTCTTGCAAGGTCTCCTTTAGGGATACGATTTGGATAGTCCTCATATGCAAGGCACCGCCTCACATGTATATACGCGGCCATCTTCTGCCAACTGCCCTACTACTGTCATCTTAACAGTTACTAGCTCACATGCCTGCTGTAATGCCCATATTCAATGAACCTCCTCAAATGTCCAGGAGCGCCCAACACAGTATGTCCGGTGTAGCCTAGACCCAGTAATGGCAGGTTATGCCAGTTAACATGTTGTAGAGTTATGACATTCAAGATTCCTAGTGCTGTTCCTGCCCTCTCACCCCTCACAAGGATTCCTGCCCTTGTAGATGAGGGGCAGGATGACAGCGTGCCATGGGACCTAGGGGCCCAGTTGAGCAAGCACATGAACTTTAACATAAGTGCCATGCTTGCACAGACATTTGCTTTAAGCCACAGGCCTTCAAACCGAGATGAACATTTTCGAAGTGCAAAAAGCCCAAATGCAATAAAAAAAAATGTATACAATAAATGAATCACTGTAATCTTATTTCTGATGCTTGTATCTGCTTGAATTCACATGCATTGCACAGGCTGACATTTGGTGGAAGTCACAGAGTATCACATGATTTGTTTTCGAAACTCGAAAGGGGACATCGACTGGGCGTGTCAGTAATACTATCCCTTGTGCGATGTCCACTGTACCCATGGTCCTTTATGTGTCGAGGTACCTCAGATTGTTTAGTTTCAGACATGAGGTTACATGAAGTGTAGCACGAGCACAGCGGAGAATAGAGATAAAGCAATAAATGCATGCACCTTTGACTCCAACAGGGGAGTAGGGGTGGGCACATGTGAATCTAAGCAGGTACAAGCATCAGAAATACGATTGCAGTGAGTAATTTATGGCTTCTCAGGCTTGTGGATCTGCTTAGCTCACATTGCATAGATTAGCAGTTTCTGGAGAAGGAGACGGGTTGTGCGAAGTTACAGCAGCAAATGGATGTTTCAGCACTGCTTGTCCCACCTGTGAGTCTGCTTTAGAGTATGCATCGATGCAATAATGCTGTGTGAATGTATGAACTGACCTCCAAGTAGCTGCTTTGCTAATTGTGTCTGGGGTACATTTGCAATAAATGCTAGAGTAGCTCCACTCTAGGTGTAATCGGTGTAAAAGGTCTTTTTTTTTTTTTAAGATAGTGAATAGCAGAGCTGTATGCATTGGACTATCCATCTGGCAAGGGCGTTTTTTGAAATGTGGTCTCCTTCCCTACCTGATGCCATGTTAAACAAAGAGTTGGTCTGTTTTCCTTAGAAGTTTTGTCTTGTTCACGTAGTATAAAACTGCCCTCCTTACATCTAAGTTATGGAGGCTTCTTTCAGTGGAGTTACATGGAACTTGGAAAAAGTAGGACATTCAATGGACTGGTTGACATGGAACTTGGATATGTATGTTGGTGCTAACCTAGGATGTGTCCCGAGGACCACCTTGTCTTTGTGAATTACAATGAACGGGTCTTGTACAGATAGGGCTTGTAGCTCACTTACTCGTCTTATGGAGGTGTTAGCTACTAGAAAGGCAGTCTTGTAGGTCAACGAAGGGAGGACCCATGAGCTTTGAAAGTACATTAAGGTCCCAACCTGGTAGAGGGTTTGAGATCGCAGGGTGTATGTGCAGAGTGCCACTAGGTGTACTTTAATAGAGTTAAATAGTAGGCCACAGTCTAGTAGGTAAAGCATGTAATGCAGAATATTTGAAGCTGAGCATTTGATTGGGTTTAAGGATTGTGTCCTGCACCAGATGACAAACCTTTTCCACTTGTTAAGTAACAGTGTCCGTTAGGTTTACATTCCTCCAAGGATGTCCATACTCCTTTGAGGAAGATTTAGGCGCCCAAAATCTAGGACTTCAGGACCCAAGCTTCCAAGTTCATAGATTGAGGATGTGGATTGGGTGTTGTGCCCTGGTGCTGGGACAGCATGTTGAATGGGCACGGAGGTTTGATTTGTTTGCACGTTGCTAGTTTGAGTAGGAGTGGAAACCATGGCGGTCTTGCCCACATTGGAATGATCAGGATTAATGTGACTTGTTCCTGGTGCATCTTGTGCACTATCCTGCTGAAGAGAGGGGTTTGGGGGAAAGCATAAGCATATTTCCATGACCAACTCATCCACAGGGCGTTCCCCCTTGGATCCTGGTTGGGGAAACCTGGATGCGAAGTCTGGGAATTGTGTGTTTAGGCTTGTGGCAAATAAGTCTATATACGAGGACGACCCCACAGGGAGAAGATAGTGTAAAATATCTTTGCTGATTTACCACTTGTGTTACTCGGGTACATTTCTGCTCAGAGAGTCTGCTTAAGTATGAGTTCCCCTGGAACATGTTGAGAGACTAGGAACATGTTCCGCTTGAGTGCCTACTTCCAAATTCTATGGGACAGCTTGGACAGATATGGAAAGTGTGTGCCTCCCTGCTCGTTTACATAAAACATGGCAATGGTGCAGACTGTGAGGGCTTGGACTGTTTGACCTGCTAGTTGCTGCTGAAAAGCTTGCAGAGCTTTTATAACCGCTAGATGTTGTAGGAGGTTGATGTGATTTTGGGCTGTGGTGTGTGTGACCACTGGCCGTGAATTCTGTGGTGAAGGTAGTGGGCTTCCCAACCAGAGGTTGACATCCGTAGTTTATCGCTTGAGCTGGTGGATTGCGAAAGAGTTTTCCTTTTAATAGATTGTCCTTGGAGCAGAGCCTGTACCAGGGTTAGCGAAACAACCACTAGATCGTACCACTGACCGCTTGCCTGAGACCATTGTTTGGTTAACCATTCTTGCATTGGGTGCATGCGCACCCACTTGTGTAGGACCAGGTAAATGCACGAGGCCATCATCAGAATGCAGGTGCACCGACTTGAATGCGGTTATCTGGCGACCGGCTAGATATTGAGGGGCTTATAACAGCAGGTTTTATATCCTGTCGTTTGAGGGTAAGACTAGCTTGTGTCTGGTTTTTAGGATTGCCCCCAGGAACTGTTTTCTTTGACTGGGTATGAGGCTTTATTTTTCTCATCAATAGAGAATCCCAATTGCAACAGAAGTTTGATTGTTCTTTGGGTTTAGTGTCTGCAAATTTGAGAAGACTCCCCTGTTATCAGCCAGTTGTCTATATAAGGGTACACTGCATCTGCGTAGGTGCGGCACTAGAACCTTGATGAACACCCTTGGAGCAGAGGCTATGCCGAAGGAGAGCACCTTGAACTGTTAGTGTACTCCTGCCATTTTGAAGCACAGATATTTTCTGTGCGCTGGGAACAGTGAAAGATGAAAGTATGCATCTTCATATCCAATGTTACCATGTAATGACCCTGTTTGAAGAGGGGAATTACTGCCTGATGCATAGTCATGCAAAACGTTCGTCGCTTGGCATTTGTATTCGATGGGTGCAGGTCTAGTACTAGGCGCATTGTTAAGTCTCTCTTTGGCACAAGGAAGTACATTGAATAGATACCCTGGTTTGCCGGGACCATTTCTATGGCGTCCTTTTCCAGCAGTGTTGACTTCCTCTAGCAGAATGCGTTTGTCCTCTGCAGTCATCTTTTGGTGTTTTGGCAGGTGGTTGGTGTTCTCTGTAGAAGATGTTCTATACGATGAGCGCCCGCCATGGTGGATAGCAGTCACTTGTCTGAGGTGATCCCCTCAATTGTAAGATACAAACTCCTGCGGGAGTTGCATGGGAGGGAACTTGGGAGTAGGGCGTCATTGTTTGGGTGGTACCCCTGAAGGAGGATCTTCCTCTACTCCTGGACATTTTGTAGGCTTTTTGACATCTGGAGGAGGACTTTCCGAGAGGTGCCTCAGGACAGTGACTGGCTACCATTGTTGTAACCGGAAGATCGATGTGGGCCTTGCCCACGGAAGAACCTTCTGGTATTAAAGGCCCCACTTTGGACAAAGGGCTTGTTGCAAAACTAACCGAGAGACTCAATGGTATCCTCCTTTGGCACTCTTACAAGCATCCTCAACTGCCTTATTGAAAAGGACATTGGGCTCAATGGGCATATTTAATAGCGTGGCCTGCCTTTCCAACTTCAATTCAGACTGCCTTAGCCAGGCATGACGTTTTAGCAACATGCCCTCGGCTATGATGTGGCCTGCACGGTCTGCAGCATCTAAATTGTTTAAGAGGAAGTTGGCCACTTGCTTGCCCTCTGCAAATGTCTTTAGGAGCTGCGATTTTAGAGGCTCTGAAATAGCCTCATTTTGTTTTTCAAGCTCCTCCATTTGTGGCAGCTTTAACTATCCAAAAGGGTGGCATTGTTGGCTATCCTAGTTGGTAGGCAGCTGAGTAAGCCAAATGTTTGCCAAAGGCGTCGATTTTTCTCTCCATCAGGCGGGGCCACCGCAGAAGCCAGGGGTGTGGCTGGGCTTTTTCTTGTTGTGGTGACAATTTAGGAATCTGGTTTGAGCCGACCCCTGATGTACAGAGGTTCAGTGGGGGCCAGCCTGAATATCTTTTCAATACTTGGTTTGAAGGCCCTGGTAAGGTTGGGTGCAAGGAGGGAGGGCTGCATGCGCCTTTGGAAATATTGCAGATGGGGCGTGGGGGTAATCTGTAGCAGATTTCTTGTCATCAAGGATATCCTCCACAAAATCCTTGCTGTGAGCCTGCGGGGTGTCAATTGTAAAATGCTGGTCATCCTTGAACAGCAGCTCATTATACTGGAGCTGGTTATCAATTGGTGAATCAGCTATTGGTTGATCCTGGTTATCTGTGGATTGGATGATGTAGATGTCAATCATAATATTGATCCTGGCCATAATGGTCTCCTTGGTCACCCTGGGAATTAGGGTCCCGACCACCTGAGGGGGTCCACAATATAGAGGTCTTGAGAGGGGCCAAGAGCCAAAAGGAGTGGAGTGGGCCTGGCTGGAGGTACTCGGCTGGTGTCTAGATGAGGCACCTTGACAGGGGGTTCATCTCTGGTTGCCCCTACTCCTTGTTAAGGCCTGGGGATTTGGGGTCTGTCCATAAAATCTACAAAACAATGGAGTACTCTCCATGGCAAAAGGCAAGGGCAGCACGGCGATGAAAAGGAAAAAAGGGGGGCAGAAAAGGCATTCTCTAGCAGCAAAACAAGTAAGAAACCTCCCCCCACTCTCCCTACTGTGAGGGGGTGAGGCCTAGGAAGGAGGCAGTTGATAGATGACTATGTTGTCTTCCGAAAGCAGCTAGCTAAGGAAGTGACCAAGGGAATTGGTGCCATGTACCAGGGGAGGAAATATGGGAGCAGGAGGTTCAATGATGCAAACTCTTATGGGGCTCGCAGAGGCAGCTTGAGGGGAGGAAATTGAGTTAAAAAGAAAAAATAAGAATTTGAGTGTCTTGTGAACCCGGGTCCTGTGGCTTTGAGGGCTGGCACTTAACCAGAAGGCCAACAGAACACTAGGACAGCAGTGCTAAAAAAAACATGCTGGCGCCAATAGGTTCCTGTGCTCTGTTGGCTGCAGCCAACGGGGAACACCACAAGGGATCCTTGGTTATGAGCCATACCAAAAAGTGTGAAGCCAGAATAGCAGGGCAAAACGCCTTGCTTCTGTGCAAGCCTGTCAGTAAAAAGTAATGATTTGGTGTTACAAAAGGTTCACTAAAAATATTGTGAGTTAAACAATTTGAGTGTTGCTTGGGAAGCAAACCCAGGTCTTAGAGGCTTAAAATAATATACTTATCTGAGGAAAAAGCAAATGGTGGAGAGCTGGTTGTCCGATTTACAGACCATGTCCAGTTAAGTTAAGAAGTATTGGATGTAAAAACAGAATCTGGAGGATTTTAATTTGGAAATGTGGGGGACCATTTAACGAGCTGCATGGTTAAGGGAGGGCTTTTGCAATGTTTGTTAGGAGGGGTATGAATGAGAACTTAGTTGGGTTATGTGTGCGAGAGCGTTGTGTGTGCTTGAGATATGCCTTCCTACCATTCACCATTTTGTTGTTCATCTTACATAAGGATGATTGTATACAGGAATTTACTGATAAGTCATATTGTTGTACGGTTTTTTCTTTTTCCCCCGTTTGTTACATTTGTCATGGTTGTCACACTTCGGGATAATCGCTGTCTACTACACAAAGGATGTAGTGTTCTCGTGCCTCACTCGCGTTCCTGGTGGTTGCCATGGCACGTCAACACCAGGAACGTATTCTCAGATTCTGTCCAAGTTGGAAGAGTCTGTTGTCAGGGTAACCTGACACACGGCTGTACGTCATGTATCGCCATGGGAGTTTAAAATGGAGAATACCCCTGAACGCCGGCGCTTCTAATTGAAGTTAGTATGCCTGCGGTACTCTTGCAAACCTGTACCAGTTTTTCCTCAGTATTCAACCCTTGGTTCTCTTCCAAAACTCTGCTTTCCGGATCTGATAAGTACAGTACTGCGTTTTGTCCGTTTCTGCAGATTCTCTGAATCCTGCTCCTAGTTTACGGACGGTCTTTGGAATTCCCTTTTGTACTGCATATGATTGCCCGTTGACGATCTCTGCTTTTGTTCCATAGATTTGACGTTGGATTGCCCTTCCATTATTGCTGCCTTCTTCGTTTGCTCATTATTCATTGTGGATTTCATAAGCCGTGGATGTTTATAGTTCAGTTTGACTGGGTTAAGTTTTGCATTGGACTTCCATGGACGCTTTGCAATATCTGCAAAACTTTTATTCCAGTAGTCGTAGGTGCGTCCTCGTTTCATCCCTAACACCCACCAATATCCTTTGGCTCGCTTCTAGCTCCATCCTCCTTTTCCATGAGACTGGTCCTCCTACTGAAGAACTCTGGGTCTTCCTCCTACGATTTTACACTCTGGTTTAGAATCATCAGTTCTACACATTTCATTGTCCCTTTTTCCCCCCCAGAACTACACCGCATACCACACCAGACCCCCATCCGCAACTCATTACGAGCTCCGTCCAGAACCTCACAGGTTCGTTTTCTTAGTATTTTATGTGGGACAATCTCATCCAAAGAACGCGTGCTAATCTTTTCTATCTTCTTTCCCACAGCCTGGCGTATACCTGGTGGTATTGCTCTTTCATTTGAATCACACAGATAAGGTGGTACTTCATAGGAAAGGTCGCCTCTTGAGGAGCCCATCTAATTAAGGTTTACTTCAGTAATCCAGATTAGATGTGCCTGATGGACAGTCGTCTACTGTGCAAGTACGACAGTTACTGCTTTGATTTTTGCAGCATTACTTGTTGACTTTATTCTTATGTTTGGAACCTGTTTTATGAGAAAAAAAAAATAAAGTTAAAAATAATGTATCTAATAATAATTTGAGGGGAAAAAAATAAATGGTCAGATGAACCCAAGTTCCATGGGCTGGAGGGATGTCGCCTTAACAACAAGACCAACATTAACACTAACTAGTGCATGGAAAAATAGTATACTTATTGAGTTCAATTAAAAAAAGAAAAAAAAGTATCTCTTGCCGTGCCAAAATATGCTGACGCCAATAAGTCCCTGCACCCTGTTGGTTACATCCAAAAGGCTGCGCTGAAAAATCTGGTGTCAGAAAAGCCACACCAAAACATCCTGCTTCGCTCTTTAGGGGTGCAATGGCGCCCCAAAATTATACCCAGGAGAGCCTGACGGGGCTCGGGCTGGCCCAGGTCAATGCTTGGGCTCTGGCCTGACCTTCCTCTTGGGTCAGTGCCTGTCCAAAGCAGGGGTCAGCCACAAACCCTGCCGGCTGCCACTGCCCCTGGCAAAAAAGTGATTTTAAAAAGCGTGTAGTACAACTTCCGGTCCGGACTGCACGACTTCCTGTCCAGCCCCAGCCACTCATTGATTGGCTGGGACAGGAGTACTTCCCAGACCGATTGGCAGCGATTTCACAGGAAAGTGAGCACAGAGGGGCGTTCGCTCCCCTTCCCAAGCGCTTCACCACCCCCAAAATGACACTACTTTTTCCTCGCCCAGGCACCTGACCCTCCAAAACACAGTGTTGTCCCTACACCACATTCCCCAGCCCCTTTCCCTACCCCAGCAGCAATCCCTTTTCTTGCTGCTTTATCCAGTTAAGTCCCTTTTGCCCCTTTTCTTGCCCCAGTCCCTTCGATACCCCATTCTTGCCCCTTTTAGACCCTTTTGTCACCTCCAGACCCTTATAGACCCTATCCATGGCCCCAGCCCCTTTTCATGTCCCCCAACCCCTGACAAACGCCCAACCCCCGTTCTGCACAGCCTTTTTCCTGGCTAGGCTCGTGTTGGCCCCAAGAGCCACATCAGACCGAAACCGCTTTGTTTCTCATTTTATGTGACAGCCACGGTTTGTTCGGTTTAGGACCGCCCCCCGTTTTTTGGCAAGAGACAAGTCCTTTCTGTGCCCGTTTTCTTGAATTGATATTTAATATGGCAACTCCCCTCCTTTGATTTATTTCCTCACACCGATCCAGAGTACTGCACCGCCTACTGTCTTGCTCTTGGTTCACTATGGCTGAAAATGCCACCTTGAGCTACACAGAAAGAAACTATAGAACTGATTCAAGGTCCATCTCTTTTTGACCCACCTGGCTCGAACCAACCCAACATTACAACAAACGCAGGCAACAACCTTTTAAAACTGTGTTCCGAACAGAGTTAGACATTTTCTCTGAGTATTTGTAGGCGAGTATTATACCGGCGGGTCTGATTGTTTGCAACGAACAGAGTTTGTTCTTGAATAAGGAATACACTACTAAGTTTCATTGCCACAAAGTGTAGTAGGGACTGCATGGTCCTTACAATTACCACTGCCCAGTGCATCAGTGTGGAAATACAAAAAAAAAAAGTTCCTGAGGAATAAGCAATTTGAAAACTTTATATTTAACACACCAACTAAAAAAAACTAAGTAGTTTACCCGTACAACACTGAAGAATGGGAACATCAGCCTCAGCGAGGCCAGGTGGTAGACTACAAATCCTTCTCCCTCTATCTGGTGACTACGAGAAAGACCTCAGAACACTACAGCAGACATATGCAATCATCCAGGCCTGGATGGCAGCAAACGGCCTATGCCTTAACGGGGATAAAACGGAAGTCCGAATTGTAGGCCCCAAGGAAACCCTAAAAAAACTGGACACCAAATACAGCAATTTCCGCATTGAAAACGCGATCATCCCAGTCTCAACTGCAGTGAAAATACTCCGAGTCTTTCTTGACTACACGCTGTCCATGAATAGACAAGTCAGCTACATCTCATCAGCAGCTCACACTACTAAAATCATCAATGCGGTAAAACCCTACCTCTCTGCCAAGAACTGTTAACATTTCCAGAGCCACCATAGGAGCCAAACTGGACTATTGCAATGTCCTTCTGCTAGGTACTTCTGCCAAGAACATTAACAGGCTACAAATTGCACAAAATAATGCTCTCCGAGCTGCTCTCAGTATCCCCAGGAGAGAGCATATCTCCCAGGCCAGACAAGATGCCCACTGGCTCCCTATCAAAGAACGCATATTGTTCAAGGCGCTCACAATCACACACAGATGTCTTTCCCAATCAGCGCCCCAATACTTAGCTGATCGGATACACCCTTCACAATCACTCAGACCCAAGCGAGAACTCTACTCTGACCAACTCGCGGTCCCTGTCTTTACCAG
Organism: Ambystoma mexicanum; assembly: GCF_040938575.1. NCBI lineage: Eukaryota > Metazoa > Chordata > Amphibia > Caudata > Ambystomatidae > Ambystoma > Ambystoma mexicanum. Next base: position 926,389,177 of record NC_090923.1, read on the forward strand.
AGCCAAAGCCGGCGGTACTAGCTTGGAAGTATTGGCACCAAAATCCTGGAACCTACTACGCCCCAAACTCAGGAAGCAAACATCCCTCCTAGCCTTTAGAAAGTCTCCGAAAACCATATTATTCAAATAACTGTTTGTTCCACTGTAACCAATGAACTGTCTATCGCCTAATATGTATGACCCTCTTATCACCTAATGCGTTATGACCCTGAACGGGAACTGTACACCGCTTTTTGCCTGCACCCAAGTGAATATGATGTAACAGCGCCACGATGCCCTAGGGCAGTTGCGCGCTTTACAAATGGAAATAAATAAAATTAAAATAAAGTAGGAGAAGGTGGGTTACCTTCTCCAGATCGAGCAGCAACTCCTCAGACGACGGGTCTGGCTATAACTTTAGCAATACAATCAATTTGTCCAAAACTAGTACAGCCACCTCCACCCCACCCTTTTTTTTTTTTTTAGGCAGAGGTGGGCAAGGGGGGAGATAGGGATACCCATTTTTGAAACCCGCACTACCAAATCCAATGCAGACGACCCCGCCAGCGGAGGAGATGGACTCAACATCTGAAACAAAGCGGCTGATCTTTAATCTAGCCGGAATAGACCTCACACCACCTCAAGTTTCAGCCCTGTCCAAAGGACTTTCCTTTGTGCCCACCATCAGCACAGACTGGTACAACGATGAACTTGAAGTCTGCCGTTTTCTATGCACAGTGAGGCTCCAAACCTTTTTCAGGGCAGACAGGGATATCGAAACCGACACTGGACTCCATCTCAAATCCTCTTTTAACCCTTCGGACAACCAAATCCAGGGTGATTTACTTACTTTAAAGCGGTGCATCCTGAGTGACATCAAGAAATCTAGTAAGAAAACACTAAGAACACATTAGAACCTAACCAAAGAGGAGAGCAATGCCTTCAAACAACTCTCAGACAACCAGGATTTGGTAATCAACCCTGCTGATAAGGGGTAGGAATTGTCATTATGACGTCAAATAAATACACTAACATGGTCATGCTACTAGATGACAGACAGCTACCAGCCCTTTAAGAAAGATCCTACTAAGGAAATGCAATTGGAACTCTCTGAAATGGTAGCATTAGCCTTGGAAAGGGGTTTGGATCACCAAAAAAAAGCTACTTTCCTGACCATATCACAAGGCAGGACCCCATGTCTATATGCTCTACCCAAGATCCATAAGGATGCCCTATGTCCACCAGGAAGGCCTATAGTCTCAGGCTGTGGGTCTTTATTGTACGTTTGTGGATTTTTTCTTCACGCCTATTAGCACAATAACGTAATCTTACCTCAGGGATACCACACACAGTATACAAACTTTTGAAAAACTTGATTTTGACCCCACCCCCCAGTATCTAGTAACTATGGACAAAGTCCTTATATACTAGCATTCCTCAGCCAGCTGCCACTGATTGCGTTCACGAACACCTGATGAGACCAACCCACAATCAAGGGTCCCACCATTATTTCTCATTTAGCTGATGAACCTGGCCCTTTGCAAACATTTTTTTACATTTGTATTATTTGCAAATCAAAGGAACTGCCATGGGTGGTACTTTTGCCCCTAGTTTAGCCATCTTATTCATGGCCACTTTTGAAAAAAGTATATTTTGAGTCATCAGCGGCGACGTTACATTGATGACGTCATTCATATGGAAGGGGATAAAGACTCACTCACAGCTTTCTTCACCTGGCTGAACACGTGTAACAGTGACATACAATTCACCATGGACCACGACAACTTTACCATACATTTTTTAGACCTCAGGATTAGTCACTAAGAGGGCAAACTTGTAGGCAATCTTTTTCGCAAGCCAACAGACCGTAACACACTCCTGCACTTCACCAGTAACCACCCCAATCATATTAAGGAGAATGTACCCTACGAGCAGTTTCTAAGAATACAAAGAAACGGTTCATCTCTTGATTATCACAATGCAATGTCCCTCAGTGAGAGATTGCGCAAACGAGGATACCTGAAAAAAAATTGATATTGCAGTCCAGAAAAAAGGCTAGATTAAGAATTGTGACATACTTACCCCGCAAGAGTTACAACAGGACAAAATAGATCGAATTACATGTGCGATTACACATGGCCCCCATACCTTTGACAAAAAAAAAATCATTCGGAAGCACTGCCCAATAGGCAGGCTGAACATGAACCGCAGCCTCGTTTTGCCTTTAAAAGATCACAAAAAGTTAAGCATCTAGTCCATTCACTATTTGTAAAAGAGGCCCCACGGATAGGTCTGTGGAACCTCTGAATCACAACAGGGCATTACCCCTGTGGTTCATGCTACGTTTGTCAGTTTCCGAAAAGAATCCAAGAATTCCCTATTGGACAAATGAATTGGACTTGAAACACCATTCTAATTGCAAATCCAACAAAGTGTTTACTGTGTGGAGTGTCCACGTGGACTGCGCTACGTGGGCCAAACCATGCGCAATGTAGGCACCCGGATATCGGAACACTGTTCAAGAATTAGATGCAAGAATTTGTCATCTCTCCCTGTGGAGCATTACCTTGAAAACCGCCATACACCCATTTGGTATGGTGGGTTTTGGAAAGAGTTCGGGTGGGTCCAAACATACAAGGCCACCTACTGGACTTGAAAGCATATGGATCCATAGGATGGACGCATTCCATCATGGCCTGAATGATCAGTTCGCCCCTATACGTAATTCTCCGTATGACCCCATCCCTGTCCAACCCTCAAAAACCCCAGTCCTCAAATATCTGAGCTCCCAACTACAAACAGCCAATATCTCAGCATGACAATTCTCATGCCAGCAGGACACCTGCACCACCCCAGTGCTATGGTTGTAATTATTTAGCTATTTAACACAACGGTATGGACCAGCTGCTACCTTTTCTCCCATTACAGCACATTATGGTGCTCTTTTCTAAAATGGTGGATTGAGCCAGCTTCATTGGATCAACTCCATTGACCAATCAACGCATTTGATTATGATAATGAGACTTGGACCACCAGTATAATCCATTTAAATTATTTACTTTTTGTCTACAGCTTTATGCCAGACCACAATGCACACTTAACTACGCATTTAAGCACTACCGCTGCAGTACAAGTCCAGTCTTGTCTGCAACAGAGGCAACCACAAACCATGATCGATTTTGTTTTTCACATAATTCATTTTAGTACATTAAGCATACAACGTATCTTTTTTGCTGACTTCAATATCACTTTGATCTAAGACTTCTTGCCTCTATGTCTGCCACGAGTCCATGTAACGTTGCAACCGGATCTGAAAACCCCCTCATCGAGCAGGGCTGCATTCAACCTACGGCGATGTTGGCGCTCTGCCCATTTACAAAGCATGTCTTGGATTGGCGGATTAGTACACCTCTATATGTCACGCCAGAACCTAGAAGGGATTGGCAGTTTTTGACACACCCCAGACTATCGACTACTGGAGAAGGGAGCAGTTTCCAAGCAACGGTTTTATAAACCCTGAGCCGCCATGACAACAGGTATGTTTCCTTCATTTGAAGAGAAGCCGCATTTTCACATTCAGCTTTGGAGTCTGCTGAGCATTTCTTGCTATTTCCACGCAGCTCCCGTTTTATTCCGAAGACGCACGCTCGGATCAGAGCCTTGGATTTTTCCAGATAGCTCACAGATATACCACAATAACCAGCGCACTAAGCAAACCAGAGTCCGTTTGTCCGCATAGTACTCCACGTGGAACAAGGAAAGGCCACACATTAGCCATTATACTGATCTCTGTCTCGTTTTCTTTTCCCTCTTTCACACGGTCTCTCTAGCTAAATGCTGGTATAGTGCCCCTCACTAACGGATTTGCGCATCAATCACGACAACTGATTACGCCACTGAGCAGACTGACACCTGCTCCTCTCTTCACAGCGCAACCCCAGCAAATCTCCCACCCCCCCTCCATTTACTCCCACTACTGAACTGGTGTGGAGATCTGCTAAGGTGAGAGATCGTTTCAGCTTCAAAATGACCCCCCCATAGCAGGTCACAAGTCATGGAGTTTAATCATGTTCATCAATTTTCCATTACAGCACAAAGCTTAGCAACGTCTTCCTTGCTTAATTTGGAAACATGGTGATCTACTGCCATTTGTATTGCACCTCACCTCATCACTCACCCGAGTAGGACTGCTACGGCGGTCCCACTATTCTGTGTGATCCAGTAGTGTGGAAAGGGGACTGCAGACTGCCTGGGCAAGCCCCTTCTTTTTCTACCTTGAGTAGTTCTGCTGCTTGCCTTAAATCATTGAATATTTATTCCTTTTGCTATTTTGTAGCTACATTTTCAGCGGCTAGCACACCCACACAGACCTAGGATTGCATTTAAAAGTAAAAACACTTTACAGGGTCTTCAATTCTCGCCCTGATGAAGGCGGCCATCATGATTCTCATCAACACTGCCGCCGAAACGCGACGTCGATGAGGGTGTATATGTGGACGTTTCAGCTTGCCCATTTTTAACCATCTGTATACAGACTTTGTCCTCCTACTCGTTTGCCCCCGGTTGCGTCGGCAGACCCCCTTTGGCAAAAAAAAAACAAAAAAAACAAAAAGAAACAGCAATAGAATACAATTTAGTTAATGCATCATTGTATGAGATACAAGATGAGAATGTTCCACAAATAAATGGGTTGACCTATGTCTACATGAAATATTACTGCTTTTTGCATTTACCATGCATTTAACATAGGATTACTTGTGTTACCAAAGACAATATTCAGGGTTCTTGGTTGCAATTAAGATGCAATTTCATTTTTTATTTTTAATTATATAGATTTTTGTATACACACTTTTCGCTTAAAAGAAAATGAATGTCTACAGTTTCTCTTCACAAATTAGCGAACGTGTATGTGAAATAATTGCTTTGGAAAAACATTTTTCCTCCTTTCTCCATCGCCTTTTGTGGAGACCTTTGGGTCTTCGCAATCACTTTACCCACTGGGGCTTATACACGTCTTCAAGACCTTACGACTGTATTGGTTCTCTTTCAACAGTCAACAACCTTAGGCCCAGATTCACAGAGCTTGTTCCTATCGGTTTTCGCCATTTAACGCTTCTGTGAATCAGGCCCAACAGATTTTTCCTCTCTACTTCTGTTTGGATCTCCATTCTGATACATGATATGCCAGACTTTTTTCTTTTTATTTGTACCATCATTTCTTTTTCATGTTACTTTGTCTTCATGGTATACATTTTCAGTAAAACAAGTAAATATTTTTTGCTCACTTTTTTTTTATTGGTGTGTTTCTCTTCTGGCACCTAAATAATTTGACTAACAGCTCGGTTTAAATTACTGGTTGATTCAATAAGGTTTCAAATAATATAACCTCTCTATTATCAACCCTTGGCAGCAGTATTTGCTTCTTTGTGTGTACATACCGCCAAGCTCAGCCCTAGCTAGCTCCATCCTTTAATTCCCTGGCTCTCCCAGGTCTACCTGTAATGTGCATACATCCAATTTCAGTTTCAGGTTTGGACAGAGAATACCTATTCACTACAAATGACAGTTTAAAAATTGCAGCCCGCCCCCCTCGTCCACTGGGCACAGTCTCAACAAACCCGAGGGGGAAAAAAAAAAAAAAAACACGATGAAAATAAAAAAGTGAACAGAAGCACGGACAAAAATAGTGCTGACAACAGGGGTATTATCTACAAGGCCACAGGAGGGAGATCTTATTAAAAATGCATTTTGGATCACAAAAAGCCAGAGCGATTCCATCCCAAGCACAAATAAATGCAGTGCTTTGTACGACAGAATATTTATACTATACTGTCATCCAAAGCACTGTATTTGTGCTTTGGATGACAATAGATTTAAGCAAACGGTAAGATATCGGCATCAATAGGTCTGTGGACCGGCATATTACTTTGCAATACCAGTGGGGGCAGCTCCCTGCACCCCATTTGGCCGTGGCCAAATAGGCGCACCCGAGTAGGAGCTGCGCCGAAGCCGCAAACCGGCTGTGCAAAAACCACTAAAAATAAAAATAAACAAAAAAAGGGTAGGCTATCCTAAGCTTCCTCGCACTAAACCAGATGTGGAAGGTGGTATTTACGGAGATAAAATCCTAAAGAAACGACTGAGTGTACGGGCAGAACCTAGACTACTGCACACATACGTGAAGTAAAAAGTCAAGGAGAACACAATGATACATCTGGGTAGGAAAGATGGCAACCACTTTAGCTGAGCGCGATAGGACAATAAAAGATTGGGAAAGCGTAGTAAGCAGGAACAACGCTTTCCCAAACACGAAGCAAGTGATCTGTATACAGAGCTGCGCCCCTCCCAGACTCCCAGATGTTCTCCTCGTGTTCTCGTGAGGGTTTGCCTTTATCAAAAGCACCCAGTTGGGATTTAAAAACTCAATGAATTTGTACTTTTTATTTGCTGAATTCGAAGACGGAAAACCGGTTATTTGTAAGGATTGTCTGTTCTGCCCTTGCTGACTCAGGAGGAGCCTTTTGTTGCCCTCTGTATCTAGCATTCTCCTAGTCAAGTCCCTGGGCCCAGCTTGCAGTGGAATGTACATACATCCAGAACGCCACTTCCGGCTTCATGCTTAAGCGTATGATCAATTCTCGGTGTTCTGATTTGTACTGCATTTCCTGCTACGCTCAATCAAAATAATTTAAGCGAGAAAGGCAGAAGACAGATTGGAAGTATAAGGTAATCTGCCTAGACTGACAATGATGAAAGCTTTAAGGAAAGGGTGACAGAAGACGAGTGAGCATCAAAGGGGAGTTCTTAAGTCTACAACAGGTCGCAGTTTTTGGGAAGGGCAGACCAAGAGATCTTTAGAGTTGACTGTGAAGTAAAATAACACGCCAATAACAAGGGGCGACTTAATTTGAGGGGTAGATATAAAAAGGTGGCTACGGTGAGGAAAGAAGGGATCCAGGGTTGAGCTTTGATGGCAGAAACAAAGTCATGGGGTGTTGGAGAAAGCAGGGTTAGGTTTACATTTGTGTTATCATTAACTCCAAGCAATAGACGGAGCCAAAGAGTGGGCAAGGGTGTAGAGAAATGGGGCAATGTGATTTGAAACCAACGCTGCATGGTTTGCTGGAGAAAGTGCTAAAAGGAGAGGGCTCAAATTAAGACATTTATTTTAGGTCCATTCAGCCCCACGGTGTATCTGATGGCAGGAGTAGGGGGTGGGGAGGTTTATAGATCAAGAGGGGGAATGACCTATGAAAAAGGGTGCAGCAAAGAACGTGAGGATTCGTCCAGGGGGGGGCACCAAAACTTTTTTTCCCATAGACCGAATGTCTAAAAAAACTGCTCGCGCCTACAGCCCAAACCGCTGGACGGATTTTCACCAAATTTGGACCAGGAGTAGCGGCTTGGTCCCGAAAACGTGCTTGGTGAAAATCAGTCCAGTATTTTTTTTTTAAATGACCAAAAAGTAGGTCATAAAAAATTTGTGATATCTGTGTTCGGTCCGCGGACAGACTTCCCCGTTTGCTCCGCAGACAGTGTCCTGATTGGCCAATCGCGCTTGCGTGATGTCCACGGATATGCGACGTGTTCGCTGATTGGACGGCGCAGAGCGTGGAGGGCGTCAGATTTTCGGTAGCGCCCGTCATTTTGGATTCGCGGACAGCGCAGTGAAACTTGGTTTAAAATTTGTATTTAGTAGAGTGTTTGTGTGTAAGAGTGTTTGGGGAGGGTGGGAGAGTAGGAGATAGGTTAAATGTTATGTTTTATTATGTGGTAGACACTCTTGTTGTGTTCGATTTGTCCACGGACAAAACGGCTGTTCTGAAATGTTCTAAATAAACTAAATGGGGGGGGGGGGGGTTCTGAGGAGGCAATATGTGTCCGTTTTGTTTGCAAGCAAGCTGAAACTGTTATAGAACACTCGCAGTGTCCTGAAGACGCTGTCCGTATTGTTCTCAGGCAAGTTGAATGTGTTCCAAGAAAACTGGTGGTGTTCTGAAATGTTCGCAAATAAACAAAATGGGGGTGTCCTGAGGACGCGGTCCGTATTGTTCGTTGTCAAGTTTAAAGTGTTCTAAGAACACTCATAATGTCTGCGGACATTAAAAGTTTCCATACTCCATAGTTGAAATGTTTGACTATGGGTGTGATATGCTGCGGTGGTTGTGGCCAGGGCATAGAGTGTTGGGTGCATGGCCATTTGGCCATGCACCCAAGACTCTATACACTGGCCACAACCACCACAGCATATCACACTTATAGTTGCTTATAACTTTGAGTCAAAAAGAAATTTATAAGGAACAAAGTTATAAGCCATTATGGGTGTGATATGCTGCGATGGTTGTACTTATAATATACTTACTGTTTGGTTTAGTAACTGGAGTACATGTATTTTTTGTTCATTTCTGTGATAACAGAAAATAGTATGTTAGTATTAGTATTTTGTAATGACTGTGGGGATCGCCACACAGAACTGTGTCCATGGGTAGGGGCCAATATTCTGCTAATTGTGTCAACCATCTTGCTTTCCTTCCCATCTCTATTGCTGGTTTCCTTGTTATCGATCTGTGTGACATTCTAACAGTATGGTTGATGCACTTTAATGAGAACTGATATTGGTGGTACCACTTTAGAATTGTATATATTTACCATTGTTGATTTCCGAGCACAAAGTGCGTTATTGTGATGTGTACATACCTTTGAATATTAATTATATAAAGACTGCGTTTTCAGTAATGCAGTGTGTGGACATTCCTTTGTGGGGGCGTGGGGACTACACTGTACTTAAGAATCAGCCTGCATCACCTCCTGAGAAGCTAGGCCTCGACTGCTCGACCATAGCTACCGCATAGAGAATCTTGGCTGGGGTCCTCCATGCCTCTCCTCTACCATATAGAGAGCAGAAGTACAGACCCCACCCGTATCATTACACCCGAGTCTCGGGTTTAAACCCTGACTGTCTTAACCAAGCATGCCTCTTAATGACGGTGCTCTCTGCTATGAGCCGGCCAGCGTTATCTGCGGCGTCAAAGGTTGCCTTAAGGATGCAACCGGACACAGCTCACCCCTCCGACGCAATCTGGGCCAACTGACCCTTTAGTGGTTCCGGTGCGGAGTCAATGAGGGCAGCTACCTGCTCCCACAGGTGGCAATTGTAACTTGACAGCAGAGTGGTGGTGTTGGCAATCCTTGCCTGGGAAGCGGAAGTGGAGGCTACCTTCCTTCCCAACCCGTAAATTCTCTTGCTCTCCTTGTCTGGGGGAGCCTTAGATGATGGTGTCCACGCTCTCTTTCTGGTGTTTGTAATTACCCAGGAGTCAGGCTTCAGTTGAGCCCTTATGTAAAGCGGGTCTGACTGGGCGGCCCTGAACAATTTCTCGATTCTGGGGTTTACAGCCCTAGTGAGATTAGGAGTGAGAAGGGAAGGATCAATTCTCCGTTGGATGGACTTGAGAATTGGGATGGCTTGAGCAATGGGTCTTTTCCTTCCCACTAGTTCTTCTGCAAAGTCCCTCTCTTCCTGCGCCCCTTGAGTGTCTATGCAGAAGTGCTCTGCAGCTCTAGCCAAGACCTCATTTAGGAGGGGCTGGTTATCTACTGGAGAGTCGGTAACCTGAGGTTCCTTGCGAACAGGAGAGTCTAACCTGTAGACCTCTGAAGTCTTCGTCCTCCCCATCCTGGCCCTCGTCATCTCCATAATAATCCACCCCCGTTTGGTGGTCCAACATCACTAAGTCTGGATCCTCACCATACTGTTGGTAAGGTTGGATGTAAAAAGGGTCTGCAATCAGTCCCTGAGTTGGAGTCTCAAACCGGGGTTTCTTACTAGGGGGCTGAGGGTCCCTGGATCTTGAAGGAGTAGCATTGTCCGGGGTAGAATTGAGGAAATGTTCTGGGTTCTTAGAGTAGAAGTCAGCCATCCTCGTCATTACCCTGTCTATATCTTCACTGCTCGATTTTCTGGAGCTGGGAATGACAATTCCCTGAGAGGGTTCCCCTTCTATTCCCATATCGTGAGGAGTAGGAGGAACAAGTTTGGACTTGGGGGCAGGGACAGGGGTCCTGGATTTTTGCTTATCTGAAGACTTCTTGAAAATGTGGGGAGCCTTTTTTATAGGGTACCTCCTCAATTGGACCTCAGCGCCCTTTTTGATAATAGTTTATTGTTCACCAATTACGGTCGCATGCCTAGGTAACAACGGAGTCTTCCTGGCCCCCTTGCTCCGTTCGAAAATGTATATAAGGGTTGTGTTACTCTTACTAATATCATGCGCCCTTGTCGTATCGTTGTAAGAAAAGATAAATCAATGCTTCTTATACTCCAAGTTAAGTCATTGATTTTTTATTACTCCTTTGGTTCCTTAGAAAAATGCCCTATATGATTACACGTGTTTCGACATTCTATGTCTTTTTCAAATCAGGGCTAGTTAAACATTACATAACAAAAATTACCATTTTTATAAATCCAAAAATGCACCCAATCAAAAATTAAACAACATTGATGAATGGCCATTTTGAGGGAGGGGGTAGGGTGGGATTGTTAGGAATGAGAAAAACGTTTTTCAAAATGGAGAAACAGAAATATTTGACAAAACACAATGAGAAAGAAAATTATTGTTAGAAATTGATTGATAAAAGATCGCTTCATAATTGTTTTATGTGTTCATCATTGAGTGTGTCGCTCACTCTTATTTCTTACCTAATCTGTTTCGTTCAAAATTCATAAGTTGAATGCTTAATTTCAATGGTCATGGGTTAAATCCCTCAAACATAAACATCATAAGGCTCATTAGTGAGTTTATTTGCCCCGCGTTATGTCAAATCACTTCAAATACTCAATGGGGCTGTTATTTTCTCGGCGGAGAGCGTGAGTATCAGTGCCATTAACCATGTTTAACTGTGTTGATCATTGCAATGCCTCTTGGCATCTCTCACTATTATGACTGGATCCAAAGAGTAATGCCACGTGGTCGCCACGTGTAGTTGGACCGTATAAACAGGACCCCCATTTCAGAGCCCCCTCAGCACGCTTACCTGCTCCTTGCGAGCGTATTCCGTTTCTAAAAGTCCCCGTGCATTCTGCATCTAGGTACTGATATTATTGTCAGCTTACTAACGGTACCGCTTAGTCCTACTACTATGTTTATTACTTTCGTCCTAATTCTTGCACAATACGATCAAAATGTCAATTGTTGTTTTGACGCAAGTTAAAATACTTCTTTTATATATATCAATTATGATTTACTAATCCAGGACGGAGTTTTAAACAAAAAAAATTTTTTCTCGATAATTTACCAATAAATCACATTTCTTGATAGTCCCTGGTCCAGCACTGATTTAAATTTATCAATAAGGTAATTTTGTCTCTAAGGTGCAATATACATAACTAGGCTATAGTCAAAAACTGTTCCGATCGTGTCCCTGACAGTCCTTTTTCTATTTTTAAACCCGCGGCCATATTTTGGGAAAATTTCAATTTTGACTTGTGGAGATCACGTTCTCCTTGTTTGTTACACTTATCATTACATTGGTTTAGGTCCCTAATCATCGATGGCTTATTCTAAGTTAGTTATGTATGTAAGAATTTGCTTATATGTACCTTTGTACATAGAAAACTGATTCCGGAAAGCTATGTTTTTAGACAGAGCTGTCCCAATTTCTTAACATGCCATTCCAGCATTGCCCTCTGGTTGTTAATTGAAGTTTCTGAACCTGGTGTATAAAATATTATATGCCTATTCGACCCTTTCCAAATGGTGTTACCCCGAAGAAAAAGATATAAATTATTATATACACATACAAAAGTACTGGAAACAACTATTTTTAAATCACGTTATGTTGAACTTGGTTAACCATTATTTTCTTTATTTAAAGAAAGGAGGACATCTCATGTTCTGAATTTAAGCCTCTTTCCACTGAACGAAATTTACAAATTAATTTTGCTTCCTCTTGCCTCAATTTAATTTCAAGGTTTCCTCCTCTTGGTCCCATAGTCACTTTTCTGAGTCCAATACATTTTAGATGTTTCTTATCAATTAATTGATGTTTTTGTTGCCAATGTTGAGCTAAGGGTAAGTTGGTATCCTGGCTACCAATACTTGAGATGTGTTCCCTTATTCTTATCCTAAGTTCCCTAATAGTGCTCCCTATGTATATATCTTCACATTGACAAATAATAGCGTAAACCACAAACTTACTTCTGCAATTAATCTGATCAACAATTTTATGTGATATACCATATTTGTCCTTGAAAGTCACTATGTTATTTTGAGTATATTTGCACATTGTGCATGTTCCACATTTCCGAAATCCTGTTGTTGGTGGCGGAAGCCACGTCAATGAGGTTTCTTTCTCTTCTGGAAGGAGTGAAGGGCTTAAAATGTTTTTGATGGTTTTGGCCCGTCTGTACGTCAACGTGGGTGTGTCATTGATGTATTTCCGAACATTTTCATCTAGTTGCAGAAGATGCCAATTCTTCCTTAAAATCTTTCTCAATATTTTATTATTTGCACAGTAGTTCGTGATGAAGCTTATCTCTTGTCTATCATCTTGAGTAGTTTTTATTGTCTTTAAGGTGCTTGCTCTATCAATTTTGGAAGCCTTTTCTTTAGCTTGAGCTATGGTGTATTTCCTGTATCCTCTTAATTGGAATCTCCTTGTGAGTAGTTTACACTTCTTCAAATTTCTCCTGTTCAGAACAATTCCTCCTCGCCCTAATGAATTCTCCTTTAGGTATATTTTTTATCACAGAGTTAGCATGACAACTGGTAGAGAATAAGGTGGAGTTTGCTTCAGTATTTTTCCTGAAAGTTTTGGTTTTGAGACGGTCGTCTTCTACATAAATGTTCAGGTCTAAAAAGTTGATTTCCTTAGTGCTGTCAGTTCCTGTAAATTCTATCCCCATAGTGTTCTTATTTGCTCTTTTTCTGAAGTCTTCCAGGGATCCCTCCTGCCCTTTCCAGATAATAAGTACATCATCTATGTACCGTGTCCAAAGTATAACATTAGCTTCATATTCTTTGTCCATGTAGATATGTTTATCTTCATACATCGCCATGGTTAAGTTGGCAAGGGCAGGTGCATATTTGATGCCCATTGCCACTCCTTGTGTTTGTTTGAAAAATTGGCCATTAAAGACGAATATGTTATTCTGTAATGTCAGTAGGAGCATTTCTTTCAACATATTTACTGCTTGATAGTTAGATGCAGTTTCCTTTGAAAATGTATAGTCTATGGTTTCTATTGCGGTATCATGTCTGATTGATGTATATAAGGACCGTACGTCCCAAGTTGCCAAACGATAGCCTTGTTGGCATTCTATCCCTGCTAATTTATTAATCGTTTCGGTTGTATCTCTCAGGTAAGATTTGGTTTTAGTGGCCAACGGTCTTAGAATATTGTCGATATAATGTGCCATATTCATGGTTACCCAACCTATTCCACTCAGGATGGGTCTTCCTTCTGGAATTCTGGTGTATTCTTTATGTATTTTGGGTAAAAAGTATATTGTTGGTAGTGTTGGTTGTTTCATTTCCAAAAAGAACTTTTCATCATCTGTAACTAATCCTTGTCTGTGCCAGGTTTTAATTGCATCTTGTATTTCCGTAAGTATCTCAAATTTAGGATTAGAGTTTAGTTTGGTGTAACAATTAGGTGTATTCAGATGTGTCATTGCCATCTCCACATAATCTTCTCTATTCATAACCACTATTTTCCCTCCTTTGTCGGCACCTTTAATGACCAGATTATGATCTTTTTTAAGTCGGTGTAATGCTTGTCTTTCCATCTTTGTCAAATTATCAAATTGATATTTCAATTTAGATCTGTTTGAAATTTGGGCATCATTATAGTCATTTAAATCCTTTGTAACTGTTTTATAAAAAGTATCCACTAGGTTTTCTGGCATGAACTGTGGCGTGAACTTAGATTTAGGTTTAAATGCCCTAGTGGAAAGGGTGGTTTGTTGTATCTGGAGTTCATGTAATGTCTCATGAATCGGTCTTTCTTCCGTTTCTTGTAAAGATCTCAGTAAGTTTATATTGACCAGTTCTTCAATAGTTATCTCACTTTCCTGTATCCGTAATTCTTTAGGTTGATGCACCTTGATTTGTGTGTCAAAGTATTTTTTTAATTTCAACTTTCTCACAAATTTAAATAAATCTATGTGAACTTCTGCATTGTTGAAGTTTGTGGTTGGTGCAAATGTAAACCCTTTGTTGAGTAATGATGTCTCTTCTGGCTTAAGATAATGTTTGGATATATTTAACACCAGGTCTTTCACTTGTTCCTTTTCAGATCTTTGGATCTAGTCATAATAGTGAGAGATGCCAAGAGGCATTGCAATGATCAACACAGTTAAACATGGTTAATGGCCCTGATACTCACGCTCTCCGCCGAGAAAATAACAGCCCCATTGAGTATTTGAAGTGATTTGACATAACGCGGGGCAAATAAACTCACTAATGAGCCTTATGATGTTTATGTTTTAGGGATTTAACCCATGACCATTGAAATTAAGCATTCAACTTATGAATTTTGAACGAAACAGATTAGGTAAGAAATAAGAGTGAGCGACACACTCAATGATGAACACATAAAACAATTATGAAGCGATCTTTTATCAATCAATTTCTAACAATAATTTTCTTTCTCATTGTGTTTTGTCAAATATTTCTGTTTCTCCATTTTGAAAAACGTTTTTCTCATTCCTAACAATCCCACCCTACCCCCTCCCTCAAAATGGCCATTCATCAATGTTGTTTAATTTTTGATTGGGTGCATTTTTGGATTTATAAAAATGGTAATTTTTGTTATGTAATGTTTAACTAGCCCTGATTTGAAAAAGACATAGAATGTCGAAACACGTGTAATCATATAGGGCATTTTTCTAAGGAACCAAAGGAGTAATAAAAAATCAATGACTTAACTTGGAGTATAAGAAGCATTGATTTATCTTTTCTTACAACGATACGACAAGGGCGCATGATATTAGTAAGAGTAACACAACCCTTATCTGAAGACTTGACTGTCCTTATGTGTGTGTGGTACAGAAGAGTGAGATTGCTTCTTCTGCGGTTTACCCCTTCCCCATGAGTAGAAGAGTGTTTCCCTGGTGTTTTCACCTTCTCTGAGCTTTCCGACACCTGGCTTCGAGATTCGGAGGTACTGTCTCTTTCTTTAGAGTGCGCACGTCAGGACTCGAAGGCAGACAAATGGGCTGCCAGAGCCGACTTCTGGTGTGCGGCCTGGGGGTGGAGGTCGGATTCGTCTGACGAACGTACCTCAGTGACTTTGGGGAGTGAGGCACTCTTGGCAACTGTGGACGGTTGCCTTGTGTCATGCGGCGATCTTGACCTGGAACGCCCAGAGGACACCAATTCGGTGGACCGCTCTCTTCGTGCCTCTTTCCGAGAACTTGACATGCATGTCGAGTCTCGGTAGTGTTTAAGTGTAGTAGTGGTGTGGGTAGCGCTCGTGTTGCCGGGTGTGTTCCCCATAACTGCCCAGCCGGACAATCCTCTGAGGTCGGGGACTTGTGCTTGGGCGTCTTTCGACCCCTCTGTGCCCTCACCGTCCAAAGGTACGGCGTCGCTGCCATCACTGAAGGCACCCACCGCGTCCATGGCCTCGAGTTGCCTGGCGTGGTGGGCCCAACGTTTAGTGGAGCGGTCCTTTAATGTTTTCGCCTTCAACAGGCTACACGCTCTGCAGTTGGCCTCGGGGTGATCCCTCGGCAAGCAGAGGTTACAGTTGGCGTGTTTGTCAACTAAAGGGTACTTGAGGTTGCACTTGGGGCAAAATTTAAATGGAGTACTCTCCATATGCACCTATGGCAGCGGGCTAGTGTGTGTAGGAAATAATAAGAGTGTAGAGTATGTTTCCACCCCACACACTCCCTACTTGCAGGGCCGGGCCGAGGCCTTCCGAGGCCCAAAGTCTGTCGTGCAGCTCTCGACGGTTGTTTGTTCTTTGGACCGGCGTCGATCTTCGATGTCTCGACGTGGGAGTGAAAGAACGGGGAAATTAATATTGATTTTTTGCAAAATGGCTGAAACTCCGCGCAATGCTTCCGACTAGTATGGCGGAAAAAAACAATCTAAGGGTCCTACACGCGTGAGGGATCATGGGTACAGTGGACGTCACACTAGGGATAGTATTACTGGCACGCCCTGTGTCTACGCCCATTTTCGAGTTTCGAAAAACAAACTAATACTCCGCAGCTTCCACTAGATGTCGGCCTATGCACAGCATTGATCTAAGCAGATTCCACAAGCCTCAGAAATATATATATATATATATATATATGATACATTACTCACCGTAATCTTATTTCTGATGCTTGTATCTGCTTAGATTCACATGCTGTGCATAGGCCGACATCTAGTGGAAGCTGCAGAGTATTACAGTTTGTTTTTTGAAACTCGAAAATGGGCATAGACACAGGGCGTGCCAGTAATACTATCCCTAGTGGGACGTCCACTGTACCTCACGCGTCTAGGATCCTCAGATTGTATTTTTTCTGACATGAGGAGTAGCCCGAGTACAGATAATCCAAGCAAATAGATAGAAAGGTAAGACTACAAGCAACCATGCGCCTTCTCTCAGAGGGGAGGAAGGGTGGGTCGCATGTGAATCTAAGCAGATACAAGCATCAGAAATACTATTACGGTGAGTAATGTATCCCTTCTGAGGCTTGTGGAATCTGCTTAGATCACATGCTGTGCATAGATTAGCGAGCAGTACCTGAAGGAGGTGGGATGTGAGAAGGGTCATGAGCAAATAAGTGTCTTAGAACCGCTTGTCCCACTTGTGTATCTGCCATGGAATGGGTGTCAATGCAGTAATGCTGAGTAAAAGTGTGAACAGAGCTCCAAGTAGCTGCTTTGCAAATGGTGTCAAGGGGTACATTTGCAATGAAAGCCAGAGTGGCCCCAATGCCTCTTGTAGAGTGGGCTCTTGGCGTGAAAGGCAGAGTCTTTTCAGAGAGTGAGTAACACAGCTGGATACAGTTAATAATCCACTTCGAGATGGCACCATTAGAGACGCAATCCCCCTCTCTGCCTGTAGCTACGGAGACAAACAGCTGATCTGTTTTCCTTAGCGGTCTGGTTTTATTTACATAGTAGAGGACCGCCCTACGCACATCTAGGGTGTGTAGTTTCACCTCAGCCGAGCTTTGAGGGTCCTGGAAGAAAGCCGGAAGCTCGATGGACTGGTTTATGTGGAATTTAGATATAAACTTAGGTGAGAGCCTAGGGTGTGTGCGTAAAACCAGTTTGTCTTTATGGACAGTAAAGAAGGAATCCTGCACTGACAGAGCCTGAATTTCACAGACCATTCTTATAGAAGTAATAGCTGCTAAGAAGGCCGTTTTATAAATCAGGTGTTTGAGACTGCTTTTATGCATGGGCTCGGAAGGGGGGCCCCATGAGATTAGATAGCACCACATTAAGGTCCCACCCTGGTGGTGGGTTTGAAATGGGAGGGTGAAGTCTCTTTACTCCTTCCATGAAGGCTTGAACTACTGGTACTTTCCACCACGAGACCTTGTTATGGGAAGTGGTGTATGCCAACAGGGCTGCCAGGTGTACTTTCAGTGAGTTAAAAACCAGTCCTGCATCCAGCAGGTGGAGCATGTATGTAACAATAGTGGAAGGAGTGCAATCAACTGGGTTGATTTGTTTACTCTGGCACCAGATAACGAATCTCTTCCACTTGTCAAAGTAGCAGTGCCTTGTGTTTGGTTTCCTAGATTCCTTTAGGATGTCCATACACCTCTGTGGTAAATTGAGATGTCCAAACTATGACCTCAGGAGCCATGCTGCCAGGTTCATTGAGTTGGGTTGCTGATGCAGTGTTTGACCTTGGTGCTGGGACAGTAGGTTGTACCAGGCCGGAAGTTTGATGGGCTCGCACACCGCCATCCTGCGTAAGTGTGGGAACCAGAGTTGTCTTGCCCACATGGGAGCAACTAGGACGAGCGTCATCGACACTCTGTTCATCTTGTTGACCACTTTCCTGATGAGGAGTTGGTGGAAAAGCGTACGCAAACATCCCTGACCAGTTCATCCACAGGGCGTTCCCCTGGGAGTCTGGTTGGGGGAACCTGGATGCAAATCCTGGGCATTGTCTGTTTTCGCTTGTGGCGAATAAGTCTATAGTGGGGAAACCCCACTGAGAGAAGATATCTACTACGACCTCTCTGTGTAGAACCCATTCGTGTTCCTCTGGGAGGGAGTCTCTGCTCAGAGCATCCGCTAGGGAATTGAGCTCCCCTGGAACATGTTGTGATGACAGGAAGATGTTCCGTCTGAGTGTCCATATCCAGATTTTCTGGGCAAGCTTGGACAGATTTGGCGAACGAGTCCCTCCTTGCTTGTTCAGGTAGAACATGGCTGTCGTGCTGTCCGTCTGGATTTGCACTAACAGGTTTAGTAGGTAGGGCTCGAACGCTTGAAGCGCTCTGAATACTGCCAGAAGCTCTAGCAGGTTGATGTGGTTCTTGGCCACTGAGGGAGACCATAGACCCTGAGCTGTGTGGTGGAGATGGTGAGCTCCCCACCCAGTCAGGCATGCATCGGTAGTGACTACTGCCTGTACTTCGGGATCGTAAAAGGGTTTCCCCTGTGCAAGATTCTCTCTCGTCCACCAGTGAAGGCGTTGTACCAGTGTTGGCGAAACAACCACTAGATCGTCCCACTGACCACTTGCCCGAGAGCACTGTTTCGCCAACCATTCCTGCATGGGACGCATGCGCAGGCGCGCGTGGGGGACCAGGTAAATACATGAGGCCATCATGCCCAGCAAACGCATTGCTTTGCGTACCATTATTTGGTGAACGGACTGATATTGCGGAATTTGCAGTAGTATATTCCGAATTCTTTCCTCTGAAGGAAAAGTCAACCCCTCTTGAGTATCTAGGATTGCTCCTAGGAACTGTTTGGAGGTGCTTGGCACCAGGCTTGACTTTTTCTCGTTGATTGAGAAGCCTTCGTGGAGGAGGTCGATAGTCCTTTGAATGTTTGTCCTGCAAATTACTGGGGTTTCACCAGTTATGAGCCAGTCGTCCAGATAAGGGTACACCGGGATTGCCTCCCTGCGTAGGTGTGCAGCCGCCACCGCCAGTACCTTGGTGAATACCCTTGGTGCCGAAGCTATCCCGAAGGGCAGTACCTTGAACTGGTAGTGCCGACTGTCCACCTTGAAGCGCAGTACCTTCTGTGCGCTGGGAACATGGAAATATGAAAATAGGCATCTTTCATATCCAAGGTTGCCATGTAATCCCCTTTTTTAGGAGGGGGATTACCTCTTGTAGCGTAGTCATTCGAAACTTTTGGGGCTTGACATACTTGTTGGCAGGCCGAAAGTCCAATACTGGGCGCATTGTCAAATCTTTTTTGGCACAAGGAAGTAAGTTGAATAAATACCTGGTGTCCCGGGACGAGTTCTATCGCGTCCTTTGCTAGCAGACTGGCGATCTCCTCAAGGAGAATCTTCTGATGTTCTAAAGAGTGTACTCTGTCGTAGAGGATGGTTCCGGGGACGCTGCAGTAGTTCTATACAGTACCCTGCGGATACTGTTGACAGCACCCATCTGTCTGATGTGATCCCTTTCCAAGCCTGGGTGAAGTTGGAAATGCGTCCCCCTACTGGGGTTGCGTGAGAAGGGACCCTGAACTGAGCGTCAATGCTTTGGTGGAGGCGTGCCGCCTCCTCTACTGGGGCTGCCTCTGCCTTTACCAAGTCCTCTCCTATTACCCCTGCCGTAACCCTGGGTAGACTGCTGTTCTACTGTGTACCCTGCCCCTGGGAATAGTTTGATCCTCTCTGGGAATTTTGGCCGCGTGGGCGACGGAAATTTCCATTCCCTCTCTGGTTAGGGAGTTTATTGGTTAGTTGGCCAAGGGACTTGAGTGTCTCATATTCGTCCTTGGCATTCTTCAGCGCGTCCTCGACCGCCTTACCAAACAGATCGGCTTCCACCGGTTTGTCCACCAATGATGCCTGGGTTTCTGCCTTAAAACCAGACTGCCGTAACCACGCATGTCTCTTGATAACAGTACCTTCTGCTATCAATCTGCCTGCGTTGTCCGCGGCATTAAAAGTTGCTTTTAAAATGCAACCAGACACGGCTCTACCTTCTGCTAAAATTCTTGCTAACTGGCCCTTTAAGGGTTCTGGTGCAGAGGCTATGAGTGCCGCGACTTCTTCCCACTGATGGCAGTTGTAGCTGGCCAACAGGGTGGTGGAGTTTGCAATCCTTGCCTGATAGGCGGACGTTGAGGCTACTTTCCTGCCGAAACCATATAGTTTTTTGCTCTCCTCGTCTGGAGGAGCTTCGGACGATGACAAGAGTGTTCCAGCCCTCTTACGAGTGTTAGGGACAACCAGGGAGTCTGGCTTCAGATGTCCTCTTATATAGAGAGAGGGTCAGACTGGGCTGCCCTGAAAAGTTTTCCAACTCTGGGATTGACTGCTCTGGTGAGGTTCGGGTTCACCAGGGACGGGTCTATTCTTCGCTGAATAGACTTAAGGATAGGGATGGTCTGGGCAACAGGCCTCCTTTCTCCCACTAACTCCTCGGCGAAGTCCCTCTCCTCCTGGACACCGTGGGCGTCAATATGGAAATGTTCTGCTGCTCATGCAAGAACCTCGTTCAGGAGGGGTTGGTTATCGGCAGGGGAGTCGGTAACCGGGGCATCTACTCTGTAGGTTTCAGGGTCTTCCTCTTCTTGGTCCTCATCATCCCCATAGTAGCCCGTCCCGTGCTCTTCTACCATGCCAAATTCTTGGTCCTCACCAAAGGAAGTCTCTCCTTGATACTGCGAGTATGGCCGTGAGTATGGTTGTACATCGAAGGGGTCCGAAGACCTCATAGGTGTCTCAAACCGGGGCTTCTTACTCGGGGGGATAGGATCATTAGAGCCTGAGGGTGTAGACCCTTGTGGATTATATGAAAGGAAATGGTCTGGATTTTTATCATAAAAGTCTGCCAAAGAAGACATCCTTGACATGACCCTATCTATGTCATCCCTCGCTCATTCTTTGGAACTGGGAATGACTCTCTCAGAAAGTCTAGGAAACTTATCCTGAGTAGACTTGCTGGTTTTAGAAATAGCAGCAGACTTGGGCTTGTCTGTCTGTTTAAGGGGAGTGGAGTGTTTTACAGGTGTGGAAGAGTGCAGTGGCTGCTTCTTCTGCTGTTTTCCCCCCCTCCCCGTGAGTGGAAGAGTTTTCCCTGTCCCTTTATGGTTCCGGAGGTTTTCGACGCCTGGCGTCGGGGATCGGGGGTAGAGTCCCTGTCCTTCGAACGTGGGGCCGCGCTGATCTGGTCTGCGGGCTCCGACTCCTGGAGAGCGGCCTGGGGGTGGAAGTCGTCTTCGTCCTCCGACGATCGAACTCCCGTTAGCTTAGGGAGCGAGGCACTCTTGGCAAGAGTGGATGATTGCCTGGAGTCATGCGGCGATCTCGATTGAGAACGCCCAGAGGACACCGATTCGGACCGTTCTCTATGTGCCTCTTTCCGAGAACTTGACGTCGTCGAGTCTCGGTTGGACTTGAGCGAGTGGTGTGTGAAGCGCTTGTGTCGCCGGGGGTCTTCCCCATAGCCGCCCTGTCGGACGACCTTCCGAGGTCGGGGACTTGCGCTCGGCTGTCTTTAGACGCTGTAATGCCCTCGCCGTCCGAAAGCACGGCGTCGCTGCCATCGCTGAAGGCGCCCTCCGCCGCCATGGCCGCCTGCCTGGCGTCGTGGGCCCAACGCTTAACGGTCCTTAGGTGTCTTAGGTTTAAACCTACTACACGCTCTGCAGTTCGCCTCGGGGTGGTCCCTCGGCAAGCAGAGATTGCACGTGGCGTGCCTGTCGACCCAAGGGTATTTGCGATTGGACTTGGGGCAGAATTGAAAAGGGGTACCCTCCATACGCACCTTGAGGCAGCGGGCTGGTTAAGTGTAGGAAATGTATAAGATGTACCTATATACAAAGAGTGTAGAGTATGTCCAACCCCCCACTCTCCCTACTTGCAGGGCCGAGGCCAGAGGCCTTCCGAGGCCCAAATCCGTTGTGCAGCAGCCGACGGTCCAATTCTTCTCCAAGCCGGCGTCGAGTGTCGAAGTTCGACGTTGGGGTGGGGAAAGGATGTAAATTTAATAGGTATTTTAGCAAAAGTATGGCTAAGGCCAGGGGACTCCGCAAAATGCTTCCGACCAGTATGGCGGAAAAAAACAATCTGAGGATCCTAGACGCGTGAGGGATCTTGGGTACAGTGGACGTCACACTAGGGATAGTATTACTGGCACGCCCTGTGTCGACGCCCATTTTCGAAAAACAAACTAATACTCCGCAGCTTCCACTAGATGTCGGCCTGTGCACAGCATGTGATCTAAGCAGATTCCACAAGCCTCAGATATAGATGGATATATATATATATATATACACACACACATACATACACATATACATACACACACTCTAAAATATTATGAAACCAAAATAGGTATCTATTTTGCTGACCTCGCATCCCGAGACCTGTGGATGACATCGATACGCCGTCCTAGAGGACCTCCTCCGACAGCCAACATCACCAGATGTTATAAGTAGAATGCACGTAGCCTCAGTTGTAGTTTTTTCTCAGAACGTGTGGCACCAATCTTCTGCCAGTATGACCACAGAAAGCCTTGCGGAAACGTAAGCTGCAATCGCAAAAGAAATTCTGTAGTGGGGCAGGGAGGGAGGGAGCGATATGGAATACGTCGTCGGACCATCCCATCGAAAGAACGTTACCAGGTAAGAGAGTAACTTGTTCTTCGAGGGGATTGGGTCCTCTGACGTATACCATATCTATGACAGACTCCCAAAGCAGTACCAACGTAAGGAGGTGGGAAAAGCATTTAGAATATACAAATTTAGAATGCCCAATCAAATTGCAGAGTAAACGACCACCTTGCCAAAGGCCAGATCCTGCCCATGGATGGAATCTAGGGAGTAGTGACGTACAAAAGTATGGACCGAAGCCCAAGTGGCTGCTTCACAGATGTTACGAATAGGAACACCCCTCTGCAGGGCAGTAGAGGCAGCCATACCCCTAATAGAATGGGCCTGCAAGCCTACCGGAGGATCCTTACCCGCCTAGCTTTAACATTCAGAAATTGCCAAGATAATCCATCTAGACAAAGTCTGCTTAGTGAAAGCTTGTCCCAAACGCCTTCCAGCGTAACCAATAAAGAGCTGATCGTCCACTCTGACCCGGGACATGCGTCAAACGTAGAAACTTAAAGCTTTCCTAGGGTCTAACCTATGGAACCTCTCCTCGTCCTTGCCAGGATGCGGAGGAGGATAAAATGCTGGAAGAATGACCTTCTGGCCCAAATGAAATTCTGACACCACCTTCGGAAGAAAGCAAGGACAAACTCCAAGGACAACCCTGTCCTTATGAAACACAGTGAAGGGTGGCTTAACTGAAAGTGCCTGTAACTCACTCACTCTGCGAGCAGAAGTGACCGCAACTAAAAATACAGTTTTAAGAGTTAGTCTCAAAGGGTGAGAATGTAAAGGCTCAAATGAAGCACCCATCAGAAACTTGAGAACAAGGTTCAAATCCCAACCGGGCACCTGGAAAGGTGACGGACGGAACACAGTGAGCCCTTTCAGAAACTGAGAAATTAAAGGAATTTTAAAATAAGACCACTCCTCAGACGAGTGCTTAAATATGGACAGCGCCGCCAGGTAACCTTTAACGGTACCCACTTGCAGGCTCATGTGGGCCAAAGAAAGCAAAAAAGACAGAACCACAGGAATGTCGCATGAAAAAGGATCCACATTCTTAACCCTGCACCAATCGCAGAACTTTCTCCAACGGCAACGGTACAGGGACTTTGTTGCAGGCCGTCTGGCCAAAGCAACACCTCCATCACGTCTTCAGGGAGGTCCCAATCCTTATACCTCACCCTTTCAGAAGCCATCTGGATGGAGAACCTGACACCCCTCCCGTGAGAGCAGATCGTCTCGGTAGGTAAGACGACGTGGAGGGCAGATGGACAAGTCGAGATGGTCCGGGTACCACGTCCTCCGGGCCCATGCCGGAGCAATGAGGATCATCCAGGAACTGAACCTGCATAACCTCCGCAGCACTTGCGGGATGACTGGGACTGGAGGAAACTCTTACAGCAGTGGGAAGGACCACTCCACCACGAACGCGTCTCCTAAGGCTCCTCTTGGAGAAAATTCCCACGAGCAGAAACATTCGCACTTCCGGTTGATACAGGAGGGGAAGAGATCCACTTGAGGGGTCCCCCAAAGGGCGAAGATCTTCAGGAGAATCTCCTGAGCCAGCTCCCACTCGTGAGAGATCACGCTCTGCCTGCTCAGAGCGTCCGCCGTCTCATTTTCGTCTCCGGCCAGATGGACTGCCAAGATCGAAAATTCCTGCTGGATGGCCCAGAACCAGAGCTGCATCGCCTCCCGGCACAGAGGAAGGGACCCCGATTCCCCACCCACCCCTTTGTTGAGCTAGTGCATGGCCACTGTGTTGTCATCAGAATCAGGACAGTCTTTCCTCGCACAGTCAGCAGAAAAGCCTTCAGGGCAAGCCGGACGGCCCTCAGCTCCAACAGATTGATATGGAGTCTGGACTCCGACGAAGACCAACGACCGCTGACTCAACTCGTTGGCATGAGCTCCCCATCCCGTGAAGGATGCGTCCGTCACAATCGTCGCCTCTGGCCAGGGAAGCCAAAACGGAGCCCCCTTCATCAGATTGCCTTCGACGGCCCACCACAGAAGGTCCTGGGCGACCGAGGGCGGCACCTGAACGGGGTCCGACATCCTGCTGGAGGATTGTGACCACTGCATCTTGAGTGCCCACTGCAAAGCTCTCATCCGCAGTCGAGCCTCTAGCACCAGAAGAATACAGGATGACATGAGGCCACGCAACCTCAAGAACTCGAACGCTAGGAGACTCTGGGTATGTTGAAACTTGTGCACCATCTGCTGAATGTGATCAGCCCTCACCTGGGGAGGAAAACACTGCCCCAGGGACGTGTCGAGCACTGCTCTGATGTACTGGAGCCACTGAGTTGGCGCCAAGTGGGACTTCAAGTTGAGGGAGAAGCCCAGATTGTGAAGGGAGTGGCAGGTAACGGACAGATGATCCAAGACTTGCTCGGGAGAGCGCGCCCTGATCAACCAATCGTCCAGGTAGGGGTAGACGAAAATCCCCCCTTTCCTGAGATACACTGCCACCACCACCACCATGAGCTTGGTGAAAACCCTTGGGGCGGAGGTCAATCCGAACGGCAGGATCTGAAACTGAAAGTGCGAGTCGCCAACTGCAAACCTCAGGTACTTTGACATGTCCAGACCCGACTGAACAGCCTCACACATGGCATCCTTGCCATCCTGTATCATAGCAAGAAAACCATCCCGTTCGTCCCCTTCGGGAATATGTTCAGCCGCTAAGGAAACGGTTCCACAGAGTGTGCGTGAAACGTGAAAAGGCACATACGGAGTTGGCTGCCTGAAGAGCCATGCCCCCTGAAGGAAACACTTTGTCCAACCATCAAAACGCTTGTCATCCCTATCAGGAGGGATGGTAAAATACGACGCCTGCTTTGCTGGGGTCGTAGCCACCTGCACCACCAAACTCTCCGGAGTGGGGTGCGTGGTCAAGTAGCAGGGGTCGCTACTGGCTGGGCGGTATTTTCGTGGCAAAGACTTGCCCACTGCCGGGACACTCTCCGGAGCAGTCCAAGCCGCCGCCACCCTTCTTTGCAGAGCCATATGGAATGGCAGTACCGGGTCAGTTGGTGGACCTTGGTCGAGGATATCCGTCAGGTCATCCTGCAGAAAATCCCCTGGTGGAGCAGACCACCCCAAGTACTCGGTGACCCTTGACATCAGGCGCTGGTACAAGGACTCAGCATGGGTGCCAGGCTCAGGCCTACAGAACTCCACCTCCGGAGAGGTGTCCAGACCACTGGCGTCATGCAGTGACTGACGCAGGTCTTCAATATGGCTATGACCAGAGATAATCTTGTCTGGCACCGTATCACGAACCAACCCATCTTCAGAACCCTCATCCACCTCAGAAATATATTCCAGATGGCGGAAAGTGGGCACAGAATAGGGGACAAACATTGTTTGCCTTGGCCAGAGCCTTTCTAGGGGGTTCCACCGTGCCACGGGGTACCTCTGACAAAAACAGCCTCAAAAGGCGTTGAGTGAATCGACGTTGAGCGCAGCGTCGACAGCATCGAAACAGGCCTCAAGGGTGGAGTCCCGAGCGTGTCCTTCGACAGCCTGGGCGCCGATGGCGTCGATGACTTCCTCGGAGGCGGAGCCTCGAGCGAGTCAGTCGACGGCGTCGACGTCTTCTTCGAAGACTTCACAGGTGCACACGGTCTCGAGGGAGTCGAGGACCGGGACCTGAAACGGGCAGGACTAGAATTATTCCCCTTGTCCGAGCGGGACCTATCCCGCGAATCATGACGACCACCCGAGTCCGAAGGCGTACGAGCAGTGTCTCTAGTACGGTCAGGCCCGACCCCACTCGGAGTCGCAGAGGGACCAGTGCCCTGCGATTCAAGAAAATCGCCAACATTTTCTTACCAAAGGAAGTCCTTTCCTCAGGAGTTGCATGCTTGGTGGGATAAGCAACCCGCCGACGGGCGGAGTCCTCCGACGAGGACAGGGAAGGTGACAGGTGACGCCGCTTCCGGGAGTGCCTCAAAGAGGCAGAGGAGTGGCGGGACCCACTCCGGGACTGAGACCCCCTTAGACCTACGACGACGATGCGGAGACTCGCCCGTCGAAAGCCCAATGGACCTCGACTTCCGGGGCTTGGACACCTTACCGACCAACAGTTTCTTCTTATGCTCCCACAAGGCTTTGGACGTGAGCAACTGGCAGTCGACACAATCATCCGTGTCGCGGGCCTCCCCGAGGCACCAGAGGCAGGTATTGTGCGAGTCCGTCACCGACATCTTGGACCCGCAGTCCCCACACTTCTTGAAGCCCGGACGCGGGTTGGAAGAAGACAAAGACATCCCGATAAACTTTGTACAAGCGAACAGGTTCGAAGAACCGAAAGAACAGAAGGAGTCAAGGTGCACCGAGATCTCCGAAGCAAACACGTTGGCGGAAAAAACAGAACTGAGGCTACGGGCGTCGTGCGTCCGAATTCTAACATCTGGTGACGACGGCCGTAGGAGGTCCTCGAGGACGGCGTATAGACGTCATCAACGCAGGCGCCGAAAGATTTTCCGAAGCAGCACAGCTGTGGTGATTACTGTCATAGATATGGAATACGTCGGAGGACCCAATCCCCTCGAACATAGGATATTTCAACATTTATAAATTAACAAGGTGTAGTACATAAGTTACGAGGACCAAATGTTGAATATTTGCAAAACACAGTTCTATTGCTTCTACATCCTCTATGGAATCCTTGGGAAGGAGACTAGAGCACTTAGTGAGGTAGTAGCATGGTAATCAGCGTAATTGCGTGGAACACAATGTAGGGTTGAACAACACAAAAACAAGTCAACACAACAGTGTTTCGGCCAAGGGGTAAGCTGAATGAGCTTTGGTGGTGTAGGCCTTCATCAGGACGGGATATTTGTGTGGGAGAAGTATCCTATGTGGTCTGTTGGATAAAACAGAATATATCAGGAGTCAGTGAATTCTAGGTAGACTAGCAGTAGAGAGGTAAGTACATACAAGGAGAAACCGGAGCTTACCAGATCTGGGAAGCACAGTGGCCCAATGTGTCTACGTACACTGAGTGGGTTTCATTATCTGTAGAATAGCCATTCCTGTCAGGGGAGATCAAGGAAGGTAACAGGGGCTGTAAATAGCTGTTAATGATATAACTCATAGAAGTATTTTATGGTGAAATAGGCGAGAAGAAAGCTAACCCATTGCGAGCCTGCTGCTAGGAGAGGGTTCTAAAGGCAGGCAGCGTAATCAATACGGCTTAAATTCTGGGTGACACCATTGGAGTCATCACTGCAGATATAGAAATTAAAATAAGGCTCAATGTGGAGCCTAAGGAAGGACTCGCGTCAAATGGTGCACCGTGCTATAAGCCGTGTGAGTAAGAATAAACTAGAGCAGGATAAAGTGAATTCAAGGTTACAGTGGCTACGTGGAGGGCTGGGGGTCACAAAAAGGTGGTAAAAAGTGCTGCCCATCAGGTAAATATGCGCCATGTACGTAGCCTATTGCTCAATGAGGCAGACGGTACGGATACAATTCATTCAGAGGTGCCCAACTAATGTTCGACCAAAGTCATGTGTGCCCTGTGGCGCATTAAGGTGTGGAGAGGCATGACAGCATGGTGAGGTCGTGATGGACTCAAGTCACCCCGAGGGAGCGTGTGACTCAAGGCACCCGCGGAATGGAGTTCACGCGGATCGTGATGTCCGTGACATTATAGGTGATTAAACATCAAAAGTGGGCCAAACGTCTGGGTCATCTTACCTTGCGTGATGGTTCAATTAAAACAAGGACCGTTCTGTAGCGGTTGTCGGCGGTCGCGTAGCCTTCTCCAGAATGGCCCACGATCAGAGCCGTAACACTGGAGACAGGCTTTTTTATGTGAAGCAGCCATTTTTGGGGCACTCACATGCAGGGCTGTCTCTTGCATGCGCCCGTGGCCGAGGAGCCTCAATGAAACGTGTGGTGACTAGTCTAAAGCTGCAAGTGCATGGTTGCAGTTTGTATGTGGGCATTGCCAATGAGGGCGCAGTCTGGACAGTCACAGGCAAAAGAGGGGGCACCTGTAGCATGTCAAAGGGCCACAGTATACATGAGGCACTACGGGCTGTGTGTAACGCAAGCATTTGCATGTCAAACATCAAAGTATACTTATTCTCTGTATTGTACAATCAGTTAATCACGACACCAAGGATGTTTTGACAGTGTGATGATGCACAAGTCTGTGACTTGTATCACAAAGCAGCATGAGTTATTCTTAAAAGGCGTGAATGGGGACCACACTGGCAGTTTCTATATCGGACTCAGGAGAACAGTCATGCATTTACATATTAGAAATCATGGAGGAATACCAATTCCTGCTATGTGTCAAAAAGGCCACAGTACATGTAAGGCTTTAAGGGCCAAGTGTGATGCATGCTTTCATACATATATACATATCACAGCATACTTATTCACTGTATTTAGCAATCTGTTAATCACGACACCAGGATGTTTTGACAGTATGATGATGCACAAATGAGTGACACTGGTTCCATCACAAAGCAGCCCGAGTGTCATTTTTAGATGGCGAGAATAGGGACCACATTGCCAGTTTCTATTTCGGACTCGGGAGAACAGTCATGAATTTACGTATTAAACCCTGGAGGAATGACATGCATTACTTACCGTAAAAGCATTTCTGATGATTGTATCTGCTTAGATTCACATTCTGTGCATATGGTCCGACATCCAGTGGTAACCGCAGAGTATTGCATCTTGTCTTTCGGGGACTGAAAGGGGACGTCGGCATAGGCGTGTATGAAACACTATCCCTATCGTGACGTGTGTAGTACCCAAAATCCCTCACGCGCCGAGGTCCCTCCGATTGTATATTTTCTGCCATGAGGGAGCCCAAGGCTGTGAGTGAGTACATGAAGAGAGAAAGTAGTAAGAAGTCTATGTTCCTTCCACCCCGAGCGGGGAGGCAGGGAGGGCGCATGTGAATCTAAGCAGATACAATCATCAGAAATGCTTTTACGGTAAGTAATGCATGTGTTCTGATGCTTGTTAATCTGCTTAGAATCACATGCTGTGCATAGACTAGCGAGCAATACCCGGAATTGGAGGTGGGTTGTGAGAAGGAACAGTAGTGAAAAGATGTCCTAGTACTGCTTGTCCCACCTGAGAATCAGACCTAGAATGAGTGTCTAGGCAATAGTGTTTTGTAAAAAGGTGTGTACAGAACTACAGGTTGCCGCTTTGCAAATGGACTCTAGGGGAACATTTGCAATGAATGCTATGGATGCCCCAGTGCCTCGAGTAGAATGTGCTCTAGGCTTGAAGGGCAGTTCTCGCTTTGCAAGAGTGTAACATAGTGTGATGCATTTGACAATCCACCTTGAAATTGCTGATTTAGAGACTTCTCTACCAGCTGCCACTGAAACAGAATTGTTTAGTTTTCCTCAGTGGTTTAGTTCTATCCATGTAGAGCATGACTGCCCTGCGCACATCTAGTGTGTGAAGGCTTCTTTCGGCCAGGTTAGTAGGTCTCTGGAAGAACGTGGGTAGTTCGATTGACTGGTTCACATGGAACTTCCAAATAAATTTCGGCGCAAATCTGGGATGTGTGCGCAGAACTACCTGATCTTTGTGGACTGTAACAAAGGGGTCCAAAACCGAGAGGGCCTGTAGTTCGCCAACTCTTCTGATAGAAGTGATAGCTACTAGAAAGGCTGTCTTGCAAGTCAGGTCTTTCAGACTAGCTTTATGCATAGGCTCAAAAGGGGGTCCCCATGAGCCTAGTTAAAACCACATTTGGATCCCACCCAGGGGCTGGGTGAGTGATGGGGGGATACATTCTTTTATCCCCTTCCATAAAGGCTTCAATCACAGGTATTTTCCACCACAACACCTTCTGCTGTGACATGGTGTAGGCTGACAACGCCGCTAGGTGAACCTTTAAGGAATTGAAGACTAACCCAGAGTCCAACAGATGGGTTAGATATAACGCAATGTGTGAAGGCGAGCCAATCGGTGGGATTGACGCCTTTGGAACTGCACCAGATGACGAAACGTTTCCATTTGCTGGCATAGCAATAACATGTGGTAGGCTTTCTTGCCTCCCACAGTATGTCCATGCATCTTTGAGGGGGTTGCAGATGTCCAAACTCTATGACCTCAGAAGCGAGGCTGCTAAGTTCAGAGTTTGTGGGTGACTGGTTCCTGGTGTATCTTGTGTACCATCTTGTTCAGAAGGGGAGTCAGGGGAAAAGCGTAGACAAATTTCCCCGACCAAGTTATCCAGAGACCGTTCCCCTTGGATCGGTTCTGGGGGTACCTGGAGGCGTAATCTTGGGATTGGGCGTTCTCCTGAGTAGCGAACAGGTCGATCTCTGGAAACCCCCATTCTGCGAAGACGCTGGATACAATGTCTTCGTGCAGTCGCCATTCGTACTCTTCTGGCAGAGGAAAATCTCTGCTGAGTACGTCTGCCAGAAGATTGAGTTCCCCTGGAACATGTTGGGATATCAGGAACATCTTGTGTTTGAGAGCCCATATCCAGATGTTTTGGGACAGCTTGGATAGCCCTGGAGAGTGAGTCCCCCCCTGTTTGTTCAGGTAATACATTGCTGTTGTGCTGTCGGTTAGGACCAGCACCGTCTTCCCTTGCAGTTGCTCCTGAAAGGCTTTCAATGCTTTGAACACTGCTAGCAGCTCCAGTAGGTTTATATGGTTGGACGCTACCTGAGGGGACCACACTCCGTGCGCTGTCTGTTGAAGCAGGTGAGGGCCCCTGCCCACCCCGTGAGAGATGCGACAGTCGTGAGAGTGGCTTCCACTGCAGGGGTGGTGAAGGTTTTCCCCCTCAAGAGGTTCTCCCTCGACCACCACTGCAGAGAGAGAACGAGGGCTAGCGAGACAACTAACAGATCTTCCCATTGTCCGCTGGCCTGACACCACTGGCTGTTGAGCCACTCTTGCAGGGGACGCATGCGCAGCCACGCGTGGGGAACCAAGTATATGCATGACGCCAACATCCCTAGCAAACGCATAGCTTTGCGTACCGTCACCTCTCGACTGGCTACATACTGAGGAGCCTGAGAGAGCATGTTCTGAACCCTCTCACTGGAAGGGAAGACTAGAACGTCTTCCGTACGAATTAGAGCCCCCAGGAACTGTTTTACTTGACTGGGGACTAAGCTGGATTTCTTTTCGGTGATAGAAAATCCCAGGCTGAACAGTAGGTCTACTGTTTTTTGGGTGTTCGAAAAACAGACATTGAACGAGTCCCCCGTGATGAGCTAATCGTCGAGGTAAGGGTAAACTGGAATTGAAAGTCTGCGCAGGTGTGCCGCTGCCAGGACCTTGGTAAACACCCTTGGCGCCGAGGCTATGCAGAAGGGGAGTACCGGGAACTGGTAGTGTTTGTCCTAAATCACGAACCATAGGCATTTTTTGTGCGCTGGCAGCATTGAAATATGAAAGTATGCATCTTTCATATCCAATGTTGTCATGAAGTCCCCCTGTTTTAGCAATGGGATCACCTCTTGCAGTGTTACCATGCAAAACTTCTGGGGCTTTATGAACTTGTTCGCTGGGCGCAGGTCTAGAACAGGACGCATGGTGAGATCCTTTTTGGGGTACAAGGAAGTAAACTGAATAGATGCCCTCGTTTACCTGAAGAATCGGGACGGCTTCTATGGCGTCCTTTCCCAGCAGCGCTTCCACCTCTTGGATCAGGATCTGCAGATATTCTGGTGAAAGGCGTCGATGTTTCGGCGGTCTGAACTGTGGAGGCCGGGCGAATTCCACGCAGTAACCGTGGGCGACCGTTTTAAGACGCACTGGTCTAAAGGTATCCCCTCCCATGCCGTGAGGAAAGAGGTTAATCGCCCCCGACCAGGGAGACATGGGAGGGGACCTGGACTTGGTGGTCATTTCTGACCCGAAGTTGACGCTCCTCTGGAATTGGAGCATCTGCCTCTATTCTTTCTGTGCTTCTGACCCCTCTGGGGGTAGTAAATGGGGCTTGCAGCAGGTTGACTTGAGTTGAAGTTGCCTGTGCCGAAATTGTTTTGAGCGGCGCGGGCTTGTCCTCGAAAGGACCGCCGAGAATTACTGCCCCTCTGTGAAGAGGGTTTCTGGGAAATTTGGTGCAGCGACTTAATAGTCTCGTGCTCCTTCTTGGCTGTCTCCAACGCATCGTCTACCACCTTCCCGAAGAGGTTGGTCTCTGATGGGTTTGTTGATAATGGATGCCTGGGTCTCAGGCCTGAAGCCCGATGTGCGCAGCCACGCGTGCCTCTTTAGGAGAGTACCCTGTGCGAGAGACCTGCCTGCTGTCTCTGCGGAGTCCAGGGTATTCTTTACCACATTCTGATTGGCAAGTTTGCCCTCCGAGACAATGGCGACAAGCTTGGCTCTGGTTGGTTCCGGAACCTCTTGAAGGCCTTCCTGGAGTAGGTTCCATTGGGCGTCGATGTAGCTTGCTAGTAACTTCGGGTTATTGGCAAACCGGACGGTATAGACCGCTGCTGACGTAACCCGTTTGCCTAAGGCATACAGCCTTTTAGACTCCTTGTCCGGGGGGCGACTCCCGTGGCAAGGGGAACCCCTGCTCTTTTGCGAGTGTTGGTCACCACCAGCGAGTCTGGGATTGCGAGTCCTTTGATATATAGCGGGTCGGTGGGGGAGGGTCAGAAAAGTTTCGACCCTCGGGTTCACAGCCCTATTCTGAGCAGGTGTAAGGAAGGAGCCAGCCGTCTTAACAGAGCTCAAAAGAGGGATAGACTGGCTTGCCAGAGGTTTTTCATTAATTTCCTCAGCGAAATCTTGTTCGGGCAAGGATTCAAGCGTGGCAATTTTAAAAAATTCCGCTGCTTTCTTCAACATGTTGTTGAAAGCCATTTGATCATCCACCGGGGAAGCTTGCCGAATCGGGGTGGATGGGGAGAGTCAAGTCAAACTATATCAGAGTTATGATCGTCCTGCTGGGTGTCCTCCCAGTTGTCAGTTGCTCCTTGATCTTCCCCATAGTTGTCCAGAAAAGAGGACTCTTCTTCTGTATAGATGTCCCTATAAGTGTCCATCTGGACATCTTCTTATAGTCAACTTGGTGTTGGATATCTTCATGTATTAGATGGTTAGGGTCTACCCGAGCCTTTTTTGGCAGAGGTTGGTCAGAAGCTCTGAAAAAATTGCTCCAGCCGATCCATGCACCCCTCGAATTGTTCCGTGGTCCACTTGGATGATCCAAATGGGCCTAACTGAGTAGGGCCCGTGGTCTCCGCCGTAAGGCGTTGAGAGGATCTCCTCAGGGTGCTTGAGAGGGGTACCTGACTTTCTTTGTAAGATTCTTCAGGATCGTCTTCCAAATCTGTGGAAAACATTTCGGCGGATTGGCCCATAACTTTGGGCGGAACCGGTACTAGGCCCACCGCCGTAGCAATCCTATTGATACTCTTATGGATAGACACTGAATTTTCGGGAGAAAAAGCTTCTGAAGATGTGTCGGCAGTGGAAACTTCTTCCGCGGCTATAGAAGGGCCTGCGGATAGCTTCTCGGGTAGAGGCCTACTCGTAGTCTTCGGGCCTTGGAAACCGTTGAAGTTTCTTGTACGGAAACTTCGGCGCGTGTAATTTGGGGAGTAGCGCCCTGGTTATGTTTGCTATGCCCAGTCGTCATGCGCTGCTGAGGATGCAGGGAAGGCTTCGGTTCAGACCGATCCGTGGGCACCGCCGAAATTTCCGGCAGACCCGTTGGCGCTTTCGCCTTCTTCGACAAGTCGCCGAGGAGGGCGCTTGGGTTGTGTGCTCGGTGCGGTTGTACGCCCCCGTCACCGAGTGTGGTCCCTGTAGCAAGACCGGAGTCGAGCCTTGAAGGGTTGGGGACGAGTATGGCGGCCCTAGAATAGTCCGCCTCAAGGTCTATAACGTCCGCTTTGGACGTTTGGGCATCCGATGTACCACCGTCACTTTCGGCTGGTGTCGCGCCAGGGGAGGGAGGCTCCATGTGTGACATTCCGTACGCGGTCCACCGCTTCAACCGGCGCTCCCTAAGGGTTTTAGGTTTAAGGAGTTTACACGCCGAACACCGCTTTTCGTCGTGCTCTAGGAGGAGACAAGCGTTACACAACGTGTGCTCGTCTTTCCACGGATATCTGACCCTAAACACAGGGCAGAATCTTCCTTTCCATAGCAGAAGGGAAGGGTGACCAGACCAAAAAGGAAAGCAGTGGAAAAGAGGAAAGACATAACAGTATGGAAAACCCCGAGCCCACTCTCCCTACCGTGAAGGCCAGCCAGAAGGCCCGACCACGTGGAGGTCCGAACGCTGGATCTTAGGCACCGCAGCCCATAGCCGTAGACTATTCACCCGTAGTCTTCGTCGAAGATGTTCTTGATAGGCGAAGTGACTTAACAGGGAATAAAACCGACAATTCGGTAAGATAAACAATGTCTCATGAAGAGCTCCGATATAGGGCTACCAGTTATCTAGGTGGAAAAAAACAATCTGAGGGACCTCGGCGCATGATGGATTTTGGGTCCTACACACGTCACGATAGG
Source organism: Ambystoma mexicanum (assembly GCF_040938575.1). Classification (NCBI taxonomy): domain Eukaryota; kingdom Metazoa; phylum Chordata; class Amphibia; order Caudata; family Ambystomatidae; genus Ambystoma; species Ambystoma mexicanum. The sequence continues at coordinate 926,424,417 of NC_090923.1, forward strand.
GATAGTGTTTCAGACACGCCTATGCTGACGTCACCTTTCGGTCCCGAAAGACAAGATGCAATACTCCGCGGTTACCACTGGATGTCGGACCATATGCACAGCATGTGATTCTAAGCAGATTGTTAATACAGTAAATAAGTCTGATGATTGTTAATCTGTTAATTATGATACCATGATGTAGTACATTATGATGCACCAATAAGTGACACTTGTGGTATCAAAGACAGTCTCAGTGTGTCATCTTCGATTGTGTAAGTAGTACAGTCACATAGTACTGGTGTATACAGCGCACAAGGTTGGTGTTTAAGTGATTTCACAATGGTGTGTGGATCATAAGGACGCCCGAGGAGACCCACACCACAGGGACAACAAATGCGCACCCACCAGTGGTATTACAACCAAGGACAACAGAGAGGATTCCAATCTTCAACTTATCCAACCACGTAATGACCCCTGCAGAACTAAACCTCCTAGAGAAAGGGTTGTCTTTTGTCCCTGCTGCCAAAGCTCAAGCATTCAATACAGAGGTCGAATTAAAACGCTTCTTCTGCAACATTCGCCTTAAATATTTCTTCGAGATATACCTACCCGAACACTCACAATCTGGAACCGAGAGTCCAGACAAGATCAATGAGAATACAACTGGACTCAAGGTGAAATCCACATTTATGCCGCCTCCCCACACCATCCCTTGTGAATTTGAAACCTATGAGAAAATGGTGACCCTCGCTATCCAGAAGGTTCTATCACAGAGAAACCTCTATCCAGACAATTTATTGTTACGCTCATCTGGTATCCACAGGGACGCCACCCAGCTGGGTTACTCGCCGATATGCTTCTCAGCTTTGCCCTGATGTGGTCTGCGGGGAAGGTTCTGCCTTGTGGTCGAATTAGGCATGCTCTCCATCCTGCCTTCTTTGCAGGGGCGCGTTGTCTTTCATGGGCGAGTGCGGTCCAGTTACTTCACCGACGCCGGCCCGTTTGATATTGTTCAGGTAGGTCTTATTGCTGTTCTTTAGTTTTGTTGCTATCCTGCATGCCTTTCTTTGTTTAAAATGTCTTGTTTTCTCCGTTAGGTATGCAGAGCTTCAGCGCGGCGAACTGGCTTGGTTGAGCCCCGCTGGTAAATGATGGCGCATTAAAAGCGCTATGAAGTGGTAAGTAAGCGCTATGCGCAGCGCTGCGAAGTCTTGTCTTTGCTAACATGTGTTTTCCTTCCTTGTAGGTCGCAGTGTTCTTCAGCGCGAGTGGAATGTCCAGAGTGGTGCCAGCAGAAGAGCGACCAGCCAGGTAAGCCTTTTAAGCAGTTCGTATTTGTAAATGTCTCTACAGCCCTCTTTAATGTTGCCTCCATCTTCCTCTTTCAGGTCGTTCTGTCCGGGAGGCGTGCAGATTCGAGGAAGCTGTTCTCAGTAGCTGGGAGTTTTTAAAGATGAAGACTGCAGGTAAGATGCTGCTGCTAATGATGTTCCTTTTGTCTCCTTGCAGGTTCTGCTTCTCCGAGGGAATAGCTGGACACGGTGAGCGTCACATTGCAAGCTGCAAAGTAACACGAAGCATGTTCTGCAGTCAGGGTGTAGTTTATATAGCCCAGATAAAGTAGTACCAGGGAAAGTAGTTCCAGGCCTGCCACACCCAAAACACTAGACCGCATAGCTTGGTTCATGAACCAAGCTATGTGGATGCCTCCATGTTGGCTGACAATACAATAAAGTAGTTCCCAAGCACATTGTTGTTCATGGTGTATGAGCCTGGCGCCATAGGCGCCAGGAATGGCCCCATGAGGGCTTTTGAAGAGGATGCCAGGCTCTAGAGGCCCAGAGTCCTGACTCCACCTGGCCAATGGGTTTGCCAGAGGGGGTTTTGGGCGAGGGTCGTGACATTTATCCACAGAAGAAAGGAGTGCTCTGACCTCACTTAAAGACAATCACAGCATCACGATCAAACCTGCTGACAAAGGGGGCTGACAAAGGGGGCGAAATCGTTATCCTCAAGACATTAATTTACAAGCTGTGTGAATCATCTAGACAAGCCCATGCTCACATCTACAAATTACTATATATGGCTTTACAAACATTTTACTGCTAGGGTGAGCTCTGTGAAATGAGAAGAGCCCAGTGTGTATTACTTGCTCAGAAGGGTTTCAATCAGTATCACAGACATATTTCAAATGTAAAATTCTGTTGTCATTGTTGGGAAGGGGGCGACCCCATCGAACCCCCCTAAGCGCTTAAGAGGAAGGCGAGCTGCATTCGTAGCACTGTGATGGGCGAGGGGGTAGTGGGGCGGTGGTAGGACCCCACCCCAATATAATCAACCCACATAGTACAGCCCAGGACATTGATACAAAATGGCAGTCTTGTTCGTGCATTTTGCGTAGTGTTGGTAATCATAGTGAGGAAACCAGGCCTGCGCAGCAAATGCAGCATTTCATGCACTAGGCCCCAATTGCGAGACGACAAACTTCCAGCCATGCCTGAGCTCCCATGAGGACAACACACACCCCCAGGCACCATAAAGTTCATTCATTGTTCCAACAGTGTTACAAAGAGGTTTTACCCAAAAGGAATCTGCCCTACAAGGCCGCTATCATACACTGGTGTCTGGTGTGCATGTTCTCGCACTGGCCAAAGTCTGACCTGGCCCACCCCCAGGCGACCACGAGATACAGCCCATATAACTGACTAAGTCCCAAGATCTTTGAATTGCATGGCACCAGGTGGCCTTCGACCATTACCCTTAAAGTAACAAATCTTGAAAGTTCAAAGAGAACGGACATTGCACGTCTGAGCTACAATAATGTGCTCTGTATTGCATGGTGCTGGGAGGGATACATTTTAGTTCAAAACGAGGGTGGAGACCTTGGAGCCGTATGGCGTGAAGGGAGTGGGTGAAATGTGTGTGGAGATCGGAGTGCCCCAGAACCTTTGTGCCAGTCTTAAAGCGTGCCAGGTGCACAGTATAATGAAGTAGCATTGTGTTAGGAGTGCAGTTCATTCGTTCTTGGACCTTCATCGGAGAGGAGTATGAGCTCTGCAGCACCCACGTGATGGAAGACGGACGGACTGGGCTGGAACGAATGACCCGGCATCCCTTCTGGAGCAGGCAGATCCTGTATAGGAGCACATCAACCAGCCGGTCAGGTTTTTACCGTATAGTATTGCCTCATGATGACCATGTGTCTCTTACTAAGCCTCTGCTTGTACTCTTTTCCAGCAGAAGGTTCTTGGCAGCAGAATTCTTTGCAGTTGCTCTCATTTTTGTGCGAGATATTCATACAAGATCGACTTGGGCCCTTCTTCACTAGCTGGTCGTATGCTTTCTGGTGTGAGCGCTCAGAGGCGTGCCTTCATTATGTTCACAAAATGCGCTTTGCTTTTATGCATATCGCTAACTCATTCCCTCCCCTCAGGTGCCCTCCAGCCACACTTAATGTGGTTCCATCTAGGAGAACTGTGCTGCTCTACTTGGGCCGGGGCTCATTCCCACCCACATCACTCTGACCATCTGCCCCACCGCTTCATCCCCCGCACAAAGGAGACAGAGGTCCTGGAGTAAATTCTGTCAATTTTCAGCAGTGTTAGCAGGCACTATTCTAAGAGTTTGCATTTAATATCAAATAATATTAAAATGTAATAGGAAAATAAGTACCACAGCATAATATTTTCATACACATCACTGACACATTGGGGTGGCCAGCTCCCAGCCCACTGACACCACCCATGTGTTACGCTCACCTGGTATCCATGGGGACGCCACCCAGCCGTAGGGACACTGGTATCCTTCTCTGCGGTTCCCAGATGTGGTCAGCGGGGGGAGTTCTGCCTGTATTACAGGAGGGCTAAGTTCAAGACTGGCCAACTGGGGTAATCAGCCCCCCACCACCCCGTATGCCTTCAGCCCCTCTGGGGCCTCTCCTCACCTTATTGTTAATTCAGGTGTGCTCTCCATCCTGCCTTCTTGGCAGGAGCGCGTTGTCCTTTGTGGGCTGATGCGATCTAGTTACTTCACGGATGCCGGCCCGTTTAGTCTTTCAGGAAGATCTTATTGCTGAAGTATATTGTTGTTATTCTTGCAAGTCTATCTTGGTTTAATAAATGTCTCTTTCTCTACCTTAGGTGTGCGATGCTTTGGCTGAATTGGGTCTCGCCGGCAAATAATGGCGTGTAATGAGCGCTATGATGCGGTAATTAGGCGCTATGCGCAGCGCCGTGATGCCTTGCCTTGCCCTTGCTAACCTGTTGTCTTTTCTTTCCCATAGGTCGCGGTGTTCACCCAGAATGTGGAATTCCGAGGCGATGCTGGTCGAGGGGCGACTTGCCAGGTAAACTTTTCAGCACAGTTCGTTATGTTGTGAAGTCTCCAATATCTGGTTTCTTTCCTCTTTTGCAGGTCCGTCGGTCCGGGAGACGTGCTGATCCTAGGAAGCTGTTTGCAGGAGCTGTGGTCAGCTGACGATGAAATTACAGGTAAGCTGCTGCTGCTGCTAACCATGTTCCTTTTGTCTCCTTACAGGTGCTGTTTTTCCGAGGTTCGCGGGTACAGCTGGACACGGTGAACGTCACATTGCAGGATTGCAAAGTAACACGAAGCGCGTTATCCAAGTCGGGTGTGGTTTAAATAGCTTCAAGAAAGTAGTCCAGGTAAAGTAGTTCCTAGGCTACCGCACCCAAAACAGTATACCGCATAGCTTGGTTCCTAGGAGCCAAGCTATGTGGAAGCCTCCATGTTGGCTGGTAACTTCAAATAAAGTAGTTCCCAAACGCATGTCTTTATTAAGTAAGCAGGACCGGCTCCAAGAGGGCCTAGGCAATGGATGCCTAAGTTTATTGGAGACCCAAGCCAAGACCTCTCCTGGCCCATGGGCTTGCCAGAGGGGTTTTTGGCTGTGGGTCGTGACACCATGTCTGCATAATTGCACCAATATACTTGGTGTTAAGCCTGCAAATACAACCGGTTCATTGAGAATGAAAGATACATGGTGTGATTTACAAATAGCAGTCGACAAATAACAGTGTCTTGAAAAAAACGATATAAGTGTTTCTTTAGCATTTTGCTCCGATCCCATCAGTGGCAAGCGGGACATTTGAACAATCAATAGAAACTAAGAGCCAACATGCTTTCCTTCTATAGTATATTATTGGACAAATGCAGGCCAAATCATTACTGAACTGACGAACATGCCTGTCAAACACGGCAGCAAGATCTTCCTTGGTTTTGCACCCATGCTAGGCACTCCTCTTGGATATTGGTACTAAAATAATAAAGTTGCCAAAGCATCAAGTTAAAGGGATAGTTCAAATATTATTGGCTAAAAAGATGGCCCATAATCAAAATATATATAAAAATATTTTTAAACAAAGTCCTTATGTAAAGTTTTCAGCAAATGAGGCTCGAACTCAAAAACGTGAAGCACTAGGAGGCATCAATTTTGTGAAATGGATGAGCGTCCTGTGCTTCTGTTAAGCTCTGCCAACGCGGCTCTAATGAAGCAAAAGCCAGCCAGCTGTAATACAAAAATTACCACTGGGTGGCTTTTGCTTCATTAGTGCTGGAGACCTTTGAACGCAGGCAGGAAGGCTACATGGAAGAAAGTGCTTATTTCTTAACCAAGCACTGCAAATATAAATACAACCTTGTTGTATTTATAAAAGCTGCAGTTTTCTTTCTAGGTTTCCCGGGCTCCCCCGGACTGGAGGAGCCCGGGAAGCTTAGAAAGAAAGCCACAGCATTTATAACATTGTATTTAAGTTTGCGGTGGCTTCAGCTTTGAGTCTCCTGGGCTCCCCGGGTCATATTTGTAATTGCCGTGCATTTGCTTGTAGACAATTCAAAGCAATTATGAATACTTCGCCCGCATCCGGCATCACACAAAAAAAAAACACAGGTTTTATGGAGGGAATAATAAAGGTCAACATATGCAATATGATGTTTAAGCCAATTAACAGGTCTCAATCCCTTTTGATTTGTGGTATGATTTTTAAAGATTTCTAATTATATTGTGTAGATGTGTGATCATTCAGATACCACGCTTGGCCAGTATACAGCAGAACTAATACACTTGTAATAGAAAGTAACAGCACTTAAAAGCAAGTGCCTGTACTGTTAGATGTAACAGGAAGGTTTATTGTGATGGTGGCATAATCACTTCCTGAAGTACATTTTAGCCAGGCATTCAATCAATTAGTAGGCGCCGGAATTTAGCCCCAGTTCTCAACCCAACCAGAGACCAGTTGATGCAGAGCCTTTTGTGTAACATAAGATTGCCCATTCTGTTGCATGCGAGGGAAGTTTGCACAAAACACTGCCCATACTGTTATTTTCTGCAGGATTCTTCAACTGGTGGTACTAATGTTGGCCCATTCATGCCTGATGGGTGTCTGAAGGGTGCAGTACTGCTACAGGGGTGCTCTTTTGTGAGATGAAACTTGCCCTGCTGCTGAGCATAGTTTTCTGGTTAGGCATGTGAAAATTGTTGCACTCTTGCTTCTACTGTTGTGAACCTACTAGCATTTTGAAACGCCTGCCTGTGCTCCCCTTCTGTGTATTCAGGAAGGCTGCACTGTTGCAGCTGGTGGTCATGTGCTAGTGCGTGTGGAGGCTTTCCCTACTGCAGCCCATGCTGCGCATTTTCTGATTTTGCATGAATATCAAAATCCATTTTGTACTAGCACACATGGAAGTATTTTTGAACACACAAGTGGGACATTTTGAGACAGAGCGGACAGTTGTGTTGAAGTGAGGGTTTAAAATGGGGGAGGAATTGGGCCAGAACAAGACAGAGCCCACTTGGCAAAAACAGTCTTGCTAGAGTGCCGTTCCATGTAGAGACGAGGCCCAAACCCCCCCCCCCATCATCAAGTTGAAGAAGCTTTCTGCCGCAAGTCTCCTGAACGCTGTTCAGCTGAGCAGCAATATACAACTACTTCAGAGAAAGCATCTGAAAGTCGTCCTTTACTCAACAGCCCAAACTCAACCAAAACCGTCCAAAACTGTATATACGTCTCATGCTTTACACACATTTTACTGTCAGGGTGATTATTCTGACAGAAGAAATTAGCACAATTCTAAGTGCGAATTGCATGTCGAGAAGGAATTAACTTTGAATTACTAGCACAGACATGTTTGCTAAATTGGTGGTCATGCTTATGTTCCCAAAATGCACTTGTTTTTTTTATGCAAAACATACAAGATGATCTAGTCAGGGCACGCACATCATAGCACCGCTCCCAGTTCCACCCAAACTACTGACCATCCAGGGCCCCAGTCTCCCCCTCTGCCCCCCCACCCGCTCCACTAAATGTTGTCCATTTCCAACATTGGTTTAAAGAGGACAAAAAGACTCAGTCTCGGATTCTAGGTTAACAGGTTGCAGGTAGCTTTCACCGCGGTCTATACACAAACTGCTTTCTTTATGTGAGGAAAACCTTTGCTGCATTGCTGCTGTCTGTGCTATAGCAGTTACAGGTATGTGAATAGATTACACAAGCATTTCCTGTTTTCAGTTTTATGTTTTTTATTCCCCTCCCCCCCATCCAGTATTTTTCCATGGTTAAACTTTTTTTTCTTTAAAAAGATCACCACGGAATCCAGTTTTGGGATTTCCTATATTTTTACTAAAAGACAAAATTGCAGACAACTGTTTTTGCAGTGTATGCAAAAAGCAGTGCTTTTATTGCTACATTCATAACACAAAAGCCCAAAAACTAGCAATGCTAACAGACCTCTTATGTCCATAGTACACAAAGTTCACCTGCCAAAATAAAATCCTTATAAAAGCATGTTATGCCAAAAGACCATTATTAGAGCGCCACTTTCCATCTCCTGAGTGGAAGGCTATTTAGTTGGAGAATGCAAATTGCTTTGCGGCCTAGATTCTCTGTTTTATACCAACATCCGTTCAGTACTTGTTTCAAGAAAATACATTCTGCCAAAAAGTTACTGTCTATAGTAATTTGGCACAAACGTACAGCTTGTTGCTATGCATGATCTTAAGAAAATGAAGAGTCACAAAAAAATATACAAGCTTTTATAGTACATGTTCAGTTTAATGGTCTTGGAAGAAGACAGGCTTGGTAGGTAGCTGGAGCGTTGTGTGGTGTGGTAATACAGTAGCTGGAGCTTTGTGTGGTATTACAGAAGGAAATGCCTCAAAGTCCCAATCACCTCATCTTCACACATAAAAGGCTGTACTGATCAGACAAAAACAAGTAATTGTTAGGCACGTGTTGGGACCAACAGCACAACAACTCCCTCGAAAACTGATTCACGTCATCATCCAGTCCACGTTAAAGATCCTACAATCACGAATCTTCTCTGCGCGTGTTCCCACTTGCAAGAGGTCGGAAGACGTTTTAGAATTAATAGTACAAGCGGGTTACATGACAGCTGCTGTTCGGCTAAGGGGTGCCATCTAGTGGCAATTGTTCAACTTCTTTCCTGATAGACAAACTACCCACCCCCCCCTACCCCGCCACCCCCCCCCACATACCCCCGTACCCCCTAACCCTCCCATCCCCCCCACGGCCAGAGAAATCAAAACTGACAACTATCAAGATGGATTTCTGAACTCGGACCTGGTGGGCAGAGGTTCAGGAGGGTAACCTTCTGGACAGGCCAGACCAATCAAGGTAGCTTGGCGGCAGTCAAGACTAGGTCTCAGGATGGGTGGGGGTGACTGAAAGACCTCAATGGAGCACACAGAGTAATGGACACTTGCAAAATCATTCCCAGTCAGGTGTAGATAAATTAAAAATACAGATACATTTATTTCATGGCCTTTGAGTTTCAACACACAAATCAAATCACAGTAATACTATTAAGCCAACACAATCCTATCGAAATACATGATCTAAGACCAAAGGGGTGTAAAGGGTTAATGCACGAAATGGGTCCACATCCTAAAAAAGGGAAGGAAACAGGCAGTGCACATAGTCTTTAGTCCCTTCTACATCCAACACAACCCTAACCGAGAGTCAGTCCAATCCCTAAGAAGAGTGGAGCCCAATGCTGGCGCACGCAGTAATGCAGATGGGCAAAACTGGGTCTCCTCAAGGGGCTGCAGCAGCTCAGGAAGGTGGGTGAGGCGATGAAGAATAGGTTTGATTCCAAGAATTGGGAATAGTTTGCTAGTTCGCACTAGCAGTGGAAAGGAGAGGGGGCCCCGAGGGGCCACTCGTGCATAGAAAGGGATGGAGGTGCTAGGGGCCACCAGTTAGGGTTGCGATTACTCACTGACTCCCGGCGCTCTCCAGACCAAACTTTGGCAGTCAAGTCCACTTCGGTTGCAGGGTCAAGTGCAGCAATTTGGCGGCTTTCAGCAACGAAGATACAGCAATGATTCACAAACAGGACAGTGGCGATTTCTCCACTCCTGGTGGATGCATCAGGCCAGTTTCACTGCAGCAGGTTTCAGGGGCAAGAGGGGCACAAACGCAGCGCACCTGCAAATTTCGGCACCACGGCTGGGTGACAGTCACTGCGTATACTCTGGTTCGGGCGCACTCACTTTACTCTAGACCTGGGAACGCCAAGTGTACAAAATTCGGTGTGAGTGCCGTGAACACAGAGCTTGCGATATACCAAGTTGAGGGCCTCGTCGAAACGGCGGCGGTATCAGGGCAAAGAGTCTGCGTAAGCTGGTTAGCCCACTGGTGGCCCAGGGACACTTCCGAGAAAGCTTACTTGCAGGGTTTGATGAATGTGCCGCGAATAGTTGGTCCCACTATTCCAATGGGTCGAAGCGTCATCGCAGACCTAGGTCGACCAGATGCAGAGGGGTCCCACGAACGACAGCAGGCTCAGGGTGCCAAACCTTCCAGTGGGTCACCAGCGATTCCTCGACTCAGCTTCTTAGTTTCAGGATATTTGGATCCCATCCTTCGTTCAGTGAGAACTCCAGAGATTGACATGGTATGGGTGTTGGGCCTTCTCTTATCCAGAATATCCTTTGCGCCAAAACGAAGAGGACCCAATGGGATATCTGCTCACGTACAGGCATACCATACGTGGACCAATCACAGACCACAGTGGTCCCAGGCATTCATAGCACTCCAGGTTCGGCACCCAGGATGTGTATTGGGAACATACATCCCAGCCCACATCCTAGAGGCACACACACACACAGACACACACACACACACACACACACACACACACACACACACACACACACACACACACACACACACACACACACACACACACACACGACAGGCAAGCTCGCCAAAGCTTGGCGCTTCGTGGGAAAATGCATGCCCAATTAAGGACTGACCTGGGTAGACTCGACCTGGAGGAGGTGAAGTGGCAAGATGGCCAAAGGACAGGACAAAGAACCTCGTGGCATGGCCATTTTGGAGCCAGGCCACCTATTCGTGCCAAAAACGCTATCACAGTTTACCCGTCAGGAAAGGGTTAAAAATATACAAAATAAGCTGCCACCAGCCCTGTCCAAGGCACATCTGCACTTGTCCTAAAAAATCCTTTGAGTGTATCTAGGGCCTTTGTAAATGACAAATTGACCGAACTGCACTGTACTGAAAGGGACATTGTACACTAGTTACATGTTGCAGAAAAGTTGAAACATTGGAAAGGACTAAGGGGAAAAAAAAAGTCTCCCAGTACTGACTGTTAAGGGCATGTCAGTTTCCCCATAGAAAGTGAGCGAAAAGCCCAGGAGTGCAGCAGAAGGCTGGGCTCCTCTGGTAAAGTCAGACGATGGTGTTAAACATCAGCAAAAAGTTGGGGGTAAACAACTGGAGGGAAAATTACTCACAAAATGGAAATCTTTAATAACACCAACTAGGGTGTTGGACCCTAAGGAACTAACTTGTAAGCATGAGGGGGCTAGGTAAAGCAGACATTTCTCCAACAGCCAAGGAGTGGCTGGAATCACATTAGAAAATCTTATCAAGACAAGAACTGCCTTTTGCCCAGGGGATGGGAGTCGTTCCTCTGGATCAGGAAGACCATCTCCTTTGATTTAGTTAGCTTAGTGTGCAAGGGACAGTGTTATGACACTAGGACCTTCACTTGGCCATTCTGCCACTATTTATTTCCGATGAGGCAGGGAAATCCCTCTCGAGTTAGGGCGAGGCAGGGTTTCCTTTTCCCTTTTACCCTTGAATAAAAAAAATAGCAAACATGCCCCTACCAAGTCTTTCTTCTGCACCCTACTCTCTACCCTTACATATGGCGTCAGTAGTGTGATCTGGCAGATGCAAACCAGGCAACCCTCAAATGTACCAGTTTAAACAGACAAGGCCACCGCCCCCACAGTAGCCACCCGGGAATCCATTGGGTTCAATCTATGTAGTAGTCAGGAGCCTATCATAGCCCCAAGAGAAAGGCAAATAATACTAACTGGCATAATTCTAACCCCTGCCCCCTTCCAGGCACTTATTTACGGAAACATCAAAGACCAGATTAGCCTGGATATATGGGTTGGAGATCTTAGCTGGAGTAGTAGGCCCAGATTATAAGGGAGATGTAAAGCTACTCCAGCAGAACAATGGGAAAGATTCATACCGGGTGAAAATTGGTGATAAAGTAGCCCAGAGGAATTTTGGAGATGGCAGTATTCCCTGATAGCACAGAAGTCCCTAATCAAAACCATTAGAACGTCTGCACATCACCCACAAACAGCTGTTCGAACGATTCAACCAAACCCTTAAAAGAATCTTAAAAAAGCTTGTTGAAGCAGACAGGAGAAACTGGGGCATGATGGTACCATGGTCATGTTCGTTATCAGAAAAGCTCCAAAGTTCTAGATTCATGCCCTTTGAACTTCTGCATGGCTGAGATCCCAGAGAAGTGTTGGATATGCTTAGAGAGACCTGGGACGATAGGGAAGAGGTCATACTACCGCACACGCAAACAGTGCAGAAAATCAAGGAACATATGCCACTAGTTAGGAATATAGTAAATTCCAACTTAACTCGGGCCCAAGAAAATCAGAAGGGTCTCTATGACTAAAAGGCCATCACCCGCTGTCGATCGGACAAAAAGTCCTTGTCCTTCTTCCCAAATCAAAGCATAAAAATGTTTGTTGCTACGGCCCTTATGAGATTGTACAACAGACCAGACCTTGCAATTACCGAGCCTCTCAGCCTGATAGTTCCAAGTCTATAAAGTAAACCTTTGAAAAGAGGAGACCGAATCTGGTAGAGTCGTCCTAACCTGTTTAACTGAAGAGAATGGCCACCTGAGCCTAATACCCAATGACCGCCCCGACCAATTCCCTAATGTGTTCAGTTGTTCACCCACGAGTGTCAAGGGGATTTACCACCAAATCCATACGTCCCTGGGGTAGGTAATACATTTAAAACCATACCGGATACCAGAGGCCATGGGGAATATAGTCATTCAGGAGGTGGAGACTATGTTGGCCGATTATCTCATAGAACCATCACATAGGCCATGGTCCTCGCCAATAGTGCTGGTTGCCAAACTAGATCAATCGTGGTGATTTTGTATTGATTTTTGGAAACTGAACGCAGTGTCCCAGTTCGATAACTACCCAATGCCAAGAATTGACGACCTCGGCTGGGCACCACCGTTTACATCTCCACAATTGATCTGCCCATGGGCAATTGGCAGGTCCCCCTGAAACCCGGAGATTAAGAAAAGACCGCCTTCTCCACCCCTAGATGACTATTACAGTTCAAAGTCATTCCCTTTGGGCTTCATGGTGCTACAGCAAACTTTCAGAGGTTAATGGACGAGTTACTCCAACCATACACCAGTTTCTGTGGGGCCTATCTTGATGACAGTTATACAGGCGTACTTGGAAAGAACATAGGTCTCATCTACAACAAGTCACCAGAGCCCTACGATAAGCGGGACTAGTTGCCAACCCAAAGAAATGCTACCTGACCCAGTCAGCTGTAAAATACCTGGGTTTGTCAGTAACAGAATAGTCCAACCCTACTTGGAGAAAGTTTACGCCATAAGGAACACTGCCATACCAAGAACCAAGAGAGATGTAAGGGCTTTTTTTAGGGTTAGTAGGCTATTATAGATGATGTACTCCCAATTTCACATCCATTACTTCATGCCTAATGAAGAAATGCAGAACCCCAGAAGATCAAGTGGGAGAAGAATGATCAGACTTGCTTTAATTCCGTCAAATCATTTTTTTGCAGTGACCACATCCTTAAAGTGCCAATTTTCAACAAAGTTTGTCCTCCAAACTGACGCTTCAAAGGTAGGGCTAGGGGGAGTGCAGTCTCAAACCTATGACAGGATAGAAGCCCTATGCTTTATTTCAGTCGCAAGTTATTCCTTAGGGAGATAAACTATGCCACAATAAAACTTTGTAGGGGGCAGCTAGTCATCTCTTCTATTACTTCACCGGGTGGAAATTCACTCTAGTTAGACCATTCCCCTCTCCTGTGGCTCAATTCATGTAAAGACACCAATCCCAGGATTATCCAACGTTTCCTTGACTTAAAGCCCTTTTCTTTCTGTGGGAAACATCGCAGAGGTAAAGATCAGGGAAATGTAGATTTCCTCTACCGACTCCCTTTAGGAAATGAGTTACCAGGCAACTTAAGGAGAAGGGTATTTGACAAATCCCAAAATGTCGTTACTGCTTCTGAAGGGGGGCCCCTTCACATGATGCCAGGGTGGTGAGGCCGCTACAATATGATTACACAGAAACAATTGATTTTGACAAATCCACACGAAAAGTAAATTCTTTGCCATCAATCCGCCCAAATCACAATCTAAAAGAACCTTTGCTTGGACATACATCTGTGCCCATTTAAGACATGCAGACCCTGACGGATCTAATACATTTGGAATCTGAACGCCAAACTCATGAAGACATCAGTGAAGATGAGTGGAACTCAATGGATATCCACACTGACTGGCATGCTAAAAGAAAGCTTAAATCTAAATTGAGGTTTAACCCTACGTTTAATCCAGGAGAACATATACAAGCATTCCAAAATTTGGTCATCAATGATTTGAAAAAAAAAAAATACAATTTTACCTTCCAGGAACAAGGAACTTTGACGACATTGTATCATTGTATTCATTGTCTGTGCATCATCAAACCATCTGATGAGGGCACGAATATAGCTATCATGAATCGGCACGACTATATCGGAGACTGAAAGACAACTCACAGGCAGAGAAGGTTATAAAAAACTGGATGGCGATCCTTCAGAGGATATGAACATCAAAGTCTTCTATATGGAAAGCCACAGGCATTCTGGATGAAAACATGTGTAGATTCCTCCAACCCAGATTTCCCACTATGCCCACCATCTATTTCTTGCCCAAATTACATAAAAGTATAAGAAAACCACCGGGAAGACCAATTGTTAATCTTTGTGGAGCCCTACTAGAAACATTGAAATTGGTGGATGAAACCTTGGTCATTTTTGTGACTTCATTACCCTCATATTTGAGGGATACCAAAGATTTTCTAAACAAAATGGCATAACGTGGGAATCTTTTTTACTGGCTACATTAGATGTAATGTCCCTTTATACACCTGTATGAGCCTGTGAGTACTTCAACACAAGATATATTAATTATTTGCAACATGGGGAAATGATTTTGGAAAAGATCCACATCTGTCTCACTAACATCATCTGTTTAAGAAGGAGTTTTATATCCAACTCCAAGGAATGCCATGGGCACTACATTTGCCCCCTCGTATGCTAACCGGACCATGGGGTGGTGGGTGAAATTTGTGTATGGCACCCATACAACAGAAAATACAGACAAAATAGCAATCTGGCTAAGTTACATCAATGATTTATTCATCTGGGAAGGCGCTACTGAAAAATGGTTGGGCTTTGTGAAAATCTTAAATGTGAACCAGTTAAATGTAAAGTTCACTGAAAGCCACAACAAGACTGCTACCGTATTTTTGGATATTCTTAAAAAAAAAAATAAAAAAAAAAAAATAAAGTGGAACAAGGAGAACTCACAACAGAACTTCACAGAAAACCCACAAGTTCCAACATACCCCTACATGTAACGAGTAACCACCCCACGGCCTTGAAGTGGAGCATACCATACGGGGAGTTTATCAGAATTCGGAGGAACTGTTCTGAAATTGAAAGTTTAGATACAGAATGTGCACATTTCAGAATCCTGAATACCCCAATAAAGTTCTTGGAAGGGCCTACACATTAAAGCATAAGGGAAATCTAATCCAGTTTTGAATTCGACCCAAGACGATAAAGACACACGCTCGATTCTAACCTACGGTAATGGGTCGAACAACATTTGCCGGATAATTAACAAAACATTGACATGTGCTTAAATCAGATGAACATTTAGGTAACGCCTTGGTTGACAAGATCAACATTACTTTACGTAAATCCATGTAATTAAAATATAGCGGGGTGTCAAGCTATACGAGCCCCAATGTCAACATCCAGGCTGAATCTTGGTTGAGCAGAACAATTCCAGGCTTTCATAGATGTACAGAATGCAAGGCATGCCAGTATGCTACTACCACCATAAGCTACTGTCATCCTGTTTTAGCTACTGGCATTAAGATCATGGCGAGGATCACCTGTAACGCTGTTTGTGGTCTATGTACTCACTTGTCCTTGCAGTAAGTGGTATGTTGGGAGTACGATTGGCAAATTGAAACTTCGAATGCTCCAAAATATATGTGCAATTAAGAATTTTGATCCCACATACCCCATGGCAGTACATTTTAAGAGTGCACGCTGGCAAACTGGATGTTTTTGCTTTCTTTGGCATACACTCCGTTTCAGAATTGCCGAGAGGAGGAAATGGAGAACTCCAACTGAGACAATTGGAGACCAAAATGTATTTTAGATTGGAAACAAAACAAAAAAAATAAAAAATAAAAAAATAAAAAACAGGAGACATAACCTGGAAGAGGAACGCTACACCTTTCTGGGCACTTGAATTATCATTATTACTATTTCTCTTATCAGATATTTGTGTCATTTGGGCTTCTGAATAGGTTCATTAAGTATGGTCACCGGTGTCCAACATGGTTGCCCTTGCGCATTCTATAATTCTCTTCTTCCTTCCTCTTCTCGTCTTTTTATTGTGCCTTTATCTTTGGGTTTTCTCCGTTTGTTTGCTGCTTCTTTTCTTATTTTGTCATGTGTTACAGCCATTTTGCATTCTCTGTTCTCCATTTTAAGTTGGTATTAGGATAAATGTTTGCACCATCATTCTGATCCTGTAATTTCTCTCTCTCTCATGCAATATTTTCTTGACTTTCTATGGATTTATAACTAGCTCTGGCATTCGTCAAGGCATGAAAACCAAGGGAGCACGTTTGCAAGACAGCCATTTATAGCACATTTTGTTTACATGACATTAACTAATGAATTGTTGGAATGATGGTAGGTTGCATATTCACAGAATATCTATAGAACACATTTGTTTTCTCTAGGTTTTTTTTACACTTTTGGAATTTATCCAATTTATCCTACTTTTATTCTTAAAATCAGGTTTCTTTTTGGGAAACATGGACATACCAAATAAACTGTCCGTATTGGATTGGACTATTTGTATCAGATCTCTGCCTCTTGATAGGTCTTCTAGTCTTGGATCCAGCTATTTGTATTATATCTGTATTAGGTGTCCTGTAATTTGATATGCTTTCACAAATTCATGCGAATCATTGCATGTATCCATGCAGCACTTTTCCATATTGCAATTTCCACATATAAAATGCATTCAGTATGCCACAGATTATATACTTATTTTTGACAATCAACATTGTTAATTTGTGTTTGGGTCCAAGCATTTTTAAACTTTTGCATTAGACACTTAAGCACTTTATAATGCGGTGAATTTGCACATATATATTTAGCACTATGCTGAGATTTGCATATTTTGTACTCCATTGCTAATTTGCACATATATTATGCTCTAGTCCTTTAGCTTCATGTTTGCATTACAACACAATTTTTACTTTATCAATTTGGGATGTCCTTATGGCAAAATTGGATGTGAACATTCATCTGTATTGACTGCTTACTACTCTAATGTATGCACCAAGCACTTTATACCTTCGCTAGTTTGCACATGAATCATTGCAAGTTAACTTTTTTACTTTTCTGCTTATTTGCACAAATTATGCATTTTGCATCTTGAGTAAGGTTGCAGAATTATATCGGAACGCATTGTGCATGTCATAGTACCAGAGACCTGACTTTTTATGACTGCCTCCCCCGCTAGATAATTTTCTTTATCAAATTATCTGCTTTTATAGACAGATTGTTGACAGCCATTCTGCCATGTGCACAGGTTTTTACTTAAATTTATCCGACATGAGAGCGTGATCGGCTTCATACATACACGGAGGAGAAACAGCGAATACGTGAGGCATGTTTTACTTATCATGCCACGTGTTTGAAAGATGATCCATATGCTTCTATTAGCACATATTAGGCCTCTGATAACATGTATTGCAATATATTCCGTTTTAGTGCCACCTTTAGCATAAGGTCATTGGCCGATTTTGAAAGCTTTTACTAATCCAGCTACTACAAGATGTCTGGCAATTGCAAATCCAACAGTGCATATACCATAGAAGTTACAGGCACTCTCTGTAACCATAGAGATGTGATAGTATACATTAGGGGTGTCACGGTATTCGTTTTATGGCGGTACGATAACCTTCTTGCCAAATAACGGTCTATCATGGTTATCGTGGATTAGCAGGTGGAGTTAACTAATCTTAACAAATATTTTCTTTAAAAAAAGTTTATAAATTGTCAGATTTACCATCACAAACAAAACCAGGCACCCAGGGCCAGAATTGGGCTTTTTAACCTACTTTCCACTGAAATTGCCACCCCTTGCTTCCACCAAACAGAAACACACGTGTGGAGAGGAGGAGGGGGCGGGGGAGCCCTGCTGCGACTGGCAAAGTAAACTTTTCTTAAGTGGTCATTTAGGCTTTTAGCTCCCCCACTGGCTACTGGTGAAGATGAACATGTTGCCATCTTGAAATCTGCATGCCACAGATCAATGGAGGCTGATGGTAGTATGTGCTTGTATACACACACCCACCCTTTAGTTTACTTGCGGGCCAAAAGGTGTTTAGTAATCATGGACATGTTACCCTTTGGTATGGCAGCAGGGAACACCTGCAGAGACGAGTGAATTTCGCGGTGCAACTTATTGTATGTAAATTTAATGATAGAACCAGGGAAATCCCCCCATTGTCATATGTTTAGAAAACATTATCCATTATAAATATATAAACCCCAAAGCCGCCAACCCAAAGTAAATCCTTTTCCTTCTTGGCACTGTATTTATTCTTCCTATTGCTAACATATTGATTTTGTGTCGGGCACGTGTGGTTTACGGAATGGCATTAAAAACTGCTCCAACTGAAACTACTTGTACCAAAAAAAAAAAAATTGTTTTTACATTGCCTTTTTGCATTTGAAGTTCTTTAATTTACCATTAAGTTAATGCTTTTTAGTTAACTTACGAATATGCAGGCAGGATTTTCCAGCTGTAGCTGATCCTCCAGGAATCTAAGGCGGCTGCGGAATGGGTCTTTCATGGTGCTCACTCGTTGGTCGCCTTGAATGTTAGAATGACTAGTGGAAGTGTTAAAATGCACATTTTGAGCAATGAGCTTGCTGCTCAGTCACAGGTCATCGCTTTGAAAATTGGCCTAGACTTACATTTTTTTTTAACCATATGGCATGGGCATCATGAGACTGCGACAAAAAGTTTGTTTTGCCAACTCTTTATCCCATTAAAAGGGAGAAAATTCACTCATGTGCGGTCTGAAAGCCAATGTCATTGTGTTTCTTTTGTCAAAATGTCATAGCCAACACAGACACCGAAAGGTTGCATGGTGATCTAATCACTATAGCTTGTTTACCATCTGCCTGGTGTATTATGAAGGTCTGATTTCAGAGTCCCCACTGACCATGTAATCCTAAAGGGACAGCGTTCAGTGGGCGCTGTCGATTTCTTTCTTGATTCTTGCAATACATGTTCATTCACCTTCTTAAAGATAGTGGCAAAAAAAACATTGAAAATTGCAAAGTTAAAATACATATCAGCACAAATATGGCCTAGACCACAACCTCACCACAGCCCCATAAGGAATGCTTTCATGGGTGATGTCACAAATTGAGAATACACCCAAGAACTATTTCACCCCCGTTGCTCTGGATACTTCAATATGAATGTCCTGCCTGCTTGAGTCCAGTGCCATATGCAGAAGGCAGGTAGGTGAAGGATCAAGCGAAGCAACAACTCTAGTGTCAAAGTGCAAATCTACGCAGAGGGCAGTTTATTTACTAGCAGAAAGCACTGGTAGGCCCAGTGTTCACACAGTCTACAACAGGGTCGGACTGGGGCATAAAATGGTCTCGGGCACCAACATAAAAGTGGCCCACAATTGCAAATGGGAATTTATTCCTTTTGGAACACTGTTTGAATAGTATCCAAGGGGGAGATGTTTTATAAAAATGTGATGCAAATTGTACATTTAAAAGAATATTTATTCACTATGCGGCTAATAATTTTGACCACTGTTGCTGAAGTCACTCATCAAACTGGCCCACTTTGGCCCAAACAACTGGCCCACACAAACATTTCACGTTTTTGGTTCGGCCATGCCTGGTCTACAGAGCTAAAGTTGTTTGTCGACATGCATCAGAAGGGCATCCAGTTCATTCCACCCCCCCTTTGAATTCTGGGATGTGTAGTTCCCCATCTTTCAAATTGGTGGGAAAACTACAAATCCCAGAATTCTAAGCTAAAACAGAACTGGATGGCTATCCGATTCCATGACCATGAGAAACTTAAGTTCCTTGAATCTAAACCTTAGGGAGAGTAATTTGATATGCATGACTTCACTGGCCGTCCTTTTTTTTAACAATTTGCACAGCCAGAGCAAGAGCTGTTCCAGTGTGTTTGCTTAGTGCAGTAGGACTCTAACTTACTGAACTAATGGCACATGATGCTGTGCCAGGCTGAATGGATACATTTCTGCTCCTTCTGACTGATTGGTTGCTAAGCAAAGAGCTCCTGGCTCCACCGTTTTGCAAGTCACTGAATGCTTTATTACATTTGTTTACATGCAAATAAAAGGAAAAATAAAATGCTCTTTCAGTTCAGGCCCTCTGCTCACCCTTGTGATGTCCCTGTGGTCTTGCTAATTGCAAATTGAAAATCGGGACAATCACCATAGAAGATCTGACCTGTAGCGCAGAGCAGCATGACTGTGTGAAAACGTTTAAAATGTGCATGCTGCCTTTCAAATAAATAATGCCTGAAACAAAATAACTTTGTTCTAGTTTGCTCATGAAATCCAGGTCTGGCGGAGTCTATGAACTGGAGTCTCTGGTATGCTGATAGAGCCAGTCAGCTCATTGTTACCAGCTTTGCATGGGGAATGCAAAGGTTCAGGCACTGGGCAGCTTTCAACAAAATTTGCGCAAAGTCAGCTGATCTTTGACCCAACTCTACTGATCACAGAGAAAGAGCGGTCACAGCAGCAGAGCTGCCTTTACTAATGTGGCCTCACTTTCCCTATGCTCTTGTCTGCCAAACAAGGCCCCCTTGGCAGACGGCACATCCAACAGTGCAAGATCAGGACTGTGCAGCACTTGCTTACTGCAGCCTTTCCAAATCAGATTGAAAAGCATACGTAGCGGAATAAACGGTATAACCAATGTGGCGGTTATTATTGTTCAATTAAGTTGTTCACGGTATCTTTAACGGTATACCGTTACATCCCTAGTATACATAAGTACTATGTTGGTGTTGCTTCCCTCAAATGTGATCAAGCGGTTTGCTGACCGCGAAACGCGCTATTGCCTGCTTTTTTTCCTCTCTCCATGGCACCTACAAGAAAGATGTTTTTGCTGTGGACAGCATATCTATCTATCTGCGGAAGGGATAGCACTCAGAGCAGTATGAAGAACGCCAGCAGCAAATACTTTTGTCGATAAGAAAAAACACAGAATCAAAACGACAAAGTCCTTGTAGTTTCCAGTTTTAGTAGGGCATCAGCCAACAATTAAAAAAGCACGGTACAACACGTTTCGCTGCTGTCTTGCAGCTTGTTCACGTACAAACAAATGCTTTAAAATACGTGTATATATACCAACATTCAACCAGTCTCTATGATTCATGGTGTCTGTCGATTGTCCTTTTTCGCTTCCTTGCATTCCCCAGTGAAATACATTGGTTAGCCTTAAGGAAAATACGGCAGCCATTTTAGAGGTTGCATAGGTCCCTTTATTACAATGTTAGTATTAACCCTTTACACTATAGAATTCATGCTGCTTAGAATAAATAACACGTAGTTTTAATTCTTTGTATACTGGTAAGCCCCAATTGTATAATGATTAGTTGACTATTATATCAGTTTAAAACCAGAAAAATTCTGTAAAACTCCAAAATGCAATGGCTAATTTAGAAGGACGATGGCATAATCCATAATGAATTAATCCATGTTTCTGATGTAAACCTGGAACAGCCTGAACAAATATGATTGAGTATTCTATACAAGTTAAATTGAGTACAGGCCTAAATAATGCATGGCCAATTGCCAAAAAGCTGTCCAATCAGCCATGTTGTAAAATGCATGTTTCTACCCTTTGCCTAGTAGTTAAACTGCATAGAGCTTTAACGTGCATTTTGCATTATCAAGTCTGAAATATACATGGTCCTAAAATGTTCCTTCTTATTATATAGTGCTGGCTGTGTCCTGGTTCATTATATCTGCACATCTTCCTTTAGAGATAGAACATAAAATTTTTCACATATACTAACTGCCACTATCATTCTAGCTAAAAAAAGAAAGAAGGGGAAGGAAGGAACCGGCTTCAACATCAAACCATGTGTTATAGCGGACAATTATGAATCTAAAACTGGCCAATAGATCATCACCCAAGTGAATAAAAATATAGCAAATATGTAAGCACAAATAACTAATTCAAAATTTAAAAAGACTTCATAAAATGACATTGCACGTCCTCATACAGATAATATGTAATTATTCAGATAGCTATATAAAGCTTTGTCTTTATAAAGATAAAGATGAAAAGATTTCTACCAAAATAGTAAAATATATTAAGATCAATGCTCAAAAAAGCAGCTGACCAGAGACCAGAAGAGAACAGCAGGTAATCATTTGTCCCATTGCTTAAGTTCCTAGATACATGTACAACTCCTTATCGAGATTTAGCGTAGGTCCAATTCTCCATTTCCTCCCCGGTGGGTTGGCTGTAATGTGATGTAAACCTAGGAATCTCAAACAGTCCAGTTTGCCCTGATGTGCATCCTTGAAGTGAACTGCCATAGGATAGGAGAGATCAAAGTTTTTTATGGCTCGCATGTGCTGTAAAATTCTGAGTTTCAATTTGCCAATGGTACTTCCAATGCACCAGAGGTTACAGGAACAGAGTCCATAGACCACAAACTCTGTATTGCACGTAATGTGACTCTGCAGTTCAACCAATTGTCCTGTAACAGGATTGTGTAATTATTTCTATTCAGGGCAAACTTGCATGCTTTGCATTTAGTACATTAAAAAAAAAAACACTGATGTTGGTATTAAGCCAAGAACTGTTAGAGTTTTTACATAGGGGTAGAGGGGGGGGGGTAAAAAGCTGCTAACCAATGAATCTTTTATAGAAAGGGACTTCCTGAAGGTGATGTTGATACGGTGTGCAAAAAAAAAAAAAAAAAAAAAAAGAGGAGCACTCTTCACAATATGCAGCATAGTGTTAACAGCAGAGATCCAAGTCCACCAGAATTTAAAAAAGTTTAATTTTATTTGTGCAACGTGCACATTAAAAAACCATGAACAGAGGTTGGCACCAGGGGGCGCACGGATGATCAACTTCCCCATGTGAGCTCCGTCCTCAACGGTCCGTAAAGTGACCTGAGCCTCCACATCACGACCCGCCCCCCCTTAGAGCATAACAGAGAAACGCGCATTGGAAGGCCCCCCCACCCAACCACTTTAGGAGAAAACCCGATGAAAATCGGACGACGGAAGCAGGAGAAAAAACACTGATTGAAGTTTCCAGCAGGCCAAGGAACGTAAGAACGCCAGGAAAGGCGAACCTCAAGCAGCCTAACGCCGAGGATCTGAGGGCAGGCCCCCGGGGCTTACAGCGTACTGAAGAGGTGCTCCGAGACCCGCCCCCCCCCCCGCACCCTCTCCAGGGTGCTTGGAGCTGATGCGCAGCGGAGTGTAGGAGCCTTTGGCGACCACCTGGAGCGCCTCCCCCCCTCATGTGACTTTCCCCTGGAGTCCTGCCGCAGCACTTAGAGGACCCCGCCGGAATCAGAGGTGGGTGAAGCCAACCCGGCCGCGGGGCACACAGCATCAACATCAGCTAGGTCTGCACCGCACAGAGGCCCTGGTGCCTGCGCCCCGTTGAGGAGACATCCTCGTAACAGGTCCAAGAGAAGGGGAACGAGAGGAAACCGGACAGAACGAAAATCTTGTGGATAGACCCAGCTATGGACAGACAAGCCGGAAACCCAACAGCCTCTACTCCACCAGAGGCCGGTCGCACACAAGTAATAGAAATGATAGACGCCTACAAACTTAGACGCATGGCGTCATATGAACCCCCAGCAAGCAGGCTTCACATTCTACTCAGCGCCACATACTAGAATCGACTACGTCTACCTCACCCCGGATCTAACTGCGGCGATGTCAATATCCAAAATATCACCTAGAACGTGGTCAGATCATGACATGGTCACAGTCGCCCTCAACCAACTGGCGTTCCCACACAGAAGTTCGAAATGGAGCTGCAACGAAACACTCTGGAAAGACCCGATATTCCGAGAACAACTCAAGTAGGACATCGACCAGTATTTTGAACAGAATACTGGCGAAGTTTCAGTGAACACGGTATGGGAGGCAGGGAAAGCCACATGGAGGGGGATACTCATCAAGGAAGGAAGGAGCAGGAAAGAAAAGAGAACGTCAACTCATAGAAAACAAGCTCAGAAATGAAATAATCCAATTAGACTACATCGCTCAGTCTGCTGGTCCCGATAGAGCCCAAAAAAAAAAAAAAATAGAGGAAGCCAACAAAAAAGAGGAATTGCGTCAACTGGAAGCAGACCAAATTGTGCGCAAGCTTCAATACCTGAAACAAAAACAATACGAGAAAGGGGACAAGGCAGACTTCGCGGGCAGCGTAAAGAAAGATGGGTGTCAGCTATAGAAAGTGAGCCCAATTCGAACGTAGACTACACCTCAAGCATTCCAGAGGCCTTTGCCAGCTTCTACGAAAAGCTATACACCTCAGACTCCACATCACACGAGCAAGCAATCACAGAATACATGAACAAGGTATCCCTCCCGAGCCTGCCCCCGGACATAGCCCAAACCATTGACGCTCCCATCACCGGAAAAGAGAGAGACTCCCAACAGGGAAAGCCCCCAGGAACGATGGCTATACGGCCGGCATCTATAAAACCTCCATGGACATCCTCCTCCCTTTCATGGTCGAGCTCTTCAATAACATTCTCCAATCCCGTACCGCTTCCGAATCCTTCTCCGAGGCGCTAATTACTGTCATCCTCAAAGAAGGCAAAGACCCTAAACTGTGCGCATCCTACCGCCCTATTTCCCTCCTAAACACGGACGCCAAAATCTACGCGAGAGTCCTCACCGCACGGTTAGAGTT
Source organism: Ambystoma mexicanum (assembly GCF_040938575.1). Classification (NCBI taxonomy): domain Eukaryota; kingdom Metazoa; phylum Chordata; class Amphibia; order Caudata; family Ambystomatidae; genus Ambystoma; species Ambystoma mexicanum. The sequence continues at coordinate 926,449,067 of NC_090923.1, forward strand.
GCATATTCCAGTTATAATCCACAACGATCAGGTGGGATTCATCCTTGGCAGACAGGGAGCAGACTCCACTCGCAAGACCCTCCATCTAATACATGTAGCCAAGAAAATGCTGAACACACCTGTACTTTTCTCAATCGACGCGGAGAAAGCGCTCGACAGTCAAATGGCGCTTCCTTGAGGCCACGCTGAAGAAAATGCCTAGGCCCTGCCCTCAGACGAGGAATCAAAGCTGTCTACACTTCACCGTGGGCATCCGTCGCGGTGAACTCCCAGTACTTGCGCTGGTTCCCCCTGACCAGAGGCACGAGACAGGGATGCCCCCTCTCCGCCATACTATTTGCACTGTCACTGGAACCACAGGCACAAAAGATCAGAACGAGTGACCTCGTCGAGGGACTATGCATGAGCGGCTACGAATACAAGCTGGCCCTGTACACAGATGACATTTTGCTCCATGTGCAGAATCCAATGACGTCAGTCCCCCAGGCAATTCATTTTATAGAGGAATACGGGGCACTATCAGGCTACAAAATGAATAAAACCAAATCCATCCTCTTCCCGCTGCACGAACCATCGCCGGAACAACGAATAGAATTGGAGCGATTGGGACTCCTCATTGGCGACCCAACATTAAGATACCTAGGCGTCAACTTGACCAGAGACGTCGCAGATATATATGAAGATAACTAACCACAACTCCTCGCTGCCCTAAACGCAGTCCTCACAAAGTGGCAACCTCTCACAATTTCTTGGATGGGACGTCTGAACGCCGTGAAAATGGTTAGTCTCCCACGCTTCTTGTACCCCTTTCAGGTACTCCCGGTAACAGTTACAGAGCACTTCTTTAAACAAGTGAGAAGGGCAATAACTAGATTCCTATGGGTGGGGAAAAACCCAGAATAATGTATGCAACATTATTACCCAAGGACCTAAGGAGGAGTTGGCCTCCCCGACATTGCACGATACTATCAGGCGGCCCAATTACGAATCCTCCCCCCCCCCCACCTCAGGGACAGGAAAGACCTGCAATGGGTTCAATTGTACAACCTAACCCCAGCGACCCTTGCACAATGGATATGGGTGCCCCGGCCACGGCTCACAAGAAGACTGCACAATCATCCAATATTGGGGACAATATGGAAAGAAGGAAAGGGAATGGTGGGCATAACCACGTAGCCCTCCCCCCTGAGCCACCTCTGGGCCCCAGGGAATCAGAGAAGAAATCCCAGAACACCCAAGATACCAAACTTGGTTCGACGCAGGACTTGAGTGGGTCAGTTATTGAGAAAAGACAAGTTCATACCAGACATAGAACTAGAAGAAGCCCTCCAGATACATCCCATACCAACTTTATTTCTGCGCTTGAAAGGCGTCATGTCCCAGAAGGAATGGAAAGACAAGACACGAAGAGAGCCAAAGCCCTTCAAAACAATCCTGGACACGACCACCACAAACAAAGGCCTAATAGCACGCCTGTATAGCGCCCTAATCTGCACTGATCAAGCCTCAGTCTAAAAAGAAATTTGACCAACTGGCGTGGGACAAGATTTGCAGGATATCAATTGCCTCACAATAGAAACTACACGCAATAAAGCTACTCCACAGATGGCAGTACGACCCACTCAGACTGTCGAAAATGTACCAAAAAAAACTGTCCAAAATGCTGGAGACAATGCAGAATGGACGCCAACTACTGGCACATGTGGTGGGACTGTCCCAAAGTCCAAATATACTGGAATGAAGTTCTAGGGTGGATCAAACAGATAGACGGCATCGAGAGGAACTCAGCTCCCCCATCTAATATTGCTTGGATTAGAAGAGGAGGAGGAGGAGGAGGAGGAGGAGCAGCTCACTAGGGTCAAAGGGTTGGTGTCATCGCTGCTGCTAGCCGCTAGAGTGTGCCTGGTTATCCATTGGAACTCCTCACACCTCCCAGTTAAAGAATGGATTCATATCGCCAGCAATATCCACACAATGGAGAAAAATCACGGCAGCCCTCCATGATAAGGCAGCGCGACTCGAAGAAATATGGTGCGATTTCATCAATCAGTATATAGGAAATGAATAACCAAACGAGCTGAAAAGCAAAGAACAGCGAAAACAACGTCACTGAATGAGAACAGAACAACCGCGGACATGTTCCAACGAAAACTAGCCTGCCACGAAACCTAAGCACAAATGAAGCACAGGAAAACAAAGTCCCACTCTATCTTAAGCATGAACTAAGCTCTTGCCGAAAAACTGGTAGAATCTGAAACGCTGTCGGGGGGAGGGAGGGGCGAGGGAGGGAATTCAACACCCAAACCCGGAAGGGGTGGGAAGGGCAATAATAGTCGAATGCAAGACATCTACCCAATCGAAGTGTCAAACCTATGCACCAATGTGAATTTAAAAATTGCATTTAATTGTTTGTACTTCCAACTTAAATTTAAAAAATAAATAAACACCATTAACAAATTAAACTCCCAGGAAGAAAAAGTGCCGAAAATTCAGCAGCGTTACGTTTTGCGACCACCTGGTCACTTGATATCACACTTTGCACCCATGATTCCAGTGTACACAATACATGAGGTGTTTCAGACGGCTTCAACCCCTAACACAAACAAGGGACCAATGTCTCACAAGTAAAACATGCGGCCATGTTGGAATCCAATGAAGCCATCACACATACGGCAATGCCTTCACGTGTAGCAGCTCATTAGCAGCCCAAGTTCCATTGAGTGATAAAAAAAAAGGCGGTTGCAAGCCGGGGAGTCCCTGTGCAGAGAGCTTGGATCCATTAACGGTCAGGAAAGAATAACGAGGAAAAAGTCCTCTCTCGTGCTCAAGCATTGGTTCGGTGAGTCTGGGTCAATGCGAAAATTAAAGTGTGTAAAACACGAAGTGTGGTCCTGACCACAAAATAGCACACGTGGCATATATGCATTTTTTTTTTGTTAAGTGGAAATGTATGTACTTTCTTACACATCGGTCTGAAATAAAAGCTACACGTTTCCCCTCATACAAAATACTTTTACTCCCAAAATGAGTAAAATTGACCTTTTCTCAAATTCTTAGACATTGACTTAGCATAAAAAGGAAACAAGTACAGTGCTTTGTAGTTGCTTTGTAGCTGGTTGGGGGAAGTGACATGCCAAAGGCAGTCACTCTACTCAATACCCTTTAGCTGTTAAACACTCAACTAAGTGTACAGAGGACATCTGGGTCACTGTGCAGCCTCAAAAGAAATAAAGTACCTATTGTTTAATTTCAACCTGAAATTGGGGTTGAACCCAAGCTACTACCACTCCTTTGAAAAAAGAGAAAAAAAAAAGAAAAAAAAAAAAAGAAAAAAAAAAATACACATTTATTTTACGAGAACATCTTCAGATATTCCAGGCAAGCAGAGGCCTGTTGGAAAACCGGCACAAATCCCATGCCTTTAGTAAATGGTTAATTCAAAACACCTAACTGGCCTCATGCGCCACAATCCACAATATAAGACAGCCTTTAGTATTCATAGAAGCGGACACTTGCAAATTACACCATTTTTCATTGGTGGTCAAACAAAGCCAGACAGCCAACACGTGTTTCCACCATATTTACAAGGTCTTCCTCAGGGCTTCCAAATCTCATGGTATGAGTCCTTATGGATATATCGAACTAAGTCAGACACACGCGGACCCCGCCAATCAATTTAACCTGCATTTTTCAGGGATTGTCTTTACCAGAATAGCCATCTACATATATTTGTATGTAATGTCAAGCAGTAATCTCATTACACAGCATTCATTAGGTTGTGATCAACACAAGTATTGGCTCACAAGAACAGCTATCATATATATTATTCACCAATGTTAAGCAGGAATCTCATCGCACATAAGTCACGCTAGTGATCAATACAAGAATTTTGCACACAAAACCCATTAGGGAAGACCTAATGATATACTCCTAGTTTGATATACTCCATAAGGACTCATTGCAAAGAGATAAGGAAGCTCTGGGGAAGACCTCGTAAATCTGGTCGAAACACGTGTCGCTGTTCGCCTTTGTTTGAACACCAATATAAAAAATTGTATAATTTGCAATAACTGACGCTTCTATGAATACCAAATGCAGTCTTATTGTGGATTGTGGCGCATGAGTCCAGTTGTTTTGAATGGGTCTATTGTTTAAGTATAGCATTTGTAGCAGTAGATTGACGACTCTCACAAGACAACGCATGTAAATATAGTATTAATTTATCATCTCCAAGAAACTCCACATACAAGATGCTGTAATCCAGACATGAAGAGTGCAGTTCGAAAAAGAGTTGGACTACTCGATGGTTGATATACCAATCCCAGCCTCTCCAAGTTAAGATGGAATGGTCGATTGCGTCAAAGGCTTCTGATAAATCTAGACCACACCATTGATATTAACGGATGCCATCAAGGCTACAAAGCCAAGAGACAAAGCACCCAGATAATCAAAATAGGACTGGAGCAGAGATGCTGCAGCAGCTTTCTTAATGAGCCACTTTCTTAATGAGCCTGTCCAGTGTATGCAGAAGGGAGATAGAGACAAGATCACAGGGCCAGAGGGGACAAGTGAAGGCTTCTGAAGAAAATTAGGCCACAACCCCTCACAGTGCATCGGATACCACACCCATTGCGAGAGGTAGATTTAGAACCTAAGGGAAACTGACAGGCAGTAAGTAGCCACCAAAAGATTCAGGGTGCAATAGGAGGAGATCCCAATGTAATATTCCAAAGAGCCTCCTGAAGGACTGCTCTAAGAGGCAACAGAATCAAGATGGACAAGGAGAAGCAGAAACAGCTGCAGAAACAGGTCTTGGTCTTACTGATCTTCAGGTCAATGTGTATAAAGGAGAAGAGCAAATTGATTCAGAGCTAGAGGGTTCTCTACAGCAGAGGAGCCACTTTCATTGGAAACACCAAGTAGACATGGGGTAACAGAAGCAATCTCTCCGCTGTTCAGTTTGCTCCATTACCAACTGACAAGAGGCGCTGCCAGAGGTGCGCAGGATACATAGGTTTATGCTTTGCATCTTTCTCAGAAGGAGTAGAGAAAGAATTTGCAGGGACATTTAGCTGGACAAGATTTCAGACAACGTAGTCGTGAAATATCAAATGCATTGTATGTGTGTATATAGAGACAGAAGAGCTAAAAGAATAGTCGGAAACAAAGGGAAGATGCAGTAGTTGCCAGCACTTTTTCTAGCAGTAGCAAGGATCGACCCCTCAAAATTAAAAATAAAGAGGGGGCTGCAACGTCCCCATTTGGAAGTTACGTCATAGGAAGTGAACATTTTCATAAGTTAAATATAAACATTTCATTCAACTTGCCGTTCACAGTTGAAGAAATGACACCGGACTAAAACAAATTTGCCAACAGAATATATTTCCCCATAGCATTACTGGTGGCCAATTATAAAATGTACGCACCTTTAAGATCTTAGAATCAACAGCCCATATGGTAGAATGCCAATTTAATAACGGTTCATGCGCCACGATAGCCATTCGGGTGGTTTTACGGTTAAGTAGCTCATTTTACAGATGTGCAATGGGGTTAGAATCACAGCGGTGGCGCTATACGCTTCAAATGCATTCCGTGCACCCGCATGGTCTCTCAACTTGTGCCTCGAGTAGTAGATCAGGCACCCTCCATGTACATCATTTTAAACCAATTTTCTCTGAGGTGGCTGCTTGTAAAAAGGTAGATCTGCTAACGTGAAATATTTCAAATCAAACAGATCAAGGGTGTGGCCAATTGGAGGAGTCCATAGCTGTAAACTGGTGCAGGTCATTCAAACTAGGCAGGGAACGAAAGGGAAGCAAGGCCCAGCTATTATTAAAAAAAGGCACGAAATAAGGTAGCTCTCTAAAGTCACGGTGTGGAATTGGCTAAATTTAGGCAGGATTGTGTCAAGCAGTGGGATAAACCTTAACTACAGCAATTTGAACTTTGGTGGTACAACAAAATCAACACGGCTAATTTGGTGTTTGGCAAAGCCCTTCTTTGTCCGAGAGACGCTTACAATGTTGCTCCCGTTCTGTACTCATCTCGCGTGTGCAGAGGAAGCTTGCACTACCTATTGTGTACTGGCAGTGTGCATGTTGGGGCGGGCTGGGCTGGTTCTGCCATCTACAGTGCGATTGGAAGGAAGCTTGCACTGCTGATGGCTGTACCTGCTCTGTGTAGGAGACGGAAGCTGGACCTCCGTGTTCAGGCATGCATTGCTGGAGGCCATGCCACAAAAATTATATTCCAATCAGAGGCCGTATGTGGTCCTTCTACTGCCTCCACAACCGCCGCAATTATTATTTTTTTTAATATAAAGTAGGAAACGGCACTACGAAGGGCAGGAAGGAGTCGGAGCGTGAGCCCTGCACGAGGTTCACTTGCTTATCATGCAGCGTGAAAGAACGTCCCCAGGAGGCAGGATAAAAATATCCCGTGCCTGAAAAAAAATAAAAAAATAAAAAAATAATAATCGCAGGAAGGAAGTCAGCTGAGCTGCGAGCATGGGGCCGGTCCTCACCTGCAGTAGCGCATGCAGCCATTCTGCAGAAATCTACACATTAACTGTGGCCCCCAAAAACGTTCTGCGCCAAGTCACGATCGCGACTGCGAGAGCGCGCGAGCTCACGCTCAAGGAGACGCGTCAATCCAAGACGTGTGTATACAGGTCTAAATCATTAAGTGAAACAGCACAACTGGCCAATATAGTACATTAACCAGTGGTTATACATGGAAGGGGGGGGGGCGTGCAGGTACTCCCACAGCTCCGAAGCCGGACATTCTGGCGAAGCACTTTTGGCGACGTCGTTTCGGTGCGGCACCTTGGACAAAGGTCCCCTTTAGGTACATACACCCCGTTTGCAGGCAATGCCCATTGAGATTAAATGATGTGCCATGGATCGAACATTTGGTAAAGCAGTGCATCAGAGATACTTTGACACAAGCGTACAGTTAATTATGCATTGCGTTAAGAAAGTTTGAATGCCTATATTGATTGACACCTTTTTTGTGCAGATAATATAGCTGTAAACTAAGTTTTAGAAGGAGTTTTATTATTGCTCGCTTTCATTGCCTAATAAGAAAGTAGGTAGGAACTGGAGCTGTGTGCGAGTTTTCCGTCAAAAACATTCCATCACAACTCCAATTGCTACATTTACATATTAGATTAGGCACTGCTAACAAAGAAACATCTTAGTCATTTCCCCGGCATTCAAAATCAATCCCTGCTCCATCACAGAACACCAATGGTAACAGGTGAAGCTCACTTAGCGAACCAGTGTTCATCACCTAGTGTGCTGATAGCACAGTAGTTGCATATTTGCCTCGCCTTTTGTGCTGTGGGGTGGGCCCTGAAGGAGATATTAGGGGCACTGCAGGTGGTGGAGAGGGTAGGAGGGATAAGGCCTGCTTTCCCCCAACAAAGGTTGCAGAAGCTTAGTCCTTTAAGTTGTGATAAAGTGAAATGAAAAGCTTTCATTTTCACTTCGCATTGAGAATTGCAGGTACTCAAATGGTCAAAAATAAGAAATGCAGGTACTAAGGGCCGGGTAGGACAGACCCATTTAAAGCACCGACCAGGACCCACATTGGTACAACACTTCCATCTTGATGACCTACGTAATTCTGTTATTCCAGTACAGGGAGGGGGCGCAAACCGCTCTGACAATGCACCTATAGCCAGGCCTGCAGTACACAGCTATTCCATTACTGAGATCTGGCTCAGCTGAAGATGTGTTTGGCCCCATTTCATCATGGTTGGGTGGGATAAGCCCTTGCTTAGAGTGGAAAACTGTCTGCGGCACCCGTGGGGTAGATACATTATAAAGGAGACAATAAAAATACAGCCGCCAATTATCATGAAACGACCCGTCAGCAGGGAGCTGAAACACTGAATGCCCACTGAAAAGCTAGAAATCCTTCTTTGGCAGCAAGCAGCCGATGTGTAGGAACCAGTGTTAAAAGGCCACAAAGTATACTGCAGGAAAATGACGCTGGAAGGACTCCAGCACAAGCAGCTTGTAATGCGAGCACTGCAGTCAACATTTTCAGCCCCGAACGAAAGTAATACAGATAGGAATAGGAATATACTGCCGTATTATGAGACTGCTAGTTGGTCCCCCCCACCCAGACTCGAGGCCCCTTTCAACTGAAAAAATGTCAACACCCTGACCGAGACCCGGTCACTTTTCTTCTGTTTCAAAGTACAGACCTTCACCACAAGTATTAATTTCTCCCGTCAACAGCTCTGCTCAACTCGGAACTGCCTGCCCCTAACTTTTCCCATTAATGGGACTAGTCAGTGCTGGAAATAGCCAACATTTACTGGGGGAACTCCCCCCCTTCGCACACGCAATTGGTTGGGGGCATTGTAAGTGGTGTGGGCAGAACTGGGGCCAGATTGACAGTGGTGTGGGTGGAACTAGGAGCAGAGCCAAGTTTAAAAATGATGTGCGTGCCCTGAATATAGGATGCAGGCTGCTTTGCATAAACACACAGTACATTTTGGGAACATACGAATGACCAACAAGGAATACATTCATTTTCAAAAATTGATTAGCAGAGCTTGCTAATTAAATGTTCCGCCTCCATCTTTCATTTTAGATGTTTTTCATTCCCACGTTCCGTCCCTGCTGCCCTGTGGGCGCTTTGAAACACAATTTACTTGATATATAAGTGCCTTACAAATGCACCATAAATACACATTTTTATGTCACCATTAGTTATTTGTACAAATGACATAAGGTGAGCATCAATACAGCATTTGTGTGTGCCACTTTAGTAAGATATCAGTGAGGCAAGTCAGGACTTGCAAATTCTGCTAGACCTGCAAGTCGAGTAACCTAGTTAATCTACCTAAGAGAAATACACTTGACCCATGACAACAAAAATTAAATGTGCTTTCTGTAAAATTGTGCACATCACCACAAACCAACTATGTTTGGCACACTACTGTTACCCAGAGGCCAGCCATGCACAGTGCAACTTGTATTTGACTATTACTGCAAAGTAAATGTTACATAAAAGTTTAAAACATCCTCTGCAATTGGTACTCGTCCTTCATGAAATGTACTTGGCTATGGTAGTGGGGGGAGTAGACTTTGCAAGACCTGAATGAGTATGTTAAACATTAAAGGTTAGCTGTATGAATAGATTAACATGATAAAATGCTCTGAAAACAGTTTGGCCAGCTCTGTCCCACAGGTGCTAATCTATAATGCAATCAATCCTAGAGCAGAATGAGCTCTGGGGGCTAACTACAGTGTATGGTATTACAGTAGATCTGTAGATGTACACATGGGATTGAACTACGAGGCACTACTTTGCATAACCATTTAGTTTGCTTTATATTTTATAAGAGCAAAGAAAGTAAGACAAAGCACAGTAGATGGCATAGCAGGCAGAGAACTAGGCAAACTAGGTGGAATGTTGTAGTTTGCTTCCCTCTCACTTTCAAGAAAGCTGGTATAAAGCAGCAGTGTGATAAGATAGAATGTCAGAGTTTGGGAACAGCTCATGGGTTGAGCATTTTCAAAAGTATTCGCTTGTCAATGTGATGCATCTTCCCGGCAAATGAAAAATATAGTGGACACTGATGATGCACTAACTGAAACTTTACTGTAAATTCAGTGTTGGCAATGCTACGCATTATGTAACAAATTACTTTTTTAGGAATAGTTTGCTTAATGAAAGTATCATCCCAATTACTTCTGGTTTCCAATTATTTGAAAAAGAAAACATTCTTGCTTTGCTCTACCATACAGGCCTTTGGCAGCAGAGGATTACTGTTGCACTCTCTCTTCATTAGCCTCTTTGAGCTGGAAGTGAACAGAGAAAAGAGGGTAGAGAAAACCGGAGGGCAAAAGAGGAATGCAGAGCGAGCTGTGCTTTCATTGAGCAGGGTAATTTACATAGCTAGCTTTGCTACACAACTGTCAATTTAATTAGCAAACTGAATTTCTTAAACTGCTCTGCAACACTGCTTATTTTATGCCTTGACCAATTTATCAAACATGTCTGTGCTAGTAATTCAAACGTTCACTCTTTCTGAGCAGTCAATGTACTCTTGGTATGGTGCTCATTTCCTCTGTCAGAAGCCACACTGACAGTAAAACGTGTGTGCGAAGCAGGAGACCTACATACAGCTTGACAGTTTCACGATTTGTTTGGGGTTTTGAGCAATGACGACTTTCAGATACCGTCTGTGGACACGTGCGCTGCTGAACTGCACGAGGCATTTTGCATTTTGTTCGGGAGACTCAGCCAGGGGCAGAGAGCTTCCTCAGCTTGCTGGGTGGGGGGGTCGGGTCTGGGCCTTGTGCCTACATGGAACGGCACTCCAGCAAGACAGTTTTTGCCACAGCGCAACTGTATCCTGTTCCGGGCCAATTCCTCCCCTAGAACTAGTACTTTCACAGACCCTCTGGTTTATCGTAGCATTCATTACACATGCTCGAAACAGGGAATGCTACCAGAGGAAATGGAGCTGGGCAGTGTGTTCACTAGTGGAGGGCACTGAGTCACTAGCAAGTTTGTTTATGGAGTGACTCCAGCGACCTTACGGTGCTCCAGCCATTTATAAACGGACGTGTGCCTGGCTCGCTCGTACTGTTGCCGGGTGGCGAGGTCATGCGTTCTGTCGGTCTTAGCAGCACACCCGAAGCCTATTAATGATTCCTCAATGTAGGAAGAACTAGCAGTCAGTTATAGGGGCTTCTTCCATTCAGGTTGGGAATGAAAACAGACACTACCGAGTTATAGGGCTTTCACTAGAAAGGATGTCAATTCTAAGATTCTCCCCCAAATCTTAGAGCCCCTATCAGAGAGTCCCACCACTGAGTAGCAGGGATTTCTCCTGCAATAGCCTTCAGGCTCCCAATTCACTACCGCAAAGTTAGTTGCAGGGAATGGTTTGCATTTGCTCTAGTCATCTCACTTGCACACCTCACCTGAAGGCAGCCCGGGAGAAGTAGTGACAGATAAGATGGGGTGGAGGCTGGGCGTGGCAGGGAGGCAGCCGAATTCAGACCTACGTCTTATTCTCCAAATACTCCCGATAACCTCCGGTCAAGTAAGCCACAGACACATATATAACTATTTGCAAGGAAGGCCCGCTGGGGCAGATAGTTTGCAATTTCCTTCATCATGTGAAACACTGTTTTCTACTGAAGACGCCAGTGCTGTTTTTGTGCAGTGACCAATTAATTCCCTGTGTCTGCCTCAAAACGTTTTGAATTGGATTAGTGCATTTTCCCCCACCACTACTTCTTGAAGGATGTTCCATGCATTTTACGCTCAGGGAAGAACCCTTGTTCAAGAGCCACAATGCTCATCAAATATACTCGCATAATTAAATCTCTGCCTCTAGTTTCTAGATCATAAGGGCTATACACGTATAAGACAATGCATTTCATTTGCACGTGTTCTGGTGCCGACCAACATGTTTAACTTACTTTAGAACCTATGCTTTTCGAGAAAGTGGCCTCTAGCATCAAGCACTATGCAGCCACCAAAAATAAATAAATAAAATAAAAGAGGAACAATACTCGATGCAGGAAATTTAGAGTGGAATAAAGAGGGTGGTGTAGATTAAGGAAAATGGGGGAAAGTGAGTGGAGCGGCACTGTAGCTCGAGGGGAGCAGCACTGGAGCTCGAGGGATGAGGTCCCATCTAAGTGGGGAGCTGGAGGGGATGTGTGCAAGTTGGTTGGTACTGGGAAGGAGGCAGGATTCCCCTTAAAAGGATGACAGCATGAATGCTCAAAAGGCAGCAGTTTGCAGTGCTTTTAAAATGGAGGGAAAAAAAAAAAAAGGCAGGTACTCGCCAATCTAGGCTTTAAATGGGCAAGGGGATCAGCTAAGATCCTAAACTTGCTTTCCTGCCAGCTCTCCACAATCCAGTTCTATGAAAGTCATGTCTCCCGCCCAGTCAAGACGTTTCCTGTTTTTCTCACTTTCTATGCGTAGCTTGTTCTTTGTGTCTTACTATCTTTTTTATCACTTTCCATTTGTATCTCTCCCCATTTACGCCCGTTCCAATCACATTTTCACGCTGCACAAGTGAATTCTTTTCCAAGCTTGGGCATTGGGACCCTAGCACACAAAATCAGCGATTCCAACCATAGAATCCTAGAATCAAATTTCAATCAAATTACTTAAAAGTAAGCAAATATACAGAATGTGTCAGACTACTGCAGTCACCTCTCAAAGACGCCCATCATTCAGAGACTGATTTTGCCCTGTTTTGGCCATAAACATGGCCTAGCTTTGAAGGAAAGGAGTGTCAGAAAGACAGCCAATACGATATGCACAACTATGGCAAAAAAATAAATAAATAAAAAAGTCAAACTCTAGCAATCCCCATTGAAACCTAGGGACACTCGGTGTTGAATAAATGAGGCTAAGAGCAGACAGTACAACTTAGACTTTTTAATGTGTAACTTGTGTCAAACCTTATCTGAAAGTAGACCTGCAGATTTTACTGAGGGCAACATACCACACCCAATTTGGAAAGGGGTAATTTCCCTCTCTTTGCAGAGTGATGTCCGATCTCCTTAATACTTGTGTGTAAGCCATTCCCCCCCTACCCACCCATGTAAATTTGATGGGTTGCATCACGAGGCACAAATGCGTGGAGATTCAAGAAAACCCAAGTTTTAGTGTATTCTTTGAACTTCGTAATGCAAACTGTGGCAAATTTAGCAAGATGTCACTGCTTCACTGTAGGGAAGCTTCTCTTACGTGGCCAGGGAAGGGCAGAAGCTACCCAACTCCGACCCCTGTTTGACTATCTGCGGGAGGACCACGTGGAGAGTGGGGGGGAGGGGGGCGTGGACAAACTCTAGGGAGGCAGGGTGAAGACATTGGGTCTGAATAGTGCTTGGATACCAATTTTTTGTATGGCATATTGTAGTGTGTATAAAGAATCTACACTGTTACTCATCACCAACCTTATGTACGTCCCCCGCCCCTTTGGACAACACAGATGAGGAAAGATGGAGCGATGAAGATCACTAGGAGCAGAAAACCAGTGCCGCATCCTAGTCAGGATGTTAACAGGTGCCCAGATATTCAAATATGGCACACCTGAGCAGAACGCGCGCGTTGGGAGACAGGAGGAAAGCAGGCTGCAGTCCGGAGCAAGGAAAATGGTGAGAGCGACGTCCAGGGTAGTCTGGCAAAAGAGCATTCACTGTGCTGTCTATACTAACACCAGGCTGCAAGCAAAGGAGTAGGCAAGGTGGGAAGCGAGAAGCTGATGAGATGTGCCCTCAGCCAGCAAAAGGGGCAGCAGAGGAAGAGGCGAGACTCGAGGGATGTCGATGCTGCCAAAGAAAAAAAAACAGTAAGCCCAAAGAAGGAGGGTGGAATACCATGGCACTTCAGGGCAGATGCCGCGCACTGTACAGTATGAGCCCCGATAAGGGAACTGGGACATTTAACACAGATGGCAAAGGGTCGGTAACCCAACATATACCTGGATACAGAAGAGAGTGAATGCTGATGGAGTGTAAACCTAGGTTTGCACTCAAATATCGAATCAATAGCCCTGGCAGGAGAGTAAGCCATGCACTCAGCGAGTCTGGGACCCGCACCCAAGTACCACGATAATAGAAACCCTGGCAGGAGAGCAAACCAGGGTTTGGAAAAAAGGGGAAAAGACTCCCAGATTTGAACTGTGAAACAAATTGCAGAAATGCTGAGAAGGCTTAGGGGAAGAGATACCCCCTCCTTGAATTGTGGATTACAAGGGAAGAACCATACCCTTTTTGCAAAAGGCATTAGAAAGATAACTGTATATTTGAAAGTGTTGTGAAAACAGGAAACTAATTAAAGAGCCAACCACCTTGGGAGTGTGGAACAGAAATAACTGTATATTTCAAAATACTGTTTAAGTGGGGAAAACTCAAGGGAGAGCCATTCCGTTTGGAAATGTGGAACATACAAGAGTGACAACCAGAAGGATTCTAGGGCGAAGGGAAAGCCCCTTCTCCGGTGGAACTTTATAGATTTTTTGTTGTCTTCACTTTACAACTTTATGTTTGGAATCTTGGAAAGAAGCTGCAGGTGTTCAGCTACAAGACAACCCCATTTCACATTATATTTAGTTTAGTGTGTGAGGGTCATCTTAGGCTTTTGGACACATGCCAGATAATTTTGACACCCTGACAGTTTTGCTGAGGCAGGGAAACCCCTCTTAGCAGTTATGGATATGTAGGAATTTCCCAAACGCCCTTTCTTTTGACAATAAGAGTCTTTATCCAATTTAAAACTTGTTACTGTGTCCGAGTCTTACTCGTGATCCCTTACAAATCGCAAGGGCCTCCTGCCATGCATTTGCATGGCAGGTGGCATTTACCTGAATTCTATGGAATCCACTAGCTTGTACCAATTGATAAAGCTTGCAGATATGCACAAAACCATGTATAAAGCTTTTCACTCTTAGTTTACCACTCTGATATTGGTAAATGACTCCCTAAATGTGGTCCAATGTTGGGGAGGATATTTTTTCTCAGGACTCCATATTTTTGCAGATAAGCCACAGTGAGAACAAATTATTTGCCCACGATCACACACTTTGCTTAAGTAGCAAAACCAGAATTTGAGCCCAATTGGTGATTTAAGCAGGTGACAACATACACTTCACATCTACATTTAATACAAGTATTTATTAAGGTTTGGGTTTGAAAAGAATGTTACGTAGAAATGCATTTAAAAAGTACAAAAATTACATAAACCACTGAACTGACATTACAAAAATAATTTTAGAAATATGTCGAGCAAAACATAGGATTATAGCTTTATTTTACCCATCCCCTAGTAGAAGATCATAGTAAAAGTCAAACATGGGCACATTTTAGAGACTTGTTTTCACAGTGAAATAGAATGCAACACAATCGGCTGAATACTTAATTTCACATAGCATGCAAAGTCAGGTTTTCCTCATTTAGTATCACCCTCCCCCTTCACACCTCTTACATTTACAATATTCCTTCCCTTAAGCACCACTGCTCCTGGACCAACAACCTCGAACCAACCTTATTGCAATGCTTTGCAGACACAAAGCAGGGGGAACAACTGGGCTTTCCTGTGATTTAAGGTTTCACAGGTGAAAATGTACCTGGGACATTTGGCAAAATTACTGAATATCGGTACTCTCTTAAAGCTTGAAGAAGTCCCAGCCCTCAATAGGGCCAAAAATAAGAAGTGCTGGTAAGGAGGGCTGTTTAAAGCCAGCCCATTCAAAGCACTGGCTGTTCCCAATATAAGGACTCATGTCTTTTGGAATGTAGCATTAGCACGCAGGCAGTTTGTGATGGGGTCTTCTGGCCAATCAGGAAGCTCCGAAGGCAGGCTATAACTCTTACTGCCCGCTTTCCGAGCCTCCAGACAAACGGGAGGCCACCAACTTCACTCCCGGGCTAATCTTTCTCACACTACTCCGCCTCACCACTTCTCCACTATTCCATCCCTGGCCCCACTTAGCTCAACTTGCCAGCTCCAGAAACTCCTGCTGTCCTGCTCCTTGCTCTCCACAACAACTCGCGTTGTGCAAAGAATCAATCCCTCGGGAAGTAGACCAGGAATTAGCTGCCACTTCAGCAACTAATTGACAGGATAGGAAGGCACGGAGCAGCCACCCGACAGAGATAGGCATATACCCCCCCCCCCCCGCTCCCGCCCTCCTGGAACCAGCAGACAGTATTATTGCCCGAATGCAGACTACCAGATGAGGAGGCAGGGTTTGGGCCCCTTTGCTTGTGCCATACCTCAAGGGCAAGTCACCGGCAAAGTTGTGCAACCGTCCTGCTGGGTACTGTGGAATGTGGGCATGGTAGGCATCAATGGTTGGTGCGTGGTCTACATGAGGTTGTCTGGACTTCAACTTGTTTGCCTGCAGGGGGCGTGGGGAGGGTGTGTACAGTATAGCAACAAGCTATCCTGTGGGGTTAATCGCTGGTTGGTCTGGGTCACCCGAGGGTTGGCAGGGCAAGGTGGGATAGGCAATAGGAGCAAGGAATGGCCGCAGATCAGTGAGAGCCGATTGTCTTTCTCTTTCATGATGCCCTAATCTAGGTTCAATGACAAGAGGTCACTCAGGTGAATATGGTGCCAGCCACACGTTGTTGTTAGCAATACATGGATGGAGGGACCAAGTACATGCCTAGAATACGTACTTATGTAAAATGAAGGAAATAGTAGAAGAGGGTTAAGTTCAGGCAGTGTCATGGGTGGACAGTAGTACAGGAGCAGCGGGTTGCTGTTTCAATGTGCACGGTGACAGGGACACCATCTCTGTACTGGGAAGGCTATGCACCATGAAGACGCCAATTGCGAGAGGTATTACCAGTGGCAAGTATGGAAAGTGCAGGTGCGATAGTTCAGGGCAAGGGCAATTTGAAACGTGTGGGGGTGAGAACAAAGGTGGATAATTTTCTATCGTGACCATCACTACACCCATGGATTCCATTTGAATGCAGAAAACTAACACCTGGGCAGCCCTGTTAAAGTTTTTGCATCGGGAAATTTAAAGATGGATCAGGGAACGGTAGAGCGAAAAGTGTCAACCATATGCATCATACCTGCCACTTTTACTCACTAAAAACTATAACAACTTGTACCAGGAGAGCAGTGCGAAAGAAGGAGCTGTATGCTTAGAAAACCTGCACGAATTGATAGGGGCAATCAGGTATGGGTTACAAACCATGCATTTTAGATACATCAGAATTGTATCTGGAGCCTCCTTCCATGAATCTCAAGGTGCGATCAATACAGATCCTTGACAAGATTAAGGCGAAACCCAGCCTATTTGGAACTGTATAGCTCAAGTGCTCCAACTAGAAGAAAACATCCATGGTTTCACTGCTACTAGCAGGAAAAGAGCAAGAGTCATCCAATGTGGAGCACTAGTTGCAAGGGCATCCAGAGTGGGGCAGGTTTGGGGGACAGTGGTAAGAAGAAGAAATGTTCCAGCCCCCGTTTTTTGGATCGTTTGCAAGCGTCTAGATGCTGCTAGCGCTAGCTTGCTGCCTGCACGAGATCCCCTGGTCCTGGAAAGTTCCATATGGAATGTGGAGGAAGATGGTGCATTGGAGTTTAAGGAGAGAGCCAGAGTTGGCAGGGCTCTTATAACGCTTTATTACTTAACTGGGAAAAAAAAAAACATAACTTACCTTCTTGTCCACGCCTCTCTCCCAATCCGTACACTACAGATTAGCCCATCATCAGGAAGCCAAACTCCAACTGGAGCAAAGAATAGATACAGTGGGCCTGGGTGTAGAGCTCCCAAGGCAGGATCTCCATAAAGTCTACTCGTTAGTCACTGAGGCAGAACACTATCCCGGCGATGGAGGATGCAATAGGCAAGGTAAAGACCCTACTTGCAGAACGCAGCAACTAGAGAACAGAATGGAGGATGCAGAAGGGACATCCTGCAGAAGCACCCTGCACTTAAGTGGCTTATCCGAAAGAGCTGAAGGGCCCTTGATGGAATTTTTCTTGGAAGAATGGATCCAGGAATGCATGGGACTGTAAAGACATTTTTATTTCAATAGAACAGGTCCAAAGAATCCCGAGCAAAAAGCCGTCCAAAGGGCACCACCCAGACAAGTCATCGCCAAGTTACTTAATTATAGGGACAGAAATGTCATTTTGCAGGTGGCTAGGAGCAAAGGCCTGCTGGAGTATAATGGGGGCAAAGATTGCCATGTACCCAGACTTCACAAGAACAGTCCAAAAGGTCAGGCAATCCTTTGATGCAGCGGGAAAAAGGAATTAAATGATGTTCCCAGCGTCATTGAGAAAAAGCAGTCCACAAGGAGTACACATCAACAGACAAGAGGAAGCATGGAACTGGGCGGAGGCGGCCCCGGCAAAGGAACAATTGCAGAAACCAGCGACGGAGTTAGATAAGGACACAAAATCAAGGGAAGACACTGCAAGATGAGTCAGGCAGTGCCAGCCAGGATAGCCCGAGTAGAGACAAAATACGGTCCCTATGATCCGGCAGCCAGCAGCTGTGGCATAATAGCAGCGCACTTGAAGATAACAGAAGATCAGGCTCGGCAAAAGCAATGTGGCGATACGGACTGTGACCTGGTGGTAGGGGTGGAACGACCACTACGCTACACACAGGCCCTCAAAACGATCCTGGGTTCCAGTCGTGGAACTAGGACAGAATTGTGTGAGACAGATGCTTCAGGTTGGGGTGAAGTGAAAGGGGTGAGGGATTAATGGGAGGAGTAGGGGTGCTGGGAGGAGTTCAAGTTGGTTATGCTTTAATGCACAATTGTGGATGGAAGCTACCAACACAATGGCGTGAATGCCAAATGTCATGGGCCAGCACACTGGAGTATGAATGATGGTTTAACGTAGGCCGATCAAGTGCCTGATGTGGAACGTCAATGGCCTTCTTGACAAAATTAAGAGGGGACTGGCGAAGTTATATAAAGGATCAAAAAGCAGATGTAATACTATTACAAAAAACATACTTGATGGGAATTATGGGAACGATGTGTATGTTTCAAGGGAAAGGAAACTATGCTGTAGTGGAACATGCAGGATATCACAGGGGATCAAGGGCGTGAGGGTGGCAACATTGGTCCATAAATCTATCCCTTTCCAGGTCAATAGAGTGAGGCGGGGGAGGGGTGGTGATATCTTGCGGTCACAGGTGACCTGTGGGTCGAAACGACCTTCAAAGTCAGGTATGCTCCTCAACCACTAGATGCCGATATTTTGACAGAGATACAGGAGCAAGGCATAAATTAGTTTTCAAAAATTGATTAGCAGAGTTTGCAAATTAAATCTTTCTTGATTAGCAATTTTGTACTAATGTTTTTAATGCCACCAGAAGATATTTGTACCCAAGATATAAAATGGGCAACAATATGCAGTTGTATATACCGTTGAAGTAAGACATTAGTGAGAAGCCAGGCCTTGCAAATTCTGTAAAATGGTGCATGTCACCACAGACCCACTTTACAACAGTGCTGCCACCCAGAGGTCAGCCATGCACAGTGAAGCTTTTATCTGACATTTACTGCAAACAAAGTAAAGTTTAAATAAAAGTTTCCAACATCCACTGCAAATGGTACTGGCCCTTCTTAAAATCTACTCCACTATGCGAGTGGGTGAAAATACTTAGCGAGCCCTGGATAAGTGTCTGTAAAAAGGTTAGCTGCATGAATGGACACAAATAAATAGAATGATAAAAAGGCTTTTAAAACAGTTTGGCAGGCTCCCTCTACTGCAGGGGCAAATATATTATGCAATCATAATCATAGACCAAAGTGAGCTCTGGAGCCAACTACAGTGTACCGTTTTGCAGTAGGTCTGTAGGTGTACAGACTGGATGAAACTATTGATCGCTACTTTAAGTAAATATCAAGTTAGTTTTGTGTATTAATTATGTAAAAGACTAAGCAGAGTGGATGGCATAGCAGGCAGAGAACTGGGCCAACTAGTCCGGATATTGTAGTTTGTAGCCATCTCACTTTCAGGGTAGCGGGTATAAACCAACATGGCAAGATAGAATGTCAAGGAGTATGGCATCAGCTCATGGGTTGAGCACCAGTTGCAAGCTGTATGTAACCAGCAGGCCACAGGACTAGGTTTGCTGTGAAAGCATTTGGCTGCATGGTCATGTACATTTTCAAAAGGGTCCACTCGTCAATATGATACATCTTCCCCAACAGAACAAAATCTAGTTGGCACCGATATTTAAGCATGGAGACAATGCAGTGTTTTACAGTAGCAATATTGTAATTATGTAACCTATTACTTTTTTAGAAAAGGAATTGAAAGCCTCTTTAAAAAAAAAAATAACCAACACATACTTGTCTTCGGCAGACAGGATACAGTTAGCTGAACAACAGTATTATCCTGATTATTTCTGGTTTGCAATTATTTGAAAATAAAATATGCATAGCACTCCAACAAAGGCCTTTTGGCACTTGTGTGAAGGGGATGATTACTGCTGCACTCTTTCCATTAGCCACTTTTAACTTGCAGTGAACAGAGAAAAGAGGGTGGCGAGAACTCTGAAGGCAAGAGAGGAATGCAGGGTGAGCTGTGCTTCACTGAACAGGGTAACTTAAATAGCTAACTTTGGTACACAAATGCCAATTTAATTAGCAAACCTACAGAATTCCATAGCAAATTGCTCCGACACTGCTTATTTTATGCCTTGAGGAGGCATTAGTGAAAAATGGGGGTGATCTCATCATTGTCGGAGGACATTTCAATGATGTCCTGGATAGATAGTTGCATGGGCCTGGGATTCCTAGGGAGGAGGCAAGAACAAAGTTAGCAACAGTCCTGGCAGCAACAGGACTTTGGATGTGTGGAGAGATCTACACCCTGATCAACAGCAATTCATGATCCACTCAGAGGCCCACAACTCGATGCGATGTCCCAAGTGGACTATCTGTTGCTGCCCTGCACAGCCCTCAGAGGCATGTTATTTGTCCAGGGGGCTATCAGACCATGCTCTGAAGGGCCTGAAGGGAACGCGAAAGTTGGGTGCAGAGAGTGGAGACTTGATGCTTATTACCTAGGAAACAATAAAATAAAGGAGGCACTCCGGGATGGGAAGAAGGAGTATTTGTACCTGGACAGGGGCACAGTGGATACCAGCGGTACACTTTGGGGAAGCATATAAAAATGTGACGAGAGGGAATGTGTGGTAGGGGCGCTCTGTGAAGCTGGAAATGCAGCGGAGGGACAGGGCCTCCGTATCCATGTCCTTTACTGCTTTTTATCGTGTGTTCTGTCGTGTTTTCCACGCAGGAGTTCATGGGGGACTCCTGGCGGTGCAGCGCTCTCTCTTTTGGTTTGGTGAACAGACCCATGGGATACCCTTATGGCACCCATGGGTAAGGGTACAACCCTGTGCCCCTAGTGTATGTTTTTGGGCACCTGTGTGTGACCCACAGAGCAGGGTACGGGCTGGTGGCAGCTCCATGCTGAAATGACTTGTGCCCCGAGCGTCCTCCATTTTGGGATGCCCAGGCCCGGTCATTGGAATCGGTAGATTCTGGGTGGAGACAAAATGGCCCCCATGGCCTCTTGCCTTCCATCACCTGTTACCTTGATGTTCCCGAAGTCCCGGGAAGCCCTGCCTCTGTCCCTTCCCCCCGACTGGCTGTTGGGTGGAAGTTCTGTATATGGTAGTGTGGGGAAGTGCCGACCAGACTGGCTGGAGCCTTCTGAAAGACCGTATGTTATGGGTACGCCCGTGGGTGGGACCTGGGTGAATGGAGTGTGTGACGAATATACATTCTATGTTGTGACCGTCTAGTATCTGGTGTTTGAAACAATGGTTGAGACAGCCCTGCCCGAAACCGGTATGAATGCAGCTTGGAGTGTTGAATGGCTCGGTACTTGTCCCAATACACAACTTGTTGCGAGTGTCTGGAGAGAAGTGAATGGCCTGAATACCTCGTGTGCCCGATTGGCTGCCTGCCTGCATGAATGCCGTAGTCGTGATTGGAAGCTTGAGTGCGAACCAGCGGAATGAATGGGAGGGTAACAGTATATCTGGGGACCTCTCACTGCTAGGAATCGTGTTCAGAAGCTGAAGTCCACTACACCGAGTAACTGGAGTGAAGCTTAACCTTGAGCCCTGCTGGACGAGAAGAATTGCTGTTGCTCTCCTTCGCAATCTGAAAGCTGCTGTGCTTCGAGAACTGACCCAGAGAGGACCTGGTAAGGCACCCTCTTCCCGAGCTACGAGGCACCATCGTGCACAGCTGATCTTTGCCTAAGCTCCCTGGTAGACAGACCTTCGAAAGGCTGCCGACCCGATACAGGGATCGCTGCGGAACTCCAAGGAGAAGCGCCCGGACTGTTGTCCACCACTGTCGCCGACCGGAGCCGCTGTGCTCCCGTTGCCTAAGAACTTCATTGATCCAAGGACGCTCTCGTCTGCATCGTCGCCGCTGTATCCTACTGGCGAAGGCCCGACCGTCGATGCGCCGAGGAGGATCCACCGGTGGATTTCCCGCCACCCACAGAGACGCCGACGACTCTACGCCCTTGCTGGGCCACAGTTCTTCAACTCTTTGCGGTCCAGATCTAAACGACACCGAGGTGCCCCGCATGCCTCTTCCTGGCAGGACTTTTACGCTTCCCAGTCAACGAGCACCGGTAGGAACAACACGGCCACTTCACCGTCGTAGCTTGACCTGTTCTCCGTCGAACGTTCAATGACCCATGACTCCTGCCTGAAAGGGAGGACACTCAAGAAGGGTTGTCGATTTCCCCGACGCGGAACGCAACAACACCAAGGTACTTTGGGGTTGCAGCAGAACTATGGGGAAGTCTCTTATTAACAATATATCGACTGGGCTTGTATCTTTCTTCTACAGGTTGCCCAGGTTGGGGGAATCTCCACACAGAACTGCGTTTAACGGTAGTTACCAGTATTCTGCCTATTTCTCAACCACCTTGCTTTCCTTTCTCTCTCTACTGCTGGTTTCCTCTTTATTTTGATCTGTGTGTCATTCTGACCGTATGCACTTTAATAAGATCGAGTAACGTTAGTGGTACCACTGAATTGTACATATTTACCATTGTTGATTGTCGGAGTACAAAGTGAGTTATCGTGTATATGACTTTTAATATTAATTATATAAACACTGTTTTAACCGATAGTGTGTGGACATTCCTTCGTGGGTGCTCGGGGACTACGCTGTACTTAAGAATCAGCTCGCATCACCTCCCGAGAAGCTAGGCCTTGATTGCTCGACTACGTTACCATAATAGAGAATCTTGGCAGGGGTCTCTGTGCCTCCCCTCTACCATATAGAGAGCGGAAGTGCAGACCCCCCCCCCTCCGGTCTTTACACGCGCAAGAGAGGTAGACTAGAGAACTACAGGGGGAGGACGACGAAGTGGCTGAGGCAGAGAAGCTCCATGTACAAGTGCAGACTGTAGAAACCAAAAGGGCCCTGAACGATGCTCTGGGGGAATATAGGGTGGTGGCCACGGATGAAGCCCGACAAGCTTACTGGGTCGAACGAGCCAGGGTGTACTAACTGGGGGATAAAGAGGGACGGATGTTGGCCTAGTTAGAGAGGAGTGTGTAAGGTGCAAGGTGGGTATGAACAATTATGGATGGGATGGGGAGGGAATAAAACAGAAGGTGACGAGATTGCCCAAGCCTTCGGTAAGTATTACCGGGCGCTCCATGCAGGAGGTACCAGGGCCCTCACCCACGGAGATAGACAGATACTTGACGAGACGGGTATAGCCCTACCAAGCCTGGGTGAGCAGGTGCAACTGGACTTGGAGAAAGAAAGAGGAGATCTTTGTAACGCTCACCTGATTCCCACAGAGGCGCGGGTCTTGGCAGGAAGCTGTATGTGACTCGAAAAGTGATGTGCAGGACTCGATTGGCTTCTGGGGTCGAACCTCTTCGTACTGTGTGTCGGACTCGAAGAGTGAGGTTTCTGCAGGTGAAAGAATATGGGGTTAATGGTCTGGGTAGTTGAATGTCCCTCTCTCCCTCTCTGTTCCCAGCTTTTTCGTAGAGCCCCCAGGTCAACGTGCTCACCTTATATAGGTGAATGCTGGGCTCTCCATCTGCGTCTGGTGCAGGGTGCCGTTGCCAGTTCCTTCACTGGTGAAACATAGGCCTCTTGAATTCAGAGGATGGTTACCGTCGTTGTCTGCACGAGCGGTGAGTTTCTGGACACCTTTTGTCTGTATAGTCTTTAAATGCGTGGCATGTTTATATGCAGACTCTATATAATGCTTTTCCTTTATGTATTCGAGGGCTCTTGAGATGGAAGATGAAGTAAAGCGCCTGGAAGTTTGTAAGTATGGCAAGCGCTCTAAATGTCTCTTTCCTTGCAGCTTAGTTCGTGTTAAAGAGACGCCGGAGTATTTGTAGGCGTTTTATTGCGACGAGCGGGATGGACGTAAGTAAATACCTGCTTAATGTCTTTTCTTTTGCCTTTCAGATGTTGGTTTGCAGCGCCGGAATCCGTGGAATGCCAGTAAGTTGTTAACGATGCTTTGTGGCGGCGAGGCAGAACGAAGAAATCCAGAATCCACAGCGTGCCGGTAAGAATGGCAATACTTTTGCCTTTGCAGGTGGAGATGCGGCGTGACGAAGCGACCGCAGCCGATGGATCAGGTGAGTAAGTGCTGCGTGTAAAGTTCGCCTTGCTAACCTGTTGTTTCTGTTCTTTGCAGGTGCCGATGATGTCTGGATACTGAAATGGTAAGTAGATTCTTGCAGGTCCAGGATCAGAAGAAGAAAAGCCGGAGCAGACTCGGTGAGCGTTCTGCTGCAGATGCAGAATAACGCGAAGCACGCTTCATCTATTGGGTGTGGTTTAAATAGCCTTGGGGTGATGAGGCATCTTCTTCCACGGCCCCGCCTAGGTAAGAAAAGAGTTCCAGTTTCCAGAAGAGTTCCAGTGCTGTATCCAGGGAGTGGAGCTGCCCCACCCAGGTAAGAAAGTAGTCCCTGTTCTTAGATAGCTTCTAAGTGACTGGTAAGTAAGCAGCATGGTCTGCTGCAGGTAAGTCCACCCAAGCATCCTTACACCTATTATGAGCCCGGCGCTTCCAGTGCCGGGACCAATGGTTTTGATGAGCCTGGTGCCACCGGCGCCAGGACAAGGTCCAAAAGGTCCCAGTGGGGACCGGCTGGTGCCTAGGATTAGGGTTAGGGGCCCGCTTCCAAGGACGTTGGGCTGGTCCTGGCTCCTTGGAAGCAGTGATCATGACAATCTTAGGGGCCTGCAAGCAGGGAAAACACCTGGACCAAATGGGACCACAGTGGAAGTTGAGATGTGTTTGGGATAAGGTGGGTGAACCGATAATAGACATCTTACAAGATAACTGGGAGAAGGGGGGGTGGGAGGGTACTTCAGGACGACCAGAGGACGGCCTGCATCATTGTCATTCATAAAAAGGGGAAACCTCCAAGTGAATGCCCCTCATACTGGCCTAGCTCAATGCTGAACGTAGAAGCCAAAACGCTGACAACAGTCCTGGCTAATAGATTGCTCCCGCTGATAAGTGGGTTAATACACTCGATCATTGTGATTTTGTGCCGCGGAGAGCTACCTAGATGAATTTTGAGGAGGATACATAATGCTTTGCACTCTGACCTACTGGAAAGGCCTCCCGTCATAACAGCGCTGGACTCAGAAACCATTCGACTCGGTCGGGATTTCCTCTGGGCAGTGATGGCCAAGATGGGACAGGGAACCAATTACTTGGGATGGGTACGGTTACTTTATACACGACCATTGGCTCAGATGAAGGTCCACGGCCCTATAGCTCGCCCATTCCCGCTACAGAGGGGCACCCGATAGGGTTGCCCATTATCACCCCAGTTTCTTATGGCAAGCGAACCATTAGCACAGAGTATTATGGCAGATACATTCATTTGAAGGTTTAAATGGCCCGAGGAATGGGAGGATAAAGTGTCCCTATATGCAGACAAATTCCTAGTATACCTGGGGGAACCGGAAAGATCAGGCCAGAGAATATATAGACACTGCAGGAGTTTGGGTGGCACAGCAGACTCAAAATTAACTGGGACAAATCGGTGATTACGCCAGTTATAGGTGGGAAAGCTGCAATACTGATGGGCTGTCCCCTCTGGGTAGACGAGGAAGGGTTCAAATACTTGGGGATACAGGTATATCGGGATGTGAGGAAATTCCTGGTGTGCAACCGAGAGATCAACAGACTGGAAGATGCCAAGCATTGCGCCACATTGCCAGTACAACAGTTAGGGTTAATCTGCTCAAGATGCTGGCACTTTCCTGGCCGTTATACATACTACACTCAGTGCAGATACCCAAAAAACTATTCGATGCGATTTACACTCGGATAGGAGTCGTCATATGGGGTAACAAGAACCCCTGCATACTTGCTATTCAACCGAAGCCAAATACGAAGCTGAAAAGTTGCTTTATTTAATAAATCATGTTCCAAATGTGTACTTACTCAAGGTGGGAGGCTTCACAAATGCCAAGTAACAGGGTGCAATGAACAAAATGAATGCTGCAATTTACAACTGCTGTCGTGAACTGTAGACAGTGCAATCTCTGTGTGTAGTAATCTTGTTTACGTGGAAAAGGATTTTCGAACTTCAAACAATTTTATAAATGATTTGTGTCTGCTCATGCAGAAACACAAGTCGAGGGTACATATGTAAGTGAGTGGACTCCATCTCCCTACTATTTTAAAAGTGGAGACTCTTTTCCCATGCACCAAACATGAGAGAGGGCTACTCCCATAGAGGCATATAATGTTGGAGCAGTGCGAATTTGCCCAAACCTTACAAGCGCCACGAAAGCACTGCTTGTTGGGCAGTCACCTCCAAACTACAATAGATGATGCAAGTTCCCATGCTTCTCATTCCATCCTTTGCACAACACCAGCAGATAAGAGTGCAAAACGTGCACCCGCCACTGACCAGTAATATTGGACTCCGGACGAGTAAGACATTGTGTGCATATAGAGTTGAGGTGGCGAGTGGTTTATGGCTGACTAATAGCTTGCAACTTTTTTGGCCCCTGCCAGCAGATACAGATATGGAGAGAAATTTCCTGTTGGGATGCACGCACCTATAATGTTATTTGAGAGATTTCCCAATAAGCAATTTCTCTCAAGAGGCCAACATGGGCTGGGAAACGTGGCTGCATCTTGCACTGCGCGACATGCAACTAACTTGTGCCCAAGAGGAAGCCTGCCCATTGGGAAGCCCTGGGATTTCCAAAAATCCTTCCCTCCAACCAATTTCACAGAGCAACGCTCTCATAGTAGGTCTGAAACAGTCCTGACAGTTACTCCCTTGGACAGCCAGGCCCACAGAGTATCTGGGAGGACTTCTCAATATCAAGTTCCTCAAAGGCATTTCAGGTTGAGGCCTGTCACTCTGCCCGATACATAAACTACATCATCACTACTGGTCTTCGCGCTATGTGTTATGAATTCAAATTTCTACATGGGTACCTCCCATAGGAACAAACCATGATAACCTTTCATCACGATTCCTCCCAGGGACACAACTTTATCAACTAATCAGGAATGTTTTCAGACAATCTTTAATTCCATTTCCCTTTGCAATTATCACTCCATATTTGCTTCCGAGTTGTTACTTTGGATTAAAATGAGAAGACAAAATATTTGGCTGGAGCAGAAATGCAAGAAATTATTTGTCCAGCGCCATCTAGCTATTTTTCAGCCGAATACTTACTCAAAGGTTCGGTAAACACTCTAGTTAAGATCCGTTACTTATTTACATGGGCGGCTACAATTTGGTGCAGGGCACAGTAATGGGGCTGATAAAGACAACAAACGGGGATTGTGGGATGCTAGGTGGGAGATGGCCTGAGCAAACTAGTTGCATGATGGTCTGGGGCTCAGTTGGCATGGATTATGCAACATCCAAGAAGGGTATAGCAAGCACAGAGCCCATGGGGTGACATGACATGCAAGGTGGGTTTCAAGAGGGGGCACAGCTTTGGCCAAAGAGGAATTTTGGTTTTGAAAACATTAAAAATGTGACTTTAACTTGGTTACAATCAGGACTGTTTTACTTTTTCCAACCTCGGTTCCGATATAGATTTATATCGGATGAATTGACTTTACAGATGCCCCTCTCCATTCACTGAGATCCTCAATGTGAAGAAGGATATGATCTGGGGTAAGGCTACTCTTGAGTCCTGGTGAGGCTTCAACAGAAAAGGTTTCCACGTTCTCAAGTTGTCAGATTGTGGGACAATGGGAGCATAGAGATTGCGAAGTATAAATGTCCATTTAAAAATAGAGGAGGGAGGAAGGCAGGCGCAAAACGGGCAAAGAAGAGTTGCAAGTAGTTGATTAAAGAGCCCTCATAGGAGGCAGTTGGGAAGGGGGCGGGGGGATAACGATCGTTCCAGGCCTCCAGTCCCCAAGCGGTTTTGATTGAGTCAGAGGCCCGGCAGCATGGTGAAGGGGCTGGGGAGGTTACAGGGGGTAGGAGGGTGTCACAGGGGCTACAGTTTGGGTAGGTTAGTGCATGCTTTGGGTATGGATTACATGGGGAACGAAACACCATCTTAGAAAGCAGATGCCATATTGAAACCACGGACTAAAGCTGCGCTGTAGCCAGGGCATCAGGCCCAGGCCATAAACGCACAAATAAGATTGTGCATGTGGGAAGAGGCTGTAACATGGGCCGCGGTGAGACAGGTCCGAGCTGCAGAGATCATAGACATTTCATTGTCTCACACGCCGCCAGCATTCGTATGCCAAGAACAATGTGTCCTGCAAGGCCATGAGGGGCTCAGAGATCCTTCCGAAAAGTTATCCCTCAAGATGGAGGAGTTATCCCCAGTCCAACTATGATGCCCCCATCCCAAGACCTCAGCATTCCAAGGTACCAACCAGAAAAATGTTAGACCCCCTCCACCCGATCAAAAAGCAGGGACAGGCTGCCTTAACCAATAGGTCACTTGATTTGTGTTGCGAGGTGAAGGAAGGGGCAAAACAACAAACCTAAAAACAAGGGCGGTGAGCTTTGGAAAGGCGCAGACGTTTCTGGGATCGGGCTGAGGTTGTAAGTCAGTGAACTCGAATGTATCCTCTGCACCCTTGTCTGCAGTACCATGTGACTATCAGGCTAGAGATAGAGAATATATTGTTTTTCTCCTTATAATTAGCAATTAACTGTAGCTTTGCGGCCGATGACATGCAAGGAGGAGCCCACGTAGAAGAAAATGGATAGAAGAGGCTGAGACCAATGGCCTGGCATCCCTTATGGAGCAGGTAGCCTAGGTATAGGGTTGCGCCAACCAGCCATTCTGATTTGCAATTTATGTCATTGATGAGGCGGTGTGCCTTGTTAATGTGTTGCTTGTGCCGATTTTGCCAGAACGTTATGTGGCAGCATAGCTCTTTGCTCACACATCCTTATTTGTGTGACAAACTTTGTTCTCCTTGCAAGCAGTGTGCTGGGCCTTTTTCCCTAGCAGGTTGCATTTTTTCTGGTGCAAGCGTTGAGGGGCTTCTTTACATGGCCAAACGGGACGTGTGTTTGAAGCAGGAAGTGGAGGTGGTGGAGTGTCCAATGCATAAGGGGTTGTATGTTTAGATGTGGGGTTAGGGTATTTGAAGTAGTAGCAATGTTTAAGGGCATTGGCGAAGCATTATGTCCATGATGTGCTAAATGTGAGCACTAGCTTTCTTCACAATCAAAGTTGCCTTTTCAACAAGCACTGGACTAGCAGGAGAGCTATTGTCATGCCATCACTCCAAGGGCTTGGGAACCTTTGCTAATAATATCACAGACGTGGGGAGCTGTAGATAGAATCATGCGTTGGCTCCAATTCAGACAGGATTTCAAAAGCAGATTGTGGTAGGTTTTACAGTTGATAAATGTTTGTAATGCGAAGAACCAGGAGACAGTGCTTTGACAATTTTTTGTGGAAGCTAGGATTGGAGCCCCTGACTTCAGGGCAACTACCCCACAGAGGGGGTGGGGGCAGGAAGGAGGAGGAATTGGCACATTGTAAACTGAAACGAGACTCGTCAAACGTCCCAAGCAGTAAGTGGAGTCCTTGCTTTGCATAAGAAGCATAACTGTTCCAGAAAAAGGGGGCGGGATTTAATACTGACACCTACCATAGTGAGCATGGCTGGACAAGGACTGCGAAAAATGCTTGGCAATAACATAATCAAACAGTATGGCTTCATTGTAAGCCCTCTACCACACCATTGTTTGCAATGGATCACCAAATAAGTCCAAATAAGGAAATGACTGTCCACTTTAAATGTCATCATTTTAAGCTACAATGTTGTATGATGGTGGTTACAAGAGAACAAATGCTGATCACATACGGCAACGTGTTGCAAACTGCGGCTCTCCAGGTGTCCAGGACTGCAATTCCCATGATCCTTCAAAACTGATTAGGAATTGTAGTCCAAAACATCTGCAGAGCCAAAAGTTGAAGTCCCAGACACATGGAATTTGCAGTTAATGATTATGGGCGCGAATGAAAAATGCGTGCCAACTTCAGAGAGTTTCCAGCTGCCCCAACCATGTCTTTAGGAGTTCCATTATTCTAGCCACTCCTGCCCGATTGGCCAACAGCAATGTGCATGCTGGGACTTGCAGGCACTCACTTATAACACACAAAGTGGAAGTGACACTAAAGAGACTGTACTGGATAAAGAAGCACCCAATGATCTGTGGGCAGCGGTCAATTATGTATAAAGTATTATTGCATGATAATTTTCGCCATGGTGGCCATTATTGATTTTCTATAATTAAAAAACATACATTGCCAATTGAGAAGCATCATTTCGATAACGGGTGCAAGACGTCGAGTATGGTTAAATGGGGTGCCACACACATTTGGGGGCCACTACTCACCTGATCGATGATCTGCCTGGAGGTGGAACCTCGGAGAATAGTTCATGGAATGATGAAGGGAGTCCCTCGGGATACCCAGGTCCATACAACCAGAGCCCGACACCACTCCGGGACCAAGGATGGCAAAGATGGTCTCTTCTTCAGCAGAGTACGCCTCATCGTTGTTGGCGCCAGTGCCCTGCGTGGAGTGTGGCACCCGCGACATTTTCTCCTTGGTGCGCCTCTTGAAGTCGTTCCAACGTTTCTGCACCTCCTGTCCTGTGCGCCTCCAGCTTGTGATACCATTGATCTTGGCGGCAATGTTCTCCCAGACACGCCGGCGCTCACCCACCGTCACACGCCGGCTCTGTGTGCCATACAGCCGACCATAGTTGGACCGCACCTCTTGAATCAGGATCTGATTCTCCTCATAGGAGAAGCGGGGCTTGCGGAGGCGTGTCACCTCCTCAGCGTCTGCCGACATGCCGCCAAAGCCTGGGCACACCTCTCCTTGGTCAATGCCAGCCTGGTAATCTGCTGTACACCAAGTAAATAGGTGTTCCCCTTCACTGGCGAGTTTCACCCCTCACCGCTGCAAAAGGGAGACAAAAATATTATTCAGGTAGTGCATTTGCCGAAAGTGCTATTGTCTGTTCTTATTGAAAGGATTACATATACAAAATAAGCATATTTGAGACGCCCGGGGATACGCTCAGTGTTGCAACACCTGAACTTGTATGGTTCCTTCACGTACACACAAAGGGGTCTAAACGAAACACCCTCGGTTGTTCCCCTTTTCTGCAGACGGACAACGTTGCCCAGCATGCAGGGCTTTAACTATGGCGATATGCAAAGTAGTTACCATAAAACGCTCCGGTCTCCAGCTGTGATTGTAGTCTGCCCTCTATTAAAGCTCATCTGCGCATACACGGGAACAAATGCGCTATTCTCGCCCGTGGCTGTCCCGCGGCGATAGGCAATGCTGCCTCCGCAAGCGCGGCTCAGCAGACGAACAGCGTGTGGGGGGTGGGTCGAGAGGGAGGGGGTGGCAGGCGGCTGAGGAGGGATGAAGCGGCCAGAAATGGATGGCAACCCCAAACAACGCTGTGTTGGGTGGGTAAGCAGCCCCATATTGTCTGCCTTCTCTCTGTCCTTCAACTACTCCAGATAAGTAAGTGTCTGCCAGCCAGTCGGTTTGCAAAGCTGAGTAGGAAAAGTGCATTCATTCATTCATTCTTTCGCACTGTCAACATTGGAAGGACTCATCGCCAAAGGACAATGTCCAACCTTCATGCACCACCAATCACTTCGCCCGGCTCATGAACCCACAACATTTCCTACACACCCCTCTACCATATCCATTGTTATTAGCATACGAAAGTTTCACCCTCCTCGGTAAAAAGACCACTCGAGTACTCACGCGCTTACGGTGGGGATGGCATTGTGCCCAGTTGGCGCCACTCTCTTCCTCATTCCCACCCTGGGCCTCCAAGCTATTGGGCCACAGGGTGCGTTGTGCCGTGCAACACTTCTCGCGCGGCATTCATGTGCTCGGTACCTCTAGCTCGCTCTATACACTCCCTCCTTAACACATCTTTCTACCTTCCCCTACTGCCCGCTCGTCGATACCGCCACATTTTCCCTGCTCCCCTCCCTCCCCTTGAGGCTCTCCTGCACTGCGCAGGCCCAGCCAACCAAGCTTCCATGAGCCGAAATCCCAGCAGACAAGCATGCTAGGCTCCGTTACCATAGTTACCCAGTGGTGGGAGGGAGGCCCTTGTGCTGAGAGGAGACATGTGCCTCAGATCCCATGGCCTGAGGGGAGTAAAGCAAAGCATTCTGGGGCCCAGACACAACCCCCCCATTTTTCCGCAACACAGGACACATGTTTTTAGTGCTTGTGCGCAGGCGAACATACATTGGGCCCGATTCATGGAATATTTAAACGTTTCAAAGTGAATTTTCACAGCTGAAAAGTGACTTTGCACTGCCGACACGAACCCTGGTTCATGGAACCGTGCAAAGTGTATTTTTGCAGTGCAAAGTCCGGGAAAAGTCAGTTCATAGCCATTTTTGCAGTTCAAAATGACTTTTCCCGGACTTTGCACTGCAAATATACGCTTTGCACAGTTCCATGAATTAGTGTTTATGTTGGCAGTGCAAAGTCCCTTTTCAGCAGTGGATGCAAATTCACTTTAAACCGGGCAAATATTCCATGAATCGGGGCATTGTAGTTATTTATTTGTTTGTCTCGTGTTTATATCAAACGGCGTTAAGGTGAAAGCGTATATATTATATAACAGCATTATGTTTTTTCATGTTACACACTTAGCACTGCTGTAAAGCAGTAATTTTCCATGTCTGACAGATTCGGCTATTTTTTGTTTTTTTATTAACCACGTCAAGGTATTCTGGAACGTTTCGTTTTGGGCTTGCAAAGTAAACGTGTTGTTGGCTAAAAAGCTAGTCGTGTACGAGGTTGTCATGCCTGACATGAACATAGTTCTCAACCATTTGTGTTGCAAAGGCGGGTGAAATCACCCGATTTTGTTTATGGCGGGTGAGACGCCCATTGGAAAGAATGGGCGTCTAGGAGGCTTGGCGGGTGAGTTCCCCTTTACAAGGCGGTGATACCCGCCAAAAGCGTGTGAGTTGAGAGCTAACTTGACTGCAGTGTGACTGTGATTTGAAATGGTTCCACAACGTTGCCCCCTAATGTGCGTACCTCCCTTGTCACCAATGAGATGTTTTCGGTTTGAACCTTAATCCATAGCTCTCAACCATTTGTGTTGCAAAGGCGGGTGAAATCACCCGATTTTGTTTTTGGCGGGTGAGAGGCCCATTGGAATGAATGGGCGTGCAGGAGGCTTGGCGGGTCAGTCAGCCCTTTACAAGGCGGGTGACACCCGCCAAAAGCGTGTGAGTTGAGAGCTATGCCTTAATCTGTGTTTACTTCTGGTGACCAAATAGTGCAGCTTCTCACTCCCTGGTAATGGGTCCTTTTTAGGCTTGTGCTGGGCTCCTGTGGAGCTTTCGCAGTCTCCAAAAGTGGAGTCCAGCTGGGGCTCCCCAACATAGCTCTCAACCATTTGTGTCGCAAAGGCGGGTGAAAACACCGATTTTATTTTTGGCGGGTGAGAGGCCCATTGAAATGAATGGGCGTGCAGGAGGCTTGGCGGGTGAGTCAGCTGTTTACAAGCCGGGTGACACCCGCCAAAAGCGTGTGAGTTGAGAGCTATGCCCCAATCTCTCACCACACCAACATATGGCCCACTGCATGCTGGGAGTTGTGGGCTCTTCCATACGCCATTCCCCACAAGGATTAAGGGAAAGCGAGAGGAAGTTACAGGACCACTGTGCCGCAACTTCCTGTTGTGGTACCTCGCGAGCCTTGCAGGAGCAAGTTCCAGCCCCGCAGCAGCCAGAGCCCTGATAAAAGTGCCAGCAACGCATTCTATGTCAAGACGGAGGCGAGCATTACGCTTCATCTTCTATTTATTCTACTCTCCAGCAGTTTTAACAAATAAACATTTTCATACTTTTCATTGAAATAACATTTTTTTAAAAAATGTTTTTTTAAAACTACATGTCCCATCAGTCTAAGGTCCCTGTAACCCCAGTGTCCTGGTCACGTGACCTAGTCCTTCCTCTTCCTGTTCTCTACCTCTTCTTTCCTGCTCTCCAGAGATAAGTACCCTTTCTCTTAGCTCAAGAAATGTGAGCAAATGTAATTTGAGATGCTTAAAAGGTTCACAGTATTTAACAATTAGTATGGTATGTATGTGTATGGCGACGCGCAGCGTTTAATATTTTACTAGAAGTTTGTCAGAGGCACTGACAGCCCCGTGCCGCACTACCCGGCACTACAGGGGCTCCCAGGCTGCATCAGACAGCTTGGACCACTTTCGACGTGGCCACGAGCGAGCAGCCCCCAGCCTTGCGGGGGTGGAGCAAGCTCTCGGTGCGACTGCGAGCGAGCAGCCCCCACCCTCGTGGAGGCGGAGCAAGCTCTCCCCTTGGCAAGAGGAGGATTTTCCCTCGCTGCAGAGGTTGTGGCCCACACCCTCGCGAGGGAGGGGCTTTCCCGACATGCCGCAGTGAGGGCCAAGAGAGCTCAGAGCCCCCACCTTTGCAGGGGAGGAGCCACAATACGGCGAGCCTCTCAATACGGCTATGACCGTTGATATCATTACAGAGGCACCAGAGAAGTGATAAGACAAGCTCACGGAGCAAAATTTTACTGCAAAGACCACGTGCATCAAAAAACTCATACAATACATCAGAATTTACAGATTAAAGCCCTACATACTGAGAGACTGCTGAGCAGTTGAGGTGCAGCCTCTTTACAAAGAAGTGAGTCAGTGGATGTGCCACTACACCTATTAAGGTATTGACAGGCACCAGACAGCACAGAAAGATCATGGCTGATTTTGAATGGAGTGAAGAGGAGCAGGAGGTAGCTTATAGATTTAAGGAAGTGCTGGGGGACTCACTCATAGAGGCAATGGCTCAAGGGGTCAGACCCCTGCAAGAGAGACTAGAGACAATAGAATTATTTCTGAGCCAGAAAGATAAAACTGCACCGAGGGCAAGCACATCCACAAGGGTCACGCCAGAGGACCCACAGGGGTGTATTGAGGCCCGGAAGAGAAAGAACTCTTCTGACCCCCAGGCCAGACAGAAGGGGTGATTCCAAGGGCCCCAGAGGCTGCCGACGTGTTTAATAGGCTACGAAAAGCCTTCATAAGTAAGTCAGGGGTGTCGAGCCCCGTGACCCTCTACCCAGGGGATGATAATATGGGCGATACAGCAGAGAATTTCCCAGAAGAGGAACCATCCTCTCTCCGACCTCCTCACAAGAGGATGCAGATAAGGAAGGAGATGAAGGAAGTCTACCACCTCACAAGAAAAGACAGAAAAAACTAAATAACTTGGAGGAGGAGGAGACTTTGAATATGTTTCACCCGGAAGACATCCGGAACCCAAAATCCTCCGAATGGGTGCCTTCTCCGAGGGTCGCAAAATACATGACCCAAAGACTGCACAAAGCGCTGGAGAAAGAGGTGAGACAGAGAATGAGAGCAGAGTGCCCTAAACCAGAACTGCCAGGGAAAATGGCAGAAGCGCCAGAGCTAGACCCCAAGATGCTGGCTTTTGTAGCCAAGTCCAACAGAGACCCCAGGAAGGGATCGACCGCTCAAAGTTGTCAGGAGAAAGTGCTAGATCTAGACGGGCCACTGGCTAAAATCATGGATTTGGCTGAGCGAGCGAAGGACACAGGAGAAGAAGTAGACCCAGGAGTGGTAGCAAACTGGACACAGAGACCGGTATGTCTATTAGGAAACACCCACTGTACGATATCATCCGAGCACAAACGAGGGCTGTTGCTCAAGATAGACCCTAAACTGGGAGACTTGTCATCTTACGAGGCAGGAGAAGCAGCGCAAGGGCTGCTATTCAGCAAAACCTTCGGGAAGGACATGGGGAGGTTCGTAGGGACCTATACCTCCCTAGAGAAGGCTCAGGCCTCCATAAAGATGATCTTCCCCGGAAGAGTTTTTGGCGGGACCGGTCGGTATAGAGGCAGAGCGACCGGCCGATACCAGACATCCAGAAGGCCTCAAGCCAAAAGAGCCCAGTACTGGGAAAATAGACAACTGGGTACTTTCTTCCCGCCAAGAGGCCGTTTTACTAGAGGAAGGCAAAGCAGAGGCCAGGGAAGAGGCCAGAACTTCCCCACAAGTGAGAATTTTCAGTTATCCGCCAGTACGGGGGAGGACAGTGAGGTTCTGGGAGAACTGGCACGCGCTTTCCAGCGACGCTTGGGTTTTGCAAACAGCCAAGGGCTTGCGCATAGAGTTTACACAGACCCCAACTCAGCACCAAACCCCATGTCCAATAGTTTCAGCGCTAGCAGAGAAAGACTTGCTAGACGCAGAGCTGCAGAGTCTAGCAGCAAAGCGAGTTATCGAACCGTGCCTAACAAAGCCGAGATTCATAAGCAATATGTTTCTGGTCCACAGTAAAGACAAGGTGAGACCAGTAATAAATCTGAAAGACATGAACAGCTGGGTGGTCTACAACCATTTCAAAATGGAAGGCACACATCAGCTCAGAGACATGCTCCGACAGGGCGACTGGCTAGCATTTTATTTAAAAAAAGGAATATTTTCGATGCATTTTTTTCAAAACTTTCCCATTCGAAACTATGGCATTCGAAACTTTCACTAGGAACCAATGCTTTTCTACAAGATTGGAGAAGAGAGATTCTCTATGCATTCCCACCGTTCATGATGATGAGCAGGATACTGTCAAAAGTATGCAGAGAAGCAGTGACTCTGATAGTAGTAGTGCCGATATGGAAATCGCAAGTATGGTTTCCAGTGCTCATGGAACTAGTGACAGATCACCCCAGAGTCCTACCTCGAGGAGAGAACCTTCTCACGGACCCAGTTGGGTCATTTCACCCTCTGAGAGTGAAGGAGACTCTGCCACTGATGGCGTGCAAGATGGCAGGAGATGCTGGAACCTCCCAGGAATTTCGGCGCAGGCTGCGAGCCTCATCGCTGAGTCATGGGCCCCTTCAACTAGAAGAAGCTACGACGCAGCATGGAACAGATGGTCGAAGTGGTGCAGAAGGAGAAGTCTTCATCCCATTTCTGCCCCTTTAGTAGAGATATTGAATTTTTTAGCTGAGCTCCTACAAGATGGGAAGGCCTATAGAACAATAGGAGTGTATAGATCCGTGATATCAGCAGGGCACACACCCATAAAAGGAGTGCCAGTAGGAGAGAACGTGGCAGTAGTACAGCTTCTAAGAGGAATAAGATTTAGGAAACCGCCACAACCGAGATACAAATCCTTATGGGACATAACGGTAGTGCTGAAACTACTAGCAGAATGGCCCAGTGATAGATACCTGTCATTGGAAAGACTGTCTGGAAAACTAGCAATGCTGTTATGTATGGTATCTTGTAGTAGAGTAGCAGACGTTAAAGCACTAGAAGTCAATAGAAAAACATATGGTCCGGACGGAGTGACATTCAATCTGGCAAGGAGGGCCAAAACAGACTCCTCCTCGATTACATATCCATACATGCAAGAACATCCAAAGTGGTGTGTAGCCGCATTCATAAAAGAATACGAGATTAGACCGATGGGGACAACTCAATTGATGATCGCGCGCATGAAGCCACATAAAGGCCTAGCAACAGCCACGAAAGCTAGATGGGTCAGAGAGATTATGAGCCTAGCAGCCATAGATCTGTCAAAGATTTGGGCGCATTCAGTTAGAGGCGCAATGGCCTCAAAAGCACTAGTGCAAGGAGCGACTGCAAGATATTATGAAAGCAGCTAATTGGGCAAGCAATACCACATTTAGAACGTTTTACTTTAAACCGGTTAATACTGTGGCAGAAACTGTGGTAAGAAGCTTTGAACAAGCGTAATGCTCGCCTCCGTTTTGACATAGAATGAAGATTCCCGCTACTACAGAGCAAGGAGCTCTTGATTCTATTAAAGATAAGGAGGACATTTTACTCACATTAAAGGGAGGACTCTCGATTGGCTTGCGCTTGGTCAGACCATCATACTGTTACATTTAACATAGAAGCTACTCAATGCCCCATACAATCTATTGCTCCGGCCTTGCCTACGAAAAATAAAAGGGATATAACAAGAGACAAACTTCTCCCTCTTATTCTTCCGTCCCTTAGTATGTTCCGACCCTTCGATTCTACTGGAAACATATAATCAGGTTATGCTCACAGCACTGAAACTAATTGCTCCAATTAAACTCCACATCTAAGAGTGCTACGAAAAGAAAAACGCAATGCCGAAGCCCGTTGAAAAAGTCATCCATCGGATGCCCATAAGGATGGTCTCATCATAGCGTCCATAAAGAAACCATCTTCCAGGCCAAAAAAGACATCTTTAACAAATGCATAATGCAAGCTGAATCCAACACCAAAGAATTATTTACGATTCTGAAGGAACTCGAATCGCCTGCTACTCCGCCTGATTCTTGCATTAAAGACAGTAAATGGTGCTCGAACATACAGAAAACCCTCTTGGACAAAATTGCCACACTCCAAACTAAAATCAAAGTTAAGCAGAATTGTCTTCAGACAAACAAGCAACTTAATACTCTGACGTCTGCAAACCCACAGGCCACTCCTAACATCAAACCTTTCAGCTTCTCCCCACTCTCTATAGCGGAAGTTGAATGTATCATTAACAAAATCAAACCCTCAAACTGTCAAGGAGATTCATGCCCAGCCCCCATCATCAAGGAGGCCTCACACGAGCTAGCCCCATTTCTTACTGCCTTTATAAACTCATCCTTCAAAACAGGCATAGTACCAGACAACCTTAAGGATGGCTGGGTCATCCCTCTGCTTAAAAAACCCTCCCTTGATCCTAGCTTACCTACCAACTATAGGCCCATTACTACTGTCCCATTCATGCTTAAAATACTGAACCGTGCCGCTTACCTCCAGATCCAGGACTATTTGGAAACCAACAATCTTCTTGGCTTAAGACACTCTGGTTTCCGGGCCAGACATGGGACGGAAACCACCCTTATTGACCTAAAAACCCAGATCGAGGTACTAAAAGACAATGGGAAAATAGCCTTGCTACTATTACTAGACCTTTCAGCCGACTTTGATCTGGCTAATCACCACATCCTTTGCCAGCACCTTACTTCAGCCGCCCACTTTTCTGACACTGCCACCGCCTGGATCAGATCCTTCTTAAGCAACAGATCCATGCAAGCCTTCTCCCCGCTAGCATCGGCTGAGCCGGCTCCCATTAACTGTGGTGTACCACAAGGGTCCTGTGTGTCTCCAACTCTTTACAATGTGTTTACAAAACCTTTGTATGATGCTCTTGACTATCTGGGTGTCTCGTATACTAACTATGCTGACGACACCCAGATACTCATCTCCATCACTGGGGATTATGCAGTGGACACCAAAGCTCTGAATGAGGTCTACTTGGTTATTCAGGCATGGATGGCTCAACATGAGCTTTGCCTCAATGATGACAAGACGGAACTACTTATTCAGGGTTCACACCAATGCCTTAAAAAACTCGACCCCTCCTTTAAGTCTTTCATCATTCACGGCAACGTCATCAAAGTCTCTAAGGACACAAAAACCTTAGGAATCCATCTCAATTGTATACTGTCTCTGTGCAGACAAACTAACGCTGTCAGCTCAGCGTCTGCATATACATGTAAACTTATCGCTGCATGTAGACCATTTCTGACTACTCCCAACTGCATCACCTTGGCTAGAACACTTGTCATGTCCAAGATAGACTATTGTAGTGCCCTTTACTTAGGGATGAGTCAATCTAACCTTAACAAACTGCACGTCATTCAGAATAATGCCATTAGAGCTGCATTAAACATACCCAGAAATCACCATATCTCTAACCACAGGTGTGATCTACATTGGCTTCCTGTTAAACATAGAATTTCCTTGAAAACATTTGCCTTGACTTACAAGTGCCTTACCAACCAGGAACCTATCTACTTAACCAACCGACTTACACCACACACCTTCACCCAGCCCATGAGAGCAGCCCAAGCCCATAGCTTACACCTCCCACGGTTTAAAATAACAGCTGGCGGCGCTAGCTTCCCGGTCCTTGCCTCTAAGCTTTGGAACACACTTCCTAACGCCATTAGAGCTGAGCCTTCCTTCCAAGCCTTCAAGAATAAAACTAAAGGGTGGCTCTCAGCACAAAACATATGAGTCATCTGATGTCACACTATGGTTACCATTATTCTGTTAAATGCCTGTGCACCTTGCTGACCGATCCACGCATATACAACACGTGTATTCCTCTCTGCACCTATCTTCCTGCGCATATTTTCTTGTTTGAACTGCCTATACTCTTATTCTCCACCGAGGAATTGCTTGCATATCCCTCGTGCCTGTACTTGCTGCACACTATACTTTACTTTGTATATATTTGTGTCACATCGGAGTTCTACCCGCATGTTTACTGTAAGCTGGTAGTCTTCTATTCCATGTATGTAATCGTAACTTTGCTTCCTATGATATGCGCTCAGATGCCCACGGGCCAGGCGCACTATATAAATAAAGAAAATACAAATACAAATACAAATACAAAAGGGCCACACCTCCCCCAAAACATCTCCCAACACAACCATGCTACCAGTCATTGTTGCAGACATGGAGCTGGAGGCACTGAATGCCAATCTACAGCTGCAGGGGCTGGAATACCAGCAGCAGCAACAGGAGACCAGGGAGAGAAGGAAGAGGAGGAAGATGAGGATGATGGGGATGCAGGTGGCAAGGCAGATGCGTTCAGTGATCCCTCACATAAGGCCACACCCATGGCCCTCACTGACTTGCAGATATTAACCCTCTACCGCCTAGACAGACCATACTTTACCTCCTGACCAACATCGAGGTCAGTATTGGGAGCAGGATCGCCATCGGGTCAGCCATAACACCGCTGGTAAAGCCGATGTCGATCCTGCACTTCCTGGCCAGTGGCTCGTTCCAGCACTCTCTGAGCCAGCTGCACAGCATTTCGCAGCCTGCCTACTCCAGAGTGCTGGTGTAGGAGGCCCTGCTGCGCACGTGGGTCAGCACATTGCCCTCTCCACCACCCAGGCACAGCTCAACGCCACCAAGGCCTGCTTCTATGCAATTGCAGGCATGCCCAATGTGGTGGCAGCATTGGACTGCACGCATGATGAGCTGGTGCCCCCCCCCCACTGCTGTGCCCGATTCCCAGGAACAACCCATGATGCAATGGTCCTGTGCAACAGCTCGCTGCCAGCCTACATGGAGCGTCACAGAGGACAAAGGATCTGGATGTTGGGTCAGTACATTTACAATCCCATCTACCTTGAAGCATGAGTGACAGGCAAAGGGGAGAGGGCAATAATGTCACACATGCATGTCCGCAGGGGTCCCTGTACATGCAGGACTGGCACACCCCTCTAATGATAGGTTATAACACACAGGAGTAGCACATGACTGGGGATGCATCAGTCATTGACCGGACCTATGTGACCCCAACAGGACAACCACATGGAATGTACTATAGGTACCAGAATGCAGCACGTCCCACCCCATGCAATGGCAGTGAATAGGTTAACATGACCACCTAGGGAATCAAATGTACGTGCAGGGGCATCCCCAAGAGCCCGGTATCAAGCCTGGAGATGACGGAAAGCAACAACGGCAAAGACCAAGATCTACATACAGTCATAGGGAACGACACATTACAGTGATGCACAATTACCTGTGCCTA
Source organism: Ambystoma mexicanum (assembly GCF_040938575.1). Classification (NCBI taxonomy): domain Eukaryota; kingdom Metazoa; phylum Chordata; class Amphibia; order Caudata; family Ambystomatidae; genus Ambystoma; species Ambystoma mexicanum. Next base: position 926,490,732 of record NC_090923.1, read on the forward strand.
TCCAATGACGCGCACATGGCTGGAACAGGCTGCTCAGGCCCACACACACCTGGCATAAGCTCTTGGGTACAGGCCAAGACTAGGTGCAGGGCCCACGAACAACAATGTTGCTCATGGCGATCCCGTAAATTGCGCCACCCAATGACACCCCCATACATGGGATGAGACACTCCATTCACAAGTAATGACACACACCATCATGGATGCCACACAGACCACCTTCACATGTGACCCACACTCCCATCAGGTACCACACATGGCGGCAATGCACAGGCCCAGACCACCACCCACATTGCATGGCGCCCTCACAGTCAGATACCAAAATGCAATGGGCCTCATTACGACCCAGGCGGGGACCCATGGTGCTATTAGCACCATGGTCCATGCCGGTGTCCGCCATGGCGGAATGGGGAATTACCATCCCATTCCGAGGTTTTTGCCCCATAGGGCTCAATGGGAATGGGGAAGGCGCTAAGTACGGTGCCGCAAATTGCGGCACTGTACTTAGCACCAAGGTCCCTTTGTGGGTCCCTACTTTAAAAACCAGCCGTTAAGGTCGGGTCCCACAAAGGGACCTCGTAATTAGGCGTTAATAGGTTAACGGCGCTGCAGCCTTTTACGGCGCCGTTAACCCATTAGCGCCTGGGTCGTAATGAGGCCCAATGTGTGTTGGTCATGCGCTGTGTGCAAGTTTTTCCATGTCAGACTGGACAATCCCCTTGGTCTTGCAATATGCATGCAAGGACTGGAACGTGAAACAGTGTGGCACAATGTGAACTGGGACATGCATGCACAGATTGACCATTGAGATCCTGCATGACAGGCAATACCACTGCCAGACATCTTGAATCACACCTGTGTATCTCCCCCTTGTAGGTGACTCTGTATACCCACTGCTTCCATGGCTGATGAGCCCTCTGAGGAATCCGCAGGTGCCGCAGAAAATGGCCTATAAAAGGGCCCTTTGTGAGGACCAAGGTAGCCATTGAACAGACCTTCGACCTCTTGAAGGCCCAATTTAGATGCCTACACCGGTCTGGGGGCACACTGATGTACAGGCCTGACAAGGTTGGACAGATAGTTCTGGCCTGTGCAATGGTGAATACCATCTGCGTTAGGCGCAACATACGCCTGTCCCCAGATCTGGACATGCCTCCCCCAGAGGATGATGATGCAGCGCCAGCCGGTCCCATGCATGTACGCACGAGTGCATGGAGGCCAGGGATTAGCGCATGGCCTGGCAAGAAATGCTTGACAACTTATTTTGAGTTTACCCTCCTCTCTGCACACCCCTTGCACCTTTGTACATATACCATCACAGTAAACACTTGTTTGAAAAGAGGAATGTCTAGTCATTGCTTCTGAGTGAAATGTTGTGTATTTTAACATGAACAGTGGCAATCCCAAGCACCCCCCTTCCCTTCCCCTCAGACCCCCACACCCTCTCCCCACAGCCCCCTCCCTCATCCCTCCCCATTCACCCCCCTCTGGACCCCCACTCCTCCGGCCTTCCCCACACACCCGGTGATGCACCCTGCCAGTGTTCTACAGTCAGATGTGGCCCCTCTTTGCCATGCTGCTCTTTGCCTGCTCCTGTAATGACTGGAGTCACTGGAAGGGGTGCCGTGGGGTTCCAGGTTGTGAGCCATCGATGGTGGACACAGAGGTTGTTGTGTCAGCAGCATGGCCCCCATTTGCTGCAAGGTCAATTGGATGCTGCGATTTATGGCCTCAGCTGTGGCGGAGGATACCTCATTGCCCTCAGGCACCCTTTGGGCAAGCAAAAGGAAGGCGGCAGTGGCATGTCCAAGGGACTTGTCAGTCCTGCGGCGCGTCCCCTGCATGCACTCCCACATCAGGCGCATCTCATCGCACTTCTGGCGTGCCATGACAGAGAGTTTTAACGGCCTGTCCTCAATGGCACGCAGGTATGCGTCCAGTGATCTTATGCTGGGCAGTAGCAGTGGTGGAAGGCTGTGTGGTGGGCCAGGGCTGTAACAAGCAGCGGGGTAGGATGTGTCATCGCCCTCCTCCTCCTTCTTGCCAGTGGTGGTGAACCTGCCACCGTAGACTGGTGACTGCAGTGCCGGTGGTAGTGTTGAGGACACAGGAGGACAGCAGTACGGGGTGCCCACACTGTGGCCTAGTCAGGCCTGTCAGAGGTGGCTCTTGGGGCTGGTGTGTCTCCCTGCTGACGGGCGGTGGGGCCACTGACCGCTGGTGTGGTGAGGGCAGTAGACACAGGCACTTCTGGTGTGCCACTTACAGTGGTCTATGGTGATGGAGATGGGGCGCTAATGCAGCTGATTGTGATGGGGCGGATGCAGGCATTGTTGTGCCAGTGGCCTGGCCCGCTGCCTGGACCTGGTGGGGGGGGGAGTGGACTTTGCAGGTCTGGCTGCAGATGTCGGCGGTCCATCTCTGTTGCTTTCCGTGGACTCTGTGCCTGTAGGGAAGAGATGAACATGCTGTTAGTGGTCTGGAAGCCATGTCTGCGGGCTTGCTTTACACTCATGCAACAATCTGTGTCCATTTCTATTCATGTTGCCTCTTTGGGGTCTTGGGCCTAATGCATGCTCCTACATGTAGGTGGTGGGAGTACAGACTGCTGTTGGCATGACAAGGTGCTTTTTTGTTGTGTGTGGGTGCTTCTCATGAGTCCATGTGTGGGGCTGTACATTTGTGCTATGGTACTTGTGCATGGCTATGTCTACCTGCATCCCCTGGCATGAGTGTGTGATCTGCCCATTTGCTGTGACTGACATGTGTTAGGCCAGTTCACTTGCACATTAGGTGGTTGAGTGCTTGGGGATGCATGTATGTATTTGGACATAATATTTGCAGTTACACAGGATTTGTTGTATGTACCACCTTCACCTTGGGCCCGGCTCCCGCCTCTGCTGTCCCAGCCCCCTCAATGCCCTCCATGTGCAGGAAGGAGCTGCATGTCTCCTTCCAGGGCATGAGGTGGAGGGGTGCCACAGTCCCTCCTCCTTGGGCAGCCGTCTCCCTTCTGTGCTGGGAAATGAGATTCCAGACCCTCATGCGCAGACCTTTCCAGTGCTTCCGACAGTCCCTCTTTGTGCGGAGGACAGTCCCCGCAATCGTCACCCTCTCAGCCACCTCCTGCCATATGGCAGTCTTTCTTTGCTGTCTGGTCTTTCTGTGGCCATCCAAACGAGTGCCTCTAAGTGCTGCACCACAGTGTCCACCAGTGCAGTCAGCTCAGCCTCAGTGGATTTGGGATTGTGCAGTGGGACATCAGGGACTGTGTCTTTTTGCTTCCTGACATGTTTGGCACCTCCTGTAGCAGTGGATGGCAGTTGTAAGTGGGGATTCAAAGTGGATTGAGCTTTGAAGATGGCCGCCAGTGAGCTTCCCATTCTAGCAGTGATGCTAATTCCAGCGCCGGTAATTATGGCAGTTTGGGTGCGGGTAATTCAGGCAGTTTCGGTGCCGGTATCGGTATTACCTGCACATTTCTGCGAGTAATGGTAATACCATCAGGCCATCAGTATCACTTGTAATGCGCCAGTATTTCCGGTGGTCACCCTGCCAGAGACGGTAAAACCAGCATGACGGAATTATCAGCGTTTTACCAGCAAACTCGTAACAAGGGCCATTATCTTTTGCTGTGAGTCTTTAACATCAACGGGCTATATCTTTTAGCCTCACACTGAATTGAATCATGGTATTTTCAGTCCCCAATTCAAGATAGGAGGTGGGGTAGCGCTACTTTCATACTTTTGTCCTATTAACATATTTCAGTATGTAAATATGTGCCTGAGTACTTCATCATTTGATTTGGTATGTTTGATGTCATCTTTATAAAACAGAGTATTTTTGAAAGCTAAACCTGGAGGTGAGCAGGCAAAAGGAGAGGGCAAGTGGGTCATGATGATTTACCAGGTCTAGGAAAGCGGCAAGAGAGCTTGCTGGCATTCACACTGGAGAGAATGTTCAGCTGGTTCTTGCCCTGTGCTGATTTTTAGGGCACAACTCGTAGGTGCATGTGGGTGGACGGCACTACAACAGTTTTCAGAGGGTGGACACTACAACAGTTTTCAGAGGGTGGACACCGCCCCCCTTTTGGTGCTACATTCCTGCAAATAAAATACCATTGGAGGGAGTTGCTTTAGGCCTTTCCTTGTATGCCAATTTGTGGGTTTACTTTTTTGTCTCTCATGTGGAAGCCTTTAGCTTGAGAGGGGGGGGGGGATCTTTCACATACAGGGAGGCAGCTCTTAACCAGCAAGAGGAACAGTCCTCTATGGTGCTGCTGGTCCACCTATTATTTTGCTGCATTTCTGTGGTTTCTTGAATGGTATGGGGTGGAGCAGGTGGAGAAACAAACTCATATATTGGAGTCTAAAATAGTAAAAACACTTCATAGGGATTATTAAATATATTCTGTAATCCGGGGTCAAAAGAAGTAACTCGGATATTGGAGGTCTACAAGGGATTAAATAAAATATTTAGGCTTGGAAACCTTTACATCTCTCGCTGATCAGCCACTCTAAGTCTCGAAAGAGGAAAAAGAAAAAGTTAAGGGATCTTATATACAGGCTCTTTATAAGAAATTGGCAGTCTGTTTTTAATCCCAATAATCAAATTATATAAGCAGAAATTAACTGCAGCCATACATCATGGCTTGGAGATTCTAACATCAGGGATTGAGAGACCTTTTGAAAAATGCAAGGAAAATTCTGGGGGGCTGGACTGGGTTTGTCACACAACTCTTACATTGCTCTAATTCATATTGAATTGGGATTGATCTTTCTTAGTTCAGCAGTCAAAATACACTACACTGTGTGTTATAATAAAACGATATACACTGAAGAAAAGGATATAAAATATAGGCCAAAAACAACTATACAAAAAGGGACTTGGGGAAGTTAAATGCATTTTGGACCATGAATAAAATATTACAAAGGACACTCATCAAAACAACATATTCTGTAATCCGGGGTCCAATGAAGTAACTTGAATTTTGAGGGCAGAAAGGGGCTGCTGGGCAAACTTGCTTGTGCACTTCACGTGGTAGTTCCCCTGCCTCAGGTACTATTAGAAAGAGCAGGCACAGCATGGCCGATACACAGTACAGCCCTGAGATTATTGTGATGAACTAGGAATGAGACACTGACACAGAGGACTTCAAGTTTGATGTCATAAACGTTTATTCAAAATAAAAAGGGGGTTGGAAAATGTGTATTTGTATTTTATTTGTAATTTATATAGTGCTTTAAACCAAAGCGCTATACATAGAACCATAGTCATTACAATAAAATGAAATCCAAGTTATTATAAAAGAATTATCATAGCCATACATCGAGTTGTAGAAGGTAAATCCTCAAAGAAGTACGGACTTGAAAGTATGAAGTAATAGAACAGAGAGAAAGTGGAAGAGCATTCCAGTGAAAAGGAGCTAACAAAGTAAAATAATGAAAACGTAACAAGCACACAGCGGATGAGGAACTAAGAGTAGAAATTGAGATTGCGAACAAAGTGAACAAGCAGGACAGTAATATGAAACAATAGAAGAGAGATAGGCATGTTCAAGGCCATAAAGAGATTGCAAAACCAGACAAACAAAATAAAATTTGAGTCAAGAGTGAAATGAAAGCAAGTCAAGAAGCATTGAAAACTGACCTAAGATGCGCTAGAAAAGAGACAGGAAGTCCAAGAAGAGTAGAGGAACAATAGAAAAATGAAGAAAAAATAAGTGAAGAAATCAAACGTTTAGTAGCGTCAAAAGTTAAGAAAGGACGAGTTTTTCGAATATTGTCTAGATGATAACGACAGGCACTTGAAGAGACAAAAATATGATGGGCACAAGATAGATCTGAGTCAAAATAGAGCTCCAAGTTACAAGCCAAAGGAGAAATGGAAAGCTGGGAGGGAGGAAACAAAATAAAAGGAAAAGAAGGAGGAGGAATCATCTTAGTCAGTTTTAGCATCCTTTAGTACAAGGTAATGATCAGACATCCAAGAGGTAATAGCCAGGAGACAAGCCAAGAGTTTATCATGAACAACAGATGTAAAAGAGGAAAAGAAACAAGAAAAGGTGGGTGTCATCTGCATAGAAGTGATGGGATAAACCAAAAGATGAAATAACTTCAGCCAGCAGAGAAGTATATTGAGAAAAAAGAAAAGGGCCAAAGGGCCAAGAACAGAACCTTGAGGAACTCCATTAAGAAGAGGAAGTGTGTCAGAAGAATACCCAGCCCAAGATACCGAGAGAAGACAGTAAAAGAACGTGGTCTACTGTGTCAAAAGCTGCCGACAAATCCAAAAGAATAAGAAGAGACAAGTGTTTTAGAATACTGAGCAGAGAGTAAAGAATCACAAACGGAAAGAAGCACAGTTTCAGTAGAATGAAAAAGCTGGAACCCGACGGAAAGCGAGGAAGAAAAGAGTTGTTGTTAACAAAAGTAGAAACTGGAGGATAGACTAAGCATTCAAGTAATTTAGAAAGATATGACAGAAGAGAAATAGGACGAAAGTTAGAGGGAGGGGAAGGATCTGAAGAAGGTTACTTTAGAATGGGAATAATACAGGCATGTTTAAAACAAGAGGGAAGTAGAAAGACAAATGTTAAAAAGAGAGGTCAGACAGGAGACAAGAGAAGGATACACTTTAGGAATAAGGGATGAAGGTATCAGATCGGAAGGAGAAGCAGTAGGGTGCTGTGAGAAACCCAGGGATGTCATTTGAAGGTCACCTGAGGTCGCAAGTGTGACCTCTGAGGTCTCCCCTGCGACCTCTGTGGTCTCCCTTGCGACCTCTTAAAAAAAAAACATTTTTTTTGCAATGCAAGCTCCTGGGCTGTGGCCAGCACCATGTGGCTCTTTACTTCTGGAGTGGCTGGCTTTCTTAAAAAAAGAAGAAAAATAAGAACAGGAGTGCCACAAGTTTAACACTTTCAGCACTGACCCTAAATAAGAAAGAATAGGAATGCCAAAAAATGTGTCTTTCTGGAATTCTATACAATAATTTCTAGACTCATTACAGGTTTCATGCACACTTGTTGGGGTGAGTCACAGATTTAGTCTGTTCTTAAACGCCTCAGCCTTTCATCCTTCTGAGGTCGATAAATGGGTACCAACACAGGTTGGGTGATATTGGGTGCATATTTCTTCTATGTAAAGCACTTAAGCGTAACTGCTATATAATAACACATCATTATCATTTGGTCATGGACGTCTGCTTGCATTCACAGTAATTCGGTAATACACACTCGATACATATGGCGATCCATTCTTGTATGAAATGTACATCACATTATAGTGATATTGTACCCATATTTTTCGTAGTGTACAATGCTATGTGATGCCACTTCCTGTTTTGTCAACGGGGGAAAGGTCGTGTTCCATCGCTACCCGTGATATCACTTCGGGGTGGGGTCAAATGACATCACGTCCGGTGATGTAATCAGGGGTCCAGGGTCGCGTGATGTCACTTCCGCTACCCCTGGCATTTTGGTGAAATGACGTCCCTGGAGAAACCTGAAGGTGTCTCACCCACTCGTGCCCAGAGATCTGTCGTCCAGGTGGCCAGGACACAGCCATCACTATTGGATCCAGTTCCTGGGGGAGGACCATTGGGGGAGGATCACCTGGATGAGGGTCTTCGGGTAGTGGAAATGGGACACCAAAGGTTGAGACGCAGTGCCCCCTCCGCATTAACAACCATTCCCCATCCTACCCCGTAGGATATGTAGACGCTCTACCCCCCCCCTTTTCCGACACCAGCACTTTCTTACGCCATGAAAGACCACAGACAAACACCAGAGCCATTCACCTGACATGTCCCAATACAAGTGTCAGGCAAATCTAGGCACTTGACAATAATTACACACACCTGACACCCTTTCTCTTCCCCACAGGCATAAAAGGCGCAGCATGAGAGCACACTACGAGCAAGGCCGAAACCACGAGGAAGCAGCTATTCCGGACTGGCAGTTCAAACGGAGGAGGAAGGTGGCAGGACCTGAAAGGACGAGGAGGAGGGAATTGCCGTTGCCCTTTTCAACTCAGACCCGCAAAGCCTCCGAAAGAGAAATCATAAGACCGGGGAGTCCAGCTGGCATGTGGTGTATCAAATGGCAACAGTGCCTAGAGCCCTCCCGTATGGATAACCAAGCCGGGGAGACGCCCTTGCTATTGTGGTACCAGCCTTGACTCCGGAGGCAAGAAACGCCAGTGGATTCACCACAGCCGGTGAGTCGGAGAGAGAGCTGATAGAAAACCGGACTGTGTTGAGCCCAAGGTTGCGAACGGCAACATTGTATGAACTTTTGAACAAAGAACTTGTGTGTGAAAGCATGAAAGAAAGTCCAGAGAAGGACCAGTTGCAAAGTGGTCAGGCACCACGTGGGTGCTCATTCGAAGGACTCTGGCTGGTCCCCTTTGCTAAAACTACAAGTACCAGGAGGCCCTAGGAGAGGCCGGCGTGAGGAGTCAGAGGGGTCATACAAGGGTCGAGTCAAACACCTTGTACAATCGAAAGTCTCTGACACATTGACAAGAAGGAGAGCAAAGGGAAGTGAATCCTGCATTGTTAGAAAACAAAGTAAACTGTGTATTTGGCAAATGTGAACCCGGCTGAGTGATGCCTGTGGATTGGGATGAACATTGTGTCGACAAGAGTGAACCCGGCTCAGAGTTGTCCACAGTGAATGGTTGTTTAAAAAGACATTGAGACTCTTGAATGTTACATTTTGAATCAAAGGCCGTAGTGAACCCAATGGAGGGAGGCCCACGTTGTACGAGAGATCAGAGCCTGGCAGAGGGGGATCCTAAGGTGAAGAGTAATCGCCCATGAAGACTTATTGAAAGAACCTTTGTTTTTGTTTATTGTAACACATCGGGTCCTCTGAGGTAAGAGACTTTGTGTGAAAGAGACTTGGCCACAGAAGGCCCTGATATTTTGAAAACTAACTGTAACCTTGTGCTGGCGAGGCCCAGGAATGTGCTGTGCTCAGGAGTCCCGACTTGACCCGTGCTAGAAACGTGGGGAAGGGAGAGCGCAGCCATACCATCCTGACTTATCATTTTGAGAACACTTCTTTCTTTTCCTATGAGCATTATCCAACACTATTGTGTAATTTAGCGGTAAGGATTGACAATCTTTTTTTTAGTGTAGGTGCTTTTTATTTGACAAGATGCCACTAGGACTGCCTTATTATTATTTGATGGTTGTAGCTTGCTCCCATCTTAGATTTAGATCTAGATGAGGCATTTGTATCACCCATTTGTACAGTTTAATAAACACGCTTGAACTATGATCAGTTGTGTCTGTCTTTACTGTTGCCACCATGAGTTCTTTACAGTGGGCTCTACTTAGCAACAGAGAAGTCTCATCACTGGAAATGACGCCTCACTATCCCTTGTGAGGAGCCAGGAATGAAACTAAGACACCGGAGGTTCACAGGTTTGGTCAAAGACGTTTATTAAAATAAAAGCGGGTGAGAAAATGCCTCTCTGTCCCTGCACTGGAGGTGTTTACCTGCCTAAAACCAAAACTAAGGCCCTGTCAATGTCAGAATGTCCAAAGTAAAAATTGTCCTGTGTCCAAAGTACTATTCTGTCCCTGACATTCTAGCAAAACAAAGTATAAGGTGAAACGGAAATGTCTTTGGCCTTAAGTGGTTTACAAATGTTCTAAACAAGAATGCGTAACTTCAACAAAAAAGTTCCAGAAGGACAGAGTTCCTTATTCCAGAAGGTGGTTCCCTTCCCCTGGATTTCTCTTCCCTCTGTTGTATTTTCAAAGATATCAGTTCTTTGAATTTCTCTTAATTTACAATGCAACTGATCCACAAAAACAAGTCTAAATCTAGGATCTCTTGGCTGCATGCAACTTGTTCTATATCCAGAGGATATTTGTATCAGTATTTATCCCATATGCTCCGTAATGTGCCATTTGCCCTCTTCATTTGAAATAATTCTATATAATCACCTATAGCCACTTTAGACTGTAAAGGGTGGGTTGTATACGGTTGATATAGGTGTTCTCTGCTTTCTATTTGAACTTCTTTTTAACTGTTCTCTTTCATTTATATCTTCAAGGTTTGAGTTCATATATTGTTAACAATTTACATTTTGTATTGTTTAGCTTTTAACCATGTTAAACATTGTTGCACTTTGTGCAAATCAGCACGCTCTTGACAGATGCATTTACTTTTTTTTGGAACATTATTATCTAATACTAAGTGTGTTTTCAATAGCAGGACACATGAAGCCTATCCATTGTAATTTATATTTAAAGGTAAGTTTACCACTTTGACTTTCAAGGATTTTGTCAATTAATTTGCTGTTTTTTCCCTCACTTGGTTTGCAAATATGTGATTGTATTAAAGGACAAATTAGTTGAGTAATGATATTCTTTTGTACATTTAAACTTGTAATATATTTGGAATGGGTTCTGGTTTCATATTATTTGCTATTGAATGTATAGGTAGTTTATTGTCTAAATATTTACGACAACACAAGCAAATTGTTTTTGCTTGAGATTTTTCTCTGAAGAAAAAATATATTATAAGTCCAAGCCACATTTTATTGTTTATGTCACCCAGCTTTTTCTCTACATTAATACATTTAACAAACTTTTTAAAGTATGTGCATCTGCAACACTCATATATATGTGAAGGAGCTTTATTAATTTCAAAGTTATTTGTTCATACTTGTTTAGGGTATTTTGAGAGGGTTTAAACATTGTATGTTTTTTGTAGTGTACTTTCCAAAGTGTTATCTTCATTCATGTCTTCAGAACATTTCTCCTTCAAGTTATTGTTTTTGTATATCCTCACAAAGGTCTTCACTCTTTTGCAAACTTTACACTTGCATACTTTAACAGTACGAGGATTCTTCTGGTTGTATAGTGGTGTACATTTTCAAAACGGAACGTCTTAGGTCAGTATTATGTGCAGCTAACATGCAAATGTGATGCAATGCAATACTGCAGTGATTTCTAGAAGAACACGAAATGTGATGTCCTCATAATCTTGTCTATTGTCCCATATAAAAGGGTTCAAATTGTTACAAAAAAGTGCATTTGTCCTTTGTTTTTCTGTTTGCACTACTTATTTGCAATGAATTTTAAGGGAATGAACGTGTGATTCTCAGATTGAACAGGTCTGTGTAGGTTGTTTTACAGGTTTAAATCTAACTTGTTGATTTGGATCAGAGTTTTTAGTTGGATTGTTTGGAACTGCAATTAAATCATTGATTTGTCCATTTATACATTCAAAAGCATTGCCTTGTTTAGTGATAGCACATATTATATTATTTTTTACTGATTAATTTTCTTCTGTAAATTAATATTCCAAATAGGAAGTATGAATCAATCTCCATAACATATTCTCTTTAAATTTAAATTTCATTTTTTTTAGCAGTGTGGTGGCCACTATTGTAAGGCAAGTTTGAACTTTTGTAAAGGCATTCTTAATGCCCTTTGAGCATATGGTTTGTATAAGTATTATTTTGTTTAGCTTTTTCCACAATGTATGGTGTTTGTTTAATAAGGTTAACATTAACATTATTTGTTCTTTTACTTTCATATGTTGTATTTTTAAATTGTTGACTAGTGGGGTGAATTTTCAGTGTTATGGGTTGTCTACTTTAGGGTATGTAAAATGTGTTGTGTTTTTATTTCTTGGTGCATTTGCTCAAGATTTCCATGTTGTTTACCCCATTTTGACAAAGATATTTTATCTGTAAAGAGAAATAAAAATAAAAACACATGTAGAATAGACAATATACTATCATAGAAATTATAAATGTTAAATGCTCACCTATGGTCATAATACTGTTATTTATGTGGGATTATTAGTACCACTCATGAAATGTGAGTACACGCAGTATGTATGTTGTTTTATGTCCTTTTAATGTGAATGTATGCATTTATGGCAAAGCACAAGCACGTTATACCTTTTTGTGTATAATCCTGAAATGTAGGGTCTTACATAAAAAATGTACAACCCCGTACACATTATGGTGAATTAGACAGATACATTTTAGTTTAAATCAAGCTAACCATGTGTTTATAGGGAAGAGCATATACATGTCGTATATAAAAACCAAACATTTCAAAGTGAAAAAATTGAATATAGTGAATGCAGGTCATGTACATGATTCTGTGCATACTTGGTATATAAGCAATTAAAAGATACCCATCTTTTAGCCACAAGTGCATGTATTGCATAATGCTAAGCAAATTGTTACAAAGATACTCTGGATGCTTCGGGTAGATCACTCAATAGTTCCTTCATTGCAGTTGCATCAAGTTTCATTAAATTACAGGCAAGGAACCCACTCGCTCCCATCACCCAGGCTACATCTTCCAACTGCTTTGACAGGAACGCAGGCACACTAGCATTCCATCATTCATAGAGCAACATAATCACCTTCCAACATTCTATCTGACCTCATGCATTCTTGACTAGCTTCCATCCATCCATCCATCCATCCATCCATCCATCCATCCATCCATCCATCCATCCATCCATCCATCCATCCATCCATCCATCCAGCAAAGCACCTCTCAACATACTTCCCATTATTACCAGGCACACAATATCCTTCTTACTCATACATCCAACATCAAGCTTCACAATAACATAACTAACATAACTATGACTATGAAATCCGTGAAATAGAGATGAGGCAGCACTAACACAACTGCAGCAACCCAGAACAAGTGGAATCATGTGTCCTAAATCCTATTCACCAAACTGAAAGCACCTCCCAAATAACTAACCACTCGTCCCAAGTATACATTAAGTAAAATTAGATACACTTGGGGGGCGTGGCTTAATGGCTGCGGTGTAGGACGTGATTCCTGGGAGCTCCTGCAGATCCGCACATGATCCTGAGGATGAAAGGCATTTAAAGTCAGCTGTGAAGTGCTAAAAAAACAGCCACTGTAGCATGAAGAAATGAGGTGTGCAGCAGGCTGAAGTTCGGGATAATTAACAGCCAGAAGGAAGTACGGAGGAAGAAAAAAGCTTGCCGTGTCTGGGCGGTGGGTGAAAACAAGATGGCGCCCACTGAACAAAGGGTCTGATGTGTAATCAGCCGTACTGCCGGGAGAGGAGGTTGCAGAAGGCTAAGGCAGTGAAACCTGTCGCTAATACGAACAATCGGAAAACTGGAAAGTAAATGCACAAAGAGACGACAGCAGTGTGAAAGGCAGCCGGACTAGTGGAAGCCAGCAGCGACGTGGGACAGAACGAGTTGGTAATTGGGAGTAGCGGATGCGTATTCGGAAGACTGGGGGCATAAATGGGAGCAGTGGACACATAGACGGAAAATACATTATCATTAGAAATCAGCGTATGCAGCCCAATGTTAACACTGGATCAGCTGTGGGACATTGTGAGCGCAGCCGCCTGTAGTCTGAAGCCTGAAGGAGCCACAAGATCAGCTGCTGGGATGCGGAAACAGTAGCAGTAGCAGCGAAGTCATCAGAGCAAAAGCAATGCAGATTGTGTTAGTTGCAACATTGTGGCCAGCATGGAGCTGCGAGGAGCAAGCCGGCAAGAGAACAGAGTGTGAAACTGACATCGGATTGGAAGGTGGTACTCGCGCCTGCTAAGGAAACAAAATAAATTTACAACACAGGCAAGCAGGCCATAACAGAGGATTACAGGTGGAAAACAAAGATACTGCTGGCTCGTGGGGGCACAAATACTACACAGAGAAATGTGGCGAGCCTGAAGCCGCACTAGGGGATGAGTCAATGAAAGTCATGTGAGGTGGCAGCAGGGCAATAACTCATAATAATAGCACCCATCAAGAGAGGTAACTTGTACTGTTGGCGCTGGAAGGCACTCGCCCCAGGAGGGTTGAAAGAAGGCAGCGGAAGCCACGGCCCGAGAAGAGCACAGAAGTGGACTGCGGTGTGGTCAGTTGAGAGCCAAGCTCCACAGAAGATAACAGGCCATGGTGAGCGGGGACACGCTTGGGCATATCATTGGGAAACAGCGCTGTCTGGGGTGTGGTGCACAGTCCGCTCGGGTCGCATAAGGCAGACCGCCCCTGGAGTTACAAGTGTGGACGACAAGCTTTTCCTAACCGAAGGAATGTCCAGCAAGCCCCTGAGAGCGAAGGCCAAGCAGCCTACGCTGGACGAATATACCAGAACGCCAACTGGCCCCGAGGGAGCCAGGAGCAAGGATAAGACCTCAGCAGGGGGAATGGCCACTGTTAGTACTAACCAGGAAGTCCTGGAGGCAATCGCGGATTTGAAGGCGGCCTGGGAGTCCAAGCTTCAATTGGCTGTGACGGAATTGAAAACGGCGATGGAGCTTCAAGTGGGGGCGGTACAGGAAGATGTGAACCGCCTCAGGCAGGATGTTAGGACTTTGGCAGAGCGCACGGAGACCCTGGAGAAGGAGATGAGCCCAACTGCTGCGGACTGTGCTGCACACAAACGGGAGCTACATGCCCTGGTGCAACGAGTGGGCAATCTGGAGAGTAGGGCAGAGGAGGCAGAAGGGCGCGCTCGAAGGAATAACATTCGAATCGTCGGACTGCCGGAAGGGGCTGAGGGCCACAACCCGACGGAGTACGTGGAAAACATGCTGCTGCAGGAGATCACCGGGGGGAACCTCTCTCAGGGATTTGCTGTGGAAAGGGCGCACAGGGCCTTGACAAGGAAGCCACCGCCAGGTAACCCGCCCAGGCCAATGATTGCCAAGATTCTCAATTATCGGGATCGCGAGCGAATCCTTGAACACTTCCGTAAGGGAGGAACTATACAACGTGGCGCAGCAAATATAACTGCCTACCCGGACTATACCCTGCAGGTACAGCGAAGCCGCATGAACTTTGGATCGGTCAAGAGGAGATTGCGGGAAGCTGGCCACAAATACATGCTGCTCTATCCGGCCAAGCTAAAGGTTTTTTACAAAAACAAGACGCTGTTCTTTGAAACTCCAGAAGACGCCATGGGGTGGCTAGACATGCAGAGCTGCCCCCAAGAGCCAGATGTTCAGAAGGAAGATGGAGCTGGACGAGACAAGTAAAGTGGTGAACTGGTGGGATTGAGGAATGTGGGACTTGATTATAGTCATTGATGCAGCTGGATGGCTGGAACGCCCTGAATGGTGGGAAACATGAGCTGTGTGCACGGAGATTGCTGCGTGAGGTAGGAGCCTCCCGGGGCCGATCTTTATACCCTCATTTAGAGTTTAGTTAGGTCACTGTTAGTGCGGTGACACCCTGCCGGGTTCTCGATTGGGGTCGCCAAGAGAGAGCCAAACGCGGGTATGCCTGAGATCCAGGGATGGAGCTGGGCAGTTAGTTGGGTTGGGGTGTTGGGGTGTTTAAGTTTATATATGAGCCTTTGTGGAAGTTCTATTATTGAGAGTCTGTTTGGTGTGGGGGGGAGGGCTGCGTGGGGAGGGGAAGGGGAACCATCGATAGACCATGGGGGACCTTAAGATATTAACATGGAATGTTAGAGGGCTCAACAGTTACCTGAAACGTAATAAGGTTATGTTGTACTTGAGGCGACAGAAGATAGACATCGCCTTGTTGCAGGAGACACATCTGACGAGGGAGAGGATGGAGATGGTGGGGAGGAAATGGAAAGGGATAGCGGTGGGTTCGTCGTACTCTGGCTATGCAAGGGGAGTGCTTATCTGGGTGGCGCCGCATGTCCCATTTAAGTTAACTGAAGAAATTGTGGATGCAGATGGGAGGTTGGCGATAATTAGGGGCTGTTAGAGAACAAAGAAGTATGCATAGTAAATACCTACGCTCCTAACCAAAACACGGCGGCATACTTTAGGACACTGTGTACCAAGCTGAGTGTGGGTGTGGGGGCTGGGGTGATTTGGGGAGGGGACTTTAATTGTGTCTTGAATCCAGGAGTAGACAGGTCGGATGGGGGGGCGGCCAGGCCCAGCCCAGCAGCCAGGGTTTTGCAGAGGTTGCTAGCAGACTTTGGCTTGGCAGATGTGTGGAGAGTGAAACACCCTGAGGGGAGGCAGTACTCGCACTACTCGGCCCCGCATAAGCTACACACGAGGCTTGATTATATCTTTGCCACCCCGGACGTGGTTGCTGAGAGTACTCATATAGAATACAAAGCGAGGGTTCTCTCGGATCACTCGCCCCTGGTCCTGGGGTGGCAGTATTGCCCCCCCAGGGCGCGAATACCGACGTGGCGCCTCCGGGCAGAGGCGCTCAAAGACCCCGTTTTCAGGGAGGATCTAAGAGATGAGATCATTGCTTACTTCGAAATAAATACTGGCAGTGTGCAGTCGGCGGGCACTCTATGGGAGGCCTTTAAGGTGGTGATGCGGGGGGTTGCCATTGCGAAGTCAAAGGGGTTGCTGGGTGGGGTTCTGGCTGAACTACAGGCGGCTGAGATTGAACTGGAGAAAGAGCTGGAGGGAGGTGGGGCAGATACGGAGGAGACATTCAGATTACAGCGGAAGTGCGCGGAACACTGGGACAGGCTCAGTAACTTAAACTACAAAAAATACATAGAAAGGCAACACGCGGGAGGAGATAAAACGGGCCGGCTCCTAGCATGGCTATATAAGAGTGAAGCCCCCAGGTCCCCGATTCGAACTGTAACCAGTGAGGAGGGCGAGACGGTGGACACTCAAGAAGGAGTAAACAGGGCATTTGCGGAATATTATACTGCTTTATATGAGGATGATGGGGGGAGCAGCCAAGAGGAGATTGATGAGGTACTGGAGGACATAGGCCTGCCCAAGGTGAGTGACGAGGAGAGGGAGGAGCTCGATGCACCGATCATGCTTGAGGAACTGAAAGAGACGGTGCGGCAGTTGCCCACCAGCAAGGCTCCGGGGGCGGATGGGTTCCCTAGCGAATTCTATAAAATGTATGAGGAGGAGGTGCTCCCACCCATGCTAGAAATGCTCAACGAGGCGTTTGAAGTAGGACGGTTGCCGGAGTCGCTTAGGGAGGCGATTATTATACCGCTCCCCAAACCTAATAAACCGGGACATAGCTGTGGCTCCTACAGGCCCCTGTCAATGTTGAATCAGGACAGTAAGATCCTGACAGCTGTTTTGGCCAACAGAATGCGGAGAGTGATCGGTAAGCTGATTCACCCAGACCAGACGGGCTATGTCCCGAGTAGGAACATCACTCACAACCATAGACGACTCCACCGAGTGGTTGAATGGGGGTGCAGTCAGGACAGTGAAATGGCGATTGTGGCATTGGACGCAGTCAAAGCGTTTGATTCTGTTAAATGGCCGTGGTTGCTGGCGGCCCTGCGTGGGTATGGCATGGGGCCAGGCTATGTTAAATGGGCTGGAATGCTATATAGCGAACCGCTAGCCAGGGTCCGTACGGGTGCAGTGGTGTCGGAGAGATGGCAGCTGGGCAGAGGCACTAGACAAGGGTGCCCATTGTCCCCGATGTTATACATTCTGGCCCTGGAGCCCCTAGCAATATACCTCAGGCAACAATATGAGCCGATCGGCATCGAGGTAGGAGGGGAGAGGCATCTCATATCCTTGTACGCAGATGATCTGTTATTGTATCTAAGGTACCCGGAAGAGAATCTTCAGTATGTGTTGGAGGTGATGGAGCGGTATGCCAAGCTGTCCGGTATAGCGGTGAACCCTCAAAAATCTTGTCTATTCCCGCTGGGGAGGTACGTGGGAAAGCCTGTAGAGAGGTTACCTGTGTTGCAGATTCCGTGGGCGACAGGTTCATTCCGCTACTTGGGGATAGACGTGTATCACTCTATTGAAGAAGAACACAAGCATAACACTGAAATCGCTATAGAAAAAATTGGGAAATGCATGAGGTTTTGGGGAAGGTTGCCCCTAGCGATGATGGGTCGAGGGGCTATGCTTAAAATGGTGGTCCTGCCCCGACTTTTGCATTATTTCAACAATATCCCTTATATGATCCCTAGGAAGTTTTTTGTTAAGCTGCACAGTATGTGCAGAGACTTTTTGTGGCATGGTACCCGACACAGAGTTGCATTATGGAAGCTGCAGAACTTCTATGAGAAAGGCGGTATTAAACTCCCTAATTTCGAGGCGTATTATGTATCGGCACAACTGCAGTATGTGGCTAGGTGGCTCTCTGATGAGGAGACCCCTGAACACAGGTTGTTCGGGAGGGACTGTGCTCCTTTTTACTTGCGGGAAATGATCTGGGTGGCTAGCTCGGATATGAGCGAGCGCCCTAAAATGCTGTTGGTGGGATGGAACATGTGGCGCCGAGCCTGCCGCATGATGGGAGACCCTTTCCCGTGTGTCCCGCAGATACCGCTGGTCGCGCTGACGAAGGGGGACAGGCAACTGAGGGTAATCATTAGGACTTATTGGGAGTCGGTGGGTCTAGTCACCTTGGGAGACATCTGGCAGGAAGGGGCTATTGCGGAGTTTGGGGAACTTGGGACAACGTCAGGACTGCACGGTGGCCAATATGTCACTTATCACAGGGTAGTACAGGAGATTAGGAGTAGGTGGCCTGAAGCCATTTTGGCGGAGGAGCCGGACACCGCCGTCGAGGTGATATACGATACATCAGAGGGTGGGCATGAGGTGTCCAGGTTGTACGAGATGTTGATGACTAAGATCGGGAGGGATCTGGTGCATTTGAGATCAGAATGGGAAACAGAGATGGGAGCCCCGATGGAGGATGGGATGTGGGAACGGGCTTTGGGATATCACAAGAAGGTGTCGAGAAATGCCAGGTTTAAACAACTGCAGTTGTACATAACGCACAGGGCGTACATGACCCCTCGGAGAATATCAAGGTTCAGAAATGTGGGGCGCCAGGCTTGCCCCAAGTGTGACGAAGAGAACGCAGACATGATACACATGTTCTGGGCGTGCCCGGTAATTGAAGTCTATTGGGGGGAGGTTGCACAGAAGCTAGCGGAGAAGGGGGTCACGCTCATAATAGACTCGGCCTGGGCCTGCCTGCTGGGGGGGTATCCCAGAGCGCGGAAATGCAAACATGTTGGGAAATTGAAAGATCTGGCATACGTGCTCGCGAAACGTAGGATCGCCATGGGATGGAAGGAGTGTCACAGGCCGCGGGTGGAGGTGTGGTGGAAGGACCTACAAAAATGGGCGGAGGCTGAAACAGTTGTGTGGCAAGAGGCTAGTAGCACGGGGGGGGATGAGGAAATGGGCTCCCTCATGGCATGGAAACTGCTGATAGCTGAAATGTTTGGAGCAGTATTGGCCCCAGCAGAATCCGGAAGCAGCGAAGCCCTGACACACGGAACAGATACAGAGGGCGAGGAACAAATAGGCTCATAAGGGGGGGGGAGTGCAGTGGTTATGTTGTTGAAAGTTTTTATATATGTTTTGTTGTATTGTTGTTTTGTTTGAATAAAAATAATTTAAAAAAAAAAAAAAGTAAAATTAGATACACCACATACTCATACACCACATACACAGCTCCCCACTTATACTTTTGAAGAGCAATGGTGCTCTGTGAAAACCTGGCATACACCAATGCCTCTGGACCCACCTCGACATGTAGTCACTCACATTCGACCCACCTCCACATGTAGTCATCATTCACTCTCCGAGAACATTTACATGATCTAAAAACTATGGAAAATATGAGACATTTCTACGCTTCCGGTACTACTCAGTACATATCACTGCAGATTCCAATCCAACATCCCGCACAACATAGAACAAACATAACACTGCACTCTCTTAGGCACAACAATGACTGTAAGCTATACATCCAAAATCCCTCTGGTACCACTAATGTCTACAAAAAACAAATCGTATACTACTAATGTAGCACAAAAAACATATCCGGTACTACCGATGAGGCACAAACAAACATGTATCCGGTAATACACATGCAGCGCAGCAACATATCCAGTACTACAAATGTAGTACAAAATCATATCAGTACTACCAATGCAGCACACATTAATCCGGTGCCGCACACGTCGCACAAACATATCCGATACTATCAATTGTGAGAAACCAGAAGGCGTCTATCCCACTAGACCCGGGGATCTGTCATCCAGGTGGCCAGGAAACAACCATCGCTTTTGGATCCTGTTCCTGGGGGTGGACCAGTGCGGGAGGATCACCTGGGTGAGGGGTCTTCGGGAAGTGGGAGTGGGACACCGGATGGTGAGATGCGGTATACCCTTCCCTATAACACCTTTATGTTAGTAAATGCTCCGCTCATCGAGCTGCACGTTTTCATGGCCATATAATGTTTGGCACTAGTATATCAGGAAGGGACAGTACGGCTGTTAAGCATATGCTTGTATACCGCAAAGGACTCACCACGTCTATGCGCAAGGGGATCAGATCACGGGTGTTGCTGACTGGGCGGGCAAGACTGATTGAGCGTTGGCGGTTGCCATGGAAATTGGCTTCCTCCGTACGTTCACGCTGCATGTCTCACAGTTCTTCCCGATCACGTGACCCTGTCATCCAATAAGGTCACCCGTATTCGTGTGCTCAGTGCTTCTGACTGCGGTTTTTCCACGGAAGTACTTTGTTCCCGTTTCTCTTGTTTTTTGGATCTCTCTGTTGCCGAACCCTGTTTTCTTGTTATCCGGATTGCCTCGCCTTGCCCCTGATTGCTTTCTTCCTGTTGCCAACCTCGGACTGCCTTGGAATTCTTCTGCCTCACGATTTTGGCACTGTTGCTAGTATTGCCTCGACCTGGATCGCTTCACGGACTCCTGTCTGGATATTGTTTTGTCTTTGGATCAACTGCTCGTGGATTGACTTTGGAACTCTTAGTGGATTGCCTTGGATTTCCGTTTGGAATTGGGTAACTGGATACTGTCTTCCCGCTCTGGTGGTTGGTAGCTCAAGTGTTTGCACACAGAGACTTGTGACTACTGATAGTGTGCTTAGCATTCTTAGGCGTCTGTGTGCCGGCGGGGCCGGTGACCCCCACTGGAACTAGAGACTGGGTCACCCTAGTTTAGGCGTCCGCGTGCCGTTGGGACAGCCTCTTATATTGAGTTGCCAACAACTGGTCATTTCTGGTTACTCCTCTTCGGTGGTAAATCCGGTCCCTTATTCTTCTGTTATTCCTTGTTTCTATGTCGGGGTACTGACGGGTCCTGCCTTGTTTCCACAGGAACGCCAATACACCGTAGCAGTTATCCTCCTGGGTGTACTTTATTTCCAGAGTAGTGTTATTCTTATCCTAGTAAGTCATTTCACCTTTTGAGTTATTCGTGCATCATGTCCACTGGAGATTTATTGCTTGATATTTCCTTGTTGTAGTCTGCGGCTCACCTTCACCACTGTCATACTTTACAAACGACATCTGGTGGTATACCCAAGGAAGAATACTCTGACCTGCGGCTGGTGTTCCCTTCTGCCTGCTAATAGAATCCTCTGCGTGTTTTATCACTCAGAGGGGTACATTGGTCAGAAAAACTCGTCGACTACTCTACGTGAGCAACTATGGTGTTGACGAATTCCTACACTTTAGCCCATCCTACCAGGTAGAGCATGTAGGAACTCTACCGCCCTCCCTTACCTACACAAACACATTCACATGGGCAGCTCGCTCTGGGAGAAAACAGACTAACACCCAAGCAGAATACTTGACGTGTCCCAATACCTTGGTCAGGCGAGGTCAGGAAATGACTGACCGACACTCACACCTGACTTCCATTAAGCTTCTCCACACGGATAAAAGGCGGAGTACGAAAGCACACTCTGGGCGAGGCAAAGCACATGAGGAAACAGCGGTTTCGAGATGGCAGCTGAAGGAGAGAAGAAAGACAGCAAAACAGGAGGCGTTCACCAGGTGGGAAGTTCCCTTGACTTTTCTGTCAAGAAACCATTACTTTCAAGAGCCCTCGAGATTAGAAAGCATAAGACCAGGAAACCAGACTGAAGAATCCTGTATGGTGTGTCGGAGATAGCCAGGGCCCTCCCGCGTCACTAATCAAGGTGGGGAGAAACAGCAGCTGCGGTGTTACTGTCCTTGGCTCCAAGAACACATCTGCATCAGTGGAATCAACACAGCTGCAATGAACATTGTGTCATGATCCCAGTAAAGGAGCACAGTTCCCATTCAGGCATACCAGGGAAGCAAGGAACTTCACATCAGTCAGTGGGTCAACAGTGGCTACAAGCCTGCAACAAATGGCATTTGTCTCATTCATAGCATTGCACCCATAGGCTCACATAGCGCTTACATTGGTGTTCATACTCTCAACATGGCAGCCGCCAAGTCCATTGTTAACCTACAGCAAATATTACACCTTTTGCAGAGGGAGCTACTTAAGCCGCGCTTCCGCTGGAACGCTCGCTTCGTTTTTTCTCTGCTGACAGCGGGTAACGCTACTGGCAATCTCCTGACAGAACCTGTCAAAGAAAAGAAAGTTCAGAGACATTAGTTTCCACAGAAAATCAACAGAATTCCTTTGTTTTTTAAAAGACTTACCGAACCAAAGTATTTCCGAATCGTTTCTTCAGTCAGCTGTTTATTCCGTAATCCCCTCATCTTCTGTCAGAAGTTCCTTCATAGCCGCAGCATCTTCTTCACAGCAGTCTTCATTCGCAGTCGCTGTGTCTTCATTCAGAAGATTCCTCAGCAGACTCTGCATCGTCCGAAGGTATTTCATCTACAGCTTTCCAAAAACCTGCAAACAAAAGGTATTTTCATTAATGAATGAACTTATAGAAATAAGAAAGAAGAAGTTTTACATACATTGCTTACCTGAAGTTCCAGCAAGTTTTCTTCGCTTAGTTATTACCGCGCTCGTCTCTGAAGGCTGCAATTACTCAGTCAAGACGAACTTACATTTGTTAAATGTTTTCCCCAACCGAGTATAGTCGCAGCCATTCCGCAGCATTTAACCTTTTCGGAGAACCAAGAACCTGCAAAATAAAAGGGAAAATATTAGAAAGAGAGATCTCTCCAACGTAGGGACTGCTCAGAATCTGACGAACTATAATCTTTTTTACCAAATACTTACCCAGGTTAACTCTAAAAAAGCAAGGACATTAATCTGAAAAGAATCATTTGAACACTGCAGCCTTTCAAGTTAAATGTTTTCAAACCAACACGCCCCTGTAGAATACAGGATGGAGAGCTCCACAAAACATAAACATAGGTGAGAAGGGTGGGATATCAAAGGCACAATGCTATATAGTTTTTTTCCCAGCAAAATAGAAGTTACAGTAGTTCTATTGTTATTATTGTCGTTTTCACAGCAAAAGAGTCCAAAAAGTGCCCAAATAGCAGATCCTCTGGTTGAGAAGGCATTACGCTCCCACAGAGTCCCAGGTAAGCGTTACACATTGTTAAAAGACGCAAGTAAAGTTGAACTGTTGATTAGTGTTTGAACTTTCAAAAGCCAGATACAATACCTTTGACAGAGTGATCCGGCACCATGTGGGGGCTCAATCAAAGGTCTCTGTAACAAACAATTGTGAATCGAAGTGGTCCTGCGACGGGTCAAGCTAAATACTGTGCACGGTCAAAGGTCTTCGATTTAAAAAAAAGTAAAGAAAGTTTGGAAAATTAGATACATTTGTTCCGAGCCTGGCGGAGGGAGACAATTGAAAGTTTTGTGTTAAAGTGGGTCTGAGCCAGGCGGAGGAGGACCTGGGGTGAATAGTAAATCACCAGAGAAGTTGAGCATTTAAGAATCCTGAGGAGAAAGGAACTTTGAATGTTTGTCACATCAGGCTCTCTGAAATAAGAGACTTGGGGCCTCATTACACAGATGGCGGAGAACCATGGCGCTATTAGCGCCATGGTCCATGCCGGTAAAATACCGGCACCGCCTTGGCGGAAAGGGGAATTACCGCCCCATTCCAAGGTTGACGGGGCGGTAATTCCCCCCTCCACCATTGCCCTTCCCCATTTGTGGCCCATAGGGCTCAATGGGAATGGGGAAGGCGCTAATTACGGTACCGCAAATTGCGGTACCGTAATTAGCTCCCTGGGTCCCTTTGTGGGTTGGTTTTTAACGCCTGCAAGAAGCAGGCGTTAAATCCCCCAACCCGCAAAGGGACCTCGTAGTAAGGCGGTAAGGATTTACCGGTACCGGTAAAATACCGGTACCGGTAAATCCTTACTGCCATCCGTGTAATGAGGCCCTTTGAATGGCAAAGAGATTTTGGCACAGAAGGTCCCGATACTGAGATTTTGAACTGCATCCTCATGCTAGAGAAGCCAGAGTATGTGCTAAGCTCGAGAGTGCCGCCTTGTCCCGTGCTGAAACCGTGGGAAAGGGAAGCTAACGGCTCAACTATCCTAACATATCATTTCTTGAACACTTTACTTTTGTATATTATTGTTTCCCACACCATTTGTATTTAGAAGTCAGGATTGGCAATAGGTTTATTAGCATAGGCCCTTTTATTTTCACAAAACACCACTAGGACTGCATTATTATTATTTGATGGTCGTTGCTTGCTCCAATCTTTAGATTTAGGATTAGATAGGCGTTTTTCAAACCCAATTGAAGTTCAATAAACACCCTTGAACTGTAGTCGCTTGTGTCTTTCTTAGTGTTTGATACCATGCTTTCCTTACATGTGGTGTCAGAAATGGGATATGATTCAATTGACAAAAATTGAGAATCCATGCTGATAATCGTTGGACCACCAGAAGGGGAAAATAGAATTGTGTAACTCCTCGATTCTGATCGTGTGTCCACTCTTAAAGAGGTTTTGTTTTCCCAGCTTCACGTCCCAACTCGTTAACAAGATGTTTTTTTTCAAAACTCAGCTGTTATCAAATACCCTTCCACTTTCCCACTATAACATCCAACAATGGGATCAAATAATTTTAAAAATACGACCAACACACATCTTCATTAGACCTAGTGCTCTGATTCCACCTCTTCCCAAACCTTTTCTTTATGATACCAAATCAGCTTTGGTCCCTGGTCCATCAGGTTTAGCAGTCAACCTATCCAAATCTTCCCCTCAGTCAGAATCAGACTTGGAGGAATCGGATGACTTTGACACCCTGTCAGTGGGAGTCGAGATCTGTTTTGTTTTTGATTCAGAAAATACTACAGAAGGAACCCTTACCCCGCCGGAAGATATGGACGACTGGACAGCCATCATGGCCAAGCTGGCCACTCATCAGATTCAGTCCAAAGCTGAATTTCAAGAGAATTCAATGAAATTGGTTGAGTTACAGGCAATAGCCCTATTACCTCAAGGGATACTACAACCATACCAGGAGGGCGAAGACTTAGGGAATTTCTTTTTGAATTTTGAGTGATTAGTCGAGCAATTAGGATGGGAAGAAAATCTAAATAAATGTTATTTAGGGCATTTGATGAAAGGCGAGCTACAGACCGCTTACCAGCTACTTAACGTTGCCCAGAGAACTATCTTTATATCTATAAAAGAGGGGCTTCTGAAAATGTTAGGCCAAACCTGTGACTTCTACCAGCAAAATGTAAGGGCCAATAGACTCACCGGGGAAACCCCCCTTGAATTAGGAGAACACATTAAAAACAAAGTTGCCCTCTGGATTAACAACAAAACACTGGAAGAATTGGTAGAAATGATTACTCTGGAGCAATTTACCAATTCTTTACCACTCTTTTTGCAAAAAGCAGTACTAAATCTGAATCAACCCACCCTAGTCATGGCTATTGAGACTGCCCAAAACCACTCAGATGCAGTCAAACACTTCCACTCGGTACATCGAAGTGAGGAGCGAAAATATCACAAACTTCTTACTGCTCCCAACCCCAGGTACTAGATAGGGTGGGGGATCCTATAAATTCAAGGAATGAATACCGAAAGAAAGAATGGAAGTTAAAAGAACTGACCCAAGGAGTAGAGAGGAAAGCAAAAGAGAAGAACCTAAAGGAATCAAACCCTCTCCTCTTATCTGATTTTCATGTAGAGAAACAGGCCATCTGGCCAGAAACTGTCCTAAAAATCTAAAGGAAGAACCGATGGAAATAGGCTGTCGAAAAGGGGTAGAATGGGAAGAACCTGAAGAAGATGTGGAAACCTTTAGCATCTGTTTATGTCAGTCTTGCGCTGACTTTACGTTTGAAAAGGGCACGGTAAATGGAAAACAAACAAAGGCATTAATTGACTCAGGTAGCAAATAGCCCGCCATAAATAAGGGCCGATTTGGTTACAACAACAGGCCTCGAGAATGCAACCCTAGATAGGGTTACATGTGAACGCAGGGATAACGAAATATACCCCAAGATAACTGTGTTTATTAACATCAGGGGGGAAGTCATATTTGGTATCAACAGCCATCATTCCTGGGCTCCCCGAAGAAGTCATTGTAGGAAGGGACTCCCCTCCGTTCTCCACTCTCTTATAGGAACTTTCAACTCCCTGTAGGGAATTTATACCCCAAGACTATTGGCATTCAAACTGTTACTCCCAAACCTCTCCCGTGTGGGAGTGGACAGAGAAAGAACCCCATGAGCCTACCATCTGCCAAAAGCCTTCCACGAAATATAGACAGCACCTCATTCCAGGATCAACCCCTCAATGCCAGTTTATGGAATACATTTGGGAGACAAACAGGACCACCTCATCTCTACCAGAACAGAGGAAAGGAAACCTGTGGACTACGCGAGAGTCCTTGGATATATTTCCCTCTTGTTGTATCCAAGGTCTTCAAATCAAAGAATCTAGGAAAAGACCAGGTATATCCACCTCGCATAGGGGAAGGGTATGTGAGAAACCAGAAGGTGTCTCACCCACTAGTCCCCGGGGATCTGTCATCCAGGTGGCCAGGGCACGGCCATTGTTTTTGGATCCAGTTCCTGGGGGTGGACCAGTGCGGGAGGATCACCTGGGTGAGAGGTCTTCGGGGGGCATGGGAGTCAGATGCTGGATGGTGAGACGTGGTATCCCCTTCCTGTAACACCTTTTCCTAATCTTACCAGGTAGGATATGTGGGAACTCTATCCCCCCCTTTTCCTACACAAACACATTCACACGGACACCGCACTCTGGGAGAAAACAAACTAAAACCTGAGCAGTATACCTGACGTGTACCAATACAATGGTCAGGGGAAGTCAGACAACTACTGACCGGCAAACCTGACTTCCATTAGGCTTCTCCACACGGATAAAAGGCAGCGCACAAAAGCACACTCTGAGCGAGGCAAAGCACATGAGGAAACAGCAGTTTCGAGACGGCAGCTGAACGAGAGAAGAAAGATGGCAAAACAGGAGGGGATTGCAAGGTGTGAAGTTCCCTTGACATTTCTGGCAAGAAACCATTACTTTCAAGAGCCCTCGAGATTAGAAAGCATAAGGCCAGAAAATCAGGCTAAAGAATCCTGTATTGTGTGTTGGAGGTACCAGGGCCCTCCCGGGTCACTAATCAAGACGGGGAGAAACAGGAGCCGCAGTTGTACCGTCCTTGGCTCAAAGAACAAAGCAGCATCAATGAAATGAACACAGCCGGTGAGCTTGGGAGTCCAATACAGGAATGGTCTCTGTTGAAGCCAAGGTTGCAAGCACCAACATTGTATGGCGGGCAGTTGAATGAACATTGTTAAAATGCGTGTGATAAAGACGCAAGTAAATTTGAACTGCTGATGAGTGTTTGAACTTTGAAAAGCCAGATACGATACCTTTGACAGAGTGGACCGGCACCACGTGGGTGCTCAATCGAAGGTCTCTGTAAGGTATCCTGCTGAGAATTGGCAGAAGTGAAAGTTAAAGGGTTGTATTAAAAGAACGGGTCAAGCAAAATCCTGCATACAGTCGAAAGTCTTCGATTTTGATACCGTAAAGAAAGTTTGGAAAATGAGATAAATTTGTTCCAACCCCAGTGGAGGGAGACTCAATTGAAAGTTTTGTGTTAAAGTGTGTCGGAGCTCAGCAGAGGGGGACACGGAGGGAATAGTGAATCACCAGAGAAGTTGTGCATATAAGAATCCTGAAGAGAAAGAAACTTTGAATATTTGTTGCATCAGGCCCTCTGAAATAAGAGACTCAAAGGGCCTCATTACGAGGTTGGCGGAATGGGTTTACCGGCACCAGTAGTGGTGCCTGTGCCGGTAAACCCATTCCGCCGTATTACGAGGTTCCCTTGCGGGAATCGCACAGAATGTCTGGTCAGACCAGACGTCCTTAGCGGGTCCCGCAAGGGGACCAACGAGCAAATAATGGCCCCGTTATTAACAGGCCCGTTATTCGCTCCATCCCCATTCCCATTGAGCCCTATGGGGGCTCAAATGGGAATGGGGATTGGTTTTGTGAATGAGGAAATACCGGGTCCTCCAAGGTTGGAATGACCCGGTAATTCCTCATTCACAGAACCCGGACACGATTTTGGAGTCAGCCATGGCGCTAATAGCACCATGGCTACCTCCAAACTCGTAATGAGGCCCTTTGAATGGCAAAGAGACTTTGGCACAGAAGGTCCTGATACTGAGATTCTGAACTGCATCATCATGCTAGAAAAGCCAGAGTATATGCTAAGTGTGAGTGTGCCGCCATGTCCCGTGCTGAAAACATGGGGGTAGGGAAGCTAACGGGCTCAACTATCCTGACATATCATTTCTTGAAAACTTTTCTTTTGTACCACATTGTTTCCCACACCATTTGTATTTAGAATTAAGGATTGACAATAGGTTTATTAGAATAGGCCCTTTTATTTTGACAAAACAACACTAGGACTGCATTATTATTATTTGATGGTAGTAGCTTGCTCCCATCTTTAGATTTAGGATTAGATAGGCATTTTTCAAACCCAATTGAAGTTCAGTAAACACCCTTGAACTGTGGTAACTTGTGTCTGTCTTACTGTTTCATACCATGCTTTCCTCACACAATGTAACACAAATTCACTCCCTTGCAAATGAAATATTCACACATAAACACCTGATTCCTGGCTCATCACTACTTTCATGCCGGGTTTCTTTCATATGCAATCACTTCTTTTCATCATCTATGAACACTTATGAATTGCAATGCCCTGTCAGAGCTTTTCTCATATGCATACTTCAGCCCCTAGGATCTGCCTGGTATACTCTCCTGCCCAGGCTTTTCCTAAATGCAAACACTTGTTCTCTTGTGCAAAACACTTATTTTATATAGTTCATTTATTGATTATTTATAAGGCACACTATACAGCAAAATGGAGTTTCCAGGCGCCACAAGACAAAAAAGAGGGGAGGGGGCAGGGGATATTAACAACAGTAATGGTTCTACTAGGCCTTGTGACATTCGGATTGTGCAAGTGCAGTAACAAAAAGTGCAGGGGGGAGGGGAGTGGTGGAGGAGGGATAGATGATGGTCAGGAGATGATATACATGCAGAGGGGAAGAAAAAGGAAAGGGCCCAGAGGCTAGTAAGTGCTGGGAGGACACCAGGGGGGGGGGAGTGTAAGGGGATGCCAGGGACATACATCTGCCTAAATGTGAGGATGAGGGTGGACCGCACTTGGGAGGATAACGATCCCACCAGCCTAGTCAGGGAGGGCCGCCCAGAAGGGCAGTTCTGGTTGGGGGGGTGCTGGTATAGACTGGTGAAGGAGGGCCTGGTTGCCTGTAAGACTCATAAGGGACCAGGCCACCAGTCGCAGCGGCACATAGGGGCAAGGGAGGGTTAAAGGGAAGGAAGTAGAGAAGAGCAGGGTCTTGAAAAGCTTCCAGAATTTAAGGAAGTCCAATTCAAGTCTGAGAGGGGTAGGGAGGCCCTTCCAGAGGGAGGCACCTGCTGAAGAGAGAGATCTACACCCACTCTCTGCTTGGAAAAACATCTGCTCTGCAGAGAGTTGGAGCTAAAGGACCAAATAGCTCTAGCAGGGAGCCTTGTGGATGATGCAGAGGGTCTGGACTTTGATCCTTGTAGTCACCGGGAGCCAGTGGAGAGATTTTAGGGCTGAAGAGTTGTGGTCCCTGGGCTAGAGGCCAACGATAAGACTTGCAGTCTTATTCGGGATTAGTTGAAGGGGGCAAAGAGAGGAACAAGGCAAATTAAGGAAGAGGCTGTTACAGTAGTCCAGCCTAGAAAGAACCAGAGCTCTGGAGACATTGAGTTTCTGGGGGAAGGTAAGGAAGTGGAGAATGTCTTTGAGGAGGTGAAGCTGAAAGTGGTCCTTCTTGGTAAGGTCTGTGATCTGAGGGGAGAAGGAGAGAGAGGTGTCAAAGATGACAGCAAGGTTTTTAGCCTCACAAGATGGTGAGGGGAGGGGATCCAAGAAGGGCGGCCAGAGAGTGGGAGGGAAGCACAGAGCAGCGGTCCCAATGAGAAGCATCTCGGTCTTACTGGTATTAAGACAGAACTCATTAGCCGTGCACCATGCCTGAATAGATGTCAGGCAGTCAGGAATGAGAGTGGAAGAAGAGGAGGTAGTGGAGGGAAGCTTGAAGGAGAGCTGTGTGTCATCTGCATAACACTGGAAATGAGGAGAGAGGGAGGATATCAAGTGGGCCAGAGGGACAAGGTAGATGTTGAAGAGCAACTGCGATAGGAAAGATCCCTGAGGGACACCACAGGTAGAGAGTGAGGTGGAGGACAGGAAAGTGCCCAGTTGCACCTGGGAAGGTTGATTAGATCGGAAGGGGGACAACCAATCCTGTGCCAGATGTGTGTTACCAAGGGAATCACGGAGACGCTTTATGAGGATGGCATGATTGACTGTGTCAAAGGAAGAGGAGAAATCAAGGAGGATGAGAAGAGAAGGAGTGTTGGGATCAAGGTTTGAGAGCAGGTCTTCATGGGTGTTCAGTAGAGCAGGTTCCATGCCTCTGGATGCTCTGAAGGCAGACAGGTGGTCATGGAGACATCCAACAGAATCAGTGTGGTGAGTCAGTTGAGAGATGACCAACTTCTCCAAGAGTTTGTCCAGGAAGAGGTTAGTGGCGGTAAGGTGGTAGTCAGCTGGGAAGGAGGGTTCGGCGGACAATGTTTTTAGGAGAGTTTGCACAAGGGACTGCTTGAGAGATAGTGGCAAAGGAGTGGTTACAGAAATCAGCCAGTGCAGGAGCGAGCTGAGTAAATGTTGTCCTTGATAGTTCTTGAGGAGCAGGGGAGCACCTGTTTGGAGGAGACATTCAGGTGACCATTCAGTGTGGTGTGCCCCAGGGAGCCTGTTTGTCCCCAGTGTTATTCAACCCGTACATAAGACCCCTCTGTTTGCTCCTTGAGGAATCTGGTATATTTTTGGCAAACTATGTGGATGACATGCAGTTAGTTCTGGAAATCAGTGGGGACTATGCTCAGGATTCATCCAAACTCCTTTACACCTACAATTTAATTGAATGTCTGAGAATTGGATGTGCCTCAATGGAGGAAAGACCGAGTTTTTGAACTTTGGCTCTTCAAAGGCAGGATCTAAATTGAATCCAGACTATAAAAGTTTCACAATTGACAACAGCGCAATTCCTCTTCAGAGCAAAGTTAAAACCTTGGGCACTCTCTTGGAATCTTCGTTGAATGCCAATGCATAGATCAGCAGGAATAGCAATTGTCACTTCCGGCTGCTAAAAAACATCTGGCCATTCCTCAATGAAAGGAATTGTGCCACTATTGCCCACACAACCATCCTATCACGGTTGGATTATTGTAATGCTCTACTGATGGTGGCAGGTACCACCTAACTACAGAAATGCCAAGTCGTTCAGAATGACGCTGTGCGGATCATCCAATAGGAGGGTCCTCCATTGGTTCCCGGTGCAGGGCCGCATCAATTTGAAAATAGGGACCCTTGTTCATTGCTGCCTCTTTGGGTCTGTCCTGTCCTATTTAAAGTCCTTAGTATTGCACTACTGTCCGACTAGACCTTTGTGCTCCACCAACCTGGCACAGGTCTAGTGCCCTGGATTTAAACATTCCAATGGCTTGGGAAGATCTCTCCCAGTCTGCGCAGCGCAATTTTGGAATGCTCTACCACTTAAACTCAGACTTGAGAATATAGGAGTTTTCAGAAGATGTTAAAAACCCATCTCTTTAAGTAGTTTGATCTTCCCAATATTATAGTATTGGGCCACCTTAGGATCTTGAACTGTCATGTTTCTATATTTTTGTCCAAGAGTGTGATTGTGCGCGCTGATGCTCGCGGGCTACCAGCGTGTTAGAAATAAATAAATAATTAATTTGAAAATAGAGCGAGCATCTTTAGCAACCTCATCCGTTGCTATGGGTGAGAAGGAGCAGAGTATGGGCGAGAGAGAGAGGAGGCCAAGGTAGGCCTGAGAGCAGGCGGGGGATTAGGGAAGGGGGTAGAGGAGAGTGAGGACAGGATGTCCGGGGATTGGTTGTGAAATGGGAGGCCAGTGCAGTACAGAGGGCCTGGGATGGAAGAGGAGAAGAGAAAACTGCAGTAGGATTTATGAGTTCTTCACAGATTTTGAACAGTTCAGCTCTATTCTTGGTGGACCCAGAGAAGCAAGCTTGGATATGGGTCTTCTTCTTGGAGCCGATGAAAAGACGGTATTGCCTTTGGAGAAGGCGACAGGACAGTTTGTCAGTGGATGTGCTTGAAGCCTGCCATTTCCGGCACCGGGCATTTCAAAAAAGCCACCAGGCATTTCACTTATACATTAAAATACATCGAAATGCCTTGTGTACTCTCCTGCCAGGGCTTTTCCTCAATGCAAAACACATTTTCTCATACACAAAACACTTGTGACTTGAAATACCTGGTATACAATCCTGCCAGGGCTTTCTCTTATGTGTAAAGCACATCTTCTCATACACCAAATACTTGTGACTTGAAATGCCTGGTATACTCACCTGCCAGGGCTTTCTCATATGTGTATTGCACACACCTGCAAATGTAACAAGTTCTCATCTTTTTTTTTTGCCTTGTTTCTTTAAGTTATATGGCATTTTTTTTTCTTTCTCATTTGCTTCTGTTCGCTTTAGGTCCCATTCCCGAGGTGCCCCGTTGTCCCCTCGTCCCTTAGGTGGACTCACTGGTATGCTTAAGTAATATGGCACTTTTCGTTCTCTCTCATTTACTTTGTTAGCTTTCAGTCCCATTTCTGAAATGCCCCGGTGTCACCTCTTCTCGTAGGTGGCCTCACCGGTATGCTGTAGCAGGAATGCCGCTTCCCGCGGTCACTCTGCAGCGGCTCATTGGCTTCCCGCTTCCTTCCTTCAGGCTCCCCGCCTCTGCTTCTTGGTTCCTGTCCTTCCTGTGGCACTCTCTTGCCTATTCTATTCTCTGCTGGGCTCCAACAACACGTAGGCTGCTCTTCAGGACAGCTGCCAGGAGGCCATCCTCCCTTCTTTGACGTTCCTGCGGTGTACCAGTCTCTGCAGTCTGCCTCTCTTTGTTTCTTCCGTGGGCCGGTTGGCTCCACAGACCTTGCAGTCACCTAGCAGTCCATCGATCAGCACCAAGAGACCTCAACCTCTCCAGTCAGCTCCTCCCGGCCCGTTGGCTTTGCTTTTTAAATGTCCCTTTATCGGGTATGCGCTCTCAACAGCTAGAATGCGGTTTACGCTCTGGGCCTTCACCAATCTTCACAACTCTGCTCGGCTTCCTCGTGGCAGTACTTCCATCCTTAGAAGAAGGGAAGTCAGCTTGTGGTCATTTATAAGCAGAGTCTGGAAAGGTATTCTCAGCAGTTTTAAATGCCCAGTTTGATGACTTGCATGCAGCATTTGAAGTGGTATTTTCAATAGTTTTGGAGGGTAAGTAAAATCTGAGATTACTGAGAGAAAATGGATAAGTTGTTTCCGGGGTGAGCTTCAATACTCCCTGCCTCTTCCTCGTCTTAGTGGCTCGTACATTCTCCCCTGCAAGAGTTTGGAGATTAGACACACCAACGCTACTTGGCGGTGGGGAATGAAGGTAAAAATATGCCATTAAGGCATGGGGAACTGAAGAAGCATCCTTTAAGAAGAAATAAGGGTATGTGATTTCCTCCGCTGTTGCCATCGGGTCTCCCTGAGCGTCATCCCCCTAAGGTGGTCCTCCCTCATGAAGCAGCCCCCAAGGTCTGGATCAGGTAGCAGCTGCTGTCCCCTAGCCACATGAGGAGAGGTTACCCCCCGGGAACGGAGTGATGACAGAGTCATTATACTGTCTATGCAGCGTTAATCCTGTAAATCCAGCAAAATTAATTGCGAACAGCCACTAACATTTCAACATTTCTACTAAACGTTTAATTACCCATCCAACCGTTGGCAGCAGTAAACCTGCATCCTCTAAAGGTTAGTGGCTAGCATATCACTCAGGAAGTATAAACAGACCATGTAACAGAACATGAACCTAAAAGTCTTTGCTGCTCTTGTGCAACATCAAACCCAAGGTTTATTACTCAGCACTAACTTTTCTAGAACATATTGAAAAACATGCCTGACCCGATTTTTAGCTGTGTTAGCGGTCGGGAAAAATCATGGTAGTTTGTTTAAAACCACTGCCACCAGCCATTTCAAGTAGAAAAGAGTAACATTTGACTGTTACATGAGTGTTTAGACTCAGGGGAAGCTAGGCAACCCCTCCAGCACTCTATAGGAAGATAGTGTGGGCTGAGTCTGTACATTTAAAAAGACTAGTAAATAAAATGTAACTTTACATGCTCTGGGAGACAGTAGTCAGACCCAGAGAAGGTATTTAAACCTTGGGGAGTCTGAAAGACACCCGTGTGCCACTGCACTGAAGGTGCTGTGTGACACATAAGAAAAAGATGATGTCTATGGAGTCGTTTTAAAACTCCATAACCAAAGAACACAAAAGTAAAACACACATCAAAATACATGAAAGAGTGGAAAAAAGGCTCACACTCTTTCCAGGTAAAAATATAAATCCTAGAAATCCAGCAAAGTTGCTGGGGGTCTCAAAAGGTAAGGGAAATTAGCACATTCTTGAGAATTCTCCCTAACACTAACATATTACTAACATATCGCTCAGGAAGCATAAACAGACCATCTAACAGAACATGAACCTAAAAGTATTTGCTGCTCTTGTGCAGCATCAAACCCAAGGTTTATTACTCAGCACTAACTTTTCTAGAACACTTTTACTCAATAAATGTAACAGTGCCCATTTTCCATTTCCCTAAAAGTGAGGAAAATCAACTTATAATTTACTAAGGGTCCATGCTACTACTGCAGCTCCAATCTTGCTAACCCTCCAATTGTTAGTTATTACAATAAACCTAATATCTACATCAAGCAACATACTCCTTTAAAACTGCAAGGCTCAATAGGCTTTGTCTAACATCTTACGTGAAGCACTCTACTTTCATCTGGGTATAACCCTTCATCCATTCCAAATGGTACAACACTTCGTCGTATGTTATTGTAACTACTACAAATCATAACATCTATGTTCCACCATCTTTTTTTCCACTTCCTCCAACATGCCTGCAGATGTTTCCACACGTTGCAGGTGTTCCCGCACACATCCATAATGGTGCGTCTCCTCGCGTGACATTTGCTGAACCTCGCCTCCACATGTCCATTTGCCTGTCACCGCAGCCGGATCAGGACGACGTGAGAACACAGTAAGGTTCGATTTTCTTATCTGCAGCAGCAACATCATCATTCTCTCCTGTGAATCCATTGATGGCGGAGTTCCCATCTTCCAATTGCTCCCTCGGATTTGTGCCTACTGAACATCCATGATCCCACCTCCCTGACCCTGAGGCGTCTTCCTCCAGCTTCTCACTTTGCCATGGCATTTTATTTTCGCTGCTGCATTAACACGGCGCAACAAGTCCACACTTCCATACTTGCCAACATTCTGTGGCCCAAAAGAAGTAGGATTTTTCAAGTTTCAAAAACAATACTTCGCCTAACAATTACATCACAGGAAAATACAAAACATACATTTTTTGGCACCACTGGAGCATTCTAAAATACACAACCCATCAAACAGCACAACATGGAAAGATGTTCAAATGTTTAAAATGTATAATTCTGAATGGTAACATAACACCGAGTTCAATGACCTAACTTGACAGAAGGTAATCAAACAGAGCTGGTAGGCAACGTTTGCCACTGCTCTGTAGGAGCAACCAGGGCAGTACATATTACTTCCTGCAGTGCAAGATGAATAGCTGAACAACATGGAGACTGATACCCTCCTCAGTCTAATATGCAGAAGCTGTGTGATGGTGGTACGCTCTGCCACTTGCCTTCACTGGTGGTTCACCTAACGCCTGTCCCGGCCAGAGTGCACGGTAGAGTCATGTAGCTGTTACGTCACTGAATTTGGCCTGAGCCCAACACTCAAGCTAATCACTTACCCGCCCACTGCACAGACAAACTAATGTAGCGCATGCTTTGTCCTGGGCCGGTCTCAAGCAGCCTCCCACAGCGCCACATACATTACCTGCTCCTGTAAAAAGCAGTAGGATCTGTCACCCAAATCTGTAGGCAGTAGGACTGCTTAAAAAGAAGTAACCTACTGCGTAAATCAGTAGGGTTGACAAGTATGCACTTCCGTGCACCCAGCAGTTCGCTCTTTTCGTCCACCCTGAGTACTTTCCTGTTCAGCTGCCATGCACAGCTTGGCGTCACTTCACCCTCCATAGACGGGCTGATCAAATCCAGCCATGGATCCACATGTCTAGTTACCTGTGTCTTTTCTGTGCTGCACAGGTAATTCTACAGGTTCACTTTTAACGCTCCCTGGGGTTTATCTTACCCAATTTCCTCACCAGTCCGATTCACCTTGTAGGCGCCATGGATTACGGGCAGCCTTCTCCAATTCTAAACTTCCTGGGTGCATCCTTTACAATCCAATGACGCATAGCACCCTATTTACTTGCACCCTGGATGTTGGGACCATAGTTTTGGGGGCTGCGGGTCCTCGATTTCTGCACCTTTGCAGCAGTTTACTGGGTGTCTTTTCCTTCCAGCTTCTGCACACTGGAGTCCGTTTCCTTCTTTACCTTGAAGAACAATGCTGCCAATATTATAAAGATACTCTGGGTGCTTCAGGCAGGGTACTTGAGTTCCTTTATTGCAGTTGCATCAAGTGTCCTTAACTTATAGGAGAGGAACCCACTGGCTCCCACCACTCAGACTACATCTACCAACTGCCTGGGTTGGAACACAAGCATTCCCTCAATCATATAACATTCTCACCTTCCAACATTCTCTCTGTCCTCATGCATTCCAGAATAGCTGGCTTCCATCCATCTATCCAAGCACTACAAAAACTAAGCACTGTGTATCTGCCTGGGTAATTATTTTTATATGCAAAACCAAGCTGTGGAGTTTTTAAAGACAGCTAAAACATTAAGGTACATTTATGTGAATACCACTCACAGTTTATAGTATGTTTATAGTGGTTAACGTGCATACACAGTGATGTTGTGCATATGCATGCTACATACTTGTAAGTACATACAACATCATATTTACATAGCACTGTTAACTGCACGTTGAATGTATATAAACGGAGAATGTAAATGCACATGCAATTTGATTTATAGCAAATAATGTATTAGTAATATAGCTGGGGCTGATGTTACAGAGGCCTGCTTACTTGTGTAATACGCACCCACTTTTAAATGTTTGGTACACCTAGTTGCATATTCGTTTTCTGTATTTATAAAAACATTCTATGTTGTACTTGCAATTAATATAAAACTCACAAAATGAAATGTTGTGTAAGACCATGAAACTATGTTTAATATTGGGAATTGCTGCATTTGAAGATTGTTTTCTTTCGCTTGTAAAGACATTGGACGTGAAAGTACAATGTCCAAAAGCATGGAAGCTGACATTGTAAAGCATATGAATCTGGGTTAAATAGTGAATAAAATGTTTGGCGGTTTATTTAAGTAAAATAAGGTTTAAGCCCTCCTAGCCACACACAACACCCACATCAACCAATACACTGTTGACACAGAGCTATACCTCAAGATCAACTCCACCAAGGACATCCACAGGCTCAAAACCTGCCTCTCGCTGATCCATTGTAGGATGTCCAGTGCATACTTGAATCTCAACCCCTCCAAGACTGAATTCCTACTCCTCACCAACAACACCGAACACCCAGACATACAGACCTGGCTATCAACCATCAACCCTGAGGGCTTCACACCCAAGCTCACCTCCTGCGCCAAGTCCTTCTGGTTCCACAACAAGAAA
Source organism: Ambystoma mexicanum (assembly GCF_040938575.1). NCBI lineage: Eukaryota > Metazoa > Chordata > Amphibia > Caudata > Ambystomatidae > Ambystoma > Ambystoma mexicanum. Next base: position 926,528,722 of record NC_090923.1, read on the forward strand.
CACCTCTCCTTCAAGACACACATACCTAAGAAAACTCAGACAGCTTGGTATCAGCTCTTCCTCCTGTGGAAAGCCAAGCCCTTCCTCCCTCCGGACAGCTTTAGATCCACCGTTCAAGCACTGGTCCTATCCCACCTGGATGGGGGCAATGCCCTCCTGGAAGGCCTCCTGTCATCCCCCCTTGTGCCCCTGAGAAGTGTCCTAAACGTGGATGCATGCCTCATTAAGGGTCTACACAGATACAACCACATCACCCTAGGCCCCATCCACCTTCACTGGCTCCCACTGCGTGCACAAATCACCTTCAAGTCTTGCTGCATCATCTATAAGGCAGTGGCCCTCAAGTCACCCAGCTACCTCGCAGAGAAACTCAGCATCTCCGGTGGATAGTGCACCACCAGAAGCCAGGACACTTGCAGACTTGAAATTCGCTGCTACAAAGGGGAAACAACCAGAAAACAAGCCTTCTCTGCCTATGCCCCAAGACTATGGAACCTCCTCTACATCAGCACCAGACTTGCCCCCATGCTCCTACAATACAGAAAAGTACTCAAGACCCACCCCATCAAGGAGTCTCTACTCCTCAACAGCTAGGCCCTCATTTCTAACTAGATGCCATCCACCCCTTTCCTCCCCGCCACCCTGTACAGCTGTACCTCTCCTCTGGGCCCATCTATATCGTACCCTAGGCTGTATATCTGTTCTGTTGTTACCTCTGAAAATCTCTCTGTTCTACATCTCTAAGGAGGCAGAAGACTAGAAGGATTCTTCTGGCTTTAAGGACCCCAGGTTATCCCTGAAACTGAGGTACAGGACGAAGAGCTCCTTAGTTTGTGGAAAGACACTGTGGCACTGTGCAAGGCTAAGAATATTAGGTTATTTATTCAGCACAGATCTACCTTTCAGATGCAACAGAGCTCTTTACAATCATAGGTGGAAGTGGGAGTGGGGACCTAACCATAGGGGAGGGAGGGCCATTGTCAGCAATGGGTCTACAAGTAACCAGGCGAGGAAACATTGGGGATCAGATCACCTAGTCTCAGGTATGGTTGGGAGTGCATGGTGTATGGACCTAGGTGTTAGGGAGGAGCCATTCCTTGAAGAGAAGGGTCTTGAACTCCTTCCTGAACTGTAGAAACAAGAGGGTGAGACAGATGTTGATGGGGGCAGGTTCCAGAGTCTTTGGGTGCAGACATAGAAGGCATGTCTTCTGTTTTTTCCTTCCTGCACTGACAGAGTTTAAGTCTCACCTTGGAGGATGGGGAGACCAGGTTTCACCTACTTCTTTCTCAACCCTTCCAACAAATGATCCTGGTAATGGCACATTGCTACTTCTCAGCTGGTGACTTTATACTGTCCCCATTTTTCTAGACTGGCATTTACCCTTATTTAAGGGTGTATTGTACAAGCTGTCACATCTGACAGAAAACCTCCCAGGCAGATGATCCCAGGTCCGCTTGCAACCTCTGCCTATCATTGATGTACTCTTCTATCACAATTGAATGTATGTGATAGGACCCAGAGAGCAGGAAATCTATAGTTATCTTTGTTGTCGGCGACTATGCTACCCAGAGTAGATACTTAAACATTTACTTCCATAATTCACCCAGGCGGAGTCCCCCAAGGAAATCTTCACTGACCAAGGATCGAGTTTTATGAAGAAGGGAAATTAAGGATCTTGTCTGCTTTAAGACCTTGCAAACATGTGGAAAGATTTGATCAGACTCTTAAGAACCTGTTAAGGAAATTGATAGAGGATGATGGGAACACTGGGATGAGTTGTTAATATGTCCATCATTTGCAGTACAGAATACTCCTCAAGCTTGCACAGTGCTCACTCCTTTTTAGCTGTATACAGACACGACTTCTGTATTTCATTGATATTTTAAGAGAGGGATGGGAATAGCAATGAGACTGCCCCAATACTTCCATATTTGTACAGGAAAACAAGGATCGAATGACCCTAGTCAGGGACTTTTTCTTACAATACATAAGGCAGGGCTAAGATAATCAGAAAGGCTTGTACAACCACCATGCAAGATACTAAGGTTTCAAGATGAGTATCAGGTATTGGTGTTATTACCCACCATTGACCATACGCTCCTGATGACGCCAAGTGGACTCTATCATTTCTAAAGTCCAGTTGTTTTGTGAGGAAAAGAAGGTTATCACTTCAAAAGCATTTCCTGGTGCAAAGCTCTTTTGAAGGGTGCGCTAAGGGCAGGGGGTGGGCAGTTTGGTGGTGGCGACACTAGGACCCTGCACATTTGTTTTGTGTGGAGGAGGAGGCCTTGTTTCAATAGCTGTTCAAGTGCCTTCAGCGGCAGTCAGAGGTCGATGGAGCCACTGCTAACCTGAAACTGCACTGCATTCCTTATTTTTGGAACCAGCAAAGTCATCAGTGAACTAAGCACTCTATAAGTGGTACAGACCATGTACGTACATTGCTATTTTTACCTCCTTCATAATTTGTAGAAATCCCTGCGCCGCTCTATTTACCTACTCGGAATGGCTTTTGGTGTTCCAGTCTGTTCTTAGAAAATTCAGCCTCTGGAGTTTGCTCTTTTCATCCCTCTGTCCTTTTCCCCCTTTAAAATCCCTATCGAAGGCTCAATAATGGGACTGACACCGCATGAATGATGCTTCACCTGAAAAATTATCTGGGAACCAACCAAAGGTCGTTCAGCCTTTGAGGCTGGTAATAACAAGGGTTCTTCTAACACCACATTTTAGCGCATGGAAAGTTCATTCGACTTCTTGCTAGGACTGATTGTTTCTGATGGTTTTCTCTGCTTAACTTTAATAACGGATTTTTCAGAGTTTTTCTTTCTAATATCTTATTGAACTTTTAGATTTTGTTCCACTTCTTTGGCTTTTTACATAGACGTTTGAATGGATGTGTGCTAAAATGCAAGTGGCTGCAATTATGATTGATATAAAATGATTAGTCCTCATTCTTCAAAAAAGGACAATAAGCGCCAAATAGATTTGAGGGCATTTGAGATACATTTAAAGCCCATTATTAAAGAGGTTGAGGGCAAGATTTTCCAGGTGGAGGTGTAGTTAAGGAAAGGCCAATTAGATGGCACAGGTTCCATAGTGTTTAGGATTATGGTACCCACCTCCAACAAATATGATATTTTGATTGGCACAGATGTTGTTGGTTGACTTTCCACTCTCTCAGTTGTGCAAGGTACTTTCTTTCTCACTGACTGGTTCGCATAAGGGCCGCGCACAGCACACGATTATTTTTAGTTCACCATTTTTACATGAGACAGGTGGCCAGATTCTCAAAAGTTCCCTTTAGTGCACCCTGGTGGTTGATTTTTTGATTTTAATTTTGAACATTTCTAACACACCAGACAGACTGAACTATATTCGGACGCAGATGACAACTATTAAAATGACATTTGCAGTGTATGAGTTAATTATGTATTCTGTGGAGGGGGCAATCTATCCGGTGGGAGGAGATTTTAATCTAAAAATAGAGAATCGCTTCCGAGAGTCTCTTTTGATGACTTGCAGAATGGTATTTGGAGCATGTTAGATTGAACATGTAACACTTGCAGCCAGTGGCAGCTGCTATGATAGGGTGGCCGGGCGCCACCCCCCCCCAAAAAAAAAAAAAGAGAGAAGCTAAAAGAGATTCAATCAGACTCTGATTGAATCTCTTTTAGCTTAGAAGATGGTGCATTTCCTTTGCCAACAGCGCGGGGGCGCTGTGGCAAGGAAACAATAGTGTAGGCCCGGGGCCGGCCAGGCAGCGGGGCGCGTCCCAATTTAGTATATTTTTTGTATAGTAGAGTGCGTGGAGCTCGTAGCACCATGCACTCTACGTAGCCCCTTTTAATTAAAAGCCTGGCGGGGCGCTTCAGGGGTGGCCCCGCCAGTATAAAATGTGCGGAAACAGCCCACTTAATTATTCCCTCCCTCCCCTGCCATGGATACAGTAATGTCATTGGCTGGGAAACAGTCAATGACATTGCTGTATCTATGACTGGCGGTGCAGGGTGTGTGCGTGAGCCTGCGCCGCTTTCACACGTCTGTTGTTTCTGTTTCTTTTCTTTTAGCTGCCCGACTAGTCAACACAACACACGGTGCTGCTGCTGCACCAGCGCGGTAAGTACCCCATGTATTATTTGTTGTTTGTTTCTAATCTCTGTTTGGGCCCGGGGGACTCGGGAGTGTTACCCCTGCCCCCTCCCCGGGCCCAAACTATGTGGTCCACCACCACGCGGCCCAGGCCCAGTCAACACTGAACGACGTGTAGGCTGGCCAGGGCCTACACGTCGTTCAGTGTTGCTGGAGTGGAGTGCAGTGCCGAGTCTGCCGATTAGTGTGCCAACTCACTGACTGCCTCAACTCGGGGCAACTCGAGTCGGGCGAGCCTTCGTGGTACCAGGCCGCCCGCTACCACCAAGGCGGTGGCCGCCTGGCCTGGGCCTACTTTGTTTAGCCCTGGTCCGTGCCGTGGCCCAAGAGCCTTGTCTTGGGCCACTGCACAGACCAGTACGCAAGGCCCAGGCCAGGGCAGGCAGGCGTGCGCTGCTGCTGCCCATGAGCTGCGGCCAGCGACCACTCCCGCGGCATGCTAATTGTGCCGTTTTATATTTTTGGCATTTTTCTATAAAAAATGCCAAAAATATAAAACGGCACAAGTCACCAGGGGCAGGGAGAGCACTGGCAGGGAGAGGCCCTGGGCAGGGAGAGCCCTGGCAGGGAGAGGCCCTGCCAGGGCTCTCCCTGCCCCTGGTGACTTGTGCCGTTTATATTTTCGGCATTATTTGTAGAAAAATGCCGAAAATATAAAACGGCACAATTAGCATGCCGCGGGAGTGGTCGCGGGCTGCGGCTGCTTGCAGCCTGAACGCTTCATCATTCTCATGTAGAATTGAGAGTGAGACGAGTTAATGATAGGACTTCTTTGGTAGTCCCAGAAAATTCCCCTTCAAGAACTCATGCTTTTCCTTTTATGTCAATTGTTTCTCATCAGGGGATATGGCTGGCCTTTGATATGATATGATAGGTTATTTATAACGCGCTTAAAACCCAGAGGTTTCTAAGCACGGACCCGGGGGTTAAACCCGTGTTGCTCTGCGTCATCTTGCTTTCAAGGCGAGCACGTTTCCTCTGCGTTATCTTCCCAAGATATGGACGTCTGGCACGGTGTGCAGAGCTCCCAGAAAATTCCCTTTCAAGAACTCATGCTTTTCCTTGAATGTCAATTGTTTCTCATCACGGGATATGACTGGCCTTTGATATGATGATATGATAGGTTATTTATAATGCGCTTAATACCCAGAGGTTTGTAAGTGCTGACCCGGGATCGAACCTGTGTTGCTCCGCATTGTCTTGCTTCCAAGGCGAGCACCTTGCCCCTGAGCTATCCTCCCGACATATGGGCATCTGGCACAGTGTGCAGGGCTGAAAGTGACCACATAACCTTGCATTTAACTTTGAGTTTTGTGACTGATCTTGGAAAGCAATCCCTTACCATTCAGGGAAATCCTTATGAGGACATGGTAGTGCACCCTCTGAAAAAAGTGGGTGGACTCCGTCCACCTGCGTGTACCCTTGACTTGAGCCCTTTCCGATTGGAAATTACCAAGGTGCTCATTGCAGGTCCTCTAATAAGAGTTCTGCTACAGATCCTATTCCGTTGGACGTTTTGAGGTATACATTGACTTATGGGGCCAGCTTTTTACAATAGTGTTTAATACTATTTGTCCAACTTGCTCTATCCCTTCATTGTGGCACCAAGCTTTAATGTGCCCAATTTTTTTAAAAAAAGAACTCCCCAGGGTCTTATTGGCCTATATCGCTCCTGGATGCCTCATCAAATCATTTTGGAAAATATGTCCATCAGGGTTTCTATGAGTGAGTTTTGTTAAACAATATCGTAGCTGGAACAAAAGGAGGTTTCTGGGAATGTATAGGCTTTATGGAACATGTAATCAACTTAAATATATTGTTTGACGAATACTTTTACTCCCCTTTGGACGTTGGGACAGCTTTTGGCGTGGTTAAAAGAGAACAGCTTTTGCAGAGTCTGTATGATTTTCCATCCCACCTCCTTTTCCTAATTAATCCTTTGCACTCAGACACACATTCCAGTGTATTATTTGGGAGCAAAGGGGAATGCACTGAAGTGCCTAGGGCGACTAGAGGTCTGTGTCAGGGTGGCATGCTGGTGCCCTTCCTGGTTTATATTTACATCACCCTCCCTACATAAAGAAATACATGGCCTTGCAGGGAGATGAGCAGTGCCATAGCTGAGTTATACAGATGGCTCAGTTCTGATTTCAATGACCCCCATCATTCTTGCAATGTCTACTTAGCAGTTATGCTACATAAACGGGAAGCAAAGATCTGCCTATCAACAAAGTACCATCTAAAATATTGACTGTTTGAGCAAAGAACGTTAATGGCACTTTGATTGGTAAATGGTGTGAGGCTTGAGCGATCCAACGAATTGCATGGAACTCTGCTATATCAATAAACAAGCGACGCTCATGTCCCAAACTAACAGAGCTATCTAATCATATTGGCAGGAAAGTTGGCAACTGATGGAAAAGTGCTCTAAGTACATGTAGCTAAACCACGGGGCATTGCTCTTAATCTCTCTGAATTGTGAGGGTGGGGAAGTTCTGAGTGGCTTCAAATAATGGAAGACCCGTTTCTTTACAAAGTACTGATGCTACCAAGCTCTTCACCTAATATTTGAGTGCACAATAAGCTATAGCTAGGTCACATCTCCAATGAATTTAAAGTTAGACCCGTCTTCATGTGGATTTTAGTCTGCTGCAATACCGCAGCATCCTTCTCACTTCAGCAATGACAATCTTGAGCGATGTTCGAGTACGTGAGGATGCAATCGCTGACATATATCCGCGATGCACTCTCTTTTATGGATTTCCCCCCTTGGTTTACTATCCAGACCCCTTAGCTAGGAGGAATAGAGCTGCTGCTAAAATAAAGGACCACTCTTAAAATCTGAGAGCCTGTTCACCTAGATAAACACATAATAGATTGCATTGTGCCCTCTCCTTCTTTGATTGAATAGAACACAATATTTTTCGGGTTGCTGATCAATTACTAAAGTGACTGACATGTTTTAGTTTTAACCCACTCTTGATAGGCTGTACCTTACCTGTTTGGTTGACCGTACCAGATTAAAAGAATTCTTGCCCTTTTGGTCCCCCGTTTGAGGAATGACGCGCTTTGTTTTTTTTTGTATCATATTCAAGATTCAACCATCTTGCCTGTTCTGAAATCTCAGAGTTTCGACTAATGTTGCCATTTGTTTTTGCCAGCATATTGAGATATTGAGGGTTCCTGGATTTCAATGTTTGGTTTGTCAATGTCGGTGTTTTCAAACTAAAATCTGTGTATATATATATGGAGTTATGCATTATTTGCTGAAAATAATGGAGCGCAATAGTGTTTTTCCAGTGTACATGAACAGCATGCATTTATTAATATGCCTACTTTTTGGAGTAGAATAATCATGGAATGGATATGTTTTGCAATGTACAGGCTATTAAGTGAACAGTCTCTGTAGAGGGGTGGCCAATACGTTTCTGCTGAGAAAGCCGGCAACAGCTGGCAGTGAGACGCTGCCCCTGAAAAGAATGTAGGCCATGTGGTGCACAGAATGATGCCCTTTATCAATAGCCAGGGTATGTTCTATGATGTGTGAGGACCTGTGTGACAAAGGACGGGCAGGGGTCCCTAATTTGAATATCCATTGACATCTGTGTGAAATCACAGAAAACTATGTTACAGGAAGTGACATGAGGCTTTGACACTTGATGGTAAACCAAAAGCAAACAAAAGTTGTGATGTGCAATATTTGTTTTGTTGACTTATACCTCACAGTGCTTGCCTTTGTATGGTCTCCAGCTGCTCTGTGAGTGCCCACTGTTTTTTTATGGAGCAATACAATGAGTGGGGCCTTTTGTTCCTAGAGTACAATGTGGATAGAATAATTTGTAAGGACTGATAAGCCAAAGTGAGATAAAATGATTTTCCTAAGATCAGACACCTTTTGACCACATATAACTTCTAGGTTTTAGTTGGTAGAAAGATGTGTTTTTGTCTTTCAAGAATATTCTGTACTCAAAAAGTAATAAACCACCAATAAGTTGAGCAAAATGGTTAAAGGTTTGAAACTGAATATTGAATTTTGAGTTTTGAAAATGTACATTCAAGACTTAGGTGCAACAAAACATGTTGATGAGATCACCTGGTTTAGTCATAGTTTTACACAGGCATTTATGCAGACACTGGGAAGGTTTGGCTTGGCCTCAATGTGTTGGAGTAGGAAGGGTCTTAAAAGTGTAAACGTATTGTGCAACACTGTACTTTATTGCCGACTCCTTAGACACCCACCTCCCGCTCACGTGTTGCTTGCCTTATCTCAACATGTGTGCAGGAAAAGAAGCAAAAAGGTGTAAGGGTGCAGACGGAGAGGACTGACAAGCGGCATAGTGGTTGCTATCGACTTTTATTTTTATCAAATGAAAAGGACAACCTAACTGTCCCTATTTCTATGAGGGGTTTCCCTGCATCAACTAAAACTGTAAGGGCTCTGTCAAAATGTCTGTATAAATCAATAGTCCACTGTCCTGTTTCAAAACCCCTACCTCTCTGTCCCTTACATCTAAAACTGAACTAAAGACAAAGTAGACATTCTTGGCCCAGAAGAATGACTCCCTTCTTTTGGTATACGGATAAGAGTTTGTTTCCAGGCTTTTACTCCTTCTTAGGCCAATGGCTCCCTTCCCTGGATCAGAAATGTCTTCCAGTACAAAAGGCAAACGTTCCAGCACTTCTCTTTGGCAGGAACACTGTCTATCTTTTAACACTCTGTATCAGAAAGCCTTTTCCAAGGTTGGTTACCAGGCAAATGCCTCCTTTCTCCTCGTATCTTGGGTCCACAGTACCACACAACCTGGGGGAAGGAATTCCCACCCATGACCTTGGTTACCAAGAGAATTATTCCCTTCTCCTCGGATCTGGCTTTCACAATTCAACACAACCAGGAGGAATGACTCCCTTCCCCTGGCCTTGGTTCTACTCTGGCTTTACAACTACACACTTTAAGTCTTTCACTTTGAGGGTTCCAGACCCCAACATCTCTGTCTTTGTCTTGGGGCAGACTTGGCTTACTCTCCTGCCAAGTACTGCCACAAGGAAGATTACCTCTGCTTTTCTTCTTTTGTGGGTGCGGGTCCCAGACCTGTGTCTCTCTATTGCCTTGTTCTGGCAGATGTGGTTTACTCTCCTGCCAGGTACTGCCATGTAGAAGCTGATTTGTACTACTTGTCTCTGATAGGAGTGGGTGCCAGGCCTGTGTTTCTATTCTGCTTTGGTTTAGCAGACCTGGTTTACTTTCTTCCCAGGTACTGCCATGAAGAAGTTGATTTGTACTTCTTCTCTCTGGTGTTTGCGGGTCCCAGACCCATGTTTTTCTTTCTTTGTGTTCAACTCTCTCAATGTTCACTTATCCCCCAGGGGTTCTCTTTTTGCCCCTGCTCTGTGGGTCCTTGTCTACTCTCTTCTTCTAAGTCAACCTCGACTCTCTTAGGTCCCCACCAACCATCCCAGCAACCTAGATACCTTTTGGGTTCTCACCGGTGTCCTCCGGCCGGTCTTGGGCATTCTCTTCTTCTGCTTCGCTCTTTCCAGGGCTTCCCTCACCCTCTGAAATCCTGTGGCTGCTCTGCGGGTTCTGGCTCCTCCCAGACTGTGCATCTGTCTTCGACTGTGCAGTCCAGCTTCTTCTCTGCTCTGGGCTTCTACTTCACCAGATTCTGGGTTAGTCCTTCCACTTTGGACAGAGTAGGGACACCTCCGCGGCAGCGTGCTGGCCAGCAGTCGCTTTTTGTTTCTGCACAGCACTGCTTCACCGCTCCCGGTTCCTCAGGGGTTGGCTTGACAACATGATAAGTGCTTCTTTCCTTTTTATAATAAGCGTGCACAGAACACTAGACTGTTCATTCATGTTCTCATCATTGCTCTTCCTTGTTCTGCACCTCCTTCTCGTGCCAGTACTGGTTATTACTGGTTAAATAGGTCTCTGTTAAGTAATCCCTACTCTTCCCTGTCTCAGTATATGTTAGGTCCTCTGACTTACAAAGGTACATGGAAGTGTGGAATATTGGATTGGGTTTTGAGGCCTATGAAGAGGTGTAGGGTTTTGGTGGAGGGTTGTAATATGGTGCTCTACTGAGATGTCCTCCCCTGTCCCAAGAGGGGGAGTCTCTCCCCATGAGATCCTCCAGTTGTGCACCCAAGGGGATAATTGGGTAGCAGCCTCACCACTCTGGCCTCACAGAAAGGGGCTCCCCATCGGGGAGTAGTGACAACATCTTGGGATTCATCACAGAGCACAGGAACATGAGAATACAATGTTACATTGTTTTTATTTGTTAAAGAAAACAAGTATTTGTCAGTGGTCAGGGACTGTTTTGATGAAGTGTGGCAAATTTCATGGCCATTTATATTGTTTGGGCCAAGTAAGTGTGTTCTCTGTAGGGGAAAAGTCTGGAATTGAAAAGTCTATGTACTCCCCTAATGAACTGCTGCATTATAATATCAAGTAGATACTGTAAACCGCCATGTTTAAACCACTGTTTCTTGCTTATGTGAGACAAGGCTTCAGGCTCCACTGTGCATGTATTTGCAACAAAGGCTCTTCATCTATTGTGTAGCTGTGCTTGCCTCCACATCTATCGCTTCTGACATGTTTTCCTTTTGGCATATGTAAGCGTGTTTTAGGCTCCTGCTTTCCTAGGAATAACGGCTTTACTAGGCGGAAGTCATACTGTGTGCATGCTTGCCTGCCTTAGACTGTCTGTGAACCTTTGAAGAGTAGATTCAGCTTTGCAAGATGTATCACATTATGCTGTGCTCCCTGATAATACTGTCCTACATGGAAGAATGCAGCTGATACCAAAGACTTGGATACAGGGGCTTTGTTCCATGTTTGTAACTTTGTTTCAGTATGATTCCTTGCTCTGTCTGTAGCACCCCTTCCATTGAAATGCATGTGTTCTTTTGGGTATAAGAGAACGTGCTTTGAGGGACAGGGGGTTCTCACTTGCACCGAAGTCTCCTATGGTCATTGGTCTGTTTTATCCTGCTATCTGCTTTTTACTAATACATTGTTCAGCAAAATTCACCAGAATAGTCAGTGGTTATTTTTCCATTACAGGTTTGGTACCTGCGATGCTGGATTCCTACTGTCCTGGGTCCAGTTCCAGGGTCGGACTGGGACAAAAAATAGGCCCGGACATCCCAAAAAAAGTGGCTCACCCCGCGCCTCAAAAAAGTGGCCCACCCCACGCCTCAAAAGGGGCCCTCAAACCATCATCCGTGATTGGTGAATTGTGTCAATTCACAACTTTCCAGAGAATGCTACTTAGGATTCACGTGTCTGTTACATTACAACACAACTCATACAATAACATAACTTTGCAAACAGTTCTGTGACAGGGTCCACAGCTCTGAGGCGCAGGGGTGGCATGAACACGACCTTTCACCCCTTGACAAAACAGGAAGGAGCATCAAATAGCATTGTTCCTAAGTACACTACAAAAAATATGGTTATGATTTCACTAATGTGATATACATTTCATACAAGAATGGATCCCCATATGTATCATTAATATCTCTGTGTATAGATCCATATTGTCAAATTACTGTGAATGCAAGCAGACATCTAAGGCCAAATGATAATATGTTATTGTATAGCACTTACGGTTAAGCTCTTTTTTTATAGAACAAATATGCATACAATATCACCCAACCTGCGTTGGTACTCATTTATTGACCTCGGAAGGATGAAAGGCTGAGATGGTTCGAACCTTCAACCTGTAGATCACACACTCATCGCAGCAGCGAGCGCTCAACCCTCTGAGCTATCATATCGGCTATAGTAAAATGAGCATCTGCAGGTCTGGTGCAAATTTGGCCGCATTTCAAGCCTGTGTGCAATGCATCTACGTTTCAGCCTATGTCCGTATTAGAAGTCACTCAGTATGGTGTGACCAGTGTGCCCTGGAGATAAAATGGCCCAGGTGTGACCAGGCTATTAAATGCCCCAGTGCGACCAGGAGAAACAATGGCTCCCGTGCCACCAGCTTATAAAATGCCCCCAATGTGACCAACAGGGTGCCTGCGTGACCGATATATAAAATGCCCCCAGGATGAACAGGCTACAAAATGACCCGAGTGTGACAGGATGTACACGTGCGCCTGGGTGATCATAATCTAAAATGGGCCCATTGGAATAACCACGTCATAAAGTGGCGCCTATTGTACCCGGGTATACAATTTCCCAAAGTGATCTAGTGTACAATGACCCCGGTGTGAGCAGGGATGTCCAGAGTTTTATCAGGCTATCGCATGGCCCAGCATAACCCGGATGTCAAATGTCTCCTGTAAAGTGAACTACGTAGGATCCGGGTGTGACACGGCCCCAGCATGATGGGGATGTAAAACAGTCACAGCACGGTGATGATGCAAAGAGACCCTGGTATTGCCAGGGTGTATTTACGCAAGGTGGTTTTGGGGTCGCGGTTCATTTTATTTTTTTACATCTGATTGGGGCAATACAAAGTGCACTCTCACCACAGACCATTGAAGAGGCGCTCTTCACTGTAGCCAAAAAAGGGGTAAAATCGCTATAAGAAGTACACGCACCCAAAAAACACCTGTAACGGCTTTGCTGCGTGTGCCCCAAATCAGCACTTCTCGGGGCAATGGCATGCGGTTATAGCGAAGAATATTGTTTCCATACGAAGCGCGACAAAAAACGACCTGTGCTTTCAGAAAAAAACAAAATATGCTATGCGAGTGACGGTTTTCGGCAGAGTTTATAGGTCACTTCTTTGAACATGCCATCTTCTGGAATTTTTTAAAAAAAGGCTGAAAATAGCCATAACATGAAGAAAGGCCGAGGGATGGGCTGTGCGCGTGCGAGGTACAGAAGAATTCTTCCGGAGCACTTCAATATTACCCTGACATTAAAAGGACCAACTGATACATGACGCTTTATATAGCGCTTCATGCCAGATGCTGCCCGTTTCAAAGCACTGTAACAGAAATGTGTTGCTTTTGCTTACTTTAATGGTACTCGGTTCATCGCCCTCTGAAGGGTGGAGGGCTGAGTCAGCGGAGACTGCAGAGTTACCATTGAGAGCTGTCCTGCAGAGTGAAAACAGAAGGCTTAACTTGCTGAGCTATCTAGTTTGCAGTTTTAAAATAAAGTGCACTTGAAAAATCATGTTTTATTTAATTTGGCGAGCACCGGGCTTTAAGTGCCATCCCCCAAACGTCGCCTTGACCATGCGTGGATTTAAATGCTTTGACCGAATATTTCCTGTGTGGGGGGGGCGCGGCATTGCTTCCACTACTTGTCGAGTCAGCCACTGTGAGGGCTTAAGACCCTCCCAAACTGAGGAAAGCAGCCCTCTGCCGTGACTCTCAGCCGGGGAGGCACTCAGGCGCTGCAGTAAGAGACTGTCACATGTCTCACCTGTGAGAGCAGGCTGTGGGCTTGATTTTATGGAATTTTTTGCGCGGTGCAAAGTCACTTTGTACTGGTGCAAATTGGCTTTGCACTTCAAAAATACACTTTGCACCGCTCTGTGAATCAGGGTGTTTGTTGGCAGTGGAAAGTCACTTTGCACCGCGCTAAACATTCCATAAATCAGGGCATGTAAGTTTAAACAATCAAAGATGGATCTAATGAGCCGAAGGAAGGCATCAGAACCAGCCTCCTGGTCGCAGAGCAATGGCGGAGGGCGACAGCGCAGTGGGTTAATGCACCTACTGCAGTGATGTATGTGGAGCAGGCAGAGCACCCAGCTCCGGGTGAGATACTGATACAGGCTCGCTTGCTACGCTGGGACCTACAGTCACATGACACCCCCTAGCTTTGATTCTCAGCACATGTAATTATCCACACTGTCCCCCGTGGTTCACTTTTTTCAGGAAAGTTGTGGGACAGTTCAAGCATGAGGTTTACTGAGGTGAGAGTACACAGAGCAAAGGCACGTCATAGTGCTACACAGAGCAAAGGCACTGCTCATAGCGCTACACAGAGCAAAGGCACCACACCACTCATAGCGCTACACAGAGCAAAGGCACTGCACCGCTCATAGCGCTACACAGAGCAAAGGCACAGCTCATAGCGCGCGCGGTTAAAACTCTCCTCTTTCTTCACCCACTCCGCCCCTTTCCTTGGTACACAGCCAACAGGTGCTATTGGGAGACCAAGGGCCCGATTCATGGCATATTTTGCCCGGTTCAAAGTGATTTTCCACTGCCCACGCCCTGATTCATGGAACTGTGCGAAGTGTATTTTTGCCAAAGTCCACGCATAGTCATTTTTGCAGTACAAAATGACTTTGCACGGCAAAAATACACTTTGCACAGTTCCACGAATCAGGGTTTGTGCCGGCAGTGCAAAGTCACTTTTCAGCAGTGCAGTGTCACTTTGAACCGTGCAAAATATTCCATATATCGCTGCCAAAAGTCCCAACATTGTGGCATTCGGGAAAACAAGCATTAGTGCTTCTGTTGGTCAAATGCACGTTTTTTAATTAGACAGCATCTTGCTGATAATGCTGCCACGTGCCTCGGCGCGTTTGCCTTTCTTGCACAGCAAGGATTAAAAGAGAAAGGTGAACACACACATGTATTAATCACTTGTTGCTGCTCTTGTAAAGTTTCTGCATCTGTTAGGGAACTTTAAATGGTTACAAAGAAGTTCTGTTCTGTTCTGTCTGAATACTAAAATATACCTCTAGGTGGCCGGGCAATATGCTGACTGTGCGCCGCTGTGGTGTGGCCTCCGGGGGCGCCTCTGCCTTTCTCACGGTGTCGGTCCCCGCTTCATTCAAAGTCTCCCTCTTCTCTCTCGTTCTAACTCTGCCTGTGTCTCTGACTGTCTCCTTATTTGTCTTCCACTGCTGCTTCTGGGGAGGGACTGAAGTGCCTCTCGCCTCTCGGGACGGACAGGTGCTGACTATTTGCCTGGAGTGTGGACTCGTCGTCTCATGGGCTGGCTCCTCCTTGGCACTGCGCTGCCTGCTGCTGCCGGTGTCAGTGTCACTGGCCAAAATCATCATGCCCAGGGACGGAGGAGAGGCCCAACTTATCCTCTCTCTAGTCAAGTGGTATGAACAGTCAGCGGCGAGTGGCGACACTGAGTCTGGGCCGCAGCCTGAGCCACAGACAATTCCAAGGGCCCTGCCCAGCCCCCCAAGCACAACAGTTGCTTTCAACTTTGCACAAAGGGCACTTCCTAAAGTTGAAAGCAACTGTTGTTGTTATGGTAAGGTGCCGCCCGGGGAGGCCAGACTCTGTGCTGTGCCCCGGGGCCCAGGCTCAGCCACCGGCCCAACCCTGGCAGCATGAGGCCGAGGGGGCAGCCAGGCAGGCAGGCCTGCTAATGTCTTTCATTAGCATTTCAGAGCAAGCCGGGGGCGGCCCGGGCCCAAGGCGAGTGAGCACCATACCATTTGGCTGGAATGAATCCGGGGGCCCTGAGGCCTGAGCTCTGGCATCTGCATAATGCATCATGCATCATGCATGCATGCAAATTTACAAATGATTTATCAAATCATCAAAGCAAGGTAACAACGTGTGTGTTGTTACCTTGTTTTGATGAATGTATGCTGCACTGACAGGCTGACAGCCCTCCTGACCCCTGCCCGGGCCCTGAGTGCGACTGAGGTGCCAGTTTCCTTTCCGATAGCAGGCGAGGCAGCAGCAGCCAGCCTGGCCCAAGCCCCCCCGCCCTACTTGTGCGTGATGCTGATGCCACAAACATTCCATTAAAAAAAAAACACGCCCCAGCTTGGGCCTCCCACACGACCCTGGCCCTGCACACTGACTCACGCATGCAGCCAGTGCCACGCCACGGCACTGCCTGACACAGTGGCTGGCTGCCTGGCGAGCTGTGTGAGTCAGTATAATAATTTAGTCAAGTTAAAAATAAAACGGTCCAGGGACGGCTTCAAGAAAAACCGGCCCCCAGGTCCCCAAAGTACATCGGCCACTGGCCGATCGGCCGATGCGGCCAGTCCGACCCTGTCCAGATCCAAGGGTATACTCTGTTGCCAGGTTCTTTCTTTATGCCTGTATTTCTTGCATTCTCACAGTTCCAATAATCTGTTCTGATTTCACCAAAACACTGCGTCTCAAGCATGCTTTCATTTACTTCCTTTGTCAAATGTTCAAACACCTGGTATACCACCCTGCAAAGTTCTCTCTTTACTCTGGAATTTGTCGTATTCACACAGTTTCAATATTCTGAATTACTGTTTTCAAAGTGTCGGCTCTCAAACCCTCTTTCATTCACTTTCTTTGATAAGCGTCCCAGTGACCCAACCTCCTTACTCAGGCTTACCCGACTCATGTACCTGGCACTTATCAGTACTTGGTGGAGCTGCTTAAGTGCCCCGGTGACCCAGCTTCCATTTCCCAGGGCTCACTGGCTTTCTCTGGCATTCTTCGGACCTCTCGTGGTAAAAACACAGAAACGCCCCAGCGTCCCGCCTCCACTTCACAGGCTCACCGGCTTCATCTGTCAGCTTCCATGTCCTTCATGGCTCCCACCTCACTACTGAGCCCTTCTCTGTGTTCAGGCAGCATAGGCACTGCTTCTCGGTTTCTGCAGTCACCACAAAGGATCGCCTTCTCTCCCTGCTGCAATCCCAGCATGGCAAACTAGCTCCTGCAGTCCTTCTACTCTTGCCATCTTCCCGCTCACCTGTGAGCTTCTCAGCTTGGCTTCTCCGGCAGTAACTAGTCGGTTGCAACTCTCAGTTACCAATTGGCTTCCTTCAAACACTAGACTGCTCCTTCTGATTCTGGTGAGAATTTGGCGTTACTTAGACCCTCTTACTCGTCTCATTCTTTATTATTCTGTTGGTCACAGAATATTGAGGGATACTATCAGCAGGCTTTATGGGTTGTTGAAGGGGATAATCACAGTATGCGGTTAAGTCATGAGGAATGGAAGGGGAATCCATAAAGTGAAAACAGGGATACCATGTCTCATCCGATGATGCCAGATTGCCTCCCCTCATGTGATCCTCCCTCAAATAGCCACCCGCACGGTTGGCATTAGATAGTGGCTGCCGTCCCCTGGCGTCATGAGGAGAGGCTACCTCTGGGAAAGGAGTGATGACCTCATCAGATTCATCAGATACCCTTTCCATAATGCTGCAGTTTCTTTCAGCATCTATTCGAAGAACTTGGCTAAGATGCTGTAGTTCCTCTGTCCTATGTATTTGTTTCTTAAACCCTTTGGGTTAGTGGCGCTATATAAAAATAATATAGATAGATAGATAGATAGATAGATAGATAGATAGATAGATAGATAGATAGATAGATAGATTGGCAAATGGGAAAGAAAATCTAAATTCTCTTCCTTTTCAATGTTCTACAGTGAAACAATAGGGCTGCATATTTATTTATTTATAGAGCGCTTTACACCAAGGCGCTGATATCTAGGAACCAGCGCATAACTGGCACATTGGTGTCTTTACAAAGGCTAATCGAAGGTAATGGAGAATGATTGGTGGCCAGTCTAAACTTTCTGCCAGTGAGATAGTATATATTTTTTTTCAAATTATTTTTATTGCGATTTTACAATAAAATACAAGGTAAACATTGAACGAACGGGACTGAAACACAGTCCTAGGAACTTCCCCCCCTTCCCGCCACCCCCTCCCACCGGTTTGCGAAAATTGTCTCTGATCTGGATTCAAGACCTTTGTAGTTTTAGTTTATGTAAATAGGTCCAAAATGCAGAGTTTGTGGGGGCACCATTGTAGCATATAATCGCTCTGTAAATGTTCTAGTACCGTTCCCCAGTTAATTTTTGTGTTTCTCCCTGAGATGTTGTACGCAATTCTTTCCATGGCAATATGACCAGATTCTTCTGAGCCTGTCCAGATTGGTCGGAGGAGATTGTTGTTTCCATGTTTATGCTATTTCTAGCTATGCCGCTGTTAGAAGTCCCATGAAGTTCTTTTTGTTGGGATATCATCAGAGTTTTATCTCTAGGATTCCACAGCCCATACATCCACACCTCTTCTTGTAGATTTTCTGCCCCATTGAACTTGGCTTGCATTTGGGTTTTTACGTCTGACCAGAATTGTGATAGTTTCGGACAGTCCCACCAAATGTGTCTCCAGTTTCCTGGAGAGTTGCATCCCCTTCAGCATTTGTTTTG
The DNA here is from genome assembly GCF_040938575.1 of Ambystoma mexicanum. NCBI lineage: Eukaryota > Metazoa > Chordata > Amphibia > Caudata > Ambystomatidae > Ambystoma > Ambystoma mexicanum. The sequence continues at coordinate 926,546,978 of NC_090923.1, forward strand.
GGTGGTATGGTACATTTTATGTAGTCTTTTCGGGGTGTAATGCCATTGAATCATGATTTTTATCCATCCTTCCTTTACTTGGATGGCTTTACACCATTTTGGGATAATGCGCCATAGATAGTCCCATTGTTCTTTTGTTATCGCTTTCTCGAATGTAGTGTCCCATCGTTTCATGTATAGCCATTTTACATTCTCTGTTGGTGTATTGAGAAATCCGTATGTGGCCGATACAAATCGCTTGGTCCCGGTGTGTGTCAATATGTATTTCTCAAATGGGGTCAGATCTCTACTCACAGCTTGTTTTAACCGTGGGGAGGAAAGCCAATGGCAGAGTTGGTCATATTTGAATTTGTCCTTTTGCGACAAGTTCATTAATTCTCTGCATTCAGTGAATGATCTAATTTGTTGTCCGTTAAACATGTCTCTGACTTTCGTGCAATCTGCCTCCTCGCATTTCTGATAAGCTCCCTTCTCTAAGCCTGGTTGGAATTCCGGGTTGTCTTGTATGGGCATAAAGGGGGCAGGATCGATTGTTAGAATTTCTCTTCTAGTTGATTTGTTCCATATTTCTATTGGGGTTCTCATCACTTCGCTAATGCGGACGTTCTGGTGTCTATGCTCTGGCTTGGTCCATAAAAATTTGCAAAGAAGATTCCTGGCTACCGCTCTGTCTTGTGCCTCCCATATCTTTTGGGAGTCGTCGGGGATCCATTCTTTGAGGACCCACAGTTGGGCCGCTTCATAATATCTTTTAAAGTGTGGGAGCGCCATACCCCCCCATTCTCTAGGTAATGTTAGTGTCTGGTTCGATAGTCTCTGTGTTTTTTTTGGCCATATGTACGTTGATATTGCCTTCATAATGGCTTTAAAAAAAGTGAGGGGAATTCAGATTGGGAGTGCCTGGAGGGTGTATAACAGCCTTGGTAGGACTGTCATCTTGATTACTGCTATTCGGCGCCACCATGAGATCGAGAGTGGATTACATTTTGCCAGATCTCTTTTGGTTCTTTCTAGGAGATTCGGAAGGTTCTCTGAGTAGAGGTTTGCGATTTTGTTTGTGAGAGTTATTCCCAAGTATTTGATCCCTTTCTCTGCTATTTTTAGTTGTAGGTCCGCCGCTAGGTTGTGGATTTCTTCGCCGTTGCCAGCCAAGATTAAGATTTCGGATTTGTGTCTATTTATTTTTAGTCCTGATATGGTGCCGTAGATCTCTATTTCCCTCATCAGTGTCGGAAAGGATTCCTTCGGGTTCGAAAGAGCCAACAGCATGTCATCCGTGTAAGCCATTGCTTTGTGTGTTATTCCTCCCATGTCGATCCCTTGGATTTCTGGGGTTTCTCTGATTCTCTGTAGAAGCGGTTCCAGGTATATAGCGTATAGTAGTGGGGAGAGTGGGCATCCCTGTTTGATGCCTCTTTGTATTTTGATCGAATCTGTGAGTTCCCCATTCACCGCTACCCGGGCTGATGGAGTATTGTAGTTTGCATGTATCATCTTTATATATTCTTTCCCCATTCCCATTTTCTCTAGGATGCGAAATAGCATTGACCATTCCACTCGGTCGAATGCTTTTTCTGCGTCAAGCGCTAGGAGTATGGCCGCTGTTCTTGTGTGTCCAGTCTTTTCAATCAGGTGGGTGATTCGTCTGATGTTATCATGGGTCATTCTATTGGGGATGAATCCGCCTGGTCTTGATGAATCAGTTTGGGAAGCACCTCCGCAAGTCTTTTAGCCAGGATTTTGGTATAGAGTTTTGCATCCAAGTTTATTAGTGCGATGGGGCGATAAGAGCTTGGGGTTTCCGGATCTTTCCCTTGTTTATGGAAGACTAGGATCTTTGCTTCATTCATGGAATGGGTGATGTCTGATCGGTCTTTAAAGGTATTGAATAGCTCTGTTAGGCTCGGGGTCAGTTCTCTTATGTATGTTTTATAGAATTGTGCTGTGAATCCGTCCGGTCCTGGTGCTTTATTTTTTGGTAGGTTCCGTATCGCTGCCTCCACCTCATCTTTCGTGATGGGTTTGTCTAGTCTTGGCTTCTCTTCCTGTGTCACCGTCCGGAGCGTTACGTTTTCCAGGTAAGTGATTTGGTCTTCTTCTTTTGGGTTCTCCGTGGCATACAGCTTTTGGTAGTATTGTTGGAAAATCTTCCCTATCTCAGTTGTCAGCGTGTGTTTTTGGCCGTGATCGTCCATGAGGTCTTTTATCGATTGGGCTTGTCGTTTGCCCCATAGTTGTCTGCTTTGTTCGATTTCACATAGTACCATTGCTTCAAGTATAGGAGGTGTCTTTCCACTCGCTTAGTTCGTAGGGCTTCCAATTGGCCCTGGAGATGTCTGTATGCTCTTTTTACTTTTGAGGAGTTGTTGTGCGCCAGTTCTGCTCTCAGTTCTGTGCTCTTTGCTTGTAGTTCTGCCTCCCATTTGTCATTTAATTTGGCTCTTTGTGTTGTGATCGCTATGATGTGGCCGCGTATCACCGTCTTGAAGGCCTCCCACAAGGTTGACTTGGATATGTCCTGTGTGTTGTTCTCTTTGAAGTATTCTTCAGTTCGTTCCCTGATGGTTTCTTTCATGACTGGGTCGTGTAGTATTTCCCCCGGTAGTGTCCATCTCCAGAGGCATGTTTGTTTGCGTATGGTGGGGAGGCGGATCCACAGGGGGGCATGGTCCGATAGAGAGATATCACTCACCTCGGTTTCGCTGATCTTCCTCAATAGGCTAGTGGACGTCCATATATAATCGATCCTGGCACCTGTGCTGTGTACGTGTGAAAAGTGAGTGTATCCTGGTGTCGAGCCTCTTATTTTTCTCCATGTGTCTTCCAAGGCTAATTTTGTCATCGCCGTCTGGAGGGCTTTTGAGGGTGTGCCCTGCCCCGCGTGTCTAGGATTTGAGCGATCTATGGACGGGTCCCATGCGATGTTGAAGTCTCCTGTTAGGATGATCTCTGCCTTCGCGAAGGATTCCAGTTTGTCTTTGCTGTCTCTTATGAATCCGTCTTGGCCCACATTGGGAGCGTATATTGTTTCTATTGTCAATGGGAAGCCTTCTATTCATATATTTACAAACAGGAATCTACCTTGTTTGTCTGATAGTGTTTCTTGAATGTGTACGTTTAAGGTGTTGGCGAATGCTATTAGTACTTCTCTTTTCTTCTCTGAGTCATTTGCTTGGATGATATGTGTGTATCCTTTGATTCAGGTTTTCCCCTTGTCTTGTTTTTTGATGTGAGTTTCCTGAAGCGTCAGGATATCGAACTTCTCCCTGTGTAGGTAGTGTTCTATCTTTTTTTTTAGTCCCATATTTTTGTTTGTTTTCCTGTCTTGTATGTCTCGGCAAGTTTTTGCTTTCTGCATGCCGGTGTTTTTTCCCCCTCCCTACCCTCCCAACTTCACCTTTAACAGTTCCCTTAACTCCTCCCCTCCCCCTGTAACAACCCTGAGGAAGGCTCTGGGCCCTATGATCGCTTGGGCGTTTCGTCTCTTGCGCCATGCCCTCTTTTCTCAGGAAACTTGGTCGTGGGGGGTCCTAAACCCCACTTGGGATTTTCGCGGTGATTCTGTTTTTCCTGGTTCTGGCCGACCATATCTGTTACTGGCGGTCCCGGCATTTATGCCTTCTCCTGGTAACTGCACGGTGGTTTTAAGTGGTTTCCCTTTGGTTCGATGGGGATGTTGGTTTCTTGTGTTCCTGGTTCTTAGTGGCTCGCTTCCCTTTGGATGTTATGGTTTGCCAGCCTCACGGGGATCTTCGCCCTTTCTTGGGGACTCTGGATCGCTGGTTCCTCTCCAGGACCTCTTGAACATTCATTATTTGCAGGCCTTCCTCGCACGTGGTTATTCTTTGTTGGACTCCATCCCATGTGAACAGGAGGCCGAATGGGAAGGTCCATTTTTATCATATTTGTCTTGTGGTAAGTTCTTTTGTGACTGGGGCCATTTCTCTGCGCTTTTGGAGAGTTGATTGACCCAATTCTTGGTATAGTTGTATGTTGGTTCCATTCATTCTTATTTGATCCAGTGTCCTGGCCTTTCGTAGGATTTGCTCCTTCTGTGAGTATGAAGTCATCGCCACCAACACATCTCTGGGGCGGTTTCCAGATTCCCCTTCTCGTCGCGGGCCCACTCTATGAACTCTGTCTATGAGAATCGCTGACTCTTCTTCCTCATCAATTATGTCTTTGAACACTTGTTGGACTGCAGTTTTTAGGTCTTTCTCTCCTATCGACTTTACCATGTTCTTAATTCGTATATTTGATCTCCGAGACCTATTTGCTAAGTCTTCGCATTTTATCTCGAAATTGTGTGAGAGTCTAGCTAGATGCTCTTGCGTTTCCGCATATTGTTGGGTTTCTTCGTCCAAGTTCTGAAGTTTTCTTTCTAGTATGTCGGTTCTCTCTTCTAGTTTGCCCATGTCTACTTTCAGCTCTTGCACTGTTTGTTTCAGTTTGTCTCTCATGGTCTTGAATTGTGTGTGTGTCGAGGCCACAAATTGTTCCTGGAATTCTTTAAACCAGTCTCTCATGTCTTCCTTCGTGGCGATGTCGATTCTTTCCTTTTCGACGCTTGGGGACTTTGTTTTGTCCCTGTGGGCGGGCGCTTACGACAGGCCCAGTGTGTCCGTCCCCCAGAGTGTGGCCAGATTCTGGTCCTGTTTCCCTTTTGTCATAGTTGCTTGTGATTGTCTGCTCCTAGACTTTGACATGTGTTTTGTCTTCGCTTCACGTGTGTGGCGGGTCGCCTATTGCGTGGGTATGGTGTGCTGAAGCTATGATTTATGTGTTCCTTGAGTCTCGTCTGTTTGGCTGAATGGGGCTTCGTTTGTCTTTTGAGTCGCTGGAGTTCTCTTGAGGTGGGGGGGGGTGCGCCGCTCCTCTCTCCTATGCCTCTATGGTATTATTGGTAGTTTTTGGTGGCTATTTGGACCTTATCGGGGTCCGCGTTTAGAGGCCCAAGTCTATAGGGAGAGGGATTATGTGTCCTGTTTATCTTTCCCCCTGTCTGTTACTCCCGGGGGGCCCCTCCCCTCTCCACCTCACCTCTTGGCTTGGGGGAGTCCCTGTCCGTGCGCCGCTGCCTGCTGCTGTTTCTTTGGGGTCCGGAGGAGGTGGGGGCGGCTCCCACCGGGCGCCCTGTCTTCTCTCAGGACGCTGGGTTCTGCAGAGGAGACCACACTCTGCCCCAGCTCCTTTGTGGCTTCCATGGTTGCTGTGCACGTTGCAGGGGTCCGCACTGCTGGCCACGGGTGGGCGGAGGGGTTGGTAGTTCCCAGCCTCCGCTTGTTTCCTCGCACGCGCCCTCTCTCCCGAATCTCCTCCGCCCGCCGTCAGTTGGGGCCGATCGATGTCCGGCCCCGCGCCATCCAGCGTCTCTCTCCCAGGCCGCCCGCTGGATCTCTCCTCAGTCGATCTCTGCGATCGAGGTGGACGCCCGCCCCTCTGGACATAGGGGAGAGCTCCACCTCGTATTCACGGGTTGCTGTGCTTCTCCCCGCTCTGTGGGCTTTCTAATGTGCCTCGGGCTCCTGCGTTCATGCGCGTCCGGTGTCCGGACACGGGTGACACCATAGCTCCGTCCTGCGTGGTGGCCCTGCTTAGGGGAGGCAATTCGGGAGCTGTGCGCTCACCACTTCTTTTGGTTGCTCCTTTTCGTCTGTAGCCCCTTACACTGGAGTTATCTGCTCTCCCAGGACCACGGCTGCATAAATTGTCTTGCTTTATTGTGTCGGCCCCGAGCCGGGAGATGGAGCACCGCTCACGCACATCTTCCCTGCTCTGCGGCCATCTTGGAATCAGTGAGATAGTATTTTAAGTATGAAACTGCCACGTTTTATGGCTCTTGCCTCAAGCTCAAATGTGGCATAGTTCTTTTACCTGCAATATAATCTTTGATTTATGAAAAGAATTGGATGTTCAATGCCATCATGATCTTGCAATAGAACAACCCCTAACCCAACATGTGAGTCGTCTGTTTGTAAGATACATCTTTGTTGAAATTAGCCACGTTTAATACTGGCTCACTGCACAAAATTTGTTTCAGTTTCTCAAAACAGCGTTGGTCTTCTGGGCTCCATTTTATCTTTTGTGGTTCCACATTTTTATCTTCATGAAAGAGGCAAGAGGTAATAGAGGAATAACTGGGAATTAATCATCTATAATACCCAACCAACCCTAAAAAGGCTCCCAGATCTTTCTTGGTTTTGGGTACTGGTGTTTCTTGCACAACCTTCACCTTTTCACTTTGGGGTTGAACAAGTCAATTTCCCACAAAGAAACCGAGATACCTGACTGCGGACTGTGCCAAGTGATATTTATTTAGGCTTGCGGTGTGGCCGGCTTTTCTCAGGGCTCTAATGATTAAATAACAAAAGAGACTTCCAGGGCTGAATCCAAGTGGTTTGTTTTGGGTGAAACATGCATGCAATGGATGGGTTGCAGAGTAATTCTGACACCACGTACCAAGTAATCAAACTAACTCAGGAAGATGGCAGGTTTCTGTTTTATTAACAATTATATAAAACAGGGAGTTACAATGGACATCAATGGACGTTCGCTCGAGCTCTCGGCGCATCTTACAAAAAATCACATTTATATTGTAAAAACTTGTCATACGTGACGTCATACTATGTAGCAAATAAGAAAAAACTACGAGGGGTTGTGATAGGCTCAAGGGGAACATCTAAGTATACTTTCTATAAGGGGTGGGATTGTGATTGGATATTTACTGTCAGGTGGACAATTTATGCCTACACCTAGTGCAAGTCATCTTCAACACCATTAAGTACACGGTATATCATTGGCTCTCAAACTAGAAGGCCCTTCATTATAGGGCCCTCTACAATTAGTTGGCACGCTCGTGCCATGTCTGGAACATTCGGCTCACTTAGCAGCACGTAAGCTCAAACCCAGGTGCCAGGAAGTGGACTTGACTGTACCTCCCCACCCAATTAGCCCAACATCTTCTGCCATGAAGATTGTCTTTAAACCTGGACTTGCAAAGTATCCTTGTCTGTGGGAACACAAGGGAGTGTGAGCATGCACCATCGTTGTTCTAGACCAGGCTTGTCCAACCTTTTTGAATGTGGGGCCGAAGCATTCACTTTTTGTCACCCGGAGGGCCGGCGAGCCAGAAGTGAACACCCTCACCCAAAGCAGTATATTCAAAAGCGATGGTGTGTGACCTTTCACACAATAGCATCAAAGGCATAGCCATGCAGTCCCAAAGATAGCTTTTGGTGTCAGGGGCAGTGATGAAAGGTTAGTTTCTTGTGATTTCTTCCAGTGTGTATGTGTTGATATTTCTCGGAAATAGTGGGGTGACCGAGCGTAGCGAGGGAGCTATAGCAATATAGGGAGGGTTTGGGGGGGGGGCAATACGCCATACGTTTACAATCAGTTCTAAAGGGGAACATGTACATTCCATGTCACTAACAGCAGACAAGAACATTGTAGAACACAACACATTTTAATGATCAATGTGTCCACAGTGTAAGACAGCACTGTCACTGATGTAACACATTGACATGCTGGTTGTGCCCAAAATATGCCTCTGTAGCAACATGTCTGTGCTGGCTGTTACCAATTTAGGCCAGCATTGTCCTCTACAAAGCATGATTGATGCTGCCTGAGCATGTGCAGTGTGCCCAATACATATGCCAGCTTATCTCTGTAATACACATTCATTACTTCTGTGGTAATGAAAGAAGCATAATCCAATTCCAGGGGGCACCTGAGGCAGTAAAAGTTCTCCGCCACGGCCCGGTTTATTGGTCGGACCCAACATTGCAGAAATCAATTAATTAATCGTGTCCACGGACCCGACAAACATTGAATAAATAAATCGGGCAGGGGAGCCGATTTATGAATTTCCCGGGTGGTGCCCAGATATAGGAAGTGACATAACCAGCACTTATATGACCACATTTGCACGTTGTCGCCAACTTGGTGCTAGGGGTACGGGGGGGTGCAGAACAGTGGAAACATTGGCTAGCATGTATTGCATATACTAAAGGCAAGTAAGAAGGAGGTTTAAGCCTTCCAGTTGCATCCCAGTAGGCCAATACTCCACCCCTCTATAATCATCCAGGTTGTAGTAGCCCTCAAAAGGCAGAGCAACACAACTAGGATAGGAGAACGAAATGCCATCCCATCCTGTGAGTGTGTCAAACCTCAGAGCAAAGACTGTGCGTGTGCCTTGGAGCACAATCTCACTAATTTGGTGCAATTCGCGCAAGTGGGTGCATGGGAATGCCATGCGTGTGTGTGGGCTGCATACCCCGGATCACTTGCTCACTTCTTCACTGTGAAACTCTTGTCCAAGGCAGTACTGTCCCAATGGTGAGAAGTGTCATATTTTCACATTAACTATGCTTAAGCACTTTGGGTTATTGAATAGTGCAGCTACATTCGGAGTAATTCCATCCCTTTAAAATATTAGCTCTTGTATAACCACAACAGTGTTGATTTATTCTGATGATGATGAAGATGATGTTAGACTTGCTCAATAGTTCTGGTTCTGTATCATTAAATGTACTTCAGATCTTCGGAGTCTCGGGAGGATAGCTCAGGCGCAACACAGGTTCGATCCCGCTGGGTACATTATACCTCTACATCTGTGCACCCCTCTTACCAAGAGGGGTGCACAGAGGGGTGCACAGATGTACAAATACACCCAACCCAAAACGATTTTTAGAAATTGAGGGACAGACTTGCTTTGAATCTGTGCCTCCATTTCTAAAAAATCGTTTTGGGTTGGGTTACTTCTACATCTGTGCACCCCTCTTGCCAAGCGGGGTGCACAGATGTACAAATACATCCAACCCAAAACTATTTGTAGAAATTGAGGGACAGACTTGCTTTGCATCTGTGCCTCCATTTCTAAAAATCGTTTTGGGTTGGGTGTACCTCTACATCCGTGCACCCCTCTTCACAAGAGGGGTGCACAGATGTACAAATACACCCAACCCAAAACGATTTTTTAGAAATTGGGGGACAGACTTGCTTTGCATCTGTGCCTCCATTTCTAAAAATCGTTTTGGGTTGGGTGTACTTCTACATCTGTGCACCCCTCTTGCCAAGCGGGGTGCACAGATGTACAAATTCATCCAACCCAAAAAGATTTTTAGAAATTGAGGGACAGACTTGCTTTGCATCTGTGACTCCATTTCTAAAAATCGTTTTGGGTTGGGTGTACTTCTACACCCGTGCACACAGATGTAGAAGTATACCCAAACCAAAACGATTTTTAGAAATTGAGGGACAGATGCAAAACAAGAGCATCTTGCTTTGCATCCGTCCCACAATTTTTAAACATTGTTTTTTACCCGGCTTTTACCCGGGCTGCCAGAGAGAGACACAGTATGGATGGAACAAAGGACCATCCACACTGCGTCTCTTCTCTCCGGCCTGGGGGGCCGGAGCACCCACATACTCTGCGTCCCTGAAACTGGGCCGTGGCCTGTAACTGCCTCTGGTGCTGGGGGCACCAGAGGCAGTTACAGACCACGGCCCGGTTTATTTATTTATTTGTTCAATGTTTGTCGGGTCCGTGGACCCGATTAATTTATTTATGCAGAAATAAATAAATTAATCGGGTCCACGGACCCGACAAACATTGAACAAATGAATAAATAAACCGGGCCGTGGCAGAGGCAGTAACAGTCCTCTGCCACGGCCTGGTTTATTTATTTATTTTTTCAATGTTTGCCGGGTCCGTGGACCCGATTAATTAATTTATTTCTGCATTGCAGAAATAAATAAATTAATCGGGTCCACGGACCCGACAAACATTGAAAAAATAAATAAATAAACCGGGCCGTGGCAGAGGCAGTAACAGTCCTCCGCCATGGCCTGGATTATTTATTTATTTGTTCAATGTTTGCCGGGTCCGTGGACCCAATTAATATATTTATTTCTGCAATGTTGGGTTCGCCCAACATTGCAGAAATAAATAAATTAATCGGGTCCACGGACCCAACAAACATTGAACAAATAAATAAATAAACCGGGCCGTGGCCTGTTACTGCCTCTGGTGCCCCCCCCTTTTAGGGGGCACCAGAGGCAGTAACAGTCCTCCACCACGGCCCGGTGTATTTCTTTATTTGTTCAATGTTGTCTGTACAGCCTCGCGGGCCACATGAAATGGCTTGGAGGGCCGCATTGTGGCCCGCGGGCCGTATGTTGGACAACCTTGTTCTAGACCTTCTCGCCCAACTCTATTTCCATCCTTGGCTCACGTGACAGGAGACCACGATTTGGTCAATTTTGAAGCATCTAATTGTCTTAAATGAATAAAACATTGCACCTTAACAAGGGATGATTCTGCATCTCACGTTCACCACCTTCAAGAACAGATAACCGGCCTTGGCTGCTTCAGCTTTGGTACCAGCCCAGACAGCCCTTTCAGGGTCTTCCACAATCTCAGCTAATTCTTGCTGCAACAGAGCTCTCGGCTCTTCTCCTCATGGGTCCGAGTTTACTAAATTCATGACACCGATGTCCAGCTTCTATACAATGGCGGCTCTGCCTGCAGTCAATTCACTACTTATAGCCAGCTTCTAAGATTACTTGATCTACTTGCGTTACAGCATCTGTACAGTTATTGATCGGTTCGCATTTTCTGCTGTGCTTCTCACACATGCAATCTTCTCTTCGCATATGAAAGTTTACTTGAGTCTTTACTTCGTCATCAGTTTCTATAAGGTCCGTACATTTTCTTCTTTAGCCAGTCTTCTCAGGGTGTCACGCTCGTCTTTCGTGACATCACAAGCTTCTCTTTTTCTTTTTTCATATTCCTTCAGGGAGTTCCTCCATTAGATTGTCATCTCTTCGGGAATACATTTGATGAGGTTTTCTCGATGGGCATCTTTTCTCAGACATTCGCCGCAGAATTGTCGAGACTGCTGGTGTCAAGCATGGCACAATTTCAGGCTTCCAGCATGCAGGTGGTAGGGGGGCGTGTCTTACTGCAGAGGCATGTTATTGCTCCTCTACAAGTACTAAACAGCTGATACACAAAGCACATGTCAATGGAAGGGGTCTCTTGAAACCAGACTGACAATAACATTCTGTCAAAAAGGTTTAGCAAGTATAATTCTATATTCTCAAGAGCCATTTTGATACATTCTTATATTTTTTGATACATTGTGATCCATCTTTAACTTTATGTATTTTCTAATGATACCCTGAATTATCCTTCAACCAACATGAACAAAATGCATGTCCCGCTCCATTGACATAGGACGGATGATTCAGATTCTCAGTAAGAAAGTATGCAGGCATCACTATTAGCATTTTCCTGTTTTGATCTTCTAAGACATGCTCCTGATATTTTTTTAATATTTTTCTTTTTGTCACACTTTTTTGTTTTTGTCCTTTCTGTTTTGGATGTTTATATAGATACAGCCCCGAGAATGGACAATTGTCCAAAATACATTGTCCACATTTGTGTCATTTGAATCTGTTTCTCTCTTTTATGTCTATTAAATTACTGAAACATCACTGTAATGAATTTGATTTCTATTCTTCAGTTTTCCTGAACATTTTTGACTAGATAAATTAACACAGTAACAGTGTGTTTACGCTACTCTAACTCCAGAAAAGGGGTCTCTTAAGGCCTCAAAAGGTGAGCACACAGGACCCAGAGAGGCTCTTTGGGTATAAATGGGCTTATATTGTTGTCCTGGACCAGAGATATTTTCTCTGCAGTGCTCCATATCTTACCACTTGAACTGGAAATATAGACATTTTCTGAACGTTGTCATTTTTAAAATAGGTGATGCCCACTTCAATATTTTTTATTTTATTTTTATTTTATTTTTGGTACACACCAGTTACTCTACAAGCACCAGGGCATGGGTCACATGTATACGCAGGACAGAAATAAAAAGGCACAAGACGTCATGAGGTAATGAACTACGAGCAAGATTATCCAGTGTTTATTCGAATAGGTGGGTATTGAGACGTTTTTTATTTGAAAAGATAAAAGGTTCCTTTCAAGACGCAGGTCAAATGGAAGAGCATTCCATGCAAAAGAGGCCCTATAAGCAAAGGATTTTCCATTTCCTTAAACTTTCTTGGGGCTAGGGTAAGTTAGTAGCATCATATTACTAGATCTCAACTTTTGATTTGGCAAATAGACATTGATTCTCTCTTTTAGGGAGTCTGGGGAAGAGCCATAAGTTATTTTATGCACATAGACTAGAGTCTTGAACAAAACTCTGGCACTGATTGGCAGCCAATAGAGTGATCTTCGATGTTCAGAGATGTGTTCTCCTCGTGGTACTTGCTTTATGATGCAGACTGCATCATTTTGCATTGTTTGCAGAGCCTGCAGATCTATCTTTGAAGCCATGGCCAACAGGACTTTAGAGTAATCCATTCTAAACAGATGGTGGCTCTAGCCAGGGTTTTAAGGTTTTTATTGGATACCAGGGATCTGATTTTCCTTAGAAGTTTTAAGTAGTAATGTATTATTCCATTTACTTGGGCCTCCGAGCTGACCAAGCAATCCAAGTAAGTGCCCAATATTTGTACGTTTAATTATGTTTTTATGATGCTTTCTTCTAACTGAAAGTTATCGTACTTCGGATCTAATTTAGTTCTCAAGTGATTGGACCCAAAAATCAGCAGCTCTGTTTTTGCATCGTTTAGACACATTCAGTGCTTCTGCATCCATTGCTTTACTATCAAAAAGACAGCATTTAGGTTACAGCTATCCTGCACATAGTCTCCAGTCAGTTCTACCATCAGCTAAGTATCATCAGCATAATTCGTAAAAGTGATGTTTGTGTCTTCTAACAAGTCACACAGCAGTTTCATATATAAATTGAAAAGGGCTGGGAGTCCACATGTAATGGGCATATAGTTCGAAGTCATATCTCCCCAATGAATGGCAGAGACTCCATCCATCATGAAGGAATGAATCCACTCTGTAGCTTTAGGTGAGAGGTTTCGAACGCTCTCCAAGGTGGCTAATAGTATATCATGATCCAATAAATCAAAGACGGCTGATAGGTCCAATAATACCAGTATACCACATCTACCGGAATCCGTCAAATCCAACATGTTTGATTGTAGATCTGATAGAGCACTTTCTGTGTTGTGTTCTAAAACCCGATTGCTTAGAATGGGGGATTTTATTTGGTTCCAAGAAATTCTGCAGTTGTCTGGTAGCTACTTTGTCCAATACATTTAATAGGAATACAGTATTGCTAATTGGGCATGGATTGGCACTATCTTCGGGGCTTTTGTCTGTTTTTTATTAACAAGAGGGGACACAGTCACTTTTTTAAATGCTTTTAGGTACTTTTCTTGTGCTGAAAAGAGGCATTAATAAATTGGACCAGAAACAGGTAAAAGATGTTCTTATGGTCAAGTATAAGCTTGGATGGAAGGCTGTCTTCTAAGCAGGAGGTTGGATGCATAGAGCGCAAAGATTTAACCAGTTTCACTAAATGTATATTTCTAAACGAGAAAGCTGGTTTTTCCTCCTCTAGGTTTTTCTTTAAAGTGTGTTTGTGAAAATCAATTGAGTCTTCAGAAGATTACAATCTGATTTTCTCACGAGCATTTAAAACTTTGTCACAGAACACCTTTATAACTCTAATGCAGTCCTCCATTGACAGGGCTAAAGAGTTTTTAGAATACTGAAAAGTTGCTTGGTTTCATTTTTAGCATTTATTATTTGCTGCTCAAAGAACGTTTTCTTTGTGTCTAGTATTGGACATTTATAGATGTTCTTATGTTCTTTCCAAGCTAGTTTCTATTCATATTTAATTATTTTATGCCAAAGTTGTTCAGCTTGCCTTTTTACTTTCCTTAATTCCTTTAGTTCATTATTGAACCAGCCATTGTGTTGGGCCTTTTCTCTAACAACAGATGTTCTGAGCAGAGTCACCTGATACAGCATTTGGTTCATGAACAATTTATAGATTTTTACTAAGATCTCAAGATCATTTTCATCTAAGGTATTTTCCATCAGTAGAGTCATCGATTTTGTCAAGTCTGATGGAGTGATTTTCTTAAGTTTTCAGGTGTGAATTTTCTTAACAGGTGACGGTTTTATTACTGGTTTTTGTTAATGAAGAACTTGGAAATGGCTAGTACAATGGTCTGACCAAATTCAAGTGCTTGTCTCACCGATCTCTACTTAGAGGTTTCTGCACGCAATCCAGTTGAGGATCTTGCCTTTAGAGTGTGTGGGCTCGTTGTTAATAATAGAGAAATCTGTATTTTTAAGATTGCATTCTAACAAGATTGCATACTTGTCTGCTTTCTTCTGTAACCAACTATTAAAATCTCCCAACAACAAGGTTGCACTTCCAGGCATATTTAGCGGGTGCAAGATTTGTATTAATTCATCATTAAATTCTGGCATGTCCTTGGGCGGTCGATATAATAAAATTACATTGATGCAATTTGTTGCATCTAATTTTAACTGAAGGTGTAAAATCTCACAACCGTCACATGTTAATTGGACCTTATAAAATTGTAACTCTTCTTTCATGATGATCGCCCACCCCACGATTAAGCATGAAGAATTTATATTTTTCTGGCACAGTTAGTATAGGGCCACAAGGGCCACAAGGATCTTGCAGCCATGCCTCTCTTAAACATATCCAGATCAATATGTAATATATAGTCATGTATGTCCAATGAATGCACATTTATAGATCTGGTATTTAGTCATGCAGACTTAATACAATATTGGTAAGAGCTCTCTATTTTATGTGGTGATTTCATTTGGTCACAAGTATCATTCGCATCAACAACCTGTTGGTTATCCAGTGCTACCCGATGTTTATCTTGGTTTGTTTCCACTGAAACAAGACACAGGGAGCTATTCTCTAGCACGATAGATGTACATATATCTGGTATGATTTTGTTCCTTTGTGGGTTTCTTGATACGCAGTGCCTGAAGTGCCCCCCACAAAACAATTTTCCTGTGTCTGCATTAGGAGCAAAATGATTAGTGTCTAGATCTGTTATACTTGTTATCCTAAATTCATCTAAATATCTTTGAAAAATGGCTTCATGAGACACTTTTTGAGCTGTTAAGAGCAGCGCAAAAGCTGCAGAAAGTGCCATAGTACGTTAATAAGTTCAACTTTTCAATGGAAACGGTGAAATAAAGTATAACAAGTATGTGGTCTGGAGAATAAACAGATGACAGAGTAATACCTACTTTACAAACTGCGGCGTCTCGTCTCGAACTGTCATGAACCGGCACTAACCGGATGGGCTTAAACACACCAGGCTCTAATGCGCCTGCGGACCAAACAAATGAGCGTGAGGACTACAATTCACTAGGTTATTGTAGTTCTCAATGGGCAAAACGTATGTGCAGAAAGGCAGCACACAAACAATCAAAGTTAGAAACTCTGGTTCAATAAAACCTGCAATAAGAAGAAACTGGCGGTTTACTAAATGAAAATAAAAGCCTATTTGGGCTAAAGTGCATTCGAATACGATCAACACGGAATTGCCTACATTTAAAACAAATATTACAATGATAAACTATCTGTGCAAAATGAAGCTAAAGTGTCTTGTGCAAGGGCTTAAGGAAGTGGGAGCAGCAGACCCTACCTTAAATACTGGCAATTGTTCTGATTTTCCTAAGAGCCTTCATGTCAAACTAAACATAGCTTTTATATATATTTTTTAATCAAACTTCCACCAGCTCCTATGGGTACACACTTATATAGAATTTAGATCAGGAGCACCCACGGTTAAAGGCAGCCCCTGTCCATTGGAATGTGTGGGTTCCAGTAGGCGGTTTGCAGGAATCACATGTTATTCCATAACTGTCATGTTGCCAAACGGCAGGTCAGCTGCTAGGTGTGTCAGCAGACAGTCCGAGAGAGAAACAAGTTTGTACTATACTTTTTAGCATGGAGCATTATGAAAGTGGGGTCTGATTATTATATCTAACATTCAGAGATACAATATCAAGCATCATTTTATATTAAAAATCAAAAAAGCTCAGGCTTCTACACCCTTACAGATGGCATTCTGCCACAATTATACTATAAAAGGTGATCAGGTACCTGCTTAGTTTGTAGGTCTCTTTAACCCAGAGGTCGAACTGAGTGGGAATGAACAGAAACATCATTCTGCTGCTTTTATATTATACAGTTTTAAGACCCACAACTTATTTCAACAATGTTCACAGTTCCAAAAAGCTGTTCTTGTTGCACTTAACAATACCTCTGCATTTTACTGGATAGGCTCTTTGAGGCTAATCACTTTGCTATTTTCAAGACGGTATGCAGGAAAACAATTTGTAAGCTATGCTTAAGAAACAAAGGATTGGTTTTGTCTATTAAACAGCAGTGTAAACGCTACCTCTACGCCAAAATAATTGGCTTGGGAAGTGAAGTTTGGAGAGAGATGGGATGCAAAGGGGGACACAGCCTATGGGTGTGGGTGTTGTTCTGATTTTTACCCACCCATTGACTGCTCATGACCATGATAATCCCTGTGGTCCTTCCAACCTACTACCTTTCTGCTCTCCCAAAACATACACACTTGGGATCTATTCGAGCTAGCTTTGTGCTTTTATTTATTTATTTAATTCATGTACATGCAACCAAATTGGTTTTGTATATACAATATAAAAATATTTAACATAAGATAATAGTATTTCATATTAAAAAATAGTCATAATTTTCACAATAAATTGAGAAAAATTGACTAAAACAACAATAAAATGTTTTTGGTTTTACAACATAAAACATGTGAACTATTGAAATAGACATCCAGAATATCTATCCAGTCAATATAATCAAAACTAGTTAGTTGTTTTTCTATTTACAACACACCTTCAGAAAGTTGGTTTAAAATGTCCTCACATTTCCACTAAAACAGAATAAAAAGAATTATATAAAATTCTTATCCTGTCCATCCATGAATAAATCCCAACATTGTGAAGTACTGGCACAATTGAACTGGTTGTCATATGATTTTAGGTACAATGTTCTAAGACCATGCATGCTTTCACACTAATAAGTGTTTCAGCGTTTCCAGTACCATGTTGCCACAAAGTTGACACCATCCTCTAAATCTTGGTACTCCATTAAAATCATCCTTCCGCTCCGAGGTGGAGCTGCAATTGAATTTCATGACCAAATACTTACGTATTACTTTAGGAGCTGGGTAAGATTTAATATACGGTGGTGGAAATTTTCAATTTAGACGATACTCTAAATAGACACCAATGTACTTAAGAGTTGCCAAATGTACAATATGTGCTTTTAAAGGGTTTCAAATGTTATTTTGAATCAGTCTCCTTGGCTAAATAAAAATGTCTTAGCCAAGAGTGTCCTTTCATCTGTTCCTTACACAGAAATGCGTTCCTGTTAAGAACAAGCTTTGGCAAAGTCAACAGTTTTGGCTCTTATATATGCATTATCTAGACATTTGCCAGGCACTGGCATAATATTCCCAGTTACTCACTCCATATGCCATCTGTTGCCTTCTTATGGCCAATTGGTACTATTATGACAGTGCCCGGAAAATGCCTATCCCATGTCTACACAAAAGAGAGTAAAAAGAGAGGGAGATTTTATAAAGTATGTTCGAGCAGCTGTGTGCGTGCACAAATGGGATAGGGGCTGGAAGGAATTGTATGATCTGGCTGTATATTTGGTAATGGTGTAAATACACAGTATCAGGTGCCCTTAAGATGATTGTATAATGTTCGGGGATGCCCTACGTACATCAGAAAGGTGAATCCAA
Source organism: Ambystoma mexicanum (assembly GCF_040938575.1). Taxonomy (NCBI): domain Eukaryota; kingdom Metazoa; phylum Chordata; class Amphibia; order Caudata; family Ambystomatidae; genus Ambystoma; species Ambystoma mexicanum. The sequence continues at coordinate 926,564,714 of NC_090923.1, forward strand.
TAGGAAAGCCCCTTCACTTTTATAGCAAGGGGGGTTGAAAACACCAATTCATAAGGGCCATGAAATCTGCGGTTATTCCAGTTTGTAATAAAACTCCTCAAGTAAATATGTACTCCAGGCAGCAGTTGGAGTCTGTCACTGTCGTGTCTGCAGTGTTCGATGTGTCCTCTGGTCGGGGTGGTATCTGTCGGGAGACACATTTAATTGCACATGTCAGGGTTGTCAAATACTCTTTAAATTTTTCACTTAAAACCGCTGCCGCTCTATGTTCATCTGGTGCTCTCCTGACAGGGGAAATGGGTGGGCTCATGAGCCGGCCAGTAACCACTTCATGGGGTGATAAATGGTGGTCCTTGCTGGGTTGTGTGCATAAACTGCAAAGGGCCGCAGGCAAGCAGTGCACCCAATTAATTTTCAACATGGTGCAAAGCTTAGCTAGTTTGCTCTTGATAAGCCCATTGATCCTCTCCACAATGCTGTTGGCCTGGGGGTGAGACATTGAACACATCTAGTGTTTAATGCCAAGTAGTGCTGTGATCTCTTTAAACAGCTCATTTAAAAAATGTGTGCCGTTATCGGTCTTTCGCACATCGCACACACCCCATCAGGGAAAGAGCTCACAGACAAGAAATGTGGCTGCCCATTTGGCATCCGGGTGTTCACAAGGTCCTGCTTCGACCCACCATGAAAAGGGGCAGACTTACTACAATCAAATACTGGGACCCATTGCATCTTTCACCCATGTCCGCATAATCTATGTGCAGTTCATGGAAAGGCCCAATGGGGCGGGGCAGAGTGCCTCGTAAAGTCTGTAAAGTCATGTCTGTGCTGAAACTCTGACACGTGGTGCAGTGTATGATCATGTTAGTGAGGTGCTCCTGGATATTGGGCACAAACCAGTCCTTTTGTATGTCAGCTGCAATGTGTTGCTTTGCGCTGTGGGAGGGATGTAAAGTTGGTCAAAAGCTACCATCAACAGCTCATGAGGCATTACTTCTATACCAGTTCTCTCCTGTCTCCACAATAAATCAGTCTCGGATTGTTCGCACCCTCTCTTTACCAATAGTTCCTTGTCTCCATTTGACGCTTTGCTCTGCAACTCAATAAGCTGTGCAATGGGCAAGGCTGTGTATGGGGTGAGTACCGGTAGATAACTGTCATTTTGGCTGCCGCATCCGCAGTGGTGTTTCCCAGTGAAATTTAATCTGTGGTATTGGTGTGGGCGACGCACTTGACGACCGCCACTACAGAAGTTTGGGACAATGCAGAGATCAATGTATCTAGCAGTGCAGCATGTTGTACTGGGGAACCATCTGCTCTCCAGAAGTCCCTCCTTTTCCACCGTGACAGACTAGCATGCACTGTTGTAGTGACGTATGCAGAGTCAGAATAAATGGTCACGTGGAACCCCTGTGATGTGTTCAGCACTTCAATGAGTGCTATGAGCAGTGTTTCATATTCCCCTGCCTCAAGGCGCACCACTGTGGCGCACCCTTATGCCTCTGTCCCGTCTCCTAATCACTTGTTGCTGACCCATCAATGAAGAGGACCTCCCCCTCCTCCACTGGGCTGTCTCTTGCCCTGGGGATAAAATCTCCCTCCCATTCATACGTCACATAGTCATGCATTGTTAAGTCCTCTTCAGTACACATTTCTGTTAAAAAAGTTTCAGGGTTCACTGTCTTGCATCGTACAATGTGGATGTTTGGGCTTGAGAGGATAATCTCATATGTTGAAGCTCTGTGTGGTCAGAGTAGATTTTGATCTTTCTAAGATGGTGAACACTGAAGGCTCCACATACAAAGTGACGGAGCACCCCATCACGATAGTGGAACTTTTCTCGATCGCGAAAATGCAGCTGCAGCAAGTGCTTGCTTGCACACACACTGTCCTTGCATCACGGAATCTAGCGTGCCACTGTGGTAGGCCAATGGCTTGTGGCCCATTGTACCCTTCTGGTTCAATACTGCAGTCCTAAGATGACCATTAGAATGTAGAATATGTAAGAATCCTGTGTGTAGTCTGGGGTGGCGAGCACCGGGGCTGTAGGTATCACTTCCTTTGAATCATTGAACTTTTTTTTATCATGTCTCCTGTCCACTGAATTTTGTTATTACTTTTCTGTGCTTCCTTGAGGGCTTGCAGCAGTGATCTGGTATATGCTGCATAGTCTAAAATCCATGCTCTGCAGTAGTTACATAACCCTAAGAATATTTGCATGTCTTTCACTGTGGTGGGACAGGGGGTGACGTGCACAGATGCTGCTCGATCTGGTATGATCCTCTTACCATTTGCTGATATTAACTGAGCTAGATACAGCACTTTCCAGCTGGCAATACTGTAGTTTCACCTTGTAAACCTTGTACCCCTTACGGGCCAGTAGTTGTAAGAGTGTGATAGAGTATGGCTGGCAGTGCTGCTCACTGTCACTACATACAAGCAAATTGGCCATGTACTGGATTATCACACTGGATACTTGTATGTTTCCTGGGTCAGCATGAAATATTCTGTTAAAAATGCTTGGGCTATCGCAGTACCCCTGAGGCAAACAAGTATGTTCGAAGCACATTCTGCCATGGGTAAATGCTGTAAGATACTGGGAATCGGGGTGCAAAGATATCGGGAAGAAGGCATTTTTCAAATCCACCACTGTAAAGTGGGTTGCCACTTTGGGGATGCTACATAGAATGGTGGTGCGGTTAGGGACCCCAGGGAATTCCTTCTGTACCATATTGTTTAGAGGGCGTAAATCCTAGATCGTCATCCAGTTGCCCCCGTTACTTTTTTGATAGGGTAGCTAGCCGTGTTGCACGGGGATGTGAATGACACTATTATAGCTTGATCAAGCAGGGCCTGTATCGTGTGTTTAATTCCCTCTCATGCCTCTCTTGATAGCGGGTACTGTTTCACCCAGGGTACCACTGCCATTGCCTTTAATCATGTTGATTGGTAGTCTGCAATCGCTCAGATACACACTTTAGGTCTGCCTCAATGAAGGTAGGCAGGCTCACAATGGCCATCAGGGGGCACTGCACTATTCGGTACTGCACCATCATTTCTCAAGGGATACAAATCTCCAGTATGATCACTCCATGACTGTCATTATTTGCAAATAATTATGCATCTGTCACATCCTTCAGAGGTACAGTGGGGTCAATGCAAAGCACTGTGTGCCACTAGCACCCATCCCGGTCTGTCCCTAGTATGACCACTCTCTTCGCTGACACCAACAACCCTTGCAGGCCTAGGGACAATATCAAGCCCGTCACCAATTCTGGGGACACAACAGGGTGAAAGATGAATTCTGTGGGCACTCGCCAACAGCTCTTGGCAATTTGAGGCACTGCCTCCACAGGTACTGTTATTCCATATATGAACATGTCTGGGTCCATGGGTATCCCACAGACCACTACCTCCCCTGCCATTGCATGTATTATTACCGTTGCTCCTATTGCGCACATTCCTGGCATGGCACCAACAATGCCTTGATCTGTGAATAAGATAGTCATATTCAACCTGCTGAGCAGATCCCTGCCCAACAGGTTGACCGGATAACTTTCAGAATACAATAAGGGAGCATGCATCACCTTCCCTCCCATCTTTATGTCCAGCTCTTTATTGCATGGAATTGTAGAAATAGCCCCAGGGAAGCCCTGCGTGTCAAGAGTTTTGCCCGATAGTGGGAAGTCCCCCTCCTGATGCATGATTTTGCTGCACCGGAATTGACCATGAAAGCGAAATGCTTGTTTCCTATCTGTGCCCCCACCAAGGGATCCTCTTCAAGATTGAGGGTCTTTGACAGGACCAGACACGCAAGAGATCTGTGTGGGCTGTCCTAGTCAGGATATGTCTTTGTCCCGGTAAATGAAAGGGGGTTCCCCCCAATACAGCTGCATCTTGGAAGGGTGCAACAGTACCATTTGGTGCTCTGTTGAATGGCGTTGTGCCTCTGCACTGTTGAAAGATGTGCTGAGGTGTGTGTTGTTGTACTGTCTGATGCTGTTGTGCTGGTGCACTAGGTATTTGCGAGGGTAAATGGGGAAGGCCTGATGTGTCTCGTAGTGTATAGAAGTCAGTCTGGGTGTTGGCCTTTGTGGGGGGACCCTCGGTGGTGGGCCGTAGTTATACCCCATCCCTTGCCCACTCCTACATTCTCTTTAAAAGTGCCCCCACTTCCCACATTTCTTACATTGTGAAGGTCCTATTCCTCCCCCTTTGGGTCCCATTCCTCCAAATTCCCCTCCCCTTGCCCTTCGGAACCCACCTCTTCCTCGCTGCTGTCCTCCTTGTTGCCACTGTGGGATAGGGTACTGTGGACACCCTCCCCACTGTCCTTGCCCTCCTTCTGGCCAAACCACAGCTATTCTAGATTTTGCAAACTCTTGGGCGCTTCCTACCACCTCCGACTGCACTGGCGTAGATACTAGCGGCTCCACAGCAATTTTAGCTAGTTTGTTTCGTACTAGTTTCACTTCCTCTGCTTGCCGCCACTGGGCCATTTCCTTGTTGCACCCTTTTATCCTCTTACAATGGTGCATTATTATGCTCTGTATTTCAGCCCATCTGTTCGCCTCAATGCCCACAATTTTGCATAGGTCATTTTGCACCTCTTTTGGCAGGCCCATTTTAACAATAAAGTAGAAAAAGGGTATTGACTGGTTCCACGAGTCACCCGTCTCCGCTCTCCACATTTCTTGAACCTTAAGAATAAACTGGGAGGGCTCTTCATCATCGCCCATAGTGCATTGCATTATCGATTGTAGGTCAGTTTTGTCAGGGAATGCTTGACGTAGCGTGTCCCATACCTGTGCCCGAATCTTGTTAAATGATGCTCCGTTGTGTGCATTGTTCCTCAAATTCACTCCTGGGTATCCTGCTTTTACCCACACATCCCCAGCCTGGTCTCCAATCGTCGCTACCAATAAGCTTTTCATATCACCAACTGCCAGGGGTACCCCGGCTGTCTGCTTTCGAATGCATAAATCCACTTGCCCACCCCCGCCGTAAGGGGTGAGAGCAACTTTATCAAATAATTTGTATCTATTTGTGCCCATGGCCATACTGCGGCCTACCAGGCCCCTTATGTATAAGGGCCATCTCCATCCTTGCCCTACACCCATCAGTTCTCTTTCCACTTCCTTTTTCCCTTGCTACTGCCATCCAGCCAAACCTGCTCCTAAACCTACCATCCCATAAACTCTCCACCCAGGGGGTTTGTTCCAGAGCCTGCTCTGCATCCTTTTTCCTCATCATCCTCAAATTCATCAATTGTGCTCCATCCATCTTCCCCTCCGTCCCTGCACGATCTCAAATTCTCGTAGCCTAAGCTGTTTCCCCGATTGCCCTTTTCTTCTTCTTTCTCTATATGTACATTCCTTATGGCTGTGTTATCTATTCTGAACAAAAGGTCTCCTGCTTTCTGCCCATCTAACCCTTGCTCTGCTGGTTTGTCAGTCTTCACCTCACTCTGCACTGCCCGTAATTTGGTCAATTCTGTTCATGCTGTTTCAAATGCCACTTATAGGTCTCTTTTATTGATATCTGCATGTGCTGGGACATCTGGAGGGGATGCATATGGGGAAGGTGGGGCTGTCGCCATCGTGAACACATAGGTTGGGTTAGCATAACCTACTGCGGGGCGAGCTGTCAATGGATATATTCCCCCATGCTCCACTGGACAGTCGCCCCTGCTATCATTTTGTGCTCCTCCTTTCCCAGAATCTTCTGTATCTTTGAACATTTTCTAAAGTTCTACTATTTCCTTCCTCTTTTGCAATGTTTCCCCTTATTTCTGGCTGTCAAAAATATGGACATCTGTTCTAGGATATTGGTACATAGCAGGCAGAACACGTGTTGAAAAGCAAATCAATCAACTTTATTCAGGTTAAAATTCTCTGTAAAATATTTTTCCATATAAGGCCATCATCGACAACTTTGTTAGTTGTTCTTTATCCTACTGTGGGGATTGCCAGGACCCTTCTAAGGCCAACGGCTTGCCGTTCCGTGTACAAGGAAATAAAATAAAATTCAAACCAAAATGATGGGAACCCACAGCTTCTCATCATTCAGCATCCCGTTGTATTTCAAAATGCTAGCACAATCCCCTTTTGGTGTCGGGAGCTCAATGCTTCTTCTTCAGTCTTCTTCTGACATTCCATTTTTTTTTATAAGGGCACGAGTACGGGCACCTCCGCCATCAGATGCTCACTGTACTAATACGCCCACTTGAATCCTGCGGCGTCCTCAATCCACTCCTCGGTCTGCATTCAATACGGGAAAAATACAACACGCAGGAAGAAGTTAGTGCAGGGTTTGAACTTTTCCCTATCCCTCCCCCTTCATTCCCAAGTGTTCCCACTTTCTGCCTGGCTGTGATCCCTCCCATCTCCTTTCCCCAGTCCTCCATGTCCCCGTTTCTCCCACTGTTCACCTGATCCTCCCCCCGCAACCCTTTATATCCGCCCTGTTCCAGATGTATAGCCCTCACGGACGTAAGGTACGTGTAGTGCTTTGTTGTAGTTTCTGGTTTTGCGTTTTTTTCATTTTCCGGGCCGACGATCGATTGGTGAAGGAGGGCATGATGGGACCTGTCGTCCTAACTCCACCTAAAGACTCAGTTCTTGCAAATCGGTGTGGAAATTCCAGATTCTCCTTCGCCACCGACAGTATGAGTTGATTTGGTTGTTCCGAGCCTTCAAAGCTGTACTGGGCCCAAGTCCCTTCGTTCTACTGTATTCACAGCTGTCTCGTACGGGCCTCCCTGTAATTTCAGTTCCGGCCATACCCCATCTTAGCAAGGTCTGTGCACTGTCTACTGCATTTGCCTCCTCTGAGCCCTTAAATCCATCCTCACAGATATCCTTGTTAAAGGAGCCCTGCCTTGGGCCATGAGCGTGGCATTCCCTCCTCCTCTTGTTTCCACCACCTATTGTTTGTGGTACTTCTCAAACCTGTCACGATATAGTGGCATGGACTAATACATTTACTCTATGGGCATATCTCCTCCCATTATAATGGTCCCTGCACCTTGTCGCCCTTACGCCTTTGCTGGTGCACAGCGCATGCTGCCGCTGCCTGTCAAAAAAAGGCAGTCCTTCATCCCCTCCCTCCTGTTCAATAATCCACAATGTCTCCCCCCTTTCTTCCAGCACCCCCACTCTCACACTCCACACACACTCAAAACACACCAATACTTGCACAGCATCCCTCCTCGGGCTTCAACCCTACACAATAAAAACACCAACAAAACATGCTAAAATAACAAGCTAAAATAAGAACAGCTAATATTCACAAGCCCACTAACTATGCAGGGCCCCTACTGGTTTCCTTTTTTCCTCCATTACACGATATAAGTGGTACCACCTTCTTCCCTCACTCTGGAAAGCGTTTTCCTTTTCTTAATGTTCTCCTTAAAAAAACATAATAATAATAAAAACAACACAAACCACAGCCACACCACACCAACAAACTCACTTTCCACATTTTCACAACCTTCACAATTTGCCATATACCGGTCCCCTACTTGTTACCACTTGCAAGAGTATACTCACGTGCACGCGTTCACCCGAACTCCTCCATCACACAGGGTTCCACCACCGGCTCACACTCTATCCGGAGCCACGCCCCGCTCCAAGGAGCACACTGGAATTCTGCAAAGATGGCTTCTGTAAGCCACTCGATATTATGCATTTTTGGGGATTGCATGCTATAGGTGGGAGCGGCCCTCTGGAAAAGCAGCCTAGAAGCATCTACAGGCATGGGGGCGCTGGGATAACATTGGGGTCACCAAATGATGGCATGCCCCTAAATGCTCAATCCAAAAAAAATACAACCCGCTAGGGAAAAATGCCCAAGATGCTCCTGCAAGTGAAACAAGTATTTATTTCTACTAAAATAGGTGCATCAGCTAAGAACTCTGCTGTTATGGAATGTTCTGCCAAAAGGTTTACAAGAAGACTCTTATAAGGAGACATAGTATCATAGGTGATGTCACAGTATACAGTGAAAACCTTTGTGGCTGGTTGGTGCAACCCTATACATTGTTGGCCTGGTCCATAGGGTCCCAACCCAGTCCATCCGTCTTCCATCACGTGGGTTCTGCAGGGCTCATCGTCTCCAGAGAACCAAGGCCAAAGAAACAATTAGATACATTTGTGAACAGTGCTACTCTATCATTATACAGTGCACCTGTTAGGCTCAAACACTGGCACAGGGGGAGTCTCGAGGGCACACTAACCCACACATACTTCATTCATTCCTATTGTGTCTTTCGAATTCCAAGACATTCACCCTCACTTTTGAACTATAATGTATCCCTCCCTGTACCTCGTATTACAAGCCATATCGTTATGAAATAAAGGTGTGGCAAACATACTCTTAGATGTTTTTTGGTTGATTGGTTTCTGGTCGGTGGTCAACTGGTATCTCAGAATTCAGGAGTCTCGGGACTAGGGCAGTTGTAGGGGCTATAACTTGTATTTGGCTGGGTGGGGCTTGGAGGACTGCTCTGGCCTGTTTGTGATAGCAGGTACGCCAAGGTGCTCAATACTGTATCGTGGCCTTGTAGGGCACATTCTTTCTAGAACAAATATATTGGCAACAACTTTAGAACAAAGAGGGTTTCTGTGGAAGTTGGTGGGGTGGGCCTCCCTCATCAGCAAGGGGGGCTATTCAGATTTCCCCTTTGTGCTCGCGGTCTGTGTCTAACACACTAAATACTGCATGACCATGCAGTCCCTATGCTTGGATTATGGCTACTTAATAGCTTAAAAAATGGCGTTTGCTTATATGCGTGCACTATGTCTAAATGTAATTGCGTACAATATTATGATTGTGTAGGGACCTTTAGTACGCCCCCTGGTCTATTATAGTTCTTTCAATGGGGCTCGCCTCACCTTAAAGCGCTTAGTGGGGTGGGATGGGTTTGTTCCTGTCCAAACAATTTCCACAGTCAAGATCCTTTGTAGAGTTTAATATGTTGTTTGTGATAGGATGGGTCACGCCAGCTGGTAGATTTTTTAAGTGCAGGGGTGTAAATATTTCTCCCAGATATGCCATATCGACCGAGCATAGCGAGGGAGCCAATCCAATCAAGGGGGTTTTGGGGGATATCCTCCCTGTGCATTCTTTTACAATAATGGCTTAAAATGGTGCATTTTAGAGCACACTTTTTTAAAGGAAAATTGTGTGAAAAAGCCAAACAATTTGCAATTAGTTTTGTAGGGTAACTCATGCAATAAATCAATAGATGCAAGTCACCAACAGTGCACAGGAGCATTTCTCCAACACATTTTCATGATGCCTTTGCCCAAAATATGTGCCAGTATAAAACATTTTCACACTGGCAGCCCATACATTTCCATGCTGACTGCAGCATTATACCCTAGTATTCCCATATAGGAATATACTCATGTCTGCTTTGTGCATAATGCCAGTAATGATACTTTAAGAAAACATGTCCATGTTCTGCCAATGTATGGCAGTATCCCCATGTATGAACATACTTCAGTTGGCTTTACCATTCAAAATGCATCCCATAGTATGAAAACATGTGCAAACTGGCTGCACCAAAATGATAATCTAGCTACATAGTAACACTTATCATGCTTGCTTTATCAAAGATGCCCAATACAAAATGTCATACCACAATAATAAATGGCTAGACTGGCTGCATTGAAATGCCAGTCTATCTACATAATAACCCTTATCATGCTTGTTTTTTTAATCAAATATGCCCAATACAAAATGTCATGCACAGTAAGAATAATCCCACTGATCATGCTTGTTTATCCAAGATGCCCAATACAAAATGTAATGCCACAGCAAGAAATGGCTAGACTGGTTGCATAAAAATGCCAGTCTTGCTTCGTAATAACACTTATCATGCTTGCTTTATCATCCATGCCCAGTAAACAATGCCATGCCTGCCTCTTGGTGCGCCAGCGCCTCGCACTCAGACATAATCACATTAATTATGAATATGATTATGTGTGAGTGTGAGGTGCTATGGGTCCAGGGAGCAGGTGTGGGTCAGGCGTTGGGGTCCGAGGGTACAGCCATGGCATTTTCTAATGGGCATCTATCACAGATGCCCATTAATAAATGGCACGCATTCCCCCTGGGCCCTCCCACTCCTTACATGCACAGATAATCAATTATGTGTACATGCGTGGTGCTGGTGGGCTTAGGGGTCAGGCATAACATTGCATGTGAGGCGCTAGAAATCCCAGCGAGGAATGTGATAGTGTGAATGCGTGGTATTTTTTTTACTAGACATCCATAATAGATGGCCAGTAGCAAAAATGACCAGCCGCCCACTGGGTCCCCAGCTCCTCACACACGCACACATATGATAATATGTGTATGCCAGGTTCTGGGGATCAGTGGGTAGACATGGTATTTTTAACTATACATTTCCCTGGGCCCCACAGGACCTCAGAAGGGGAGCTGATTTTGGCTGGTGGGGAGGGGGGTTGTGGAACAAAGGCATTTTTTAAATGCCTTTGTTGTATAACCCTCCTCCCCCCACTAGCCAAAATCATCTCAACAGACCAGCACAAACACACACACACACACATTCACACAACATTGACACAATATGCACTCGATCATTCACTCGAGCACCCATCATCATACACTCACTCATAACACAAGCATACAAGCATCCATACACATATTTAAATAATAAATAAATGAAGATAAATGTATCTTCTGCTTCCGTCCTGAAGTTTCCTCCCCATCACTCCAGCTCCTGTAGTATGAATAGGCATCAGGAAGCAAGAGCTCCTGGTTCCTGCACATGCGCGCAGAGGCCTGAGCTTAGGTGATGAAACAACCCACTCCAGCCTGCTCTGTCTGTATGTGCGAGGAGGTGCCAGAGCGCCCCTTGCACATACAGACATACAGTTACCCAGCCAGCATTTCCAATGAGCTATGCAAGGCTGGGTGGGCAAAATGCCCAGAGCCTTGCATGGCTCATTGAGCAGGTGCGGCTGGGAAACTGAACTGTCAAAGGGAAACCGTGTTTCCCATGGACAGTTCAACCAGCCCAGGAGAGCTCCCTCAGCTAGAAAAAGCAGCTGAAGGGGCGCTCAGTGTTTGACTGCCCTTGGCTCCATAATGGGGGCCGGGGCCAGTGGGGCCACTGGTCAGCTCATCTCTGGTAGGTCAGATAGAAGATTTTTAATTCAACTGGGGTCTATGAGGTTTCTGAAAGATAATAGGGACATGGGTTATTCATTTTAGGTTTGGGTATTAGGTGGCATTAAAGTGCCACCTATACGCTAAAAGTATTGCAATAGAGTACAGCTAGTGAGAAATGGCATATGAGTAGGGACACAAAGCTTGCAGGTGTTTGGTTATTTACCCAACCATTGACTCCCCATGGCCATGCTAACCCCAATTGCCATTCCCACCCACTTCCCGCCCCTCCACGCCTCAAACTCATCCTCCAGGAATCTCTTTCATCTAGCTTTATCCTGCCTTAGCATCAAACATTTGCTCGAAGTGCCTGCCAGTGTTTTTTCAAAGCAGTCTTCTGAGAGTTAATGACTTGATTGGGGCTGTAAACGCACTATGGGTCTAATAAAAATATCAAACAGGCCTGCCTTCAGCCACTCGATTTACAACCACTATGCGTGCCCTTCATTGAAGTGCTATTAAAAGCAAGCATTGTAAAGCCAACAGTCTGGCTTATGTATAAATATTAGGCATTTATCAGGCACTAGTTATTTGCCCAGGTACTCACACCCTTTTGCAGCAGCTGCCATCGATGTGCAGTTAATACCACTATGGCAGTGCCTGGCAAATGCTTTTCCCATGCCTGCACAAAAGCTAAAACTGTTGGCATTGCCAATGCTTGTTTTAGGGCTGTAATGAGAAAGACACATTCTAATCCTTTTTCGAGTCTAGGTATTGGAAGCATTCTTACAAGACTATTAGTGGTTGCATGATTTTCCTGCTTTGTGTTACTACGCCTATATGCATAAAGCAGAGGCTAATTCGTTTAGATTACATGGGAATGTTTCAGAGCCCTGTATGGTAACTATTTTGAGTAAAACCAGTTGCTAGGCGAGGATGCCTGCATACAGGGCCTTACCATAGTCAGTTCTGGGATGGGCTAGTTGCCGATTGCGGTTCTGTTAGTTGCACAGATGTGCACACTAAGCATGTACTGATTTGATATATTTGGAAGAATGCCCCCTCTGTGACAGAACTGATGTGACAATTCACTGCAAGGTCAGTGTCAAGGTAGAGCTGAACATGTTTGACAGTGATGGTGCAGGTTTCAAGTGCCGTATAGGGAATGAAGCGAGGCTGGTGATGCAGGAGGGTTCATAGTCATTTTTTCGAATTCAAAAGTGTCGAAACCCCCCTTTTTTTAATTTTTATTTTTTGTTTTTCCCATTTTTTTTTTATTCCCGGACACCAAAATAAATATATAATTTTAAAAAAAGGAATTCAACTTTTTTTTCGACATTATTTTTTCAAAAAAATTGACTTTTGACATTTTTCTTTCAAAAAAATGACTGACCACCATGCAGGAGATGGGCATGTAGATATGGCCAAGGGGGGTACTTCAGTGTTTGTCCTATTGATCTTGAGTCAACGTCATCTGATCCCCTACTTCATGACCACTAAGCTTTATTTTGGCTGAAGTGGACTGGCAGCCATTGAGTTTGAGATAGACCGGTGGGTGGTCATTGTGAAAGCGTAAAAGTACGTAGGTTCCTGAAAGGGCACTTAAGGCATGTACATGTGAGATACATGAAGGCCTCCAGGGATAGCCCTAAATGGCATAATGAATGTATCAAGTTTTGCTTGCTGTTCATGTCTGTAGAGGAGCCGATGGGGATGGTGTCGAACCAGAGGAAACTTTAAGAGGGATGAGCATGGCTGCGCATTTGGTGTCCTCTGTGGGCAAGATCCTTACCAGATTTGTGCCCATGGCACTTTAGTTCTCATTTCGTGTCAAAAGCCCAGATTGGAATGGGTCAAGCACTCTAGGAATTTTGTATTCCAAGGTCAGGCGGTAATATGGTCGTAGTTTGCTCCTTTTTGTGTGCCAAGGATGGATTTTTTAGCTGGGGCTTGAGGATGCGTACCTGAGCATGGTGCAGAAGCTGGGGGAGCCGTTGGGTGAAATGGTGGCAGAGTTGTTGTCCTCTCAGTCAGAAGGGCATTTCCACACAAATGAACACAGGCACTTCCTGCCTCCCACCTCCTCCAACCCTCACTAGGTTCTGCCCCACACCAGTGACACAGGACTAGGCCTGAACCTCAGATCACAGCATCAATCTCCTAGCCTCTTTCTACTTATTAGCGGGTGTCCTTCCACCATCCCACAACACCTCTGCCACCAGAATACAAATAAGTCCCATGATAAAAATTCAGTCTAGCTGGACACAGTGGTTACCATCCCATGTGGGAATGGGAACTTACCTACACTCTGCCGCCTGTAATATCTGGGTAATAACGGGCTATTGGGTGGCAGAAACGGTAAACCAAGACTGACGGTAAACCGCGGGTGCTGCCTGCAGCTTACCGGCAATCTTGTATTGGGTCCCAAGACTCGTCCCCCAACACCTGTCACTAGAAGGCAGCTAAATCCCATACATAATCAACACATCATCAGTCTTACTTGACTCGCATACTCTCCCCACAGCATTCACAGCACCCACCCACAAGCCCGCTCAACATTGGTCGCTAGCAGGGTCCTAGCCATTCCAAAGTATCTTCATACTGGCTAAAATGCACACACGCATTGTAATTTCCTCTGACCAATCTCTCATACCTTGGACTTCGGTCCTCCAAGGGCATTCAACCACAGCGCTTTCAGGCCGTACTAATGGGAAAAGGCGCTATACAAATGCCATATTACATTACATGAGTCTGTAACAGCTGTGAATAGAATAGAAGGGTGCAGTGGGACGTGCCTCCTCCAGTGGAGACCGAGAGGACCAAGGGTTGCCAAAGCTGTTTTCATTCTGGGTGCTTGACCGTTGAGGGGAAGCAGGACTCCCATACCTTGCTGACCCAAGCCAGCAGGCCCTGCTTAGCAGTCACTTACCTCTCTAGTGACCATGTCTCCATATGAAAGGCAGCGATTGAATAAGCGGCGCGGCTAATGCTCAGCAATATATTCATTAGAGGTCTCCACAACACAGGCTCAGGGTGGCAGAATGCATGGTGGGCTTTATTAATGGGCAAACAATTTTGACCTAAAAATAAACATTCACTTTCTGCCCTTAAGATAAAGTATGCCGGTCTGGGAAAAGGTGCTGGTACAACGTGTAGCGTCACCTTTTCCAGACCAGCATACTCTGAGCCTGCTGGTAGTGGCAGTGAACTACCGGCAAGCCTGACCTTTCTGTAGTTCAGGCCCCTACTGGCGGATAATTCACTGAAGCACCAGCAACGGCCCTATAGGACGCCACGGAAATGTGAGTTTACCGTTACTCCGCTGTACGTAATATATATAGGGGGCGGCGGAAACGGTAAACAGAGATTGCCGGTGAGCCGCTGGTACTACCGGCACCTTACCGCCAATCTCGTAATGAGCCCCACTGTCTGGTGGAAGTTTACGGTCTATTGCTTCAGATGAGCTCCCACTGATATAGACACCTGGTATCTGGGCACTTGTCAGAGGAGCTGCCTCAGGGCTACATGGGCATCTAATGATGGGACGAGCCATTGCCTCCAACCAGAAAGAATGGAGCCAGTTTCATTTTCATGATTCCTTTTTGATACATATTTTGCTGAACTGGAGATGTAATCTCATGTTGCAGAACAACAGGCATCTGCCTTTTTCACAGAATTAGTCAAAGCCAGTTTGTATGTAACTGGCTCTTCTGGAATGGGTCTTCAAGTCTTTAAGGTGGTTTGAGATATTGCACTCCCCTGCAAACGCCCCTAGTCCATGGGAAGCTGTTAATGTAGTGCTGCCTTTAAAGCGGCTTATTCTTACACTGATTTGCATTCTGGTACTCGTAGTTACATTTATAAATGTTTTATAGTTTGTAATTGAATCTATTTATTATTAGCTGCTGCTATGGTCATATTATTGGCTTTTGTTTTTTGGATGATACTGATATTGGGTTGGGTGGAATGTTACTGTTCCTGTATTGCTCTGTGCTTTTGCTGGCTTTTACCGGAATAAAGTTGATTGATTGGTAAATGGAAAATTATCAATACAAAGGATTGCAAAATGACAATGCCAGGAAACAACCTGCTGTGAATGTACATTTTGTATATAATATAAATGACCAAGTAGGCCCATTAGATTAGAAATGTGGGCAATAATGTGTGAACATTCTGGTTTACTGGGCTTCAGCATGTCCTCCCTAGGGGCTTCAGCATGTCCTCCTAGCAGCTGCTTTCTATGGAGATTCCTACTGTTCGAAACACCATAAACCATCTAATACCACCTGGCCCATCCAGCGGATTGCATCCTCTACTGCAATGCTATTATGCATCCCGTGTTGCTCATTAGCCACACCACTCATTATTTTAGGATTTGCTCCCTGCTTCTTCTGGAAAGAAGCATATGCTGCCAGACTGCATCTCTCTCAGCCCTGCTCCTAAACCGACCTGCGGGTCACTGCCAAAGGGAGTCTGTGCAGGTCTGCTCAGGCCAGATTAATTAATGACAGAGCTGGAAGGGCTGACGAGATGACACTTTTAGCAAGGGGTCACAGTCCTCGCCATTCCTCCCCACCTCCCCATTTTGCTTATAGTCTTCTCAAGGTACACTGGGCCTCATTACCCGCCGGAGTTGCATTTTTACCAGCACCTGCGAATGGGCAAGAACCGGGTCATGCCGAGGTCAGCGGACCCAGTAATTGCCCATTTGCGGGTGCCGGCAATAAGGGACTCCCCATCCTCATTCGGCCCCATAGGGCTGAATGGGAATGGGACGTCGGATGCACCGGCACCATTTAGAATGGTGCCGGTGCATCCGGCGTGCTGTGCTTGCGGGTGCCGCTCTGCCCACTAGGTTAGACCTGGCAGGCTGACATGTGCCTGCGAGCACAGCTCGTAGTATGGTGGTCCGGGAACTACGGTACCGGCATGCTTACCGGTACCGTAGATCCCGGACCACCAGGGTCGTAATGAGGCCCACTGTCTTCAGTCTGGGATTCTGTGTGTGAAAGGAGATATGAACAGTGTGTGCTTGAGGCCCCGATCAATTGAAAAAGTTGAAAGGCCCTGATGCCGTTCCTAAACTTCCCCGTTGGGGAAGTCAGCCTCGATGCTTGGAGAGGAGGAGGGGCTGGCCGACAGACCACAACAAAAAACATTGTAAGGTACCATCGAGTGGCAACCGAAGATGCACTTCAGAGGCACTGTTAAACTAACCGATTTACTATCCAATTCTCCCCTTTCCTGTTCCTCACCATAACCAACGCCACTACACACTACTAGGAGTGAGCCACACGAGACATAGACAAAGGAGAACTAATCTAATGCTTGCACCCAACCAACACTCTGAGACATAACCTTAGAGGGATCATACCCTTGCACATAGCACACAATCCATCAACACTACACACTTGCACACCAGCACAATGCAATCAAACACCTAACAGTCATCCATGACTCTGAACCCACTTATGGATACAACTAACCAGGGCCCACAACTGCAATCCCTCACCCTAACCACACATGACCCACACACCCAACACAAACAATAGCACACAACTGAGGCAACGAGTAATACCAATACGGTTACAACAAGCAGGGCCCAACTCCCACACGCAAGACAATGCTCACAGACACCAGTTCCTCCTAGTTCTGAACCAATCCTATCATCCCATCCTCACTATCACACCTCACCCTCTTCCCTCGCAGAGCCATGGCTGCCGTTGGGTGGTGGCGGTGGGCAGTATAAATCAACATAATATAACTTGATAGCTGTAGGGCAGTAGAAAGACTAAATACGTCACAGGACTCAGAGCCGAGCCCGAAAGGAAAATATGTTCCAAATATCATGTCCAGATACAACTTTATGTTCTAAAATGCACTCTGCCTCACACTATAGAAAGGCCTTTGAGTGATTGTAAGATTACATGTCCTAAAACGCATTGGGCCTCATTCCGAGTAGAACGGTAAGGGTTAACGGTCACCGGTAACGAGACCGGTGCCGTTAAACCCTTACCACCCTATTCCGAGTTCCCTTTGCGGGTTGGAACTTAACACCTGCTTATTGCAGGCGTTAAAAACCACCCCGCAAAGGGACCTTGGAGCTAATTACGCCACCATAATTTACGGTGCCGTAATTAGCACCTTCCCCATTCCCATTGAGCCCTATGGGGCAAAAATGGGAATGGGGAAGGGCCCATGGTGAATGGGGAATTACCGACCCCGCCAACCTTGGAATGGGCCGGTAATTCCGCCATTCACCATGGCGGAGTCGGAATGATAACGGCGTCAACCAAGGCGCTAATAGCGCCTTGGTTAACGCCAGGGTCGGAATGAGGCCCATTGACTCAGGGACAGCGTCAGGGCCTTTCACCTTTTTCAATTGAAATGGGCCCAGGTTACCCCAGGTTACCGGGCCGCCTCACCCACATCCCCCCACCCAGAAGCTGCCCCATATTGGCCATTTCTTGACACTGAAACATTGTCATTTAATTCCCGATATTAAAAGTGCAGGCTGCCTTTACTGACGCCCTCAGGTCAGTCTCCTACTTAGAGAGTATGGCAACGTTTTTGTTACTGTGTCTCCCTGACAATAGCATCATCATCTACCAGTAAAAGGCCTCAGTGGATTTCTTAGACTTTCAGGGAAACAAAATATAAATTCACTTGTATCAAAATTAACTTCATATTCGTTTTACAAAATTATAAAAACCTACTTTTATATACACAATCCACCATCATGTGTGACTTCACAACCTAGTGACTCTATCTTAAAAATACATGTAAGCACTATTAGACAATATTAATTAAAATCTAAGTACTGAAGTCATATAAGATTAATATTTTATTATCTTTTGCAGGACTGTTTTATTACAAGGCCCTTTCCTCAGAATGTCATGTTTCTGTCTTGAGTGCTATTTAATGCAAAACTTTCATCAGGAGCATTGATTACAATCACGCTTCTTGGTTCTTTTATTATCTTATTTCCCCATGGACTCTCATTGTCCTCCTGTACATTCCCCTTCTTTCGTTGCACGTTAGTGTCTGCAAGAAATGCATAATAATTTCAGCTCATTAGAGTCTAATTATTAATATTCGACTCAAGCTTCCCTTTTGTAAAGTGAAGTCTAAGCACCATTATAGGCAGTGCTAATCCCGGGTGTCCCTTCTGGTATTCAGGGCTCCCTGACAATAGCACCATGCTATCAAACAGTAATTAGTAGCTTTTCACCGGATATTTGGTGCTGAATGAGCTTCCTACTGACTGACTTCAACCCGCGATAAAGTGTGTGATTTGCCACTTTGCTGCATTCCTTTTAGGGCTGGTTTTCGAACCTTTAAGGCAAAAGAGTGACTCAAACATCTTGCTGAAACGGGCCCCAACCAGCCCTGGCAGACCTTCAGCCGGCCCTGCATCATGTCTACCACGTGGGCATGGTTAATCCTAAATGAGAGTGGAGGAGTCCCATGTGAGAGTGTTTCTCTTGATCTGCAAGAAGCAAGGGTAAGAAGTGGTGCGCACAAAAATGGCCGACCCATTGCCACAAGAAAGGGAGATCAAAGAATATCATGGCGCTCAAGCCCTTCCCCATTGTCTTAGCACTCACATTGTGGCCCAGAGAATTGGAAAACAAGACGGTGCACTTCTGGTGTGATAACAAGGCAGTGGTTCAGGCCATAAACATGCAGTCTGCATCATGCCCAGCAGTTCTGAGCCTGTTAAGGAGATTGGTAGAGGTCTGCTTACACAGGAATTTCGAGTTCAGGGCTCGACATGTACAGGGTGTGGTGAATGTTGCTGCTGACTCTCTTTAACATTTTCAGTGGCGCAAGTTTCGGGAGGCCCATCCAATGGCAAGGAAGGAGGGGGCATTGTTCAGGAGCGAGTGGTGGCAGCTGGTGTCGTGGACAAGGGGAACTTGGGGGAGCGATCGCTCATACCAGGAGTTAGATCTAGGTACCGGCAGGGCTATGGTATGTTTTTGAGTGTGTCAAAAGCATTGCAAAAATCAGACTGTTAGTAAATTTCAGAACAGAGGCTATCCACCAGAAATTTTGGAAATTGCCAAAGACAGAGCTTCAGAGATCCCCCGTACAGATTTACTGAAACCTAAATCGGAGGTTAAAGACACCCCACTTTTATACATATCAAAATTCTCAAGACAGAGTTTTCAGATCACAAAAAGTATAAAGAAACATTGGAATATTCTTCATAATGATCAAACTCTATTGGAATTGTTCCCCACACCACCAATGATGTGTTTTAAAAGGGGTAAAAATATAAGAGACAAGCTGGTGAAAGCTGAAAGAGTACCAAAGGAGAAACAACTTCTCCTAGCTACCAAAAAACTAGGCACCTTCCCCTGCTTAGGATGTATACACTGTAATAACACAATCAAAGGTAATGTAGTGACTCACCCCAGGAATGGTCAAAAAATCAAATTAAGAGACTATTCTACGTGTCTGACATCAGGTGTCATATATATGTTGAAGTGCCCTTGTGGCAAAGTGTATGTAGGACAGACCAAAAGGCCTGTTAAATCAAGACTGTCTGAACACAAGTCGAACATAAGATGTAATAATCAATACTCACCGGTAGCTCGCCACTTCAACATGCAAAAACATACAATTGCCCAACTAAAATACCAGGTGCTAGAAGTTGTTAAACGACCTACAAGAGGAGGTGACTATCAGTCACTCTTACTACAAAGAGAAGCTTATTGGATTGATAAGTTAAGCTCTTTACAGCCCTGGGGTCTAAATGAAGATTTCACATTGAACTGTTTTCTGTGATTTGAATTTGACAATAAGGAATGATTGATCTTCAACATAAAATTGAGAGTCACATTGCTATTCCTGTGTCTGACTGTGATCTAAGGCACTACTTTGTTGAGACTAGTAGATGGTTGCCATAAAAATAATTGCCTGTAAACACAGTGTAAAAATTGTTCTTATTCTTAATTTTCATTTTTTGTCATTCTGTTATACTTATCACATTTAATTTTGATCTTTTGTAAAATAAATGCATTTACCCCATTGAGATTGCTATATTGCACTAGGTTGTCCATGCAATGAGAGAGAGATTTAAGGTTTTTTTTCCCTCTTCCTGCATAATGTGAATCCATGTGATCCACCTATTTTGAACTGATAGGTTACACATGGTCATTAAATGACCTTAGCCAGATAATCTGAACATTATATTCATTTTTTCCGTGCTATTTTTTTCCCTTTTAAGATCCGAGCGTTTCGTTCGATTCAAGACCCTTTGTCATTGCTAATTTCGACTCTATTTCACATGGTACACTATTTTTCTCAACTTTCCTCTCCCCGTTCTACGATGTGCGGACTAGTATTTGTAATGTCCGATTTACATCGCACAATAGGTTTCTGTACTGTATGAATTTTTTCCTTTTAATTTATTTAGTTACGCACCTTTACGCTTCCCGATTTAAGTTACTTCTTGTCATTGAATGCCTAGAGATCTACACCTTCATTACAATATAACCTCGTTCCAAGATGGCCGACCTTGAGGCCCATTTACTTCTTAGTCCTTTTTCTTCACCTATTACTTCAGTCCTCTATTTATCTCCATGGTCACATGTAGTCTCCATGGTTTGTGAACAACAAGCCACTCGGCTGAACAGACTCTGTTCAGGATTGCCCCCCTATGCTCCAGGTAAGCGTGAATGCATGTGCATTTATCTATCTAGGGACCAGGGAAATAGTTCCTTAGTCTCATGATTCTTTTTTTTCTGTTTTCCTTACACTTTCTTTAGTTGATACTCTAACTGACCTATTACTGCCGGATTCTTCAGCTGTTGACCGGCCACACAATCTCGACATCAGTTGCACATCAGCTTTGAGAATTGTGCCATTTGCACATTCTTACCACGGTAATTCTTTACATTTTTTGCCTTGATTAAACACCATATTATGTTTCCATTACTTCATATCAGATTGCTAGGTATATTATACTAATCAGGACTTCATTCCTGTTCAGTTTGGCTATTCGTATGACAGAATTCCCACATACTGAGGCACCTCTGTAGTGACGGCGGGAAACTTAAGTTCTACATCCTTATGTGGGCCGCTGTATTGATTATTTTCCGCCCTCCATATTTTGGTTAGGTATGTTACTCAATTTTTTTTATCTCACACCTATGACTGTTACGTTTGAACATTGAGCTTGGCATTGATCAGGCTTTGTTTTCTTTAGATTTCTGGTATCTTTTTGGGAATTAGCCATGTTTTAAGGAACTAACTGATGTACGAAGACTGTCTATCTATTTTCACCACTCCGTCCGGTTCTCTGTTTCCGGCACTTTCTACTCACAGAGGTAACGATTTTTGTATTTCTTCCATATTAGATTGATATAACCTAAGAATTATCTGTGTGTTGTTTTACCTACATATTTAATTTTCTTTAGCTTATGTTTCACCATCCACGTGATAGATCCCATTAGAGGTAGTACTCTACTAAATTACAGTATGATGGACGTTATACAGTTAATTTTGCAGGAAAAGATGCTTCAGTAGACCTTCAGCCCCTCTCTCGAGCAGGGGCAACCTAGTTAATCTTATAATGTTGCATGAATTACAATGCATATTAGAACATGTTACATTGTTTCAATTCCCTATTTTTTAGGGACAGATTAATGTTCTAAATACAATTAATGCCATTTATTTTTTAACTGTATACATTTAATATGACATGAACAGTCTATGCATTGTGCTTACAAAATTTTCCTTACTGAATTTATGCTTTCCTTTTACATTAAGAGTCCAAGTGTGGCCTTATGAAGAAGAGGAGAACTTCCTCGAAACGCGTCGCTAATCAATTTGGACTCCATTTTTCTTCAATTTGAGCTTTATCTATTGATACTGTTTCTATGCACTGTAAATAATCTTTGTCTGAACTATAATTCTTGCTGAAAATAATACAGCCTGACTATAAAGATATATATTTTTTTATCTCACACTCCTGTGTCTGACCATATGTGTTAGAAACAAATGTATGTACAATGCATATAACGCAGTTTAAACAACTGTATTGGATTAATCCAAACATTTGAAAGTGTGCAGGGGACGGGAGGGTTCCCAAGTTGAATCCTCTTTCTGTTTACCAAAAATCAGACTGTTCACTAGAGGAGCAGGTATGTGCTTTTGTGGCATGGGCGCATGGTGATGGTAAGAGCAGGAACTGGGCGATGGGGCACCTTGCAGCCATAGAATTTTATTGCAAATTAAGGGGAAGGAAGGACCCCACCAAAGACGACTAAGTATGCATGGCAGTGAAGGGATGGGGCCGGTCAGAAGGACCCAAGCATGATGGTCGGAAACCCTCCGACTTTGACTTGTTGCAAAAACTATTACGCGCCTTGCTTGGGGTATGCTTTGATGATTTTGAAGTGGCACTGTTCAGGGCAGCATTTTCAATGGTATTTCTTGGGGCTTTCTGGTCATTGAATGAGTAGCAGCAGGTAAGGATGACCGCTCCGGCAAGGCTCTAACCTTGAAGGATGTGCAGTTTGGTTCAAGGGCTGACAGGGATGTGTTGAAGATCAAGTTACGACAGTGCAAGACTGACCAAGTGGGCAAGGGGAAGTGGGTTTTACTGTACAAAACCACCCTCAGCGACAGTCATCCAGTTGCGCTGTTGAGGACTTTCTTGGCCATGAGGCCCCAGCAGCCAGGCCCTTTCCTTATGCATTCTAGCAGAGCGCCACTGACCAACTACCAATTTAAAAGAATAATGTCAAGCACACTGCGTGCAGTGGGAGTTCATGGCAAGGGATGGTCCTCCCACAGTTTCCGGAAAGGTGCAGCCACGACTGCCTTCCTGCAGGGCATGCCGGCACTGGCAATTCAAAAGATAGGCAGAGGGCATTAAACCCGCTTTCAGCTTTATGTTAGGCCACAGGGGAAGCCGGAGTCCAGTGCAGGTACTGATTAGATGGAGATCTCAGCATGTTAAGGGACTGACTTGTATGATTATGACAGATTATGCCTTTGCGAAATGTTTCTCAAAAATGCAATTTTGTATCAACCAATGATGTGATATGGGTTATGGGGCATTCATTTATTATGCGAGTTGAGAACGCAGCCCATTGATGGATACTGACTCCAGATTTAAGATTACAAAAGAACAGGGTGGTTTGGCTAGGGGCACCGGGTTTGAGATGGCAGCAGTGCACAGACAGTTGAAGTGGAGGCCGGCACCCAGATTTTTAGGGGTAAAATTAGGGGGTAACAACCTCCCCATCATGGGGAGGGGCTGACTATGGACCCAGATAAAAGTGGGCCTGCGCACATTAGCGCAGGTATTGCCTGGCACTGACATAATCTGGTCAGAGGTGGTGCCCAAACTACAGTGGCGGGGGAGTGCATTTCACATAGGGATGGAAAAGTCCAGGCGGAGACTTAACAAAGGGATTGAAAAATGTGCAAAGGCGCAGGGCCTGAGATTTGTTAGCCACTCTTGCTTGAATTTGCTCCCTTCCTACTTTGTGGCGAATGGGGTGCATTTATCTGACAAAGGGAATTATCTCTTCCTCAAAGCTATACTGGGGGCATTGATGAAGGCTGGCTGCAGATAGACCATTTGGTAAGTAAGAGTTTGTGTGAGGGGGCATTGGAAGGCAGCGGGGGTGGACATCCCCAAAGCGTGGCAGAGTTCCGGGGCAGTCCTAGCCAGTGAAGAGCTTGACGCTGCAGTTTTGGCCATGGGCTGTAACGAGATTCGGTGGTCCCGAAGAATTACTGCTTGCAGGTATAATTAGAAGCATCTAACTTCTCAAATGACCAGTATTCTCTAAATGGGGTTATAGAGATATATATTTATAAACCCTAAACAGAAAATATTGAAGCATTTTTGATAGCAAAATTCTGTCAGTAATTTTTTTAACTTGACCTTACACTGGGACCGCCCCGAAATATTGGGGTTTCATTACGGTTAATAACATCCGTAAAGAGTGACTCGCTTAATGCACTGTTAGAATACTTGGACAATCAGAATGGTCTAAAATGGTGGATGCATTAAACTGTGTATATTAATAACATAGATTATAGTCTACGATGATGCACAGCATCAATGTCACATTACGGTACCTAAGCACCAACTAATATATGCTTTCTAATTTAATCGAGCTGACAACATTAATCAGACATCTGATTACATTAGGATTGGTGCAATCTAAGAATGTATTTAGCTGTCATTTATAAGTGCTGACAGTTCGTAAGCAGATGAATAGATCCGTTTCATATATGACAATTGGGTACAGCAAGCCCTGTTTTCATTGAAACACGGCAAAGCTTTCCCAAAAGATGGTGCACTTCTGTAATACGGTGGTAAAAAATAAAAAAGGACTATTTGGAACTGTTTCTATAACAACAATGGAAACATTTACAGGGTAATTCATAGAATTTCGCAGAAAAGTGTCGCAAGCGGCTGGCGCAGAGTGTCCGCGTGCGATTGTCTGCGCCAGGCACGTGCGCTAAAACCGATTTCCGCGCACAGCGTATTCATGGATTTTAGGCTCCCAAACCAGCCGTGGCGCAGAGAATCGCAACGACCCTGCAGCAGCGCCAGTAACGCCCCGAAGGACGCCCTCGCGCAAGGAAAAGCCATCAAAATCGCTAAATCATCGCAAAGGGCTGCGCTAACCCTGGACCAGTTCACCGGGCTGGCAAACAGCAAACGCCAAGCGGGGAACGTGTATTTCAGGGGTGCGCGGGAAGTTACTCACGCAATCGGGCCTGGGGGAGCGGGCTACGTGTATTACAGGGGTTCGCGTGAAGTTTCTCACGCGATCGGGCCTGGGGGAGCGGGCTACGTGTATTTCAGGGGTTAGCGTGAAGTTACTCACGCGATCGGGCCTGGGGGAGCGGGCTACGTGTATTTCAGGGGTTCGCGTGAACTTTCCCACGCGATCGGGCCTGGGGGAGTGGGCTACGTGTATTACAGGGGTTCGCGTGAACTTACTCACGCGATCGGGCCTGGGGGAGCGGGCTACGTGTATTTCAGGGGTTCGCGTGAACTTTCTCACGCGATCGGGCCTGGGGGAGCGGGCTACGTGTATTTCAGGGGTTCGGGTGAACTTTCTCACGCGATCGGGCCTGGGGGAGCGGGCTACGTGTATTTCAGGGGTTCGCGTGAACTTTCTCACGCGATCGGGCCTGGGGGAGCGGGCTACGTGTATTTCAGGGGTTCGCGTGAAGTCTCTCACGCGATGGGCCCCGTGCAAGCAGGGTACGTGTATTCCAGGGGTGCGCGGGAAGTTCCACACGCGATTGGCCCCGTGCAACCAGGGTACGTGTATTCCAGGGGTGCGCGGGAAGTTCCACACGCGATTTCAGCAGGGTACGTGTATTCCAGGGGTGCGCGGGAAGTTCCACACGCGATTTCAGCAGGGTATGTGTATTTCAGGGGTACTGGGGAGTACTACACGTGAATTGGCCGTGTGGGTCCTCCCAGGTGTACGCTCCACAACCTCCACGGCCCCTGCAGGCAGCCCACACCACGGGGGACTACCCTGCACCCCTGCTCATGTCCCGCAGGCAGCCCATCCACCATGGGCATGCCCCCCAGCCAACCCACATGTCACCTTGCACTACTGATCAACAATGCATGTCTCCCACCACCCCCACCCCCCAGCAGTGCAGGGGCACCCTCCACCAGGCCCCCACTCATGTCTCCCACCACCCCACCCCAAGCAGTGCAGGGGCACCCTCCACCAGGCCCCCACTCATGTCTCCCAACACCCCCACCCCCAAGCAGTGCAGGGGCACCCTCCACCAGGCCCCCACTCATGTCTCCCACCACCCCCACCCCCCAGCCATCATGGGCAGCCTCCACCAGGCCCCCACTCATGTCCCCCTGCACCCCCACCCCCCCAGCAGTGCAGGGGCACCCTCCACCAGGCCCCCACTCATGTCTCCCACCACCCCACCCCCAAGCAGTGCAGGGGCACCCTCCACCAGGCCCCCACTCATGTCTCCCACCACCCCCACCCCCAAGCAGTGCAGGGGCACCCTCCACCAGGCCCCCACTCATGTCTCCCACCACCCCCACCCCCAAGCAGTGCAGGGGCACCCTCCACCAGGCCCCCACTCATGTCTCCCACCAACCCCACCCCCAAGCAGTGCAGGGGCACCCTCCACCAGGCCCCCACTCATGTCTCCCACCACCCCACCCCCAAGCAGTGCAGGGGCACCCTCCACCAGGCCCCCACTCATGTCTCCCACCACCCCCACCCCCAAGCAGTGCAGGGGCACCCTCCACCAGGCCCCCACTCATGTCTCCCACCACCCCCACCCCCAAGCAGTGCAGGGGCACCCTCCACCAGGCCCCCACTCATGTCTCCCACCACCCCACCCCCAAGCAGTGCAGGGGCACCCTCCACCAGGCCCCCACTCATGTCTCCCACCACCCCCACCCCCCAGCCACCAGGGGCAGCCTCCACCAGGCCCCCACTCATGTCTCCCACCACCCCCACCCCCAAGCAGTGCAGCGGCACCCTCCACCAGGCCCCCACTCATGTCTCCCACCACCCCCACCCCCAAGCAGTGCAGGGGCACCCTCCACCAGGCCCCCAGTCATGTCTCCCACCACCCCACCCCCAAGCAGTGCAGGGGCACCCTCCACCACACCCCCACTCATGTCTCCCACCACCCCCACCCCCAAGCAGTGCAGGGGCACCCTCCACCTGGCCCCCACTCATGTCTCCCACCACCCCCACCCCCAAGCAGTGCAGGGGCACCCTCCACCAGGCCCCCACTCATGTCTCCCACCACCCCCACCCCCAAGCAGTGCAGGGGCACCCTCCACCAGGTCCCCACTCATGTCTCCCACCACCCCCACCCCCCAGCCACCAGGGGCAGCCTCCACCAGGCCCCCACTCATGTCTCCCACCACCCCCACCCCCCAGCCACCATGGGCAGCTTCCACCAGGCCCCCACTCATGTCCCCCTGCACCCCCACCCCCCAGCAGTGCAGGGGCACCCTCCACCAGGCCCCCACTCATGTCTCCCACCACCCCACCCCCAAGCAGTGCAGGGGCACCCTCCACCAGGCCCCCACTCATGTCTCCCACCACCCCCACCCCCAAGCAGTGCAGGGGCACCCTCCACCAGGCCCCCACTCATGTCTCCCACCACCCCCACCCCCAAGCAGTGCAGGGGCACCCTCCACCAGGCCCCCACTCATGTCTCCCACCACCCCCACCCCCAAGCAGTGCAGGGGCACCCTTCACCAGGCCCCCACTCATGTCTCCCACCACCCCCACCCCCCAGCCACCAGGGGCAGCCTCCACCAGGCCCCCACTCATGTCTCCCACCACCCCCACCCCCCAGCCACCATGGGCAGCCTCCACCAGGCCCCCACTCGTGTCCCCCTGCACCCCCACCCCCCAGCAGTGCAGGGGCACCCTCCACCAGGCCCCCACTCATGTCTCCCACCACCCCACCCCCAAGCAGTGCAGGGGCACCCTCCACCAGGCCCCCACTCATGTCTCCCACCACCCCACCCCCAAGCAGTGCAGGGGCACCCTCCACCAGGCCCCCACTCATGTCCCCCACCACCCCCACCCCCAAGCAGTGCAGGGGCACCCTCCACCAGGCCCCCACTCATGTCTCCCACCACCCCCACCCCCAAGCAGTGCAGGGGCACCCTCCACCAGGCCCCCACTCATGTCTCCCACCACCCCCACCCCGAAGCAGTGCAGGGGCACCCTCCACCAGGCCCCCACTCATGTCTCCCACCACCCCACCCCCAAGCAGTGCAGGGGCACCCTCCACCAGGCCCCCACTCATGTCTCCCACCACCCCCACCCCCAAGCAGTGCAGGGGCACCCTCCACCAGGCCCCCACTTATGTCTCCCACCACCCCCACCCCCAAGCAGTGCAGGGGCACCCTCCACCAGGCCCCCACTCATGTCTCCCACCACCCCACCCCCAAGCAGTGCAGGGGCACCCTCCACCAGGCCCCCACTCATGTCTCCCACCACCCCCACCCCCCAGCCACCAGGGGCAGCCTCCACCAGGCCCCCACTCATGTCTCCCACCACCCCCACCCCCAAGCAGTGCAGGGGCACTCTCCACCAGGCCCCCGCTCATGTCTCCCACCACCCCCACCCCCAAGCAGTGCAGGGGCACCCTCCACCAGGCCCCCACTCATGTCTCCCACCACCCCACCCCCATGCAGTGCAGGGGCACCCTCCACCAGGCCCCCACTCATGTCTCCCACCACCCCCACCCCCAAGCAGTGCAGGGGCACCTCCACCAGGCCCCCACTCATGTCTCCCACCACCCCCACCCCCAAGCAGTGCAGGGGCACCCTCCACCAGGCCCCCACTCATGTCTCCCACCACCCCCACCCCCAAGCAGTGCAGGGGCACCCTCCACCAGGCCCCCACTCATGTCTCCCACCACCCCCACCCCCCAGCCACCAGGGGCAGCCTCCACCAGGCCCCCACTCATGTCTCCCACCACCCCCACCCCCCAGCCACCATGGGCAGCCTCCACCAGGCCCCCACTCATGTCCCCCTGCACCCCCACCCCCCAGCAGTGCAGGGGCACCCTCCACCCGGCCCCCACTCATGTCTCCCACCACCCCACCCCCAAGCAGTGCAGGGGCACCCTCCACCAGGCCCCCACTCATGTCTCCCACCACCCCCACCCCCAAGCAGTGCAGGGGCACCCTCCACCAGGCCCCCACTCATGTCTCCCACCACCCCCACCCCCAAGAGGTGCAGGGGCACCCTCCACCAGGCCCCCACTCATGTCTCCCACCACCCCCACCCCCAAGCAGTGCAGGGGCACCCTCCACCAGGCCCCCACTCATGTCTCCCACCACCCCCACCCCCCAGCCACCAGGGGCAGCCTCCACCAGGCCCCCACTCATGTCTCCCACCACCCCCACCCCTCAGCCACCATGGGCAGCCTCCACCAGGCCCCCACTCATGTCCCCCTGCACCCCCACCCCCCAGCAGTGCAGGGGCACCCTCCACCAGGCCCCCACTCATGTCTCCCACCACCCCACCCCCAAGCAGTGCAGGAGCACCCTCCACCAGGCCCCCACTCATGTCTCCCACCACCCCACCCCCAAGCAGTGCAGGGGCACCCTCCACCAGGCCCCCACTCATGTCTCCCACCACCCCCACCCCCAAGCAGTGCAGGGGCACCCTCCACCAGGCCCCCACTCATGTCTCCCACCACCCACACCCCCAAGCAGTGCAGGGGCACCCTCCACCAGGCCCCCACTCATGTCTCCCACCACCCCCACCCCCAAGCAGTGCAGGGGCACCCTCCACCAGGCCCCCACTCATGTCTCCCACCACCCCACCCCCAAGCAGTGCAGGGGCACCCTCCACCAGGCCCCCACTCATGTCTCCCACCACCCCCACCCCCAAGCAGTGCAGGGGCACCCTCCACCAGGCCCCCACTCATGTCTCCCACCACCCCCACCCCCAAGCAGTGCAGGGGCACCCTCCACCAGGCCCCCACTCATGTCTCCCACCACCCCACCCCCAAGCAGTGCAGGGGCACCCTCCACCAGGCCCCCACTCATGTCTCCCACCACTCCCACCCCCCAGCCACCAGGGGCAGCCTCCACCAGGCCCCCACTCATGTCTCCCACCACCCCCACCCCCAAGCAGTGCAGGGGCACCCTCCACCAGGCCCCCACTCATGTCTCCCACCACCCCCACCCCCAAGCAGTGCAGGGGCACCCTCCACCAGGCCCCCACTCATGTCTCCCACCACCCCACCCCCAAGCAGTGCAGGGGCACCCTCCACCAGACCCCACTCATGTCTCACACCACCCACACCCCCAAGCAGTCCAGGGGCACCCTCCACCAGGCCCCCACTCATGTCTCCCACCACCCCCACCCCCAAGCAGTGCAGGGACACCCTCCACCAGGCCCCCACTCATGTCTCCCACCACCCCCACCCCCCAGCCACCAGGGGCAGCCTCCACCAGGCCACCACTCATGTCTACCACCACCCCCACCCCCCAGCCACCATGGGCAGCCTCCACCAGGCCCCCACTAATGTCCCCCTGCACCCCCACCCCCCAGCAGTGCAGGGGCACCCTCCACCAGGCCCCCACTCATGTCTCCCACCACCCCACCCCCAAGCAGTGCAGGGGCACCCTCCACCAGGCCCCCACTCATGTCTCCCACCACCCCCACCCCCAAGCAGTGCAGGGGCACCCTCCACCAGGCCCCCACTCATGTCTCCCACCACCCCCACCCCCAAGCAGTGCAGGGGCACCCTCCACCAGGCCCCCACTCATGTCTCCCACCACCCCACCCCCAAGCAGTGCAGGGGCACCCTCCACCAGGCCCACACTCATGTCTCCCACCACCCCCACCCCCAACCAGTGCAGGGGCACCCTCCACCAGGCCCCCACTCATGTCTCCCACCACCCCCACCCCCAAGCAGTGCAGGGGGCACCCTCCACCAGGCCCCCACTCATGTCTCCCACTACCCCACCCCCAAGCAGGGCAGGGGCACCCTCCACCAGGCCCCCACTCATGTCTCCCACCACCCCCACCCCAAGCAGTGCAGGGGCACCCTCCACCAGGCCCCCACTCATGTCTCCCACCACCCCCACCCCCAAGCAGTGCAGGGGCACCCTCCACCAGGCCCCCACTCATGTCTCCCACCACCCCCACCCCCAAGCAGTGCAGGGGCACCCTCCACCAGGCCCCCACTCATGTCTCCCACCACCCCCACCCCCCAGACACCAGGGGCAGCCTCCACCAGGCCCCCACTCATGTCTCCCACTACCCCCACCCCCCAGCCACCATGGGCAGCCTCCACCAGGCCCCCACTCATGTCCCCCTGCACCCCCACCCCCCAGCAGTGCAGGGGCATCCTCCACCAGGCCCCCACTCATGTCTCCCACCACCCCCACCCCCCAGCCACCATGGGCAGCCCCCACCAGGTCCTCACAATCCCCAATCATGTGCGTAATGGTCAGCCTCCACAGCCAAAAAGCCCTACCAAGTAACCCATTCACCCACATGGAAATGGAAATCACATGTTACACCCCCAATTTTCATGAAGCTAATTAAGCCATGTCCGTCACACACAATGGTTGCAATTGAATGTGAAAACACACAACATGACATGCATGAAACCTATGAGATGATACCACACAGTGAAGTATGCAAACAAAATTGTATTTGAAAAAAATAAGAATGCTAAAGAAAGAAAACAAACTACAATGTGAATGAGAAAAAATAAGCTGCATGTCCGTATGAAAAAATAAAACTTGAAATCCAAATAGAAATTTTTTTTTGTCCAAAGTCAAATGTAAAAAAATCTCCATGCAATAAAGAACTATGTACAAAAATAACAAGGGTCCATGATCCCAACTGAACAAAGGAAACCTACTAAAAAACCTACCTAAAAATCAACTATATACAAAAAGTGGAGCAGTGTCCGTCGACTCCAAATCATAATACGAAAGAAAGGAAACCTAAAACTAAAGAACTATATACAAAGGCGGCGGGCAAGTCCAGCGGCTCACTCTGTGGTGTCCCGGGCCAGGGCATCATCGAACTCCTGTTCGATGTCCTGGAGGCGGTCCAGTTCCATGGCCCCGAGGGTCCGGAGGGACGACGCTGTGTCCTCCTCCAACCCCCTGCGGATTGCCTCAAGGCACTCGGCCCGCCTCAGGGCCCTCCGCATGGAGTTCTCCGCCCTGACCATTGTGAGCCGCGCCTCTTCCGCCCGCCGCCACTCCGCACCTATGGCGTGGCCCAACCGCTGCCACACGGAATACACTCTCTGTCCTGGGTCCCCCTGACCTCCGGCCGATGCCTGCCCCTCCGATGTCGAAAGCCCCGAGCCTTCATGTCTCCCACTATGTTGCTGCTGCTGCTGCTCTGCCTCTGCCCGTGCACAGCCTCCTGCTGCCTGCACATCCTGCGCCGGCTGGGGTGCACTTGTTGATGTGGCCACCCCTGCTGGACCACCGACTCCCGACTGTGGCAGGGATGCCTCCTCCACCAGCCTGGCCGCACCGTCAGAGGCAGGACAGGCTCAACCTGGACCTGGATGGCCACGTCCGCAGGCAGAGGAAGGCCAGTTGACGTCAGCTCATCCCCTGCCTGAAAACGGGTCTGGACGTAGGCATCCCTGCTGGTGCAAGATGATGCAGGGACAGGATCGGGGACAGGATTGCACACAGGCACCTCCGCGGCCGCCTGTGCTGCCTCCTGTCCCTGGTCCTGCACTGCACCACTAGCACCAGTGGGATCCCCACCTCCAGACCCCGTCTCTGGTGCTTGCGCGGCCCCCTCCTCCACCAAACCCCCCACCAACCTGGATGACTCCGTGCCATCTTCCCCCATTGGGCCCTCTGGGGTCCCAGCTGCCCCTTCTGCTGCCGAGGAGTCCAACTGCAACCTCCGCCTCTTGGACCTCCCCCCGGCAGCTGCGGCCTGGGACGCGGCACCGGACTCCTCACTCCCCGACGAGATGACAACACGGGAGGGGAGCCGGGCCTTGCGTCTCCGGCTGGCGGTCGGATCCCCGCCGCTGTGCTCCACAGCACCTTCTCCGCCCTCTTCATCAGTTGACGCTGCAGACAGGGAGAAACAAAACACAGGCATCAGGGCACTGTACAATGGACACATACACGCATGACAGTTGCACAGGAGTGGCATTGGCAAACCTCAGACATGTCATCACAATCCCCAACACACATGTCATTGCAACTGGCACACATGAGCCATACCACAGCCATATCGCAACTGCCACCACCAT
The DNA here is from genome assembly GCF_040938575.1 of Ambystoma mexicanum. Taxonomy (NCBI): domain Eukaryota; kingdom Metazoa; phylum Chordata; class Amphibia; order Caudata; family Ambystomatidae; genus Ambystoma; species Ambystoma mexicanum. Next base: position 926,597,627 of record NC_090923.1, read on the forward strand.
CCCTACACATACAACAGCATCAGCAGCCAAAGGGGAGCCAGACATCACATGCAACACAGGAAGTGCACCACACATGTACACACACCACCACACTTGCATGCATGTCCACACCTCTGCCAAGTGTCGCACTGTTCAGACGGGCATCCATGTCATATCTGCCAATCAGGCTTCCACATACTGCTGTCACATGCATCCATGTTGCATCACTTTTGCACCCTTGTCAAATACACACACATGCACATGTACACAGTGCTAATACATGCAGCCGAAAACAACATACATGCCTGACATCATGGACATGTCTACTTACATACACATTCATCCAAACATGTGTGCACACACAACTGCATTTGCCATGCAAGCCCACACACACAAGCACCATCCATGTCTCACACATCACAGTCCTCGCATGTGTCAGCCCCACGGCCCAGTACACCCCCACCCATACTCGACCCCATACAAACAGATGTGCAACCGGCACAATGGCGAATGATCAACACACGCACTGCTCACAATCAGGATGCATGTACACTCACCGCTCGACTCCAGACGGGTCTGCTTCTCTAGGACCTGGACGTGGAGCGCTGGGGATATGCGTTCCAGGACCCCCATCTGTTCTTCCGACAAGTGGCCCCGGCGCCCCTTGGCATCCGCTGCCTTCAAGAGGCGCCGGGCCTTGTTCAGGGTCCTCGACCTGAAGTCCTCCCAGCGCTTCCTGACATGTTGTAAGTCCCGGACTGCCACCCCCTCCGCGTTGATGGCAGTCACGATGTCAGTCCAGATCCGAGTCCGTCCTTCCTTGTCGGCGCGGGAACTTCCGAAGAGGGCATCATACTGCCCCAGGACTTGCTCCACCAGGACACCAACTTCGGTGGCACTGAAGCTGGTGCCCCTCTGCCTCTCTGGCCGGGGGTTGTCAGTGGTCACAGATGGTGTTTGCCCCGACATGACAACCCCAGAGGCAGGAGTGGGTGTGCAACTGGGTCCTGGGGCTGGGCTGTGGAGCGATGGAATTCCAGTCGGGAGTCTTCGGTTCCAGCAGGGGTGGTCACAGCAACAGCACCCCTGGCTGATGTGCAGGCAGCAAATGGCAGTGCACGTGGGCAGCAGGCAGTCAGGCAGCAGCAGATGGCAGGTGGGAGCGTGCTCGGGGCTCTGGAGGCAGTAGTTCGGCCTTCTGGGCAGGAGCGTGGTCTTCCGTGTGCTTACGCGTGGCCAGCTTGGTACGGAGTGATTTGGCACGTGAAAATCCAGCACGTCAGCGTGAAAACCGAGGAAAGGCCCTTAGCGCGTAAGCGCGTCAGCACGCATACGCGATTCTATTGGACCAAAGGCCCTCAGCGCGTAAGCGCGTCTGTGACGTGATCCGCACGGGTGTTTCCCACACAGCACGTGATGACAGAGCACACGTGGAAAGACTGCACATCAGAGTCTCATCGCGTGTGATTGGTGGAAATGGCCGTACACGCAGAAGTGACAAAGCGTGTAATTGGTGGAAATGGCCCTGGCGCGTAGACGCCGCGTAAGTGACGCTGGACGTGTGGGCCTGTATAAAAGGTACGTAGAACACCATTTCCTTGTACGTGCTTTTCGTGGAGAGCGAGTGGGTGAATTCTGTACTTCTTGTCGGTTCACACGCGATTTACTTCACGGCGTTTCAAGTTCGTATTCCCTGTTACCTCTGACAGATTTTTCTCCTTTTACTCTTTTACTGGTTTACCTGGGCCTGTTCCCTCAAACAGTGTTCCCTTCTACTGTTGTCCTGTCTCCTCAGACAGCGTACAAATCTTCTTTTGGCGGGGGTGTTGCCAACCAAACGCGCTCCTTTTACACGCTCGTTTACCAGGCAGACGGTGAGTCACGCACGTATCTAACATCTGTGCTTGCCCTGTGTGTAGCCTACCCCTTCAGAGGTCATTCTAGGCTGCGTGTGACACGCATACGTTCATTCTTGTGTTACTGGGTGCCACAGCGTAGTGCAGGTTTTTCTTTCTGCACACGTGGTCTAGGAGGGGTTGCGTGCACGTCATCTCCCTTTTTTGGGGCTCCTGTGCGTAGCGTGACCCGTCATCTTTCCCCAGGGGTTACAATCAGCCTTGCAAGAGCACTAGGGTACAATTACCATCTGGTACCCAACCCCTTTGACCCCCAATTGCCCAGGACTATATTTTACTGCCACTCCCATACGCACATTAACATCAGTGCCATGGCTGGGAGGCGAGGATTCCGTAAGGGTGGCAAAGGTGGAAGAGCCACAAGTGGTGGCCGTGGTGGATCCGGTAGGGGACGTGGTCATTACTTGCAGGGTGAGCCTGTCCCCCCATGTGTGGAGGACCAGTCAAGGGCACCCATAATCCCCCCCCCCTCCCGTTGAGGCTGATGTGGCTGACACCATCCATGCTCAGCCCTTGTTGGACCAGCCCATTGTGGCACCAGACCTGGCTGACTCCATGGCTGACTTCCAGGTCAGCAGGCCTACGACACGTGCGCTGGTGCATGTTGATGTCACCATGCCACGTGCATCTGGGGCAGCAAGGTCATCTGCTGCACCAAGTAGGCAGGGCGGAGAGGCTGCAGGGGCAGCTGCGGCTCCATCCACCCCAGCCCTCACACACCCAGCCCGGACAGTGTCGGTCCTAGTCCATGCTGCTGATATACCCCCTGACACCATCACACTAGAGCCAATGCCTGCACCAACTCCCATGCTGAGTGTGCAATCCCACACTCCTGATACAGAGTCCACCAGGGCTCCTGCCCCTAGTGTCCAGAGCGGCGCAGGACACTCAGGATCACCACCACCTTCCAAGCGGAAGAGGAAGAGTGCTCGTCCGGCACAGGCTGATGCCCCAGACACGGCTACACAGTCCGGCCCGTCCAGGAAGCCCAGCTTCACGGATGACGAACTGAATGCACTTGTCGAGTAAGTGTCCGCACATGACAACGAGATGGTCATTGTTGCAGGATCCAAGACCACACCTGCACAATGCCAGGCACACTGGCAGACCGTTGCGGACATCGTAAGTGCCCTTAGAATCGTGAGGCGCACAGCCAATGATTGCTATAAGCGCTGGAATGACCTAAAGCGCAGGGCAAAGAGTAAGCTGGCCTCAAGTCATGCCGCAACTCTAGTGACTGGAGGTGGGTCTCCAGTAGCAGACATGGAACTCACTCCACATGAGTCAGTCGCTGGGACCTACGTCACGGAGGAACAGATCCAAGGCGTGGGAGATCTGGCTGATTACGAGGCATTGTCCGGTGAGTGCACATGCATGTGTGTGTCATCCATGTGCATGGTGTGTGTGAGGGCTTCTGTTTGTGTGCCAGGTGAGAGTGTGTGCGCCTGAGTCGTATGGGTCAGCCATGTGCTTCATGCAACACATCCAGCGCCTCTGCATTTGCCCATAGCTGTATCCCTTCTGCCAACAGTAGACATCTAGCCAAACTGCACGCCAGTTGCCCTTGAAGTGTCACCTTGCCACAACATTGTTGCTAAATTTTTCACTGTTCATTTAGTCAGATTTTTTACATTCCACCACTTTTACTAGGCATGTCGCAGTCCTCTAGTCACATGTCTGACATGGCTATGGTAAAGTGGAGTGACTTTGTTACCTGGATATCATTTGTTCAAACATGTCCCTGTGTAATTGGACTATTTCGGACTGGCAGCTCCAGGTGAAGAATCTGACCTGTTTGAATTAGAAAAGCTATTACATGCGGGAACTGGACAGAATGAATAGGTGCTGCCCTCCTCTCCATCTTCACTCAATAGCAATGGTACATGCCATCTGTGTGATGGCATGTGTGTTTCACCTGCCAATCACAGGCCAATGTGTGATGCCACTGCCAGGCAGCATGCAGAAAATTTGTTCACCTTCAATCTTGGTGTCATCAGTGTGTGCCATTTGCATGCCCTTCATACGCAGTGAGGGTGCATGCATGGGAGGGTTTTAGTCATGTGGGACATGTGTCAAACAAGTACTGGTTCTCTTGCTTCTCAGCCCTCATTGTGTGCCATGGTGCTAATGCCTGTTTCCATTTCTTTGTTTTTATGTCTTTGCAGGGGAAGATGCACCTGATACTGCTGGGGTTGTGGAGATGGTGCAGACCCAGGAGGGGTCCGAGGGCCGACCAACCACCAGTGAGGGATGTGGTGTGGTGGTGGGTGAGAACCCACAAGTGCTGCAGGTCGTGCTCTCAAGGGGTGTCTCTGGCTGCACCTCCCCCGAGCTGTACTCAGGTGTTGATTCGGATGAGACCTACGTGCCGTCGCAGGTGAGTGTTCCAGGGAGGGATTCTGTTCTGTCTCACCCACCTGCACCAGGGTCAGAACCCTCAATGGGGATGTCAGTGTTGGCAACTACGCCTTTGGTGGTTACGGATGGAGGGTCACACTCCGCGACATCTGATCCTGTTCCTGAGCCAGCAGATCAGAGGGGGAATGCAGTCCTGCAGCCTCAGGCAGTGCCGGCACAGCAAGGCGCAGTTCGCCTTGCCCCAGACAGGTGTGGTGCCCGCCGACGTGGTGGCCGTACGCCACCTGGCAATACCGCATGGGAGCAATCCATTTACGGTATGGCAACCCAACAGGCAGCATCATCCGAGATGATGGCTCAGGCCATGGATAGGGTGGCCACTTCCATTGTCCCCCCTGAAAGGCTGATGGAGCGACTAGAGCAGGCAACCGACTCCATCTGCCAGTCACACAGGGAGGACATGTTGGGGACCAACAGGGACAGGCGGGCGGCACTGGCGACTCTGCAGGAGGCCATCTCCATTGAGTCCCAGGGCCACAGGGAAGCCCTGAGGCAGGAGCTCCTTCACCTCAGGACGACTCTTGTTGAGCTTGAGGCTTCTACACACCAAAGGACAGAACAGCAGCTGGAGCGTCTCACCCGTACGCTCTCAGCTGAGATGCAGGCAACAAGGTCGGAGGTCCGGGCATCCCGTGAGTTGTTGCATGGGGACCTCCGCACACTCATCCTCCAGAACCAGACCTACCACACCCGCATGCTTGCAGCCATGGAGGAGCAGACTAGGGCCTTGTGTGGGCTGCCTCCCATAGTGCAACCACCTCCCGATGCAGCTGCACAGGGTGATAATAGCGACAGCAGTGATACTCCCACAATAGGGTAGCCGTGTGGGCCATGAGCCCATGGAGGTGTTTTTTTTTCCCAGGATCCACGCAGGTGGGTTCTGGTGTGCATCCTGTCCTCGGACCTCCTGGGTGGCCTCCCCAACCCCCCCGGGCCCTTCAATGGCCATTTTTATTTTTTTTTTATTTTTATTTTTATTTTTATTTTTATTTCTTTTATTTCCAATTTTTTTGGGACTATTTGTTGGCTTCCGTGGTTCCTGTGGGCATACGCTGCATTGTGGCTGGGCACATGCAGGCTTGTAATGTATTTGGTTCAGATGCTTGGGTTTGAGTCACACACACCGCTCCTGCTTCCCGTTTCCATGGGCTTGCAAAGGGTGTGCCCAAGTGACAGTGAATTACACAGTGACGTTGGACTCCCATGAGCTGTGTGGGCAGTCTGTAGTCAATACTGTGTATACATTCCTAGTGCATATTGCTGTTGTGTTGTACACTGCATGTTGCATTGATGTGTAACTCATCTTCTGTGTCTACCTCCCAATTTGCAGGTACCTTCCTCATGTCTACACAAGGACCTCTAGTCTGGAGATGTGGTCCATGTTGGCAGCAGTGCACCTACAACTCTACAGGCGCCAACACTGCACAGTTGGTAGTGGTGGGAGTGCAGGCATTTCCAGGTGGTGAGACTACTAATATTAAACATTAGTGATGTCAAGTCAATGGTAGTACGTGCTCAAGTTTGTTGTTGGTCCGCCATTACTGTGAGCATTTCACGTGTTGCAAGTGTCTAATAGGGACACTGTACATTGTGACAGTAGTGTCATGTTGTGGGGATTACTTTGTTTACCTGCAAATAGCATGACATGGCACGGTGTGTCGTGTGGCGGTGCTGGGGTTGGGTTGGCTCACATGGCACTGTCCTCTTGTTGCATTTTGCAAGTGGGTATTAACTTGAGCTGCTTGAATGTGTAACTTCACAAAACTGCATTGGTGGTGTCAGTGTGGGTAGGGATGCACACATTGTGACACTTCCAGGTGAACAATCTCAGGCTGATATGGTTCTCACGGTTCTTTCTCCAGACATTCAGGATCAGTGTCAGGTTGAGTCATCATTGATTGTCAGATGGAATGTGCCAGGGCAGTGTGCACTCCACAGGGGTGTGATTTCTATGTGAAGTAATTAGCCACTAGCTGTGTACGGGCTGCCTCCCCCGTGCCCTTTCCCCTCCCATGCGCAGCGGCTGTGCATGTGGTTGGGGATGGGGGGGCACCACCATGTCCACGGCCAGGCCCCGGCGTGTTGCAACGTTGTGCAGGACACATGCTGCCCCTATGATCCTGCACACTACTGGGGGAGCGTACAACAGCTGCCCGCCAGAACGGTCAAGGGAGCGAAAGCGTGACTTCAGCACTCCGAATGTGCGCTCCACTATGCCCCGGGTTGTAATGTGGGCAGCGTTATATCTTACCTGGGGTGGCGTGGTGGGGTTCCGAATTGGCGTCATCATGTGGGGGCTGAGAGGGTAGGCACTGTCCCCTGTGGAGGTGGTGATTGGTATCATTGGTGGGGTTGTGACCTAGCTCAGTATCTGACATGCATGCTTGTGCAGTGGCATTCATACTCACCAAGCAGCCATGTATCGCCATGCCGGCCAGCTTCTAGGTCCCGGCTTAGGGTGGACATTCGGTAAATGAAGCTGTCGTGGGTTGACCCGGGATAGTTGGCATATACTGAGGTGATGATTCCCTTGGCATTACATACTACCTGCACGTTGATGGAATGCCAGTGCTTGCGGTTCCTATAGATGTGCTCAGATGCCCTGGGGGGACGTAGAGCCACATGGGTGCAGTCGATGGCACCTAGCACTTTGGGGAATCGTGCCACAGCGTAAAAATCCAGGGCGGCAGCATGCCTTTCTGCAGGTGTTCTGGGCAGGTATATGTGCCTGCGGACTGATGGGCGTGCAGTGATGATGTTCAAGACCTGGTGTAGGCAGCGTGACTGGGTGGCCTGTGATACACCACCCACAATTGCACTTGTCCGCTGAAATGATCCAGTGGCTAAGAAGTGCAGTACATTGAGGACCTTCTCCAGGGGGCTGAGTGCTTGGGAGCACAGGGTGGGTGATGTGAGGTCGTCCTCCCACTCACTCACCAGGTCCAGTATGATGTGTGGTGGAAACCTGTACCTCCCATGCACCTGGTCATCAGGCATCCCGAAAAGGCTGGTTCTGGGTGTGAATATTCTGGCCCTGACTATCCTCCTCCTCCTCCTTTGGTAGGCCACGGCCACTGCTGCTAGGAACGGTATGTTCATCCTGGGTCTGAGCTAGTTATTTTGTTAGCGCGCAAATTAATGCGTTGCGCGTGTTGTAGGCGAGCGTGTGACCTGCACACCCCTGAAATCCAGTGCACAGTCCAATAGCGTGTGGAAATTGCCCGCACACCGGGATCCAGGTGCGCTGACGTACTTGCGTGTGTAAGTGTCCGCGCACACCTGATATACACGTACATAGGCCAATCGCGTGTACGCGCACTTTTGTCCAATTACACGCGATGAGACTCTGACGTGCTGTCCAATTACACGCGATGAGACTCTGACGTGCAGTCTTTCCACGTGTGCTCTGTCATCACGTGCTGTGTGGGAAACACCCGTGCGGATCACGTCACAGACGCGCTTACGCGCTGATGGCCTTTGGTCCAATAGAATCGCGTATGCGTGCTGACGCGCTTACGCGCTAAGGGCCTTTCCTCGGTTTTCACGCTGACGTGCTGGATTTTCACGTGCCAAATCACTCCGTACCAAGCTGGCCACGCGTAAGCACACGGAAGACCACGCTCCTGCCCAGAAGGCCGAACTACTGCCCCCCAGAGCCCTGAGCACGCTCCCACCTGCCATCTGCTGCTGCCTGACTGCCTGCTGCCCACGTGCACTGCCATTTGCTGCCTGCACATCAGCCAGGGGTGCTGTTGCTGTGACCACCCCTGCTGGAACCGAAGACTCCCGACTGGAATTCCATCGCTCCACAGCCCAGCCCCAGGACCCAGTTGCACACCCACTCCTGCCTCTGGGGTTGTCATGTCGGGGCAAACACCATCTGTGACCACTGACAACCCCCGGCCAGAGAGGCAGAGGGGCACCAGCTTCAGTGCCACCGAAGTTGGTGTCCTGGTGGAGCAAGTCCTGGGGCAGTATGATGCCCTCTTCGGAAGTTCCCGCGCCGACAAGGAAGGACGGACTCGGATCTGGACTGACATCGTGACTGCCATCAACGCAGAGGGGGTGGCAGTCCGGGACTTACAACATGTCAGGAAGCGCTGGGAGGACTTCAGGTCCAGGACCCTGAACAAGGCCCGGCGCCTCTTGAAGGCAGCGGATGCCAAGGGGCGCCGGGGCCACTTGTCGGAAGAACAGATGGGGGTCCTGGAACGCATATCCCCAGCGCTCCACGTCCAGGTCCTAGAGAAGCAGACCCGTCTGGAGTCGAGCGGTGAGTGTACATGCATCCTGATTGTGAGCAGTGCGTGTGTTGATCATTCGCCATTGTGCCGGTTGCACATCTGTTTGTATGGGGTCGAGTATGGGTGGGGGTGTACTGGGCCGTGGGGCTGACACATGCGAGGGCTGTGATGTGTGAGACATGGATGGTGCTTGTGTGTGTGGGCTTGCATGGCAAATGCAGTTGTGCGTGCACACATGTTTGGATGAATGTGTATGTAAGTAGACATGTCCGTGATGTCAGGCATGTATGTTGTTTTCGGCTGCATGTATGTGCACTGTGTACATGTGCATGTGTGTGTATTTGACAAGGGTGCAAAAGTGATGCAACATGGATGCATGTGACAGCGGTATGTGGAAGCCTGATTGGCAGATGTGACATGGATGCCCGTCTGAACAGTGCGACACTTGGCAGAGGTGTGGACATGCATGCAAGTGTGGTGGTGTGTGTACATGTGTGGTGCACTTCCTGTGTTGCATGTGATGTCTGGCTCCCCTTTGGCTGCTGATGCTGTTGTATGTGTAGGGATGGTGGTGGCAGTTGCGATATGGCTGTGGTATGGCTCATGTGTGCCAGTTGCAATGACATGTGTGTTGGGGATTGTGATGACATGTCTGAGGTTTGCCAATGCCACTCCTGTGCAACTGTCATGCGTGTATGTGTCCATTGTACAGTGCCCTGATGCCTGTGTTTTGTTTCTTCCTGTCTGCAGCGTCAACTGATGAAGAGGGCGGAGAAGGTGCTGTGGAGCACAGCGGCGGGGATCCGACCGCCAGCCGGAGTCGCAAGGCCCGGCTCCCCTCCCGTGTTGTCATCTCGTCGGGGAGTGAGGAGTCCGGTGCCGCGTCCCAGGCCGCAGCTGCCGGGGGGAGGTCCAAGAGGCGGAGGTTGCAGTTGGACTCCTCGGCAGCAGAAGGGGCAGCTGGGACCCCACAGTGCCCAACGGGGGAAGATGGCACGGAGTCATCCAGGTTGGTGGGGGGTTTGGTGGAGGAGGGGGCCGCGCAAGCACCAGAGACGGGGTCTGGAGGTGGGGATCCCACTGGTGCTAGTGGTGCAGTGCAGGACAAGGGACAGGAGGCAGCACAGGCGGGCGCGGAGGTGCCTGTGTGCAATCCTGTCCCCGATCCTGTCCCTGCATCATCTTGCACCAGCAGGGATGCCTACGTCCAGACCCGTTTTCAGGCAGGGGATGAGCTGACGTCAACTGGCCTTCCTCTGCCTGCGGACGTGGCCATCCAGGTCCGGGTTGAGCCTGTCCTGGCTGGTGTGGCGTTGCGTCAACGGGCCATGCGAGGTGACCTGCAGTCTTTTCATGGAGAGACTGCACGTCATCTCGAATGGCTCGTTGACCACGTCAGCCTGCTGGGACAGGTCACCCAGGCCGGATTCCTCCGTCTGATGGGGTTTGCTCCGACCCCCTCCTCAACTGGACCCCCTACGCGCCAGTCGTCCTCTGTGCCATCTTCCCACCCATCAGTCACCTGGGTGCCCTGTGGAGCTGCCTCTGACGGTGCGGCCAGGCTGGTGGAGGAGGCATCCCTGCCACAGTCGGGAGTCGGAGGTCCAGCAGGGGTGGCCACATCAACAAGTGCACCCCAGCCGGCGGAGGATGTGCAGGCAGCAGGAGGCAGTGCACGGGCAGAGGCAGAGCAGCAGCAACATGGTGGGAGACATGCAGGCTCGGGGCTTTCGACATCGGAGGGGCAGGCATCGGCCGGAGGGCAGGGGGACCCAGGACAGAGAGTGTCTTCCGTGTGGCAGCGGTTGGGCCACGCCATAGGTGCGGAGCGGCGGCGGGTGGAAGAGGCGCGGCTCACAATGGTCAGGGCGGAGAACTCCATGCGGAGGGCCCTGAGGCGGGCCGAGTGCCTCGAGGCAATCCGCAGGGGGTTGGAGGAGGACACAGCGTCGTCCCTGCGGACCCTCGGGGCCATGGAACTGGACCGCCTCCGGGACATCGAACAGGAGTTTGATGATGCCCTGGCCCGGGACACCACGGAGTGAGCCACTGGACTAGCCCGCCGCCTTTGTATATAGTTGTTTATTTTTAGGTTTCCTTTCTTTATTATTATGATTTGGAGTCGACGGACACTGCTCCACTTTTTGTATATAGTTGATTTGTAGGTAGGTTTTTTAGTAGGTTTCCTTTGTTCAGTTGTGCTCATGGAGCCTTGGTAGTTTTTAATACGGACATGCATCTTTTATTGTTCTCTTTCACATTGTAGTTTTTTTTCTTTCTTTAGCATTCTTTATTTTTTTCAATACAATTTTGTTTGCATACTTGGTCTGGTATCATCTCACTGGTTTCATGCATGTCATGTTGTGTGTTTTACCCATCAATTGCAACCATTGTGTGTGACGGACATGGGTTCATTAGCTTCATGAACATTGGGGGTGTAACATGTGATTTCCATTTCCATGTGGGTGAATGGGTTACTTGGTAGGGCTTTTTGGCTGTGGAGGCTGTCCATTACGCACATGATTGGGGATTGTGAGCACCTGGTGGAGGCTGCCCATGGTGGCTGGGGAGTGGGGGTGGTGGGAGACATGAGTGGGGGCCTGGTGGAGGATGCCCATGGTGGCAGGGGGGTGGGGGTGGTGGGAGACATGAGTGGGGGCCTGGTGGAGGATGCCCCTGGTGGCTGGGGGGTGGGGGTGGTGGGAGACATGAGTGGGGGTCTGGTGGAGGATGCCCATGGTGGCAGGGGGGTGGGGGTGGTGGGAGACATGAGTGGAGGCCTGGTGGAGGATGCCCCTGCACTGCTGGGGGGTGGGGGTGGTGGGAGACATGAGTGGGGGCCTGGTGGAGGATGCCCATGGTGGCAGGGGGGTGGGGGTGGTGGGAGACATGAGTGGAGGCCTGGTGGAGGATGCCCCTGCACTGCTGGGGGGTTGGGATGCAGGGGGACATGAGTGGGGGCCTGGTGGAGGCTGCCCATGGTGGCAGGGGTGTGGGGGTGGTGGGAGACATGAGTGGGGGCCTGGTGGAGGATGCCCCTGCACTGCTGGGGGGTGGGGGTGGTGGGAGACATGAGTGGGGGCCTGGTGGAGGATGCCCCTGGTGGCTGGGGGGTGGGGGTGGTGGGAGACATGAGTGGGGGCCTGGTGGAGGATGCCCCTGGTGGCTGGGGGGTGGGGGTGGTGGGAGACATGAGTGGGGGCCTGGTGGAGGCTGCCCCTGGTGGCTGGGGGGTGGGGGTGGTGGGAGACATGAGTGGGGGCCTGGTGGAGGATGCCCCTGCACTGCTGGGGGGTGGGGGTGCAGGGGGACATGAGTGGGGGCCTGGTGGAGCCTGCCCATGGTGGCAGGGGGTGGGGGTGGTGGGAGACATGAGTGGGGGCCTGGTGGAGGCTGCCCCTGGTGGCTGGGGGGTGGGGGTGGTGGGAGACATGAGTGGGGGCCTGGTGGAGGATGCCCCTGGTGGCTGGGGGGTGGGGGTGGTGGGAGACATGAGTGGGGGCCTGGTGGAGGATGCCCATGGTGGCAGGGGGTGGGGGTGGTGGGAGACATGAGTGGAGGCCTGGTGGAGGATGTCCCTGCACTGCTGGGGGGTGGGGGTGGTGGGAGACATGAGTGGGGGCCTGGTGGAGGATGCCCATGGTGGCAGGGGGGTGGGGGTGGTGGGAGACATGGGTGGAGGCCTGGTGGAGGATGCCCCTGCACTGCTGGGGGGTGGGGGTGCAGGGGGACATGAGTGGGGGCATGGTGGAGGCTGCCCATGGTGGCAGGGGTTGGGGGTGGTGGGAGACAGGAGTGGGGGCCTGGTGGAGGATGCCCCTGCACTGCTGGGGGGTGGGGGTGCAGGGGGACATGAGTGGGGGCCTGGTGGAGGCTGCCCATGGTGGCAGGGGGGTGGGGGTGGTGGGAGACATGAGTGGGGGCCTGGTGGAGGGTGCCCCTGGTGGCTGGGGGGTGGGGGTGGTGGGAGACATGAGTGGGGGCCTGGTGGAGGCTGCCCCTGGTGGCTGGGGGGTGGGGGGTGGGAGACATGAGTGGGGGCCTGGTGGAGGATGCCCCTGGTGGCTGGGGGGTGGGGGTGGTGGGAGACATGAGTGGGGGCCTGGTGGAGGCTGCCCCTGGTGGCTGGGGGGTGGGGGTGGTGGGAGACATGAGTGGGGGCCTGGTGGAGGCTGCCCCTGGTGGCTGGGGGGTGGGGGTGGTGGGAGACATGAGTGGGGGCCTGGTGGAGGCTGCCCATGGTGGCAGGGGGGTGGGGGTGGTGGGAGACATGAGTGGGGGCCTGGTGGAGGCTGCCCCTGCACTGCTGGGGGGTGGGGGTGGTGGTAGACATGCATTGTTGATCAGTAGTGCAAGGTGACATGTGGGTTGGCTGGGGGGCATGCCCATGGTGAATGGGCTGCTTGCGGGACATGGGCAGGGGTGCAGGGTAGTCCCCCGTGGTGTGGGCTGGCTGCAGGGTCCGTGGAGTTTGTGGAGCGTACACCTAGGAGGGCCCACACGGCCAATTCACGTGTGGTACTCCCCAGAACCCCTGAAATACACGTGCCCTGCTCGCACTGGGCCAATCGTGTGTGGAACTGCCCGCGCACACCTGAAATACACGTACCCTGCTGAAATCGTGTGTGTGACTTCCCGCGCACCCCTGAAATACACGTACCCTGCTCGCACTGGGCCAATCGTGTGTGGAACTTCCTGCACACCCCTGAAATACACGTACCCTGCTCGCACTGGGCCAATCGTGTGTGGAACTTCCCGCGCACCCCTGAAACACAGGTACCCTGCTGAAATCGCGTGTGTGACTTCCCGCGCACCCCTGAAATACACATACCTTGCTGGAATCGCGTGTGTAACTTCCCGCGCACCCCTGAAATAGACGTGCCCTGCTCGCACTGGGCCAATCGCGTGTGTAACTTCCCGCGCACCCCTGAAATAGACGTGCCCTGCTCGCACTGGGCCAATCGTGTGTGGAACTGCCCGCGCACACCTGAAATACACGTACCCTGCTGAAATCGCGTGTGTGACTTCCCGCGCACCCCTGGAATACACGTACCCTGCTCGCACTGGGCCAATCGTGTGTGGAACTTCCCGCGCACCCCTGAAATACACGTACCCTGCTGAAATCGCGTGTGTGACTTCCGGCGCACCCCTGAAATACACGTACCCTGCTGAAATCGCGTGTGAGACTTCCCGCGCACCGCACACGTATTTTTTGTCAGCGGGTGTCCGTGTTTGTGGGTACCCCTTTGCACGTCATTTGTCCTGGAGGGCCACAGTGTAGGACATTCATCATGGCAGTATACAGGTGGTATTTGTTGGCGCACCTTTTGGCGCACATTTCTTACAGCCGCAGAGACGCTACCGCCTGCTTTCTTGTGGCGGTCGTGTTTGTGCCTGTGCGCTGGTTTGCGCGTGCGCTTTTTTCCCCTATTCTATTCCATGAATATGTGTTGTAGGCGAGCGTGTGGGCGTTCCGCGCACTTGTGCCCTGTACTTCCCCCGTGACGCCCATGTTTTGGCAAGTTGTTCCCCCTTTCCGAGTGTTACGCCCGTGTTCCGCCTACTTTTGTTGCGTGCGCTTCGCTATGTGCGAATTTCGCTGTGGCCTGTGCGATTTTCGCTGTGACCTGGCGCACGCTGTTAGATGGCCTGTGCGCCAACGTGCGCCGCGCACTGTTTTATCGCACATCCGCTGGTTTTCTCGCGCACGGCCTTCCATGAATCGATGTGCGCTGCTTTTGGTGCGATTTTCGCACTTGCACTGCGGTTTTCGCTATTCCACTGCGATTCGCACGTTTTTGCCCACTTGCGCCGCGCTAATTATTCCATGAATCGGCCTGTAAATACTGAGCACAGACGCGAGCCCAGCGCCTCTGTGAACAGCAGATTGACACGTGAGAGCGCGAGCAAGGACTAATACTGGTAAGAGACCATCAATAAATAGCAGTACTATGTATACTAAGGGGAAACTCCATACAGTATACGCAATGTGAACAAACGGCTTTGAGCATGATAACACGCAGGCGCGTTAGATAATTGGGGCTGAACGAGGCAAACAGTGCAAATTAATGCATTACGTGTGTCACCTTTAAGAAGAATGAATTGGACTATGATATTCGATCGTTGTGCCACTCATAATACTAAGCACAGCTAACAATGAAATACAGCGCATAACAAGAAAAGATGCTATCTCTTGGCGCTCATTGCATTGTGCATTTCAGAATGAAGAGAATGAGTAGAATCTCTGACTTGCGAACATGGTGCCATGGTTAATATAAGCACAGGTAAGTGTGTAATTACCCAGCATTTAAATATGCCATTATACGGTACCATTTTAAACTCTAGCATAATCAATTACGAAAATGTAGGGGAAAACGTGACAGAAAGAAATGCTATTTCTTGGCATTGAAATATGCCATTCAATTTTATTACTTCACGCTAGTACCAATATGCTGCATTTATTGTTAAAGGGATTGAACCCAATTGTTTGTGAACAACAGACTGATAAACATATGGAAACAACTAAACTTAAGGTAACACTTAACATGCTTATGTGAATGAAACAAATGTGTGTAAAACATGGAAATACATGTACTAACTTTCAATTTTACTTTTGCTAATCTCTCTCTTCTGTTTCCTTTTATTTGCATTGGAATATGTATATATAATTGTTCTCTATTCCCTATGGATCCTCCCCAATGCCCATCCTTGTTTTTCTGTGACTGTACATTGAATACTTGTGTGAACTTTATTTATAATATTTGTAAATTGACCTTCTTAAATACTTTTCAAAACCTGTTTAATCATATAACCCTATCTCTAACTCTCTCCCCTCACTCTCTTCTGTGTCTACTTTCCCCTCACTCCCTATCTCTCATGACCTCACCCTGATTTATCTCTTTGTTTTGGTGGTTTAAAACACATAATGCTGAAACATATTGATTGATGCCATGCCATGGTTTTGAAATTGGCAACTTGTCCTAAATTATCATTATCATTTATTATTATTTGTTATAAATCTGTATAAAGAGTGATTAGACCCTGATTTGAAAAAGGCTTTCCAATATAGCCGAAACACGTGCCATCAACAAGGGCAATCTCAACAAAATAAAACAAACACTTGTTTTTGCAAAACTGGATTTGGTGCTGTCTTTAGTCTGAGCTAACCTGAAGCAATAAGTAATATATAAGCTGTGTGTGGCACTTGGAGTTGTTGAGGGTGAGGTTCAGGGAGTTTGAGAACTTCAAGAGAGGATGTAATGGCGGAGTGGCACGATGGGGCAGTAGGAGAGAGAGTGAAGACGGGAGAGATAGTGGGGCCTCTGCAGTGGCATCGCCAGGAATCACATTTAGGAGCGGCACAGAGGGGACCACAGAAAAAAGTAGGGGGGCACATATAAAAGGGCAATGTGTGACATCAGAAGCACTCCTGGAGAGAATCTTTTGTGCACACCAACTGCCAATCTCCTTTTGTGCACCTCCCCTCCCATCAGAATGTAGGCACTAAACCATTAAGTCACTAATGACCCATCATTAGCGGTTTCGTACGCTACATTCTGATTTGAGGGGCTGCTCTTAGCTCTTAGCTGCAGGGTGACTTAACAGTTCGTCATTGTTGTGCGGCAACATCGATTACGGCCCTGTGAGAAAGCTTTACCCCTCTTGTAACCATTTTTTGCATGGAACGACAATTGTTTTTCCCCCTTTTTTTCTGCCATTGGTTTCTGTACCCAGAGTTACCCAGCTAAGGTAGGGGGGGCAAGGGGGCACCAGGATTTCAGAGGAGCGTCCCAGGCCCCCCCCACCGCTTCCCCCCTAGCGACACCAATGGGCCCCTGTATCATTCAATTCAATGCTGGTAGTTTTCTTTAACGTAATACAGTTTTAGCAACATAATTTCAACTAAATTCCAACATAAAGTGTTTTTAATGCCACACTCCAATATTGTTTCTGTTTGTAAAAACACTTTTTCCATTTCCAAACAAATGTGAACATACAATTTTACATATCACTCTCAGTCTTGCCAAGGAGTTCTTTTAACATCAAACAGCTAAAACAATGATATACAATGTACAAAAGGCTAACTCTCAATAAAGCTAAGGTTTTTCGGAGAATTGATCAATCTTCAAGGCTTGCAAGCTGTCTTTTCCATACAAGTTCAAGTTCAAATTCTTCATTCAACCTATAAAATATAAAGCATGGTGTTACTATATTTGATTCTCATGTCTATCAATATTCAACAATATATGAAAGCTGTCCACCTTACTGATTAATGTCCCCACAGCAACATTGCCACACACAGCAGATAGACCTCAAACATACAGGTCACTACATACCTTGCATCAGAGAATTCTGGATTACACAGCTGATGGAGTCCGCTTTGCATCCCTCCCTGTCCTGTAACAAAGCTCACAAACCACTGAGAATGTATTGGTTGGCAGTGCTCGAAATAGAAAACATTTAATGGGGGAACATTCACCTCCTTGGAGGGGCGGGGTCGAGGGGTGTGGCCCCAGGTCAGATCACACAGCATCTCTTCACAGAACACAATCCTGGCGATTTGCATCAAAGCAAAGTGCATTATGGGAACATAAGAATGCCCACAATTTAAATTTGAAACATGTCTTATAGTGATTCAGCAGCAAACCCTTTCGAGGGAACAACAGAAGTTGCACTCTGCTGTTTTCATTGGTCACAATCCTCACATTAACAAACACAGTCTGTGACTTGTAGGTCAGATTTACCAGTTTGGAAATCTACCACACTGAATGGGAGTCTTTGGCTATGTCTGTATTCAGTCGTCCATGCCTAGTGTGCTGTCTGCTCTTTGAGTTTTCTTATGAACAAATCTGTTAGTTTGTCCTGGGGACTGTCAGGGCTTTGCCAAGACAAACAAACATAAACCTGGAGATTTACATCATACATGGTCATACCCACCCCAATATAAGACTTTGCCCATCCCCACAGGCACAAGACTCACATGTGTAAACAAAAGAAAACGATGCTGCTGATTGGGCTTGATCAGTATGACAGATATGGGTGGTATGTGTGCCCCATAGTGGACTATGCCCACACCTGCATGTGATTGGTCTGTTTTTAGCCAATCCCATGGAGTTGTGGGAGGAGTTTGCGGCACTGCCAGGAATCCCAGAGATTCCAAGCTCTCCACTGGAGACCCAGAGAAAAGCTTGGAAACCAGAGTCTCTGGGCTAAACCCAGAGACTAGGCAAGCCTGGGAAGAGGTGGTGGTAGGGACAATGGTGGGCCTGGGAGGACTAAAGGCTTGGCACTTTTTTACTGAATCAGATACTCTGAGTCAGCGTGGATCTGAGTGGTGGACATGCCTCATCATGGACATGGGAAGGTTGTTGTTCAATAACAATGGAGCAGGTAAGCAGCAGTACAATATGTGCACAGTGGCTTCTCCCCAACCCACCATGAAGTCAACACCACCTGAGGGGGCCAGAACACCCCTGGGAGATTGGCTTCCAGAACGGTGGTAAACCCTTGAAAATTGATCATGGATCCCCTTCTTGAGGCCATACTTAAAGTGCGTGGCAACACCATCACCATCACAGTGCTAACGCATCGGCTCCATTACCTGCTGCCACTGACCTCGGCTCAGCAACTGTCACTGCCACACCAGTTTGGGGGCTATATGCATCCCCAGGGCAATAGGGGAGAAAGTATTTAAGTTACTGTCATTACCAATACCCCTGACATTCTTGCCCCAGTCATGTGGATCCGCCTGAAACCCTGGTATGACTCCGAACTTGCAGCTCTGAAACGAAAGTGCAGAGCGGTGTAACGGAAGTGGCAAACCTCAGGCTCTCCCACTGACAAACTGGCCTGCCGGCTGCTCCAAAGGCAATACAGACTCTCCATCCATGCCAAGAAAAGGGCCCACATTCAGGCACGGGTATCTGGTGCATCCAACAACACGGCTGAACTTTTCAAAATCTGCAGGAAACTAGACAATTCATCTGTAGTCTCCTTTTCCTCTCTTCTGTCCCAGGCCCTCTGTAATGCATTGGCCACATACGTCACCACAAAAACTCAGGACATTCAGAACACCCTTGTTACTCACTGGCCCAACCCATCACTCACTCCCTGGCCTAGCTTTGTACCTCACCCTACTTCGTCTTCCCTCTCCTCCTTCTCCCATGTCACACTGGAATAAGTTACCAGAGTTGTCCGCTCCATGAAGGTCTCTTCCAAAGAGGTTTCCCCTTGCTCCCCCAGAACGATCAAGGACAACATTGGCTCTCTTGCTCCAGCAATCGCTGATTTTTGCAACCACTCTTTTGCCACTGGATCTTTCCCCACCTCCCTCAAGCACTCCTTTGTGCACCCCCTACTGAAAAATCCTTCAGCAGACCCTACCTGTCCAGCCAACTACTGCCCTATTTCCATCACCCCCTTCCTTGGGAAACTGCTGGAGAAGCTGGCCTTTCCTCAACTCACCTCACACACTGAACTTGTTGGTGGTCTCCACGACCATCATTCTGGATTCTGAGCATCCAGAGGCATGGGAACCTCTCTTCTGAACACCCGTGAATAACTGCTCGCATCTCTGGACTCCAACTCCCCTACTGTCCGCATCCTACTCAATCTCTCCTCTACCTTTGACACTGTCAACCGTTCCATCCTTATACAAATGCTCCATGATAATCTTGGTATCTTGGAATGGCACTGGATTGGCTGACCTGCTTCTAAACTGACCACTCTTCCCAAGTCATCCTGGGCACCTTTCCTTCTCCTACTTCCTTCTCCACCTGTGGTGTCCCCCAGGGCTCTAACCTCTCCCCTTTGTTCTTTAACACTTACCTTGCTCAGCTGGCACTCCTTATCTCCTCCTTCTCCTCCAATGTCCAGTGTTATGCAGATGACACACAACTCTTTTTCAAACGTCCTGCTGACTCTGTTGCACTTTCCATCATCCCTGACTGCCTATCTGCCATCCAGTCCTGGTGCACTTCCAATAATCTCTGCCTCAATGCCAGCAAAACAGAGATCCTTCCTAATGGGACCCCTGCTCCGTCCTTCTTCCCCTCACTTTGGCCTTCTTCTATGGGCTCTCCCCCTGCTCCATCATCTGAAGCTAGAAACATCTGAGTCATCTTCGACTCCTCTCTCTCCTTCCTCTCTCACACTCAGGGCTTTGCCAAGAAGTCCCATTTTCAACTCGTACTTCTCAAAGGAATTCTCCCTTTTCTCACTTTCCCCCAGAAGCTCAATGCTACCCGAGCCCTAGTTCTCTTGAGGCTTGACTATTGCAACACCCTGCTCCTGAATCCACCTTCTTCCACTCTACGACCCCTCCAGTTAATCCAGAATAGGGCATTGAGATTTTTCCTTGGCCATAAACCCAGTGACAGCATCTCTCCTGCCCTAAAAAGTCTTCACTGGCTCCCGGTTGCTGCACGTATTAACTGAAATCCCACTATATCATCCACAAGGTGGTCTGGGGCCGGGGGACCATGCTATATTCAACTCTCTCTTGCTAAATACTCTTCTTCTAGACCTCTACTTTCCTCTAGAACCAACTCTTTGTGTATAAAGCGTTTCGCTAAACAGAGGGCAGTAGGCTCTCTTTCCTCAGCAGGCTCCCTCTGGTGGAACAGCCTCCCGGTTCCTCTGCGTCTTGATCAGGACTTTCTCAAATTCCGGAAGCTCCTCAAGACTTTCCCCTTTACCTCCTCCTTTCCTTCTTCCCTCTTCTGCTAATCTCACAGTTGCTGTGATTGGTGTCCAGGGGCCTTATGCATCCTCAGGGTCCTTGACCTTCCACACCCAATAGGCCCAACTTCTGTCTACCTTTCAGCACTTGCCTCAGCACCCTCATGTTCTCCGTCCTGGAGGCTTGTACTTTTTCCACCCAACGAGGCTCCAGGCCGTTTAGCACTTACCATACCATACACCTCATTTGTTGCTCACCCATGAGCAGGGACACCGCAGCAGCAACCTCCAGCCCCCTCTTCCTTCCTGCATTTGCACATGCTGAATACTCACAAGGTATAGCAGGTTCTTACTTTTTTCCCTCCGCTGTTTTTAATGTTTCAATCCCATGTTCCCTCTCTGTTGCCCTGTGGGCGCTTTGAAATAGAATTGATTTACTGCATAAGCACCTAACAAGCAAACACTAAATAAAATAAATAAAGATCCTACTATCTAGTCACTTCATCGTTGAAAGGGCACACGGAACGCTTGGTCAACACCCTAAACCAGAGGCTCCCCCAAGTCCGTTCCTTATGAAGCTTTTGAACTATTGAGACTGGGATACAATCCTAAACAAGGCCAGGGAGATCATTGACATTAAACTGATCAACATGACTTTGAGGTTCTTCCCGAATTAGAGTCCACAAGTGCAAAAAGCGAGAAAATCTAGCCTTCTAAATTAAGGATAGTAGCAAAGGGTCAACCAAACTACTTACAAATGCTGAGGAGGCAGAGAAATGTGCTGAACTCTCACCCAGGAAAGAAACTACAGAGGGGACCAGTCAGCCCTCCTAAATCCAATTGCCGACGGGGCATTCATTAAAAAATCCTTTGAAAATACTGTAGATGTTTGAGGTGGTAGTGGACTCCAAAATAGAATCAGAGTGGGCATAAGATGTATGTCAGTCAACAGGCCATTGATGATAATGGCTGTAAAAGCAGCTAACACTGATAAGACTCTCAGAATGCATTACTAACACTGCAGAGAGAGATCCTTGTGTTCTTCTCAAACTGTTTGTATGTTAACTTTGAGAGTTGACCTGCCAGGACATCAGACAACTATGCAATTTTCATTAGCGACCAATGAAAAGTTTCACTAATTAGTTTTGGCGGTATTTGTGGATGAATTTTAACTGATGGTGTTTGGGGTCGATGTGGGTGAGGTGTGGAGGCTGAGTAGCTCAATATTCATCAAAGATAACCAAAGTGGGTGCAAAATGTATCCTGAGGGTAACTGGGGAGTGCAGAGGCAGGGGCACATAAAACGCTGCTCACGATAAACAAAAGGAATGACGGCCTTATGCTGCAAGTACTAAACATTTATCAGTTGTATGAGTAAGCCTCATAAACACATGTAGCAATGTGCAGACATTCTAAGGTCCTGGAGTTTAAGAGGATTACATAATCCCAAGAAAGTTTGTAAGGTCCTGGCAGCTGCACACAGACACAGCATGAGTGTCTTGTTCTTCCAGGAAACACATGTAGCTAAAGGTAATGCATGTTTGGTATCCAAAGCCTGGAGTGGTGGTAGCTACCATGTGGCCTACTCCAGCTTTGATAGAGGGGTTGCAATCCTGGTGAATAGGACACATTTCGTTGTCACTGAGGTGGCAGCAGGCCCAGAGGGGTGGTATGTGTGTATCTCTGGTAAACTTCAGTATTGGGTACTAAGAGTATTACATGTGTATGGTCTTCATGTTGATGACATTTTTCTACAGGAAAATTGATGACACACTAGCCAAGAAACCGAGAATGAAAATTACCCCTGCTAACTGCGCAGGGAGTATTAATTCTATTAAAGACTAGGAGGCGAGCATTATGCTTCAACTTCTTTAATTACTATTCCTCAGCAGTTTCAACAAACCAATAAAACCAATAACAAAACACTGAAAAAGTCTCAATAGTCTTTTCTTCTTTTGGAACTACAATCCCCATAGTCTCTGTAGTCCATCTCACTCCATGCCCAGCTATGAACACTTCCTGTCTGTGAGCTCTTCCTCTCTTTTACTCACTCTGAATTGACATTTTAAATTCCACACTACGTCCTGCCAACAGAGCGAAGACTCAAACCACTCCAAACCGAATGTCGATTCTCCTCGACTCCAAGTGACTACACTTGCTGGTCTCCTATCTCAATTGTTCTTCTGCTTTTCCCC
Organism: Ambystoma mexicanum; assembly: GCF_040938575.1. Taxonomy (NCBI): domain Eukaryota; kingdom Metazoa; phylum Chordata; class Amphibia; order Caudata; family Ambystomatidae; genus Ambystoma; species Ambystoma mexicanum. The sequence continues at coordinate 926,620,058 of NC_090923.1, forward strand.
TAGGAATAATACAGAGCAGAGAAATCAGGGTGGTGTCCATGTATTGCTATCACCATATACAGTATCATGATCACAATATACAAATGTCATACATGCAATACATAAATTGGGCGGGAATTTACTGCTTGCCTCCTAGTCTTTAATAGAATTAATACTCCCGGCACAGTTAGCAGGGGTAATCTTCATTCTATGAGAAGACTGGAGGTGAGCATTATGCTTGTTCAAAGCTTCCCAACACAGTGACCGCTAGGCTCTCGGTCGGCTTATAATAAAACTGTTTAAATGTACGATCATTCGCCTAGTCTGCTGCTAGCACAATGTCTCTCAAAGAAACTCCTGTCATAAAGGCTTTAGATGCCATAGCTCCCCGCACTGAATGCGCTCCGTACTTCCCCACATCAATGGTTGCTGCTTGCATAATCTCCTCAACCCATCTAGCAATGGTAGCTGTGTATATGCCCTGAAAAGGTTTCCTACGCGCTATGAGAAATTGTGTAGTACTGGCTGCTCTGCATTCTGCTGTCCTGCTTTCAAACTCCTTGACGCAGCTCGCTATGCACCACTTAGGTCTGCTTGGAAAATATGGATAGTGTACTGAAGAAGTACTTGTCTTCCTCCTTTTTACTATAGTGAAGGTTAATCCCTCCGGACCGAAGGACTTTCTATCTACCTCCAGCGCTCTCACATCCGACACGCGCTTGCAAGAAACTAGGCACAAAAGCATTGCTAGTTTACCTGATAATTGCTTTAGGGATAAGTATCTGTCTACGGGCCAATTTTCCAAAAACTTAAGGACCACACATACGTCCTAGACTGTCTTATATCGAGGTTCCAGAGGCACTTTAAATCTGGCCCCTCAAATGAGTCTGACCACGGCTGGGTGTTCTCCCGCCGGTACTCCCTCGATCGGCAGGTGTCCCGCGGAAATCGCGGATCTGTATACTCCAATTGTGCGGAACGCTCTTCTGTCGTGTAGTAATTGCGCTAGGAAAATTTAGAATCATCACTACAGGTGCTGAAATGGGAGGAACACCTCTCCCCTTGCACCAGCTAATCCATTTGGCTCAAGCCGCGTCGTAGCTCCTTCTAGTGGATGGAGCCCAGGATTCTGCGATGAGGTCTGCAGCTTGCGCCGAAATGCCTGGCAGCGCCCAACGTCTCCTGATATCCTGCACGCGATGAACGGGAGTGTCCCTATCACTCTCAGAGGATGACACGATCCAACTGGGTCCGTGAGCAAGCGTTCTCCTTCTGGTAGAACTATCGGATGGCCCACTGCTAGCTCCATAAGAGTTGGAAACCACACTTGTGACTTCCATAGTGGTGCTACTAATAGCAGCTCCGCTCTCTCCCTCTGACATTTCGCTATAACTCTGTTCAGCATCATGAATGGGGGAAAAGTGTAGTGCAGACTGTCGCTCCATCCTTGCAGGAATGCGTCTGTCCCTCGACCACCCGGGTCCAGCCTCCAGCTGAAGTACACGGCTGTCTATGCCTTCAACCGAGATGCGAAGAGGTCTATGTGCAGTGGTCCCCATATCTGGTTCATCTTCTGAAACACTGCCGGATCCAGCTTCCAATTGCTGGAGTCTGTGAGGTAGTGTGAGTTCCAATCCGCTACTACATTCAACGTCCCGGGGAGGTATTCCGCCGTTACAGATGTCTCTGACTGGAGGCAAAAATGCCAAAAATCTTTCGCCAGCTCCTCTAGCATCTTGAATTTGGTGCCGCCTAGGTGGTTTATATATCGTACTGCTGATATGTTGTCCATCTTTAGTAGGACGCACAATTTCATCTTCCCCTTCGCGAAGGCCTTGATTGCGAAAGACCCTGCTAGCAGTTCCAGGCAGTTTATGTGGAGGTGAAGTTCCTCCTCGCTCCATTTCCCCCCCTGCCTGCAGGTCTCTGCATTGCGCTCCCCAGCCCAACCGGCTGGCGTCGGACTCTATGATCAAGCCTGGCCGATCTCTGAAAATGGCCCGCCCATTCCAGGCATCCATATTCTTCAAACACCATTCCAGTTCTGTTACGGATTCTTGATCCAAAGGTACTAACTGATGATACCTCAAGCCTTGCTGCAGGTGTCTTATCTTCAGTCTCTGCAGCGTGCGATAGTGTAAGGGTCCGGGAAATATGGCTTGAATGGAAGCTGCTAGAAGCCCGACTATCCTCGCCAATGTCCTGAGCGAAACCATCTGTTTCTGTAGGCACCCTCTTATTTCCCTCTTGATGTTGCGTATTTTGCTGGCTGGGAGTTCCAGCGTCGCTTTCCTGGTGTCTAAGACAAAACCTAGAAAGTCTAGCCTCTGTGCTGGTACAGTATCTGATTTCTCTACATTGACTAGAAATCCTAGGGACAACAGCAGGTCCTGGACCCAATTTGTCTGATACAGGAGTGCTTCTCGGTCCTCAGCCAACAGCAGGAGGTCATCCAAATAATTGATCAACCTTATACCTTTCTCGCTTATTGCTGTTGCTACTGGCTTCATTAGCTTCGTAAAGGCCCAAGGAGCCGACGCAAGCCCGAAGGGCATGGTCTTGAATTGCCAAAACCGCCCTTTCCAGCGAAAAACCGGAAGGTCCTGAATTTCCGTGGAGCTCTTTGCTCCCTGCTGTATTACAGCTGAAGCCGTAGTTCGTGAGCGTGTGTGCTGCTGAATCGCAGCTTTTCTGGTCCCGACTTGTGCCGGGAATACTTGTGGTTTCCTCGTGATTGGGGAAACTTCTATTTACAGTTCCCTCGTGATCCGGGGCTTCTGCTCAATCACTGTCGTGCCCGGGTCTCTTTGTTCAGGGTCCGTGTCGCATTACCAATGCGACGTGGTCTCTGACGTGTTCGGGTTCCGGCCCTGCCTCCATGAGAGAGGGGGCCGGAGTGGCTCGGGGTGCTTCTGCCTGTTCTGAGGCTCTCTGGGCTCCCTCAGACGTGGTGCGAACACCCCTGTCATGCCGGTGATGCGGCACGGGGCTAGTGCATCACGAGGACCGAATGAATGGTGACGACAGCCTCCTCCGCCTCTAAGAATGTTGTGCATTGCGCAAAATAGCCTTGCGTGCCTGGATAAACTCGCGCGCACTGCTTAATGGCAACGTTATGCCTGTCAAGTTAACACATTATCAAACTGTGACACATCTGCTCTTACATTCATATTCTACTATACTATGTACGTTCTTAGTATTTTACACGTTTCTAATGTCTACAACCCTTGCACATGCTGTACAGACATGTTAACCAGGGAGCTGAAGTAAAATGTACTTATCTGCAAGAAGAGCAGTAAAAGAAGAGGAGGAGCTCAGAGACAGGAAGTGGTTATAGCTGGGCATGGAGTGAGATGGACTACAGAAACTATGGGGATTGTATTTCCAAAAGAAGAATAGACTATTGAGATTTTTTTCAGTGTTTTGTTATTGGTTTTATTGGTTTGCTGAAACTGCTGAGGAGTAGTAATTAAAGAAGTTGAAGCATAATGCTCGCCTCTAGTCTTGTCATAGAATGACAACACTATGGCTAGGAGACCTTAATGTCTTCCAGGATCCTTTAAGAGACAGCACAAGAGTATCAGTGAGCCCGCTAACTAAGACAGCAATAGTGGCGATTTTTATGAATTTGAGGAGGCATGTCATTTCACTAATCCAGACAAGATACTGTTTACACACTTTTCCAGCACACATGCCAGTGCAGCCAGCATCGATTACATACTGACCAATAGAGACATCCTGCACTTGGTCAACGCATATGGCATAGAGGCTAGAACCTTTTCAGATCAAGCTCCTGTCAAGCTGACATTGCGACTTCCACACAGAGCACAATGTTACAGAGGGTGGCCTATTAAAGCTGCAGCACTGGTTGTCCCCCTATTTAAGGAAGACATCCATAATGCCATAGTAGAATTCTGACAACTGAACAGTGGCTTGGTAACTGAGCAAGCAATTGTATGGGAAGTGCTTAATGTCTGCATTAGAGGAATACGTGTTTTAAAGGAATGCAGGGTACTAAAAGATATTAGCACCCTGGCGGGGGGTGCCAGACCATCAGGTGGCTAGGAACGCGGGCTTGAACCACTGGTGAAAGCCCACATTCCAGGCTGTCTGACGGCCGGCTCCCCCCACAGCCATCTTCCCCCCTCCCTCCGTCCCCCTTTTTCTTTTACACCCCGACCTCCTAGCTACCTTAGCATCTGCTCCTTCCCCTTGCCTCCCGCAGCAGGCCACCATGGAAAGGGACGAGGGGCTCCGTACAGAGCCCCGCCTTCCCTTTCCATGTCGTTCATCTTTGCAAAGGATTTCCCTTCATTCAAAGGGACATACGCGGCATCCCGTTGAACGAAGGAAAATCCTTTTTTTTAGTACCCCGAGTTACCGCTTTGGTAGCATGGGGTGCTAATGGCCTTAAGTCCCCGTACCAGCCCTTGGAATGAGGGTTTAATGCAACATTCAGATTAGAATGTTCAGGTTGGACACAGAACTCAGCTCTCTTCTACAAAGAACACTAGACAATATATCACTTGCTAGTACATTTTTCAGAGATGTGGAACCTGGAAATCAAATTCTTGGATAGACCAGTCAGGGCTAGGCGATATCGGGAGAAAGGAAGGGTGGGCAGAGCAAAACAGATGCCGGCAGGAAAAGGCAGGTTGACAGCCTTGAAATGAATGATGTATTTCAGAGATACTATAACGAGTTGTATGAATCCAAGAATACGAAAACTGATCATAAAATCACAAAAATACGTAGGCACAATAGTTGCCACGGAACTGCAGTTGGCAGATAGAGAGCAACTTAATTCTCTAAAGATGATATGCAAAATTGAATCAGTCATAAAAGACATTCCCAACGGCAGGTCTACATGTATACAATGATGCCTATGGAAGGGGGGAGGCTATCCGAACCAATGTTACTGGCACGCATCCTTGTATTGTTGAAGAAGGGTAAAGACCCTGAACACTGTAGATCGTATAGACCAATATCAATGGTTAACTCCACTATAAGGTACTGGCCAAAATCATTGCTAATCATATTCTGCCCTTGGAAGGCATAGCGAGATAAGGACAATGTACCGGTTTGAAAATAAACTGGGCAAAGTCAGAAGTATACCCACTGACTAGAGCAACTAGCCTTAGACCGCCTCAACAAGAAATCAGGTCGTCACCTGATGAGGTGAAATACCTAGGGGTCAGAATCACGGTGGACCTGGATAGCATATTTGATCTAAACTTCAAGCCACTAATAGAATACCTCAATGATGGGATGGGCAGAGGGCCAAATTCGTCACTGACCATGGCTGGCAGGGCAGTAACAGTCACAATTATTATTTTGCCCTTTCATATACCTGTTTCAGGCATTGCCACTTGCACTGCCAAAAAACTTCTTCAGGCACTAGGAGGGGAAACTGTCAAGACTTGTGTGGGGAGGGAAAACTCCCAGAGGAGTCAAATGGGAGGTAAACACCAGACCATTCGAAAAGGGTGGGATGAATATCTCTGAACTCAAAGTAAATTACACAAAGGGGCTAGCTTACATTTGCAACACAGGTCCTCTTTGGTCAATTTACATCATTTGCACGGCAGAGTGCAAATGAGAAGTGTCAAAGACGGTGGAAGCTTCTTTATGCTTCCCTATTTGCATTCTGCAGTGCAGATAAAGTAAATGCTGCCTGCCAGGTACGAATGGCAGGCAGCGTTCAGAATGATTTCCTATGGAAACTGCCTTCTTATTGATGGCGCAAAAAGCAGGCGGTTACCATGGGAAATCATGGTTTCATGCCAGCATGAAAATCTCATGCTGCCCTGAAACCAAGTTGTTTTTGAAGCCAGAGGGCAAACAAGAGGCGTAAGCTTAACACCCATTACACCCCTGCCCTCCGCCTTCCGAAATAATGAAGATCCCACAGAGCGTGAATGGAGGCGTTAAGACAGGCGTAACTCTGGTTACACTGCAGGCAGGGCCAGCCTTAGTGGCTGCAGCGCCATGGGTGAATTGACACACCTTCCTCCCCGCGTGCCCCTGGTCAACAGTGGTCGGGGGGCCAGGATGCGCCACATTTTCTTTAATACCTCCTCATTCCGGTGCCTCGCAGGGTGTTAATCAATGGAATAGGATGCTCATGCTCATGTATGAGCGCCCTATTCCAAAGAAAACCGCCCCGCCTCGCTCCCACATCGGAGTGAGGAGGTAATCATGTGAATAGGGTGCTGATGCAAAGTCAGCCGCTGAGGGAGAATTTAATAACAAAAGGGCGTCTGCCGCACCTTCTCCCACTAGGCCAGCTTGGGAGAGCCCTTGAAAGAATCCCCGAGATGGCGTGGCGGGGGCCTAATGGTGCCCTGGAGGGCATGGCACCCCAGGCACCCTGACTCCAGCGACATTAGAAATTAGCTCGAACGGATATTATTGGGTTGCGGAAGCCCACTTCACAGCATACTGTCTTGCTGATAATGATCATTACCCACAAGTGAGCTTAGAACAGGCATTTGCTGAACTGGCATCCTTGGTCCTGGGAGGATCCATCAAAACACTAACTGGAATGAATCCTGTAGAAAGCACGTGGTGGGCATGGCAACCCATAGGGAAGAGGGTAAGGGATAATCGTGTACTCTGGCTACAAATGCAGGTCTGGAGCACACACACGCTAATGGTGGCTATGGATTGGGGTATCAATCGAACATGGCTGGAGAGGGGACTAATTAAAATTGGAACGCTTGATAGTCGCTGACTGATTTAAAACACTAGGTAACATTATGCAAGAACAAGTGGTAACCACTAAAATGCAAGTGCAATACAACAGACTAAGAGCAAATCTTCGCAAACGATGGTTTGAGGGTCCAAGACCACCAGAAGTAAATACAATCATTCAGCTAGTGACAGCAAGTACAGCCCTTTTGAAAACTATTTCTAGAGTCTTTCGACAACTGCAAGACAGCAAGCCGATTGCAACCTGCCAAGTATTCATCAGGTAGCAGGTGGACTAAAAAGGTCCCAGAGGGTCTAACTCTCGTGAAGTGAACAAAGGCATGTTGTGCTTGTAGCATCTTGCTGAGCCCTAGATTGTGTCCAATACACTTCAAATACATACATCAGATTTACTTCACCCCTAAGAGACTGCTCAAAATGGACCAGACAAGGCACATACGTCCTAAATGCCGCATAGAACAGGCTGACTTTGTCCACCTCTGCTGGCCTTACAGTTCGATAAGGGAATACAGGTCAGAGATTGGAGAAACACTGCATAATAACATTTTCAGCCGAGAAAAGCTAATCGAATATTTTTTTTTAACATTTGGGGGAGTCCCCCAACGCCCCTTCCCTATTTTGTAGTGCTATACCCCACACACCCCTATCCAATCCCTTATATGCCCTTACCCACCCATCCCCTATATTTTTCGATGAGTTTTTCGGCCGAAAATGTTCGGAAAAAATGCAGCGGAAAAAAGTCTGGCAATGTAATAACGTAATGCCGAGGGTTCCAGTGAATCATTTACTGGGAGTTTTTATTTTTAACATAAATACTCTTTGCATGCCAGGTTCGTAAGGCCAGCTCTGTTATTAACCAGCAGAGAATATTGATGGAGTGGCTAAGCAAGGAAGAAAACAAGCATGTCTGTACCATTTCTACCATTCTATTATTTTCCTCCTTTCTTTGCTGCTGCATCACACTTATCAATCCTTGACCTGACAGCTGGGCATTCCTCTTATCCTTTCTCTCTTTTCTGCACTGTATCTATCATTCATTAAGGGTGTCAATTCCCTTTGACTCTTCCCCTGATTCTTCGACCTCCTCCTCCTCACCTGTGTCTGAAGAGCTGGTATCAGTGAATGTCCTTCGGGGTTCTTCGGCGGCTGCTGAAATCGCTCTTTTTTTTGTAGAGACATGGCTTAGAGGCGTGGCTTAGCACGGATTGAATCCACAGTGAACACTGATGAGACAGTGGACCTGAGGCCCCACTTCCGGGACAGCCGGAATAGGGAAAAAGCCTTCCGCGGCAGAAAAAAACCTCAGTAGAATGCTCCACGTAGAAAAGTGATCCAGTAAGAAGGTGGCGACTGCCGTTCTGGAAATATGATGGTGCTGTGGAGAAAAGATGAGAACCTCATAGAGGAACGGAGTGCTAAATCCAGAAGCACGATGGAGAGGAGAGATACGGACCGTACCAAAAGACATATGACTGACAAACAAGTAACGAGGATAAGCGAGAGCACAAGAGCAGAAAGGGAAAGGTAAACAGAGAGACAGGAGCGAACCCCAGGCAGTAAGCCAAAATAATAGCAAGTAGGCCGCAAGAGGGGTGAACAGAGCACCAGCAAAGTGGCAAAAGGGAAACAAGAGAGAAAAGGCGTTCCGGTGCGGAATGAAAAAAGTAGCACTAGCAGTAGCAAGCAGCAAAGGGAACATTCAACACTGCGGTTGTAACGCAGTGAGCCGCTGAAAGCGATGGGAAGAAAAAGCTCAGGCGGCGGCCATGTTGCCTAACGACTAGACCACTGCTAGCTGGTTGTAAGCAATGTTATGGCACTCTTCAATGGCCGTGCCCTTTCCAATGGCGCCACAGGCTCCATGCACAGGGGAGCATCGCTGTATGCCCCCTCCTCTGCTTAGTACCTCCTGGTTTGCTTGGGTGCGACTTGTAAAACTTTCTGACTAGGGTAGGTGCGTGGACAAAAGAGGCTGGTTCCCACAAATCTTCTGAATGAGAGTACCCCTTCCAGCTGACCAGATATTCCAGGCGACCTCGGCAATAGTGGGAGTCACATATCTGAGCCACTTCATACTCAGCCGATGGGGTCCCTTGTGGTGTGGATGTTTTAGGAATAGGCCTCCTTGATTGGTCTGGGATTACAGGTTTGAGAAGGGAAGCATGAAACACTGGGCGGATGTGACTGAGGCTGCTGGAAAGTCGCCGTCGATAGGCTACTGGGTTAATCGTGGCCTGGATGGGGAACGGCCCAAGATAACGGGGTGACAACTTAGATGGATGGACCCAACGGGGTAGGTATTTGGTAGCGAGCCATACCTGTGACCCCACCTTCCAGTCAGGAACTGCCCGGTGGTGGATATCAGCCTGTCATTTGTGTGCCTTTTGGCTCTCTTCCAAGTTCTGTCTGACAAGGTTGTGGGCTTCCCGTATGTTGGACATAGAAGCTCCGATGGCCGGTAGGTTGGAGGGATGGGTAGTAGTTGGGAAGATGCTTCAAGGATTTTGTCTATAACAGCAGTAGAAAGGTGTAAGTTCTGTGGCGGAATGTCTTGCGTTATTATAGGTGAACTCTGCAGTGGGCAGCAAGTCCACCCAGATGTCCTGCTGCTGGTTGGTGTAGTACCTCAAATACTGTTCCAGAGTGCTGTTTAGATGTTCCGTCTGCCCATTAGTTTGGGCATAGAAACCTGAGGAGAGTGCCCTCTCCATCCCTAGTTTCTTACAGATGGCAGCCCAGAACCTTGAAATATACTGACTACCCCAGTCTGATATTATTTTATCCTGAAGGCCGTGGAGGCAGAACACGTCCTTCAGGAACACCTCAGCCATAACTTCTGCAGATGGTATCTTGTTCAGGGGTGAGAAATGGGCCATCTTGATGAATGTATGTATAGTGACCATTATGCAGGTGCACAAATGAGATACAGGAAGATTCATGATGAAGTTGGTGGTAATCAATCCCCAAGGATGCATGGGTACAACTTCTTGTTGAAGAAGACCAAGAGGTTTGAGGGTGATGTGTTTGCTTCTTGCACAGACTGGACATGACCGTGTGTAGTTCTTTACATCCTTTCTCGTGCCGGGCCAATAGAACGACCAACGGGCTAGTTCTAGCATCCCTGTCTGACCGCGATGACCTACTGTTCTGTTGTCATGGCACCATGTGAGGATCTTTTATCTTAAGGGAGCTGAAGGGACAAACAGTCGATGGTCGGAATACAGAAACCCTCCTTTTCCACCATCCGGGCTGCTGTCTTGGCAGGGATTGAAGACTGGTCTTTGTTTATAGCCTACTTGATCTTTTGCAGAAATGTAGTAATTTGGGGAATAGTCTTTCCGGTTGAAAGTCTGTGGGGCAGTCCTTGCAAAACCTACAGCAAAGAGCGTCGGCAAGAGTGTTTTGACTACCCGGGAGGCAGGTCACCTGAAAGTCGTACTGTGCAACAAAATGCACCCACCTGGCTTGCCGAGAATTGATACATTCCATGGTGTGTAGAACCTGTAAATTCTTGTGATCAGTTCGAATGAGGAACAGGTGCGCACCACCCTGTATGAGGTGCCGCCACTCATCGCATACGATTTTCATAGCGAGAAGTTCCCTTTCAATCACTGAGTAATTGCTTTAACTGGCCATCAAGGTTCTCGAAAGGTAAGCCACCAGATGTTCAAAATCTTTGTGTCTTTGCAGAAGTACTGCCCCTATCACAGACGCTGAGGCGCCGGTCTCCACAATGAACGGCTGTTTCTGGTCAGGTTGGCCAAAATAGGAGCAGTACAGAACAGTTCTTTCAGACGCATGCAACTTTGCTCTGCAAGCGGTTTCCACTGGAAGGGTGCAGAAGACTTCTTCAATAGACTGGTAATGGGTAAGACCACCTCAGAGAAGCATGGAATGAACCGACGATAGAAATTAGTCAGACCCAAAAACTCTTCTTTCACGGATGTCAGAGCTGGCCAGTCCAGAATGGCCGATACCTTCTTGCTATCCATTTGGATGCCCTCTTCTGAGAGGATAAACCCCAGATAGGGAACTGAGGAGACACCAAACAAACACTCCTCTTTCTTAGCCAGAAGATGATGTTCCTGGCGACGGCCCAGAACTTCCTGTAGGTGAATGAGATGTTCTTGAGGTGAGGAGGAGAAAACCAAAATATTGTCAAGATAGACGATTACAGACAAAAACATCAGATCAGAAAAGAGACGTGCTATGCACCTTTGGAAGACGGCGGGGGCGTTGACTAGCCCGAAGGGCATAACCCTAAATTCAAATAGACCAAAAGGGGTATGAAATGCTGTCTTCCATTTGTCTCCAACACGTATTGGTAAGAGATGAAACACGTTGCGAAGATCCAGTTAGGGAAAGATCTTTGCACCTTGAACAGCATCGATAATGTCCCGAATAAGGGGCATGGAGTACCAGTCCCTGATAGGGACCTTATTGGGGCCGCGGTAATCAATACATGGCCTTAGTTTGCTGTGTCTCTTTTGGGTATAAAAAACAGAGACGGTCCCGCCGGTGATCGAGAAGGCTGGATCAGGCTATTTTGGAGGTGAGCATCCAGATATTCACGAAGTGCCACCCTCTCTCATTGCGTGAGGAAGAACATCCGACCAAAAGGCACTGAGGCGTTTGGAATCATTTCAATTGCACAGTCTTCTGGCCTGTGTGGGGGTAGTTCTTGTGGGACCTTCTCGATGAACACCTGGTCATAAGCTGGCCAGTCCAGTGGAATGTAAATACAGTGCTGTAATTGGTACCAGTGAGGCAATGTTGTTGGCAGTACCTTGATGTAAACTCCAGATGATTCTGAGCCCAGTCTATCCTCGGGTTGTGTTTCCAGAGCCATGTAATACCCAGGATGACCGGAAAATGTGCTGCCCGAATGATGCCGAATTTCAAGGTCTCCGAGTGTTGCATGACTGTGACATGCAGTTCTTCCGCATTTTGGGTTATGGGCCCAGAACTGAGAGGGCTGCCATCGACCCCTTCCAGATTCTGCCCTTCCTTGCATTCTAACAGCCGGAGACTGATCTTGTTTACCCAAACCGTGTCTATGAAATCTCCGACGGCTCCACAGTCCAGGAGGGCCAGGGTGTCGATGGTGCGTTGGTCGAAGCATACTTGTAAGGACACCAGCATGAGTTTTGAATCTTCCGGAAGCGACGACGAGTTGACAGACAGGGAATCATAGGGACTAGTCACGTAACCTCGGTAGCCCGTCCCTCCTAGGATTGAGGTCTTTTGTTCCCGAACGTCGGGAAAGCACCTCTGGACAATCTCTGAGAAGATGGCATTCAGATCCACAGTATGCACACAACCCTCTTTCTCGTCTTCTCTTTCATTCTTCCAGAGTGAAGGGAGCTCTTGTGGTCCCGATCTGCATAGGCTCTTCCTGATGTTGAGAAGCTGTAGTGGGGTTCGTGATATGCCCCTAAACCGTCTTCTTTCCGATGTTCGTTCCTGGATACAATAGTCAATCTGCAGTACCTCTGACAACAGGTCTGAGAAGCAGGGAGGCCTTGAAGAACGTGCCAACTCGTCCTTGATCTCTTCTTTGAGGCCTCAGTGAAATATTGAGTATTGCGCTTGTTTGGGCCAACCTGCTTCTGCTGCTAGCCTCTTAAAGGTGGTAATATATGACAAGAGATCAGAGTTGCATTGGCCGACATCTAGCAGCTACTCACAGGCGGCATATGATATCACATGCACGGCGGAGCATGACAAAGGAACCTTTTTCACTTTTTAAGATCCTGGTGTGATTATTTAACTTCTCACTCAATAATTCTGTTTTCACTCATATTTTCTTCCTTGTTCTCCTTCCTTGTTCTTTATCTACCATGCTCCACCACATTCCCTCTTTTCATTCCAGTCGTCCTTTCCGTACTGACTCCCAATCTTGTAGCCCTTATAACCTGATTCATTGCCCTTCCTCCGGTCTCTCCTCATCCATTAATATTGCCCTTTGGAATGCTCGCTCAATCTATAACAATCAGATAAACATTTTCGTTTTTATCTTAATTATGTTTCTCGAAAAGAAACATGGTTCGCTCCATTCAAAACTGCTACTCCTGCTGCTCTCTTTTCATCCTCCTCCTTTTTCTCTCACACCCCTCGCTCATCTGGATGATTCTCTACTTTTGGATATCACTTACCCTCTTTCACTAAACCCCAATCACATGCCTTTCCAATAATTTATCGTCCCCCAGGCCCTGTTACTTCATTTTGTGATGATCTTGATGCTCTTCTTCCTTTTGATATTCCTCTGATCCTTCTTGAAGATTTTAATCTCCGACTTTCTTTGACTCACACTAATATTCCTTGCTTATCTATCCTCAAATCATATCATCACATCAATATTTGAACTCACCCATCACATAGTTCTGGTTCCTCCCATGACTTAATCTTTTCTACAGTCCCTCTTAACACTTCAGTTTATGGCTTACTGTTTTTTCCCTCTGACTATTCCCTTCTGTCTTTTTCTATCTTGCTGCCTCCCTAGCCACATTCTCCTCCCCTATTTAGATCCTTTCAACATCACATCCTTAACGCTTTTCAGGCCTCTTCTTGTATCTCTGCTCAGATCTTGTTTCTTCCTTTGATAGACTCCTTATACTTCCTTTCCATATACTCTGCCACATCCATCTTTTCTTCTGCTTTATTGTATTCTCTTAATTATCTCCATCCACCTTAACTTTCTCTTCTTCTCTAGAGCCATCCCAGCCGTGGATGTATCCCTCCCTCCATCTTTCTGGATGTATAAAACACAAGGCTGAACGTTGTTGCCTCAATTCCCAATCAGTAAATGACCATTCCTAACTCACCTCTCTTCACTCCACCTATGATTCATTATTTCTTTCCGCTAAATAACACTACTTTAATAATCTGTTAAATCTGTCTTCACACCCTCATCACTTATTTCACACTCTGACCACATGCTCACTGCCTTCCCTTGATTCTGCTTCTCTTTCTCCTCTTACCATGTCTGAATTTGCTGATTAGTTTTCATCAAACATTTCTTGCTTTTCTATTTTCTCTTCTCCTGGCACTACTTCTCTTATCGACTTTAATGTCCACCATTTCTCCAATATCCGATTCTGATGTCTCCTCCTTTCTTGTCAAGGCCTTTCCTACTGCTGCTCCTTCTGATCCTCTTCCCTCCTCAATTTCATCAGTATATCCTCTTCTTCTTGCTTATCTTACTGTATCCTTTTACTTCTCATTATCTACTGCCACCTTCCCTACTTCTTTTAAACATGTTTCCATCCTACCTATTCGAAATAAACCATCCCTTGAGCCTTTTCTCGCGGCTGACTTTCACCCTATTGGACATTTACCTTTTTTTTCAAAGCTTCTCGAGCACATTGTCTACTCTCAGGTATCTTTTCATATCATTGCAAATGCACTTCACCCACCCTGTCAATCAGGGTCCATGATTTTCCACCGAAACAGCTCTCCTCATAGTTTTATCCTTCTTCTCACGGCTCGCTGCTCTAAGCTTTCTTCTCTCCTTATACTACGAGTCTTGTCAGCTGCTTTTGATACTGTTGACCATTCCATTCTTCTGTTTTTTCTTGGTCTGCGGGGATCTGTTCTCGATTGGTTTTATTCACCATGAGGTGAGGCTTTGCCAGTCTCTACTTGCACACACCTATTTTGTCTCATATGCTTATCTGCATGTCTGATGTAGCCCCTAATTCCATGAGGTGAGGCTTTGCCAGTCTTTACACACAGGCACCTGGCATTTTACCTTCCACACCCAGCCCATTAACAATTGGCTGAGGCAGCCAGGTGTCCCTTAGCCTCTGCCCTGGCAGCCATCGTTCCCTGCTTCCCTCTCCCTTCCTGAATGCAATGTGTGGCCTTCCTGTACAGAGAGAAATTGTTCATCAGTCCAAGGGCCTAATATGTGCCTTGTGAGGGCTTTTCTTTAATTCCAGTCCAATCTCGGCTAGTATATGTGTGCCATTTGGAGAGATTTGAAAGTAAATTGATTTTGTGGGCTAGTCGCTTATTTTTAAAGGGATTTATTAGTTGTTTCCCTTTGACTCCCAACCCATTTTCTATGCTGTTGTGCCTGTGGAGGAGCCTGGCTTGGTGATGTAGTCCTTTATTTGTTTCTGGCTTTTTACTTTCCCCACCCAGCCCTTTAGCAACTGACTAAAGCAGTCAGGTGTACCTTTGCCTCTGTCCTGGCAGCCATCTTTCCCTGGTTCCCTCTCCCTTCCTGAATGTAATGTGCAGCGTTACTGTACAGAGTCCACTTGGTCATCTGTCCTAGGGCCTTATAGGCCCCTTGTGAGGCTTTCTTTTGATTCCATTCTGATTTTGTCTACAATATGTGTGCCATTTGAAGGGATTTGCAAGTATATTGCAATTGTTTTGTTTTGGGCTAGTTGCTGATTTTTTATTAGGATTTATTAGTTGTTTCCCTTTGACACTCAAACCATTTTCTGTGCTCTTGTACCTGTGGCATGGCTTGGCTTGGTACTGTAGTCCTTTGTTTGTTTCTGCTTTTTTACTTTCCCCACCAACCCTTTTAGCAATTGGCTGAGGCAGTCAGGTGCCCCTTTGTGCACTAGCCCCGTCTCCCAGGTGGTACCCCAGCCCATTTCCTGTTCCTGTAGCAGCCTGCCCGAGCCCTGATTGGCCTGAGTAACCCTTTACAGAATGACCCCCAGGGCAGCCCCTGTCCATGCAGCCCCTTTGGCTAAGGGTCCCAAGGCAAAGATCAGCTCCTGAAGAACCAGCTCCAGTCTGTGTTTGCCCATGTTTGCCCTGTGAAGCCAGCAGCCAGCCGACAACCAGAAGCGACTGACAAGTGTGGTCTGGGTGGGGAGTACAACAATCACTGTATTCCAAAAAGCCCTGACACTCTTCTTACCTACATAACATAGCATACCAAAATGAGCCAGCTAGTAAATAGTATTCCTAAAAATGCTGTGTACCAGACTTTAGGTGGTTTTATTTTACTGTTGTGTCCCATACTTAGGCCTTCTCCCTCTATCCAGATATCTCAAATCTAGATGTTTAACATTTACTTCTGTGCCTCCAATTTAGGAGTATACCCTCTACCCAAGTGAAGTTTAACCATGCATCACATTTAGAGTGAATTGTGAATTTTAGCCATGTGTCTCATCCAAATAGAATTTTGAAGTTTAGCCATGCATCACACTTGGACAGAATTGTGAAGTTTAGCCATGCATCACACTTAGAATTGTGAAGTTTAGTCATGTGTCCCATCCATATAGAATAGTGAAGTTTAGCCATGCATCATACTTAGATAGAATTGTGAAGTTCAGCCATGCATCCCATCCAGATAGAATTGTGAAGTTTAGCCATGTGTCACACTTAGATAGAATTGTGAAGTTTAGCCATGCATCGAACTTAGAATTGTGAAAATTAGCCATGCACCCCATCCAGATAGAATAGTGAAGTTTAGCCATGCATCCCACAAAGATAGAATTGTGAAGATTAGCCATGAAGCATACTTGGATAGAATTGTGAAGTTTACCCATGCATCACACTTAGACAGAATTGTGAGGTTTAGCCATGCATCCCATCCTGATAGAATTGTGAAGTTTAGCCATGCATCATACTTAGATAGAATTGTGAAGTTTAGCCATGCTTCCCATCCTGATAGAATTGTGAAGTTTAGCCATGCATCACACTTAGATAGAATTGTGAAGTTTAACCATGCGTCCCTTCCAGATAGAATTGTGAAGATTAGCCATGCATCATACTTAGAATTGTGAAGTTTAGTCATGTGTCCCATCCAGATAAAATAGTGAAGTTTAGCCATGCATCATACTTAAATAGAATTGTGAAGTTCAGCCATGCATCCCATCCAGATAGAATTGTGAAGTTTAGCCATGTGTCACACTTAGATAGAATTGTGAAGTTTAGACATGCATCGAACTTAGAATTGTGAAAATTAGCCATGCATCCCATCCAGATAGAATAGTGAAGTTTAGCAATGCATCCCACAAAGATAGAATTGTGAAGATTAGCCATGAAGCATACTTGGATAGAATTGTGAAGTTTACCCATGCATCACACTTAGATAGAATTGTGAAGTTTAGCCATGCTTCCCTTCCAGATAGAATTGTGAAGTTTAGCCATGCATCATACTTAGATAGAATTGTGAAGTTTAGCCATGCGTCCCTTCCAGATAGAATTGTGAAGTTTAGCCATGCATCACACTTAGATAGAATTGTGAAGTTTAGCCATGCATCAAAATTAGATAGGATTGAGAAGTTTAGCCATGCACCAAACTTTGAATTGTGAAGATTAGCCGTGCATCCCATCCGGATCGAATATTGAAGTTTAGCCATGCATCACACTTAGACAGAATTGTGAAGTTTAGCCATGCACCCCATCCAGATAGAATTTTGAAGTTTAGCCATGCATTACACTTAGATAGAATTGTGATATTTAGCCATGCATCACACTTAGCTAGAATTGTGAAGTTTAGCCATGAAACACACTTAGAATTGTGAAGTTTAGCCATGCATCCCTTCCATATAGAATTGTGAAGTTTGGCCATGCATCACACTTAGATAGAATTGTGAAGTTTAGCCATGCATCACACTTAGATAGAATTGAGAAGTTTAGCCATGCATCAAACTTAGAATTGTGAAGATTAGCCATGCATCCTATCCAGACAGAATTTTGAAGTTTAGCCATGCATCACACTTTGATAAAACTGTAAAGATTAACCATGCATCTCACTTAGAATTGTGAAGATTAGCCATGCATCCCATCCAGATAGAATTGTGAGGTTTAGCCATGCATCACACTTAGACAGAATTGTGAAGTTTAGCCATGCATCACACTTAGAATTGTGAAGTTTAGGCGTGCGTCCCATTCAGATATACTTGTGAAGTTTAGCCAGGCATCCCATCCAGATAGAATTGCGAAATGTAGCCATGCATCACACTTAGATAGAATTGTGAAGTTTAGCCATGCATCACACTTAGACAGAATTGTGAAGTTTAGCCATGCATCCCATCCAGATAGAATTGTGAAGTTTAACCATGTTTCCCATCCAGATAGAATTTTGAAGTATAGCCATCCGTCACACTTAGATAGAATTGTGAGGTTTAGCCAAGCGTCACACTTAGAGTGAAATGTGAAGATTAACCATGCATCTCACTTACAGTAAAATGTAGATTTAGCCACATGTCCTATCCACATAGAATTGTAAAGTTTAGTCATGCATCACACTTGGATAGAGTTGTGAGGTTTAGCCAGGCATCACACCTAGATAGAATTGTCAGGTTTAGCCATGCATTCCACTTTAAGTGAAAGGTGAAGTTTAGCCATGGGTCCCATTCAGATAGAATGGTGAAGTTTAGCCAGGCATTACACTTAGCTAGAATTGTGAAGTTTAGCCATGCATCACACTTAGAGTGAATTGTGAAGATTATGCACGCATTACACTTAGATACAATTGTGAAGTTTAGCCAGGTGTCAGACTTTGATAGTATTGTGAAGATTACCCATGCGTCCCATTCAGATAGAATTGAGAAGATTAACAATGCATCACACTTAGAGTGAAATATGAACATTAACCATGCACCATGCCTAGATACAATTGTGAAGTTCAACCATACGTCGCTTCTAGATAGAGCTGTGAAGATTAACCATGCATCACACTTAGAGAGAATTATGAAGTTTAGTCATGCACCAGACTTAAATACAATTATGAACATCAGCCATGTGTCCCACTCAAATAGAAATGAGAAGATTTAACCATGCATCACGCTTAGATAGAATTGTGAAGATTAGCCACGTATCCCATTCAAATAGAATTGAGAAGATTAGCCATGCTTCCCATCCAGATAGAATTGTGAAGTTTAGCCATGCATCACATATAGATAGAATTGTGAAGTTTAGCCATACATCCCATCCAAATAGAATTGTGAAGTTTAATCATGCGTCCCATCCAGATAGAATATTGAAGTATAGCCATGCATCCCATCCCGATAGAATTGTGAAGTTTAGCCATGCATCCCATCCAGATTGAAATGTGAAGTTTTAGCCATGCATCACACTTATATAGAATTGTGAAGTTTAGCCATGCATCACAATTAGATAGAATTTTAAAGTTTAGCCGTTCGTCCAATTCAGATAGAATTGTGAAGTTTAGCCATGTGTCACACTTAGAGTGAAATGTGAAGATTAACCATGCATCTCACTTAAAGTAAAATGTGGATTTAGCCACGCGTCCCATCCAGATAGAATTGTGAAGTTTAGAAATGCATCACACTTGCATAGAGTTGTGAGGTTTAGCCAGGTGTCACACCTGGATAGAATTATGAAGTGTAGCCATGCATCTCACTTAAAGTGAAAGGTGAAGTTTAGCCACACATCCCATTCAGATAGAATGGTGAAGATTATGCACGCATTACACTTATATAGAATTGTGAGGTTTAGTAAGACATCAGACCTTGATAGTATTGTGAAGATTAGCCATCCGTCCCATTCAGATAGAATTGAGAAGATTAACCATGCGTCACACTTAGAATTATGTAGATTAGTCATTTGTCACAACAGATAGGACTGTGTAGATTAGCCATAGAAGGACGTAGTGAGTATCCAAAGCACTAACCATCCAGCTTCTACTTCCTAAAACACACCACCCAAACACTATGCATGCTCACTGGGATAGCCAACCTATACCCTAACACACACCCAACACAAGAAACACACACTTACAACAAACACACCCGTACACTGGACCTTACCCGTAAGGATACAACAAGCCAGTGCGCACAACCTTAAACAACTGCGAATCTACACATAAAACACACATACACACCACAACACAACACACTGCCCCACAGAAAACATCCCAGGCATTGGACCTTCCCACACGGATACAACAAGCCAGTGCACGCAACCTACCATCTGCAAGCCAACACACACACACATGCCAGTTTCTCAAGGTTTTGGACCTATCCTATCATTCTTCCCTCACTAACAAACCCCGTTCTCTTTCTTGCAAAGCCACGTAGGCGCCTGTAGACTGCTCTTTGGTGGTTTTGGTGCATGGTATTAATCAACATAACACAGCCTGATGTTGTCTCATATGTGTGTCTGCATACCTGATGTATGCCCCCGCACAATGAGGTGAGGCTTTGCCAGTCTGCACGCACACACACCAATCATTCTGCAACCTATATGCGTGTTCCTGCACTTTGTTAAAACTACTATGCACCTTCTGTAACTAGAACCTAGATGCATAAGGGTTGTGTGTGCTGTCTGAAATAACTGTACAAATAAATACAATAAATAAATAATTAAATAATTCCATCTTTCAGGTTGCACATTTGTTGGTCTCTTGGCTCGGTCAATCTTCTTCTTTTCATCCTCTTTCTTATGGTGGACCTCAAGGTTCAGTCCTATGTCCCTTACTATTCTCTCTCTATAGTATACCACTAGCCTCCATTATCTCTTCTTTTGTGTTCTCCCACCATCTGTTTGTGCATGATTCCAAGATCGTTCTGCCCTTTTCTTTCTTTTCACCTTCTCTTTAGTCTACTCTTTCCTCTTGCCTTCTCAGAATCCAATCTTGATGTCTGCTCATTACCTTCACTTCAAACCATCTAAAACCAAGGTGCTCTGTTTCCCTGCCTCAACTATTACTCCACCTCTCCCACCTGTTGCTATTTCTTTCCCTTCAACTTCCATTACTCTCTCCTCTTCTACCCTTGTTCTGGGCATTATCTTTGCCTTCTCTTTGTCCATCTCTGCTCACATCTCTACTAATTCACGCTCTTGTCGTTTCCAACTTCATAAGATCTAGAAGGATCGTCAGGTTCTCACTACTCATGCTCTTAAGACCCTTTTATTCCTCTCTCTCTCATCTATTCTACTGCTCTAAGCCCCTCCTGTGTCTTCCTGCTTAGCAACTCACTCCTCCCTGCTCTATTTACAGTTCTTCTATCCGCCTTCTTTTCTGTTTACCTCTCTGCGAGTACATTTCCCCTGCCCATCTGTCTTTGCTGGCTCTCTTTTGACTCACATTTACTGTTTACCTTTCTAAGCATTGTTTTTAGGTGTCTGCATGGTTTGGGCCCCCTGTCTTTGCCCTCTTGTAACCGTCTATTCTCCTGCCCGACTCCTCTGTTCATAGTCCTAATTTCTTCTATCTACCCCTTTCTCCCCGTCCTTCCTCTCATTTTCACTATTTACATTACTAGGCCCAAAATACTGGCATTGAATGCCCCCCTCTTTCCTTCTTTTCTCATTCCTCTCTTTCTCTTTTTAAATCCCATTTTAAGGATTACCTTCTCTCCAAAAGATTGATTTGTTTTGGAATTGCTTACACCCACTCTGCACAGTTTTTCTGTATGTAAAGTGCATTGGCATGAAGTCATATAGAAATACAAATACAAGGAAGCACCTAAACAATCAGACTGGCTTTTGGATATAATGAATATATATGAACTAGAACAAGATGCAGTCAATAAGATGCAGTCAACACGTGTTAACAAAAATATAGACCTACAGACATACAGCAGCCCTTCCGAGACAATTTACAGGAGAAAGATGCAACACAGGAGGTACTGTTCTGAAGTATTGTTGCTAGATTGTAAAACAGTGGGATAAAAGCTTGCTTTCTGCCTTGTGTAACATTAGATATGCCACTGCAAACACCTTGTCACTACAGAGGTACGGAAGAAGGCGATGCACCTGGAATGAGCTGCTGTGGGTTGGTTTATTGTAATCAATAGACATGGTCCTTCTCTCATTTTAATTGGTCCTCTAACTAAAAGGTCAAACAATCATGGCCTCTCCATTGGACAAAAAACACTTCCTGTTTAGGATGACTTGCTATTTCCTATTTTTTCTGGATGACAAGCAAATTTTAAAAACTAGAGAATGACAGTTCTGAAACACATGACTCCTTATGCAAATTAACAAATCTAGGTAATTTGCCAAATTTCACTTGACCATGCAATATGTTACAATTCTTACACTGAAACAAAACAAGGTTCTGAGAATTACACATGTGTTCCTGATTTCTTCGGCACACCCTGTTCAGAACATAGACTGCCTGGCTCTCTATCTTATCTTTTCTGAATATAAACCAGTTATGTTTCATGAACCATACCACTGAAAAACACATATTCTTGCCATTAAAATGCTGAATTGCCTGCTCCTGTTTTTCAGCTGATCTCAGTAAACCTTGATTTTTTGCACACACCACTTCCCCTGTGGTTGCTTAATACTTTAAAACTCCCATCAGATTTTAATCCTTTATATATTTGCGAGGCAACTGTGGAGTCCATTTTAAAATGATGAATGTCTACTGAATGTGAATAACATATTTAAACACAGCGTGGCCTAATGTCTTATGTTATGTATGTTTGTACAAAATGTAAGCATACTTTTTATAGCCTATGCTACCTTAAATAAATGTGTGCAGTGGCAGTGTTCCCTATTTCCGATGTACTTTTGCTTTGAATAAGGGCAGCTTAACTTACCTAAACAGACATTATTCCTGATTTCTACAATGTTCAACAGAAGAGTGAAATATTGGCCCTAATTACCATATTTATCTTTCTACCATACATGGGGGGAATGAGGGGGTGGTATAGGCCTCCTCTGCAGTACCAGAAGTATATCTTGTTAATTTGGATTAATATTGCAGATGGTTGCTGCCTGTTCCATGCATTGCTGTTTGAAAAGTGTTTATACATATTTGTCTTAATGTTATATAAAGCATAATAAAACACGTTTAAAAAAAGAACCTGCTGGACTTTCTAAGCAACTGCTCTACTCCACCAGCCTGGCCCTGCTCACATTCAGATGTTCAGACAGCCTCACACCTACTTTCCCTGATCAGGGGCTCATGTGGATGTGGTTACGTTGGTCAACCACTCTTTTCATAGACAAGAATGCTTCTTAAAGGGGAAGACAATGACGGTATGCATCTTTTAGTGACAACCTCAATGGCACAGCCCTGGAGAGAAGAGGGGTGGTCTGGGCAATCACCATGCTCCTCCTCTGGCCCCAGCCTTATGGTGAAGGTGGTAGAACCCGGCCCTCATTACCACCCAACCCATCAGCCAGAAACAAACAGGGGGCCAGCCTGATTTAGGGAATATTTGAATGTAGTACACACAACACATGCATCCTGAGACCGGATGCTTCACTTCTCAAGAAACCCTCTCATCCCCAGCAGCAGTTCAGAAATGGTGAGGGCCGAGCCCTACAGTACAGCTCCTGGGCCATTAGGGGATTTGGAACTGCAGGGTGAATATGAATATGAATCACTCCTTCAAGGTGAACCCCTTCTGTAGCCTGGTGGCACCACCAACATTTGTAAATATATTGTGTACAAACGGAAAATTTATAGATTCTGCCTTGGAAACATATACCAATAACTACAAAATATTATAACATACCCTCCTCTCTCTCTCTTTAACCATGATACACCTGTTGTGGTGTGACTTGGACCCATGATCTCAGAAGCCATTCTTGGCCAGGTTCATCACCCATCCTTGCTTGTAACATCTTGTTCCTGCTTTTTCATTCTCTAATCTCCCCCTGATTATTCTTTTCCTCCAGTAGACGATGGTCTGGACTTCCCAAACACTGTCAAAGTACACCATTCTTCGGAGAAGTCTAGATGCTCTGAATCTACTGATATGGTGTTTTTGCACAGCATAAAAACCCATAACATAGAAATGCCACAAAAGCTCTACTTTGTCGATAAATTAAAGTTGGGACCTCAGAAACCACCCATGAAATCAAAGAGACCTCAGAAGGTGAAGGAGATTATGATCCTTAAGTTTAACAACATCTGAGGTTCTTAAGCAATGCCCAAATGCCTATTCAGCAACCGTGGAGAGATGCTTTACTTAGTAATTGTAGTAAACATGCTTTTTCCCATTGTTATCGCCATTTGAATGGTTTGACATTTCTGGGGGTATTGAACTGTCTTCTTCTCATTACAGCTCTTCAATTACTGGTGTCTCATTCACTCCCGGTTGTCATATGAAGATTCTGATAGTTTACGAGGCTGAAGTACTGTCTACTGTGTTCATACCATTAAAGCCGGAGACCTTTCTGGCACAAGTGTCACATTTATTTTCTTTGGACATTTGAAGGGCTTGATTTGTGTGGGGCTCAAATGCTGACTGTTATGTACTTCCCCTTACTACAACCACAGCTCTGTCCTTGCAAGTGTCTCATTCACTCTCTACTGGTCTCTGCATAGTTAGATACTGTATCTGCCTACAGCACTGCCTGTCATGTTCATCCTATTACAGCCATAAACCTTTCCACTACAAGCGTCTCCCCCCTTCCCTATGGGCATTGGAAGGGATTAATAACCTGCGGTTGCATGGTTCTTAACATGTGTGAGAGCACAAGGGATTAACATTCTGTATGTTCTTCTTATTTAGCACTTCTGCCGGTGCTGGAGGTCACCCTGGATGAGCGATTCACACTGAACAGAACCATCGATCATGAAAAAAGTCAGGGGCCTGACCCACCTACCGAAAATGACACTGGCACGGGAAAAGGGCGGGGGAAAGACGCTGCCGATGATCTCTGCATGGGGTTGGAAGTACAAATAGTAGATTATGCTGATGAAGATGGGGGAACTTCAGGGCCCACAAAAAAGCCTGGTAGCTGCAGTGTTGCCCACAGACACTGCACTCCTGGATGCAGACAAGGTAATCAGATCTATACACCCAGAAGCAGAATTTGTGCTTCTTAAGTAGCAATGTGCACCTGCTACAGAGGGGGCTAAAGGAGCATGTGGCAAAGATAGACTCATTGAAAAACAGCCTGACCATCCCACAACCATGACAACTTTATTCCATGAAATGTGACCCAGCATTATTGTACTTTAACATGGCACTGTCAGCCCACTCCCTCTTTTCTTTTACCAATCACCACACTATCCCAAGAAACAGGGGTTTATGTTGCATGTGCAATTTTTGTGACTGGGGGTGCGGTAAAGTTTGCGCGATGTTGCAATTTTAATATGTATCCAGCGTAGATATGAATATGATCTAGATATGGTGTGCTATGAGGTTCCTAGAAGCTGGTCAGCAAGTAGTTTCATAATACACATGCGAGGAAGGGGACTTGTCACGGAAAACACACTGTGAAGAAGAGACGGTAGTTACAAAGTGAATTTATAAATCTACATCTAGTAGGCTTTCATTTATAAAATTATTAAACTCTGCAGTCAAGAGTTCGCAAGGTGAATTTTGAGGGACTGGGAACAACTGGTTTTGCAGGGTTGGAGGCTATAGGACAGGTAACGATTAGCAACGACATTGAGCAGATGGTCAGCCAACAAACTGGCCAGGGTTTCTATGACTTGACAGTAAGGGTGATTTCAACTTTTTAAGTGCATGGGGGTTTGCTATGTATTGTTCAGGGGGATACGGCCATTTGCTTTTGACCAACAATAACTCAGGGTGAAGCGCCACTCGAGGTCAGAGTCACCAATACTCAGGGGGTTCTATTCTTTTCTCAGGTTGTCCAATGCGTGTTGAATTGGTAGTCATTTAGATTAGAGTGTTCCGGAGACACCAGCAAGTCGGGGTGGGTGAGATGGTTATCAACAGTTCAAACAGAACCTGTTTATTATTCTTCTCCTTAGGTTCTTGAAATATTCCTTCCCATAATGTTAAAATCTCAGTGGAAGGGACGAAAAAGGACGGTGTGGGAATCCTTCTGCACCATCCCATATGGGAGCTATCCTTTATCACCCGCAGAAGGGTATACAGACCCTAAGTTCGAACCTCCATTTTCTCCAGTGGCCACTACATTGGTTGGGAGATGAACACAGGCAAT
This sequence comes from Ambystoma mexicanum, assembly GCF_040938575.1. Classification (NCBI taxonomy): domain Eukaryota; kingdom Metazoa; phylum Chordata; class Amphibia; order Caudata; family Ambystomatidae; genus Ambystoma; species Ambystoma mexicanum. The sequence continues at coordinate 926,645,576 of NC_090923.1, forward strand.
GCCTCCATCAGCTACAATTCCGAGAAAATGGGATATTGAGGAAAGTGGAAGGACAACTCCTGCAAAGGTTACGGCTGTGGAAAGGTTGAGAACGTAGATCAGGAAAGAAATTACTCCCCCGACTGCTAGGTTAGCAGAGGGATTAAGGGTGGAGGAACGAGAGAGAGTGAGCCTGGCAGTAAGAAGAGTAGATAAAGGGTTGAGAATGAGTGCAAAATAGGAGACTATGGGCCTCATTCCAAATGTGGCCATCTGAAAACAAGGGTGCTGGTAAGTTTACTGGAACCTTTGTTCCCAGACCGCCACACTACGAATTTGTCTGCAGGGGCCGTTGCGCCCACCAGGGTCAGACCTGTCGGGTGCAAAGGCTCCTGAAGGCACACTTTTCACAGGAGCACCGGCACCATTAGCAATGGTGCTGGTGCTTCCGTCTCCCCACTCCCATTAGTCCTATAGCACTCCATGGAAATGTGGAGTTACCAAATCTGCCACCTAACTTCCCGCGCCGCTGGGACTTGTCATGTCCCAGTGACACCGGGAAGTCAGGTGATGGATTGTTTTTCTGGGTCAGCGGCAACCTGCTGGTGGAACCGGCGGGTTAGCGCTGACCTCGGAATGAGGCCCTATGCCTTTTACCACTTGGATAGAGGATAGGATGTAAATGGCAGTAGAGGCACAGGAGTGCACAAAATTGGAAGAAACACTGAGGCTAGTGGAGGTAGAGGTAGTGCTGTTACGGCGGCAGAGAAGTCAAAAGCGCAAAGAAGTGAATAGACAGATGAAGGACGTAGATTGAAGGAAGGTGGAGGCATGGACAAGTCCTTGTTAGGTTGGATAAATTGATTATCAAACAGGTCAATGTGGACCTGGAGGATGGAAGTATTGCTATGGGTACATGATTTGAGCAGGGAGAATGGAGTCGGCACCCTATGGTAGTGCTGAGTATGCTTCTGTGCCTGTAGAAGTATCAGGGGAAGTGATAACAGGAGTAGAAGATGAAAGTGAATGGGAATTGGATGTTGAGCAGGGAGAGCACGGTGTAGCAGCCCCACCTCCCACTCCAGTAGCAGCAACAGAGTGTACACCATGGGGTATTTGGGCGTGCTGTGGCACCATTAAGACTGTCGTAAGTAGCAGGAGAGAGATGGGGGAAGCCCCAGTAAGTGTGGGTGTAACTCAATTTCTGTTGCTCCAGAAGGGTCAGTGAAAGGCGTTTTATGTCCCATGGTCACACATGGACTGGAATAATTTGATGAAGACACTCCCTTTGCTCACTGCAGAGGTGGAGAAGTGGATATATGCATTAGCGAAACACACTGCTGGTGTCACTTGGTCATTTGGGATATGAAAAGCTTATTCATGGCTCTAATGGGGGAGCAGTCAGGCGAGCTTTGGAGGAGAGCTGGGTATCCAGGAGTTCATTTGGATACAAATACCCATGTTGGAACATCTTTTAATAATTATAGGGCACAGGTCTGGGGGGCCCTGTGGATTATGTATCCTGATACACCGGATATACACTCTATTCTAGCTAAAACAATGAAGTTGGGTGATGATCCTGCCACCCACATCCAGTTAATTCATGAGATGTGGAGGACAGAGACATAAGAAGCGTGGGATAAGAATGTGGTGATTGATTTTTTACCACATGCCAAAGAAGGGACTTCCTAAGGAATTCCAGCACAATCTGGATACAGTAGTAGAGATGGAGGCCAAGAGTTGGCTGGAAATACAGGCACATATTGTGCATTTTTGTAAAAGGAGACAAGATAAGTAAAAGGAAAATATAAAACAAGCACAAAAGGTAGAGGCCTAGGTTGTTCAGAAAAAGCTAGCGAAATTCTGTTTGGAAGGAGCAGTGATTAACAACTCCATGGAGGGAAATCAGGGACAACTGGGACAACAGGGACTACGGGGACATAGTGAATCGTGTATGAAGTTGGATGGACGCGCATGCTCCAGGTTCAAGGCAAATGAGAGAGTTTCCAAGGGGTTTTGGAGGATTTTCACAAGGAACTGGGTCATTTGGCAGATTAAGAGGAATGGAATCCCGGTTTAACAGACCAATGGGGAATAAATATGGAGGGTTGTATGGGATTCAGTGTTGGTCGTGCGGAAGTTTGAAACACATGTTATGAGATTGTCAAGACAAGCCACAGTATTTTAATGTGGGAACTCAGCAAATGCAATCCCGACCATGTCATATGCCCCAGGCTCTGTGCAATCGCAGCAGGCACGGGTTGAACAGAACTCAGCAATTGGGGCTGCACAGACCTATGTGGTTCAACTGACCATGCCAGCACAGACACTGGTACAAACATGGGAGAAAAACCCTTTATCCCAAGGAACGGACACATATTACACTGGAGCAAATGTTTTTGCAGAGAATCCTTTCTCGCTCCCTGGTGCTAATATGTACCAAGAATAGGACAGCCCACAGGCATCTCTGATGTGCCAAGCCCTGGCCGTTACCACCGTTCTGAAAGAAGAACCCCAGATAAGCGTGCAGGTCGGTGAAAAATGGGGCTATCCTGTCAATTCCTTGCACTTAAGATGTGTCTTCTCACCAAAAGCCTGAAAAGCTTTTCAGCAGCAAAGAAGCAGCAAAGAATCTGATGATCTGCACAAGAAACTACTGCCCCCCGGCGCCTGGATAGTAATCTGAACCTTTGTGCAATGCCGGAATGAGAAGCAATTCCATGGGCCACACTGTGTGATTTTCGCAACTTCAACTGCTGTGAAGGTGGAGGGCAATAAGGGCTGGGTCCATATCAGAGACGTACAAAGGGATACCGGTTCTTCTAGACCGGCACAGGAGCAGGCTCAAAGTTAAGGATGCTCTAAGGATTCACAGTTCATTCCACAGTTCATTCCAGTGGAAAAGGGGGTGCAGATAAAAAAAAACAGGAATTGAACATTGTCTCGAGAAGAAGAAAAAGAAAACTTTGGATTTATAATGATTGTTTATATGTCTTTTTTATTTCTTTTGTCATCATGTTCAAAGATGGTAAACAGTATGGATGTGAATGGTTTAAATGTATCTAGAATCATATAATTTGATGACATATTATTGAAGTCACAGAGAAATGCTGATGCTGATTTCCTACACAATGAGGACAATGAAAATATAGACCCTAAAATAGATGCACATGGTTTTTCAGCAGTTAATGTATGCTATAGCTACATGGGGAGAGTTGGGAGAGAGAGATCTGTAGGATTTTGCTGCATCTGTTCTTTCAGCCCCCATGCTTCTAGTGTCTCTAGCGTGTTCAAACCGGATGAAGTAGAGTTAGCAGACACACTTTGTCTAGTGCACCACACTTTGTGCAGGGTCCGAGGGAAGTTCCAATGGCAATCTGTCACAGTATCTTTTTTACCTGTTGACAAAGAATATTCAGCTACAGATCGTAAAGAGCAAAAGAATGCCCAGTTTATGCAAAGAGACTAATTGAGTTTGAAAGAAGCTATTATCGCCAATAACCGATGGGAGCAAGGGGTGAAGAGTTGCAGAGCTAGAGGGATGAGGGGATTCTCAAAAGAAGCGGTGGCACGTGTAAACGAAGAATGTGGAAATGTGTGGCAGAAATATTTACAACATCTGACATGGCTCAGGGAGCCAGTAAAACCTACCGGTGCTTTAAGGGTGATGGCACAGTGCCTGTTGGCACAAATGGGAACTGCAGCTGCAGGCTTCGTACCACTGACTTGGCTGGAGATACGATTGCGCTTCTGGACCTTTTTTTGGACTTGAGGATTGTACGCCTAGAGGCAGTTGCCTCCAGCCTGGCGAGGTGTGTGCAGTTTCACCACAATACATGTGCGTGTCCTTGTTATTTCTGAGGAACACTTGATCCTTGCCCGCCCAATGCTCAAAGCCACATAGTTCTCCCCTTGCCCCTTGCTTTAACTGTATCATTATACATGGACACTTCAATGACTCTGTCAGATCGTGGAAAGGAGAGACTCTTGCGACAGACCAATCAGTCCAATGACCTCTCAGCGGCATCATCAAAAGCTTTGAAGGACATTCTTGAAAAGTATTGGTTATTTAGTCGCACAAAAACATTCTTCTTGTCCCTCTTTGCACCTGCCATCCAAGCTGCAGCAAATGCCAATTGGCTCCAGGTGACCCGGTACGAAGTTCTGCTTTTGGTCACTTCTACTGAATCAGCTTTCAGTGCCATGGACTCTATTCTTTCTTGGGTAGTGTCATGGATGAGCCTAGCTGCAAAAGTCCGAAGGCCTATTTTTGTCTTTTTCCATATTATCTTTGTTCCTGTCAAATGCTGTTATGATGTTGTTCTGCCCAGGTTCCAAAAGCAGATGCCATGATGACTGCGACCCTGTCAAAGCCGGAACCACTAGCATTTCATATCACATGGGTACTCAGACTGACGCTATCTTGTGTCCTCCACCAAGTTAGGATAATTATGTGGGGTAGCAGGTAGATTGCAGAAATGGCGGGGGGATGAGTTAGGGTTGTTCAGTGGAGAAGTATGCCCATATAGGGGCCAATGTTAGAGGTAATTCTAGGGTTTTTCCTAGAGGAGATGGTTTTAAATAACAAGAATTTGTATTAGTAGTTAAAGTTTTAAATAAAGGGGGGAATATTGGGGTGGTCAGGAAAGGTCCCACTGAGAAAGAGGGGTTCATGTTGCGTGTGCCATTTTTGTGACTGGGGGTGTGGTAAAGTTGGCACAATGTTGCAATTTTATATGTATCCAGCTTAGTTAATGTGAATGGGATATGTTACTTTAAAGGGTTACTTTGTGTTCAAGTTGATACATATTAGATTTGCACACATGCATCAACTAAAATGTCAAAATCGCCAATGAAATATGCACATGATCTGGATATGGTGTGCTACGAGGTACCTAGAAGTTGGCCAGCAAAGAGTTTCATAATGCGCATGCGAGGAATGGAAGTTGTCACGGAAAGCCCACTGTGAAGAAGAGACAGTAGTTATTAAACATGTATGCACATTGATATACATATGTAGGGAATTTATAAATCTACATGAAGTAGGTTCTTTTCATAAAATTGTTAAACTCTGCAGTCAGGGGTTCGCAAGGTGAATTTTGAGCGACTGCGAACAACTGGTTTTGCAGGGTTGGGGACTGAAGGAGAGAAAATGTTTAGCCACAACATTGGGCAGATGGTCAGCCAGCAAACCGGCCAGTTGGTTTCTATGGCTTGGCAGTATCACAAAGGAAGATGTCATCTTTTTGAGTGCATGGGAGTTTGGAATTTATTGTTCAGGGGATACAACCATTTGTTTTTGGCCAACAATAAACCCAGGGTGAAGTGCTGCTCGAGGCAAGAGAGCCTGATACTGATGGGTTTCGATTGTTTTCTCAGGATGCGCAATGCATGTTGAATTAGTAGTCATGTAGATTAGAATGTTCTGGAGACACCAAGTCGGGGTGGCTAAGATGGGTGAAATGGTTATCGTCAGTTCAAAAGGAACCTGTTTATTCTTCTTCTCCTCATGTTGTTTGAAGTATTCATGCAAATCATGTGCAATTATATTTAGGGTTAGAAGGTCTCAGACCATCTGTGACTTATAATATTTTATGTTTGTATGTGAATATGTAACTATGTGATGATGCCATGACCTGCTGTGGACAAATCCTAAAAAGGGGTCTGTTGTACACATCAGCTAAAGTTGGTAGTTAAGATAACTCCAACCATTCGGAATGGGTGAATTGTAGAAAAATGTATATAAGGTATGAACCTGTGTGGTTCAGGGGTACTCAGGTTAGTTGACTCTACAGCCTCATCTAGCCCCCCTCCCCCGGACGATTGTACAATAAACTTGCTTTTCGTACAAACGTGCACTTGCTTCTTAAGTGGTGGGCCTGCTTGGGTTAAGGTGATTGAAGGACCATCCACAAACACCCAACTCAAATATTGCCCCCCTCATGACAGCACTCATTGCAGCCTCACAAAGCCTATCCCATCGACATCCTGCCCTGTGGCAACTTCCCCCACAGGTTTGCAAACATGTTGACAGGGAAATCTAGACAGCGGGGTTGGTAAACATCTTTAATGGTAATCAGCAACACAGCAGAGTGAACAGCAACATGACAGGACGCCACAAACAAATACAAAATGCATTACCCAATTCGACAAACCAATTGATTCTTTTACCTTTTTCACTATTAACTTCTGTTAAAGGTAGTGCATAGTAAATCATGAAATCTGTCAATTCTCTAACTCGCAGGTGTGGATGGCTGATCCAGACACACAGCTGCATGATAACTGGAGCAGGTCAGCCTTATCAAGTTTCAACTACATTAGTGAAAATTTCTAGTTGTGACTGGGTTGATATAATGTTGCAACTTCAAGCAAATGAACTTGGAAAGCTAAGCTTGAGTAATATGAAAGAATGAATCCCTGCTTGGAAATGCCAAACAGAAACAAGTATAAATCGAGCATCTTTTCAGAAAACATGGTGTCACTTCTCTAGATAGGCCAGAATACTATTACTGTGACTGGGCCTATTCTATTCTAGTAGCAATATATTGGTCTGCATTAATATACTCTCTTGCACCTCTTACAGCAGTGCAAAAAGCATTCTATTAACTAATAGACATGACTCTCCTCATGTTAGTCTACATATAACTGTCATAAACTGACCTCAGTACCCCAAAAGCACACATCCCCCTTTGAAACTCCTCTCCACATGTTTGTATGTGCTACACATAGTTGCATGGATCCTTTAGTTCTACCACATGGTTATAAGGAATAGCAGCACTGGTACCACCTTGCAAAACTACTTATTGTATGCTATTACCTTGGGCAATGAGCAGGTTGTTGCTAGTCATTGGCAACAATCCACTATTAAAATGGCATGCATAGTGTTCAAACACCAGGTCTAATTTTAATAGCATGAAGAAAGTGAATTTGGATGGCTCAGACAAGAAGGCATTGTTGCCTCCCCCACACTGGCCTTTGTGCAAGCACACTATATGGGCAATCGCACCTAGCATATACATTCTTGAGGGTGCTCCATCCCCAATCCTGGAATTCATTTCCCCCAAAAAAGGGCCTCCAATCACCTACGTTTCAGCCGGCATGTACTGTATACCTTTAATTTACTGAATATATTGATTTATGAATATCTATACCTACAAATAAAGAACACAAAAAACAAACTTTACATTTCTGTGTGTGCATAGTGAAACACTGGAGTGAGGGGAGAGCTGCAGGTAATGAACACATTTATTGCCATTACTAAATAGGATTTGAGGATCAGTAATAGGAATGATGGTAATATTTATATACCGTACAACAGTTAACTTGAAGTAAAAGAGTCACGGTTCTGTACACATTCTAAGAAAATAACAACCAGTAAAAACCTGCTATGCTTAAACAGATATTACTGCAGCTAGAACACTCTAGGGTTATGTGTCGATTCACCTACTCTCGTCACTTCTCCCCAGCGGGAGCCCCTTTCTATAAGGCTAGGGTGGTGAGGTTGCTAACCAATAGTCCTCGTAGGGGTGGTAACAAGAGGGAGGACCTCATGGAGAGGCACTCCCCTCCCGAGGACAAGGATGTGAGTCTGGGGGAAGGACTCATAACACCCCAACCTCTCAGGCCATAATAACACCAGATCCTTCTGGGGCAAAAACTCTCATCCCATGATGGAGTCTATTCACTCTTTCACCTACAAAACCCTGAAGTTTATAAATCCCCCTCCCCGAAGTTTATAAGATTGATGAAAAGCTCTTCCGAAAGTGCCAATGTATACTGTTGCCATGTTCATAAAGTTGTCAAGAAGCCGAAGCTAGAGCGGTTCGCTAATTCTAGCTTTTCTGTAAGCAGTGCTTCGAACCATGGAACACAATGTACTGAAAAGAAGTGCATTGACAAAACAACACAGTTAATGAATGTAGAAAAGACTGAGACAAAGAAGAGTGCAAACCCAGTACAAGGAAGCATGAAGAGGACTTTGACAGCATCAGTCAATCTAAACGACATTACGCATGGGAGGTCCAAGCTATATATAGTAAAGACTGAGAAGGGACAAAAGTGTGAAACAGAAGATGAGGGAGCATAGCATGTGGCCGCAGCCATCTGAAGCATTCAAACCAGGGAGCTGGATACGCAAAGCCAGGAGAACCGTGCAGAGGGACTGGCATCTCACCAACTCAGGTCTGGAACCTGTAACACTGAGCTGGGGAAGTTCCAAGGGAAAGTCCATCCTCGGAAGAGTGGAGTTGGAAGAAGAGGGGTTGTTCATCATCTTCTGATCCATTCAGCAGTAATCTGGGCAGTTCTGGTATGCTGAGACCTGTTGTACATTCAAATTGAGAACCCGGCTGCCAAGGGGGCTGCATTGAAGCCCATAAGGCTAAACCTTGGTTTCCGGAGATTGCAGCGAGGCACATCTCCAAACCTGAAGGGAGAAGCAGACGAATACCAGAGAAGTATCTTGTGAGTTGGTTGGGAACCGGCCTACTGAACCTGTAGAGACAGAAAGGTGGTGGCGCAACCCATAGTGGATGGACTGTCGGGTCCAACAACAGTGCCGAGACCACCTACCAAAGCGTACAGCAGAGCCGCGTAGGCAAATGTGTGGGGAGTGCAAGACACTGTGGTGGTGGCATGACCTGTCGAGGGTGGACCGAGGGGTCCGACCAATATGTCGAGACCACCACCAGTAACTGTCCGTGGAGAGAAGCAGGCCACAGAAACAGCATGGAAGAAGATGTTGAAGTAGAGAGAGTGAACCCACGACCTCTGGCTAAACTGGTTAAGAGTTCCCCGGAAGAACAGATATAAACCCTGGGGGGAGGAGGCAAGGAAGTTGCAAGATTATAAACCATAAAGAAGCAGATTAAATAGTGAAACACCTTGTAACACAATTCCCTGGGCATTTCCACAAGTGTGTGGTGCTGGAGTGTCGAGAGGGACTCAGGTAGCATCTTCATCATCCCAGTGTGGGTAGGATAAAGAATATGAAGAAAGTTGAGTCAGAGAATACCTCTGTAAAGGAATTACAAATATTGCTGAAAACTATAAGAGACATTGGGGAACCAGGTAGGAGAATAGAGACATTCCCCTAGCCCCACGAGGATCCCATAGAACTGTTATTTTTTGCTTTTGAGGTACGAAAAGCCAGAACTTTATGGAACATTTACGTTGAGCATTAGTAGGGTTTTGGGACACTTTACATTCACGAGAAGGGAGACATTCTCCTGGGTTATGAGCAGAACCAGAACTTTATTGTGTTTGTTGTAGTGACAGGGATAGCGTAGGAGCCTTTTTGACTGTGATAGTGTCTTTTGATTTGGACTTTCAAAAACTTCCTGACATGTACATGAGTTTCTTTAGTTTAGGGAGGGAAACCCCAGGATAGATGGGTTTATTTTCTGTTAAAATAAAAGTTTATAGCAATCATCCTGGCACCACTTGGTCAGTCTCATCATTCTTTGTCATTCCTTGTCACCACAGTTCACAAACACACCTTGCATATCTGGTAGATAGAAATGAGCCACTAAATAGGTGAACATCTGCACCTTTGTAAGAAACAAAGAGCCAAAATGCAAGACCTTTGCAAGAGGCTAATACAATATTTTCTGTTAAAATAAAAGTTTATAGCAATCATCCTGGCACCACTTGGTCAGTCTCATCATTCCTTGTCACCACAGTTCACAAACACACCTTGCATATCTGCTAGGCAGACATTAGCCACTAAAAAGGTGAACATCTGCACCTTGGTAAGAAACAAAGAGCCAAAATGCCAGAACTTTGCACAAGGCAAATACAAGACTCACTACAATATAGGCCACGTACCGAAGTCTATATGACTGAAAAACACATACACTGACCCATCATGCACTGCCTGGTGCCTTCCAGAGAATGGGCTGAGAACTGTTTGTGGAGAGGGCTAACATTCTTTGAAATACATTTAAATAAAGAGAATATATAGACCTCTTCAAACAAGCCAAGTCTTGACAAACCAACTGAATCAATCATATTATAATGTAGTAAGGATCTTGTTAGGAAAGAAATTGTCAGGTATCAGACTTGGTGTCATGGTAGAAGGGAGCAAGAATGGGGCAGTGTTAGAAATGGAGATTGAAACTGACTTCATGATGGCGGATAGGGTAGACAGACTCAGGCAGTAGAAACATGTCTGGTTAGGAAGGCAGAGTTAGGTCAACAATCAAAGAAATAACACATATCTCAAGAAATGGTAAATGGAAAATTCCTTTAAAAAAGTTAGACAAATTGAGATGCTTGTCAGGGTGTCAAATAACTGAAAATCAGTCCCCTGTCCTGACCTGTTCAACTAACAGGTCCTATCACTAGATAAAAGGGAAACAAAAATTAGATAAAGTGTTTTCCACACTGGAGGTCGTCAATGCCTCCTAGCTGACCCCTCTCGTACAGACAATCTTCAGAATAATAGTTTGTCGCAGGACACGGTTCCTTGCCTGGGTCACGACAGTGGCTTTCAAACGAAGAAATCAAAAAAGTTCAAAATCCAATTCTGTCTCAGTTCCTCTGGTTACAGAGACACTCACTTCAACAAAGGTTTCAAAGCTTGGATCACAGGGGGTACTCAACCTTCAACAATGATGTATCTTAAGGCCCAACTCGCTCACTCGAGCCTTCACACTCTGTGGTAGCATGGGCATTACACTTTTCCACTTGTGTTTATGGTACTATTGTCTTACAATATTGGAATTAGTTCTTGTGTCCCTCAGGAGACCTCGACCCTTGTGCAGGTTATTCATGGGTTTTCTAATCCCCTGTCTATCTTTGACATGGTTTGCGTCTCTTCTTGCCTATGGGACTTTTCAATGTGGCTCACATGGCTTTCAGTGTTCTCAGCCATTCTCTTATCCCTCTGGACACTTCAGTCCTTGCTAGGTTTGTTCAGAGGCTTAATAGATGGTCAAATACTCATGGTTAGGCTTCCCTGCAGCGTTTAACTGCCCGCCTCTCTTCATCCTGTCCGGCCGCATACTTGTTCTCTCGTGGTGCCTCCGCCAGGAAAGATCAGTGATGCTGGTATTAGCAGTGTTCGTCTCCACCTGCTCCATTACTGCTTCCTGCTTTGGTTGCCTTCTCAGGGCTTCACTGGTTCTCGCTGTTCTCTCCCTCACTTTGTGGAACAACAAACGTTATGCAACTTTGAAAGATTGATGGTTATATGGTCTAATGGTGGAATGTTTACTTAACATGCTGTGTGCTCTTTCTAGCTCTTTGAAGCTTACAAACAACATGTAGATCCATGTGTGAATAACACTTGGTCTTGCCAATCAGGTAATCACTGAGTTTGCGAAATCCCAGGTTCCTTCCAGTTTCAATGAACTAATATATTTTAAGGTTGGTACCACATATTTCACAAACCCAAGTGACTGCTGTTAACATTGTCATATGATGTCCCTTTACACTCTTTGCAAGACAACACAATATTGTTGTTGCGAAAACCCTTCAAAATATTCCTCCAGTCCAGCTTCCAGTGGAAAATTGGGCAAGCATTTCAATGTCATTCACCATACCTGTGAAAGTTTGATATCCACCTGCAACAGCATTCTGAAGCTGTTTTACCAAATCTGCATGTTTGTTATATGTGTTTGTCTTGTATTCCTCTTGTGCTATTCCTCTTTTATTCTGTCACTAATGTAACATCTACCGATGCAATTTAGGAGACTAACCTGACTAGGTCCTGATCTGCCTTGGATTCTGCATGTGGAAGTACACCTTCCGGCACCCAGGAGTAAGAATGAGCTCCCGCTCCATGAATTGCCATTTTGATGCATGTTTTTTCTCAGCTTTCGAATAGCATGGAACGTACCTGTGCTGTGAGATTCTACGTCTACATTTAAAATTGGGGAAATGGCTTACAGGTATTATGTAATAATGCAGATAATTTGTTCTTTTTACATCTAAACCTTAGTTTAAAAACCTAGTGGACCTATCATATTTTGGGGAAAAGACTGATCTGTTTCATCTGATATGACAGGCTCGCAATAAGTATAAACATATGTGGAGCTTTTAACGCACACCCTTATGTTTTGTTATGTTATGTTGATTTATACCGCACACCGCTACCCCCCAGGGGCAGTCTCCAGGTGCTCATGTGGCTCTGCAATAAAGGAGGTGGGGTCTGTTAGTGAGGATAGGATGATAGGATAAGTTCAGAACCAGAAATGAACTGGCGTCTGTGTGCATTGTCTTGCGTGTGGGTTGGTTGTGCGGCCCTGCTTTTTATAACCGTAAGGGTAAGGCTCAGTGCCTCAGATGTATACTAGTGTTTATATGTTGGGTGTGTGAGTTGCATGTGGTTAGGGTGGAAGTAAAACCGAGCGCACTGGTTTGTTGTGTCCATAAAGGGGTCCAATGTTGCTGTTGTTTGTTAGATGTTTGCTGGAGTTATGTTGGTGTGCTTTTGTGTGTCGTGTGGTTGGGGATTTAAGATTATGTGCACTGGTATGTTTCGTCTGAGGTCAGGTCCAAAGTCTCACAAGTTTGTTGAGTGTGAGGGTTATTAATGCTAGGTGTGTGTATGTGTAGTGTGGCTGGCCCAGAGCCGTGTATAGTGGCATGAATTATGTTGGAGGAGCAGGAGTGGGGAGAACTGGTTAAACTTGGCAGTACCTCAAAAGTATGCCTTCATGGCAGCTCTGGTTGCCACTCAGTGGTACCCTCCAACACTCCTGGTTGTGGTCCATTGGCCATCCCTGCCACCTCGCCAAGCTCAGGGGCTAACTTCCCCCACTGGTTCCTCTCCATGCAATCGATTGGTTGCCCCTAATGTGTTACTCAGCAGGACTTATTTGGAATAATTGTGCTTCAGCTAATTGTGGGATTGGCTGTTAAATAGACCCTTGGCTGGTTTCTATAATTCTTCATAACATAATGCATGAGTGAACTACACTTATTATATGGGGTGACGCATGGTTGGTCAATATGCTTCAATTTAATGTGTCACATGGCTGGTCTTTCCAGAATGCATAAATGATGCCTCGGGAGGATATCTTAGGGGCAACGCGCTCACCTTGGAAGCAAGATGACACAAAGCAACACAGGTTCGATCCCTGGGTCTGTGCTTAGAAACCTCTGGGTATTAAGCGTGTTATAAATGACCTATCATATCATATCATCCTGCACTGCCACCTGGCCACCCCTTGAAATGTGGACTGTATCTGTACCCATACAGTCCCCCGCCCTCCCCCCTTTTTCTTCCTTTTCTATCCTTATTTAGACATACCCAGTCTGCTGCCGCAAACACTGGACTTGTCACTTGCTGGCTGCACTACCACTGTTTATTGCCTCTATCATCTATTTATTTGTATTTATTATTATTTATCTTTTCTCCTCTGCTCCGCACTCTCCTCTCTCCCCGTCCATGCACTTTCTCCTCTTTCCCTTTTCCCATGAACTTGCACGTTCTCAATGTCACTGGGCCTAATAAGATCCCCCTGTTCCCCTCCCTTGCCTTGTCGTGCTCTGAAACACTTGTTTATGAGCACGATACAAATAAAATATCATATCATATCATGTGGGGTGTCTTTACCCAAATCTATCTAATTACTCTTCGCTGACCTCTCTAGCTGTGGTGCATGGCTGGGGACAGGAGGTTGGTGTTGGGGTATTTGTGGTCCTACTTGATTTCTCCTCTGCTGTCCTTTACCTGTGACATTGGGCCTCATTACAACTCAGGCGGTAAGGGGTTTACGGCAGCGTTAACAGCGCCGACCCTTACCGCCTGATTACGAGGTCCCCTAGCGCCATGGTGCTTTTAACACCTGCTTTTAGCAGGTGTTAAAATCCATGGCGCTAAGGGACCATGGAGTTAATTACGCCACCGTAATTTACGGTGGCGTAATTAACGCCTTCCCCACTCCCATTATGCCCTATGGGGCAAAAATGGGAATGGGGAAGGGTAAATGGGGATTGGGGACTTACCGCCCCGCCTAGGTCGGAATGGGGCGGTAAGTCCGCCAACCACCATGGCGTAAACATAGTTTACGCCATGGTGGTAAAGTCACGGCCCAGGCGGTAACTTACCGCCTGGGTCGTAATGAGGCCCATTGTCCCTTAGTGCGTTTCTTGTGGCCCTTTTTGTTATTGCTGCCGTTGTCCCTTTGTGTCGGTCATTGGCAGTTGCATGACCATGTTTTTAGTCATTTCCTGAAGATGAGTTGGTCTTCAGCGGTTCTAATTTCCTTGGACTTTATGGTCCATAGGTTAACAATTAAGCGTGGGGATGCAGTTCCTCTGAATTTCCTCTTTTCGTATTATTTTGTCTCTATTTGTAGGTCAGCGCTTCATCTAACATCTCTTATACGTTGGTATCGGGTGATATTGGCCTAGAGAAATTCTGCTCCTTGTCTGTGTAGGGATTATGGGCAATGCAGAGGGCCTTGAATTTATTTGTGTTTTTCTACAGGTAGCCAATGTAAGATTGCCAGAGCTGGTGAGATGTGGTCTCTTCAGTTTAGTCTTAGTAGAACCCTAGCTGCAGTGTTCTGGACGCATTGAAGTTTTTGGGTGAGTCTTTCAGGCATTCGTAGGTAGCCACTGTTTGCATAGTCGATTCTTGTTAATATCAGGGATATGATTCTAAGGGCTCTGTGTGGAAAAGAGAGATATGGGAGCAACCCCCTGAGGAGTCTCAGAATATAGAAACACATTTTTGTGATTGCGTTGATTTGCTGTTCCAGGAAAAGTCCATTGTCCATGAGAATTCCTAGGGTTATTTACCACATTTGAAGTTTCCCATTGGGTTCCCATATCGGGCGCCCAGTCCAATTGTGGGTTTGTTGCCTTGCCTTCTGGGGGTGAAATCATTATTTCCATTTTGGCCAAGTTCAATTTGAGGTTGTTCATTGTCATCCAGTTGTAAATCTCTGTGAGACAATTGTTAAAGCTGTTGTTTGGTTCTTGGGTCATGGTTGTCTTCACAATCAGTGTGTTATCTGCATAGTTGTAGACGGGCAGTGCGTGGGTTCGAATTAATTTTTATCTAGGGGACATGTAGATATTGAACAATAGGGGGGGAGAGGCTGGGTCTTTGTGGAACTCTGCAGGAAATGTTTTTTGAGTTTGAGGTTAAAGGTAGTAGGTAGATTCTTTTGGTTTTATTTGTGAGGAAGGAGGTGAGCCACCTGAGGGCGATTCCTTTATGCCACATTACATCAGTCTTTTTATTAGAGATGTGTGGCTAATTGTGTCGAATGTCACAGAGATGTCCAGTGGTATGAGGCCAGACTGGTTGCTGTTGTTTACATTTCATTTAAGGTTGTCCCATATGGGTAGGAGTGCCAAGTCTGTTCCTCTCATTGGTCTGTAGCCAATTTGCGCGTTTGGGTATTCTGTTTGTTTCAATGTATTTAAGTAGGGTTTGTATACATTGCTCTCAAGGATCTTTGCTGGCTAAGGCAGGTTATGTATAGTTCTGTAGTTGCTTGGATCTTCTGGGCTTTCCATTTCCTTTTTTATCAGTGGTTTGATGTATGCTGATTTGAAGGAATTTGGTAGTATTCCTGTGATTAGACACTTCACTAGGTGTCTGAAGTGTGACGCTCGGGTTCGGGTTTTGTGGTTGTGAATTTCTTTGTAGATGCCAGGGGGCAGGGGTCACTTGGAGATCCTGCAATGTTGGTGCCCTTTATAAGGGTGGAGAAAATGTCTTTGGCTTTTGGTTCAAAGCAGGTGAGTCTTGCTGTAGTCAGTGTTTCGCCCGTTATCTATGCTTCAGTGGTTGTGTTTGGATTAGCGCGGTTTGTGTTGATGGTCTGCTGGATTGGTTCAATTTTTGATCTGAAGTGTTTGGTGATGTTGTCACATAGTGCTTGTGTTGGGATGATGTCTTTGTTGCTTGATGAAGGTTGTTTTATTTCTTTGATGATTCTGAAGAGTTCTTTTTGTGGGATGGTTGCAGATTCAATTCTTGTAGTGCAGTATTTCTATTTTGCTTAGATTACTGTTGATTTGTATAATCTGAATTGTCTTTGGTATTTTATTTTGTCCAGTTGGTTGGAGTGTTCTCTCCATATCCTTTCCATTTTACGGTTGGTTTTCTTGATTTCTTTCAGCTCTTCTGTGACCATCGTACAGCAAGTTTTTGTTGGTGTGGCTTTTGAAAGGTTTTGCTGGTGCAAGTCGGTCTAAGGCCTCAGTGAATCAGGTGCTGAGTTTTCTGCTGAGTCTGGGGTAACTTTGTTCAGTTTCTTGCTGTTTGGTTGTGTTGATTCTAGCACATCTGTTAAGGATTCCAGGTCTAGACTCTTCCAGTTTCTTTAGCTGGTGGTGTGCAGTATTGCCTTTCCATTTGGTATGTGGGTTTGGAGTTTGATGCAGAAGGTTATCAGGTAGTGTTCTCTCCATACCATTGGTGTTGGTTGGGTAGATTTGCAGAGTCCTTGTCTACATAAGAATGTGCCCAGTGTGTATCCAGCATGGTGGGTGGATATGTTTACTATTTGCTTGAAGTGGAGTATTTACTATTCTCCCAATATGACTAGTTTGTCATGGTATGTTGATAGTATGGCAATGGATCTACTAGTTTCGTTGCAAAGTTCAGGTTGTAGGATGGCGGTCTGTAGATCAGGAGCAACACTATGTTGGCTTGGTCGTTGAGTTCAATCCTGATGAGGAGGGATTCACAGTCTTCAATGTCAGCTGAGGGAAGTGGAGAGGTGCGGATGTGTTCTTTGTCCACCAATGCAATGCCGCCTCCTCTTTTGTTTTCCTCTGTTGACGTGTATCCATTTGAAATTGTCTGGTATGGCTTTGTGTGCAATGGTTCTGTAATGATCAGATAGCCATGTTTCTGTGCCCCCCTCGCTTAGGGTGTCATGGATTTCTGTTGAGTGTTTTGACATTTATTAACCTTGAGCTGGCTGAGTGTAGTCTGTCTATTTTCCCTTGTGGGGTGTTGTTTGTTCTTTTTCTGTTTAAGTCAGTGTGGTGTTGGCCAGGTTTCCGTTGTTAGTGGTTCTCCGCTGGGTGTGCTTGCTGGGAGGAGTTGTTCTTGGGTGGTTCATTTCTTCGTCTTGCAGTCTGATTAGGTTGATGGCGGGGTTGATTGGTTCTGGTTCGTTCCGGTTGGTGACTTGTTTGAGTGTTGGTCCTTTGTTCCAGTCTTTGGTAATATAGGACATGTTGAAGGTAATGGACTCAAGGTTGTCCCTAATTCTTGTTGGTGTATTATCGAAAGTGCTATCCGGGTTGGGATGGTTGGTTTTTTGGAATGCTGGGTTTGGTGTCCCTATGGAGCCAACATTTATTTTGGTTCTTGCATGTGGGGTTGTTGCCGGTTGTCTGTTATCTCTTGCAAAGGAGTCGTATGTGGAGAGATAGCAAGCGATCTAATCTGTGTTTGCTCTTTTTCTTGGTCTGTATCCTTTATCCGTTTGGCATTGTCTTGTTGGGGTTTTTAGGCGTTGTGAATTCTTGATGATGGGCTTCTTCCTGTAGGGTTATGGTTTACCTCCTGATTCTGTTTACCATTCTTGCTTCTTTGTCTTTCTTGTGGCGAGGCATGGCGTGATTTTTTTTTTTTATTGTGGGCTGAATTTCTCAAAGCTGGTGTCCTCTCGGTTGTGTCAATTCCTGGTCCCTGGAAGTATTTCTTCACAGTTTAAGTTTTGAATGAGTTGTAAGTTTGTTGTTAGTTGTCACTTGTAATTTGTTGTGAATTGTGAAACAAGGGGTGTGAGCCCTCGTGGTTCAGTTGTTGCCTGGTTTTCCTTTGTGGCTCTCTGCGGTCTTGGTTTCTTTTAGGAATCGGGATGCTCTGGGTGTGTAGTGCTGTGGTTATTGTAGGGTGCAGCACAAATCTGCCCCATGGCTAGGTGATGGTGTGCAGCACAGTAAAACTCAGGCTAACTAAACATTGGAAGAGCTCCAACTTGTGTGATTGAAGAGAATTGTGTTTTTTTCCATTTATTTTTTAAAATTGCATATTTATATAGAGTGACCAACATGATTATTCAACATTACTATACAATAATGCCCGCTTCTAAATGGTATATTTTTCCCCACCCCCGTAGTGCTCCCCCTTCCCCCATTGGCTACTGACCTCGCTACTGTGAGGGCTTTCCTTCTCAGACCCCCTGCACTCCATTTTCCATCTTGGACAGACCCCTGTGTGTGTGTCCCACCCTACCCCCTTTCAGCTTTTTGTCCTTTCTGGTGTCTTTTTCTTCTTCTTTTCTCTGCTCTTGCACTTGCCCCCATCTGCCCGCCTCTGGTGCCTTTTTCCCCCTCCCCATAGCCCTCCTCCCTGCCCTCATTGGTGACTGACCTCGCTTATGCAACTGCTTTCCTTCTCAGGCCCCCCTGCACTTCAATTTAATTCCATCTTGGAGTGCAATTGAGTGGGGACTCCTTGTGTGTGTCCCTCTACCCCTGCCCCTTTCAACTTTGTGTCCTTTCTGGTGTCTTTTTCTTCTGCTTTTCTGCGCTCCTGTGCTTGATCTCCCCGCTCCTCTGTCCGCTTCCGTGTGGGGTCTTTTCCCCTCCCCATAGGCCTCCCCATTGGCTGCTGACTTCGCTACTGTGAGTGCTTTCCTTCTCAGACCCCCTAAACTCAATTTTCCATCTTGGAGTGCAGGTGAATGTAGACCCCTTGTGTGTGTCCCCCTACCCGCTTTCAGATTTTTGTCCTTTCTGATGTCTTTTTCGTCTTCTTTTATGTGCTCCTGCGGTCGCCTCCATCCCCTCTGCCCGCCTCTGTGTGGTGTCTATCCAAGTAACTCGCAAACTCGCATTTTGGTGATTTTGCTTTTTCTGCTGTATGTTGAAACCTAGGCTTTTATTGCTTTTCAAGGAATCTCGCATCTAGGTGTTTTGCTTTTTCTGCTGTATGTTGAAACCTTGGCTTTTTCCCCTTTATACTCGACACTTGAATCTAGATGGTTGCATCACTGTTGTGTTGAAGTTGCTTCTTGCTTCTCCCTCACCTGCTTTCAGGTCTCTCTTGGCTCTCCTCCCTCTCCCTACTTCTCTCCTCTTTTTTGCCCTCATCACCTGGTGAAGTTTCTGGATGGCCCACTCCGTGAGAGTCTCCTCCAAACAGGTTTTTTCCCCTGCTCCTCCAGAACTTTCATGGACAACATTGCCTCCGTTGCTCCAGCCTTGGTGGATTCACTTCTTGCCAGTGGCTCCTTCCTTAAGCACTCTCTTTTACTCCCTCTCCTCAAAAGTGCAAGTGAACCTATTCACTTGCACTTAATGTACCCTTCTCCTCCCTCGTGCCTGAGCTTTACCCTTCCACCCTGTCCTGGACTTCTCCTCCTCCCCTCTCCCCTCACTCTGTTACTGCACTTGCGTGCTCCGAATTATCTCACAACCTATTAGGAACGTTATTGTTTGTCTTCTTCCCTGCTGTTCCCAACCTACATCCCCCCCCCTCTTCTCTATTACTGCACTTGCACGCTCTGAAAAAGGCACTTTATACAATATGAATTGTGTTTCAAAGCTCCACTAGGCTAATTGGGAAGGGAACAAGGGAAAAAATAACAGTGGCGAGATACAATAACGCAACAATAATATATATACACTAATGATCTTACTAGGCCTTGTGGCATTCAGCGATGCAAGTGCATTGATGAGAAGTACGGGGAGGAGTAGAAGAGTGAACCCGTGGGTCCTTTAAGACGAGGTAGTGCTATCTGAGATGGATGGGGAAGCAGATCTTACTCTCACACCAATAATCTGACTCAGGAAGTTGGCAAAACACAACGTTTTTAATAGCAATTGTCTAAAACAGGGAGTACAACGGGCATCAACGGACGACATACAGCCATAAGTCTCTCAACGATTTTCATGAAAAAACACACATTTATAATAGACCTTCATCATAAGTGACGTCATACTATGTGGCAAAATAAGAAAATGTACTACGGGATGTGATAGGGTTAAGGGGAACATCTAGATATATGTTCTATTGGGTATGGAATTGTGATGGGTCTCTAATGTCAGGGGGACAGCTAAGCCCACCCCTAGTGCAAGTCATCTTCCGTGTCATACTAATACACAACGTTTGATTGGCTTTCAAACTATAGGGCTCTTTGCTACGTGGCCCTCTACAATTGGTTGGCATGCTTGTACCCTTCTGGTACTTCTAGTGTTTTTCCATTACCCTTCAACAGGAGCCCTTGCTTCTCACGTTCATTGTATCTCCTCAAATAGATAACCAGTTTCTTGTCTGCTTCAACCCTTGACTCCGGGCCAGACAAGCCTTCTAGAAACTTCCTTCACTGTCAGCTGTTTTATTCTACTGCGCCACACTTTCAGCCCTTCTATTCACAGGGTCCAAGTTTGCTAAAATGGGTCGTGGAACATCCAGATTCTATACACACTTATATATATATAGGCGGAACCGCCTGCAGTCTATTCACTACCTATAGCCAGCCTCTACTTGTGTTACTGCATTTGTACAATTATAAAATGGCTTTGCATATTCTTCAGTGCTCTCCGCACATGCAATCTTTATTTTGCTCATGAAATGTTGCTCAATTCTTTACTTCACCATCAGATTATATAAGGTCTATATACTCTCTTTGGTGGCATATCTTCTGGGTGTGTTATTTCTGCTTCATGAGACGTCACCAGTGCTCTTTCACTCATCTTCACACTTCTTCCATAATTTCCTTCAGACGACTGTCATTTCTTCGTGGGTACACCATATAGAGTTTTCTCCATGGATAGCTGGTCAAATGGCACAGTGAGTAGATCGCTCACTTTGACATCCGTGCGAGCTTGCTAACGCAGGTTTGAATCCCAGCAGGGCCAAACTCAGCCTTTCATCCTTCCGAGGTCGATAAATGAGCACCACACACCGTGGGTAATAATAAGCAGCGCTCAGATACCTAAGGGTTCATAGCGCTATATAAATGCCAAATTATTATTATTATTTATACCTTGTTTCAAGGACATTTCGCGGTAAAGGCATCATTATTGGCTTTGCGCATGTCGCAATTTCTGGCTACTAACATATAGGCAAAATGAGGGTGGGATCTCCGGTAGAGGAACTTGGCTCCTGCTCTACACTTCCCCCTCTGGTTGATTCATCGACCACTCTCCCATCAGTCTTCACATCTAGACATCCTCATCTGAAAAAGTGCTTCTTTGGAGTACATATCTTCATTACTCCATTCAGAGATCCTACTGATTTTACATGTTCATCAATACTCCAGGTCATGAGACTACATTGTCCATTCGGGCTGCAGTAGATGCATCTTCCAGCATACTTCTTGTGGTTTTGCGGATACAGGAACATCGTTCCCTCAGGTGCATGGATACCTGCTTCTATATACTTTTTGATCTCTTCATCTGTCAGCTCTTTGGGTGCAAACCCTGATTCGACATCGATCATGATCTTCATTCCTGTTGATTTCTTTGCTGTCTTCTTGCACTGTATGATTATTATTCTGATCACACAGAATCCAAACGTGATCATCACCAACAAGGCTCCGAGGAACTTGAAGATATTCAGCATCCATTGTGGAACCCATGAGAAGATTGCTGCAAATCAGCTGTCAGTTGCAATATCTTCTACTTCATCTTCCATGCAAGTTTGTCAGCAGCGTTATGGCCTCTGTCAAGGTCCCATTCTCTTCATGGTGAGAAGGTATGAATGTGCAACATGATTCTCTG
The DNA here is from genome assembly GCF_040938575.1 of Ambystoma mexicanum. NCBI lineage: Eukaryota > Metazoa > Chordata > Amphibia > Caudata > Ambystomatidae > Ambystoma > Ambystoma mexicanum. Next base: position 926,667,209 of record NC_090923.1, read on the forward strand.
ATTTTGGCACAAACGCCTCCATCCATGACTATAATCATGTCCAGAACATATCTGTTCTGAAGAGTAATCAGTCTTATGGCTCTCAGCTCTTCCTTAATAGCGTTGAATACCTTTATGGTAGCGTTGTTCGTCTGCAGGAACTCCCATCTGGTTATCTGTAACCATCTGGCATTCACCATCAATTGGATCCCTGGCATGAAGATTGTCGTGAATATCGCTGAAGTCTGGCAAAACAACCTGTGTTCATACGGAATGTCATTGGAAGCTTCTATTGATTTAGCTGAGAAGTAGTGCTCCCTTTTTGTTCGATTGAGGAATTCAATTGATCTCTTTCTCAGGTGAAAATCTGCTTTTGGAAAATCCCCTATGTTCAGGTCACTCTTTGGAATCACCAACGCTGGAACATGAACAAGAACTATAGAACACAGTTCTACCAGTGTTTGAGTCTTTGGGCAGCTTCATCTATGCCCTGGATCCACAGGCCCTGTAGTGGTCCATGATCACTACTGTTCCATCCTTAATTCCTGGTACATCGAAGATTCGACCGCACTACAGATTCTCTCCAACCTTTCTTGTGCCATTGTTTCCGAAGCAAAGCTCTGCACTAGCCAGAGGCACTTTCTGCAACAAGCCTCCTTTTCCCTCAGCCCATGTCAGCTACTTTGTAAGCTTCAGCCATAGAGGTTTGCATTCCTTCTCCACACGATCTGTAACTGGTTTCTGATGTCCTGTTACTGCCACAGCTCTGCATACAACTGTGACCTCTTCCCATGCATCTGGAGAAAGTATTGTTCCCCAAATTTGCATCTGGCCTCTCTCCTTGCATCTTCATATTTCTTCATCATTGTTTCCTTGGCAATTGAGCTTTTTATTTATTGCCCATCTGATTCCTGCTCCCTTCATTCCAGGCTGTTTGCATCTTATCACATGATCTCTGGTGTGTACTCTCGCTCTTGTCTTTGAATCTTGAATGTAATCATCTTCTTCTGGAGCTGTCCATTCAGTCACCCATACCAGCGGTCAGATAGCACAGCGAGTAGAGCGTTCGCTTTGACACCCAAACTCGGCCTTTCATCCTTCCGAAGTCGATAAATGAGCACCACAAACCATGGGTAAGCAGCGCTCAGATACCTGAGGGTTTGTAGCGCTATATAAATGAAAAAAAAAAGATGCTGCTCGACCCTGGAACTGATCTTGTGTATGCCATAGTGCAAGGTGAGTCAGGCAATGAGCTGTCTGGACTTCTATTTCTATAGCTATGAATATCTTGGGCTTTCCCATAGCATAAGGCAGGAGAGCACAAACATAGCAACTCTTCTCAGAGGTTCTTTTTCCCACCTCTTTCATGTTATGATACCGCATGATATTCCCCAAATGTGCTGTACTGTCTAGATAATTATTTAACTTGGGAGGATAGATCAGGGGCAACATGCTCGCCTTCGAAGCAAAACGACAAGGAGCAACAAAGTTTCGATCCTCGGGTCCGTGCTTAGAAACCTCTGGGTATTAAGCGCATTATAAATAACCTAGCATAACTCATAATCAGCTTCTCTTGTGTCTCCCTCTTGTAAGGAGGGTGCGTGCATAATGCTCATGAAGTATATCGGTAAGAGTCCTTCCTACAGGGAGAATCATAAGAAGACTTGTCCGAGTAATGGGTGATTTCACATTTGTCACTGGTGTAGGGAAAATCACATATGGCCTTGGTCTCTTTGCAACAGTTAATTCTACATAAGTCACTTGAGTGGGAAGAATCAAAGGGATTCCTACCTTTTTGGGACCCATGAAGTAGACAGTGTGGATTAGCAAACACAAAAAAACAATAATAAATGCTGAGCACGCATATATTATGCACCAATACATCAGTCCCCACCAACTTTGATTCTCCACACGTCATCAAGTTTGCTCACTTTCTGGAACTGCATTATTCTCAACCGTCCACATTTTGCCTGTGTACTATTAAGGAAGGAACACACCTTTTTATTCATGCAACTGCAGGATCTGTTCAATTATCACAATAAGTAACTGTCTAATTGCAGGGTGATTCTTAGGATGTTGCAGAAACACACAAATGTTAGTATTACGCCCAACAAGAGCAGGATAAGCTTGTAAAATAAAAACGAACACAGCAAGAAAAGTCAATTGGTATCTGCATTAGAAAGAACCATGAGGTTAAAAAAATAGAAACTTAGTGAGGAATGAATCAGGGAACTTCTCCCTTTTCCAGTCATCGAACTCAAAGTCGAGATCAGGCATTTTGTAGCACATCAATACTTTCTCAAAACCAATTCAAAGATTCCTGCAGCACAAGAAAGTTAGCTTTTGCACTCCTACTTAAATATATATAAAAAGTGTGCAATGTGAGCCACAGTCCAAATGCAAACTTGCATTTATTTAATCAGAAATCTTAGCGTCCTTCTTCCTCATCATCAATTGAGTCTGCACGTGCTGAACTACTTCTTCTTGTCTTGCTTCCAAATCAACAGTGCATTGATCTCACCAGCATACGGCTTCACATCGCCCAGGTGTATCCAGGAGCGCCTTTCTTGAACTTTCACTACTGAGGGAGTAACATTCTCAACAATGAAGGGTCCACTAAAACAGGGCTTGTGCCACTTCCTTGTGAAGTTACGCACTAGGACTGGGTCTCCAACAAACAATTTGGGTATAGGTAATAGTCATTTACATCCGGTTGCTAAATGGTCTTCATCTGTGTCCTGAGACCGATACCCCTTAAGCTTGAGTTGATCTGAAATGACAGAGGTACAAGCGGTCATACATGTCAAATACATACGTAACTCATTTCCTAACAATTCTGCAGTCGTCTGGGCATCGCTCCTGCTCCTCGGTGGAGGAGACAGGGGTCTTTCTCATTCGCATGGTGTGTGAAGTGGTGATCCGACTCAGGCTGATTCCTTAATGCATATAATGCAGGGAGCAGGCAATACAGAAATCCCTCGTTCAGTGGTAATTTGAGTTTAGCGATTCTTTATTTGGGAGACCGTTGAGTCACTTACATTATCTGTTCGCTTGCAGGTGATAAGCAGATGAAAACTTGTCGGATCTCAGCACCTCACATATTGCCCACCTAGGAAAGACTTTTCAGACTAAAAACTTTGCAGTGCAAGTGGCATCAGGGTGTGCAGATGGACCTGCTTCGATCCATCTCAAAAAGGGACACACCACCACTATCATATACCTATATCCACTACATACTTGCAGCATATCAACATTGTCAATATGTAAATGCAGAAAAGGACCATTCGGTCGAGGAATTACTCCTCTGATTGTTCGCAGTGTATGTCCAGTGGTAAACCTTTGACATATGATGCAATTTACTATATAAAATGCAACGTGTTCTAACAGGTTCGGTACAAACCAGTCCTCCACAATAGCTGCTGCAAGCCTTTCCCTAGTTACACGTGCAGGGTAGTGCAGCTCTTCAAGCACTACCCTTAATAAGGCTACAGGCATCACCAGCTTTCCAGTGCTGTCCAGTCTCCACAATGCTTCAGACGGGGATAAAGAACATCCCCTTATTTTCCACAATTCTTGCTCTTCCTGTGGAGCACTGCCTTGAACTTCCACCAGCTGCGTTCTTGACCAATGATTATACCCTTCATTTACAATCATAATTGTGACTACTTTTTCTTTTAGATTCGGAGTATCAAAACTTGAAATATCTGGTGAATATGCAAGCCTTTTGGCCTCTTCGTCTGCAGCTTTGTTCCTGCGTGAGATAAAATCAGTTCTCTTGGTATGTGCTGCACATTTAACTATTGCAATGGCTACTGGGAGTTGTAGTGTCTTGATAAGCCTGTCCAATAATGCAGCGTGTTGCACTGGAGTGCCATCCGCTCTGAGGTAGCCCCTCTTTTTCCAACCCGCTAGCCATGCGTGCACGGTTGACAGAGTCATTGGCAGAGTCATTGTACACTGTCGCTTCCTTTCCTGCATGATTCTCCATTGCGACAATATTCACCACTAATTCTGCTGCTTGTGCCAAAAAGTGAGACGGTAGTTTTGTACTTGCTACCACTTCAAATTCCCCATTAGCTCTGTACCTTACCAAAGCTGAACCTGAAAGCCTTTCCCCATCAGTTTGATCAATTTTTGAAGACCCATCAGTAAAGAGAAACTCCCCTCTTGCTAGCATATACTCCATTCTCCGTAGTTCGAGCAATCATGCACATGCTCACCCTCTGCCACAGGCTCCACTACAAATGTGGCAGTGTTCACTATTTTACACCTAACTACTTTAATTGCTGGATTTGATATGACTAGCTCGTATGCAGAAGCCCTGTGAGATGTCAACGTACCCTTAGGTTTCTCCAAAATGGCAGACAATGCATGCACAACAAACAACATCATAGAACACCCCATCCAAATGCTGGTAGACCTCTCAATGGGGAATGCTGCAGCTGCCAGCGACTGTTCGCAAGGAAAGTGTCCTCTCATAACTGGATCTAAAATCCCACTATATATGCCAGAGGATTTTACCCTAGTGTAGGCCTCTGTGTGAGCACCGCTGTCATGACTGTCCCATTTGTGTGTGAAAATAAAAATAACTCCTCAGAATAATTGGGAATTCCTAAAACTGGAGCTGTACAAATTGCTTTCTTTAATTCTCCAAACCCTCACTCCATTTCCTCAGTCCATTCAATGTATTCCTTGTTCACTTGTGCTTTCTTCAGGGCCTGCAAAAGAGGTCTTGTGTATGAACTATAATCAAATACCCATGCTCTAACATAGTTGCACAATCCCAAAAACTGCTGCATTTGTTTTATCGTGTGCGGTTTTGCTGTTTTCATAATCTCCTCAGCTCTTTCAGATGTAACTTGCTTTCCTTCATGTGAGATGAACTGCCCTATGTACAACACCTCTTCTTGACAATATTGCAACTTCTCCTTGTCTAATTTATATCCCTTGTCTGCCAGAATAATCATTAGCTGAATTGTGTTTTTCCTGCACTGATCTTCTGTCGTGCCACAAACCAAAATGTCATCTACGTACTGCAGCACAACACTTTTCAGATCAATATTGCTTAGGTCCATCTGCAGGACCATATTAAAGATCAATGGAGATTCACAGTACCCTTGAGGCAATTGAGTACTCTTCAGCTTAGTCTGATGAAACGTAAATGACGTAAGGTCTTGGGAGTCCTTATGCAACGGGATTGACAAAAACGCATTTTTCGAGTCAATCACATGAAATATTGTGCCTCTGTGGGGATACTACATAGTATCGTTGTAGGATTCAGAACTAAAGGAAACTCTGCCTCTACAATCTGGTTAGTTAGTCTCATATCTTGAAGTAGTCTGCACAACGCCCCTTTCAATTTTTTCACATTGTACACTGCAGTATCTCTTACATCATTAGGATATCCTGTTCCATTAGTGCTGAAATAGTCTGAGAAATACCCTCATCCGCCTCTCGAGACATGGGGTACTGTCTTGCTTGAGGTAAAATTGCTCCTGGCTTCAGCTTAATCTTAACCTGCCCTACCCCCTTCAGCAGGCCTACGTCATAGGGGCCTGTAGTCCACAAAGAGGTTGGCACATTTTACAAGTCCTCATCAAAAAATGCTATGCGCTGCCGCACTATCATCATTCGCAGTGGGATCTCTCTTTTCTCTATTTTGATCCAATATGTAATACTCATCTCGAATATTACTTCATCATCTGACGGATCATCTCTAAACATATCTGCGTCAGTGATGTCAGTCAATCTATACCCTTCCACGATGGCAATCACTGTTCTCCATGCCCTGCCATTGCCATCTTTGAGCATGGCCACTTCCCCTCACACTATAGCTAAATCTAACCTTAGGGGAATAGTTTGTCCCCCCTCTTCGTCCATAGGTATCTGTGGCCTTTACAAGAACTCATCAGGTATTCTCATGCTTTTTCCCACTAAGCCGGGTATCCATGTCAACAAAATGCCCACCCCATAAAGAAAGACTTCTGACTCTAATGGCATTCCTTGCAGAGCCATTTGCCCTGTAAAGGACAATATAAATGTGCCCACATTTAGATGATGTATCCCTGTAGCAGAACACACTATGCCTTCATCAGTAAAAGAAATCATCAGCTTTGTTATTAAATCTCGTCCCAAAATATTTGCCAGTGTCTGCCGTGAATACAATAATGGAACAGAAGAGACTGGTAATTCATTTGTAAAAGGAACTCCGCTTGTAGCTCCAGAGAAGCCTTGTGCATTCAGGGTATTTCCCGATAATGGATATTTTCCCTCTTGTATACATGAGCGAATTTCACCCATGTCTACTGAAAAAGAAAAAGATTTGCCTCCTGTGGTAACATCAACCCTTGGTTCATCTTGGGGGTCTGGTGTTACTGATAGTACTGAACATATCAAGTCACCCTGTGAACTGTCCTATTGTGTGTGCATACTCATCCCCCTACCTGTAAAAGGACTTCCCCCCACTACAGTGACGCCCCCTACTATAGGTGTAATTTACTGTCCCGTGTTTGCATTCTGCTGTATTTGCATGGGTGCATGCTGTGACTGCCCTTGCGGCGGATTCAACGGTGCTTGCTGTGGTTGCAATGCCTGCTTTATTTGCGGCGCTTGTGCTTTATACAATGTCTGATCTTGGGCAAACCTGTCCCTATTTTGTGAGCTATATGCTGGAGGATAAGCTGTCCATCCCTCCTCTTGAGATCTGCCCATTCTGTACATTCTTTGGCTTCCACATGTTCGCACGATGTGCCCTCTCATGTCACATGTCCGACATACAGGGGGAGCTCTTCTGACCAGTGCCCCTTCATTAAAACCTCCATGCACATTTTTTTAAAATATTGTTTTTATTGGCATTTTGAATTTTAAACAACTCCTTGCACATTTTGATTATCATTCTGCATATTCTGAAACCTGCCTTGGTTAGTTTGAAAACCAGCCCTTCCTCTGTAACCCATTCCTCTGCCTCTTGGCATAAACCCATTCCCTCCTTGGTCCATCTGGCGTTGACTAATCGCCTGCGATGTACCCACTGCTTGCTGCACTCCTAGCCCCTCTGCGCTTGTCAGTACCGTCCCTTCTATGGCATATTTTGACAATTTCATCTGAACTAACTTGGCTTCCTCAAGTTTTATAGCATCTTCCTTATTTTCTCTTGTCGCAGCCGGCAGTGATGCGCGATAGTCAACTGTATCTCTGCCCATGGCTTCGTTTCTATTCCCACTAGTTTCTTGAGCTGTCTCTGTACCTGTTCTGGCAATCCCTGACACAGAATGTGGCAAAATACTGGCACTGATTTCCCCCACGGCTCGCTTGTTTCCAAAGTCCACCGTTCCTTAATACTTTGAATGTAAGCAAGCGGAGCTTCGTCATCTTTCATTTTACATGCCATAATTGCAGCCATATCTGACGTATCAGGATACTGTACTCTCAGTGCCCTCCAGACATCTGCTCTACAATTATCAAATGGCACTCTGTCATGAGCTATGTCCTGTGCCTTGACACTTGAGTAACCTGCTCTCGTCCAAATGTCATCAGCCCTTTCTCCAAGGATGGCTGCTAAGAGACCCTTCTCCTGTCAACTTTTATAGCTCATAAATCTATTTTCCCACCCACCTGTTAAACTGGGGAGTTTGCATTTTAGATTATCCTTATCCTTTTGCGGCCAGGGAATATACTGTGGGCTGGTCTGGCCCCTCCTTTCTCCAATAAGGGAAACTGCGTGCACCCAAATCCGCAATCGGCTCCCATCATCTGTCTGTCCATAGTTGGGACAATGGTTCCTGATCGCCTTCTACCTGAAAGGACCTTAACCTGTTTACATATGGTGATGTCTCTCCCTTCTCAATATGTGATCATCCTTTAGGGTGCTCTGGATACACCATGGGGTCTGGCGTCCTATCTTTAGGGTGCTCTAAATCAGACCATCTCACTCCCTTGTGTGTCTGCAGACATCCCTCTGGGAACGCATGCACGTTCTCCCTACTCCCAACGGAAGGTTTCTCTCTCTTTGTCTTACATATTGTAGTCCCCAACTAGTATGTCTTTCATCTCTTTCAACCCTATTTAAGGTCAGGCTGTCTAAGGACAATGCTCTTGTCAAATGAGAAATGATATCGTGCCTCCTATTGCAATGAATATATGTATATTGGCCTACGCCAAGCTGCTTATAGGTAACTTGCGAAGAAATCCGTGTTGCAAGGTCCTGACCTTAAAATCAACGTAAGCCGCCATTTTAGGATCATCCGCCAATTTAGGTTCTCTTTGTAAAGTCACCCTGTGAGTTAAAATGGTGGACAATGTCATTCCGAAATACAACATGGCTGTCTTGACCACTGTATATAGCTAATATGTAACTTGCCTGCAGGCCACTTGTTGAGGTCGTGAACTGAGCCCTTGTCCTTCGTTGACCTGTGTGTAAAGGATTACTCGTGCAAAGAAACTAATCCGCGAGCATATGTTGAGAACAATTGATTCAAATACTGAACATAGAACACTTGTTTAAACTACATTGTATTAATGTTTGAGAAGAGCTGCATGGGAAATCCCAGAACACACAGTTGCCGTGTAGGCTTGTTGATATATGTATTAAAAGCAAACCAGTTACATGTGGATGTGCGAACTAGGCATGAACCCTAGATCAGTAATGTATTAGAGGAATATTGACCCGAAGTAGGGTTGGACATCGTGTTCGCGAATAGTATAAAAAAAGCCATGAATTCGAATGTACAGCTTCTCTCACTGAACACACTGAACCACGCTGGAGTTCGCTGTGTTGCACTGAGGGCCGATAGCTATCTGATTTTACTATGTTCTTCGTAACTGGATTCAGTATAAATCCTTTGTATGTTCCTTTGTGTATTTCCTTTTGGGGTACTCAGCCTCGATATTTTGATTTTGTTTTCACACTCTATTCTCAAGACTGAATGGACTTTCTTCTTCGCCTTCTGACTAGGCGACTATAGATTAATGTTCTTTTCCTCTGCTTCCTAATGCACCTCTTGTTCTCAAATCTTGATAGGCTCTTTCGATCCTATCCGTGATTCTCCCTATCTCGTAGTTCTTATCAAATGTTACTTTAGATGGCCCTGACGTTGCTCCCTGTTGCTCCCGTTGCTCCCTGTGTGATGAGAGAAAATCCTCTAGATTTACCCCAAGTGGTCTTGTTGTTGCTTCCTGCAACAGGAGGAACTTCTCTATATGACTCCACAATATTACTGGACTCGGCTCCATTAACTCTTGATGAATGCAATCAATATCGCATTCCCTTTGTCTCCATTTTTGCTCCATTTCTTCATCTAATTTTCTTAGCTTTCTCACTTCCTGCTTAACCCTTTCCTCTTATATTTATCCTCCTTCAGCCTCTTCTCTCGTTCCCTGTCTTTTCTATCAATATCTGTACACCCATCCATTTGTTCTGTACGAGCATTACCTTGACAGATTTATCCTTGTAAACGAGGACGCAGTGACCTCTGACGGGCCCATGGGATCAGAGCTGGCCCTCGAATACCTTAAGACAAAGTGGCTGTACCTCGAGGAGGTTGGGGTGCAGATTCAAATACTCCATCACAATTCAATAAGGACCACTCAAAATCAGCACAGAGACTGTTAAGTTCATAAGGGTTTATTACCTCATAGCTGACACAGCACAGCCCTAACAGCAGTGCCCAAGTTCCCTGCCTCCAAGAGAACTTGCCTCCCAGCATTTCACAGACACATTTATAGCAAAATGTGATGGGGCAGAATGCCCCCACCTCTCCCTGTACAGTCTTAAGCAACTGCATTGTTACGTTAGCTCATTGTCCAATTAATTTTAATTGGACTAAACCCTTCAACAGTGAATTGCGTTCTACCATGCATTCCTCACTCTGTCTCAGTGCTCGGTTCAACTTATAATTGTGCAGCTGAACTTTTCAGATAAGAGTTTTGACCAGGCCTGTCTGGTTTGTGCTCCTTAATCAAGTTTCTGAAGGCTTACGTCCCTGAACGTCTCAACTTTTAGAATGAGCTCATTATTACATACTTTGAGCACTACTCAGTTCTTCATCTTTTAGTTATAATTTAAGTACATGCATTTTTGTTAAAGGCATTTAGCCCAGGCGATTTTCTGTCTGCATATAGAATATCTCATTGTCCATTCTGTGCTTTGCCACCATACTACAACGTGGTAATGCCATTTTCGACTTTATAAACACAATGCCTTTGAATGCTAGTATGTTTCAACATTATAAAACCCATTTTCGCATAATTCAACACCACATAATGCCCTTTGACTTTCTCAGGTTAGGTTTAAGTGGGGGAGCCTCCACTTCATTCAGCTGTTGATTCAATACACATATATATATAGGTTGGGACCTCCATTACACTCCCCTGTATTTAAAGTTCAGTTGTTTATAAACCAACAACTTTAAACCATATTCTATTTCCATTCACCTTACCATTTATCTAAACATTTCTTAACACGATCTTATAATTTGGCATATACTAACGTATTGTCATACTAAAAACAAACATGTGTGCCATCTCCTTCCATGTACGGCCTACTTCCTGTAATTGTGTGCCTTTAATCTAACTGTATGCCTTGGACTATTCACAGCCATTGTGCAACTCAAGAGGTTTGGTCAAGCTTTGAGGTAACCCATTAGCCCATTGTCTCTTCGCATGTTACACCTTGACTGCAACTCCCACCCCAACAAAGTACAATCTCTCCTTAAGCATCTTCTCCTGCCCATGAATGTCATTTCACTTCGCCCTTTCCTCTTGTCCACACTCTTTCCTTTTCTGTATCTTCCGTTGTAGTTTTGCGTTTGGCGTTAGTGGACCGTCTGTGTCCTGTTACCGTTTCCTCCCCATTGTGCTGTTTTCACAGTCGGTCTTCCAGGTTCTTTGATGCTTAGACCAGAAGTCCATTTTTTTTCCTTTTCAACAAGAAGTTCACCTTTTTTCTCACAGTATCTCTCTTTCAAAAGAGTTAATTGTTCATTAGGCCCATAAGAGGGGACAGTTCAGCATGGGGATGCAGGGTTGGGGGAGTCTCTTTGCAGACATAATTCAGCATCAGGCTTTCACTGGGTTCCTCTACCACCTTCCTCTCTCCTCACGCGGTTCAATGTCAATATCCCAAGGCATACAGGTCCCTCGACGTATACCTGTAATACAAAACAGAATGAGTTTCTTTTGTAAATAAACGGGTCTCTACTTATCTAACACATTTCCTTAAAAATCTCTTTTCGCGTTGGCTATTATTACTTATTCCCTACAATTGAGACATTCCCTCTTATTTGACACCCCTGCCTCCTAGACAAGCTACAAAGCATTTCCTTTTAAACATTTCCCTTTGTGGGTCATTTCCACACCATAACTAAAATACTCCCCATTCCTAGCACTGTGTCAGCTGGCTTAGACAATGATTTTTGTTTACAATACCACATTATGTCCATCATGGGACACATTCTCCCTTCCGGGTGCCACATGCAACCCTAAGGAGACAAAACAATTAAAGAAAGATGTCGTCTTCTTTCCTGGTCTTCTAGGCACGTCCGTAGTAGATGACAGGAACATCCTTGGGGATCCCCGTCGTCTGTAGAAAGTCAAGAAATAAGGAAAAAGTAATTTGGGCATTTGCAAGGGGTCAGGTTTTCTTCTGGACTTTAAGCCCCCTTACACCCTTTCTATTATCAAAAATACTCTCTGGGTCATTCTCCCCTATTTGTTGGTGCACATAAATAATTAATTCCCAAACCACCCCACAGGGATACTTAGTTTGGCTGGGGTCTTTGCTCAGTTTAGCTGTATTCTTCCAGGTTAGCAGTAAATTCTTCCTGGTTAGCAGTAAATTCTTCCTCAGCTCAGCAGCCATTCTTCCTGGTTAGCTGCACATACTTCCTCGGCTCAGCAGCCATTCTTCCTATTCTTTTTTCCGTTAGTTGGACCATGGTCTATGCTTGTGCTTTGTGTTCATCCTAGGGAGATAAAACAGAGGCGTTTCGCTGCACACCGTCCCTGTCTAACTTGATCTAGCCTACCCCTGTCTTCTAAATCTATGGCACCAATTCTAACTACTTGCCTCCACGTTTATTGTTCCCATTAATGTTTGCCTACTCTAATGCTTGCATACCTCTATCATAACACTCTTCTTGACATTATGAACATAAAAATAATTACTCGCCTTCAATTTTGCTTCTGTTTTCTGAGGTGGTCTTTAATGGCCATGCTGTTTATCTATTTCTCTACTCTTTCCGTACTTGATAATACATATCTTGGGAAAACAGCTAACTTGTGAAGACCTTGTGTCTCTTGCTACCTTTTCCTGTTACTCACCTGGATCCTCTTACCTTTAGTGTTGGTCAATTGCGTGTTCACACCCTTTTGGCGTGAACTAATACTTACCTTTTTCTCTTTTCTCCCTAATTTAAGGCCATGCAGACGATTTCTTGTGCTTCCACGCAAGAGGTCCATAGCCTGTCTGTAAAATAAATCAACATTGTTACTGGCATTCACAAGTTGTTTTGCTTACTTCACCATATTTACTTTAAAATGGTTTGTGCGAGTTTTCCTTAGTTTAATTGACCCAATTTTATTGCCCATAATCCTTTTCTTGGTCTTCATGGTCTCCTGATGTTTTTTATTGCCCAATGTTCCTTTTTTCTGTTAGCCAGGAACCCTCATAAATGCTATTTGTTTTCCACTTGCTTCTGAATGTATCCCTTATCCTTTTATTCATTTTTTTTACTTAAGATAACCACTCATTTTCAGTGTTTCCTGATTTATTTATTTATTTGTTTATTTATTTCTGTGACCACTCCTTTTGTGCTTCCTCGCCTTTTCTCTGACCCTATCTTCTCCCTTTCTTCTTATCTCTATATTCCTTTTTCCTTTGACTTCCCTCATCCCTTCTTTCATGTACCTTTGCTTTTCTTCTAACCTTTGCTGTTTCTGTCTGTCACGTTCATAGGCTGCTCTTTGGTTTGCGATCAAGCTGCTTTCCTTGCTCTTTGCGATAAAGCTGTTCTCGCCCTAGCCTAACTTTCCTTCTTACCCTTCCGTCCCTTAACTCCTTTTCTTTCTTTTTCCTCTGTGCCTCACCTAACTTCTCTTTAAGTCTCTCATCATCACTCCTTTCCCATCGAGTTTCAATGAGATTTGTCCTCCCATCCATTCGTCCTTTGTAAATGCTACCACATCAGTTCTATCTTCACTTTCTTTCCTCTTCCTCCCCTCTCTCCCTTGTTGAGAGATGCCCTTGTCAGTGCTTGAACCCCTCCTTCATTAACGCATCATCGTGTCTCCCCTTGTCCCTTGGCTAGGGATGTGCAATTCTTGTCCTTAACCTTCTCTAACTGCTGGAGGCTCTGCCTCCTTTCCTTGCTCTTATATTTTACAATTCGAGAGTAGCATAGCGTTTTTCTAATTTTTTGTTTGTATATGTGGCATGCAAGTAAGTTGCCATGCGTGGTAAAATGGCTTTAGATTAAGGCTCAATTTGTGGCCGTGGCATAACATCTTGTGGGCGGTACCTTTAACCCACTCCTCCAATTGGAGTATGTTTCCCGGGCTTATCTCTGTTTTTATTTATATCCTTAAGTGAGTCCAAACCTCCCATTACTATGGGCGAGCATCAAATGCAGTGAGCTCCAATCCAGCCCCTTCCCGCAAATTATTATTATTATTATTTTTTTTCTTCGCCAATTTACTTGAGATCATCACTCTATGTGCGATTCCTTCTCAACTGTAGAATCGCATTAACTTTTTGCTTGATTTCAAACAACAAGGAGACAAAATTCCTTACAATTGACATACAACAGGACATGTATAACAGACACTTGACAGACTAAACAAACACCAGCTGGACACACATATACCTGCCTTCTAATGAAAACCCCGACATGGGGTTTAAACTAACCCCATTTGTGCCGTCTTTAATCGTCACCATAGCCTATCGTCCCCAATTATGTGGGCTCTGGGTTCACGTTTCTTCTGACCGCTCTTTAAAGCACAGGAACAAGGCAAATCCTTACTGTTTTCTCTCGGGTGCCCCCCCGGTATTCCTTACATTTTTGTCTCAGGAGCCCCCTGGTAATCCTTACTTTTTCTCTCGGGTGTCCTCCCGGTATCATTACTTTTTCTCTTGGGTGTCCTCCCGGTATCCTACAGTTTTTCTCTCGGGTGCCCTCCCGGTATGTTACCGTTTTTCTCTCGGGTTCCCTCCCGGTATGTTACAGTTTTTCTCTCGGATGCCCTCCCGGTATCCTTACGTTAACCACTACTGTCCTTCATGATTCTTATTTCATCCTGCTCGCTCTTTTATTTATTTGCCATAATCCCCTATTTTATGGCTGACTTCATTTTCCTGGAGGCCAACTGTTTCTACCTCATGTTTGTGAATTTTCATAACTCGCAGCCTGCGCATGAATTTCCAAAATATGTCATTATTTCTTTGCCAGGTCATACCGCTGGCTATGTTCATTTGGAAAAATACTATAATTCTTTTACTTCCCACTCACCCAATCTCACTGGCCTTCTGCCGCGTTTATGCCAACCACAATTGCTTGTGTTTAACTAAGGCAGGCCCCAAAAAATCATGCTTTGATTGGTAACCACAACACTGTCATCAGGCTTTCATTCTTTGTCATTCAAGTCTTTCTTCATTCACCTAATTCCTATGGATCCATAATCTCAACCACCCGTCTCAAACCGAAGGTTTTTCCCCATTTACTAAAAATGTTCTACGCTCCGGCTGACAAGGTCTCAAAATTGTAACCCATCACCCCTGGTATGACTGCATGCAGACTGTCCTACCAGTCACGGTGGAGCTCCTAGAAACAACCTGTAGGAGCACCCTAAAACCCCCTACACTACATGTGTGTTATCCCCAAATTTCCCAAAAGCAGGTCGCAGATGATCCAGTAACCTCCTTTAATTTCAGGGGCATTTAAAAAAAAGAAAATGATAGAATGTATGAATGGCAATGGACCATTCAGCTACAAGGCAGTGCCTGCTCCTGCCTGCACGTTGATTTAAACACCCCATGTAAAATCACTCGCTCCTCATTTCATGAAGTTTATCACTACCTCTTTTAATTCTAACACTACTTTTGTAGCTATAAAATAACC
This sequence comes from Ambystoma mexicanum, assembly GCF_040938575.1. NCBI lineage: Eukaryota > Metazoa > Chordata > Amphibia > Caudata > Ambystomatidae > Ambystoma > Ambystoma mexicanum. Next base: position 926,682,298 of record NC_090923.1, read on the forward strand.
CTTACTCATGCCATACCAGGTTACATGCTACACTCTGTTGGTTGCATTTTATTGTTAGAGTGCCAATGCAGGGACGTCTTTGGGGGTGCAAGGGGTTGTGGCTGCACCCCCCCCTTGTTTCCCTGCGGTCCCCTTTGCTACCCTTAATAATTTAAAAATGTTTAAAACCTTTCTATTGTGGTATCATCAGGGGTCAAGGGTCATTGAGATGTCACTTCCGCTACCTTCATCATTCTGGTGGAGTGACATCCCTGTGTCATTGCTTCCCTTTCACTATCTCATTTGCTAATGCCTTCAGCCCTTTCCTTTCCCCTCAATGCTTACATCACCTACTCATTCATTTTTCGTTATTAACAGTGTTAAATTCTATTACTACACTGCCATCCTTGCTAGCCTCTCACAAAAATCCTCACAGGCTCTAAAAGTGCAGAGTGCCGCAGTATGCAACTCTCAGTATTCTTTCAAAGAATACACATGACTTTGTGCCAGATGAGCTGCTCACTGGCCATCCATAGAGGAAGGTTACTCTTTTAAAGTCACAAATGTAAGTCTTACACAGCGCTGGTACATTGAACGGGTGCTGCTGCCAGGGTCAGTTCAGCCCAGTGGCAGCGGGTGACTTGGAAGTTGGTGGGGCGTACATATTTTGGCGGGAATTTGGGAGTGTGCTAGACCCCCTCACCCCACTCAGTGTGCCGGTGTCTTCTCCCTCTGCAAGGCATTTTGGAAGAAATGGCTTCCAAGATGTGCAATTTACTGTTCAAGCCCACAGACATATGACATCACAAATCCTGGCCTAATCATGAGTCTAAACAGCCTGGAATCCACTGAAATGTCTGCACTGGTTTTTTCCCAGTTTACGGACACCTGGTCTGGACTAATGTGAGGGCATTAACAAATAATGCACATGAATATAATTTTCTAAAATAGAGCACCTATCAACAACCCCAAAGGCAGTTCACAAAAACTGGGAACACTGTGCCTCTGCCATACAACGCACACACACATTAACCTTAACTAAAGGTCCACAAATCAGAAATACAGCAATATCTGAGCCAATGTGTCTGCAGCCAAAGGGTATGAAAGCCACGTGTCAAACAGTGTCGAACGGGAAATTATATCGTGCCTCCTATTTGATGAATATACCTGTAATTGCCTACGCCAAGCTGCTTATAAGCCCTTTGCAAGGAAATCCACGTCGCAAGGTCTTGACCTCAGAGTTAATGAAAACTGCCATTTTAGGTCTAGCTGCCATTTTAGGTTCTCTCTGTGAAGTCACCCTGTGTCTAAAATGGTGGATAGTATCATTCCGAATATAACATGGCGGTCTTGACCCCTGTGTACAAACTAATGTGTAATTTGCCCGCAGGACACATGTTAGGGTCATGAACTGAGACCTTGTCCTTCGCTGACCTGCGTGTAGAGGATTACCTGTGCCAATGAAGCTAATCCGCGAGCATATGTCAAATACAATGTATCCAAATACTGAACTGTGGACACTTGTTTGACTACATTGTATAAAAACTGCTTGAGAAGGCTCTGCGAGAAAATACATTGTTGCCATTGAGGCTTGTTGGCGAATGTATTAAAGGCAAACCCTAAATGTACAGACGCGTGTACTCGGCGCGACCCCTAGATCTGTAGTACATTAACCAATAATAACTCGCAATAGGGTTAAACATCCTGTTTTCAATGTTATATGAAGCGAGACTATTTTAATGTACAGTCCCACTCACTGAACACACCGAACCATGCTAGATTTCGCTGTGTTGTACTGAGGAATAGCTTATTGGTTACATTGTCCTTTGCAACTATTCAGCCGGTCAAGTGGCACAGCGAGTAGAGCGCTTGCTTTGGCATTGTGCAGAGCCTGCTAAGCAGGTTCGAATCCCGGCGGGGCCAAACTCAGCCTTTTATCCGAGGTCGATAAATGAGCACCACACACCGTAGGTAATAATAAGCAGCGCTCAGATACCTGAGGGTTCGTAGCGCTATATAAATGCCAAATTATTATTATTATTTTATTATTATAAAATAAAGATCTTTGTACGTTCCTTTGTAACCTGCGTTTGGTGTATTTCCTTTTGGGGTATTCAGCCTCGATATCTTTTCCTTGTTTTTACAACAGCACCCCATTGAGTGACATGTATGAGGCTGGTGGCATTCACAGATATGCACAGACACAGACTCTGCCCTTTACAGGATCTCTGCTAGCCCAGAAAGGGGTTGAGAGCGAGGAGACAGCTAAATTAGGCTATGACCTCCATTCTGTGGCTCCTTCAGAGCCACGGATGCTATAGAAAGCGACATTCATACACTGACTGCCATATTCCATTTGCCTAAGTTGCTGGCAGTCCTGCATGTATGTGCCACTGTGACTGCTGGTGCAATGACCCAGCCAGAATTTTCTGCGATGCTCGGCCAGGGCCAGATTGGCTACCTGCACTAGGCTGCTTGCCACCCCACAAAGTAAAGGAATAGAAATGGAGCCAAGACCTGTTTCATTGTCATCATTGGTTTCCCCATTAGGTGCGCAGGATGGTCACGGAGCTTTGAATTCCCCCTTCCTATGCGAGGATACAAATTCTCATTTAACAATTCATTTATGCGCGCTAACTCTACAACATTAGTGTTACAAATCACCACTATTGCTAGCATTCTATTTCCATACAGCACTTAACAATACATAAGCACATACACATGCATCACTGCAGGGCCTACCTAGGTGAGGAGATTTTCCGACATGCAATGCGAGAAGCAAGCATTTCTTAAATCCTGAGCTACTCCCCAGTGCTCTTGCTCATAAACTCCTTGTTACCTACTGCTGTCTTCATTTACCAAAAGGGCTAATGCCACAGGGCTAAGCTCCCCTGTCTTGTCCCTAAATCATGGAATGCTTCTCTAGTGGGTTTGGCGCAGAACCATCCCTTCTCATTTCTCGCAAAATTGTCAATCCTGCTTTGGTTACCTACCTCTATCATTTCCCCCAGCAGTGTCTGTACCTCTTCCCCTTTTGCTAAATTAAACACTATGCTGTGTTTTGCTTAATACTCTATCCAGTGTGAGCTTAACATGCAGCTCATTATAGTGACTATAATATATATTTATTTGTCTTATAACCACAGGCGATGCTTCATCACGCAGCCCCTAGTGTATGTCTTTTGCTGTAATTCTGCAAGTCCCTCCTTTTTTCAACAGTACCACAATGCCTATGGGCTGCTCCATGCTACTAGGATTCGTTCATTCTTTGCCACACGGCAGTAGACCCCAGAGACGTTTTTATTGGAGGGCTCATTGGGGTGGCTGCCCCGGGCCCCCACAATGCTGCTTGATCTAAAGCAAGATTCCAGTTTACATTGGGCTTGAATAGCTCATGTCAGGAAAATTTGATTGCATGCTACTGAGGCTTCAAACCCATTGCCTGTCGGTTTTGACAAGTACATTCTGCCTTGATCAATTAAAATGTGCACTGTCTTTTGTTTTCATTGTGGAATACATAGTTTGGGTAACACGATTTTTGTAGCAAAACTTTCCCTTGTGGGAACGTTGCTGATCGTGCGCAATTGCCAAAGTTAAAATCCATATTCATCCGCGGGGGTTCAGAAGTTGTCTCAGTGTGTTAAGCACTTATTGTAGGGGTGAAGAAAAGAGGTTGTGGGAGTAGGGCCCTTTTCACATATACATACACAGGTGTTTACTTTGTTTACTTTAAGGTGATAGTGGTAGATCACCTTACCACCTACACGACAGCAGCTCAACCATTACTTAACTTCCTTTTAAAAAATTCCAGTTGTGCGCATTCCTGATAAGGGCCCTACTCCCACAACCTCTTTTCTTCACTACTACTTGCCCTGTGGACTGCTGCGCTGCCCATAACCCAGCAACAATAATCTTTGTATCATTGATTTCCACAATGACAGATTACCTTAAGAATAGAGAAGAGGACAGTGCTGCCCTATTTGCACCTAGGGGTTCAGACACCAACCCCTTTAAGTCTAGACCCTATGTATCGGAAACCCTTATTCAAAAATGTATCAAATTAGAGAGATTATGCAAAAAGGAAATTAATAAATATTGGGAACAAGTATCACTCAAAAACTACATCCAGCAAGACATTATACCAAGAGGCTTAAGAATATTAATTTTTCCTGACTTTGTACATAAAGATGATCAGGATCTGGCAGCTGACTGGGAAAGCAATGTCACAGCCAGCTCGGAGAACATGATGAAAATCTTGGTCATACATGCTGAACGCGAGCATGCCCGAGTACTCAAAGAAATTGATCAATTAAAAATTGAAATTACAGAAATGAACAACCCAGCAAGTTCAAAAGGAAAAATCTATGCCACAATGAATGAGATCCTAGTTGAATACCAGGACGAAATCAAGTTGCGCGAATTCAGGACATTTTATAGAGATGAAAAGGATTATCTAAATGACAGAGTGTATACCTACCAACCTAAATATGATGGGGACCTATCACAAATAGCTACGCCTACAATGTCACCTGTCACATCTGACACAGACTCAGAAATTGAAACTACCACCAACCCTAACAATGAGGAAGAACAGGTAAATGCAGAAGGGTCTCGTCGTCTTAGACGAGGCTTCCTGGCGGAAATCAAAAGGTACAAGAAAGGTAACCAATCAACATACAATTTCCAAAACAAACAAGTTCGATTCCAAAAAAATGTCCCTTTAGGACACAAAAATCTCCCTACTCCAACAACCTCAGAGGAGGAAGAGGAAGAGGAGCAACGAGGAGAGGACAGGAGAGATACAAACAAAAGACTCACCAGATCCAGCTTCAAGAAAACCAAACCGAAGTCCATATTAAAAGTCTAGTCATGAATTTGTCTGATAAACACCTCTCATCTCAACAACTATCAGTACTTAATCATGGTCTTTCATTTGCACCATATGCCACATCTGACATGACTGAACTCCAAATTGATCTTTACAAATTTTCAAGAAAACTCAAATTGAAAAAATTATTTCATAATAAAGTTGAAACGTACAGACCTTTGGAACAACTCCCAGCCACCAGTTCCAAAAGTGTACAAGAAGTAGAAAACATCCATCTACTTTCCAACCTCATGGGAGAGGAATCAAAAACTGTGAGAGATATTCAGGCAGAACTCGGTATCCATCAACGAAATATGGACATTAAGGAACACAAGAACAGATCGAAAATCATGCCACCTATCACTGGAGACAATGTTATTGATACTTTTTACAAGACAATCACCAAGGAAATTCACAAACACATAGATGGATTCCAACAAAATTGCTGCAGTAGGAAACAGAATTTAACCAAGATGGAACGACAGGCATTACAAGACATATGTGAAGACAGTTCAATCATTATTAAGGAAGCCGACAAGGGTGGCAACATTGTCATTCTCAATAAATCGGATTACATTAAAATGGCAATGGAACATCTTGCTACGCCGGGATGTTATGAGAAACTTACTACTAACCCTACAGTACTAACTTTAGAAGAACTACAAACTTTACTTCAACTCTGGTACAACCAAGGATTACTTTCAGATGATGAAAAGGCGTTTCTATCGATTTCCAAACCACTTATGCCAACAATCTACTTTTTACCTAAGGTTCATAAACCTTTTCTAACTCTCCCATCAGTTCGACCAATTATGAGTGGACAGGGAGGAGTTACTGAAGCACTTGCTGATTACATAGACAGCAGTATTAAACACTTGGTATCTGAGATCCCAGCATATCTAAAAGACACAACACACACGTTGCAAATACTACAAGGGATTTCTTGGAAACCTACATACTATCTAGTGACTTTGGATGTGGCAGCACTATACACATCAACCCAACACAAAATGGCCCTAAAAAGGATTGACTTCAGTTTCAGAACTTACTCTGCTTCCCATTATACACATGTACAGATGATCAAAAGTTTTTTGGAATTCACTCTCACGCACAACCAGTTTCTTTTCAATGGTGACTATTATTCGCAAATCAAAGGGATTGCGATGGGGGCAAAATATGCGCCCTCTTTGGCCAACCTATTTATGGCCTTTTTTGAGGAAAGATACATTTTTCAGAATAACCCTTCAAGCACCACATTATCAGTTGGAAAAGGTACATTGATGATGTCCTGGCCATTTGGGAAGGTAGTAGAGACGACTTTGAAGCATTTATGCTTTATCTCAATGATAACACTTTTGATATCAAGTTTACAGGATACATGGACGCAGCAGAAATCACTTTTCTAGATCTTAAAATCAATATTGTGTCTGATAACATCGAAACCTGCACGTTTAGGAAAGCCACTGCAGTGAACGCTATATTGCATGCCAGCAGTAGCCACAGACACAGTGTTATTCAAAACATACCTAGAGGTGAAATGTTAAGAGCCAAGAGAAATTGCAGTCAAGATGAAACGTTCCAATCAGAATGTAAGTCTATTGGACACAGATTTCGGGAAAGAGGGTATCCAATCCAACTAATTAGGAAAACCACTGATGCAGTCAAGAAAATACCGAGATCGCAGTTACTGACAGAGAAGATAAAATTGCCCAGTGAGCAATATCCCAAGCACGTCAACTTTATCACCAAATATTCCAGTGATCACAAATTTATACAGTACATATTGCAAAAACATTGGCACATTTTGCATTTAGATCCTGATTTGACATTGTACATTACTGATCGACCAAACATTATCTTTACCAAGGCAAATACTCTGAGGAATATTCTTAGTCCCTCTTTCCTTAAACCTGACCCAATTGGACAGGATAATTGGCTCACTGCAAGTACAAAACCAGAAGGCTTTTATAAGTGTGGGTCATGTAATTTTTGTCATCATGCCTTAGCACCCACAAAAACTTTCAGCTGTCATAATGGACTTCAAACTAAAATACTTGACTTTATCAATTGTCGTACAAAATATGTCATCTATGGTATTCAATCTGTATGTCAGAAAATCTATATTGGCAGTACGATTAGAGAAGTTCGCTTTAGGATTCGAGAGCATCTTAATAACCTCAGCAGTCAGGATATCAGACTCCCATTGGCTTCCCACTGGCAGAAGCATCATCAACTGGACAACACCAAAGATATTAAATTCATTGGACTTAAACACATCAAACAACAGCAGAGAGGTGGCAACAGAGAATTGACCCTACGACAGCAGGAAGCAAGAATGATTTGCAAACTACGTTGCCTGTCACTTGGCTTGAACCAAGACCATGAACTCAATGTGTTTCTATAAATTGTGAAAATCCAATTGGTTGCATACTGTTCTGATACCATGGGTTCCTATAGGTAACAGACATCAACGATCATATATGCATAATTTACCAATGTCGGGAGTTTTCAGCACTTAGCCTCAATGAGAACTTTGAACCCATCCGTTACAAGTTTAGCTAATATTGATAGTACTCATAGATTTGACCAATCCACCGCATCAGGTGTACTCAGAATTGTGACTATTTCTAATAGATTTAGAGACAATAACTGTTTGCTCAGCATATGATGCTGCTACTAGTTGCACGACAACTATCACTTACCAATTGCAAGCGTATTTTGCCAATTCTTACCAATGATGTCCATCATTTGGATTGTATACTATTTAATGTTCTGATTCTTACTCATTACTTCCAACAGGCTTACATTTTATATCAGTTCCATCAATTCCATCGCACATGATATTCTCTTTTACTTAATCCCACAAGTGCATGAATTATCCTTTTTAACTACCAAACTATATTCGTTATACGGAGTCTAACTACAGACAAGTTGTGCTCAGCATGGAACACAAATAATCAGAAACAGCCCGATTAATTTGACCTCTGCACTTGCTTATGCTTCAATTATCCAGCTACAGTGGTCATGCATCACTCGTGCCAGCCTGAATGGGTCATGTTACCATGGGAACCAAGTGGCAACTTTGATAATTTTAATCTAATGCTAAACATACGCTATCCAGCCCATGACTAATAAGAGGGTTTACCGGCTATGCCCGAGGTGCCTATACATATTCTAGTGAACCTACTTTAGATTCAACCTACCATCATTTCTTAACTGGCAATTAATTGCCTTTCCACACTTTAAATTACACATTGGCCTATAAATCACGATTACTCTGGTATCAATATATGTTTATCATATCAGTCATTTGCAGTATGTAAAATTACTATATATCCCTACAGTGAACCGCCAAGGTTTTCAAATACAGGCACATACCAAGCCTTATTATTGCATTTCTTGCACGTATACTGTGCATACAGTGTTCGTTTCCATTTCTCATGCCGTGTTGGTTTTCAGCACCAATAATTAAATATCTGATACTTATAAAGCTTCTGCATCACTGTTGGCGAATGCGGTTCCCCTGAATGAGTGCATCTCTGCAAAGCAAGCGCACAACAAATGACCATTTCTATTATTTCTGGCTTGGAAGTAGTTTCCAAGCAACTGGGTCACGTGACCATGTCACCTGACCTACTCTGTGGAGGTTACTATAGTAACCCCCAGTTACTGCCGATGCCTTCAGCATTGGAGAAACAACCCGCCATTGTGCACACGAACATTTGGAGCATACGCCGGTAAGCCAGAGCTGCCCCCCTTTTTTCTTTCGTGCAAAGTTGATGCAGCATGTTTATATTTTCAAATCGCTTAAACACGCTGTTATGATTATCTTGTAGATTACGGCCGGTATTAAAGGGAAAGCATGTTAAATACGTGCGTTATACTTCATTTCTGCTGCATCAGCGGCACACCAGTCGAGTAACAACTACGGCTTGATTGTAAGATTTGTAAATATAACCTTTATACATTTTACAAATTATACGTTATTACTGCACAAAAAACCACCAGTGCAGAACTTTAGGCTAAATATGCGCTATTTTGCTTTATGGCTTTACAGTTTACAGACCTGGCCAGCCACGCTTTTGGGAAATACAAATTTCCCAACTATTCCAAGCACAACCATGAATTAATTAAGCATAATCACAACAAGGTATGACTTGATTTATTTGTCTATATACTAATAAGTAGAGTAACTAACTGCACGCATCATTCTAACGTTATGTTTCAATTTTTTTCTTCTCTCCTGTTTCTTCATGCTTTTTTGCTTTGACCCACTACCCCCTACTTTGGTTGTTTTTGGATTAATAATAGCTAAGTTTCAACAATCATATAACAGCTCAAGTGGCAAATGTATTTGTATGCCCTGAGGACGGCCTTTTTGGTTGAAACACGTGTTGGGATTATGGCACTTCTTTAGTATAAAGCATTTTTTCGCAATTGTATAAATTCAGGTAGATTATCGCTGTCTGGCACAAAGCCTGCTTCACTAATGTGTTTTGACATTACATGGCAATATGCTATGTCTCTAGTATATACCCTTTCTTTTACAATTGTTTAAACTCAACGGTGTATACACAGGTGTTTACTTTGTTTAAGTTTTGATCTAACAAACACATGGAATGTGTGTCACTTTTCCTGTGAATGTATAATTTTTCTTTTGAATTAAAAACCTGCTGAATATTGTGACCACTTCCCCATCTATTTTGTTTAAACTTACCACATCCAGCGGTCTCTGTATGGTTAACAAGCGCAGCCTGTGTAGATGGTAATCCTCAACAATTTGATTCAATGATTGTAGGGATATGCGTTCATGTGAAGGATCAGAAGGGCACAGCCCAGTGAGGCTGGCTGAACCGGTTTTAAATCTGAAGTTCACAAATATATCTGCACAATTACTTGGGTTTGCAGCGCTGTTCCTGCACCATATAAGGGTTAAAATTAGCTTGCTCAGCTGGGCATTCTTAAAACCTGAGCACTCCCTAAAAAGATGTGCACAGAATATCCGTCTCAGCTGCAACCCAGTGTGCAAATTCGAGACTGTGCAGCAAATGTGTTCATGCTTGTATCCTTGCTATGCCAGAAGACGGTACAGTGATCCTGGTTTTTACCTACTTGCATGCGGGAAATCCCTTTAATAATGGAGAACTGATGCTAACATCATTCCCACGTTGTGTAATTTCTTCTGTGATATTTTGGTTTTTATAAGTTGTCAGGTTTGGAAATGCGGGTTGCATACTTTTGCGGATGCTAACGGTATCTTGGTTCGATACTAGAAGTGAAGTAACCTCTTTGCAGATTTACTAATGTTTGCCTTAAAATGTTTCTTGTTTCTCATTCTGAACAGCTCAAGAATGGAGAGGGTAGGGGCCTCAAAAGGGTGAAAACGTGCTTAACTTGAATGCTGAACAGCAGCATAGTATCTCTCATAGAGAGTACGGTCTCAGGTAATACTGAATATTCCCATATAGATGCCTCTCATGAGAGAAGCGCACAGGTTATTAGTAAGAATGCATTTCTTGTTAACCTCATTGGCAGCGCGCAACAGATGTCTTTTCAACCGCGCTCATTCATCCTTATCCGAATGCTAGCTTTAATCTTCCGGCTTTTACGAGCTGGGATGTCCGCTTACCAGTACTAAAATGAAAGAATCATGCAATGTTTTCCACAACAGGCCGGATGCATTAATATGTAATCAACCCCTTTTTCTCCAATTGCTGGGCTGCTCTATCATAAAACATACCCATTCGTCATGTAATGCACTCTGTCTTTTGAAATTAAATGCAATCTCTAACACACATGCACTCAAACATTTTATAGATCACTGAAATAACCTCACAATTACATAGGCTGCTAGCATGCCCACCACGAGTCAAAAATGAAAACATATGATGACCCAGCCAGATCTGAGCCCTGCATTTACCAGCCATCCCACGGAAATATTTGGCTGCCTGTCTTTTATAAGATTCTGTGTGATTTAGACGGTCTCGCAAGTCGCAAATGGAGAGCTTTCTCTGTGCTTATCTGTAAGGGCTGCTAATCTGCACATTCCTTTCTGGCTTGTTCACCGCGTTCTCTCTCGTAGGCTCTTAGTGAGGGGCCTTGATTTATTTCTCTTGTCAACCCCCCTTTTCACATTCGTTCTCACTGTGGTTTTTCAAACTGCTGCTCTGATGTAAAAACACCAAGGGCCTCATTACACGGATGGCGTTAGGGATTTACCGGCAAATCCCTACCGCCTTACTACGAGGTCCCTTTGCGGGTTGGGGGATTTAATGCCTGCTTTTTGCAGGCATTAAAATCCAACCCGCTAAGGGACCTCGGAGCTAATTACGGCACCGCAAAATTGCGGTGCCGTAATCAGCGCCTTCCCCATTCCCATAGAGCCCTATGGGGCAGAAATGGGAATGGGGAAGGGCAATGGCAGAAGGGGGATTTACCGCCCCTCCAACCTTGGAATGGGGCGGTAAATCCCCTTTCCGCCAAGGCAGTGCCGGTATTTTACCGGCATGAGCCATGCCGCTAATAGCGCCATGGCTCACCGCCTTCCGTGTAATGAGGCCCCAAGAAAACAACCCCACTATGTTTAATCCCCACTTGCAACTTCATGCAGACATTCTAACAAAACCAGAGCTCTGTTTTTGCTTTAAGCATTTTCCAATCATTTCTTATATTTGTACACATTTCAGGCTGGCAGTTCCTGGTTCTTAGCCGTACCTCCCCTACACCTCACAGTTAAAACATTGCCAAATGTTTCATTCCTTTTCCGCGCAATGCGCTTAATGCACAAGAACAGTACTTCCATAAATCACCATACCTCAGCTATTTCAATGCGAAAATATATGGTTCTTAGCACGATCTATCAATTGTCTTGCCTGCTACAAGTAAATACAACTTTAACTCCATAGCTGCTGGTTTGAAACACAATGTGTTCACTAAAAGTGTACCAGCATTTTTCACTTTTGACAGGTTGTTTTAACTCTTTTTGGGCTGCAATCACCACAAATTTGTGTGTTTTTAAAATAAAATATCTTGACCAGTACTTTTGATGCAATTTTTGCAATTTCAAAACCTTGGCTTGACGCCAATTTTTTATTCAGCTTAAAATATCATTTTTATACTAGTTCCACTGTTTTAACTGTGCACGCAAATAGTTATGCCACGAAGCGAGCCACATGCCGCAACATACAAATTTAGACACATACATAGCATGACATGTACACAAACCCTGAACACTTGCATGCATGTCCCTCATTAAAATTTTACTCTTATGATTCATTTTTAAATGCAGTTAACGTATTTGTTTTGTTTCCATATCTTGCTGTCATTATTCTTTTTCCCCCGTGTCCCTGTCTCTACTGGCTATGGCAGCTTTTCACTCTCACCTTCTGTTATCCCGACCCTCTCGATCACCGCATTCTTCAGGTTTTCGTCTGGTCTGCTGGAATGTGCCAGGTCCCTTCAGGCCCCGGCTGTAGTAATTGTCTATGGGGAGCTTCACAGTCCACTCAGCCCGAAATGGTGAAGGACTCGTGATATTGCCGAAAACCTAGAGTTACTTTGTCAACGGCCATTAGGTGACATTTTGTAATCAATAATTGATGGTCAGAAACCATCCTCTGCTAACAAATGTAAACGAGGACCCAGTGACCTCTGACGGACCCATGGGATCAGAGCTGGCCCTCGAATACCTTAAGACAAAGTGGCTGCACCTCGAGGAGGTTGGGGTGCATGATTTAAATACTCCATCACAATTCAATAAGGACCACTCAAAATCAGCACAGAGACTGTTAAGTTCATAAGGGTTTATTACCTCATAGCTGACACAGCGCAGCCCTAACAGCAGTCCCCAAGTTCCCTGCCTCCAAGAGAACTTGCCTCCCAGCATTACACAGACACATTTATAGCAAAATGGGAGGGAGCAGAATGCCCCCACCTCTCCCTGCACAGTCTTAAGCAACTACATCGTTACATTAGCTCATTGCCCAATTAATTTTAATTGGACTAAACCCTTCAACAATGAATTACGTTCTACCATGCATTCCTCACTCTGTCTCGGTGCTCGGTTCAACTTATAATTGTGCAGCTGGACTTTTCAGATAAGAGTTTCGACCAGGCCTGTCTGGTTTCTGCTCCTTAATCAAGTTTCTGAAGGCTTATGTCCCTGAACATCTCAACTTTTAGAATGAGCTAATTATTACATACTTTGAGCACTACTCAGTTCCTCATCTTTTAGTTATAATTTAAGTACATGCATTTTTGTTAAAGGCATTTAGCCCAGGCAATTTTCTGTCTGCATATAGAATATCTCATTGTCCATTCTGTGCTTTGTCACCATACTACAACATGGTAATGGCAAGTTTACGCCATGGTGGTAAAGTCACGGCCCAGGCGGTAACTTACCGCCTGGGTCGTAATGAGGCCCATTGTCCCTTAGTGCGTTTCTTGTGGCCCTTTTTGTTATTGCTGCCGTTGTCCCTTTGTGTCGGTCATTGGCAGTTGCATGACCATGTTTTTAGTCATTTCCTGAAGATGAGTTGGTCTTCAGCGGTTCTAATTTCCTTGGACTTTATGTTCCATAGGTTAACAATTAAGCGTGGGGATGCAGTTCATCTGAATTTCCTCTTTTCGTATTATTTTGTCTCTATTTGTAGGTCAGCGCTTCATCTAACATCTCTTATGCGTTGGTATCGGGTGATATTGGCCTAGAGAAATTCTGCTCCTTGTCTGTGTAGGGATTATGGGCAATGCAGAGGGCCTTGAATTTATTTGTGTTTTTCTACAGGTAGCCAATGTAAGATTGCCAGAGCTGGTGAGATGTGGTCTCTTCAGTTTAGTCTTAGTAGAACCCTAGCTGCAGTGTTCTGGACGCATTGAAGTTTTTGGGTGAGTCTTTCAGGGATTCGTAGGTAGCCACTGTTTGCATAGTCGATTCTTGTTAATATCAGGGATATGATTCTAAGGGCTCTGTGTGGAAAAGAGAGATATGGGAGCAACCCCCTGAGGAGTCTCAGAATATAGAAACACATTTTTGTGATTGCGTTGATTTGCTGTTCCAGGAAAAGTCCATTGTCCATGAGTATTCCTAGGGTTATTTACCACATTTGAAGTTTCCCATTGGGTTCCCATATCGGGCGCCCAGTCCAATTGTGGGTTTGTTGCCTTGCCTTCTGGGGATGAAATCATTATTTCCATTTTGGCCAAGTTCAATTTGAGGTTGTTCATTGTCATCCAGTTGTAAATCTCTGTGAGACAATTGTTGAAGCTGTTGTTTGGTTCTTGGGTCATGGTTGTCTTCACAATCAGTGTGTTATCTGCATAGTTGTAGACGGGCAGTGCGTGGGTTCGAATTAATTTTTATCTAGGGGACATGTAGATATTGAACAATAGGGGGGGAGAGGCTGGGTCTTTGTGGAACTCTGCAGGAAATGTTTTTTGAGTTTGAGGTTAAAGGTAGTAGGTAGATTCTTTTGGTTTTATTTGTGAGGAAGGAGGTGAGCCACCTGAGGGCGATTCCTTTATGCCACATTACATCAGTCTTTTTATTAGAGATGTGTGGCTAATTGTGTCGAATGTCACAGAGATGTCCAGTGGTATGAGGCCAGACTGGTTGCTGTTGTTTACATTTCATTTAAGGTTGTCCCATATGGGTAGGAGTGCCAAGTCTGTTCCTCTCATTGGTCTGTAGCCAATTTGCGCGTTTGGGTATTCTGTTTGTTTCAATGTATTTAAGTAGGGTTTGTATACATTGCTCTCAAGGATCTTTGCTGGCTAAGGCAGGTTATGTATAGTTCTGTAGTTGCTTGGATCTTCTGGGCTTTCCATTTCCTTTTTTATCAGTGGTTTGATGTATGCTGATTTGAAGGAATTTGGTAGTATTCCTGTGATTAGACACTTCACTAGGTGTCTGAAGTGTGACGCTCGGGTTCGGGTTTTGTGGTTGTGAATTTCTTTGTAGATGCCAGGGGGCAGGGGTCACTTGGAGATCCTGCAATGTTGGTGCCCTTTATAAGGGTGGAGAAAATGTCTTTGGCTTTTGGTTCAAAGCAGGTGAGTCTTGCTGTAGTCAGTGTTTCGCCCGTTATCTATGCTTCAGTGGTTGTGTTTGGATTAGCGCGGTTTGTGTTGATGGTCTGCTGGATTGGTTCAATTTTTGATCTGAAGTGTTTGGTGATGTTGTCACATAGTGCTTGTGTTGGGATGATGTCTTTGTTGCTTGATGAAGGTTGTTTTATTTCTTTGATGATTCTGAAGAGTTATTTTTGTGGGATGGTTGCAGATTCAATTCTTGTAGTGCAGTATTTCTATTTTGCTTAGATTACTGTTGATTTGTATAATCTGAATTGTCTTTGGTATTTTATTTTGTCCAGTTGGTTGGAGTGTTCTCTCCATATCCTTTCCATTTTACGGTTGGTTTTCTTGATTTCTTTCAGCTCTTCTGTGACCATCGTACAGCAAGTTTTTGTTGGTGTGGCTTTTTAAAAAGGTTTTGCTGGTGCAAGTCGGTCTAAGGCCTCAGTGAATCAGGTGCTGAGTTTTCTGCTGAGTCTGGGGTAACTTTGTTCAGTTTCTTGCTGTTTGGTTGTGTTGATTCTAGCACATCTGTTAAGGATTCCAGGTCTAGACTCTTCCAGTTTCTTTTCCTGGTGGTGTGCAGTATTGCCTTTCCATTTGGTATGTGGGTTTGGAGTTTGATGCAGAAGGTTATCAGGTAGTGTTCTCTCCATACCATTGGTGTTGGTTGGGTAGATTTGCAGAGTCCTTGTCTACATAAGAATGTGCCCAGTGTGTATCCAGCATGGTGGGTGGATATGTTTACTATTTGCTTGAAGTGGAGTATTTACTATTCTCCCAATATGACTAGTTTGTCATGGTATGTTGATAGTATGGCAATGGATCTACTAGTTTCGTTGCAAAGTTCAGGTTGTAGGATGGCGGTCTGTAGATCAGGAGCAACACTATGTTGGCTTGGTCATTGAGTTCAATCCTGATGAGGAGGGATTCACAGTCTTCAATGTCAGCTGAGGGAAGTGGAGAGGTGCGGATGTGTTCTTTGTCCACCAATGCAATGCCGCCTCCTCTTTTGTTTTCCTCTGTTGACGTGTATCCATTTGAAATTGTCTGGTATGGCTTTGTGTGCAATGGTTCTGTAATGATCAGATAGCCATGTTTCTGTGCCCCCCTCGCTTAGGGTGTCATGGATTTCTGTTGAGTGTTTTGACATTTATTAACCTTGAGCTGGCTGAGTGTAGTCTGTCTATTTTCCCTTGTGGGGTGTTGTTTGTTCTTTTTCTGTTTAAGTCAGTGTGGTGTTGGCCAGGTTTCCGTTGTTAGTGGTTCTCCGCTGGGTGTGCTTGCTGGGAGGAGTTGTTCTTGGGTGGTTCATTTCTTCGTCTTGCAGTCTGATTAGGTTGATGGCGGGGTTGATTGGTTCTGGTTCGTTCCGGTTGGTGACTTGTTTGAGTGTTGGTCCTTTGTTCCAGTCTTTGGTAATATAGGACATGTTGAAGGTAATGGACTCAAGGTTGTCCCTAATTCTTGTTGGTGTATTATCGAAAGTGCTATCCGGGTTGGGATGGTTGGTTTTTTGGAATGCTGGGTTTGGTGTCCCTATGGAGCCAACATTTATTTTGGTTCTTGCATGTGGGGTTGTTGCCGGTTGTCTGTTATCTCTTGCAAAGGAGTCGTATGTGGAGAGATAGCAAGCGATCTAATCTGTGTTTGCTCTTTTTCTTGGTCTGTATCCTTTATCCGTTTGGCATTGTCTTGTTGGGGTTTTTAGGCGTTGTGAATTCTTGATGATGGGCTTCTTCCTGTAGGGTTATGGTTTACCTCCTGATTCTGTTTACCATTCTTGCTTCTTTGTCTTTCTTGTGGCGAGGCATGGCGTGATTTTTTTTTTTTATTGTGGGCTGAATTTCTCAAAGCTGGTGTCCTCTCGGTTGTGTCAATTCCTGGTCCCTGGAAGTATTTCTTCACAGTTTAAGTTTTGAATGAGTTGTAAGTTTGTTGTTAGTTGTCACTTGTAATTTGTTGTGAATTGTGAAACAAGGGGTGTGAGCCCTCGTGGTTCAGTTGTTGCCTGGTTTTCCTTTGTGGCTCTCTGCGGTCTTGGTTTCTTTTAGGAATCGGGATGCTCTGGGTGTGTAGTGCTGTGGTTATTGTAGGGTGCAGCACAAATCTGCCCCATGGCTAGGTGATGGTGTGCAGCACAGTAAAACTCAGGCTAACTAAACATTGGAAGAGCTCCAACTTGTGTGATTGAAGAGAATTGTGTTTTTTTCCATTTATTTTTTAAAATTGCATATTTATATAGAGTGACCAACATGATTATTCAACATTACTATACAATAATGCCCGCTTCTAAATGGTATATTTTTCCCCACCCCCGTAGTGCTCCTCCTTCCCCCATTGGCTACTGACCTCGCTACTGTGAGGGCTTTCCTTCTCAGACCCCCTGCACTCCATTTTCCATCTTGGACAGACCCCTGTGTGTGTGTCCCACCCTACCCCCTTTCAGCTTTTTGTCCTTTCTGGTGTCTTTTTCTTCTTCTTTTCTCTGCTCTTGCACTTGCCCCCATCTGCCCGCCTCTGGTGCCTTTTTCCCCCTCCCCATAGCCCTCCTCCCTGCCCTCATTGGTGACTGACCTCGCTTATGCAACTGCTTTCCTTCTCAGGCCCCCCTGCACTTCAATTTAATTCCATCTTGGAGTGCAATTGAGTGGGGACTCCTTGTGTGTGTCCCTCTACCCCTGCCCCTTTCAACTTTGTGTCCTTTCTGGTGTCTTTTTCTTCTGCTTTTCTGCGCTCCTGTGCTTGATCTCCCCGCTCCTCTGTCCGCTTCCGTGTGGGGTCTTTTCCCCTCCCCATAGGCCTCCCCATTGGCTGCTGACTTCGCTACTGTGAGTGCTTTCCTTCTCAGACCCCCTAAACTCAATTTTCCATCTTGGAGTGCAGGTGAATGTAGACCCCTTGTGTGTGTCCCCCTACCCGCTTTCAGATTTTTGTCCTTTCTGATGTCTTTTTCGTCTTCTTTTATGTGCTCCTGCGGTCGCCTCCATCCCCTCTGCCCGCCTCTGTGTGGTGTCTATCCAAGTAACTCGCAAACTCGCATTTTGTTGATTTTGCTTTTTCTGCTGTATGTTGAAACCTAGGCTTTTATTGCTTTTCAAGGAATCTCGCATCTAGGTGTTTTGCTTTTTCTGCTGTATGTTGAAACCTTGGCTTTTTCCCCTTTATACTCGACACTTGAATCTAGATGGTTGCATCACTGTTGTGTTGAAGTTGCTTCTTGCTTCTCCCTCACCTGCTTTCAGGTCTCTCTTGGCTCTCCTCCCTCTCCCTCCTTCTCTCCTCTTTTTTGCCCTCATCACCTGGTGAAGTTTCTGGATGGCCCACTCCGTGAGAGTCTCCTCCAAACAGGTTTTTTCCCCTGCTCCTCCAGAACTTTCATGGACAACATTGCCTCCGTTGCTCCAGCCTTGGTGGATTCACTTCTTGCCAGTGGCTCCTTCCTTAAGCACTCTCTTTTACTCCCTCTCCTCAAAAGTGCAAGTGAACCTATTCACTTGCACTTAATGTACCCTTCTCCTCCCTCGTGCCTGAGCTTTACCCTTCCACCCTGTCCTGGACTTCTCCTCCTCCCCTCTCCCCTCACTCTGTTACTGCACTTGCGTGCTCCGAATTATCTCACAACCTATTAGGAACGTTATTGTTTGTCTTCTTCCCTGCTGTTCCCAACCTACATCCCCCCCCCTCTTCTCTATTACTGCACTTGCACGCTCTGAAAAAGGCACTTTATACAATATGAATTGTGTTTCAAAGCTCCTCTAGGCTAATTGGGAAGGGAACAAGGGAAAAAATAACAGTGGCGAGATACAATAACGCAACAATAATATATATACACTAATGATCTTACTAGGCCTTGTGGCATTCAGCGATGCAAGTGCATTGATGAGAAGTACGGGGAGGAGTAGAAGAGTGAACCCGTGGGTCCTTTAAGACGAGGCAGTGCTATCTGAGATGGATGGGGAAGCAGATCTTACTCTCACACCAATAATCTGACTCAGGAAGTTGGCAAAACACAACGTTTTTAATAGCAATTGTCTAAAACAGGGAGTACAACGGGCATCAACGGACGACATACAGCCATAAGTCTCTCAACGATTTTCATGAAAAAACACACATTTATAATAGACCTTCATCATAAGTGACGTCATACTATGTGGCAAAATAAGAAAATGTACTACGGGATGTGATAGGGTTAAGGGGAACATCTAGATATATGTTCTATTGGGTATGGAATTGTGATGGGTCTCTAATGTCAGGGGGACAGCTAAGCCCACCCCTAGTGCAAGTCATCTTCCATGTCATACTAATACACAACGTTTGATTGGCTTTCAAACTATAGGGCTCTTTGCTACGTGGCCCTCTACAATTGGTTGGCATGCTTGTACCCTTCTGGTACTTCTAGTGTTTTTCCATTACCCTTCAACAGGAGCCCTTGCTTCTCACGTTCATTGTATCTCCTCAAATAGATAACCAGTTTCTTGTCTGCTTCAACCCTTGACTCCGGGCCAGACAAGCCTTCTAGAAACTTCCTTCACCGTCAGCTGTTTTATTCTACTGCGCCACACTTTCAGCCCTTCTATTCACAGGGTCCAAGTTTGCTAAAATGGGTCGTGGAACATCCAGATTCTATACACACTTATATATATATAGGCGGAACCGCCTGCAGTCTATTCACTACCTATAGCCAGCCTCTACTTGTGTTACTGCATTTGTACAATTATAAAATGGCTTTGCATATTCTTCAGTGCTCTCCGCACATGCAATCTTTATTTTGCTCATGAAATGTTGCTCAATTCTTTACTTCACCATCAGATTATATAAGGTCTATATACTCTCTTTAGTGGCATATCGTCTGGGTGTGTTATTTCTGCTTCATGAGACGTCACCAGTGCTCTTTCACTCATCTTCACACTTCTTCCATAATTTCCTTCAGACGACTGTCATTTCTTCGTGGGTACACCATATAGAGTTTTCTCCATGGATAGCTGGTCAAATGGCACAGTGAGTAGATCGCTCACTTTGACATCCGTGCGAGCTTGCTAACGCAGGTTTGAATCCCAGCAGGGCCAAACTCAGCCTTTCATCCTTCCGAGGTCGATAAATGAGCACCACACACCGTGGGTAATAATAAGCAGCGCTCAGATACCTAAGGGTTCATAGCGCTATATAAATGCCAAATTGTTATTATTATTTATACCTTGTTTCAAGGACATTTCGCGGTAAAGGCATCATTATTGGCTTTGCGCATGTCGCAATTTCTGGCTACTAACATATAGGCAAAATGAGGGTGGGATCTCCGGTAGAGGAACTTGGCTCCTGCTCTACACTTCCCCCTCTGGTTGATTCATCGACCACTCTCCCATCAGTCTTCACATCTAGACATCCTCATCTGAAAAAGTGCTTCTTTGGAGTACATATCTTCATTACTCCATTCAGAGATCCTACTGATTTTACATGTTCATCAATACTCCAGGTCATGAGACTACATTGTCCATTCGGGCTGCAGTAGATGCATCTTCCAGCATACTTCTTGTGGTTTTGCGGATACAGGAACATCGTTCCCTCAGGTGCATGGATACCTGCTTCTATATACTTTTTGATCTCTTCATCTGTCAGCTCTTTGGGTACAAACCCTGATTCGACATCGATCATGATCTTCATTCCTGTTGATTTCTTTGCTGTCTTCTTGCACTGTATGATTATTATTCTGATCACACAGAATCCAAACGTGATCATCACCAACAAGGCTCCGAGGAACTTGAAGATATTCAGCATCCATTGTGGAACCCATGAGAAGATTGCTGCAAATCAGCTGTCATTTGCAATATCTTCTACTTCATCTTCCATGCAAGTTTGTCAGCAGCGTTATGGCCTCTGTCAAGGTCCCATTCTCTTCATGGTGAGAAGGTATGAATGTGCAACATGATTCTCTGATTTTGGCACAAACGCCTCCATCCATGACTATAATCATGTCCAGAACATATCTGTTCTGAAGAGTAATCAGTCTTATGGCTCTCAGCTCTTCCTTAATAGCGTTGAATACCTTTATGGTAGCGTTGTTCGTCTGCAGGAACTCCCATCTGGTTATCTGTAACCATCTGGCATTCACCATCAATTGGATCCCTGGCATGAAGATTGTCGTGAATATCGCTGAAGTCTGGCAAAACAACCTGTGTTCATACGGAATGTCATTGGAAGCTTCTATTGATTTAGCTGAGAAGTAGTTCTCCCTTTTTGTTCGATTGAGGAATTCAATTGATCTCCTCTTTCTCAGGTGAAAATCTGCTTTTGGAAAATCCCCTATGTTCAGGTCACTCTTTGGAATCACCAACGCTGGAACATGAACAAGAACTATAGAACACAGTTCTACCAGTGTTTGAGTCTTTGGGCAGCTTCATCTATGCCCTGGATCCACAGGCCCTGTAGTGGTCCATGATCACTACTGTTCCATCCTTAATTCCTGGTACATCGAAGATTCGACCGCACTACAGATTCTCTCCAACCTTTCTTGTGCCATTGTTTCCGAAGCAAAGCTCTGCACTAGCCAGAGGCACTTTCTGCAACAAGCCTCCTTTGCCCTCAGCCCATGTCAGCTACTTTGCAAGCTTCAGCCATAGAGGTTTGCATTCCTTCTCCACACAATCTGTAACTGGTTTCTGATGTCCTGTTACTGCCACAGCTCTGCATACAACTGTGACTTCTTCCCATGCATCTGGAGAAAGTATTGTTCCCCAAATTTGCATCTGGCCTCTCTCCTTGCATCTTCATATTTCTTCATCATTGTTTCCTTGGCAATTGAGCTTTTTATTTATTGCCCATCTGATTCCTGCTCCCTTCATTCCAGGCTGTTTGCATCTTATCACATGATCTCTGGTGTGTACTCTCGCTCTTGTCTTTGAATCTTGAATGTAATCATCTTCTTCTGGAGCTGTCCATTCAGTCACCCATACCAGCGGTCAGATAGCACAGCGAGTAGAGCATTCGCTTTGACACCCAAACTCGGCCTTTCATCCTTCCGAAGTCGATAAATGAGCACCACAAACCATGGGTAAGCAGCGCTCAGATACCTGAGGGTTTGTAGCGCTATATAAATGAAAAAAAAAAGATGCTGCTCGACCCTGGAACTGATCTTGTGTATGCCATAGTGCAAGGTGAGTCAGGCAATGAGCTGTCTGGACTTCTATTTCTATAGCTATGAATATCTTGGGCTTTCCCATAGCATAAGGCAGGAGAGCACAAACATAGCAACTCTCCTCAGAGGTTCTTTTTCCCACCTCTTTCATGTTATGATACCGCATGATATTCCCCAAATGTGCTGTACTGTCTAGATAATTATTTAACTTGGGAGGATAGATCAGGGGCAACATGCTCGCCTTCGAAGCAAAACGACAAGGAGCAACAAAGTTTCGATCCTCGGGTCCGTGCTTAGAAACCTCTGGGTATTAAGCGCATTATAAATAACCTAGCATAACTCATAATCAGCTTCTCTTGTGTCTCCCTCTTGTAAGGAGGGTGCGTGCATAATGCTCATGAAGTATATCGGTAAGAGTCCTTCCTACAGGGGGAATCATAAGAAGACTTGTCCGAGTAATGGGTGATTTCACATTTGTCACTGGTGTAGGGAAAATCACATATGGCCTTGGTCTCTTTGCAACAGTTAATTCTACATAAGTCACTTGAGTGGGAAGAATCAAAGGGATTCCTACCTTTTTGGGAACCATGAAGTAGACAGTGTGGATTAGCAAACACAAAAAAACAATAATAAATGCTGAGCACGCATATATTATGCACCAATACATCAGTCCCCACCACCTTTGATTCTCCACACGTCATCAAGTTTGCTCACTTTCTGGAACTGCATTATTCTCAACCGTCCACATTTTGCCTGTGTACTATTAAGGAAGGAACACACCTTTTTATTCATGCAACTGCAGGATCTGTTCAATTATCACCATAAGTAACTGTCTAATTGCAGGGTGATTCTTAGGATGTTGCAGAAACACACAAATGTTAGTATTACGCCCAACAAGAGCAGGATAAGCTTGTAAAATAAAAACGAACACAGCAAGAAGAGTCAATTGGTATCTGCATTAGAAAGAACCATGAGGTTAAAAAAATAGAAACTTAGTGAGGAATGAATCAGGGAACTTCTCCCTTTTCCAGTCATCGAACTCAAAGTCGAGATCAGGCATTTTGTAGCACATCAATACTTTCTCAAAACCAATTCAAAGATTCCTGCAGCACAAGAAAGTTAGCTTTTGCACTCCTACTTAAATATATATAAAAAGTGTGCAATGTGAGCCACAGTCCAAATGCAAACTTGCATTTATTTAATCAGAAATCTTAGCGTCCTTCTTCCTCATCATCAATTGAGTCTGCACGTGCTGAACTACTTCTTCTTGTCTTGCTTCCAAATCAACAGTGCATTGATCTCACCAGCATACGGCTTCACATCGCCCAGGTGTATCCAGGAGCGCCTTTCTTGAACTTTCACTACTGAGGGAGTAACATTCTCAACAATGAAGGGTCCACTAAAACAGGGCTTGTGCCACTTCCTTGTGAAGTTACGCACTAGGACTGGGTCTCCAACAAACAATTTGGGTATAGGTAATAGTCATTTACATCCGGTTGCTAAATGGTCTTCATCTGTGTCCTGAGACCGATACCCCTTAAGCTTGAGTTGATCTGAAATGACAGAGGTACAAGCGGTCATACATGTCAAATACATACGTAACTCATTTCCTAACAATTCTGCAGTCGTCTGGGCATCGCTCCTGCTCCTCGGTGGAGGAGACAGGGGTCTTTCTCATTCGCATGGTGTGTGAAGTGGTGATCCGACTCAGGCTGATTCCTTAATGCATATAATGCAGGGAGCAGGCAATACAGAAATCCCTCGTTCAGTGGTAATTTGAGTTTAGCGATTCTTTATTTGGGAGACCGTTGAGTCACTTACATTATCTGTTCGCTTGCAGGTGATAAGCAGATGAAAACTTGTCGGATCTCAGCACCTCACATATTGCCCACCTAGGAAAGACTTTTCAGACTAAAAACTTTGCAGTGCAAGTGGCATCAGGGTGTGCAGATGGACCTGCTTCGATCCATCTCAAAAAGGGACACACCACCACTATCATATACCTATATCCACTACATACTTGCAGCATATCAACATTGTCAATATGTAAATGCAGAAAAGGACCATTCGGTCGAGGAATTACTCCTCTGATTGTTCGCAGTGTATGTCCAGTGGTAAACCTTTGACATATGATGCAATTTACTATATAAAATGCAACGTGTTCTAACAGGTTCGGTACAAACCAGTCCTCCACAATAGCTGCTGCAAGCCTTTCCCTAGTTACACGTGCAGGGTAGTGCAGCTCTTCAAGCACTACCCTTAATAAGGCTACAGGCATCACCAGCTTTCCAGTGCTGTCCAGTCTCCACAATGCTTCAGACGGGGATAAAGAACATCCCCTTATTTTCCACAATTCTTGCTCTTCCTGTGGAGCACTGCCTTGAACTTCCACCAGCTGCGTTCTTGACCAATGATTATACCCTTCATTTACAATCATAATTGTGACTACTTTTTCTTTTAGATTCGGAGTATCAAAACTTGAAATATCTGGTGAATATGCAAGCCTTTTGGCCTCTTCGTCTGCAGCTTTGTTCCTGCGTGAGATAAAATCAGTTCTCTTGGTATGTGCTGCACATTTAACTATTGCAATGGCTACTGGGAGTTGTAGTGCCTTGATAAGCCTGTCCAATAATGCAGCGTGTTGCACTGGAGGGCCATCCGCTCTGAGGTAGCCCCTCTTTTTCCAACCCGCTAGCCATGCGTGCACGGTTGACAGAGTCATTGGCAGAGTCATTGTACACTGTCGCTTCCTTTCCTGCATGATTCTCCATTGCGACAATATTCACCACTAATTCTGCTGCTTGTGCCAAAAAGTGAGACGGTAGTTTTGTACTTGCTACCACTTCAAATTCCCCATTAGCTCTGTACCTAACCAAAGCTGAACCTGAAAGCCTTTCCCCATCAGTTTGATCAATTTTTGAAGACCCATCAGTAAAGAGAAACTCCCCTCTTGCTAGCATATACTCCATTCTCCGTAGTTCGAGCAATCATGCACATGCTCACCCTCTGCCACAGGCTCCACTACAAATGTGGCAGTGTTCACTATTTCACACCTAACTACTTTAATTGCTGGATTTGATATGACTAGCTCGTATGCAGAAGCCCTGTGAGATGTCAACGTACCCTTAGGTTTCTCCAAAATGGCAGACAATGCATGCACAACAAAAAACATCATAGAACACCCCATCCAAATGCTGGTAGACCTCTCAATGGGGAATGCTGCAGCTGCCAGCGACTGTTCGCAAGGAAAGTGTCCTCTCATAACTGGATCTAAAATCCCACTACATATGCCAGAGGATTTTACCCTAGTGTAGGCCTCTGTGTGAGCACCGCTGTCATGACTGTCCCATTTGTGTGTGAAAATAAAAATAACTCCTCAGAATAATTGGGAATTCCTAAAACTGGAGCTGTACAAATTGCTTTCTTTAATTCTCCAAACCCTCACTCCATTTCCTCAGTCCATTCAATGTATTCCTTGTTCACTTGTGCTTTCTTCAGGGCCTGCAAAAGAGGTCTTGTGTATGAACTATAATCAAATACCCATGCTCTAACATAGTTGCACAATCCCAAAAACTGCTGCATTTGTTTTATCGTGTGCGGTTTTGCTGTTTTCATAATCTCCTCAGCTCTTTCAGATGTAACTTGCTTTCCTTCATGTGAGATGAACTGCCCTATGTACAACACCTCTTCTTGACAATATTGCAACTTCTCCTTGTCTAATTTATATCCCTTGTCTGCCAGAATAATCATTAGCTGAATTGTGTTTTTCCTGCACTGATCTTCTGTCGTGCCACAAACCAAAATGTCATCTACGTACTGCAGCACAACACTTTTCAGATCAATATTGCTTAGGTCCATCTGCAGGACCATATTAAAGATCAATGGAGATTCACAGTACCCTTGAGGCAATTGAGTACTCTTCAGCTTAGTCTGATGAAACGTAAATGACGTAAGGTCTTGGGAGTCCTTATGCAACGGGATTGACAAAAACGCATTTTTCGAGTCAATCACATGAAATATTGTGCCTCTGTGGGGATACTACATAGTATCGTTGTAGGATTCAGAACTAAAGGAAACTCTGCCTCTACAATCTGGTTAGTTAGTCTCATATCTTGAAGTAGTCTGCACAACGCCCCTTTCAATTTTTTCACATTGTACACTGCAGTATCTCTTACATCATTAGGATATCCTGTTCCATTAGTGCTGAAATAGTCTGAGAAATACCCTCATCCGCCTCTCGAGACATGGGGTACTGTCTTGCTTGAGGTAAAATTGCTCCTGGCTTCAGCTTAATCTTAACCTGCCCTACCCCCTTCAGCAGGCCTACGTCATAGGGGCCTGTAGTCCACAAAGAGGTTGGCACATTTTACAAGTCCTCATCAAAAAATGCTATGCGCTGCCGCACTATCATCATTCGCAGTGGGATCTCTCTTTTCTCTATTTTGATCCAATATGTAATACTCATCTCGAATATTACTTCATCATCTGACGGATCATCTCTAAACATATCCGCGTCAGTGATGTCAGTCAATCTATACCCTTCCACGATGGCAATCACTGTTCTCCATGCCCTGCCATTGCCATCTTTGAGCATGGCCACTTCCCCTCACACTATAGCTAAATCTAACCTTAGGGGAATAGTTTGTCCCCCCTCTTCGTCCATAGGTATCTGTGGCCTTTACAAGAACTCATCAGGTATTCTCATGCTTTTTCCCACTAAGCCGGGTATCCATGTCAACAAAATGCCCACCCCATAAAGAAAGACTTCTGACTCTAATGGCATTCCTTGCAGAGCCATTTGCCCTGTAAAGGACAATATAAATGTGCCCACATTTAGATGATGTATCCCTGTAGCAGAACACACTATGCCTTCATCAGTAAAAGAAATCATCAGCTTTGTTATTAAATCTCGTCCCAAAATATTTGCCAGTGTCTGCCGTGAATACAATAATGGAACAGAAGAGACTGGTAATTCATTTGTAAAAGGAACTCCGCTTGTAGCTCCAGAGAAGCCTTGTGCATTCAGGGTATTTCCCGATAATGGATATTTTCCCTCTTGTATACATGAGCGAATTTCACCCATGTCTACTGAAAAAGAAAAAGATTTGCCTACTGTGGTAACATCAACCCTTGGTTCATCTTGGGGGTCTGGTGTTACTGATAGTACTGAACATATCAAGTCACCCTGTGAACTGTCCTATTGTGTGTGCATACTCATCCCCCTACCTGTAAAAGGACTTCCCCCCACTACAGTGACACCCCCTACTATAGGTGTAATTTACTGTCCCGTGTTTGCATTCTGCTGTATTTGCATGGGTGC
This sequence comes from Ambystoma mexicanum, assembly GCF_040938575.1. Taxonomy (NCBI): domain Eukaryota; kingdom Metazoa; phylum Chordata; class Amphibia; order Caudata; family Ambystomatidae; genus Ambystoma; species Ambystoma mexicanum. The sequence goes on from NC_090923.1 coordinate 926,709,664, forward strand.
ATGCTGTGACTGCCCTTGCAGCGGATTCAACGGTGCTTGCTGTGGTTGCAATGCCTGCTTTATTTGCGGCGCTTGTGCTTTATACAATGTCTGATCTTGGGCAAACCTGTCCCTATTTTGTGAGCTATATGCTGGAGGATAAGCTGTCCATCCCTCCTCTTGAGATCTACCCATTCTGTACATTCTTTGGCTTCCACATGTTCGCACGATGTACCCTCTCATGTCACATGTCCGACATACAGGGGGAGCTCTTCTGACCAGTGCCCCTTCATTAAAACCTCCATGCACATTTTTTTAAAATATTGTTTTTATTGGCATTTTGAATTTTAAACAACTCCTTGCACATTTTGATTATCATTCTGCATATTCTGAAACCTGCCTTGGTTAGTTTGAAAACCAGCCCTTCCTCTGTAACCCATTCCTCTGCCTCTTGGCATAAACCCATTCCCTCCTTGGTCCATCTGGCGTTGACTAATCGCCTGCGATGTACCCACTGCTTGCTGCACTCCTAGCCCCTCTGCGCTTGTCAGTACCGTCCCTTCTATGGCATATTTTGACAATTTCATCTGAACTAACTTGGCTTCCTCAAGTTTTATAGCATCTTCCTTATTTTCTCTTGTCGCAGCCGGCAGTGATGCGCGATAGTCAACTGTATCTCTGCCCATGGCTTCGTTTCTATTCCCACTAGTTTCTTGAGCTGTCTCTGTACCTGTTCTGGCAATCCCTGACACAGAATGTGGCAAAATACTGGCACTGATTTCCCCCACGGCTCGCTTGTTTCCAAAGTCCACCGTTCCTTAATACTTTGAATGTAAGCAAGCGGAGCTTCGTCATCTTTCATTTTACATGCCATAATTGCAGCCATATCTGACGTATCAGGATACTGTACTCTCAGTGCCCTCCAGACATCTGCTCTACAATTATCAAATGGCACTCTGTCATGAGCTATGTCCTGTGCCTTGACACTTGAGTAACCTGCTCTCGTCCAAATGTCATCAGCCCTTTCTCCAAGGATGGCTGCTAAGAGACCCTTAGTGTCTCCTATTGCCAGAGTATTTCCTCCTGTCAACTTTTATAGCTCATAAATCTATTTTCCCACCCACCTGTTAAACTGGGGAGTTTGCATTTTAGATTATCCTTATCCTTTTGCGGCCAGGGAATATACTGTGGGCTGGTCTGGCCCCTCCTTTCTCCAATAAGGGAAACTGCGTGCACCCAAATCCGCAATCGGCTCCCATCATCTGTCTATCCATAGTTGGGACAATGGTTCCTGATCGCCTTCTACCTGAAAGGACCTTAACCTGTTTACATATGGTGATGTCTCTCCCTTCTCAATATGTGATCATCCTTTAGGGTGCTCTGGATACACCATGGGGTCTGGCGTCCTATCTTTAGGTTGCTCTAAATCAGACCATCTCACTCCCTTGTGTGTCTGCAGACATCCCTCTGGGAACGCATGCACGTTCTCCCTACTCCCAACGGAAGGTTTCTCTCTCTTTGTCTTACATATTGTAGTCCCCAACTAGTATGTCTTTCATCTCTTTCAACCCTATTTAAGGTCAGGCTGTCTAAGGACAATGCTCTTGTCAAATGAGAAATTATATCGTGCCTCCTATTGCAATGAATATATGTATATTGGCCTACGCCAAGCTGCTTATAGGTCACTTGCGAAGAAATCCGTGTTGCAAGGTCCTGACCTTAAAATCAACGTAAGCCGCCATTTTAGGATCATCCGCCAATTTAGGTTCGCTTTGTAAAGTCACCCTGTGAGTTAAAATGGTGGACGATGTCATTCCGAAATACAACATGGCTGTCTTGACCACTGTATATAGCTAATATGTAACTTGCCTGCAGGCCACTTGTTGAGGTCGTGAACTGAGCCCTTGTCCTTCGTTGACCTGTGTGTAAAGGATTACTCGTGCAAAGAAACTAATCCGCGAGCATATGTTGAGAACAATTGATTCAAATACTGAACATAGAACACTTGTTTAAACTACATTGTATTAATGTTTGAGAAGAGCTGCATGGGAAATCCCAGAACACACAGTTGCCGTGTAGGCTTGTTGATATATGTATTAAAAGCAAACCAGTTACATGTGGATGTGCGAACTAGGCATGAACCCTAGATCAGTAATGTATTAGAGGAATATTGACCCGAAGTAGGGTTGGACATCGTGTTCGCGAATAGTATAAAAAAAGCCATGAATTCGAATGTACAGCGTCTCTCACTGAACACACTGAACCACGCTGGAGTTCGCTGGGTTGCACTGAGGGCCGATAGCTATCTGATTTTACTATGTTCTTCGTAACTGGATTCAGTATAAATCCTTTGTATGTTCCTTTGTGTATTTCCTTTTGGGGTACTCAGCCTCGATATTTTGATTTTGTTTTCACACTCTATTCTCAAGACTGAATGGACTTTCTTCTTCGCCTTCTGACTAGGCGACTATAGATTAATGTTCTTTTCCTCTGCTTCCTAATGCACCTCTTGTTCTCAAATCTTGATAGGCTCTTTCGATCCTATCCGTGATTCTCCCTATCTCGTAGTTCTTATCAAATGTTACTTTAGATGGCCCTGACGTTGCTCCCTGTTGCTCCCGTTGCTCCCTGTGTGATGAGAGAAAATCCTCTAGATTTACCCCAAGTGGTCTTGTTGTTGCTTCCTGCAACAGGAGGAACTTCTCTATATGACTCCACAATATTACTGGACTCGGCTCCATTAACTCTTGATGAATGCAATCAATATCGCATTCCCTTTGTCTCCATTTTGCTCCATTTCTTCATCTAATTTTCTTAGCTTTCTCACTTCCTGCTTAACCCTTTCCTCTTATATTTATCCTCCTTCAGCCTCTTCTCTCGTTCCCTGTCTTTTCTATCAATATCTGTACACCCATCCATTTGTTCTGTACAAGCATTACCTTGACAGATTTATCCTTGTAAACGAGGACGCAGTGACCTCTGACGGGCCCATGGGATCAGAGCTGGCCCTCGAATACCTTAAGACAAAGTGGCTGTACCTCGAGGAGGTTGGGGTGCAGATTCAAATACTCCATCACAATTCAATAAGGACCACTCAAAATCAGCACAGAGACTGTTAAGTTCATAAGGGTTTATTACCTCATAGCTGACACAGCACAGCCCTAACAGCAGTGCCCAAGTTCCCTGCCTCCAAGAGAACTTGCCTCCCAGCATTTCACAGACACATTTATAGCAAAATGTGATGGGGCAGAATGCCCCCACCTCTCCCTGTACAGTCTTAAGCAACTGCATTGTTACGTTAGCTCATTGTCCAATTAATTTTAATTGGACTAAACCCTTCAACAATGAATTACGTTCTACCATGCATTCCTCACTCTGTCTCAGTGCTCGGTTCAACTTATAATTGTGCAGCTGAACTTTTCAGATAAGAGTTTTGACCAGGCCTCTCTGGTTTGTGCTCCTTAATCAAGTTTCTGAAGGCTTACGTCCCTGAACGTCTCAACTTTTAGAATGAGCTCATTATTACATACTTTGAGCACTACTCAGTTCTTCATCTTTTAGTTATAATTTAAGTACATGCATTTTTGTTAAAGGCATTTAGCCCAGGCGATTTTCTGTCTGCATATAGAATATCTCATTGTCCATTCTGTGCTTTGCCACCATACTACAACGTGGTAATGCCATTTTCGACTTTATAAACACAATGCCTTTGAATGCTAGTATGTTTCAACATTATAAAACCCATTTTCGCATAATTCAACACCACATAATGCCCTTTGACTTTCTCAGGTTAGGTTTAAGTGGGGGAGCCTCCACTTCATTCAGCTGTTGATTCAATACACATATATATATAGGTTGGGACCTCCATTACACTCCCCTGTATTTAAAGTTCAGTTGTTTATAAACCAACAACTTTAAACCATATTCTATTTCCATTCACCTTACCATTTATCTAAACATTTCTTAACACGATCTTATAATTTGGCATATACTAACGTATTGTCATACTAAAAACAAACATGTGTGCCATCTCCTTCCATGTACGGCCTACTTCCTGTAATTGTGTGCCTTTAATCTAACTGTATGCCTTGGACTATTCACAGCCATTGTGCAACTCAAGAGGTTTGGTCAAGCTTTGAGGTAACCCATTAGCCCATTGTCTCTTCGCATGTTACACCTTGTCTGCAACTCCCACCCCAACAAAGTACAATCTCTCCTTAAGCATCTTCTCCTGCCCATGAATGTCATTTCACTTCGTCCTTTCCTCTTGTCCACACTCTTTCCTTTTCTGTATCTTCCGTTGTAGTTTTGCGTTTGGCGTTAGTGGACCGTCTGTGTCCTGTCCCGTTTCCTCCCCATTGTGCTGTTTTCACAGTCGGTCTTCCAGGTTCTTTGATGCTTAGACCAGAAGTCCATTTTTTTTCCTTTTCACAAGAAGTTCACCTTTTTTCTCACAGTATCTCTCTTTCAAAAGAGTTAATTGTTCATTAGGCCCATAAGAAGGGACAGTTCAGCATGGGGATGCAGGGTTGGGGGAGTCTCTTTGCAGACATAATTCAGCGTCAGGCTTTCACTGGGTTCCTCTACCACCTTCCTCTCTCCTCACGCGGTTCAATGTCAATATCCCAAGGCATACAGGTCCCTCGACGTATACCTGTAATACAAAACAGAATGAGTTTCTTTTGTAAATAAACGGGTCTCTACTTATCTAACACATTTCCTTAAAAATCTCTTTTCGCGTTGGCTATTATTACTTATTCCCTACAATTGAGACATTCCCTCTTATTTGACACCCCTGCCTCCTAGACAAGCTACAAAGCATTTCCTTTTAAACATTTCCCTTTGTGGGTCATTTCCACACCATAACTAAAATACTCCCCATTCCTAGCACTGTGTCAGCTGGCTTAGACAATGATTTTTGTTTACAATACCACATTATGTCCATCATGGGACACATTCTCCCTTCCGGGTGCCACATGCAACCCTAAGGAGACGAAACAATTAAAGAAAGATGTCGTCTTCTTTCCTGGTCTTCTAGGCACGTCCGTAGTAGATGACAGGAACATCCTTGGGGATCCCCGTCGTCTGTAGAAAGTCAAGAAATAAGGAAAAAGTAATTTGGGCATTTGCAAGGGGTCAGGTTTTCTTCTGGACTTTAAGCCCCCTTACTCCCTTTCTATTATCAAAAATACTCTCTGGGTCATTCTCCCCTATTTGTTGGTGCACATAAATAATTAATTCCCAAACCACCCCACAGGGATACTTAGTTTGGCTGGGGTCTTTGCTCAGTTTAGCTGTATTCTTCCAGGTTAGCAGTAAATTCTTCCTGGTTAGCAGTAAATTCTTCCTCAGCTCAGCAGCCATTCTTCCTGGTTAGCTGCACATACTTCCTCGGCTCAGCAGCCATTCTTCCTATTCTTTTTTCCGTTAGTTGGACCATGGTCTATGCTTGTGCTTTGTGTTCATCCTAGGGAGATAAAACAGAGGCGTTTCGCTGCACACCGTCCCTGTCTAACTTGATCTAGCCTACCCCTGTCTTCTAAATCTATGGCACCAATTCTAACTACTTGCCTCCACGTTTATTGTTCCCATTAATGTTTGCCTACTCTAATGCTTGCATACCTCTATCATAACACTCTTTTTGACATTATGAACATAAAAATAACTACTCACCTTCAATTTTACTTCTGTTTTCTGAGGTGGTCTTTAATGGCCATGCTGTTTATCTATTTCTCTACTCTTTCCGTACTTGATAATACATATCTTGGGAAAACAGCTAACTTGTGAAGACCTTGTGTCTCTTGCTACCTTTTCCTGTTACTCACCTGGATCCTCTTACCTTTAGTGTTGGTCAATTGCGTGTTCACACCCTTTTGGCGTGAACTAATACTTACCTTTTTCTCTTTTCTCCCTAATTTAAGGCCATGCAGACGATTTCTTGTGCTTCCACGCAAGAGGTCCATAGCCTGTCTGTAAAATAAATCAACATTGTTACTGGCATTCACAAGTTGTTTTGCTTACTTCACCATATTTACTTTAAAATGGTTTGTGCGAGTTTTCCTTAGTTTAATTGACCCAATTTTATTGCCCATAATCCTTTTCTTGGTCTTCATGGTCTCCTGATGTTTTTTATTGCCCAATGCTCCTTTTTTCTGTTAGCCAGGAACCCTCATAAATGCTATTTGTTTTCCACTTGCTTCTGAATGTATCCCTTATCCTTTTATTCATTTTTTTTACTTAAGATAACCACTCATTTTCAGTGTTTCCTGATTTATTTATTTATTTGTTTATTTATTTCTGTGACCACTCCTTTTGTGCTTCCTCGCCTTTTCTCTGACCCTATCTTCTCCCTTTCTTCTTATCTCTATATTCCTTTTTCCTTTGACTTCCCTCATCCCTTCTTTCATGTACCTTTGCTTTTCTTCTAACCTTTGCTGTTTCTGTCTGTCACGTTCATAGGCTGCTCTTTGGTTTGCGATCAAGCTGCTTTCCTTGCTCTTTGCGATAAAGCTGTTCTCGCCCTAGCCTAACTTTCCTTCTTACCCTTCCGTCCCTTAACTCCTTTTCTTTCTTTTTCCTCTGTGCCTCACCTAACTTCTCTTTAAGTCTCTCATCATCACTCCTTTCCCATCGAGTTTCAATGAGATTTGTCCTCCCATCCATTCGTCCTTTGTAAATGCTACCTCATCAGTTCTATCTTCACTTTCTTTCCTCTTCCTCCCCTCTCTCCCTTGTTGAGAGATGCCCTTGTCAGTGCTTGAACCCCTCCTTCATTAACGCATCATCGTGTCTCCCCTTGTCCCTTGGCTAGGGATGTGCAATTCTTGTCCTTAACCTTCTCTTGCTTTTTGCTACTACTGTATGAAGGTGACTCATAAGCGGGGTTACTATAACCTGTGGTTGCTTTTAGCTCTCTTTAATGGGCGAAGTCCCCCAGGCTTACTTCCCTCGGCTCCTGTTTCAGACAGGGCAGGCGTTGCTGCAGGTGTCTTCACCCCACCCCAGTGCATATTTCAACCAAGCTGCTGGAGGCTCTGCCTCCTTTCCTTGCTCTTATATTTTACAATTCGAGAGTAGCATAGCGTTTTTCTAAATTTTTGTTTGTATATGTGGCATGCAAGTAAGTTGCCATGCGTGGTAAAATGGCTTTAGATTAAGGCTCAATTTGTGGCCGTGGCATAACATCTTGTGGGCGGTACCTTTAACCCACTCCTCCAATTGGAGTATGTTTCCCGGGCTTATCTCTGTTTTTATTTATATCCTTAAGTGAGTCCAAACCTCCCATTACTATGGGCGAGCATCAAATGCAGTGAGCTCCAATCCAGCCCCTTCCCGCAAATTATTATTATTATTATTTTTTTTCTTCGCCAATTTACTTGAGATCATCACTCTATGTGCGATTCCTTCTCAACTGTAGAATCGCATTAACTTTTTGCTTGATTTCAAACAACAAGGAGACAAAATTCCTTACAATTGACATACAACAGGACATGTATAACAGACACTTGACAGACTAAACAAACACCAGCTGGACACACATATACCTGCCTTCTAATGAAAACCCCGACATGGGGTTTAAACTAACCCCATTTGTGCCGTCTTTAATCGTCACCATAGCCTATCGTCCCCAATTATGTGGGCTCTGGGTTCACGTTTCTTCTGACCGCTCTTTAAAGCACAGGAACAAGGCAAATCCTTACTGTTTTCTCTCGGGTGCCCCCCCGGTATTCCTTACATTTTTGTCTCAGGAGCCCCCTGGTAATCCTTACTTTTTCTCTCGGGTGTCCTCCCGGTATCATTACTTTTTCTCTTGGGTGTCCTCCCGGTATCCTACAGTTTTTCTCTCGGGTGCCCTCCCGGTATATTACCGTTTTTCTCTAGGGTTCCCTCCCGGTATCTTACCGTTTTTCTCTCGGTTGCCCTCCCGGTATGTTACAGTTTTTCTCTCGGATGCCCTCCCGGTATCCTTACGTTAACCACTACTGTCCTTCATGATTCTTATTTCATCCTGCTCGCTCTTTTATTTATTTGCCATAATCCCCTATTTTATGGCTGACTTCATTTTCCTGGAGGCCAACTGTTTCTACCTCATGTTTGTGAATTTTCATAACTCGCAGCCTGCGCATGAATTTCCAAAATATGTCATTATTTCTTTGCCAGGTCATACCGCTGGCTATGTTCATTTGGAAAAATACTATAATTCTTTTACTTCCCACTCACCCAATCTCACTGGCCTTCTGCCGCGTTTATGCCAACCACAATTGCTTGTGTTTAACTAAGGCAGGCCCCAACAAATCATGCTTTGATTGGTAACCACAACACTGTCATCAGGCTTTCATTCTTTGTCATTCAAGTCTTTCTTCATTCACCTAATTCCTATGGATCCATAATCTCAACCACCCGTCTCAAACCGAAGGTTTTTCCCCATTTACTAAAAATGTTCTACGCTCCGGCTGACAAGGTCTCAAAATTGTAACCCATCACCCCTGGTATGACTGCATGCAGACTGTCCTACCAGTCACGGTGGAGCTCCTAGAAACAACCTGTAGGAGCACCCTAAAACCCCCTACACTACATGTGTGTTATCCCCAAATTTCCCAAAAACAGGTCGCAGATGATCCAGTAACCTCCTTTAATTTCAGGGGCATTTAAAAAAAAGAAAATGATAGAATGTATGAATGGCAATGGACCATTCAGCTACAAGGCAGTGCCTGCTCCTGCCTGCACGTTGATTTAAACACCCCATGTAAAATCACTCGCTCCTCATTTCATGAAGTTTATCACTACCTCTTTTAATTCTAACACTACTTTTGTAGCTATAAAATAACTCTTACTCATGCCATACCAGGTTACATGCTACACTCTGTTGGTTGCATTTTATTGTTAGAGTGCCAATGCAGGGACGTCATTGGGGGTGCAAGGGGTTGTGGCTGCACCCCCCCCTTGTTTCCCTGCGGTCCCCTTTGCTACCCTTAATAATTTAAAAATGTTTAAAACCTTTCTATTGTGGTATCATCAGGGGTCAAGGGTCATTGAGATGTCACTTCCGCTACCTTCATCATTCTGGTGGAGTGACATCCCTGTGTCATTGCTTCCCTTTCACTATCTCATTTGCTAATGCCTTCAGCCCTTTCCTTTCCCCTCAATGCTTACATCACCTACTCATTCATTTTTCGTTATTAACAGTGTTAAATTCTATTACTACACTGCCATCCTTGCTGGCATCTCACAAAAATCCTCACAGGCTCTAAAAGTGCAGAGTGCCGCAGTATGCAACTCTCAGTATTCTTTCAAAGAATACACATGACTTTGTGCCAGATGAGCTGCTCACTGGCCATCCATAGAGGAAGGTTACTCTTTTAAAGTCACAAATGTAAGTCTTACACAGCGCTGGTACATTGAACTGGTGCTGCTGCCAGGGTCAGTTCAGCCCAGTGGCAGCGGGTGACTTGGAAGTTGGTGGGGCGTACATATTTTGGCGGGAATTTGGGAGTGTGCTAGACCCCCTCACCCCACTCAGTGTGCCGGTGTCTTCTCCCTCTGCAAGGCATTTTGGAAGAAATGGCTTCCAAGATGTGCAATTTACTGTTCAAGCCCACAGACATATGACATCACAAATCCTGGCCTAATCATGAGTCTAAACAGCCTGGAATCCACTGAAATGTCTGCACTGGTTTTTTCCCAGTTTACGGACACCTGGTCTGGACTAATGTGAGGGCATTAACAAATAATGCACATGAATATAATTTTCTAAAATAGAGCACCTATCAACAACCCCAAAGGCAGTTCACAAAAACTGGGAACACTGTGCCTCTGCCATACAACGCACACACACATTAACCTTAACTAAAGGTCCACAAATCAGAAATACAGCAATATCTGAGCCAATGTGTCTGCAGCCAAAGGGTATGAAAGCCACGTGTCAAACAGTGTCGAACGGGAAATTATATCGTGCCTCCTATTTGATGAATATACCTGTAATTGCCTACGCCAAGCTGCTTATAAGCCCTTTGCAAGGAAATCCACGTCGCAAGGTCTTGACCTCAGAGTTAATGAAAACTGCCATTTTAGGTCTAGCTGCCATTTTAGGTTCTCTCTGTGAAGCCACCCTGTGTCTAAAATGGTGGATAGTATCATTCCGAATGTAACATGGCGGTCTTGACCCCTGTGTACAAACTAATGTGTAATTTGCCCGCAGGACACATGTTAGGGTCATGAACTGAGACCTTGTCCTTCGCTGACCTGCGTGTAGAGGATTACCTGTGCCAATGAAGCTAATCCGCGAGCATATGTCAAATACAATGTATCCAAATACTGAACTGTGGACACTTGTTTGACTACATTGTATAAAAACTGCTTGAGAAGGCTCTGCGAGAAAATACATTGTTGCCATTGAGGCTTGTTGGCGAATGTATTAAAGGCAAACCCTAAATGTACAGACGCGTGTACTCGGCGCGACCCCTAGATCTGTAGTACATTAACCAATAATAACTCGCAATAGGGTTAAACATCCTGTTTTCAATGTTATATGAAGCGAGACTATTTTAATGTACAGTCCCACTCACTGAACACACCGAACCATGCTAGATTTCGCTGTGTTGTACTGAGGAATAGCTTATTGGTTACATTGTCCTTTGCAACTGTTCAGCCGGTCAAGTGGCACAGCGAGTAGAGCGCTTGCTTTGGCATTGTGCAGAGCCTGCTAAGCAGGTTCGAATCCCGGCGGGGCCAAACTCAGCCTTTTATCCTTCCGAGGTCGATAAATGAGCACCACACACCGTAGGTAATAATAAGCAGCGCTCAGATACCTGAGGGTTCGTAGCGCTATATAAATGCCAAATTATTATTATTATTTTATTATTATAAAATAAAGATCTTTGTACGTTCCTTTGTAACCTGCGTTTGGTGTATTTCCTTTTGGGGTATTCAGCCTCGATATCTTTTCCTTGTTTTTACAACAGCACCCCATTGAGTGACATGTATGAGGCTGGTGGCATTCACAGATATGCACAGACACAGACTCTGCCCTTTACAGGATCTCTGCTAGCCCAGAAAGGGGTTGAGAGCGAGGAGACAGCTAAATTAGGCTATGACCTCCATTCCGTGGCTCCTTCAGAGCCACGGATGCTATAGAAAGCGACATTCATACACTGACTGCCATATTCCATTTGCCTAAGTTGCTGGCAGTCCTGCATGTATGTGCCACTGTGACTGCTGGTGCAATGACCCAGCCAGTATTTTCTGCGATGCTCGGCCAGGGCCAGATTGGCTACCTGCACTAGGCTGCTTGCCACCCCACAAAGTAAAGGAATAGAAATGGAGCCAAGACCTGTTTCATTGTCATCATTGGTTTCCCCATTAGGTGCGCAGGATGGTCACGGAGCTTTGAATTCCCCCTTCCTATGCGAGGATACAAATTCTCATTTAACAATTCATTTATGCGCGCTAACTCTACAACATTAGTGTTACAAATCACCACTATTGCTAGCATTCTATTTCCATACAGCACTTAACAATACATAAGCACATACACATGCATCACTGCAGGGCCTACCTAGGTGAGGAGATTTTCCGACATGCAATGCGAGAAGCAAGCATTTCTTAAATCCTGAGCTACTCCCCAGTGCTCTTGCTCATAAACTCCTTGTTACCTACTGCTGTCTTCATTTACCAAAAGGGCTAATGCCACAGGGCTAAGCTCCCCTGTCTTGTCCCTAAATCATGGAATGCTTCTCTAGTGGGTTTGGCGCAGAACCATCCCTTCTCATTTCTCGCAAAATTGTCAATCCTGCTTTGGTTACCTACCTCTATCATTTCCCCCAGCAGTGTCTGTACCTCTTCCCCTTTTGCTAAATTAAACACTATGCTGTGTTTTGCTTAATACTCTATCCAGTGTGAGCTTAACATGCAGCTCATTATAGTGACTATAATATATATTTATTTGTCTTATAACCACAGGCGATGCTTCATCACGCAGCCCCTAGTGTATGTCTTTTGCTGTAATTCTGCAAGTCCCTCCTTTTTTCAACAGTACCACAATGCCTATGGGCTGCTCCATGCTACTAGGATTCGTTCATTCTTTGCCACACGGCAGTAGACCCTAGAGACGTTTTTATTGGAGGGCTCATTGGGGTGGCTGCCCAGGGCCCCCACAATGCTGCTTGATCTAAAGCAAGATTCCAGTTTACATTGGGCTTGAATAGCTCATGTCAGGAAAATTTGATTGCATGCTACTGAGGCTTCAAACCCATTGCCTGTCGGTTTTGACAAGTACATTCTGCCTTGATCAATTAAAATGTGCACTGTCTTTTGTTTTCATTGTGGAATACATAGTTTGGGTAACACGATTTTTGTAGCAAAACTTTCCCTTGTGGGAACGTTGCTGATCGTGCGCAATTGCCAAAGTTAAAATCCATATTCATCCGCGGGGGTTCAGAAGTTGTCTCAGTGTGTTAAGCACTTATTGTAGGGGTGAAGAAAAGAGGTTGTGGGAGTAGGGCCCTTTTCACATATACATACACAGGTGTTTACTTTGTTTAAGTTTTGATCTAACAAACACATGGAATGTGTGTCACTTTTCCTGTGAATGTATAATTTTTCTTTTGAATTAAAAACCAGCTGAACATATTTGTGACCACTTCCCCATCTATTTTGTTTAAACTTACCACATCCAGTGGTCTCTGTATGGTTACCAAGCACAGCCTGTGTAGATGGTAATCCTCAACAATTTGATTTACTTTAAGGTGATAGTGGTAGATCACCTTACCACCTACACGACAGCAGCTCAACCATTACTTAACTTCCTTTTAAAAAATTCCAGTTGTGCGCATTCCTGATAAGGGCCCTACTCCCACAACCTCTTTTATTCACTACTACTTGCCCTGTGGACTGCTGCGCTGCCCATAACCCAGCAACAATAATCTTTGTATCATTGATTTCCACAATGACAGATTACCTTAAGAATAGAGAAGAGGACAGTGCTGCCCTATTTGCACCTAGGGGTTCAGAAACCAACCCCTTTAAGTCTAGACCCTATGTATCGGAAACCCTTATTCAAAAATTTATCAAATTAGAGAGATTATGCAAAAAGGAAATGAATAAATATTGGGAACAAGTATCACTCAAAAACTACATCCAGCAAGACATTATACCAAGAGGCTTAAGAATATTAATTTTTCCTGACTTTGTACATAAAGATGATCAGGATCTGGCAGCTGACTGGGAAAGCAATGTCACAGCCAGCTCGGAGAACATGATGAAAATCTTGGTCATACATGCTGAACGCGAGCATGCCCGAGTACTCAAAGAAATTGATCAATTAAAAATTGAAATTACAGAAATGAACAACCCAGCAAGTTCAAAAGGAAAAATCTATGCCACAATGAATGAGATCCTAGTTGAATACCAGGACGAAATCAAGTTGCGCGAATTCAGGACATTTTATAGAGATGAAAAGGATTATCTAAATGACAGAGTGTATACCTACCAACCTAAATATGATGGGGACCTATCACAAATAGCTACGCCTACAATGTCACCTGTCACATCTGACACAGACTCAGAAATTGAAACTACCACCAACCCTAACAATGAGGAAGAACAGGTAAATGCAGAAGGGTCTCGTCATCTTAGACGAGGCTTCCTGGCGGAAATCAAAAGGTACAAGAAAGGTAACCAATCAACATACAATTTCCAAAACAAACAAGTTCGATTCCAAATGTCCCTTTAGGACACAAAAATCTCCCTACTCCAACAACCTCAGAGGAGGAAGAGGAAGAGGAGCAACGAGGAGAGGACAGGAGAGATACAAACAAAAGACTCACCAGATCCAGCTTCAAGAAAACCAAACCGAAGTCCATATTAAAAGTCTAGTCATGAATTTGTCTGATAAACACCTCTCATCTCAACAACTATCAGTACTTAATCATGGTCTTTCATTTGCACCATATGCCACATCTGACATGACTGAACTCCAAATTGATCTTTACAAATTTTCAAGAAAACTCAAATTGAAAAAATTATTTCATAATAAAGTTGAAACGTACAGACCTTTGGAACAACTCCCAGCCACCAGTTCCAAAAGTGTACAAGAAGTAGAAAACATCCATTTACTTTCCAACCTCATGGAAGAGGAATCAAAAACTGTGAGAGATATTCAGGCAGAACTCGGTATCCATCAACGAAATATGGACATTAAGGAACACAAGAACAGATCGAAATTCATGCCACCTATCACTGGAGACAATGTTATTGATACTTTTTACAAGACAATCACCAAGGAAATTCACAAACACATAGATGGATTCCAACAAAATTGCTGCAGTAGGAAACAGAATTTAACCAAGATGGAACGACAGGCATTACAAGACATATGTGAAGACAGTTCAATCATTATTAAGGAAGCCGACAAGGGTGGCAACATTGTCATTCTCAATAAATCGGATTACATTAAAATGGCAATGGAACATCTTGCTACGCCGGGATGTTATGAGAAACTTACTACTAACCCTACAGTACTAACTTTAGAAGAACTACAAACTTTACTTCAACTCTGGTACAACCAAGGATTACTTTCAGATGATGAAAAGGCGTTTCTATCGATTTCCAAACCACTTATGCCAACAATCTACTTTTTACCTAAGGTTCATAAACCTTTTCTAACTCTCCCATCAGTTCGACCAATTATGAGTGGACAGGGAGGAGTTACTGAAGCACTTGCTGATTACATAGACAGCAGTATTAAACACTTGGTATCTGATATCCCAGCATATCTAAAAGACACAACACACACGTTGCAAATACTACAAGGGATTTCTTGGAAACCTACATACTATCTAGTGACTTTGGATGTGGCAGCACTATACACATCAACCCAACACAAAATGGCCCTAAAATGGATTGACTTCAGTTTCAGAACTTACTCTGCTTCCCATTATACACATGTACAGATGATCAAAAGTTTTTTGGAATTCACTCTCACGCACAACCAGTGACTATTATTCGCAAATCAAAGGGATTGCGATGGGGGCAAAATATGCGCCCTCTTTGGCCAACCTATTTATGGCCTTTTTTGAGGAAAGATACATTTTTCAGAATAACCCTTCAAGCACCACATTATCAGTTGGAAAAGGTACATTGATGATGTCCTGGCCATTTGGGAAGGTAGTAGAGACGACTTTGAAGCATTTATGCTTTATCTCAATGATAACACTTTTGATATCAAGTTTACAGGATACATGGACGCAGCAGAAATCACTTTTCTAGATCTTAAAATCAATATTGTGTCTGATAACATCGAAACCTGCACGTTTAGGAAAGCCACTGCAGTGAACGCTATATTGCATGCCAGCAGTAGCCACAGACACAGTGTTATTCAAAACATACCTAGAGGTGAAATGTTAAGAGCCAAGAGAAATTGCAGTCAAGATGAAACGTTCCAATCAGAATGTAAGTCTATTGGACACAGATTTCGGGAAAGAGGGTATCCAATCCAACTAATTAGGAAAACCACTGATGCAGTCAAGAAAATACCGAGATCGCAGTTACTGACAGAGAAGATAAAATTGCCCAGTGAGCAATATCCCAAGCACGTCAACTTTATCACCAAATATTCCAGTGATCACAAATTTATACAGTACATATTGCAAAAACATTGGCACATTTTGCATTTAGATCCTGATTTGACATTGTACATTACTGATCGACCAAACATTATCTTTACCAAGGCAAATACTCTGAGGAATATTCTTAGTCCCTCTTTCCTTAAACCTGACCCAATTGGACAGGATAATTGGCTCACTGCAAGTACAAAACCAGACGGCTTTTATAAGTGTGGGTCATGTAATTTTTGTCATCATGCCTTAGCACCCACAAAAACTTTCAGCTGTCATAATGGACTTCAAACTAAAATACTTGACTTTATCAATTGTCGTACAAAATATGTCATCTATGGTATTCAATCTGTATGTCAGAAAATCTATATTGGCAGTATGATTAGAGAAGTTCGCTTTAGGATTCGAGAGCATCTTAATAACCTCAGCAGTCAGGATATCAGACTCCCATTGGCTTCCCACTGGCAGAAGCATCATCAACTGGACAACACCAAAGATATTAAATTCATTGGACTTAAACACATCAAACAACAGCAGAGAGGTGGCAACAGAGAATTGACCCTACGACAGCAGGAAGCAAGAATGATTTGCAAACTACGTTGCCTGTCACTTGGCTTGAACCAAGACCATGAACTCAATGTGTTTCTATAAATTGTGAAAATCCAATTGGTTGCATACTGTTCTGATACCATGGGTTCCTATAGGTAACAGACATCAACGATCATATATGCATAATTTACCAATGTCGGGAGTTTTCAGCACTTAGCCTCAATGAGAACTTTGAACCCATCCGTTACAAGTTTAGCTAATATTGATAGTACTCATAGATTTGACCAATCCACCGCATCAGGTGTACTCAGAATTGTGACTATTTCTAATAGATTTAGAGACAATAACTGTTTGCTCAGCATATGATGCTGCTACTAGTTGCACGACAACTATCACTTACCAATTGCAAGCGTATTTTGCCAATTCTTACCAATGATGTCCATCATTTGGATTGTATACTATTTAATGTTCTGATTCTTACTCATTACTTCCAACAGGCTTACATTTTATATCAGTTCCATCAATTCCATCGCACATGATATTCTCTTTTACTTAATCCCACAAGTGCATGAATTATCCTTTTTAACTACCAAACTATATTCGTTATACGGAGTCTAACTACAGACAAGTTGTGCTCAGCATGGAACACAAATAATCAGAAACAGCCCGATTAATTTGACCTCTGCACTTGCTTATGCTTCAATTATCCAGCTACAGTGGTCATGCATCACTCGTGCCAGCCTGAATGGGTCATGTTACCATGGGAACCAAGTGGCACCTTTGATAATTTTAATCTAATGCTAAACATATGCTATCCAGCCCATGACTAATAAGAGGGTTTACCGGCTATGCCCGAGGTGCCTATACATATTCTAGTGAACCTACTTTAGATTCAACCTACCATCATTTCTTAACTGGCAATTAATTGCCTTTCCACACTTTAAATTACACATTGGCCTATAAATCACGATTACTCTGGTATCAATATATGTTTATCATATCAGTCATTTGCAGTATGTAAAATTACTATATATCCCTACAGTGAACCGCCAAGGTTTTCAAATACAGGCACATACCAAGCCTTATTATTGCATTTCTTGCACGTATACTGTGCATACAGTGTTCGTTTCCATTTCTCATGCCGTGTTGGTTTACAGCACCAATAATTAAATATCTGATACTTATAAAGCTTCTGCATCACTGTTGGCGAATGCGGTTCCACTGAATGAGTGCATCTCTGCAAAGCAAGCGCACAACAAATGACCATTTCTATTATTTCTGGCTTGGAAGTAGTTTCCAAGCAACTGGGTCACGTGACCATGTCACCTGACCTACTCTGTGGAGGTTACTATAGTAACCCCCAGTTACTGCCGATGCCTTCAGCATTGGAGAAACAACCCGCCATTGTGCACACGAACATTTGGAGCATACGCCGGTAAGCCAGAGCTGCCCCCCTTTTTTCTTTCGTGCAAAGTTGATGCAGCATGTTTATATTTTCAAATCGCTTAAACACGCTGTTATGATTATCTTGTAGATTACGGCCGGTATTAAAGGGAAAGCATGTTAAATACGTGCGTTATACTTCATTTCTGCTGCATCAGCGGCACACCAGTCGAGTAACAACTACGGCTTGATTGTAAGATTTGTAAATATAACCTTTATACATTTTACAAATTATACGTTATTACTGCACAAAAAACCACCAGTGCAGAACTTTAGGCTAAATATGCGCTATTTTGCTTTATGGCTTTACAGTTTACAGACCTGGCCAGCCACGCTTTTGGGAAATACAAATTTCCCAACTATTCCAAGCACAACCATGAATTAATTAAGCATAATCACAACAAGGTATGACTTGATTTATTTGTCTATATACTAATAAGTAGAGTAACTAACTGCACGCATCATTCTAACGTTATGTTTCAATTTTTTTCTTCTCTCCTGTTTCTTCATGCTTTTTTGCTTTGACCCACTACCCCCTACTTTGGTTGTTTTTGGATTAATAATAGCTAAGTTTCAACAATCATATAACAGCTCAAGTGGCAAATGTATTTGTATGCCCTGAGGACGGCCTTTTTGGTTGAAACACGTGTTGGCATTACTTGGCATTACATGGCAGACCTTACATGGGATTATGGCACTTCTTTAGTATAAAGCATTTTTTCGCAATTGTATAAATTCAGGTTGATTATCGCTGTCTGGTACAAAGCCTGCTTCACTAATGTGTTTTGACATTACATGGCAATATGCTATGTCTCTAGTATATACCCTTTCTTTTACAATTGTTTAAACTCAACGGTGTATACACAGGTGTTTACTTTGTTTAAGTTTTGATCTAACAAACACATGGAATGTGTGTCACTTTTCCTGTGAATGTATAATTTTTCTTTTGAATTAAAAACCAGCTGAACATTGTGACCACTTCCCCATCTATTTTGTTTAAACTTACCACATCCAGCGGTCTCTGTATGGTTAACAAGCGCAGCCTGTGTAGATGGTAATCCTCAACAATTTGATTCACTTATTGTAGGGATATGCGTTCATGTGAAGGATCAGAAGGGCACAGCCCAGTGAGGCTGGCTGAACCGGTTTTAAATCTGAAGTTCACAAATATATCTGCACAATTACTTGGGTTTGCAGCGCTGTTCCTGCACCATATAAGGGTTAATATTAGCTTGCTCAGCTGGGCATTCTTAAAACCTGAGCACTCCCTAAAAAGATGTGCACAGAATATCCGTCTCAGCTGCAACCCAGTGTGCAAATTCGAGACTGTGCAGCAAATGTGTTCATGCTTGTATCCTTGCTATGCCAGAAGACGGTACAGTGATCCTGGTTTTTACCTACTTGCATGCGGGAAATCCCTTTAATAATGGAGAACTGATGCTAACATCATTCCCACGTTGTGTAATTTCTTCTGTGATATTTTGGTTTTTATAAGTTGTCAGGTTTGGAAATGCGGGTTGCATACTTTTGCGGATGCTAACGGTATCTTGGTTCGATACTAGAAGTGAAGTAACCTCTTTGCAGATTTACTAATGTTTGCCTTAAAATGTTTCTTGTTTCTCATTCTGAACAGCTCAAGAATGGAGAGGGTAGGGGCCTCAAAAGGGTGAAAACGTGCTTAACTTGAATGCTGAACAGCAGCATAGTATCTCTCATAGAGAGAACGGTCTCAGGTAATACTGAATATTCCCATATAGATGCCTCTCATGAGAGAAGCGCACAGGTTATTAGTAAGAATGCATTTCTTGTTAACCTCATTGGCAGCGCGCAACAGATGTCTTTTCAACCGCGCTCATTCATCCTTATCCGAATGCTAGCTTTAATCTTCCGGCTTTTACGAGCTGGGATGTCCGCTTACCAGTACTAAAATGAAAGAATCATGCAATGTTTTCCACAACAGGCCGGATGCATTAATATGTAATCAACCCCTTTTTCTACAATTGCTGGGCTGCTCTATCATAAAACATACCCATTCGTCATGTAATGCACTCTGTCTTTTGAAATTAAATGCAATCTCTAACACACATGCACTCAAACATTTTATAGATCACTGAAATAACCTCACAATTACATAGGCTGCTAGCATGCCCACCACGAGTCAAAAATGAAAACATATGATGACCCAGCCAGATCTGAGCCCTGCATTTACCAGCCATCCCACGGAAATATTTGGCTGCCTGTCTTTTATAAGATTCTGTGTGATTTAGACGGTCTCGCAAGTCGCAAATGGAGAGCGTTCTCTGTGCTTATCTGTAAGGGCTGCTAATTTGCACATTCCTTTCTGGCTTGTTCACCGCGTTCTCTCTCGTAGGCTCTTAGTGAGGGGCCTTGATTTATTTCTCTTGTCAACCCCCCTTTTCACATTCCTTCTCACTGTGGTTTTTCAAACTGCTGCTCTGATGTAAAAACACCAAGGGCCTCATTACACGGATGGCGTTAGGGATTTACCGGTACCGGCAAATCCCTACCGCCTTACTACGAGGTCCCTTTGCGGGTTGGGGGATTTAATGCCTGCTTTTTGCAGGCATTAAAATCCAACCCGCTAAGGGACCTCGGAGCTAATTACGGCACCGCAAAATTGCGGTGCCGTAATTAGTGCCTTCCCCATTCCCATAGAGCCCTATGGGGCAGAAATGGGAATGGGGAAGGGCAATGGCAGAAGGGGGATTTACCGCCCCTCCAACCTTGGAATGGGGCGGTAAATCCCCTTTCCGCCAAGGCAGTGCCGGTATTTTACCGGCATGAGCCATGCCGCTAATAGCGCCATGGCTCACCGCCTTCCGTGTAATGAGGCCCCAAGAAAACAACCCCACTATGTTTAATCCCCACTTGCAACTTCATGCAGACATTCTAACAAAACCAGAGCTCTGTTTTTGCTTTAAGCATTTTCCAATCATTTCTTATATTTGTACACATTTCAGGCTGGCAGTTCCTGGTTCTTAGCCGTACCTCCCCTACACCTCACAGTTAAAACATTGCCAAATGTTTCATTCCTTTTCCGCGCAATGCGCTTAATGCACAAGAACAGTACTTCCATAAATCACCATACCTCAGCTATTTCAATGCGAAAATATATGGTTCTTAGCACGATCTATCAATTGTCTTGCCTGCTACAAGTAAATACAACTTTAACTCCATAGCTGCTGGTTTGAAACACAATGTGTTCACTAAAAGTGTACCAGCATTTTTCACTTTTGACAGGTTGTTTTAACTCTTTTTGGGCTGCAATCACCACAAATTTGTGTGTTTTTAAAATAAAATATCTTGACCAGTACTTTTGATGCAATTTTTGCAATTTCAAAACCTTGGCTTGACGCCAATTTTTTATTCAGCTTAAAATATCATTTTTATACTAGTTCCACTGTTTTAACTGTGCACGCAAATAGTTATGCCACGAAGCGAGCCACATGCCGCAACATACAAATTTAGACACATACATAGCATGACATGTACACAAACCCTGAACACTTGCATGCATGTCCCTCATTAATATTTTACTCTTATGATTCATTTTTAAATGCAGTTAACGTATTTGTTTTGTTTCCATATCTTGCTGTCATTATTCTTTTTCCCCCGTGTCCCTGTCTCTACTGGCTATGGCAGCTTTTCACTCTCACCTTCTGTTATCCCGACCCTCTCGATCACCGCATTCTTCAGGTTTTCGTCTGGTCTGCTGGAATGTGCCAGGTCCCTTCAGGCCC
This sequence comes from Ambystoma mexicanum, assembly GCF_040938575.1. Lineage (NCBI taxonomy): Eukaryota > Metazoa > Chordata > Amphibia > Caudata > Ambystomatidae > Ambystoma > Ambystoma mexicanum. The sequence goes on from NC_090923.1 coordinate 926,731,007, forward strand.
CTGCTGTAGTCATTGTCTATGGGGAGCTTCACAGTCCACTCAGCCCGAAATGGTGAAGGACTCGTGATATTGCCGAAAACCTAGAGTTACTTTGTCAACGGCCATTAAGTGACATTTTGTAATCAATAATTGATGGTCAGAAACCATCCTCTGCTAACAAATGTAAACGAGGACCCAGTGACCTCTGACGGACCCATGGGATCAGAGCTGGCCCTCGAATACCTTAAGACAAAGTGGCTGCACCTCGAGGAGGTTGGGGTGCATGATTTAAATACTCCATCACAATTCAATAAGGACCACTCAAAATCAGCACAGAGACTGTTAAGTTCATAAGGGTTTATTACCTCATAGCTGACACAGCGCAGCCCTAACAGCAGTCCCCAAGTTCCCTGCCTCCAAGAGAACTTGCCTCCCAGCATTACACAGACACATTTATAGCAAAATGGGAGGGAGCAGAATGCCCTCACCTCTCCCTGCACAGTCTTAAGCAACTACATCGTTACATTAGCTCATTGCCCAATTAATTTTAATTGGACTAAACCCTTCAACAATGAATTACGTTCTACCATGCATTCCTCACTCTGTCTCGGTGCTCGGTTCAACTTATAATTGTGCAGCTGGACTTTTCAGATAAGAGTTTCGACCAGGCCTGTCTGGTTTCTGCTCCTTAATCAAGTTTCTGAAGGCTTATGTCCCTGAACATCTCAACTTTTAGAATGAGCTAATTATTACATACTTTGAGCACTACTCAGTTCCTCATCTTTTAGTTATAATTTAAGTACATGCATTTTTGCAATTTTCTGTCTGCATATAGAATATCTCATTGTCCATTCTGTGCTTTGTCACCATACTACAACATGGTAATGCCATTTTCGACTTTATAACCACAATGGGCCTCATTACGACTCAGGCGGTAAGGGTTTTACGGCGGCGTAAACAGCGCCGACCCTTACCGCCTGAGTACGAGGTCCCTTAGCGCCATGGAGGTTTTAACACCTGCTTTTAGCAGGTGTTAAAATCCATGGCGCTAAGGGACCATGGAGTTAATTACGCCACCGTAATTTACGGTGGCGTAATTAACGCCTTCCCCACTCCCATTATGCCCTATGGGGCAAAATGGGAATGGGGAAGGGAAAATGGGAAAATGGGGATTTACCGCCCCGCCAAGGTTGGAATGGGGCGGTAAATCCGCCAACCACCATGGCGTAAACGTAGTTTACGCCATGGTGGTAAATTCACGGCCCAGGCGGTAACTTACCGCCTGGGTCGTAATGAGGCCCAATGTCTTTGAATGCTAGTATGTTGCAACATTATAAAACCCATTTTCGCATAATTCAACAGCACATAAGTGCCTTTGACTTTCTCAGGTTAGGTTTAAGTGGGGGGCTCCACTTTATTCAGCTGTTGATTCAATACACATCTATATATAGGTTGGAACCTCCATTACATCCTTTTCTCCTTTCCATCTTTTAATTTCTCGTTCTATGTCTGAGGTCATATTTGGTTGTTCTGTTTTCTCCTCTTTATTTTGTAAGACCTTAAAGAACTCCTCCTTTCCTTTAGTCTCCTTTGGACTAACTTCACTGCTACAAGCAGGCAGTTCACATATTGGATTACTATATCCCGTTGCTGCCTTCAGTTCCCTTAACAGATATAATTCTACGTCTCCTGTACTATCACCATTTACTTCGGATGAGATAAGGGGAGCAGAAGGCTCAGCGCCTTCATCCCTACGCTGGTTAAGCATCCAGTCCTGAGGAGGCGGGTCTTCCCGCTCTTCTTGGTACATCTTCCAGATTTCTAAAATAGCTAACCTTTTTTCCAATTTCTTCCTTGTGTACGCAGCGTGCAAGTATGTGGTCATGTTTTGCACAACCGCCTTTGACAGCGATCCCCATTGTGGCCATGGAATGAACATTTTGTCTCCTGTACCCTTTATGTAAGATGTGGCTAATTTTCTCGAAGTAGCCGAGGTGTGTGCTGGGCCTTCCCTCCGCACTATGTTGAAACTAATTGGGCTAAAGCAGGATTTGGCTACCTGACACAATAAGGCCAAACACAGGATATGGCTACCTGACACAATTAGGCTAAAAGCAGAATATGCCCGCCTGGCACACAAAGGCTAAAAGCAGAATATGGCACAGTGAGGCTAGAGCAGAATATGATATGGCTACCTGACACAATTAGGCTAAATGTAGGATGTGGCTTCCTGAGAAAGTTAGGTTAAAAGCAGAACATGGCTGCCTGACACAGTTAGCTAAAAAGCAGAATATGGCTACCTGGCCCAGTTAGGTTACAAGCAGAATATTGCCACCTGACACACTTAGGCTGAAAACAGAATATGTCTATCTCTCACAATTAGACTAAAAGCTGAATATGGCCTCTTGGCTCATTTAGGCTAATAGCAGAATATTGAACACTTAGGTTAAAAAGCATAATTTGGCACAGTTAGGCTAAAGCAGGACATGGTTACCTGATACAGTTAGATTAGAAGCAGAATATGGTTACGTAGTGCAGTTGGGCTTAATGCATGTGAGCATGTAGGTAATAAAAGTGGAGGGGTTTTACTGGAGTACAGTAATGGCTATACTCCCCGCCCACCCCAGTGCTTTTCTCACCAACAAACCATTCCCAGCACCTGTGCTTAATGTGGTGTGCCTGCACAACTCAGAGGCGTGGAGCTTCCTCAATAACAAACCATTCCCCACACTGGTGCTTAAGGCAGTGTGCCTGCACGCCTGAGGCAGGAAACATCTCTCACTAACAAACCATTCCCAGCACCTGTGCTTAATGTGGTGTGCCTGCACATTGCACATCCAGGAAGCTTTTGTCACTAACAAACTATTCCCAGCACCAGTGCTTAATGTAGTGTGCCTGCAGACCTCAGATAGATGGAGCTTCTCTCTCTAACAAACTATCACCCACACTGGTGCTTAATGGAGTGTGCCTGCACACCACACATGCAGGGAGCTTTTGTCACTAACAAACCATTCCCAGCACCGGTGCTTGGTGTAGTGTGCCTACAAACCTTAGATGTATGGAGCTTCTCTCACTAACAAATCATTCCCTGTACTGGTGCTTAATGCAGTGTAGTGTGCCTGCACATCTCATATGCATGGAGCTTTTGTCACTAACAAATAATTCCCTGCACTGGTGCTTAATGCAGTGTAGTGTGCCTGCACATCTCAGATACATGGAGCTTTTGTCACTAACAAACCATTCCCAGCACTGGTGCTTAATCCAGTGTGCCTGCACACCTCAAATGCAGGGAGCCTCTGTGATCAACAAACCATTCCCAGAACCGGTGCTTAATGCAGTGAGCCTGCACACCTCACATGCAGGGAGCTTCTGTGACCAACAAACCATTCCTACACCGGTACTTAATGCAGTGTGCCGGCATGCCTCGGAGGCAGGGAGCTTCTCCAACATACCATTCCCAGCACTAGTGCTTAATGCAGTGTGCCTGCACACCTCAAACGCAGGGAGCTTCTGTAACCAACAAACCATTCCCAGCACCAGTGCTTAATGCAGTGTGCCTGCACACCTCACATGCAGGGAGCTTTTATGAATAACAAACCATTCCTACACTGGTGCTTAATGCAGTGTGCTCGCACACCTCACACGCCGGGAGCTTCTCTAACAAACCATTCCCAGCAAGGTTGCTTAATGCAGTGTGCCTGCACACCTCACATGCAGGGAGCTTCTGTGACCAACAAGCCATTTCCAGCACCAGTGCTTAATGCAGTGTGCCTGCACACCTCACATGCAGGGAGCTTCTGTGACTAACAAACCATTCCTACACCGGTGCTTAATGCAGTGTGCCTGCACACCTCAGAGACAGGGAGCTTCTCTAACAAACCATTCCCAACACCGGTGCTTAATGCAGTGTCCCCGCACACCTGAAATGCAGGGAGCTTCTCTAACAAACCATTTCCAACTCTGGTGCTTAATGCAGTGTCCCTGCACACCTCAAATGCAGGGAGCTTCTCTAACAAACCATTCCCAGCAACGTTGCTTAATGCAGTGTGCCTGCACACCTCACATGCAGGGCGCTTCTGTGACCAACAAACCATTTCATGCACCAGTGCTTAATGCAGTGTGCCTGCACACCTCACCTGGAAGGAGCTTCTGTGACTAACAAACCATTCCTACACCGGTGCTTAATGCAGTGTGCCTGCACACCTCAGAGACAGGGAGCTTCTCTAACAAACCATTCCCAGCACTGGTGCTTAATGCAGTGTCCCTGCACACCTCAAATGCGGGACCTTCTCTAACAAACCATTTCCAACTCTGTGCTTAATGCAATGTGGTATTAGGTATTCGCTAAACTTCCACGAATTATAGAGATGGGTGATCAACCTCAAATCCAATTCATACCCATCTAAACAATGGGGCTTCGAAACTGCTTGAATGATTGAAAGTATTTGGAGCTGAAGCTCAAAATGGTTTGAAAGCTTTGAACCAGATTTTGGGATTCTTGTACACATACGAGTATTTGATGGTTAGACTCAGCTCAAATAAAACTGTATGCTGTACATTTACTTTCATTATTTTCTCAAAGCCAGACAAAACAACAGTGCAAGTCTCAACGTGAAAAGGCACCAATGTTTTATATGTATCCATCCCTACCACCAAACTTCCGCGTCTGGAGACCTTTCAGGATGTTCACTTCACCATGGAGGAGAAAAGATACAGCATTATACCGTTTCAGGCCTTGTAAGTTTCTTTATAACCTTGTGACCAGGTGAGCATTTCCAACCCAAAAAGAGACATAGCGTGCATAGCCGTCCTCGTTATTTACTTTAATGTGCTCATACCAATATTCTTATTCTTATCAATCTACATATTTTCGTTTCAGACAACTGTAAATCGCATTACATGTTAATAAAAACAGTTAATCCCCTGCCTTAACACATTGTTTACCACTTGCTCATTGGTTGGTTGATCACTGCAACACATTGCCCTCATACATACTTTCTCTATCAAAAACCACTGGTTGAAAGCCTTTATTAGTCCTCACAACTATTTCCTGTTCAACCAGCCGGGCCAAAGGAAGTCCCATGCGAGACCACGACCAAAAAGAGAAGCTTGAAAGCCTTCTATCAGCCACTTTTTTTTTTACTTAGATTTTATTGATTTAACAAGGTACAACAGATATATACTTCATAGAATATATGGATGAACATACAACTGTGAAGAGAGACATTTATGTTAAAACAATTTCTAGCTGTAAGTTTAGATTATATTTGTAACACCTGTATCCCTTAACCCCTTATCCCCCCCAACTCCCTCTCAAACATATTGTCACTAATTGGCATTATTTACAGTACACCTTTGTCAGAGCGCGCTGCTGTGTAAGGAGGTGCATGGCACCACGAAGAGGCACAAGATGGCTGCAGGTTTGGTTAACATTACAGAATGAATATGGCTGTGAAGAGTCTATCGACGTCGTCAAGTGACTTGCGTGTCCCGTACCACTTAGGGTGGATCCACATATTTGAGGCGGAACTCAGTCCAAGCCATGTCGATCGACGAGTGGACTCCTTGAAGGGCGGCAGGTTAAGCTGGCAATGCAATATACATTTTTGGCTACGGTGACCCACTCATGTTTCGTCGGAAGGGATACTCTTTTCCAGGAGGTGGCAAGACAAGCTTGTGCGGCCAGGAGTAGACCATTGACCATTTTTGGCAGTTGACAGATGTCATCTCCACATTCCTGTAGTCCGAAGAGTATTAATAGAGGGGCCTTTTCTCTGGATATGCCATCTAGATTCTTGATCCAACTAAGTACTTCATCCCAAAATGCTTGGGCAGCAGGACAGTCGCACCACATATGCCAGTAATTGGCCTTTGTACCACATTTGCGCCAACCGTCGGGGTCCGCACCTTGATACATCTTTGCAAGCCTGTTGGGGTTATATTGCCACCTGTTGAGTAGCTTGATACGGTGCAGTTTGTATTGGCATGCGATGGAGACTTTTGCAGTTCTGCTGCACATTCGGGACGAGAGTTTGGGATGCAGATTTCGTTGCAAGTCAGATTCCCACTTGTTTTTCAAGGTTTCAGAGGAGGCATTATTGACTTCTAGTAGGGCAATGTACGTGGCTCCTATTATGCCTCTGGAGCCTGTCCCTGAATTCAGTATCTTTTCAAATGGGGTGAGTTCCTTTTGTATTTTGTCCTTCCACTTTTTATCTGTCATTATTCCTTTGAGTTGCAAGTATGGGGGGACAGGAAGTGGGTTTATGTCCAGAGCCTCTGCTAGTTGCTGTATGGTCAAAAAACTCCCTTATTTCCATAGCTGGCCCGCTCTCTCCAGCCCCGCCTCATACCAGGTCTGAAATCGGTCTGTTTCTGGGATTGCATCACGTATGCCTGGGACCCATATGTGCCCCAGTGGTGAGGGCCTATCACGACCCTCGCCCAAAACCCCCTCTGGCAAACCCATTAGCCAGGTGGAGTCAGGACTCAGACCTCTAGAGCCTGGCATCCTCTTCAAAAGCCCTCATAGGGCCAGTCCTGGCTCATACACCATGAACAACAATTGGGAACTACTTTATTGTATTGTCAGCCAACATGGAGGCATCCACATAGCTTGGTTCCTAAGAAGCAAGCTATGCGGTCTAGTGTTTTGGGTGTGGCAGGCCTGGAACTACTTTCCCTGGTACTACTTTACCTGGGCTATATAAAACACACCCTGACTGCAGAACATGCTTCGTGTTACTTTGCAGCTTGCAACGTGACGCTCACCGTGTCCAGCTATTCCCTTGAACCCAGGAGAAGAAAAACCTGCAAGGAGACAAAGGAACATCATTAGCAGCAGCATCTTACCTGCAGTCTTCATCTTTAAACACTCGCAGCTACTGAGAACAGCTTCCTCGAATCTGCACGCCTCCCGGACAGAACGACCTGAAAGAGGAAGATCGAGACAACATTAAAGAAAGCTGTAGAGACAGTTACAAATTACGAACTGCTCAAAAGGCTTACCTGGCTGGTCGCCTCTCGGTTGGCACCACTCAGACATTCCACTCACGCTGAAGAACACCGCGACCTACAAGGAAGGAAAACACAGGTTAGCAAAGGCAAGACTTTGCAGCGCTGTGCATAGCGCTTACTTACCGCATCATAGCGCTCTTAATGTGCCATCATTTACCAGCGGGGCTCAACCAAGCCAGTTCTCCGCGCTGTAGCTCCGCATACCTAAGGGAGAAAAAAGAGACATTTTAAACAAAGAAAGGCGTGCAGGATAGCAACAAAACTAAAGAACAGCAATAAGACCTACCTGAACAATATCTAACGGGCCGGCATCAGTGAAGTAACTGGACCGCACTCGCCCATGAAAGACAACGCGCCCCTGCAAAGATGGCAGGACCGAGAGCATGCCTAATTCTACCACAAGGCAGAACCTTCCCCGCAGACCACATCAGGGCAAAGCTGAGAAGCATACCAGCGAGTAACCCAGCTGGGTGGCGTCCCTGTGGATACCAGGTGAGCGTAACAGAACACAAAGCCTACCATAACAAATCCGCCTCAGCGCCATGGAGACATCAGAAATGGACCAATTGGCCCAATTACTAGGAGAGCGTCGTGCTGAGGTTCATTCTGCCCGACAAGAGACTAATGCCCTACGGAGAGACCTAATAGTGACCAAAGAACGCACTGAAGAGATTAGCAGGCAATATTTGCAATCACAGGCAGGACAGACACCTCTACCTGGAAGCAATCCAATGATGCAAAACCCCGCCACACCACTCACTCTGGTACAGATCACGCTACCTGGAACAGTGCCCCTGGCACCACCAGAAAGGTTCTCAGGCGACCCACGGAAGTATGCGGCATTCATCAATCAGTGCCGCCTTCATTTTCTTTGTAGGCCTGGAACATTTCCAAACGACCAAGCTCGGGTAGCTTTTGTCTTATCATACCTGAGTGGTAGCGCAGCAGATTGGTCGGTGCCGTTGGTAATCCATGACGATCCTCTATTACATGACTTTGGGGGGTTCCAGAGAGAAATGGAAACACTTTTTGCTCGCCATACCCAGGAACAAGCAGTGGACAATGAACTCTTGTCCCTCCGACAGGGGAATCAGGACTTGTTAACATACATTGCCACCTTCAACAGACTGGTTGCCGAAGCTAGGTGGCCAGAAAACAAAAGAACCAAGTTATTCCATCGAGGCTTACGAGGCGAATTAAAGGACGTCTTAGCCCAGGTGGTTGAACTGTGCAGAATTCATAAATCTGGTCATGCAGCTAGACCACCGGTTGCAGGACCGAAAGGCAGACCGGTCTAAGACAGACCCTCGGACCGTGTATGTTCGACGAAGGGAAAACACACCCTGTGTACCTGAAAATGCTGTAGAACCTACGCAGATTGGAGGGATACGGCCTCCATTAACAAAACAAGAGCGGGACAAAAAAAGACAACAACAACTTTGTTTGTATTGTGGGAAACCAGGACATTTCCTGAAGGACTGTCCAGTAAAACCCCCAAGAAGAACAGTCGGGGCCACAGAGGGGGATGAAGCTAGGGAATCGGGAAACTACCAGGCTCAACAAATATAGAGGTCAGTTTGTCGAGTGAGAAGAAAGAGTTTCTGACCTCGCACTTTGCAATACCAGTGATCTTAATTAACCACCAACAGTCGTCAAGAATGCATGCCGTTGAAGCATACATCGATAGCGGAGCAGTTGGAAATTATATTGATCAAGAACTGGCAGCAGAGATGGGGCTTCCTTTGTGTTCTAAGCCAACAATTGACAAGGAAACCACCGTGGATGGGACAGAAATCGCTTCCAGACCAGTAACCCAGTGCACAGCCAGGAGGGACAGTCTATTTTCATTCAATCTCATCAAGGCACCTCAGTTCAGGCTAATACTAGGAATGCCATGGTTGGTTGCTCACAACCCTTTGATAGACTGGCGGGCACGAAAATTAACCTTCCCCGGTGACTGCTGCCCTGCCTGCTATTACCAAGAGGAGAAACCCGACGTCTGTATCCCCATGACTCCCGGAGCGGCAGTATCAACCCTGGGAGCAACTAATACCTTGCCAAGTGAAAACCATGATTTCCAGGATGTTTTCCGAAAGGACCAAGCCAATACATTGCCGCCGCACAGGCCCTATGACCGTCAGATCGACCTTGCTCCTGGTGCACAAATCCCTTGCAGCAGGATCTACGCTCTCACAGAACCAGAAAACCTTCATTTGAAATCCTATTTAGACCAGTACCTTGCAAACGGATGTATCCGTCCTTCGAAGTCCCCCGCAGCCAGTCCTTTGTTCTTCGTACCAAAAAAGGAAGGAGACTTGAGAACCTGTATTGACTACCGCGCATTGAACCAGATCACAGTGAATAACCGCTACCCCTTGCCACTTATCCCTGAGATGCTAGACCAAGTTAAAGATGCCCAGATTTATACCAAATTGGACCTTCGAGGAGCGTACCACCTGGTCCGAGTCAGAAAAGGAGATGAATGGAAAACCGCCTTACACACTAAGTACGGCTTGTTTGAATATCAAGTCATGCCCTTCGGGTTATGACACGCTCCTGCGGCATTCCAATATTTCATGAATGACGTCTTAAGGGAGTTAATTGATGTGTGAGCCTTAGTGTACATAGAAGACATCTTAGTATACTCAGCCTCGGTATAAGATCATGTCAGGCACGTTCGTTCAGTGCTCACCAAGCTCCGTCAACATCGCTTGTTTGCAAAGCTTGAAAAATGCTTTTTTCACGTCACCGAAGTAGAATTTCTTGGTTTTATCCTTATTCCAGGAGGCAACAGAATGGACGTGCACAAGGTAGATGGAATTCTGAAATGGCCTTCAACGACACCTCTGAAAGGGGTACTAAGCATGCTGGGCTTTGCGAACTTCTACCGCCGGTTCATCCCAGACTTGTCTCAGGTTATGCACCCAATCACAGTACTATTACGAAAAAACAATAAAAAGTTTGCTTGGACCGAAGAAGCAGAAGAAGCCTTTCAGGAACTTAGACATCCTTGTCCAGACCTCCCTTATGTCGTTGAATCTGATGCGTCCAGTCTCGCAATGGGGGCTGTCCTTTCGCAAAGAGACCCGGAAACCGGCCAGCTACATCCTGTGGCCTTCTGGTCGAAAAGGTTCTCACCTCCAGAGATTAATTATGAGATCATGGACAAGGAACTTCTGGCTATCAAATCCGCCTTTAAAGCCTGGAGGCACTACCTTCTGGGGGCCAGACACACCATTACAGTCATCACACACCACCGAAACCTGCAATATCTCAAAACAGCCAAGGCCCAGTCCTCGCGCCAATTACGGTGGGCCCTTTTCTTCACCGAATATGATTATGTAATCACATTTCGACCAGGAGTCAGAAACGGAAAGGCAGATGCCTTATCTCGCATGGGCATAGATGAAACAGTATATACAACTCCAGACCCAGTACCTATTATACCTGAAGACAAACTCTTGGGTATCATGACAGCCTTAACACAAGCAGAACTACGAAAAGAAATCCAACAGACAATGAATCCTGATGCCTACCTGGCATTGGCAAACTCAAGGAGAACAATATACCATCAAGGACCACCTACCCTTTTTAGGGATCGCCTCTATGTACCCAAGAAGGAATTACAACAGTATATTATTTCAAACTATCACGATTCATTGATCGAAGGGCATCCTGGGATCGCCAAAACCCTAGCTAAGGTGAAAGAGAACTTTTGGTGGCCTACCTGGAGTAAGGACATCATTCAGTATATTCAGTCCTGCGGTGTCTGCGCACAAAATAAATCACAGAAACAAAAACCATCTGGTCTCCTACAACCATTGGACCTTCCTCCAGTTCCATGGCGCACTCTTTCCCTTGACTTCATCACTGATCTACCTCCAAACCAAGGGTTTAACACCATCCTTGTAGTTGTGGACTTATTCTCGAAGATGGCCCATTTTATTCCTCTCAAAGGCCTCCCAGACACAGCCACTTTAGCGAAAGTGTTCCTGGAGGGCGTGGTTAAGCTACATGGCTTCCCTTCAGCTCTGGTCTCTGATCGAGGCAGCCAGTTTGTTTCAAACTTCTGGAAAAAATGCTGTGCAATGGCGCAGATCGACGTTCGGCAATCTACCAGTCACCATCCCCAAACGGACGGCCAAACCGAGAGAACCAATCAGACACCCAGCTATATTATCTCGTCGATTGGAAAGGATTTGGACCACAAGATAGATCCTGGGAGCCCAGTGAGAATATCCACGCACCACGTCTAATCAGGAAATTCCAGCGGAACTTCCCAACCAAACCTGGGCCAGACAAAAGGAACACCATGGGAGGGGCCTTGGGGGGGAGTGCTGTCACGACCCTCACCCAAAACCCTCTCTGGCAAACCCATAGGCCAGGTGGAGTCAGGACATGGTCCTCTAGAGCCTGGAATCCTCTTCAAAAGCCCTCATGGGGCCAGTCCTGGCGCCTATGGCGCCAGGCTCATACACCATGAACAACAATGTGCTTGGGAACTACTTTATTGTATTGTCAGCCAACATGGAGGCATCCACATAGCTTGGTTCCTAAGAACCAAGCTATGCGGTCTAGTGTTTTAGGTGTGGCAGGCCTGGAACTACTTTCCCTGGTACTACTTTACATGGGCTATATAAACCACACCCTGACTGCAGAACATGCTTCATGTTACTTTGCAGCTTGCAACGTGACGCTCACCGTGTCCAGCTATTCCCTCGAACCTCGGAGAAGCAGAACATGCAAGGAGACAAAAGGAACATCATTTGCAGCAGCATCTTCCCTGCAGTCTTCATCTTTAAACACTCACAGCTACTGAGAACAGCTTCCTCGAATCTGCACGCCTCCCGGACAGAACAACCTGAAAGAGGAAGATCGAGACAACATTAAAGAAAGCTGTAGAGACATTTACAAATTACGAACTGCTCAAAAGGCTTAGCTGGCTGGTCACCTCTCGGACATTCCACTTGTGCTGAAGAACACCGTGACCTACAAGCAAGGAAAACACAGGTTATCAAAGGCAAGACTTTGCAGCGCTGCGCATAGCGCTTACTTACTGCATCATAGCGCTCTTAATGTGCCATCATTTACCAGCGGGGCTCAACCAAGCCAGTTCGCCGCACTGTAGCTCTGCATACCTAAGGGAGAAAAAAGAGACATTTTAAACAAAGAAAGGTGGGCAGGATAGCAACAAAACTAAAGAACAGCAATAAGACCTACCTGAACAATATCTAACAGGCCGGCATCAGTGAAGTAACTGGACCGCACTCGCCCATGAAAGACAACGCGCCCCTGCAAAGAAGGCAGGACGGAGAGCACGTCTAATTCTACCACAAAGCAGAACCTTCCCCGCAGACCACATCAGGGCAAAGCTGAGAACATACCAGCGAGTAACCCAGCTGGGTGGCATCCCTGTAGATACCAGGTGAGCGTAACAGGGCCATGTTGTGATCCCCTTCATCCCCTTACCTACTCTCCACACATTCCATAATGTGCCTAGTATGGGGAGTTCACGTATCCTTCTGAGGATCCTGGATCTGGGTACCCAAAGCCACTCTCCTATGGTTGCGGGTTGAAGGTGACAGTTATATAGATCCACCCAGTGTAGGTCCTTCCTTTGTCTGAGGTGTGGGATTAGTATTGGTAGTTGAGTGGCTTTGTAGTATAATTGTATGTCTGGGAGTGCTACACCTCTAACGTCTTTGCAGAGCCTGAGATGAGCATAAGGAATCCTAGGTTTCTTGTTCTGCCATAGGAATGTCAGCATCAATTTTTTAATCATTGAGAATAATGAGTTCAGAATGCAAATAGGGAGCATCTGGAATAAGTAGAAAAGCCTGGGGATAACCACCAGTTTGAAGGCGTTGAGTCTCCCCAACCAGGAAATCATGGGTCTTTCCCATCTTCTAAGGTCGAGCAGTGAGTAAGGAGGGGAAGTTTGTGTTTTTTAACTCATCAAGGTTGCAGGTGACATTGATACCAAGGTATCGAAGAGTAGTCAGGCTAACTTTCATACCCAAGGGCTGAAACCTCGATACTGCAGGGTCCTTGCTGCAGTCTAGTGGAGAATGGTTGATTTTTCTGTGTTTATTTTGAGGCCTGCTAGTTGCCCGTAAAAACTTATCGTTTCCATTGCTGCCGGGATTGATGTCATGGGATTAGTGACATGGAAGAGTATGCCGTCCGCATAAAGGCCTAGTTTTTATGTCTGTTCTCCAACCGTGATTCCTTGTACAGACTCGTTCTACCTCAGCTTCTGGGCAAGCGGTTCTAGCGAGAGGATGAAGAGTATTGAAGACAGCGGGCAACCTTGTCTGCTTCCCCTCTTTAGTTCAAACCATCTCGAATATCCCCCGTTGACTGCTACAATGGTTTTGGGGGCGGTGTAGATTGCTCTGATTCCCTGACGAAGCTTCAGGCCAAGGCCTATTTTCACTAGGACTCTGTCTAGGAAGTCCCACTCAACCCTATCAAACGCTTTCTCAGCGTCTAGCGAGAGCAGCGTCTCCATGCGAACATCCTGCGTGGTGTTAGTGATGAAGAACTGCTGGATCTGAAACTTTGAGTTTCGACAGGGAAGTTCGGCCAATTGCAGATCTATCGTAACCATGTCATGGTCAGACCATGAGATTGGATGTATGTTGGATGTATGTTGGAGCTGGATGTGATTTCTAGTAAACTTTTGGTAACGTAGATATAGTCAATTCTCGTGAGGGTACCGTGCAGGGCGGAGTAGAAAGTAAAGGCTTTTTCTTCTGGGTGCAAGTGTCTCCAGCCGTCTCTCAAACAATACAATTCAAGGGTTTCATGAATCTTTGTGGGTTTTTGTTCCTGGGTGTCGTCTTGCAGGTGAGTTTTTCTCTGTTCTCAAAGTCGTCCATTTTCAACGCCATGTCTGTTTCACGGCATTCTATTTCGGTTAGGCGGACATCTATCTGCATTTCAATTGTGTCAAGAGATGACTGATTGTGTTCAACTTCCTGAGTCTGTCCTCAATGTGATCAATTCTGCTGTTGATCTGATCAACCTTGTTGCCTGTGTCTGTGCGCATTCCCCTTATTTCATCTTATAAGGCAGCTATATCTCCCTTGATTGCTGTGGAGTCCTTGCTGTTGGAGGCCATGTCTGATATAGAGAGTCTATCCGGGTGTTTTGAGAAAATACAAATTCGGCTAGGCGGAGTTTGTAGTTCATATAGTATGATTCTTTGTTGCCGTTCTGCTGTGAGAGGGTGGTTGAACTCAAGGGTCAAACGCTGCTATAGTTATCTCAAGCCGAGGGTGATTCCCCACATGCGGAAATGTGGCCTAGGATCGTGTCGGCACTTTGTTGCGTACAGTATTAGTTGAGCTGTCTGTGTGCAGAGGTGGGGGGCACACGCCCCCTATCGGGGGCCACAGACCTCAAACTGTTCTCAGTTGATCTTTATGCCGTATCTGATTCCATTTATGTGTTGGGCAATGCAGGTTGCAGTATCGTTGGGTGATGCGCTGCACGTCACGATACGACGTGGTGTTAAGTATTTCCAGGTAGGTTGTGCTGATTGTCGCTAGCTGGCCTATGTCAGCCAGGTGTGCATTGTGGCTGTGGTGTATACTGCAATGGTTTCATTGTGCGGGTGCAGATGAAGCGGGCACACACCCCTTATCGGGGCCATGCACTTCGAGTCGTGCTTCTGCTGTCCTCTATGTTAACATTCCTTTATGTTAACTGAGGTGTACTGTCTACGAAGCTGGATACTATTTTTATTGTGAGTAAAGCATGCGTTATATGCAACGGGGCATTGTGGCAAGAAGTGTTTTCCACAGGGTCAAGCGGTGATCGTGAGCTGGCCCTGCTGTGCGAGTCAGGGAGTAAGGGTGAGTCTCAGAATGTCCATCTCAGTAGGCTCAGAGGTAACGTTCTGTTTTGATGTTTGTCTTACATTATTCTTACAGGTTTGGTATGTGGTGCATGTCCTCAGCAATGGCTCTGGGGCGATTACACGTTTATACTCCCTTTGTTTGATTTGTATGGCCTCAGCGATGGGAGGCCTGTTGTACTCAGCGGAGAAGAACTTATGGAGGTGGGTGGGGTGGCTGGGAAGCTTCAGGACCTTGCGTTCTCCCCACGAGGACCTCCGGGCAGCGGGTGCCACTCTGTCCATGGATGCATGCCGCTCAAGGCACTGTTAGGTTCAAGCGAGATTGCGGGGTGGATTAGGGGTGTTCACCACGCAAGCAGGCCTTCCCGTCGGAGAGGTACAGGGCGGGATCAAACTCGCGGCTCCGCTGCATCCACCTACCTTCTGCCATTGATGCTCTGACGTGATGTAGACTGCCGGTGGTGGGTAGACACTGCCTCAGTCATCCAGAGCCGGAGCTGCGATTTTCTTTGGTTCGTCTGTCTAACTTCCCATGGGAGTGTGTCTTTCGAGGTGTCTGCGGCAGGGGTGAGTCACTGGGCTCGCATCACCATCTCCGCTGGGATAGCAGGTTGTCAGAGGCTCACTGCGGGTGGCGATACATCCATCTGCTGTTCTTGCGTGTGTCTCCGGTGGCCGCTCTCGATTCTTCCTTGGATGAGCTTCAGTACTACAGTACGCGTCTTTGCTTCAGCTCACCTCAGTGTGCAGTGCATGGACGCTTGGCTGATGTGTGCCTCCCAAGGCTGAGATTTCTGCGCAGGAATTTCCTAGGCTACGTGCCACTCTTAAGCCTGGAAGTGTTTTTGTGCTGGGGAGTGGCATGCGGGTGACACGGATGGATGACAAGTGTTACAAGACAGGCAATATAGAATGACAGTTGCAGGAATGAGGAGACTGACGACCAGGATGTTAGGTGGAAAAAACTTTGGCCACAAGCTTTATTTTAGTACCAGCCATGGTGCAAAAGAAAAACCAGCCATAACATCACATAAGGATAACAAAACTATATTTTGGGGACAGAGGGAACAGGTGAGCGGGGGGCCCTAATCCCAATTAGGGGCCCGCTCGAGGCTGATCCACGCCGCCATTCATATGAAAGCTTGTGACAATTGTTTGGCCACAGCGTGTGAGCTGTGACATGTTCATAATTGCTTGTCTTTGGAGCAGGTTCATCCTGCTTTCTCTTGTCCTTTCCAAGTGAGGTGGGGAGGTGTGCGCTTGTGTGCCTTTTACTGATGTCCAACCTGACCAGGTTTAGCACTTGCGCCCTCTCTTGCTCACAGGGTGATTTTCGCTGAAGTTAAGGCTCTTGATCCATATTTCTTGATAGAGCAAAACCCCGCGTTGTGAAGCCTTTCACTTGATCCTCCGCAGGATGTGTTCTTGGAGCCATTTTGATTTTTTGGTCATGTGTTTTGTACTTTTCCACGGATGGAGGCGTTTTAGCCTCTTGGTCCACTCTTTGTAGATGAATTTGGCACTTTCTCCACACATGATCCACTTGAGTTTTGAAGCCCACACGCTCCGTTTGCGGGCTAGTTGTTTCCTCGGGGGTGGGTTCTAGGAGCCTTACTAGGGTCTTCCCTGCTCCAGATCCACTTGTGCTACGAGACCCCTTCTGCGCATTAGGCTGCTTGTTTTACAGCCGGGGTGGGTTCAAAGTCCCTTACTGGGTTTTTTCCCTGCTCCCGCTCCACTTGCATTGTGAGACCCCTCAGCGCTTACAGCTGCTTGTTTTTACAGCCGGGGTGGGTTCAAAGAGCCTTACTGGGTTTTTACCCAGCTCCCGATCCACTTGCATTGTGAAAACCCCTCAGCGCTTAAAGCTGCTTGTTTTTACCGCCGGGGTGGGTTCAAAGAGCCTTACTAGGTTTTTACCCTGCTCCCGATCCACTTGCCTTGTGAGACCCCCTCAGCGCTTAGCGCTGCTTGTTTTTACAGCAGGGGTGGGTTCAAAGAGCCTTACTGGGTTTTTACCCAGCTCCCGATCCACTTGCATTATGAAACCCCCTCAGCGCTTGAAGCTCCTTGTTTTCACAGCCGGGGTGGGTTCAAAGAGCCTTACTAGGTTTTTACCCAGCTCCTGATCCACTTGCGTTGTGAGACCCCCTCAGCGCTTAAGGCTGCCTGTTTTTACAGCTGGAATGGGTTCAAAAGGAGAGCCTTACTAGAATGTTCCTTGCTCCCGAACCACTTGTGTTGTGAGACCCCTTCAGTGCTTGTGTTGTACTATTTCGCTGCTGGGGTGGGTTCTAAGGGCTTAGCTGGGAACTTCCCCCGCCCACGATCCACTTGCGTACCCCAGTGCGCTTATCTTGCATAAACAAAATTGTGAAGGGGTGGGTTCCAGAGCCTTACTAGGAACTTACCCTGCTCCTGATCCACTTGTTGTGAGACCCCCCCTTCTGCATGCATGGAGGTGGATACTTGAGGCTTACTAGTACATGTTTCTGCTCAAGTTCCTCTCTCCTTTTCACTTTTGTTATACCCCTAGGGCTCCCACCTGTATTGATGTTCTCTGGTGGATTCTGAGCGCCTGGGTCTTCTATAACTGTATTTTCCTGGAATATTAACTAATAGACAAAAAGACCCCCCGGTATTTTAAGAAGGCCCTTCTTGGAGTTGAATTTTTATGTTTATTTTTTGAAGTGAGGCGTTTTAGCCTCCCCTAATGATATGCTTGTGTTCCATCTTCTACCTGACCCTCGCTATAGCTTTTCCTTACAGTTATTTGCAGGGTGGGAGGGATGGTTTTTTAGACCTGCAGCCGTTCTGCTGCTGTTCGTGGCTGGCGGGGAGGAAGCATGAGAAGGGCCACCTTGCCCCCGACAGATAAAGGCAAAATTCGGCCTGGGGGCAAGGCGGCCCTTTCTTTGAACTTCAAAAGGCCCCCGCTCAGCATCCGCAGGATGGGAAGGGGGGCCTTTGAAGTATGGAGGGCAAGGTGACAGGGGGCAGCGACTGCCGGTTGTCACCTGCCCCTCTCACCTCACCCTCCTGTCTTGGCGACGCGCTGTCTGGGTTCCCATTGTTAAGGGACCCAGCAGCCCGACCCCACCATGTGCATGCTAAGTGGGGCAGCGCCAAAAGGCACTGCCCCACCGGAGTTAGCACAAACCCCCCACCTCCCAGCTTATGGCCCCGGGCCTCCCATCCGGGTGGGCCCGGGTGTATAAGCCTGGAAGTGTTTTTGTGCTGGGGAGTGGCATGCGGGTGACACGGATGGATGACAAGTGTTACAAGACAGGCAATACAGAATGACAGTTGCAGGAATGAGGAGACTGACGACCAGGATGTTAGGTGGAAAAAACTTTGGCCACAAGCTTTATTTTAGTACCAGCCATGGTGCAAAAGAAAAACCAGCCATAACATCACATAAGGATAACAATACTATATTTTGGGGACAGAGGGAACAGGTGAGCGGGGGGCCCTAATCCCAATTAGGGGCCCGCTCGAGGCTGATCCCCGCCACCACCCTGAGGGGATGCTGACCGGCGTCTCCCAGGTCCCCCCAAAATAAGAGATTGTGAATTAAGTACAGCCTCTGGCTGCTAGGGTCCAGAAAATATTCCTGGTGAAGGTGTCCATACCTTCAATGGACAGGTGAACCCCGTCACTGCAGAACATGGCCTGGTTGTGTACCGAGATCCCATGTTTAATAAATTTGAGGCCTGAGAAAAGGCAGAAATTGGCCACAGCTTTGTTCAGTTTGCGCCTAGAAATCTCCATGGCTTTGTTGCACTCTGCCCCATGCCAATGTTGGCGAGGGATGATTTCTGACATCATCACTTCTGTTCGAAGTCTTAGCATGTGTGCCAGGGATCTGAGGGAGGTGCAGATTTCAGCCAGGAGAAGCTTCCTGCCCAGCTGAGGCAAGTCATTGCCCCTGAGGTGTATGATGAGAAAATCGGGGGGAGGTGAGCAGGCCCCCAGTAGGCCAGCCAATTTGTCGTGTAGATCTCCCCAGTGCATGCCCGGCTTGCCCCACCAGTAGGTGATGGTGTCCTGGAAATGCATGCCATCCTGGGTTTCCTCCAGCCATCTGCTGGCTCTGGTAATGAAATAATGGCCCACGATCCACGCCGTCTGGGACGGGGGGTAGCCTGTGGTTAGAGGAAAATGGAGGGGGGGAGGGAGGATACTGTTAGATCAAGTCTTTTCTGATGTATCTTTTGTAAGCCCCCGATTTCCAACCCCCAATCCCTTTTATGGCTTTCTCTTGCAGCCCCCCCATCCAGGCTGAAGTGGCTGCTCCTATCCTGAAGGAGTGAGATCCAAACTCAGTAGAATTCCATCCTATAGCTATTATAGTCTTCTTGAGGACAGACCTCACCTGGAATCTACTGAGGGCAGACCCATTTTTGTGTGTGAATAATTCCCCCCCCCCCGACTGGGGCGCTTGTTCATGAATGCCTTGGTGGTGCAAATGGGGCAATATTCTGTTTCCTCAATGCAGTACAGGTTGATTATCCTCCCTTTTCCTAACTGATCAGTTTTGGACCTACACAGTTTCACAGCCATGGAATCCTTCCCCAGGTGGATGTCGCCTATATCCAGCCCTTCCTCTGATCCTGTGTTTTTGGAGGCTATCTCGCTGATCCTGAACGCCCCAAAGTAGTTTAGTGTGAAGGCGGCTCTAAATAGTGAGGTCTCGCAGGCATTGTTGCATACTGCAGGGAGGGTGTCTAGCAGAATTTTTAATTTAGCAAAATTGAGGGGGCGCCTGGTGTCTGTCTTGACCCCTTCCATTTTGGACCAACCCTTGAGTGCATATCTGGTTAGTGTGCCGTGGGTGGGGTCGGGTGCCCCCGCTAATCTAGTGTAATATGAAACTGCTGCCAGATGGGATGAAGCCCATGCCTTCTTTTTGCTTTGTTTGAAAGCCCACTCCATAAAGTCATTGACATGGCACTCCTGTATATCCCTGATGTTGGTGACTTTTGTGATCCTTCCAAAATCAGTCAAGCACTTATTGTACATTTTGGCAGTTTTCTGTGCCAGCGCCTTTTTGGCCAGTTCCCCTAAGACACCTTTAGGCTCACCTGTAGGAGTGTGGTGCCGGGAAAGGCAACCCCTTTTGTCCGGGCCCGGGGGGGAGGGTAGAGCTGGGCGCGGGCATCTCAGGTAAGAGCTGTGACCGGCTGGCTGGCGGGGGCTGCCTTGGGTGTGTCCATGATGGCCCAAACCTCTTCTGGAACTGCTGTCCTCCTGGCTTCTGCCTGTGGGTTTAGTGCCTTGAAAGTGGGGAACTGAAAACGGGACAGAGCGTCAGCGGCCTTATTATCTTTGCCTGCAATGTGCCGCCCAATTATTACAATGTTATTTTTCAGGGTGACTTTCGTCATTTCTCTCAACACTTTTAGCACCAGAGGGCAGGAGGCAGCACCCTTGTTTAAAATGAGTACAACCGCCATGTTGTCTGACCATGTGACCAGTTCTGTGTTGGCCAACAGGTCCCCCCATAGGTAGAGTGCCAGCCATATGGGGAATATCTCTAGCAATGTGATGTTCCTGGTCCAGCCCCTCTGCTGCCAGCAGGGCGGCCAGTGGCCGGCGCACCACTTGTTACCAAAACATACCCCAAAGCCTCTGCTGCCAGCCGCATCCGTGAACAGGGACCTTTTGTCTGCCCCATTCATGGGTTTGCGCCATATAACTTGGCCATTGAAGTTGTTAAGAAATGCTTCCCACATGGCCAGATCTTGTGTTATCTCCTTGCCCAATCTGATGTGGTGGTGTGGCTTTGTAACACCCCTCATTTTTGGTTCCAGGCTCCTCTGAAAAACCCGGCCTTGGGGCATGATTCTGGTGGCAAAGTTCAGCTTCCCAGCAAGGGACTGTATTTACGCAGCGTTGCTTTGTCCCTGCCTGTCATCGGCCTTATTGTCTGAAGAAGGTCCTCTATTTTGTCCCTGGGCAGGCGGCACTCCCCCATGGAAGAGTCAATCTCTATTCCTAGAAATGACAGGGTGGTGGTGGGTCCTACAGTTTTCTCGGGTGCCAGAGGAACCCCTAGTTCCTGCATGGTTTCCCTGAATGTTTTTAGGGATGAGCTGCATAGGAGAGACCCTGCTGGGCCAGTGAAGAAGAAATCATCCAAATAGTGTACCGTTCTGGCTCTGGGCATGGCCTGTTGGAACGCCCACTGCAAGAAAGAACTGAACTGTTCAAAATAGGCACACGCGATGGCGCAGCCCATGGGAAGGCATTTGTCAAAATAGAATTTATTGTCAAAATGGAAACACAGCCACTGGTAGGTGCTCTTGTGCACGGGCAGCAGCCTGAAAGCTGACTTAATGTCTGCTTTTGCCATGAGAGCGTGTCTACCTGACAGTTTTACTAGGTCGACAGCATCTTGCACGCAGCTGTAAGAGACAGCGGCCTCCGTGGCAGGGATGCCGTCATTGAAAGAGCTACCGGGTGGGTGTGATAAATGATGGATCATCCTGAACTCCCCCGGCTCTTTTTTGGGCACAATGCCCAGGGGGGAGCATAAAAACTCAGTGAAGGGGGGGTGCTGGAAGGGGCCCTCAATCCTCCCTAGTTGTAGCTCTTTATCAATTTTTTCTCTTATTATGGTAGCTAGGGATGAGGCAGATTGTAGGTTCTTTGGTATGGTGGGAGATCCCTGGCCCTTGAATGGGATCCGGAAGCCATCTTTGAAACCCTGCGCCAGGGATGCTCTAGCTGCTGGGTCAGGGTAGTTCTCTAACATTTTTAGCAGTTGATCAATTTTTATTGGTGAGGCCCCTAATCTATAGCTAGTGCATGTTTTTGCCCTCAGTGACTTTTGGGCTGGGCCTGGAAAGAGAGGCCTTTGTGCAATTGTTGCTGCTGTGGCCACCACTGCATGTGCTGCATTGGTGCTTGTATCTGCACTTGGTGCCCTTGTTACATGACCCTCTGTTGAAGTACCAGCAGGACCCCGGAGTGCTTCCTTTGGCCCCCCCGTTGCTGCGGTTGCCAGACTGCCCCTGATTATGCCCTGTTTTTTGCCCCCCTGGGGGCGTTCTTCGAAAGGGGGGTTTGTTTTTATTAGTATTTATACTGTCATGTTGAGGCCTGCGCTGGTTATGTTGCCTGTTTCTACCCCTTCTATTATACTGATGCTCATAGTCCTTGCTGCTTTGGGCGCTCTTAGCTGAGTTTTCTTTTAATACATGAAAAAGATACAATTTAGGGTCTTCCTCCTCCCAGCCCAGGTCAGGGAATCTCTGCATCTCCTTCCTGAACTCTCTATCATAGTTCAGCCAAGACTCCCCCCCCAAAGGTATTGTGAATCTCCAAAATTCTGTGGTGGTCAGCAATCAGTGCAGTGCCCTCTTCTGGGAATTTTTCTAGAATTATTGTGGATAGGATTTGAAAAGAGGCCTCCCAGTTCTGAATATTCTGCTCTAGTGTGGGCCTCTTTGCTCTTTCTTTTTCTTCCTCTTTCTTATCCCTTTTTGAAATGCCAAAACCTAATTCTTCATATTCCAATAGGCAAAAAATGTCAATAAATTGCTTTTTCCAAATCTTTCTCTTAATTTTCCGCTCAATGTGCCATGCAATGGTCTTTTTTTAGGCTTCTATTTACACTTTTGCCGGCAGTGCGCCTCCCATATTTAGTCATATGAGGGGTTGGAGATGGTACATCATTGCTAGGCCCAACCCATGCTTTAAGGTGGCCCTGGTCATCCTCGCCCCCAGATTCCGACTCTGTGTCTGTGCTGTCACTCTCGCTGCAGGAGCTGCTCGAGTCATCCCTGTGCCTCCTCTTTTTCCCAGCAGCCGCACCCTTATGCCACTTTAAAAATTGTTCAAGCATAGGCCCCAAATCATTGCTTTTCACAGTACCTGATTTTGCTTTTCTTTTGGTGCCTGGGTGGGTGTCTGAAGAGGCGGGCATGCTGCGGACGTCAAGGCGCTGCTTCTTCCTAGCTGGTTGCTCCCTTTCTGCTGGCTCCTCATCGCCGTCGACCTCCTCTTCCAGTGCGCCTGCGTCATCCTCGTTGAGGCCGGTGGATGCGAGCTCTGCCATTCTTTCTTGCACCACGTCCATGCCATGGACGGCTTCCGCTGCTTTGGCCCATTCCAGGAGTAATGTTTCTTTCAGGGATAAGGCGTTGGCCATCTCTTGCCTGTTTGGGTCTCTGTGTGCTGGTTCGTAATCGGTTGTCTTTGAGTTTCCCAACTTGCTGTGTGGGTCAGGGTCCTCTTCCCCCCCCGCCTCTTGTAGTTCCCAGGGAAAGTAAAATGCTGGGGCTCTGTGTCTGCCTCCTTCCAGTGCAGGTCTGCCGAAATGTGTGCCTGGGAATTCCGGCTGTCCCCTGTCCAGCTGTTAAAGCCGGTGCTCTGTGTAGTCCTGCTTCCCAGGCTGAAGACACAGAAAAACACTGCCGGCAAATTCTGCTCTGCTCCTTAGCTGCACGTTGCTTGTGACCTTTGACTCGGTCAGGTTTGGAATGCTGTGGCCTGTCAGTGTCAGCCCACAGCCCCCGCTGTATCCCCCAGCCGTCGTGACACGATGTCAGATTAGGACAGGTCTCATACAGCAATTGTCCAGCTGTACCTTGTCCTATTTATGAGCAGCGTTGATTCCTCGCAAAACACTGGCAGCAGCCCCCCCAGTTGAAACAATCACCTGGCTGTAGCTGGGCTCTTCCCTTGAAGCAATTCGCATGAGTGCCACAGTGTAGCGCAGCGTTGGTTTCTTTACAAAATTCCACTTCGATGGGAGGTGCAGGAGGGGCTGGGGAGCTTGCAGCCTTCTCTCCTAAGAAAGCACAGCAGCAGTGTGCCTCTCTGTCTTGTTGAAGCCTGCGGGGCTGGGGAGGCTCACTCACCGACGGGTCTTCACTGCTGGAAATATGTCAATGTCCGCTTTTTCTGCGCAGCCAGGAAAAAATTGTCAGCTGGACCCAGCAAACGGTGCTCCTTGACCTGCAGCCGTCCTGCTGCTGTTCGTGGCTGATGGGGAGGAAGCATGAGAAGGGACACCTTGCCCCCGACAGATAAAGGCAAAATTCGGCCTGGGGGCAAGGCGGCCCTTTCTTTGAACTTCAAAAGGCCCCCGCTCAGCATCCGCAGGATGGGAAGGGGGGCCTTTGAAGTATGGAGGGCAAGGTGACAGGGGGCAGCGACTGCCGGTTGTCACCTGCCCCTCTCACCTCACCCTCCTGTCTTGGCGACGCGCTGTCTGGGTTCCCATTGTTAAGGGACCCAGCAGCCCGACCCCACCATGTGCATGCTAAGTGGGGCAGCGCCAAAAGGCACTGCCCCACCGGAGTTAGCACAAACCCCCCACCTCCCAGCTTATGGCCCCGGGCCTCCCATCCGGGTGGGCCCGGGTGTAGAGGGCGCGGCCCTGCTCGTAATCGCCTTCAACGTTTCTACAGAAATGCGATTCCGATTTGAGTCAGGTTTTGGCTCAACAGGAGCCCCCGGTGTTCACCCAGATGGGGAGTGGTAGGGGGGCTATTAGCAATCAGGCAAATGGGGCACATTTGCTGTTATGGGGGTCAGGGGCACGGAGAGGCTCTGGGTAGCTTCCACCATCCATGTGCCCCCTGGTGGCCAGTCCTATCAGCTACCTTTATATTTTCTCAGGCACAGTTCCTTTCTGGGATTGTTTTCAGCAGTTCTTCAACCTGCTCTGCATCCCAGAATAAGCATTCCGGAATTCTGAGATGCTGGTGGCTCAGGAAAGGATGCAATAGAACCACCATTTCTTGCCTGGAGTCATTAGGTTCCACAGAGAGAGACAATCTTGACCTTGTGTGCTTCATCCAAAGCCATGCTTTCTCAAAATCCCCATCGGGCTTAAAAACTGCACCTTATATCTATAGTTAAATCCTTTTCTTTTAAGAAACATGGTTTATTTGGGTTTACTTTCGCTTTGCCTTATTTTACTTGAAAGAAAACAGAAAACGGGGCCTGGGCAAGTGGGGCTCATTTTGAGTTTGGTGGTATTTCTGGGGGGGAGAAATTCAGACTCATTTACCACAACCCCAAATCGGTCTGGAGTGCATTAACTTGGATAATAGTCATAATTTTCATGACATATAGGATTCCATGGGGATTGTGAAGGAAATCCCAGAGCAGTATTTCAGCCCATGGCATTGCCCCAACGTTTTGCCATTAAAGTGGATGTTATACCCCCATCATTTCACCTCGGGTATCTCCTCCACTTTGAGGCCACACCTGGAATGTTTCAGAATAACAAACGTGGCAGTTACTCCATTACCATCAATATCACTGCCAGTAACCGAATGACCACTATGTATTCACTGCAACACCAAA
Organism: Ambystoma mexicanum; assembly: GCF_040938575.1. Lineage (NCBI taxonomy): Eukaryota > Metazoa > Chordata > Amphibia > Caudata > Ambystomatidae > Ambystoma > Ambystoma mexicanum. The sequence goes on from NC_090923.1 coordinate 926,756,190, forward strand.
CACATTATGATTCTCATTGAGGCAGTGCACGGTCAGCAAGCTGCCTTTTTTCTGTCATATCTCACTTAATTTTACAATATTGTTCATAACAGGCATTTTGTGTTTCAGTTTTTCTGAATAGGTTGAGCTGACTTTACACAGCTTGAACTAATAGTATTCGATGGTTGAAAAAAGACTAATCTGATTCAAATCAATCTGTCTATTGTTCCAAAAAGCTGTAACCTAGCTTGAACCATAGTAACCTATTGGTTGGAATTGGATTAAGCTGATTCGAGCGGTGTTGGAATTGAATCAGACATTCACGGACTCAGCCTGAGTCCTCTCAAGAACCATCTCTTTAGGGAAGTCAATGGCGCAGGCGGAATCAAACTCTTTTTTGCACTGTTTGAACTCGCATTCGAGTCGAACATTTTAAGCCTTGCACATCCCTAATTCATTTGTTTAATGAACAGTGTGCTAAAGCTCTTTCATCTAAAACAGAGTACACGTCTCTAGCGATGGAAGCACATTCCAAGGACCTGACAAATATACATCTCTGCTTAGTACCGGAAGATAAAGAGTTATGTTTCAAACCGGTGCAGGAAACATACATTGATATGATTTTCATAACAGTTTTTAATTGTATGCTAGAAACATAAAAGGTACAGTACATACAGCAACAACAAGCAACTTTGCTATACATTAGATTAGGTGTGTACTTACCCATGACGATTAGGCTATGTTACTTTCGGTGATCATACAAACATAACAATTGTTGTAATTTAAGATGGACAAAGTATTAAGTGTGTTATGCTGTCTTTTAGCAAAATATGAAACGTGTGCAAAACCGTGTATTACTGAATACAACGTTTCTGGGAAAACTATGAAGATGTAATGTAATGGTATGTGCAAGAGGACGAGAAACACGATGAAGATGTAACCATTTCCAAAGTTAGAACTGATGTCTGAAATAGGAAACAGGAATGTGGGTTCCCATCCGCACAGACAATCGGATGATTTTAATGCTGAGTTCTTCGATAGCCCAGCTGATCCAAGGCCAAGAAGGGACAGGTATAGAGAGGGAAAGAGCCCAAAGGGGAACCAGCATGTAGGGAGGGACGCTTACTGAGCAGGATTCCTACAGACTCACCTGCCTACGCTGAGCCGTGCGGGCCCCATTCTCAGCTACAGTCCTCCAAGTAAGTAAACTGATATCCTCTCATAGAGTTAGTTTGTACGTCCATTTTGAACTTAAATAGACAGCAGTGGGTAATTACCTCAACTGGTTAATATTAATAGCTTAATTCCCGGGGTATTGCTAGAACACGTGCCTAAGTGGATCCGTTCTCTCTCTGCATGCATCTGTCACCACAGATTAAAGTTGGATTGCAAAATCTGAGGCTCTGCATGAACCCTAGCCAAACTAATGTCCCTAATAAGTGTCGCTTTTATAGTGTGCAGAGGGCAAGTTAGGGAGCCTTGTTTATAATGAATACAATCAAGTATCTGTAGTTTTATTCAATCACCACATCGCATGTTCTCTATAAAAATGAAATATTTTCAGGCCAATCATTTAATTTGTTCTAGATTTCAAGAAACATAATGTGACACTACATAATGGGGGAAGGGCTGTAACATATGTTAAGGGCACACACACGAGTTATGGACCTGAGGCAAAGACGTGGGTCTGAAACGATTGTAAGGGACAATACAACCTGTTGCAGTCCTCCCCCTACATGGTGTCATGCCATTATAATATGACACAACTATAACCATAGTTTAAAAGAAAAGAAAGCAGTTGGAAAGGGTGCTTGGAATGTTGGAGGGACCATTTTCAAGGTGGAATTTTAGCTATGGGAGCATTGTTGTGGAATGTAAGGGGACAACCAGCCTGCCTTATAACAGTGGTTAAGACCCACTGCATACAATAACCTGACAACACTCCATAGCACTTACAGAAATGATGGAGCTTTTGACTGAAGGTATTTCAATTTATCGGCCTACATTTTGCATTTTGAGCAGGTCTAGGTATATTATGTCAGTGATTTGTTGCGATCAAATGCCCTTGTGTCAGCACGGTTTTGACTGGTGAAGTCATGTACATCACATGTGGCTTTTTTATTCTAGATACCAAGATTTAAACATGCAGGACTCATTTTATTTCATTTGTATTACTGTTCTACAAACACTGAACTTTATGACTGAATCCTGTGTTGCTGAATGTCTTTATTCTACATTTTAGAAGATTTTCACTTTTGAATTATAAATATTGAGATATAACCATTTTCTCCATGCCCCAGAGTGTGGAGGAGAGGATTGTTGTCTTTTGAACAAATTAATCTGGGGCTACTCTGATCCCTTCAAGAATCCAAAATAGGTCATTGTGAGAATCTTGTTTTGAGGGTCGTCCAATTAAACTGCCCTAAAAGGGGGTCGTCCAATTAAAATGCTCTGATGGGGGTAAGTCCAATTAAAATATTTAACACAGAACTCCACCATTTGGCATGTATAATAACTCAAAATTGCCTAACATAGCTATATTTCAGGTTTCTAGGAGTGTTTCCTGATTTATGTTTTATGTTTTCTGGATACAACTTCGATGGTTTTATTTTCTGATTGCATCACTTCTTTTACCTCAAAAAGCAGAGGGAGATCCCCTGGCCCCCAATCCACTCCAACCCCATCCCATCTATATACCATACCCATACTTACCATCTATAATTTTGATATAAAGAAAACCAGCAATGTTGCACTCGGCCCAAGAGTGGAATACCATGTTGCAGTAGGGGCCTACATAAAGAAGCCCTATTCACATTGAACCTTGTGTCACATGGTTCCTTGTCAAACTCACTGGTTTAACATTTCCACATCAGCGAGTGTTCATTTATTCTGTGGGAGGCTCCTTGGTCCAGGTGAGGCATGTCAATCTGAGCTGCTCAGCCTCTGGCCATTCCATTAGTGTCTTCATGACGACCTTGTGCAGTAGTGCAGATATCTACAACCCCAGATATTTTGGCCATGACTACTATGAACCCTCACCATTGACTATGCTGCCTAGGTCTGTGATGGGAATTGCAGTTCACAGCATCTGGAGAGCCAAAGATGGCAGACCCCTGCATATGTTGCTCCCGAATGCCATGTGTGTCTGGAGAGGGGAAGTGCCGGGCTGGTACTGACTGTATTGGAGCAAAGTCAGAAACAGAAAGGCCAGCTCAGGATAGATAACTTTGTGATGTAGAATGAGTGATTGCGTTACCTTCTAGTGAATTAAGTAGATTGGTTCAGAGAAATAAATATATTTTTTGAGATAGGCAGTAACTGTTCGGAAACAGAGCAGTACCTGGAGTGAGGATGTAGAACAATAGATGACAACAAGTTTATTTTATTTTATTTTTTAGATTTGTAGAGCGCACTACATCCCAAAGGCATCGAGGCGCTATTGCATGAGGTTATAGGAAGGCTTGGTTCAGGGTTACATTGAACGTGCAGCCCAAACAGTAAGATATTCTTTAGTTACGTTTACAGGTGGTTAAAGAAAAAGACATATCTCAAAATTACATTGTGCTTTTAGCCTAACAGTGAATAACGTAAAATACATACATAGGTGGTTACATCTTTAGAGTATAATACAGTCGGAGATGGTTTCCTACTACATAATGCTACTGTACCGCCTAAATAGGGCCAGAAGTAGGGACGCAACACAAGAAGAACTAAGTTATATAAATAGCATAGTTTTTATCTCTATGCGGAAGGCTAGGTGAGAATCAATCTTCCTAATGTGGGGTGGGGGGGAGAGAGTTCACATGCACTTCAAGATATTGAAAAGAATCAGAGCTGGGTAATGTGGAAAAATAGAAACATAAGGATCCTTGATGGACACGAGGGCATAATCAACTGTTTCTGGCACAGTAGACCACCAGGTTCTTACGGACACCCTACATTGGTGCATGGGGACTAGCAACCTTGTCATGTGCCGATTCAAGTCCTACCTTGTCAACCGCAAGCAGTTTGTTCAGATGGACTCCTCTAGATCGCCAATGCTACCCATCACCTGTGGAGTCCCTCAGGGTTACATCCTCTCCACAGTGATCTTCAATCTATACATGGAGCTGCTGGACACCGCCCACCCCTCTGCTCCCTGCAACCCGGTACAGCTGTACCCCTCCTCTGTCCTCCTCTGTATCCTACCTCTGCTGTATATGTGTTCTGTTGTTATGATATATGATAAGTCATTTATAACACGCCTGTACCCAAGTGTTTCTAGGAGTGACAAGACAAGGGAGGGAAGACAGAGGGAGGACAAGACAAACAATCTTACTAGGCCTTGGGTCAACCACTGAAAAGTGCTCTGTTATGCATATGTACTGTTGTACACCTCTGTAAAGTGCTCCGTTATGTACCTGCATTGGTGTATACCTCTGTAAAGCACTCCGTTGCTTCTTGAAGCTAGGTCTGCGCTCAATAAATACCATAATAATAATGATAATATTAATAAAACTAGATATTTTTTTTGTTTTTACCTATGCAATGTATTGTGATATTGAGGTATTCAGCTGATCTGTAATGAACTATGATCATACAAACAGAAGTTAATAATGAGAATTATTTGGTGTGTAAATAATAAGGTTGGTATTGAGAGGTTGCATATAGTCCTGTAAACTGTTATTTCTCAGTATTCATAATGAAGATGCTTGCCACGATTGTACAGTATTTACCAGGCTCAATTCTTCTTGCTGTAAACACGTGTCTGATGTTCTAGTATTTTTATCTGGACACGACTCTGTAATGGGCACATAAATACATTTAGTTCCTTGGATTAGCATTGATTGTGATTATAATTGTAACAAATACACAGCTTGGCCACATTTTAAACATTTCTTGGGGGAGAAATGCCCAACCCTAAAGCACCCCACAAACACCACACACTTCATGCCCACACTCTTTGAAGTATGGGGCTGGAATCTGTTTGTGTTTTCTGGGCTGTTTTTGGTATCAAGATGGCCTTGCATCTGATCCTCATCTGAGGCTGTGGGGGTCATTAGGAGTTTTCCTGTATGCCGCCGGTCGGTGGGATACCGGCACACGACCTACCGTTACCTGTATATCCCTGTAATATCCCTGTATTACAGGGATATTACAGGTGCCAGCAACAGTGGTCGTTCCCCATTCCATGGAGTCCCAGAGGACTCCATGCGGGGAATTGCTGGTAATACCGGTGCTGGTAATACCAGCTGTTTTTTGCCAGTGGGGGCCCTATTTAGCACCAGCTCTTGGCTGAAGGTAAATCAGTCAACCCCAACCGGCAAGCTTGTAGTTTGGCAGGGCAGGAAAAGTGGCGGTAATGGAATTACCACCACGTTTGCATCCAATGTTCCTGCACTGCCAAACTTATAATGAGGCCCAGAATGGAAATGAGTGTTAAGCTGCAGGGAGTTCAACTCAAGGAGAGAGCGTGCAATGGAAAGCTGGGAGCCTCTGCATACATCTTGCATGAACATTTTCAGAGAACGACAGGCCGCTTCCCAGCCTCTACTGAAATAGGGCTACGAACAGGTGCTGTTTTTTTGCACAGACTCAGCATTTTGAAACCTGAAACATAGCCCGGTGGTTCTGGCGCCTGCTCGGGACTTGGTCACAGATTCAAATCATGACAGGCCCAACACAGCTTTTCATCTTCCTGAGGTCGATCAGATGAGGACTATACAGGTAGTAGTGCTGGTAGTAGTGGCATATGAGATTCATGGAGCAGTTCACTTTGCGCTCGACACTGTGTAAGTGGCCAGTATCGCATCATTATTATTGCTTAATAAATGTGTATGTATAAAATTGGAATGAGAGCCACACTAGGCCAATTATAAGAAAGAGATGCTTGTGTGCAATGCAACCACTCACAGCTCCATCAAAAGGAACGAGATGCTGCAATAGCAACCAGTCTTATTGCTTCATTACGAGTTTGGTGGTAATTCAGTGGTAGATCTCCCTACATCATTTACCGTTACTGCCACTTGTTCCCGTGGGCCTACCACGGGATTATGAGTGGTGGTAGGGCAAAGTAATTCCAGCTTTCTGGAGTCCATAGGACTCCATGGGGATTTTTGGCGGATTTACCGTGCGCGGTAATTCGGCCACAGTAAAAGTGCCGATTTTTGGAGAAAAGTGGAGGATTCACCTGCAGCTTTTTGGTGAATACTCCACTTTTCCTCCAAACTCGCAATTTGGCGGTGCAGTAACAATGGAAGTAATTCCATTACTGCCCAAAAAAGTGGAAGTCATGGAATTACTGCCACTTTTCTACCGCACCGCCGTACTCGTACTGAGGCACCTCGTGGCTCGAAGTGGGGTACGATTTGCTATGTAAAGGGACCGTTTTAATTATTCCTGCAGATGTTGTGACTTTTGGCATTTTCTCTGCCCTCTGTTGGGTTTGATCAATCAAGAGTATCCAATAGACGAACATCACTGCAAGTAGGAGGCCAAGGACTGTCCCTGTTGTTTCAACTAATCCTATCAGCTCCAGGTCAAGGAACTGTAGTAGGAGCTACACTGGGCTTGACGCAGCTTTTTCGCCTCGATTGGAATTTGTAAAATATTATTGCTTTTGCATAGAGCAGGGCCACGGGAAGGAACTCGGCTTAGACTTGAAAGTCACAATATCTTTCAATTCATCAACCTCCTTTCTACACTGGCCATGTTTTTCGTTCGTTTTTTTCCGCTGGGGTTTTTAGCTTGTCATTGTCAGCCCTCTAGGGGAAATAATAGGATACTGCAGCTCAATTCAGGAAACGGCAGGATGTCTAAACCTCTCTTGCCAAACCTGGTTTTCTATACCATAGCAGAAACCTTTGCCTCCTACTCAGCGGGTTATTTGAAAAAGCATCGTAAATTGCACTGAGATTACCCGCTTCTAACATGAAATTATTATTGTTTTGGGATGGGATTTAAGCAGGGTGCCAGATACGATTTTAAAGGTGGAGTATTTTACTCTATTTGTTTTAACTTGTGAGTGGAATGATTTTTGGGAGAGTAAAAAACCCCATTCATAAAACGGTTGTTTTCATGCAAAAAATATACTTTTACTGTAAAACACAGGCATCATTTTGTAATACTTATTCCTTTGAACATAGTCATGCAATACAAAGATACATTTTCCTTAAAGTTCCTCTTACAACCAGGCAGTGCCAATATGAGAGTTTTTTCCTGTAGCACTGTCCAGCTGCTAAAACTGATCCTAACATATCTGTGCAGCTGTGTGGATGGAAGCAGGGTGCAGGCTCCTATCTGCCCGCTAGTTCCAATTATTTGTTGCAAGTATTTTTACTTATTTTTTTGGTTGAGAGCATTTTCCTGTTTTCAGAAAGTCAAAGTGAATGGGGGCAGATTTGCAGCAACGACCTGCTTGGATAGGTGGGACCTGACTTTACCTTTGTAACAATATATTGGGAGACCACGCTCAACATGGGTATAGTCTATGTTAAATAGATCATTTAATGAGTACATGCCACCTTCGCTGTGGCACAAAACAAAGCCTCAGAAACTGGCAAATATGACTTTATACAATTTAGAGTGAAACCAAAGCACAGTTTTGACTGGAGAACATTGTACACACGGTCCTTTCTTTAATTTCCTGTACACTTGAAAATGCTTGCAGTTTTGAAAAAACAGATTTCTGAAAATACATGGGGCACATAGTACCCTGATTCCTTTTCACCCAAAAGCAATGCAAAATCGTTCTGCTATCAGGGTCACTTACAATTGCTCTAGTTTCACTTTGCAAAGCACTTCTTCCCCCAGCACCAAACACCCAGGTATCAGTGATACGCAACAACACTCTGTTTAAAGGCCAGGTCTAGGGAGTGGGGATAGTTTAGGAATTCCGTTTTGGGGCAAGGGTACCCCTTTGTTTGAATACAATGTTTAAAGAGTGGTGAAAATTGGGAATTTCGTTTTCTGGCAAAAACACCTTTCGTTGAAAGGCAGGATTTCGGGAAATGGTATCAGTTGGGAATTTCGTTTTGAAACCAGCACCTTTCTGTTTAAAAGGAAAGGTTTGGGAAGGATGTCAGTTAGGAAATTTCATTTTGTGGCTAGGACACCCCTGTTGATTAGAGAAATCTGGGGTGCACAGGAAAAATGAAGGCACTCAATTACATTACATGATTATAGGTCCCGCTAGGAAACAGGGTGGAAGTTATGAACTCTTCCAAGCTCCCCGCTGCGTCAATCTATTTGGGAGTTCATCAAATTACTTTTCAGTCAAATATGCTAAGGGTCTACACAATCTGCACCCCTACCCACTATGAAGGGAAGATATTAAGGCAGGCAGAGACCCCGTGCACCTGGTTTCAAATGGATTAATTATACTTACATTGGACCTCAGTTTTAGGGTGCTCAGGGAAGGCAACCAGGCTCCTCTGGCGAATCAACTCGGGCCTGGTCATATGCTACTGTCAAAGTCCCACCATCCAACTCCCTCAGTTTGTTCTCCTTAAGAATCAGGGCCTTGTCAGCCATTGGCTTCCCCAGTTTTTCTCTTGCAGGAAAAGTCTAAGGCCTCTCAATGTAGGCCTCTCCAGTCAAGATCATTTTAGGCAGCTGTCTCAGGATTCACCCAGGTGGATTATATGCAAGTCCTGGAAGATGTTTAGCAGCTCTACTTTTTCTCCTTCTCTCTCTTGTCATGTTCCTTTTTTTCTATGCAAAGTTTAAGGCCTCTCAATGTAGACCTCCTCGAGTAAGATCAGGCAGCTGTCTCATGATTCACCCAGGTGGATTATAGGTAAGTCCTGGAAGATGTTTAGCAGCTCTCCCTCAATGATAGTTTTTGGCAGATCTTTCCATCTCTCTTTTCCTTGTCTGTCCCCCTCTGCATAGGGCAAGTGCTTTTTAATCCAAATCCCCTCCCACAAAATATTATGATCGGGAGGTGATGATTTATAAACCTGGAATATCTATTGGACCTCTACAGTTCTCTTTCCCTCTCAAGGTTTCACCCCTGTCTGCATTTGGGCCCGGGGAGTTCCATGATTGAAGTGAAGTGGAGAGGTACGCTATCATTTACATTTTTTTAGCTGTCAGCTTTTCTACTCAAAAAGTCCCAACATGGCAAATTGTTGTAACTTACTGATAAATGCCATAATGTATAGATATTAATGTTGCCACTCATGATGAATTTGTGGACTTTACTTTCATTTTGGCAGGTTATTGCACAAGAGTGCTTTGGTATTTCACCCTTTATGTGAAAACTAACATAGTTGGGGATATAAAACTTCCAAATCAGATATTTAATTAACTAATCCATTAGCTCCCCAACTTTCACATTTCTAATGATTTTGGAGCAGCTAGAAACACCTTTGAGGTTGTCACAGGGTTATCAAAAATCTAATTCAGATACAAATGGCATCAGCAGCATCGCCTTGGCAACAGCTTTAAAATGAGATCTCAAAGTGACGATTTCAAAATTATTGAATAAAATAACATCTGTAATGTAAGTCAACGACCACATATTTTTACATTTATTTGCAGTTCCTTTTACTCCTCACTGTGAGGTCCAACAAGGCCAAAAAACATGTTTAGGGATGCTTGTGGCCTCGTGCAGAAGGAATGTGACTGAACAGTTCAGACTGGACTGCCCCTACTGGGGTGTGACCACGCCTGATTTGCATATGGTTTTTCCCCTTTTGTACTGGCTTGGCAGGCAAAGAATGATGGTCTGGAGGGTTGCCCAGAGCAATGCCAGAGGTTAAGATTTATTCAAAACCTTCCAGCCATCACCCTTTTGTTTTGCTATAGTCACCCCTTTACCTGGAGACAGCTCTCAGAACCTGGTTGGGGGAAGGATGCATCCTCCATTTCTACTTTGTCTGGCTTGCATTTTTGGGGTTGAAGAGTTTCTTGATCTGGGTCACTCTCCATACTTACCCTGTCCAACTCAGGGTCTTTTCGGACTGATTTTCTTTGGGATGGATCCCCCATTCCTGAAGGTTTGCTTACCTGCATCCTCCAGGAACTCTTCCCTTTCAAAGGGGATTATCTTGAGCTCCTCCACAAAGTGGATTCTTCTTTGGCCTCTCCTACTTACCCTTTGCTCTTTGGGTTCTAACTTCCCCGGAGTATAAGAGTCCCTTTCAGGCTGAGTTGTTTCCAGGGGTTTGGTCTGGGTTAGAAAGTTACTTCCTCTAGGGCTTGGCATCTCCCCTCCACCCAGTCTCCTTCCTCAGGAAACTGTGGCTTGCTTGATGTTTCCTGCCATCATTTCCCCCCCAGGGCATCAGACATGGGTGTTGGGGAATTCTGAGAAGCAGGGTTAGGTTGATGGCTGGACTGATGAGCTCTCAGCATGCGTCCCAGATCGTCCGTCAGTTTCTGGACCCGTCACTCCAGCTGTGAGACTTTGTCTGTGTGGTAGTGAGGTAGTGAGTTCTCGAGTAATACCTCTGCTGCTCCTGAAAAGGGAAACTGTCCCTTCTCCTGGAGTAGCTTGGGTAGTGGAGATTTCCCCATAGGTTTCCATCTTGTTCCTGCCTTCTCTTGGGTTCAGAGATCTATTGTCCTGGAACCGGGAGAAAGACGAGGATTATTCTGGAAGTTCTGATTCAGGGGGTATCTTGTGAAAAAGTTCAGTTTGGGAGGTGGAGTGAAACTTCTCTCCTGATGGAAGTTTGGAGGGAAGTTTCCCTGGGCAGTACTTACCTGGTTGGGGACTACCCCCCCTGGTCCGGGGGAGTTTACCCATACCCCAGGATTGGTTTGGTATCCTTGTACCTAGGGCTTACATAGGTGGCAGGGTCAGAGGGATAATTGTTCTGAATCCCTGCCTGACTACCATTCCATTGGGCTGGGGTGGGGGGTCCTTCTACCTTCCATTTTGCTTGTTGGCTGGAGGAGTATTTTTAGTCCCTCCATCTCCAGCTCGAAAGGAGGGGTAGCTCTCACCTCCGCCACCTTCAAGCAGCAGGTGTGTTACATGGCTTGGAGGTTCTGGGGGTGTTTTACTCTCAGTGCACTTCTGGACCTCATAGATCCTGGTGCCCTGCTCAATTACCCAATCCAGGGTCCTGTGCTCATGGAAACCATGCACCAACTGAGTCATAATGTATTTAGGGAGTGCATGGAAATAGGTGGTGAAGATCTCTCTACTATTGGTATTCACATCCTGGGAAGTCTGAGCAAATGCATGCTTTAGCTCTTGCACAAAATCCCTAAGTGTCTGATCCTCTCCACATTGCAAATTATTACTTATGGGTTTCTGTATGTGGAGAAATGCTTCAAAATGGCTACCTTATGAGTGGACCATTTATAATGATCCTGGTACTCCGGTTCTGTAAACAAACTGGAGTACTCAGGTGAGAATGCCCATTTAGCAAAGGCTATATGTGATGCTGGAAATGCCTTTTTGAGGGACAGGGCTTTCTAGTCCTTGCTCTACCACTTCTCTGTGTGCGTTTTCTGTAGGTTTTCTGAACCTGAGGCCCTGCCTGCACCTCTGAGAGTGCAGCTCATCATGCTTTCCTTTTGGTGAGCAACATCCATGGGAAACCCTTATGGAACTCATGGGCAAGGGTACACCCTTCTACCCCTTATGTGTATTTTTGGGCATCTGTGTGTTGCCCGTGCAGTGTATGGGCTGGTGGGAGCTACACGTTGACTTGGCAGTGGCTCTGACTGTCCTCCATTTTTGGGACACCCAGGCCCTGCCATAAGAATCAATGAATTCCTACAGAAAGGCAAGATGGCCAATGTGGCCTCTTGGTTTCTATTGCCTTTTGTTTACCAAAGTACGGGGACGCCCTGACTCTGTCCCTCCCCCCTGACTGACTGTTGGATGCAAATACCATATATAGCTCTGGGGCTGCCTCCTGTCAGACTGACTGGAGCCTTCCTAGGGGCTGTGTGTTGTGGGTGCACCCTTGGGGTGAGACCTGTGTGTCTGGAGTCTAAATTGAACTCACATTCTGTGTTGTGGGTGTCTGGTTTCTATGTGTGACACAATGCCTGATAAAGCCCTGACTGAAACTGACATTAATGCAGTCTAGTGTGCTGAAAGGATGGGTGCTTACCCCAATCCACATTCTTTGTTATGGGTGTGTGGGTGGAGTGAATCGCCTGAATGCCTGTGAGCCTGATTGGTTGTCTGCCTGCATGAATGCCATTTGCGTGATTGGTTGACTGAGCAATGCTCAGCTTGAGTGAATGGGGAACAAATGTGTATAGCTAGGATCCCTGCAATTTGTTCAGAAGCTGAAGTCGAAACCAAAGCTGATCCCTGGAGTCCAGCTGGAGGAAGGATTGTGGCTGCTACTCTTCATCGAAATCTAAAAGCTGCTGTGCCACTCCAAGGACTGATCCAAGAGAGGACCTGGATTAGAGACCTCTCCCCAAGCTACAAGGGACCATCATGCAAACTGCTGCTTTTCATCAGAAGTACCCTGTAAGGCAGTACTGTGTGCCTGCTGTCCAGAGAAGGGGTCTTCGTGAATCCAGAAGAGGAGTGCCTGAACATCTCAAGTTGAAGAAGTCCAGTGTTGTCAACCTTGGTCAAGAGGAGCGTTTGTGACCACTTGAAGCTCGTTGCTGTGTAGCGTCCAGAAGATGGGCTACCCTGGCATAGTGCTGCTTGACACCCGGAGCTGCGAAAGTTCCAAACTGCTGAAGAATATTTCAAGGGACTTCCTTGCCATCATCACTGACCCCTTTTTCCCCCCCGGAAGGTCCAGAGTTGCTGTGTGCAGAGGAAGGTCCTCCAGTAGGTTTCCTGCCATCAGAATCCAACAAAGATGTCCTGAGGGTCCAGACCTGGTGAGGGTCCGTGGTCTCCAGAAGCCATCCAGAGGTGCGTGCTGCAACTGCAGCACCGAAGCACCGAAAGTTGGAAAACTGCAAAATCCCAAAACTCAACACAAAAAGTGACCTCTGCAACCGTCGCAGCCAGGAGTCATCGAAGTTACCCAGTAGTCTTATTCTCATCTGCCAAGCCTTTGCGGAGCCCACAGCAAGTTTCATTTTCCCAGGACTCCTACAGTCAGAGAAATCATTGACCAAAGGAGGGCACCGCGAAGAGCAAAACTCCTGCACTTCATAAAAGCTTTGGTTCCATTTTTCTTCTTGGAGTAAACATTCCAGTGGCTGCTTTTTCCAAGTGGGGGTCCATTCTCAAAGGAAATCGTAGAGTGAAACCGACAAACTCTGCCTCTTTGCCTGCCAAGGCACCACATGTACTGTGATGAGGAAGAGCATCTTCTAGTCTCAGGAGTCGTTCAGCGGTCCCAGATTCGACTTGGATCCTGTTCTTCTGTGGCCGCTCAGATACCTTGGGGTGGTAGAAACTTTATAAAGAAAGTAGAGTGTTATTGAACATTTTTGGACTGGGCTGTAAAAGACAAGATACGTTACTCCCTAACTTTTCCATTACAGGTTGCCCATGTGGGGGGATCCTCACCCAGAATTGTGTATCTAGTCTAAAGAAAGCATTCTGCCACTGTTCATAAGTAGCCTGGCTTTCTGCCCTAATCTATGCTGTTACACCCCACCTTAGAAATCACATGCCTATTTGAAACTGTCTGCAGTTGGTGCATTTATTACTGACTTTAAGTATTGTGTGGTACCATATAGAGTGTATATATTTGCCATTCTTTGAATAGAATTGCCTGAGCACCAAGTGCTATTATTTATATGTGTATATATTACTGAACCTTGTCTTATATAAAGAAGATATGTTATCACCTAATATAGTGTGTGGACATTCCTTTGTGGGGGCTTGGGGATTCACTGTTTTTAAAAACCGGCCTGCATCACCTCCTGAGTCCTGAAGCCTTGCTTTCTCGTCCAAGCAACCATATAGAGAACCTTGGATGGGGTGCTCTGTGCCTCTGTCCCAACCATATAGAGGGCAGATGTACAGATATCCCCCTCCAGTCTTTACACTGGTGGTACAGCGTTGGGATCACTGGTTTTATGACACAATGTTTAACCTTTTCACTACAAATTATCCACACTTCTTTACTACTTTAGGGTTGAGTGGTGTTTACTGATAACTACACTACAAACAATGGAATAGACTAGAATGATTTTATAGGTTCTCCAGAGTGCTTGTGAAGTAAATAGTGGTGGACAGGACCCTGCTCAGGCCAGAGGACTATGTAGGTGCACCTCCGAGAACCACAAGGCTAGCAGGGCCTCTGCAACCTTCTCCTATAGCCCTAGTCACCATTCAGACTGATGAAAAAACAGCAAAGCTTCTTGTCCTGGGTCAGGACAATCTCGACCTTAATCTCGGATTTAACGATAATGACGACAAATATGCCCAATCAGTTGTTGCTATTCTGAAGGACTATGGCCTGACACAAAAATCATCACTCCAACAAACACTAAAGGAAGGATTGGGTTGCCGACTTAAACTGCAACATTACGTTTACAAACACCACACCACAATCGTGGACTGACCACTATCTAATCACCTTCTCTGCCTCCCTGGACCTTACCCGCCCTAATAATATAGTCATGGCACCTTCTCTCCGAACTAGAAGCAAAAAGGACATTACCGCAGAAAAGTTATTACCATATCTTCTCCCTGACCTCAATAACTCACCCAACAGTACAGATCCCACCTTACTAGTCGAAACCTTCAACTGCACCATGACCTTGGCATTAGACATTATTGCACCAGTCAAAATTCGCAAAAGTAAACAGAAAGCCCACCTCAATGCATGGTTCACACCCCAATTGAAGGAATTAAGGACGCAAAAACGAAAGCTACAATCCACGTGGAACCATTCACCACTGAGGAAAATAAGCTCAGACTAACAAACCTTTCTAAACTGTACAAAAAGGAAATAATTAGCACAAAAAAGAATACATTCAACAATAGAATATCCAAGGCTAAATCAGACACCAAGGAACATTTTGCTATCCTTCGCTAATGGAATCTCCCATACCACAGGTGGATAACACCCCCAAGGACAAGCTATGGTGTACTGACATTCAAAAAGACTTATCGAATAAAATTACATCCCTCCGAATCAAAATTGCTAAAAAGAAAGACTCACTGCTCCTACCAGCAGAGACATTACCCCAACAGCAACCATCTCCTCTCACTCAGGACTGCACCACCCTACCTTTCAGCTTCAGGAAAGTCTTTATTATTGAAATAGAAAAAATCATACTCTCGCTCAAGCCCTGCAACTGCAAAGGAGATAGCTGCCCACCCCAAATTATAAAGGATGCAGCCAGAGATGTAGCCGCCTTCATTTCTAAGCTCATTAACGCTTGTTCAGAACAAACCTAGTGCCAAACAACCTTAAACACTCCTGAGTGCCCCCATTGCTCAAAAAACAAACTCTCGACCCATCCATCTCGACTAATTACAGACCTATCACTACGGTCCCCTTTTTACTTAAAATCCTCGGCAGAGTAGCATACTTACAAATGCAGGACTACCTATAAGCCAACAACCTACTAAGATCACGTCAGCCTGGATCCCGCCCCCTGCACAGCACAGAAACAGCCTTGATCGACCTTAAGACTCAAATTGACGAGCTAAAGGACAAAGGGAACTCAGCTATGCTACTCCTCCTTGCCCTATTGGCGGCTTTTGACCTAGTGAACCACACAGTCTTATGTAACCACCTCAGGTCAGCTGCCCATTTCTCAAGTGATGCCATAACTTGGGTTCAATCCTTCTTAGCGAACCGCACCATGAGAGTCTTCTCCCCTCTCGCAGCCCCAGATCCCATTCAAGTCCCCTGCGGTGTACCTCAGGGATCTTGCGTCTCCCCCACGATGTATAACATCTTTACTAAGCCCTTGTTCAACAAGTTGGATAGACTGGGTGTCACCTACACCAACTACGCAGATGACACCCAGATCCTCATTCCCCTTTCGGGCAACTTCGTGGAGGACTCGGCCTTAGTAAATAAGATATACTTCCTCATTCAGGCATGGATGGCATCCGATGGCCTCTGTCTGAATGACGACAAAACTGAGCTCTTAATCCTAGGTTCCGAGACGGCCATTAAAAAACGTGACCCCAACTATGCCACCTTCAATATCGGCAACAACAACATGAAAGTGGTACCTGCTGTTAAAACCCTTGGCTTCTATATTGACTCAGCGCTTACCCTCAAGAAGCAAGTCAACTCACTAGCATCTTCCTCAGCATATACCTGCAAACTGATCCGAGCTTGCAGACCATTCCTTTCTGAAACTAGCCGCATCACCCTAGCCAACACACTCATACTATCTAGACTGGACTATTGCAACGCATTTTATGCGGGTTCTAACAAGTACATCATAGACAAATTGCAAATACTCCAAAACAATGCCCAAAGAGCAGCCCTAAATATTCCCAATAGAGATCATATCTCTGCCTTCAGAAGAAATGTTCAATGGCTCAAAATAAAAGACAGGGTCCTCCTCAAAACACTATCCCTTACCTCCAAATGCTTAAATAACATAGCGCCTCCGTACCTTACTGAGAGAATAAACAGGAAAACCTCAAACCGGCCCATGAGATCGGCTAACGCCTTCACCCTGGAAGTTCCTAGATACAAACTGAACCCAGCTGGCGGCTCCAGCTTCCCAGTTACTGCTGCCCAATCCTGGAACAAACTCCCATTAGAGTTTAGAACTGACCAACCCGACCCCTCATTCAGGCGAAAAGCTCTAGCTTGGTTATAGACCAATGATTCCTAATTTGAGCTGCTGCTGAATCTCTCCACACCGAGACAGCTCACTTTCTTTGACCAGTACTCCAATTATATATATATCCCACTGTACCACCCTCACGCACGACCAGCTTGTATTTTGCAAATTTGTCTTTGTAAATATGTTCATTCACTGTAACATTGTACACATATCTATGCCTGTAAATAACTATGTATGTATATAACAACTTTGCAACTAAGCTGATAAGTAACCTTGTAATGCTTGCGCCCAACTACCTACGGGTCTCGGCTGCGCCATATCAAAAAACAAACAAACAAACAATGTACCTGCCAACATCTTGTTGGAGGATGTCTTAGTACAGATGCAGGGTGGTACTGGCCCGTCAGCCAATCGGCCCGTGGCCGTTCCGATCCCTGGCCCCCTGGGGCCGGTACCGCCATCTGCTATAAGTGGGCCGGTGTGCTCAGGGCTGGCTGGCTTGCCTGCGGGCTGCAGGTTGCAGTTCGCTCAGCAGCCAGCTCGCGCCTCACAACGCACAGCGGATACATTCATTAAAGAAAGGTAAAACGAAAAAGTGTTACCTTTCTTTGATGAATGCATCACGTGGGCGTGCTGACCTGCCAGTGCCCTGGGCCCTGAGCCCATCCAGCGACGGCGTAGTGCCAGCGTGGTGCCAGTTGTTGCAAAAGCAATGATCGCAACAAATGGAGCGGCTCTTGGCTGGAGCCGCTCCTTTTGTTGCGATTCATTGTGGACCCTGCACCATGTCCTGGGCTCCTCTGCTCGTGAGTGTGCACTGATACGCGGTACCAGCAGAAGCCTGGCAGTGCCCCTCGGTTGGTATATGATGATGACAGTGACAGCAGGCCCTCGGGGGTCCGACCGTCCCATCCCGATTATCTGGCTCTGTACACATGGCCACATTAAGCATCACCGAGGACGAGGCTGGGTATTGTCTGTAAGATCTGGAATGGTGATGCCGCACAGTGGCACATAGCGATGGGTAAGTGGGACAAAAGGCTGCCCTGTATACTATTGCCCTTCCTGCAGCAGCCCCCTCCAAATACCCTGCACTGGTGGTGAGTCGGGTCATAAAGTCCCGTAAGTGTTCAGCTGTGTGATGGTTAAAAAAATTGTTCAGGTAGCATATGTCGACAGCGCTTTCAGAAGCACCTCTCGCTATTTAGTGGTGGAGTAAATTACAGCGCTGCGCTTAGTCATGCGGTTCTTCATATTAGGACAAGACTGATTCTCCCTGTTGCTTAGATGGGCCAAACCTGTTGGCATATATATGTATGGGAAGAAACTGAACGCTTTATCTAGAGGCCACACCCATGCGGTTACAAGAAAAGGCGTCGGGTAGCAGGGGAGCTGGGATGCGTGGGGGAGCAGACGAGGGAAAGACAGGAGGAAGGTGGAAGGAGCGATTTTCAGTGCCCATTTTAGCATAATAAAATAAAAGAGTTCGTCTTCATGGGACAGCCCAATACAAGTTCCCTTTTTGTTTTCCCTGATGCCGAGCCAAGCTTTCAATTACAGCCTTAATGAGTGAGTCTGGCATCATCTATTTTCACTCCAGCTGTTACCACACATAAATACCATTGTGTCATGAATTATGGTGATACATTACCTGACATTGATCCATGTATTTTATTGGTGCACATTTTATAGTAATTGCTGGTATCTTGACCCAGGCATATAGTCATTAAATAAAAACTTGGACGTTTTATCGGGGGCACCTGCCAACTAATTAAGCCCATAGAGGTGGAGATGTGAAGTATGCTTTACACTTGATGTGTGGGGTCTGCACAGTTGGCCCCTAGATGTTTAATTTGCATACTTTAACCCTTGTTTGTGTCAGCTGGGGGCGTGAACTCAGATACGCAGTGCGCCACACCTAATACACAGGTCAGCACCATTACAGGTTGATTGCATACAATAAGAGGTTATTCATGAATGTGAACAGGTCTGTGAAGGACTGTTACATAGCCACTACACAAAAAACAAATACAAAGAGAATAGATGTGTGGATGGGGAAGATGAAACAACACTGTATCAGAGTGGTGTGATGTGTGTGATGTGTGTGTTTGACCTATGCCTCCCTCATATGCACAACGACTGCATTGCATGATAATGAATTAAAACCTGTATTGCACATCTGGTTCGTGAACAGTAATGTTTTTACCGAAAGCAATTTTAGGGCATATATCATAATGCGTGTTTACTATTCCACACGCTAAACAGATGGGAGGGGCTTTTTTGAAAATGATGCGAATGCAAGAAGCACCATCCGTGCAGTCTTCGGGAAATAACAGAAAGGAACCACCAAAAAGGCAATAAGCAACACAATAGTTGCATTATCCATCTCAGCCAGCAAATAACTTAACAGTTTATTCTGGATGCGGGTGAATAAAAAAAAGGTGTTTAAGTATCAACATTAGCTCACTGAAGCGATTTTGTGTGAAAAAAGAACACACATTAAAAATCACATGTGCCAGTGTTTACATAGGTTCTAAGCCGTGATGGTCGTATGATAAAAGGGGTGCACATACATTTCCCCTCCCAAATCACAAAATAACTATGCCACAAAAGGTAATTCTTCATAAAGAGAACATAGACAGAGGACTGACGGAACTGATCTGTTGATGCATTGTTCTCACAAATCCCCATCGGAGCCAACATGGCAGCCGCCAGAAGGATCTCTAGCTTCACATATCTTCTGTTGCACTCATCTTTCGCTCGGCTTCTCTCATTTTTAGTCGATAATTTCCATTTGGAATTTGAAACGCACATTCTACTGGACAGGAAAGGTGCATATGCATGTGGGTGAATACCTGCTTTTTCGCATTCATTTCTATAGCTTTAAGGAACAGAAATGTAATTACATTGTTCTCGTGTGCATGATTACACAATGAGAGGGTTGGCTGCTGCACATACAGGTGCACGTGAGTGTTCTGCAATGTTTTAGAGAGGTTACTCGTCAACAGCAGTGTGCTTCTTCCATAGCACATCAAGTGACCTTTGACTTCATTGTGCCAAAATGAATGCCTTGTTGTAATGTGTCTATATTTCCCATCTCCCTGGTATGCTGTTTAGGAGGTTTGCATGTATGAGGTTACGAGTACTCAGAGTATGGGATGTCCTGTGAGTGCACTGCTATCCCTATTTTGCCAACCGCTGTAGATGCACGCAAGCATGACATGTGGCCAAATTTGCACCAGACCTGCAGATGAACTTAACTGGTCTGCTGTTAAATCTCAGTTACCAGTTTAATGGTATAAACTACGGAATAATTGCTCATTTTGCTATAGCCGATATGATAGTTCAGTGGGTTGAGCGCTCACTGCTGCAATGTGTGTGTGATCTGCAGTTTGCAGGTTGGAATCCCAGCAAGGCCATCTCAGCCTTTCATCCTTCTGAGGTCGATACATGAGTACCAACACAGGTTGGGTGATAGTGTTTGAATATTTGTTCTATAAAAAAGAGCTTAAGCATAAGGGCTATACAATAACATATTGTCATTTGGCCTTGGGCATCTGCTTGCATTCACAGTAATTTGACAGTATGGATCTATACACACAGATATTAATGATACATATGGTGATCCATTCTTGTATGCAAAGTCATGTTATTTTATGAGTTGTGTTGTAATGTAACAGACCCATGAACCCTCCATAAGTAGCATTTTCTGTAAAGTTGTGAATTGACTTGATTCACGGATGATGGTTTGAAGGCCACTTTCTTTGAGGCGAGGGGTGGGACACTTTTTTTTTAGGCGAGGGATGGGACACTTTTTTTTGGGTGTCCGGGCCTATTTGTTGTCCCAGTCCGAGCCTGTACAGATGGGGTTAATTTCTGATGGGTTATACCTGACTGCTGCTGCAATCACTAGGTCACAGGTCAAACAGCGTCTGACTGATAGTCAGATACCCAAGCCATACGGGAAAGAAGGGGGCTCCTTCTCTTCCAGCCGTTTCAGCAGCACCCACTGTGGTCCCAGCAGCTGGGGGACTAGGTACAGTGGTGACCCTAGACTCAACTCCTGGGGAGAAGAGCCAGAGGACATCCTTACTGGGTGTACTCACCCCAGAGGATCACCCAGACCTCCAGTGCTTGTTGGCTGAGGGTGGGCCCTCTAGGGCGGATTTCTGTAAGGGTCAGAGAGAGTGTCACTCTCTGAGGGTCTAAGGAAACAATCCCATGACCCAGGCACAAGGCAAAGTCACAAGGCTTCATCATTTAGGAATTGTTGGGATGGTGATATCCTTTAGAGTGAGCCCACTCAGCCTGAACCTGGTGCAGTCAAGAGGTTGGTTGTACCCAAGGCATACAGGTCCTTCCCTTTGCAGTTGGTACATGAGGTGCTTTTAGCTGATCATCTTGGCAGTAAGAAGACCAAGTAAGAAGACCAAGAAAAGTCTCTCAGCCCCTTTTTATTGGCCCTGGATGGGAGTAGAAGTGGAAGTTCACTGCAAGACCTGCCCCACATGTCAGTTGTCTGGCTAGACTGGAGAGGTGGCAGCCTTTGCCAGTGGTTGGCACACCATTTGAGAGGGTGGGCATCGACATTGTTGGTACCCTAGAACCTCCAATATCAGATGGACACAGGTTCATTCTGGTTTTGGTAGATCATGCCACCGGGTACCCTGAGGCTATACCCCTTTGGACCATAACAGCCAAGGTTATTGCCAGGGCTCTCCTGGGCATCATTACCATAGTTGGCTTTCCTAAAGAAGTAATTTCTGACAGAGGAACCAACTTCATGTCTAGTTACATGCAAGCTATGTGGAAGGAATGTGGTGTAACTTATATGTTTTCCACCTCCATGGGTATGGTTGAGAGATTTAACACAACTCTCAATGGCATTTTAGGTGCTTTGGGACAGCCCCTAAAGAGGACATGGGTTCACCTCCTATCAGGCCTGCAGTTTGCCTATAAATATGTGCCTCAAGAGGGTGCTGGT
Source organism: Ambystoma mexicanum (assembly GCF_040938575.1). Classification (NCBI taxonomy): domain Eukaryota; kingdom Metazoa; phylum Chordata; class Amphibia; order Caudata; family Ambystomatidae; genus Ambystoma; species Ambystoma mexicanum. The sequence goes on from NC_090923.1 coordinate 926,777,791, forward strand.
TTTAGCCCCTCTGAGCTCTTCTTTGGAAATCCAGTGAGGGGTCACATTGCCTTAGTAAGAGAAGGTTTGGAAGCCACCCCTCCAGGCCCTGCCAAGCAAGCGGGGGACTATGTGTTAGGCCTCAAAAAGAGGATGGCACAGCTGATGGGCCAGGCAACAGCAAATCTTAAGGAAAGCCAAGAATTGAACAAGTACTAGCGTGACTTTAAGGCCTCACAAGTGGATTGGACTCCTGTTCAGGAGATCCTTTTGATGGAGCCCACCGAGCCTCGAGCTTTGGCAGAAAAGTGGACTGGTCCCTTCAGGATAATCTCCAAGATGGGTGAAGTCAACTATATGGTTGACACATGTGTTCCTGGGGTAGCCCCTCAGGTATTCCATGTCAACAGGCTCAAACCTTTCCACAGGGGAGGAGAAGTCTCTTGCCGTTTGCTAGCTTCAGAGCAAGAAGAGGATGAGAGTGAGCCCCTTCCTAATTTGCTGGATAGCAACCCTCAGGATGGCTCAGTGGAAGGAGCGGAACTCTCTCTGGATCTGACACCACAGCAGCAGAGGACCTTCGGGGCTTTGCTCCAGCAGTATGCCTCTCGGTTCTCACTGACACCAGGCCTCACCCCATGGTGTAGGCATGCTATTGACACTGCTGCCAGTGTATCTGTCAAAAACAGATGCTACAGGATGTCAGACATTGTTAAGAACCACATCCAGGCAGAGATCGCCAAGATGTTGGATTTGGGTGCTATTGAACCCTCAACCACCCCACGGTCCAGCCCAGTGGTCCTAGTACCAAGACAAGTTGCCAGGCAGGTACCAAGGATTGGAGGTTCTGTGTGGACTAAAGAGGAGTCAATGCAGTCACCAAAACTGATGCACACCAATTGGCCAGGGTGGATGAGCTTGTGGACAAGATAGGTCCTGCCAAGTTTGTGAGCACCTTTGGCCTCACATTAAGCTATTGGCAAATAGCTCCGACTGACCAGGCCAAGGAGAAAATGGCTTTCTCAACGCCAGAAGGGCTTTACCAGTTTAGGGTCATGCCTTTTGGATTGAAGAATGCCCCTGCCACCTTCCAAAGGTTAATCAATCATGCTCTCAGTGGACTGGAGGCCTTTGGTGTGGTCTACCTGGATGACATTGCTCTCTACAGTTTGTCCTGGGAAGAGCATTTGACACACTTGAATAGGGTGCTACAGGCTGTGAAAAGGTCCAACCCCACTATAAAGCCAACCAAGTGCCAGATAGCACAGGGATATGTTACCTACCTTGGTCATGAGGTAGGAGGGGGTGAAATCCATCCTCTCCCTAGTAAAGCTGTACAGGAATGGGAGACTCTCTCTAGTCAAACCCAGGTGAGAGATTCATTTTGCCTCACTGGGTATTACAGAAACTTCATGGCAGACTATGGTAATATAGCTGCCCCTCTGACATCACCCAAACAGCCTAAGAAGGTTAATTGGAGTGAAGTCTTTCAAAGGGCCTTTGATGTCTTGAAGGAACGTCTGTCCAGGGCACCTGTCGATGTGCCCCTGACTACAGAAAACTCTTTATTGTACAAACTGATGCCTGTGAAACTGAAATTGGAGCTGTCCTGTCTCAGTTAGACAACAAAGAGAGAGAACACCCCATCATTTTCATCAGTAGGCAACTCAAGGGTTGGGTACTTAGGTGGGCCACTGCTGAAAGGGAGTGTTTTAGCATAATTTGGGCACTTAGGCATTTTAGACCATATCTTACAGAGTCTGCCTTTAAGGTCCAAACTGACACTAAGCCCTTAAAGTGGCTTATGTAGATGAAGGGTGAACCCCCAAAACGCTCAGGTGGTCAATTAGCCTGCAAGGGCTAGACTTTACCATTGAGCACAGGCCAAGGAAGAGTCATGACAATACATATGGCCTTTCCAGAAGGTATGTTGACCATCTGGATGAGGGTAAAAATCTTGTGGGAGATCAGTTACCCTATCTTCATTCTGTGCGGGGAATGTGATGCTGGAAATGCCTTTTGGAGGGACAGGGCCTCCTAGTCCTTGTCCTACCACTTCCCTGTGTGTGTTTACTTTATGTTTTCTGCCACTGAGGTCCAGCCTGGGCCTCTGGCTGTGCACCTCTTCATGTTTTCCTTTTGGGGAAAGCACCCATGGGATACTCTTATGGCGCCCATGGGTGAGGGTACACCCGTCTACCCCTTATGTATGTTTTTGGGCACCTGTGTGTTGTGCGCAGAGCAAGGTATGGGCCGGTGGGAGCTACATGCTGACTTGGCAGTGACTCTTAGTGTCGTCCATTTTTGGGACACCCAGACATTTCCATAGGAATTCATGGATTCCTGAAGAAAGGCAAAATGGCCCCTATGGCCTATTGGTTTCTGTTGTTGTTTACTTTGTTTCTCAAAGTCCTAGGAAGCCCTAACTTTGTCCATTCCCCCTGATGGGCTGTTGGGTGGAAATACCTTACATGGCTCTGGGGCTGCCTCCTGTCAGACTGACTAGAGCCTTACCAGGGGCGGTGTGTTGTGGGTACACCCTTGAGGTGGGACCTGTGTGAAAGGAGTCTGAAGTGAACTTACATTCTGTGTTGTGGGTGTCTGTTTTCTGTGTGTGACACAATGCCTGAAATAGCCCTGACTGAAATTGGCATGAATGCAGTGTAATGTGCTGAAAGGCTGGGTGCTTACTCCAATCCATATTCTTTGTTATGGGTGTCTGGGTGGAATGAATGGCCTGAATGCCTGTGAGCCAGATTGGCTGCCTGCATGAATACCCTTCTGCATGATTGGTTGACTGAGCCTGGCTCTGCCTGAGTGAATGGGGAACACTCGTGTCTCACCACTCACCAATTCAAAAACTGAAACCGAAGCTGATCCCTGGAGTCCAGCTGGAGAAAGAAGATTGCGGCTGCTACTCTTCATTGAAATCCAAAAGCTGCTGTGCCACTCCAAGGAATGATCCAACAGAGGACCTGTATATGAGATCTCTTCCTGACTATGAGGGACCATCGTGCAAACTGCTTCTATTTGTCAGAAGTACCCTGGAAGCCAGTCTTGTGTGCTTGCCATCCAGAGAAGGGGTCTTTGTGAATCCAGAAGAGGAGTGACTGGACATCTCAAGCCAAAGAAGTCCAGTGGTGTCACTCAGAGTCAGGTGGAGCATTTGTGCTGCTGGAAGCTATTTGTAGTGTAGCACCCAGAAGATGGGATACCCTGGCATAGTGCGGTTTGATACCCGCCACTGCGAAAGTTCCAAACTGCTGAAGAATACTTCAAGGGACATCCTTACCATCATCACTGACCACTTTTTCCCACAGGAGAAGGTGTGTTTCCCGCCACCAGAATCCCACAAAGACGTCATGAGTGGTGAGGTACTGTGGTCCACTCCCGAAACCCAACACCAATGTGACCTCTGCACCCATCGCTGCCAGAAGTCATTGAAGATCCCCAGGGGTCTGACTCTCATCTGCCAAGCCTTTGAGGAGCTCACAGCAAGTTTCATATTCCCAGGACTGCTACAGTCTGAGAAATTGTCGACCAATGGAGGGCACTGCGAAGAGCAACACTGCTGCACTTCAGAAATGCTTGGATTCAATTTTTCTTCTTGGACTCAACATTCCAGTGGCTCCTTCTTCCAAGGGATGTCCATCCTCGAAGGAAATCATCGAGTGAAACCGAGAAACTCTGCCGCTTTGTCTGCCAAGGCATCAAAGGTACTGTGACAAGGAAGAGCATCTTCTAGCCACAGGAGTCATCTAGGGGTCCCAGTTTTGTCTTGGGTCCTGTTCTCCTGTGTCCTCTAAGGTACCTCGGGCTGGTAGAAACTTTTAAAATAAAGTAGAGTGTTATTGAACATTTTCGGAATTGACTGTAAAAGACAAGATAAGTTACTCCTTAACTTTTCCATTACAGGTTGCCCAGGTGGGCGTTCTGCACACAGAATTGTGTATCTAGTCTAATGAAATAATTCTGCCACTTTTTATAACTAACCTGCCTTTCTGCCCTAATCTATGCTGTTACACCTCACTTAAGAATCCACCTGCCTATTTGAAACTGTCGGCAGTTGGGGCATTTATTCTGGAATTTAAGTATTGTGTAGTACCACACATAGTGTATATATTAGCCATTCTTTGAATAGAACTGCCTGAGTACAAAGTGTTATTTTTTATATGTATATATCACTGAACCTTATCTTATCTAAAAAAGGTGTGTTATCACTTAACATAGTGAGTGGACATTCCTTTGTGGGGGCTTGGGGACTGACTGTACTTAAGAACCTGCCTGCATCACCTCCTGAGTGCTTAAGCCTTGGTTGCTTGTCCAAGGTATCATATAGAGAAACCTGGCTGGGGTGCTCTGTGCTTCTTTCCAAACCATATTTAGGGCAGAAGTACAGATACACACTCCAGTCTTTACACTACAAAAATCACATAATTTCTGATCTGAAATGATGACATCATCTGCTCATAAAGCTCCAAGTGCTCCCACACCGAATACTTGGTATTCTTATGGTATGGGGCCAGGAAGCTCTTTATGGCCTTGATCTGTCTGATTGGGTCTTTACCAAAGCCCTTAACTGTTTTGCTGTCTTTTTCTTCCTCTGCACCCCAGTTCATTCATTTTATGACTCGGGGCTGCTATGTGTACTCCATTCCCTGTCCTATAGTTGCTCTCTATCTCTGTAAAATTGGGAATATCTCCCAGGGAGTCTGGGGAAATCCCCTTTCCCCTAAATGTATGGAGGTATTAAGTATGCTCTTCCAGGTCGAAGTTCCGGCTTTTCTCCTCTAGCGAAGCGGGCAAGGTGGTCTCTTTGTAATATCATCTTCAGCCAATCTTACTCCCTGATGTTCTCATAATAGGAGTTTTCATGCATGGTCAGAAGTACTCACACTATACTTTTCAGTCTCCCAGGACATGCTTGTCCGACAGGAGGGTATTCGCCTCATTTTGTAATTGCTCAGTGAGGTTTTGTTGTTTCAATTCAAACATGTGGCTCTGTTGTGCGTTATCCTCTAACTGCTTAAGTTCTTTCTGCGCCTCATTTAAAACCTCTGCCTGATTCAGCACTCAGGCTTCACTATTTTGCACTCGCTCTTCCATTAACTACAAGTGGATGTATGAGTATGGGAAACTACAAAAATAATAGTACACTGTGTTACTGAGGTGCATTTGACAAACTACAGCAAAATTGCTATGCTATGGGACAAACAAAACATGGAAAGATCACAAAATACGACACAAAATGAAGACACAGAAATCGGTTCAATTCCAAACACAATACACTTTATTCATTCCTTGAATTGCATGATAAAATGACAGCAAATCACTACATAAGCAAGCAAATCAACAGTTCTCTAAGCATAAGTGCAACTAGCCCAGCCCCTGCGGCTTCTCCTAGAAATGCTCTCAGACCAGCTGAGCCTAATCCTACTGCATCTCTCTCTAGCATTAGCAAATACCAAAACCCCTAAATAGCATTTCTCTGTCCCCACACAACCAGGTCTCTGTGCTCCTAATGAGACAGTGCTCTCCCCTCACACATCAGTCTCTACTCCCCTCATCTGCCATCCACTCAATCAGCCTCTCGCAGTTTCCTGCTCTCCTGACAGACAGCCAGACAGAATCTACTCAACAGGGACCCCTACAGTTATACATTGCAATGACGCAAATGGCAGTCTGTTCATTTCTATGGCTACGCATGTATATTCTATAACCATACAATTTCAGCCACCTAAGCATATTACAACAATTTGACATGCCATTTCTACATTCTGAGAACAGGATAGAACATCATATCATCTAAGAATCCTGTCTTTTGCTCGAGACATGGAGACATTCTATACCCAAAACAATATTTCTAAGAGAATACAGAGATTACAAGCGTAGGTAGAAAAAGGGAACGTGAAGACAGGGAAAGGAGAGATAGGGAGGGGCAGAAGAAGGGGAAGGAGAGAAATTGGGGAAGAAGAGGATCACTGTCTTAGAAGGGTTCAGGTGAAGAAAATGAGAGGACACCCATCCTTGAATAGAGGACAGACAGGCAGAGACTCAGGAATCAAGGGCAACAAAAAATTCAGAAAAGGAGAAAAATATTTGGAAATCATTGGCCTACAAATGACATGAGAGATTAAACTGGAGATCAGCAAGGGACAATATAGAGAGAAAATAAATGGGGCCAAGGGTGGAGGCCTGGAGGTCTGCATAAGGGAGAGGGTGAAGGGAGGAGAGACAGCCAGCCCATGACATGGAATAAGAACACTAGAAAGATACAAATGGAACCAAGTTAGAATGCGGGACGTGAGAAAGTTACTACTTTCAGACGGGATTTAGCCCGGTAGTACACAAAACCCCCAGCTATTATACACATTTGAAACAACGGAGAAGGATACAGAGATACGCCCTGATTTGAAAAAGGCATTTATAATGCCGAAACACGTGTTATCATAAAGGGCCACCAATAAAACGTATCAATACAACAAGAATCAGTAGTCCGGAACCTATCTGTTACTATGGCACAGTAATTGGGTGTGTGCAAAACATACACTTTTACCAAGTTAGAACAGGGCCAGTAGGGCCAAGAGAACAGAGGGGGTTAAGAAGAGTGGGGTGGTCGAGGGTGTCAAAGGCTGAAGACAGATCAAGAAGAATTAGTATAGAGGAAAGGTTATTGTGACGTGCACAGAGGAGTGAATAAGATAAATTTAACAGAGCAGGCCGAAAACCAGACTGAAGTGGTGGAAGGAGGGAATAAAGATTTAAGAATGATGAAACTTGGGTGTAGACAATTCACATCAGATGTTTAGCTAGAAAAGGGAGTTGAGAAATTGGATGGAAATTAGAAGGGAGAAAGAGGTCAAGAAAGGGTTTTTTAAAGACAAAGATACTGGTGACATGTTTAAAGGAAGAAGGAAAAGTATAGGAAGAAAGAGAAAGATTAATGAGAGCTGTGAGATAGGGAATGAGCTGAGGGTAAATGTAGATAGAAGGTATGAGAATAGAAGGACTGGGATCAGTAGGACAGGCGGAAGCATGGCCACGAGAAAGATAGCGTGTAGTATCTAGATCAGTAAAGGAGAAAAAGTATAAAGAGGTGTGAAAGGAGGAGGTAGGGAGGGGGTGGTAGAACAGGGGAGGAAAAGAGGGGAAGAAAAGGCAGAATGGAGAGAAGAATCTTTAGCAGTAAAGTAGTCACTTGTCAGAAGCAGAAAGAGAAGAGGAGAGTGAAGCATCTAACGGACATGGAGAAAGAATACTGAGAGACAGGATAAGGAAAGAGTAATTCAGGAAATATATTGTTTTTTGGAAAAAAAGGAGAAGAGACTCATAGGAAACATTAAGGGAGGAGAGCTGGGCAAGATCAAATGGGGATCGAGACTTTTTCCAGCAACGTTCCAGTTTATGATGGGAGGAATGAACAGACTTAAGAGAAGGAGTAAGCTACAGTTAAGGGGGCTGCCTGGAGGGAGTGAATGCACTTGCATCAAGAGTAGTGGTAAGAGAAGACTGATGAGAGTGAGAGGTCGCAGCAGAGTCTGAAGAGACTTGTATGAAGCAGTTAAGAGTAAGATGAGGGAGGCCAATGGAGGATAAAAAGAAGGATGTGTTAAAGGAGCGAAGATTGTGATGCACAAAAAAGAGGCACTAACGAGAGGAGGGGGAAGAGGGGAAATGAGGATGGAAAAAGAAAGAAGAACATGATCAGATGAATAATTAGGGCATGAAGAAATAAAATTATCATAGGAGTCGGAGGAAAAAATTAGGTCTAGGGAATACCCTGCGATATGAGAGGGAGAGCAATTAAGGGAGAAAGATGATAGGAATAATGACAGGTAGAAGAGATGAAGTACGATGAGTAGAATCTAGATGAAGATTGAAATCCCCAAGAAGAAAAAAGGGACAAGCAGAGGGAGGAATAGAAAAAAGAAGGGAATTGAGATCAGGAATAAATTAGAGCAGAGGCCCAGATGGCAGTAGATGATAAGAAAAGAAAGCTAGAAGGGTTTGAAGAAGGAAGAAAGATGGTATTCCAAGGAGGGGAAAGAAGGAAGATTAGAAATAGGGGAGAAAGATGCTGAGGGGAAGTGGGATAAGATCCCTACACTACCTTCCTTTCATGTGAGACGCAGAGTATGGGAGAAATTTGAGAAGGGAGTGGAACGAAAGGCCGGAGTAGTGGTGTTACAGGGAGCGATCCACGTATCAGTAAGTTTCGGTATGACAGAGAAACTGGAGATTTTGTCAGTGTAAAATGTCAAGAGTAGGGTAGGAATTGTTGCTGATATAATGGGATTTCCATAAACCAATTGAATTGGATGGAGAGAAGGAGAACCAGGAGGAGAGATGAGATTGGTGAGATGATGAGAACGGGTCCAAGGATGAGAAGAAGGATGGGAAGAGAGGTGGACAGGAATTAGGAAATCCATAGAGAAACTATATAGGAGGTAAGCAAGGAAGAAATAGGGGAGAAAAAGATAAGAGAGAACAGGTGACATGATGAGGGTGAGATGGTAAGTCACGTTGGGGACAGAATCTGGAGGAAATTTAAGGAAGAGGAACATGGTCCAGTAGCTCACAAGTGCCCCCCGGGTAGGGGAAGATCCCGTGATGACTCACATGAGGCGGTGAGGGCAGCAGCGAGCTCCGTCACTAGAGGAGGCAGTGGGGGGCAATGGGGAGGCAGGAGCTGTGATGTTTCAGACAGCTTGAGCGGCGTTCCCCAAGGACCCGTAGGTCAGAGCAGAAGGCGGGTAGGTTTAGCAGCAATTTAGCAGCAGTCCACGCCTCACGTGATTTATCATGTGACCTGATAACAACAGGAAGCTCCCTCATTTTTTCGGTGGCTCAATCATCCATCAATTTTTGTTTCAATGGCTTCACTTTCTATTAATGTTTTATCTTAGAGCTCTTCATTCTCCTCTGAATCTGCTCTTTCCTCTGATATTGACGCTATTGCCTCTTCATACCTTTGAAAGTGAGCACTCCCCAAAATACAATCCAAACTCCCAAATGACAGTCAGTAATGGACACATTGCAGGAGGGAATGAGACCAAGACCAAGTGCGGATGAAGTTAGTAGGTGAAGTTTATCTAAACCAAAATAGGGCAAGCAGAGAACTCTGCACACTCCGAGAGCACTCTGCCAAACATTTCACTGTCAAGGCATTAAAAAGGGTTACAGCATCATCAGTGATGAAATCATATAGGGTACAAAAGTTACATTTTCATTGAATGAGCCGCAGGTCCAGTATAACTTCATAGGCGCCGCCTGCAGACGATTGGATAGTTGCTTGGCGGGAAGGCGGACATCACGTGCATCAGCTGGGCTGGTCAGCGCAAGGTGAAGGTCATGTAGTTCTGGATAAGGTGATTGATACTAACTCTCTAATCTAAACACCACTTCAAAGTATACAATAAAAAACACCCATAAAAGACTGTTGGTATCATAGCAGCTGGGGGGGAGAACCATATATTTCACATGTTGTATATATATATATATTTATCTTGCATCACTGATCGCGAGAAAGGTATGGGGGTCATCTGTGTCAGGGGGTATGGGGGGAAAACTCCGTGCGGGCCCAGTGGAAGGATGAGAGGATACATTTGTTGCATTAAGACATTAGTGAGAAATAGGCCTTTGACAGCGCTATCATGAGTAGGGAAAAAAGGTGGGGGCCTGTGTGCTCGCCGTGCGCTGAGCTGCTGGAGAGGGAGCGAAGGCCCTATGACTACTAAAGTGTGGCCTATTTCGATTACTAAGGTTAGGAATAAACCATTGAAGTGGGGTTTGAACATGTGTTCCGTGACTTCTTCTGTAATGGGTAAGAAAGGGGCTTATGGTTATAACATGGATTGTATCTTCACATATGCAATGGTCACCGTGCTACAGAATTGCTAAATTTACATTGGCTTCATGGCCCATGCTCTTTACACCACTACATATGTGTCTCCTAGCATCTAACATTTTTGCATGTGTATACATTACAGAAAGATAATTAACCTACATCATAGAACAAGAGCATGTGAATTTACATATCTTATCCATTACAATCAATTAGTTGGATTATTTATCAATTGTTCTGTCACATCTCATAGGGACGGCTTCATCATACGTTAATACAAAAGAAAATGTATGGTCACAGGTGGGATTATTATCGTGGGTGAAGCTGGGTGGCACACAGTCGTGGGGCATGCATCTGCCATATCAAAAAGGGTGCAAGGTTGGGGGGGTTATATAGGCTATATATCTTATGGGCAGCGTCTGCAAGTAAGGAGGCAGGTTTGTGGAGATGAATAGTTTTTTACAGGACCAGGCTCTAGCCCGGTCATTCACAGGGCAGTGATGTAAGGTGGAAGGCGAGAGATACTGGGCCTCATTATGACCTGTGCGGAATGCGTTTAACGGCACCGGTAATGGTGCCGGCGCCGTTAAATGCATTCCGCACTATTACGAGGTTCCCTCGCGGGACCCGATGTCGACGGGGGCTCAAATGGGAATGGGGAAGGTCCAGTCCCGGGTTCCTTGAAGGAGGAATTACCGGGCTCTCCAAACTCAGAATGGCCCGGTAATTCCCCATTCAGGGAACCTGGACACGGTTTTGGAGGCAGCCATGCCCTTATTAAGGGCATGGCTGCCTCCAAAGTCGTAATGAGGCCCACAGTGTTTAGTTTGTAGCTTTTTTCGCGCCCAGTCTTCTGTGAGAACAGGACAGCTGCAGGGACACCAGAGGGGAAGAGGTGGTGGGAGTAGCTGGCTAACTGTGCGGGGCTCCGGCGGAGAGCTGCAGTCCTGCGGGCTGGCCTTTGCGGTGAGGGCTGCTTGGGCAGACGCAAAATAGAGTCAGTGTTCATACAAAATGGAGTCAGTGCTCAGACCTCTTACAGATGCTGTGCTTGTATGTGTCGACCCGAGGCTGTTCGGCACCTTTGGCCAGAGGTGCGTGACCAGCCGTGGGGCGAGCATAGAGTGCATGCGGGGAAGGAAATGATGGGGAGGGGGGGAGTCCAAACGACCTTTCCTCCCACACACCTTATTTTAATGTATTATTATTTGTTTTTGTCTAGACAGATTATTGATTTTTCTTTCTTTTTACCAGTTGGTTGGATGGTGCATTTCCCAGACTCCTCGTTTTGTATTGCTGCTCTTTCCTTTATAATATCTTCCACACAATGACTGATATTCAATTTGATATCCATTTAGGATTTGTTTTGCTCTAAATTGTGTACACTCTCTTGTATAATTTCCTTAAGGGGATTAAGAAGTACATATGTTTCAACCTCCAGGGAATTTCACATGCTCATAATGGGCTGAAATACTTGTAGTGCGTCTAATACACCTGCAATATGTCCAGTAACCTCCCGCATACACTAATGCAGTTAACTGAGAATTACATCAGCCTTCTTTGGTGGTTCATCTCCGTAGGTGGCAGAGGGGCTTGTGTTGTCCAGCCCTTTAATTGCATTGGTATCCTTCTTTTGTGTTTAAGTTGACATCTTTGGCTCAATGGTTGGGTGGGGTGAGGCAATTATGCAAAAAGGTATCAGATCATCTAGTGCAAGTGCATTCTCCCAACATACACTGATCTTAATGTGTACAAACCTTGCTGATAATAAGGCTGCCCGGTCTTACAAGCAGTCACCCATAATGGAAACTTGTCTATTCAATCTTGGTTTTTCAAAAGCGCTTGGGCCACGCTCCGTCCTTTTTTGTTTGGTTAAGTCGAGACATAATCAGGTTAAGTACTGATTTTTTATTAACTTAAACAGAGATGCCCCCACAGCCCCCACAAGAGGGACTACTAAGAAACAGGAGAAGCTGGTAGGCCTGTTTGGATTAGCCCAGGGAAGGATGCTCAAGGAAAACCGGGGGAGGGAAAATCAGGGAAGGGAGACCCTCAGCCTAGGCATACCCCTACTGAGGACCAAAAGGTGAACATGAGTAATGCACCAGACCCTCCCCAATAGAAAATAAACAATGCCCATAGGGAGTCAAGAAAGATGACTAACCGTTTCGAGCGGGTCCTCCTTCGGCTAGTGAACACATCTCCTACCTAGATATAGGGCTCGTACTAAGAAATCAGACAGCCTAACAAATTCCAGAGAAGCTAAGGAATTATAACAGCTGAGGTGACAATTCAGATAAAACCCAGAAAGGGCAAATGGGGTTGGGGGGCAGACAAAGATCACAACTGCCACTGGTAACGCAGCTAGATGCATTTCAGGGGCTGGAAATGTGACACACTTAGATGGATTTCAGGGGTGGGAGTTGTGGTGCAGTTGTGTGAACTTAGGCCGGGTCTGTGGCTCAGTGGACTAATGCATCCACTACAGGTACCTGTGTTTGGCCTTATGGTCACAGGTTCAAATCCAGCAGGTCGACTCAGCTCTTCATCCTTCTGAGGTTGATAAAATAAGTAGCATTAAGTTGGGTAACAATTAACATCTGTTATTAGTGCCATGATGCCTCTTCGAGGGTAGATGTGCACTTTACAAATACACCTGTTATGTTATGAACTTTGGGGTGGGAGATGTGATTCACTTGGATTGATTTTTAAGGGGTGAGGTGTGTTACGCACTTGGATTGACTCCTGGGGTGGTGGGAGTGGGGGAGTGGAGCACTTGGGTGGAGTTCGGGGGATGTGAGGGTGGAGCACTTGGATGGATTTCCAGGTCTCCCCCCAATAAGCCATGCTTATAAACTCACTCCACTGTATACACCTCTCAAACTCTGGACTAAACACAACCAGACCTCTACACCACCACAGTCTGCAGGTACTTCATAACACCACAACAACAAAACAAACCACACATAACCTTGCACAACAGCACATGGTGGCCATCTTCTGAAAATCACATTCATGCTCAGTGAACAGTGTTTCCGATCTGAAGCTGCCAACAGCACATCACAGCTATCTTGCTCTTTTCCCGCTCAACACTGCTAACCACCCACCCTCCCTCCTTGCATTACAGATCTGCCTGAGTGCCTGGAGACCACACAAGTGGCATCAGTGCACAGTATAAAACCCTTTACCGTTAACATTAACATGCTATTTAATATTATTAAAGCCTTCTTATTTAGATTATCCACTGATACAGGCAGGCATCTCAATTTTCATTTGCTCTTAAAAAAAACCTTGCATTTTTTTATGGGCATATGTGGGTAGCTAAGTGAATCATTGATTTACTCATCTCCATAGAGTGCCTGAGGACCATCCTCATTACACACTTTAAATATAAGGGTATGAGTCTTCAGTATTCTGCCTAATTCGTTCTACCGTAGTCAACTTTCAGCTTATTCCCCAGATTAGAAGCCCTTTTCCACTCATCACAAGGCTTTCTTTTATCCACAGAAGAATGCACTTGTTTGCAGAGACTATTGGCAGGCTGATGGGGACTGTGCTTTTTGGGTGTTGCATGCAAAGTGCCCCACACTTGTAGCATCTACAATGACATTTTTTCATTGACAATGTAGAAACCAAGTCCTTGCCTCCCTTCTCAAGTTCCTCCCCCCTAACACCTACCAGAGTGTGGCAGCACTATATTCAATGCAACCTAGCAGGATACTGTGTAACCAAGGGTAGCGGCACTGTCAGGCAGTGAGCAGGTAATGAGTGCCAATGCCACATGATATGGGTACGCTAGAGAGGCACCTCTAAGGGAATACCTGCAGTTGCCTATCCAGCAGGCCATTCACTGAAATTGGCTAGAGGATGATATGATATGATATTTTATTTATATCGCACTCGTACACAGGTGTTTCAGAGCGCGACCAGGCGAAGGTAGGGGAACAAGGGAGAAACAAAACAACGATCTTACTAGGCCCAGTGATATTTTGAACGTGCAAGTGCATGGGAGAGGGGGAGGAGAAAAGTGCATGGAAGGGGGAGACATTGGAAAGTGCGGAGCATAGAGAGCAGAATAAAAAAGAAGTCAAATGAATAGATAAAGGTGATAAACAGTGGTAGTGCAGCCGGTAAGTGGCCAAGTGCTAAGTTAGTCAGATGCAGAACAACAGTGTCAGTGCCCTCACGCTGGATGCCACCACGGGTGGCAGCCATACCTGGCAAACCTGTATTTAGCCTAGAAACTCAGGGTTTTTACTCTTTTCTCTGGTCTCCAGGGAAGAGAGTGGAGTCTCTGGGTTTTCCGGCAGAGGCCCAGAGTTGCTGCGACTCTGCCCATGCCTCTATCCATTGGCTACAAAAAGATTGCTGCTGGTAGCCAATCTGGTGGAGGCATGGGCGGGACCCTTAGTGGCATGCAGCACTGCTCTTTATCAGCAATAGCAGAGCGGCCAGGTGGAGAGGTGCTGCACCAGCCGCCTCCCACCTCGAGGCTGAAGAGTGGTCTGGGCCCGGCGTGCCCAAATTTGCTCGTACCACGTGCCCAAATCTCCACCCACCATGTTACTGTTGTGAAGCAAAGGGCAGCCCTCCTATGGCTTCCGGTGATAGGAGCAGCAGGCTTTGTGCAAAGTGAGCAAAAACAAAGAGGTGATGGCTGGAAGGTTTAGAATGAATCTTAACCACTGGCATTGCTCTGGGCACCCTCCAGACCATCGTTCTTCGCCTGCCAAGCCATTACAGAAGGGGAAAGACCATTTGCAAATCAGGCTTGGCCCCACCCCAAAAGGGGCAGTCCAGCCTGAACTGCTAGGTCACATCCCTTCTGCACGAGACCACAAGCATCCCCAAACATGTTTTGGCCTTGTTTGGCCTCATCAGTGAGGAGTAGCTTGGGTCTCTAGGCCCAGCAGGCACGGGACCCACGTCTGGGCATACCCGTCCCACTCGGGGTGACAAAGCAAAAACAAAGAGGTGATGGCTGGAAGGTTTAGAATGAATCTTAACCACTGGCATTGCTCTGGGCACCCTCCAGACCATCGTTCTTCGCCTGCCAAGCCATTACAGAAGGGGAAAGACCATATGCAAATCAGGCTTGGTCCCACCCCACTGATGAGGTCAAACAAGGCCAAAACATGTTTGGGGATGCTTGTGGTCTCGTGCAGAAGGGATGTGAGTCAGTCCGCGTCTGTTTGCAGGCATAGGAGCAGTATCACCCATGGTATGTGCATACTGGCGCAGCAGTGTTCGCAAGGTTCTGTCCACCTCCTCCCCGTGTAAAACGTAGTCTCGTGAATGCCAATGAATAAACGTGTTTTACTGACAATCCTTCGCACAGCAAATGCCATATTTCCATTTTATTTGAGAAACAAGCACGCACCTTTTGGAGTGATAGAGATGATCTCATTGAATACTTAAAGGCTGTGATGTTGAGTGTTTTCAATGCTGGAAATGGACAACATTTACTGTGGAAAGCCACGCAACCTGTGCGTTTAATACTTTGTTAGGACCAACTTGGCCCAGAATAGTGTGGCTCATTTTCTTCTGCAAGTGAAATGAGTAATCAAGCACACGGGGGGTTGCTCCAAATTGACGTACGACTCTATTATATAACATGTAGATCCAATGCAAGAAAACTGAGACTCAATACTGATTTTTCATCCTTTTCTTATTCGTCACAAAGGAAGACACAATAAAAAAAATATTGCTCCAGGTTTTCAAAAAGATGGGGCTTAAAGACAACCCAATTTATTTTTATGGCGCACAGCAAATAGTGCAAACAGACTGCTTCTTTTTTGCTCCTGTACAAACATCTCTAATATGGATTGGGGTAACTAACATATGTTTTCTCCATTTCATGTTACGAAAGCAGTACAATTGTTGCTAAGTGCTTTTGCAACATTTTCATCACCATTCCTAACCGTTGTTCATCGAGCCTTTGGCTCCCTGAATCTGTGGAGCCTGGTAGACCCACCTGTTGTCCTGTCCCTACTATGCTCCACTATGCTTTGTTAGGCCCACCAGTCTCCCTGGGATTGTTGTGATGTTTTAGGCCCAACAGCTTCCCTGTATTGTTTGTGCTTTTTATGCCCACCGGATTCTTTAGACCTGCTGTTGTTTGTTGGGCACACCTGGTTCCCGGCACACGATGTGGTTTGTTAAGTCCAGCTGGCTCCCTTGATATGATGTGGTGTGGTTCTGGGTATGGCAAGCACACCTGGTTCCCTGTATCTTACTGCTGGGCCCATGCCACCTCATTCTCTGTGTCTGATGTGCTTTGTAAGTCCCGCCTCGATCTTTGGGTACGCTGTGGTGTGGTTCTGGGTGTGGTAAGCCCACCTGGTCCCCTGTATCTGACTGCTGGACTTGATTAGCCCCACCTCGTTCCCTGTGTCTGCTGTGTTTTGCAGGGCCCCCCTGGTTTCCTGAACATGGCCCATCAGGTTACCTATACCTTCTGGGCATATTTAGGCCCACGTCGTTCCGTGTACCTGCAGTGGCTAGGCCCACCAGGCTCTCTGGACATGAGGTGGTTTAATAGGCTCACGCCTGTTTCGTTTCCTGGGCCTGCTGTGCTTTGTTTATCCTACCTCTTCGTACTCGCCTTAACATGAATCTTCTAAGAACTCGCCATTGGGGTCTCCGTAGCTTGTCAGGCGGTAGCTGTACTTCTCGGTACCGAGCTGCTGCAGCCGGCGCCAGTCCCAGGGGTTTTCAGAGCTTTTGAAGCTGCTCGCCAGTCTGCGTGGGAACCTTTTTGCGACTTCGCTGAAAGAAATCCCCCATGTGTATTCAGTAAGAATGTGGAATGGTGTTATTGTTCTTGACCACCAGATGGCAGCAGATGCATGCATACATGGACCAAGCTGTCCATCTTCTCAACAGAATACTATTGAGGTTGAGAAAGACGCACCACACAGGACCTGATTCATAGAAGTGTTTTAGAATGGCGCAATGCTATAGGAAAACGTTCTGTGTTTTCGCTGAAGTAAACTCTCTCGCTCGCTCTAACTCCGTCGTTTTAGGCATTGAAATACGGCAATTCCTTTTTTTCCACATTATCTTACCTATTCCGTGTTCTTCCCCATGAATCTCTTTGACCATGTCTGTCTCATTCTATTCCATTGTGTCTCTAGCAGGCTGCAGCGTGGGCCGTGTTCTCAGAGTCCCTAAGCTTGCTGCAGTCAACTCTGAGCACACAGGCAGCACATTCTGCAGCCTACATGATGACAGGGAAGCTTGCAGGAATCTCTTTTTCAAAAGCAGCTGCTGTCCCTCGAGGTTTGGCTCCCTTTTGTTTCTTCTGAGGAGGCAAGTTTTCACCTGTCAACCTCCTGCTGTAACTCAGGAGAGACAACCCCCCCCCCAACCACACCCCTCAACCCACACACAGCAGCCCAATGGGCGCTGAGGGCCTCATATGCACTGCTGATCACTTTCTTTCTTATTTACTAGTGATGGCCTATTTAAGAGACCATTGTTGTGTTAAGAACTGCAAAGGGGCATTTTTATTTTGAAGGCACTTGCACAGCAGCACTTAGCTGCCTAAAATCTGTGTCTTCCTCCAGCACAATTAAACATATTGCACAAAACCGTTTTAGCAATTTGTTTTATTTCCACGTGTTTATATGTCCCAAGCGTCCAGCATTGTAACCACGGCTGGACTTCATTCCTTGTATGTAACCAAGCTTTGCAATCCTCTTGTTGCCTCTGCGCCTTGCTACCCCTCTAGGGGTTAGGTGCACAATATAAATAAATAAATACCAAATACCAAGCCAAAAGGTTTTTAAGTAGAATGTAACATTTTCCTCACATTATATATGAAGCCTGCAAGTTAGCAACACATGTTTACCAAGGAGAGGTTGTCAACCTGGAGACTGGAGGGGATATTTTCTCTGGTTCTGGCCTGTACTGATTTTCAGGGCACAAGTGGCTGATTTTCAGTTGATGCATGTGGGTGGACAGCATCCGCCCACTTTTTTCAACTGGTACACGCAACCCCGGTTGGGTTTGTTTTTGAGGCCAGCATTAAAAAAAATGTGCTTGCTCAAGTGTTCAGCTACTAGGATTTCACAGCAGGTGATCATGTTTCCAATGCAGACGCTTGCCCACAAGAACACATAAAAGCGCATTAAAGCTCAAGTCTCTTGTTTGGATTTTGTTTTCTTTGGGATATTTAATTATACATTGTTGGCTTTTTTATACTTCGCCAGAGTAGTTATTGGAAATTCCCCTCTCGGATTACCATGTTTTTGCTGCTTTCTACATACGTAGTGGTCATTATCTTGTGATGTCGCTTCCTGGGATGTCACTTCCTGTGATGTTATCAAATGCAAATTAAGGGTCCCCGCACTTAAATTGCTGCATTTGTCCCTGTAAATCTCTCACTGAGATTATTGCACTGTCACGTTTCCCCTATCTCTCTTTTTCTGTTTTCTTTCTTCCCTCATCTGTTTCTGTTCATGCGTCCTCTTGTGTCTTTCTGTTTTTTTCTTCCCTTCGTGTAGTGGCCTTTAAATGAAACGTTGCACGTATGGAGGTTTGAAGTGCTTTATTGATGCACGGTTACAGTTGCTTGAATGACACAGAAGCCCTGCTGGGCATGAAACAAGCTAGGCGAGTATTATGCATTAGCAGGATGGCCTTCAGACTTGGATTGTTTAAGGCTTGAGTGTTTCTTAAGTCAAGGTGGGAGTGGGGTCACAGCTGTGCGGGCAGCTATAGGTGCTGTATCATCAGCTCTTTGGCAGGAGCTGTCATTGAGGAGCTCTACTTCCGTCTGCATCCTGCTCTTTAGTGCCGGTCTCCGAGATGGCTTCGGCACATGCACGGCATGGCCTCGCGAGATCTCGCAGTCTCCGCATACCTCATTTGAGCAGTGTGGTTCTACTCCATTTTGAAATCCCTTTATCTTGCCGGCCTTCTTCTCTCACTTCATGGGTGGCTCTCTCCTGTGTGCAAATTGGACAGCCCTGCCTCTCGCGCTCCCTCGCCAGACTGGGGTTGTGTAGTTGTGCTTCTCTCTCTTCTTGTCTCTCTCTCTCTCTCTGGTGGTGTGCTTGTATTGACATTGTTCTCTTCTTGGGGTTGTTTTACCAGTGTCTCTTGCTCTTGGACTGTCTCTGGGTCCCCCGGAATGGTTCCTCTTCGGTGGATTTTCTCGCCTCCGGAGTCCGTCTTTTGAATATAGCGACTTGTTCTAGGTTCTAATTTATTTCTATCCTAATCACGCACCTATCATATCTTAATCATACTCCTGCTTCCTGAAGCTTCTCGAGTATCTTAACATTTTGTCATGTGTCTCAGCATTGCTGGTATATATGAGACTATCATCTTGAAAGTATGAGACGTTCCCTACTTTGCATAGTAGAGAGTCCATCATCCTTTGGAAAGCTGAGGTGGTTGACGATAGTCCAAAAAGCATCCGTGTGCATTGGTATGTGCCAACCGACGTGATGAAGGCTGTCAGGGGTCGGGTCGCTTTGTGGAGGCTGATTTTGTGGTATGCGTCTTCCATGTCTAGCTTGGAGAAGTGTTAGGCCTCCTTCATCATGAGGATTAGTTCATTAATGCTGGGTAAGGGATAGCTGTCTGTTACTACTCCTAAGTTTAGGCTGTGTAAATCAATGCATACCCGGATGTCAGTGGAGCGCTGTTTCTTAATTAGTAGACCAGGCTGAGCCACTCAGATGATTCTATGCTTTCGATGGTCACTTCTCTGATCATATTCTCCAACTGCCTTTGTAAGTCTTCTATTGTGGTTTCCGGCACAGGTCTCACTTTGCGCTTGACCAGGACAGTGTTGGATTTTAGCTTGATTTTATGTTGGTAGTTTTTTATCTTCCCCAGAGTCTCTGAGAATAGCACTGGGAATGCTTCCTTGAATGCTGACACTCCTCCCTTTGAAATCGACAGTACTTGGTCAGTGGTGCTGCGATCCAACTTTATATTGAGTTGATGCTGGTTATCCTACCCCAAGATTGCTGGGCCATGTTCTGGTTTTCGCACATCTGCCTTTGAATTCGATGTATGTGTTGAGATATCCCAGCGGATCCACTGATGCTCCTCCAAAAACTGTGGCCTTGTGTTTGGTACTTCTTACTTCTATTGTTTGTTGACCCAACATGTATGTGTACTTCTGCAGGGCCACAATGGTTTGATCCGATCCTGAGTCTGACATTACGCAGATCTCACAGCCGTCTGTTTTTATGACACAATGTGGTTTTTCCCTTCTGCCTTTGGTGCGGTTTACCATTACGACGGTGGGTCTGCTGTTATCGGCTTCTTCATCTTCACTTATGTGACTTCCGCCTTCGATGTAGGTGATTCTCCTCCCTTTCCATCTGCAGGCTATGGCGATGGGTCCTATTTTTCTTCAATTTGAGCACACTTTGGTTCTTGCAGGACACTATCATTGGCTAGGCATCGGGTGCTGGTGCATCTATGACATTTTAAGGGTTCCTTCCTTCTTGCACCCTTCTCTTCCCTGAACTCCCTCTTGGGTTTGTCGCGCTGACCTCTCCATTGCTCAACATGCACATCAGCAGCTGCCGGGGTGCCCGCCATTTCCTTGCATCTGGTGGAGGTTTCCTCTTCTGCCCTGGTGATTTGAACAGCTTTGTCCAGCGCAAGTTCTTTTTCGAGAATACACTTGTCTTGAACTTTTCTACAATTCTTATGGACTACTAGCATGTCGCGTTTCATGCTTTCGGTGTTGACACCAAAGTTGCACTGAGCCGCCAGTTCCCGCATGTGAGTGACGTAGTCGTCAACTGGCTCTGCGCTCTCTTGCTTTCTCATGTCAAATTTGAGGTGGTGTAGTACTGTTCTTTCCTTGCTGGTGAATCTTTTTGCAATCCTGCGTACTGCCTCTTTAAATGCATTGTCATTATTCCTTTCGGCCTGTTCAGGCTTCAATCCCGCAAATATTTGTTGACCTTCCTCTTTCTTGACATTTAATAACATTGCTTTCTTCCTCCCTCCTGCATAGCCCAGACCGGCCACTGCCTCCAAGTATGTGTTGAACCGCGGTTCCCATTGCGGCCATGGTATCACTGGCCTACCAGGGGACTGGAGAAATGGGACAGTAGTATCGCCCCTTGTATGACTAGGTGCATAGCTTTGTCTCAAATCCTTGTCGCCAATTATGTAGTGGCCTCTAAATGAAACGTTGTACGTATGGAGGTTTGAAGTGGTTTATTGATGCAAGGTTACATTTGCATTAGCAGGCTGGCTTTCGGCCTGAACGTTTAAGTCAAAGTGTGGGTGGGGTCAGAGCTGTGCGGGCAACTGCAGGTGCTATATCATCAGCTCTTTGGCAGGAGCTGTCGCAGAGGACCTCTGCTTCCGTCCGCGTCCCCTATTCAAGGCCGGGCTATGCACCAGCTTCAGGAGATGCACGGCGTTGCCTCGTGAGATCTCGTGGGGGGCGAGACTACGCGAGGCCACGCCGCCACACCTATCTTTAAATTTCATGCTCCCTCTAATTCGGTTCCTCGGTTTCTCACTCTCAATCCACTTAAATACATTATTATAAAGCGCAAAGGAGGCATAAGTGCATTAGAGTGCTGTACATTAAACATACACAATAATCACAAAAATCTAGCCCAAAAGATGCTTAAAACAGAAAAAAATCAAATATAAATCAACATGACAAGACGACCTAAAACAACAGTCAAAACAAAATTCAGACTAAAACTGTTGAAAAATGAATTCAGAAGCTTCCATTCCCAGGCTGTCTCTGCTCTGCAACCTTTTAACTAACAAGGAATCAAATGGAGAGTAACGGGAAGGGCGTTCCAGGGTAACGCGCTGCACCGCAAAAAAAAAGCCCTCTTACTACCCACCTTTCCCTCTCTTGCGCTCTTCCTCAATCTCTCTCTATCGGTCTGTCTCTCGTTGCCTATCTCTGTGCCCCCCCCAATCCTTCCCCTTCCAACTCTCTCACTCTCTGCCCCTACGTGCCCCATTCCGCACATTACCACTCCGGCCCACATTTGGTATCTGGTGAACTACCACCGGTGGTAAATACCCCAAGTGATAAAGATTGACTTCATAAACTACCACTGGTGGAACACATATGTCCTAGCATTTTATGCAACACTATAATTTCGGCGGTGCGAGTATGTGAACACCAGATAGAACAAATAATACTTGTTGGGGCTGGGGTAGGTAGAGCCCCCTTGGGAAGAAACACTTGCCCATGGTTACAAGTATGACAGGCAATTTTCTCTGTGTCCTCTGCTACCTGCTAAAAGGTTTCTAAAGCGGGCTTATAGCTGATCTTACTTTGAGTGACAATGCAGCGGAGTTTATAGAGTCGGTGTTTCCCCGTGGAATCTATCATGTGAGTGTCCACTTCAAGTAACCCTTCACCTGCACTGACAGGCCCCCCTAAATCCGCTGGCGTGGGTTAAACCGTGTGTGACACAGAGATGGCAGGAGGCTGCACAGATCGAATAATAGCTCGCCCTCTTGAGCCCCAGCTGGGTGAAAGGCAGAATTATGCTCAGGTCCTGCTCCCCAAGGAATCCATCTTTGTGGGAAGCTTTACAATTATAATGTTTACTTTCGTTGTTGCAAGTGAACAATCACTGTCAACTGGGAGCTCTGCACGAGGTTTGCATGGAAAGGCAGAATTCCCAACCTTTTCCTTTGCACTACACATTGTGCAGCACAGTAGAATATGTACTTTTTTAATTGTACAAAACATGCGTGAACACCAATAGCAACTCCCAGCTAGCTGGAGCGCCATCCGGGTGGCTTTCTATGGAGGGTGGACTCCACAGAGTTCTGACGACAATGTAAATCAAAAATGAAAACGGAAATGAAAACTATGGCTGCCGTAGAGGTCCAAATTTCACTGAGAGACCCTCGCCATAGGCTTCAACGCTATCAAAATGTCATTCATATGCAACGTGATGTTAATCTAATCCTCGGGATTTGCTGTCACAGATGACAGATGTTTGATTGCCGCTTTCGGGACCAAAGAGGTCTCGTCTTCATCTGGTAGTCATGGTAACTGCCACGAGGACTATGGTGCGGCCCTGAGGAAGGGACCTCTGTGGTCTTGGAAACTAGAAATCGACTTGATGAGGGAAATAAAGGTATAGAAACGCATGCACGGCGAGGACGGGAGGGGGGGGGGGGCGGGGGCTCGTGGGAGACAGCTGCTGGCCCCTTGGCGCCCCACCCTAATCTCTGAAAAACAGCACCCAGGGAACAATGACTCCCAGACAGCTGAAGTGTCTATACACACAATACAGCGCTTTCGGAACCCTGTCACATTTCCCTAACTTCAAGCAATCTAGTAATTACTTACTTTACACCTCGTAATGTCCCTATTAAATTCACGAATGGGCCCTTATTAAATCAATTTTATGAATATGATGTTGCCTCGGTGGTCTGTGTCTTTATAAACTGTTTGGACTGTGACCTAACGCTTTATATTGCACGGGTTTCTTCTGTGACATATAATGACTTAATTTTACACACGTGGGCTACATTAGTCCTGGGCCTTGGCTACACCAATGCATTATACATGGACCTACACAAATGCCAGCTGCAAAAAACCGAACAGTCGTGAATGCTGAAACAGCTGACTGTTAAACTGACAAACCTACAACTAGTATCTTCACTCCAAAGAAGCCAACATATGTGACAAACTCCACAGTCATATTCCTAATCCTACCTGTAGTGTTCAAATGCCTCGGCACCCGTGTAACTGCTGGTAGATACATGTCAGACGATAATTAATTGTTTATTTATATAGCGCTTACGCCCAAACACTGTACATAGAACACATTTACATACATCTTCCAAACCAACGAGGTTGTTACTCACTCATTTCTCAACCTCGGAAGGATGAAAGGCTGAGTTGACATTGCTGGGATTGGAACCTGTGACCTGCAGATCACACATAGATCACAACAGCAAGCGCACAACCCGCTGAGCTATCTTACCCGATGCTGTATCTTCCCAGACACGCTCTATGCTCCGCAGATGTAAACCAGTTAGGTGCCCCAAAGACGCAATGCGAAAGTGGAGGAGATCAGAGGTTCTCAGTGAGAGCTCCGTGACTCTGGAATGCCTTTGCAATCGAGATATGCAACCCCATTGTTATAAGGTACTTTCGAGCAAACCTAAAAACCCACATCTTGCCACTCAGTAAGGCATGACAATACTACGAAACAGAGGGAACCAGATGCAGCTGGCATGGTAATAACTCAAAGAATGACAAGTACACACATCTGCTATTGAAACAGAACTAAGAATAACAACTGTACCGAGCTGCCATTGCAGTAACACTAAGAATGGCAGGTAACAATACCCAACCATCATTGTAACCAGGGCTCAAGTCCGAAGGTATATGCAGGTGGGCTCAGTCCCCACAGCCCCCCAGCAAACATGATAAACACTGAATGCCCTCTTTGAGTTTATGAATTAAAGCCGACCTCGGGATCAAACTGCAGTCCTCAGGTCTGCAAGCCAGACACTTCACCACTGCACCATGTGACCTGATGAAGAATAACAAACAACTAAAGGTGAAATGTCCCATTTCGGTAATGCAAGTTCCAGGGAAAACATTTGTATTGGTTTTTGCAGTTTAAAACATGCATACTTTTTTTTAGTTTAAATATTTTTATTAAGGTCCGTTAGCATTTAAGGCTCATACAATAAATACAAGAACAAGTCAAAAGTATGCATTTAATAGGATAAGTAATTAATCCAAAGCAGATTTAAACAGTATGTTATGTACATGCTATATCCTAATGCATGAAA
Source organism: Ambystoma mexicanum (assembly GCF_040938575.1). NCBI lineage: Eukaryota > Metazoa > Chordata > Amphibia > Caudata > Ambystomatidae > Ambystoma > Ambystoma mexicanum. The sequence continues at coordinate 926,802,395 of NC_090923.1, forward strand.
TGCAATTCAGAATGAGCTCACGGATGTATAAAACCTATATCATAGAATATCATAGACTTAGACACGAACGCACAGGACTAACATGAACAGAAGGAGGGGAGGGGGTGATGATCACCAAGGTGTGCATTGGCAACAAATCATCATCTTTCCTATCAACGAAAAGCTGCGCTTCCGAAGAATTCTAAAAACGACTGCCATTTTAATTCGTAAAACATGCACACCTTTTAACGTTTTGAAAAACACTATTCGAAGAAAATATCCTCTCTTGCTTTTGTGTGCGTGTTGATTTTATGAAAGGTAAATGCCATTCGTCCTGTGCAATTTGGGTGGTTATGCAAAGCCAATTTAATTAAATTTGCATATTTCACCTTGATTTGCTAATTTCGGGAGACGTCACATCCCATTGCGTTTTTTGATTAGTTCACCCACTTTAATTTTTAGGACTTCACCCCTGATTCTAACAACACATAGAGGGCCAACACGAGGGCCCTGTAAAACGACTCTGCATATGCTGAATCCATGGCGTGGCGTGTACACCCCATTTGTGTTATTTTACGCCACCTGGTGTAGCGCGAAAAGTGCAACACCAGTTCCGCTTGCCACTGCAGAACAAGGCATACGCGCCTCACCCACATAGCTCCAGTTGAGAGATCGCTGGCTGTATCCAATCCAAGAGATTCTTCTAATGTTTCTGCACTTTCACCTGCAACGTCAAATTTCAAAGCACCCCCCCCCCCACCTTCCCCCTGCCCCCTACAGTTTCTGACCCAGCACTATCCCCATCTTCGGTAAATATAGAAGATACAAATAATCAGGGGGCAGGACAGCTGCGCATGCACACACAGGTCTGAAAACACAGAAGTAAGCTACCACCAAAGAGCAAAACGGGTCTAAACCCATGACTCAGGGCAGCAACAGCACCAATCAGAACGCGGGGGAGCAAGTGCAACTTAAACCGAATGATGATGTAGTCTTCGAGTTCTTTACCCTTGTTCTGCATTTGTCTGTACACCCCCTCCCCCTGCATCTTAACGAACACTCCTGCTTACTCGCTGCTTTCTTCCTGTTCTTTGGCAGAGTGGTCTTCATATGACTTCCTGCTCGAGGCACACAGGATGGAACCACATAGACCATGTTCAGTCCGGGCTGCTGCTCGGCGCGATACACTGCCCTCTTTGTTTCAGTCTCTCTTCTCTTTCGCGGTAAGTCCCTAGTCCCTTGATTTTCTACTCTACTACCTTTTCAATGTGTACCATGATATCGTGCACAGCGGGTTACCTGGAACACAATTAAACAACAACTTTGGTCCATTGCCACTTAGAACCCTCAAAAATGTTTTAACAAATAATATCTACCCCTCTTCCCTGTTGTTGGCTCCCCAATCCTTTGTTTCTCTGCTCTCCTCTCCTTGTACTTCCCCCTATGATTGTAAAGCTCTCCTTTGCTTCTCGAAGCTAGATTTGCATTCAATAAATACCCATATAATAATAATAATTCTGCACCTTCAATGTCTACCACCAGGAGGCTGGACCACCCTCCCAAAACACCCTTTACTTAATGCAAGATTGCATGTTAGTACTGCCCTGGCTGCGCCTGCTTTTATTAAACATAATGGGCCTCATTACGAGAAGTGCGCTATAAACAGGGTCATTACCGGCATGGAGGAACTAGCAGGTCTGTGCTCGTACGACACTGCTAATAGAGGCTAATTACGAGTGCGCGAGCATGCGCAAACCCCCATGCCGGAAATGGCCATACCATCATGCCGCTAAAGGCCCTCCAACCCCGCAATAGCCTCTGACTAGGTGGCACCCCTTAATACCGACCCGGTAATAACATCATGCTAATACGAGGCTAGTAATACCGGACCCGGAAGTAACGTCATTGCGTCGGAACAGGAAATGCGCCGGCGGCCATCTTTAAAAACACAATCCATTGCAATCCTCCCAAACCACCAGTGTTGCACAGGAGAGACCAGGGCCTTTCAAATCAACATGTCTAAGGCAACCAGAAAATACAACCCCTGCCTGCGTAAGAAGCGTTTCTCTGATGAGGAACTTAACATGTTGGCGGACACCCTTGCTGCCCATGCTGAGGAGATAAACACCCATAACCTCAAAAGGGAGGCGCAGCAGAGGAAGAAGGAGATATGGGAGGAGGTGGCCCACAAGGTATCTGCAGTCGGCACCACCGCACGGACAGTCAAAGACTGCAATAAAAGGTGGGATGACCTCCGCCTTAGGATCCGCAACATCCTGGCCAGCAATCGGAGGGAGGCCATGGCCACAGGCAGGGAGGCCCACTCCCCAACCAAACTAATGCACTGGGAGGAGACATGTAGTACTTTCATCCCGATGGAGTCTATTGAGGGCTTCGGGGAGATGGAGACGGGTGCCGCAACATCTGTAGATGGAGGTGAGTGACCCTGCAGAACCCAGTAGGGCAAACCAAGACATAGCACAAGTGATCTGGAATAGAGCCTAGGCAAGGCAATGCATGTCCAAACACACACCCATCAACATATCCATGTCCAGATGGAGGCCCAAACCCTGCCACACTGAAATGCATGCTGAGTGCCATTCCCATTACCAACAGACAGCCAACACACAGGGACCATTCCCGTGTCATACATCACACAAACCCCAATACAACAACATGCCACCTGCCATGCAGCATTCCTGAATTGAGACGTCACGGCAAATGCCAAAATGCCCCCTTCAAACCACCCTGTGTGACACACCTGTAAGATATGAATGCATGATAAATGAAAACCTCCACAGCACCATATAATGCATCTTGCATGTAACACCATCACTGATGCCCTGCATGTATTCTACCCAACCAGGCACCGATGGAGAAGATGGCAGTGAAGATCCAGCCACAAGGGCATCCATGTCCCGGGCCAAAACAACTGCCACTGCCAAAACCACCTCCGGGCCAGCCTCGCAGCCCACACTACAAGCCAGGGCGAGTGCACAGGCCATGCCAGCACATGAGGGCCCCACAGCCACGAATGAGACCAGAAGCACAGAGCTGGCAACACCAGCGGAAGGGGAGGCCAGTGGCACCCATTCTGCTGCAACAAGTTCTGTGGGCAAGGCAGCAGCCACAGCCCCACTGAGTGACATTGACATTGGAGCGGAGGAGTATGCGGACGAGGAAGGCCTAATCCATGTGGCATGTCCACACACCCCAAGCCCCATGCCAACCCCCCAACCGCACACTCAGGCCACACCCTCCAGCACCATTGCGGATCCTGCACTCCATAGTTCTGACCTCAGCACCACCCCCGAGGGCAGCCCTGAAATTGGACGCCCGGCCGCAGCACCCTCAACCTCTGCTGCTCCCACTGACTTTGGGGCACAGCTATCAAGGGTGGAGGCAAGGCAGGACTCCATGCGGGAACTTGTTCTGCAATATGTGGCTGAGGGAGAGAACACAAGGTGAGAGATTGCGCAGGCCATTGCAGGGAACACTGCCGCCATAAATGCCTCTGCGGTCACAATGCGCGACAGTCTGGGGGCCGTCATGCAGGTCCTGACCACAATACTGCAACACATGCAGCAGCAACAACCAGTGCAGCCGTGCCAATCACTACGGCATCCACCACATCCACCACACCTGCATCCTCTGCAGCCTCCAGCCCTGTGTGACAGAGAAGGCGTAGTACGAGGCAGTCGGAAATGCTGCCCCCGGACACAAAGACAGCACGGAAATAGTGTGGGACAACAATGGGAGTGGGGGAGGTGGTGTTGGTGGTGTGTAGGGGAATAAGGGGGTGTTCATGGGGGGTATGGGGAGTTCATTGGGGGTATGGGGAGTTCATTGGGGGTATGGGGAGTTTTGGTGTGCTGGGGCAGAGGGGAGAGTGGAGGTTATGTGAGTGGTGGAGGGGTGAGGCACTTTCTTGTAGTTTACATTAATACACCCGTTGTGTACAAAATCATTCAATGCCTGGACATTGTTCATTTCGTGTATATTAATTTTATCCATGACAGTGCACAGTGCCCAACTCCCCACATTCCCTGTGTGCATGTTCACATGGACCCAGTGTTCAGTGTAGTACTGACACATATCCATCAACGTCCCTGTGGGTCAGAAGTATTCGTCAATCAGTGTTTGACGTACAGCACGGCCATCTTGTGCATCACGTACTGGCAGGGGTGCTGCTTCTCCTCCATCTTCATCCGCATCATCCTCACCCGGTGCATGCATGTCAATGTCAGGTGGCAGTGGTACATTTCTCCGGACACACATGCTGTGCAGCATGACACAGGCCATGTTGATCTTTGCCACCTTCTCAGGCCTATAAAGGAGTGCTCCAACAGACCTGCTTAGGCAGCGGAATCGCACCTTCAACAGGCCAAAGGTCTGCTCAATCACAACTTGGGTATGGGTATGAACCCGATTGTACTCCTCTTCATGGCTGTTACGCGGGTTCCTCACGGCGGTAAGTAGCCGCGGCTTCAAGGGATATCCTCCATCACCTGCATGGGAGTACAGAGAGGTCTGTGTGAGTCATTCTGAGCTGCCACCTTCAGGATTCACAGCCATGGCCGCAACTATTTGCTGTTGACATGCACGTGTCCCTGTACCTATGCACAAAGATTATTTGGATGCATTGTGTACTGCAATATGGTCTGCTAGTCTGGATGGCGTTGTACAGATGATGCATGATGTTAACTTGCATGCTGATGCGGATGCACTGTGGATGCGGAGCGATGTCTTGACTCCCATGATTGCAGTGTATGCTACACTGTGCCTAATCACACTAGCCACATTGGCACAGTTGTAATCATGTTCAGTCATGCATCGCTTGACATACCCATGGTGGCCTGGTTGTGCATCTTACATGTTGTCATTGATGTACCGCATTGGTCCAATGTGTGGCAGTGATGTGTCATGTTCGGGTTGGGAGGTTCAGGTCAGAAGTGTTTAGCTCTGAGTGTATTGTCCACTCACCGCCCATTCCCACCCAGGTGGAGTATGCATCCCCACCCCATTCCCACCCAAGTGGAGTATGCATCCACCCACATCACGAACCCGATGCACTGCCATGGGCCAGTCAGGCAAGTCACCAAGCAGCCAGGCACGCCGTCCAGCATGCCGCTCCATGTGACGGGGTTGCGTGGAGTTATGCAGCACCATGGCATCATGTGTCGATCGGGATATTGGGCACAACATGATCTTGCTGGAGTCACATGCCATCTGCACATTGATGGAGTGGTATTGCTTGCGATTGCGGTACACCGCCTCTATGGCATGAGGGACTACCAACTATTCAACATGGGTGCAGTCGAGGGCACCGACGCAATTGGGCATGCCTGCCAGTTCATGGAAGACTATTTGGTGTCGGCTATCCCCTGGGCAGTCTGTGGTAGGGATATGTGGGTGCTAGCGTGCTTCAGGAGGGCATCCAGCACTTGGGTCAGCATGCGTGAAAAGAGTGGTTGTGCTATACCATGCAGCTGGCCCACTGTGTGCTGGTAGGTGCCTGTGGCCAGGAAGTGGAGCACAGACACCACCTTTAGTAGCGGGGAATGGCAGTGCGTATTTCAATGAGGCTGACAATGTCGTCATGCATCATGTCCGCAATGGTCGTGATGGTGGCCTGGTCCGACCGGTACAGGCTGTGGATCTGCTCAGGGGTTAGATTGAATGGACTGGATCTGATGCGAGGGATTGGTGGCTGCCTACGAGGTACTACTGGCTGCACTGGTGGTAATTGCAGGGCCCGTCTCACCCTCCTTCTCCTCTTCTCTTCTCTCTTCTCTCTCTCCTCTCTGCTGCCTGTTGTTGCTGCTGTAGTTGTTGTTGTTGTAGTTGCTGTTGTTGCTGTAGTTGTAGTAGCATAGGCATGTCCTCCAGCCCCATGATTGCAACAGCTAGTGGTATCATTTTGGTGTGGGAAGGGGTGTGGTGTGTGGGTGTACTCTTTTTATGCTGAGACAGGCTTCATTGACAACACCTGTGGTGATTGTGTGCACCTGTGGCAGTTGCCTTCACTGCAGGTTGCTATTTACGGGTGGCCCGCGATGCCTGTATTAACATTGTCATGCAGGCCCTATTTACCGCCTTCGGGATGCCGGTAAGTGCATGCCCGCGTTACTTGTGATGTCCTCCTATTACCGGCATCCCGGTATTTCCTCTGCGAAGTGGCGCGTGTACGCACACAAGCCGGTATGAAGGGGCACGGTATGGGCGTTGGCTGTATTGGCGGGTTGTCGGGTCGTAATGGGCCAGACCCATTAACGATGCCCTTAAATGCCATTCCGCCTTCCTATTTTCATTACCTCCATTCTCGTAATGAGGCCCAATGACTTACTTATACCGTTTATCACAGAATCCTGGTTTATTGGGGGATCGGCCTCAACTTTCCATTTGCTAGTGGCCCACAATTGTCAGATAAAATGGGTGAATCATCACACCCAGAAAGGGGAACGTATCCTAATTTTACCACCATGGCATTTGCTATTTCGGCGTGCGCCTTGCTCCGGTATGCTAATTTTTTTGTTGTGGAATTTCCTGATACAACATAACATACAATTATTGAGAACGCCGCCTGAATTGCATACGTGACCCATTTTAGGGACACAAAGTTCCAGAGTTTGTGAAACCAGTCTATAATATGCAGGGGGTCTGTAGATTTCCAATTTTAGGCCACGACTAGGAGGGCCGCTATCTGTAGAACATAGTATGCCTTCCTTCGATGTTTCGGCCACAGCCTATTTTCTGGCCCAGCCATGCCTAGGAGAATTTCATCTATAGGTCTCTCCTCCCTAATTCCAAACATCACCTGCATATTACTTATTATTTCATCCTAGAACGGCTTTAATTTAGGGTAAGACCACCATAGATGTAACCAATCCTGTATTCCCCCCCAATTTCCCCAGCAAGTATCTGGAATGGTCGAGGTCATTTTAGGCAAACATATTGGAGTGTAGTGCAATTCAAACGTAATTTTGAGCCAACATTCCCTAAACTGGAGAGATCTTGTCAGGCGGGCGATATTGGCCCACAGGTTAGTACACATCTCTTCCGAGGGTATGGCCCCCAGTTTTTTCTTCCATTTAGTTTAATGGGATAGTATTGTTTGCAGGGTTCATCTGTTAGGAATTCATATATATTGGAAATCAGATGTTTGTCCCCAGGGTTTAAAGTTAGGAGGTTTTCGAATGGTGTGAGGCTTTCCTATTCTGCTAATCTGTTTGATGGGGCAATTAGCCAGTTACGCACCTGAAAGTATTGCAATCGCTGGGTCTCATATAGACCTAGTTCTTCTTTCGATATGTTAAAGGGCTTAATATCGTTTCCCTGGTAATGGTTGGGGATAGGCTGGGAGAGCGGGCGAGCACCCTCCATCTGGCCGACCGTTCTGCACGCTGCTAAACCAGTGGAAAAGTACAAGGGGACTTGGTGCCAACCCAATCATAATGGACCAAGTAATCTAGGATCCTATAGTTTGTATAACCAATGGGACGTCGTACTTTTAGTGACATCCACAATAGCCATTCTGAAGGAAGGGCTTACATGCCCCACCTGACACTAGTTATCCTATCCTTTCACTCCGCTATCATATACAGATATGGTATCTATAGTAAAGTCACCTTCCTATAACCAATAGAATTGCATGCAACATTTTAAGCGTTACATGTCAGTGATGACAAGTTTTTAGTATAAAAGATGTGGTTTCTATGAAGTTTGTTGGAGTTGAAGCGAGAACGAAGATCGAGCGATTGCTGATGTTCATTGAACTCCCCGTTTTTTGTACTTGTCATTAAACTGACTCCCTTTGCCAAACCATTGAGTTGTCATTATTGATTTGATGCTAGAGTATTAATCTGCATCCCCATCCATCTCACGGGTGCTGCTGCCTCATCTTAAAGTGCTATTGGGAGACCCCCAGCTTTATGGGCCGGTTGGGGTCCTAGTGCACAGTTTTATGCTATGTAGCTAAGTTAAACGCCACAGATAAGAAGAGGCTGTCCAAGAGGTCTCTAGAACTAAAAGAGTATATAAACAAGAGATCACGAGAGCCACAATCCTCTGAAAAGAAAGGGTTTAGGATAGACTAAGATCGTAATTGTGGCAGCCCAACATGACTTGCATGCATTTTGGTCTTTTATTTCAGCAGGGAGCACAGATCCAAATGAATTTAGATGATTAAATGCCAATATACCTGAGGCATAATGGGTGGCCCACTTCTCAGCTCTGTATAATCTCAATGTCACTGGGGATATGACTCCACCTTCTGTTCAACCAAGCTGGTAGGACCCAACTGTGCAAACTCAGCTAATATTTGACAAGGCTGAGATTGTTAGCATAATCAGTAGTTCAATCTTGGGGAACAGAATTCTGGGTTGAAATCCTATTGATTATTTTTAAATTAATAAGCAGATCACATAAAATCCCTGCGTCCTGAAGGCAAGCTATAGTAATCCCAATTTTTAAAAAGGGGAATGCTGTAGCCCCACCTTGTTACAGAGCTATTTCATTGCTGAATGCTGGAAGTAGGCTTTTCGGTGGAGTGATGCATGACAACCTTCTGTCATGATCATGTGACCCCTACCTCCTATTGGGAATCAAGTATGGCTTTAGGAAGTGGGCCGGAACATTATAATAGATATTGAACCTAACTTTAATAACATCAAAATATAATTCTGGATCTGGGCAGCCACTATAAGAAGTTGTTTTGTGGTTCTGACAAGTGCCTTTGATAGAGTGAACAGATATTTGCTGTGGTCCTAATTACAGACACGCAGAATCCCAATTCTGATGTTAAAAATGTAGATAGCTCTACATTCAGATCTGAAAGTTTATGCATGCTATCTGCTAAATGGTGACCTAACTCGAGCATTTCCCTCTATGATGGAAGTAAGGGAAGGATGCATTTTAGCACCTTATTATTATTATTATTATTATTAGGATATTTATTAAGTGTGGACCTAGCTTCAGGAAGCAACAGAGCGTTTTTTCTATTTTAACGATTTGGAAGATGACTCCAACATTTTTCTCATACTTCCGAATTGAGAAGTTGCCCTTTTCCGGTACTGCTTTGTGCTGATTATGTGGTCCTATTGACAGGGATCCCAAAAGCCTTTGATGGTCTTGTTCACAATATTTGATTTTATTTTTACATTTATATCAGAGCACAAAGTCCTGAGGCATGTAGGTGCTAGTTACCGGTGCAGTGGTTAAAAGTTACATGGTTGGTCGTTCAAAATCAAACAAAGTCAGAGATATTGTGCAGTGATTGATAATATGATTTGAGTTCCTAAGCACGAGAGTAAGATATATCGTGCATGCTGGGTCCAGGAAAAAGCACTGGTGGGCGAGCGTGGACACAGCAGGCAGATATAGGGGGCAGTAGTGCCCTAAAGGCATCAAGGCGTTTAGCTATGCAAGGTGTACAAAGACACATGGTTGCAATACAAGGATACGATGGGGGTCATTACGACCCAGGCGCTAATTGCGCCAACTTTACCACCATGGTGTAAACTACGTTTACACCATGGTGGATGGCAGATTTACCGCCCCATTCCAAGGTGAGTGGGGCGGTAAATCCCCATTTCCCATTTTCCCTTCCCCATTCCCATTTTTGCCACATAGGGCATAATGGGAGTGGGGAAGGCGCTAATTACGCCACCGTAAATTACGGTGGCGTAATTAGCATCATGGCAGGTTAGCGCCATGGATTTTAACGGCTGCTAAGAGCAGCCGTTAAAATCAGAATAGGCGTTAAGGGTTAACGACGGCGTTAACCCTTAACGCGTGGGTCGTAATGAGGCCCGATAAGTCCAGCAGAAATCAATGATAATATGAAGTGAGTGACATAGCAAATAACGTTACTGGGCAAGAAAATATAACATGCCCTGACTGCTGGGTCCAGGAAAAAGCCTGGTGCGCGAGCAGGGACAGAGCAGGCAGATATAGGGGACAACAGTGCCCTACGGGCATCAACGTGCTAAGCTATGCAAGGTTATAAAAGTTACACATTCATGGAAACGAGGAGTCTGTCAGTAAATAAAAGAAACTTTAAAGTTATAGGGCCTCACTACACGTAATGCGGTAAGGGTTTACCGGTACCGGTAAGGGCACCGGTACCGGTAAACCCTTACTGCCTTACTACGAGGTCCCTTTGCCGGGCCCGACCTCAACGGCTGGTTTTACCAGCCGTTAAGGAACGGGCCCGCAAAGGGACCTTGGTGCTAATTACGGTACCGCAACTTGCGGTACCGTAATTAGCTCCTTCCCCATTTCCATTGAGCCCTATGGGGGCAAAAATGGGAATGGGGAAGTGCCTTGGTGAATGGGGAATTACCGCCCCCACTCACCTTGGAGTAGGGCGGTAATTCTGCCATTCACCAAGGCGGACACAGTAAAATACCGGCGGCAACCATGGCGCTAATCGCACCATGGTTACCGCATACTGTGTAATGAGGCGCATAGTATTAGTAAGTGTCAACAAAACAGCACTTAGAGTGATTGTATGTAAAGGTGAAAGACTAGACTGGGTTGGTAACTATGACTTCCTGGGTGTTTTGATATCAAATATTCTCAGGTGGGTAATCAAAACGGCCATGCGTACGAAACAAGCAAATGTGGGTTTATACCGCTTTGCCAACTCTGCACTATTCCTGTACAATCTCCAATTAAGTTTTACCGATAGCAGCCTATGGAGCTGGAATAGGGCCACCGCAGATGTGCCACCACTATGGATGGTGGAGAACATTTTTCTGAGGCATTTTTTAAGGGCGCCACAATAAACCCATTGCTTCATCTTCCATGAGGAACTCAGCTTAGCATTTGCTGAGGACTGGCTGACAATTCAACCGCTTTTGTTGTGGTGCTCAATTTCGCTAAACCCAGAGTCTCCTGTAAGTAGACACATTATGACACACGTTAAGAAAAGTGAAATAGTAGGACGTGTTTCATGGCTATCCTACATCCGGCTCCTGGGCACACACATCCGAATTTGATCCCAAAAAGCCACAAATTGGTTATGAGAGGCCCCACCAACAGTGTGATAGGGAACGACTGTGCCAGGTGAAACCAACAATGAGTGGTTATCTACCATTAAAAAGTACCTCAGGCCCTGAACCATATCAGAAATGGGTGAAACAAATGTTTATGCGTGCACTGTAAACGAAATTCAGGTTTCAAATGCTACCAATCAATGCAGTGAAAGTCTCAGTGAGCGATATATACGCGTGCACCTTACCAGTACCCGAAGACTTGTTGCATGTGCACCGCTGCCATCCTGAACGAGATACGGCTACAGTAGGTGCCGTCCTGCTTTACTTTTTTCTCCAGCTGTTGAATGGGCCTCTACATTCTTCCCGGTGATTGTGTCTGCTCTATGTTACTTATTTTATGAATTAGCTTTCACTATATGGAACTTCTAAATGTGGTTATGTTTACGTAGAGTTTATATTTCTTCTACTATTGTTATTATGTATAGAAGTGTGTTCCACTTTTATGGAATTCTGGAAATTCCGAAATAAAGTATACATTGATTCATTGGCATGTTGCCCACCTCCTTGAATCTCTGCTGGTCCCTCCCAGAGAAATCAAGTGAGCATGACTCTCCCACAAGCCGCCCTCCCACTCCTCCTCCCAGTTGTCACCCAATGGCACGTGTCTCACCTCTCACGACAAGAGGCGGACACTGACTGGTGTGTCAGCTGCCTCCCCAAATATCTGAAGAAGGCACATGTATTCTTCACCCGATCCGATTCTCAATCTCCGACTGGGTCCCACTTGCTCACTATCTCTGCCTACCCTTCTTACTACAGCTACACTGAATATCCCTTCTCTTGCCTAAAGAACCCATGCCTGCCTCTGGCAATGACCTCCTGGCTCTCTGAAAGGTGCCCGGGACTGAATAGGAGTCTCAGCTATGCGCCCCCCTATAAGCTGTGCTCCGAAACCCCCAACCGGCCCATAGAGTCGGGGTTTGCGCACTTTAAGACAAGATAGCAGCACCCGTGAGATGGATGGGGGTGCAGATTTATAATTCAACACCTATCAATAAGGACAACTCAACGGTTTGGCAAAGGGAATCCATTTAGTGACAAGTACAAAAAATGGGGAGTCTCATGAATATCAGCGGATGCGTGATCTTCCTTCTCGCTTCACAACTCCAATGATCTTCCCAAAAATCATAACATTTATACTGAAAACTCGTCATCATTGACGTTTAACACTCACAATTGGCATGCATTTCTATTGGTTAGGAAAAGGTAACTTTAATATAGGTACTATATCTGTATATGGTAACGGAGTAAGGTGATTGGGTAAACACAGTCAGGTGGGGCATCTAAGCCCTACCTTCAAAATGGCTACTGCAGACGTCACTAAAAGTATGATGTCCCATTGGTTCTACTAACTATAGGATCCTAGTGTCAGGATTAGTCAGGCGTGTACAAAGGCAGCGAATATGGCAAGGGAAATGTGCACCCAGGAACTACGACTCAGGTATGCTAGAACCCAGGAGTGCAAATAGAGTGTGACATCAAAACCAATATATGAAAAGGGATGTGGGGTAAGCACCTGACCGCGAGGAAAGTCGGCAAGCGCCTTACCCCCAATTGCTGTTACAGGTACTGACAGCGCTAAACCCACGTGGAGGGCAAGCAATGACAGGATCTGTGTACTAACACTCTTGATGGAATTACAGAAGGGAACTTAAGAACTGTACTCACGAGGACGAGATAAACCTCTTGAATGTCAGCTAGCCCACGAATCCTGTTGAAGAAACTGGGACCCCGAAAGGCTAGAACAGCAAAGGAAGGAAAACTAAATACCTAAGTGGGAATAGTGTCTACAAAATAGTGAGGAAAACATAAGCATTCACACAGGAGCTAGCTACTACCGCACACCACACCTAATAATCAAAGGGAAAATAAATGCAGAAGTGCAGTGGAAAACATGGGATGGATCCTCTAGAAAGTAAGGATCAGGAGCAGGGAAAAACGAAATAACCTATGCGAACTTCTCCATACCCCTCCAAGGAAAAGACAGGAAACTAAACTAAGAGGAAGGCTAAGGCAAATGGGTAACAGCAGCAAAGGACAGAGTCAAAGAAATATAGAACACAGACAAACTGGGCTGCATCTAAAAGGGGAAAGCACTGAGAATTGCTGCCTGCAAACAGAGGAAGACAAAAAGGGAAATCAAGGGAGCAGAAATCAATTAGCTCATGAATCCGAAATTCAGGGCGGAGGAAACAAGAAAACAGGAACAAGGAAGTAGGTACAAAGGCAAGGAACCAGGAACCAGGGACTAGTCAAAAACAGGAACACTGCAAACGATGACCAGCGCTGGACTGAAGTGAGACTGAGGCTTTTAAAGCTGTTTAACGAGCACACGCCTCAGGTGTGCTGACTGCTGCACCTGCAGCCACAGGTGTTGCCTATCCTCCACCCAACCTTGTCCTGCAAGGGTGGAGGTGGAGCAGTGGGCCAGGCATTCTGGGAAGTACAGTCATTTGGTTAAAGAAGCATGCTGGCTGCCAAAAACCTGGAATGGATCCGGAAGGGAAGTAGTTTGGAAAATAGGGATTTAGCGCTCCCAATTCATTACAGCACTGTGGCATTAGGTTCGGAGGAAATGTCCAGCAAGGAATAAGCCCCAAAACATGCCCCCAAGTGGCGGGAACGGGAGCGAAGGGAGCGAGTCGTGACAGTATACCCCCTCCTACGGCCCTCTTCGGTTGCCCGCCACCCGTACGAGACTTCTTCTTTCCATGATGGGAGTGCTTTTTCTTTGGAGGTGGCACTGATGGAAACGGTGACTTCTGGTGAGGAAGAGACTCATGGTTCGAAGAAAGGCATGAAGAACTTGCAGGACCTGGAGCAGAGTTGGAAGGTCCAGGAAGCTCAGTCACTGGGAGTGGACCCTTGTAAGTCTTTGAGGAGGGAGGCAGGCTGGTGCAACTTGCCTTAGACGATGGTAGAAGTTCTGTTAGCCTTTCTGCCGAGAGCGGACCTGCGGGAGGTGAGGAAGTTGCTGGCTTCAGGAAATGTTCATGTTCAGCCATTAGAGAAGGTGGCGGCTGAGGTAGAGGTTCAGATCTTTTTCTGTCATCCATCTGGGAAAAGGCTTGTGGTTGAAAATGATTAAGGTTTGACTGCACATATTCTACGCCTTGGATGCCTGGAAGTCCCATGGGTTGTACGAGGCTGGTACTCCTGGTGACAGTCGTGTAGCCACTTTGTTGCACGTTGGATACAACAGCAGGGACGTTTGGCATACCGATAGGAGTGATAGACACAGTACTTGGTATTTCAGGCACACTCGCAGAAGGAGCAATAACAGACACATCTTGAACTGCAGCAGTCATTCCCTTCCTTTGGCTACTAGCACCCAACTGGTGCTTCTTGGCGGAATTCTGTTGCACAAGTTCTGTAGGTAATACGCCGGTCTGCACCACCCCCTGTGCACACCCAGGTGAGTGGTTCTGACTCACCACTTGGTCCAGCTTGATGACTCTGAAGCGGGAGCTGGCAAAAGTCTCAAACTCTGATGCTGCATTTTTAGGAGGCTCTGATGCTAAAGTGAAGCAGTTGGGAGAATCGTCTTGTGGAAAAGGCAGGCATTCTGGTGCTCCTCCTGAAGCAAAAGAAAGGCAATCTAAACGTTCATCGACAGTAAATGTTTGGGATTCAGGAGGACTGTCTGGAGCAGTAGAAAATATAGCAGGATCTGATGGTGTAGACAGGTATACCTCTGATGTTGGAAGCGAAGCTAAGCAGGATACCGGTGTATCATGAACTGAAGGCAAACAAGCAATAAACTCTGGAACTGAAGACATGCACATATGATGGACTACCGGAGGCTCTCTGGCTGAAGGATGATCTTCTGGATGAGTCACTGTAGCTGAAGATAGGCAGGCTAGAGGAAACTTTGAAGCTGAAGGCATGCGAGTTGGAGCCATCTCGGTAGTTGAATCCAAACATGTCAGGGTCTTTGGGACTAACCCCGTGCATGGTGGAGTCTCTTGATTACATGGCAGACATGGCAGCGGTTCATTGATTGAAGACACGTGTACCAAAGATGACTGCAGGGCTGTGGATTGGATCATAGAAGAGTCAATGGTTGTAGGAGGACACACAGAAGTCTCAGAAGTTGATAGACACATTAGTGGCTCAGGAATGGAGGGCACCTTTAGGGCATTAGACTCCTTGGCTCCAGTAACCAAGGACTGAACTGTACCCTTGCAGTCCTTTTCTTTAGTGGGTGACACAGAGTCTCTTTCTTTGTGGAAGTCAAAATCAACCAGTGGAATCACCATAGTAAAGTCTCTGTTAATCAGGATTTCGTCAATTGTCCATTCCTCTGTCTTAGCTTCTGAAAGAGGCAGATTAACAATCAACAGTTCAGGAATCGCCTGCTGGTCTTTTGGTTCTGTATACTGTGGAATGAGTTCATCAGAACATGAAATCTGTACTGTCTCTGACTGTTCGTATTGATCAGAATTGGCAGAAGGAAGAGTGAACCCAGAGGTAAGATCGTCTTCCACATCAGCTTTAACATCTACTTCAGTCTCAGCAGCTGTATCAAGAGCAGGACCTAAGCCTACTGTAGTGACTGAATCTGTGTATGCCACCTTTGTGTATTGTGTTTGGAGATCAGATGCTTGTATGTGTGCTAGCTCAGAATTATGACAGACTGCTACACAGGAAACTTTAGGTAAAGGAGTGGCTTGTAAATCTTCAGCTAACTGCAATCCCTGACAATCAGCAGAACAATTGTTAGAAACTGTGCCCAGATTGAGCGCTGTGCTAGAAGAAAGACTTTCACTTCCAATAGATCTAACATATTGGCAATTATCATGGTTTACCAAAGTCTCTGCACTCAGGGGCTGAACTGTGTTCACTTCATCAACATCAATGGATAAAGTCTGAGGTGTATTCAGGAATGCGTGCAAGATCTTATTCTCCTCTTGTAAAGAAACGAATTCTTGTGTTAACTCCTCAAGCCTAGCTCTTAGCATGCCCTGCATTAACTGTACATCACTATCAGTAGGCACAGGGGGAGGCATAGTGGCATCAGGGCTGGATCCTGCACTAGCAATCTGGATGTACACCGATTGTGCATTGTCCTCAACTGCTTTCAGGTTCTGAGATTTATACTTTCTCATACTAACTTGGTCTGTATTACCCTTAAGCAATCTATTGACCTTAGACCTCTTGACATTAGGGACTACCGTATGTACTTGTGCAAAGAAGTATTTGGACTGAGGGTAGAAAACTGAAGTTATGCAAGGAACCCCTCCATTCGTTATGTTTGTACCATGAAACTGTTCTATCTGAGGTGAAGCACAACTGGAATCATGGGGTTCAACAACAGAGGTACTCTTGTATAATAAGTCTAACAGTGTGTTGTTTTCTGCGGCTAAGGCTTGCGCTGACATAGAATCGGGATCAGAACAAAAGATCGAACTAGGATCAGGCAATGTAGGATGTGCCATCCTATGGGGAAAATACTTTGCTCGTAAATGCCCATTCGTGACAAGGAGTTCATTTAAGCCAAGACTAGTGATTTGATTGTCACAGGTAAATGTAGGGGAAGCTTTCTGTACTAACTTGTTAGAGGCCTTGCTGCCTTTCTTTCTTAAACTTGCCATATTCAATGGGAATCTTGGGCTGGTCATACTGTCAGGATTAGTCAGGCGTGTACAAAGGCAGCGAATATGGCAAGGGAAATGTGCACCCAGGAACTACGACTCAGGTATGCTAGAACCCAGGAGTGCAAATAGAGTGTGACATCAAAACCAATATATGAAAAGGGATGTGGGGTAAGCACCTGACCGCGAGGAAAGTCGGCAAGCGCCTTACCCCCAATTGCTGTTACAGGTACTGACAGCGCTAAACCCACGTGGAGGGCAAGCAATGACAGGATCTGTGTACTAACACTCTTGATGGAATTACAGAAGGGAACTTAAGAACTGTACTCACGAGGACGAGATAAACCTCTTGAATGTCAGCTAGCCCACGAATCCTGTTGAAGAAACTGGGACCCCGAAAGGCTAGAACAGCAAAGGAAGGAAAACTAAATACCTAAGTGGGAATAGTGTCTACAAAATAGTGAGGAAAACATAAGCATTCACACAGGAGCTAGCTACTACCGCACACCACACCTAATAATCAAAGGGAAAATAAATGCAGAAGTGCAGTGGAAAACATGGGATGGATCCTCTAGAAAGTAAGGATCAGGAGCAGGGAAAAACGAAATAACCTATGCGAACTTCTCCATACCCCTCCAAGGAAAAGACAGGAAACTAAACTAAGAGGAAGGCTAAGGCAAATGGGTAACAGCAGCAAAGGACAGAGTCAAAGAAATATAGAACACAGACAAACTGGGCTGCATCTAAAAGGGGAAAGCACTGAGAATTGCTGCCTGCAAACAGAGGAAGACAAAAAGGGAAATCAAGGGAGCAGAAATCAATTAGCTCATGAATCCGAAATTCAGGGCGGAGGAAACAAGAAAACAGGAACAAGGAAGTAGGTACAAAGGCAAGGAACCAGGAACCAGGGACTAGTCAAAAACAGGAACACTGCAAACGATGACCAGCGCTGGACTGAAGTGAGACTGAGGCTTTTAAAGCTGTTTAACGAGCACACGCCTCAGGTGTGCTGACTGCTGCACCTGCAGCCACAGGTGTTGCCTATCCTCCACCCAACCTTGTCCTGCAAGGGTGGAGGTGGAGCAGTGGGCCAGGCATTCTGGGAAGTACAGTCATTTGGTTAAAGAAGCATGCTGGCTGCCAAAAACCTGGAATGGATCCGGAAGGGAAGTAGTTTGGAAAATAGGGATTTAGCGCTCCCAATTCATTACAGCACTGTGGCATTAGGTTCGGAGGAAATGTCCAGCAAGGAATAAGCCCCAAAACATGCCCCCAAGTGGCGGGAACGGGAGCGAAGGGAGCGAGTCGTGACACCTAGATTACTTGGTCCACTATGATTGGGTTGGCATCAACCCCACTCATATTTTTCCACTTCGCTTAGCAGCATGCAGAATGGTCGGCCAGGTGCTGGGTGCCCCTTAGCTGCCCTGGCCTTCCTTCAATAATTGTTACAATCAATCATCACTTTAGTGGCCATGTGTTAATTATTTCACTGTGGTTGGCCTCAAAACTTCATCTTCTGCCTGGAAAGGTTCTGATATCTTCGCCTGGCTTGCTGCCTTGCGTAGGCGTGAAAGTCTCACTTCTGCTCGCTCGGCTGGTCACGTGCTTCAGACACCATGAAACTGCCCCTTCTTCACATAATTTGTGTATTTGATTTTCGTTTCACCCACCACCTGCCTCCAATTTCTTATCTTTACTTTTCTGAAGCAGGATATTCTCTTCTTTATTTAATTGATTGTAGCTATTGTTCGTCAATTCTACTGATACAACCTTGGTCTTCCTGGCACAGTCTGCCTGTTCTTAGTTTTGTTTCTGACGCTTATTCTACATTTTCCTAAATATGAAGCTCTTCTTGTGTAGCCCATAGTAACCCTTGGATTTATTCTGCTTTTTGTGCAAAGTGGAAATGCACTTATATAATGTGCTTCTTTGAGGTACATATGTATAGGTGGCGCTTGCCGCGGTCTGTCTTCTACTAAGCATAGCAAGCTGCACGATTTTCTTAGCTTTCTTGTGGTTCCAAGCATATGTACATGTGTAACTGGTCGACTATCTTCATCATGTTCGTGGCTTAAGCTTCTGCATTTGACATCATCCTTTTACTTTGGGCTCATGATGTCCTTATTCATGGCGTTTTGTCTCTTTATGTCATTCTCTGGTCGTCATTTCTTCTACATGTGAGTCAGTTTAGGTTCTTGTGACGTCACCATTCATCTTCCATTAAAACCTTTTTAGTTTCTTCAGGGACTGTACTCAGACGATCTTCGTTTCATTTGTTGATACGGTTTTCTTAATGGATACCTTACTGTCCATGATTTTCTTGGTATTGGTACTTCAATAGGTGCTGTTCTTCCGATAGGTACTGGACAGAGCCCTACTTTGGCCCTCTGCTGGTTTATTTGCTCATCATACGTCACATATTTCGGTGTGAACGTTCATGGTACTTCTAAATGGGCGGTTGGAGTGCAGGCTTTATTTGGGACCTCCTTTACACCCCCCCTCTGGGCAATTCATCAACCACTTTCATCTCTTTCTTTGGATCCATCCTCTGTATTCACCTTCACTTCATCATCTGGGTACATTCTTTCTTCATCTTCTGAGTCTACACATGATGGTCTGAAGAAATGTCTCTTTGGGGTCCATATCTCTATGACTCCTTTTAAACTTCCTGCTGTTTTGACGTGTTCGTCCTTGTTCCATGTCATTAGTTGACATTGTCCATTTGGGCTGCAGTAAACCCATCTTCCCACATAATTTCTGTGCTTCCTGGGATAGAGAAACTTTGTTCCCTCAGGTGCATGAATGCTAGATTTCACAAAGTCTCTTATCTCTTCGTCGATCAGGTCTTTGAGCTTCCACCCTGGATTGTCATCAATCATGATCTTCATCCCTATGGCTTTCTTCGCAGTTTCTTGGCACTGAGAGATTACTATCTTGATAACACAGAATCCTAGTAATACCATCACTAACAGGGCTTCTAGGAACCTGAATGCATCTGCCATCCATTGTGGAATGCATGAGAACAGTGATCCAAACCAGCTGTCATCGTCCACTTCGTCAGTTTCATCAACCATTTGGTTCTGTAGTTTTGTTCTTAGGCTTAGAGTTCTATTTTTTTCATCGTGTGATGGTATGAATGTGCAGCAGGATTCTCTGATTTTTGCACAAACTCCTCCATCCATAGCTGTGATCATCTCAAGTACGTATCTGTTTTGGAGAGTCATCAGTCAGACTGCCCTTAGTTCTTCTTTGATTTCATTGCATCCCTTTATGGTTGTGTTGATGGTCTGCAGTAACTCCCATCTGGTTATCTGCAACCATTTCATATTTGCTCTAACTTGGAATCTTGGCATGAAATTTTTTGTGAACACTGATAAGGTGAGGCTGAATAGCCTGTGTTCATATGGGATTGCATGAAAAGATTCTTCTGATTTGGCAGAGAAGTAATTCTCTCTCTTCATCTGAGTCAGCTGTTCCACAGATCTCCTTTTCCTTATGTAACGCTCACCTGATTCCCGCAGAGGCGCCGGTCTTGACTGGGCGAATACCGTATCTTCAAAGGTGATGTGTAACACACGGTTGGCTCTTTGGGCTGGACCTCTGTGCACTGTATGTCTGACTCGAAGAGTAAGATGTCTGCAGATAGAAAATATGGGATTAATGAACTGGGGTTATTGGGTGTCTCTCTCTTCTTCCCCTTCTCTTCTCCTGTAGAACCCCAAAGGTTAACGCTCTCACCTTAGGTAAGTGAACGCCGCGCTCTCCATCTGCCTCGGGGCAGGGGCCGTAACCAGTTTCTTCACTGGATAAGGGTGCAGGCCTCTTGACCTCAGAGGACTGCTGTCCGTCGTTTACTGCACGAACGGTAAGTTCCGAGTATTTCAAATGTCTTTAAAAGTCTTTTGTAATGATGTCTCTTGTTTTGCAGGGTTCCGGCGATGGCGGATGACGGGCTGAAGTGAGTTGAGGATGGAACCCGTGTGAGGAATAGAAGCGCCTGGAAGCACGTAAGTAAGCGCTTGTTGCCTGCTTCACGATGCGCACTAACTGTCCTTTTATCTTGCAGGTACAAGTTCGGAGCTGCTGAAGGGTGCGGGAATACCCACTGGGTTCGGCGTGGGAAGGAGTAATGGCACGTGAGTAATACAGTTACCGAATGTCTTTAAACGCACCTTCTTTTGTCTTTCAGATGCGGGATGCACCGCCGAAGGCCTCCGGAGCGTGCCAAGAGTTGGTAAGCTTTTGTCTTTCAGATGCCGGAATGCAGTGCGAAGACCTCCGGAGCACGCGAAGAGTAGGTAAGCCTTTGTCTTTCAGATGCCGGAATGCAGCGCGAGGCGTTGGTGACAGCCGATGGACCAGGTAAGAAAAGCGCTGTCACTGAAGACCGTAATGCTAACCTGTTCTTTCTTGTCTTTATAGGTGTTGCTGAAGACTGGATTCAGGATGGTAAGCCTTTTTCCCTTAGGCCCAGGATCAGATGCAGAAGACACGATGAGCGTTCTGCTGCAGAGGATGCAGAATAACGCAAAGCAAGATTCATCCATCGGGTGTGGTTTAAATAGCCTCCTGTAGTGCTTAGGTGTCTCCTTCCACAGCCTCGCCTAGGTAAGAAAAGAGTTCCTGCTTTCCAGAAGAGTTCCAGTGTTCTGAACCTAGGGAGTGGCTCCTGCCCCACCCAACAGGAAACGTAGTCCCAAACAGAAGAGGATTAGAGGCTCAACTGGCAGGTAAGTAAGCAGCATGGTCTGCTGCAGGTAAGTCCACCCAAGCATTATGAGCCCGGCGCTTCCAGCGCTGGGACTGGGCATATTTATGAGCCTGGTGCCACTGGCGCCAGGACAGGATCCAAAAGGTCCCAATTGGGACTGGTTGGCACTCGGAACCTGGGTTATGGGTCTGCTTCCAAGGGAGTTGGGTAAGTCCTGACCTTTTGGAAGCAGAGATCATGACAGCACCCCCCCTCAAGGCCCCTCCCAAACCGGGCTTCTCCGGGGGTTTGGGCCTGTCAGGAAATGTTCGATGGAATCTTTTGATTAGATGAGGAGCGTGGACATATTCTGCAGGTTCCCAGGATCTTTCTTGGGGGCCGTAGCCTTTCCAGTCAATTAGGTAAAATAGTTTAGATTTGGAGATCTTGGAGTCCAGGATGCTTTTGACTTCAAACTCGAGTTCTCCATCAACTAGGATAGGTTTTGGAGATTTAGTTAGTCGGGTTTGAGGTTGCACGGGTTTTAATAGAGAGACGTGGAAGACCGGATGTATCTTCATGTGAGGGGGCAAGTCCAACTTGACCGCTACTGGGTTTACTATGGTAGTGATGGAATAGGGACCAAGGTATCTTGGGTTGAATGTGCGTGGTCCTTTTAGAGGTAGATATTTGGTGGATAACCAGACTTGATCTCCTACTTGATATTGGGGGGCTTCCTTCCAATGTTGATCTGCTCCTTTCTTGTATTGTTCCTTAGCCCTTTGAAGGTGAGAAACGGCTTCCTTAAAGGCTTGGGTGATTGTAGAATGCAGGTAGTCTACTGCTGGTGTTCCAAGATCTTGGAGTGGATCCAACTCCGAGGTTCGAGGGTGACTGCCGTATAGAAGAAAAAACGGGGTTTTCCCAGTTCTCGAGTGGACAGAGTTATTGTAGGCATATTCGGCTATCCAAAGGATATCTTTCCAAGTTTTTTCAATTTGTTGCAGCATGCAGCGTAAATACTGTTCCAGAGTTTGATTGGTCCTCTCGGTTTGTCCGTCGGTTTGAGGGTGGTGACTGGTCGATAGTCTCACATCAATTTGAGCCGACCGACAGCAACTTCGCCAAAAATGAGAAATAAATTGACTACCTCGATCCAAAATTAGAACTGAAGGAAAACCGTGCAGTCGGACAATGTTTTCGAGAAATTCTTGGGCCAGAGTTGTTGCTGTTGGCAAGCCTTTGAGTGGAATGAAATGCGCCATCTTGGAGAATAAGTCCACGATTACTAGGATCGTATTGTATCCGGAGCATGGAGGTAGATCGGTGATGAAGTCCATAGAAAGCGTATGCCAAGGGCGAGGTGGGATGTCAATAGGGCGTAAGAGGCCGGCTGGTTTTTCCTTTTGACTCTTGTTTTGGGCGCATACTCCACAGGACATTATAAAGTCTCTGATATCTTTTTTCCAAGACGGCCACCAGAAGTAGCGCTTGATCTTTTCTGAGGTTTTGGCCATACCGGGATGTCCTTCCATTAAGGAATCGTGATAACAAGAGATTACCTTTTTCTGTAAATCTGTGCTGGGCAGGTATAATCATTCTTGGAAATACAATAAGTTGTGCTTCACTGCAAAGTCCTTTCCCTGCAGATGCCAATTCTGTATGTCTGCTGGAGTTACAAGTTGCCTGGCTTTATCCTTAACTTCTCTATGGATTGTGTGGCGATTACACCCAGAATTCTTTGTTCGGGAATGATAGGTACAGGTTTAGGGTTGATCAAGTGTTCTTCCACTCCCATCCGAGAAAGGGCATCAGCTTTACCGTTTTTTGTACCAGGTCGATAGGTAATTATGAAGTCAAACTCGGCAAAGAATAGTGCCCAGCGGAGTTGTCTAGAGGATTGGGCTTTTGCGGTTTTCAAATATTGCAGGTTTCGGTGATCCGTAATCACAGTAACGGTGTGTCGGGCCCCCAGAAGATAATGCCGCCAAGCCTTAAAGGCAGACTTGATAGCCAGAAGTTCCTTATCAGTAATAGTGTAATTGATTTCAGGAGGCGAGAATTTGCGGGACCAAAATGCCACGGGATGCAACTGATTGGTTACTGGGTCCTTTTGTGATAGAACTGCCCCCATGGCAAGGCTCGAAGCATCAGTTTCAACGATGTAGGGGAGTTCGGGGCGAGGATGTTTTAAAATTGGTGCAGAGATAAATTTAGTCTTCAAATTCTGGAAAGCTTGCTCCGCCTCGGTAGACCATTCAGAATGTTTGTTTTTCTTTAACAAGGCGGTGATGGGCTGGACTATTCGAGAGAATTCGGGGATAAACCTGCGGTAAAAGTTAGCGAAGCCTAACATGCTTTGAACACCTTTTACGGAGGATGGTGATGGCCATTTGAGAATTGCATCAACCTTCTTTGAATCCATACGCACTCCGCTAGGTGATAATATGAATCCCAAGAACTCAACTTCAGTCACGTTGAAAACACATTTTTCCAACTTGGCGAAAAGTTTGTGTTGACGCAATCTCTCGAGGACCATTTTCACGTGTTTCCGATGTTCAGATTCCGATGAAGAATAAACGAGGATGTCGTCAATGTAAACAACAACACACACATCTATGAGCTCTCTGAGGACATCGTTCATAAAATATTGAAAGGCGGCCGGGGCATTGCAAAGTCCGAAGGGCATGACCTGATATTCAAATAGCCCATACTTGGTGCGGAAGGCCGTCTTCCATTCATCGCCCTCTTTTACTCGTACCAAGTGGTAGGCTCCTCTAAGATCCAGCTTTGTATATATGCATGCTTTTCTGACTTGGTCCAGGAGTTCAGGGATCAAAGGTAACGGATATCTATTCTTAACGGTGATCTGGTTCAGGGCACGATAATCTATACAAGTTCTAAGGTCCCCTTCTTTTTTTGGAACGAAGAAGAAAGCTGAAGAAGCAGGGGACTTGGAAGGACGAATAAACCCATTCGCTAGGTATTGATCCAGGTATTGTCGGAGGTGAAGGTTCTCAGGCTCAGTGAGGGCATAAATTCTACTACAAGGAGGAGTAGATCCAGGTATCAGTCTATCTGGCAGTCATAAGACCTATGAGGAGGTAGAGAGTTAGCCTGATCCTTCCGGAAAACATCTTGGAATTCTAGGTATTCGGGAGGTAACTGGGGAGTCTCCGAAGAAATTGCTGCCAGTGCAACACCAGGTGGAGGGTGACAAGTAGAGACACATTCTGGAAACTGAACCGTTCTTGCTCGCCAATCGATCTGAGGATTGTGTTTCTCTAACCAAGGTATTCCTAGAATAATCTGGAACTGAGGGGCCTTGATCACATCGAACACGATCTTCTCATGGTGTCCATCTTGACTTACTAGCGTCACTTCTTGAGTGGTATGCGTTACTGGTCCGGAGGCTATCTCCGTACCATCCACCGTAGTAATGACGTCCTTTACAGCCTTGGGACAAAGAGTTAGATTCATCCTCAAAACCATTTCATGATCCACATAATTGCCGATGGCACCGCTGTCGACGTAAGCTTCAATCGCATGTAATCGATCCAGATGATCAGGGCTAATGAGGACCATAGGTATCACGAAATGCGAGGTCACGGAACTGGTTTTAACGCTCGGCAAGAGGACCTCTATTCTTGTCGGGCAAGGTTGTTCCCCTGCTCAGAGTTTGTGACCTTGGTAACTGCAGCTCCTACTGCCTTCTTGGCTGGTTTCACCGGACAGTCTCGAAGAAAGTGTCCTGAGTTTCCGCAATAGAGGCATAATTGCAACTGTTTTCTCCTTTCCCGCTCCTTTTGTGTTAGTGGTCCTTTCAGGCCCCCTATTTGCATGGGTTCCCGGAGTCTACTCCTTTGGAAGGAGTTGGTGGTTTGGAAAATACTCGAGCATCAAACTTGGAACGATCGGCCTTCCTGTTCTGCAGTCTGTGATCTATTTGAACGACTAAGTCTATATAGTCCGAACAGTCTTGCGGGGGATTCACTACTTGGGCTAACACATCTTTGAGCTCTCCACGTAGACCTCTATAAAACAGCGTAATCCTTTTGTCCTCAGGCCATTGAGTTTCCACTATCAGTCTGTTGAAAGACGCAATATAAGCCAAAAGGTCTTGATTACCCTGTCGCAACGAAAGAAGCTCATTGTCCAAGGCCTGCCCCTGTGAATGTCTTGCGAACAGTTTTTCCATACTGAGCTGAAAAGCTTGAAAATCATGGAGAACCGGATCATCTTGATTAACTAGAGGGTTCGACCAGTCTGCCGCATTGCCACTAAGGTACGAAAGCACGAAAGCTACTTTAGCTTGATCAGTTGGAAAGGCTGCTGGCCGGCATAAGAAATGCAACCGGCACTGATTAATAAATACTGCAAACCTCTTTGGGTCACCAGAAAATCGTTCGGGCGGAGCCAGAGGTACATTCCCAGGTAGGTTGATTTGCACTGGATTCATAGAGGATGTTGAAGGAAGATTTGCCCCTGATGCGGGTAATGGGGTCTGTCCGGCTTGTGACTGTAGCAATTGTCTAGCGAGATCGTCTGTTCGCTCCTTGGAAATAATCAGTTCCCTTCTTAGAGCGTTCGTTTCCTGACGGGCTGCATGCACTTCTGCTCTTAGTTCCCCAAGTAACTGGGCTAGCTGGTCGGTATCCGAGGTTTCCATAGCGCCTGGGCGGGAGTTTTGCGGTAGGCTTTGCGTTCTGTAACGCTCACCTGATTCCCGCAGAGGCGCCGGTCTTGACTGGGCGAATACCGTATCTTCAAAGGTGATGTGTAACACACGGTTGGCTCTTTGGGCTGGACCTCTGTGCACTGTATGTCTGACTCGAAGAGTAAGATGTCTGCAGATAGAAAATATGGGATTAATGAACTGGGGTTATTGGGTGTCTCTCTCTTCTTCCCCTTCTCTTCTCCTGTAGAACCCCAAAGGTTAACGCTCTCACCTTAGGTAAGTGAACGCCGAGCTCTCCATCTGCCTCGGGGCAGGGGCCGTAACCAGTTTCTTCACTGGATAAGGGTGCAGGCCTCTTGACCTCAGAGGACTGCTGTCCGTCGTTTACTGCACGAACGGTAAGTTCCGAGTATTTCAAATGTCTTTAAAAGTCTTTTGTAATGATGTCTCTTGTTTTGCAGGGTTCCGGCGATGGCGGATGACGGGCTGAAGTGAGTTGAGGATGGAACCCGTGTGAGGAATAGAAGCGCCTGGAAGCACGTAAGTAAGCGCTTGTTGCCTGCTTCACGATGCGCACTAACTGTCCTTTTATCTTGCAGGTACAAGTTCGGAGCTGCTGAAGGGTGCGGGAATATCCACTGGGTTCGGCGTGGGAAGGAGTAATGGCACGTGAGTAATAAAGTTACCGAATGTCTTTAAACGCACCTTCTTTTGTCTTTCAGATGCGGGATGCACCGCCGAAGGCCTCCGGAGCGTGCCAAGAGTTGGTAAGCTTTTGTCTTTCAGATGCCGGAATGCAGTGCGAAGACCTCCGGAGCACGCGAAGAGTAGGTAAGCCTTTGTCTTTCAGATGCCGGAATGCAGCGCGAGGCGTTGGTGACAGCCGATGGACCAGGTAAGAAAAGCGCTGTCACTGAAGACCGTAATGCTAACCTGTTCTTTCTTGTCTTTATAGGTGTTGCTGAAGACTGGATTCAGGATGGTAAGCCTTTTTCCCTTAGGCCCAGGATCAGATGCAGAAGACACGATGAGCGTTCTGCTGCAGAGGATGCAGAATAACGCAAAGCAAGATTCATCCATCGGGTGTGGTTTAAATAGCCTCCTGTAGTGCTTAGGTGTCTCCTTCCACAGCCTCGTCTAGGTAAGAAAAGAGTTCCTGCTTTCCAGAAGAGTTCCAGTGTTCTGAACCTAGGGAGTGGCTCCTGCCCCACCCAACAGGAAACGTAGTCCCAAACAGAAGAGGATTAGAGGCTCAACTGGCAGGTAAGTAAGCAGCATGGTCTGCTGCAGGTAAGTCCACCCAAGCATTATGAGCCCGGCGCTTCCAGCGCTGGGACTGGGCATATTTATGAGCCTGGTGCCACTGGCGCCAGGACAGGATCCAAAAGGTCCCAATTGGGACTGGTTGGCACTCGGAACCTGGGTTATGGGTCTGCTTCCAAGGGAGTTGGGTAAGTCCTGACCTTTTGGAAGCAGAGATCATGACAGAACCCCCCCTCAAGGCCCCTCCCAAACCGGGCTTCTCCGGGGGTTTGGGCCTGTCAGGAAATGTTCGATGGAATCTTTTGATTAGATGAGGAGCGTGGACATATTCTGCAGGTTCCCAGGATCTTTCTTGGGGGCCGTAGCCTTTCCAGTCAATTAGGTAAAATAGTTTAGATTTGGAGATCTTGGAGTCCAGGATGCTTTTGACTTCAAACTCGAGTTCTCCATCAACTAGGATAGGTTTTGGAGATTTAGTTAGTCGGGTTTGAGGTTGCACGGGTTTTAATAGAGAGACGTGGAAGACCGGATGTATCTTCATGTGAGGGGGCAAGTCCAACTTGACCGCTACTGGGTTTACTATGGTAGTGATGGAATAGGGACCAAGGTATCTTGGGTTGAATGTGCGTGGTCCTTTTAGAGGTAGATATTTGGTGGATAACCAGACTTGATCTCCTACTTGATATTGGGGGGCTTCCTTCCAATGTTGATCTGCTCCTTTCTTGTATTGTTCCTTAGCCCTTTGAAGGTGAGAAACGGCTTCCTTAAAGGCTTGGGTGATTGTAGAATGCAGGTAGTCTACTGCTGGTGTTCCAAGATCTTGGAGTGGATCCAACTCCGAGGTTCGAGGGTGACTGCCGTATAGAAGAAAAAACGGGGTTTTCCCAGTTCTCGAGTGGACAGAGTTATTGTAGGCATATTCGGCTATCCAAAGGATATCTTTCCAAGTTTTTTCAATTTGTTGCAGCATGCAGCGTAAATACTGTTCCAGAGTTTGATTGGTCCTCTCGGTTTGTCCGTCGGTTTGAGGGTGGTGACTGGTCGATAGTCTCACATCAATTTGAGCCGACCGACAGCAACTTCGCCAAAAATGAGAAATAAATTGACTACCTCGATCCGAAATTAGAACTGAAGGAAAACCGTGCAGTCGGACAATGTTTTCGAGAAATTCTTGGGCCAGAGTTGTTGCTGTTGGCAAGCCTTTGAGTGGAATGAAATGCGCCATCTTGGAGAATAAGTCCACGATTACTAGGATCGTATTGTATCCGGAGCATGGAGGTAGATCGGTGATGAAGTCCATAGAAAGCGTATGCCAAGGGCGAGGTGGGATGTCAATAGGGCGTAAGAGGCCGGCTGGTTTTTCCTTTTGACTCTTGTTTTGGGCGCATACTCCACAGGACATTATAAAGTCTCTGATATCTTTTTTCCAAGACGGCCACCAGAAGTAGCGCTTGATCTTTTCTGAGGTTTTGGCCATACCGGGATGTCCTTCCATTAAGGAATCGTGATAACAAGAGATTACCTTTTTCTGTAAATCTGTGCTGGGCAGGTATAATCATTCTTGGAAATACAATAAGTTGTCCTTCACTGCAAAGTCCTTTCCCTGCAGATGCCAATTCTGTATGTCTGCTGGAGTTACAAGTTGCCTGGCTTTATCCTTAACTTCTCTATGGATTGTGTGGCGATTACACCCAGAATTCTTTGTTCGGGAATGATAGGTACAGGTTTAGGGTTGATCAAGTGTTCTTCCACTCCCATCCGAGAAAGGGCATCAGCTTTACCGTTTTTTGTACCAGGTCGATAGGTAATTATGAAGTCAAACTCGGCAAAGAATAGTGCCCAGCGGAGTTGTCTAGAGGATTGGGCTTTTGCGGTTTTCAAATATTGCAGGTTTCGGTGATCCGTAATCACAGTAACGGTGTGTCGGGCCCCCAGAAGATAATGCCGCCAAGCCTTAAAGGCAGACTTGATAGCCAGAAGTTCCTTATCAGTAATAGTGTAATTGATTTCAGGAGG
Source organism: Ambystoma mexicanum (assembly GCF_040938575.1). Classification (NCBI taxonomy): domain Eukaryota; kingdom Metazoa; phylum Chordata; class Amphibia; order Caudata; family Ambystomatidae; genus Ambystoma; species Ambystoma mexicanum. Next base: position 926,831,675 of record NC_090923.1, read on the forward strand.
CGAGAATTTGCGGGACCAAAATGCCACGGGATGCAACTGATTGGTTACTGGGTCCTTTTGTGATAGAACTGCCCCCATGGCAAGGCTCGAAGCATCAGTTTCAACGATGTAGGGGAGTTCGGGGTGAGGATGTTTTAAAATTGGTGCAGAGATAAATTTAGTCTTCAAATTCTGGAAAGCTTGCTCCGCCTCGGTAGACCATTCAGAATGTTTGTTTTTCTTTAACAAGGCGGTGATGGGCTGGACTATTCGAGAGAATTCGGGGATAAACCTGCGGTAAAAGTTAGCGAAGCCTAACATGCTTTGAACACCTTTTACGGAGGATGGTGATGGCCATTTGAGAATTGCATCAACCTTCTTTGAATCCATACGCACTCCGCTAGGTGATAATATGAATCCCAAGAACTCAACTTCAGTCACGTTGAAAACACATTTTTCCAACTTGGCGAAAAGTTTGTGTTGACGCAATCTCTCGAGGACCATTTTCACGTGTTTCCGATGTTCAGATTCCGATGAAGAATAAACGAGGATGTCGTCAATGTAAACAACAACACACACATCTATGAGCTCTCTGAGGACATCGTTCATAAAATATTGAAAGGCGGCCGGGGCATTGCAAAGTCCGAAGGGCATGACCTGATATTCAAATAGCCCATACTTGGTGCGGAAGGCCGTCTTCCATTCATCGCCCTCTTTTACTCGTACCAAGTGGTAGGCTCCTCTAAGATCCAGCTTTGTATATATGCATGCTTTTCTGACTTGGTCCAGGAGTTCAGGGATCAAAGGTAACGGATATCTATTCTTAACGGTGATCTGGTTCAGGGCACGATAATCTATACAAGTTCTAAGGTCCCCTTCTTTTTTTGGAACGAAGAAGAAAGCTGAAGAAGCAGGGGACTTGGAAGGACGAATAAACCCATTCGCTAGGTATTGATCCAGGTATTGTCGGAGGTGAAGGTTCTCAGGCTCGGTGAGGGCATAAATTCTACTACAAGGAGGAGTAGATCCAGGTATCAGTCTATCTGGCAGTCATAAGACCTATGAGGAGGTAGAGAGTTAGCCTGATCCTTCCGGAAAACATCTTGGAATTCTAGGTATTCGGGAGGTAACTGGGGAGTCTCCGAAGAAATTGCTGCCAGTGCAACACCAGGTGGAGGGTGACAAGTAGAGACACATTCTGGAAACTGAACCGTTCTTGCTCGCCAATCGATCTGAGGATTGTGTTTCTCTAACCAAGGTATTCCTAGAATAATCTGGAACTGAGGGGCCTTGATCACATCGAACACGATCTTCTCATGGTGTCCATCTTGACTTACTAGCGTCACTTCTTGAGTGGTATGCGTTACTGGTCCGGAGGCTATCTCCGTACCATCCACCGTAGTAATGACGTCCTTTACAGCCTTGGGACAAAGAGTTAGATTCATCCTCAAAACCATTTCATGATCCACATAATTGCCGATGGCACCGCTGTCGACGTAAGCTTCAATCGCATGTAATCGATCCAGATGATCAGGGCTAATGAGGACCATAGGTATCACGAAATGCGAGGTCACGGAACTGGTTTTAACGCTCGGCAAGAGGACCTCTATTCTTGTCGGGCGAGGTTGTTCCCCTGCTCAGAGTTTGTGACCTTGGTAACTGCAGCTCCTACTGCCTTCTTGGCTGGTTTCACCGGACAGTCTCGAAGAAAGTGTCCTGAGTTTCCGCAATAGAGGCATAATTGCAACTGTTTTCTCCTTTCCCGCTCCTTTTGTGTTAATGGTCCTTTCAGGCCCCCTATTTGCATGGGTTCCCCGGAGTCTACTCCTTTGGAAGGAGTTGGTGGTTTGGAAAATACTCGAGCATCAAACTTGGAACGATCGGCCTTCCTGTTCTGCAGTCTGTGATCTATTTGAACGACTAAGTCTATATAGTCCGAACAGTCTTGCGGGGGATTCACTACTTGGGCTAACACATCTTTGAGCTCTCCACGTAGACCTCTATAAAACAGCGTAATCCTTTTGTCCTCAGGCCATTGAGTTTCCACTATCAGTCTGTTGAAAGACGCAATATAAGCCAAAAGGTCTTGATTACCCTGTCGCAACGAAAGAAGCTCATTGTCCAAGGCCTGCCCCTGTGAATGTCTTGCGAACAGTTTTTCCATACTGAGCTGAAAAGCTTGAAAATCATGGAGAACCGGATCATCTTGATTAACTAGAGGGATCGACCAGTCTGCCGCATTGCCACTAAGGTACGAAAGCACGAAAGCTACTTTAGCTTGATCAGTTGGAAAGGCTGCTGGCCGGCATAAGAAATGCAACCGGCACTGATTAATAAATACTGCAAACCTCTTTGGGTCACCAGAAAATCGTTCGGGCGGAGCCAGAGGTACATTCCCAGGTAGGTTGATTTGCACTGGATTCATAGAGGATGTTGAAGGAAGATTTGCCCCTGATGCGGGTAATGGGGTCTGTCCGGCTTGTGACTGTAGCAATTGTCTAGCGAGATCGTCTGTTCGCTCCTTGGAAATAATCAGTTCCCTTCTTAGAGCGTTCGTTTCCTGACGGGCTGCATGCACTTCTGCTCTTAGTTCCCCAAGTAACTGGGCTAGCTGGTCGGTATCCGAGGTTTCCATAGCGCCTGGGCGGGAGTTTTTGCTGTAGGCTTTGCGTTCTGTAACGCTCACCTGATTCCCGCAGAGGCGCCGGTCTTGACTGGGCGAATACCGTATCTTCAAAGGTGATGTGTAACACACGGTTGGCTCTTTGGGCTGGACCTCTGTGCACTGTATGTCTGACTCAAAGAGTAAGATGTCTGCAGATAGAAAATATGGGATTAATGAACTGGGGTTATTGGGTGTCTCTCTCTTCTTCCCCTTCTCTTCTCCTGTAGAACCCCAAAGGTTAACGCTCTCACATTAGGTAAGTGAACGCCGAGCTCTCCATCTGCCTCGGGGCAGGGTGCCGTAACCAGTTTCTTCACTGGATAAGGGTGCAGGCCTCTTGACCTCAGAGGACTGCTGTCCGTCGTTTACTGCACGAACGGTAAGTTCCGAGTATTTCAAATGTCTTTAAAAGTCTTTTGTAATGATGTCTCTTGTTTTGCAGGGTTCCGGCGATGGCGGATGACGGGCTGAAGTGAGTTGAGGATGGAACCCGTGTGAGGAATAGAAGCGCCTGGAAGCACGTAAGTAAGCGCTTGTTGCCTGCTTCACGATGCGCACTAACTGTCCTTTAATCTTGCAGGTACAAGTTCGGAGCTGCTGAAGGGTGCCGGAATACCCACTGGGTTCGGCGTGGGAAGGAGTAATGGCACGTGAGTAATAAAGTTACCCAATGTCTTTAAATGCACCTTCTTTTGTCTTTCAGATGCGGGATGCAGCGCCGAAGGCCTCCGGAGCGTGCGAAGAGTTGGTAAGCTTTTGTCTTTCAGATGCCGGAATGCAGTGCGAAGACCTCCGGAGCACGCGAAGAGTAGGTAAGCCTTTGTCTTTCAGATGCCGGGATGCAGCGCGAGGCGTTGGTGACAGCCGATGGACCAGGTAAGAGAAGCGCTGTCACTGAAGACCTTAATGCTAACCTGTTCTTTCTTGTCTTTATAGGTGTTGCTGAAGACTGGATTCAGGATGGTAAGCCTTTTTCCCTTAGGCCCAGGATCAGATGCAGAAGACACAATGAGCGTTCTGCTGCAGAGGATGCAGAATAACGCAAAGCAAGATTCATCCATCGGGTGTGGATTAAATAGTCTCCTGTAGTGCTTAGGTGTCTCCTTCCACAGCCTCGCCTAGGTAAGAAAAGAGTTCCTGCTTTCCAGAAGAGTTCCAGTGTTCTGAACCTAGGGAGTGGCTCCTGCCCCACCCAACAGGAAACGTAGTCCCAAACAGAAGAGGATTAGAGGCTCAACTGGCAGGTAAGTAAGCAGCATGGTCTGCTGCAGGTAAGTCCTCCCAAGCATTATGAGCCCGGTGCTTCCAGCGCTGGGACTGGGCATATTTATGAGCCTGATGCCACTGGCGCCAGGACAGGGTCCAAAAGGTCCCAATTGGGACTAGTTGGCACTCGGAACCTGGGTTATGGGTCTGCTTCCAAGGGAGTTGGGTAAGTCCTGACCTTTTGGAAGCAGAGATCATGACACCTTAGGTGAGCATCTGCTTTCGGGAAACTGTCAACATTCAGGTCACTTTGCGGGATCACCAATGCTGGAAAATGGACATTCCATATTGTGCATATACCTCCCCAGTTTCTCGGCAGTCTGATGTATGCTCTGGATCCACATGTCCAATAACAATCCATAATTACTGCAGTTCCATGCACCATTCCTGGAGCATCAAAAACTTGTCCACAGTTCTGATTCTCTCCCATCTTCCTTATGCCATTATTCCTGAAGCAGAATTTTGGGTTTTCTAATGGTACTATCTGCAAGGGCCCTCCGCTTTCTCCGACCCATGTCAGCAGTTTTGCTATCTTTGGCCATAATGGCTTCCATCCATTTCGCACTATGTTGATGGTAGGTTCGTATTGACCAATGGCCATCCATGCTCTGCATATCACCACTCCTTCCTTCCATCCGTCTGGTGATAGCACTGTTCCCCAAATATGCATTTGACCTCTGCTTTTCCAACTTCCAGCCTCTTCTGGAGATTTTCCTTGGAAATTTAGCTTCTTGTTCACTTACCATCTGGTTTCAGCTCCCTTTACTCCAGGTTTCTCGTACCTGATCACATGATTCTTAGACTGAGCTCTGTTTCTTGTCTTTATGTCCTGGACATAATCATATTTATCAGGATCAGTTGCTTCAGTTGCCCATTTCAATGAGGCATCACTTCCCATGAACTGGCCTCTGGTCTTGCTCATTGCTATGTGTGAAAGACAGTGTGCTGTCTGGACATCAATTTCTACAGCTACGAAGTTCTTGGACTTCCCCATGCTGTACGGTAGGAGTGCACAAACAAAACATTCCTCTTCAGAAACTCTGTCTTTCAACTTCTTTCATGTGCTGGTACCAAATGTTGTTTCCCAAATGTGCTGTGCTGTCCAAATAGTTGTTTAGGTCACTGTCTTCTCCTTCTATGCTTCTCTTAAACCTTAAGGTTTTCATGTAGTATGCTATAACTACATCCCTGAATGCATCTGTATGGCTTCTTCTTTCTGGAGGATTCTCGGGTATCCGGGTCCATGGTGCAGGTATTTTCATCTGTGCCATTTGAGTAGAGGAAAGTCTGGCAATCCTTTCTATCTCTTCTTGTCATTTTCTAGCTCTGGCTACTGCTGACCAAATTGATTCTGTTCTCGGCTGTTCTCGTGAGATTTTCATTGAGCTTGTTTTTTCCTCCATCAGTGTTATATCAGGCGTGTTCATTAATGTTATTTCGGTTGGTTTCTTCTCCAACTCCTCTTGTCTCTTCAGCAGTTCAGCTTTTCCCATTTGTCTTTTCACTTTACTTGTAGTGGAACTTCTCATAGTAGGCAGTATTTCCTTCTCCGATGCTTTGGATTGTGGTTCTGCAGTTATGGACACTAGGCCTGTTGTGTGTGCATTCAGTGTTTGCGTGCGTTTAGTTGTCAGTACTCCTTTTCCATTCAGACTCTGCTGACCCTGTCTCTGGCTTTTCATCTGCTTGTTACCCTTCTTGTAAGTGTATTATTGCTGATTACATCCATCTCAAGTTCATTCACTCCTTTATCAGCTCTCCTAGGGACTGGTATTACTACAAAGGGTCTGGGTGCTTTTGTGGGTGTCATGTGTACATCATTAGAAGGGTGCACTGGGACTGAAGCACTGTGTGCACCAATAAAAAATGCAGTTCTAATCGTCAGTGACAGTAGGACAACTATAAAAATTATGCATAGATACATTGTTCCCCTGTAGGTCAACCGGCAGCATTTACTTCCAGAAAAATATGAACGTCTTTCCTCCCGAGGGAGGACTAGGTTACGGCTCTGCATCCCCATCTCGATCATTTGTTGAAATGTTAACTTTTAATATAACCTTTAGACCATATTATCTCTGGATTCTGTTGGTTCTGTTTGTGATCTGTAGGAACTAAACAATTGTCTTTCTTGTCTGAACACTGGATTGTCTATTATTTCTGGATACAGTTTCTTTTTCTATGTGAATGTCAAAAACAGGTGAAAAATCCAGGACACCGCATGTCTTTGGGAATGAAGCGGATCAGCCGCGTAGACTGGGAGCTGATATATTTTGAACATGCACAGTAAAGAGACTTGCTGGATTATTCACATTTTCCGATAGAGACTGGAAGTGTGTTTGTAAAGGAAACACGACTTGTAGCTACTATGAAACTCTGAGTATTTATAGCATCGTCGGACAAGGAAAACTTGCCTTCACGTATACATGAATGTGTTGCATCTGTGTCAACGAGGAAGGAATATTCTTTTATCCCCATAACGATATCCACCCTTGGTTCCTGGTGAGGGTCAGGTGTCACTGATTGGATAGAAACATCAGGGTTCCCAGTGAGCTGTCCTAGTCCATATATAATTTTGTCCCACCTTGTGCGAATGGACTTTCCCATCACCAGTGTTACTCCTCATTCCAGGGTTCACGGTATGTCCTGTGCTTACTGTCTATGACAGTTGAATCGGTGATTGTTGGGACTGTCCTTGTGGAAAACTCACCAAATTCTGAGGTTGCAACCCTTGTTGCACTCCTGGCATTTGTTGTTGCTCCGTGTGATTTTGTGCAACTCCCTGCTGTAAAAACGCAGGTGGATTCACCGTACCCGCTCCTATTCTTTGGCCGTTCTGCATCATGCCTTGATTTCTGCATGTGCATGCTAAATGTCCTGTCATCCCACACAACCAACATACTGGCAATGGTCTGATCATTTGGCCATTTGATATATCTTGATTGCCATTTTGCATGTTTTGAAAACGTCCATGATTATTCTGAAAACCTCCCTGATTACTCTGCCAACCTCTTCATCTAAATTCTCTTCCCCTGGGGTAAAACCCCATACTGCCCTGATTATTCTGCTGTGGATTATTGACTTGTGGCATGCTTGATTCAGCTGTGTTAGTTATCATTGCTCCTTCAAGAGCATATTTTGACAATTTCTTCTGCACTAATTTTGCCTCTTCACCCTTTCGTGCAGCTTCCTTTTTGCAATTCTTTTCTTGCAGCAGCTTGCAATAGTGTGCGATGGTCAACTGTATTTCTGACCATGGCTTGGCCTCGATTCCTACCAATTTCTTGTGCTGTTTCTGTACTGGTTCTGGCAGCCCTTGGCACAATATATGATAGAGCACGGGTATAGACTTCCCCCAAGATTCCCGAGTACCCATGCGTCTTGGAAATTCTGTATATAAATCAACAGATCTTCCGACTCCTTCATTTTCCGAGACATGATAGCTCCCATATCGCAAGTATTTGGGTATGGCACTCGTAGTGCTTTCCATACTGCGGGTCTGCAATTGTTAAATGGGGCTCAGTATTAACTGTGGTCACACCAGGGTAACCTGCCCGTGTCCACACATCATCAGCTCTATCACTGAGTATGGCGATTAGGAGACCTTTGATATCCCCTATAGCTAGCATGTTCCCTCCTGTCATTTTTTCTAGCTTGTGTATTCATTCTCCGGCTCCCGATGTCAACATTGGAAGCTTATTTTTCAAGTTTCTTGGTCAATGTGTGGCCATGGAATATACTGTGGTCTTATTCCACCTTTCTCGAGCAACAAAAATTGGGATGCATAGTCCTCTCTTTCCTCTCTCATTGTTCTTCTGTCTATTGCAGGAGTAATATTCCTGCATCGCTGCCTACCAGGCCATGTCCTTAGCCGGCACACATAGGGTGTTGGAGACACCCCCCTCTGACCGTGAGCTACTTCTTTGTGTCAGTCTGACTGTGTGGCTGGCTCTGATGCCCTTGGTGCAGACTCACTAGAATCTAGCCATCTTATCCCTTCCCTCCTGAGAATCGTTTTTCGCGACTCCTCTCTTCCTCCTTTTCCTCATGTCCCTCTCTTTCGGTATCGGACATTGTCTGCACCTAACTTGTGCAATGTCTTGCATCATCTTTATTCCTACTTATTTCCAACCTGTCTAGGGGGTATGCAGTAATAAAATTGCGCCAAAAATGTTGTGGTTTGACCTGGTAAAGGTGTACCCCATTATACCATTTAAGGGGAGCGGGGGTTGTGGGGGTGTCCCCTGCTCCCCTTAAATGGTATAATGGGTCTGGGGGTTGCGGGTGTGTCCCCTACATCCTTTACATAGATGGCAGCGGTAAAAGCACATCCTTTTTGCCGTGATTTTTTGTGTAAACGGCCATTTTTGCCACGATTTTAATACATGGAACCGTCTAGGGAAAGTTCTCTATTTCCACTACTTCGGGAGACATCCTCAGCAGTGCCCTCTAGGCGCTCGTCTTCCCACTCCCCTTGGGGTATTTGTTCTAGCCCCATTTCATCATATATTCTATCGATAGTTTCTCCGATGCTTCTGGAGTCGAAGTCATCCTCAATATTTGCCCTAGACGTACCTGGTACTGAATCGTACTCAGGAAAGAATTCTTCTAAGTACTCCCGGTGGATCAGGTTTTTTAACCTCTCTTTCCAGATATTCAAGATTGTGTGCTCTCTGTCTTCGCTTAAGTTCTACATCGTCATCGAATTCTCTGTCCTTCCTCGCTTCCTCGCTTCTTCTCTGACCCTATCTTCTTCCTCTTTCTTTGCGTCTCTACGTTCTTTTGCCCTTCGGATCTCCTCATCCCTTCATCTCTTTATTCTTTTCTCTCGTATCCTTTGTTCTTCTTCTATTCTTTGCTGCTCTTGTCTGGTGTGATCATTGGCTGTTCTCTGTTTACGATCATGTTGCCTTTCTTGCTCTTTGCGATATAACTGCTCTCGTCTCTTTTTTCTTTATTCTTTCGCCCCTCAATCCTTCTTCCATTTCCTTCTCCTTTCTCTGTACATTGTCTAACTTCTCTTTTTGTTTCACGTCATTAATGCATTTGCCACCGAGTTTCAATAAAATCTGCCCTCCCATCCATTCGTTCTTTGCGAATGCTATCTCATCAGTTCTATCCTCGCTTCCTTTCCATCTTTTGCCTTCTCTCTCAGCCTTGAGAGAAGTACTTGCCTTTGTGTGGTCTCTTCTCTCATCATCGTGTCTCTCCTTGTCTCTCAGGACTTTGGAGGTGATATCTCTATCTCTATCTTTATCTGGATTTTCGCCACTTCTTTGCGTAGGTGACTCATATGATGGGTTGCTATACCCTGTGTCTGCTTTAAGTTCCGTCAGCGGGATAACCCTTCCTCCTTATCATTTTCAATTTTCATTTCAGACGGGGCGGGTGGTGCTGAGGGCGTCTCACCCCCCTCTCTGCATACGTCAAGTATCCAGTCTAATTGCGGTTCCTCTTCCTTGTCTTGTTGATACATTTTCCAGAACTCTAGACTAGCTAGGCGTTTGGCTAACTTTTTGCCCGTGTATGTGGCATGCAAGTATGTCATCATGTGTTGCAAAAGAGCTTTAGATAATGACCAGCCCTGTGGCCAAGGCATAAACATTTTGTGGGTGGTTCCTTTAACCCATTCTCCACTGTACATTTTCATCTTATGTGCATGTTTCGGCAACTGTTTGCACAGGTGTACTGATGGAGACATGTCTTCCATGCTTAAATCTGTTCCTTTTCTCTTTATATAACACTTGTTAATGCTTTACGTGACTTAAACAATTCCAACAATATGAGTGAGCACCAATCACCGCAAGCTCCAATCCTGTTTTTTCTACAAAATTTGATATCTTCTATTTTACTCAATAAATATCAATTTGTATACTACAATATCTCAGTTATTTAATCACGTAAATCTTATGTCAGTTCCTCTAAGGAAAATGTTTGACTTATGACATCACAACAAACAACACATAAGACAGACGTTATCAGACTAGATGAACTCCAGCTGGCCACATATACCTCTGCCTCTAATATTTTTACCCCAGCATGGATTTTAAACCCATCCCTTTCACAAAAGCGTCTTTAACCGCTGTGGTGACCTATTTGTTCCCCTTTATTTGGGACTCTGGTTGCAAGTTTCTTCTAGCCACTTATGTTAAAAATGTAGGAATTAGGCGAATACTGTCACTTCTCGGGTGTCTTCCCTGGTATCCTCCCTCTGTTTGCTTAATTATTCTTCTCGGGTGTCTTCCCCGGTATCCTCTTTCTGTCTGCTTAATTATTCTTGAGTCATTATTTCCTTTCCCGTGTATATATACATTGTTCTCTACTTCTGACAATATTTTGTTTCCCCCCCCTCCCTCCGTTATCTTCTCCCCTAACTTGTTCTAAGGTATATACTTTTTTCCAAAGCATTAGTCTTTTTCACTCACCCTTCGCATGTTTCCTCTCTGGTTCACCGCCTTCGTCACCGCCTTCTCCAGCCGTTCTCCCACTCAGCTGCCAGTAGGAGTGGGAAGGCGTTATGTGGGTAACACGGGTACCTTCAGACCTTGTTCTGCAGATTTTATTTTTACTCTACCACTGTCTAGGGGAGCTTCATGGTCTACTCAGCCGGATGGCAAAGGACTTGTGATATTGCAGAGGACCAAAAGTTACTTTATGTCGACGGTCAATGGGTGTCTTGTCTAATCGATAATCGATAACCATCTGATCTCTGCTACCAAGTGTGCTCCGAGACCCCCAACCAGCCCATAGAGTTGGGGTTTGCTCAGAAGCACTTTAAGACAAGATAGCAGCACCCGTGAGATGGATAAGGGGTGCAGATTTATACTTCAACACCAATCAATAAGGACAACTCAACGGTTTGGCAAAGGGAGTCCGTTTAACGACAAGTACAAAAAACGGGGAGTCTCATGAATATCAGCGGGTACGTGTTCTTCCTTCTCGCTTCACAACTCCAACGATGTTCACAAAAATCATAACATTTATACTGAAAACTCGTCATCATTGACGTTTAACGCTTAAAATTGGCATGTATTTCTATTGGTTTGGGAAAGGTAACTTTAATATAGGTACAATATCAGTATATGGTAACGGAGTAAGGGGATTGGGTAAACACAGTCAGGCGGGGCATCTAAGCCCTACCTTCAAAATGACTATTTTAGACATCACTAAAAGTACGACGTCCCATTGGTTCTACTAACAATAGGATCCTAGATCACTTGGTCCACTATGATTGGGTTGGCAGCAACCCCACTCATATTTTTCCACTTTACTTAGCAGCACGCAGAATGTTTGGCCAGGTGCTGGGTGCCCCTTAGCTGCCCCGGCCTTCCTCCAATTATTATTGCAATCAATCATCACTTTAGTGGCCATGTGTCAATTATTTCACTGTGGTTGGCCTCGAAACTTCATCTTCTGTCTGGAAAGGTTCTGATATCTTAGCCTGGCTTGCTGCCATGCGTCATGCATAGGTGTGAAAGTCCCACTTCTGCTCGCTCGGCTGGTCACGTGCTTCAGACACAGTGAATTTGCCTTTTCTTCACATAATTTGTGTATTTGATTTTTGTTTCACTCACCACCTGCCTCCAATTTCTTATCTTGACTTTTCTGAAGAAGGATATTCTGTTCTTTATTCAATTAATTGTAGCTACTGTTCTATTTTACTGATACGACCTTGGTCTTCCTGGCATGGTCTGCCTCTGCTGAGTTTCGTTTCTGCAGCTTATTCTAGATTTAGCTAAATATGAAGCTCTTCTCGTGTGGCCTCTAGTAACCCTTGGATTTATTCTGCTTTTTGTGCAAAGTGGAAATACACTTTTATTATGTACTTCATTGAGGTAGATATGTATCGGTGGCGCTTGCCGCGGTCTGTATTATACTAAGCATAGCAAGCCACATGATTTTCTTAGCTTTCTTGTGGTTCCAAGCATATGTACATGCGTAAACTGGTCGACTATCTTTATCATGCTCGTGGCTTAAGCTTCTGCATTTGACATTTCCTTTCACTTTGGGCTTATGATGTCCTTATTCATGGTGTTTCGTCTCTTTATGTCATTATCTGGGCGTCATTTCTTCTACATGTGAGTCAGTTTAGGTTCGTGTGACGTCACCCTTCGTCTTCCATTAAGACCTTTTTAGTTTCTTCAGGGACTGTACTCAGACGATCTTCGTTTCGTTTCATTTGTTGATACGGTTTTCTTAATGGATACCTTACTGTCCATGATTTTCTTGGTATTGGTACTTCAATAGGTGCTGTTCTTCTGATAGATAGTACACATAGCCCTTCGGTGGCTCTCTGCTGGTTTGTTTGCTCATCATACGTCACATATTTTGGTGTGAATGTTACTGGTACTTCGAAATGGGCAGTTGGAGTGCAGGCTTTATTTGGGACCTCCTCTACAAAGCTCTCAGGCCAAACCTCAGACAAACCTTTCAAAAAAGTTTGGCAGAGGTTCATCCTTGCCAAATCACTATAAATGTGGGTGATTTGCGGGAAGGTTTGTCCAGGCCTACTGAGGACCATTGCCATATAGGGAGGTTTACCTTATTCAGTTGTGTCAAATTGTAATTTGGTGACCAATGGGAAACCCTGATCTTTTTGTTTGCAATGGTTACATTAAAGAGCCTTGAAAATCAATTTGTCTGTTGATTCCTCGGCCATGACAACTGCTGTTGGTCAATCAAATCATCAGTGAAATTCCCTGCAACCGTAACAGATAGCAGCGACTCAATGGGCCTCATTACGAGTTTGGAGGTAGCCATGCCGTTTGTAGCGGCATGGCTACTCCTAAACTCGGGTCCGGGTCCCGCAAAAGGGGATTTACCGGGCCATTCCGACCTTGGAGGGCCCGGTAATTCCCTTTCACGGGACCCAGACCCGGTACGTCCCCATTCCCATTTGAGCCCTTATAGGGCTCAATGGGAATGGGGAGGATGCTAACAACGGACCCGTTAATGACAGGTCCGTTGTTAGCATCCTGGTCTGCTCGCGGGTGGAGGTTGTGATGCTGGAAATGCATCGGAGGGACAGGGCCTCCGTATCCTTGTCCTTTACTGCTTTTTATCGTGTGTTCTGCCGTGTTTTCCGCGCAGGAGTTCATGTGGGACTCCTAGTGGTGCAGCTCTCTTTCTTTTGGTTTGGTGAACGGACCCGTGGGATACCCTTATGGCACCCATGGGTGGGGGTACAATCCTGTGCCCCTAGAGTATGTTTTTGGGCACCTGTGGGTGGCCCACAGAGCAGGGTATGGGCTGGTGGCAGCTCCATGCCGAATTTGACAGGTGCGCGGAGTATCCTCCATTTTGGTATACCCCGGCCCTGCCATTGGGATCAGTTGATCCCTGATGGAAAACAAGATGGCCCCGGTGGCCTCTTGCTTTCTATTACCCATTACCTTGTTTTCCCAAAGTCCTGGGAAGCCCTGACCCTGTCCCTTCCCCCTGACTGGCTGTTGGGTGGAAATGCCATATATGGTGTTGTTGCGAAGGCCCAGTCAGACTAGCTGGAGCCTTCCCGGTGATGTATGTTGTGGGTACCTCCTGTGGGTGGGACCTGGGTGAATAGAGTGTGTGACGAATATGCATTCTGTGTTGTGGGTGTCTAGCATCTGGTGGCTGCCACAATGACTGAGACAACCCTGCCTGAAACCGGTATGAATGCAGCTTGGAATGTTGAATGGCTCGGTACTTGTCCTAATACACATAACTTGTTGTGAGTGTATTTGTATTTTTTCGTATTTGTATTTATTTGTAATGCGCACCTAACCCAGAGGTAGCCAGGCGCAGAAGCAGCAAGAGGATTTCAAAACTTAGTTACATACCGCAGGGTGAAGTCCAGCTGTGGTTACAGTGCCGGACGTATCACGCCGATTAGGATAGGTAGAGCATGTACACAATAGGCAGTACTATATACATATTTACATAGGGTGGGCAGAACATATACACTATAGGCAATACTATGTACATATTTACATTCATTGAGGTGGGGAGCAGTATGGTAGAGGCGCAGCCGGGCAGAGGAGGGTCGTTATGAATCGAGAGTTTTGCGCCAGTGGATAGTCCTAGCTCTGAACTGGTGGTAGGGTAGGTCCTCCCTGCAGGGAGGAGGAAGGGAATTCCAGAATTGTGCTTCTTTTACTGGGAAGCTGTTGCCTCCAGACATTGTACGTTTGAACCTGGGCACCAGGAGAAGGTTGGAATTGGCCGTTCTAGAGGGGCGAGAGAGGGTAGGCCTGGTAAATCTGGAGATGAGGTATTGAGGGGCTGCTTGGTGGAGACACTTATGAATCAGAGAAACCGATTTAAGGAATATCTTGTCTTTGGTAGATAGCCAGTTGACAGACCTTCTGGAGTCAGAGATATGGGCTTTCTTCGGGATACTGAGGGCCGCTCTAAGGGCATTATTTTGGAGGATTTGAATTTTGTTTGTGATATATTTGTTACAACCTACATATAAAGCGTTGCAGTAGTCCAACTTGGACAGGAACAACGCCCTGGCCAAGGTGGTACAGTTGGTGGGGGAGAGAAAGGGTTTGGCTGCAGTTTGCAAGTATAAGAGGTGGCAGAGGCCATTGCATTCACTTGTTTGTTGAAGGTGAGGGTGGAATCTAGATAGAAGCCGAGGGTTTTAACCTCCTTGGCTACCTTAATTTTGTTGTCCTCAATTATAAACAATGAATATTTCTGGTCAAGCTTGTTGAGGTAGTGTGTAGAGCCTAGAATGAGGAGTTCCGTCTTGTCATCATTCAGGCATAGACCGTGTGAGGCCATCCATGCCTGGATAATGAGGTACACTTTATTAACGAAGGCCAAATCCTTGTCATAATCCCCCGACAACGGGATGAGGATCTGGGTATCATCGGCATAATTAGTGTAGGTGATACCCAGATCGTCTAGATCATCAAAAAGGGGCTTCGTGAAGATGTTATAAAGTGTAGGGGAGACGCAGGATCCCTGAGGCACGCCGCAAGTGATGGGTGTTGGGTTGGCTGCTGCTAACAATGAGAAGACTCTCATCGTGCAGTTATTAAGGAAGGATTGGATCCAATTGGTTGCTTCTTGAGAGAAATGGGCAGCTTTTTGTAGGTGGTTGCACAAGATCTCAAGGTCGACCAGATTGAAGGCCGCCGAGAGATCAAGGAGTCGCAATAGTGCTGTCTTACCCTGATCTCTCAGCTCGTCTATCTGTGCCTTGAGATCTATAAGTGCAGTTTCGGTTCCATGCTGAGGCCTGAAGCCCGATTGTCGGACGCCAAGGAGATGGAAGTGCTCAAGGTAATGTTGGATCTGTTGGTATGCTATTTTGTCGAGGATTTTAAGAAGGAACTGTACTGTGGTAATGGGGCGGTAGTTGGTTGGAGTGGATGGGTCTAAATTCGTTTTTTTTAAGCAAGGGGAGGACCCAGGACTGTTTTAAGTTATTAGGTACGGTGCCTGATGTGAAAGACACGTTCATTAGTTTGGTAATAAAAGGTGCAAGATCACGGGCTGCATCCTTAATCAATTGAGTGGGGCATAGGTCTCTGTGGCATTTGAAGGTTTGAGGGTGAGAATAGTATTTTCTACCTCTTTGGTGGATACTTTATGGAAGTTAAAGGGGGGGTTATGCGCTGGGGGGTTGATTGAGTCAGGTGAGCCTTTTTGTGGATGAGGGTACTTGGCTTAGTAGAGGAGAGCAGGGATTCTTTTTTAATGCTTATCTTTGTCTTAAGAGAGGAGATTTTGTTCGCTAAGGCATTTTGTATGCCAGTGCACCAGTTTTTGTCTTTGATACACGAGTCGGGCACTTGGATTGGGGATTCAACCTCTTTAAGTATTGTGAAAAGCTCTCTAGTGTTGGATTTAGCTTGTGAGATTCACGTGCTATAAGACATTTGTTTGGCCAGTATAATTTCTTTTTTATATTGGGAAGCTAGACTGCTCAAGTGTTTTTTGTTATTTTCTGAGGGGTGAGCTCGCTAGATTTTTTTCACAGCGTTGCTTTTCCTGTCTGAGGGCTTTAAGATGAGGCAAAAACCAGGAATTGATGTGTTTCCGGGGCTTGCTCTTTTTTAGCTTCAAAGGGGCTATGGCATCAAGGGATGAGAGCATGATTTTATTGTAGATGTCCACCATCATGAATGGGTCTGTGTGATCTGGAATGGCATTCAAGGTCGGTGTGATCAGCGGGATCAAGATTTCAGGGGACTGGACAGCTGGAGCTATACTATTAGCTTGTGCTGGGGTTGCCTCTAGGGTGAACGAGATCAAGTAATGGTCTATCCAGGGCTGCAGGAGTATGGCAGAGACCAGGACTGGGCAGTTGTGCACAGCTAGCCAGTCCAGAGTTCTCCCTTTGATATGGGTAGGCTCAGTGATTTCTGGGTGAAGCCCAGTTCCTCTAGGGTGTTATTGATTGTAATGACATTGGCGCCTGTAGGGTCGCTAAATCCGAGGTTAAAGTCTCCTAGTAAGATGCGTTGTGAGGAGTTTTTAAGATTGTTTGATAAGATGTCTGTGAGGTCTTCTTCAAATGACCCTAAAGGGCCCGGAGGTCGGTAGATAAGGTGAATGGAGATGGATTGAGTGTTAGATAGGGTTAACTTGGCGGTTAAAGATTCACAGGAGCTAGCATTGGTGGGTGATTCGATTGTAATAGGGAATTTAGTTTTGGCTATGATGGCAAGACCTCCGCCTCTAGAGGTGGTCCGATCAAGTCTTAGTAGCGTGTAGTCATCTGGTGCCACTAGCATAATTGCAGGGCCTGCCGTGGGATGTAGCCAAGATTCAGTGACTGCTAAGAAGTCCAAGTCTTCGTTATGTAGCAGGTCGTCAATGTCTGATGCATGGGCTACCATGGAGCGGGCATTTATTAGTGCACCCTTGGTGCCATGTTCTGCTGGTTTTAGGGTTGGTGGCACAGATTTGTGCGTAATTTTCTGGTCACGGATGGGCTCGCGGTGGAGTCTACTGTTCAGTTGAAGAGGGTGCAGGGACGGATTCCTAGTCACCTTATTGTGGGCTAGTTTAGATAAAGGGTCATAGAGTCTTGGGAGCCTGGCACGTAATTTAAGGTTCCTCATGAGAACAGGGCATGGTGTGGAAGTCATTTCAGTTAGTGTAAAAGGGTTATGTAAGGGCTCAGGTGATGGTGGATTGGGTAGCACGGTTGGGTATTGGCTGTTCAAAATGTACAGTAGTGATCTCAGTAGCACTGTATAAAGCGCATGGAGATAGATTGTGCTATTAGGCAAGAAAGGGCTGGTGCAGTGTAATTGTTGTCAGGAAGCGTGAGGTCTACGATCGTCTAGGTGGTGGGTCACAGCAGTGTAAGGGATGATAATTCAAATGCAAGGCGGTAATTCACCTAAATTCGATATCACCTAAGTTCGATATTGGCACTAGGTCTACCGGACGACAGTCTGGTACGTTGATGTTTAATAAGATTCAGTCCCATGGGGTGACACGCCTAGTTTCAGTTAGTTGTGGCAAAGGAGTCTAAGATATAGGTGGTGGGCTATCACCTAAGTTCAGCATTGATTAGCGGCATAGCAGCATTCTAGTAGTATTAGCAAGTGAGTAGCAGATAACAGCATAGGCTAGGCGGCGCACAGTACGTAAGTTGCAGCACTCGATTAAAGTCAAATAACGTTGCTAGGATTGAACATAGTTAGGCATGATCTCAACAAATTGATTAGAGTCAAATATCGATGCTAGGATTAAACATGGCTAGGCATGAACTCAACAGTAGGTGGTGACTAGGCGGCGCACAGCATGTGAGTTGCAGGAGGTCTGGTGCACACGGTTAAAGGCAAGGGTGTAGGAGGTAGCCTATCACCTAGGTTCCACATTAGTTAGCGCTATAGCGGAAAGCGTTTGAGTGGCAGCAAGCAGCAATCAGACAGTGTTAGCACATGAATAATGGGTAACAGCATAGGCTAAGCGGCGCACAATGCATGAAATGCATAGGGTCTGGGATTAGACGTGACTAGGAGTGATCACAACAAGTCTTATTTGTACATCATAGGCAAATTAGGGCATTGGGAGAGTTTGTGTGGGTGTGCTATGCACGTATCCGCGAATGGGCTAACTATGTAAACCACTATTTTTGTGGCCTCGAGATACGTTTCAATAGCGCTGCTCAAGTGAGAGAGTAGCGGGAGTGCACAGTACCATAATGTTCCAAACAGACCTCGGGTTGAAGAGAGTTTTCTGGCGACGGCGAGGTTAGGCGGGACAGGCAGGGACAGGCATACAGCCTTGTATCAGGCGGCCTTCGAGCAGGCACCGGCTCACGCCTCCCGGTCTGCTATTGGCCGGGATATCATGGTGGATGTCCAATGAGAGCATGGGCAGGTCGAGGCACAAAGAGAGTGGTGCCTAAGGGTGCAGGGCGGCCATCTTGGAATGGCACTCCGCAACCAAACAATGCTGGTGTGCCATAATATTGAAAGGAAATCCAGTGATGACGCTACTCTATGCGGCGGATACGGGCGCAGGTGTAGGTCTTAGAATATAATTCACACGGTGGCACAAATGCGAAAATAAAGCACTTTTTGCGCTGAAGCTTGGTGGCCTACCTACAGGGAGGAGGGAGCTCCGGCTACCCTCCTAGGCAGCGCACCACACTGCTCCTGCAGTGGTGTAGGTGTGCCTCTCCAGAGGACGTGGGATAATGTGTGTCTGGAGAGAAGTGAATGGCCTGAATACCTCATGTGCCTGATTGGCTGCCTGCCACACGAATGCCCGTAGTCGTGATTGGATGCTTGAGTGTGACCCAGCGGAATGAATGGGAGATCTGGGGACCTCTCACTGCTAGGAATCGTGTTCAGAAGCTGAAGTCCACTGCGACGAGTAACTGGATTAACTGACGCTTGACCTTGAAGCACTGCTGGACGAGAAGAATTGCTGTTGCTCTCCTTCACAAACTGAAAGCTGCTGTGCCTCCAAGGACTGACCCAGAGAGGACCTGGTAAGGCGCCCTCTTCCCGAGCTACGAGGGGCCATCATGCACAGCTGATCTTTGCCAACGCTCCCTGGTAGACAGACCTTCGACAGGCTGCCGACCCGATACGGGGACTGCTGCGGAACTCCAAGGAGAAGCACCCGGGCTGTTGTCTGCCACTGTCGACGACCGCCGTCGCCGACCGGAGCCGCCGTGCTCCCGTTTGCTTAAGAACTTCCATTTATCATCGGACGCTCTCATCTGCATCGTCATCCGCTTGTCTCCCGCTGGAGAAGGCTCGACCGTCGATGCGCCGAGGAGCATCCTCCGGTGGGTTTCCCGCCACCTACAGACTGCAGAGACGCCGACGACTCGACGCCCTTGCTGGGCCACAGTTCTTCATCATCTCTTTGCGGTCCAGAACTATTGTCACCAAGGTGCCCCGCACGCCTCTTCCTTGCAGGACGCCAACGCTCTGTTGTCGACGAGCACCGCTAGGAACGAAGCGGCCACTTCCCTGCCATAGTTCACCCTGTTCACCGTCGGACGTTCGATGACCCGTGACTCCTGCCTTAAAGGGAGGGCACTCAAGAAGGGCTGTCGATTCCCCGACACCAAATGCCAAGTTCCCCGACACCTCTCAACAATCCGTGGCTCCCGCCTGAAAGGGAGGCACTCAAGAAGGATCGGTCGGTGCATCGTCGGAGAACTCTACTCCACCAGGTACATTGGGGGGGTAGAACCTTAACAGGAAGAAGTAAGACTATCGGACAATATATGGACTGGGCTTGTGCTATATATCTTTATTTACAGGTTGCCCAGGTGGGGGGATCTCCACACAGAACTGTGCCTAGTGGTAGGGGTCAGCATTCTGCCTATTGTTTCCACCATCTTACATTCCTGCCTATCTCTATTGCTGGTTTGCTCGTTATTGATCTGTGTGACATTTTAACCGTACAGTTGATGCACTTTAATGAGATTGGATAACAGTAGTGGTACCACTCTAGACGTGTATATTTTTATCATTATTGACATCCAAGTACAAAGTGCGTTATTGTGATCGTGTACATACTTTTGAATATTAATTATATGAAGACTGTGTTTTCAGTAATACAGTGTGTGGACATTCCTTTTTGGGGGTTCGGGGACTACACTGTACTTAAGAACCAGCCCGCATCACCTCCTGAGAAGCTAGGCCTTGATTGCTCACCCATTGCTACCGTAATAGAGAATCTTGGCTGGGGTCTGCTGTGCCTCTCCTCTACCATATAGAGAGCAGAAGTACAGACACCCCCTACCGGTCTTTACAATGGTGGCAGCGGTGGGATGCTTATGGTTTTAAGACTCAGTGTATAACCGTGCCACTTACAAAATATCCGCACTTTATTAGATTAAGTTTTGGGTGTGTACAAAGTAACTGGATTACATGCAATGGAGTCTATTGCGAATGGTAAATTGACTCCGATGAGCTTAGAGGCTCTCCAGAGTGCTTGTGAAGCCAGGGAGTTAGACTTTGTGGATAAGTCTAGGGCTGAGCTGATAGCTGCCCTGGTGGACTACCAGACCCATGGTGAAACTCTTGATGAGGGGGGGAATGCAACCAATGAGGACTCTGCCCCTGGGGTTTCTACTGAATCTGTTTCTGGGAATGCCACCATTCCTGCTGCCTCTGTTCCGAACCCCAGCAATTCCCTGGAACTTGAGTTATTAAGGATGAAATTGGCCTTTGAATATCGCAAGTTGGAAATAGATGCTGAGCTTAAGAAAGAGGAGCTGGCTCAACAGGTTGAACTCAAGAATAGGGATCTTGAACTCAAAGACAAGGACACTGAATGTCAGAGAATCCAGCTAGAGAAAGTTCGAGTGGAGACTTCAGCGAAACCCAGTGAGAGTGTCAGGTCCCCAGCAACTAAATTTATGAAGGATTTGGTTGGTGTGTTTTCGGAGGGTTCTGATATCCTCCAATGGATTGAAGCGTTTGAAATGGCTTGTGCAATTCATGATGTTGACAAAAGAGATTGGGCTAAGTGTTTGCTAAGCAGAGTGCCTCAAACTGGATATGACTGTATTCTGAAGCTGAGTGTGGAAGAACGGGGTCAGTATGAGTGTATGAAATCTGATTTGATTGCCAAGTTTGGCAAGACACCTACCCAATACCATAAAAGGTTCAGGGATTTTAAGAAAAGAGAGAATGTGTCTTGGGTTGACTGGGTGAGTGCTGCGCACATGAATATGATGGGGTGGATTGACGGTTACAAAGTGAAAACTTTTGTTGAATTGTCCCACCTATTGTTTTTTGAGCATTTTTCTGAAGCCTGTTCACCAGAGCTGCGTCAGTATGTTGCTGACCAGAACATTTTGGATCCCTTTAAGCTGGCTAGGTTGGCTGACAAGTGGGTCTCCCACCGGGTGTCCCCTAAGGACTCCAGTGGGAAGGACAAGGACAAAGAAAAGGGGGCTTCTCAGAAAGCTGAGGAGTCCCAAAAGCAGTAGCAGTCAAATAAACCTAAACCCTCCTCTCCTAAGACCCAAAAATCTAGTGGGGATAAATCATCTGTGGGTGGGAATAAGAGTAGTGGTCCACCTGCTGCAAAGCAGGCTCCCGGTGGTTCCAGTACCGTACCCCGCACTCCCGGCACTGTCCTCCCCTCCTCTACCGGGATCACTTTTGGTGCGCCCATAGAGATTTCCTTAGTGTCCCTTGGGGCCTGGCACCAGGAAGTACTGGCTACTATCCCACAGATCACCCATAGATTTTTGAGGAGTGTCCTCCTGAATGGCCAGCCTTCTACTGGTTTGAGAGACACTGGGGCAAGCATGACAGTGGTGGACAGGACCCTGCTCAAGCCAGAGGACTATGTAGATGCTCCTCTGAGAACCACCAGGTTAGCTGGTGGGCCTCCCAAATTATCGCCTGTAGCCCGAGTCACACTCGTAATTGGAGACAAGACAGCAAAGCTTCCTGTCCTGGTTCAGGACAACGTCCCTGCTAACATTCTGTTAGGTAACGATCTAGTCGAGTTGGGATTGATCGCGGATGGTCTTCCCATGACTGCTGCTGTGGTCACTATGTCACAGGTGACACCGGGTCTGGCTGTGAGTCAGGTACTCGAGCCGAAGGCGCGGCCTAAGGCACGACGAAGGAAGAGCAAGAAGGCCACCTCTGTGGAGGGAGTCCCTTCTCTGCCTGCTGTTCCTACAGCACCCATTGGGATCCATGCTCAGGACGGGCTGGGTCCAGTGGCAAACCCTGTCTCAACTCCTGTGGGAGAAGAGCCAGAAGAATTTCCTGTGGGGGAGGTTCTCAACCCGGAGAATCATCCCGATCTTCAATGCTTGTTAGCTGAAGGGGGACCCTCCCGGGCAGACTTCTGCAAAGGACAGAGAGAGTGTCCCTCTCTCTCGAGGGTCTGAGGAAACAGGCCCTGTCTCAGGCACACGGAGAAGTGCCTAGGATGTTCCGTATTTATTGGGAGGGTGAGCTCCTTGTTAGTGAACCCACTAAGCCTGAACCTGGTGCCCTCAAGAAGTTGGTGGTACCCCAGGTTTACAGGCCCTTCCTACTGCAGTTGGCGCATGAGGTGCCTTTGGCTGGTCATCTTGGTACCAAGAAGACTAAGCAGAGGCTCTCTGCCCATTTCTACTGGCCCCGGATGGGAGTAGAAGTGGAGTCTCACTGCAGGATCTGCCCAACTTGTCAGTTGTCTGGCAAGACTGGAGGCAGTCTCATTGCCCCACTGCAGCCATTGCCAGTGGTTGGCACACCGTTTGAGAGGATGGGCATCGACATCGTCGGTCCCCTTGACCCTCCCACGTCAGGTGGACATCGGTTCATCCTGGTTTTGGTAGATCATGCCACCAGGTACCCTGAGGCTATACTCCTTCCGACTGTTACTGCCAAGGTGGTTGCCCGGCCCCTCCTGGGCATTTTCACCCAAGTTGGATTCCCCAAGGAGGTTGTCTCTGACCGAGGATCCAACTTCATGTCTAGTTACATGAAAACCATGTGGAAAGAGTGCGGTGTAACCTACAAGTTCTCCACCTCTTACCACCCCCAGACCAATGGTCTGGTTGAGAGGTTTAATAAAACTCTCAAGGGCATGCTAGGTGCTTTGGAAGAGCCCCTAAGGAGGAAATGGGATCTCTTCCTGCCATGCCTGCTGTTTGCTTACAGAGAGGTACCTCAAGAGGGTGTTGGTTTCAGCCCCTTTGAGTTGCTCTTTGGACATCCCGTGAGGGGGCCCCTCGCCTTGATCAGAGAAGGCTTGGAAGCCGCCCCTCCCGGTCCTGCCAAGCAAGTGGGGGACTATGTGTTAGGCCTCAGACGGAGGATGACACATATGATGGGACAAGCAACGGCGAATCTCAAGGCCAGCCAGGAATTGAAGAAATACTGGCATGACCTTAAAGCATCGCAAGTGGAGTGGACTCCGGGACAAGAGGTCCTCGTGATGGAGCCTACCAAGCCTCGGGCATTGGCAGATAAATGGACTGGACCCTTCCGGATAGTCTCCAAGATGGGCGAGGTCAATATCTGGTTGACATGGGAATCCCAGGGGTAGCCCCTCAGGTATTCCATGTTAATAGGCTCAAGCCGTTCCACAGGCGAGCAGAAGTCTCATGTCTCTTGCTGGCTTCAGAGCAAGAAGAGGATGAGAATGAGCCCCTTCCTGATTTGCTGCATAGCAACCCTCAGGATGGCTCAGTGGAGGGAGTGCAGCTCTCTCCAGATTTGACAACTGAGCAGCAGAGGGCCTGCAGGACTTTGCTCCAACAGTATGCCTCTCTGTTTTCGCTGATGCCAGGCCTTACACCGTGGTGTAAGCACGAGATTGACACTGGTGACAGCGTGCCTGTCAAGAGCAGGAGCTACCGAATGTCAGATACGGTTAAGAACCACATCCAGGCTGAGGTCGCCAAGATGTTGGATCTGGGTGTTATTGAACCCTCAACCAGTCCTTGGTCCAGTCCGGTGGTCCTTGTCCCCAAGGCAAGTTCCCAGGCCGGGACCAAGGATTGGAGGTTCTGTGTGGACTACCGAGGAGTCAATGCCGTCACCAAAACTGACGCGCACCCATTGCCCAGGGCTGATGAGCTCGTGGACACCATAGGTGCTGCCAAATTTGTGAGCACCTTTGACCTCACCTCAGGCTATTGGCAAATAGCTCTGACGGACCATGCCAAGGAAAAGACGGCGTTCTCAACACCAGAGGGACTCTACCAGTTTAGGGTCATGCCTTTTGGGTTGAAGAATGCCCCTGCCACCTTCCAGAGATTGGTCAATCATGCTCTCAGTGGGCTGGAAGCCTTTTGTGTGGCTTATTTAGACAACATTGCCGTCTACAGTTCCACTTGGGAAGAGCACTTGACACATCTGGGTAGAGTGTTGCAGGCCTTAAAAAGGGCTAACCTCACTATCAAGGCCACCAAGTGCCAGATAGCTCAGGGGAAAGTCACGTATCTTGGTCATGAGGTAGGAGGGGGTCAAATCCAACCTCTCCCCAGTAAGGTACAAGATGTACAGGACTGGGAGACTCCCACTTCTCAAGCCCAGGTGAGAGCCTTTTTGGGTCTCACTGGGTACTATCGCAATTTCATGGCAGACTATGGAACCATAGCTGCACCACTGACAGCTCTGACTTCACCCAAGCAGCCTAGGAAGGTCAATTGGGCTGAAGACTGTCAGAGGGCCTTTAAAGGCTTGAAAGAAAGTCTGTGTTGGGCACCCGTGTTGTGTGCGCCTGACTAAAGCGACCCTTTATCGTCCAGACGGATGCCTGCAACACCGGAATTGGAGCTGTCTTGTCCCAGTTAGATGACAAAGGGAGAGAACATCCTATCATATTCATCAGTAGACAACTCAAGGGTAGAGAACTTAGGTGGGCTACTGTTGAAAAGGAATGTTTTAGTATAGTTTGGAGCCTTAGGCGTTTTAGGCCCTACCTTACGGGGTCTACCTTCAAGGTCCAAACAGATCATAAGCCCCTAAAGTGGCTTATGCAGATGAAGGGTGAGAACCCGAAACTGCTCAGGTGGTCCATTAGCCTCCAAGGGCTAGATTTCACCATAGAGCACAGACCAGGGAAGAGTCACGATAATGCAGATGGCCTTTCCAGAAGGTATGTTGACCGTCTGGATGAGGGTGTCTATCCCGTGGGAGATTAGGCACCCTCCACCTCAGTCTGGGGGGGCGACTGTGATGCTGGAAATGCATCGGAGGGACAGGGCCTCCGTATACTTGTCCTTTACTGCTTTTTATCGTGTGTTCTGTCGTGTTTTCTGCGCAGGAGTTCATGTGGGACTCCTGGCGGTGCAGCTCTCTTTCTTTTGGTTTGGTGAACGGACCCATGCGATACCCTTATGGCACCCATGGGTGGGGGTACAACCCTGTGCCCCTAGTGTATGTGGCCCACAGAGCAGGGTATGGGCTGCTGGCAGCTCCATGCTGATTTCGACAGGTGCGCGGAGTATCCTCCATTTTGGGATACCCCGGCCCTGCCATTGGGATCAGTTGATCCCTGATGGAAACCAAGATGGCCCCCGTGGCCTCTTGATTTCTATTACCCATTACCTTGTTTTCCCAAAGTCCTGGGAAGCCCTGACTCTGTCCCTTCCCCCTGACTGGCTGTTGGGTGGAAATGCCATATATGGTGTTGTTGTGAATGCCCAGTCAGACTAGCTGGAGCCTTCCCGGTGATATATGCTGTGGGCACCGCATGTGAGTGGGACCTGGGTGAATAGAGTGTGTGACGAATATGCATTCTGTGTTGTGGGTGTCTAGTATCTGGTGGTTGACACAATGACTGAGACAACCCTGCCCGAAACCGGTATGAATGCAGCTTGGAGTGTTGAATGGCTCGGTACTTTTCCCAATACACATAACTTGTTGTGAGTGTCTGGAGAGAAGTGAATGGCCTGAATACCTCGTGTGCCTGATTGGCTGCCTGCCTGCATGAATGCCCATAGTCGTGATTGGATGCTTGAGTGTGACCCAGCGGAATGAATGGGAGATCAACAGTATATCTGGGGACCTCTCACTGCTAGGAATCATGTTCAGAAGCTGAAGTCCACTACGACGAGTAACTGGATTAACTGATGCTTGACCTTGAAGCCCTGCTGGACGAGAAGAATTGCTGTTGCTCTCCTTCACAATCTGAAAGCTGCTGTGCCTCCAAGGACTGACCCAGAGAGGACCTGGTAAGGCGCCCTCTTCCCGAGCTACGAGGGACCATCGTGCACAGCTGATCTTTGCCAACTCTCCCTGGTAGACAGACCTTCGACAGGCTGCCGACCCGATACAGGGACTGCTGCGGAACTCCAAAGAGAAGCACCCGGGCTGTTGTCCACCACTGTTGATGACTGCCATCGCCGACCGGAGCCGCCGTGCTCCCGTTTGCCTAAGAACTTCCATTGATCATCGGACGTTCTCGTCTGCATCATCATTCGCTTGTCTCCCGCTGGAGAAGGCTCGACCGTCGACGCGCCGAGGAGTCTCCACCGGTGGGTTTCCCGCCACCTACAGACTGCAGAGACGCCGACGACTCGATGCCCTTGCTGGGCCACAGTTCTTCATCATCTCTTTGCGGTCCAGAACTATTGTCACTGAGGTGCCCCGTACGCCTCTTCCTTGCAGGACGCCAACGCTCTGTCGTCAACGAGCACCGCTAGGAACGAAGTGGCCACTTCCCTGCCATAGTTCACCCTGTTCACCGTCGGACGTTCGACGACCCGTGACTCCTGCCTTAAAGGGAGGGCACTCAAGAAGGGCCGTTGATTCCCTGACACCGAACGCCAAGTTCCCCGACACCTCTCGACGATCCGTGGCTCCCGCCTGAAAGGGAGGCACTCAAGAAGAATCGGTCGGTGCATCGTCGGAGAACTCTACTGCACCAGGTACATTGGGGGGGTAGTACCTTAACAGGAAGAAGTAAGACTACCGGGCAATATATGGACTGGGCTTGTGCTATATATCTTTATTTACAGGTTGCCCAGGTGGGGGGATCTCTACACAGAACTGTGCCTAGTGGTAGGGGTCAGTGTTCTGCCTATTGTTTCAACCATCTTACATTCCTGCCTATCTCTATTGCTGGTTTACTCGTTATTGATCTGTGTGACATTTTAACCGTACCGTTGATGCACTTTAATGAGATTAGATAACAGTAGTGGCACCACTCTAGACGTGTATATATTTATCATTATTGACTTCCAAGTACAAAGTGCCTTATTGTGATCATGTACATACTTTTGAATATTAATTATGTAAAGACTGTGTTTTCAGTAATACAGTGTGTGGACATTCCTTTGTGGGGGTTTGGGGACTACACTGTACTTAAGGACTAGTGCGCATCACCTCCTGAGAAGCTAGGCCTTGATTGCTCGTCCATTGCTACCATAATAGAGAATCTTGGCTGGGGTCTGCTGTGCCTCTCCTCTACCATATAGAGAGCGGAAGGACAGACACCCCTACCGGTCTTTACAGAGGTATGCACTTCTGGCCAGACCAGACATGCATACCGCCACCCACGAGCAAACTCGTAATATGGCGGCCCTGTATGAACGGTGCCAGTCCCTTACCGGCAGCATTCATAGCGTGGCCGCCACAATCCTAATGGGGCCCAATCACTATTCCTCGGCTGCTTCTTGGTTGCAATCCCTAATGGGGAAAGCAAAAGCCCATCAATGGGAACCCTTAATATTTCTTTCTGTAGCTTCACCACCACCACCTTCTGTTCTACTTTCATGGACACAAGACTTTATATCGATCTTCCCACCATGGGATGTTTGTAGGGCCTCCTGAAATCAAAAGCAAAAATATCCTCAGTGAGCTGAGCTGGCTTCCTCTCAGGGCATCTTTGTAGCAAGTTTTCCATTTTTTCCAACCTAACATGTGCAGGACCATATTCCTGTAGGTCCCTTCCTTTGCCACACATCCTTTTTTAGTCTGTCCCCCACTACTTTTCACTGTCCCCTGTCAGTAGCCCTGCAGAAGTGGGTGCTTGTCCCCGCACCTGGTGCCTTTGTGCTGAAACCTTCAAACTTGCCTTGGGCATACTCTTCTATTGTTAGACCTGAGAGCCCCTGTTCCGGCTGTCTGTGCTCTAAACTGTCTACCACGCCCCTTCCTGGGTTGGACATCCCTGAAAGGCTGAATAAAGCACAGGCAAACTGCTAGTTGTGTGGACATCAGCAACATGCCATGTGCAGGATGTCCACTGGAGCTATGCACGGATATCTAGTTGCCACAAGGCCTGTGAATGATCCTCCCATAGGTGGGAAGAAATCCTCATCATATGTCAGCCAAGCAACCACCCCCCACATAAAACAAACTATGAGTCCCCCATATGACATCTATGTACATGTTAAGCATTAGGCTCCTCTCCAGGAATGGGTTACAATGCACACTTGTATAACTGAGGAATGCATAAGTCTAGTTATCGTTAGTAGGCCAAATGGAATGAAAAAATATTCTTGATTTTTCCGATTATAAAGAAAATCACTTTAGAAAGACCACTCTGAGACCGCTCAAAACAAACTACTATGCCCCTTCCACAAGCGTGTGTGTACATGGGTTGATAGATGCGCGGTCTGGAAGAGGAGTTGCAGGAGTCCCTGGTGGGTGGTTTGGTGTGTGTTGGTGTGTGTGTCTGTTTGGTGAGGGAGAAGGGGAATGTTTGTGACATGATGGGGGAGTGGGGGTAAATATAGCTGTGTGTTTGTGTGTCTGTGTGTGTATGTGGTGGGGGATTGAGGGCAGAATGATTGGCGGAAGGCGGGAGGCGGGAGGAAGGAGGCAGCAGCTGATGCAAAGGGGGTTCGGTGGATGAGACCCCCGACTTCTAAGACATCCTGCAAGCACGTGAGAAGGTGGGGCAAGAGGCGGGCTGGGGCATGGCGTGCCTGGAAGGTTGTGGTGGGTGAACCCTCACACAAGAACGTGGTATTTCTGCTTTTTGAGGGCCGCCCCAAAATCAGCAGAAATAAATATTTGGTATGCATCCTTCAACATGCGGAAATATCATATAGAACCTGGTAGGCAGCAGAGGCCAGCACAACAGCTCTCTCCACCTCCTCTTTGGAACCTTTTTTGCACCATAGTTGTCTGCACAATAGCTTGAAAATGTCCATAAATTCACCCTGGCCACATTTTTCCTTTGTGCTCGGGACCAAATTCGAAACTAAAGTCATAATTCCCATACTCGGGACCCTGTTCAGCTGCACTGTGTAGTAATGGGTCCTGTGTGTGGAGTGCTGGTGATGTCACGGCTTCCTTGTGGAATGTGGTGGCTCTGGGGTTCTGTTAATGATGGTTGGGACTAAGCAGTGAGAGTGGCTGGTTGATGGGTGTGGGGAAGTCCAGTGTCCTTACTTGTATACTTGTGTCTTGGTCTCCCTACCATTCCGTAGTGTTTATACAAGTGTGACCGACCATGGACATTAAAGGAAGGTGAAATTTACCTATGGAGGAAGCACTCTTTATTTCACTGGCAATGAGGATGGGATGGTAGGACGGACTTCGAGGATGTCCATGCAGGGTTACAGGGGAGGTGCAGCAAGTTGAGGACAGGGCCCGGCTATCTTTCCCCACATCCAGGTATGCAATTCGGCATTGGGCGTCACGCAGACATCGCTGTGACCGCCCAGTGGCATGCAGGGAGTTTCGCCAGCGTGCCAGGAGGGCCGCACCTTGAAACATTCTTATATTTAAAGGAATCCTTTCTTAAGATATTATCCTAACATAGGAGTGCACCTGAGAATCTCTCTCTAGCTGAGGGCGCCGCCAGTGCCTGCATTCAGGGAGCCTCCTGTCGTTGTGGTGCCCGGGGAAGTTTGCCGTGTACCATTGAAGGCAATTCAGGCCTGTCCGGTGAGCAGGTTGAAGGCGTTCGGAGGGAGTGAGGGATCATCCCATATCCCATGAACGGAGTGCCTTTGCAGCAGGCCGTACGGCATGCCAGTCGCCGCCCATTGTTGCCCCGTTTTCCTCCTGGGGGCTGGGCAGCTCAGCAGACAGCAAGCGGGGGCAGGGCCAAGCGCACTGCAGAGGAAACAGTGGCCAGAATGGTGCCGGATCATCCGCCGGCTACTCAGCAAGGAGAACTTTCCATCTCCTTGTTTTCCACACTAATGGTGATGTCATGGGAGAGTGGAGTGTTTCTGGCAACAAGAGAGGATGAAAAATAAAGGGGTAGACCTGCACTTCAAACCCTGATCCTTCAGGTATAGTGAATAGATGTCCAAAGATTGGATCAGTAGGATGGAATGACACTCCTTAGTACAAATTCATATTGTATTAGATACATTTATCATATGAAATAACATTTTCTCATTTACTTCAGTAAAGCTGTGTTCCTAAAACCCAATGATACGTGAAATATCATGGGTTGTTGTGTTCTGTATAAATGTATGAATGAGATTTGTATGTGGATATGAAATGTTTTTTATGAATTTTTTATTGAGAAAATGTTATTTCATATGATAAATGTATCTAATAAAATATGAATTTGTACTAAGGAGTGTCATTCCATCCTACTGATCCAATCTTTGGATATCTATAAACAAGAGAGGATGGCCGTTGGTGCGCCTGCATATCTTGTCCGGCACACAGCATTCGGGAGGTGATGGCTCCCGCGAAGAGGAGTACAAAAGGAGTGGAAAGTGAAGCGTTCTTTCCAAGTACTGATTGTGAAATGTACAGCGCTGAGGGTGAAAATGTGTTCAGCAACTGTGAAGAGGGGACCTCGCACCTAGGGAGTAGCGTGGTGTGCCCTGTGAGCGAGAGGCAACTCCTGGAGGGGCAAGATGTTCTGAGTATCTTTGCACTCCTGGACAGTGTTCTGGGGAATTCCCGGGATCCAGCAGAACGTGATCCTGGTTAGAGTGAAGTTATCAGTACATGTGTCCAGGGCTGTGACCATTTTATGATGTTGTGTATGTGTTATGTGGCCCATGTTTGTTGTTGTTGGGTTAGGTCATTTTCCGGCGGGGTTGGTGGTATGTAGCTTTAAGGCTGTTGTTTGTTACTTGTGGTGTGTTTTGTTGTGGCCTCCTTTTCACCCTTTAGTATTCCCAGGGTAGTGTTGAAAAGGAAGTGTATGTACCTTTGGGGAATGCTCCGTTGATCCCTAGGGTTGATGGATCATCGGTTTATTTATAATGGATGGCACTATGAAAAGAAAATAGTTTTCCGTCTGCATCTATTGCTGGACATGAGGGTGGTTATGATTATTGGTTTGTATGGAAATGTGGGCTCAGAGGGACATTTCTTCTTGCGTTTGCATACATTTTTGGACATGAGGGTGGAGGGCCTGGACATGCTACACTCCGTTATACATTAGGTTCCTGGACATGAGGGTGGATGGTTTGGGTAAGGTACCCTGCAGGGTTCATCTTGTGTAGCGCATCTGGTACATGGACATTGGGGAGCATGTTTTCCTCCCATTTAGTAAAGGGGTGGATGGTTACAACCGTATTGATATATATGTTTATTGTGTTTGGAGTTTTTGTCCACACGAGACTGTTTAATATTTATGAGAGTGTTTTGCGAAGAGAGTGTTTTCGATGAGTGTGATTGCTGCAGAGTGTTTTCAATGCAGGTTATTTCACATTCTGCATGCGTTTTCGTTCTGGTTCATTTGTGCATAATGTGGAGCATGTTAAGGAGTTAAATGCATCCAGGGATGTGAGAATTAAGTGCATTCACCGCGATTTGGGTGCATGATGTTGTTTACACGCCGTGGAGTCAAGTTGGGAGTTTTGCATTTCAGTTGTTAAGGCGTTAAGGCGGACAGGTTCCGTTGTGGGCTGAAGGTGAGGAGCATTGTGTTATTAGGAGCATTAGCGTTTAATGAAATCATACCTCGTGGGGGAAAGGGGTTAGTGTTGAGGGTATGCTTTTGCAAGGTACCGTTTATCACCTTTTTCCAAGGTTAGGTGCTTCGGTCGTGTTTTGGGGCATTAGCATTTAATGAATTATACATTATGCATTATACATTTCCCGTGGGGGAAAGGGGTTAGTGTTGAGTGTATGGGCCTCATTACACGGTAGGCGGTAAGTCACCGCCTTTATCGGCATGGCGCTAATAACGTGTCCGTGTAGTTAGTAAGCCGCTAATAACGTGGCATCACGAGTATGTGGGCACGAGCTTAGCACCATGCCGGTAAGGACACTACCGCCATGCCGGTAAAGACCCCGTAAAGGCCCTTAGCGGCACCGAGGAAAGCGCTGATAGCACTTCTGCCCTCCCACAACACGGCATTAGCGGTGACCGCTATTAGCGGTCACCGTAAATAAGCGGAACAGGAAGTAGCGTCATCGCACAGGAACGGGAAATAGCACGGCGGCCATCTTTAAAAAGACAATCCATTGCCATCCTCTGCCCCCAGGACCTGCATCCACACCAGAGACTTCCAAAATCCTTCACAGACCCACTGACAATGCCCAAGGAAATTAAAAAAGGAGCAGAGGAGCGGCAGCGCAAGGAGCGTTTTTCTAATGAAGAGCTTATAATGCTCACTGACACGCTTGCTGCCAATGCAGAGGTGGTGTTCGCCAATGACATGCGGCGTGCCACCCTAATAAAAAAAAAGGAGATCTGGGCTGAGGTGGCCCGTAAAGTCAGTGCGGTGTGCACCACCCCTCGCACTGTGAAAGATGTCAGGAAGCGGTGGGACGATCTCCGCCTCCGTGTACGCCGCATCCTGGCTGCCAACCGGAACCTGGCCATGGGCACAGGAGGCGGTGGAGGATCACCAATAAAACTAATGGAGTGGGAGGAGACCTGTGCAAGCACCATAGGGGTCGAATCAATCGAGGGAGTCGGCGGAATGGAGCGTGGTGTGCCCACATCGTCAGATGGAGGTGAGTGTCCACACAAAACACTGCACTGTGAAAGATGAGGTACTTCCCCAAATGTGAGCCCTAAATCTTCTCATGGATGTGGCCATCAAACATACATGCATACAACCCAGCCCATATGCGTTTCACATCCCAACACACACACATGCATGCATCACCACAGACACGTGTCACCCAGACTCACGCATGAATGACCCACCCAACAGTCTTACGACCTGTATGCCCAAACATGAAGTCCGAATGCATAGAACAGCATGAACAACAACATCTGCATGAAGCACGTTGACCAATCACCAATGCCATCCCACTCTTTGTCCCCCATAGGCTCACAAACTGACAGCGATGAGCAGGACACTGCGACGCAGGCTCCCCCTGCTAAGAAACAACCCAGGGGAAAGGAATCAGGCAACATCGCCAGCACGTCGAGGGGCACAGGGAAGAGTGCACTCGCATAGAGGGCCAAACCCACCAAGCCACCCACGTCACCAAGACGTGAACCTACGCCTGAACCAATTGCAGCACCCACTCTAGTAATCCCCCCCTGCACGATCCACCCGCGGAAGGGACACTGTCTGCTGCCAATAGTTCCATCGGCGAGGCAGCAGCCACAGCACCCATGTCCGATGTGGAGGACACTTGTGACTTGGCCATACAACAACATACACCCAGCCCCCAGCAGTCAAAAGAACTGAGCCCACGCCCCACATCACAATCCAGCAGCCATGGCCAGTCTGGTGATGAAATAGTGGCAGGGTGCTGGAGTCCACCGGTGTCATCACCTGATGCTGGACCATTAGAACAAGGTGCGGCACCCACCCCACAAGCAAGACACAGTGGCCATGACATGGCCATCATCAGACAGCGGCAGGAGGACATCACTGCGCTGGTTGGCCAGCATGTGGATGAGGCAGCACGTGCGAGGGAGGAGTGCAGGGAGCATTCAAGGGACATCAGACAGGCCATAGAAGCCAGCACCAACAGGCTATGTGAGGAAATGTCACTTGTGAGGCAGGTCCTCACACGCATAGCAGACGCAATGGACAGGCAGACCCCCCACCGGCACCGGAACAACCTTGCACCTCATCCACTGCCAGCTCAAGGCAGACCAGCCCCCAGCGCAGGTCCTTGCGGGCTATGCAGTGCACAACCCCTCAACGCCCCCTACGGTGGCAGTGGGGATGGGAACTAGGGCCAGCCAGATGTTGCTGACACATGTACAGCTATGCAGCACTGATGTACAAGCCATTCATGGGGGTGTTGTGGGGGGAGGGGGAAAGGGTGTTTTGAGAGTCTTGTGGCGGGAGGGGGGAAAGGGTGTTTTGGGAGTGTTGTGGGTGGAGGGGGAAAGGGTGTTTTGGGAGTGTTGTGGGGGGAGAGGGGAAAGGGTGTTTTGGGAGTGTTGTGGGGGAGGGGAAAGGGTGTTTTGGGAGTGTTGTGGGGGGAGGGGGGAAAGAGTGTTTGCGTAGTTGGGTCCATGCACTTCTTTAACTAATAATACATAAAACACACTGGTGACAAGATAAATCACAGGAGTGGACATTTTCATTGTGTATGAGTGCTTTATTAGTGGACAGGGCCCAGTGTGCACTTCACCACAAAACCCAGTGGCCAAATACCCACATCCATTCAACAAAGTTCAACCATGTGTATTAGAAAATGTGGTCGATCATATGCTGGTGCACAGCACGTCCCTCCTGGGCATCGCCACCTGCATGACCTGCAGCCCTGTCTCCTCCCTCCTCATCCCCATCATCATACTCAGCAGGTGGTTGCAGTTCAATGTCAGGGGGCATTTCACATTCCGTCTGATACACATATTGTGCAGCATGACACATGCCATGGTGATCTTGGCCACCTTCTCATGGCCGTACAGGAGTGCCCCGCCCGACCTGCTGAGGCACCGGAACCGTGTCTTCAAAAGGCCAAATGTCTGCTCAATTACCACGCGGGTACGGGTATGTGCACGATTGTATTCCTCTTTGTACCTGTTCTGTGGGTTCCGTACAGGGGAAAGGAGCCACCTCTTCAGGGGATGGTCAGCATCACCTGCATGGGTGCAACAATGGGTATGTGTAAGTGTTTACATCAAGTGGAACCTGTTCACATCACACAAATCAACTTTGCATTGTGTGTGACATCCACAAATCCCTGCATGCATGGAGAGTAACTGCAATGTGGGAAGGTGAGGTAGTCCTTGCAAGTGGACATGCTCCGTGCATGCCTATGGCAGTTATTAGCATGTACTGGGTGAGGTCAAGTCATTCGTGTCTCTTGGTCCTGGCAACGTATGTACCACACTGCTAGTGTACTGCCATCCCGAAGTTGATGTCCCCATGCTCTGATGCGGCACTTAAGTAGTGGTGTACGGGTGTGGATCAGTACAATGGCTACAGGAGATCCCTTTGTATGCACTCAAGGCCGCATATCCGTTGTGATGTTGTTCAGCGTACATTTCCAATGTCCATTTTGGCTGCATGTTGCTGCTTTGTGTTATAGAGGGTATGGTATGATGTGCAATGTGCATGTGGATGGATATGGCATGTTTGGCGTAATGGATTGATTACTATGTTGGCCAGAATACTACTTGCATGTGGTTATGTGTCAGGTCCATTGTGGGCTGCCTCGTTGGACAGTGGTGTAAATCTGTATGTCCATTGTTTATCCGGACATATGTTCACACCCAGTTGGAGTATGCATCTCTCCCCCCACCCCAATCACACCCAGTTGGAGTATGCATCTCTACCCCCAATCAAACCCAGTTGGAGTATGCATCTCTCCCCCCCCCAATCACACCCAGTTGGAGTATGCATCTCCCCCCCATCACACCCAGTTGGAGTATGCATCTCTCCCCCATCACACCCAGTTGGAGTATGCATCTCTCCTCCCCCCAATCACACCCAGTTGGAGTATGCATCTCTCCTCCCCCAATCACACCCAGTTGGAGTATGCATCTCTCCCCCCGTCACACCCAGTTGGAGTATGCATCTCCCCCCAATCACACACCACATCACACTGCAATGTGCTTGCTACTGCCACTGCAATGTGCCCTGCTACTCACCAAGTAGCCATGAACATTGTCCAGCATGTCGCTCCATGTAGCGTGGTATCGTTGAGTTGCGTAGGACCATTGAATCATGGGTTGAACCGGGATATCGTGCACAACAATGTGTGTTTATCTTGTTTGAGTCACATACCATTTGGATGTTGATGGAGTGGTATTGCTTTCTGTTTCAGTAGACTGCCTCATTGTCATGTGGGACCACCAATTCCACATGGGTACAGTCGATGGCCCCGATGCAACTTGGGATGCCTGCCAGTGAATAGAAGCCAACTTTGGTGTTGGAGATCTCGTGGGCAGTCCGTGGCAGGGATATGTGTTCACTTGTGTGCTTCAGGAGGGCATCGAGCACCTGGTTCAGCGTGCCTGAGAATACTGGTTGTGATATGCCATGCATCTGCCCTACCGTTTGCTGGTAGGTCCCTGTGGCCAGGAAGTGGAGCACAGTTACCACCTTCAGTAGAGGGGGGATGGCAGTACGGATGTCTATGAGGCTCACAATGTCGTTGTGTATCATGTCCACAATGGTGGTGATGGTATCCCGGTCCAGACGGTACAGGGTGTATATCTGCTCAAGGGTTAGGTTGAATGGACTGGCTCTAATCCTGGGGATTAGTGGCTGCCTCTGTGGTATGACTAGGTGCACTGGTGGGGCTTGCTGGGCCTGTCTCGCCCTCCTCCTCCTCCTGTGTCTCCTCTGTGCTGCCTGTTGTTGTTGGTGCTGCAATGCAGTCATGCCCTCCAGTCCATGTAATGCTGCTAGTGTTGGAATCATCTTGGTATGGGAAGGGGTGTGGGAAGGGGTGTGATGTGCTCCTTTTGTGCTGCCCCAGTCTCACCTGTGCTGATTGTGGCCACCTGTGGCAGCTGGGAACACTGCACATGTCCCTTAATGGGTGGTTCGCGATGCCCATCGTTCGGGAGGTGTGCATTTTAAGGAGTTGTTGCTTTGGAGTGGGTGCCTGATTGTGTAGGACAGATGTTGTTTTGGGTGCCCGGGTTGTGATGTTTTGGTTCTTGGGTTGTTGGGGTCTTGTGCCCTAGTGGTGGTTCGTTTTTTTTCCCCAGTTACCTACCTTCAAGGAAATGTAAGGTTGCTGATGCGGTTGGGAACATTGTTTATCTGCGGGTGCAAGATGGCAGTGAATATAAAAGGGTTGTGTCAGTTGGTGATGTTGTGGTGTCAGCATGTCTTCAAATTTTTGGTCCTTTGACAGGGTTTTAGGTAGTGTAGTGTAGTTTACTTGCAGTTGAGCGGTTTGTGCTCAGGCGTGGCAGGCCTCAGGCTCTCGGGGGGCAGCCCAGGTTGGAAGGGGTTGGTGCATTGTTGGTCCGGTTGGCCTGGTAGAAGGTTTTTCCTTTTGTTCTTCCTGTGCCAGCTTTTCTTTTACATTGTTGGCCGCTTTGTATAGAAGGTCTGGTGTGTGTCGTTGTGTGTGTCGGAATGTTAACAGTGCCGGTCACCATTCCCATTGTGTTTCTAGTGTTGTGTAATTTTAAGGGAGGGAGAAGTGTAGTAATTGGTCCTGTGTGTGGCGTGCTGGTGATGTCACAGCTTCCTTGTGGAATGTGGTGGCTCTGGGTTTCTGTTAATGACAGTTAGGACTTAATAGTGAGAGTGGCTGGTTGATGGGCGTGGGGAAGCCCAGTGTCCTTACTTGTGTACTTGTGTCTTCATCTCCCTACCATCCCGTAGTGTTTTTACAAGCATGGCAGACTATGGACATTAAAGGAAGGTGAAACTTACCTATGGAGGAAGCACTCTTTCTTTCACACTACTCTCACTTCTCTCTTGCCATCTTGCCTCCGGCTCTCTGCTTCCACCAATTTCTTCTATGCTTCTCTGCTGTCTCTCCTCTGTTTGTATTTCCATGTTTTCCAGCTTCTGGGGGCCTACAACTCTGTATTCCTTCCTAAGTGTATCATTGCTCACATCATCCCTGTATCAGGTCACTCTGTTACCCTCCTTCTCCACCACACTCCGGCCCTGTTCTCTTCTCTTTGTCTTTCCGGTGCTCCCCTAAGGGCTCTGTCATACTCCCCTGTTCTGCCACTATTCCATTCACCAGCCCCCCTCGCAAACCTCTCATTTAAACCAGGCCCCTCGTCAGCACGTCATGCTTCTCATAGATGTATGTCTCCTGTGCCTACTCCTCCTGCGTTGTGCTGTTATTCCTTGCCTGAATCCTTGAACCAGGCCTTCTTTCCCTGGCAGACCTCCCACCACTCTCTTGACCCATTGCTGAGAACTTAGTCACCTCTAGAGATCCAGCTAAGACCTACAATACCCTGCTCCCCCCTCTACTTCTCTGACAGTGCCGTTTTCCATTCCAAGTTCTTGCTTGCAGACTCAGGGTACCCATCTCGCCCCCTGTCACGGTTCTCCCTTCTTCTCCTGCTCAACTACAAAGGACCTGTATTATTTTAATATGATGTAACTGGAATCAGAATGGAATATTGGGCCCCCCTCCCTCCTATTTTCCCCCTCCTCCCCATACCTTTCTCCTCACCCTCACCCACACCCCCCCACACCCACACCTGCCCTGTCCCCCTTGCACTTCCTTTTTGCTGCACACGCACAATCCACATGTCACAAGGCCTAGTAGGACTGTTTATTTTTGTTTCTTGTTTATCCCCTCTGTTCACTCTTCCCCTTTGCCTTGTGGTGCCTGGAAACACTTTCTGATGTATAGGCGCCTTATAAATGTTCAATAAATAAAATAAATAAATATTTAATGTGGAATGGTAAGGGGCTGAGTTCTCCTAGAGGAACGGTTAGGAGAGAGAGAGAAGCAGTTGACGGGGGTCATTAGAAGATTTAAATCTAAATAAAGAAGGCTGAATTACTTACTTGCCTGGACTCCTTCAATTGGTGATGAGCGGCAGAAGTGCACGGGTGCAGGGGCATCTCAGGAGGTATCTCCTATGTGTGAAAGGCAAAGGAAGATCCTGTGGTGCCGTGTGTATCGGCTATGGCATTCCTGTGAGGGTGGGGTGCTTCCCTTAAATGTGGGCTGAATGCTGAATCTTAATGTGTCTGTACATTGCCCAAGGTCAAAAGGGGGCTAGTTCAGGGATTGGATGAGCTACAGCAGCCCGTTGCGACATTGCACATTTAAACAGGGAACGCAAGCACAGACTGCAGTTGTAGCAGGGCCGGTGCTTGGAATTTGAGGAAAGGACCTCTAATCGTGCGTGCGTGCACTAGGAAGTGCACAACAACATTAGAGGAAAGGCCTCAACAACTTCAGTGAACGTGCATATCAAGGTTATCGTTATTATTGAGTGCCCTCTTCTTTTGTCAGTACTCTTGAAGCAATACAATGTTTACAAAACTGTTAATAATCCCTATTGTATGCCCTGTTCTTCATATCAGTGCAGAGTAATCGTCACTACTCTTTCTACTCTTCTTTGTGTCAGTATTGTTAATATAATAAAACTAAGGAAACCATTCTTCAGAAAAGTTGGGCTGTCAAAGATAAGTGACATGCAAGGAGTCACTATTCTCCCACCTCAGACCATCTTGGCAGTACCTGGTGAGCCACCAATTCCGTGGGTAGAGTGGAAGGAGTACTGGGGGAACTACATTGGAACAATTGAGAATGAGAATTTCACGACTGAAAATAAGATGGTATTACTACACTCTTTGGGTCCAGAGGGACACAGAGTTTACAGGGAATTACCTACATTGAGGTCAGGAAAAGGTGATGGAACTAATGAGTATGAACTAGGATTCAGGTGCCTGGATATATATTATCCTAAGACCAAAGTAGCAGTAAACAGATATTATTTCTACTTGAGGAATCAAAAAATGGATGAGTCTGTGGATGATTATGTAAGCGCTCTCAAGAAGTTGGCTTTGATATGCAATTTCATCAGGGGACTGACACAGAAGGACCTCATAAGAGATCAGATCATAATACATATTAATAATAGTGTTATTCAAGAGAGGTTATGGATGTGTGGTGACCCTTCATTGGAAGAGACTATTGTGATCACCATGAAGGTAGAGCATGCTACAATTTGTGCTGAAGCCATAAAAGAAAAGGAGAAAGACTTGCAGAAACCAACACAAGTTACAATAGTCAAGCCTAAAAAGGGAAGGACACATCTGTTGGAAAATATAAGGAGAATAATGGCAAAGAAGTTTGGAAGAATACAACGTTGGAAGAACCGGGAGTAAAGAAAATGAACACTTTTGTGGGAAAATGTTATCGCTGTGGAAAAAAAGGACATTATGTGAATTCAAATTATTGTCCTGCTTTAAACCAGAAATGTTCGAATTGTAGAATGAGAGGTCATTTCATAATTGTATGTAGAAATAAGAGGAAGAAAAGAGGAGCAAGAAGTGGAGGTAGTCACAGTAGTGCAGCACAATAAAAAAGGAACTCCAAAAAGCCTATTTAAAATTGATGGAGTCAATTCTGAGTTAATGGTGGATTCAGATTCACTGTACACTATTATTCTGAAAGATAAATGGGAAGAACTATGTAAAAAAGGATTATGACCCAGAATTGAAGAAATCTTGCATAAGAAATCCTGGAGCTTTTGAAGGTGCAGTAATCAAAACGATTGGATCAATATTGGATATAGAACAGCGTTAATTGAATTTAAAGGGAGATTAGCTGAAGTGAAAGTGTATGTGGCTAAAAAGGGTGTGAATGTTTTAAATTGCGAACATCAAGCCAAACTTAAAATAAGCTAGAATCCAGGGAGTGAGGAGCCGGTGTTGAAAGTGATGGCAAGCGAAAAAGAAATTGGTTAATTCACTTAGGGCAAAGAAAAATAATTATTTCCTGCAGTATTTAAAGAGGGAATAGGGAAACCTAAAGGATAGTGCCATACAATTGAGCTCAAGGCTTGTGGTAATCCAATGTCTCATGCTGTGAGGCATGTACCTATTGTGTTAAGAGAGGATGTTAAAGTAGAGTTTAACAGATTAAAAAGAGAAGGTGTAATTGAAGAAGTAGAAGCATCAGAACGGGGTTTTCCAATTGTGGTAGCCAGAAAAGCCAATGGTAAGGTAAGGATTTGCATGGATTTAAAAGAATTTAACAAAGCGATTGTGGTGCAAACATATCCATTAACAGTAATATCTGAGATGTATAGGTAATGCAGATACATTTTCCACAATCGATTTGTCTGCAGCATATCATCAGATACAACTACATCATGAATCTGGGAAGTATACCACGTTTATTGCACCTTTTGGCATGTATCATTATCTAAGGATGCCCTTTTGCTTGGCCTCAGCGGCTGCTGTATTTCAAAGGGTAATGACAGACTGGTTTGAAGAGATGATAGGAGTGCAAGTGTTTCAAGACGACATTTTAGTGTATGGACAAGGAGAAAAGGAACAGAATATAAGGTTTTGCATGGTGTTGAAAAAGTTGGAAGAGAAAGGACTGACTGTGAAATAAAGTAAATGCAAATTCGGTAAACCAGAGGTAGATTATTTGGGGCAAACGTTATTCAAAGGGGGATATAAACCAAGATTGAAGGCCATGAAAGCAATAGACCAAGAACCTTATCCCAATAATAAGGAGGTGTTGCATTCTTTCTTAGGTATGGCAGAGTATTACAACAAATGCATTGACGGATTTGCTGAAATTACTCAGCCATTGAGGGAAATTATGAAGAAAGATGTGAAATTTGAATGGAAGCAAAGTCATGAACTAGCTGTGAAGGAGATTGAAAGGTGCATAATTGAGGCACCATTGTCAGGAGGATTTATGCCATAATCATTACTGTGGATGCAAGTTTTAAGGGTTTGGGTGCAGTGTTATCCCAGAAGGATGGGGATCATGAAAGAACAATAATGTTTGCGTCTAGAGCTGTAATAGATCCATAAACACGCTCCGTGATTGATAGGGAGTTGTGGGCATGCTGTTGGGGAGCAGAGCATTTCAGGCAGTATGTTTAGGGAGTGATGTTCGTGATGTTCATGATAAGAGTGGATCATAAACCTCAAGTGGAAGTTTTAACAGTGAAGGCAATGTCCCGAGCAATCCCGGGGATTGCCAGATTAGGGCCGCGACGGATGGAATACAATTGCGAAGTAGAGTACTTACCAGGAAAAATTAATTGTGTGGCAGATTTTTTATCCAGGAGGCCGTTACATGAAAGTAGTAATGTTCCTGAAGAGAAAGTTGAGGAACGGGTAGGTGGAATTGTGGAAGCTGTGAGTAATGATGAAATGTAATAAAGAAGATGGATTGCTTGATAAGGTGAGGGAGTGGATTATTGATGGATGGCCAAAAAAGGATAAAGTTGAGGAAAAGTGCAAAAAATATGTTATGGTTAAGGATGATTGTCCATTAAAAGAGATTGGATTTTGAGAGGATCTAAAATGATACCACCAGAAAAAATGAGAAGACGGATAATTCAATTTGCTCATGGAGTTCACCCTGGAGTAACTATAATAAAAAGGAAGGTGAGAGAGACATATTGGTGGATAGCGATGGATGCACAGGTAGAGAGAATACTTCACCAATGTGCACCCTGTGGAAATTGTGACAGCAATATGGTAACTGGTACTCTACCATTGACTCCCATTCCTGTGCCGAAGGGACCATGGATGAAATATTCCTGTTGGTGGTGGAAAGATATTCATGTTGGCCAGAAGTAGCTGTGGTGCAGCGAATCACATCAAGGAAAGTAATTGAGTTTTTGGAGAAGATTTTTAGGAGAGAAGGCAATAGAAGTTAAGGTTACTGACAATGGTCCTCAGTTTAAGTGGAAAGAGAAAGGAGTTTTGTGATAAATTGGGTTTTGAATGGACATTTTCACCTATCTACCACCCAGAAAAGAATGGCATGGTGGAGTGATTGAATAGAGTGGTAGGGGAATGTATGCAACTAGTGTTAGCTAATGGTCTTAACTTGAAATAAAATGTGTGTGATTTGTTGTGGACTATTAGGATAATGTCACATACTACTACAGGGTTTTCGTCTTTTCGTTTGATGAGGTGTAAAGAGCCCAACAGTTAATGTTCTCCATCGTGGATGAATGAGATGTTAGGGATCAAGAAAGTAAGTGAAGATTTTGTTGCTAATAGGATGTTAGAAACTCCAAAAACGAATAAGGAATACCATAATAAAAGGTTCAGAGGAAGTTATAAAAATTAAATGGACACATTTCGGATTGGAGATGGTGTTAAAGAGAAATTGGGAATAAGAGGTCAAAAGGGAGTGTTGATTTTGTCTGGTCCTATGAAGGTGATAGAGTGTTTTAAAGGGTGTGGCAGAGTGGAAGACTGTACAGTGTGGAATTTAATTAGAGTTGTGAAATGCGCACATGAGAATGTGGGTAAAATGGAGACGAGGTTGTGGGATCCTTGGGATTATTTTATGTTAAAGGATGTGAAGAGAGTAATGTTGGAGTGAGAAGAGATGCGGATGTTGCTATTAGGAGCTTGGAGAGAGAGAGAGGTGAATGTGGAATATTGGAAAGGGGTGTAGGAAGAGGTATAACAATTCAGAAAATGCCAAACAAATTTCAAGAACATGTTGTTTATAAAAAGTGATGCAGAACACATTTAAAACAATTATCATTGCTTGAGTTAAATTTTCAATTATTGCATTGTTGTCCTTATTAATTTTGTTTCATCTTTATTAAAATAATTATTTTGTTTCTCTGCGGGGGCGGGGTTGTAGTATTGTGATATGATGTAAGTGGAATCAGAAAGGATCATGGAATGTAGAATGGTAAGGGGATGACTGCTCCTAGAGGAACGGATAGGAGAGAGAGAAGCAG
The DNA here is from genome assembly GCF_040938575.1 of Ambystoma mexicanum. Classification (NCBI taxonomy): domain Eukaryota; kingdom Metazoa; phylum Chordata; class Amphibia; order Caudata; family Ambystomatidae; genus Ambystoma; species Ambystoma mexicanum. The sequence goes on from NC_090923.1 coordinate 926,875,170, forward strand.
TTGCCCAACTGTAGACAGAGGCAAAGTGGTGTCCGTGGGGTCATTAGAAGATCTACCTCTAAATAAAGAAGAAGGCTGAATTACTTCCTTGCCTGGACTCTTAACTTCAGGACCCTCATTTGGAAGCATCCAGGCAAAACTTCCCTCTGCAGGTAACGAGACTGGTCCATGCCCTTGCCATATTCTGGATCCCAAATCCACCATTGCATATGTCCTTTTTCCATCCTTTCAGCAGTCATGGGCGCACTAATCCCACCAGCGCTCTTGCCCTGTTTTATGTGATAGACAACACCAGGCTCTGACACAGCCACTAGGGCTTTTCCTCCTGCCACAACTGCAAAGTACCCTTCTCAGTTTCTCTGCTACACCACAGACTGACCGACTTATGCTGAACCTTACCTAAACTTTACCTAAATGTTTCCTTATGTCTCCGTCTGCCATTTCCGGCTTGTTTTAGCAGGTTAATACAGCAGCTGCCACACCAAATGGCACATCCCTACTTGTTGGTCTCCCTGACCCTAGCCCACACAGTGTTTCCTTCCATCACTTGTAGCCCAGGTCCCCTTAGCTTTCTCTCCCTTTCCTCACTACACTCCCCCACACCACCGAGGCCCCTGCACTGCCAATACATGCTTCACTTCCTGTACAATACTGTGCTGGCATTCCCTGCCAGTTGCTCTGCCCTCTGTGAAAATGTATCAGGGCTAATGCTATCCGAATGCCCTCTACATTGCTCCCATGGGGTGCCCTGCACAATTCTCATAAATGTACCTTGCACTCCAATGGCGGCCGCCAAAAAGAGAGGCCACTCCTCTGAATTGTGCAGGTTTCATTCCCACAGTCTTTGCCCTGTAAGTGATACCTGGAGGCTAATGGCAATGACTCCTCATCTTATGGGCCGCCTCCAAATGGCTTTGCAGGAGGTTCTGACGCTTCCACTCCTCAGCTGGATGTGGCTAGAGAAAAAAAGAGAACTACTTCTCACTGTACGTAGCCAAATAATATTCAAGCATCAGTGCCTTCCTCTCAACCAAAATCTGAAGCTTGTCATCACTCAGGCATGTCCTTGAAGCCTGTAGATCCCCAAACGCCCTATCAGTCCTTATGACTCATCCAGCGCCAGTCCATGAACTGTGCCTGGGTAGGATTAAGTTCATGGTGTGCACTCTGGATCCAATGCAATATAGTGTGAGGTTACAAGGCAACAGATGTGTTTAAGATGCCCGCATTGCCCCATTGACTTGAACCATCTACTGAATCATGCCAATTTAAGTGCTGGAGGGAATGCAGCCCTATTGGCCAACCAGAATATTTGGCTGTAACAGCTCTCCTCCCTGGCAATATCAAGGTTTGAGAGAACCACAAAGGGATGTTCACGCTAGAAGCTTGTATTCACCTGCCGCGTGTCTCGATTGCTGCGCTAACATGTGATCTTGAAAGCCAGCAGAAAAAAAATTGCAGTTAGCCCAATAAATGTCTCAGCTCTGCAAGATCTTGTGGGTTTTTTTGCCTCTCAAAAAAAAAAAATCAACCACTCGCACATTTCGTATGGCTAACACGGTATTCCAATCCCTCTGTAATCCAGAGGGGAACTGAAGACCTATCTATTTAGTCTGTGGTTTCTATGGAAACTGCAAACCACCGCTAGTCCCACATACAGGGCCGGACACTTCAGCAGCCCATTTGACATACAAAGTACAATGAGGATCAGCGTTTACTGCTGGCGTTTTCCAGCATGTGTTCTCATAGGAACGTCTCTGTAGTGAGAAACCTATTAGCGTCCGCTATATATAATTTGATGCTCTGCTTCCTTTCTTCTGGTCTCCTTTTTTTAAGTGTGAAATCTGCTTCTCCATCTAACAGAGGAAGTCGCCATCTTTCTGACAGGCAAAAGAGGCGCTTGTTTGGCCGGATGTCTTTGTTTGTGAGGGAGAGCGTCGTGATTTCAGTCTCTTGAAGGTCAAATCAGTGGAAGGCACGAGCCTTGGCTTGTTTGGATTTCCGGTGTGGGTTACGGTGTGTCAGTTTCCTGTTCCTGACTTCCGGCCACTCAGTTTCCTCCTGGTTAATAATGACGGGCATTGACGGCCTGTGATTTGCGTTTCTTGGTGAGACCAAAGCAACCCGGAAGGTTTTGTTTTCTGCAAGCTGGTCTATAATGTTTAATATTATCATGTTTTGGACTGCGCTTCATGTCACGCACTGTAATGATAGGGGTGGTTATTACACCATTTAATAGTAGTCAATTTCTCAACGTCAGAATGATGAATAAGTCGCCCTTGTGAGGATTCGTACTTGCCAACTGCGACTGGGCCCCATGTCTAAGGCAAGAGCTTAACTTGCTGTGTTATCTTATCCCCGAGCCTGTAACCTTTTAATTTGACATTTTTCTATAGCTGTGGGATAAAGCAAACCACCTGCTCTGTGAACACGTCTGAATGGCGGAGCCGCAGTTCGGGAAAATTGCATGCCTAAAAAAAAGAGGTTTTGTTAATTGACCCAAACCGCGCAATCTGCTCTGCAAACATTCAAAAAGCCATCTGCTGCATGAATAGCCAGCCCCTAGTCACCACCTGCAGTGTGAAAATCCCGCGCTTCGTCACGGATGAACGTGTGAGTGTGGAGCCGGAGGCGGGTGCAGGACCGCAGCCAGCAGCGTGCGTGTGCCGGGTGAGGAGGGCCCTGGGGACTGATTCACAGAGAACGAGGCACGTAAACAAGCCTAAGAGATGCTCTTTTTAGATGCCTGATTCTTTGAAACGTGCAGGTCACCTTATTCACAAAGGGGACCTGTGCCTTCATTTATGTGTGACGTGTGCCAGTGCAAATGATGACCTGCCTGGCCTACTACAATGCATCGGTGTCAGGTGTGCATGCGCTCCTATCGATTGAGTAGCATTGGTCACAGTGGCTACTACAATGCATTGGTGTCAGGTTTCCATGCATGCGCTCCTATCGATTGAGTAGCAATGGTCACAGTGGTTACTACAATGCAACGGTGTCTGGTGTGCATGCATGCATCAGTGTCAGGTGTGCATGCATGCGCTCCTATTGATTGAGTAGCAATGTGACAGTGGTTACTACAACGCATCTGTGTCAGGTTTGCATGCATGCGCTACTATCGATTGAGTAGCAATGGACACAGTGGTTACTACAACGCATCAGTGTCAGGTTTGCATGCATGCGCTCCTATCGATTGAGTAGCAATGGTCACAGTGGTTACTACAATGAATCGGCATCAGGTTTGCATGCATGCGCTACTATCGATTGAGTAGCAATGGTCACAGTGGTTACTGCAATGCATCGGTGTCACTTTTGCACGCATGCACTCCTATCGATTGAGTAGCAATGGTCACAGTGGCTACTACAATGGATCGATGTCAGGTTTGCATGCATGCGCTACTATCGATTGAGTAGCAATGGACACAGTGGTTACTACAACGCATCAGTGTCAGGTTTGCATGCATGCGCTCCTATCGATTGAGTAGCAATGGTCACAGTGGCTACTACAATGCATCAGTCAGGTTTGCATGCATGCGCTCCTATCGATTGAGTAGCAATGGTCACAGTGGCTACTACAATGCATCAGTCAGGTTTGCATGCATGCGCTCCTATCGACTGAGTGGTCACAGTGGTTGCTTATGTGGGTAATGTTAATTGAGCAAACGTATTTAGCATGTAGGTTTTTCTATCTGTTCTGCGTGCTTGCTCCTCTTGGGACCATCTGTGGGAAAAAGCTTGAGGCCGGATTCCAGTTTGCAGGGTATTTCTACGTTTCGACTTTTTGTTGATTTCTGGCACCTTGAATCCTTCGCATATTTCGGTGCTATCACAGCTGCCCTTCTTATTTTATTGTTCCCAACCAGCAGCTGCCCCTTACTCGTTTGGGAATGGGCCTGAGACCAGGCGAGACCCTTCAGACAATCAAAAGATTTTCTATGGAAATAACTGATCGTTAGGTGCCACACGTGCTGTAATTAAAGTGATGCCACCCACCATTTAGGTTCAACAAATTCCATGTAATTGCATATGTAAGGGACAGCACCACCATCCCTGGGCTCCACACTCCGCTAAAAGGTCGTGAGACAACACTACATTTCCCCACGTTGCACACTTTCATATACATTCATGCAACACAATCTATACAATAGTTCGCTCTATTTTCTTAATAGTGACTACTGCGTTTCTTGAAACCGATTTAAATTGAAATCCTGCATGTTTATTTGATAGAATTAGAGCTTCGGGGATAACATGACCCTTCTTCGGGTACTCATCTAGTAAAACACTAGTTACTCACCATGTGGGCGTCCTACATCCACGTAAGAACTCATTGGAAGGCCCTTTCATAAAATAGATTTGAGGAGCTTGTAACAACGCTGAAAACAGGCTGTTTGACCGCTCTGATTATATACTTTATAAACGTAAATAAAAGACGGACGGAAGCAAAGGCGTCTGCACGAGTCCCCAGACAACAAACGACTGCACGCTACGGAACGCAATAGCAGAAGCAGCTGCAGTACACCGACGGATTTACAGCGCATGCGTGAGAAACGTGATAAGGCGGTAGTATTCAGGAAGTGCTGCTTAGCTGCCAGGAACGCTTCTCTTGTGGATTTGGACATTTACTACCAATGTGGTATGCCTGAAATCTTCTAACACATAGCTCTCAACCATTTGTGTCGCAAAGGCGGGTGAAAACACCCGATTTTAATTTTGGTGAGTGAGAGGCCCATTCAAACCAATGGGCGTGCAGGAGGCTTGGCGGGTGAGTCAGCTGTTTACAAGGCGAGTGACACCCGCCAAAAGCGTGTGAGTTGAGAGCTATGTCTAACAACTACAGCTCATTATCCTCAGGAAGATTACCCTTGGAAGTCAAGTGCCTATACTAATTTATGTTTGTTTTCTTTTACTCAGGGCTTTAAGTGGGGTAAGAAATCGAGGGGGGCCCTCATTTGGGGGCGTGGCTTGTGGGAGGGGCGTGGCCTAAAAAGTACGCAAATCGTAAGGCATACACACAAATATATATAAATGTTATATATTTGTGTGCGTACCTTACTATGGTTTGTGTACTATGCAAGCCATCTTTTCTAAACATAGAAATATGTAACATATTTCTACGTTTATAAAAGATGGCTTGCAAAGTACACAAACCATAGTTAGGTACGCACACAAATATATAAAATGTATATATACTTGTGTGCATACCCTACGGTTTGCCCAGTTTTCAGGCCATCTTTTTTAAACATTTCGGGTTTATAAAAGATGGCTTTGAAAGTACACAATTCAAGCCATCTTTTATAAAGCTTTGACTACGGACAAAATTGTCCGTCGGCAAAGCTTTATAAAAGATGGCTTGAAATGTGTACTTTCCAAGCCATCTTTTATAAACCTCGAAATATGTCGATGAATCCCCAGGTTTGCCGAGGGTTAAAGACGCCTCGGCGACCTAGGCAAACAAAGGGACAGTAACGGCATCTGGTGACCTTTCGCGCGAGGGGTCACCAAAGGCGGTTACTATGACTGACGGAAGTGGCAGCCAGTCACAAGCGTCGCTGTGGCTGGCTGCCACTTCTGTCAGCTCGCCTGACTTCATGGCAGGCATCCCGCCAATGTTGCGGTAGGATGGGGGCCCCGGCAGGGCCCCGGCTCAGTCCCACTTTTTGGAGACTGCCGGGGCCCGGCCCCGGCAGGCCCCAGCCCACTTTAAGCACTGCTTTTACTTCAGAACTGTGATTTATACTGTTTAAAGAGGAACACTGAGCCACGCCACACTCCCCCTTACCCAGAAAACCTAACCACTCCGTGCGCACATTCCGGAAGTGCAGAAAAGTTCTGCTTGGCTGTGCACCGTGCAGTTACTCACCCAGCGCTCTGAGTTCCAGGTTCCTTTTCTGCTTTCCTGCACCGAGTAAACAGCCGGTAGTCAGGTTGCTGTGACATACCAAGTCAGCTCCTCAACCCACACAATCTACAGTACCTCTGATAATGTTTAATCCGCTATGTCAAAGGGACTGTATACGCTCAAAACTGCGATGCCGCCGCAGAAAGAAAACACCAGAATGGCGATTCAATTAAAGTGAACGACATTTAAATACACACAGCGCATTTCTCTTCCAGCGAACATCCACACAGTTGACATTCAGGATTTCTATCACCCAGAATCCTGCATTCCTAATGTGCAACCTCTGACGGAGCAAATCGAAACTGCATCTGACTCGGTCTCAGCATTAGATCATGCACCCAATGTCACCAGTGATAATATGAATCTTTCTTTTCTGCCTGATTCATTAATCGAAGCAGGTTTTTCTGCAACTCTGTTGGAGCCCCCTCCTATAGAATTGAGATATGCGATCCCTGTCTTTAAGATAAATACTTCAATTGGCAATAGTGGCGATCATAGACCTACTTCTATTCTGGATTCCACCAGAATTGAAATTCAGGTTCAGCCTAAGAGCAATCCTCAATTGAACAATCGAAATCAGTTGCAGACGATTTGGTTCCATCCAAGCCTCTCCGATTGGAACACCTGAGTCGTGGTCATGATTTGACTTCGCCAACTCATATTAATGTGAGTGATCCTTCACCTAGTATAAATCAGGTTGAGAATCCACTGTTTGTATCACCACCACCACCATCTTCTAGATTGAATCTCTCTCATTCCCCAATTATGTTCGCCCATTCCATCCAGAATGCATCAACCCTATCTATATCCTTTACAAAACCAATACCAAGGAAAGTAGGAGTCCCTGTGAGCGTGCAGTGACCTAAGGCGCAACCACCCAGGGTGGTAACTCCCCTGGACATTACATTAACTGCAATGAACACAGCCCTACCTTTCATTACCGTATTCAAACTTCCTACAGGACTCTCGTGCCGTGAGTCCCACCTGCAATGCTGTGCCTTTTTACCCTATTCCATCTTCTGGTCATTCAGCCTGTTAATGCAATCACCTTTTGCCTACCTCACGGAGCTTCTGATTGCTGATACACTGACCCACTCGGCCGCTGCTTCCCTTTGGCCTTCAGACTGCCTTTCCTTCCACTCCCTCGTTGTTCGTATCCGCCTGTTACTTAGTTGAGTCTCCTTGTTTAACTATATGACTGTACCCATTCTCTCTGTAAGTCGATTCTGCCTGTTTTATTGAACCTCCCAGTGTAAAGTATTTGTCTGCCTGCCTATTTGCTCATTCTGGCTGTGCTTTAAAAAGTATGTATTTCACTCTCCTGGAGTCAAAGGTGAGCTGCCAAATGTATAACCTTGTACCCACCACATGAAACTTCTTTTCCTGGAAGCGAGTGGAAGCGACTGCAGGCACCTGAGCCTTTGAGTTTCTTGCCGCTACAAAACGAAAGGGCGAAATTTCAAAAATATCTAAGGGCAAGAACTTGTGAACATTGGGCACATCAAGCCAGTAAAGAGGGTGCCAAGACTAAGATTAAGGGCCTGGCTGACTCCAAACTCGGGTCCGGGCCCGTGGTCCCTGAATGGGGAAATACCTGGCCATTCCGACTTTGGAGGGCCCGGTATTTCCCCATTCAGGGAACCCGGACCATCCCCATTTGAGCCCCCATAGGGCCCAATGGGAATGGGGAGCATGCTAACAACAGGCCCGTTAATGACAGGACCGTTGTTAGCATGCTGGTCCCCTCACCAGGGTCTGGTCTGACCAGACGTCTAGAGCGGGTCCCGCGAGGGAACCTCATAATGAGGCGGTACGGGGTTAACGGCGCCGGCACCTTTACCAGCACCGTTAACCCCTTGCCACCTCACTTGTAATGAGGCCCAAAGACTTAAGGGCAGACGAACACGTTCTCTTTTCCTCCCTTTACACTAGTCTTAGTTAGGAAGTGACTGCGGGCGTATGAGACTTGGAGCTTTCTTGCATTTTAAGTGTAGTAGGGATTGATGCGCTTTTCTACGTCTTACGCTGCACACATCATACTTCCATTTAATTTAACTTAACTCAAAGGCTAAGGATGCCACCTGGGCAAACTAGGAAAAAACAGTGCACACTCACTGTCACGGTCTTGCGAAAGCAGACTACTAACTAGAAAGTACGGAATACGGCGCCCTCACCTCAAGCAATTCAGGCATCTCGAGCGCTTCGTGACGTGACATCAGGAGATTGGATCAGCTTGGTTGATACTGTGAATGACATTCCAGCTCAAATACAGCATGAAAAACAACTTCTAAATGCAATCTGCGATGGCCTGGATATTGCAGAGGCAAAACAACCTACAGCTATGGCGAGAAATGTGGACACCTTTAGCATCCTGACGGAAGCAATGGAAACAATGCAAACAGTAAAACCAACAGATATTATCGTGTGGGAGAATATGGCTACTCCTGGCACTGCACAGAGGCTCCAAAGCTTCTTTAAACCTGTGGGAGCGAGTACAGTAGCAAAGATTACTCGCCTGCATTCCCACGGTGCATCGATCGGGGTAACGTGAGCGACATTAGCTTCCTCAAAGGGGTTGGATAGTTAGGCTGTGCAGAAGATGTCACCATGGGGAACAAGAGTTTGCTTCCGGTAGAATCCGCAATCAGGGGACCCACAGTTGAGAGCTATCGGAGTCCTCAAGGGCAGTGCTACGCGAGCCAAGACCCTATGGCAGGATTGCCGTCAGAACTAGTTGAATTGCTGTCCCTCAGCAATCTAGCTCAAGGCCCGGAAGCAAGTAGAAGGAACATACTCCACCACACATTACGTGAAGCAGATTAATGTATAAAACGGTCTTCCGCATCAATATCAGCACTCATTTCTATTCTGAGTGCGCAAGGTGCTCTGTGCGACAATATTAGGGATGAAGTAAGAGCCCACACGCTAATTATCTCGGAGCTGAATGTCAAAATGCATATTCTGAGCTCCTGCTATTTTGACATGAAAAGAACCATAAAGACTTCAAATGAGAAAGCGTTGGGAACCAGGGATGGGATAGAGGAAGTAGTCTCAACTTCAATAAAAGAACCTAGGGAGAATAAGATGACGTCTCCAAATGTTTCAAACAAAGCAAAAACAAAATCAATAAATGGCAGAAGGAATTAGCTGAAGAAGGATTCTAGAAAGTACTTGAGAGACTTTGCCCGGCAGTCAGAGAACAACGATGATGCAAACAGCAATCAAGAATGGAGGAACAATGGTGCAGGTACCAGTAAAGCAAGAAAAGGAACTGCGAGGGAGGACATATTACAGAACAAGTCCTTACTAGATATGGAACCGGCAAAATGCTCCACGAGTTTGATTGAAGTTGTTGAAAACACTGCCTCTGACAGTGATTGTCCAAATAATTCAAACAATGCCAAACCAGGGACTAAAGAAAGGCCAATGGCTGATAAGTAGTTTTCATCAAAGATGGTAGTGGTTGGATCGAGGAGGGTGAGGTCGGTCATACCAACCAAAGAGAGAGAGAACAATGGTCTATTGACACCACATATTCCTGATAAACAGGTAAAGGGTATGATTGCAACAGCATTCTCCTAGGAGAAATGGGCGTCACATTTTTCAATTCCCATGGACAACCAGGACTGCAACCATCAAGGGCAACCAGGGGCCACAACAACACAAGGAACTATCTTGCGGTCACCAGTGGCTGCAAGTGATCAAATTACTGCTCTGCCATGGTTAAGGACACTCCGGCCCAGTCAGAGGAGGGGGCAATGACATCAGAACCCTGTCAAACGCTGGAGGGCCCAATGGATCGTTTGATAGGTCTGCTGGGTCCTCCAAACGTGATGATCAAGGAAGATATTCAACACAATAGACAGTGTAAGTCGGGAATGAACTTGGACCAGCCAAATGTGAAGGGGGTAACTGTGACTGGAGGATGAAATTGACACAAGATCAGTACATTATGTATTTATAAATGTGCCCCAATGTCAATCTTAATATTGTGCTCCATAGGTCCACTATTTTGAAATTATTGAGGTAGACTAGTAGTCTGGCAAAAATGTCCACACGTGATATAATATATCTAAGCTTCCCATTTGAAGACGGGTGCGACCTTGCGGGAGTGGGCTGGAGGTCAGCATTTGTCAAAGGCATGGTGCTAAAAGAAAGAGAGGAAATAATGAAATTTGGGTTCCTGGTATCTGAGGAACGACAGAAAGTTAGAAATATGCTGTCTGAATTTATTGAGAGACCGATGCAGTGTGAAACCATGGTGGCGAAAGCTGATGTAGTGAACCGGATGGATGCAAGAAGCGTAAGTGTGAACAAAGTGGCATCCAATCCCCCAAAACTGGAACATCATGCGTTGGTTTTGAGTGTCCTACAGATGTAAAAAAATGAATTAATGGGACTAAATAGGGAATGGGGGACAGTCAAATCTCGGACAACAAGCGAACTTGCGCTGTATAGATTGGAACAAGATTTTTAAAGAGTGTGATATCACATTCCAGGAAACTTGCCTAACCACCAAATTGTGCCGAGATGGTTTTGCCACAATGCAGCAATAGCGTAAGAAGCCTAATGAAGGTAGACCAGTGGGTGGACTGCTGTTGGCCACAAGGAACTCAAAAATAACATTGACCCACATCCTCTCTAATGAAATAGAAGGGATTCTAGCAGTCGAAATGGAGATAGAATGTGTAGGGAAAAGAAGGAAGCTATTGGTAATAAACATATATTGCAATAATCAGATGGAAACCTTAGATAGTTACATCAATCGTGTTTCCCAACTGGTTGGTGAATGGCTGATGCATGTTGATTCACTGATTATGTTGGTTGGGGATTTTAATACAGATTGTGTTAACTATGGTTCGTGCCCAAACTGCTCGATCCATTAAATGGGAATAAATTAGACAACTTGTGCAATATTTGGGATCTTCATATTCTGAATAGAACAATGGTGATTAAACAAGGGAAATCATGTTCTACAATTGCTTATGTAATACTGTCTCTATCACTATTAGACTTCTGTGACTATTTATCAGTAAAAGAGATTCCTCTGAGTGATAACGATATGTTAGTGACACATCTGACAGTGAACGTAAAATGTTCTGTAGCCCAAGCACTTACAGACCTGATGGTTATGTTGATGGAAACCGGATACGGAAATATAGGTGCAAGGGAAGCACATTGAATCTAAAGCTAAATAATTATATAGAACGAGGTAGTGAGAAGGTCATGATTGATGCTCAGTGGAGAATGTTAATGACTTTCTCTTATATCAGGAAACACCTAAGACAATTCATCCACCGACTAAATGGCATAGATATGCCTTTGACAAGGAAATCTGGTTAAATAAGAAGAAAATGAATTATCATTTGAGGCAGCTCTGAATTAACGAGTTTGGCACAGAAAAATACTAAAAGAACAAGTAAGTACAATTGCCCTACAAGTGCTGGCTAAGGGGCCATAGACAATTAATGGAGAGTAACACTGGGGGGATGATGCTGGGAGTACTGATTAAAAAAGATACAAGACAATCCTGGACTCTACTGAATGACACTAAACATCCACAATGTGTAACCCAGTCAACGAGTGTGTCTGAGGATGCTTTGGATTGCACATTGGAAATCTATAAATGGAGAGGGTCCTGAGGGGTCTATACGAGTGGCTAATAGCACAGAACCCTGGACATTGGAATTTGATGTATCCAATATACAAAGATTAATCACTAAAGCATCTGTGTTGGTTGTATGCAGTCCAAATAGTTTATCTAATGCAGTCTTTAAGAATAATGTAAAACAATGGACTGGTCTGTTGGATCTACTTTTCAAGGATATTTAGCTGAAGCGCAGAATTCCATAATCTTGGAGAGAGTCCATTATTGTACCTATACACAAAAGTAGGGATCGAACAGATCTGCTGGATTATCGATTGATCGCTTTGTTGGACCTTGACAGCAAGATATTTGCAACAATAGTCCTCGAAAAACTCAATGACTGGGTGAAAGAGAAAAGCCTCTTACCGAAAGCACAAACTGGGCTTAGAAAGGGTATGGGAACATCACTTAATGGTTTGATCTTATCTGTCCTGAAGGATAAAATTGCAAAGGATCGTAGAGGAAGTCAGGTAAGGGTGTTTGTGGCCCTAATAGACTCCTCCGAAGCCTTTGATCTAGTAGATAGAGAACATCTATGGAATAAACTGAAAGCATGGGGTATTCCTCCCCCACTACTTGCAATATTAGAACATATCCATCAAGAGACCTGGATTAGAATAAGGCTAAACTCAAAAGGAGTATTAACATAGCCAATCAGCACTCATAAAGGTTTCAGGCACGGATGCATTTTTGCACCATGTCTATTTAATCTCTTTATGGCTGATTTTCTCTTGGCAATGGAGGGAGCCGGCCTGGTTTCACCTAAATTGGGTGGAGAGAAAATTAAACTGGTTGGCATATGAAGATGACTTGGCACTCATAGATCATACCCCGGTCGGGCTTCAACATCTGCGAAATAAAACAAGTGAATACGTCAAAATAAATGGCCTGGTAATCAACCAGAAGAAGTGCCAGGTTATTCAGGTGATTCAGGTATCTCACCCCAAGGTGACTAGAGCAAAATACAGCTGGCAGGTAGACAACTTCAAGATAGTACCCCAAAGGGAGATGATCTACCTAGGATTTCAGTTATTGGACAAAACATCCCGTCAGAGCAGTGTTAATCGAATGCTGATTAAAAGCAACCAACTGATTTACCAAATGAAGAAGACCCTTGGCAAATATTGTAAGTTTACCATAAAGCCCTTGCTGACCTATACCTATTATGTGGGCAAAGTGGTGCATAAGATATATATATATATATATATAAATATTTGATTGATTTAGCTGAAATGAATCAACTTTTCAATATAATTAAGCATAAAATAGTTGAGATTACAATGATTAATAACATAATACATTAAAAACTTGCAAACATGGTATGTTATATTACTAAATAAAAAGAACGGGAAAAAAACAGAACAATTAATGTAAAACATAATTTTGGTTGTCCTTTTCTATAACACATAATGAAATTGTCAAGTGGTGAAAATACAGACAATTGCATTTAAATACCAAGGAGTTACTATTTGAGCGTTAGTATCTTGAAAAAATAATAAGAGACTGCCAATTATTCATTGGGCTATTACACATGAGAAGATACTCTCAATTGACATTTAAAACATCACAGGTTGTGTATCACAGTTAAGAGTCAATATACTAAGACATTAAACAAGGTTAATTCATACAAGATAGTCACTAGCAGCAAGTTTATGCAACTGTCGTCTCCAATTCATTAGCCATATCCAGTGCTAAAGCTGTCAAAAAATTATCAGTGGCAATACGAATGCTAATAGAAGGGTTCCATGTGTTAAAATCGCTGCAAAAATGGCTGTGGACACAAAATATTGCGGCAAAACCACAGGCTGTGGTTTTGCCACTGCAATCCATGTAAAGGCTCCGGGGGACACCCCCGCACCCCTTGTACCCATTATACCATTTAAGGAGAGCGGGGGACACCCCAGCAACCCCCGCTCCCCTTAAATAGTGTAATGGGGTACACCTTTAACGGGTCAGACCACAGCATTTTTGCTGCGATTTTTTTTACAGGCAACATTTCTGCTGCGATTTTATCACTGCATACCAATAGAAGGAGTGCACAAAATCACTGCCCACCTGAAAACTGGGTGCAGATGTTCAATGTATGTAAAATGTTTGGCAAAAAAACTCAGTCTAGACGAGTTAAGGGCTGGGCAGTGAATGATCAAATGCTTAAGTGTTTCTTTGCATGTTCGATCTCCACAATAGCGACAGAAATATTTGTCCAACATGATGATCTTCCGTTCGGCCCAAAGGTCTCGAGCCGGCCATAAGTTGAATCGCAGTCGTAAACGGGATGATCTGATAAAAGGAGAGGGTGACTTGCAAAGATAGGGTTCCATGATTCGAAATTTCTTTTCCCCAAATCGATTGCTTGCACATTTTTTATAATTCAGGCACAGTCTCCTTGTCTCAATCCAATCTGTCAGATATATTTTCAGTTTAGCTCTGTTAGGATCCATAATGAGAACTTCCACAGAGACATTGGCCAGAGCAAATATACAATAAATGCCCCTTGTCCAATTTTGGATGAACACATGCTCAGAGGAAAATACATAATTGGACAATACTTTGAGGACAAGATTCAGATTAGTAGAAATTAGACATTTTCTAAATAATGCGCACGGGTGGCAATGATATAACGCATTGGGCGAGATAAGCCCCGGTTCATATTGCAGCCATGGGACTGGAGTGCATTGTGGAAGGTGTAAGACTTGTCTCCAAAATTTCCCCTCAAGTTTGTTGAGGCAATTGATTGGCATGATTGATCTGTTTTCCAACCTATATCGAAGGCTTGGGATGACTTTTTGATTTCAATATGTGAAGGCCGAAGTTATTGAGAACTTGCCATATCTGTGCAAAATGATCTTGGTCTGCGATATGGATGTGGTTAGCTTTTGCTCCATGGCTATCATGTTGCTGTCCAAATGCGGCATTCCTTCAATCACCATCCCCAAGTGCATGTAACGTGGGACCACCTCTAGCTGAACATTTTTGATGACCCAACTCATTTTGACTCTTCTTGACTTGATTGGGGTATAAGCAAAAATATGTGTTTTGTGCATTTTAATTATTAACTCATTCTGATCGATATATTGTGTTAAGGCATTTAGTAGTTTCTGGAGTCCCATTGGAGTTTTAGAGATGAGGACGAGATCGTCGGCATACAATAGAGCTCGTATTGAACTGCCATTCAGTTTTGGAGAATCTGAGCCGACATTTTCAAAAGCATGCTTAACAACCTGTATGAATAAAATGAAGAGGGTTGAAGCAAGGATGCGCCCCTGCTTCATTCCTCTGGAGGTGGGAATAGAGGTGGAGAGCAGCCCTTCCACTGATAATCTAATCTGAATTGATGTATTTAAGTGGAGTGCGGATATAATATCACTCAAAGAGGAAGGACAACCAGCCTTCAGCAATTTGGACATGAGTATGACTCGTGAGACAGAGTCAAACGCAGAATGAAAATCAACGAATTAAAAATAAATTGGTTGCCTGGAGGAATGGGCCTGAGCTTTAATAGCACTAAGGCATAGCAAGTTGACTGCTATGCTCATACCTGCTAAAAATCCCATTTGATTTGGATCGCGTTGCTGATGAGCCTGGGTCCTAGCGTTAAAGTCTCAAAGGACTATCCGGGCGAAGATCTTTCCAGGCGCATCTAGCAGGGCTATGGGTGTGTAGTTTTTTGGTGATGAGTGGTCGCCCTTCATAAAAAAGGGGACAATTAGAGATTTGCACCAGGATGCGGGAGTGACACACGTCATGATGATGTTTCGGAAGATGTTATTCAGTGTAGTGGCCAGTGACTAGATTGTGACTTAAGCATAAAGTTGTTCAGGCCGTCAGGGCACGCTGCTCTCGATGTGCTGAATTTCTTTAAGAGATCTTCGATGATTTCTTCAGAGAAAGCTAATGCCCAAGCTGTGGAGATTGATTTACATATCTAAATTTGTCAAAATTCGAGTCAACATAAATGTTTGAATAATGTAATTGATGTTCTCTTACACCATTAATATGACAACTGCACTGATTATTGTAAGCACAGCTGTTTAACAAGTCCCACATTTGTGCTGTGTTTTTGTTATATAAAGAGGTTAAGAAGGTCTCGCTGTCTTGTTGGAACATTCTTCCGGGCCCGTAACCAGTTTTGATATCTGCATTTAGCAGACTTAAGGGCTCCGACCCCATCAGTATTGGGAAGCCTCATAATATCTTTCCTTTCTTTCCTGTAGTTGTCTCGCTTTTGCTTTAACTCATGATCATAGCTGTGTTTATATTTAAATGCTGAAGGCCCCGCGGCCATCATGGCGATCTTAAAAGGAATTAAGGCTCCTGTATATTGAGATGAGCTTCCAGTGGCTTGTTGAAGAAGGAGTGCCTTATTTAAGGCGTTTAAGTTGGAATCTGACCAACGAAAGCGGGTTTTGGAACTATTGATGGATAACAACTGGTGTGACCATTGTGTGTTTGGGATAGGCTTATTAAGGTCCCATGAACAATAAAGTGCGAGCATATGATGGTCGCTATGTTGCAGGCTGATCATTTCAAATCGAACGATTACCGAAAAAAATTGATCATCCAAGTAGATTTAATCAATTATACTGGTGGATGTACCTCTGCTCCAAATGTGTTGACCCGGGACATCACCCGGAAGTGAACCATTCGCCATCCTGAAGTTTCTTTCTGACATAAACGCCAATCATCTTCCAACTCAGTGTTTGTGTTCATACAGTTTAAGTTAAGATCCACTGCTATTATGGTGGCTGTGATGTCAGATGACATGGATATAATGTTAAGAAGTTGGGCTAAGGTTGATGGAAAGCGTCATCTGAGATGCCAGCCTGGTTACGATGTATGTTTAAGAGAGCTAAAGTTTGGTCATGATGTATAATTCTGACCAATTGAAGTAAGTTATTTGGGGCTGCCCATGATTTGATTGTCAAGCCGGCACTTCTTTTTACCTCAACAAGAAGGCCTGATGTAGGCCTACCTCTTAATGAAGTTTTCGCTGGAAGCAAGGTAAACTCATGGTCATTCCATAAAGGTGTATGAGTCAACCACGTTTCCTGAAGGGCTAAGATGTCGAATTTATCAATCTGATTATCTGTGGAAGATTGTAAATGGGAGTGACCGCGTGTGTTCCAGCTAGCCATACAGATGTATTTCAGTGTGGTTTTCACTACTGGTTATGCTTCATTATGGAGCTGGGAAGACGGATGTTGTGCATCTGAATTAAGACAGTGGACACAATTAGAGGGTGGTGGGTTCACGCTGACAGACATGGCCCTGGTGTGTTGTTTTCCCGGGTCTTGTGCTATGAGGAACCCCATTTTAAATAAGTCCATTTTAGCCTTCCAGATGGTGTTTAGGACCACGCCAGAGGGGATCCAAAGCCTAACAATGGAAAAATTGTCATCACAGAAAAATTCCACCTGATCAACATCACACAATGAAATATCCTCTAGAGCAGGCACATCATTGAAGATGGTCAAAATGCTGGTTCTACTTAAATCTTATTTTGTATATGGAGCATCATGACATTTCATGATCAGAGAGTGAGTGAGCAGATTGGATTTACTATTTTGGCCGACAGATTTTTAAACAGCAACATTCTGATCTATTTGAAGATCAGGTTTACCATGTAGGATGGCTCTGTTTGTGCACTATGCCTAAGTGCCTTGGTCAGCTACAGGCCGCGGACCGTGGTTTGAGTGAACAAGTGAGGGCATTTGAATAGAGGAACACTGCTGTGTCTGATCATGGTTTAAGGGGATGTGCTGGGCCCTCCCATCCACGACTTGGTGGTTTGAGGACGAGATCATGGGAGCTTTAAGATGCAATTGAAAATAAGCGTTGAAAGCTTTTTTATCTCTCTAGTCCTTTCCTCAAGCTCTAGATCATTGCGGTTTTCTGCCCCATTGGTTGTTGTTCTTGTCTTAGGCAGCACATTTATATAGGGTGGATTTACTTTTGGATGCATCGGATTGTCATTCTGTTCGATGATCTCAATTAGATCATTCAAAGGAGGGTGAGTTAGCGAATGTTCCCGGAGCGTTTGATCAGAGGCATTAGTAAGAGCCTCCAGTTTGTGGACTTGGACTGATGAGCAGGAATCGGTGATCTTAGTTGATTTGTGAACAAGATAAATAGGTCGAATAATGGGTCTGAGGCTCTTAGTGGTAGTCAACTGTGACCACGGAATATTTTTGGATTTCTTTTTTTGCGGTAATGGTTGTTGTGGTTTCCTCTTGGGAGCATTCTGGTACCCTTGTTGTGGTCCTTGAGAGGCAAAGATGTCGAAAGAGTTCTGTGGTGGAACAGCTAAAGTGGAGGCATTAGTAGGATCTAAGCTTATCCATGAATCATTAATTGCTTCCACCTTGGCACACCCTGAAACTTCAACTGGGTGTATAACCTGTGTGGAAAGAGGAAGAGCTGAGGATATATTAGTGGCTGTAGAAAATGGCGGTCGTTGTTCAAGAGGAACGCCAACAAGGGGTGGATTGGGGTCTTGGATACAAGAGGCTTTATGAGGACTGCTAACAGTTTTGTTGGCAACCCAATTAGAAATGTGCTGTATTTGAGCCGATTGTACAAACTATTTATGGTCGAGTTGACCGCTGATAAGGTGATTTCTACCATGGAACTTTGATTGGAATTCATTTGTTGTGGATGTGGTGGTGTTCGTCTGCGTGGTGTAGGATGTGCATACGTTACAGAAACGGAACACGCCAAAGAGTCCATGGAGCATCGGGCATGATAGTCAGGTGAGTCGATATGATTAGAAATGGATGGCTCACCTTGGCTTGCATGAATAGAGATGTCAGAATACACTCGACTCGTATTGAGATGTTCAACTGTAGCATGAGTTAGTGAACCTCCGACTGCATGAGGCATTTCAGAAGGCGAGTGAGCTGAATTCAGAGGCGCCTTCAGTGTTGGAGTCATGCAGCGTCTCTTTGATGTTGTGACGGTGAAAACAACGGAGGAATCTTTCGTTTTACTCACTTGTGCACCCGGAAGGATTTTGGGGTGCCGTGAGTAAAAATTTGGGATGTCTTTATTTGTTAATGGCGATCTGATTGAAGTGACAGGAGTGAGTGTAATAGCCTTGTGAGATGTCCGACTAGATCAAATGAATCGGGATGCAAGAATTCAGAGAGTAAAGTTTGGTTAGCATGCGATTGTTAAGTGCTTAGCAAGATTAGTAGCTAATGAAAGAAATAACTACAAGTACTGTCACACCAGAAGAAGGCTCTCATCCGGGAGCACAAGAGGGACCGGTACTTAATCCGGTACTTGCTTCTGGTGCCTAAGATATTACACGGGTCAGAAATCAACCCTATGAGTAAAACCATTCCATGGGTGAAAATAGAAGGCTATATATGGAAAAGGGTACTAAATCTGCCAATGGGGACACCAATGCCATCAATCCGATATGAAATTGGCTTGCCGTCATTGAAATATTGGTTTCAATGGAACGTTCTGAGCCTAATAAAAATTCTTTATGTGTAAAAGTTCACATTTTGAACTTATGCACAATAAAACATTTTTTTAAAAAAAGAATTAAGGACAGCATTGTTTCACACTTCTCGTGATCCCTTAAAAAGGAATGCATGAAAGTGTCAGAAAGATCCCTCTGAGGCATCGTGCTTCTCCCTGGCCTGTTCCAAACATATTTTAACTACAATCCATACCGTTTATTAGAATTGAGACTTCAAAGAGAAAACCTAATCAACATGTTTTGCAAGACAAGTATCACATATATAAAATAATTGTTATCATTCATCTGTGCCACACATTGATGTACAAACTATCCCACTTCACTAGGGTTCACCCACAAAAGTACTTTTATTGCTACTTTTACCATGCTGCCAAATTAATAAATTAATGGTCAGCGCGAATACTGTCAGCATTAATATTGTCTGAGGAATTTCCACCAATGTTATTATCACTAACGGTATCACTGCTATGATCCCAAAATGGTATTACCGTTGTATTACAAGTTAGTATACTGCAGTAATACCGTCAAAATTGGGCAGTAATACTGCCAAAAACACAATGCAGTTACCTGCATACAGGTGATGGAAATGAAGCCACAGGTGCACGTAATCCACTCATGAAGGGTACATAAGGCCCACACCTTCCCCAAACACACTTTCCAATACCATGTTGCCAGTAGCTGTTGTGGATTTGGATATTAAGCTTGTTCTGCTCCTCATTGAGCTGCAGAGGCTGGAAGAGCATAAAACAGGGTCCATGGGGCAGAAAGGAGGAGATGCCATGTAAGGTAAGCACCTATACCCCAGGTCAGGCCTGCACCCTGGACCTTGACTAACAACCATCAAATCAGTGTGTACTGGCTGCACAGGGAGACAAGCTGCTCACCTTGATCTAGCATGACCTTGAGAGCAGGATCTACATCAGGACATGCTTACCCCCGGTGCTGAAAAATGTGCCGGTCCTGCATTCCTTTGCATCTGTTCGTGCAGGAGCTGGAAGCACTCCTGTGCCATGTCTCCTAGAACATCTCCCTGGCCACAACCCCGGCACAGGAGAATGCCACGTTTTTATTTAGCCCACATGCCCAACGTGATTGCTGCTCTGGACTGCACCAATGTGGCCTTAGTGGCCCCCCAGGCATCTGAAGAGGTATATCGCAACAGGAAGCAGTATCACTCCCTGAATATCCAGGTCACCTGCAATCCTAAACACCTCATAACTAACTGCTGTGCCGCTTCCCAGGTTCTAGCCACAATGCCATGGTCCTGGGGAACAGCACACTGCCTGGATGTGTGTAGCGGCACAGAGGGCAACAGACGTGGATATTGGGTGAGTACAAGTGCCATCACAAAAACAAATCTTGCAGCTGCAGCACTAGTGAAATGCCATATGAGGGGACACTGGGGGGGCCACTGCCAAAACTGAAGAATGCACGGTTCTGGTGAAGGGGATGCAGGACTACCCATGGGACCCAGACAGGAATGACAATGCTGTAGTAAGTCGCCAATGCAGCCCTGACAGGCTACGAACACACACATACACAAGACTACCGGAGCCACAATACAACATTAGACATCCCTATGCGGACAACATCAGAGTTCAGCACTCCACCAATGAAATGCAATACTGGCAGACAGAATGCCATGTTCTCAGGCCATCATGGAATAGACACAGACAACACAAACCTGCAAAAGTACAACTAATCACCCATCAGGGCACATGCATGAGAGCAACGCACAGGCCCAACACAGTCACCATGGCATCCTGCCATGACAATCATACACCGTAAAAGTGACAAGTGCTGGCTGTGAGATGGATGCATGGTTTCACACGACAAAGTCAATGCACCTCCATAGTGGATGACTCCACATGCAAGTACTGTGTTGGGAAATCATATCAAGCAACAGTACTCGTGAAATGCATGCACAGAGTGTTTATCAACATGCTGTCGTAAAAGGTGACTGATACCAATAACCTTTGCCCTTGCAGGCGACTCTGGATACCCCCAGCTACCATGGCTGATGACACCTGTGCGGAATCCACAGACATCACACGAGGTGACCTACAATGAATCATATGACTGGACCAGTCTCTGCATCGAGTGGACCTTTGTCCTGTTAAAGCAGTGGTCTTCAAACTTTTTAGGCCCCCCCCCCGAGAAAAATGGGGGCAGGCCGGGCACACCAAAAATGCCAAATGGACAGTAAGTTCAAATGGCTATGAACGATCGTGCGCTGTCACCGCACTCTACTCCCAGTATAATCCCTGGGCTCCCCAGCTGCTCCCATCATAGTCTCTGGACTCCCTCATCCCACTCCCAGCCCCATCCCTGTGCTCTCCCCACCCCACCACAGACCTCGGCTCTCCAAACCCTGCTCCCACCACTATCCCATGGCTCCCATCCATCTTGCTCCCACCACAGTCCCTGGGCTTCCCCACCCTGTTCCCAGCACAGTACCAGTGGCGGGGCATAAATATTTACACCAGATATGCCATAGCGACCGAGCGCAGCGAGGGAGCCCGAACCAATCAAGAGGGGTTTGGGGTGTTTTTTCCCTGTGATTTTTTTTTTTAAATAATGGGTTAAAAATATTGCATTTAAGAGCATACTTAAAAAATGGGAAAAAGCCAAACTGTTTACAATTTGTGCTGGGGGGCGCACAGGGCAGCATGATATTTTGTACTGGTCATTTATGATAGATGTCTAGTCAAAAGATACCATCCCTGTCCCCTGGGCCCCACAGTGCCTAACACAATCAACATTATTATGTGTGTATGAAAGGTGCTCGGGGGCCAAGGGGGAAAGGATGGTATTTTTGACTGGCCATCGATAATAGATATCCAGTAAAAAAAAATACCACCCCTGTCACCTGGGCTCCACAGCATCTCAGAGGAGAGATGATTTTAGCAGGTGGGTAGGGAGATTGTGCAACAAAGACATTTTTTTAATGTCTTTGTTGTACAACCCTCTTTCCCCCCTCTACCCTCCACTTGCCAAAATCAGCTCAACAGACCAAACCAAACACACACACATTCACACAGAAATTACTCCATCATTCACATGAGCACCCATCACCATATACTCACTCATAAAACACGCATACATGCATCCTTGCACATATTTAAATAAAACATAGATGAACATAAACGGACCTTCTGCAGGGGCCTGCGCGTGGATGCTGAAACGCCCCTCTCCAGGCTGCTCGGTCCGTATGTGCGAGGAGGCGCAGGAGCTCCCCCTTGCACATACATACATGCAGTGCCCCAGCCAGCATTTTCAATGAGCTATGCAAGGCTGGCCAAAGAAAATGCCACCAGGCTTGCATGGCTCATTGAGCATGTGCAGCTGGGGGAACTGAACTGAGCTGTCAAAGGGAAACATTGTTCACCCTCTCAACTGGAAAAAGCAGCTGAGCGAGTGCTCAGTGTTTCACTGGGCTGGTTCCTCGGCTCCTCCATATTGGGTGAGGGGGCCACTGGGTGGAAAACCCCTCTCCCCTTAATGGATTAACTGCCAGGCTCGGACTGCCCGACCGGGCAAAATTGCAATGCCAGTACCAGAAATGCAAAGTGCTAGTGCGGGCCAGTCAAAATGAGTCACTTTTTTGGCCAATGTGGGCCTGTTTGATGAGTTACTTCACAATGCAGCTAGTAGGTTTGACCATTGTTGCTGAATACATATTTTTAAATATAAAAATGTGCTTCCATTTTAACAAAAAACACCCCCTTGGGTACTATTCAAACAGTCTGTGGCTAAAGGAATGAATATACATTTACAACTGCAGCCCCCTTTTTCATTGGTGCGGGAGACAGTTGCATGGTCCAGTCCGACCATGTGAGCCGCCCCAGCCCATTTCCTCCAATCTAAAAATAAAATAAACAAAATTAAACAATGTTGGATTTTTCTTTTACACCCCACAGTGTGAATACCTCTGTGTTAAAGGCTCATTTCTGGTGCCTAAACCGCACTGGAAAAGCCTTAATGTACAGGCCAGAGAAGGTCAGAAAAATTGTTCTTGCCTGTGCAATGTTGCACAACATGTGTCTCTGGCGAGATTTCCACTGTTCCCTGATGTGGATATGCCACCCCCAGAAGAGGAGGATTCACTGCCTGCGGGTGCTGCGCTGCCACGCACAGAGCATGAAGAAGGTAGGGATGGATGTCCTGTCCGGCAAGAACTGATGGACAATTTTTTTTGAGTACATTTAAATCCATATGCTACACACCTCTGTAAATGTAGTCATGTTACCAATTAAACACATGTACATGTTAGGAAAGATTTCGTAATTGTAGGGAATTTTCCTTCCATGTGGCAACCCCTAAACTTTTTGCTATTGTTTTTAACCTTGTTCTTGACTTTGCCAGAGAAGTACAGCCTTCTGCCGCACTTCTCTGGGCTTTCGCTCCTTTTCTTACGGGGAAACTGACATGCCCTTAAGACAGTCAGTACCGGGGAACGCTGTTTCCCGTAGTTTCTTTTATCGTGTTGCGGCTTTAGTGCAACATGACACAAGAGGGCACTGTAAGCTAAGTTACAGCTCTCTTGGGTCTCTAGCCTTCTACAGACCCTAGATACTCTTTTAGGATGGTATTTGATCGGTGCAAGTCATTCAGGGACTCGAATGGTGGCAGCGATCGTTTTGTTTATTTTGAGCTCCTTTTGGCGTTCTGAGCACGTTTTTGCCCTGAACCCAAAATGGTGGCCTGGCTCTCCAAAATGGCCAGGCCACGAGGCTCCTTTGTCTTGTCCACTGACCGTCTTGCTCCCTTCACCTTCCCCAGGTCGGGCGACCCGGGGCCTTCCTTATTTGGGCATGTACTTTCCCGCGAAACGTGGTTGCTTTCGCGGGCTTCTACATGCCGTTTGTGTGCCTCCAGGGTGTGGGCTGGGATGTCTGGTCCCAATACACATCCTGGGTGCCAGAGAGTCTAGGGTGGTGTGAATGCCTGGGACCACCGTGGTCCGTGATTGGTCCACGTATGGTATGTGTGTTGATGAGCGGATCTCCCATTGGCTCCCCTCCGTTTTGGCGCGAAGGGAACCGTGGATAAGAGGGAGCTGGAAACACCACTACCATGTCGATCTCCTGAGTTCTCACGAACGAAGGAATACAGGAGCCAAGTATCCTGCAACCAAGAGGCTGGACCGAGGAATCGCTGGTGACCCGCTGAAGGAATCCTCCTTTGCACTGCTGTCGTCCTGTGAAGCCCTTTCCTCCTTGGATCGAACCAGAAGGCCTGTACTGGTGCTTCGACCTTTGGAATAGCAGGAACAGCTATTCCCGGCGACTTCATCATCTCCTGCCAAGTAAGCCTTCGGAAGTGTCTCTGGGCCCTTCAAGTGAACGGTTGTTTTAATTAAGATAGCAAAAAACACCCTCCCCACCCACCACCCTACCCCCAACACCATCCCCAAAACACCTTCCAAACCTACCTTTCCCCTCCCACAACACCCCTCCAACACACCCTCCCTACCTTCCTCCCAGTGGCGTCGCCAGGAATCAAATTTAGGAGGGGCACAGAGGGGGTCAAAGACAAAAGTAGGGGGGCATAGACAAAAGTAGGGGGAGTACATGGTCACTGAACGCCTTATGTAGCGACGCCACTGCTTTCTCCCCCTCCCCACAACACCATCCACAACACACCATCCTCACCCACTCTCCCCACCACACCATCCTCACCACTCCCTCCCCACCGCCGGCCGACTCTCCACAACACCATCCCCTATATGCCCTTCCACCCATCTGCCTTGTGCCTATCTACACAGTGTGATATACAATCACTTGTGTGGCCTCCTGTCCTTGCAAGACTACACCAGCACCTCCGGAGCCAGATGGTGTGTGGAGCGGCACCTATGTGTGCTGGGCAGAGACCCCTTTGTGGGGGTGACGGAGGTGGTCTGGTCCGACTCAGGACCCCAGATGCGCTGCAGTGCCAGTAGCATGCTGGACTGCCTTGCCTCTGCAAAGGCTGAGAGGCTCTCATTCATCTCCCTCACCCTCTGTCCCCCGACAGGCAGAGTGGCAAATGTGACAGCTGATTGTCATTAGTCCTGGTCCATGGCCCTCGCCATCATCCCAGAGGCACCCTGGACACAGTCCCTGATGGCCTGCAGGTGTTGGACTTGTGTGTTCGCCAAGGTTTCTAACAGCACCTGTCTCTGTTTGATGCTGCCCAGCCCCCTCCACATGGCATCCTGTGACACCTCCACTATGGGCTCTGGGCTATGAGGAGGGCTGTTGCTGAAGCAGGGTGAGCCGTATGACCTGCCACACACACTACCATCCGTGCCAAGTTAAAAATGTCCATGTGTTGAAGAACGCACGTTAGGTGTGGACAGGTTGAGAGTAAACCTCATCAGCAAAATGCAATGCATATTCCCTGCCAACAGTGTTGATCAGTGCCCTCATTCAGCCAAATTAATAGCACTGCACACAAAACATGGCCGGGGAGACTGCATGCCGTAATGTCTCCTCTGTCCTTCAGCGCTGCAGTCACTAGCCATTCTGCTGCAGCGTCAGTAGTCTTAGTATCAGACGGCCTAACATCACCTGACATCGCCGTAATGCTCTGCAGAAAGAAAACACGGCGGCGCCGTTAAAGACGGCAGACTTGAAGAAATTGTTATTATCTTGAAGAAAGTATTTTTTCCGTCAGCTTTGCAACCACTTCCATGACTCGCAGCAATGATTATGACCAGTGCTTTAAGTGGGATTTGAAATCGAGGTGGGGGGAGGCTAGTTGGGGGTGTCTAAGGACACACCCCCTTACGAGAGCCCCCCCTCGTTTAAGGTGGGGGGGCAGCTGGTAAAAGTTAGAACTGGGGCACACTGGCATTATTACCTTTGATGCGCCCAGCACCTCCTTTTAAACAAAAGAAGGGGCTGGGTGCACCAAAAGGTGTGACACCAGTGTGCCCCAGCTGGCACAGAGCAGACACTCCTTTCATTCAAGGAGCCCGCTTTAACCACAGGCTCCTTGAATGAAAGGTCTGTACTTGAAACAGGAGGAGGGCTGGAGGGCCCAGTCTCTCCCTTTGTTTTCGAGTAACTGGTCATCACCCAGCATTAGGCTGAATGATGACTAGTTAAACAAAAGGAGAGCTGATCAGCCCTCCTCCTGTTTCGAGTACATAGACATCAAGCAGCCCACACTGCAAGGTTACTCCTGTTGCTTGCACTTCGGTTTAAAGGCAATGGCTTTTCTTTTTTCTAAACCGAAATGCTGACACCTGCAGACAGCTTGTGTAACCGTGCAGTCTCTACATGAGCTGCCTGAGGTGTCGGCTGGCTGGAGCTGGTCGGTGGTGGGTCCCGGCAGGGCCCCGGCTCGGGGCCCTTTATGGAGACTGCCGGGGCTCAGGACACCGGCCCACTTAAAGCCCTACTTATGACACACTCTGGATAATTTTCCCTCCGCTGGGGATTCCAATGACAGACCGTGCTCACGCAAAGCACACACTAGAAAATGAAAGTCAGTATCCAATATGGCGCTGAGAACTCGAACAGCCTCAGTGGAACGCATGGCCATGGTTGAAAGTCTGAAACAAGCGTTTTAAAAGTACTTCAAATGTTACTTTTTAAATTAATTTCCACCATCAGGAAATAAGGTTTGCAGCCTGTGTGCAGATAAAAATAATGGGAACCACATGTCCCAGAATGCAGCACTCTCGCTGCAACAACGGCATTTCAGCCGTGAACTGATGTGTCCACCGGGATCACGCAACATTGTAATGACAGGCACTTACCTGACCAATATCTCTGTAACTCTCATTTCACTGGTGACCCTCACAGCACTGACATCTTCCTACATTAGGATAACTTTCTGTAGCACAGCACTCTGCCTCAGTGGAGCAGCATCTGGGTAATCATCTCCCCACAGCCCCTCATGTCAACAAAACGGCTCCTTATTTCACCCTCTCATTAGGGGTCCGAATTTCCTCCACTCGTTGCCAATTTGTAGTTACTGCTTCATCAGAAGACACATGATGTAGGTAGGACACTGGAGGTACAAAAAGTAGAAGTACTCTATTTAAGTTTCAGGGCCCAAGGTAGAAGAAGAGGGAGAGCATAGGTAACATCCTCCTCACAGCAGTGTCTCCCATCCGGATTGGGAAACTGTCATCCATGGAACCCTGGGTTCCACCACTAGACAACATTCTATGGCTTGCATTGCAAATGGCAATGGAAGCCCCAAACTACAAAATCCCACAGGTGCCCATTACAGGGCTGCAACAAATGGCGGCATCTATTGCACAAGTGCAACCTGGACCAAGCCCCTCAGGCGCCCCTGTAGAACAGATTACGCAAATTACACCTCCCTCTTATACCACGTCACTGAACAGGCGAGGTACGCCATATAGAATGGATTCTACACTCTTACAAGTGCGTTAAGGCCGATGCTAGGAGCTCTGTCAGCAGAAGGGCAACATCCCCATTTTCCCGCTGTCCATGGTCCCTGAAATCCTGGGGATTTGAGTAACGAAGCTAAGGAGTTCCCCAACATTAGAGAGGAGCCTCAGTGTTTCATTGAAGGGAAACGCACAGTCATTCAATGTTATAACCGTGCCACGGGTGATATGAACCAGCTCAGGAGAGTAATATAATAGGATATTATATGATAGGTTATTTATAACACGCTTAATACCCAGAGGTTTCTCTGCGTGGACATAATGCCCAAAGGAGGTTAGACAGAGATTAACCCAACATACTAATTGGCCAATGGCAGATCCTGGAACGCGGGATGCCCTCGAGCAACCCAGAAAAAGTTTCATCTCTGCTTTCCCTGAGATCTGGCGTCAATAAATGGACTGGGGGAAAATTGGTAACTGTAAGTAGAATAGGGGTGAATCGTCAGCAGTCTACTCAGATCAACTACTGGAACGCCGTGCCGGTGTCCATAAGGATGGATCCTGCCTTACTCTCTTTCCGCAAAAAATTAAAAACATGGCTCTTCACACAAGTTACACCCCCTCATCTGTAAGCAACCTAACCCACTGCATAACGTGTAACTAACTTTGCAAGCATACATTACCTGTGACTGATGCAACCAGCAACCATGTTTAAGTATGCATTACTGGTAACCTCACATCCTCTAACCAAAATTGTAAGTTTGCACTGTTCACACCCTGCATAACCAGTAAGTAAGTGTATAACTATGCATTGTTTTCTCGATCTGCATAATATGCAACTAAATTATCAAAACAGCATAACATCTATCTGTGTAAGTATGCACTAACTGTGATCTGCATATCTTGTAACCAATCTCGCAAGCCTAATCTTCCTGTAACCAACTTCTTAAGCCTGACCAACCTGTAACCAGATTCTTAAGTTTGCTGAATCTGTAACCATATTCGGAATTCATGCGCCCAGATGCCTGAGGGTTGGGTGCGCAATACAAATGTAATAATAAATAAATAAATAAATAAATAACAAATAATAAATGAATAAATTACAGATGGTGTTCACACAGCACTTTTACTAAGCCTGATGAGACAAATCAGGAACCAATAGCAAATCCGTTTTGCTGCCCAGGGTACAATCCCAATTGAAGACCAGCTGTATCGGATGCCAGAATAAGCCATTGTCGGTTGCGGACCACTGCGTTGCTTGTTAGGAACAAAAGAAAGAGAGTACTGAAAAAAATAATAATGACACTACAGTTGCAAAATCTACATGGGCAGGCATGGGCCACCCATGGCCCATTCTGCACACAGAAGGGATCTCACGTACAGTAGGGATTTCAGGGACAGCAAGGACCTTATGGGTATCAAGGGTCACCTGGCCATTACTTTCATCCATCAGTGTGTAATTACTGTAAACAATTGGGCCACTGGAAGAATGAATCCCCCTGTAGACCCCAGTGAGGTCTTTTTCCAAATCCCCAGGAAGAAAGTTTCAACCCAATCCCTGTGATGGGTGATCCAAGACATTTCCCCAGGCATAATTCGAATGCACCTAGTCCTTTCCCAAATCCCAATGCAGCAATATGTCCCCATTGCCAGCCCCTGGCACAGTGACAGACCTGGATCCTTACTGACTCAGAATGGAAGATACCCTCATTGTGAACCCTTTGATACCAGTAGATGTAGAAGGGTCATGTGGCTCATGGCTTGCTTCACATTGATCTAGACCTGAAGCACAGTGTTTACTTGAAGGTCAACTCCTCCAAGACTGAACTCCTACTGCTGGTCAACAATATTGAACACCCTGACACCCAGACCAGGCTCTCCTCTGTGAACCTTGTGGGCTTCACGCCCCAGCTGGCCAAATGCACCAGGTCCCTGAGGTTTTACATTGAGACACATCCCCTTCAAGGGGCACATAACAAGGAAGTCACAAACAGCCTGGTACAAACTTTCCCTCCTGCATGACCTCAAGCCATTCACCACAGCAAACAACTTCAAATCTACTGTCCAGGTCTTGGTCCTCTACCACTTAGATGGTGGCAATGCCCTCCTGGAATGTCTTCCAGCAACTGCCCTGGAATCCCTTAGAATGGTCCTACATGCTGCAGCCTGACTCAACTAAGGCCTCCACATATTCAACAACATCCCAACCCAGCCCTCACTGAACTGAGCTAGCTCCCACTGCAAGCATGTATCGCCTTCAAGTCCTGCTGCATCACCTTCAAGGATGCTGCCCTCAAGACCCCATGATACATTGTTGAGAAGTTCAGCATCTCTGGAGGCTTATGATCCACCGAAACAAGGGCATGTGCAGACTTGAACTCCATGAACTCCACCAGTGCAGGAAGGAAAGAACCAGAAGACCGGCCTTATCTATCTATGCCCCAAACTCTTGAACTTCCTCTATGTCTACACAGACTTAACCCCTCACTTCTAGATTTCAAGAAGTGGCTTCTCCTTACCACCTAGGTCAACAACCCCTTCCCTCCCAATCTAACCTGGGACCAGGCAATCTGCAACCCCGACAACAGCCCTGGCTGCTTGTAAATTCCTTGCTGCCAAATTCCCTACCCTTCCCATCCTCCAATTTTAGCTCCCCACTCTCTTGGATTGATCCCTTGTAATCTATTTCCCTCAGCGTGTTCTTCCTCCCCCAGTACATAAATAACTACCCGCACTCCTTTGCTACTCTGCACAGGCGGTATGTTTTGGCCAGCACATGCAGTACATCATACATATTGGTAGAGGCATGTTGGTTGGATTTGCAGAGACTGGCCTTACCATGCATAATTGTGAACACCATTCCACTTGCAGGCTTCCTCCCTACTATATTGGCAGAACATGTAACAGCATATTATGGACGGACATGTGTCACAAGTTTGCGTTAGACAGGTGCTTTAGCTTGGAGATGTGTTGGACAAAGCAGATTTAGAACTCTCCAGATGGCATTACCCACGTTGGTTCATTCTCTGTACAAGTGAGGGCGCAACATAATTAAAATATACTCACCACCAGCTACTCTTGTTCTAGCTCTCAGCTATTTGCATTTTGGGATGCATTTAAGAACATGGTGTCATTTCATGCAGACATTACTGACATGCTAGGCAATACCAGAGAGAAGCAGAAGTCGTAGGGTAAGGTGCCTTTATATAAGAGCATTGCTGAATTGATTTATGTATAGTAGGTGATGAAGAGGTATGAATAAGAACATAAACCTGGGACACTCCTGAGTCCCAATTGCCTCAACTACTGCCATATCCAGGACAGACAAGATACTCTTTTAGGGAAATCTATGTAAGAAAAGCACCAGTCTAAAAACAAACATATGAGCTACAGCCTGCGTACACCATCTGAAAACACATGTGCAAGGAAATGTGCAACTTTTGCAGACCATCCATAATCACAATACATATAGTAAAAGAAAAAACACAAAAACAAATCTTTTCAGTCACATGAAGAAACCAAAATTGTGTTAAAATGGAGAAGAGTCCAATCTGAGATAAAAAGCAAAGCTTGTCACAGGAAAGCCAAACAATGAATTTGGGCCTTACATTGTGTCTGTTTCCCTTTACAGGATTGAATATCACCCTCAAAGAAATAAACATACATAGATGTCAAAAAATAAGTTTTGAAAGGAGTGTAGTTGCCAAAAGAAAGTTCTAATGTTGCCGTGTTTTGTGGTAATGCAAATGTGGAAATAACATCTATCTTTAAAAGCTGCAATTGTGAATGGAACAAACCTGAATGAAGCTAGGCTTGAAACTGCCAAATGATATTTCAACCCACAACCCCCCAGCAAAACGAGGCAGGATATGGGGGTTGCTTTCAAAGAAGAAAAAGTGTCAACACTGGCCATAGAAGCTCAACATAAAAATCCTTATGACTGCTTGGATCCTGGTTTACAGAGACATGCGTAAGAAATAAAAACCAAGGCCATCAATTTACAAGTTACATCTGCATCTGAGCTTGGGTTTAAATCCTTAAAAATACATTGAATTTACTTTGAACAGTGGTCAGTACTAATAGGAAGTGGCTGGAATCACCCAAGAAGGACTGAAGTCAATTAAAATAAACCTGGCAGATGAACTACAAATAACATTTATTATGGTGAGCCAGCTTTCGCAGGGGTCATGAAAGCCCCATCCCTGAACTAATAGGATGGAACACCAGATATTATGTTGCTGGGCAGATTAACTGGAGCTGCCACATAATATTTGTAAGTAAGAAAAAAGGCACCATTGAAATTACATTGGATTCATATTTCTGTTGATATCTTTTAAACAACATGTCTTGGAGAGTTAATTTCAGCTGGAAAAGCCCTATCAGCTGGATTCAAAACATTTATTTTTTCATACTAGGAAAATTAGGCTAATGTGGAAAACTACCTGCAGAAATGGCAGACGTTGGTGATTCTTATATTCTACTGTTCTAGCCTGCAAACCTGTTGCTTTGAGTTGGAAACATTATTTATGTGTAAAAGTATTAGTGAGTAAAACGCCCAAATGTATAATCATCCACCATAAGTCGCGTCAAGATGGAAATTGCATTATCTGATTTGCTCAATTGTGAGCAATCAGATCAACCGATTAGTAATAGGATCACATGTGTGGAATATGCTGTTAGAAAGTTACAAATGTTTACAGTGGAAATCTCCAAGATAACATCATATCAAATGAGAGGGAAACTGGATTTAGATGCCCCCCTCATTAGACTGCCCTCTTCCTTAATAAGCCTGATGACTATGAAGTGTTTGGTTTAGTGTGATGCCACTTTTGGCTCATTGTCCAATCACATACATTGACCAAATGGATTAGCAAAATTATACACACCTCAAAAGGGAGGGGTTTCTGCTCTATAAAAGTTAAAACCCCTAGATTTTGGAGGCACACTCTCTCACTCACTAACTGAAGGAGAGGAAGAAGGAGATAAAGGAGAACCGATAACAACAAAAAGCAGAATATAATAGATTGCCTTCCTTTTTGGATTAATAACAGCACAATGTAAAAGAGGTTTACCTGGGTTAAAGTCCCGGGCCTTCTTCAGTGGGGAAGACAGCAGACAGGCCCACATTCATAAAGAACAGAAACCATGCGGTGGAGGGAAGCTGACACCGACTTGTTGACTGATGGACACCTGTTCCAGAGGGGAAGAGTTAAACAAGTCCTTAAGAGGGGGCGCACCTGCCTGTGAGACAGCCAAAAGAAGCTCCGTTGTAAGTATAATGTCAAGGGGAAATATCATTCTGAGAGGAAAAATACTCCAAAGGGGAATAGGATAAACCCCAGCCCTTGTCATTTGTAAGTACTGAGGGGTGGCGATATATACATTGATTGTACATTCTTAGAAGCTATTGGAATATTTCAGAAGTGGTTTGGCTTCAAATTAAAAACCCTGGCTTGTGATTGGCTGGCCCCAGCTGAAAACTGCACTTAAAGAGCTAAGAGATGCCCTTTTAAGTCTTAGTTCTTTGCTCATACTCAAGTGGTAAGTGTGAAGTGTCAGTAGGCATAAGTGGACTAGGTTCATACATTCTGGAATTTGGCAGCGTGCCCTTCTCCTCCACACCTCTGGCTGCTCATTTGTTAGAAGCACTGATATGTCACATCTTGGTGTGTTTTGTGCTTTTCATATTGGCTCTCCACAGAGTTTCTCTTTTGCAAAGAATGCCAAATGTTTTATTTTCTCATATTCTGTTTAAATTTGGGCTTGCAATGGACTAGATTTATGATGGCTTTCCTGGCTATTGCCTTTCCACGTGCTTGGCAGCTGACAGAAAAGTACTTCTGCTGTCTTAAAAAATATTCTTTGAACTCAGTTGCCAGTAAGCGGGATTTTTCCTATTCACTGTTTGGTTTTTATGTTTTTGCAAATATGACTGCATTGCAAAGAGTTGGTGGAGAAAAACATTGTCCTGAATGTAAGTCAACATACCAGCTTATCATTTTTAATGTATATGGTTACTTATGGTATCTGTGAATAGTGAATATCTGATCTAAGTCATGTTAATAGCAAACATTGGGTAGTGCGAGGAATAATGCACAGTGTTACAGAAGGCGCTGATATAAGTAGACGGTATGGGTCTGTGTACCACCTTTTCCAAGTATATGTAGTTAGTTCAGAGTACATAATATATTGATAATGTAAATGTACAGCTGAACTAAGGTGCAGAACTTGACAGATTATATTGGTAACCATTGGGGTGATTACAATGTGTACTCCACCGCTTGCCTATAGCATTTCCCTTTCCAAAGGAAATACGAGAAAGCAAATACATTCGAAGCTCTCAAATGTTGTGCATGATGCAATACATATGTAAAAGGGAATGGCATACACATGTTTAGGAATGGCATTTTATTACCTCCCATGAAAAGAGTTTAACAAATGTACTGGTCTTGAATACTGTGATTCGGTGAGTTGTGATAACCTCTGCACTCTTCCCCATACCACACCTCCCTCCATTGGCTGAACTCGCTTTAACCAAAGGAAGGGGACAGGAGAAGCAGACCCAATGGGAGGAGGCTGAAGTCACAGTCAGAGGTGTATTCTCTTTGAAGAGTGATTCGAATAGCCACAAATTCTAAAAAAACGTAAATGATTTTGCATCTCAAATTGTGAGGTGATACTATTTAAGTTACACCTTGTGTAAGGAACTCATTCATGGTGGCAACAAGTAAGACAGACACAAGTGATCACAGTTCAAGAGTGTTTATTGAACAATGAATGCTGTATGCAAGTTAGAAAAACGCCTAATCTAAACCTACATCTGAAATGGGAGCAAGCATCAACTATCAAAAGAAAAATAAGGCAGTCCTAATGGCATTGTGTCAAATAAAAGGGTCTATTCTACAAAACCTATTGCCAAACCTTACAACTAATACAAAAAGGGGTGTGGGATATTTCTCAAGAAAAGAAAGAAGTGTTCTCAAATAATACATCCGGATGCAGTAGCTTGAGTCTGCCTTCTCCACGTGTTGAGCACGTGGTAAGGAGGCATCGTGGAACACAGCACACTCTTGAGCTGTCCCAGCATGAGATGACAGTTCAGCTTTCAGCTATCAGGGCCATCAATGGCCAAGTCTTGTTTCACTTGAAAGTCTCTTGCCTTTGAGGACCTGATGGCTTCAAAATAATAAAACAAAAGTTCCTTCAACAAATGAAAGTTTGTTTCTTGGTTTCACTTAGGGTGAGGATTCTCCACGCTTGGGTCCCCCCTCTCTAATCATAGTCTCCCTCGGTCGGGTTCGGTATGCCTTTCCTTCTTCACACATCTTAAAGTCTTTTTAAACACTTGTCAACACACTGTTTCTTGGGACTTTAGACTTTAGACTTTGCCCCTCTTGGTTTTCCTGGTTTCCTCTCACTGCGGTATTCACTTTCCTTTCTTTCACACAGTTTGTAGCTCAAAGTCTTTGGATTTTATGGGGATTTTGCTTGACCCCCAGTATGACCATTTTGACCTATTTTGTTGGCTGTTCTATGGGCTTCTGGTATCTGTAGTTTCGCTCAGATGGTGATCGACCAGAGTCTTTGGAGTTAGCACCCACATGGTGCTGGTTTCCCTCTGCAGCTGGTATCCCCTTTAACACTTTTCTTTCACAGTTAATTGAACTTAGTTTAAACTTGCACCTTTGTGATTCTCACTCAACACAGCTTGGTTCTTATCGTTTCCTCTTCGACTCACTGGCTCTGATGAATCGTTTGGGTTTTCTTCTTCATTGGAGTCCAGGCTGGTATCACGGTTGCGGGAGCTTCCCTCGCTCCTGCTTATCAGCTTAGGCTTGCCCCATGTACTGTTGACATCTGCTGCAAGACACTTGTCCTATTGTTCGTGGTCTTAGGCTTTCTTCCTTGAAGGTTCCGTGGGTCTGCGACCAAAAGGGAAAGGTCACTTCTCCTCTCCTCGCCACCCTCTCGATTCCTGTTGCCTTTCTCCTTCTCTTGAACTGCCGTGGCTGAATAGCCACCTCGTAGTGCTATCTGCCGTGTTCGTCCTGTGCTCTCGGGCTCCACAATTTATCCCTGTGGGGAAGGGAAAGGACTGTCAGGTGTGTGTGATTCTGATTAATTGCCTTACTTTGCCTGACCCTTGTATTGGGACATGTCAGGCTACCAGCTTTGGTGTTAGTCCATTGTCCTTTGTGTTGTGCAAAAGTGTTAATGTTGGAAAAGGGTGGGGGCAGTGGTTTTGAGTTTCCTACATGAGTGGATGGAGAAAAGGTGCCAAAGGAAGGGGAACACTGCGTCTCACCCGCCGGTGTGCCACTCCCACTCCCTGAGGACCTCCCATCCAGGTGATCCTCCCTCACTGATCCACCCACAGGAACTGGATTCAATAGCGATGCCTGTGTCCTGGCCACGTGGATGACAGATCCCCAGGGACTAACTAGAGAGACACCTTCAAGTTTCGCACATACCCTTCCTCCATGCAATGTATCCACATTTGTTTCACTAGGGTACCGGGAAAGAAAATCCATGTTTCCCTGATCTTTTCCTTTCTGGTGTTCCACCATGAATCAATAGGGTTGTAGGTCTAGAAACCATTGCATGACCTGAGGGTTGGACTCTTTGCCTTAGCTAATCCAAACTAAGGGTGAGTGGTCAGTAACCAGAGTGAACCTTCTTCCTAATAGATAGTACCTGAGATGGATAATGGCCCACTTGATGTCTAGGGCCTCTAGTTCCACTGTGGAGTAGTTTTTCTCATGTGGGAATAACTTGCAACTGGTGTATAGCATGGGGTGTTCTAGTTAGTTGCAAATTTGGGACAGGACAGCTCCTAACCTCGTAAAGGAGGTGTCGGTTTGTAACACAAACTCCTTCGAGAAGTCGACTACCTTTAGGATTCGGTTTTGGCATAGTGTTTGCTTTAGGATGTTATACCATACCTCATCATCCTTGCTTCATTGAAGTTTCTGAGGTTCAACATTTTTAAATTTATCTGTCAGCTGTGCCGTTTTATTCGAAAAGTTGGGGATAAACCTACGGTAATATCCTATTAACCCAAGGAAAGCTCTAAGGTCTCTTTTAGTCTTCGGAGTTGGAGTATCCAAGATGGCTTTTACCCTTTCATGTTCAGGCTGTACAGTTCCATTCCATATGAAGAAGCCAGGATATTTCACGGTGGATTGGGCTAATCTGCATTTAGCTGAATTTGCAGTTAGGCCAGCATTCCTAAGGACTTTCATGTGGCATAAAGATGGAAGAGATGGTCTTCCCAGGTCTTAATATAAATGACAATATCGTCAATGTAAGCTCCACAAAAGTCAGAATAGGGTTGTAGGATGTTATCCACAAGATGTTGGAACGTAGCTGGTGCACTGTGTAGGCCAAAAGGGAGGACATTAAACTGGAATAACCCTAGGGGTGTTGAAAACACATTTTTCCTTAGCTGGCCCATATACAGGGACTTGCCAGTACCCTTTGGTTAAATCTAGGGTAGTTAGATCAAGGGTGTTTGGAGGTAGTACCCACGTGGTGCCGGTTTCCCTCTGCAGCTGGTCTCCCCTTTAACACTTTTTACAGTTCTTTCACAGTTCATTGACCTTGGTTCAAACTTGCCACTTCGTGATTCTCTCTCAACACTGCCTGGTTCTTATCATTTCCCCTTCAACTCACCGGCTGTGATGAACCGCTTGGCTTTTCTTCTTCAGTGGAGTCAAGGCTGGTACCACGTGTACCGTTGACGTGTACCTTTGACATCTGCTACAAAACACTGTGCTATTGTTCGCGGTCTTAGGCTTTCTTCCATGAAGGTTCTGCGGGTCTGGGAAGTAAAGGGCAAGGTCACTTCTCGCCATGCTACTCTCTCGATTCCTGCCGCCTTTCTTCTTCTCTTGAAATGCCGTGCCTGATTAGCCGTCTTGGCTCCACCATTTATCCCTGTCGGGAAGGGAAAGGGCCTTCAGGTGTGTGTGATTCTGATTAATTGCCTGACTTTGCCTGACCCTTATATTGGGACATGTCAGGTAAACAGCTCTGGTGTTAGTCCGTTGTCCTTTGTGTTGTGTGAAAGTGTTCTTGTTGGATAACGGAGAGGGGCATTGGTTTTGAGTCCTATGTGAGAGGATTGGGGAAAAGGTGCCAAAGAAAGGGGGACACCGTGTCTCACCCGTTGGTGTCCCACTCCCACTCCCTGAGGACCTCCCATTCAGGTGATCCTCCCTCTCTGGCCCACCCCTAGAAACTGGATCCAATAGTGATGGCCGTGTGCTGGCCACCTGGAGGACATATCCCCGGGGACTAGCTAGAGAGACACCTTTAGGTTTCTCACACTTGAGACACCTGATAATAAAGTAAGCATGCAAACATGTTATCAAATGAAACAACTCAAGTTTTGAAATTAAAAGCACTTGCTGAAACATCAATTATATTACTACTTTAGAGAATAAAATGGTTGAGTTGAGAAAGCATAGGTCTAAACACTTTGTAAAGTCACATCTATGGGTTCAGTGATGGATATTTGATTTCTCAGGCTCTGAATGTGAACAATCAAAAATTAACATTAATCAGAACTTGTAACAAGGGAGGGACCTGCAGGACTGTAGGCATCTTTGTATTGCGGTGCCCCACTTCCTCTGCAGAAACCAGAGATTTCAGGCCCCATGTGGTCTTTAATGGCAGCACCTACAAGACTATACCTCACATATGGTGAGGATGCCATGTATCGTAAAGCATTTGAGGCTGCAGTTTACATGTGATGACAGAACCTAGACATGGGGTTAATCCATAGTGTCACTATACTAGACATATGATACCATCAATGGGACATTTGAGGCTTCACTTCACACATTCCCTTATACAGGCTAGAGCCTGTTGCCTTTTCAAACGATTCTTTCCTTAAGATGCCCTTGCAAGAGGTGCACTGGGCCTTTTTCCCTGGTGGGTTGTATTTATTCCAGTGTGAGCGTTGAGAGCCTTCTCTACACCCTCCCGGGGGCTAGCCTGGTTCTCCTACGGGTCCCACTAAACAGTCTAATTTGTGAAGAATTTAGATGGTTTACTCTCAGATATCTGGTAGATGATTAAATGGGATGGCCTAATGCTGGGGGGCGCTGGTGTCCTAAATCCCGACTTGTGTTTTGCCAGCTGAAGACGTATGCCCTGGCTTCCGTGGGTGTGCCCTTCACTACCAGGCACAGCCCTATTCGTCCTAGGCCTTTCTAATTTCGCAAAGCTCTAACAGGATACATTTGTGTGTGTGTCCGTGTTCCCTACCTCGCCTGGTGTGTGGGTGAAATATTGAAGCACAGGGCTTTGTTGTTCTGTGTTCTCAACCCAGCCTACAAGGGCCCAGTCCTAACTTCATGGATCTTGCCACTTCTATACTTCTCGTCAATGGAGCGAGAACTTATATCAAATGTAATGTTGATTTTAATTTACCTTAAGCCCATCTTATTGTCTGCAATCAAAACGCACCACACTATTTGTCTATGCCCACAGAACTCCTCCCACCGCTCTGTACCTGCTCATCTTTATTTCCTGTGTATTCATATATTTTCCATGGTCTGAATCGTTTGGGAGGGGCTAGCATCTGAACGTGCATCCCAACAACCTGTAGGAAGAAGTACCATCAGAGGAGATGAAGCTCAGGTTTACTTGGTCAGTAATCTTGCCCTATGCCCTGAGCCTCAATACCTGATGACTCCGTCCCTACACAGACTTTCTTTGTATGTTTTTTGATAAATGGCTCCCAACCCAAAGGCATACACCTGGGCATAAACTGCCCTGCCTTCCATTGGTATACATGCAAAATCTGGCATGGTGATTTCCAAAAATAATGATGTTAGACCAGGCCTATAACCTAAATATTTATTTACCACATTGTATGTGAGGTGGTCTCCGAATATGAAGTTCCCCTGGTCTCTGCCCACAGAACATTATTGTTTCTCTTTCTATTTCCTTTGGCACTAGGGTGTCAGTTCCCAATGACTAGGCTGCTGGTATCTAAAATTTAGAGCACTGGCAACAACAATTGCCAACGACTGGGTAAACCCACGATAGCGTGTACCATCAATCTTTCGTTATTCTATAGTAGTGAATTCATATGTTATAAATATTCATGTACATATAAATCATAAGACTGAATGTAGCATCAAAATTTCTTTATATAAAAACACAGGCTTTTATTTTCTGCATTGATCCTGAAGAAAGACGTCACGCCCGAAATACATCGGATCAATACACAAATGAAAGCCTCTGTTCTTATGTAAAGGGATTTTGATGCTACATTTAGTATCAAGATTTATGTGTCAATAAATATTTATAATATAGGATTCACTAATGGAGAACAACGAGAGATTGATGGCACATGGCATTGTGGGTTCAGCCAGTAGTTGACAATTATTGTTGCCAATGCTCTACATTTTAAATTACTAGATTCCTTGTGCAAGGGGATTTCTGGTATTTAACAAATATCTGTTCAATAATAGTTTTGATAAATGTTTCCAATAACACTAATTAAGGTGGTGCCCAACCAATACAAATTTCTATGTGAATGTAATTCTAGTTTCACCATTCCTCCTACAGGGCCAATGGTAATGTGGGTGTCAAATTCCAAAACAACTCCTCAATTAGTGGGTTGGCCACTGAGTGATGTTATGCAGCACCAAGGAGTTGTTCCTAAACCATACTGGAATTGAATGTGCATTTATGATGCAGCCAATAGGGATATAGTTCAGAGAAACTGGCAGAAACAAGGAAACACATGCATTATGAGGAAGGTCTGGGTGCAAGGAAAGTAGGGGTCTCCGAGAAGCGGTGTAAGGAGCAAACAGAAAAAGAAGTGCAATCTTGGACATGAGTCAAGCAGGTATCCTTGAGAAGTGTTGTGAGACACAAAAGAACACAGGAGCCCAAGGTTGGGAGATGGACAAATATATGTTTCCTGATGAAGGCTGAGAAAATGAGTGTTGATGATGTGCATATATGGCCGAAACACCATGTGTTGACATGTAGTTTTGAGACAGTGTCATTTATATACATTGCAAAATGTAGCCAAATCATGAGATATAAGGTGTATTAAGACTATCCCTGATGCGAAGGGCGTGACAAATTGAGATATGTATTTGCGATGAGTTAGGGTCAACAGATTTATTTGTTGTCAATCTCATTCCTGTGGCCACAGAATTGTGTGGGGACATATGAAGATATCTTCAAACTGTAGGCGGCTATCATGGACTTCAGTTCTCATAATGAACAGTCCTCCACTTTCATTGACTGCGAATACACAACTTCTCCTTCATAGCTATTGTGTATGTGGGCTTCCATTTCCATTATGCAGTAATATTTCTACTTTCTTCAATTCGGAATACATAATTTCTGCTTCAGAAGTACTGATTTTGTGGACTTCAAGCCCCACCATGCAACAGATGGCCACTTTTCTTAATTCAATGTGTCAACCTCTTGTTCAGAGGTATGGGGAACCTGAACTTCAACCCCCACAATGCAAAATTCTTTACTATCTTTTCTGAGCCTTCAGATTCCCTCATGGATTTGGCTCTCTGGTTATCCACTCCACGGTGTCCGGGTTAATGTTCTGTCTTCCCCCTCTTCTTTCCCTTCATACTGGGTCTCCATTGCAGGCTCCTTGCTTCTACTCCTCACATGTGTTCCGCCTTTCCTTGCAGACCAGCCCTGAATCGGCTCTCGTCACTGCCACAGGCTCCCCTGGGTGCCTCCTTCTTGTCTCATCTACTACTGAAGAGAATTGCTCATATTACTGAGGGAAGTAGTTGTAACATTAGAGGTCGTTTTAGGTTTAATAGAAGCACAATTGATTGTATTGGTAGTAGTATTATTATTACTTATAATACAATAACAGTGATAATACTTGTAAAAGTGTTAAACATTTTAGAAATGTCTGAAGGAGTGGTAATGGTACTTGTGGAAGAACTAGTAGTGCCAGTACTACAAGCAGTCCTATTAAAAGAAAGAAGTTATAGACCTAGTGTTGCTGGCATCAGTAGTAGCAGTAGGATGTGCCAGTACTGGTAGAACCAGGGATAGCAGAAGAGCAGACAAAACTGCTTATAATCACCAGGGTGGCGATACCAATAATAATAGTAGTTAGCAATGCCAGACTTAGTACTAGTAGCGGTACTAAGTCTGTCATTGCTAACTACGATTATTATTGGTATCTAGTACTAGTAGCGGTACTTTGCATTTTACTTCTGTTACAAAGCATACATGATGCAGCAGCATGAGATGCATCAATAGGAGTATAGGCAGTAGTAGTAAGACTAACACCAGTACTATCAGTAGTATGAGTACTAGCAGTGCCAGTAGGATGTATATTAGTGATTTATGCGGAAGTAATGCTAGTAGGAATTAGGGTGGGGCAAAGGTTTGACAGCCATGTCTGTGTATCATGGATGGAGCCAAGAGAACAAGTATACGTCTAGCGGGGTGGGGGAGAAGTGCTGCGAGAATATGTGTATGTGCAAGGGTGGCTCAGAGCAAATAAGGCTGTAGGGTGGTCCCAGGTATTTAGCTACATAACATGTGGTAGGAAGAAGATCACCAGACAGTTAAAGTAGTTGTTGCAATGTGACAGAAAAACCAATCACTTTACTTATTTATTTCTGTAAAAGAGTGCGGGATGCACTTCCTTTACACATCCGAGGTCACTTCCTGTTTCATATTCTAAAGGCTGATTAGCAAAGGTACAACTTTATTAAGAAAACTACCTCCAAACGCCTTAGCAGCAGACACCCGCTGAGAGCATCTGGCTGTGAATCAGCAAAAGCTGAAACGTTTTCAGTAGAAGACAACACATTTTAATTTTTTTCTTGAATCCCACATGCCCACTTTAATACTGGCATAGCCTGGGTAGCAATAATGTTTTAATTCACACCAGTTTATAAATGTACCCAAGAGAAACGGGAACTAGAAAAAGAGAACAAAAAAATGTTAATGTCATAAAATGAAGAATGCAATGGTCCTCAGAATGAGAACAGATATAGCAAGAGTTGCAGTGAATTAACTGAAAATGGGTAGAGCTAAACCGGAAAAAACAATGGCAATTTATCTGTCAAACAGCATCCGCGCCATTTGTACATTTAGGTAAATTACATGAATTAAGGTCTCTAAATCTAGCAGTAGTGTAAACAGGAAATATCCTAATGATGTGTTTATAGGGATCCTATTAGAAATCCGACGGAGATGGTATAGATGCTTCCTTGATGTGCAGTGATCCCAGCCCAGGTGAAGTCAAATCATAATCTGATATTGCCCCACTGAATGCGAGCAAGGGGGCGGTTGCTGAAGTAAATTAAATGAAAAAGGAAACTAAAAGTAAGCTGTCTTCAAGTGAAGGCAGGGTGCCGGCATTGTCTGGGCAGTATAGCTCAGTGTGAAGGCAGGGTGCCGGCATTGTGTGGGCAGTATAGCTCAGTGTGAAGGCAGGGTGCCGGCATTGTGAGGGTAGTATAGCTCAGTGTGAAGGCAGGGTTCTGGCATTGTGAGGGTAGTATAGCTCAGTGTGAAGGCAGGGTGCCGGCATTGTGAGGGTAGTATAGCTCAGTGTGAAGGCAGGGTGCTGGCATTGTGTGGGTAGTATAGCTCAGTGTGAAGGCAGGGTGCCGGCATTGTGAGGGTAGTATAGCTCAGTGTGAAGGCAGGGTGCTGGCATTGTGTGGGTAGTATAGCTCAGTGTGAAGGCAGGGTGCTGGCATTGTGTGGGTAGTATAGCTCAGTGTGAAGGCAGGGTGACGGCAATATCTGAGTAGGATAGCTCAGCGTGAAGGCGGGGTGCCGGCATTGTGTGGGTAGTATAGCTCAGTGTGAAGGCAGGGTGCCGGCATTGTGTGGGTAGGATAGCTCAGTGTGAAGGCAGGGTGCCGGCATTGTGTGGGCAGTATAGCTCAGTGTGAAGGCAGGGTGCCGGCATTGTGTGGGTAGTATAGCTCAGTGTGAAGGCAGGGTGACGGCAATATCTGAGTAGGATAGCTCAGCGTGAAGGCGGGGTGCCGGCATTGTGTGGGTAGTATAGCTCAGTGTGAAGGCAGGGTGCCGGCATTGTGTGGGTAGGATAGCTCAGTGTGAAGGCAGGGTGCCGGCATTGTGTGGGCAGTATAGCTCAGTGTGAAGGCAGGGTGCCGGCATTGTGTGGGTAGTATAGCTCAGTAGCAATGGGCTTGTCTTAGAAGCAAGACAACGCATAGCAATACAGGTTTGAATCCCGGGTCTGTGGTTAGAAACCTATTCGGTATTAAGCACGTTAAAAAAAACAATCATAATTACATATCACTTTCATACTCGGTGTTAAGCAGAATTATAAGCAGTACGCTTTGGGAACACCACACACAATTAGGACTACAAGTGACAGCACAAATTCACCTTTGGTACAAGCCTATATTACACAGTAAAGTGGTAGCGAATGCTGAGCAGCCATACTTATCTCAAGAGTAAAGTGAGCAGTATCAATAGTTAAACAAAAGACAGCAATTACTATGATTCAAACAAACACTGACTAAGGTTTCTGAGTAAAAGAGTATACATTTATTTACACATCAGTTACTAAACATTTCACTATTATCAAGCAGTTGAAAAATCCTGTTACTAATACACTACACCGCACCCAATAGCTTCTGGACAAGTTAGGCTCAAAATGAAGTGTGAGTAAAATGGCGCTCCAGCAATTTAAAAGGGAGGGAAAGACAAAGTTAGACAGAAATTGAGCAGCACCAACAAGTAAGTAAGCAGGGCAATCCAGAAAAAAGGAACTACAGTGAGGAAATCAATTCAATAGGCCTGGGCCAATGTTAATGGGTCAAAGTCTGTTGATCAAGATCACACAGTTCAGGGTATTTCGCGGTTAAGTCTTTGCCAAGAGTTCAGAACTAAGTTGGTCGGACGAAAAGCTACTTTAAAGAATAAAGAAGGACAAGCCCTCGGATTGGTGAAAGGTTTCACACACTATCACCGCGGCTGGACGAAACGAACAACCGGATTTGAACAGTACCTTAAATGGAGAAGAAGGCTGTAACTGAGGCGGACCTTCCTAGTACGTCCTGCAGGCTCACGGTTCCTGAAGCGACTGTCGGACTGACACAAAGTAGGAAGACTGGAGGGTCCTGCACTGCCCAGGGAAGAAACCAGCAGCAGAGCAAAGCAACGAATAAAGGTGTGCTCCTTAAACCGCAAGC
The DNA here is from genome assembly GCF_040938575.1 of Ambystoma mexicanum. Lineage (NCBI taxonomy): Eukaryota > Metazoa > Chordata > Amphibia > Caudata > Ambystomatidae > Ambystoma > Ambystoma mexicanum. Next base: position 926,919,756 of record NC_090923.1, read on the forward strand.
AGGGTCTGTTCCTCCTGGCTATCCGGTTCACTGTAGCTCTGTACAGCAAATTCGACCAGAGAAGGGAGGCCTGGTGTGTAGTTTGGTAAGCTGGTTGTTCCCACCAGCTCAAGGGGAGAAGATTCCTTGCAGATCTTCCCTGTCTTTGGAGTATGAAGATTTGGACCTGCAGCAGGGCTTCACCGGGAGGTTCAGTTGTGGTAGGGGGCCTCTTCTGTCAGCTTCTCTTCGGTTCTCTTGTTCCAGTGGTGACTCTGCCTTTCCAGACCCAGAGACCTGCTTTTTATGCAGTTTTCCCCCATTCACACAGCCTGGCTGTCAACCACACAGCAGAGTAGCTGTCCCGCCGGGACAGTCACCACAGCCAATCATATCAGAGTGCGACATGGGTCTCCAAGGAGACCCTGTGCAGGGAGTCCTAAACCCCTCCCTCTAATCCTGTCCCCCTCAGACATACAGGCGCCTAAGGAGGGCTTCTGTGCAGAAGCCCGTGAAAGGACGGCGAACAAAGGAACCAAACCTGGTTTGACGCGCAGAGTAAAACACAAGAAAGACTTTTACAAAAAGAAACAGCGACTAAACCCAGCTGGAACCATATAAAAACGTATATGATTTAGCGGGTTTAAGTTCGAGGCTACCAAGATAGCCTAAAACAATACCAGGACTATTTAAGGTAACCGCGGTAGGAAAAATAGGGTAGTTACCACTGCCACCAGCCAAGTCTTAATGAAAAGGGAGCAAAACAATGCCTCACGAGAAACAGACAAAAAGGGATAAATATTAACCCTTTCCAGAACTCTATTTAAGATAATTTGTACTGGGTCTGTGAGTTTAAAAAGAGACTAATAAAGTCAATGGCAACTTTACATGTTCTGAGAGACAGTAGTCAGTCTCAGAAAATAGAGTCGGAGTTGGGAAGTCAAAAAGACAACCCTGTGTCATTGCAAGATGATGCCTATGGAGTAGGTGAGGCTCCACAGTCTATGAACACAAGAAAATGTTAAACACACACAGCAAAACACATGTAAGAGTGGGAAAAAAGGCTCACGCTCTTACCAGGTGAAAAAAATAAATCCCGGAAATCCAGCAAAGCTGCTGAGGGACTCAGTAGGTAAGGGAAATTAGCCATTCTGGAGAATTCTCCCTAACACTCGGCTCTTTTGCTGGCCACAAAGAACTCCCGCAGGCTCAGAAAAAGGGCAAGTGATGCTGCCTGGGATCATAGATGTGCCATATGTGGAGATGCAGTCTCGCGTGACCTTGCAATGCGGAACAAGGAAAATTTTACTTTGATTGTACCATCGGCATAAGGATTGCCGATGATGAGGCCCAGTAAGAGACTCCTGAAGTAGTGCTGTTTGCATGTGTGCCCAGAGAGACATTAACAGCAAGCTAATGATTGCTGCAGTGTATGCTTTACTTAAAGGGAGTTATTTAATCCTCTACTCCAATCACGGTGTTGAGTCTTGCTTGAGCCACTACACCATGCTTTGTGATGGTGGCAAACTAGTGGAATAGGTTAAAGGCTTGCTACAGACATCTGTATGCACACTGCATCAAAGGTTTCCATTCCGGGAGGCTCGACTCAGCATTTCATCCTTCTGAGGTTGACAAATTTAGCATTATTGTGTTCTAGGTCAAAAGACCTTTCAATAAAAAAAGATTTTACAAAAAGATTTAGAAAGACTGCCCTGAGAATGCTCAGAGTGGTCTTTATAAATCGGTACTCTCACGCCCCTGCCACACAGGAGTGCGCGCAGGGGTTGATGGCTAACAGGTGTGTGTTTGCGTGCGTATGAAAGGGGACAGTGTTTGTGGTGGGGAGGGCCTGGGGGAAGGAGTGTGTCTGCTTTTGTGTGTTTCTGAGTTGTTTGTATGTAAGGGGGTGCTGGGGAAAAGGTGTGTCTGAGTATGAGTTGGGTGGGGGAGAATTTGAAGGAGGGTTCAGGGGTGAAACTCCCTATTTCAAAAGGCGGAGGGGGAGGTATTCAAGTATTTTAAATGTTAAAGACTGCCCAAAATCGGGTGAAAAAATCAGTCTTCTTTTTGATGTGTCCTTTATTATTCGAGATAATGGTGAAGTGGTGAGAGAAGTGTTCGGTAGTGTCGGTATTCTACTTTTGACCACGATCAGAGTTGGTTCTAGAGCTGTGTCTTCCTGCAATTCTAAACGTTGCTGCACCTTTAAGAGGATGTCATTAAATACAATTCCGTTCGTGAATCATTTTGCAGCAGTTGAAACAGAGAAGAGCGACGACGTAAGCTGTAAGCTGTAACATAACAGAATTCATTGATAAAGTTGTGTCAAATAACTGTTTCTTTGACATTGGGAAAAGCAAAAATCCATTTTCAATGGCTGATCGGAGTAGTTGCAGAAGAAATCAGCTTTGAGTCCTTTAATGGTAATTATCACATTTTCTTGTGCCCGAAAATCCTGAAAAATTGAAGAAGTGACTAACCACTGTGATTCTTGTTCAAAGATTTTGCGGTGAACGTGACCTTTGAGCCCTGAGCCGGAATCCATTAGCATCTGCTATTATATCTAAATTCAAAGAAGTGACTACTGCAGCATTGACATAAATATACTGCGGCGAATAAGACTGCCCGGGGTGAATGTTGGCTTAGCCTTTTAGACCCGCGCCGGTTCTTGCCAACACTCGCTATAATAAATAAATTTAAGGAAGAGACCAATTACTGAGATCATTGCAAACGAACACTGCAGTGATTAAGATCAGCCATGGTGACTCTCGGCACAATCAGCCTTTGAGCCCCACTGATATCTAACGCTGCGTGTGTCTTGTCAGTCATTTGCTTGTCATTTCTTCTACGAGTCTATTGTTAGGAAGTCTACTTGACTCACTGTGCCACAGATAGGCATTCTCAAACACTGAGTTTCAGTGAGATTGGCCCAGCAAGAACTTCAGGCTATCCAGGACCATTAAGTAGTCAACCAGGGTAACTGTTGGTATTTTGTTGCCTATGAGCCTGAGTGCAATCGCATTCTAGACATTTACATTATTTACTTTCTTTATTGACTATGTGGCTTTCGATTGGAGTCTAACAACTGACTCCGACTCTAAGCCTCGAGTAGACGTGGCCACACAGCCCTCAGCCTTTCTTTTTTATACCTCATCACAAAGCGTCTACGATCTTTGGAAATTAAAAAGCTAAAAGTTGATCTTTTTTCTGAAACCACCGGGGGCGCATCTCTTCAGTAGTCGCTCCGTGAATCAAGCTCTTAGCAGAAAGCACACAGTGCTAGACATTCTTCAACAAAAATGTAGAACTTGAAATGGACTATCAGTCCACGTCCGTGCACAGTCTGGCCGTGCCATCCATTAAAGCCTGTGAATTACAAAAAGCTTACATTGAAGATCAAGCACTGACAAAAAATAGAGACGAAGTTCAGACTCTATGCTTGCCCTCATGCTCCACATGGCTGGACACAGAAATTCAAGCTAAACTGCCCACTTCTCAATGCCACCTGGTAAAAAACACTCTAACTCACAATCTAGACTTCACAGTCTCTACTTCAACAATGAAATGGCATATACATTCTTTAGTCAATAAAAAGCATACAAGATCACGTAGCCTAAATGCTTTAGAACATTTTTCATTAACACCAAGCCCAATTCAGTCGAAACAGAAAGAAAACCAAGAAATCAATACATAATATTTACAAGAAACATTGTCTAAAGAAAACCTGATTCCTTCAATGGATCTCACACATGATGCTGGTACAACCATACGGGATACTAGTTTGACCTTTCCACCTTTGTTAAGACCATCACCATGCACTGAATCCATCATAGGACCCAATACAGGTGTCAGAACCCCGCCAGGCTCTCCAACTGGCGACAAATTTGTTGCAGACAAAAATCGACACACTGATATTGAGATTACAATGTCCTACAATATCTGCATTGAGTTTTGTGTTACGATCATTGGTAAATGTCTTTGAAACATTAAAAGCAGAAGTCCATAATTACTGTGGAATCCTGATGGAAATAACAAAAGAAGTGAGCTGTTGTGACAATTTGGTAGTGCTTAAATCAGCTATGCACACCCAATTCAAGCAATGTACTGCTCATATAATGCAGAATGAGTCATTCGGGCAAACTCCCAGATGACACTCCACTCTCTGCCTCAGCCCTTGAAGAATACCTGAGATTACCACAAATAACTGATGACCAAGCACAAAATCAGTCTCAAATCCCTAGTTGTGATGAATTACCAGAAACAGAAGAGACCCCTGTCTCATCCAACTTATCTTCAGCAGATCATGTAGCAGACGTAGCACATACACCCATTCTAATTGCAGACAGTATTGAAGCCTCTAGGTCACAGAAGAGTCTTTCCACAAACACTAACAATCCCCCCACAAAAGGGGAAAATAAACTAAAGGCACATCTGTAGAAGTGGTTCTATCTACTGAACCTTTAAAAAATCATTCAAATAAAAAACCAAAACATACAGGAAAAAGAAACTTCTTCAGGGTGTTAGACAATGTAAATAAGAATAAAAAATTGCAATCGAAAACATCAAAAGACAAAAGACCAGAGGTCATAGAGGTCTCATCAAAATCCAATGAGGAAGCCAAATCCTCTAATTCAGACGCATTAACAATTGCTTCTAAAGCACCTACTGTGCCAAAAAAAACAACTAGTGGGTCTCAAACTGAAGATCTCTCTAAAAGCATAAAGACTCCAATTAAAGTACTGAAGCTAGCCCCTATCTTCTGTAAGAAAGTCCATCAAAAATCAACAGACAAAAGTAAACAATCTACGTGTCAAGCTGATCAAAAAGACCAATCTACAGATACAACGATAAATAAAGAGTCAAATCTGCTCCTGTCACAAGAGTCAGCTTCTGCAATATCTGTTTGTGATTCTGCTAATGCAAACAAACCACTTCCTGTGCTTGTAAGTGGGTCAGTCAATGCACACAAACCATTTGCTGTCCCGAAAGTGTGGTTGCAACAGACAAACCAGAACAAAAATCAAAGAGCGCTAAATAGAAGCAATATTCTGGCATACACAAAAAGAATACCTGATTTACATCTTTTCTCTTATAACGACATAGAGACATTGTCTTTTCCCATTGATAAAACAACACATACAGCTTAGTTCATTTTTAAAACCGCAGAAGGAGCCCAAGCTCTTCTGTCCTGCACCACAGAATTTAAAAGTGTGTGAAAGTGCTCACCACCATATCCACGTTGTATCCATCCGACATATATCCTGCCTCATCGGATATTTTCACAGATTCTAAATGAAAATCCACAACTGAACAACAAGTAATGCAAATGGAAACAATTAGAGAAAAAAGAATAAGCATAGTCCATGCAAATAAAAACAGTGACAAATTATTATCTCTCCTTCCGGACATCATATCTCAAGTGTTCCAATGACTGAATATGCCTAATACACAACTCTAGACCACAAACTGTAGTAAATTACTAAGCTGGAACACACAAGGTCGTTTGTCACTTCAACACAATGAAATTGCGGAACTTCTTTTCAAAGACTATGGCATAGTACTATTCCAAGAAACATGGCTGACAACTAACGTACATTTTGATGGTCATACCATTGAATCACAGTAAGCAACTAGATCCACACATGGACGCCCCTCAGGTGGATTCTTGACAGCTATCAATAATATGATAGGTCATAATGTAGAATGTATCAGTAATGACATCCAAGGCATTCTAGTGTCTGGGTGTAACATCAAGTGGGGTAAAACAGTTAAAGTGTTGCAAGTGTTTAACATCAATTGGAATCCAATTTCTTGTCCTTGACACCTTTTTTTGGAAGATCTTTCTCATATTCTAACTGAGTTGGATATAACATTCCTGAGTGATTTCATTGTTATTGGTGGGGATCTTAATGCTTATTGCTCACAACTGCAAGTCTATTATCAAAATCTTCAGTAAGCAATAACAATGGAGAATTATATTAAGGAGCAACTGTTCACAAACTGGAACTTGCATATTGTGAATGGCAATATTAGGTGTGATAGTCCTCCCGCAGCAACTTGGTCAAATGGTAAGAATTCTTCCTCAATAGACTAGTTTGTAGTGTCCCCAGATCTATTCTATCGCTGTAAATTGTTTAAAGTAGCCCCCTGGCGACAAGGTGACCATAATGCTCTACAAATTGCTTTCTCTTTGGAAAAGTATGCAAGTGAAGAGACTTATGGTTCCAAACTTATTTATTTATTTATTTATTTATTTATTTATTACATTTATTACTCGCCCAGACCCGAGGGTATCACGGCAAAAAGTTTCAGATTTTCACATACATATACAGTGTTGCAGTTACAGACAGAAAATCAAAACATTTATACTGACGTTACACATAGCATCTTAAGTCATATTTCATATAATAAGTTATACTGGGTCAAAGTAGCAACTCACCATTCGTTTAAGGGTAGGCTTATAGCGTCCTAATACTGGAATCAGGTAGGACTAGTTAGGGTTAATATTTATTGAATAGCCAGGTTTTCAGTGCTTTTTAAAATTTTAGTAGAGAGTCCTTGTTTTTGATTCTTAGTTGAAGTTCAGTTGAATTCAAGGGGAAATCGCATTGTTGGTTTTACAAATATAGGTCAGAAGCTTAACATGAAGCTGAAAAAATTGCTCTTGTATGGTCCGTTAGAGTAGCTAGACATATGGAGAGCCCAGAGGAACAAACATCAAATTCTTGTGGGACCTAAATCCACCACAAATAAAAAAGAATATGTTAATAAAATGTAATGTACACACCTTTCATCAGCAAACTTATAGACAAAAACAAACAACTAAACAGGAGTATGAGGAATTAAAAAAAAGAATCTCGATTCAGCATCCTTCTCTGTTGAACTGAACAAATTGAAAAACACCTATAAATACTGGTCACGTGTATATCGTTTAAAGCGTAAGATCAATGATGGGCAGAACATGTTGAAAACGCTTTTACCATAAGAAACAAAAAACTTCTGGGCTTTAATAAATAACCAAAGCAAATCCCAAAGTGTACAGCAAATCAGTAGTCTTTCTGCTGGTGGTCGGGAGTCCTATTTTAAAAAACAAATAACCAAGGGCACCCCAACACAACCTTATATTGACAATTCCATCAAATGGTCCCTACAGATTGACGTAGACAACATTTTGAATTTCATCATGACTGTCTCCAAAACACGTGCTGCTGGACCAAATGGTCTAATTAACTAGATGTTTGGATTAGATCCTCACACTTGGTCAACAATTTTAAAAAAATGATTCAAGAAAATTATGACACTTAAAGCAATACCCAATTCCTGGAAACAAGCCATAATTATTCCTATTCAGAAAAGGGCAATATACTTGACCCAGCAAATTATCGCCCGATCGCTCTCATGGACTGTGAGTGTAAGATATTCTCTCGAGTTGTCCTTCAAGAGTTGCAAAGATGGGCCAAAAGTCATCACATTCTATCAAAATATCAAGTAGGATTTAGAAAAGGGCTTTCAACCATGTTAAATGGATTGTCCATAAACATCTTACAAGCACAAAGCCAAAAAAGCACTCCCTTCCAAATTATATTGCTTTATAGAATTTTCGAAGGCTTTCGACTTGGTGAACCAGTCAAAATGATGGCAGAAACTCAAGGCTTGGAATATTTGTATTTGTATTTGTATTTCATTTAATTGTAAAGCACAGCCGAGCCCTGGGGCAATTGGGCGCTAGTCTTACAGGTTACAAGAGTCATGACAATGCAGGCAAATCAAAGGTGAGGAAGGTACACGTGAATAGAATACACAGAAATAGGCATATCCAGAGGTGAAGAGGGTACATAATCTAAAGATAATTACTTACGATTGAGGGGCATATATACAGTATGTAAGTGGTTACAATGACAGGAGGGAAAATATACCTGACGGGCTACTGCAAATAATTATTGCTTTGCATAACCAAACCACCATTAGAGCCCGAATAAATTTACAAGGTGATCTTTCCTCAAACATCTCTACTGATAATGGTGTAAGACAAGGGTGTCTTCTAGCGGCAATATTATTCAATCTGTACCTGGTGGATCTGATCCCTTTCTTACAAAACCATACCTTCGCGACCACCTCTATCGGAAATTGTAAAATCCATCTTCTTGCTCATGCTGACGATATAGCCTGAATAGATAATACCCCTTTAGGGCTAAAACATCTACTCTCAGCTATAGAAGCATATGCCATGACTAATGACCTAAAAATCAATCCAATAAAATCAAATATCATAATTTTTGTGAAACCAAGTAATAGGTTTTATAAACCCAAATTGCACATAGCTCAGCAACCTATTACGATAGTTAAAAAAAGTAAAATACTTGGGATTCAACCTTAGATCCAGTCCATATTTACAAGATCTAACCCGGGAGCTAGAAAGAAATGCACAGCAATATATGTGCCAGTTAAAAAAGCTTCTGTGCACGTATTGCCATTTTTCCTTGGTGCCTGTAATAAAACCATACAAAGGGATAATAATTCCGGCACTTTTATACAGAATGGAATGCACCCCATATTCACGCAATATTAACTGGGACCTACTAGAAGGCCACATATGGAAGAAGACGTTATCACTACCGCTATCTTTACTGATTGCTAGATTAAGGTACGAACTTGGCCTACATTCTATACAATCTCATTACTATTGGAAAGTATTAACTCTCTTCAGACTAATCCTTATTCCACCAGATCGAATGCTGTATGAAGATATACATGAATACATAAACACTCGGAAAAATAGTTTCCTTATCAATATACACGGTGATGCTCAAAAGATCCTGATTCAATGTGAATGTTCAGCCCGGACTCTCATTGAAAATCCTGAGAAATTCAAAAAGGGGCTCATGCGCTCAGATTGTATAAAAACAAGAACCCTAATCAGTAATCTAAAAAATTTCAGAAACGTTCCATTATGTGAAAAATCAAGTTCTTACCTGTTACCTTATATCAGAAGGTTTCTTAACCTCTTGTGGCATAATGAACTATTACGGTTTCGGTTAGGTCTGACAAAAACTAACGAGACTGACCAAATATGGACTAAACTAGATCCTATAGTTGGGGAAAGTAATCTATGTGGAGAAGGACTCCTTCAAGACATGCGTCATGTGTTAATTTCCTGTCCATTTACTTTATCACTTAGAGATAAATATTGTGCATGTCACCGCCTGGATCTCAACTCAAGACTTTTGGTATAGACTATCGGCTGGAAAGGGGATCTAATTATCCATTGCTTTATTGAAGTTATTGAATGAATTAAACTTCATACCATGACCATTATAACCTATCAACACAAGGCATAGCAAAGAACCGCACTGAGACTTATTGATCTAATCATTGATACTATGTTTGTCGGTTTGTTCTGTTAGTGTTTCAACTTTTCTTCTTTGATTGCTGTTAGCAATGTATTAATTTTAATATGACTTTTTTCGTTTATTGTAGTTACATATGGTTTGAATGATTTAAGAAAATTAATTGAAAACTAATTTTATGAACTTGTATTTGATATAATGTGCAAAAGTCCTTTTGTGAGGCTAAATGCACAACATATTCGAGATAATGACATACAACCCATTATTGAGCTGAGCAATAGAAATGAATGCATGAATGGCTCTAGATAAGCAAGATATTATTGTTATAACCCTGAAGTTGCAATGTAACAATGTCTTGTCACAAACTTGACCTGGTCTTCCCACTCCTTAGTTGGCAGCTCTACCGCTGTATCCTTTTCATGGCACTCACTCATGTAGAAAACTATGAATTTCACACAAAGCAAAATCACATCATATGCCTTAGACGCCAAATGTCAATTACATCCCACAATCAGAACAGGAAACTCCAGTCACAGAGGAAGCAAATGAATAACAATTCCAAACAAGTGCCCTAGGAAACTGTATAGGAAGCACCACCTGGCTGAGGACCAGGCCATCTGTAAAATGACCCTCTGTTATGATCAGAAAAGCATCTCAGTGGGGAACCATCCATCCTGCACCAACTACATCCTGAGCAGTAACAATACACATATACAAAGTGCCATGACTTGTTTCCCATGTAGCTGCAGGAAAACCGATCCAACCCATCCAAGAGTGCTGCAATAACATGTACACATTTTTTAAAGTAATTAAAATTAGGAAATGCCCTCTGTACAATCTAGCACCTCAATTACTGCAGCTGCTTCCACAAGCTAACCCAGGTCCAGCCTGGCTTCCCTGTGCTCTGTGAGGCGAAAGCAAAGTTGCTGCTCCAGCTCCAACATAGCCCCCTGCCTCACATCAGCGTTTAAGGTACTGGCCTTCAGTCCTCTGATATCTGATCACAAAAAATAAAAGATCCACTGGATATAGTTCCAGACACAGCAAAAGGGAAATTGATACCCCACTCCTCAAATAACTGCACGCAAATTTGGCTTACTAACCACAATGTTTAATCTGCTGTTCCCAGCGAAATACTTGGAATGGGCTGAAGTGCAACAACCATGGGTGCCAACTTCATAGGTGTATTGATGGTTCTATGTCATATCATCGACAGACATTACGACGGGTGCTTTTACGAGAGAATTTGAAAAACATATTTTGGAGGTTCTGCCCACCCCCCTACTCGCCACATATTTGTTATTGTTCCAGACACCACCCCGAACCCTTTATCTGCCCTCTCCCGACCCCCTACATGTTTGACGATTTTTTTGGGCAAAATTCTCTCGTGAAAACACCCTTCGTAATAATGTCTGTCGATGAAACGACGTAGTACCGTATTGATGAGGCCGAGGCATTGACATGAAATCACCAAATGGTTGAGAGAAACAGAAGACTTCACGTGATATTAGACCCAGGACAATCCGCTCTAGCATGTCAGCTTCGCCAGAATGCAGACTCTATTCACAGATAAAGCCTGCATTGGAATCTTTTGGCTGGCACCTCGTCCCCTCACGCCCCATTTCCCAGCCTGCCTCTGTAGCCCGTCACCTCTTTCCCACTCCTTACCACCACACGCTTTCTTCACCACATCTTATTTATTTCCGAGGCTGCACTCCTCAGGCCCCACCTACAATCTCTGCTCCCACCACTCCCCAGCACATCAATGCCTGTGAGGACATTGCTATAGAAATGGAAGAGGGGCTTTGCTCTGAGCCTCAGCTTCCATTTGAATGTTCACATATATAGAAGACATGGGTTTTGTGCTTTCCTTGCTAATTTCTTCGCCCAGTTATCTCACTCTAAGAACCCTGGTCTGTTATTAAATGTAATGGTCCATGTGTAGGCTGTACAGGGTGTTAACAGTTCATGTTATTAACTACATGTTACAGCTCTCAGAATATGGAATATTGCTTAAATAGAACATATCACTCACTCACCGTCTCATGATTTTTTTATTTATAGAGTTTTAAAGGGCAAACCTAGCTTTGTACCAGTAATATGGCAAAACATTGGTAGTGAGAATTTAACTAGTCAACAAGTAAACATTAATAATAATAATGATCACAGATCAATGAAAGGCTAGAAGTGTCACCAAAATAGCCAGAATATTGGTTATGCCAAGGAATTGTTTGAAGAGCCAGGTCTTTATTTCTTTCCTAAACTGGAGGGGATTCAAGCAGCCCAGATGGCCATCAGGATTGAGTTGCAGAGGACAAAAGTGTAGCACTGGAAGGCCTAGTGCATAGTTTTCGCCTTGCTAGCCAGTTTAGTTTCAGGTCTGCTGATAGTCTTACTGCGAGAATACCGTATGCAGCTCGTGGTTTTTAGTTTGGGCATCAAGTAGGGCGATCTATTGGCGTTGGCTGCTTTGTTATGTTGATTTATATCGTGCACCACTAGTATCCAAGAGCAGCCTTCAGGTGGGTGAGGCAGGCAGTTTTGAACTAGATCCACGCCAAGTGTAATTCATTCAAGATGGGAGTGATAAGGTCAAATTTCCTAGAGCCAGTGATGAGGTGTGGCACAGCATGAAAGCCAGGAGAAGAGCTGGGGTTCCTGAAAGGAGGGCGTTACATAGATAGCTGAGATTACAAGGGCCTGCCCACCATACAGAAGTCATGGGGTGGCAGGAAGGTATTGATCTTGTGGAGTAGAGAGATCTGAAATCAAGTCATTTGAGCCTTTTTTCACAAAGCATTATTGGATGGCTAGATTGTTATCCACAATGAAGCCTAGGGATTTTGCTACATGGGTGATGTGAGGGTTGAACCCGTACAAGCGTGTCCAAACACATGTTCATTCTAAGGTTGCCATATAACAATTTTGCATATAGTGTGAAACACTGTCATGTACCCCATAGTCCAAACCCTGCATTGCAGCCACGGAAAAACTTTATGAAATGATTACAATATAAACACATTGTGGCTTTATTAACTTGAAATTGAAGTACTTCAAAACCTCTTAAATGTGAGAGTGAGCCAGGCTTACAATGATTTCTTATGTTATTTAGGACGAGCATACATAACCTTAAAAGTAAGGGTTAAGTTAAGGTTTAGGTAATACAATAGACAGAGCAGAGTAGGGAATTTTGTCTAAGATGCACTCTCCTAGATTTTTCAGCAATACGTGAAAACATTAATTATCCACAAGCTATGCTTGTTGGCTTTGCCAATACTACACTATTTTCTAGTAAACAATGAGTGCATTTTTATTTCGTTTTAGAGTGTAGTACACATAGGACGGAGCTGATATGTGAGGAGGGACACACATTGTGTGCCCCCACCCAGTATTTAGTACATGGCCATGCTAATCCCTAAGTCCATACTACCCACTATTTGCCTGTCCCAGCCCAAAACACATCCTCCTGGGAACTCTTTGAGCTAGTTCTACCAAGCAGTAATATCAAAAGCTGGCTTGCCAGTGTTATTTCTAAGCAGTCTTCTGAGAGTTAATTCCTTGATTGTAGCTAAAAATGTGCTACTGTTGTAATACAAATGTCTTAACCAATTGCTCTATCAGCCACTTCATTTATATATATTTCTTGCAGTGGAAGCCCTGTTAGTAACAAGCACTGAAAAACAATTTGTTTTTGCTTGTCTATAGGTCTTAGGTACGATATGCATTTTCCAGTCACTGCTATCATATGCCCAGGCATTTTCCAGATGTTGCCATTTTATGTACTATTATGGCAGTGCCTGCCAAATGCTTATCCCAGACCTACAGACAAGTCACAACTGTAGGCTTTGCCAATGCTTGTTTAAGCATCCGAGATTGTGACCGAATCGCTTCCAGCTACTCCCAAGTTTGCCAGATGAGGCACTGTAAGATTAAACTATTGCTTAGGAATAAACACTTTAGTAAAGTCGGCATTCAATCCTAGAATGCAGTGAGGCGCTTGACCACTTCTCAGTTTGATAGTGATATATGTTCGTTTTTGTCTTACCATGGCTCGCACAATGTTCTGCTTTTTAGAGATGGCTTGAACAAACCAACCAGACAAACTATACATTGTTAGAAAAACACGTTGAGCAAACATAGTAGTACTGTAGCTTTCTTTTTTCCCATCTGTAAAATAAAGACAGAAGACAGGTCAGATATCTATGCTGAGATGCCTGATAAAGTCGTAGTCTCTGGGCCGGAGGAAGAAGGCAGGTGTCCTCGGTGAGCCCAAAACAAGACATCAGAGGAACTGAAATCATGCCTCTTGTGTAGGTCCCCATGGCACCAAGATTTTACTTGTGCCTTTCAGAGATGGGGAGCAGTGGCAGATTTAATTCAAAGGGCCCGTAGGCAAGATTGACAGAGGGCCCTGGGTAGGTGGAGCTTAGGTTGGGAGTAGCTCATGGGTATCACAAGTGTGACATTAATGAACTTTAGGGGAAATTGTCCCATGTACTGTAACCTGTTAACTTGCCTTATCACCTCATGTTGTAAATGGTGTGCTTGCAGAGCCTGTTAAAAGGATAAGATCTCACTGGGGGGCCCTATGCAGCCCAGGCTGTTTGACTTTGAAGTGAGGAAGGCAGAGCGGGCGCATGGGGGGCAGGGTCCTGTGGGCATTTGTCCCTTGTCTGAGTGTTAAATCAGCCTCGGATGGGGTGTGGGCATCCTGATAGCAAGGGGAGTTGATCAGCCCAATTAAGTGAGGCCAGGTGGCCATGGCACCATGTAGTGTAGTTTATTGTGCCAGCAAACATGCTCTCAGTTCCATAGAACCAGCCCAGGAATGCATCTGCTGGAATAGAACATGCCTCTGTGGCTCCAAGCTTTATTGACACTATCCCCCAGGCCCCAGAACATTAATGGTGGAGCTTGAGCCTCACAGGACCATATAACCTGGCACCAATGTCAACAACTGGAGGATTTGTGAGGCAGAAAAATATCCTCGGTTTGGTGCAGGCAGGTTGCCTTTCCAGCAGAGGGACTGAGTGTTTCAGTGGTGAAAAATCAGGGTGTTTAGATCGATGCAGATCTATCGCTGTTTCGTGAGACCCTGCAAGTCACCAACATAATGTTCTTTTTCCCCAAAATATTGATGACATTTTCACTCTGATAACTTTCCCTCATAAAGTCTTGGCTCTGGTAACATCAAGCAGCATTGACTTGCCATTCCATTTGCAGTACTTACAGAATGCTGCTGCCCGCCTTGACCTATGGCTCAGGCGGGGAGGAGATTCCCCACCAGTCCCATGCTGGTCGCACTGGTTGAGTCCACCAGGGCGCATTGCCCATAAGTCACAAAAGACTCAGGCCATTGCAGAGATTTCTCAGCCACACAAAGGAAGGTGGATAAAACTCAGGGAGGAAGCTCTGGCATGCACACAAGTGGAAATATTGTTGTCGGTTTCACACCAACAAGGGGAAACATAAAAGAGGGCACGTTTCTTTGGGTGAAAGTCACAGAAGTAAATTGAAGAAGTCAACAAGACCTAGAAGAGCAAACAGACAGCCAAATGGAATTAGGAATACAAAAAATATATTTTTGATCTTTGACACTTTTTTGTGGATAAACAAGAGAGACAACGAACAGGGGAAAGGGCATGGAAAAGGTTTTGTTAAGTTTTATTAAATAATGTTTTATGGTGATAACTGTGAAAAAGCAAAGACGCCAAAGAGATCCCATTAAACAAACAGACCGACAAAAGGTTGCAAATGAGTTTGCCCCATAAACTCCTGCTCATACAGTCTGACAAATACCACAAGAGGAACGAGAAAGTAAGGTGGTTTTTGTGGAGACAGACACCCCCCCACCCTACCCACAGCCCCTGAATCTCCTGCAGAGATTCAATGATTTTGATTGGCCCACTAAAAGGAAGTTCAAACAGCAAACCTGCACGCAATTTCGGGCATTGTTTTTGGCTACCGTGAGTCTCGCGAGATCTCATCACTTCACCAAATGATTATCATGTTATTTGATTGGGGACGCATGGAATGGGATAGGCGGGGGTTTGACCAGGCTTCCCCGCACTTCTATGGAGCAAAAACTTTACTACTGGCAAAATTCCCTAATATGGGTAACTTGTCATCAGTGGTCGAAGTGAAAAAAAAAGATGTAGTGGAACTATGTTCCCTCTTCCCTGTCCCCCCCATACTCACTGTCACTCCACCCATTCAAACCCCATACCTGGGTCCTTTCTTTCTTCCACTCCACCCGGCAACATTTCGTTTTACAATAGTTCTAGTAAGACAAAAGAAAACACGAAAGAAAAGGCATTTGAATGACCCCCCCATTATTGTGTCATTGTCACCCTCAGCACAGCCCTTTATGCAACCTCCCCTTCACCACCCACCATTCGCACCTCTTACAGAACATGCCCAGCTACACACACCCACCCCTCTCATTGCCTGCAAACAAGGCTACACCAGCAGCCATTCATTGAAAGATTGCAGTATCGGTGCTTTTTGGCCACCTGGGAATGGGTTCTATATCCCAATAGTAAAATATATAATGCCAAATCCGCCATCTGTGAGATAGTTCAGTGCGATGTTACACTGGCTTCATATCCGCACCGATCAGGCTTGTGGCCCTTGTAGAGGTGTCGTTTGAACAAAAATGTTTTATTGCCGTCCTGGAATGGTATTCTCAGTCGAATAAAGTAAGGAAGTGATGAAGCACAGCCCCGGAAAATAATGTAACGTTGTTCCCTTTAGATCCCGCCCCACTTTGACCTCTGCCTCTCATGTATAATTAAAGTGTGTCTCTTCATGGAGATCGATACCTGGGGCCTGATTCACGAACTGGGCAATATGTGAAATGTGTGATCAACCAACTGTTCATAACTAACTGGCGCAGATCTCCAGGAGTTTTTCACTTTAAATCTACATTTTTTGCGGATTTTGGCTTTTTACCGCTATAACACAGTGAAGAAGCGTTAGTAATTCAAACGTACAATATTGATATTAAATAAAGGAAAACAGGAAAACGTAAAACAGGTGTCGCCGAACAGACCAGCTTCAAGTTTAAGCCAATTTTTTGATATACCGAATAACAGCTTGGCAATTTCGGCTGACCCAAGGGCTCGGGTTTGAGTAGAGTAGAGTAGAAAAGGAGACTCTGAATCTCTTCACACTAAGAGGAGATATGACACATGCTTTTTCAAACATTGTGAGAAAAGAAGACCTACGTTTCAAATTTATCAAGTTAGAAAGGGTTTCCAAGAAGGAAATTGATAGATGTTGGGAGAAAGTGTCTTTACAGAATTATGCTAAGAATTAATTTATACCGAGAGGACTCAAGATTCTTATATTTCTGAACTTCAATAATGATAAAGATATGGACCTGGCAGATGAGTGGGAAAAGAACCTAAACAGCAGTTCAATGACAATGATAAATCTCCTAATAGATCATGCGACTAGAGAGTATAAACGAGCTGTTGAAGGGATTGAAACAATAAAGAAGGAAATAAGTTAAATGAAATCATTGGAAACGATGAGATCTTAAGAGTATATAAAGATGAGGTTAAATTGAGGAAATTAAGGAAATGTTACTGTGATGAGAGAGACTATAGAGAAGATAGAGTATATACATTTCAGGATGAATACAACCAGTACTCTAAACCATCCTCGAAGAATTCAACATCCAATGTATTGTCTGCCAGCTCAGATGCTGTTTCAGAACCAGATAATCCTGAAGGAGAAGAAGTGAATAGAACAGAAGCCAAAGAAACAGAGAGAAGTGGTCAAGGCTACATGATCCAGATAAAAAGATACAAAAAAGGAAACAGAAATTTACCACAAAAGTCAGTCCGTTTTCAGCTACCAGCAGGCCTAGAAGCAACCAAACAAACACAAGAAGGAGAGGAAGAAGGGGGTTAGAAGACTGTGGAAACCCCAAAGCATTTGCAAATTTCAACAAAATGTACACAAGAGCCAGCGCAAACGATGTGAACAAGAACATGAACTGAACGACCTTGTGTTGAATCTCTCAAATAGAGTGATCACACAAGATGAAAAGTCAGTTCTTAACAAAGGAAGCTCATTTTCACCAACAACGAGATACAATGATGTGGATGTGCACATTGATCTCTTTAAGTTTGTGCGCAAACTGAAACTTAAGAAATTATTTGCGACACAAGCACCAGAAGACCATATACGAACCACCTCTACACAGAGAAGCAATTTAACAATACAGGCAATTGAGAACATTTATTTGATAAGATCTCTAGAGGAATCAGAAAATGATGAAATGAGGAACCTACTCGATGAGCTAAACATCAAATTAGGAATGTTAAACACAAGGAATTAAAACCAAGGTCTACATTTGTAGCACAACTTCCAGTGGACAAAGTAATTGATATGTTTTATAAGGCCATTAAACAAGACCTATATGACATTTCAGAGAGAGGAGCTAACAGGAGAGCAAGAAGTGGATTAAACAACTTAACATATGGTGAAAGACAAGCCCTAAAACAACTGGCATCAGATACGAAGATTGTAATAAAGGAGGCTGATAAGGGTGGGAACATTGTGATCATGGACCGGGACGACTACTTAAGAAGGGCCTACAACCATCTTAAAGTACCAGGATGCTACAAAATACTGCCAACTAACCCGAAAACTGACATAGTGAAGCAATTGGATGCATATATTACAGGATGGCATAGAAGAGGTCTCATCACAGATGAGGAAAGAATGTATTTGACTACCAAGGAACCAGTTACACCCACGTTTTATTTTTTACCTAAGATACACAAAACATTTGCTAGAATACCAGAAGGCATTGCCACAATTGAGTACTCGTTCAGGAAGGAAACTGCTTCAGTTTACCAACAAATTGATATGCTCAAGGAAATGTTACAGACAACACTAGACTTTAACATGTTTCTCTTCAACAATGTATGCTACCAACAAACTAAAGGGGTGGCCATGGGCACAAGGTATGCCCCAGTCCTGGCCAACCTATTCATGGGACTATTCCAGAATCAGGTGGTGTATACAGACCAAGACTTCAACGACAGGATAAAACTATGGACCTGTTATATTGATGACGTTTTTCTCATTTGGAAAGACACAAAGGACCAATTTCAATAATTCACCAACAGGATAAACAAGAATTGTTATGGCATCGAATTTACAGGTACCTGTGATATCAATCAAATCAACTTTTTGGATTTAAAAATCAAAGCAGATGATTAGCAGTTGGGAACCTAAACCTTCAGAAAGGAAACCGAGGTTCATTCAACTCTGCATGCAATCAGTTGTCATTATAAACCAACGATTAACAATATCCCCATTGGAGAATACACTTGTGCTAGACGCAATTGTCAGAAACAGGACAAGTTTGATCAAGAATGTAACCAACTAGAAAAACCCTTTTCCCAAAGGGGGTACACAACCAAGAGTGTAAAATAAGCATACAAAAAGATCAGACATTTGAATCAGGATGAAACATTACAACCTACTATTAGGCATGAGTCAATGGATTACATGAAGATTGTCTTCATCACAAAATACAGTAACAATCATCAAGTCATAACCAAGGTGCTAAGGAAACACTGGTATCTTCTCAAATTGCATCGCAATATCAAAGAATATGTAGACAACAAGCCACAAATGATTTTCAAAAGAGCTAAAACATTAAGAAACACAGTGAGTCCATCTTTATTACCCAATTTACCAAATCCAACAAACACTACTTGGCTTCAGTCAGACCTGAGTGGCTTCAGGAAATGTGAGACGTATACAATGTATCGTTATGCACATGAGAAGACCAATGAATATACTGACACCAATGGAAAAACAATAAAAATCAAAGAAGGAATTAACTGCAGGACCAAATTTGTCTTTTATGCCATTATAGGTAAATGTGATAGACTATACATTGGGAGCACAAAGAGAGAATTGAGAATTAGAATCAGAGGACATTTAGCAAAAATTGGAATTCAGGATCCAAGTTTTCCACTAGCGAACCATTGGCAGAACAAACACCAAATGGATAACAAGACATCCATTAAATTCATAGGCCTACAAAGAGTAGACCTCAGAAGAAGAGGAGGTGATAGAGTGAAAATGCTGAGACAAGCGGAGGCGCGATTAATTTGCCAATTTAACACTACGGTTAATGGCTTATATTCAGACAACAAAATGGCATCCTTCCTATGAGTATGCAATGAGTATGCAATTCAAGGAGAAGTAATCAACATAATTAGCACACCAACATGCAGGAGTTACTGTTGACGAGATGACAGAGAAATGTTCGATCTACATGTACAAATGTACCATCATGCAGTATATATACATGTGAAAATGAAAGACAATGTTGAATACTTTCCACGAAAAATAGGGAGTGTGACTTTCATTCTACATGACATAAGTAAATTAGATCGTTTTTTTTCAATTTACACAAATTCACGTAACGCAACGAAATGCTATGTTTTCTATGAAGTAATGATTTACAATTCAAGGGAAGAAACTTACTAGGGATACGTGTATGATACATATGATAAGAAAGGATGTCTAGAACAATGTTCTATAATAATGCTAACACTAAATATCTAATAAATATAAGTAAAGATTGTTCACCCTAATAATGTATACACAAAAATAATCATCAAGATTAATCATGCATCATACATGGTATTTATATAGGTGAAGTTTGTAAACTTTGCAAATTATGTAACTGTCACTAAATAGAGAATTGTTGGGTTATTTTGCATTATAATATGTCTTTAGGGACATTCCAAGATGGCGGTGCTGTTTAACTAATAGAAAGTGTAGAAGGCGAACAGCGCTTCTGCTCACTATGATGACCAATGGTAACACTTTCAGATCACTATGGCAATGAAAATACACCAATGTAACATGGCGCCGGCCACCCGCGAGAGAACAGCCAATGCGGAAGGATTTGGAGACTAGCCGCGCCAAGACGCTTAACGTTATTTTATAACCTAGAAAGCTACAGCGCTGATATTGCTACACCAGCGATCACTGTGCAAGACTTTTTAAAGATTGGTATAAACTGGGCTCTGCTAACAGCAACAATATACAGAGAGATCGCTAAACTGATAAAACTTAACGAGTTATTTCAGCACTTGAGTAAGGAAATCCGTTTTTAAAAACCATTTCGCATCTGTCTGTTAAGACAAGGATCATTTGAGCCTAACCAATAGGGGTGAACATGTTCACACTCAGATAAGACTTAAATATATATTTGAGAGCTATGGAAGGTTGAGTTTAAGACATGTATCCGTATATCTTTCTTCCAGCACTTTAGGGATTTGACCCGTGATACATGAAAAACACCCGTGAATAATGTCATTTGAAATACAATTATGGTAAGAAGCACTTAATAAAGTTCTACACGTACTGGAACTATATATTGTTGCGAGTAGACAAGATAATGAAAAAATGAAATAGCGTAACAACGAAGAGACTCAAAAATTGATTTTGATTATTTGTTCTCTTTCTTTTTCTCTCCATTCCTAACAATCCTCCCCTGTATCAACCCTTAACCTATGTGCCTTTTTTTTGCAAAAGAATTTGTGTTATAAATATATGATTGACAATTTGTTGACATATACACATATAAAAACATTGTCATTTTCAAGCTAATGCCCTGTTCTGAGAAAGGCGCAATGCCGAAACGCGTAACGAGAAGGGGCAATATGTGAAATGTGTAATGATCCAATTGTTCATAACTAACTGGCACAGATCTCCAGGAGTTTTTCACTTTAAACGTGATTCACGAAACGTTTTTGGGTGTAAGCGGTGTCCCCTTTGCTTGCACCATAAACGTTTGCACAATTCACAAACAGCATCTGAATGTGGGCAGACTAGAGGTGCACATTAAAATACATGTGCACAAAGTCGTAGATAAGGGGGAATTTCTGCACGCATCCGAGTGCCTCCCGATTCTTCAAAATGTGCAGAAAACACACACTTTCCTCGGCATCTGTTTGCAAAAGCAAGAGGGTTATTCATTACGACTAAGATTTCCATTTCAGATTCTTTCCATGCATTTTGTTTTAAAAGGAGCAGCCGCTTTGTGAGCCACTGCTTCCGGGCATACTCTTCTATACCTCAGAAAGGGATGCACTTGCTTTTTATCCCTGTTCCTCACTTCACAATGGAAAGCTCTATAAGTGCCTGCCACTGTGAATGGTGCTCCCATATCCTATGATACATTAGTGTGGGGGGCTGACTGGTGCATTATTTACACCGATGCACTGCCCCCTGAAATGTGCAGGTCATCACTGTGAGCAAGGCGGCCTGCAAAATTCCACTTAACAGCATCTAAAAAATGCATCCACTTCACGATTTTAAAATGCCTGATTTTTTCGAGTATCATGCCCAGAATGTTAAGGATTTTTTGTTGATCCCATCTTCATGGGAGAGACTGTCAGTAAATAAACCCACTTGGCATAGATATGGCAGTGAACAAAAAGAAGGGGCTAGACATGTGATGTCATCAATGATATTTGTGATTACATCTTTGATGTCCTGGGTGTTAGTCTTAGCAGTGCACGGTGGTGGCGCGAGTTTTGGTTGCTTAGCTTACCATAACTGGTGAATTTCAGGGGTTTTCCGATTTTACTTGTAACCATAATGTCCTTTTAACAATGATTTTTTACTGAATTTCATAGTTTTTTTTAGTGCAATTTAACCATAAAGTCCCTTTAACAAAGTTTTTTCATTGAATTTCATAGGTTTTTATTAGTCCAACCTGACCATAATGTCCCTTTAACAACGTTTTTTCAGTGAATTTCATGGGTTTTTACCAGTGCATGCTATTTTCCTACAACTTACTAATATCATACTTACCCAATATAGCAATATTTGTGTCCAATTTCCAAAAGTGTCACCTTACAACTCTGCCATTTCCCACCTTCTAGAATCATTTTTAACACTTCTATACACTTTTTGCAACTATTTCAACTAGTTTTGCATACGTAGACGTCTACGAACATCTGACTTAATTGCAGACCTTCTGGGCAGTGCCACATGACCATACGATGGTGCGCGGCATGATGACGTGTCCGAGAATCCGTCTGCACTTCACGATAAGATCCGTCCTTCGCGAACAGTTTGGAACTGCATTTTCTACTGATCTAGGAACTTTCAACTTCAAAATTTCCCTTGCACACCCCCTACACCTTTTTGTACTCATTATCCATTACCAATCTAGTACACAGTACATACTTGGAAGAATTTTATCAAAACTGCTATTTATCTTAAAAATGGCATCAGTTATTGCCATCCCCCCTCCCCAAGAGCCACCACTACCACCAGCTGGAGGACCTTCACAACAAAAAAAGGGCAGTACTTTCAAAGACAGTGAAGAGGACCAAGAAGATGAGGTGGAGTAGAGTCGTTGCTAGGGGGAGTCTGAGGGGGCTAAAGCCCCGGGCCTTTTGGTTGTAGCCCCGGATTGAAGCTCAGGGGTTACAACCAAAAAGGATAGCTAGCCCCCAGCCCTGACAGTCCCAAAATTAGCAAAGCCCCAGATCTTTTCCAGACCTAGCAACACCCCTGAGGTAGAGGAAGTGCCTACTGCTAGCACCAAGATCGAATCATGGGTGTGCCAGTTCTTTGCTACTGTTGGGAGTGGACCAAAGGCTAAAGCTACCAAAGTGAAATGCACTGAGTGCAATTTTGTACTCAGTCGCAGACTACCTGGACAGTACTCCTACGGGACCTTCTCCATGCACCGCCACACCAAATCCAATGACCGCATTGCTCTCAGAAAGGTTGTTCCTTTCTCAGCAAGTAGTAAGCTGTCTTCCTCCACCTCATTTCCTCAACAAATACTCTAACCACACAGCCTGATGTCTGCGGGCATTAGTGCGTTATAAATAAATAAATAAATAAATAAATAAGGCTACAGCCCATTATCGTCCATTGCAGCCCCTGAAATGGGGGATAAAGGCCATTAGCACCCCTGGTTCCAAAAGTGGGAACCCAGGGAGCTAAAACATAGATTTTTCTTCCTATAGCGGGACGCCATAGGCGTCTCGCTGTAAGAAGGAACTGCGGCGTCCCGCTGTAAGAAGGAAGAAAAAACCTTTTCCAAGACAGCCAACATGGAAAGAGAATGCGGGGCTCCGTACACACACCCCCTCTTCCCTTGCCATGGCAGCCTGCAAAATGCTATGAACATATTACCACAAGCACTTTTTTTCCCCTTTCAAACCTATCCTACCTTCGAATAACTTTAGCCACTTTAACACATTTTTTCGTCCCTAGCGGTCATGTCCAGTAGCCAAATTGTTCACGTCATAACCTTATGCCATGACCCAGACAATCTGGCTACTGCCCACGGCCACAGGCTATACCTCAGTCACCAAAGGTATATGACTATTTTTTGTACCTACATTATTACACTTGTCAAAAAATAAAACACAGGCACATTTACAAAACCATCCTTTAATGTCCTTGCCAATGCTCCTCACGAGTTTGCTCGAAATCTGCCCATGTTTTATTTTTTAAAAAGTGTCAAAATGTATGTACATACAATAGTCATATAACTTAGCCCCCACTTGACAAAATCCATTCAGACATTGAAGGTTGGGTCTGTAATCTTTCTCAAAACTTTTGTCCACATTTGTCAAATAGAAACAAATGCCATCAAAAAATGTTGAGATCCCCCTCTAATTTCGCCCCCTTTTGAGAAAATCCCACCAAACTTTAGAAAACCATTTATATCTAGATCCAAAATTGTTTTGCCAAATGTTGTGCAGATTCGTCAAATGACACCACATTTATATGCGTTTAGAATATTTTGGTACCTCCCCTCTAATTTTGCCTCCTCTGGACAGAATCCCCAAGAATTTTGCATAACCATTCAGGATTCGTTCCAGAATAAAATAGCAAAATGCCATGCAGTTTCATTGAGTGGCGCAAAAGTTATAAGCCATCCAAAAACTGCTTTTCCCCAATCCTGTAATGCAGAAATGGGTACAGATGTCCTAGGACATCTGAAGTGTCCATGAACACCACAGGACTGCCCCAGGACATCTGGAGTGTTTGTGGACTTTCGGGGGTGAAACAACCCATTTTTTGGCTTCTTATGGCCATATCCAATCCAATCCTTATCCCCCCACATCCCCAGAGATTGTTTGTTGAGTTTGACAAATGCAATGCTGCTTTTTTTTTAATGTATTCACCGCGCTGTCAGCGGACTGCAAAAAAGTCAGTGAATCCAAGATGGCGGGCGTTTCAGGAAAAACGACGCATTTCACGTTTTGTCACCATCCAATCAGCGGCTGCGTCCCAATGTCCGCGGACCAATTCTCTTTGGCCAATCAGTTGCCAGTCCGCAGACAGCTCAGCCAATCAGAGGCCATTCCACGGGCCGAACAGGGAAGTGAGTCCACAGACCAGATATAGATATCACTAATTTTGTTGCCTTATATTTTGGTCGTTTAATAAAAAGCTACTGGATGGATTTACACCAAATTAACAAAAGCATGCTTTCGGGACCAAGCCGCTGCCCCTGCCGCAAATTGGGTGTAAATCCATCCAGCGGTTTGGGCTGTAGGCATGAGCAAAGTTTTTTCCCATCATGTCTATGGGAAAAAAAGAAATGTTCGTACCCCCCTATAACTTTGCCCCCCCCCTTGACCAAACCTCACCAAACTTTGCAAAAACATTCAGAGAGGGCCTTATACGTTTTTTGCAAAGTTTGGTGAGGATTCGACCAGGTGGACATTATAAGCCGCACAAAAAGTGCTCTTCCTATGAGATGAGCAACTTAACCATATCTACATGGCCGCTACCGCAGGCCATGTAATGAGTACTAAGGTTTTATCTCATGCAGCATTATTTTTAAATAAAGAGCAGAGAATACCTGCAGAATTTAGGTTGAAATATCATCTAAAAACTCAAAATGATGTTGAAAAAATCATTTTTGCCTGCAGCATGAGAAAAGAAAATGTCCATATAAGTGAAGGGCATGCTACTACTTCTCCTTAACTTTCCACACTGTGCCACAAAGTCGGTGAGAATGTGAGCATCTAACACTCTGATCACCCTCACAACCACTTTCCACTCACTTCCTACAATTCCTCTAATACTATCAGTCACTAACCATGGATGGCCATTCATGACTCAGTACTACTTGCTCTCACCAGCCAATACCTCACCTGTTCCTAAATTTGCCTCCACATTCCAATCCACTGTCTTTCCTCCTGTTGGTCTCGTGGTCTGCTACCTTCTCCTCTTCCGACCTCACCAGAACAACCCACACATTCCTGTTGCCTTTCTTAGCCCCCCCAATCCTCTGATTATTTTACTGTCCCTGGCCAATTTGGCTGTGTCTTCCCCACCTAGGAGGTGTTACAATCACAGGAAGGTATAAAGAGCAGGTTAAGCCCCACTCCTTTTAGCCACATGGGGCCACCATGCTGCAACAATTACGGCACCACAATGCAAATTGACTAGATTCATGTTAGGGGGCCACAGTCTGGTCACCTCCATGGTAAGTGCTGTCCTGCAGACCGCTTACGGTTTCATTACAAGTCCCTGGTGGTTTAGGGCGGCTACAGCTGTTCTCGTTTAAATACCTTATTCAGTATACAATCATAAAGTAAGAGAAGTACACGTTAAAACACATTCATAAAATCATTTTCCATTCTCAAATAGTAAAAAGAGATTCATTTTACATGAAGCCTTTTTCCATAAATTCATCCCTAAAATTTCTAAACAGATAGAAACAGATTAAAATTAAACAAACCTATAACAATTCAAAACATGAGGAGAGCTAGCTCGCAGCGTCTAATGATTACATTAAAAAAAATAACAGCCGCCTCAACCAGCTTCCAGCGATGAATCTGATTTACTTCCATCCTCCTTCATCTGTCCCAGTATTTTCATTCTTAATATCCAGGCCCTATGGACGTAGCGAGCTACTGGGAATACGTGTTGTTCATTTGAGTCCCTACAAAATGTCACTGTTTCACTAGTGGAACGTAACCTAGCCTCCCAAAGTAGCGGTCTTAAATATTGGCTTCTCAAATCTGTCAATTTTACACACAAAAACAAGAAATGAATAGTGGTTTTCGTACCTGAGTCACAGAGGTGGCATGTACCCGACACCCCACACCCCTGGATTTAGTAAAACAGGTCAGCCTGAATCGGGTATACAAACAGATGGCTGCTACATATAGTTGAGATAACTCTCAAAACCATAATCTGTTTTACCCTCAAGCTAGTCTGGATCCAATTTGAGATTTATACCAGCCCCTATCATCCTTTCTCGTTTCCTTGCAGTTGCTGCTTTCTTAATCCAAGATAAAGCAGATTTATCAATACTGTCAGGAGTTTCCCGTAATTTGTACTCATTTAATCCACTTAGTTCCTCTTCAATGTGTGTAACCCAGGGAATAACCCCTACCCACCAAACGTAGTAGTAATGGATCACAATACTTGTGAATGGAGGTTAGCAGAGGGCAACATGCTGGACTTGGAAGCAAGACCACACAGAGCAACAGAGGTTCAAATCCTGTATCCGCACTTAGAAATAAAACTCAGGTATGGTATTAGGTACGTTATAAAAAAAATACATTTCCCAAGGCCATCCTTGCTCCACAGTCTGAGCCAGTACAAAACTGGCTTTAAAGCCCCTAGGTCGCCTACCAGACCAATGTCATGTTCCAGATGTAATACTGCTGCAGGTAAACTTTGCAGCAGCTGAAGCAGATTTTTCAAAAACGTATTTTTTATTTTATTAAGAGACTGTGGGCTAGCATATCATCACATTTCTGCTCCAAAACAGAGGCTAGAATTGCCTGCTTTTGATATAATTCAACCGCCAGAGAAATTGCATCACTCCCATGTTTTTTGAAGAAGGAATTTGTAGTCTCACTATACTTCTTCAAATTACAGCAGGCTTTGGCAACCTGTGAGGACCATCTCCAGTTCTTGTGGAATCTGATTCCTAAGTAGCCATAGAATAAAGTCTATTCTAATTTGCATTTATACATAGATATTTAATTGGCTATTCTTAGAGAACTGGGCCTAAAAACTGTGGTTTTTGTTTTTCTGATGTTTAGTTGCAATTCCAGCTCCTCACATTTCTCTAGGAATACATTCAGGTTTGCTTTCAAGCCTTGAGGGGTGGTGAATGGAATTACTGCGTCATCAGCGTAGAATATAGCTGTTCTATGGCTCTGAATGCAGAGTATGGGGGGCGTTTCACAGTGCAGCTGAAATCTAAGCAGGATCTCCTGTTCTTCCTTGGCTGGTTCGATCTCTCAGCGTTGGCTCTGCATGCCGAAGTTGGGGAGGGGGAAGCCGTATATGCTCCCTTGGTCATTCTTCGCTGACACGTTCTCTCCGCACTCTTTGGCTCTGATTTCTGTAGAATGAATTTGCTGGGTGCCATGGTATTTATATAGGTGAAGTTTGTAAACTTTGCAAATTATGTAACTGTCATTAAATAGAGAATTGTTGGGTTATTTTGCATTATAATATGTCTTTAGGGACATTCCAAGATGGCGGTGCTGTTTAACTAATAGAAAGTGTAAAAGGCGAACAGCGCTTCTGCTCACTATGATGACCAATGGTAACACTTTCAGATCACTATGGCAATGAAAATACACCAATGTAACATGGCGCCGGCCACCCGCGAGAGAACAGCCAATGCGGAAGGATTTGGAGACTAGCCGCGGCAAGACGCTTAACGTTATTTTATAACCTAGAAAGCTACAGCGCTGATATTTCTACACCAGCGATCACTGTGCAAGACTTTTTAAAGATTGTATAAACTGGGCTCTGCTAACAGCAACAATATACACAGAGATCGCTAAACTGATAAAACTTAACGAGTTATTTCAGCACTTGAGTAAGGAAATATGTTTTTAAAAAACATTTTGCATCTGTCTGTTAAGACAAGGATCAATTGAGCCTAACCAATAGGGATGAACATGTTCACACTCAGATAAGACTTAAATATATATTTGAGAGCTTTGTAAGACATGTATCATATCTTTCTTCCAGCACTTTAGGGATTTGACCCGTGATACATGAAAAATCCCGTGAATAATGTCATTTGAAATACAATTATGGTAAGAAGCACTTAATAAAGTTCTACACGTACTGGAACTATATATTGTTGCGAGTAGACAAGATAATGAAAAAATGAAATAGCGTAACAACGAAGAGACTCAAAAATTGATTTTGATTATTTGTTCTCTTTCTTTTTCTCTCCATTCCTAACAATCCTCCCCTGTATCAACCCTTAACCTATGTGCCTTTTTTTTGCAAAAGAATTTGTGTTATAAATATATGATTGACAATTTGTTGACATATACATATATAAAAACCTTTCGTATTATTTGTTACTGCCCTTATGTGTTTGTATTAAGGCGCAATGCCGAAACGCGTAACGAGAAGGGGCAATATGTGAAATGTGTAATGAACCAATTGTTCAGGAGTTTTTCACTTTAAACCTGATTCACAAAACGTTTTTGGGAGTAAGCGGTGTCCCCTTTGCTTGCACCATAAACGTTTGCACAATTCACAAACAGCATCTGAATGTGGGCAGACTAGAGGTGCACATTAAAATACATGTGCACAAAGTCGTAGATAAGGGGGAGTTTCTGCACGCATCCGAGTGCCTCCCGATTCTTCAAAATGTGCAGAAAACACACACTTTCCTCGGCATCTGTTTGCAAAAGCAAGAGGGTTATTCATTACGACTAAGATTTCCATTTCAGATTCTTTCCATGCATTTTGTTTTAAAAGGAGCAGCCGCTTTGTGAGCCACTGCTTCCGGGCATACTCTTCTATACCTCAGAAAGGGATGCACTTGCTTTTTATCCCTGTTCCTCACTTCACAATGGAAAGCTCTACAAGTGCCTGCCACTGTGAAAGGTGCTCCCATATCCTATGATACATTAGTGTGGGGGGCTGACTGGTGCATTATTTACACCGATGCACTGCCCCCTGAAATGTGCAGGTCATCACTGTGAGCAAGGCGGCCTGCAAAATTCCACTTAACAGCATCTAAAAAATGCATCCACTTCACGATTTTAAAATGCCTGATTTTTTCGAGTATCATGCCCAGAATGTTAAGGATTTTTTGTTGATCCCATCTTCATGGGAGAGACTGTCAGTAAATAAACCCACTTGGCATAGATATGGCAGTGAACAAAAAGAAGGGGCTAGACATGTGATGTCATCAATGATATTTGTGATTACATCTTTGATGTCCTGGGTGTTAGTCTTAGCAGTGCACGGTGGTGGCGCGAGTTTTGGTTGCTTAGCTTACCATAACTGGTGAATTTCAGGGGTTTTCCGATTTTACTTGTAACCATAATGTCCTTTTAACAATGATTTTTTACTGAATTTCATAGTTTTTTTTAGTGCAATTTAACCATAAAGTCCCTTTAACAAAGTTTTTTCATTGAATTTCATAGGTTTTTATTAGTCCAACCTAACCATAATGTCCCTTTAACAACGTTTTTTCAGTGAATTTCATGGGTTTTTACCAGTGCATGCTATTTTCCTACAACTTACTAATATCATACTTACCCAATATAGCAATATTTGTGTCCAATTTCCAAAAGTGTCAACTTACAACTCTGCCATTTCCCACCTTCTAGAATCATTTTTAACACTTCTATACACTTTTTGCAACTATTTCAACTAGTTTTGCATACGTAGACGTCTACGAACATCTGACTTAATTGCAGACCTTCTGGGCAGTGCCACATGACCATACGATGGTGCGCGGCATGATGACGTGTCCGAGAATCCGTCTGCACTTCACGATAAGATCCGTCCTTCGCGGACAGTTTGGAACTGCATTTTCTACTGATCTAGGAACTTTCAACTTCAAAATTTCCCTTGCACACCCCCTACACCTTTTCGTACTCATTATCCATTACCAATCTAGTACACAGTACATGCTTGGAAGAATTTTATCAAAACTGCTATTTATCTTAAAAATGGCATCAGTTATTGCCATCCCCCCTCCCCAAGAGCCACCACTACCACCAGCTGGAGGACCTTCACAACAAAAAAAGGGCAGTACTTTCAAAGACAGTGAAGAGGACCAAGAAGATGAGGTGGAGCAGAGTCGTTGCTAGGGGGAGTCTGAGGGGGCTAAAGCCCCGGGCCTTTTGGTTGTAGCCCCGGATTGAAGCTCAGGGGTTACAACCAAAAAGGATAGCTAGCCCCCAGCCCTGACAGTCCCAAAATTAGCAAAGCCCCAGATCTTTTCCAGACCTAGCAACACCCCTGAGGTAGAGGAAGTGCCTACTGCTAGCACCAAGATCGAATCATGGGTGTGCCAGTTCTTTGCTACTGTTGGGAGTGGACCAAAGGCTAAAGCTACCAAAGTGAAATGCATTGAGTGCAATTTTGTACTCAGTCGCAGACTATCTGGACAGTACTCCTACGGGACCTTCTCCATGCACCGCCACACCAAATCCAATGACCGCATTGCTCTCAGAAAGGTTGTTCCTTTCTCAGCAAGTAGTAAGCTGTCTTCCTCCACCTCATTTCCTCAACAAATACTGTAACCACACAGCCTGATGTCTGCGGGCATTAGTGCGTTATAAATAAACACATAAATAAATAAATAAATAAATAAGGCTACAGCCCATTATCGTCCATTGCAGCCCCTGAAATGGGGGATAAAGGCCATTAGCACCCCTAGTTCCAAAAGTGGGAACCCAGGGAGCTAAAACATAGATTTTTCTTCCTATAGCGGGACGCCATAGGCGTCTCGCTGTAAGAAGGAACTGCGGCGTCCCGCTGTAAGAAGGAAGAAAAAACCTTTTCCAAGACAGCCAACATGGAAAGAGAATGCGGGGCTCCGTACACACACCCCCTCTTCCCTTGCCATGGCAGCCTGCAAAATGCTATGAACATATTACCACAAGCACTTTTTTTCCCCTTTCAAACCTATCCTACCTTCGAATAACTTTAGCCACTTTAACACATTTTTTCGTCCCTAGCGGTCATGTCCAGTAGCCAAATTGTTCACGTCATAACCTTATGCCATGACCCAGACAATCTGGCTACTGCCCACGGCCACAGGCTATACCTCAGTCACCAAAGGTATATGACTATTTTTTGTACCTACATTATTACACTTGTCAAAAAATAAAACACAGGCACATTTACAAAACCATCCTTTAATGTCCTTGCCAATGCTCCTCACGAGTTTGCTCGAAATCTGCCCATGTTTTATTTTTAAAAAAGTGTCAAAATGTATGTACATACAATAGTCATATAACTTAGCCCCCACTTGACAAAATCCATTCAGACATTGAAGGTTGGGTCTATAATCTTTCTCAAAACTTTTGTCCACATTTGTCAAATAGAAACAAATGCCATCAAAAAATGTTGAGATCCCCCTCTAATTTCGCCCCCTTTTGAGAAAATCGCACCAAACTTTAGAAAACCATTTATATCTAGATCCAAAATTGTTTTGCCAAATGTTGTGCAGATTCGTCAAATGACACCACATTTATATGCGTTTAGAATATTTTGGGACCTCCCCTCTAATTTTGCCTCCTCTGGACAGAATCCCCAAGAATTTTGCATAACCATTCAGGATTCGTTCCAGAATAAAATAGCAAAATGCCATGCAGTTTCATTGAGTGGCGCAAAAGTTATAAGCCATCCAAAAACTGCTTTTCCCCAATCCTGTAATGCAGAAATGGGTACAGATGTCCTAGGACATCTGAAGTGTCCGTGAACACCACAGGACTGCCCCAGGACATCTGGAGTGTTTGTGGACTTTCGGGGGTGAAACAACCCATTTTTTGGCTTCTTATGGCCATATCCAAGCCAATCCTCATCCCCCCACATCCCCAGAGATTGTTTGTTGAGTTTGACAAATGCAATGCTGCTTTTTTTTTAATGTATTCACCGCGCTGTCAGCGGACTGCAAAAAAGTCAGTGAATCCAAGATGGCGGGCGTTTCAGGAAAACCGACGCATTTCACGTTTTGTCACCATCCAATCAGCGGCTGCGTCCCAATGTCCGCGGACCAATTCTCTTTGGCCAATCAGTTGCCAGTCCGCAGACAGCTCAGCCAATCAGAGGCCATTCCACGGGCCGAACAGGGAAGTGAGTCCACAGACCAGATATAGATATCACTAATTTTGTTGCCTTATATTTTGGTCGTTTAATAAAAAGCTACTGGATGGATTTACACCAAATTAACAAAAGCATGCTTTCGGGACCAAGCCGCTGCTCCTGCCGCAAATTGGGTGTAAATCCATCCAGCGGTTTGGGCTGTAGGCATGAGCAAAGTTTTTTCCCATCATGTCTATGGGAAAAAAAGAAATGTTCGTACCCCCCTATAACTTTGCCCCCCCCTTGACCAAACCTCACCAAACTTTGCAAAAACATTCAGAGAGGGCCTTATACGTTTTTTGCAAAGTTTGGTGAGGATTCGACCAGGTGGACATTATAAGCCGCACAAAAAGTGCTCTTCCAAGAGATGAGCAACTTAACCATATCTACATGGCCGCTACCGCAGGCCATGTAATGAGTACTAAGGTTTTATCTCATGCAGCATTATTTTTAAATAAAGAGCAGAGAATACCTGCAGAATTTAGGTTGAAATATCATCTAAAAACTCAAAATGATGTTGAAAAAATCATTTTTGCCTGCAGCATGAGAAAAGAAAATGTCCATATAAGTGAAGGGCATGCTACTACTTCTCCTTAACTTTCCACACTGTGCCACAAAGTCGGTGAGAATGTGAGCATCTAACACTCTGATCACCCTCACAACCACTTTCCACTCACTTCCTACAATTCCTCTAATACTATCAGTCACTAACCATGGATGGCCATTCATGACTCAGTACTACTTGCTCTCACCAGCCAATACCTCACCTGTTCCTAAATTTGCCTCCACATTCCAATCCACTGTCTTTCCTCCTGTTGGTCTCGTGGTCTGCTACCTTCTCCTCTTCCGACCTCACCAGAACAACCCACACATTCCTGTTGCCTTTCTTAGCCCCCCCAATCCTCTGATTATTTTACTGTCCCGGGCCAATTTGGCTGTGTCTTCCCCACCTAGGAGGTGTTACAATCACAGGAAGGTATAAAGAGCAGGTTAAGCCCCACTCCTTTTAGCCACATGGGGCCACCATGCTGCAACAATTACGGCACCACAATGCAAATTGACTAGATTCATGTTAGGGGGTCACAGTCTGGTCACCTCCATGGTAAGTGCTGTCCTGCAGACCGCTTACGGTTTCATTACAAGTCCCTGGTGGTTTAGGTCGGCTACAGCTGTTCTCGTTTAAATACCTTATTCAGTGTACAATCATAAAGTAAGAGAAGTACACGTTAAAACACATTCATAAAATCATTTTCCATTCTCAAATAGTAAAAAGAGATTCATTTTACATGAAGCCTTTTTCCATAAATTCATCCCTAAAATTTCTAAACAGATAGAAACAGATTAAAATTAAACAAACCTATAACAATTCAAAACATGAGGAGAGCTAGCTCGCAGTCTCTAATGATTACATTAAAAAAAATAACAGCCGCCTCAACCAGCTTCCAGCGATGAATCTGATTTACTTCCATCCTCCTTCATCTGTCCCAGTATTTTCATTCTTAATATCCAGGCCCTATGGACGTAGCGAGCTACTGGGAATACGTGTTGTTCATTTGAGTCCCTACAAAATGTCACTGTTTCACTAGTGGAACGTAACCTAGCCTCCCAAAGTAGCGGTCTTAAATATTGGCTTCTCAAATCTGTCAATTTTACACACAAAAACAAGAAATGAATAGTGGTTTTCGTACCTGAGTCACAGAGGTGGCATGTACCCGACACCCCACACCCC
Organism: Ambystoma mexicanum; assembly: GCF_040938575.1. Taxonomy (NCBI): domain Eukaryota; kingdom Metazoa; phylum Chordata; class Amphibia; order Caudata; family Ambystomatidae; genus Ambystoma; species Ambystoma mexicanum. The sequence goes on from NC_090923.1 coordinate 926,953,941, forward strand.
TGGATTTAGTAAAACAGGTCAGCCTGAATCGGGTATACAAACAGATGGCTGCTACATATAGTTGAGATAACTCTCAAAACCATAATCTGTTTTACCCTCAAGCTAGTCTGGATCCAATTTGAGATTTATACCAGCCCCTATCATCCTTTCTCGTTTCCTTGCAGTTGCTGCTTTCTTAATCCAAGATAAAGCAGATTTATCAATACTGTCAGGAGTTTCCCGTAATTTGTACTCATTTAATCCACTTAGTTCCTCTTCAATGTGTGTAACCCAGGGAATAACCCCTACCCACCAAACGTAGTAGTAATGGATCACAATACTTGTGAATGGAGGTTAGCAGAGGGCAACATGCTGGACTTGGAAGCAAGACCACACAGAGCAACAGAGGTTCAAATCCTGTATCCGCACTTAGAAATAAAACTCAGGTATGGTATTAGGTACGTTATAAAAAAAATACATTTCCCAAGGCCATCCTTGCTCCACAGTCTGAGCCAGTACAAAACTGGCTTTAAAGCCCCTAGGTCGCCTACCAGACCAATGTCATGTTCCAGATGTAATACTGCTGCAGGTAAACTTTGCAGCAGCTGAAGCAGATTTTTCAAAAACGTATTTTTTATTTTATTAAGAGACTGTGGGCTAGCATATCATCACATTTCTGCTCCAAAACAGAGGCTAGAATTGCCTGCTTTTGATATAATTCAACCGCCAGAGAAATTGCATCACTCCCATGTTTTTTGAAGAAGGAATTTGTAGTCTCACTATACTTCTTCAAATTACAGCAGGCTTTGGCAACCTGTGAGGACCATCTCCAGTTCTTGTGGAATCTGATTCCTAAGTAGCCATAGAATAAAGTCTATTCTAATTTGCATTTATACATAGATATTTAATTGGCTATTCTTAGAGAACTGGGCCTAAAAACTGTGGTTTTTGTTTTTCTGATGTTTAGTTGCAATTCCAGCTCCTCACATTTCTCTAGGAATACATTCAGGTTTGCTTTCAAGCCTTGAGGGGTGGTGAATGGAATTACTGCGTCATCAGCGTAGAATATAGCTGTTCTATGGCTCTGAATGCAGAGTATGGGGGGCGTTTCACAGTGCAGCTGAAATCTAAGCAGGATCTCCTGTTCTTCCTTGGCTGGTTCGATCTCTCAGCGTTGGCTCTGCATGCCGAAGTTGGGGAGGGGGAAGCCGTATATGCTCCCTTGGTCATTCTTCGCTGACACGTTCTCTCCGCACTCTTTGGCTCTGATTTCTGTAGAATGAATTTGCTGGGTGCCATGGTATTTATATAGGTGAAGTTTGTAAACTTTGCAAATTATGTAACTGTCATTAAATAGAGAATTGTTGGGTTATTTTGCATTATAATATGTCTTTAGGGACATTCCAAGATGGCGGTGCTGTTTAACTAATAGAAAGTGTAAAAGGCGAACAGCGCTTCTGCTCACTATGATGACCAATGGTAACACTTTCAGATCACTATGGCAATGAAAATACACCAATGTAACATGGCGCCGGCCACCCGCGAGAGAACAGCCAATGCGGAAGGATTTGGAGACTAGCCGCGGCAAGACGCTTAACGTTATTTTATAACCTAGAAAGCTACAGCGCTGATATTTCTACACCAGCGATCACTGTGCAAGACTTTTTAAAGATTGTATAAACTGGGCTCTGCTAACAGCAACAATATACACAGAGATCGCTAAACTGATAAAACTTAACGAGTTATTTCAGCACTTGAGTAAGGAAATATGTTTTTAAAAAACATTTTGCATCTGTCTGTTAAGACAAGGATCAATTGAGCCTAACCAATAGGGATGAACATGTTCACACTCAGATAAGACTTAAATATATATTTGAGAGCTTTGTAAGACATGTATCATATCTTTCTTCCAGCACTTTAGGGATTTGACCCGTGATACATGAAAAATCCCGTGAATAATGTCATTTGAAATACAATTATGGTAAGAAGCACTTAATAAAGTTCTACACGTACTGGAACTATATATTGTTGCGAGTAGACAAGATAATGAAAAAATGAAATAGCGTAACAACGAAGAGACTCAAAAATTGATTTTGATTATTTGTTCTCTTTCTTTTTCTCTCCATTCCTAACAATCCTCCCCTGTATCAACCCTTAACCTATGTGCCTTTTTTTTGCAAAAGAATTTGTGTTATAAATATATGATTGACAATTTGTTGACATATACATATATAAAAACCTTTCGTATTATTTGTTACTGCCCTTATGTGTTTGTATTAAGGCGCAATGCCGAAACGCGTAACGAGAAGGGGCAATATGTGAAATGTGTAATGAACCAATTGTTCAGGAGTTTTTCACTTTAAACCTGATTCACAAAACGTTTTTGGGAGTAAGCGGTGTCCCCTTTGCTTGCACCATAAACGTTTGCACAATTCACAAACAGCATCTGAATGTGGGCAGACTAGAGGTGCACATTAAAATACATGTGCACAAAGTCGTAGATAAGGGGGAGTTTCTGCACGCATCCGAGTGCCTCCCGATTCTTCAAAATGTGCAGAAAACACACACTTTCCTCGGCATCTGTTTGCAAAAGCAAGAGGGTTATTCATTACGACTAAGATTTCCATTTCAGATTCTTTCCATGCATTTTGTTTTAAAAGGAGCAGCCGCTTTGTGAGCCACTGCTTCCGGGCATACTCTTCTATACCTCAGAAAGGGATGCACTTGCTTTTTATCCCTGTTCCTCACTTCACAATGGAAAGCTCTACAAGTGCCTGCCACTGTGAAAGGTGCTCCCATATCCTATGATACATTAGTGTGGGGGGCTGACTGGTGCATTATTTACACCGATGCACTGCCCCCTGAAATGTGCAGGTCATCACTGTGAGCAAGGCGGCCTGCAAAATTCCACTTAACAGCATCTAAAAAATGCATCCACTTCACGATTTTAAAATGCCTGATTTTTTCGAGTATCATGCCCAGAATGTTAAGGATTTTTTGTTGATCCCATCTTCATGGGAGAGACTGTCAGTAAATAAACCCACTTGGCATAGATATGGCAGTGAACAAAAAGAAGGGGCTAGACATGTGATGTCATCAATGATATTTGTGATTACATCTTTGATGTCCTGGGTGTTAGTCTTAGCAGTGCACGGTGGTGGCGCGAGTTTTGGTTGCTTAGCTTACCATAACTGGTGAATTTCAGGGGTTTTCCGATTTTACTTGTAACCATAATGTCCTTTTAACAATGATTTTTTACTGAATTTCATAGTTTTTTTTAGTGCAATTTAACCATAAAGTCCCTTTAACAAAGTTTTTTCATTGAATTTCATAGGTTTTTATTAGTCCAACCTAACCATAATGTCCCTTTAACAACGTTTTTTCAGTGAATTTCATGGGTTTTTACCAGTGCATGCTATTTTCCTACAACTTACTAATATCATACTTACCCAATATAGCAATATTTGTGTCCAATTTCCAAAAGTGTCAACTTACAACTCTGCCATTTCCCACCTTCTAGAATCATTTTTAACACTTCTATACACTTTTTGCAACTATTTCAACTAGTTTTGCATACGTAGACGTCTACGAACATCTGACTTAATTGCAGACCTTCTGGGCAGTGCCACATGACCATACGATGGTGCGCGGCATGATGACGTGTCCGAGAATCCGTCTGCACTTCACGATAAGATCCGTCCTTCGCGGACAGTTTGGAACTGCATTTTCTACTGATCTAGGAACTTTCAACTTCAAAATTTCCCTTGCACACCCCCTACACCTTTTCGTACTCATTATCCATTACCAATCTAGTACACAGTACATGCTTGGAAGAATTTTATCAAAACTGCTATTTATCTTAAAAATGGCATCAGTTATTGCCATCCCCCCTCCCCAAGAGCCACCACTACCACCAGCTGGAGGACCTTCACAACAAAAAAAGGGCAGTACTTTCAAAGACAGTGAAGAGGACCAAGAAGATGAGGTGGAGCAGAGTCGTTGCTAGGGGGAGTCTGAGGGGGCTAAAGCCCCGGGCCTTTTGGTTGTAGCCCCGGATTGAAGCTCAGGGGTTACAACCAAAAAGGATAGCTAGCCCCCAGCCCTGACAGTCCCAAAATTAGCAAAGCCCCAGATCTTTTCCAGACCTAGCAACACCCCTGAGGTAGAGGAAGTGCCTACTGCTAGCACCAAGATCGAATCATGGGTGTGCCAGTTCTTTGCTACTGTTGGGAGTGGACCAAAGGCTAAAGCTACCAAAGTGAAATGCATTGAGTGCAATTTTGTACTCAGTCGCAGACTATCTGGACAGTACTCCTACGGGACCTTCTCCATGCACCGCCACACCAAATCCAATGACCGCATTGCTCTCAGAAAGGTTGTTCCTTTCTCAGCAAGTAGTAAGCTGTCTTCCTCCACCTCATTTCCTCAACAAATACTGTAACCACACAGCCTGATGTCTGCGGGCATTAGTGCGTTATAAATAAACACATAAATAAATAAATAAATAAATAAGGCTACAGCCCATTATCGTCCATTGCAGCCCCTGAAATGGGGGATAAAGGCCATTAGCACCCCTAGTTCCAAAAGTGGGAACCCAGGGAGCTAAAACATAGATTTTTCTTCCTATAGCGGGACGCCATAGGCGTCTCGCTGTAAGAAGGAACTGCGGCGTCCCGCTGTAAGAAGGAAGAAAAAACCTTTTCCAAGACAGCCAACATGGAAAGAGAATGCGGGGCTCCGTACACACACCCCCTCTTCCCTTGCCATGGCAGCCTGCAAAATGCTATGAACATATTACCACAAGCACTTTTTTTCCCCTTTCAAACCTATCCTACCTTCGAATAACTTTAGCCACTTTAACACATTTTTTCGTCCCTAGCGGTCATGTCCAGTAGCCAAATTGTTCACGTCATAACCTTATGCCATGACCCAGACAATCTGGCTACTGCCCACGGCCACAGGCTATACCTCAGTCACCAAAGGTATATGACTATTTTTTGTACCTACATTATTACACTTGTCAAAAAATAAAACACAGGCACATTTACAAAACCATCCTTTAATGTCCTTGCCAATGCTCCTCACGAGTTTGCTCGAAATCTGCCCATGTTTTATTTTTAAAAAAGTGTCAAAATGTATGTACATACAATAGTCATATAACTTAGCCCCCACTTGACAAAATCCATTCAGACATTGAAGGTTGGGTCTATAATCTTTCTCAAAACTTTTGTCCACATTTGTCAAATAGAAACAAATGCCATCAAAAAATGTTGAGATCCCCCTCTAATTTCGCCCCCTTTTGAGAAAATCGCACCAAACTTTAGAAAACCATTTATATCTAGATCCAAAATTGTTTTGCCAAATGTTGTGCAGATTCGTCAAATGACACCACATTTATATGCGTTTAGAATATTTTGGGACCTCCCCTCTAATTTTGCCTCCTCTGGACAGAATCCCCAAGAATTTTGCATAACCATTCAGGATTCGTTCCAGAATAAAATAGCAAAATGCCATGCAGTTTCATTGAGTGGCGCAAAAGTTATAAGCCATCCAAAAACTGCTTTTCCCCAATCCTGTAATGCAGAAATGGGTACAGATGTCCTAGGACATCTGAAGTGTCCGTGAACACCACAGGACTGCCCCAGGACATCTGGAGTGTTTGTGGACTTTCGGGGGTGAAACAACCCATTTTTTGGCTTCTTATGGCCATATCCAAGCCAATCCTCATCCCCCCACATCCCCAGAGATTGTTTGTTGAGTTTGACAAATGCAATGCTGCTTTTTTTTTAATGTATTCACCGCGCTGTCAGCGGACTGCAAAAAAGTCAGTGAATCCAAGATGGCGGGCGTTTCAGGAAAACCGACGCATTTCACGTTTTGTCACCATCCAATCAGCGGCTGCGTCCCAATGTCCGCGGACCAATTCTCTTTGGCCAATCAGTTGCCAGTCCGCAGACAGCTCAGCCAATCAGAGGCCATTCCACGGGCCGAACAGGGAAGTGAGTCCACAGACCAGATATAGATATCACTAATTTTGTTGCCTTATATTTTGGTCGTTTAATAAAAAGCTACTGGATGGATTTACACCAAATTAACAAAAGCATGCTTTCGGGACCAAGCCGCTGCTCCTGCCGCAAATTGGGTGTAAATCCATCCAGCGGTTTGGGCTGTAGGCATGAGCAAAGTTTTTTCCCATCATGTCTATGGGAAAAAAAGAAATGTTCGTACCCCCCTATAACTTTGCCCCCCCCTTGACCAAACCTCACCAAACTTTGCAAAAACATTCAGAGAGGGCCTTATACGTTTTTTGCAAAGTTTGGTGAGGATTCGACCAGGTGGACATTATAAGCCGCACAAAAAGTGCTCTTCCAAGAGATGAGCAACTTAACCATATCTACATGGCCGCTACCGCAGGCCATGTAATGAGTACTAAGGTTTTATCTCATGCAGCATTATTTTTAAATAAAGAGCAGAGAATACCTGCAGAATTTAGGTTGAAATATCATCTAAAAACTCAAAATGATGTTGAAAAAATCATTTTTGCCTGCAGCATGAGAAAAGAAAATGTCCATATAAGTGAAGGGCATGCTACTACTTCTCCTTAACTTTCCACACTGTGCCACAAAGTCGGTGAGAATGTGAGCATCTAACACTCTGATCACCCTCACAACCACTTTCCACTCACTTCCTACAATTCCTCTAATACTATCAGTCACTAACCATGGATGGCCATTCATGACTCAGTACTACTTGCTCTCACCAGCCAATACCTCACCTGTTCCTAAATTTGCCTCCACATTCCAATCCACTGTCTTTCCTCCTGTTGGTCTCGTGGTCTGCTACCTTCTCCTCTTCCGACCTCACCAGAACAACCCACACATTCCTGTTGCCTTTCTTAGCCCCCCCAATCCTCTGATTATTTTACTGTCCCGGGCCAATTTGGCTGTGTCTTCCCCACCTAGGAGGTGTTACAATCACAGGAAGGTATAAAGAGCAGGTTAAGCCCCACTCCTTTTAGCCACATGGGGCCACCATGCTGCAACAATTACGGCACCACAATGCAAATTGACTAGATTCATGTTAGGGGGTCACAGTCTGGTCACCTCCATGGTAAGTGCTGTCCTGCAGACCGCTTACGGTTTCATTACAAGTCCCTGGTGGTTTAGGTCGGCTACAGCTGTTCTCGTTTAAATACCTTATTCAGTGTACAATCATAAAGTAAGAGAAGTACACGTTAAAACACATTCATAAAATCATTTTCCATTCTCAAATAGTAAAAAGAGATTCATTTTACATGAAGCCTTTTTCCATAAATTCATCCCTAAAATTTCTAAACAGATAGAAACAGATTAAAATTAAACAAACCTATAACAATTCAAAACATGAGGAGAGCTAGCTCGCAGTCTCTAATGATTACATTAAAAAAAATAACAGCCGCCTCAACCAGCTTCCAGCGATGAATCTGATTTACTTCCATCCTCCTTCATCTGTCCCAGTATTTTCATTCTTAATATCCAGGCCCTATGGACGTAGCGAGCTACTGGGAATACGTGTTGTTCATTTGAGTCCCTACAAAATGTCACTGTTTCACTAGTGGAACGTAACCTAGCCTCCCAAAGTAGCGGTCTTAAATATTGGCTTCTCAAATCTGTCAATTTTACACACAAAAACAAGAAATGAATAGTGGTTTTCGTACCTGAGTCACAGAGGTGGCATGTACCCGACACCCCACACCCCTGGATTTAGTAAAACAGGTCAGCCTGAATCGGGTATACAAACAGATGGCTGCTACATATAGTTGAGATAACTCTCAAAACCATAATCTGTTTTACCCTCAAGCTAGTCTGGATCCAATTTGAGATTTATACCAGCCCCTATCATCCTTTCTCGTTTCCTTGCAGTTGCTGCTTTCTTAATCCAAGATAAAGCAGATTTATCAATACTGTCAGGAGTTTCCCGTAATTTGTACTCATTTAATCCACTTAGTTCCTCTTCAATGTGTGTAACCCAGGGAATAACCCCTACCCACCAAACGTAGTAGTAATGGATCACAATACTTGTGAATGGAGGTTAGCAGAGGGCAACATGCTGGACTTGGAAGCAAGACCACACAGAGCAACAGAGGTTCAAATCCTGTATCCGCACTTAGAAATAAAACTCAGGTATGGTATTAGGTACGTTATAAAAAAAATACATTTCCCAAGGCCATCCTTGCTCCACAGTCTGAGCCAGTACAAAACTGGCTTTAAAGCCCCTAGGTCGCCTACCAGACCAATGTCATGTTCCAGATGTAATACTGCTGCAGGTAAACTTTGCAGCAGCTGAAGCAGATTTTTCAAAAACGTATTTTTTATTTTATTAAGAGACTGTGGGCTAGCATATCATCACATTTCTGCTCCAAAACAGAGGCTAGAATTGCCTGCTTTTGATATAATTCAACCGCCAGAGAAATTGCATCACTCCCATGTTTTTTGAAGAAGGAATTTGTAGTCTCACTATACTTCTTCAAATTACAGCAGGCTTTGGCAACCTGTGAGGACCATCTCCAGTTCTTGTGGAATCTGATTCCTAAGTAGCCATAGAATAAAGTCTATTCTAATTTGCATTTATACATAGATATTTAATTGGCTAATCTTAGAGAACTGGGCCTAAAAACTGTGGTTTTTGTTTTTCTGATGTTTAGTTGCAATTCCAGCTCCTCACATTTCTCTAGGAATACATTCAGGTTTGCTTTCAAGCCTTGAGGGGTGGTGAATGGAATTACTGCGTCATCAGCGTAGAATATAGCTGTTCTATGGCTCTGAATGCAGAGTATGGGGGGCGTTTCACAGTGCAGCTGAAATCTAAGCAGGATCTCCTGTTCTTCCTTGGCTGGTTCGATCTCTCAGCGTTGGCTCTGCATGCCGAAGTTGGGGAGGGGGAAGCCGTATATGCTCCTTTGGTCATTCTTCGCTGACACGTTCTCTCCGCACTCTTTGGCTCTGATTTCTGTAGAATGAATTTGCTGGGTGCCATGGGTTGCCATCCTATGGGTGGTCTGCACTTCTGCTTCTCTGGTGGCTCTGGAAAAGAGAGAGAACACTTGGACAACACTTTCTCCAGAATGTATGAGATGATGCAAGTTGTTGCTGCACATGCAAAGACAGGCACTTTGGGAGGGGACAGGAAATCGGGTCCTCTCAACTGCTACCATCCCCCGCTTGTTTAGGGCTGACTCTGGTTTCCATCCTGGTAGATCTCGCACCCTTGTGACAGGCTCAGGTTACTGACTTTGTTATACCCTTAAAAAAGGGCAGGAAGTGCACTTTTTAAATATCAAGAATAAAAGGAACATAGGGGAATTTCTGAAATACTGATTCAGATATTTCAGTAATACCTATTTTTCCATAAGACTGTAGCACCGTGGTTATGGTAAATCCATGATAGGCAGTTTCTGAGAATACCACATACGGCAACAATATGTTTGATGTGTGGTATTGCTAGCAGGAATACCTCAAAATTCAAAATTAGCCCATTAGTCAGACTTTATTCATTGCAAAACCCGGTACAAAGGGAAAGCTTAAGGTGAGATGAAACACAGGGCTTTGGTGATCAAATTGGTGCTGTAAGCAACACTCAGTTAAAACAAGCATTGACAACAGCAATAGATTTTGCTTTATGTAATGCAAATGTGCACAGTATTGCTAATGGAGTAGTGTTAGTAGTTTAGTGTTAGGGAGGATGAGTAGCACTGCGTTTAGTATGTAACAAAAGTAAGTAGTGTACTTTTTTATATTTCATTATAATCTAAAAGGTAGTACAATTGGATGTTAATATAGCTGTTTCGAATTTGTTTGTTAACATTAATTGAGTAACATGTTTTATTCATTGTGTAAAGAGGCATCAAATAATTGGACACATTGTGATAAGTAGTTATAGCCAACATATCATATGCCCATTTACTGCCCTCTTTCTCTCTCTCATTTGCTCTTTCTCCCCCTCTCTTTCTCTTTCTCTCTCTCTCTCTTTTACTGTGGCTCTCTTTTGTCCTCTCTCTGCTCTTTCGCTCTCTTTGTCCCTCTTTCTCTTTCTCTCTCTATCTTTTGTATTTATTGTATTTTATTAATTCTTTTAAAGCGCTTTTATCCAAAGCGCTGTACATATTATAGAAACAACGGTACACAATTGTTGGAATAAAACAATTCAAATATCAGGTCAGAGAGCAAACAAGCATGGACAGTGAAGTAGGTGATTTTTCAAAGAAACACAGAAAAAAGAATAACCAGTAATAGATTGAAGAGATAGCGGAAGAAAATTTCAATGGAGAGGAGCAAGAAGTTCAAAAGAGCGAAAATGAGATTGGGCACAGGGCGGACGGGGAACAGTCAGCTTAAAAAGACAAGAAGAATGACAAGAGTGAGAAGGAATATAAGAGGAGAGCAGAATAGCAAGATAGTCTGGAGCAAGCCTATAGAGAGATTTAAAAAGCAAACAGAGAAAATTAAATTTAAGTTGGGAATGAAAAGGCACCCATCCAAGCAAGTGAAGCTGAAATGGAATCACGGTAAGAGAGAAGGCAAAGTATGCGAATAGAAGAATGATAGATAGATGTCAGAAGAGCAAGACGAGAGGAAGGGAGACCAAAGAGCGTAACAGAACAGTAAAAGAGTCGAGGAAAAATTAGAGAAGAGATAAGCTATTTAGTTGCATGAAAAGGGAGAGAGGAGCAGACTTTGCGAATGTTGTGCAAGTGAAAATGACAAAAACAGGAAGTTAAAGAAATGTGATAGGTGAAGGAAAGATTAGAATCGAATAGAGACCAAGATTACAAGCAGTGGGGTTAATAGAAAGAGTTGATGGTGGAAAAGAGATAGAGGGTGGTGAAGAAAATGTATTGGAAGGGAAAAATAAGACCTCAGTTTTCCCAGCGTTAAGAGTAAGGCAGTGCAAAGCCATCCAAGATTTAATGGCTGAAAGACAAGAAGTAGGAGTGGGTTTCAGATGTGAAAGAAGAGAAAGATAGAAAATGTTGTGTATCGTCGGTGTAAAAGTGATGAGAGATTCCAAGGGAGGAGATCACAGGAGCAAGAAGAGAACTATCGAGTGAAAAAAGAAACAGAACCAAGACTAAATCTTGGGGAACGCCGTGCTCAAAAGAAAGCGGTGAGGTGGTCTTTCCACCCCACGAAACTGAAAAGGTTCTATTGGATGATAAGAGGAAAACCATGAAAGAACAGAACCCCTAAAACCAAAAGAGGAAAGAGAGTGCAAGAACAAACAGTGGTCAACGGTGTCCAAAGCGGCAGATAAATCAAGAAGAATAAGAAAAGAAGAGTGTTTAGAGTGCACGTGAAAGTCAAATTGTCGGGTGTGCATTTGCTACAGCCCTCCCAACAATTGCTGTGGTTTATGAAGGTTGAACATGAGATCAGCAGTGACCAAGGCAGCCCCTCAAAGTGCCCCCCCCCCAATTACATCAAATGGTGAGCATCACTGTGGTGAATTGTGAAATCATATCAGCCAAATTGTCAGTGAACCCCAATACTACCATCAACTTCCTCCTAGTATATCGACCTCTGGATAAAATGCCAGACTTTCTCCTCCATCTAATTGATGTGATTCTTCCCTTGCTTAAACCCTACTCCAAAGTGATCATTCTGGGGATATGAATCTTGGGCTTACAGACCTAATGGATAGCATGGCCAGCATCATCAACTCCACTCTGGCCAAACTGGACTTCCTCCAACATGTCAAAATAAGGGAAGAACTCTAGATTGAGTTGTCACTCATAAAGTTGACTTAACTAATATTAAGGTCTCCCCTGTCCTTGGTCGGACCACTCTTTTGTTTATTTAAAACTGCCTTGCGGCCTTCAACACACTAAAATCACAGGAATAAAAGGCTGGACCAAATAAAGAAATCTGTGCAAATTAACGGCCCCTTCCCTGGTGCAAAAAACCTCTCTTATGACAACAGAATTGATAGGTCCTCCAATTCAAGAGAGCCCTTTAAAATTCTTAAAGAACTCGAAAATCCCTGCCCCACTCTGAATATGGTTATTAAATACATAACATGATGTGTCACCATACAAGAGGCTATGATGAAAAAGATTTAATTAATTAAAGAGAATGTGATCGCTAGACGCATCTCCATAGACAAAGCCGGGACACGCAAAGAAATCAGGATTCCACCCCCCTGCTGCATTCCCTTTCGTCTTTAAGGCAGTGACGGATTTAGAAATCTCAATGGTTTTGTCAGAACTTAAAGCAACCTTCTGTAAAGTGGACATCTGCCCTGCCTCGCTAGTCAAAGCCTGTGCACCACAGTTGATACCACTTATCACAAAAGTTGTGATTTCTCCTTTCGGTATAACAGCATGCCTAAATTCTAATCAGAATGTTAACATACCAGTATATTCACTTTCACCAATAGTTTTTCCAACTACTAATGAGTGTTTTGATTTATATATCTGCATTAATATAGAATGACTTAAGGTTTGCAAATGTGTACAGATACATGGGATCTAATTACTTGTGATCTTATGAAGCTGTCACCACACTATCAAAACCGTGATTTTTAGATCACCCGCGTGGGGAGATGAATCCGTTTTGGAGTCAGATCCATAAAGAAACAGATTTTTTCAGAAATGTTCGATTTTTTAATTTTGATGTTGTGGCTCTTTGAATGGGCTTTTGGAATACTCTTTGTGCATATTGACAGCTTTTTTAAATGGGCTTTTGAAAATACCTCTTTGTGGGCTTTTTGAATGGGCTTTTGAGGAATACTTCTTGTGCATATTGATGGCTCTCTGAATGGACTTTCGAAACACTTTTTGTGTACATTGATATTCAGAATGGACCTTTGAAACCATTTTTTTTTGGTTTAGAAATATCTCTTGTGTGAAATTAAACAAGTCACCCTACCAGGGTATCATAAATCTCACGCTGGTATTTCTTTGCAAACAGGAATTAGTAACAGTACAACTGCTTACAAAGCATCCAGCTTCCCTTTCTTAATATATCTACCTGTGCCACCATCACCAGGGCAATTATTGGGGTGCATCTGGATTATTGTAGAAGTCTCCTCCAGAGAATTGGCAAATGCAAAATGGTTTGCCTGCAGGTGATTCAGAACAACATGTAGATCCGATCATGTTTCATCTGCAAGGAGAGCTCTGCATTGTCTGCTGGTTGATAGTAAAGTTACCTATCGTACACTCTGCATCATTCACAAATGCCTTTATCGCAAGTGCCCTAGCTACCTAGTTGGTAGACTGTCTTGGCTGCCAGATCGTAGAGTCCTCCGATTAAATAATTCTCACCTACTGCAAATCCCTATATCAAAACTTTCTATAGTTACGCAAGGATCCTTTCCTCACTCTGCTCCCAGATGCTGGAAATACCTGCCCCCCAGATTTTAGAACTTGTCCCAGTTACACGACTTTCGACCGGGAACTTAATACTGTCAACTTTCACTAACTCGATAGGATGACACTTGTTCATTTGGATTGCGCCTCTTTTCCCACTGGTCTTTCTGTACGATCCCTTTGTCTGTCTTTTGTCCTGTCTCAGCGCTACCATGCCTACGTGCCTTGTCTAGGTGCTTTAAAAATAAAATAAATAAATAAAGGTGGCCTGGTACTTTGTTTTCTGTATCCTTCAGCAATGTCACCATCGCACTGACGGTGCTTTCTCCATGTGGGGTGGGTGAGAAGACACAGATAGGCTCTGCAGTGGGTGGTGGGGCTCTGACAAAGCATTGTAAAAATACTCTCTTTAAATGTTTACAATTTTCTTTTCTAATCATTTATGCCAGTAGTCACAATAATAATCCTATATTTGTCTTACTGAGAAAGGTTCACTATCAAAACCTAGAATAACCATATACATTATTTTCTGATAAAAGGTTATCGTTCCAATACGGATAAGCGGCTAAACTACTATTGTGCTATTTTGAAATACCCCTATGAGAAAGATTCAGGGGACAAATATTACCACTGATGGTTCCAGACTGCTTTCGTTAAAAACGAAGAGCATCTTGGCAAAATAAGAAGGACTGCAGATCTTTAAATTTGACAAATATGTAAGTGACAAAAGTGTTGAACGGTTGAATCACAATGTACATAAGGTGCATGGTGCTTCTTTAATTTTTAAAACACTCACCCTAGTGTTTGTAACCATGACCGATCTATACTCATTTAGGCAGCCTCAAGGTTGGGCTATGAGGGTAAAATTGTTGTGAAATCTATCACTGCGTACAGTTGTTTCTCATTTTCAAATGATATTATTTCCTCTCCCAAGAATTCAGGGGCCTTGCAGAATGTGTAGTAGAAAATATTATATTGAGCTTGATTGTTGGGTGTGTGTTGTGAAAGAGAGGGAGGTGTGTCATATCTAGCAGCGTGAATGTTGTCACTGGTCCTCCTCGCCTGATGCTGGTAGAATTTTGCTTCATGTGGTTGAATGACAGCTCAGAGAATGTTCGGTGAATATGATGTATGTATGGTTCTATGAATGTCAGTTAGCCCTGACTGTGAGTTCCTGAGGATGGATGGGTGAGTTTCTCTCCCAATATGTAAGAGTCACTGGCACTTGGACCTTTAAGCAATAAAGGAATTTATGATGTACCTATGGACTCTGGAGTTATTGTGTCTTGAGTAACTACAGTATGATCTTCGTTATAATAGTGGGGACAAAGTAACACAATAAACACTATCAGGCCGATTCATGGAATAATTAGCGCGGCGCAAGTGGGCAAAAACGTGCGAATCGCAGTGGAATAGCGAAAATCGCAGTGCAAGTGCGAAAATCGCACGAAAAGCAGCGCACGTCGATTCATGGAAGTCCGTGCGCGAGAAAACCAGCGGATGTGCGATAAAAAAGTGCGCCGCGCACGTTGGCGCACAGGCCATCTAACAGCGTGCGCCAGGTCACAACGAAAATCGCACAGGCCACAGCGAAATTCGCACATAGCGCGGCGCACGCAACAAAAGTAGGCGGAACACGGGCGTAACACTCGGAATGGGGAACAACTTGCAAAAACGTGGGCGTCACGGGGGAAGTACAGGGCACAAGTTCGCGGAACGCCCACACGCTCGCCTACAACACGTATTCATGGAATAGAATAGGGCAAAAAAGCGCACGCTCAAACCAGCGCACAGGCACAAACACGACCGCCACAAGAAAGCAGGCGGTAGCGTCTCTGCGGCTGTAAGAAATGTGCGCCAAAAGGTGCGCCAACAAATAGCACCTATATACTGCCATGATGAATGTCCTATACTGTGGCCCTCCAGGACAAATGACGTGCAAAGGGGTACCCACAAACACGGACACCCGCTGACAAAAAATACGTGTGCGTGTATACCGGGGTGCGCGGGAAGTCTCACACGCGATTTGGCTGGGTACGTGTATTTCAGGGGTGCGCGGGAAGTTCCCCACGCGATTTCAGCAGGGTACGTGTATTTCAGGGGTGCGCGGGAAGTTCTACACGCGATTGGCCCAGTGTGAGCAGGGTACGTGTATTTCAGGGGTGCGCGGGAATTTCCACACGCGATTTCAGCAGGGCACGTGTATTTCAGGGGTGCGCGGGAAGTTCCACACGCGATTTCATCAGGGTACGTGTATTTCAGGGGTGTGCGGGAAGTTCCACACGCGATTGGCCCAGTGCGAGCAGGGTACGTGTATTTCAGGGGTACGCGGGATGTTCCACACGCGATTTCAGCAGGGTACGTGTATTTCAGGGGTGCGCGGGAATTTCCACACGCGATTTCAGCAGGGTACGTGTATTTCAGGGGTGCGCGGGAAGTTCCACACGCGATTTCATCAGGGTACGTGTATTTCAGGGGTGCGCGGGAAGTTCCACACGCGATTGGCCCAGTGCGAGCAGGGTACGTGTATTTCAGGGGTGCGCGGGAATTTCCACACGCGATTTCAGCAGGGTACGTGTATATCAGGGGTGCGCGGGAAGTTCCACACGCGATTCCAGCAGGTTACGTGTATTTCAGGGGTGCGCGGGAAGTTCCACATGCGATTTCATCAGGGTACGTGTATTTCAGGGGTGCGCGGGAAGTTCCACACGCGATTGGCCCAGTGCGAGCAGGGTACGTGTATTTCAGGGGTGCGCGGGAATTTCCACACGCAATTTCAGCAGGGTACGTGTATTTCAGGGGTGCGCGGGAAGTTCCACACGCGATTTCAGCAGGGTACGTGTCTTTCAGGGGTGCGCGGGAAGTTCCACACGCGATTTCAGCAGGTTACGTGTATTTCAGGGATGCGCGGGAAGTTCCACACGCGATTTCATCAGGGTACGTGTATTTCAGGGGTTCTGGGGAGTACCACACGTGAATTGGCCGTGTGGGCCCTCCCAGGTGTACGCTCCACAACCTCCACGGACCCTGCAAGCAGCCCACACCACGGGGGACTACCCTGCACCCATGCTCATGTCCCGCAGGCAGCCCATCCACCATGGGCATGCCCCCCAGCCAACCCACATGTCACCTTGCACTACTGATCAACAATGCATGTCTCCCACCACCCCCACCCCCCTGCCACCATGGGCAGCCTCCACCAGGCCCCCACTCATGTCTCCCACCACCCCCACCCCCCAGCATCCAGGGTCACCCTCCACCAGGCCCCCACTCATGTCTCCCACCACCCCCACCCCCCTGCCACCATGGGCAGCCTCCACCAGGCCCCCACTCATGTCTCCCACCACCCCCACCCCCCAGCAGTGCAGGGGCAGCCTCCACCAGTCCCCCACTCATGTCTACCACCACCCCCACCCCCCAGCATCCAGGGTCACCCTCCACCAGGCCCCCACTCATGTCTCCCACCACCCCCACCCCCCTGCCACCATGGGCAGCCTCCACCAGGCCCCCACTCATGTCTCCCACCACCCCCACCCCCCAGCCACCAGGGGCAGCCTCCACCAGGCCCCCACTCATGTCTCCCACCACCCCCACCCCCCAGCAGTGCAGGGGCAGCCTCCACCAGGCCCCCACTCATGTCTCCCACCACCCCCACCCCCCAGCAGTGCAGGGGCAGCCTCCACCAGGCCCCCACTCATGTCTCCCACCACCCCACCCCCCAGCATCCAGGGTCACCCTCCACCAGGCCCCCACTCATGTCTCCCACCACCCCCACCCCCCTGCCACCATGGGCAGCCTCCACCAGGCCCCCACTCATGTCTCCCACCACCCCCACCCCCCGGCCACCAGGGGCAGCCTCCACCAGGCCCCCACTCATGTCTCCCACCACCCCCACCCCCCAGCATCCAGGGTCACCCTCCCCCAGGCCCCCACTCATGTCTCCCACCACCCCCACCCCCAGCATCCAGGGTCACCCTCCCCCAGGCCCCCACTCATGTCTCCCACCGCCCCCACCCCCCAGCAGTGCAGGGTCACCCTCCACCAGGCCCCCACTCATGTCTCCCACCACCCCCACCCCCCAGCAGTGCAGGGGCAGCCTCCACCAGGCCCCCACTCATGTCTACCACCACCCCCACCCCCCAGCATCCAGGGTCACCCTCCCCCAGGCCCCCACTCATGTCTCCCACCACCCCCACCCCCCAGCATCCAGGGTCACGCTCCACCAGGCCCCCACTCATGTCTACCACCACCCCCACCCCCCAGCAGTGCAGGGGCAGCCTCCACCAGGCCCCCACTCATGTCTCCCACCACCCCCACCCCCCAGCATCAAGGGTCACCCTCCACCAGGCCCCCACTCATGTCTCTCACCACCCCCACCCCCCTGCCACCATGGGCAGCCTCCACCAGGCCCCCACTCATGTCGACCACCACCCCCACCCCCCTGCCACCATGGGCAGCCTCCACCAGGCCCCCACTCATGTCTCCCACCACCCCCACCCCCCAGCAGTGCAGGGGCAGCCTCCACCAGGCCCCCACTCATGTCTACCACCACCCCCACCCCCCAGCATCCAGGGTCACCCTCCCCCAGGCCCCCACTCATGTCTGCCACCACCCCCACCCCCCAGCATCCAGGGTCACCCTCCACCAGGCCCCCACTCATGTCTCCCACCACCCCCACCCCCCAGCAGTGCAGGGTCACCCTCCACCAGGCCCCCACTCATGTCTCCCACCACCCCCACCCCCCAGCAGTGCAGGGGCAGCCTCCACCAGGCCCCCACTCATGTCTACCACCACCCCCACCCCCCAGCATCCAGGGTCACCCTCCCCCAGGCCCCCACTCATGTCTCCCACCACCCCCACCCCCCAGCATCCAGGGTCACCCTCCACCAGGCCCCCACTCATGTCTACACCCCCCCACCCCCCAGCAGTGCAGGGGCAGCCTCCACCAGGCCCCCACTCATGTCTCCCACCACCCCCACCCCCCAGCATCCAGGGTCACCCTCCACCAGGCCCCCACTCATGTCTCCCACCACCCCCACCCCCCTGCCACCATGGGCAGCCTCCACCAGGCCCCCACTCATGTTGACCACCACCCCCACCCCCCTGCCACCATGGGCAGCCTCCACCAGGCCCCCACTCATGTCTCCCACCACCCCCACCCCCCAGCAGTGCAGGGGCAGCCTCCACCAGGCCCCCACTCATGTCTACCACCACCCCCACCCCCCAGCATCCAGGGTCACCCTCCCCCAGGCCCCCACTCATGTCTGCCACCACCCCCACCCCCCAGCATCCAGGGTCACCCTCCACCAGGCCCCCACTCATGTCTCCCACCACCCCCACCCCCCAGCAGTGCAGGGGCAGCCTCCAACAGGCCCCCACTCATGTCTGCCACCACCCCCACCCCCCAGCATCCAGGGTCACCCTCCACCAGGCCCCCACTCATGTCTCCCACCACCCCCACCCCCCTGCCACCATGGGCAGCCTCCACCAGGCCCCCAATCATGTCGACCACCACCCCCACCCCCCTGCCACCATGGGCAGCCTCCACCAGGCCCCCACTCATGTCTCCCACCACCCCCACCCCCCAGCAGTGCAGGGGCAGGCTCCACCAGGCCCCCACTCATGTCTACCACCACCCCCACCCCCCAGCATCCAGGGTCACCCTCCCCCAGGCCCCCACTCATGTCTCCCACCACCCCCACCCCCCAGCATCCAGGGTCACCCTCCACCAGGCCCCCACTCATGTCTCCCACCACCCCCACCCCCCAGCAGTGCAGGGGCAGCCTCCACCAGGCCCCCACTCATGTCTCCCACCACCCCCACCCCCCAGCAGTGCAGGGGCAGCCTCCACCAGGCCCCCACTCATGTCTCCCACCACCCCACCCCCCAGCATCCAGGGTCACCCTCCACCAGGCCCCCACTCATGTCTCCCACCACCCCCACCCCCCTGCCACCATGGGCAGCCTCCACCAGGCCCCCACTCATGTCTCCCACCACCCCCACCCCCCGGCCACCAGGGTCACCCTCCCCCAGGCCCCCACTCATGTCTCCCACCACCCCCACCGCCAGCATCCAGGGTCACCCTCCCCCAGGCCCCCACTCATGTCTCCCACCGCCCCCACCCCCCAGCAGTGCAGGGTCACCCTCCACCAGGCCCCCACTCATGTCTCCCACCACCCCCACCCCCCAGCAGTGCAGGGGCAGCCTCCACCAGGCCCCCACTCATGTCTACCACCACCCCCACCCCCCAGCATCCAGGGTCACCCTCCCCCAGGCCCCCACTCATGTCTCCCACCACCCCCACCCCCCAGCATCCAGGGTCACGCTCCACCAGGGCCCCACTCATGTCTACCACCACCCCCACCCCCCAGCAGTGCAGGGGCAGCCTCCACCAGGCCCCCACTCATGTCTCGCACCACCCCCACCCCCCAGCATCCAGGGTCACCCTCCACCAGGCCCCCACTCATGTCTCTCACCACCCCCACCCCCCTGCCACCATGGGCAGCCTCCACCAGGCCCCCACTCATGTCGACCACCACCCCCACCCCCCTGCCACCATGGGCAGCCTCCACCAGGCCCCCACTCATGTCTCCCACCACCCCCACCCCCCAGCAGTGCAGGGGCAGCCTCCACCAGGCCCCCACTCATGTCTACCACCACCCCCACCCCCCAGCATCCAGGGTCACCCTCCCCCAGGCCCCCACTCATGTCTGCCACCACCCCCACCCCCCAGCATCCAGGGTCACCCTCCACCAGGCCCCCACTCATGTCTCCCACCACCCCCACCCCCCAGCAGTGCAGGGTCACCCTCCACCAGGCCCCCACTCATGTCTCCCACCACCCCCACCCCCCAGCAGTGCAGGGGCAGCCTCCACCAGGCCCCCACTCATGTCTACCACCACCCCCACCCCCCAGCATCCAGGGTCACCCTCCCCCAGGCCCCCACTCATGTCTCCCACCACCCCCACCCCCCAGCATCCAGGGTCACCCTCCACCAGGCCCCCACTCATGTCTACCACCACCCCCACCCCCCAGCAGTGCAGGGGCAGCCTCCACCAGGCCCCCACTCATGTCTCCCACCACCCCCACCCCCCAGCATCCAGGGTCACCCTCCACCAGGCCCCCACTCATGTCTCCCACCACCCCCACCCCCCTGCCACCATGGGCAGCCTCCACCAGGCCCCCACTCATGTCGACCACCACCCCCACCCCCCTGCCACCATGGGCAGCCTCCACCAGGCCCCCACTCATGTCTCCCACCACCCCCACCCCCCAGCAGTGCAGGGGCAGCCTCCACCAGGCCCCCACTCATGTCTACCACCACCCCCACCCCCCAGCATCCAGGGTCACCCTCCCCCAGGCCCCCACTCATGTCTGCCACCACCCCCATCCCCCAGCATCCAGGGTCACCCTCCACCAGGCCCCCACTCATGTCTCCCACCACCCCCACCCCCCAGCAGTGCAGGGGCAGCCTCCAACAGGCCCCCACTCATGTCTGCCACCACCCCCACCCCCCAGCATCCAGGGTCACCCTCCACCAGGCCCCCACTCATGTCTCCCACCACCCCCACCCCCCTGCCACCATGGGCAGCCTCCACCAGGCCCCCAATCATGTCGACCACCACCCCCACCCCCCTGCCACCATGGGCAGCCTCCACCAGGCCCCCACTCATGTCTCCCACCACCCCCACCCCCCAGCAGTGCAGGGGCAGGCTCCACCAGGCCCCCACTCATGTCTACCACCACCCCCACCCCCCAGCATCCAGGGTCACCCTCCCCCAGGCCCCCACTCATGTCTCCCACCACCCCCACCCCCCAGCATCCAGGGTCACCCTCCACCAGGCCCCCTCTCATGTCTCCCACCACCCCCACCCCCCAGCAGTGCAGGGGCAGCCTCCACCAGGCCCCCACTCATGTCTACCACCACCCCCACCCCCCAGCATCCAGGGTCACCCTCCCCCAGGCCCCCACTCATGTCTCCCACCACCCCCACCCCCCAGCATCCAGGGTCACCCTCCACCAGGCCCCCACTCATGTCTCCCACCACCCCCACCCCCCTGCCACCATGGGCAGTCTCCACCAGGCCCCCATTCATCTCGACCACCACCCCCACCCCCACCCCCCAGCAGTGCAGAGGCAGCCTCCACCAGGCCCCCACTCATGTCTCCCACCACCCCCACCCCCCAGCATCCAGGGTCACCCTCCACCAGGCCCCCACTCATGTCTCCCACCACCCCCACCCCCCAGCCACCATGGGCAGCCCCCACCAGGTCCTCACAATCCCCAATCATGTGCGTAATGGACAGCCTCCACAGCCAAAAAGCCCTACCAAGTAACCCATTCACCCACATGGAAATGGAAATCACATGTTACACCCCCAATGTTCATTAAGCTAATGATCCCATGTCCGTCACACACAATGGTTGCAATTGAATGGGAAAACACACAACATGACATGCATGAAACCAATGAGATGATACCACACAGTGAAGTATGGAAACAAAATTGTATTGAAAAAAATAAAGAATGCTAAAGAAAGAAAACAAACTACAATGTGAATGAGAAAAAAAAAGCTGCATGTCCGTATAAAAACAAAAAACTGCAAATCAGAATCCAAAAAATATTTGCCCAAAGTCAAAAGTTAAAAAATCTCCATGCAATAAAGAACTATGTAAAAAACTACCAAGGGTCCATGAGCCCAACTGAACAAAGGAAACCTACTAAAAAACCTACCTAAAAATCAACTATATACAAAAAGTGGAGCAGTGTCCGTCGACTCCAAATCATAATAAGAAAGAAAGGAAACCTAAAACTAAAGAACTATATACAAAGGCGGCGGGCAAGTCCAGCGGCTCACTCCGTGGTGTCCCGGGCCAGGGCATCATCGAACTCCTGTTCGATGTCCCGGAGGCGGTCCAGTTCCATGGCCCCGAGGGTCCGCAGGGACGACGCCGTGTCCTCCTCCAACCCCCTGCGGATTGCATCGAGGCACTCGGGCCGCCTCAGGGCCCTCCGCATGGAGTTCTCCGCCCTGACCATTGTGAGCCGCGCCTCTTCCGCCCGCCGCCGCTCCACACCTAAGGCGTGGCCCAACCGCTGCCACACGGAAAACACTCCCTGTCCTGGGTCCCCCTGCCCTCCGGCCGATGCCTGCCCCTCCGATGTCGAAAGCCCCGAGCCTTCATGTCTCCCACCATGTTGCTGCTGCTGCTGCTCTGCCTCTGCCCGTGCACTGCCTCCTGCTGCCTGCACATCCTCCGCCGGCTGGGGTGCAGTTGTTGATGTGGCCACCCCTGCTGGACCTCCGACTCCCGACTGTGGCAGGGATGCCTCCTCCACCAGCCTGGCCGCACCGTCAGAGGCAGCTCCACAGGGCACCCAGGTGACTGATGGGTGGGAAGATGGCACAGAGGACGACTGGCGCGTAGGGGGTCCAGTTGAGGAGGGGGTCGGAGCAAGCCCCATCAGATGGAGGAATCCGGCCTGGGTGACCTGTCCCAGCAGGCTGACGTGGTCAACGAGCCATTCGAGATGACGTGCAGTCTCTCCATGAAAAGACTGCAGGTCACCTCGCATGGCCCGTTGACGCAACGCCACACCAGCCAGGACAGGCTCAACCCGGACCTGGATGGCCACGCCCGCAGGCAGAGGAAGGCCAGTTGACGTCAGCTCATCCCCTGCCTGAAAACGGGTCTGGACGTAGGCATCCCTGCTGGTGCAAGATGATGCAGGGACAGGATCGGGGACAGGATTGCACACAGGCACCTCCGCGGCCGCCTGTGCTGCCTCCTGTCCCTGGTCCTGCACTGCACCACTAGCACCAGTGGGATCCCCACCTCCAGACCCCGTCTCTGGTGCTTGCACGGCCCCCTCCTCCACCAAACCCCCCACCAACCTGGATGACTCCGTGCCATCTTCCCCTGTTGGGCCCTGTGGGGTCCCAGCTGCCCCTTCTGCTGCCGAGGAGTCCAACTGCAACCTCCGCCTCTTGGACCTCCCCCCGGCAGCTGCGGCCTGGGACGCGGCACCGGACTCCTCACTCCCCGACGAGATGACAACACGGGAGGGGAGCCGGGCCTTGCGTCTCCGGCTGGCGGTCGGATCCCCGCCGCTGTGCTCCACAGCACCTTCTCCGCCCTCTTCATCAGTTGACGCTGCAGACAGGGAGAAACAAAACACAGGCATCAGGGCACTGTACAATGGACACATACACGCATGACAGTTGCACATGAGTGGCATTGGCAAACCTCAGACATGTCATCACAATCCCCAACACACATGTCATTGCAACTCACACACATGAGCCATACCACAGCCATATCGCAACTGCCACCACCATCCCTACACATACAACAGCATCAGCAGCCAAAGGGGAGCCAGACATCACATGCAACACAGGAAGTGCACCACACATGTACATACAGCACCACACTTGCATGCATGTCTACACCTCTGCCAAGTGTTGCACTGTTCAGACGGGCATCCATGTCACATCTGCCAATCAGGCTTCCACATACCGCTGTCACATGCATCCATGTTGCATCACTGTTGCACCCTTGACAAATACACACACATGCACATTTACACAGTGCTCATACATGCAGCCGAAAACAACATACATGCCTGACATCACGGACATGTCTACTTACATACACATTCATCCAAACATGTGTGCACGCACAACTGCATTTGCCATGCAAGCCCACACACACAAGCACCATCCATGTCTCACACATTACAGCCCTCGCATGGGTCAGACCCACGGCCCTGTACACCCCCACCCATACTCGACCCCATACAAACAGATGTTCAACCGGCACAATGCCGAATAATCACCACACGCACTGCTCACAATCAGGATGCATGTACACTCACCGCTCGACTCCAGACGGGTCTGCTTCTCTAGGACCTGGACGTGGAGCGCTGGGGATATGCGTTCCAGGACCCCCATCTGTTCTTCCGACAAGTGGCCCCGGCGCCCCTTGGCATCCGCTGCCTTCAAGAGGCGCCGGGCCTTGTTCAGGGTCCTGGACCTGAAGTCCTCCCAGCGCTTCCTGACATGTTGTAAGTCCCGGACTGCCACCCCCTCCGCGTTGATGGCAGTCACGATGTCAGTCCAGATCCGAGTCCGTCCTTCCTTGTCGGCGCGGGAACTTCCGAAGAGGGCATCATACTGCCCCAGGACTTGCTCCACCAGGACACCAACTTCGGTGGCACTGAAGCTGGTGCCCCTCTGCCTCTCTGGCCGGGGGTTGTCAGTGGTCACAGATGGTGTTTGCCCCGACATGACAACCCCAGAGGCAGGAGTGGGTGGGCAACTGGGTCCTGGGGCTGGGCTGTGGAGCGATGGAATTCCAGTCGGGAGTCTTCGGTTCCAGCAGGGGTGGTCACAGCAACAGCACCCCTGGCTGATGTGCAGGCAGCAAATGGCAGTGCACGTGGGCAGCAGGCAGTCAGGCAGCAGCAGATGGCAGGTGGGAGCGTGCTCGGGGCTCTGGGGGGCAGTAGTTCGGCCTTCTGGGCAGGAGCGTGGTCTTCCGTGTGCTTACGCGTGGCCAGCTTGGTACGGAGTGAATTGGCACGTGAAAATCCTGCACGTCAGCGTGAAAACCGAGGAAAGGCCCTTAGCGCGTAAGTGCATCAGCACGCATACGCGAATCTATTGGACCAAAGGCCCTCAGCGCGTAAGCGCGTCTGTGACGTGACCCGCACGGGTGTTTCCCACACAGCACGTGATGACAGAGCACACGTGGAAAGACTGCACGTCAGAGTGTCATCGCGTGTAATTGGACAAAAGTGCGCGTACACGCGATTGGCCTATGTACGTGTATATCAGGTGTGCGCGGACACTTACGCACGCAAGTACGTCAGCGCACCTGTATCCCGGTGTGCGCGGGAATTTCCACACGCTATTGGACTGGGTACTGGATTTCAGGGGTGCGCGGGTCACACGCTCGCCTACAACACGCGCAACGCATTAATTTGCGCGCTAAAAAATATAACAAGCTCAGACCCAGGATGAACATACCGTTCCTAGCAGCAGTGGGCGTGGCCTACCAAAGGAGGAGGAGGAGGAGGATAGTCAGGGCCAGAATATTCACACCCAGAACCAGCCTTTTCGGGATGCCTGATGACCAGGTGCATGGGAGGTACAGGTTTCCACCACACATCATACTGGACCTGGTGAGTGAGTGGGAGGATGACCTCACATCACCCACCCTGTGCTCCCAAGCACTCAGCCCCCTGGAGAAGGTCCTCAATGTACTGCACTTCTTAGCCACTGGATCATTTCAGCGGACAAGTGCCATTGTGGGTGGTGTATCACAGGCCACCCAGTCACGCTGCCTACACCAGGTCTTGAACATCATCACTGCACGCCCATCAGTCCGCAGGCACATATACCTGCCCAGAACCCCTGCAGAAAGGCATGCTGCCGCCCTGGATTTCTACGCTGTGGCACGATTCCCCAAAGTGCTAGGTGCCATCGACTGCACCCATGTGGCTCTACGTCCCCCCAGGGCATCTGAGCACATCTATAGGAACCGCAAGCACTGGCATTCCATCAACGTGCAGGTAGTATGTAATGCCAAGGGAATCATCACCTCAGTATATGCCAACTATCCCGGGTCCACCCACGACAGCTTCATTTACCGAATGTCCACCCTAAGCCGGGACCTAGAAGCTGGGCGGCATGGCGATACATGGCTGCTTGGTGAGTATGAATGCCACTGCACATGCATGCATGTCAGATACTGAGCAAGGTCACAACCCCACCAATGATACCAATCACCACCTCCACAGGGGACAGTGCCTACCCTCTCAGCCCCCACATGATGACGCCAATTCGGAACCCCACCACGCCACCCCAGGTAAGATATAACGCAGGCCACATTACAACCCGGGGCATAGTGGAGCGCACATTCGGAGTGCTGAAGTCACGCTTTCGCTCCCTTGACCGTTCTGGCGGGCAGCTGTTGTACGCTCCCCCAGTAGTGTGCAGGATCATAGTGGCAGCATGTGTCCTGCACAACGTTGCAACACGCCGGGGCCTGGCCGTGGACATGGTGGTGCCCCCCCATCCCCAACCACATGCACAGCCGCTGCGCATGGGAGGGGAAAGGGCACGGGGGGAGGCAGCCCGTACACAGCTAGTGGCTAATTACTTCACATAGAAATCACACCCCTGTGGAGTGCACACTGCCCTGGCACATTCCATCTGACAATCAATGATGACTCAACCTGACACTGACCCTGAATGTCTGGAGAAAGAACCGTGAAAACCATATCAGCCTGAGATTGTTCACCTGGAAGTGTCACAATGTGTGCATCCCTACCCACACAGACACCACCAATGCAGTTTTGTGAAGTTACACATTCAAGCAGCTAAAATGAATACCCACTTGCAAAATGCAACAAGAGGACAGTGCCATGTCAGCCAACCCAACCCCAGCACCGCCACACCACACACCGTGCCATGTCATGCTATTTGCAGGTAAACAAAGTAATCCCCACAACATGACACTAGTGTCACAATGTACAGTGTCCCTATTAGATACTTGCAACACCTGAAATGCTCACAGTAATGCCGGACCAACAACAAACTTGAGCACGTACTACCATTAACATGACATCACTAATGTTAAATATTAGTAGTCTCACCACCTGGAAATGCCTGCACTCCCATCACTACCAACTGTGCAGTGTTGGCGCCATGTAGAGTTGTAGGTGCACTGCTGCCAACATGGACCACATCTCCAGACTAGAGGTCCTTGTGTAGACATGAGGAAGGGACCTGCAAATTGGGAGGTAGACACAGAAGATGAGTTATACATCAATGCAACATGCAGTGTACAACACAACAGCAATATGCACTAGGAATGTATACACAGTATTGACTACAGACTGCCCACACAGCTCATGGGAGTCCAACGTCACTGTGTAATTCACTGTCACTTGGGCACACCCTTTGCAAGCCCATGGAAACGGGAAGCAGGAGGGGTGTGTGTGACTCAAACCCAAGCATCTGAACCAAATACATTACAAGCCTGCATGTGCCCAGCCACAATGCAGCGTATGCCCACAGGAACCACGGAAGCCAACAAATCGTCCCCAAAAAATTGGGAATAAAATAAATAAAAATGAAAATAAAAATAAAAAAAAATAAAAAATGGCCATTGAAGGGCCCGGGGGGGTTGGGGAGGCCACCCAGGAGGTCCGAGGACAGGATGCACACCAGAACCCACCTGCGTGGATCCTGGGAAAAAAAAACACCTCCATGGGCTCATGGCCCACACGGCTACCCTATTGTGGGAGTATCACTGCTGTCGCTATTATCACCCTGTGCAGCTGCATCCGGAGGTGGTTGCACTATGGGAGGCAGCCCACACAAGGCCCTAGTCTGCTCCTCCATGGCTGCAAGCATGCGGGTGTGGTAGGTCTGGTTCTGGAGGATGAGTGTGCGGAGGTCCCCATGCAACAACTCACGGGATGCCCGGACCTCCGCCCTCGTTGCCTGCATCTCAGCTGAGAGCGTACAGGTGAGACGCTCCAGCTGCTGTTCTGTCCTTTGGTGTGTTGAAGCCTCAAGCTCAACAAGAGTCGTCCTGAGGTGAAGGAGCTCCTGCCTCAGGGCTTCCCTGTGGCCCTGGGACTCAATGGAGATGGCCTCCTGCAGAGCCGCCAGTGCCGCCCGCCTGTCCCTGTTGGACCCCAACATGTCCTCCCTGTGTGACTGGCAGATGGAGTCGGTTGCCTGCTTTAGTCGCTCCATCAGCCTTTCAGGGGGGACAATGGAAGTGGCCACCCTATCCATGGCCTGAGCCTTCATCTCGGATGATGCTGCCTGTTGGGTTGCCATACCGTAAATGGATTGCTCCCATGCGGTATTGCCAGGTGGCGTACGGCCACCACGTCGGCGGGCACCACACCTGTCTGGGGCAAGACGAACTGCGCCTTGCTGTGCCGGCACTGCCTGAGGCTGCAGGACTGCATTCCCCCTCTGATCTGCTGGCCCAGGAACAGGATCAGATGTCGCGGAGTGTGACCCTGCATCCGTAACCACCAAAGGCGTAGCTGCCAACACTGACATCCCCATTGAGGGTTCTGACCCTGGTGCAGGTGGGTGAGACTGTCACGACTCGCTCCCTTCGCTCCCGTTCCCACCATTTGGGGGCATGATTTGGGGTTTATTCCCTACTGGACTTTTCCTCCGAACTTTATGCTACAGTGCTGTGATGATTTGGGAGCGCTAAATCCCTATTTTCTCAGCTTCTTCCCTTCCGGATCCATTCCAGGTTTTTGGCAGCCAGCATGCTTCTTTAACCAAATGACTATGCTTCCCAGAATGCCTGGCCCACTGCTCCACCTCCACCCTTGCAACACAAGGTTGGGTGGAGGATAGGTAACAGCTGTGGCGGCAGGTGCAGCAATCAGCACACCCGAGGCGTGTGCTCGTTAAGCAGCTTTAAAAGCCTCAGTCTTATTTCAGTCCAGCGCTGGTCATCGATCGCAGTGTTCCTGTTTTTGACTAGTCCCTGGTTCCTGGTTCCTTGCCTTTGTACCTACTTCCTTGTTCCTGTTTTCTTGTTTCCTCCGCCCTGAATTTCGGATTCATGCGCTAATTGATTTCTGCTCCCTTGATTTCCCTTTTTGTCTTCCTCTGTTTGCAGGCAGCAATTCTCAGTGCTTTCCCCTTTTAGATGCAGCCCAGTTTGTCTGTGTTCTATATTTCTTTGACTCTGTCCTTTGCTGCTGTTACCCATTTGCCTTAGCCTTCCTCTTAGTTTAGTTTCCTGTCTTTTCCATGGAGGGGTAGGGAGAAGTTTGCATAGGTTATTTCGTTTTTCCCTGCTCCTGATCCTTACTTTCTAGAGGATCCATTCCATGTTTTCCACTGCACTTCTACATTTATTTTCCCTTTGATTATTAGGTGTGGTGTGCGGTAGTAGCTAGCTCCTGTGTGAATGCTTATGTTTTCCTCACTATTTTGTAAACACTATTCCCACTTAGGTATTTAGTTTTCCTTCCATTGCTGTTGTAGCCTTTCGGGGTCCCAGTTTCTTCAACAGGATTCGTGGGCTAGCTGACATTCAAGAGGTTTATCTCGTCCTCGTGAGTACAGTTCTTAAGTTCCCTTATGTAATACCATCAAGAGTGTTAGTACACAGATCCTGTCATTGCTTGCCCTCCACGTGGGTTTAGCGCTGTCAGTACCTGTAACAGCAATTGGGGGTAAGGCGCTTGCCGACTTTCCTCGCGGTCAGGTGCTTACCCCACATCCCTTTTAATATATTGGTTTTGATGTCACACTCTATTTGCACTCCTGGGTTCTAGCATACCTGAGTCATAGTTCCCGGGTGCACATTTCCCTTGCCATATTCGCTGCCTTTGTACTCGCCTGACTAATCCTGACAGAGACAGAACAGAATCCCTCCCTGGAACACTCACCTGCGACGGCACGTAGGTCTCATCCGAATCAACACCTGAGTACAGCTCGGGGGAGGTGCAGCCAGAGACACCCCTTGAGAGCAGGACCTGCAGCACTTGTGGGTTCTCACCCACCACCACACCACGTCCCTCACTGGTGGTTGGTCGGCCCTCGGACCCCTCCTGGGTCTGCACCATCTCCACAACCCCAGCAGTATCAGGTGCGTCTTCCCCTGCAAAGACATAAAAACAAAGAAATGGAAACAGGCATTAGCACCATGGCACACAATGAGGGCTGAGAAGCAAGAGAACCAGTACTTGTTTGACACATGTCCCACATGACTAAAACCCTCCCATGCATGCACCCTCACTGCGTATGAAGGGCAGGCAAATGGCACACACTGATGACACCAAGATGGAAGATGAACACATTTTCTGCATGCTGCCTGGCAGTGGCATCACACATTGGCCAGTGATTGGCAGGTGAAACACACATGCCATCACACAGATGGCATGTACCATTGCTATTGAGTGAAGATGGAGAGGAGGGCAGCACCTATTCATTCAGTCCAGTTCCCGCATGTAATAGCTTTTCTAATTCAAACAGGTCAGATTCTTCACCTGGAGCTGCCAGTCCGAAATGGTGCAATTGCACAGGGACATGTTTGTACAAATGATATCCAGGTAACAAAGTCACTCCACTTTACCATAGCCATGTCAGACATGTGACTAGAGGACTGCGACATGCCTAGTAATAGTGGTGGAATGCAAACAATCTGACTAAATGAACAGTGAAAAATCAAGCAACAATGTTGTGGCAAGGTGACACTTCAAGGGCAACTGGCGTGCAGTTGGGCTAGATGTCTACTGTTGGCAGAAGGGATACTGCTATGGCCAAATGCAGCTGCGCAGGATGTATTGCATGAAGCACATGGCTGACCCATACGACTCAGGCGCACACACTCTCACCTGTCACACAAACAGAAGCCCTCACACACACCATGCACATGGATGACACACACATGCATGTGCACTCACCGGACAATGCCTCGTAATCAGCCAAATCTCCCACGCCTTGGATCTGTTCCTCCGTGACGTAGGTCCCAGCGACTGACTCATGTGGAGTGAGTTCCATGTCTACTACTGGAGACCCACCTCCAGTCACTAGAGTTGCGGCATGACTTGAGGCCAGCTTACTCTTTGCCCTGCGCTTTAGGTCATTCCAGCGCTTATAGCAATCATTGGCTGTGCGCCTCACGATTCCAAGGGCACTTACGATGTCCGCAACGGTCTGCCAGTGTGCCTGGCGTTGTGCAGGTGTGGTCTTGGATCCTGCAACAATGACCATCTCGCTGTCATGTGCGGACACATACTCGACAAGTGCATTCAGTTCGTCATCCGTGAAGCTGGGCTTCCTGGATGGGCCGGACTGTGTAGCCGTGTCTGGGGCATCAGTCTGTGCCGGACGAGCACTCTTCCTCTTCCGCTTGGAAGGTGGTGGTGATCCTGAGTGTCCTGCGCCGCTCTGGACACTAGGGGCAGGAGCCCTGGTGGACTCTGTATCAGGAGTGTGGGATTGCACACTCAGCATGGGAGTTGGTGCAGGCATTGGCTCTAGTGTGATGGTGTCAGGGGGAATATCAGCAGCATGGACTAGGACCGACACTGTCCGGGCTGGGTGTGTGAGGGCTGGGGTGGATGGAGCCGCAGCTGCCCCTGCAGCCTCTCCGCCCTGCCTACTTGGTGCAGCAGTTGACCTTGCTGCCCCAGATGCATGTGGCATGGTGACATCAACGTGCACCAGCGCACATGTCATAGGCCTGCTGACCTGGAAGTCAGCCATGGAGTCAGCCAGGTCTGGTGCCACAATGGGCTGGTCCAACAAGGGCTGAGCATGGATGGTGTCAGCCACATCAGCCTCAATGGGAGGGGGGGGGGGATTATGGGTGCCCTTGACTGGTCCTCCACACATGGGGGGACAGGCTCACCCTGCAAGTAACGACCACGTCCCCTACCGGATCCACCACGGCCACCACTTGTGGCTCTTCCACCTTTGCCACCCTTACGGAATCCTCGCCTCCCAGCCATGGCACTGATGTTAATGTGCGTATGGGAGTGGCTGTAAAATATTGTCCTGGGCAATTGGGGGTGAAAGGGGTTGGGTACCAGATGGTAATTGTACCCTAGTGCTTTTGCAAGGCTGATTGTAACCCCTGGGGAAAGATGACGGGTCACGCTACGCACAGGAGCCCCAAAAAAGGGAGATGACGTGCACGCAACCCCTCCTAGACCACGTGTGCAGAAAGAAAAACCTGCACTACGCTGTGGCACCCAGTAACACAAGAATGAACGTATGCGTGTCACACGCAGCCTAGAATGACCTCTGAAGGGGTAGGCTACACACGGGGCAAGCACAGATGTTAGATACGTGCGTGACTCACCGTCTGCCAGGTAAAAGAGCGTGAAAAAGGAGCGCGTTTGGTTGGCAACACCCCCGCCAAAAGAAGATTTGTACGCTGTCTGAGGAGACAGGACAACAGTAGAAGGGAACACTGTTTGAGGGAACAGGCCCAGGTAAACCAGTAAAAGAGAAAAAAGAGAAAAAGCTGTCAGAGGTAACAGGGAATACGAACTTGAAACGCCGTGAAGTAAATCGCGTGTGAAACGACAAGAAGTACAGAATTCACCCACTCGCTCTCCACGAAAAGCACGTACAAGGAAATGGTGTTCTACGTGTACCTTTTATACAGGCCCACATGTCCAGCGTCACTTACGCGGCGTGTACGCGCTAGGGCCATTTCCACCAATTACACGCTTTGTCACTTCTGCGTGTAGGGCCATTTCCACCAATTACACGCTTTGTCACTTCTGCGTGTAGGGCCATTTCCACCAATCACACGCGATTACACTCTGACGTGCAGTCTTTCCACGTGTGCTCTGTCATCACGTGCTGTGTGGGAAACACCCGTGCGGGTCACGTCACAGACGCGCTTACGCGCTGAGGGCCTTTGGTCCAATAGAATCGCGTATGCGTGCTACGCGCTTACGCGCTAAGGGCCTTTCCTCGGTTTTCACGCTGACGTGCAGGATTTTCACGTGCCAAATCATTCCGTACCAAGCTGGCCACGCGTAAGCACACGGAATACCACGCTCCTGCCCGGAAGGCCGAACTACTGCCCCCCAGAGCCCCGAGCACGCTCCCACCTGCCATCTGCTGCTGCCTGACTGCCTGCTGCCCCTGCACTGCTGGGGGGTGGGGGTGGTGGGAGACATGAGTGGGGGCCTGGTGGAGGCTGCCCCTGCACTGCTGGGGGGTGGGGGTGGTGGGAGACATGGGTGGGGGCCTGGTGGAGGCTGCCCCTGCACTGCTGGGGGTTGGGGGTGGTGGGACACATGGATGGGGGCCTGGTGGAGGGTGCCCCTGCACTGCTGGGGGGTGGGGGTGGTGGTAGACATGAGTGGGGGCCTGGTGGAGGGTGCCCCTGCACTGCTGGGGGGTGGGGGTGGTGGTAGACATGAGTGGGGGCCTGGTGGAGGCTGCCCCTGCACTGCTGGGGGGTGGGGGTGGTGGGAGACATGAGTGGGGGCCTGGTGGAGGGTGCCCCTGGTGGCTGGGGGGTGGGGGTGGTGGGAGACATGGGTGGGGGCCTGGTGGAGGCTGCCCCTGCACTGCTGGGGGGTGGGGGTGGTGGGACACATGGATGGGGGCCAGGTGGAGGGTGCCCCTGGTGGCGGGGGGGTGGGGGTGATAGGGGACATGAGTGGGGGTCTGGTGGAGGCTGCCCCTGCACTGCTGAGGGGTGGGGGTGGTGGGAGACATGGGTGGGGGCCTGGTGGAGGCTGCCCCTGCACTGCTGGGGGGTGGGGGTGCAGGGGGACATGAGCAGGTGTGCAGGGTAGTCCCCTGTTTTGTGGGCTGCCTGCAGGGGCCGTCGAGGGTGTACAGGGAACACCTGTGAGGACCCACCCAGCCTAATCGCGTGTGTAACTTCCCACGCACCCCTGTAATACACGTACCAAGCCAAATCGCGTGTGATAATTCCCGCGCACCCCTGTAATACACGTACCTGGCCAAATCGCATGTGAGTATTCCCGCGCACCCCTGAAATACACGTACCCTGATGAAATCGCGTGTGGAACTTCCCGCACACCCCTAAAATACACGTACCCTGCTCGCACTGGGACTATCGCGTGTGGAACTTCCCGCGCACCCCTGAAATACACGCGCCCAGGCTATTCGCGTGTGGAACTTCCCGCGCACCCATGAAATACACGTACCCTGCTGAAATCGCGTGTAAAACTTCCTGCGCACCCCTGAAATACACGCACCCAGGCTATTCGCGTGTGGAACTTCCCGCGCACCCCTGAAATACACGCGCTCAGGCTATTCGTGTGTGGAACTTCCCGCGCACCCCTGAAATACACGCGCCCAGGCTATTCGCGTGTGGAACTTCCCGCGCACCCCTGAAATACACGTACCCTGCTGAAATCGCGTGTAAAACTTCCCGCGCACCCCTGAAATACACGCGCCCAGGCTATTTGCGTGTGGAACTTCCCGCGCACCCCTGAAATACACGCGCCCAGGCTATTCGCGTGTGGAACTTCCCGCGCACCCCTGAAATACACGCGCCCAGGCTATTCGCGTGTGGAACTTCCCGCGCACCCCTGAAATACACGTACCCTGCTGAAATCGCGTGTAAAACTTCCCGCGCACCCCTGAAATACACGCGCCCAGGCTATTCGCGTGTGGAACTTCCCGCGCACCCCTGAAATACACGCGCCCAGGCTATTCGCGTGTGGAACTTCCCGCGCACCCCTGAAATACACGCGCCCAGGCTATTCGCGTGTGGAACTTCCCGCGCACCCCTGAAATACACGTACCCTGCTGAAATCGCGTGTAAAACTTCCCGCGCACCCCTGAAATACACGCGCCCAGGCTATTCGCGTGTGGAACTTCCCGCGCACCCCTGAATTACACGCGCCCAGGCTATTCGCGTGTGGAACTTCCCGCGCACCCCTGAAATACACGCGCCCAGGGTATTCGCGTGTGGAACTTCCCGCGCACCCCTGAAATACACGCGCCCAGGCTATTCGCGTGTGGAACTTCCCGCGCACTCCTGAAATACACGTACCCTGCTGAAATCGCGTGTAAAACTTCCCGCGCACCCCTGAAATACACGCGCCCAGGCTATTCGCGTGTGGAACTTCCCGCGCACCCCTGAAATACACGCGCCCAGGCTATTCGCGTGTGGAACTTCCCGCGCACCCCTGAAATACACGCGCCCAGGCTATTCGCGTGTGGAACTTCCCGCGCACCCCTGAAATACACGTAGCACGCTGGGAGACATGAGTGGGGGCCTGGTGGAGGGTGCCCCTGGTGACTGGGGGGTGGGGGTGGTGAGAGACATGGGTGGGGGCCTGGTGGAGGGTGCCCCTGGTGGCTGGGGGGTGGGGGTGGTGGGAGACATGAGTGGGGGCCTGGTGGGGGCTGCCCCTGCACTGCTGGGGGGTGGGGGTGGTGGGAGACATGAGTGGGGGCCTGGTGGTGGCTGCCCCTGGTGGCTGGGGGGTGGGGGTGGTGGGAGACATGGGTGGGGGCCTGGTGGAGGGTGCCCCTGGTGGCTGGGGGGTGGGGGTGGTGGGAGACATGAGTGGGGGCCTGGTGGAGGGTGCCCCTGGTGGCTGGGGGGTGGGGGTGGTGGGAGACATGAGTGGGGGCCTGGTGGAGGGTGCCCCTGGTGGCTGGGGGGTGGGGGTGGTGGGAGACATGAGTGGGGGCCTGGTGGAGGGTGCCCCTGCACTGCTGGGTGGTGGGGGTGGTGGTAGACATGAGTGGGGGCCTGGTGGAGGGTGTCCCTGCACTGCTGGGGGGTGGGGGTGGTGGGAGACATGGGTGGGGGCCTGGTGGAGGCTGCCCCTGCACTGCTGGGGGGTGGGGGTGCAGGGGGACATGAGCAGGTGTGCAGGGTAGTCCCCTGTTTTGTGGGCTGCCTGCAGGGGCCGTCGAGGGTGTACAGGGAACACCTGTGAGGACCCACCCAGCCTAATCGCGTGTGTAACTTCCCACGCACCCCTGTAATACACGTACCAAGCCAAATCGCGTGTGATAATTCCCGCGCACCCCTGTAATACACGTACCTGGCCAAATCGTATGTGAGAATTCCCGCGCACCCCTGTAATACACGTACCCAGCCGAATCGCGTGTAAAACTTCCCGTGTACCCCTGTAATACACGTACCCAGCCAAATCGCGTGTGATAATTCCCGCGTACCCCTGTGATACACGTGCCCTGGCTAATCGCGTGTAAAACTTCACGCGTACCCCTGTAATACACGTACCCTGGCCAATCGTGTGTAGAACTTCCCGCGTACCCCTGTAATACACGTACCCTGGCTAATCGCGTGTATAACTTCACGCGTACCCCTGAAATACACGCGCCCAGGCTATTCGCGTGTGGAAATTCCCGGGCACCCCTGAAATACACGTACCCTGCTGAAATCGCGTGTAAAACTTCCCGCGCACCCCTGAAATACACGCGCCCAGGCTATTCTCGTGTAAAACTTCACGCGTACCCCTGTAATACACGTACCCTGGCCAATCGCGTGTAGAACTTCCCGCGTACCCCTGTAATACACGTACCCTGGCTAATCGCGTGTATAACTTCACGCGTACCCCTGATATGCACGTTACCCGCTTTGCGTTCCTTGTTTGGCAGCCCTGTAAACTGGTCCAGGGTTAGCGCAGCCCTTTGCGATGATTTAGCGATTTTGATGGCTTTTCCTTGCGCGAGGGCGTTCTTGGGGGCGTTACTGGCGCTGCTGCAGGGTCGCTGCGATACTCTGCGCCACAGCTGGTTTGGGAGCCTAGAATCCATGAATACGCTGTGCGCGGAAATCGGTTTTAGCGCACGTGCCTGGCGCAGACAATCGCACGCGGACACTCTGCGCCAGCCGCTTGCGACACTTTTCTGCGAAATTCTATGAATTACCCTGCATGTGTGATGTGAAGGGGGCACTGCTAAGCAAGACACTCACCATCCCCCCATTAAGAAGAATCCATCCTCAGGTAAGGATCTTAAACATTATTTGATGCACAGCATATAACAAAGTGGAAGTTCTGCAGTGGTTAGTGTACGTAACTCATGGTGGCAACAGTAAAGTCCAGACACAAGCAATTACAGTTCAAGGGTGTTTATTAAAATGTGTAAATGGGTGAGAAAAACGCCTAATGTAAACCTAAATCTAAGATGGGAACAAGCTACAACCATCAAATAATAATAAGGCAGTCCTAGTGGCATCTTGTCAAATAAAAAGGGCCTATAACAAAATAAAACTATTGCCAGTCCTTACCTCTAAGTTACAAAATAGCATGGGATAATGTTTACTAGAAAAGAAAGTAGTGTTCACAAAATGATAAGTCAGGATGGTATAGCTAGCGTCTCCCTTCCCCCCATTTTTTTGCACCGTACAAGGTGGGACTCCTGAGCACAACACACAACTGGGATTCTCCAGCACAAGGTTACATTTCATTTTAGTGATATCAGGACCTTCTGTGGTCATACAAAGTGTTTTGCCTCCCAGTGCCTGATGAGTCAAATAACAAAACAAAAGTTCCTTTCCGTAACCTCTTACGTTGGGTGATGACTCTTCACCTCTGGATCCCCCTCAACCGGGCTCCGATCCTTCTTTAATGTTAGCCTCCCTCCATCCGGTTCACTACGGCCAGATACACAGTTCACTTTGCTTAATCAAAATACAGGATTCACTTCCCTTAGCTTTCCTCTTGACTACGTATCAAAGACCCTTGTATGCCCACTTTGACCTCTTGCATCAGGTTCTCCTAGGGCCTCCTGTTATCTGCAATTTCAACAAAAGGGGACCACCCAGAGTCTTTCAAATGAGCGCCCATGTGGTACCAGACCACTCTGCAGCTGGTCTTTCCCTGGGCTTTCTTAAAAGTTAAGTAACACACAAGTTCTTTGTTTACAAGTTCTTTCAATTCATATCATGTTGCCGTTTGCAACCTTTGCTCAACACAGTCCGGTTTACTATCGGTTCTCTTTCCGACTCACCGGGTGTGCTGAACTCCTTGGCATTTCTTGGCGTCTCTGGAACCAAGGACGGTACCATGATAGCAAGCGCTTCTCCCTGCCTTGGTTATCAGTGTGGGAGGGCCCCATGCACAGTTGACATTTGTTACACCACACGTCAGCTGTAGTTCCTGGTCTTATGATTCCTTTCACAGAAGATTTGTGGGTCTGGGTTGGAAAGGGCGAGGGCACTTCCCTCCTTGTCGTCCTTTCAGGTCTTGCTGCCTTTCTCCTCAATCTGATTGCTTCCCTGGAATAGCTGCGTCATCATGCATTTTGCCTTGCTCAAAGTGTGGCTGTCAGGTGTGTGTTGTTATTTTCAATTGCCTGACTCTGCCTGATCCTTGTGTTGGGACATGTCAGGTAAACGGCTCTGGTGTTAGTCCGTTGTCTTTCATGGTGTAAGAAAGGGCTTGTGTCGGAAAAGGGGGCAGTGGGGGAAGAGCGTCTAAATATGCTAGGGGTAGGATGGGGAAAAGGTGTTATATGGTTGGGGATACCGCGTCTCACCCGTCGGTGTCCCACTTCCATTCCCAGAAGACCCCCCCATCCAGGTGATGCTCGCCCACTGGTCCACCCCCAGGAATTGGATCCAATAGCGATGGCCGTGTCCTGGCCACCTGGAAGACAGATCTCCGGGGAGTAGCGGGTGAGACACCTTCAGGTTTCTCACATTTGTTATAGGGCTCTTAAATTGGCTTGTGATGATAGATGTGTTTAGTAAGACTTGGAAGCTGACCAAAAGAGTTGAAAGTTGAATATTTTCCCCAAAATGGATTCCTCAATTTTCGAACAGAAATGTGAATATTTTCCACAAAACAGCCCGCAAACCATCCACTGACGAATTCCTCAACTTTCTTACAGATAGTTGAATATTTTCCACAAAACAGCCCACAATCCGTTCACTGACGGATTTCTCAACATTTTACAAAATGTTGAAATTTAACCAGCAAAACCCCCACAATCCACTCATTGGGCCTCATCATGAGTTGGGCGGTAACGCTGGCACTAATAGCGATGGCGCTATCTGCCCTACCGCCAAACCCACTGGCGTTATTAGCACCGGATCACGGGTTTGGCGGTAATGGAAGTCCCCATTCTCCACTGAGCCCATTCGGGAATGCCCCATTCCCCATTGGGCTCAATAGGGAATTTTCACGCTCATACCGCCGGCGGATTTCCCACCGCCGGTATGAGTGCAAATTTTCAGCAGATTTCCCCCCAGCTCAGAGCTGGGGAGAAATCTGCCGAAGCCCTGATTTGGCAGACCCTTAAATCCAGCGGTAATAGCGCTACCGCCAGATTTAAGGGTTACTGCCAAACTCACGATGAGGCCCAATGTCTAATTCCTCAACTTCCTAGAAAATGTTGGAAATTAACCTGCAAAATCCTACAATCTGCTCACTGACGAATTCCTCAACATTATTACACAATGCACCCAACAAAACATGTCACTCAAGCACAAGATCTACACATTGTATGCTTTTTTGCAGCTTAAACAGACCTGTATTCCTATAACTGACATTGAAGTTGCTAACCTAGCTCTTCAAGGAAAAAAGGGCCACAACATATCTTCAATCTACCTCATGAGACAATGGCCCCAACATTATCAGGACCATAACTCTCAACCCTGTATGGTGTGAAAGACATATATTTCATTAAACCTCACAGAAAGGGAGCTGTGGAAAAGACAACTCTGCAAGCCTAGTCCCGAAAGCACAGGCATCCTTAGGGAATTGTATACATGAGATTGTTTTATAAGATATTTGCAGCATTTACAAAGTGAACCAACTAGAAGAGTTGGCCTTCCTGTGATGATTCCTGCAGATCATCAGGCAATCCCCAGAGTCTGCATTCAGGCATAGGAGGCAGAGGTGAGCTGGCGATGGCCAGCTACCAGCATATGTGTCATTTCCAGTGCTGTTGTCATACCTCCTTACATACTTCATCCTTTTAGACTCACCTAATTCCAGGCTTGTACTGCATGCCCTCTGAGGAAGTCTGCAGAAAGGAAACCTGACCTGAGTCTCATCAGGCACATGACTGAACTCTCAAGCTAACTGAAAACTATTCACCCAAGTCAATATATCATAAATATCATTCCCTGCCACATACCCGGTCACCAAATCCACAGGAAGCTTAAGAGGAGTGGGAGACCCAGAACAAACCCAAGATCCAGAAGCATAACTATTGGCACTGCACATTTTAGCAGCCTACAATTGTAATTTCTAAGGTTCAAATTGGTCAGCTTTGTCTCTCTCCTTGTCAAACAGCTCTGCCTCAAACTGTTTCCATTCTATCTCCTGAGCTCTATACTCAGCAGAAACCTGGGCCATTACCAGATACACGTCTATAGTTCTAACTCTGAGGTTCTCTCTCTCTGGATGGACAGGGACCTCATAAAGAGAGGCAGATAGAGTAGTGCGAGGAAGAAGGTTTACCATTCCGACCGCAACAGCAAGACTTTTAGTGTGGTATTCCTGAAAAAATGTGATATGCTTGGCCTGTGTACCTGTAACATTAAGACCTCTGGCAAAACAAACTGCTGCAGGTTTTCCCACAATCATTTTGTTATTGCCTCACTGGTAAATGTTTCCATCTTTACACAATTACAGATAAGTTATCCAAGAGACAAAACACCTTACACATAGGTAAGCGAAACCATGCTTTGCCTCAGGGATAGCTAACCAAAAGGAATAATAACTGACCGTACAATCTGAAAGGATGACTATTCAAAAGGAATGCCAAATGCTAAATCACAGTCAGCTACCCCCAAAAGAGAAATGTAACATTCCCAACATAACAAGTACCCATCCATTGGTAAATTTAACAGTGTCAGTTTGTAGGTAACATACAGAAAAACATGATAAGTTATCCAGCACAAGCAGTAATTTACATTCTCAAGAGGGGGTCAGGGTCCCTCTGCCCCCCCCCAAATTCATGACGAGGCAAAAGGCCAGAAATGCTTGCAGCCACCCATCTTACTTTGGACGAATCCCAACTGCACCAATGATTGACAAATACAAGGAAATGTATCCTCTCAGCCAACACTGCAGACCGAATAGAATGCAAATCTTTACATGTGTGGGAGAAGAGCCAGAGATGGTGGACAGAGACACCTATATGGACAGCCTTGACTTAGCACCAAGAGGTCATGATGCTGATGTCATTAGTGACACCATGTCATAGCAGCGTTGGACATGAAGCACATTTGCAGTCCTGCACTGTATG
Source organism: Ambystoma mexicanum (assembly GCF_040938575.1). Taxonomy (NCBI): domain Eukaryota; kingdom Metazoa; phylum Chordata; class Amphibia; order Caudata; family Ambystomatidae; genus Ambystoma; species Ambystoma mexicanum. The sequence goes on from NC_090923.1 coordinate 926,995,010, forward strand.
CCAAAACACATACTCGTATACATGAAGAACATGAGTGTACAGTTCTATAGCTAGAGGGCAGATACATATACATACTGTCATTGCTTTTATTATTTTTCCATTAGACAAATGCAGTAACGCAGAACCACAAGCACAAGAGATCCTGAGCAAGCTTGCAGATGCTTAACACGAATAACCCCATGGGACTACAGGGATATATATATATGGAACTTGATAGGACCAAGTGTGACTAACATACAGAGAACATAGCATAACATTGACAATGTGTAAAACGCATTATAAGGTTTAGGAAAACTACAGCAGGCCTCGAGCTTCTGAGTATGAGACGAGCAAAGCTGATTCAGGCTGCACAGAGAGCAAGATGTGCGAAACAAGCTCACAGCCAAGGTTAGAGACACAAGGACACATTCCAATATCTAGATGACAAGGGGACAAGCTGTAGAAAAGCAGAATAAATCCTCATAAATGTGAGCTGCAGAGCTCAATTTTGTGGTCTCTTAACACGTGGTACAGCCAAACGAGACAATGTACATCCATGCGTGTTGGGAAAGGGGAGCTGATGCCGGCAAGCCAGAAAGAGACTGCAGCAAGTGTTGTGATTTAAGGAGCATAGGGCCTCATTACATGGTAGGCGGTAGCCATGGCGCTATTAGCGCCATGGCTACCCCCTACCGCCATCGGAGTCTGGGCTCCCGGAATAGGGACTTACCGGTCTATTCCGACCTTTGTGGGACAGGTAAGTCCCCATTCCGGGAACCATTCCCCATTCCCATTTGAGCCCCCATAGGGCTCAATGGGAATGGGGAAGGAGCTAATAACGGTACCGCAATTTGCGGTACCATTATTAGCTCTTAGGTCCCTCAGCGGGAACCGTCCCTAACGTCTGGGCAGACCACACGTTAAGGATGGGACCCGCTGAGGGACCTCGTAGTAGGGTGGTAGGGGATTACCGGCACCGGTGCCCTTACCGGTGCCGGTAATCCCCTACCGCCTACTGAGTAATGAGACCCATAGTCTCATATACAAAGGTGGTACACACAAGTTACAATACAGACACATAATCCTTCACATCACCATGAAGCGAGCTGAGAACTTGATTTAGTCCCAGACCTAGGGGGATCAGCTCTAACCAATCACTGCCTAGAAGCCCAGGGGTGGATAGCAAGGGGCACAAACCAATAGTAAGCCCACTACTCTGCAACAATGCAGTAGATAGTTTCTTGGGGATGGGACAGGCCAGCCACCTGACATGCAAGAGCCAGTAAAATAACATCTATGGGAGACTGTATAGGTTATAGAACTCTCAATACGCAATTGTTCGTGCTGATAGGTTTTTTTGGAGAAGGGCTCAAGTGATGATGCCAGAGTCATACAAAGGTGGCTTGCACGCTATGGAACGTGGAGATGTACCAGACACTTCGTATTTTCTTGTATTGATCCCTGTTGGTTTTATTTGCAATAAACCGCAGTTTGTACTTGCCGTTGACCGATTCCTCTGTTTATTCTGTTTATTCTGGGTCGGTGTTGGGCCCTTGAAGTCCGTGGACCCCCAGCCTCGCTCTGGCATACCTGGGAGTCCCCCCCCCAACAATTCAATTACATAAATCAGTCTTTGCATAAAGGATAGCCAAGCCTGCTGAATGTGAAATTGCTAAAACAGAATAAAACCTACTTGGAGGTAAGTATAAAGTAAATAGCAATTCACATAAAGGAAAAATATGTTAAACACTCCAGAAAAACAACATACTCACTGGTATTAAACAGTTTATACCTAGAAGCAACATTTAAAACATAAGTGATTATTTTTCTTTAAGTATACCAATGTGCAGATGTAAGTAGTCCTTTGTGTACCTTCATTTAGGTCAGTCAGCCCCCCCCTGTTTTCCCAACTGTTGCAAACCTCTTGTTAGGGCAATTATTTCCTCGCCCTTTGGCGAAGGATGTGGGATTACCTATCCAAACGATAAGCAGGTTCCAACCAGAAGATAGACTAAAATCACTCTACGGGGTAGCAATGGCAAAGCAGTCTTGACTTCATTCCGGGGATGACAGAAAACTGGTAAGTACAATTAGCCCAAACAAATAACATGGTGCACTGAAAGATATGCACTTTTTATAATGGATTTGCACATTATGCAACTGTACGTTGCATAATGGGCCTATCACACTTGTGTACAGGCGCGTTAATAATGCCATATCATATCATATCATATCATAAGTTCAAAAAAGTACTTTAGAGTAGAACACAACACACATTAAAACAGTGTACAAACAGTAAAAAGATGTTTAGGTCAGACCCTTCCCACTCCTATAGCTAATGCATGACCTATTGCTCACTCAGTACCTTATAAAGCTAAGGGGTGGCAAGAAAGGGATTCCCAAACATATAGGTAAGTTCATGCACATATTCTGAAATCGCCTAGCCAGGATGTTGCTTGAACAATTGTTCCCCCAAACTATAATACAACTAGAAACCAGGCCCAAAGGGCCATTGAAAAATCCAGTAAAATTAGATAATTGGTGAAAGCTCAGTGGAGTAACACAATATGTCGTGGCCCCCTGCACTCCATGCTGAGGGCACCCCATAAAACTTGGCAACAAAGCACCAGCTGTGCCACACTACAGGCCAGGCTGGAGCACCACTCATGATGATTGTGCTGTTGCAGCAGCATTCCACACACTGCTCTAGGTGAAAGATATAAATATGTGTTTTAATCAAACCTTAAATCTTTTCCCCTCGTGTCGAAACAAGGTGTTGTGCCTGACTCTGGGCACCCAAATGTATCAGCCAACACTGTGCATGGCCAGTAATATTACTCACATTAATGATACCATAAGAAAACATGTTCATGCTGAATCTGCCAGTATATGCCAGTATCCCCATGTACAAACATTCTCTTGTTGGCGTTGTCCCTTATGCCAGTTAAAATCTCCTGCCACATGAAGAAAACATGTTATTGTCGGCTGCAGCAATGCTTGCTGAACTCCTGCACCACCATGTAAGAATACTCTTCATGTTGACTTTGCCCTCAATGCAAGTAAAACATCCAATGCTACAGTAAGGAAACATTTCCATGTTTGTCTGTACAATGCCTCCACCCACGATTTAAGAACACACATCATATTGGTCTTGCCCCTTATGTGCATATAAAATGCCATGCCACATAAAAAGTCCAGTATGCTTGCCCCCTTACTCTATAAGCCCCCCTTCTCAAACCCTTCTTCATCTAATAACATTCATCCAGTTTGCTTTGCCCAAAAGGGCCAGTAAAAAATGAAAGATGCCCTCTGCCATGGCCCAACCTAGTCTATAAACTCTTCTTTGAGCCTTTCCTTTAATCTTTATGCAGATGATACACAGCTTCTTCTTTCCTTTTCCTCATTATCTGACACTATCCAGTCTACTCTCTCTGCATGCTTTCCATCCAAGCTAGGATGTCTTCTCACTATCTTCACCTCAAACATTCCAAAAAACAGAAGTTCTTTTCTTCCCTGCCCCTACAATTCTCCCCTCTCTCCCCACTGTCTACAACTTCTCCCCGTTGTCTCTTCCTATCTCTGCCTCAGCCCGCAATCTGGGCATCAACTTTGACACTTCCCTTTTCTTCACTGCAATAAATCTTGTTACTTTCAGCTTTTTAACATCCACAAGGCATATTGCTTCCTTACCTTCGAAGCTACTAAGCTCCTAATTTCTTCTCTTCTTTTTTCTTGACTTTTTTCTACTGCTCGCGCCTTCTTCTTGGTTTTCTTGCCTTGTACCTAGCCCCTCTCCGCTCCATTTATAATGCCTGCACATGTGTGTTGCCTGTCCTTTCTCCCTGTGACTCTATTTCTGCTTCCTTACAAAATGTCCACTGGCTTTCCTTTGAGGCTTGTCTTCTCTTTAATTTCCTTTGTTGTGTGTTTAAATCTCTACATAGTCTTGCTCCTCCGTAGCTCAACCCCCCCTTACCTCATTCTATACTACCTCTCATTCTCTCAGCTCAGTCCCTTTTTTTCTGTCCCTTAACCTCCCTGTTCCTCTTCCCTCTTCCATTCCTTTTCTCTGTTATCCCCCAAACAGTGGAGCACTCTCCCTCTCACACTTCGTTCTCTCTCTCCCTTCCTCTTTTTAAAGCTCGGCTTAAGGTCCACCTTCTTTCTTCTCCTTAATCCTCTTGTACCCCGATTCCTTTCACTGTACTGTTACTGTCCTCTGTACATCGTACTCTTTGCTTGCTGGTTCCAGTTCATGCTGTGGGAGCCAGAGCAGTTTTAGGGAGGTGTTGCCATGCTTGGAGCATCAGGGCAGGGGCAGAAGCTAAGACTTACTTTAAAGTGTATGTATGTGTAATGAGTGAGTGCATGATGATGGGTGTGCTTGTGAATAAGTGATTACATGGTGTATAGGTGCACAAGTGAATGACCGTGTGAATGTTAGGTGAATGTGTTTGCACATGCATTGATTCTGGTGGTTGATAGGGAATAATGGGAAGGTATGGTGCAGCATATTCTGCTGGGACACTATGATAAAGCAAGCATGATAAGTGTTATTACATTGCTAGACTGGCATTGTGGTGCAGCCAGTCTAGCAATTTTGTTCACTGGAATGACATTTGCACTGGGCATCTTGGATAAAGCAAGCATGGTACATGGTATAAAGTGCCCAGACTGGCATTTTGGTGCAGCCAGTTTAGCCATTTCTTACTATGGCTTTACCTTTTTGTACTGTACATCTTTAATAAATCAAGCATGGTAAGTGTTAGTATGTGGCTAAACTAGCTTTTTGGTGCAACTAGTTTAGCTATGTCTTTGGCATGGCATTTTGTACTTGGCATCTGTAATAAAGAAAGCATGATAAGTGCTATTACAAGGCTAGACCTGCATTTTGGTGCAGTCATTCTATCCTTGTCTTACTGTGGCATGGCATTTTCTTTACAGGACTTGTTTGATAAAGCAAGCGCGATAAGTGTTATTGCCTGACTTGACTGGCATGTTGGTGCACCAAGTCTAGCTCTTTCTTTGGTGTGGAATTTTTACTGGGCATCTATAATAAAACAATCATGTTAATTGCTACTATGTGGCTAGACTGGCGTTTTGGTGCAGCACGTCTAGCTATTTCTTTGGCATGGCATTTTTGACTAGGCACTTATGATAAAGCAAGTAAGATACGTTATTAAGTGGTTAGACTGGCATTTAGTACAGCCAGTTTGAACATGTTTTCCTATTGTGGCATGATATTTTTCTTGACTAAGCAAAGGGGAGCATATTCTTCCGTTGGGATACTAGCATATGTATATGCAGAACCAATTTGGACATGTTTTCTTATAGTATACTTACTGGCATTATGCACAAAGCAGACATATACATAAGAATAGTCTCATATATTACATTTCAATGGCGTCATCAGAAGTGGCTCTACATGGTTATAGTAAAGCAACACTCCTAAAACAAAGTTTTGCTATTTGCCCTTAATTCTGCACCTCAATTGTTACCAAAATGATTCCATCATCTGGAGGGAAAAAACGATTCATCCTTATTTAGTATTCTGGCTAATTCATGCCAAATTAATCATTAGAGCCTTCACTAGATGCCCTATTGTGTGGTAGGTGACCATTGCCCAAGTTAGTGATCCTGAGTCTAAGGCAAGGGCCTCTAATCAGTGTGAAAGTTATCTATCCATAATGAAGCCCGATAATAAGGGCTTGATCACTATTAAAACTTGTTCATAAGGGAACAAGGGAAGCCACACGTGGATCTTCCAGGGATGAAGCTTGTCCATGCTCGTGGCCCACAGGCCAGAGTGAACACATCCCAAGAGTATGCTTGGGAGGCAGCCTGTACAGGAGGTTAGTGCCTCCATTCAAAGCTTGATGGTTGTCTAGAGAGCTGAAAACAGTGGGAAGAGCAAAGGAGAAACATAGAATGCAGCCTTCAACTGGTGGTTAGAGCCAGACTCCATGCTTTCTGATCATCTATATAAAAGAAACCATATCATAAAGGGCATTAAAGAACCGCAGGGTTATCCTACAAGTGTGTGCAACCATACTGACTCTGAGATTTCTTATAAATCATTAAAAGTCTCACCGAACCCTGTCCCAGGAGCTGGACCGCCTGTGCCATGTTTTCTACGAAGAAAGGGCAAAATAACTCCCTCCATCCAAAACTGGTTCAACCGGATCCCTCTGACGGTCTGACTCATCCCCACGGTGAGAAACTCACTATGGTCATCTTCTTTATAGTGTTGAGAGCCAGTCTTAGCTGGAATGCGCATGTGCGAGCTCTGTAGCAATATGGCCCAGTGCTGTGCTCAAACTACTCCAAGTACAGTTTTACAGATGCCTGTCTGGAATGTACATGTATGCCTACTGTTGGGCACACTAGACCTGGGGCCTTGCATAAACCACCTTTCATCGACTGAAAAGCTGCTGGGCAGGTAAAGGTCAATGGCCTTTCTGTGGTATCTGCATAGCCACAGACATGAAGTGGGGTCCCCTTTCAGAGATGCCTTTTCTGGGGGAGACATGGGGGCTTCATACAGAGAGTGTTTCCCTTCCTATCACAAGACTACCCAGCTACAGGTAGTGGATCTAAGGGGGTCTCAGTCGCCCCACCTGATTTACCAGAACTGTGCCTCTGCCCCCATGTATCTCACCTACAACTGTGCCTCTGCACATTTCTTCTTCCTCTAGTCACTAACATTATAACAGCTACCGCCTCTACGTGAGTCCATTTTACTGCCTTCGTGAGCATGCTTTGCCCCCTTCCCCTCTGCCTTGCCTAATTTTGCCATATCCTCTTCATCCCTGCCTGTTGGCCCCTTTTTGTCATTTTTCCCATCTGTCCCCTTTTCCCATTCTCCCCATTGGTGTCAATTGTCCCTAACTTCCCCTGTAGACTATCTTTCTCCCTTGTCTTCACTCTTAGCTTACCCAGTTCCCCCCTGCTCTTCACTGAAGCCTTGAATCCACATGCTCAGCTTGTCTCGTTCACCCCATCTACTTGTCCTTGCCCTCTATCTTCTAAACTGCTGCTCGGTTTCCTCCTTCCTTGCATCCAATTTTTTCTCCCTTATTCTGCCACAAATATTCCTCTTTTCTGCCATTGTCCTCCTTGTATTGCCACCTCTCCCCCCATTAGCTCTTATTAGAGGTGGAGCGGCCCACATAGGGGGCGCTAGAGGGACAGCCTACATAGCGGGCTGTCCCCTCTGGCCGCCATCTTCTGGGAGGCGGTCAGCCTCTACTCTTCCTTCCCAGTGGAGGCGGAAGAGGCGTCCCCCAGGGCCTGACTTCCGGGCAGGCTCCTGGGGGACGCATTTAAGGCAGGGGCTGCTGGAAGTCAGTCTCTTGTCCAGCAGCTCCCCGCTGTGTGTTAACCAGTGTCTGACTGGTAGTAACCAGAAGCAGAGTCCGCTTATGCCTTAGGCAAACAGGATGACATGGTCACCTTTTTTTATGTAATGTATAGTATGTGGCTTAGACTGTCCCGTTGTTATGTTTGCTCCAAAATAAACTGGGACCTTGTTTCTTCCAAATAAACTTACAAAGTTGTCTGTTGTTATTTTATGATATGATTGTAATACACTGGCCACAGGAGGTGGGGGTGGCCAATGGAGATCTCCCCGCTATGGCTTATGTATGCCCCCTCCCAACTCATTTACACCCCATCTGTCCCCTCTCACTTGCCACATCACACATTCTGCACTTTTTTGCACATTTCTCTCCATCGCGCTCTGCACCCTCTGTCTCTTTTAGCCTGTCTCCACCTTTCTAGTCTCCCATTCTTTTTGGTCGTCTTTCGATCCTTCTCTTCTCCTCTTTCTCCACCTCTGCCCCCATTGGCCGGTTTCATTGGCTTCCTGTGCCGCCTCCCTTACCCGTATCAACCTTCTCCACTAAACATTACCTCTCCTGCCTTCTACCTTGCTCCGAGAATGCCATATTCTCGCTTTTCTAAACTGACCCCCTTTTTCCTGGCGTCCATTTTGTTTTATCTCCCCTGCCCCCATCCCACACCCCCTCGCTGTGCTTCGGCCTGTCACATCTCTTCTCTTTGTCTCTGCTCCCTGCCTCCCGTGTGCTATTTGTAGGCCCGGGGTCACAGTCTGAATCCCAGCTGAGCCAGCTCCAGACAAGATGTTTGTTGCTGAGCTGAGGGGGCCTGAGGGACTGAATGAGGGTGGGGGAGGGAGCACGATGTTAGCACTGTGATGCAGCTTCGGAGTACCACCCCCCTCCCTAGAACGGATCCATTCTTCCTCTGCATTGAATGGAGTCAGCCGGCAGCTCTTTTCTGGGTTGCTATGGAAACAGAGGATGGCTGAGACCCTCAAGTCTCCTTCACTCGATGGAGTCATTCAAGTGTGAGACAGTGAAAGCACACTAAAGGGACGGAAAAAGGTCTCACTCTGTCAAAGGGCAGTCACAGAATGGCAGGGAGTATGAGAGAGGCAGGGGAGCGGCATCGCTCACTGGGCCGCGGAGACATGAAGCAGTTTCAGAGAAAAGTAGGGACCGTAGACAGTCTTTCTCATAAAGAAAAGATGACAGTCGTCACGTGACTGAGAGCAGTTTCCGCCACAAGAGTGGGTGGCAGTGAAACGGTTACAGTGATCGGTGACGTTGTCTTCCCCCAAGGTAAAGTTGCAGTGTCACACACAAGGACGTAATGGCGCTAAACCTGGAAGAACCCTTCGACCTCTCACGGGGGCAAGAAGACAGTCTAGTACTCACAATAACCAAAGAAGGGGGGGGGGGCAGCAGAGACATTCTCAATGACATGGAAGTAGGCCCACCCAGTATGGAAGGGAGGTCGAGTCTATGCAGTTTGCCGTTGGAAACGATACATTCAGGAGTAATGGAAGGCAGTCACATGACACTCCCACCATGCAGCAAACATAAAGGAAAGGAAGGCCATACTCTAGAGAAGATGGTCTTATGCTTGGTGCGGAGTAGAGGCACAGGGGTGGCAGGGAGCCCATTCTCTGATTGCTCTGGAGAATGCGTGACCTCTCTGTGTAGGGTGCTCTACTCTAGGGTTTGGTAGTCTAAGCACCTAAGGCAGTAGTTTCAAAGCTCTGGCGCACCCATCAGGACTGCAAATCACATGGACCCTAAACTAGACAGCTTTTGCATTAATTATCACCTGAACATGGTGGCCAGCGCACATCGCACAGCGGCATTATGAACAGAGGCGTAGCTTTGTCAATAATATTGTGGGGAGAGGAGGGGTGGTTCTGACTTTTTCCCAACAAGCTTTCCAGTGTACCCAACTAAAACGTGTGATGTGTTGCTATCCGCCTGTTTAATATGTATTTTTAATAGAAGCAATTGCTTTATATTACTGTGACGGCTGCGCCTTTTGGGGTCGATTCATGGAATTAATGTGCGCCGAAAATTCCCGCGCAGAGGTGCCAAAACGTGCGAATCGCAGTAAAAGTGCGAAAATCGCAGTGCAAGTGCGAAAATCGCAGGGAAACCAGCGCACATCGATTCATGGAAGTCCGTGCGTGAGAAAAACATTGGATGTGCGCTGAAAATGTGCGCCGCGCACGCCGGCGCACAGGTCATCCAACAGCGTGCGCCACGGGGCACTGCGAAATTGCACATAGCGCGGCGCACATCACAAAAGTAGGCGGAACACGGTGCGTAACACTCGGAATGGGGAACAACGTGTGAAAATATGGGCGTCACGGGGAAATACAGGAGGCAAGTGCGCGGAACGCCCACACGCTCGCCTACAACACGTATTCATGGAATCGAATAGGGCAAACCAGCGCACGGTCAAAGACGCGCACAGGGCCAAACAAGTACGCCACAAGAAAGCAGGCGGTAGCGTCCCTGCGCATGAAAAAAATGTGCGTCAAAATGTGCCATAACAAAAAGCACCCATATACAGCCATGATGAATGGTCCATACAGTGGCTCTCTAGGACAAATGAGATGCAGAGGGGTACCGACAGACACGGACACTCGGTGTGTGAAAAATAGCATGTGCGTGTGTCCCTGGGTGCGCGGGTAGTTCCACACGCGACTGGCCTGGGTATGTGTACTACGGGGTGCGCAGGAAGTTCCACACGCGATTAGCCTGGGTACGTGTGTCTCGGGGTGCGTGGGAAGTTCCACACGCGATTGGCCTGGGTACGTGTGTTTCGGGGTGCGCGGGAAGTTCCACACGCGATTGTCCTGGGTACGTGTACTTCGGGATGCGCGGGAAGTACCACATGTGATTGGCCTGAGTACGTGTACTTCGGGATGCGCGGGAAGTACCACACGCGATTGTCCTGGGTACGTGTACTTTTGGGTGCGCGGTAAGTACCACACGCGATTGGCCTGGGTACGTGTACTTTGGGTGCGCGGGAAGTTCCACACGCGATTGGCCTGGGTACGTGTATTCCGAGGTGCGCGGGAAGATTCACACACGATTTCAGCAGGGTGCGTGTATTTCGGTGGTGCCGGGGAATGCTACACGTGATTTGGCCGTGTGGGTCCTCCCAGGTGTTCCCACTACACCCTCCACGGCCCCTGCAGGCAGCCCACACCACAGGGGACTACTCTGCACCCCTGCTCATGTCCCACAGGTAACCCATCCACCATGGCCATGACCCCCAGCCAACCCACATGTCACCTTGCACTACGGATAACAAATACATGTCTCCCAGCACCCCCACCCCCCAGCAGTGCAGGGGCAGCCTCCACCAGGCCCCCACCCATGTCTCCCACCACCCCCACCACTCAGCAGTGCAGGGGCAGCCTTCACCAGGCCCCCACTCATGTCTCCCACCACCCCCATCCCCCAGCCACCAGGGGCAGCCTCCACCAGGCCCCCACTCATGTCTCCCACCACCCCCACCCCCCAGCAGTGCAGGGGCAGCCTCCACCAGGGCCCCACTCGTGTCTCCCACTACCCCCACCCCCCAGCAGTGTAGGGACAGCCTCCACCAGGCCCCCACTCATGTCCCCCTGCACCCCCACCCCCCAGCCACCAGGGGCAGCCTCCACCAGGCCCCCACTCATGTCTCCCACCACCCCCACCCCCCAGCAGTGCAGGGGCAGCCTCCACCAGGCCCCCACTCATGTCTCCCACCACCCCCACCCCCCAGCAGTGTAGGGGCAGCCTCCACCAGGCCCCCACTCATGTCCCCCTGCAACCCCACCCCCCAGCCACCAGGGGCAGCCTCCACCAGGCCCCCACTCATGTCTCCCACCACCCCCACCCCCACCCCCAGCCACCAGGGGCAGCCTCCACGAGGCACCCACTCATGTCTCCCACCACCCCCACCCCCCAGCCACCAGGGGCAGCCTCCACCAGGCCCCCACCCATGTCTCCCACCACCTCCACCCCACAGCCACCAGGGGCAGCCTACACCAGGCCCCCACTCATGTCTCCCACCACCCCCACCCCCCAGCAGTGCAGGGGCAGCCTCCACCAGTAACCCACTCATGTCTCCCTGCACCCCGACCCCCCAGCCACCAGGGGCAGCCTCCACCGGGCCCCCACTCATGTCCCCCTGCACCCCCACACCCCAGCCACCAGGGGCAGCCTCCAACAGGCCCCCACCAATGTGCCCCACTACCCCCACCCCCCAGCAGTGCAGGGGCAGCCTCCACCAGGCCTCACTCATGTCTCCCACCACCCCCACACCCCAGCCACCAGGGGCACCCTCCACCAGGCCCCCACTCATGTCTCCCACCACCCCCACCCCCCAGCCACCAGGGGCAGCCTCCATCAGGCCCCCACTCATGTCTCCCTGCACCCCCACCCCCAGCCACCAGGGGCAGCCTCCACCAGGCCCCCACTCATGTCTCCCACCACCCCCACCCCCCAGCAGTGCAGGAGCAGCCTCCACCAGGCCCCCACTCATGTCTCCCACCACCCCCACCCCCCAGCAGTGCAGGGGCAGCCTCCACCAGGCCCCCACCCATGTCTCCCACCACCCCCACCCCCCAGCAGTGCAGGGGCAGCCTCCACCAGACCCCCACTCATGTCCCCCTGCACCCCCACCCCCCAGCAGTGCAGGGGCAGCCTCCACCAGGCCCCCACTCATGTCTCCCACCACCCCCACCCCCAGCATCCAGGGGCACCCTCCACCGGGCCCCCACCCATGTCTCCCTGCACCTCCACCCCCCAGCAGTGCAGGGGCAGCTTCCACCAGGCCCCCACCCATGTCTCCCACCACCCCCACCCTCCAGCAGTGCAGGGGCAGCCTCCACCAGGCCCCCACCCATGTCTCCCACCACCCCCACCCTCCAGCAGTGCAGGGGCAGCCTCCACCAGGCCCCCACTCATGTCTCCCACCGCCCCCACCCCCCAGCAGTGTAGGGGCAGGCTCCACCAGGCCCGCACTCATGTCCCCCTGCACCGCCACCCCCCAGCCACCAGGGGCAGCCTCCACCAGGCCCGCACTCATGTCTCCCACCACCCCCACCCCCCAGCAGTGCAGGGGCAGCCTCCACCAGGCCCCCACTCATGTCTCCCACCACCCCCACCCCGAGCCACCAGGGGCAGCCTCCACCAGGCCCCCACTCATGTCTCCCACCACCCCCACCCCCCAGCAGTGCAGGGACAGCCTCCACCAGGCTCCCACTCATGTCCCCCGGCACCCCCACCCCGCAGCCACCAGGGGCAGCCTCCACCAGTCCCCCACTCATGTCTCCCTGCACCCCCACCCCCCAGCCACCAGGGGCAGCCTCCACCAGGCCCCCACTCATGTCTCCCACCACCCCCACCCCCCAGCAGTGCAGGGCAGCCTCCACCAGGCCCCCACTCATGTCTGCCACCACCCCCACCCCCCAGCAGTGCAGGGGCAGCCTCCACCAGGCCCCCACCCATGTCTCCCACCACCCCACCCCCCAGCAGTGCAGGGGCAGCCTCCACCAGGCCCCCACTCATGTCTCCCACCACCCCCAACCCCAGCCACCAGGGGTAGCCTCCACCAGGCCCCCACTCATGTCTCCCTACACCCCCACCCCCCAGCCACCAGGGGCAGCCTCCACCAGGCCCCCACTCATGTCCCCCTGCACCCCCACCCCCCAGCCACCAGGGGCAGCCTCCACCAGGCCCCCACTCATGTCTCCCACCACCCCCACCCCCCCAGCCACCAGGGGCAGCCTCCACCAGGCCCCTACCCATGTCTCCCACCACCCCCACCCCCCAGCCACCAGGGGCACCCTCCACCAGGCCCCCACTCATGTCTCCCATCACCCCCACATCCCAGCCACCAGGGGCAGCCTCCACCAGGCCCCCACTCATGTCTCCCTGCACCCCACACCCCCAGCCACCAGGGGCAGCCTCCACCAGGCACCCACTCATGTCTCCCACCACCCCCACCCCCTAGCCACCAGGGGCAGCCTCCACCGGGCCCCCACTCATGTCCCCCTGCACCACCACCCCCCAGCCGCCAGGGGCAGCCTCCACCAGGCCCCCACTCATGTCTCCCACCACCCCCACCCCCCAGCCACCAGGGGCAGCCTCCACCGTGCTCCCACTCATGTCCCCCTGCACCCCCACCCCCCAGCCACCAGGGGCAGCCTCCACCAGGCCCGCACTCATGTCCCCCTGCACCGCCACCCCTCAGCCACCAGGGGCAGCCTCCACCAGGCCCGCACTTATGTCTCCCACCACCCCCACCCCCCAGCAGTGCAGGGGCAGCCTCCACCAGGCCCCCACTCATGTCTCCCACCACCCCCACCCCCCAGCAGTGCAGGGACAGCCTCCACCAGGCCCCCACTCATGTCCCCCTGCACCCCCACCCCGCAGCCACCAGGGGCAGCCTCCACCAGTCGCCCACTCATGTCTCCCTGCACCCCCACCCCCCAGCCACCAGGGGCAGCCTCCACCAGGCCCCCACTCATGTCTCCCACCACCCCCACCCCCCAGCAGTGCAGGGCAGCCTCCACCAGGCCCCCACTCATGTCTCCCACCACCCCCACCCCCCAGCAGTGCAGGGGCAGCCTCCACCAGGCCCCCACCCATGTCTCCCACCACCCCCACCCCCCAGCAGTGCAGGGGCAGCCTCCACCAGGCCCCCACCCATGTCTCCCACCACCCCCACCCCCAGCCACCAGGGGTAGCCTCCACCAGGCCCCCACTCATGTCCCCTGCACCCCCACCCCCAGCCACCAGGGGCAGCCTTCACCAGGCCCCCACTCATGTCTCCCACCACCCCCACCCCCCAGCAGTGCAGGGGCAGCCTCCACCAGGCCCCCACCCATGTCTCCCACCACCCCCCAGCCACCAGGGGCAGCCTCCACCAGGCCCCCACTCATGTCTCCCACCACCCCCACCCCCAGCAGCGCAGGGGCAGCCTCCACCAGGCCCCCACCCATGTCTCCCACCACCCCCACCCCCAGCAGTGCAGGGGCAGCCTCCACCAGGCCCCCACTCATGTCTCCCACCCCCCCACCCCCCAGCAGTGCAGGGGCAGCCTCAACCAGGCCCCCACTCATGTCTCCCACCACCCCACCCCCCAGCAGTGCAGGGGCAGCCTCCACCAGGCCCCCACTCATGTCTCCCACCACCCCCACCCCCCAGCAGTGCAGGGGCAGCCTCCACCAGGCCCCCACTCATGTCTCCCACCACTCCCACCCCCCAACAGTGCAGGGGCAGCCTCCACCAAGCCCCCACCCATGTCTCCCACCACCCCCACCCCCCAGCCACCAGGGGCAGCCTCCACCAGGCCCCCACTCATGTCTCCCACCACCCCCACCCCCCAGCAGTGCAGGGGCAGCCTCCACCAGGCACCCACTCATGTCTCCCTGCACCCCCACCCCCCAGCCACCAGGGGCAGCCTCCACCAGGCACCCACTCATGTCTCCCACCACCCCCATCCCCCAGCCACCAGGGGCAGCCTCCACCAGGCCCCCACTCATGTCCCCCCGCACCCCTACTCCCCAGCCACCAGGGGCAGCCTCCACCAGGCCCCCACTCATGTCTACCACCACCCCCACCCCCCAGCAGTGAAGGGGCAGCCTCCACCAGGCACCCACTCATGTCTCCCTGCACCCCCACCCCCCAGCCACCAGGGGCAGCCTCCACCAGGCCCCCACTCATGTCTCCCACCATCCCCACCCCCCCAGCCACCAGGGGCAGCCTCCACCAGGCCCCCACCCATGTCTCCCACCACCCCCACCCCCAGCAGTGCAGGGGCAGCCTCCACCAGGCCCCCACTCATGTCTCCCACCACCCCCACCCCCCAGCAGTGCAGGGGCAGCCTCCACCAGGCACCCACTCATGTCTCCCTGCACCCCCACCCCCCAGCCACCAGGGGCAGCCTCCACCAGGCACCCACTCATGTCTCCCACCACCCCCACCCCCCAGCCACCAGGGGCAGCCTCCACCAGGCCCCCACTCATGTCCCCCTGCAGCCCCACCCCCCAGCCACCAGGGGCAGCCTCCACCAGGCTCCCACTCATGTCTCCCACCACCCCCACCCCCAGCAGTGCAGGGGCAGCCTCCACCAGGCACCCACTCATGTCTCCCTGCACCCCCACCCCCCAGCCACCAGGGGCAGCCTCCACCGGGCCCCCACTCATGTCCCCCTGCACCCCCACCCCCCAGCCACCAGGGGCAGCCTCCACCGGGCCCCCACTCATGTCACCCACCACCCCCACCCCCCAGCAGTGCAGGGGCAGCCTCCACCAGGCCCCCACCCATGTCTCCCACCATCCCCACCCCCCAGCCAACAGGGGCAGCCTCCACCAGGCCCCCACTCATGTCTCCCACCACCCCCATCCCCCAGCAGTGCAGGGGCAGCCTCCACCAGGCCCCCATCCATGTCTCCCACCACCCCCACCCCCCAGCAGTGCAGGGGCAGCCTCCACCAGGCCCCCACTCATGTCTCCCACCACCCCCACAACCCAGCAGTGCAGGGGCAGCCTCCACCAGGCCCCCACTCATGTCTCCAACCACCCCCACCCCCCAGCAGTGCAGGGGCAGCCTCCACCAGGCACCCACTCATGTCTCCCTGCACCCCCACCCCCCAGCCACCAGGGGCAGCCTCCACCAGGCCCCCACTCATGTCCCCCTGCACCCCCACACCCCAGCCACCAGGGGCAGCCTCCACCAGGCCCCCACTCATGTCTCCCTGCACCCCCACCCCCCAGCAGTGCGATTTGCCTGGGTACGTGTGTTTCAGGGTGCGCGGGAAGTTCCACACGCAATCGGCCTGGGTACGTGTACTCCGGGGTGCGCGGGAAGTTCAACACGCGATTGGCCTGGGTACGTGTACTCCGGGGTGCGCGGGAAGTTCCACACGCGATTGGCCTGGGTACGTGTACTCCGGGGTGCGTGGGAAGTTCCACATGCGATTGCCCTGGGTACGTGTATTTCAGTGTGCGCGTGAACTTCCACACGCGACTGGGCCTGTGAGAGTGGGGTACATGTATTACAGGGGTGGGTGGGAATATTCACTCGCGAATGGGCCTGGGAGAGCGTGTTACGTGTATTCCTGGGGTGGGCGGGAAGATTCACACGTTCGCCTATGACGCGCCGAAAAATAAATGGTCCAATCCTGAAACATGTAAGGCCTGCTGGCGTACGTCGACCCGCGCAGCATAAAAGTGCGCGCAAACAACAAACAAGCTCAGACGCCAGGATGAATATACCGTTCCTAGCAGCAGTGGCCGTGGGTTACCAAAGGAGGAAGAGGAGGATAGTGAGGGCCTGAATTTTCACTCCCAGAACCTGCCTTTTTGGGATGCCTGATGACCATGTGTATGGGAGGTACAGGTTTCCACCACACATAATACTGGACCTGGTCAGTGAGTGGGAGGATGACCTCACATCACCCACCCTGTGCTCCCAAGCACTCAGCCCCCAGGAGAAGGTCCTCAATGTACTGCACTTCCTGGCCACAGGATCATTTCAGCGGACAAGTGCCATAGTGGGTGGGGTGTCACAGGCCACGCAGTCACGCTGCCTACACCAGGTCTTGAACATCATCACTGCATGCCCATCAGTCGGTAGGCACATATACCTGCCCAGGACACCTGCAGAAAGGCAGGCTGCCGCCCTCGATTTCTAGGGTGTGGCACAATTCCCAAAGTGCTAGGTGACATTGACTGCACCCATGTGGCACTACGTCCCCCCAGGGCATCTGAGCACATCTATAGGAACCGCAAGCACTGGCATTCCATCAACGTGCAGGTAGTATGTAATGCCAAGGGAATCATCACCTCAGTATATGCCAACTATCCAGGGTCCACCCACGACAGCTTCATTTACCGAATGTCTACCCTAAGCCGGGACCTAGAAGCTGGGCGGCATGGCGATACATGGCTGCTTGGTGAGTATGACTGCCACTGCACATGCATGCATGTCAGATGCAGAGTTATGTCACTACCCCACTAATGATACCCATCACCTCCTCACCAGGGGACAGTGCCTACCCTCTGAGCACCCACATGATGACGCCAATTCGGAACCCCATCACGCCTCCAGAGGTAAGATACAACACAGCCCATATTGCAACCCGGGGCATAGTGGAGCGCACATTCGGAGTGCTCAAGTCACGCTTTCGCTCCCTTGACCGTTCTGGCGGGCAGCTGTTATATGCGCCCCCAGTAGTGTGCAGGATCATAGTGGCAGCATGTGTCCTGCACAATGTTGCAACACGCCGGGGCCTGGCTGTGGACATGGTGGTGCCCCCACATCCCGTACCACATGCACGCCCGCTGCGCATGGGAGGGGAGAGGGCACGGGGTGAGGCAGCCCGTACGCAGCTGGTGGCTAATCACTTCACATAGAAATCACACCCCTGTGGAGTGCACACAGCCCTGGCACATACCATCTGATAAGCAATGATGACTCCACCTGACAATTATGTCCAACAAAGGGACAGTCAACTGTCAGAACCATAGCAGCCTGAGATTGTTCATGTGGAAGTGTCACAATGTGTGCATCCCTACCTATACAAACACCACCAATGCAGTGTCATCAAAAGACAGACTTCCATGCTGCAGAAATTAATACCCACTTCCAAAATACTACATGAAAACAGTGCCATGTCACCCAACCCCTCCCAGCAACGGCCACACAACACACCATGGCATGTCATGCAATGTGAGAGCAAACAAATTAATCCACACAACATGCCCTAAGTGTCACCAGCTACAGTGCGCCTAATGGAAACATGGCCACACATGAAACGCTCACAGTAATGCAGGACCTACAACACACATTACCAAATATTTACCAAGAATACCAATCACCTACACAACCTCCAACCTACCTTAAACATGACATAACAGACTTAAAAAATTGCTAGCCTCACTACCTGATGATGCCAGCACTTCAAACACTTCCAAGTATACAGTGTTAGCGCCATGCAAGAGTGTAGGTGCACTGCTTACAACAGGGACTCCAGTTCCAAGGTGGACCACCTTGTGAAGACATGAGAAATGGACCTGCAAATTTGGAGGATGAGATGGATGCAGAGGCACATATCAATACACCATGCAGTGTACAATACAACAACAATATGCATTATGAATGTATACACAGTATTGACTACAGACTGCCCACACATCGAATGGGAGTCCAATGTCACCATGTACGTCAATTTCACTTGGGCACACCCTTTGCAAGCTCATGGAAACGGGAAGCATGAGGGGTGTGTGTCACAAAAACCCAAGCATCTGAACCAAAATCATGACAAGCCTGCATGTGCCCAGCCACAATGCAGCGTATGCCCACGGGAGCCACACAAGGCAACACACTGTCCCAAAAAAAACAAAAAAAAAAAAAAATGGCCATTAATGGGCCCAGGAGCTGGGTGGGGAGGCCACCCAGGAGGTCCGAGGACAGGGTGCACACCAAAACCCACCTGTGTGGATCTTGCGAAAAAAAAACACCTTCATGGGCTCATGGCCTACACGGCTACCCTATTGTGGGAGAATCACTGCTGTCGCTCTCCTCACTCTCTGCAGCTGCATCAGGAGGTGGTGGCACTATGGGAGGCAGCCCACGCAAAGCCCTAGTCTGTTCCTCCATGGCTGCAAGCATGCGGGTGTGGTAGGTCTCGTTCTGGAGGATAATTGTGCGGAGGTCCCCATGCAACAACTCACGGGATGTCCGGACCTCCGCCCTAGTTGCCTGCATCTCAGCTGAGAGCGTACGTGTGAGACGCACCAGCTGCTGTTCTGTCCTTCTGTTTGTTGAAGCTTCAAGCTCAACAAGAGCCGTCCTGAGGTGAAGGAGTTCCACCCTCAGGGCTTCCCTGTGGCCCTGGGCCTCTATGGAAATGGCTTCATGCAGAGTCGCCAGTGCCGCCCGCCTGTCCCTGTCGGACGACAACATGTCCTCCCTGTGTGACTGGCAGATGGAGTCTGTTGCCTGCTGTAGTCGCTCCATCAGCCTTTCGGGGGGGACAATGGAAATGGCCACCCTATCCATGGCCTGAGCCATCATCTCTGATGATGCTGCCTGTTGGGTTGCCATACCGTATATGGATTGCTCCCATGCGGTATTGCCAGGTGGCTGACGGCCACCACGTCGGCGGGCACCACACCTGTCTGGGGCAAGGCGAACTGCGCCTTGCTGTGCCGGCACTGCCTGAGGCTGCAGGACTGCATTCCCCCTCTGATCTACTGGCCCAGGAACAGGATCAGATGTCGCAGAGTGTGACCCTGCATCCGTAACCACCAAAGGCGTACATGCCAACACTGACATCCCCATTGAGGGTTCTAACCCTGGTGCAGGTGAGCTGGACAGAACAGAATCCCTCACAGGAACACTCACCTGCGACGGCACATAGGTATCATCATCCAAATCGACACCTGAATACAGCTCGGGGGAGGTGCAGCCAGAGACACCCCTTGAGAGCACGACCTGCAGTAGTTGTGGGTTCTCACCCACCACCACACCACGTCCCTCACTGGTGGTCGGTCGGCCCTCAGACCCCTCCTGGGTCTGCACCATCTCCACAACCCCAGCAGTATCAAGTGTGTCATCCCCTGCAAAGACATAAAAGAAAACAAATGGAAACAGGCATTAGCACTATGGCACACAATTAGGGCTGAGAAGCTACAGAAACAGTATTTGATTGACACATGTCCCACATGACTAAACCCCTCCCATGCATGCACCGTCACTGCGTGTGAAGGGTAGGCAGATGGCACTGTTGGGGGGGAAATTCTGCCGGGGTCGGCCGGGCCGTCCGCAGACCTCCGGGCAGGGAGGCCCCAACTCCTCCCGTATATCCCAGATGAGATAGAGTATGAGACACACGCAAGAAGCAAGGTGACTCTGCTGTTTATTAGACAAAAACGGCAGGGATGGGTCAAGGAGCGTACGCGTCCGTCCTGACACACACACAATCGTAGGGCTCGCAGGCCCTTTTTACCTTAGTATGACGCGCTTCTTGCATCACCTTGGAAAGTTAGCAAAAAACCTATCGCCACTCTTAATTGGTTGCTCGAGTGGTAGGGTTAGTATAGCATACGTATAGAGAACAATATTAGTGGACAAGGGTTAGTCAGGTGATATATCTGGGTTGTCCCTACAATTAGATACATGAGAATTGTTACATGAAGACCCCTGATGATTGGTTAATGTTAATGGCGTCAGTGATAGGAGCCCCATGTTCTGATTGGTGCGCCCGCGAGCTTCCCAGCCTGGGACCATCGCTGTTCCCAGCTCTCGGTGTACCTGTCATTTGCAACAATGTTTCACTATGGGTACGTGCAGACAATGTGAGGACTTATTCATAGCTGGAAGACGGACTACTCCCACTGTCGCAGATGTCCATTGAGCCTTTTAATTGTATCTGCCTATGTCTTGTAACGAGGGATCCAGACGCCTTCTTCCTCCTGGGCTTGGCATCCTGTCAGGTTCGGCTTGGTCACGTGAGGTGGGACCGTGTTTGAGGCAGAATCCTGCACAATTAATATTGTTTTTCCACTGTGTGCCTGGTTTAATTTGCAGATGTCACTTTAACGTTGGTGTGCGGCGTGCGAGGTTGCAACATCGTGCCCTTGATGGTCTGCTTTCGGAATGTGGGTTTGCAACATTGCGACCTTGGCTGTTTGCTTTCGCCGGGCTCATTCTGCAGGATCAGCAACCTGACTCTTGTTCTTTTAACATCCATGGAAGCTCTTGCTTGCGGCCTACTTAGGCCTGGTGTATAAGTGGAACCGTTTGGTGCACAGGCGCTTTAGGTTACAGTACCATATTGTCTTATGACCAGTATCGTGTTTTCATTATATTTCTCATTGTGGCACCTGGTTTTAGGAGAAGCGTAAGCAAGCTCTTTTAGATGAGTTCATGATGCGTCTTGCGTTTCTGCATTTTGAAAGCCTATGTGGAAAATAATAAAGATGCACGTCCGTGAGTATGTCTGTCGCCTACGTCATAGCACTGAGTATATTCTTCGTGTAGATTGGTGCGGGAGTGTCCAGTGTGTATATTTGTACAGGTGTGCTGACCGTTGGCTAGGTCGTCATGGCATCTCTAACGACGTGTAGGTTTTAGTCTAGTTGATCCGCGCCGCAGGTGTCGGCATGGCCAGGGCGGGCTGCTGGGCAGGCAGATAGACACATCCGTATGTTCCTGTGCCAGGGTATTTGGTTGTCTGGTAGATAGGCAAACTCTTCTCGTGGCGGGTGCCTGGGTCTTGACCCTTTAGGCCAAGCGCGAGAGGTGAAGGACGGGAGCCTGGTCTTCCATTCTCCCACTTCAGTCCCCCCTCTGGTCGACTTGTCGACCACAAACATATCCTTTTCATTATCTCCTCTTACTCTCCATATCTTAGATATTCCTCCTAAATGTCCATAGTGGTTCACATGATCTTCAAATGACCAATACATATATTCACAGGTTCCTCCAGGAGTACAGTATACCCATTTCCCTATGTAGCTCCTGGGGTTTCTTGGGTTCTCGATCTTCACCGATGGTGGGTCCAGATGGTTGGTGATGATCTGGTTGCGCAACTTCTCTCTCTCTTGTATTATTATGCCTGTGTGTTGGCCGTCATCTGCTGGCATCAAGGGGTGCATACCGACCATTTCAAGCAACTCGTCAGTGGTGCGTGCCTTCCGGGCCTTCCAAAATCTTATTATGATCAGTGTAGCTCCAGCCAAAATAGTACAACCAACTATAATTTTCAGTCCATCTGACAGCCAAGATGGCATCCATGACCATAATAGTGAAAACCAGCTCTCATCCTTGTTCACACCGTTACTTTCGTCCATCATTTTGGAGTGCATCTGGGCCAATTGTGAAACTGCTTCTGTCAGTGTACCATTGTCAGCATCGTTGGCAGGAATGAACGTGCAGCATGATTGTCCTATCTTTGCGCAAACTCCTCCTTCCATGGATGTGAGGAGGTCCAATACATATCTGTTCTGGAGTGCTACCATCCTTATAGCTCGCAGCTCCTCTTTTATTGCGTTAAATCCATTTACTGTAGAATTGATGGTCATCATTAGTTTCCATCTAGTTATCTGGAGCCATTTTGCGTTTGCGTAAGCCTGCAGTCCCGGGTGTATTATTGAGGAGAAGAACATTGCTGCTCTGCTGAATAGTCTGTCTTCTGGCGGGATTGAAGTGAGTGTCGTTTCCGACCTTCCCCACAGGTAATTTCCTGTCAGAGGTTCTCCTTGTCTTTTCCTTCTATTTAGGACAGTATCATTGCTGTTGGTCCTGTTCCCTTGCTCCTCCTGAGGTGGTGCAGATCTCTTCTTTATCTTGTCCCCTTCATCCATTTTGGGAAAGTTCGCCACATTCACATGCTTCTGGGGTACCACTAGTGATGGTACATTGACGTGCACCATTGTGCACACACCATTCCACAGGGGAGGCAGTGTATGGTATGCCTTTTCTCCACAGGCCCAATAATGGTCCATTATTACTGCTGTTCCTGCTCCCCCCTCAGGTAACTCCATCAAGCTTGCACAGTTGGTGTTGTATCCTACGTCCACCTCTCCTTTATGTTGGTAGCATACCTTAGGCGCAGTCAGCGGCAGTATTGTTATTGGGTCTTCATCCGTCTCTATCCACGTGAGCATGGGTACGTACTTGATCCACGTCGTCCAACATCTGTGGTTGTGTGCCTCGATAGTTGAGATAGTTTCTTTTGTTAGCATGTTGCTGCCAATCACTCCTATCTCCCAATTGTTGTCCAGGTACACCTTCCCTGTTATCGTCACCAGTGGCCTCTCCCAACATCCTGGTTTACCAGGAACTTCAGTGGCATACCAATCACATGGTAAATACTGTAGTGTTACTTTCTTTGTTTCCCCTTTTGCAGGACCACTTGTTATGTATTTGAATGCTTCAGCATGTAGACTGCTCTTGTGGTAACTCAAATAAGTCTTGAGGAAGTTGTTTTCATATGGGTATGAGTCTCGTGTTTTCCACACCATATGCACCACTGTCCCTTGGAATCTTCCTTTCGTTTGGAACAGTGCCAAGTATATTATGCATCGTGCTGTCTTTTCATCTATTTCCGTGGCAACAAATGTTCGAGACGCGCTCATGGCGTATGGTATTAATGAGCAAACGTAGCAGCTGTCCTCTGTTGTCTGCTTACCAATGCGGGTCATGTGTTGGTACCATATGTTGTTTGAGACGTGTGCTGAATCTTGTATATAATTATCAATACCTTTATTATCTGAGTATGTGCTGCGTTTAACTCTATTTTGCTTGTGTGCAATTTTACTAGTATCACCTGATGTAACACCTGTTGCAGCTGGGGATGGGGGTGTTTTAGGTTTGGGTGCAGCAATAAGATGAATAGCATAGCTGTACTGCCATACAGAGGCAGCCAAGAACCCGGTGATCATCAAAATCCCTATTATTTTTATTACATATGCTAATTTCACCGGCATTTTGCTCTTACCTTGCTGCAGTCCTGGCAGCGTATTCTTGCGACATTAAAGTTGCCCGCCTGAAAATTCTCAATATGCTGGTTATTAAATGTTAGTTGTTGTTTTTTCTTTAAGCTCTCCCTATCAAATAGTCATTCAGTGCCCAGGCGAAGAGCTGTTCCCATGCTACTCTAAGCGATCTATCTCTTAGGACAGGCAAGTATGGGTGGAGGTGGGGCATTGAATATTCTATGGCCAAGAGGAATGCTGTGTAGTAGACACGTACCCTTCTCCTTTTCAGGTACGTTGGCCTTTTTATTTCATATACAAATTGGTGTGACAATTCTTCCGGGTAGTTATCGTCTGAGGGTACCATCTACTCCTGGGCAGTGCATTTGTTAGTTATCTATTTTCTTAGCAATACAATAATGCGCAGTTCCTGCATGTGCGAGAGAAAAGAAAAGAGAGCATTCACGTGTTTACATGTGTACATGTGCAAGGCAATGTCCTTCAGTTCAGTTATTACGGTAGTGGGGGTAGGGGTCAATGGGCAGGGGGTTTGGGCTCAACTGGCGGAAGTATTTTTACTCTTTGAGCGTGTGACCATGGGGTGGGCAGTATGGGGATCACCCCTTTCTTCTTCAGTTATTGTCTCTAGGGAATCTGGGGAGTGACAGGGTATGGGAACAATTGGGTCGTTGGCTGTGGTAGAACTCTCTTCCTCCATTGGTGATGTTGTTGCTGTTCTCCCAATGGACCTGTCGGTGGCGCTGGGGCGGTTCTGGAGTTTGTAGATCTTTACATCGTGTAGGTGGTTCCAGGCACGCTTGTCCTGTAGCTTTACTGCTCTTGTTGATACTTCCTCTACCAGATGGGGGCCAGTAAATCGTGGACTATTCCATTTCCTGTTGAAATTGCGAAGTAGTACGTGGTCACCTTTAGCAATTTTACACAGTCTTTCCTTTTCCAATTCTTTATCCGCGTCTTCTTGTTGATTGCTGTTAGACCCGCCCCGTGTGCGCTCGAGCTGTTGAGACACAAACACTACACTAGTAATCAAAGAAGACACATATTGGTACATTTCATCACCAAGAACACTCGCTGTGCTTTCGTGGTCGGTAAATGCTCTTGATGTTGGCGTTAGGGGAAGGCGCATTTGACGTCCGGTAACCACCTCGTGTGGGGTGAGGTGGTGGTCGGACCCTGGTCTATTCCTTAGCTCAAATAGGGCTAATGGAAGGCAATATAACCAACTCTTCTTTGTTGTTTGCTGTATCTTTGCAATTGCCTCCTTTAATAGGCCATTCAGGCGTTCACATATACCGTTGGCCTGTGGGTGGTATGCACATGCAAATTTATGCTTTATGTTCAGCAAGGATGTGATGTGCTGGAACATTTTGTTTGCGAAATGTGGGCCATTGTCTGACCTTAACACCTCGCACACTCCCCACCTTGGGAAGACCTCCCTCACTAGGAATTTAGCTGCTCTAAATGCATCTGGGTGTGAACAGGGCCCTGCTTCAATCCACCTAGAGAATGGGCATACTACTACAATCATATACCTATTTCCTTGACATATGTTGATCATATCAACATAGTCAATATGGAGATGCCAGAAAGGTCCCTCTGGCCGGGGTATAGTACCTCTTATCACTTTTAGGGTATGGCCGGCCGTAAACTGTTGACATGTGAGACAATTGCTGATAAAATTTGACACATGAGAATTTAACTCGGGGCAGAACCAATCTTCTCTAATTCGTGCTGCAATTACTTCCTTGCCTGTGTGGGCTGGATGATGTAGTTGGCTCAGGGCGGTGTTCAAAAGTGCCAATGGTATTACAACCTTTCCAGTGCCACCCTGGCGCCATAGTGCGTCGGTTGGTGACATTGTGCATCCTCTTTTTACCCATATTTCTTTTTCGGCCATTGGTGCAGCCACTTGTAGCTCCATAATCTGCATGGCTGGGAGATGGGTGTACCCTTCTCTTATCAACATCTCCTTAGCCATTCCCCTCCCTCTCCCTCTCTGTGACTCTGGGGGGTTCCATATCTCACCAAAGTATGCAGCATACTTCGCATGTGCGTCTGCTGCTGCATTCCCCTTCGAGACGTGGTCTTCACCATTGGTGTGTGCGGTGCATTTTACTAGGGCTAATTCTTGGGGGTCATTTATTACTTCAATCAGTTCAGCCAATAAGAGGGCATGTTGCACTGGAGTGCCATCAGCTCTCCTAAACCCTCTTCTTCTCCATTTCGACAGCCCTGAGTGGACAGTGGATGTAACATATGCGCTGTCGGAGTATATGGTCACTCGTTTGTCAAAGCTTTCCTTCAACGCCAGGATCAGTGCAACTAATTCCGCTGCTTGAGCGGAATAATGCTGTGGTAATTGTACACATTTCATAGCCACACACACCGGTACCTCCATCATTTTTACCACTGCTGCCCCAGTTCTCCTTATCCCATCCCTTTGATCGATAGTTGATGACCCGTCAATAAACAAAAGCTCACCTCCCTCTAGTGCGTTTTCTTCAACCTTTCTAGTACATGAGTACATTTCAGTTATTTGCGTACAGTCATGGGCATAATCTCCCTCCTCAATTACTTCTGCTAGGAACCTTGCAGGGTTGACCGTGCTACATCTAACAATTGATAGTTCAGCTCTGGATAAAATAATCTCATAACCTGATGCCCTCTGCGTGGTTAGGGTGGACTAAGGTTTATTCAATATTGCAAATAGTGCATGTTCCACAAACAGTGTAGTTGGGCACCCCATGGTGATTGCTGATGCTTTTTCCACTGCAAAAGCAGCTGCAGCGAGTCCTTGTTCGCAAGGGAAGTGACCTAACATCACAGGATCTAAGTGACCGCTGTAAAATGCTACTGGTTTGTAGCCCATGCTTGTTTTTTGAGCCAACACTGCTTTCATTACTGCTGAGTCGCAATGTGAAAATATAAAAAATTGTCGCTCATAGTCTGGGGATGCCAGTACTGGAGCAGTTCATATCGCATCTTTCAATTCATCAAAAGCCTCTTTCATTTCCATCGTCCACCCCAGCTTTTTCTCCCCTTTATTAGCTTCCCTTAACGCCTCAAGCAGGGGTCCTATGTACGGGCTGTAATCAAATACCCATGCTCTACAGTAGTTGCACAGCCCCAGAAATTGCTGCAGTTCCCTCACAGTTTGTGGCATTGGAGTGCTTGAAATGGCCTGTGCTCTTTGTGGTGCAATCTTTCTTCCATATTGGGATATAAGTTGACCAATGTAAAGTACCTGTTCTTGACAGTACTGTATCTTTTCCATGTCTACCTTGTAACCTTTTTCAGCCAATATTGTCAACATCTTTAAGGAGTCCTCTCTGCATTTTCTTTCGTTTGTACTGCAAATTATTATGTCATCCACATACTGCAACACTGTGCTTTCCACTTCAATGTTACCCAAATCCATCTGTATTACTCTATTGAAAATTGAAGGTGATTCGCAATACCCTTGTGGCAATCTGGTATGCTTCCACTTTGTGTTTCTGTAAGTGAAGCTCGTCAGATCTTGTGAGTCTGGGTGCAATGGTATTGAGAAAAAAGCATTTTTAAGGTCGATCACTGTAAATCGTGATGCTTCTGCTGGAATGCCACACAATATTGTGGCCGGGTTTGCTGCTACGGGATATTCTGCTTCTACTATGTTGTTCAAGGGCCTGAGATCCTGTATGAAGCGCCAAGACCCCCCTTTAGCCTTGCGCACTGGGTACACAGCCGTGTTACATGGTGATTCTGAGGGGACCAATATGCCATTGTTTATAAGGGCCGTTATGGTTTCATATATGCCCTCATCTGCCTCTTTTGATAGTGGGTACTGTTTCACTCTGGGGAGTATTGCACCTTTTTTTCAATTTTATCCTTACTCCCCCTATGCTTTTTATGCACCCCACATCATAGGGGCTAGTAGTCCACAATGATTTGGGTACCTTTGACATATCCTCCTTAAAGAAGGGGACTGGGGTGCATGCGGGTGCCTCAAGTGCCATTGCGATTTTCTGTGCTACTTGTTTGTAAGCCACTCTTAGCCATATTTCTACACTCATCATGAACACCATTTCACCTTCCTCCTTTTCTTCTTAAAACATCTCCTCATCTGACACCTGGGTCAGCCTACATCCTTCTGCTAGTGCTATCACTGCCCTCCATGCTCTTCCTTCTCTGTCTTGGGCATGTACAGCAATATAATCAGCTGTTGCAATAATGCTCTCAATGTCCATTAGAACCACCTTTCCTTCTGGTTCATTAACAGGTGTTTCTGGTCTGAACAGATAGGCTGCTGGCCTCCTCCATATTTTCCCTTCTATCCCTGGCATCCATGCAAATGCCATATCTGTTCCATACTGGAATAGTTCGCCATCTACTGGCTCCGCCCTAATCGCTGTCTGTCCGCAGTATGCTTGCATAATCTGTCGTGCTGTGAGCATGTTAATCCCTGGAGTAGAGCAAATTATGCCGTCCTCAGTAAAGGAGATCGTCATATTCAACCTGTTCATTATGTCTCTCCCCAGTATATTTACTGGTGAGGCACTATAATATAGAAGTGGAACTGACAGATCATAATCTCCAATAGATAAGGGAATGTTATCAGTAAAGGGAACCAACCCTCTAGCCCCAGAGAATCCTTGGGTGTTCATGGCTTCGCCTGACATCTTAAATTTACCTTCCTTTATGCAAGACCGGGTCGCCCCGGTGTCAACAAGGAATGAAAATTTTTTGTCACCTATCGTTACCTCTATGCGTGACTCCTCCGCACTATTAGGTGTTACTGACAGGATGGGATACACCAAGGCCGTCTGTGGGCTGTCCTATTGAGGGTACAACGATTGGCCATTTCCTGTGTAAGGGTTGTGCCCCAAGACCGTCGCCCTACCCAGTTGAGTTTGTTGTGCTTGGGGTTGTTGTGTCATCGCTACCTGTTGTTGTGGCAGTGAATATGTCTGTGACTGTTGTTGTGTTGTTTGTTGTTGTTGTTCATTTCCCTGTTGCAACGTCTGTTGTTGCTGTAGGCCCTGCTGTTCTTGTGAGGGCCTTGGTTGTCCCTGTTCACTCCATGATGGTGTTCCTGGTCTAACTCTACACGTGCGTGACATGTGCCCTAATAGTCCACAACTCCAACACACCGGTGGTTCCCTACTCTGCCATGGAAAGCTCCCTGTGTTGTCCTGGTATACTGGTTGCTCTGTGGGGTAGGAATTTCTAAGTCCTCCCACCTGCTGTTGGGTGTTATATCCGTATCCTCTCCCTCTCATAAATCCTCCTCTCCCCCTGTTATAATTATAATACCCAGCTCCTTGCATTGGGTATCCTCCTCCCATGTTGGTTGTGTCTGGTTGCAGTGGCGGCGCCTGTTGTGTTACAGTCTGTGAAGGTGGTATTTGGGCGGAATCTTGTGCAGCCACTACTTGTGTGGGGCTTTGGGTCATTGTTGTGGGCGTAGTTATTAGTGCCCCTTCCATTGTGTATTTAGTAAGTTTTTTCTGTACTAGTTTAGCCTCTTCTGTTTTCCTGTCCTCTTCCTTTTGTTTCATTTTTCCTTGCCATGTCCTGCAATGATGCACTATAGTCAGTTGTATTTCTGGCCATGGTTTTGCTTCCATTCCCACTACTTTCTTTAGTTGTTTCTGAACTCCTTCTGGGAGCCCTTGTACTAGTATATGATAGAATATTGCTGGTGTTTTATCCCATTGCTCTCTAGTTTCCATGCGCCACTTCTCTTGGATCTCCTGGATATAATCAACAGGATCTTCATTCTCACGCATCTTGCGGTAGGTAATTGCTCCTATGTCTGATGTGTCTGGGTACTGTACCCTCAGTGCCTGCCATAGTGCATGTCTGCAGTTTGCGAATGGTGCCCCATCATGCGATGTGTTTGTTATTGTTACCCCATGGAATCCCGCTCTCTTCCAAATGTCATCCGCTCTATCCCCTAATATTGATATTAAAAGGCCCTTTACATCTCCTACTGCCAGTTTCTGTCCTGCGGTGTGTTTTTCCATTTCATATATCCACTTACCCGCACCTCCACTTAATGATGGGAGCCTGCATTTTATATTTTCTTTATCTGTATGCTTCCAAGGGACATACTGTGGTCTAACCCCTCCTCTCTCCAAAAGTGGCATTAAGTTATGTCTCGTTTCACCCTTTATGTTCCATAATATCGAGTCCTCACACCCTTCCTCCTCTTCCCTTTCTTCTACATCTTCAATTTCGTCCTTATTACCCCTGCTCGTAACTCTTTCTTCTCCATCTTTTCCCCTTCTTCCATCATTTCCTGTATTTAATGTGGGCATGTGTATTCGTCTGTCCTGCCTGCGACTAGGGAGGTCTCTAAGCCGACATGCATAGGGTGTCAGTTCGTCTGTGAAGGGCGCGAGTTTTATTTTGCGTAACGAGCGTGAGGTGGTTGAGCATGTAGGGTGCGATGGGGGAGGGCGTGATGGGAATGGGGATGGTGCGGCCTCATGTGTCTGCCTTTCCGCTATTCCTTGCTCTCCCTCCTCACTTCTCTCCAGCTCATCCTTTCTCCTACTGATCCATGGTAAGTCTATGTTGGTCCGGGTGAGGTATAGTTTATCTAAGCTTTCCCTTTCACTGTTTCTTCCTTCCTTCTCCACTCCTTCTTCTTCCTCACTACAAAAGTCAGCCATAAACGGCACCCCCCACTCTGTCTTTTTCCCCTTGATCGTTACTGTTTGTAAGCCTATTAAGTCCAGTTCTCCTTTTCCTCCTTCATCAACCGCTCCCCTTTGTGCTGATGTTGTTGCTACTTCTGTGTTTCTATATACATCCCCCCATGCTCCACTCTCCCTTCTCCTATCTTCTCTTTCTCCTTCATTTCTCTCCTCCATCTCCCTACTATTTTCCCCCCTTTTCCTTTTTAATTCCTCCATCACTTCACTACTCACCTTTTCCAATATTCTTTCATCCTCTTTCTTCCTTTCCCATTTCACCCTTTCTCTTTCTACTATACCCTCTATCACCCTCCCTTCTTCATATTTCTTAGTTGTTTCTGATAGTAACCTCCTCTTCCACATTGCCATTTCTTTTTCTTCTTCTTCCCTTTTCTTCTCTCGCAGCACTACTCTTGACACCCTTTCTGCTGCTGCTTTTACCCTTTCAGCTTCTCTCCTTTGCTCCTCATTCCGTTCCCTTATTTTTTCCAATTCGTTCTTACCTTCTTTCCTTTTCCTCGCTCTCTCTCTCTCCTCCCTCTCGAGCTGTTTGATCAATTCATTCTGCTCATCCCTTAGCTTTGCTAGTCGTTCCTCCAAAATCTCTTCCTTTTGTCGTAATAGCTCTTCCCCCCTCATTTCACTCTCCCTTGCATTATCCTCATCTGTTTTCTTTACTACCTCCTTCTCTTCTCCTGTTAATGAACCTCATAATTTTAATAATATCTGTGCAGCTACCCACTCATCATTTCCTATTTCCACAGTCTGGTCTTCTCCAGTCCTCCCCTCCCCTGCTGCCATCTTCCTATGAGCCACATATGGTGGAGGGCTGTATGCCGGGTTCGAGTATCCCTCAGCCGCCCTTAACTGTCCTCTTTCTATTTCTCCTAATTCTCTTAAAGGGTACAACCCCCCTCCCTCTGTTTTCACTCCCTGTGCTATGGGTATCTCGTTGCTCGGTTCCTTTTTTATGTCATCTGATGTATTATTCTTTTCTCCTCCCTCTCTTCCTTTCCCCGTGTTCTTTGGGTCTTCACTCCCCTTTTTCCCATCCTCTCCTTCCTCCTTAATCTCTTTCTCTTCCGGTGTTTCCCCCATAGTGAACATTCCATTTGGTCCTGGTCGGGACCCTTGGAACATCCTCCATAAGTTAAACACTTCCACATGGTTTTCCAACTTCTTCCCCTTGTATGTATTGTGCAGATGGTTTAGCAGTGAATGTTGGGCATATGGATCGAAGCTACCATTAGGCGGCCACGGTGTTAGCATTTTGTTATCCGTCCCCTGGGTCCATTCTATGCTGTACTTAATCAGTTTCTCCCTATGGGGTGGCAGTGTTGTGCATATGTGTTGTAGTGGGGTTGTGAGGGTGTTCCCCCACCCTCCCGATCCTGTCCCGTATGACATAGTAGCGCTCCACTTGTTACCCTTCCCCTATCTGGTAGCAGTTTATCTCACTAGCAGTTTACAATATACAACCTTATATCGTTTACCTTGCCCCGTAAGTCTGGGGACTTGCGATAGTCCGCTAAGGAAAATTATAAAAGATATGGTATTTTACATTTGTATATTTTCTTCTGTCTTTCTTTCTTTATACAACACCCTTACGGCCCCCTGCGGCCGAGGCGCACGTAGCCCCCTGCGGCTGCGTACCCCTTATGACGCTCTTATACAGTCGTCCTATTTTCACGTGCTCCTCCTCCTTTTACACTTGCCGTGGCCGGTGTTCTCCATGCGCAGCCACGTCCCCGTTTCGCCTTTCCCCGATCAACTCATTTGCCGTTTATCTCCGTTTCCACTCCCTTACCATATTTCTCTTCCCCACAACTCTCAAAACTAAAATGCCTTTCTCCTCGCGATATCCTATGAAAGCCCTACTGGTGACGTCACCGATCTCTTCGAGCTACTGGTAAGTTCTTCATATATTCTTTAAGTTCAAAATACACTTGCAATCTACCCCCGTTAACCCTACAGCTGTCTTCCTGTCACTCCTGGAACAAGGTAATCAAATCAATAATATAATCGGACTGCGCACGCTGCGTCGCCTCGCGTGTGATACGCCCCTCAACAGGAGGGCTTAACCAGCCAATTATCTTCCGTATTGGGCAACTAACTAGCTACCGCCTACAGGGAAACATCATCTACCTATCCAGTTTCTTGCTCGAACAATAGGGATCCTCATCTACTCATTGATCAATAAATGCCAAATCGTAGGAAACCACACACACCCACCCTTACACGTAGTCGCTACCTAGGCCAATCAGTTTCTACGAGCGGCCGCACGTGATGTTTTCGTGCTCCGCCCCCTCTCTCGCGTGACGTAGCTGACTGCTCTCGCACTCGTTCCACCACCATTCATTCCATTGCCAACACTAAATTGTCAAACCTTCGCCGCGCACCTGTGCAACACCTCCCACCTCCCTTATTTAATTCCTTCCCCCTCCCTCACAATTTCGCATTGCTTGTTGTACGTGTCATGCTCACCAAGTTCTCTTGATGCGGGGCCGCTCGACTGCGTGCACCCCTCCAAGCGGCTCGCCACCTCCCCTCGTCTGGACCACGTCTGGACACTCGCCAACCGCGGGCGGGATACTTCTCAACCGGCTCCCGAGGGCCAATATCGGGATTGCGCTGTCCGGTCTTCTCGCAGCTCCGCGATGGTCCTGTAGTCCTCAGAAGGGGGCAACGGCAGAGGGGGCCGCGCCGCCGGGCCTCCTCGCAACGGGAGTGCCTGGAAAAAGTAAAAATAAAAGGCGGATCTTAAACAGATCTCAGCAGTGCCTCCAACTTGTCGGGGGGGAAATTCTGCCGGGGTCGGCCGGGCCGTCCGCAGACCTCCGGGCAGGGAGGCCCCAACTCCTCCCGTATATCCCAGATGAGATAGAGTATGAGACACACGCAAGAAGCAAGGTGACTCTGCTGTTTATTTGACAAAAACGGCAGGGATGGGTCAAGGAGCGTACGCGTCCGTCCTGACACACACACAATCGTAGGGCTCGCAGGCCCTTTTTACCTTAGTATGACGCGCTTCTTGCGTCACCTTGGAAAGTTAGCAAAAACCTATCGCCACTCTTAATTGGTTGCTCGAGTGGTAGGGTTAGTATAGCATACGTATAGAGAACAATATTAGTGGACACGGGTTAGTCAGGTGATATATCTGGGTTGTCCCTACAATTAGATACATGAGAATTGTTACATGAAGACCCCTGATGATTGGTTAATGTTAATGGCGTCAGTGATAGGAGCCCCATGTTCTGATTGGTGCGGCTCCGAGCTTCCCAGCCTGGGACTATCGCTGTTCCCAGCTCTCGGTGTACCTGTCATTTGCAACAATGTTTCACTATGGGTACGTGCAGACAATGTGAGGACTTATTCATAGCTGGAAGACCGACTACTCCCACTGTCGCAGATGTCCATTGAGCCTTTTAATTGTATCTGCCTATGTCTTGTAACGCGGGATCCAGACGCCTTCTTCCTCCTGGGCTTGGCATCCTGTCAGGTTCGGCTTGGTCACGTGAGGTGGGACCGTGTTTGAGGCAGAATTCTGCACAATTAATATTGTTTTTCCACTGTGTGCCTGGTTTAATTTGCAGGTGTCACTTTAACGTTGGTGTGCGGCGTGCGAGGTTGCAACATCGTGCCCTTGATGGTCTGCTTTCGGAATGTGGGTTTGCAACATTGCGACCTTGGCTGTTTGCTTTCGCCGGGCTCATTCTGCAGGATCAGCAACCTGACTCTTGTTCTTTTAACGTCCATGGAAGCTCTTGCTTGCGGCCTACTTAGGCCTGGTGTATAAGTGGAACCGTTTGGTGCACAGGCGCTTTAGGTTACAGTACCATATTGTCTTATGACCAGTATCGTGTCTTCATTATATTTCTCATTGTGGCACCTGGTTTTAGGAGAAGCGTAAGCAAGCTCTTTTAGATGAGTTCATGATGCGTCTTGCGTTTCTGCATTTTGAAAGCCTATGTGGAAAATAATAAAGATGCACGTCCGTGAGTATGTCTGTCGCCTACGTCATAGCACTGAGTATATTCTTCGTGTAGATTGGTGCGGGAGTGTCCAGTGTGTATATTTGTACAGGTGTGCTGACCGTTGGCTAGGTCGTCATGGCATCTCTAACGACGTGTAGGTTTTAGTCTAGTTGATCCGCGCCGCAGGTGTCGGCATGGCCAGGGCGGGCTGCTGGGCAGGCAGATGGACACATCCATATGTTCCTGTACCAGGGTATTTGGTCGTCTGGTAGATAGGCAAACTCTTCTCGTGGTGGGTGCCTGGGTCTTGACCCTTTAGGCCAAGCGCGAGAGGTGAAGGACGGGAGCCTGGTCTTCCATTCTCCCACTTCAGCACACATTGATGACACCAAGATGGAAGATGAACACATTTGATGCATGATGCCTAGCAGTGGCATCACACATTGGCCAGTGATTGGCAGGTCAAATACACATGCCATCACACAGATGGCATGTACCCTAGCCATTAAGTGAAGAGCGAGAGGAGGTCACCAATTGTTCATTCAGTCCAGTTTGCAATTGAAATTGATTATTCCATTTAAATGGTTCAAATGTTTAACCTGGAGCTGCCAGTCCAAAATGGCCCTATAGCACAGGGACATGTCTAAACAAATCATGTGCAGGAAACAAAGCCAGTCCACTGTACCATAGCCATGTCAGACATGTGACAATAGGACTGAGAAATCCAGAGTAAAAGTGGTGATATGCAAACAATCTGCCTGAATAAAAAGAGGTAAATGAGCAACAATGTTGTGGCAAGATGACACTCCAAGGGCAACTGGCATGGTGTTGGGCTGGATGTCTAATGTTGGCAGAAAGGATGCTGCTATACCCAAATGCTGGTGCGCAGAATGTATAGGAAGAGGCACATGGGTGACCCAAACCACTCAGGCACACACACCCTCCCCTGGCACCCAAACAGAAGCCCTCCCACACACACCATGCACATGGTTGACACACACATGCATGTGCACTCACTGGACAATGCCTCGTAATATGCCAGTTCTCCCACGCCTTGGATCTCTTCCTCCGTGACGTAGGTTCCAGCAACCTGCTCATGTGGAGTGAGTTCCATGTCATCTGCTGGAGACCCACCTCCAGTCACTAGAGTTGCGGCATGACTTGAGGCCAGCTTATTCTTTGCCCTGCGCTTCAGGTCATTCCAGCGCTTGTAGCATTCAGTAGCTGTGCGCCTCGCGATTCCAAGGGCACTTATGATGTCCGCAATGGTCTGCCAGTGTGCCTGATGTGGTCTTGGATCCTGCAACAATCACCATTTTGCGGTCATGTGCGGACACGTACTCTACAAGTGCATTAAGTTCGGCCTCATTGAAGCTGGGCTTCCTTGACGGGCCGGACTGTGTAGCCGTGTCTGGGGCATCAGCCTCTACTGGACGAGCACTCTTCCTCTTCCTCTTGGAAGGTGGTGGGGATCCTGAGTGTCCTTCGCCGCTCTGGACACTAGGGGCAGGAGCCACGGTGGACTCAGTATTAGGAGTGTGGGATTGCACACTCAGCATGGGAGTTGGTGCAGGCATTAGCTCAAGTGTGATGGTGTCAGGGGGAATGTCAGCATGATGGACTTGGACCGACACTGTCCTGGCTGGGTGTGTGAGAGGTGGGGTGGATGGAGCCGCAGCTGCCCCTGCAGCCTCCCCAGCCTGCCTACGCGGGGCAGCAGATGACCTTGCTGCCCCTGTTCCACGTGGCCTGATGACACCAACGTTCACCGGCGCACATGGCCTAGACCTGCTGACCTGGAAGTCAGCCATGGAGTCACCGTGAGCCAGGTCTGGTTCCACAGTGGGCTGGTCCAACAAGGGCTGAGCATGGATGGTGTCAGCCACGTTAACCTCAACGAGGGAGGGGCATGGGTGTCCCTGACTGCTCCTCCATACATGGGGGGGCTAGGGGCACCCTGCAAGTCACGGCCACATCCCCTACCAGATCCACCACGGCCACCACTTGGGGCTCGGCCGTCTTTGCCACCCTTTCGGCTTGTTCGCCTCCCAGCCATGGCACTGATGTTATTGTGCGTATGGGTGTCGCTGTGAACTATTGTCCTGGGCAATTGGGGGTCAAAGGGGTTGGGTACCAGATGGTAATTGTACCCTAGTGCTCTAGCAAGGCTGTATGTCACCCCTGGGGAAAGATGATGGGTCACGCAACGCACAGGCACCCCAAAAAAGGGAAGTAAGGTGCACGCAACCCCTCCTAGACCACGTGCGTGGAAAAATAAACCTGCACCACGCTGTGGCACCCAGAAACACAAGAATGAACGTATGCGTGTCACACGCAGCCTAGAATGACCTCTGAAGGGGTACGCGACACACGGGGCAAGCACAGATGTTAAATATGTGCGCCACTCACCGTCTGCCAGGAACAAAAGCGTGAAAAATATGCGCGTGTGCGTGTTGGCAACACCCCCGCCAAAAGAAGAATTGTACGCTGTCTGAGGAGACAGGACAACAGTAGAAGGGAACGCTGTTTCAGGAAACAGGCCCAGGAAAAAGAGGAAAAGAGAAAAAGCTGTCAGAGGTAACAGGGAGTACGAGCTGGAAACGCCGTGAAGTAAATCGCGTGTGAACCAACAAGAAGTACAGATTTCACCCACTCGCTCTCCATGAAAAGCAAGTACAAGGAAATGGCGTTCTACACGTACCTTTTATACACACGTCACAGACGCGCATATGCGATGAGGCCATTTCCATCAATTACATGCTTTGACACTCGGACGTGTATCTCTTTATTTTTACACGCGCCATTCTCAACGGCCATGCGTGTGATGTCACAGTTGCGCGCATGGGGCCC
Organism: Ambystoma mexicanum; assembly: GCF_040938575.1. NCBI lineage: Eukaryota > Metazoa > Chordata > Amphibia > Caudata > Ambystomatidae > Ambystoma > Ambystoma mexicanum. The sequence goes on from NC_090923.1 coordinate 927,032,332, forward strand.
TTTGGGCCAATGAAATCGCGTTTGCGTGCAGACGCGCTTACGTGCTAAGGGCCTTTCCTCGAATTACACGCAGACGTGCAGGATTTTCACGTGCCAAATCACTCCGTATCAAGCTGGCCACACGTAAGCACACGGAAGACCACGCTCCTGCCCAGAAAGCCGATTTACTGCCCCCCAGAGCCCCGAGCATGCTCCCACCTGCCATCTGCTGCTGCCTGACTGCCTGCTGCCCACGTGCCCTGCCATTTGCTGCCTGCACATCAGCCCGGGGTGCTGTTGCTGTGACTACCCCTGCTGGAACCGAAGACTCCCGACTGGGATTCCATCGCTCCACAGCCCAGCCCCAGGACCCAGTTGCCCACCACTGACAACCCCCGGCCAGAGAGGCAGAGGGGCACCAGCTTCAGTGCCAGGGAAGTTGGTGTCCTGGTGGAGCAAGTCCTGGGGCAGTATGATGCCCTCTTCGGAAGTTCCCGCGCCGACAAGGAAGGACGGACTCGGATCTGGACGGACATCGTGACTGCCATCAACGCGGAGGGGGTGGCAGTCCGCGACTTCCAACATGTCAAGAAGCGCTGGGAGGACTTCAGGTCCAGGACCCTGAACAAGGCCTCTTGAAGGCAGCGGATGCTAAGGGGCGCCGGGGCCACTTGTCGGAAGATCAGATGAGGGTCCTGGAACGCATATCCCCACTGCTCCACGTTCAGGTCCTGGAGAGGCAGACCCATCTGGAGTCGAGCGGTAAGTGTACATGCATCCTGATTGTAAGCTGTGTGTGTGGTGATGTTTCAGTAGTGTGCAGGTTGCACATCTGTTTGTATGGGGTCGAGCATGGGTGGGGGTGTACAGGGCCGTGAGGCTAACACATGCGAGGGCTGTCATGTGTGAGACATGGATGGTGCTTGTGTGTGTAGGCTTGCATGCCAAATGCAGTTGTGTGGGCACACATGTTTGGATGAATGTGTATGTAAGTAGGCATGTTCGTGATGTCACGCATGTATGTTGTCTTCAGCTGCATGTATCAGCACTGTGTACATGTGCATGTGTGTGTATTTGACAAGGGTGCAACAGTGATGCAACATGGATGCATGTGACAGCGGGATGTGGAAGCCTGATTGGCAGATGTGACATGGATGCCCATCTGAACACTGCGACACTTGGCAGAGGTGTACACATGCATGCATGTGTGGTGGTGTGTGTACATGTGTAGTGCACTCCCTGTGTTGCATGTGATGTCTGGCTCATCATTGCCTGCTCATGCTGTTGTATGTGTATGGATGGTGCTGGAAGTTGCGATATGGCTGTGGTATGGCTCATGTGTGCAAGTTGAAATGACATGTGTGTTGGGGATTGTGATGGCATGTCTGAGGTTTGCCAATGCTACTCATGTACAACTGTCATGTGTGTATGTGTCCATTGTACAGTGCCCTGATGCCTGTGTTTTATTTCTCCATGTCTGCAGCATCAACTGATGAAGAGGGCGGAGAAGGTGCTATGGAGCACAGCGGCGGGGATCCCACCGCCAGCCGGAGACGCAAGGCCCGGCTCCCCTCCCAGGTTGTGATCTCGTCGGGGAGTGAGGAGTCCGGTGCCGCATTCCAGGCCGCAGCTGCCGGGGGGAGGTCCAAGAGGCGGAGGTCGGAGTTGGACTCCTCGGCAGCAGAAGGGGCAGCTGGGACCCCACAGGGCCCAATGGGGGAAGATGGCACGGAGTCATCCAGGTTGGTGGGGGGTTTGGTGGAGGAGGAGGCCGTGCAAGCAACAGAGACGGGGTCTGGAGGTGGGGATTCCACTGGTGCTAGTGGTGCAGTGCAGGACCAGGGACAGGAGGCAGCACAGGCCGCCGCGGAGGTGCCTGTGTGCAATCCTGTCCCTGATCCTGTCCCTGCATCATCTTGCACCAGCAGGGATGCCTACGTCCAGACCCGTTTTCAGGCAGGGGATGAGCTCACGACAACTGGCCTTCCTCTGCCTGCGGACATGGCTATCCGGGTCCGGGTTGAGCCTGTCCTGACTGGTGTGGTGTTACGTCAACGGGCCATGCGAGGTGACCTGCAATCTTTTCATGAGGAGACTGCACGTCATCTCGAATGGCTCGTTGACCGCGTTGGCCTATTGGGACAGGTCACCCAGGCCGGATTCCTCCGTTTGATGGGGCTTGCTGCCACCCCCTCCTCAACTGAACCCCCTATGCGTCAGTCGTCCTCCGTGCCATCTTCCCACCCATCAGTCACCTGGGTGCCCTGTGGAGCTGCCTCTGACGGTGCGGCCAGGCTGGTGGAGGAGGCATTCCTGCCACAGTCGGGAGTCGGACGTCCAGCAGGGGTGGCCACATCAACGACTGCACCCCAGCCAGCAGAGGACGTGCAGGCAGCAGTAGGCAGTGCACGGGCAGAGGCACAGCAACAGCAGCAACGTGGTGGGAGCCATGATGGCTCGGGGCCTTCGACATCGGAGGGGCAGGCATCGGCCGGAGGGCAGGAGGACCCAGGACAGAAAGTGTCTTCCGTGTGGCAGCGGTTGGGCCACGCCATAGATGCGGAGCAGCAGCGGGCGGAAGATGCACGGCTCACGATGGTCAGGGCGGAGAACTCCATGCGGAGGGCCCTGAGGCGAGCCGAGTGCCTCGAGGCAATCCGCAGGGGGTTGGAGGTGGACACGTCGACGGCCCTGCGGACCCTCGGGGCCATGGAGGAGGACCGCCTCCGGGACATTGAGCAGGAGTTCGATGATGCCCTGGCCCGGGACATCCAAAAGTGAGCCGTCGGACTAGCCCGCTGCCCTTGTAAATAGTTCTGTAGTTAGTGTTAGGTTTCCTTTTGTTTTGCATTTTTTTTGGACCTTTTGGACAATGGGCCACATTTTTGTATATAGTTTTTTTTTATTAGGTAGTGTTATTAGATAGGTTTCATTTCTTCTGTTGGGATCATGGACCCTGGCTTGTTTATCTGTATATAGTTGACTGTTGGATTTTCACTTTTTTTTTACAATTTACCCATGGAACAATGGCTTTCAATTATAATTTTCCATTGGATTTTCTTTTGTGGACTGTGACTTTGGACACCATTCCTTTGGATTATGATGTTTGGTTTTGCATTATTTCACGGACATGCTGCTTTTTATTTTTTTTATTCCCATTTCTGTTTGTTTATTTTTGATTCAATTTATGTTTCTTTTAATACATATTTTTTGTTCAAACTTCAATGTGTAGTATCATCTCATTGGTTTCATGCATATCATGATATGGGTTTTGAGATTCACTGACACCCATTGGGTGTATGTGAGGGACATGTGTTCATTTCCAAATTTGCAATTGGGGTCCTATCATGTTATTGCCATTTCTAAGTAGAAGGATGCAATACTCGGGTGGGTGTTTGGCATTTTGAGGCTGACCATAGGGGCCAGGGATCTAGATTGTGATGACATGTTGGCTGGGGAACATGAGTGGGGGCCTGGTGGAGGCTACCCCTGGTGGCTGTGGGGTGGGGGTGCAGGGGGAGATGAGTGGGGGCCTGGTGGAGGCTGCCCCTGCACTGCTGGGGGGTGGGGGTGGTGGGAGACATGAGTGGGGGCCTGGTGGAGGCTGCCCCTACACTGCTGGGGGGTGGGGGTGGTGGGAGACATGAGTGGGGGCCTGGTGGAGGCTGCCCCTGCACTGCTGGGGGGTGGGGGTGATAGGGGACTTGAGTAGGGGCCTGGTAGAGGCTGCCCCTGGTGGCTGGGGGGTGCGGGTGGTGGGAGACATGAGTGGGGGCCTCGTGGAGGCTGCCCCTGGTGGCTGGGCGGTGGGGGTGATAGGGGACTTGAGTGGGGGCCTGGTGGAGGATGCCCCTGGTGGCTGGGGGGTGGGGGTGGTGGGAGACATGAGTGGGGGCCTGGTGGAGGCTGCCCCTGGTGGCTGGGGGATGGGGGTGGTAGGAGACATGAGTGGGGGCCTGGTGGAGGATGCCCCTGGTGGCTGGGGGGTGGGGGTGGTGGGAGACATGAGTGGGGGCCTGGTGGAGGCTGCCCCTGCACTGCTGGGGGGTGGGTGTGGTGGGAGACATGAGTGGGGGCCTGGTGGAGGCTGCCCCTGCACTGCTGGGGGGTGGGGGTGGTGGGAGACATGAGTGGGGGCCTGGTGGAGGCTGCCCCTGCACTGCTGGGGGGTGGGGGTGGTGGGAGACATGGGTGGGGGCCTGGTGGAAGCTGCCCCTGCACTGCTGGGGGGTGGGGGTGGTGGGAGACATGAGTGGGGGCCTGGTGGAGGCTGCCCCTGATGGCTAGGGGGTGGGGGTGGTGGAAGACATGGGTGGGGGCCTGGTGGAGGCTGCCCCTACACTGCTGGGGGGTGGGGGTGGTGGGAGACATGAGTGGGGGCCTGGTGGAGGCTGCCCCTGCACTGCTGGGGGGTGGGGGTGGTGGGAGACATGAGTGGGGGCCTGGTGGAGGCTGCCCCTGGTGGCTGTGGGGTGGGGGTGCAGGGGGAGATGAGTGGGGGCCCGGTGGAGGCTGCCCCTGCACTGCTGGGGGGTGGGGGTGGTGGGAGACATGAGTGGGGGCCTGGTGGAGGCTGCCCCTACACTGCTGGGGGGTGGGGGTTGTGGGAGACATGAGTGGGGGCCTGGTGGAGGCTGCCCCTGCACTGCTGGGTGGTGGGGGTGATAGGGGACATGAGTGAGGGCCTGGTGGAGGCTGCCCCTGGTGGCTGGGGGGTGGGGGTGCAAGGGGACATGAGTGGGGGCCCGGTGGAGGCTGCCCCTGCACTGCTGGGGGGTGGGGGTGGTGGGAGACATGAGTGGGGGCCTGGTGGAGGCAGCCCCTACACTGCTGGGGGGTGGGGGTGGTGGGAGACATGAGTGGGGGCCTGGTGGAGGCTGCCCCTGCACTGCTGGGGGGTGGGGGTGATAGGGGACTTGAGTAGGGGCCTGGTAGAGGCTGCCCCTGGTGGCTGGGGGGTGCGGGTGGTGGGAGACATGAGTGGGGGCCTCGTGGAGGCTGCCCCTGGTGGCTGGGCGGTGGGGGTGATAGGGGACTTGAGTGGGGGCCTGGTGGAGGATGCCCCTGGTGGCTGGGGGGTGGGGGTGGTGGGAGACATGAGTGGGGGCCTGGTGGAGGGTGCCCCTGCACTGCTGGGGGGTGGGGGTGGTGGGAGACATGAGTGGGGGCCTGGTGGAGGATGCCCCTGGTGGCTGGGGGGTGGGGGTGGTGGGAGACATGAGTGGGGGCCTGGTGGAGGCTGCCCCTGCACTGCTGGGGGGTGGGTGTGGTGGGAGACATGAGTGGGGGCCTGGTGGAGGCTGCCCCTGCACTGCTGGGGGGTGGGGGTGGTGGGAGACATGAGTGGGGGCCTGGTGGAGGCTGCCCCTGCACTGCTGGGGGGTGGGGGTGGTGGGAGACATGAGTGGGGGCCTGGTGGAGGCTGCCCCTGGTGGCTGTGGGGTGGGGGTGCAGGGGGAGATGAGTGGGGGCCCGGTGGAGGCTGCCACTGCACTGCTGGGGGGTGGGGCTGGTGGGAGACATGAGTGGGGGCCTGGTGGAGGCTGCCCCAACACTGCTGGGGGGTGGGGGTTGTGGGAGACATGAGTGGGGGCCTGGTGGAGGCTGCCCCTGCACTGCTGGGTGGTGGGGGTGATAGGGGACATGAGTGAGGGCCTGGTGGAGGCTGCCCCTGGTGGCTGGGGGGTGGGGGTGCAAGGGGACATGAGTGGGGGCCCGGTGGAGGCTGCCCCTGCACTGCTGGGGGGTGGGGGTGGTGGGAGACATGAGTGGGGGCCTGGTGGAGGCAGCCCCTACACTGCTGGGGGGTGGGGGTGGTGGGAGACATGAGTGGGGGCCTGGTGGAGGCTGCCCCTGCACTGCTGGGGGGTGGGGGTGATAGGGGACTTGAGTAGGGGCCTGGTAGAGGCTGCCCCTGGTGGCTGGGGGGTGCGGGTGGTGGGAGACATGAGTGGGGGCCTCGTGGAGGCTGCCCCTGGTGGCTGGGCGGTGGGGGTGATAGGGGACTTGAGTGGGGGCCTGGTGGAGGATGCCCCTGGTGGCTGGGGGGTGGGGGTGGTGGGAGACATGAGTGGGGGCCTGGTGGAGGCTGCCCCTGGTGGCTGGGGGATGGGGGTGGTGGGAGACATGAGTGGGGGCCTGGTGGAGGATGCCCCTGGTGGCTGGGGGGTGGGGGTGGTGGGAGACATGAGTGGGGGCCTGGTGGAGGCTGCCCCTGCACTGCTGGGGGGTGGGTGTGGTGGGAGACATGAGTGGGGGCCTGGTGGAGGCTGCCCCTGCACTGCTGGGGGGTGGGGGTGGTGGGAGACATGAGTGGGGGCCTGGTGGAGGCTGCCCCTGCACTGCTGGGGGGTGGGGGTGGTGGGAGACATGGGTGGGGGCCTGGTGGAAGCTGCCCCTGCACTGCTGGGGGGTGGGGGTGGTGGGAGACATGAGTGGGGGCCTGGTGGAGGCTGCCCCTGATGGCTAGGGGGTGGGGGTGGTGGAAGACATGGGTGGGGGCCTGGTGGAGGCTGCCCCTACACTGCTGGGGGGTGGGGGTGGTGGGAGACATGAGTGGGGGCCTGGTGGAGGCTGCCCCTGCACTGCTGGGGGGTGGGGGTGGTGGGAGACATGAGCGGGGGCCTGGTGGAGGCTGCCCCTGGTGGCTGTGGGGTGGGGGTGCAGGGGGAGATGAGTGGGGGCCCGGTGGAGGCTGCCCCTGCACTGCTGGGGGGTGGGGGTGGTGGGAGACATGAGTGGGGGCCTGGTGGAGGCTGCCCCTACACTGCTGGGGGGTGGGGGCTGTGGGAGACATGAGTGGGGGCCTGGTGGAGGCTGCCCCTGCACTGCTGGGTGGTGGGGGTGATAGGGGACATGAGTGAGGGCCTGGTGGAGGCTGCCCCTGGTGGCTGGGGGGTGGGGGTGCAAGGGGACATGAGTGGGGGCCCGGTGGAGGCTGCCCCTGCACTGCTGGGGGGTGGGGGTGGTGGGAGACATGAGTGGGGGCCTGGTGGAGGCAGCCCCTACACTGCTGGGGGGTGGGGGTGGTGGGAGACATGAGTGGGGGCCTGGTGGAGGCTGCCCCTGCACTGCTGGGGGGTGGGGGTGATAGGGGACTTGAGTAGGGGCCTGGTAGAGGCTGCCCCTGGTGGCTGGGGGGTGCGGGTGGTGGGAGACATGAGTGGGGGCCTCGTGGAGGCTGCCCCTGGTGGCTGGGCGGTGGGGGTGATAGGGGACTTGAGTGGGGGCCTGGTGGAGGATGCCCCTGGTGGCTGGGGGGTGGGGGTGGTGGGAGACATGAGTGGGGGCCTGGTGGAGGGTGCCCCTGCACTGCTGGGGGTGGGGGTGGTGGGAGACATGAGTGGGGGCCTGGTGGAGGATGCCCCTGGTGGCTGGGGGGTGGGGGTGGTGGGAGACATGAGTGGGGGCCTGGTGGAGGCTGCCCCTGCACTGCTGGGGGGTGGGTGTGGTGGGAGACATGAGTGGGGGCCTGGTGGAGGCTGCCCCTGCACTGCTGGGGGGTGGGGGTGGTGGGAGACATGAGTGGGGGCCTGGTGGAGGCTGCCCCTGCACTGCTGGGGGGTGGGGGTGGTGGGAGACATGGGTGGGGGCCTGGTGGAAGCTGCCCCTGCACTGCTGGGGGTGGGGGTGGTGGGAGACATGAGTGGGGGCCTGGTGGAGGCTGCCCCTGATGGCTAGGGGGTGGGGGTGGTGGAAGACATGGGTGGGGGCCTGGTGGAGGCTGCCCCTACACTGCTGGGGGGTGGGGGTGGTGGGAGACATGAGTGGGGGCCTGGTGGAGGCTGCCCCTGCACTGCTGGGGGGTGGGGGTGGTGGGAGACATGAGTGGGGGCCTGGTGGAGGCTGCCCCTGGTGGCTGGGGGTGGGGGTGCAGGGGGACATGAGTGGGGACCTGGTGGAGGCTGCCCCTGGTGGCTGGGGGGTTCGGGTGCAGGGAGATATGAGTGGGGGCCTGGTGGAGGCTGCCCCTGGTGGCTGGGGGGTGGGGGTGGTGGGAGACATGAGTGAGGGCGTGGTGGAGGCTGCCCCTGCACTGCTGGGGGGTGGGGATGGTGGGAGACATGGGTGGGGGCCTGGTGGAGGCTGCCCCTCGTGGCTGGGGGGTGGGGGTGGTGGGAGACATGAGTGGGGGCCTGGTGGAGGCTGCCCCTGGTGGCTGGGGGGTGGGGGTGCAGGGGGACATGAGTGGGGGCCTGGTGGAGGCTGCCCCTACACTGCTGGGGGGTGGGGGGGTGGGAGACATGAGTGGGGGCCTGGTGGAGGCTGCCCCTACACTGCTGGGGGGTGGGGGTGGTGGGAGACATGAGTGGGGGCCTGGTGGAGGCTGCCCCTGCACTGCTGGGGGGTGGGGGTGATAGGGGACTTGAGTGGGGGCCTGGTAGAGGCTGCCCCTGGTGGCTGGGGGGTGCGGGTGGTGGGAGACATGAGTGGGGGCCTCGTGGAGGCTGCCCCTGGTGGCTGGGCGGTGGGGGTGATAGGGGACTTGAGTGGGGGCCTGGTGGAGGATGCCCCCGGTGGCTGGGGGGTGGGGGTGGTGGGAGACATGAGTGGGGGCCTGGTGGAGGGTGCCCCTGCACTGCTGGGGGGTGGGGGTGGTGGGAGACATGAGTGGGGGCCTGGTGGAGGATGCCCCTGGTGGCTGGGGGGTGGGGGTGGTGGGAGACATGAGTGGGGGCCTGGTGGAGGCTGCCCCTGCACTGCTGGGGGGTGGGTGTGGTGGGAGACATGAGTGGGGGCCTGGTGGAGGCTGCCCCTGCACTGCTGGGGGGTGGGGGTGGTGGGAGACATGGGTGGGGGCCTGGTGGAGGCTGCCCCTGCACTGCTGGGGGGTGGGGGTGGTGGGAGACATGAGTGGGGGCCTGGTGGAGGCTGCCCCTGATGGCTAGGGGGTGGGGGTGGTGGAAGACATGGGTGGGGGCCTGGTGGAGGCTGCCCCTACACTGCTGGGGGGTGGGGGTGGTGGGAGACATGAGTGGGGGCCTGGTGGAGGCTGCCCCTGCACTGCTGGGGGGTGGGGGTGGTGGGAGACATGAGTGGGGGCCTGGTGGAGGCTGCCCCTGGTGGCTGGGGGTGGGGGTGCAGGGGGACATGAGTGGGGGCCTGGTGGAGGCTGCCCCTGGTGGCTGGGGGGTGGGGGTGCAGGGAGATATGAGTGGGGGCCTGGTGGAGGCTGCCCCTGGTGGCTGGGGGGTAGGGTGGTGGGAGACATGAGTGGGGGCCTGGTGGAGGGTGCTCCTGGTGGCTGGGGGGTGGGGGTGGTGGGAGACATGAGTGGGGGCGTGGTGGAGGCTGCCCCTGCACTGCTGGGGGGTGGGGATGGTGGGAGACATGGGTGGGGGCCTGGTGGAGGCTGCCCCTCGTGGCTGGGGGGTGGGGGTGGTGGGAGACATGAGTGGGGGCCTGGTGGAGGCTGCCCCTGGTGGCTGGGGGGTGGGGGTGCAGGGGGACTTGAGTGGGGGCCTGGTGGAGGCTGCCCCTACACTGCTGGGGGGTGGGGGGGTGGGAGACATGAGTGGGGGCCTGGTGGAGGCTGCCCCTGCACTGCTGGGGGGTGGGGGTGGTGGGAGACATGAGTGGGGGCCTGGTGGAGGCTGCCCCTGGTGGCTGGGGGTGGGGGTGCAGGGGGACATGAGTGGGGGCCTGGTGGAGGCTGCCCCTGGTGGCTGGGGGGTGGGGGTGCAGGGAGATATGAGTGGGGGCCTGGTGGAGGCTGCCCCTGGTGGCTGGGGGTGGGGGTGCAGGGGGACATGAGTGGGGGCCTGGTGGAGGCTGCCCCTGGTGGCTGGGGGGTGGGGGTGCAGGGAGATATGAGTGGGGGCCTGGTGGAGGCTGCCCCTGGTGGCTGGGGGGTAGGGTGGTGGGAGACATGAGTGGGGGCCTGGTGGAGGGTGCTCCTGGTGGCTGGGGGGTGGGGGTGGTGGGAGACATGAGTGGGGGCGTGGTGGAGGCTGCCCCTGCACTGCTGGGGGGTGGGGATGGTGGGAGACATGGGTGGGGGCCTGGTGGAGGCTGCCCCTCGTGGCTGGGGGGTGGGGGTGGTGGGAGACATGAGTGGGGGCCTGGTGGAGGCTGCCCCTGGTGGCTGGGGGGTGGGGGTGCAGGGGGACTTGAGTGGGGGCCTGGTGGAGGCTGCCCCTACACTGCTGGGGGGTGGGGGGGTGGGAGACATGAGTGGGGGCCTGGTGGAGGCTGCCCCTGCACTGCTGGGGGGTGGGGGTGGTGGGAGACATGGGTGGGGGCCTGGTGGAGGCTGCCCCTGGTGGCTGGGGGGTGGGGGCGGTGGGTGACATGAGTGGGGGCCTGGTGGGGGCTGCCCCTGCACTGCTGGGGGTGGGGGTGGTGGGAGACAGGAGTGGGGGACTGGTGGAGGCTGCCCCTGCACTGCTGGGGGGTGGGGGTGATAGGGGACTTGAGTGGGGGCCTGGTGGAGGCTGCCCCTGCACTGCTGGGGGTGGGGGTGGTGGGAGACATGAGTGGGGGCCTGGTGGAGGCTGCCCCTGCACTGCTGGGGGGTGGGGGTGATAGGGGACTTGAGTGGGGGCCTGGTGGAGGATGCCTCTGGTGGCTGGGGGGTGGGGGTGGTGGGAGACAAGAGTGGGGGCCTGGTGGAGGGTGCCCCTGGTGGCTCCGGGGTGGGGGTGGTGGGAGACATGAGTGGGGGCCTGGTGGAGGCTGCCCCTGCACTGCTGGGGGGTGGGGGTGGTGGGAGACATGAGTGGGGGCCTGGTGGAGGCTGCCCCTGCACTGCTGGGGTGTGGGGGTGATAGGGGACTTGAGTGGGGGCCTGGTGGAGGATGCCCCTGGTGGCAGGGGGGTGGGGGTGTTGGGAGACATGAGTGGGGGCCTGGTGGAGGCTGCCCCTGCACTGCTGGGGGGTGGGGGTGGTGGGAGACATGAGTGGGGGCCTGGTGGAGGCTGCCCCTGCACTGCTGGGGGGTGGGGGTGATAAGGGACTTGAGTGGGGGCCTGGTGGAGGCTGCCCCTGGTGGCTGGGGGTGCAGGGGGACATGCGTTGGTGGGCAGTAGTGTAAGGTGACATGTGGGTTGGCTGGAGGGCATGGCCATGGTGGATGGGGTGCCTGCGGGACATTTGCAGGGTAGGCCTCTGTGATGTGGGCCACCTGCATGGGCTGTGGAGGGTGTAGAGGGAACACCTGGGAGGACCCACACATGCAATTCACGTGTGGTGCTCCCTGCGCACCCCTGGAATACACGTACCCTGATGGAATCGCATGTGATACTTCCTGCGCACCCCTGAAATACACGTACCATGCTGCTTTTGCGTGTGATACTTCCCACGCACCCCTGGAATACACGTACCCTAATGGAATCGCGTGTGATACTTCCCGCGCACCCCTGAAATACACGTACCATGCTGCTTTTGCGTGTGATACTTCCCACGCACCCCTGGAATACACGTACCCTGATGGAATCGCGTGTGATACTTCCCGCGCACCCCTGATGTACACGTACCCAGGACAATCGCGTGTGGGACTTCCCGCGAACCACTGAAATACACGTTCCCCGCTTGGCGTTTGCTGTTTGCCAGCCCTGTGAACTGGTCCAGGGTTAGCGCAGCCCTTTGCGATGATTTGGGGATTGTGAAGGCTTTTCCTTACGCGAGGGCGTTCTTGGGGGCGTAACTGGCGCTGCTGCAGGGTCGCTGCGCCACTCTGCGCCACGGCTGGTTTCAGAGGCTAAAATCCATGAATACGCTGTGCGATGAAAAGGATTTTTTCGCACGCGGCTGGCGCAGTGTATCGCACGGGGACACTGTGCGCCAGCCGCGTGCGCCATTTTTGTGCGAATTTCTATGAATTACCCTCTTGATCTTTTGTTGAATTGCCCGACATTTGAGGGTGTATCTCAGTCTTTTTTTTTAAATTGTTTCCTTTTATTCATTTTTATAAAAGGTTAAACAACAACCAACACCCGGACATCTCACTGCATGCATCTCCATTAAAGACAAATACAGTATGTAGAGACTATAATCATCCCCATGCTGAAGCCGCACATGTCACCCACCGATTGCGATTCTTATCGACCTTTGGCCATGCTAAATTATGACAGTAAGATTCTCACCTCTATACTGTCCAACAGACTAGCTAGAGTGGTAGGATCCATAATCCATGAAGACCAAAATGGATTCGTCCCAGGACGCAACACCACAGCTAACCTGAGGAGGCTACAACACATCATGGCCGAAACTCATGACCGTGAGGAAGACCTGGCGATACTGTCACTCGACGCCATCAAGGCCTTCGACTCCATCTACTGGGAGTGGCTTGTGGAGGTTTTAAAGAGCTTCGGTTTTGGTGGGGGCTTCATTAGATGGATCCAGGTACTTTATAACTCGCCAATGGCCAGGGTTAAAACAGGCAGAATTGTCTCCGAATCCTGGGCAATACAAAGGGGCACGAGACAGGGGTCCCACTCTCGCCCATGCTGTATATACTGGGCCTGGAGCCGATAGCCATATATTTCCGTCAACAGTTTTTGGATGCTGGCATTAAGGTAATGTCTACAATATAATATCATTATATGCAGACGACGTACTTCTATACTTGAGGAACACCGAGGTCAACGCACCAACAGTACTGGGGGTACTCGACAATTATGCAAAATACTCAGGAATACAATTCAGCAGACACAAATCCTCTGCATTCCCCCTAGCCAGACTACGGGGCATTGCAGAAAACGACCTCCCTCCCACTGGGATAAAGTGGCAACTCGACAAGTTCCGGTACTTGGGAATCAATTTGGGCCACACTCCGCAACTCACGCACGACTACAACACTGAAGTTGCAGTAAGCAGCCTTCGGCGATCAATAAAATTTTGGTCCAAACTACCATTGTCAATGGTGGGCAGAGCGGCGATTGCTAAGATGATAATTCTTCCTCGATTCCTGTACTTCTTTGTCAACGTTTGCCACTACGTTCGCCCGCCCTTCTTCAAGACACTAGAGGCCATTATTAAGGACTTTTTGTGGGGTCCCCGCAGGCACAAACTGACACTGGCCACGCTGTCTCTCCCACATAAAGAAGGAGGAATAAAACTCCCAGATCTCCAGCTCTACTATTTGGCTGCCCAGCTCAGTCACATCACGAAGTGGCTGTCAGACGAACCATCGGCCGAATTGGGACTACTGAGGCAGTCTCCCACAATCTTAATCCCCAAAGAAACTCTATGGTACCCTCCTTGGCTACCCTCCGTAACCCCACTGGTTGTTGGGCTTGGAAGGCAAATATGGGCCAGGACCTGCCACATAAGGCAAGCGAAACATCCGTACTCTCCAGATAACCCCATAATGGTGGATGTGTGCAAAACGGAGGCAGAACTCCCCACTCCAAGGAGATGGGAGGAAGCAGGCATATATACATGGGGATACTTGTTCACAGAAGGGGAATTTAGGGACTTCGAGTCGCTACAAGACATTGAAGTACTATCCAAGGGCCAGTTTCTCTGGTACCATAGGATCAAACAGATCGCCAAGAAGCAGTGGAACAGCCGGCCAGAAGACCCCACCCCAGGCCCGCTGCTACAGGAAATGCATGACCTTTCGGATGGATGGAGACCGATTTCCAGACTTTACAACAAGCTTATCAACAAACCTAATCCCAAAGGACAGGCACTGAAGGCGAGATGGGAAGTAGATCTTGAATCCCCACTTACCGACAAGGAATGGGAAAGAGCAATGATATACCCCAAGAAAGTGTCGCGGAACTCCAGATTCGGACAAATACAGCTGAATGTCCTCTACCGGACATATATGACTCCCCACAGGGTTGCTTCATTCAACAAGAAGGTATCCCCGGCATGCCCATGGTGCGGGAACGACAAGGCAGACATGATTCACATGTTCTGGACCTGTACTAAAGTGATGTCACTCTGGTCCAAAGCTAAACAATCCTGCATAGAAGCTGGAATGGAAAGGTACGACTGGACACCCGGAGAATGCCTACTAGGAACATACCCTAGACCAAGCAAACTCAAACATGTGGTGAAACTGATGGACATCTCATGCATATTGGTCAAAAGAACTATAGCAATGGCCTGGAAGACTCCGGCAGGCCCCAGGCATGCACGGTGGTTGAACGAAATGGCGAGATGGACGACTGCTGAAACCAGGGCCTGGCAAGACGGAATCACAACCAGCGGAGACGTCACAAGCGGCACTCTGGACTCCTAGAAGGCCCTTCTGAGCGATATGCGCTTCAACGCAGACTAAAGGCCTCCCTGATGAACTACAGCGTCCTACAGAAACTGATTCCTAACACCAACACAGAGAAGATATTAATCGAAATTGTCACAAATACAGTATGTACGTATTCAAGAAAATAGTACTGTCAGACCAGCGTGTGAATTTGATCATGCAAACATACATTATGTACCCTACAAGATCCCCACCCATGGGTGCCGTATCATGGAAGATAGACCAGTTTAAACCGTGTCCGTTCAGAACAAAGGACATACAACTATTGGTGATGTGGGGATACGACCATCCGCACGGCAGGTGTGCACTCGCCTGGGCATTTTGATATTTTTAAAAAAAATTGAATGATGGGAGATCAACCTCAGGAAATGTGTGGGCTAAGCCGCACACATTTTCATATACTCACTGCACAACAAAAACATAGATCTGTGTACTCTGGGGGTACACGGTCTACAGGCGCAGTCCTCCCTGTCACATTTAGTTGGAATGTGACAGGCAGGAGTACATGAAAGCATCAAGAGGAGGAGGGCAACATCTTTCTCCTGCCATAGCAAGCCCAATTAAATATCAAAGGCTCCATGGATCCGCCCTGCCCATTGTCAATCTGCTGGTGGTAGCGCATACTGATGAGAGTTAATTGAAGTAGGCCTTTGGGAGGCCTAATCGCAGAACTGACAAAAGGGGACAAGAAACTAACACATCTTTGATATGCAATGCCTCAACTTGAAGCCAGGTCCCACCCCTCTGTATGAAGGGCAGTTAATGGCATGTCTGAGACAACTGTTCACAGTAGGCAACCCCTGCAAGGGGACCCCCCTTTCAGAGGGAAGAAGTATGTGATTTGATGGAGACCGAAAGTCTGTTCTCGCCACAAACTTCAAAGGGAGACATGCACTTTGATCAGGAGCCACAGAGAGCTCAATTGACAAGAGAGACACTTTGATCCACAACAGACAGGAAGATGGGTGGGACTTAGTAGTACATGTTGTCACCCCTTACCTTTCCTGTTGCAAAGCACTCTGGTTATGATCTCACGTATAACAGAAGATTGTTAGTGGAGACCTAAAATTGGTTCATTAAGGTAGACTTAGCCTGCACCAATCACTGGGGCACATTTGGCTTTAAAAGAGGGTTGAGCCCCTCTTTTGGCAGATGGTATGGTATGGTATTGTTTTATTTGTAAAGCGCCTATACACAAAGCAAGTGTTTCAAAGCGCTCAAGGAGGGAGGGAACAAGGGGAAGAAAAAAAAACAGCAGTCGTTCAGAGCCCTTGAATTTCTGAATGATGCAAGTCTGCACGGGCAGAGTGGGTGCATGGAACAAGTGCATATGATATCATCAAAGGTGTAGATAACAGCAAATAGGTCTGACGATGATTCAGCAGTTTTTCCAAGTGCATTGAGGCGCCACCATGCAAGGAGGGGAGACAAGGGAAAAACAGATATATGATCTTCAAGTCATGGTGCATTCAGATTGTGCAAGTGTGCAGACAAGTGCAGAAGAGGGGGGGACAAGTGCAGGGGGCTATGGTGGGGTGTGGGAGCGGGCAAAGTGTGCCCAGTCAGTCAGAAGATGGGGTAAGTGCTGAGAGATGCCACTCTCATGGATAATCCGACTACTTCAAAAGGAGTAAGAAGAAGGACTCATCTGGAGCCTGGCTGAAAGTACAGTCTGCCTTACAGCTTCCGTCAGTAAAGGAAGGCCAGGATTTCCAAGAGGAAAGCAAGACCCCTCCCTTAAACATCTCCCAGGAACAGAGGGAGCTACCAAACTCAGAGGACCCATCCAGCAGCTCCAGAAGTGGTACCCATCCAGCACACAGTGTGTCCTGCTAGGTTCTGCCAGCAAGCTTCCTAGGTGGGAAGTGCCTGAGAGTCTCTGACCCAAGGACAAGGCCGTTGCCTGAAAGCGTTCTCATCTTTGGGCCGTCCGCCATAAAGGATGACATGTGCCCAGCGAAGAAGCTAGGAGGAGTGCCACAAAAAGTATCAACCCACGTCCATCTTTCAAGGACATATCTGAGGCAGTCGAGCCCTCGAAACGGGACCGGCTGCACCACTGACTGTTGTCATGCTGCATTCACTAAAGCCGTCTGAGATGCCTCGAATAGCGTTCCAGATCCCCCAAGCAGCACAGAGACAATGATTCTTGACCCTGATCCGCTGTGTAGGCCAGCCTTCAGCTGTCCATCCAGCCTTGCGTGTCAAACTGCCTGCTGCCTGATATCCGCAGCTGTCTCCTGTCTTGAACTCTGTCGCAGGAGCTAGAAAGTGTCCTGGAACCGACTTGATGCTGTTGAGAATCAATATCATCTTAAGCACCAGGTACATTGTGGTTCTGCCCCCCTGGTCCTTCTCCTAAGGCCCCTAGTGACATTTACAACCCCTTGCTCCCTTGGTGCTGAAACCAAATAACCTTGAGCAGTTAACACTGATTGCTTTACCGACTACCCTCCTGTCAGTATCCAGACTGCATCCCTTTCCTTCATCTAACTGTGGGCCTCATTACACGGAATGCAGTAAACCATGGTGCTATTAGCACCATGGTTGCCGCCGGTACCATACCGGTACCGCCATGGTGGAAAGGGGAATTACCACCCCATTCCAAGGTTGGCGGGGCAGTAATTCCCCCTTTCTCCATGGCCCTTCCCCATTCCTATTTTTGCCCCATAGGGCTCAATGGGAATGGGGAAGTAGCTAATTACGGTACCGCAAATTGCGGTACCGTAATTAGCACCAAGGTCCCTTTGCGGGTCCCAACTTTAACGGCTGGTCTAAACCAGCCGTTAAGGTCGGGTCCCACAAAGGGGCCTCGTAGTAAGGTGGTAAGGGTTTACCGGTACTGGTGCCCTTACCACCTACCGTGTAATGAGGCCCTGTGTGTCCTCTGTGTTCCTTAACAGGATGGGTTGTATTTTGTAGTGTAGTGTGCGTTTGCTGTAATAATAATAAAGTAGATATTTTTATGGAACCGTGACTGGACAGTCCCTTTTATCTCTGGGTAATAATTGTATTTTCACTGTGTTGCAACTAACCAACAATCCACGACCTTGCAGAGATAAGCCTGCCATTCCACCCACGTTACCAAAATTGGACAAGGAGGTTTATGATTTATTTGTGTTTCCAATCTGTTCGGATCCCTACTGATGTACTAGAGGTGTGGGGCTGATTGATGGTTTAGAAACCGATATTCATGCGTGGACCATTGGTGCACCGGAAGTTGATTTGTCACAGGGACCTTCGCGTATAGCCATTCGGGGAAGGGTAAACATTTGAAACAATATCACACACCAGTTCACACTATGTCCAATCATGTCCAGGACTTCCTGCCTTGTTTTCCAAATCTGCCCATCTGTACCATATTTTATTGTGTTTTTGTGGACATCATCTCACCCTGTAAACCTGCTCTTCCAGGGACATGCAGGTATCTACGTCCATTTTCCCTTTGGAAATGCGTTGTGCCTCCTCTGACCCACAGCACTGCTCAATGTTAAGCCGAGTAACTGCCAGGGCCACTGTTAGGAGCAGTCTCTTGCATTTTCCCACCCGCGTCTCTTGCCAGATGCCCAACAGCAGTAATTTAAGGTTGATTGGAATTAGTGTGTCTAGGACCCTGGATACGTGGTTCACCACTTTGGATAAATACATGTGTATTGCAGGACATTGCCAAATTGTATTTATGTATGTGCCTACTATCGTTTTGCATCTAAGACAAAAGGAATCCGGGGCACAACCCCATTTATGGAGTTTGTCCCTAGCATAATATATTCTGTGTATGTTTTTCAGTTGTGTTAACCGCAATTTGGCAGCGTAAATGTACTCCTTGTTGTGTGTTAAGGCTTCCATCCATTCCTCCTCTTCTAGAGGGCCCAGATCCGTGGCCCATCTTTTCCTTACTTTGAGCCCTGGCGGGGTAGTGAAGGATATTATTGCTTCATATAGTATTCATATAAAATGGTGCCCCATTTCCACCATCACATCCCATACGGAAATCATACGGAAATCTGTCCAGCCCCGGCCCACTCCGGCTTTTCGAACCTCTGGTAGGGTCGTATTGTCCCAAAGTGGTGTATCTAGCGTTATAATGCTTTTCTGGCATATTTTCTTTAATACTGTCTCTTTGATGTCGATTACTAGTTCGAAGTCATGGGCAATACAGCCATCCGCCCACCACCATATAGGAACTGGAGCAGAGTATATGGCTGCATCCAACTGGTATTGCATCTGATATATGGTAGCAAAGTTTCTGAGTTCAGACTGTCTTTGGCAACTGCCAAGTGCACCGGCCAATAATATGGCCGAATATATGGCAGCCCAATGCCGCCATCCCGGACTGATTGACAGAGCGTCTATAGGGCAACACACGACTGAGAATCTTGCAACAGTAGCTTCCATAGGGAGTTATCAATCCTATCGGACTCAGCATCAGGGATATATATCATACAGAGTATCCTGTAGGACGTATAAGTATCCTGGGAGCGTGAGTATCTTAAAGAAAACCACTCCTCCCAAAAATGACAATGGGAGAGATGCCCAGTGCAGTACATCTCACTGGAACCGTCTGATGATTGGTTTCAAATTTTTCCTGAGGAAGTCATACCTTGTTCTGCAGATCTGTATCCCTAAGTATTTGAAAGATTCATGCTCTATCCACATGCCAAATTCCTCCTGTGCTTCCCGTAGGTCTGCTTGCATAGAGAAAAGAGGAGTTTTATTGCAATTGACTTTAAGGCCACTCTAAGTGCCAAAGTCTACCAGTATATCCATGATACTAGGCATGGTTGTGGCCGGTTCCCCCACGAATAATAGTAGGTCATTGGCACAGAGTGCCGCACAGTCCTCATGCCCTCCGGGCCATCTCATGCCAGACCATTCCAGGTGTAGCCAGATGGCCAGAGGGTCCACTACGAGGTTAAACAGTAGTCAGGACAGGCGGCAACCCTGCCACGTACCACAAGTCAGTGGGAATGAGCGGGATGTCTGTCCGTTAACATTTACTGTAGTGGTTATATTCATATATCGTAGCTTTAGCCATCCCATATATCCTTCCACAAACCCCATTTCCACCATCACATCCCATAGGAGATGCCACGATATAGAATCAAACGCTTTCTCAAAGTCAACCGACATCATGGCGGTGGAGGTTTCAATGTCCTGTTCTCGATCCAACGCAATGTGTATCCTACGTATATTCATCCTTGTGGATCTTCCAGGAGTGAAGCCACACTGGTCCGGATGAATCAGAGCTGGAGCAGCCAATTAGCAAGGACCTACGTGAGGATCCTGGCCTGAGCATTTGTCAGTGATATCAGCCTATATGATTCTCTGAGTTCGGGTGGTTTATCTTTTTTAGGGAAAGCCTCTCTAGATGCCACCCAGAACTCCCTGTAAGCCATGCTTGATTAAACATCCGAAGCATCGGCCCTGTGGTAGTGGCAGCCAGAGTTTTCCCTGTATCACAGTCTTATCCACATCCCTTGAGATCTCCTTCTCATTTGCACTCTAAAATCACCACCTCAGCCACACTACAAGCACAGTACGTTCTATATGAGGAGAGAACCATGGCTCAAAATTGATGAAGCTTTGAGTGACACTTCACTTTGTGAAATTCAATATATAAATGGTCAATATTATTCCTTATGTTTCAACACTGCAGTCTGTTAAGTCATGTTTGAGTGTGACTTTGTGTAGTGCATACGTAAAAGAACCCCAAAATAACAATTTTGCCAGATACGGAAATTAAAGCACATTGATGTAAAGTGATTTTGCCAGGAGCACATACCTTGGACAAGTGGAGAAGCTGAGAGTTAAGGCCAGCTTTCCTTGTTCAATCATTTGTAATTCGGGAAATAGACTATGGGGTAAATACAGGTATGGTGTGGCAGTAAAAAGTGGCAACAGAGTTACCACCAATTTTACCACACTGCCATTCTAAGAGTATGAAGATAAAGGGGAGGGGGAATGATTCTAGCAGTTGGCTGGAGGGCCTTTCCCAACTTCACCTCCAAACACAGATGGAATTAGTGTAGGTGGAATTACCAATTACGGTCATTCTTCAAAGTCCCATTGGTTGGTGACTAAAACCACAACATCACCACTCAAAATCAAGTGCATTTACCGCTGATTTAACGGCAGTAACCGTAAATGAGTATACCAGCCTTTCTGTGGGAAATATTGCCATACTCGTAATGACCCTCTATATCTCCTTCCATTTCATCTTTATTTTTAGATCAACTTTCAATGCTCTTTGCATTGTTGTCTTTCAAAAGCTGTGTTAGGTGTATATGGTCAATGAAGCTGCTATGCACCAAACCACATGGCAGATCAACCTGAAAATAAAAAAAAAGTATGATTTCTTCTTAAAGTGCAAAAGAGTACGCAATTATCAGTGTGGTGTGTACAGATACAAAAACCAAAAAAACAACATATGCCTTTCATGCAAGACATGATTTATTTATTTATTTGGGCATTTATAAAAGTGCACCAAGCCTGAGGGCATCTGGGCACTGGTTACAATCGGACAGGAAAGGAGGGGCAACAAGGGGGTAGGACACAAGGGGTGGGGATGAAATTCTTAGTTGAACAGGTATTTGAGCTGCCAGTGGATGGTTCGTCACAAAGGTGGCCAGGGAGTTCATTCCAGATTGCAGGTGCAAAGTATGGGACAGTGTTTGTAGGCCGTACATTGTGGTATTGTTGTAATGTGTCTAGAGATTTTTCCTGCACGGTAGTGTGATGGACAAGATCTTGAAGTGGATCCTATCCTTAACCGTGAGCCAGTGTGCGGATCTCCTAGCCTCGGATATGTGGTCACGCTTTCCGATGTCAAGTGCTGCTCTCAGTGCATTGTTTTAGATTGATTGGAGTTTGCAAAGGTTTTTGGTGCAAGAGCCGCAAAACTGAGAGTTGCAGTAGTACAGTTTTGAGCAAATGAGAGCTTGAAAAACTTCGAGGACAAAAATTCAAAGCTTTGTTGATTGATGCCCTGCTGCAGAGGGGTGTGTGTGTGATCTTTAGGTCACAGATTCAAATCTTGGTAGGAAGGACATGGAGTTTATTGTTTCTGAGGTCAATAACTTTCTATATAAAGTTTTTTTAAGATCAAACAATTATTTTGATACAATATTCTTTAAACACTAAAAATACTTTTTGACACTTTGTCTTCCTTCTAAGAAGTACAAGTTATAAATATCATTTGAAGATGGTGAAGCTGTACTAAATTTGACTGATATTGATTCAGTAAATAGAGGTGTGCAGGGGACGGGAGTGTCTATGAAGTATGGACACTTTGTTGGTTTATAATTTCTGCGTTGACTTTTGATGCCAGAGTCATAGATTTCTCCCTTGCACCCTTCACATACCCTAAATTACCTACAGTCAAAAGCTAGTCTTATACAATATCCACAGGAATTTCTGAACTTGGTGTGCTTAGCCACTCTTCAATATTGTGTAGTCAATAAAACAACTTGCAGAGCATCTATTGGTGGGATGGAGAGAGAGAAAAATCCAGAGGCCGGTTTCTAATGTACCCAACTTGTGCCACTGTACTCCTGTGAAAGGCTTATTTACCACAAGCTGTCATCTACTAGATCCAATCCCCTTTGCTCATGAGAAAACAAAGAAGGACAGGTATCCATCTACTGGGTTATACTGCAAGGGGCATATCTTTGCCAGAAACGTAAGGTGTGTAATTATGAGATTTCCCGTTAGCAGTGTCCATGTGTGTTATTACTTTGATTGTTTAGCTGCATTATAACAGTCTACATGAAAAGTAACTCCTGAATAAGAACACAGTGAAGGCGATTATTGTTGACAACTAAGCTCACTTCTGTTGTACTCCGCCGTAGATGTTAATGGGCTGTAACCAGAGGCGTTGCTGCAGGGGTTTAGGGGGCTATAGCCCCAGGTCCTTTTGTTGTAGCCCTGGATAGAAGCTCACAGGCTACAACCAAAAGGCTGGCTAGCCCCCAGTCCTGACAGATCTTTTCCAGACCTAGCAACACCCCTGGCGCTGACCCATCAAAAACAATGTACTTCACCGTCCTTGGCGCCTCAGCAGGTTGAGGCATATGAGATCTACAGCAGGGCCTCCATTGGGACAAAGCTTCAAGTGTTGCTAAGTGGCCCCACGCCTGACACCTCCATCCAGAACTGGCTGCTCAGACCAGACAGTTACTTTCCCACCTCTACTAATTTGCTCTGTATGGTAGTTCTGAAGCACAGAAATATATATATTGCCTACACCATGTCCATAACTTGTTTGTTTCTTTGCAGGGTTGTACCCATGCATTATACTTTTTCTCCATAAAACATGAACTATGTGTACCAGAATGCAACGAAAACACCAACTCGGGAGTAGCCGGGTAACTTGTGACATTGGACAGCTTCAGTTGTCGGTGGTATTTGCATGACAATGTGCAGAGCATAGTTAGACTGATGGGGTGTGCAGCAGTTTGATGTATTCTGATTAATAAGGCGCTATGAGCGACATTAGCTTTGGAGCGCCTCGAGATCTAATGCAGATATCTAATTATCCTTCATATCAGGTGTGAGTGATGCATACCCTGCATTCTGGTACTCATAGTTTTGCTTTTCATTTATACATGGAGAGCTGCATGTGGCGGAATGCAAGAAAAGGAGGGATGGCTTGATGTCCCAGTCACCTGTGACGCTGGGGCAGTTTGAGATTACATAATAGTCTGATGTGGCATGGTTATATTATCCCTTAAGGTTGCTCGCTTTTTCTATTATTTGGAACAAGCCGGAACAATGTCTTGCAACATGTGGATGAAAATGCAGCTTTGGAAAAAGTATTTGTTTTCTTGACAAAAAAGTAGGCAGCGTTGCCCATTTTTAAAGATGGCCAACCTACCTCTTCTTTCACAAATGAACAAATCATCTGTTTTATGTCTGCTCTGGGGACTTGCCTGTAAAATGCATATGACCCGTCACAGACGGAAGGTTAGCTCTGTGGCAACGCGCTGAGCAAACACACGTTGGAATCCGGGACCTGCGCTTGGGGGGGGCGGTGGGGGGAACAACACAAGCGCGTTATAAATGACCGGCCCTTCCACAATGAAACTAGCACCTAGATACCTACGGGTTATGTGCGCTGTAAATACATGGAATAAATAAGTAAGTAAATAAATAAATAAATACAACAGTATAAACACTGCTCCTAAAGAATTGGAATTACGCATATGAAAGGGTCACCATAGAGAGGCTTGCCCCCATGGCCCATATACTATTAATTGCTGAAAAAACAGCTTGTAGGAATGAAACCAGGCAGGGGGGTCTCGACATAACAGCTCTTGGCCACATATGCACCTTCCGCCCGACTACACCCTCTAAATGCGATACCTGAGTACATATTGCCACCCCACTGTAGCCCTGAAGCTACGCTCCCCATTATGAATATGTTTGAAGTGAGGGACCTGTCTTGCATTCCAGCTGATATGTTCTGCACTCGCAGGTTGAAGATATGCCTAGACACAGGCGTTCATGTGGCAGCCCGGATATACATTCCTTCCTGGGGACCACTCTGGAGAGCTGTGCAACGACTGCACTTTATGGCACGGCTACAGCGCTGCACAGTCATGCTGATTACAGCTCTGTGCTATACGAAGCCCCTTTGACATTAACATTCAATCAGACATTATCCCTCTTACAGGTGATACAGACAGGACAGCTCCCCATGAAATATCCCCCTCTTAGAAGACATGTGGCACCATTCAGTTCTAAAATACATAAACATGTAAAGAATTACATTGAAAAGCAACTAACAATGCAAGGCAGCATGCATTGATATAGCTTTAAAGGGGGTTTATGGTGAGTTCCACCCCCTTCCCTGATGTTAACCATGGGTTTGGGTGAAGAAGAACATCTTGTAGCATCTGAAGGTATGTACCAGGACCAGAGCTGCCAGGGTGTCATACAAGCTTTCTGTTGTTCTCCCAGTTGCAGTTCAATTCTGTTGGTTTTTCCCCAGGCTGTAATTTGCAACCCTAATATCATTTAATCAATTTATGGGAAATAGATTGGGGTGGCAAGTTCACCTTCAGTAACCCAAAATTTACATGCCCAAAGAGAATACAATGTACGCCATATTCCGGACCACATTGGCTAATTTGCGAGCAGAAAAGGCGAATTGAAAATCATTTAAAACGTATAAAGAACAGTCTGGTTGTTTTTCAAGTATACAATACTTTTTTGCAGAACCACATGTTTGAGTCATATAATGGTGGTCAAATCCTATTTCATTTCAAATACCTTTTATCATTGCTCATCTTTCCGCATAAGGTGACAGTGGTCAATGCCGCACACCTCGATGTCGGCAATATTTTGTATGTGGGCGCTCCCACCAAGTTCATGAGCCCTTTGCAGAGGGTCGAGAATGTGGCAGGAAAACTTTTGTTGAGGCTTCAGAAATGTTAACACATTTCACCGGTTTGTCTTCCTTACACTGGCTCCCAGTCCTGTACCTGAGTGGCTTTAAGTCATTGGGCCTCATTACGAGTTTGCCGGAAAAAATAAAAAATGACCGGCATGCCGGTGCTACCGTGTCCGTTTAGCACTGTTGTCGGAATCTACGGTAGATTCCGAGTCAGCGTGCACGCACATTCCGGCATGCCTGTAAAAGCCCCAAAACCCCTCATACCGGCATCATCAATGCTGCCAACGCCGATTTTGGCACCAAAGAGACCATAATTACTAGTGCCGGCATTACACGCACCAGAAATAATGTCATCGCGCCCGACCAGGAAATGCACCAGCGGCCATTATAAAAACACAATCCATTGCAATCCTCAGTCCACAGGAGTGTCACTCGAAATCTGAGCACCTACCTACACAGAGGAACATGGCTGCAAGGCAACCTATCATCCGTTGCAGCAAACCCAGGTTCAGTGAAGCAGAACTGAAAATGCTGGCTGTCACCCTTGTGGAGCACTCAGATGAGGTAGTCTGTGCAGATCTGAAGCGCCAAGTGAAAAATACGGAAGAAGGCCCTATGCGAGGATGTGGCCTGTACAGTCTCAGCAGTGGGGACAACAACCCACACTGTGCGAGACTGTAAAAAGTGGTGGGATGACCTACGTCTCTGTGTCTGCAATCTCCTTGCCGCAGAGCACAGCCAGGGCCTGGCCACAGGAGGTGGAGCACCATCCCTCATAAAATTGCATGCGGGAGGAGACGTGCAGCACCGTCCTGCACATGGAGTCCATAGAGGGAGTTGGAGCTGCTGAAGCGGGAGCTGCGACATCTGATGATGCCGGTGAGTGTCCGTAAACCCAAAGTCACATGACACACCATGTAGTCCCAATGCCAATGGCAGGTCAATATGTCAAGTATGTGGCACCTGTTCCCTGCTGCCATTCCCAGCACCGACAACCTCGTTTCACACATGTACAATGTACCTAACTGCAAGACCTCGAAGAAACCCCACTGACACCCCCCACATGTCCCCTGTATTGGCCACACAAGTAGCATCTGCATGCACACAGACACACATCACCCAGACAATGTCCAACTGCTTTCATCACTGCCATCCCACCACATGGCCAAGGCCACCTCATGACAAGATGCACATATCTAAGACACTTGTCGCACACTTGTCACTCCCACCATGTCCCTTTCCGCTGATTCACCATCAATGCAGCAACAGCCACAAGTGAAACACATCTGTTTCACAATCGAACTCAACATGTCACACAGCTCGTGTGGCATGAGAATGAAATTGATTCGGGGGTATGCACCTTGCAGGAATTCTTTTGGGGACCAGTCGTACCGTACTATCCTGGCTTTCCTGCAAGCCTGCTCTATCCGGGCCCAGAACTGCTGTACCCGTACACCTCCCCAGAACATGTGCATCAGTCCTGCCTCTCCCATGTCACACCAAGGGCACGTTGGTCGAGTCTGTCTGTTGAATCCAGCCACTGTGTGTGGGGTCATGTAGGTGGGGTATAGGACATTTAACTGTATTAGTTAGAATCTAGCGTTCCTGGACACTTCTCGGGGTACGCTAGTACCCTCTCCCACTTTTTTTCCATTTTATCTATTCCCAGTTCTGTCTCCCATCTCGCTTTTAACGTTGTGCTCCTGGGGTTGTGTTTGTCTGCCAGCTGGCTATACAGTCTAGCCACTAGCTTCCAGCCATCGCTCTGGCTAAGCATTAGCATCAACAGAGGGTTCACTGTCTGGCCATTTCTCCCATTTTCCCCTGGCCACATGCCTGGTCCTCTGGTACCATAAAAACTGTCCTCTGGGTAGACCCTCCTTCTCTTGCAGTGAGATGAACTCCCTGAAGACTCCCTCTTCCATCAGTTGTTCATGAGGATACTTGCAGATCATGTGAACATGTTTACAGCAAGTATAGGATTACACTAGCTATGCAAATGCAAATTATATGTTTGCAACTTTAACTGAAGACTGGCTTGTCAGAGCAGAAACACTTGATGGGAATTGTATTTATCAGCAATTCAATACACCACTGTACTGAAACATTGATTCCATCATTGCCTTATTAATGCTGATGGCATTTTATGAATCAAGCATGTTTAATCAGTACATTTCATTATGTAAAAGTAGCAAGGAAAGGTCCTCCTGTCAGAGCGGGAGAAATTACATTCATGTCATCTGTTGGAGATCTCTGCCTCTTGTTCACCATCACAATTAAAAGGATACCTGATGAGTTTGGACCCTTTGCTCATTGCCATGTTCAAAGAGGGTGCCATTGTAAAACGCAAATACATCTGTGCATCTATTTCCCAAGGATTACAGCAAGCCGTAAAATTGAAGTCCCCAAGACCAGGATTTCTTTACACATCTTTATAATATGGATCGTATGTGTAGAGATGATATACTCACAGATGTACTCCCAATTTAAATGTGATGGAATCAATATGTAATATGTTACTTTATGATGCTAGTAATTAATTAAAAACTATATTGTGTTAAAATTTAAGAATAGGAAAGAAAATGCTATTGAGTTGTGTTTTTGCTGTACCGTGTATAAAAGAAAGGGCAGGTCAGAATTGCAAAAATTGAGAAATGAAATCTTCAAGGGAAGAATTGACAAGATTAACACAAAGGGGCT
The DNA here is from genome assembly GCF_040938575.1 of Ambystoma mexicanum. Lineage (NCBI taxonomy): Eukaryota > Metazoa > Chordata > Amphibia > Caudata > Ambystomatidae > Ambystoma > Ambystoma mexicanum. Next base: position 927,059,620 of record NC_090923.1, read on the forward strand.
TTGGGCTGAGCCTATTCAGGTTAGTTCCAAAAATTATGTTACTTCATTCCAAATAGGTTTGTAAAAACCCCATTAATTCTGACTGGAAGAGAGGTCACTGAACTATGCAGGCAAACAGACATCTGCTTTGAATTGTCAAAGGTGAAAGGTTATTGAAGGTATGCACAACCAGAGGCATTTACTTTAGATAGTGATAACATGAAGAAGGAATATGTAGGCAGGTATTGCCACTGCCACCCAGTGGAGAATAGCTTCAATTGCACACCAAGAAACTTAATTAATTTAAAATGAAGGGAAATCATACATTAAAATGTGTAATCACAAAATTAATTGGTGCATCATAACAGAGCCTCTGATTGTCTTCAAGTTTTGAAATGTTGTAGCAAGGGGTAATTGCTATCAGCTTGTGTCATTAATCGAAAATAGTGGCCACCACATTTTGAATTGCCCAACAATTGTAAAAATATGTCAAATTACTTTGCACAGTGTGAATGAAAATCTCTAAATGGTCGCCCCTACTTGCAGAATCTAAAAATATAAGTTTCATCAATCTCCCATATTTTATGCAGAAATTAAAGTATACACATGAAATTAGCATCTCTACATTAAGAGCAGATTCCCTCCCACCTTTCCTAGTTATGTGGGAAAGAAACAACATCTCTGTTATAAGGAATGGGTGGAGTGAAAGGCAATATGAATTGCATACCCAATGAGCGAGTGGATTATTGAATATTGGGTGATGAAGATCAAGAAGGGGAATGAACTGGAGATTGGAGAGAAGAAGTTCACACTCTAGGCAGATTGGAGGCATGTCCATTAAAAGAAGGAAACCAGTATAGTGAGGCGAGAGCGACCAGTCCATGGGAGATTGGTTTCCAAATAAGACACCTGAACAGAGGGTTTGCTGACAGAATGATGTGTGACTGACTGGGCTCCTTGCTGGTTCTCCCAAAAGAAGAAGTAACATCTGGAAAGCAAATTAACCCCAAATTGTCCAAATTAATTATGGTAAAATCTGGGAGGACAAAGGTAAGGGACATGCGGGCAACAGCAATTTGAAAACCGTTGCACAGGTATCGATACATGCATGCCCTGGGTTACCCACAGCTGTCTCTTCCTGCCTCCTAACAGGGGATACCAATATTTCTCATGCTGAAGCTGTACCTACAGCATCGCCTTGTAGATAAAACGCCTTTGCAAGACTAAACCAGAAGAACACCTTCCGCAATTTAAGCTAGCTCCATTTGCTAAACCCTATCCACGAGGATACCATCATCCATTACTGGGGCTAAAACACCCAATGCACAGGGAAAACAATATTTACATAGCTGTTAGTCATCCATACACTTAGGTCAATAGTCTAAGTTATTCACCTGAACCTTTTACTTCAAGACCGAATGCTCCCTAACCACAAAAATCAAATCTACCTCTGCTCCTTTCCCAACTATGCTTCACACTGCTCGATACTACTAATAAATACTCAACAATACTTCAATGATACTCAACAGTACTTAAACAATACTCAACAACGCTCGTCACCACGCAACATTACTATACCACCCCCCCAGTTGCTGTGTGGCTGAGTCAATACTTACACTCCATGATTCACTGACGCTGCTCGGCTACTGGATCCCCTAAAGCTGCCACATCACCTTCTGGTCTGCTGGGATCATCAGACAGGCCACAGGCAGGACATTCTCTAAACTGGCTCCTCCTGGCCTCTGCACAGGGGCTACAACTCCCGTCAGACTCACACTCCATGAGGTGCCTCGCAGCCCTCCAGTTTATGCTGAACAGTCGTAGTGAACCATCCTCTGCTACCAGCTTGTTGTCTTAGGTATACCAGAGGGACTGGGGTTCACACTACGAACTCACTGTTCATGCTCCCAGCGCCCAAAAAAACCTCCCTCAGTACACAGATGGAGGACTGACATAACAGCAAGTTAGAACTGTTGTTAATTACATAAACAGACATGAATCATACAGGACATTGACAATATCCCAAAATCACAGCATCAGAGCCCGTGCTGGGCAATTATTTCATGTACTGCGTCCAACATGGGGCTCATCCCCAAAAACCTACAAGGGTACAGGATTGGGTAGTTGGAGTGGTAATGCCTATACATGGCACCTACTGATGTTACTCTATTGGCCCACACATGTCATGTGGCTTGCCTGACCCTTCCCCAAACAGATCTATTACATTGTTGCAGGGTCGCAGGATTACCATTGGCCCTTGCCCTCTGCCATAGACCCCTGGATTTGTGTTCCCTGATTGGCTGGAGCTGATCTCCCCAGGACTGGGACCAAGCTCTGTTCTCAGTGCTCAGTGCACCTTCTCAAGGTGATGAGAAAGACTATGCGCCTCATTACGAGTTTGGCGGTAGCCATGGTGCTATTAGCGCCATGGCTTCCTCCAAAATCGTGTCTGGGTCCGGGGTCTGTGAATGAGGAATTACCAGGTCATTCCAACCTTGGAAGACCAGGTAATTCCTCATTCACAAAACCAACCCCCATTCCCATTTGAGCCCCCATAGTGCTCAATAGGAATGCGGATGGAGATAATAACGGGGCCATTGATAACAAGCCAGTTATTAGCTCCTTGGTCCCCTCGCGGGACCCGGAAAGGATGTTTGGTTTTACCAGATGTCTGTTCCGAGTCCCGCAAGGGGACCTTGTAATAGGACGGAATGGGTTTACCGGCACGGGCACCATTACCGGTGCCGGTAAACCCATTCTGCCAGTCTCGTAATGAGGCCCTATGGCCCTCATTACAACACCGGCGCTAAACCATGGCGCTATTAGCACCATGGTTGGTGCCGGTGTTGTAACAGGTCTTCCATGTTTCAATGGGGAATTAACACCCCATTCCAAGGTTGGTGGGGCCGTAATTCCCCATTGAACCATGGCCCTCCCCATTCCCATTTTCGCCCCATAGGGCTCTATGGGAATGGGGAAGGTGCTAAGTACGGTACCGCAAATTGCGGTACCGTACTTAGCACCAAGGTCCCATTGAGGGTCCCTACTTTAACGGCTGGTGTAGACCAGCCGTTAAGATCGGGTCCCGCAAAGGGAGCTTGTAATCAGGCGCTAAGGGGTTAACGGCGCCGCAGCCTTTTACAGCGCCGTTAACCCATTAGCGCCAGGGTCGTAATGAGGCCCTATGTGTTCCCAATGTAGCCGTCAGCATTACCACATTTGCCTTTGACAGTGTCTGTAGGGTTTCAACGTTGTTAAAGAATCCATGTTTCACTTTATGTCTGTGTCGCTGGGAACTGCTCGTCTTCCCACCATGGGTGAATGACCATTGTCTGGCTCAGCCGCACCACATGGTTGAGGACCGCAAAATCAAGTTCTCTGGTCTGCAATTTGCAAGGATTTATGCTAGTATTTTGCAGGTTGCTCATTGTCTCCAAGGCCTAGGAATGTTCAACTCATCGCTGACCTTGGCTGCCATCCCTGGCCTGCTACTTTGTGCAGCCTAATTTTGCATTTCTTTGCATCTCGTCCCGAGGCCCGTGGCCTCATGTAACCTCACTACAGTTATACTATCATTTATATATATATATATATATATATATATATATATATATATATATATATATATATATATATATATATATACCATGCAATGTTTCTTATAAGTTAGTAGTATGTGGCTCTTCCATGCTCCTTATATGACCCTGAAGTTCCATATGATTAGTTGTAATAAGCGTCTGCAAGCTTGCTCTACATCTCTTCTTATCCTTGCATTTTGTGGTTCTGCATTTGGCTTTCAACAGTATGTATATGTATCTGTCCTCTATCTACAGAACTGTCTAAGCATGTTCTTCATGTGTGCACGTGTCTGTCCGTGTAACTTCGTGCATGGGTGCAAGTTTGCTGCATGACTAACGTTGCTATGTTGTGGATTCACTAATAATGTCAGCACACTGGATTTCCGTTATTAGTCAATCTGATCCATTGAGGCATTTGGATCCATGATCAGTGTAGTGGCACCTATATCCATATAAATGTTGACTGGATAAGGTTTGAATGGTTGTCTGAGAGAATATCTGTTTGCATATGTGGATGTCACTCCTGGGGGCTGTACAGTGAGTTGCATCTTGCGTTCTTGGCTCTGTGGGATGTCATGTTCATGGGGGTGAGGAGGGCCATTCCTGGGACCCTCTCTTCAACATTTTTAGGATGTATGACATGTTTCAATTGTAATTAATATTGTGTGCACAACAGCAGGTTCAAAATATGAAAACAACACTCCAAACAAGTAAATAGGTTTGACCAATAAATACTAGATTTTGTTTATTATTTCAATTGGTGTAAAATAATTCATAAAATTAAGTATTGAATGGATTATTTTTGTTTTTAGATAGTTCCAAAATTAAAAAAGATATTCCAAGTAATTGAATACAATTATGAAATCATTTCTGGACTTTTCAATTATTTTAATTAAGCACAAGATGATTAAATACATATTTATTTTAATAGTTTCAGACTTGAAACAATATTAAATGCTATTAAGGAAGATCGTGAAGAATGTTTTCTACAACAACGCAAACTACAAAGAGAAGTTGGCAATCAAAAAAAGAAAATACAGGCATACCAGCATCAGATTTTTTAAATAAAACACACTTTAAAAGATGTGTCTATTAAGGAGAAAGAGTTTCAAACAGAACAATACAATTGGTTGAGGGAATACCAAATGTTATTGGAGAACAAAGAAAACTAACGATTGAGTCTGAACAACACATTGATAATATTCCAATATCCAGAAGATTGAGAGCAGCAAATATCATATTAACAAAGAGTTTCATTTGTTGCAAGAGATGCATAACTCCATATGGGCATATTACCTAGAGGCAGTCTGTACCTCCAAACAATTGAACCTACAAGCATTGCAGAATAAAATGGAAAGAATTCCAGATTTTCAAAAACAGGATGAGAGGGTTCCACTTTATTTAGTGAACCTAAGAGAGTGGGCACAGCTCCCCAAGTTAGTGAAAAGGGATGGAGGCAAACTAAATGAATTAAAATATAGTCTTCTGTGGATAAAGGTTATCACCAGAAGCCCAGCGAGAGAGATAAGATGATTTATTTGACAAAAACAATCAGTTTCGAGGCAGAGGAAGAAGGTGGTATGTATGATTTCCAATTGGTAGATATACAATGCCACATAGCAGACAAATATTAAGCCACACCTGACACATGTTTTACATATTAACACAGTGATAATACTTCCCTCTGTCACAAACAAAGCAATTATTATCAAAAAACACACAATAACCTAGAGGATGGTGATCACTAAGTCAAAGCCAATAGACCTGACCATGAATGTGTGGGAAAATACAAAAAGCACTTTTATGGTAGTAACCTCAAGATTGATAGATGCAATCAGAAGTGCACAGATACAGATCATGATTTAATTATAAGCATCAAAACTAAAAAGAAACACCCACATTATACTGAGTCAGAAGAGGAAGACGATGATGATAAACAATGGACATGGGTAGGAAATATGTACATAGATAGAAAACAGAAGATGGATCCAAGAAAGATAATTACATTTTTAAGAAGCTTGATAAAGATCTTTTCAAAATCCGATGAAGACGGAAGTACTGAACAGCATATTGAGTCAGCGGAGCCTTCTTACGGAACTATAGATACAAATATATGAAATATTTTAGTTGGACTGCCGATGAAGATCATGCAGAATGTTTCTCCAGTCTGTCAGAGCAAAACACAAAAACATGGAATGCTTTTAAAAATGAATGGCTCAGGCATTAGGTTAGATAGTAGTTATAGGATTAAAGTTATCAGAAATATTATACAGAGATTATGTGAGGGCTCTTTAATACCTACATCAAGCATTAAAAAAGGCTGGCAAAGTGAGGATGTAACCCACTGTAATGCAATGTATCAGTGGAGCAAAGGGATGCCCAGACAACTGAAGACGATTTGGATTTAACTGGTAGTATGTCCTCACTTAAAATCTATGAACCATCCCCTGCATAACAAATACCTGCAATGCAAATGGGTGGTTCAGAATATACAAAACCCAAATCACATGGTGCCAACAATGGAAAAGGATGGTACACAAAAAGACTGGATATAGTGTGAGAAACCTGAAGGTGTCTCACCCGCTAGTCCCCAGAGATCTGTCATCCAGGTGGCCAGGACACAGCCATCGCATTAGGATCCAGTTCCTGGGGGTGGACCGGCCCAGGAGGATCATCTGGATGGGGGGTCTTCGGGGAGTGGAAGTGGGACAATGTATGGCGAGACGCGGTATGCCCTTCCCTTTAACACCTTTCACCTTTACCCCATCCTACCAGGTAGTGTACTTAGGGATTCAACCTCCCACCCCTTTTCCGACACAAAGACTTTCTCACGGAAAACTCACTATGAGAGAAAACAGACTAACACCCGAGCCGTATACCTGACATGTTCCAGTATTAGCCTACTTGTTGGAAAAACATTTGACCTATTATTTATGACCTAATTTTTTTGTTCATTTTCTTGGTTGAACTTTGGTCAAATTAATAGAGTTGTGGTGGGATGCATTTTTTAATTTAAGTTTATTAAGGATTTCAAAAGCATAGAAAAAGGCATTACAAAGTATTATTCGAACAAAGTGAAGTACAAAGTGAAGTACAAACAGAACAAACATTTCTTCCAAAAATAGGTATGTTTTACCTATTCAAAAATATTCTACATTTCCTTCCCTCCCACCCCCATGCTCTGTCATCAGTCACTGATGTACGTATTCTAAAAAAACTCGATTAGTACATGGTGCATTCGCCGTATCTATCATATTAGGCTTGGTTGTCTTCATATGGCCTCTTCAGAGTCTTTATGCAATTATCCCCCAACACAATAGTCCAATATACTTCCTTTGGGGGAGTGGATTTAGTGACCCTTTGCCTCTCTGCCTTCTAACGATTGCATCCAGGCATATATTTGCATAGGTGGGATGCATTTCTGACCAAAAAACCCACCAAAAACAATTCGGTCAAATGAGAAAGGGTCAAATATTTTTGACCAAGTAGACCTAAACCACATGTCCAACTGCGATGGTCAGGCAGGGTCAGGCAATTACTGATCATTATACATACCTGACTTCAATCACACTTCCACAAACTGGTAAAAGGTGGAGCACAAGAGCACACTATGGGCCTCATTACGACCCTGGCGCTAAGGGGTTAACGGCGCCGTAAAAGGCTGCGGCACCGTTAACCCCTTAGCACCTAATTACGAGGTCCCTTTGCGGCTCCCGACCTTAATGGCTGGTCTGCAATTTGCGGTACCGTAATTACCACCTTCCCCATTCCCATTGAGCCCTATGGGGCAAAAATGGGAATGGGGAAGGGCCAATGGTGCATGGGGAATTACCGCCCCGCCAACCTTGGAATGGGGTGGTAATTCCCCAATGCACCATGGCAGACTTGTTACAATACCGGCAGCAACCATGGTGCTAATAGCACCATTGGTTACTGCCAGTGTTGTAATGAGGGCCTATGAGCGAGGCAGAGCACACGAGGAAACAGCAGTTCCAAGATGGCAGTTTAATACAAGGCAAAAGATGGTGAGACCGAAAAGGAACACAAAGGAAGAGCCCTTGACCGTTTCACCGAAAGATAGTAACTTTTATCAGCCTTCGAGAATAGAAAACGTTAAAGCTGGAATAAAAGCTGAAAACTCCTACATTATGCGATGAAGGTACCGGGACTCTCCTGCGTTGATAGTCAAGGCGGGAGAAGCGGTTGCCACTGTGGTTCTGACCATGGCTACTGCAAAAACAAATAAACAGTGAAGGCAGCACAGCCAATGAGTTGTGGAGACTGATACCAATCTGGGCTGTCTGGAATCCAAGGTTGCAAGCTGCAACATTGTATTTAGGAATTTGAAGAGGATAGTGCATGAGGAGTATGTGGGAAGTGATGCGAACGTAATTCATGCATTAAATGAGTGACTGAATTTGAAGCGACGTTAGATAGCGTAAACAGAGTGGTCCGGCGCCAAGTGTGTGCTCATTCATAAATCTATGTTAGGTATTCAGGCCCAAAGGGGACAAATGTAAAGAGAAGGAATTGTAAAATGGGAGTGGTCCTGCAACACGTCAAGCTAAACCCTCTGCACAATCGAAAGTCTTCAATACTTGATTGAAATTGGTCCGAGCCTGGCTGAGGGGGCCTAATTGTGTTTTAAAAAGGGATGTGAGTCTCGCTGAAAGGGATCCGTGGTGAATCGTGAGTCACCAGAAAGAATATCCTGCGAAGATTGGGCCTCATTATAAGTTTGCGGGTCTGCTAACTACGGTACCGGTAAGCTTGCCAGTATCATAGTTACCGGACCAGCAAACTACCAGTTCTGCTTGTGGGTGCCTTTTCAGCCATTCGGACCTGGCGGGCAGAACGGCACCCGCATACAGAGCATGTCAGATGCACTAGCACCATTTTGCATCTGGCCTCCACATTCCCATTGAACCCTACAGGGCTCAATGGGCATGAGGAGTAAAAGTTTCCGGCCCCTGGCAATGGGGAAATACAGGGTCCACCAAGGTTGTAATGGCCCTGTATTTCCCCATTGCCAGGGGCCAAAAGAATTCACAAGTTTGACGGCAGCCTGCCGGTTTTACCGGCAAAGCTACCGCCAAACTTGTAATTATTGTGTTAAAGAGATGTGAACTTGACTCAGGGGGATCAAAAGTAAACAAACATTGCGTTAAATAGATCTGAGCCTGGCTTAGGGGGATTAAAAGGGAACAAACATTGTACTAAAGAGATCTGAGCCCACCTGACAGGGATCCAGGTGAATAGTGAATCATCTAAAGTGAAGACTGTCAGAAATCCAAAGGGGAAAAGAACTTATCATTTTTGTTTGGTTGCATCAGAACCTCTGAATGAAGAGACTTTGAGGAAGAAGGAGACTTACATAAGAGGCCCCCGATGTCATGATTGAACTGTATCCTCATGCTAAAGAAGCCAGATATTGTGCTATGTCATTTGAACATTTATTTCATTTTGTAACATTATCCCTCACTCTGTTTGTATTTAGAGGTACGGATTGGCAATAGTTTCTTTTAGTATCAGCACTTTTATTTTGACAAGACACCACTAGGACTGCGTTATTATTATTTGATGGTTGTAGCTTAGATTAGGCGTTTTTTATGCCCTTGTTGAAGTTCAATAAATACCCTTGAACTGTGGTCACTTGTGTCTGTCTGACTGTTGATAGCATGCCTTCCTTACAATAGACACATAAGAAAAAGTAAGAAACAAATAAAAAAATGTCCTATTGAGAAAAAAATGATAAGTTCTTCATTTTGTTGTGTACCTACCGATACTTTGGACTGCACCAATACTTGTGCCAATGAAAAGAATCAAACAAATGACCAAGATTCTGAGGGTTTCTTCCACACAGAATTATTATATGGTGCACAGCTAACAGGTACAATAGGTGTATAAGTACTTCTTCCAATATGTTGCTCATGTAGAATGAAGAAGGTGTCCAAGAATGCGAAGAAAGAAAAGATTGGTTTGCTGTTCCACACATAGAACTCTGAGGTAAGTCTGTATGTGAGGACACTGACTAGCCTGAAAAGGGGATTGCACAGCCAGTCCCTAGAACAGCAGTATTTGTACACATTGCCCTTTCAAGCATAGGGAATAAGGAGTCAAAATACTAAGATATATCTACACAAATAAAGGTATCTGTTCACATGCTGCTCTGTGTTGCAAGGAGTATGGCAGGATTGATATAAATTTAGACCTGATACAGCTGAACTATGTGTCAAAAATGAAGGAGAAAAATGTGAAGGTGGTCACACAAAATGAAAGGGAATGTTTTAACTGAATTCAGTATATTCATATGAAGCCAAGGCTGTGATATGTCACCCTCAAGATATTTGTGCACTTTTCCAATTGTACAATTACAAACAGGAACAAGATACTGTTGTTGTACTCCGTTGGGTCTACTGGTGGTTTAGATACCCTTGCAGACCCTCCACCTCTGAAGAAATTAGACTTTCTTCCTGACAGCACGGCTTGCAGGGTAGAAAAACCTGTCAGGCCAAGGGCTAAGGCAAAAAGGCGGGATGCACAGCAGAGCTAGAGGGAGGAAAACAAGTCAATGATTACACACTGTTGTTCTTATGATGGCTAAACACGTCACTCTCCCACTTCCCCAATACCCACAAGCTTACCTGTGATGATCCCTGAATGGTGGTACACCTACTTGAGGTAAAGCACAAGATGCCAAGAGGAGCAATGATCGTATCCGAGACTAGAATAGTCCGGAAGAAAAAAGGGCACCAGGGTAGTTCTTGAAGAAGGACTGGGAATTCCCTGACTCGGGTGGAACTGGGGTGCAACTAGGTGATAAACAAATATCAATCCAGAAGAACCAAGGTTCAGAATCCGGGAGTATCAAATTACAGGACACCACCCTTCCAATTCAGCAGAGCGTCCAGGAAGTTAAGGGTAGTGCAACCAGGGATAGCAGAAAAACCAAACACCACCCTTCCTATTCAGCAGAGCGTTCAGGAAGGTAAGGGTAGAGTAGCCAGGGATAGCAGAGAAACCAAACACCACCCTTCCTAATCAGCCGAGCGTCCCAGAAGGTCAGGGTAGTGAAGCCAGAGAGTGCAAGACCAGGGAGAGCGAAGCTGGAACCCTCACCAGTAAGAGGAAACCCTTACAGAGTAACACAGAGGGGTTTCTGGGTGTGTCACTCGTACCTGTAGGGTGGAAAGATGGAAGCACTGAAGTCCCTGAGAGCAAATGAGTTCAGGGGTCTCCATAGTATTTAGAGAGCATGACAGAGACAGCTGAGAAGCAAAACAAAGCAGAGGGAGTCCAAAAGCAGTCTGTTAGCAGTCTGAGGTCAAAACACATGCAGGGCAAAATCACTGTACAGTCAAGACAAAACGAAATTCACAAGGAGGGTCAAAGGCAGGCAGAAATCTGTATACTAGGTAACAAACATCAAAGGTCAACAAACAAAACGCTGCTTGACGTGGAAACAGTTTAGGAGCACCAGCGTTTAGGGGTCGTGGCCTAAGTAGGAAGCAGTTCAGAACGAGGCATAAAACGCGGAAAACAAGTGTTCCAGGGCGTACAAATTGCCAATCCTGCTGGTAAATGTAGAGCCCTACAGGTACCGATGGACCTGTTGCTGCAGGCACCAAGGAAGACGCCAAGTCCTGCCCCCAGATGCGCGAGAGGTACGTGAAACCCTCGTAGTCATGACAACTGAGAAGATATTGGGAGAATTCGATGGAAAGTTGCAAATATGTACTATACAAAAAGAAACGTACTCAAATGTGAAGAAAATACAGAAATCCCTCTATTGGAAGATTTTCCAGACTTTGAAAAATTAGCGTACGAACACGTACTAATGCCAGATGCATACTCCAATGATGAAGAGAAGGGAGCAGTTAAGACAAATATTCTTCCCATTTAAGGACGTATTCTCATGTAATTTATATAACTGTGCGCGAACATATTTGCATATAATCACACTACCTAAAGATTATGAGAATGAGCAACCTTTAGTCTGTCAGTATCAACTTTCATTAGCTTGATTTGAATCTCTATCTGAAGTGATTAATACCCCTGAATCCAAAGTAATAGTATGGCCTGTTTATAGTGCTTTCAATTAACCTTTTCTGGGCGTACACACACCTAGATGTAGCCTCTGGCTCCTGCTATGCGGAGTCAGACTCTGCCGTTGACACCATGTTTGCATTCCCATTCAACTCAAAATAATTGTGCTAGACTCAAATTCCTTTCGACTACATTAACAGTAGGAATTAATGTAACATCTTCCTACATAGGGCTATGATACACTCAGAAGAAAGGGTAAACTAATATGCATAGCTGATGTCCTATTGAAGAGTAAATAACTAAGTCACCAATTTCAATAAATCAGGCATGTCAACATAATGTCACAATGTCTCAACTCCAGAATGCTGGAGCCACGGTTTCTCAGTAAAAGGGCACTATGGTGCCGGAAAAACACAATTCCTAGATCTTGAAGTCACTGCAGAAAGTCTCAATCTTCAAAAGAAAAAGGTTAAAACATTGCCATGATTGAAAGAACCTACAAATCCTAAGGAATTAAGAGGTCTATTGGGTGTGATCAATTACAATTACAATGACCAAATTGTTGAAAAAGGGCATGCTTTGGCAGTAGGGGGGATGAGCAGCACAAGGCAGTTCTTAAATTGAAGAAATGCATATTATGTGACTAGGCCAATACCCTGGCCTAGTCAAAAGGGGTTAAGGGCCTGTTTCCGCTGGGGCGGGAGTCGGGAGGCCTAGGGAGAAGTCCAGTCCTAGTCCTAACTATGAGGACAATGGAGTTTGAGAGGGCCCCAATTCCTGTCCCCCTCCTAGTGCCAGCATGTATCCCAGCAGAACACACCTGTCTCTTAAGCCATGCCTCAAAAACAAGGTATTTGCCAGTGTTTCTCTGTTTCTTTTAGAGACACATCATCCAAACAAGAAAACAAGAATCCAGATCCAGCACCCTACATCCATGAAAAGAAAGCTGAAACCATCTCACTGCCCACCTGCATCAGCGTTAGCCATGGAGAGGGATAAACCTACAAAGAGAAGCCACAACACCCACGTGGATGTGTTCCACCTGCTTCTGTGATCCATGACTGGGAAAGAGAGCAACATAAAGAAGGTGCGTACATATGCAGCAGACAGGAGGAACCTGCAGGACAGCCAAAGGACACCGGCAAGCCTGTGCAATGACCCATAAACTCCCTAGACCACCAGGGACTAAGAGGGAAGAAATAGCAGCCCTCCCCATGGAAATGACCTCCTGGGTTCACGAAACTGGTCTCCAAATCACGAACATAAGCAATTGACTTCCTGGGCCACCTTTGTTGTTCTGTGGCAGACCCACACGGAAAAAGTGGGCCAGGAATAGCCTGCTACTTATGACCTTTTGTTTCTTTGACCTGCCCTGGGTGGGGAATATGACCAGGGAGAGAGAAACAATACCAGCAGAGGGAGAGAGATATAAGGTGGCAACAGGAAGTGTGGATTATTCAGGTGAGGTTAGAAGAGGACGAGGTGTACAACCAAGAGATCAGAATGAGGGAGGATGGAGTGGCGGAGTGTGGAGACATACTCAAGAGCAGGTGAGGTATTGGCTAAAGAGTGGTAGTGGTACTGCAGCATGAGTGTGGTTAGAGAAGTGTAGAGAGTAAATGTGGTTGAGTAGTAATTGGAGGGAAGAGAAGTAGTGGGCAAGAGGGAGTAAGAAGAGGTAGTGTGGAGGAGGGAGGAGGAGCGTTGAGGAAGTAGAAGCTGAAGGGAGGAGGTAGTAGTAGTGTGGAGGTGGGAGTAGTAGGCTGACGAAGGACTGAGAAGCAACATCAAAGGGTGGAGGCGAGACCTAGAAGAAGTGGAAGACATCAACGGGTCTGAAGATTGGAGGCAGGAGTGCTAAGTGGGTAGAGAAGAGGGAGCAGAGAGTGAATGTGATAGAAAGGAGACCGAGTCCAACTGCGTGTCTGTAAGACAATTTCTAAATCCCAGTAGAACAATAACAATTTGATAGAATAGGGAAAGTTTGGAAGTCCCAGAGGGAGTATAGCTAGAGCAGTTACACCTGCCTTTAGTTCACCATCTTTTATAGAAGACAGAAAATAGACAGTGGGGGTCAACCTTCTGTATATAGTAGTCTGGACAAGGGACACCTGGGTTAGTGAGGAGGTACCAAATAAGATTATAGAGATAACCCTACAGCCAAGAAAAATATCAATAAAGACCCCTGAACTGCCTCTGTGAGTGGGAGTGATTTGTGTGCCATGTGTGACAATTATAACCTCCATGAGTTGCTGATCCAATCAACAGTCAGGACTTTTTTCTTGAGATTTGCTTATCCACACAATCTGTTTGACTGCAGTCTAGTATCACGAACCAAAGGAAAAAGAAAAAGGTGATACCCAATGATATTAAAGCATTCAGGCAGATTGCAAGTCATTTCATTGAATGTGAACATGAAACATGGGGTTTGCAGCACTTTTTCAGTCATTCAAGGTGAGAGGGTGATAATGTAAACTGCACACCAACCATCATAATACATTCAAAGTAAGAAAATCAGGTCCAGGAATCTATCTAAGGCTAGGATTACCTCATGTTTTTTTTTAGTGATGCTGGTTTCTATTCAGTAGACGTTAAATATGGACAGAAGAAACAGGTTTGACAGAGTTACATGACTGTGCATACAAGGACTACACTGAACAATTAGAATTTGCTGGTAAATTTGAAGATTACCTGATGTCATCCCATAAAGACATTTGAAAAAATCTCACAGTCCTCTATGTGGATGGCTGCACTTTCCATTAAATGAAAACTTAGGGGGGGGATTACAGCTTTCCCGATAACCCGTCAGTAATTCTGGTGGGATACTTTGAAAGTTGCATTACAGTCTCTGTCGCCCGATATCCAGTATTACTGAGATATTAGGGATTGCAGAATAACGGTAAATTCCCATAGGAAGGGAACCACTGAAGCATCGGCACTGGGGCTATCGGTGCTGGTGCTTCAGTGATTTATCTGCCGGTAGGGGCCTGAACTCCTGGCAGGTCGGGACTGCGGGAGGTTCACTGCCCCTACTGTCAGACTCGGAGTGAGCCGGTCTTGTAACAATGCCGGAGCTGACCATACCGGCATTGTTTCCGGCATTGTTACTGGACTAGCTCACTCGTAATGAGGCCGTTAGAGTAAAAACCAGTCAGAGGATGGGGACATTTCCATCCATAAAACTACAAATACAACTGTCCAAGGCCAGACCCACTTAATTTGTATGCCTCTTGTCCTTTCTTGGAATCAAAGATGTGCCTTCAAGATCTACCAATTTAAGTCCACACACGTGAGTTACTGGTAGGAAAGTGGTGTTACCAAAACACTTTCTGAAAAATCAATGATAGATGTACCCACTATTCACTAATATATGGATATCTTACGGACACAACTCGAACATGCTTTTGCTTTTGATCAAAAGAACATAAGGTGGGCAGCTGATAGCACCAAAAACATTTACAATAGAAAAAAACAAAAAAGATTGCTAAAAAAATACAAAATTGGTCATTTTTAAAATGTAATTTTGCAAAGAACAGAGTTAACCATTTAAGGTGTTTGGTCACATGGAATGGTCCTTTCAAAATTATTGATAAGTTATCTCCATTTGTGTATGAGGTCTTGATAAAAGATGGAGACAACATTGTTGAGCAATTTTCTCATGCAAATCAAATCCAGTAATGTCCCACAAAATCCAAAATAGAAGAAATTTAGCAATCCTTCATGGAAAAATGGTGAAAAGATATGTCAATAAAAGGGAGATGGAAACTATATGTGTTTCCAGTTAAGTAGGAATGTCTAGGAGGCAGATAAATCAATGACAAAGAAATATAAACTATATGTGTTTACAGGTGAATAGGAATGTTTAGAATGCAAGGAAAGAATTAAAGGTTAGGTTTTAAACTGTTTGTTTTTATCCTAGGCCATTGATAGGGGATACAGAAGTTTGAATTAATACTTAACCTGTCTGTTTTACTGTCTATGCTAGATTACCTAACTCAATTTTCTCCATCGAGTGTCTGATGTAGATGCGAGGGATGAATGGGGTGAAAGGATACTACAGAAACAAGATGACCACAGAGTCCAAAAATGATTGTCCATCTGCTGAAGAATTGATGGATGCCAACATTCGTGGTATTGAAGATGGAGACAAGCAGATGGCGATGGACAGGATGATGGAAGAAGATTGTCAACCGGTACATTCGCAAAGAAGAGGGAGAGCCTAAAATCATAAAAGAAATCATAAGAGTGATATATCTCCCATCCTAAGGGTTACGATGAAATCTGCAAATAGACAATGAGACAGATACAGATACAGTATCTCTCTATATTCCCATCTTCCAGGGAGCCTAGAATGAAAATGAAAGGTTATGGAAAAAAGGGAACTAGAACGTATCCTGAAATTAACTATCAACCCAAAACAGATAGCTGAGGAAAGAGTTGGGAAAGGGACACTGAGTGTATGATGAAATGTGAGTTTGTAAAGATGTTATTAATGATTAATGTGTGCTAAGAAATCAATTGATTTATTGAATCATAGTTTTCAATGATTTTCACAGAAAATGTTGGATTCTATGAACATTTCGAGATTCTTGAGCTATAAAAGGTATGATCTTGTATTATTCAATCCTCATCTTGGAACTAATTATTTTTTTTTTTTTTAAAGGAGGGACATATGTCAGAAGAAAAGGCAAGAGAGGAAGTGAGATAAAAAAAATAAGGCCTCGTGCATTGATTAATGATTAATATAAATGCGAAGACTGCATGAATGGAACCGTAGCACAGCATTGCTTGGTGTATGAAAGTGTAATATCTTGGCACATGATTGCTCTGATTTTCAAATTCAACCAAAGATAGAGATGAAAATACTTGGCAACACGCATTTGGTGGCATGAACAATTGCAAGGGTTTAATATTGGTTTCTAATGTATGCAATCCTTGGGTGGAGGTTAACATTGCTTAGAAGTACATTTCCTAAAGTATGTCAGTTGTCAGCGCTTTGTATTGCCGAATGAATATAATGGAATGTGTACTCATGGAAGTGGATGGCAAGCCATAAAAGGGTTAACTGCAGAAATGAAAATGTAGCTTTAATGCTGTGCAGGGCTTTGGGCCTAGCTGAAAAGAATGGAACATTAGATTGTTTTTCCAGGATCTAGGGAGGGAATGTTAGTTGTGCTCCAGCATGGTTTGCTGGTAAAGGGATATTATACTGGGTATGTGCAATATATCCACGTGTAACAGAAAAATAAACACCTTCGAAACATTGAGATCCAACCTTTTTTTGTAGCTAAACAATTTCACATCACAAATGAATTTTCATTAAGTAAAATAGTAATCTCTAATTGTCTGAGTATCTATAGGTCCTATGGAGATGTGGGCCCATGCACAACAGCTATAAAGATGAATACTGGAAGGAAGGAATGGTTTGGATCTGTGATTTGGGGCTCGCTTGCCTGCCAGGCTGGAAAAGGAGACATGTTTGCCTTGCTGACTAGAATTATTTGGCTCCTACTGCCCTCTCCCTCCATTTTGAAATTTAGACACATTCTTCTCCGATACAAATACTGACATTCAACAGAATTTTAACTGACTTCTATTCACTGGCTGTTGAATCCTGCCAGCCTCCTGAATCCTTTTTAACTGTAAAGGGCCTTTCGGGGCCTTCCGCGCGTGGTCGTTGGAGGCAGAGGAGGAAGTCGATCGGCAGTTGACACGTCTGGCTGAGACCTGAGGCATTATAAAAAGCTGCTGAATTGACCTTCACCAGGTGGGATAAATACAGAGAAATCTATGTGACACAGTCAAAGTTGTCTGTGATTTATGCCTGGACAAAGTACATTAATACCTGTTATGTATTACTTTAGAATACAAGTGAGTGGGGCCTTAGCCCTTAAATGTGGCGGTAACGCTATTACCGCCGCATTTAAGGGCTGGCCCAATCATGAGTTGGGCTGAAAGTTTGGAGTTTTACCTCCAGCTTCGTGCTGGAGGTAAAATACTTCACTTTCCGCCCGTTTTGTGTGTTATCAGCACAGCGCTAATTGCACCGGCGCTACTAGCGCTGTGAAACCACCATTGGGTCCAAATGACCCAATAGGGAATGGGAACTTACCATTATACCGCAACTCATAATCCGGGGCAAATGACCCCGGAGCGAGTTGTGGTAATGCTTATAGCATTGGGCGGTATCCCGGCGCTATTACCACAGGGATACCGCCCAACACATGATGAGGCCCAAAGTCAGCTGTACTAGTGGACGGGATATAAGAGCTGGGGTGTCATACACGTGGCTTGATACTTACGTGAAGGTGACGCTATTGTGCAGATGAAAGCTTATATTTTTAGCAGCGATTTCCGCAACAGAACATTTGTGCAACAATAGAACTGGAGTGCTAGTACTGAAGAATATCATTGTGCTTGAGCTCATCGCATTTGGAAGGGCTGTAGAATCATGTTCTCTCCAGGATGTCATTGTAATATACGCAGTGTGCATTTGTGTGAATCAATTAACTTTCTTTGATATTCTAATGTGACAGAGGTATAATAACATTGTTTTTTGACTATTAAAAAGAAAAGAATAGTACTTTCCAACCACAGTTATTGGCCTGCATATTGTAGACTTGAATTGTAGATTTTTAGAAACTATTGTTGGAATGTTTTTAAATTGTTGATTCACCTCGGCGTATTAATAAACACAATGGGCCTCATTAGGACCCTGGCGGAGAGGGTTTTACGCCAGCGTAGTGCATGGCGTACCTCTCCGCCAGACTACGAGATTTTTTACCGCCATGGAGGGTTTAACGCCTGCTTTTTGCAGGCGGTAAAATCCATGGCAGTAAGGGACCTCGTTGTTAATTACGCCACCGCAATATACGGTGGCGTAATTAACGCCTTCCCCACTCCCATTATACCCTATGGGGCAAGAATGGGAATGGGGAAGGGTAAAATAGGGATTGGGGATTTACCGCTCCGCCTGGGTCGGGATGGGGCGGTAAATCCGCCAACCTCCATGGCGGAGTTGGCAGCTTAGCGCCATGGACCATGGTGCAAATTGCACCATGGTCCTCCGCCAAGGTCGTAATGAGGCCCAATATCTTGGTGTAGAATATCTCTCCTTACCTTTGTTGCCAGGTCAGTTTAAAAATAATTAAATAAATGAAACAAAGCCTCATGGGGAATTAAATACATATTTCGAAATAAACAAAAAGTAATTAAATAATAAATAATCTCCACCCCTCATACACACGACATTCAAGTGAGTGGCATGGAGAATGACGGTCAGATGTTTCAATTGAACTTGTATCCGGGTTGTGGTCCCTTAGAAAGGGAATACAGAAAATCACTCTCCCTTGTAGAGTGTCTTTTATTGGCAGTATTAATGCCTGGTCCCAGTACAAGGTAGAGCACAAGAGTCAAGTAATTGCTCTTTGTGTTAACTTTGGTCCCTTGCTATTTAACCAGTTATGGTAGTTGAAGAGTCATGTCTGTAGCTTTTCCCTGAGCGTCAGTTAGTTCTCCTCCATGCAGAGTTCCTTACATAGGGAATGCCAGAGTTTGGTAGTCAATATACTGCGCTTTTCGCCTGATGTACGCCACAATCACCTGCATCTCCTGATAAACTACAAAATCTATTTATAAATCTATTTTGTACCCTACTGTATTAATGTACAACATGTAAATGCATTTCCCAGCTGTACTTCCCTGTAACTAAGCTCCCCACAAATAACAGTGCCTCGATGCCCAAGGGCTGTCTGTGCGCTATACAACTGTATAAACAAATAAATAAATAAAGAAATATGGAGAGTGAAGAGCCTCCCTTTCTTTTCGTTCTGAATGTAGGAACTAGTACTAGAGTGATGTCACTGGACCTTAGAGATGGTGTGTAAGGCTGGAATTTACTTGCGATGCAAGTTAGGACCTTTCCATGGTAGGCATGGTGGGTGATGCATGATGTTGCAATTGTTTTCTTGAGGGGCAGCCATTAATGAGTGCACAGTACTGGGGTGATGTGTTTGTCTGGCTGCTGCATTTTGGACTCTCTGTAGTTTTCTATGAGGTATTTTGGGATGTTGAGGTTGAGGCTGCTTATGGAGTCCGGTCTTGTTAGCACTAGTCATATCACAGCCATAGTCCTGTGGCTAAAAGAAATAAGTCATAACTGGCCTCATCCTGATTTTGGCAGTAATTTGACAGTAAATCTGTCAAATTACCACCAAACTCGATTGCTGTTACTGCCACTTGATCCTGTGCAGTTCCCATGGTATTACAGGTGGTGGTAGGGTGGAGAAATTCCCAATTTTTGGAGTCCATAGAGCTGCATGGGGATTTTTGGTGGATTTACCACCGGGGGAATTACCACACAGTAAATCTAATGATTTTTTAGGTTAAGTGGAGGATCCACCTCCAGCAACAAGCGGGAGATTAATCCACCATTTTCCTCCAAAAATCAGTGGATTAACCATACAGTAATTATGCCGGTAATAAATCAACCAAAACCTATAATATGGTGGTGTGTGGAAAATGGTGGAATTACTGGCACTTTATTCCTGCACCGCCAAGCATCTAATGCGACCCACAGTGTTCTCGAGTGCAAAGATGGAAAAATAACTTTTTTTCAACTACAATTGCTCTCACCTACGACTCAAGCATGAGGCTGCTACACATTGTAGTTCCACGATTCCTTACTCAGGAAGGTGGCACCTGGCATGGGACTATCTCGTTGGGCCAAGGCAGAGATATGGTGTTTGATGCAGCTGTGCTACCCAGCACGAAGACTGTTTTGGTAGGAATGAGATATGTTTGCTGTCATCCATGTATCTACGTATGTCATGCATGTTTTTCAGTCTGGCAAGGTTGTTGAAAGGTTGTTCTTAAGTTGTGATTTATTTGCGTGTTGTCTGTATAGTTAAAGCAGGTGACATCAGACAGACTGATGAGGTCCAGAAGTGGTGTCATATAAATGTTGAACAGAAGAGGGAGCAGTGTGGATCCTCGGGGTGCTCCACAGGCCAGAAGGCATGGCTGGGATCTGTGGATACATGAACTGACTTCTATAGTAGTGGAACATTCCCAGAAGAGATTCAGTGATTAAGGAAGGACACGAAATCAGTCATCAGTCCCAGCTGTTTCATGATTGTTTTGTGTAAGTTGTGGAGCAAAGGTCTTTTGATGATCCTGCTGGGTTTTCCGAGTCAATAGTAGAGAGTAGATCCTGTGGAAAGAAACGGTGGAACAAGGTTAAAGAGTGGGTGGTCGGTCAAAGGTTTTGGTTTGATAGTGGAACATGTGGTATGTGTCCTTTGCTATCCATAGTGTGGCGCTGCCCCGTGACGGGACGTGCACGCGGCGGTGTGACGTTGCACGCCGCCACGTGCTCTATAAATAAACGGGGCGTTCCCGGCCGCGATAGAGTGACCGGGAAGCCCGAACTGTAAGGACGTGTGTCGAGTGTGGTCCTTACAGGGTGGGGGTTTACGGGACCGAATGGGGGCCAGGACACACCCCCAACAGTGGCGACGAGGATTGGATGCAGATGCCCGGGCCCGGCGGTGAAAGAATTCTGTAATTTTTCTTCCCTGAAACGGAACGAACGGACATTTCGTTTCATGCCGTGGCTGCGGATCGCACACGCGGCTGGCGGCCATTTTGTCAGCAGGGCCGTGGAACTTCACCAAGCTCCAGTTTGGATGGTGAAGGTGATCCAGGTCTAATTTTTGGACATACTGCTTGCAGGTAGTCAGGCGTCAGCTCAACAGCAGGTCTTTCAGGCTCCGGTGCTTCCAGTGCAACACCCAGTGGCGGCTCCACAGCTACCCCCTCAAGTCCAAGTAGGTGGTCAAGCTCCTGTGCCTCAGGGGCCACCGGTGGTACAGCCTGTTGCTCAGCAAGGACTTCCTATCATGGCCCAAGCACGTGGCCATGAAGCCCTACAGCCCATCCCCGAATTTGACGCATCGGGCCCACCATCCAGCATGGGGCCCTGGTGGAGGAGGTGGGTTGGGCGCCTCGATATGTACTTCAGGGCCGCCCAGGTAACGGATGATGACAGCAGGGTGGCAACTATGCTGTACTCCGCGGGGCCGTCGGCCCAGGAGATTTTTGAGTCGCTTCCTGCAGGGGATGGCTCTTATGACGCGGCCAAGGCGGCACTCCTGGCCCATTTTCTGCCCCTTGCCAACGTGAACTATGAAAGATTTGTCATGCTATCGGCCAAGCAAAAGGAGGATGAAACACTGGACACCTTCTATGGTCGCCTACGTCGCCTCTCCCTGGGTTGTGCGTGGGGAGATGCGGAGGACATGATGCGCACAATGCTAATTCAGGCGGGCTCCTCGGGCAAACTCAGGAGGTAGGTCCTGAGAGAGCCGGGTATCACTCTACCCCGCATCCTGGAACTAGGCCGGTGCCATGAGGTGGCGGAAGCTCGATCAATCAAGATGGAGGCGGGGTCTCGCTCAATAAAGTCAGAGGAGGTGTGTGCCATGTGGCGTGATGGCAGAGGAGTGAGAAGGCCTGGTGTGGGACCCCGTGACAGAGCAGGGAGAGCGGGGGAATCGTGCCAGAAGTGCGGGTATGACCTCCCCCACCCGACGGAGTGTCCGGCGGCTGAAAGGACATGTGGTAGGTGCAGCCTGCCTGACCATTTTTCGAGGGTGTGTAAGGCAGCCCTGCCCCTGATGGTGTCGAGAAGCCCGGCTCGGACGTGGGTCCCGTGCCAAAACCGCCCACCAAATGTGGTCCAGGTGGACTAGGGCGGGGAGGATGCCCAGGTGGACGAGGCCGTGGAGGAAGAGGAAGAAAACATTTTCTTTGTTTCCAGGGTGGAGATCCTGAGGGGGAAGAATAGGAGGCAACAAAGGTGTGTGGTGGAGGTCAATCACTCGCCGGTCCCGGTGCTGGTGGACATGGGAGCCTCTGTCAATGTGATGGCCCGGGGGCACTATGATGCCCTCGACTCGGCCCCAAAGCTACTCACGCCGAGAGCCCGCATATTTGGTTTGGAGGATTGGAACCAATACCGCTGGACGGTGCCTTCGTGGCGAAGGTGGAGCATGAGGGCTCGCAGATCAAAGCCCGGTTCTATGTGACGCCCGTAAGCAACAACACTCTGCTGAGCTCTGCCGCTGCTAAGGCTCTTGGAATTGTCAGTTTTGCATACTCAGTGTACCTCGAGGACATCAATGATCTGCTCGATAAGTATGCCGCCCTCTTCAATGGCATTGGAAGGATGACCGGTGGGTGACCCGGTAAGGTTGCACATCGATGACTCTGTGCAGCCCATCGCCCTGAAACACCGCAGGGTACCGTTTCATCTGAGGGAGCAGGTTGATAAGGAGCTGGACAACCTGGTGAATCTTGACATCATCGAGAAGGTGGAGGGCCCGACCCCCTGGGTGTCCCCGATTGTTGTGGCTAGGAAGCTCAAACAACCTGACTCTGTCCGGATCTGTGTAGATATGAGACTGCCCAACAAGGCCATCAGGAGGGAGCGGCATCTCACCCCCACTATCGATGACATTATTGCGGAAGTACAAGGGGCTCGGTTCTTTTCCAAACTAGACCTCCGAGCAGGCTATCATCAGGTCGTCCTCCATCCTGAGTCCAGGTATATCACCACATTCACCACTCACCGAGGACTATACAGATGTAAGAGACTGAGCTTCGGGGTGTAATCGGCTGCAGAGGTCTTTCAGAATATTATTCGGGGCACCCTCGCAGATCTCGATGACATTCTGGTGTTCGCCAAGATCGAGGTGAACCATCTGAGAAAGCTGGGGAAGACCTTTGAGAGACTGCAGTCGCTAGGCCTCACCCTTCACAGGGACAAATGCGAGTTCCTGCGCCCTTCCATCGAATTCTTCGGTTTTGTCTTCAAGGAGGGGGGGGTGTCGCCGGACCCGAGGAAAGTCCAAGATATTAAGAAGGCACAGCCCCCCGAGTCGGTGGCTGACGTGAGGAGCTTCCTCGGCATGGTAACCTACTGTGGGCGTTTCATCCAAAATCTCGCCTCTAGGTCTCAACCACTCAGGGCTCTGACGAAGAAAGAGTCAGCCTGGCACTGGGGCACGCTCGAGCAAGCGGCCTTTGAGGACATCAAGCCGAGGACACCATGGCATTCTTTGACCCGGCGCTGACATCCGAGATCATTGTGGACGCCAGTCCGTTTGGCCTGGGTGCCATGCTGACCCAGGTGGACCGGGATGGGAGTGTCCAGCCAGTGGCCTAAGTCAGCAAAGTGCTCTCCGAAACTGAACAAAGATACTCACAGATCGAGCGTGAGGCGCTGGCGGTCCTCTGGGGCTGCAGACACTTTCGGCTCTATGTCTTGGGGTGTCCAGTGACGGTGGTGACAGACCACAAGCCCCTGCTTCCCATTCTGGCAGGGTCATCCTCGAAACCACCGGCCAGAATCGAGAGGTGGATGCTTGCTCTTCTCGAGTATGGGGTCACCCTGGTGTATCGGCCGTGGGCCAATAATGCGGCACACTATCTCTCCAGACATCCGGGAGTGCGTGGGGGAGATGAGTATGACACCTGTGCGGAGAAGGCCGATGATCACATCCGAATGGTGGTGGAGGCGGCCACGCCAAACTCAATGCCCCTGTCAGAACTGGAGGCGGCAGCTGGCGAGGACGAGTGCTTCCGGATCCTAAAGCACTCCATGAAGCGGGGCTCCTGGAAGTCTGTCCTGGAAGCTTTGGCGGGGCGGACCAGGAGGCCAAGACAGGACTTGAGCAGCTATGAAAGGTCAAGGAGGAATTGTCCTTCTCAGCGTCGGGCCTGCTGCTCCGAGGTGACCGGATAGTGGTCCCCCAGTCCAAAGTAAAGGATGTGATCACCTTGGCCCACCATGGACACCAGGGCGCTGCAAAGACCAAGGCCAGGCTGCAGCTGAAGGTCTGGTTCCCCGAGCTTGAGCGGAGAGTCGATGACTTTGTGGCGGCCTGTGTATGGTGCCAGGCGGCATCTCCTCTGCAGCGAGAGCCGGCCATCGAAGCAATGCCCTGAGGCACGCGACCCTGGGAGGTCGTCCATGCAGACTTCGGGTCAACGTCCATAGGAACCCATTTTCTTGTAATCGTCGACGAATATTCACGGTATTCAGAGGTGGAGTTTGTCGAATCGGTGGCCTTCGAACACGTGGTCGTGGCCGTGGAAAAAGTGTTTGCGGCCCATGGGTTCCCCCACACCTTGTGCTCAGACAACGGGTCGCCGTTCCAGAGTGAGCGGTTCTCGGAACTCATGGAGAGCTGCGGGGTCCAGCATAGGAAGGTGTCCCCGTTGTGGCCTAGGGCAAATGGAGATGCTGAGAGACTAATGCGGACGCTCAATAAGACCTTCAGGATCGCCCAGGGACAAGGACAGCCACTCCAACGAGCCCTATACCGGTTCCTGCGGGTGTACCGCACCACCCCACATGCATCCACGGGGTGGCTCCAGCTGAGGCCCTGTTCAAGCGCTGCCCCAGGGGCCTACTACCCGAGATCGGGGAGAAGGAGCCCGGGGTGATTGACAATCAACAGGTTGAGGTAGACCGGCGGGTGAGGATTGAACAGGAGAACCTGCGAAGCGGTCTCCAATCCCAGCGGCTCAAGTCGGGGGACGAAGTCCTCATCCGTAATCGACACCCCCATGGAAAGCTCTCGCTCCCCTATGAGCCGGATCCATTGGACGTTGTGGCTGTGAAGGGTTCCATGGTGACGGCCTCTGACGGAAGATCTGCCGTCACCCGGAATGTCAGCTTCCTTAAGAAACTGGGTGATCCAAGAACTGAACCGCAGCGGGAGCTGGACTTAATGGAGGTACCGGAAGATGGAGGAGTTTCCTCCAGCACACCTGGGTCCCCTGTCCGGGGGACGTCGGCAGAAGGACTTCCCGTGCCAGAGGTAAGCGGGAGGTACCCCCAGAGGGCTGGGTGAGGGAAACCCGCTTACCTCAGTGAATACGTGCTGGGACAGCTGGTTGGTCAACCTGAGTGAGGGGATCCGGGTGGCTGACATTAAAGGGGTTTTGGGCAAGTGTGGCGTGAAATGTAACAGTTAATTGTTTTAGTGGTTTGCGGTGTATATTAAAAACATTTGTGTGTCCTCCTGAAAAAGGAGGAGTGTGGCGCTGCCCCATGATGGGACGCGCACACGGCGGCGTGATGTTGCACGCCGCTGCGTGCTGTATAAATAAACGGGGCGTTCCTGGCCGCGATAGAGCGACCGGGAAGCCCGAACTGTAAGGACGTGTGTCGAGTGTGGTCCTTACAGGGTGGGGGTTTACGGGACCGCATGGGGGCCAGGACACACCCCCAACACATGTGCTCCTGGATTTGTACGATCTTTTGACGGAAGTGCAGAACTATCTGGTTGCAGACTCCTTGATATGGAGCTCAGGGTGTGTTAAAGGCTGCTGAGTCTTTGAATTCTTGAATGACTTTAAACATGTTCTTGTGGCTGTGCTGATTCTGTGTATAGGGAGTCGTGCACCTTCTAGGCATTGATTATTTCTGATCTGTAGAAATGCACCTGCCGATGGTAGGTAAGTTTGTCTGATTGCCACATGTTTTTTCATCAGATTTGATCAAATTCCCGATTTTCTTTTTCCATGCACTTTATTTTGGGATGGAACCATTTAGCAAGTGTTAATATCTATACTACGGCCAATGTTCATCTAGTTAGCATCAGGAAAATCTGCCCCTCCTCGCCCTCATTCTAATCTTGCAACTTGGCCATCTAGACTGCACTGACCTCCCTCTCTGCTCCATCTCTCCACTGGACAAGGTGCTCAACTTTGCCACCAATGTCTTCTACAATCAATCCCGCTCTTCTTCCTCACCCAAACATCCCCTTAATGTTGATTGGCTCTTATTTAGAAATAAATCTCTCCTTAAATTTCGACTGTTGGTCTTTCTACCCAATACTTACCAAACACTGAGTTTCCCTAACCCATCTGTGGCCCATTCTGCCTTTACTCCCCCTCCCTGCTCCTCCTTCTCCCTCCTTCCATCTTAAATGGAACTCCCTTCACCTACATTTTTAAAAACACTACTGCTATCCACTCATTCAAGTCCCCACTTAAACTGCACCTCCTCAAGCAAGAATGCACTCCCTCTACCTAGTCCAACATGGCTCCACCCCACTCACCTTTCATTACTCTACATACTGTAAATGTGAACCTGTTCATTAGCAGTCGTGTTGTATGCGCTTGTCCTGTTCTCAGTTTCTACAGTATCTCCCCCGCCCCACTTCATGCACCAGCTAGCAGCCATCTCTCACTCCCTATATTAAACAGCAGCTGACACTGCCTGTGTATATGTTTTTTTTTTGGTTGAAACAGATGCATCCTCAATCAGTAAATAAAAATACAAATGCAAATTAGGGACACGACACACCCCGTTTATCTCCAAGCTTAGTCCCCGGTTGTGTATGGGGAGTACAGCAAAGGGAGACATGTACTGTTCCGTCTCTTTTAACTGGAGGGAAGATGGCACAGCAGTAGTGAGGGACATAGGAAGCCTGGCTTTAACAGACACAGATTGTGAGGGTATATTATGTTATCATCACCTGTACCACTCCAAAGAGCACGTGCATCTAACCCAGCTGCAGTGCCCACCCCGGCCTTCCATTCTAGTATTTCCCAATCTCATTCACTGTCTGGAATCCCACCATACCCCTTTGGCTGGAGAGCTGATTGCACTGGGCTTGCGACCTCATCAATGAACCACTGCAGATGACAACAGGACACCTAAGGAGGAACCGGGTGAAGAGAGGCAGAGACAGGTCGTTTATGGGATGCTGGGGACACAGGATACTGAAATGGTTTGTTCATACACCTTTTGATGATGCACAATTGTGTGCCATTGCCGTGATAGCTACTGAGGGCAGGGTGTGGGATGAAGATGTAGCATTGGCTTGAAAGGGCGGGAAGGTGAGGGCAGGTTGGGGAAGGGAGCTTGGTAATCTAGCTGGGGTATGTGAGGGTGTATGGAAAGTAAGTGACAATGCTAACGCAAAACACTTGCAATATAAGGAAGCCAGGATGGAGAATGTTAGGAAATGAGACTGGTATATGTCTCCACATTTAACAAGTGGAGACTAAGTGGTCTGTAGTGGCCATAATTCTGGTTTCCTGACTGCAAGTCTTTTGTTTCTCTTTACACCTTGGAGGCAGAGCTTTGATCTGGACTGCCTGGGCAGAGTGGATACAACTCCATTCATAGCGCGGAGCGCCGCGCGGACAACAATTGAAGACTAAGTGGTCTGTAGTGGCCATAATGCTGGTTTCCTGACTGCAAGTCTTTTGTTTCTCTTTACACCTTGGGGGCAGATCTTTGAGCCGGACTGCCTGAGCAGAGTGCATACAACTCCATTACAACTCCATTCATAGCAAGGAGCACCGCACTGACTACAAGTGGAGACTAAGTGGTCTGTAGTGGCCATAATGCTGGTTTCCTGACGGCAAGTCTTTTGTTTCTCTTTACACCTTGGGGGCAGATCTTTGATCCGGACTGCCTGAGCAGAGTGGATACAATTCCATTCATAGCGAGGAGCGCCTCACTGACTACAAGTGGAGACTAAGTGGTGTGTAGTGGTCCGGAAGGGGACGGAGCTCTCCTCCTAAATAGGGACATGCTTCATGCGTGACATTTTTCCACAAACGTTGTATATATATGTGGGGCCCCTGGAAACAACATCGGGAGATAAAGATACATTGGGCCTCATTACGACCCTGGCGGAAAGGGGTTTACGCCAGCGCTAACAGCGCCGACCCCTTCCGCCTTACTACGAGTTCCCTTAGCGCCATGGTGATTTTAACGCCTGCTTTTTGCAGGCGTTAAAATCCATGGCGCTAAGGGACCTTGTTGTTAATTACGCCACCGTAATTTACGGTGGCGTAATTAACGCCTTCCCCACTCCCATTATGCCCTATGGGGCAAGAATGGGAATGGGGAAGGGTAAAATGGGGATTGGGGATTTACCGCCCCGCCTGGGTCGGAATGGGGCGGTAAGTCCGCCAACCACCATGGCGGAGTTGGCAGCTTAGCGCCATGGACCATGGTGCTTATTGCGCCATGGTCCTCCGCCATGGTCGTAATGAGGCCCATTGTGACTTTGTCTTTTGCCAGGAAGCGAGCAAAAGCGACTGCGCTTTCAGAGCCTTTGAGCTTGCCCTTACATTCACCTGAGCTATTTTGAGCTGACTTGCGTGGTTCCAAATTAAATAACAATATTGACAATACACTAGAATATTGAAATTCAAAAACACCATGGGGGTAATTCATAGAATTTAGCGCACAAGTGGCGCACGCAGCTGGCGCACAGTGTGCGCGTGCGAATCTCTGCACCAGCCGCGTGCGCTAAAATCCACTTCCACGCACAGCGTATTCATGGATTTTAGCTACCAAAACCAGCCCTGGCGCACAGTACTTCAGGGGTGTGCGGGAAGTTTTACACGCGATTGGCCTGGGTATGTGTATTTCAGGGGTGCGCGGGAAGTTTTACACGCGATTTCAGCAGGGTACGTGTATTTCAGGGGTGCGTGGGAAGTTTTACATGCGATTGGCCTGGGTACGTGTATTTCAGGGGTGCGCAGGAAGTTTCACATGCGATTTCAGCAGGGTACATGTATTTCAGGGGTGTGCGGGAAGTTTCACACGTGATTTCAGCAGGGTACATGTATTTCAGGGGTGTGCAGGAAGTTTTACACGCGATTTCAGCAGGGTACGTGTGTTTCAGGGGTGCACAGGAAGTTTTACATGCGATTGGCCTGGGTACGTGTATTTCAGGGGTGCGCGGGAAGTTTCACACGCGATTTCATCAGGGTACGTGTATTTCAGGTGTGTGCGGGAAGTTTTACATGCGATTTCAGCAGGGTACATGTATTTCAGGGGTGCGTGGGAAGTTTTACATGCGATTTTGCTGTCAGAGTGGGGAACACATATTTTGGGGGTGCGCGGGGAGTCCTACACGTGAATTGGCAGTGTGGGTCCGACCAGGTGTCCCCTCTTCCCCCCCCCACGGCCCCTGCAGGCAGCCCACACCACAGGGGACTACCCTGCACCCCTGGTCATGTCCCCCAGTACCCCCACCCCCCCAGCAGTGAGGGGCACTTGCCAGCAGGCCCCCACTCATGTCCCCCTGCACCCCCACCCCCCCAGCATTGACAGGCACCTGCCAGCAGGCCCTGACACATGTCCCCCAGCCCCCCACACCACCATCATTGACAGGCACCTGCCAGCAGGCCCCCACTCATGTCCCCCTGCACCCCCACCCCCCATCATTGACAGGCACCTGCCAGCAGGCCCCCACTCATGTCCCCCTGGACCCCCACCCCCCAGCATTGACAGGCACCTGCCAGCAGGCCCTGACACATGTCCCCCAGCCCCCCACACCCCCATCATTGACAGGCACCTGCCAGCAGGCCCCGACACATGTCCCCCAGCACCCCCACCCCCCCATGATAGACAGGCACCTGCCAGCAGGCCCCGACACATGTCCCCCAGCACCCCCACCCCCAGCAGTGAGGGGCACCTGCCAGCAGGCCCCCACTCATGTCCCCCTGCACCCCCACCCCCCAGCATTGACAGGCACCTGCCAGCAGGCCCCGACACATGTCCCCCAGCCCCTCACACCCCATCATTGACAGGCACCTGCCAGCAGGCCCTGACACATGTCCCCTAGCACCCCCACCCCCCCCATCATTGACAGGCACCTGCCAGCAGGCCCCGACACATGTCCCCCAGCCAACACGTCATCACAATCTAGATCCCTGGCTCTTATGGCCACCCAAATCCCACCCCACGCCACCCCAGTCCAAACACCCAACCAAGCTTTACATCCACTCCAAATTGAAATCCCCATTACATGATAGATCACAAATAAGCAGTATGCGCATGAGTACAAGTCTGTCAGACCCACACAATGCCAACACATGACTGAGAAAACCCACATTGTGACATGCATGAAACCAATGAGAGAAGACCACACATTGAAGTAAGAAACAAAAATGTATTCAAGTCAAAATGAAGGGAATGAAATTAAAACACACAATAATGCCAATAATAATCAAAATGCAGCATGTCCCAAAAATGATAAATAAATAAAATGAGAATCCAAATTAATCCAAATGAAAATGTGTCCAAAGTCACCGTCCAACAAAGCAAATCCAAAGGGAAAGAAAAGCGTAATATCCATTGCTCCATGGTGAAGAAAAAAAAAAGATGAAGGAGAAAAATCCACTGTAAAACTATGTACAAATAGCAAATCCAGGGTCCATGAGCCCAACGACATAAATGAAACCTACAATGAAACCTCCTGCCCTCCGGCCGATGCCTGCCCCTCTGATGTAGATGGCCCCTAGCCATGATGCCTCCCATGTTGAGCCTGCCGCTGCCTCCGACGCAACTGCCTCTGCCAGCACGACGGCATCCAGGCTGATGGAATCCACCGACGCCGTCGTGCACGTGCCCTGCCCGATGATGCCGGCACATCCTCCATCTGCTGGGGTGCAGTTGCTGTGGTGTCCACCCCTGCTGGACCTCCGACTCTCGACTGTGGCAGGGATGGGATCCCCACCGAGCTGGCTGCGTTGGTCAGGGCAGGTCCACAGGGGGCCCTGGTGGCATCTGGGCCGGAAGACGGCATGGAGAACAACTGGCGCATAGTCTCCACAGAGGAGGAGAGGGCCGCCAGAGTGGCCGACACATGTACAAAACCCCCGACCATGGACACTCCCAACTGGGCCACGTTGGCACGCTGCTCTTCGTGATGACGTGCGTGCTCCCCCCGGGAAGCACGCACGTTATCACGAATGTCACACATGCGCAACACGACGCCAATCAGGACCTTCTCCAAACGGCCAGGGGTCCCCTCGTCCGCAGGTAGATGAGTGTCAGATGACATGGACATCCCCCCTACCTGTGGACGGGCCTGGGATGGGGCATCCCTGCTGGTGCATGGTGGTTCAGTCACAGTGACATTCACAGGCCCCTCCACGGCAACCTGTGCTGCCTCCTGCCCCTGGACTGCACCACTTGCACCAGTGGAACCACCCCCACCAGGCCCCATGTGCAGCTCAGTAGCGGCCTCCTCCTCCTCTGTGGAAACCACCAACCTGGATGGCTCCACACCGTCTTCTGCCGTTGCAAGCCCCTGCGGGGGCTCACCCACCCCTTCCGCTGCAGCCATAGTGGCAGACGCAGCAGCAGTCCCCTCAATCCCAGACAATGGTAATTTCTGGGAGGGTGACTGGGCCTTGCGTCGCTGGCCGGTGGGGGAATCCCTGCCGCTTTGCTCCACAGCGCTGTCTCCGCCCTCTTCATCACTTGCCACTGTGTAGAGGGAGACATAGAACACAAGCATCAGGGTACTGTACAATGGTCCCCTAGACAGGAAGCAATAGCAGATGAGTGGCACTGTCAAACATCACTTCCATCATGTCCCTCCACAACACATGGCTCAGTGCAGGCAAAACACATGCAGTAACAGGCATGGCGCATGCTATGAACATTAGCATACATGTCCAAGGGACTCTTGAAACATACAATGCTGGTTTGAAACTCAGATGCATCATGGGTCATGCCTATCACATGCACACACTTCACCGTAGTTTCATCCATCTGGCCTTGTACACCCCAGACACAGTGGATACAAGGATGAGTAGGCTGCATCAGTGAATCTGAACATTGTCACAGACATGTGTCATGCATCCATGGCATTTACAAGTCACAGACACGCAAGTCAGACACACAGACATGGACACCATACATGTCCAAGACCGCAGCACCCATCTCTCACACCCCATCCATGTCCAATAACAGAGAAAGGCATGCATTAATGTGTGCATTCCGCGTGCTGCTCCGCATGTTGCATTGTAACACATGCACCTACCATGTGGTTCACACATTACTGGTCTCACATGCATGACCATGATGTCCCTGCACACACACATACGCACATGGCCTATGTCACACATACAGGCAAGTATCAGACAACCAGCACCCTGCAACATGCCCTGTCTCACACAGCAATGCTTGGCCACTTACCGCTCAACTCCAGACGGGTCTGCCTCTGAAGGATCTGGGCGTTGAGCGCTGGGCCTACGCGTTCCAGGACCCTCATCTGGATGGTACTCATGCTGCCCCAGCCCCCCTCCATGAGGCGCCGGGCCTTTATGAGGGTCCTTGACCTCAGGTCCTCCCAGCGCTTCTTGACTTGCTTGATGTTGCGGGTTGCCACCACCTCCGCATTGATGGCAACCACAAAGTCGTCCCAGATCCTATCCAGTCCTTCCTTGTTGGCGCGTGATGTTCCGAAGAGGGCATCATAATGCCCCAGGACATGCTCCACCAGGACACCAACTTCCTTCTGACTGAAGCTGGTGGCCCTCTGCCCCTCTGGCTGGGGGTCGCCAGTGGTCTCAGATGGTGTTTGCCCCAACATGGCGACCCACGAGGCAGGCGTGGGTGGGCAACTGGGTCCTGGGGCTGGGCTGTGGAGTGATGGTATCCCAATCGGGAGTCTTCTGTTCCAGCAGGGGTGGACACAGCAACTGGACCCCTGCAGATGGCAGATGTGCAGGCACCAAATAGCAGGGCACGTGGGCAGCAGGCAGTCAGGCAGAAGCAGATGGCAGGTGGGAGAGTGCTCGGAGCTCTGGGGGGCAGGAAAATGGCCTTCAGGGCAGGAGCGTGGTCTTCCGTGTGTTTTTGCGTGGCCAGCTTGATACGGAGTGATTTGGCACGTGAAAAAATTGCACATCAGCGTGTAATTCGAGGAAAGGCCCTTAGCGCGTAAGCACGTCAGCACACGTACGCGATTTCATTGGACCAAAGGCCCTTAGCGCGTAAGCGCGTCTGTGACGTATCGCGCACGGGCGTTGCCCTTTCGCATGTAAAACTTCCCGCGAACCCCAGGAATACACGTACCCCACTCGCACAGGGCCCTTTCGCGTGTAAAACTTCCTGCGAACCCCAGGAATACACTTACCCCACTCGCACAGGGCCCTTTCGCATGTAAAACTTCCCGCGCACCCCTGAAATACACATACCCTGCTGAAATCGCGTGTGAAACTTCCCGCACACCCCTGAAATACACGTACCCAGGCCAATCACGTGTAAAACTTCCAGCGCACCCCTGAAATACACATACCCTGCTGAAATCGCATGTAAAACTTCCCGCGCACCCCTGAAATACACGTACCCAGGCCAATCGCGTGTAAAACGTCCCGCGCACCCCTGAAATACACGTACCCTGCTGAAATCGCGTGTAAAACTTCCCGCGCACCCCTAAAATACACGTACCCTGCTGAAATCGCATGTAAAACTTCCCGCGCACCCCTGAAATACACGTACCCAGGCCAATCACGTGTAAAACTTCCCGCACACGCCTGCCTTCGTGTGACGGACGTGTTTAGGCCTGTGCCTGTCTTTGCCCGTGCGCGGGTTTGCCCTTTTCGATTCCATGAATACGTGAGGTTCGCGTGCGTGTGGGCGTTCCGTGTACTTCTCAGCAGTACTTCCCCCGTTACGCCTTCTTTTTCACGCGTTATTCCCCATTCCGCGTGTTACGCCCCCTGTTCCGCCTACTTTTGTTGTGTGCGCTGCGCTATGTGCGCTTAGCGCACGCTGTTTGGAGACGTGTGTGCCAGCGTGCGCCATGCACGGATTTGGCGCACAACCAGTGGGAAAGTAGCGCAGTGCCTTCCTTGAATCGCACGCGTGCATGTGCGCTTGCTTTCTCACGCTTGCGCCTCTTTGCGCCTGCTTGCGCTGGGATTTTTGGCGCACGTTTGTTCCTTGAATCGGCCCCCATAAATCAGCTGAAAGAAGTCTAATTGCATAATAAGGCATAGACACGCGCGTAGGGGGAGAAGGAGTTGCGGGCTCTAGGCTGGGAGTTTCACAGCCACCATATTTAGTATAGAATCTGTTATA
Source organism: Ambystoma mexicanum (assembly GCF_040938575.1). Taxonomy (NCBI): domain Eukaryota; kingdom Metazoa; phylum Chordata; class Amphibia; order Caudata; family Ambystomatidae; genus Ambystoma; species Ambystoma mexicanum. Next base: position 927,094,144 of record NC_090923.1, read on the forward strand.
CCGTGTTGTACTGGACACTAAGGTACTGCAGAACGATTATTATCTCAACATCTTAAAGGTACATTGTTATTGGAAAAAGACAAATGATGCCGCCTGTTCAAACAAGAAAGAAGCAGTCTACGCTTACAGTCACGGTTCTGCAAAAACAAAATAATAAGAAGAAAATACGATCGAAGGCAGAAACACCACAATTAACTCTGCCACCTGACGTAGCCATGGTTGGCACATCAGGGGATTTAATCAGGTTAGCAGACTCTATGAATACAGTACCAGCTCAATTGCAGCAGGAAAAATGTCTGTTGAATGCCACCTGTGCTGGTTTAGGCATAGCAGAGGCAAACCCAATAACCATGGATAGTGCAAATGCTTCCGCCTCTGTGCGAGGAACAGAGCACAAATCACACAAATAAAATATAGCACCGTGAGAGAATATGAATTAACTCCTATGTGTCACAAAGGCAGCAAAGCTTCTTTAAACCAGTGGGTGCAAGCACTTTGGCAAAAAATACTCGTCCTTTAACCCCATTGAATATAGAAAGGGGCAATATGAGTGCCATTAGCTTCCTGGAGGGTGAGGGAGAGTTAGGATGTGTGGAAGGAGATGCCCGGGCTAATAAGAAAACATGCCCCGTTGAACCAGCAAGCAAGGGACATGTGGCTGAGAGCTATGCAAGTTCTGACGAGCATCGTTATGAGGACATTGACCCCAGGATGGGATCGCTATTGGAGTTAGTGGAACTAATGTCTCTAAGCAACCTAGCACACGGTCCACATGCAAGTAGAACGAACATACTCCACCACACATTAAGAGATGGGGATGAATGTATAAAATTGTCATCACCGTCAATCTCAGCACTGAATTCTATTTTGAGTGCTCAAGTTGCACTATGTGGTAATATTAGAGACGAGGTAAGAGCCCACACGCTAATCCTCTCAGAATTGAATCTAAAAATGGATATACTGAGTACTACTTGTTTTAAGATGCAAAAAATGACAAATAATACAAGTGAGAAAGCAGTGGGACCAAATGATGGAACAGTGGAAGCTCACCCAACTCCAACAAAAAACCCCTGGAGAAAAAGATATCATCCCCAAACATGTCAAGAAAAGCACACAAAAAAATCATTGAATGGCAGGAGGAATCAGTTAAAGAAGGACTCAAGAAAGTACTTAAGAGATGTGATTCTTCAGTCAAAGAATGATGAGGTCGTAAAGAATAATGGCAAAGGCACAAGCAAAGCAAGAAAACGACCTGAGCTGGTGGATATAGTAGAGAAGGAGCCCTTTCTGGATACCGAACAAGAAAAGGATTCAATAAGTCTGATTGAAGTGGGAGAATATATTACATCTGATAGTGACTGTTTAGACCTCTCATCGCATGTCCAGGAACAAATATAGGCCAATGGCCAACAAGCAGTTCTCAGCAAAGATGAAGGAGGTTGGCTTAAGGATTGCTAAACCTACAATACCCCCGAAGAGAAAGAGAAAAATTAGCACAGAAAATCATGTATTCCCGAAGACCAGACAAAAGAAAGACTGGTGGCAGCAGTATCCAAGGAACAATGGGCCTCACAGGGATGATGGCCAAGGGGTCTGGTGTAGTGAATGCCTTTTCTCCCTCACTCATGTAAGACAGGGTTTTCGCTTTTCCATTGAGTACTCCGGGTCTATAGGTGATGACGAAGTCGTATTCCGCAAAGAAGAGAGCCCAGCGGAGTTGGCGTGATGATTGCACTTTACCGGTCTTCAGATATTGTAGATTGCGATGATCCGTGACGACAGTGACTGTATGTCTAGCTCCAAGAAGATAATGTCTCCAGGCTTTGAACGCTGCCTTAATTGCTAGCAGTTCTTTATTAGTGATTGCATAATTCAATTCAGGGCTGAAAACTTGCGAGACCAGGATGCCACGGGATGCAACTGACCTGTTTCGGGGTCTTGTTGTGACAGGACTGCTCCCATTGCTATGTTGGAAGCATCAGTTTCGACCACGTATGCTAGTTCTGGTCTAGGATGCAGTAGAATTGGTGCTGTGGTAAATGCTTGTTTTAGCTCCTGGAAGGCTTTCTCTGCCTCTGCGGACCAATTAAATTGTTTATTTTTCCGTAGTAAAGAGGTGATTGATTGGACTATCTGGGAGAACTTGGGAATGAACCGGCGATAAAAGTTGGCGAATCCGAGTACACTCTGTACTCCCTTTAAGGATGTTGATGAGGGCCAGTTAAGAATAACATCCACCTTGCGTGTGTCCATGCGTTTGCCCCGTGGTGTGAGAATAAAGCCGAGGAATTCTACCTCTGTCACATGAAAGAAGCATTTCTCCAATTTGGCATATAGCCGGTGTTGCCGCATTTTCTCCAAAACTGCCCCGACATGGTTGACGTGGTCCTCCTTGGTGGTCCAATAGATAAGAATGTCATCAATATAGACAAGAGCGCAGATGTCCAACAGTTTGTGGAGCATGTCATTCATGAAAAATTGGAACGCCGCTGGGGTATTACATGGTGCAAATGGCATAACCTGATATTCATAAAGGCCATATTTTGTGCAAAAGGCCGTCTTCCACTCGTATCCTTTTTTGACTCTTACTAGATGGTAGGCCCCTAGTAAATCTAGTTTTAAATATATCTGAGCATTTTTGACTTGATCCAAGAGCTAGGGGATAAGTGGTAACGGGTACCGTTTTTTTATCGTGATCTGGTTAAATGCTCTGTAGACAATGCAAGTTCTCAGGTCTCCCTCCTTTTTAGGCACAAATAGGGGCGAGGATGCAGGGAACTTGGATGAAGCCATTTGCCAGATACTGATCGAGGTAGGTTTTTAGATGCTGGTTTTCCTGTTCTGTTAGGGCAGGGGTGCACAACTGATTTTTACAGAGGGCCGAAAGTATCCTACATGATGGCTATAGTGGGCCGAAAAGTAAATGTGGGTGGGGCGGTTGGCGTGGCGTGGCAGGAGGCTTTTTCAACCCCTAATTTTTATTAAACACTATGCCCCATAGCCCCCACCCCTCAAGCAAACACTATGCCCCATGGCTCCCACCCCTCATGCAAACACTATGCCCCAAGGCCGCCACCCCTCAAGCAAACACTATGCCCCATGGCCCCCACTCCCCAACGAAACACTATGCCCCATGGCCCCCACCCCGCATGCAAACACTATGCCCCAAGACACCCCCCCTCAATCAAACACTTTGCCCCATGACACCCACCCTCAAGCAAACACTATGCCCAATGACACCCACCCCTCATGCAAACACTATGCCCCATGGCCCCCACTACCCAACCAAACACTATGCCCCATGGCCCCCACCCCTCATGCAAACACTAGGCCCCAAGACACCCACCCCTCATGCAAACACTATGTCCCATGGCCCCACTCCCCAATCAAACACTATGCCCCATGGCCCCCACCCCTCATGCAAACACTAGGCCCCAAGACACCCACCCCTCATGCAAACACTATGTGCCATGGCCCCCACTCCCCAACCAAACACTATGCCCCAAGACACCCACCCCTCATGCAAACACTATGCCCCATGACACCCACCTCTCATGCAAACACTATGCCCCATGACAGCCACCCCTCATGCAAACACTATGCCCCATGACACCCACCCCTCATGCAAACACTATGCCCCATAGCCCCCACTCCCGGACCAAACACTATGCCCCATGACACCCACCCCTCATGCAAACACTATGCCCCAAGACACCCCCTTCAAGCAAACACCTTGCCCCATGACGCCCCCCCCTCAAGCAAACACTATGCCCAATGACACCCACCCCTCATGCAAACACTATGCCCCATGGCCCCCACTCCCCAACCAAATACTATGCCCCATGGCCCCCACCCCTCATGCAAACACTAGGCCCCAAGACACCCACCCCTCATGCAAACACTATGTCCCATGGCCCCACTCCCCAATCAAACACTATGCCCCATGGCCCCCACCCCTCATGCAAACACTAGGCCCCAAGACACCCACCTCTCATGCAAACACTATGCCCCATGACACCCACCCCTCATGCAAACACTATGCCCCAAGACACCCACCCCTCAAGCAAACACTATGCCCCATAGCCCCCACTCCCCAACCAAACACTATGCCCCATGCCACCCACCCCTCATGCAAACACTATGCCCCAAGACACCCACCTCTCATGCAAACACTATGCCCCATGACACCCACCCCTCATGCAAACACTATGCCCCATGACACCCACCCCTCATGCAAACATTATGTCCCATGGCCCCACTCCCCAACCAAACACTATGCCCCATGACACCCACCCATCATGCAAACACTATGCCCAAGACACCCACCCCTCATGCAAACACTATGCCCCATGACACCCACCCCTCATGCAAACACTATGCCCCAAGACACCCACCCCTCATGCAAACACTATGCCCCAAGACACCCACCCCTCAAGCAAACACTATGCCCCATGCCACCAAGCATGCACCATGCATACATACTCATACAGACCCCAACGCCCCCACCCCTGCATACAAACTAACAAGCATACACCATGCACCCATACAGACCCGAACCCCCACCCCCAACTCAGCACACAAACCCACAAGCATACACCATGCACCCATACAGACCCGACCCCCCCACCCCAACTCAGCACACAAACCCACAAGCATACACCATGCACCCATACAGACCCGAACCCCCCCACCCCAACTCAGCACAAAAACTCACAAGCATACACCATGCACCCATACAGATCCAAACCCCCCACCCCCAACTCAGCACACAAACCCACAAGCATACACCATGCACCCATACAGACCCCACCCCCAACTCACCATACAAACTCACAAGTATACACCATGCACCCATACAGACCCGAACCCCCACCCCCAACTCAGCACACAAACCCACAAGCATACACCATGCACCCATACAGACCCGAACCTCCCACCCCCAACTCAGCACACAAACCCACAAGCATACACCATGCACCCATACAGACATGAACCCCCCACCCCCAACTCAGCACACAAACTCACAAGCATAACCCAGCACCCATGCAGACCCCACCCTCAACTCACCATACAAACTCACATGCATACACCATGCATCCATACAGACCTGAACCCCCCAGCCCCCAACTCACCAAACAAACTCACAAACATGCACGCATACAGACCCGGACCCACCACCCCCACATCTCAACATACACTGAACGTGCACACAACAAAAACAAACATTCAGGCAGACGCGACCCCTCCAACCTTCCCCCCCCCCAGCATCTCAACATACACTTGACTTGCACACAAACACATTCAGGCAGACCCGACACACACCCCACCCCCGCATCTCAACACACACTACACTTGCACATCAACACATTCAAGCAGACCCGACACACACCCCACCCCCGCATCTCATACACTGAACTTGCACACAAACACATTCAGGCAGACCCGACTCCCACACCCCCTCTGCATCTCAACAGACACTGCACTTGCACACAAACACATTCAAGCAGACCCGACACACACCCCACCCCCGCATCTCAACATACACTGAACTTGCACACAAACACATTCAGGCAGACCCGACCCCCCCCTCCACATCTCAACACACAATCCACTTGCGCACAAACACATTCAGGCAGACCCGACCCCCACACCCCTTCCGCATCTCAACACACACTGCACTTGCACACAAACACATTCAAGCAGACCCGACACACACCCCACCCCCGCATCTCAACATACACTGAACTTGCACACAAACACATTCAGGCAGACCCGACACACACACCCCCTCCGCATCTCAACACACACAGCACTTGCACACAAACACATTTAAGCAGACCCGACACACCCCCCACCCCCGCATCTCAACATACACTGCAGACATACAAATACAAACACACCCATAGACACCCGACACCCCCCCCACCTCCGCATCTCAACATAAATACAAAAACAAAAAACACAGTCAGGACGGACCCGAGACAGACACACACACACACAAACATACAGCCCCCCCCATGTACTTACCCAGACGTGCTGGAACGCTGGCGAGGCTTCTGGCACTACGGCTGGCGTGGGAAGCAAGGCTGAAATGCCTTCCAGCATCAAGCCTTACTGGCCACGCCAGCCGTAGTGCTGGCCCTCCATTGGTGCAGCACACACGCACTACGTGACTCATAGGAGCTGCGTGGTTCGTGTGCACTGAACCAATGAGGGCCAGTGTTTTGCCCGGCCCGAAAGACAACAAAGACTTTCCAAATGGAGGGCGGCCGATGCTGCTTGCGGGCCGCCCTCTATTAGGAAAGTCTTTGTGCCTCGCGGGCCAGCCAAAATGGCATGGTGGGCCGCAACTGGCCCGCGGGCCATATGTTGTGCACCCATGTGTTAGGGCATAAATCCGGCTGCAGGGAAAAGAAGCTCCAGGTACCAGATCAATTTGGCAGTCATATGGTCTGTGCGGAGGTAAGGTGTTTGTTTGCTCTTTTTGAAAGACATCTTGGTAATCCAGGTATTCAGGTGTGTCATGATTCCTGCCCCTCATGTCCCCAGCCCTCCAAGATGTCAGGCTGGAGCCAGGCCACGATCACCTACATGGACCTCAAGGGCCTCTCCATCCCTCCAAAGACCCACTTGGAGTCAGACTTGGCCCTTGTGGCACCAGACTCACTCACTCCCATAGGATAACATTGGGGATTGGACTTGTAGTGCATTGATGGGGACAAGATGGATGCGCCCACATATTTCGGTTACCAGATCAGCATGTGCGGTCTAGTCTTTTGGGTGTGGTTCAGCCCAGAGACACCTGGGATACCCAGAGACTATTTAAGCCACACCCAGGCTGAGAAACATGCTTTGCGTTTTCTGCACCTGCAGCGTGACACTCACCGTGTTCGCATCGGTCTCCAGTAGGTCTGCATCTTTCTTCTGCACTCAGCTCCTGCAAGAACAAGAACACCGTTAGGAACAGCCTTACCTTGCGGTGCTTCTGCCCATCATTCATCGCTCCTTCTGTTCTGCGGGCATCTTCGGCAGTGTCATTCCCATCCCAGCACGCCGCTTCCTAAGGAAAAGGGAAAAGAACAGAAGAAAGGCATTAGTAAGCATTCTGCAAATCTTCGCTTATTTTTAAATACTGTACAAGCTTCAAACGCTTACCTGAATCCCAGCCGCTGGGGGGGAACTCCGTCTCCGGAAATTCTCATCCATCTGCAAGAGGGAAAAGACACTCCAGATTAGTGTGGAAACATCTAGAGGTGCTGCATACCGCGCTTACCCACCGCATTTGTTCTTCATAACCGGCATCCATGCTGAAAACGTTGCGGCACCTAAAAGACACAGAAAAATAACTCAGTTCAATGCAAATACGAAAGGGGTGCATCGCACATCACGCTCTCACTCACCTTCAGCGCTACTCATCTCAGCAGCACGCCGCCATCCCCGGACACCGGCCATCATCTAAGGAAGGAAAGGAACCAAGTTAGAGAACTGTTCAAAAGACTCAATATACTTACATGTCGGACTCTTGCCAGTGAAGTAACTAGGCAGGAACGAGCCCGCATCAATCAATACGCCCCTGCGCTGAAAGCAGGACGGAGAGCACACTATCCAAGAAAACAAGGTGAGCTGTGGATCAAAGGGAAGGGTTGGACCCCGGGGAAGAAGGGTTTCAAGCACACAGAGACAATAGGGAGTTAAACTCTACCAATCCTGTGTTTCAGGCCCAGTCTCCAGTCGAATAGCCTCCAGGGAAGGGTTCAAGGTCGTAAGAGGTCAGAACAGGCTGAGTGACGACCCATGGATACCAGGTGAGCGTTGCAAGGTGGTAGTGAACTGGTGAGGCCCAGTAAGGTTTCTTTCTTTGACGAACCTGAGTTGGTAAGACCTTTTAATGAGAATCCCTTGCTATAACAGGTGTCGGCACAGTCTTGGGGAAAGGTCTGAACTTGTTTACGCCAGTCAATCCTGGGATTGTGGGTCTCCAGCCAGGGCATTCCCAATATCATCTGGAACTGAGGAGCGCTGATGAGATCGATGGTGATGTCCTCTTGGTGACCGTCCTGACACAGAAGCGTAACCTTCTCGGTGCAATGCGTCACTGGGTCAGATGATAGCTGAGATCCATCAACTGCTGTGACGTTTTCCGAAACCTGCTTCTGTCAGAGAGGAAGGCCTATCTGGGTAGCCATATCTTGGTCCATGTAATTTCCCACAGCCCCACTGTCAATGTATGCCTCCAAGGTATGTATTTTCGACGGTTGATTGTGGTTTACCAGGAGCACAGAGATGACTGGATGTGAGGTCTGTATAGGTTGCCGGGCGTTGGAGTTTCCCGAGTCCTGTTCTTCTTCTTCACCCTTGTCAGTTGCTCCAACTGCTTTCCTGCGTGGTTTCACCGGACATACTCGGAGATAGTGACCTGCCTTACAACAGTACAAACAAAGCTGCTGCTATCTCCTTTTGTCCGTTTCTGCCTTGGTGAGTGGGCTCCGCAAGCCTCCGATTTGCATTGGCTTAGACTGATCGTGTGATTTGGTTTGATTCTCACAGGATCGCACGTAGACTGACCGACCTCTGCCTTTGGCCCGATCCATCTTCCGGTCCTGCAATCTGTGATCGAGCTGCACTGTCAGGTTGATGTATTCAGCACATCTTCCTGGGGGATTTACTACTTGGGCTAATACATCCTTAAGTTCCCCTTGCAAGCCTCGGTCAAAGAGGGTAGTTATTTTCTCCTCTGGCCAGTTAGTTTGTGCTATCAGACGATTGAAGGAAGTGATACATGTTAATAAGTCTTGATTACCCTGCCATAGTGATAACAGTTCATTGTCCTGAGCCCGCCCTTTAGTATGACCTACAAGTTCGCCACCAACGAAAGATCAGACACATCCTTCCTCCTGGGGACTTCCACACTGCAGTTCAAGCACTGGTTCTCTCCAAGCTGGACTATGGCAATCTTCTCCTCACTGGTCTCCGCAACAGCGTCCTTTCCCCCTGCAGTCATACGAAATGCAGCAGCCACACTCATTCTCCACATACCCAAACATTCACACATCACTCAAGCTCTCACCCAGCTCCACTGGCACCCCATACTGAAGAGAATTGCCTTCATTGTTTTCAAAGCCATTTATCACAAAACCCCATCTTACCTTCACGACTAACTAACCCATCACTCACACAAACACCAAAAAAAGCAAGCAAACACCTACACATTACACTTTGCAAACTAGCATGCACAAAGCATTTACCTAGTGGGCACCACGAGTCTGGAACACCCTAACTTTTCATATCTGCACTGCACCCATAATCACAACTTTCAGAAAGAGCCTCTAAACATACCTCTTTCCTAACGCATAACCCTGCTCCTCCATCTCTTCTGCTACCACTTGTGTATCATATCCTTCCTATCCTATCCTGAAAATATTTTGTAACTTCAGTTTTTCAACCTTTCTTTTCCCATCTTTTCAAACTTTGAACCTGCTAAGGCGCTCCAAAACCATCTGCATAGGGCCAGCTCTAAACAAACATTTCAAAAAAGAAAATAAAGAAAATCTTGGATTGATCTGCTGGCAAGGCAAAGCACTGCAGAAGAGCTAATTTCCTTGTAAGAGTGCTTGATTCAGGGAGGGTGAATGAACTTCTATTCTCTTTTAACATTACTTTGTCTTTATTAAGGCAGTCATTTTCCCACTCTGGGATGAGCTATCCTTTAGTCAGCTCTTTCCTTCACCTGATTTGACATCTGGGTCACATGTTCTGTCCTTTCAGAGATTTCAAATGATACCCATCATGCCCGCTGAGCAGGTCCACTGCTGGAGCACCAAAGGTGCACAAGAGGCAAGCTTGCCTGTGCCCATCTAGGACAGTCTTGGTCCCAAGAGCTGGAACTGTGACAAATCTTCCTTGTCTGCCTTAGTAATTACCTATACAGTTGAGGACCGCATGGCTTTCCGATTTCCAACAGCTAATGATGGCCATTTTCAGCTGTCAGTAACAAGTGAGCATAGGTTGATGGTCAAGAACCTTCTCCTTGACCACAACCCAGAATCTAGATGCCAAGCCCTCAAAAGGATCCCTAACCCCAATATATGAGTTGGAAAACAACAGACTAAAATCTCACTGGTGAGAGCTGTTAAAAGCAATTCTTTTCACTCTTCACTTTTTTTCTTAATTCAAAACACAGATTAAAGCCATGCTAACTAATGGATGATTGACGGTCAACAACCTTTCCTGCATCCACAGCTTCATTATCAATTTAAAGTTAGTCATCCTACTTGTTACTGAAACCTTGATGCTGGAGGCCTCCAATTCACCTTTACAAGATATGATCCCAGAGGATTCTTCTGTTATGCTATAGAATTGCTCTATTAAAAGAAAGTGGGAGTCTCTAGTCTTCACAATAAAAAATCTCAACATCACTATAAAAAAGATGCCAATTATTTCCGCATTGGGCATATGCATGCCAAATTTATTTTTTACCCTAGCCCCTAATTATGATCATCTGTTATCTACCACTCTCCTCTTCCTGGAAGGGCTTTTGCAGAACACTTGTGTGATCGTTTTGCTAGGGTGTTTCCTCATTGTGCCAAATCTAGTTGTACCATGGCTTCCTAAATTACTGGCTGGGATTACCAGAATGGTGCACTGATTATCCATCTGGTGGAGCTTGGCTTCATCCAACCCATATTGCAGGTAATACTTTGACAGTTCTACTTTGATGCTATGTGAGACTGAAAAAAATCCAAGCAAAGTTTTTCCCATTCTCTGACCATGCCAGTATTACTTTAAGTATTGAGCTGGAACAACCAACCTATTCAAGATGAGGTAAAGCCTCTATGTTGGTCCCCCCAAAGTCAGGCTTCTTTGAAATCCCATCCACTTAAACATGTCCCGATTACGCCCTTTGCTAATAATTTGATTACTGAGTCTGATGTCCTGTAAGATGCTTTAAAAGAAAGATCTTCAGAACTGTGGATGATCTCTTGCCTCTTAAACCTTTGTACTTAAATCAACATAAACATCTCAAAAAGATTGCGTTCTCCCCTGATTTGATACCCACCTGGAAAATGTCTGCCACTTGGAACCTTAGTTCTCTTAAAAACCTACGAGAATGTAAAAATAACTTGTTTAAAGTAAAACATATGTTAAAAATGTGTATTTTGGTCTCAGAATATTTTCAATTCCAAATGCATTTAGTGGTTTCTCAAGGTTTTAAAGGAACTCCAGGACCATATATACCTGTCTGCCTCAATTGTAGCCTCTCAGGCACTAAATGATAACCTAGCACGATTTTCTTAGTGATAAAATCTTATCAACCAAGAATGCGCTCAATATAAAAATGCCAACATGTGTCACAGATGGCCTCAAGAACACACCAACTCTCAGAGACGGTTCAAGGTTTCTTTTAGAAGAATTGTAAAGGAGCTAGCTGAAGCCACCCAATCCTCTCACTTTCGTAAAGTGTGGTCTTTCCCTCCCAAACCCAGGCTTCCCTCAACCTGAGGACGATCTCTACATATTGATAAACACTACTACTGTCTAAGAATCTGCTTCTCTAGTGCAGATGGCCTAAGGGAAAACACCCTTTCTAACTATCTCCCTGTAGGTTAAATCTAGGTGGTTCCTAATCTAGGTAACCAATACAATTCTGTATAATAGTAGTTGCCTTTCAGACACTCATGCCCCACTTGGTCCTTCCCTGTCACGCAGTTGTACTCCTCGTTGTGATGTTCTCTCCTTTGTTTTCCTTCCTTCTACTCTCCCATGACCTTCCCCATCCCACTCTCCTTTATCTCTGCCTCTCTATCGCTCTTCCTGTCTCTCCCTCTGATGTTATTTCTGTTCTCTACTCCCCTGCGCTCTTCTCTCCTCTTCACAGAAGTACTAATCCCCACTTGCCATACTACTATTACTCTCCACTGTCCACACCACTACCACTATCCCCTCTCTACTTCATTACTACTCCACCCTTCCACAACACTACTACTCTCCCCTCTACACAATACTACTGTTCCCACTCCTCACTACTACTCTCCCCTCCCCACACCACTACTTCTCTCAACATACACCTTCTCCACAGTCACCGTCCTATCACTCTCCCAGTCCCCTCTCATTCCCTCCCTACTCTACTAGTCTCACTCTAACCCCGTTCATGCACACTCATGCACACCCAAGTACCACTTTCTCTCACCAACCAATACCTCACCTTGCACACTCTGTCAGCAATCCTTCGTCACACGCCTTTGCACCATCTATTTTCCACTTGCTTTGTTGGTCTTTCTTCTCCTCCCTTAACCTCACCCGAAAAACCCACACCTTTCTGTTTCATGTCCCCTTTTTATCCCCACGTCCCCATTCAATTGGTTGTTTCCCTCACCTGGTTCCCTGGGCCGACCACTGACTTTCCATTCCCACAAGAGGTGTTAAAGGTGCTCAAACACATAAAGGGGTGTGTTATCCCCGTCCCCTTCTGGTACATGGGTCTGCCAGTATTTGGAAATGGCAGCACACTATAATCAATGTCCTAAGGCATGTAGGGGCCAGCCGGCTTGATATGTGGATGCTCTGCTACCCTGCTGTAGGAAAGACAGTTCTCTCTAAGGGTATTTCATGGATCACAGGGATTGCCAGGTTGTGGTACTGACCGCAGGTTCACTGCAGGCAAAGTTAAATCTCTCGCATTGGTCCGTGTCACATAGCATGTTTGGCCCATCTGTCTGCTGTGTGGATTGCTCTGCGGTTTGGCAGTTCCTTGTTGTCTCCCTCCCGGTCAGGCTACTCGCTCTTTCTTTCACTGCTGAGAATGCTGGATGTCATATTGGACAAGACAGACACTGGACAGCACTGTACAGTACAGGAATGGGGCAATAAAAGGTGGTACTCATTTCAAACATGCAGAAGCATTTAGAAGGGACATGGACTGGGGCCCGGCCAACTCTGATACTCCGCCTCTGGGGCCAGGCTGGCCCTAGTGAAAACCCAGGTAGGCCTCCCAAGCACGGCTGAGGGGGACCTGACTCTTGATGGAGTCAGGTCCCTGACCCTGATGATGATAACATTGAATGAGATGACAGAACACATCCTACAGTAGTGACCCATCCTGAGTGAGTCATCTATTATGCTAGTAGAGTGGTAATCCCTTCACTGGAGCAGGAGTTTGTAATGATATATTGAGAGACCACACTTAACATAGGGAGTTCCCCCCAATAAAGATGACCACCAGCACATGGGTTATTTTATACAGCTAGCCCTGTCTATTTCACATGTAGAGTCATGGAGATCCCTCCCCCTGTGCCAACAATGAGCCAAGCACCAGGCCCGGGTATAGAGAGAATCTATATTCATTTAAATTATAAATTCAATTAATAATTACCTTACATGGTTACAGATGCCACCTTCTCTGTGGCACAGAAAAAAGCTTCAAAACAAAACAGACTTTTTCCTTTTGGTCGCAGATGCAGGGGACACAGGAAAATAAACAGCTGAAACATCTTATCCCACAAACCCCTTGTTACATTGAATTTTAAGAAAATGTGGTACATTACTAGAGCATAAACATCACTTGAAAAGTTTAAATTTAAAACAACTGCACAGTTTTAGTTTTCAAAGCAAGTTCACATGCAGCCCTTGGTTTGTGTCATTTCCCTCCACACTTGAAAATGTTAGCAGTTTTGAAATCACACAGACCTTTTTAGAATACTTTTGATTGATAGAATCCCAGTTCCTTCATCACCCCAAAGCAATACAACATCTTTCTTTTATCAGGGTCACTTTTTCACTCTCAGGAAAGAGTGTGAATTATTCAATGGGGAATTATACTTGGTTCATTTAACCCAGCACTTCTCTACCCTGCACCAAAAACCCAGGTTCTAGTTGTATTCAGCACTCATCTGTTTAAAGGCAAGGTCTGGGAAATGGCGACAGTTAGGAATTTCATTTTTGGATGAGAACACCCCCTTTCATAGAAGTCTGCGGTTGACGGAAAACAAAGATGTACTCAATTACTTTAAATTACTAAAATTTTAACTTCCTGCTAGGAAAGAGGGTAGAGGTTTCTGAATCCCCCGAACTCCCCCTGTGTCAATCTATATGGGAGTTAATTAAATTATTATTCAGTCAAATATTCCAAGGGTCTACCCAGTTTCTCCCCCACCTACTAGTAAGGGAAAATATTAAGGCAGGAAGATCCCCCACAGACTTGGTTTCATTTGACTGCAGGGCTCTTCTTTGGGCAGCACAATGGTCTGGTCAAACACTTCAGTCAAAGATAGTCACTAGCATCCATCCCTCTTTTGGCTCTTCTTAATCCTAGGGCCTAGTCAGTTTAAGATTTTCCTGTTGCTCTCTCCCATGCAAGGTTAAGTCTCCATTGATGTGGAGGCCTCTCCACCTATGTAATGTAAAGCAGCTGTTTCAAGGTTCACCCAGATGGAGTATAGGCAAGTCTCCTTCAAGATGTTTAGGCAGCTCTCCCTTTCCCCATAGAGCTAGGGCTTTTAACCCTTTAAGCCACACTTCCAACTATTAAAATTAGAAGGTGCAAGTTTATTGGTTCTGCCTTTTCATTGGAGGATAACCCTCTCCCCCCTCCACCCCAAGATCCAAGCCCTCTCCTGGCGATAGATTGTGGGAGTTCTGAAGTTTAATTAATGGGACAGAGGTACAAACCTACTAGAGTTACCATTTCAACTTTTCAGATTCTTCACCCAAAAAGTCATTACATGGCAAAAATGTGCAATTTACAAATACACATCATAATAGACATATATTTATATCCCCCTAATCATGACAGATCTATCAAATTGTCTCCCATTTTGGCTGGGCATTGCATGTGCAAGCTATGGTTTTTCGCCCTTTATGCAACAATGACCATAGTTAGGAATGTGACATTTTCTACCCACAATAACCTATTTAATAGGCCACCAACTCCCCCACTTTCAGATTAAGAAAATCTTCGGGGAAGCTAGAAATACTGTTGTGAAGTGCTTGTTGGTGAATGTCGTGTGGTTGTGCGTCATTGGAAAGGAAGGAGATGTGTTGTGAAGTGCTTGCCTGTGAAAGAGAAACCCTGGATGTCATGTGGAATGTTGATGTGTGAATGCTGTGTGAGTGTTCTACCTTATGTCAGTTATGCCTTGGTGATGGGACCCAGTGGTTGCCTTATATGTTAGCTTAATGCAACTAAGCAATAAAGTATATGTAAGAAGCTAAAGAAGTCTGAAGAAGGTGCCTTTTAACACTGGTGACGAGGATGGGATTCAAACCCACGTGAAGGAGAAGAAGAAACTGCTGAAGGGGGGAGCAGCAAGAAAAGAGAAGGAACCACTGCCCCCCATAAACACAGAAGTAAGTCCCATCACCCAGGGTTGAAATGCCCAGCACAGGGTTGGAAGCAGCACCCAGGGTGTAAAGCAGATGAAAAAATGCCCAGTGCAAGGGTGAAAACAGTCCCCAGGGGAGCAGAGCGCAGGGGATTGTGCGGTAAAGGAAACAAGAAAACCCCAGCCCAACCCTAGGGCGCAAGTCAAGAAGAGGGGTAACGAAGCCCGTAAGCAGAGGTGTAGAGAGCCCCAGCGCTCACCCAGGGCAAGTAGAAGGGGGCACCTGCGCAAGGGTAAGAGGCCATCAAGAAGATAAACCCCAAAAAGGAATATAAAGCTCCAAAGGATAAGGGAAGTCCCCAGGGATGAAACTCGCCCCAAAGAGCAGAAGCCTGAAACAGGAGGGGGCAAGTTTAAGCGGGCCCTCCAGTCAAACCGCCCCAAGGGTGAATGCACCGGCACTGGCTCTATCAGCTACACTGTAGTAGAAGGAGCATCCCAGGTGTATGAAGCAGGAGGGCGGGTTATGAAGTTAAGGCATAAAAGAGTTCTGTGTCCAGCCGGCGAGCTGAAAAGAAGGGTCAGTCTAATGGCATATTAAAAGTGACTCTTACCACTGGCGAACAAAGTTTAGCCATGGGCGACGGTTGGCAGAGGGAGCTGTGGTGCACTCTGATGCTAAGAGGAGAATGATGACGTCACAGTCAGTGTTTAGGGTATGGTGACCAGGTGGAATGTGGAGTAGTGCGACATTCTCAAACGGTTGACTCGCTCGATACACGTAAACAAAATAAACAAAAGGAGAGGAGGTATACGTGCAGCCGTATTGGTGTTCTGAGTAATGCACCCTACAGCGTGACCCAACGTGCCCAGGAAGTCAAGCCCAGCCATTAATGAACTGCATAGGATTTGCGGTGCGCAGCCGAGTCTCTCCGGTGCGAATACCAAGAGTGTACAAAAGCGCTTGTGTCAAGAAAATGTGAGCAGCTGTGTGCTTTGAGTGGAGCAGCCGCTATGAGCCCAAGGAATACGGCGTAGTAGCATCCACTATCAGCAGAAGTAACAGGAGAAGCATCTGTGTGAAAAGTGTAGGGAATACAGCCATACCGCATTCCAGTAGCCGACGTGGGACAGATCACATCGGTTGGGGAAGTTCATTCGAACTTTTGATCTTCAGAAAGCAGATAGAAGAGCCAGTGGTATAAAGCCGCAGTATATGAGTGGACTTAAGAACCACTGGAAACGCAGGCTCGGAGGAGAAGTTTCCAGGATTGCAGTGTATCCTTCTCTTACTTTGAACAGTATAATACTACGAAGGTATGTGCACATTTGTAAGCAAAGTGCGAAGATATGTGCATATGAGTAAGCAAAGGGAGTGAAAGAGTGCATGTTGTGTACAGTAGTGTTGAAGTGTGTTGAAGTGAAGATTAGGATTGATGTATATGTATAAGTGTACTGGAAAAGAAGTATAACGTTTTGAGGCTTTGCAGTTAAATATGGACTGTTATGGACACTGAGCTTTATTTGATGAGAAATGTCTAGATGCCTATATAGTAAGAGAGAGCGAATAGGGCTGAATGAGTGAGCAATGGTAGTAGCACTTAAAGAGATTGAGCTAGTGTTAACAGTTTGAGGAGTTTCAGGGTTACGTTGCACAGCAACATGGACTTTTAGTGCTTCATATGTTGCCAATTTTACAGTTATAAGAATATGTAAATACAAAATGTTCTATTTTGTAATAAGTCGCCATTGTTGAAGTGTGCAAGAATTGAAGTATTGAAGTTCCAAAATAGATGAAGGTAGCGCCTTCAAGAGAGGAAGGTAGTGCATCCAGAGTGAAGTAAGTCTGAAGTTGAAGTGGGGATTGCAACCCATTGTGTGTAGGGCTAACATCCCGCAGTAAAGTAGGGATGGCGTCCCGTGTGGAGTGGGCATAGCATCCCGTAGTAAAGTAGGGATAGCATCCCGTAGTAAAATAGGGATAGTATCCCATGTGAAGTAGGGATAGCGTCCCGTACTTTAGTAGGGATATCGTCCTGCATTGGAAGTAGGGATAGCGCCTCGTGTGAAGTAGGGATAGCGTCCTGTGTGAAAAAGGGGTAGCACCCCGGACCAGTATAGGGATAGTGTTCCTGAGTAGAGTGGGGATAGTGTCCCTCATCAGAGTAGGGATTGCGTCCCGCACCAGTATAGGGATAGCATCCCTGAGCAGAGTAGGGATAGCGTCCCGCAGCAATATGGGGATAGCGTCCCTGAGATATTTTCTTTAGAGTTGCATCTCTCTATAAAATGATGCATGTTGTAGATGTCCTGTATGAATGTCTTGTATTGTGTTGTGTTTCCCAGTAAAAAGGAAAGGGATGTGTTGTGATGCGTTTGCTGTTGTGGTGTGGGAAGGGAAGGAGGTATGCTGTGAAGTGCTTGTTGGTGAATGTCGTGTGGTTGTGCGTCATTGGAAAGGAAGGAGATGTGTTGTGAACTGCTTGCCTGCGAAAGAGAGACCCTGTGATGTCATGTGGAATGTTGATGTGTCAATTCTGCGTGAGTGTTCTACATTATGTCAGTTATACCTGGGTGATGGGACCCAGTGGTTTCCTTACATGTTAGCTTAATGTAACTAAGCAATAAAGTATATCTAAGAAGCTAAAGAAGTCTGAAGAAGGTGCCTTTTAACACAAAATCTAATAAAGCACTGTCCACACTTGCTTTGGTTACTTCTTAGTAAGTTTACTTCAGTTCTTAGGTTACAAGTTACAAGTTCCAGATATCAGGTATACAACATTATAACACCGGCACCCATCACCCAGGAAGGGAGGGACCAACTGACTTCACATAGAACACTCACCACAGCATTCTCCCACTCATACATCAACATTCCACAGGCACTCATATGACATCATCAATCACATGACAAGCCACATCAAACTCAAACAAGTACTTCACAACACATCTCCCTCCTTACTGAACACATTCACAAACAGGTTGTAACATGGTTATCAAAAATCGAATTCAGATACAAATGACATAAAAATAACGGGCTTGTCACAAACTTTACAATGACATTGGGATGGACTTGGTACCACTTATCAATTATGATAGTCCTTTTAAACTAATGGAAATGTTCAAACAGATATGCAAATTCTCACTTCCATTACACCATGATGGTTTCACTTCTCTTGAAACATGTGGTCAAGGCCTTTGTGCTGCAATGTTGTTTTAGCTTGCAGTTAATTCATCAGTCCTTCTTCTGCCATTGCTAATCCTCATTTTATACATTCTCTGTAATCACTGCCTGAGTATTTTGCCCAGCAAATAACTCTTTCTTTCCAAGAATCGAAACCTACAGTCATGCATTTCCTGCGATCATAAGAGATTTACATTTTGCATTTGAAAATAGTATTTTCAATCTGTGGATGTATTTTTCAGGTGAAGACTTTTTTTATTTTATTAAATTGCATCTCACCATCATTGTTCAATGCCCTTCTGAATCAGTGTATTTCTTCTTTCACACAGCATTGTGAACCCCTGCTGTACATTTTGTCATTGACAATGTCCATTTCCAATCCAGGTATTCATTGCATGCTGCAGATGGCACATACTTTTCCATTTAACATGATGTCAGTTTCAGTGTTGAAAACTTGGCCTTAGTCATACGAAATAAAAATTGCTAACATGGCTTTGAATGTCAAA
The DNA here is from genome assembly GCF_040938575.1 of Ambystoma mexicanum. Taxonomy (NCBI): domain Eukaryota; kingdom Metazoa; phylum Chordata; class Amphibia; order Caudata; family Ambystomatidae; genus Ambystoma; species Ambystoma mexicanum. The sequence continues at coordinate 927,113,151 of NC_090923.1, forward strand.
TGCGAGGCCCGGTGTGTACTCTTAATTTTCAGGGTGCACAGCATTTTGATATGCGGCAGTTCCAATGAAAAATGCTCCCTCCTAGAGTCTGTTTTAACTTTTCAACATGCTCCTTTTTTCAACTGCAGAAGTACATTTATTTGAATTTGCTAGGTTTCTTGGCTGTGTTAAGGTTTTAAGGCTGACTTGTCACTTTTCCAGTGTGCCTTTTCCATAAGAACAATGTATTTTGCATTAGAAGGCTAACCTGGCCTTTCAGTTCATATCGTTCTGGGGCTGTCATAAAACCCCACAGCTCCAGAATGGGATTTTCCACAGAAGTCATTTTTCTTGGGAGCCTCTCCTGCTCATTTTCCTTCCTTAGGGAGTGGGCACTCTGGCCCCCACTTCCTTGTTTTTGGCGTTCTGGGGTATGGCCATCTAACCCCTTCCTTTCTTTGGTTTCCTTTTCCCTCATACCTGCAGTCCTCTCTCGACTCCACTCCTCCAGTTCCCCAAACTGGAAAGGAGGGAGATTACTTTTCTACAGATAGGAATAAAAAGAGAGGTTCAGTATTTTATCCAGAACCTATTCCCCCAGAAACATTACAGAGAATTGGAGAAACAACGTTTAAGAGAATCATGAAACAACATTGAATAGAATTACAATACCGTTATCCTATTTTCAGATAGACATTTTCAAGACCATACTTTTCTTTTGACATTTTTTATGGGTATTAATTAAATGACTCCCTGTTATATATATTTTAGTTTCCATTCAGGGTTTTTGTCCTTACCTTTCATTCCTCTGATGGTTTCTCGGTTCTACCTTATTTAGGCTCCTCAATCAGTCGTAATGCTTGTCTGGAATGACAGCTTTTCAACTGATTGATATGGACCCATTTCTCTTCCGTCTGTTTGGGATGCAGATCTTATAGGCCACAGGTGATATTTTGTCTACAATTTCAAATCCAAGATAGAAGAAATTTCCATTCCTTGGTCTGATTCCTATGAAAATTGTACAGGTAAACCTTGTCACCTACCTTGTACTCCTTCTTTGTGGTCTTAAGATGGTAGTAGGATTTGAGGGGGCGCTAGAGGGCCAACCAAGATGGCCGCTCTTACCTGAGCTCCCGCTCTGCCCGTAATAAATCCTGCTGAATCCTGCGGTTCCTGGCTGCGTTTTTGTAACTTGAAGGCTTCCCCCTGCTTCTGTATACACCGCGCCCTCCCTGGCGAAATCTGGGGGAGATTCGGCCAATCCAAGGCCCCACACCACTACATCGGTGCAGAGGCCCGGGCCTCCCCGCACGCCGGGCGGACGCTGTGGGGCGGAGCGCGGCTTCGCAGAGGCCGCGGCGAGGACGTCTCATCCTCCAGAGATCCATCATCCACGACCGCTGGCGGCTCTCGAGGGGTGCGCGGGTCCCGACACTATCCTGCATGGCCCCCCCCTCCTGATCGCGGCACCAGCGCTCCAGACACGGAGCCGAGGCCGGCGCTGGTGGAGCCGCCTGAGGCCCGACGGGCAGTCGGGGGCCTCCCATCCTTCCCCCAATCATCTCGCCGGCAGATTCCGGGGAGTGGAGTGCCATAGCTTGATCCTGGGTGGCCCCCCCCCTCCTGATTGCAGCTCCCGCACGCCGGCGACAGTGGCGCCTTCCCGCTCCCCATCGAACTGAGCCGCGCCGGACCGGGAGGCGGCGGAGCGAGCAGTGGAGCGCCAAGTCACCCGATGAAGACCTGAGGTACGTGCCAGGACTCACCGGGGGCCCCGGAGAGTGGATTACTGCGCCCCCCAAGCGTGACCGTAGGCGCGGCCGGCCAAGCTCCCTCCAGCCTACTAAGAAGTCCATAAATCACCATAGCCCCGGCTTCGACCCTTGGAGCCACTTCGCCCAAACTCCTGACACCCCATTGGTGGTCGCGCCTCCTCCGGAGCCGACCGTGCGGTCAAGCAGCCTCCGGTGCATCCCCTGCGCGGGAGACGGATCGTATACCAACTAATTCCTGGTCTTCGCCCTCTCATCACAAAGGCAAGATGGTAAAATCCTAACTTCATCCCCGTAACTATCCTCCGCACAGCTGCGCAGTTCTTTACCCTCCATCGACCCAACACCAATACTCCTTCAGTCACAGCGATAACAACGAGCCACCGCTGACCCTCTCCAATTAGACCACTGACACGCATCTACCAAGATGGGCAAAGTAGACAGACTACAAAAGAAGCTGACATTCGACAGCAATACTGCACCCAAAACCCCAAACCCACACCAAGGGGACGACCCATCACCGTGCAGCTCGAGTCAACCAGCAGCCGAAGCATATCCGATTGAAATAAAAGAACTCCTTCTAGATCTGAAAGCAGGCATAGGGAGTCTGAATAACAAGATGGATGGTCTATCCTCCAAAGTCGACCTAATGCAACATCGCCTAGACACACATACAGAACGGCTAAATGACGTCGAGCAAAGAGTCTCGAGTCTCGACGACGGTGCTGCATCCCTCTCCGACAAAGTTGCGCGACTGGAAAGCCAAATGTCTGCAACAATGGCCAAGTGTGAGGACCTGGAGGGTCGCTCCAGGCGGAACAATATCCGTATAATTGGAGTCAGTGAAAACAACACCCCCAGGAAGATGGAGGACTTTGTGGAATCCGTGTGTCTCTCCCTCTTCGGCAGAGACTCCTTCTCGCAAATATTTATGATAGAGAGGGCCCACAGGACCCCGACCTCCAGACCGGCCCCGGGCGCCCCTCCTAGGGTCATCATAGCGAGGCTGCTCAATTACAGAGATCGTGACACCATCCTTCGGCTGGCAAGAGAGAAGGGAGATTTACACCATGACGGAGATAAAATCCATATCTATCCCGATTTTTCAGCGGCCGTACAGGCTCAGAGAAGAGCATTCACCGGCGCCAAACAAAGACTTCGAGAGGGAAAACTCGCATACTCTATGATATTCCCTGCACGTCTCAGGGTACAACACAACGAAATGACTCACTTCTTTAATTCTCCTGAGGAAGTCCATTTATTTCTAGACCGTAACGGCTGCCCAGCTCACAATCCTCAACAGCCCCGCGCACGGAGAGAGAGAGTCCCCAGGAATCCTCCTTAAAACCCAGGCCAAGCTCCGAAGCGTACCCAAACAGCTGGAACACGCACATTTCTTCACTAAACAATAGGGCAGAGTTCTTGGAGAAGCCCCAAGCGCCCCGAGCACAGCATCTGCTCCCTCATTCGAGTTGGGGGGGATCCCGTCGGACATGTTGGGGGTTGTCCGCGTAATGGGAATAGTTCTATGGACTGTTGGGTTGTTGATTACGTTTTGTTCAGGGTCGGGATAATAACCACCCTTCTGGCACGGCCAGAATTTGTTAAGTGCAAATCTCCCACAAGGAAAAGCCAGCACCGCCCCGAGATACCCTCCACCGGATTCGCTCCCCACTCCCTGCTTCCAACCACCTTGCCCCATGCAACGTACCACGATATGCTCCAAGCCTACCGTTCCACAAACCAATGTATAACGACTGCAAGACCAGTGAACATCCAACACAATTACAAACACTTTTTCTCCTTTCAACGCTCAAGGTTGCAACCTGGAACATAAGGGGGGGTAACATCCCATCCAAAACCCGCAAGATCCTGCAATACCTAAGAAGACATGAAATTGATGTGGCAATGTTACAGGAAACCCACCTAACTCCCGAGAAAGAACGCACATGGGCCCAATCGTGGGGTTGCCATAGATATTATTCATCATACTCCTCCTACTCTAGAGGGGTAGCTATTCTAGTGCATAGAAGAACCAACTTCCGTCTCACGCACACTGCAAAAGACTCTATAGGAAGAACCGTACTAGTCAAAGGCATAATAGCAGGCAAGGCAATAACCTTCATTAACTCCTACGCCCCCAATGTGGACGGTCCAGATAACTTTGGCTGGGTGGTGTCGCAGCTCTCCGCACTCGAACAATCCACGGTGGTTTGGGGCGGCGACATGAACACTGTCATGGACCCGACCAGAGACAGATCACACACCACGTCACAACAGACCTCAAAAGCCAGCGTGCAAATAACAGAAATCTGCCGTGCCTTTGACCTAAGGGACGCCTGGAGAACAATTAACGGAGACCTGCGAGACTACACCTTTCACTCAGCGGTCCATAATTCCAGCTCTCGCATCGACTACTTGTTCACATCCAGAACAGGCCCCATGCAGCCCGGTCCCTGTCACATCTTACCACGGACGCTATCAGACCACTCTCCAATGGTCCTTTGTCTCCTCCCCTCCCAGCCAGTTCCCAGACTACGGAATTGGCGCTTCAAGTCAGGTTCCATGCTAGACACGGCTTTCGCAGCAGAACTAAAGGAGGAAATCGATATTTTTCTCGAAGCCAACGTGGGGTCGGTCTCTTCGGCCGGTGTGCTATGGGAGTCTCTGAAATGCTTCATAAGAGGTGTATGCCAAGCCAAGGAGAACGGCATCATCAGACTAATTCGACGTGAACTCACAACCTGTGAGGTCCGCATCAAAGATCTCGAACACCAAATTAGAGACTCGGACGAGCCGAAAACGAAAGCTACTTTGAAAGAAGAACTACTGAAGTTTAATACACTCGCCGAACGCGAACTAAAGTTTCTCCGCCGTGGCACTGTAGTCAGACAATACGGCGAGGGACAAAAACCTGGTGCACTCCTGGCGAGGTTACTAAGAGCTGACCGCACACCGACGCCCATTACAGAAATTCGCAGCCAGAAGGGAGAAACCTTGTACACAGATGTCGACATGGCGGAGGAATTTAGGCTCTTCTACCAGGAGCTTTACAGTTCCCAGCACTCCGAGAATTCTGATGCTCCACTGAGATACCTGAGGGAGACTGAATTGTACTGGGTGGAGGCACGGCAAAGGGAACCCCTCAATGAACTGATCTCCCCTGAAGAAATAGTTGAGGCAATTAAATCACTCCCGAATACCAAAGCTCCCGGCCCGGATGGCTTGACCGGGGAATTTTATAAAGCCTTTGCGCCTACCCTTGCTCCCCTTCTGACCGATGTATACAAGGAGGCCCTCGAGAAAGGTACCTTACCACAGACCATGCGCGAAGCCAATGTGATTCTCCTGCACAAAGCAGACAAACCTCCGGATGAATGCGCTTCCTACCGCCCCATTTCCCTCCTAAATCTAGACAACAAGATTCTAGCAAAAATCCTAACAAATAGACTGTTGCCACTGATGCCTGCCCTGGTCCTTGCTGACCAGGCGGGGTTCATACCGGGCCGCAATACCACATTCGGCATTAGGAGACTATTCGGAGTGATGGGAGCACTGGACCCGACCCAACAGGCCATAGCTCTTCTTCTTGATGCTGAAAAAGCATTCGACTCGGTGGAGTGGCCATTCCTATTCTCAGTACTCACCAGGATGGGCCTGGGGGCTCGCTTCATTGAGCTAGTTTCCCTGTTGTACTCTAACCCTTCAGCCAACATAATAGTCGGCACAGCTAGATCGTCCATCATCAACTTACAACGTGGTACCAGGCAGGGCTGCCCTCTGTCAGCTCTGCTATTTGCCTTAGTAATGGAGCCCCTCGCCTCCAATCTACGCGAGCATAGGCAACACCGTGGTCTGGTCATAGGTCCGCACAAACTCATCATCTCACTGTACGCTGATGACGTGGTTCTTTATATAAGGGACCCAATCGACAACTTGAACCCTATCATGCGCGAAGTGATCAGATTCGGGACTGCATCAGGCCTCAAAATTAATCAAACAAAATCAATTATCTTCCCGCTCACCCCGGCGACTCGACCATTCCAGGACGACTTCCATCTTACCTGGAAGACATCCAAGGTGCGATACCTAGGCATCCAAATGTCACTAAATCACCAAGAAGTATTCCAGGACAACTACGAAGTGGTCTTCAAGTCCCTAACAGAAAAAGTGACCCGATGGAAAACCCTACCCCTAACACTATGGGGACGGGCCTCTCTTGTCAAGATGGTGATTCTACCGAAACTTCTATATCTCTTCTCCAACATCCCCATCCTACTTCCACAACCCTTCCTGAAGAAACTAAAGAGTCTTGTCCTAGACCTACTGTGGGCCGGTAAACCCGCCAGAGTGGCTCATTCCACGCTAACCCTCCCAGTAATAAAAGGGGGCTTGGCGCTCCCCGATCTGGAGAGGTACTACTGGGCGGCCCAGGCGCAATTTCTCAGCCACTGGTACGCCACAAACCCTGTCAGACCACACGTACAAATAGAGAGGGCCCTGGCCTCTCCGAACCTACTGAGAACAGTCATTTTCGGGAAAATCCCAGTCCCCAACGACACGATGAATGTAATCTTAGTGACGTACAAGATATGGAAACTCTTAGCGCAGAAATACAACATCGACACTCGATACTCTCCACTCCTCCCAGCAAAATTCATACCGGGGATCCCGTTGACATCCGAAAAAGTATATCTCCAATGGCTAGAGAAACTTCAAATCAAGAACCTTGGAGACCTATTCACAGATAACGGCTTCCTGACTCCCGACCAGGTGAGGGAAAAAGGCGGCACTACCTCACTAGACATCTTCATCTATTTCAGAGTACACCATACTCTGCGAGCAATCCTTCCTACCTTTCCACAGCAACCCCAAACATGGCAGCTCTTACACTCAGTGATTCAGTCTCAGGGTGAAGGAAGACCACTCTCCCTGATCTACAGAACCATCATTACAGACACATCTCCCACAGTGTCCCAAGCCAAGATTAGATGGGAAAGGGCCCTAAACAGTACCTTTTCCGACTCCGATTGGTCCTTTATCCTTAGACAGAACCAGAAGATTGCCCTCAATACCCGCCTCAAGTTAATCCACTTCAACTACCTGCATCAAACGTACTTCACACCAGCCAAAGCAAAAATACAGCATCCAGAATCGTCTTTCGGATGTGAGAGGTGTGGGTTGACCTCAGCAAACTTCTTACATCTGGCATGGGACTGCCCCAAACTGGCCTCATTCTGGCCCCAGGTGCTGGAAATCACGAGCAAAATAATCGGAGAGCCGATTCTCCCAGCCAACACTGCGGCTCTGTTGGGCATGACCAGACTGTTGAAGGCCCCTACGAGAAAACTAGCAGGTATTCTACTGACACTGGCTCGCAGAAGAGTCGCCATGGCCTGGAGCCGCGGTCCTCCCCCAACTGTCACCGCATGGCGCAGGGACATTCTTTACTGCCAGGACGTTGAAACCGACTTCATTAAGCTGTTACCACAACATGCACGCCCACCAGACATCTGGGGACCAGTAGTAACTTTTTTGATAAACGAATCTGCGAGTGCTCCTACCTCGCCTACTAATGCGCAATGAAGTCGTGCCTTCCCATCATTGACAGCTGGTGCAGTTTCTCCGTCCATACCAACCGCTGATTTGGCTACATACTCAAAGACTTGGTGGTGTATACGCAATACAGGGGTCGTGGGGCGGGCGAAGGTGGAGGTAGGGGGGGAGGTCGGGGGGACATGGCTAGGCTAATTCCACCCTAATGTGGGTGAGAAGTTGTTTGTTGTTCCGAAAATAATAAAAAAATAAAATTAAAAAAAAAAAAAAAAAAAAAAAAGATGGTAGTAGGATTTCAGGCAACTTTTCTAAATTACGCTGAGCAAACGCAAATGCGTGCTGGAGGTGCTTCCTTAAATTTTCAATGTACTCATTTGTGATGATGCATTTATCATTGTCGGAGCATGAGCTCTATAGAGCAGATGCTGAGGTAACACCATTTTTCTTCTGGTCATAACCTCAAATGGAGACATTTTGTTTGCAGTAGATGGTGTAGACCTAATAGCCATCAAGATAAGCGGTAATCAAATGTTCTAACTGGGTCCGGGAGTCTGCCACAAACTTCTTTCAGATGCTCACAATTGTCTTGTATCTCTCAACCCACCCACTCGAGGGCAGGTAGTAGGCAATGTGGAGTTTTCTTTTTACCGTAGAATCTCCCATATCTTCGCTATCACCTCACAGGTAAAATTACTTCCTCAGTCCAACTCAATCCTCGGTGGAAGGCCGAAATGAGAGAAGATGAGTTTGATCATTGCTATCTCTGCCTTACAATTCGGGCCAGGAAGACATTCTATCCACTTTGTAAACAAGCATGTTACAGTCAACAGGTACTTGTTTCCTCTGAGGAGCGAATCACTGTCTTGATGAAATCAACTTGCAAATCTGACCAAGAAAGTGTCATTCCCCTTTTCTGAGGTAGAGCTCTGTGCGTTAGTGAACTGGGTTAAAATTGAGCGAGCACACACGAGGCACCTGTTTAAATAAATGTCAAGTTCCTGGCCCATGTAGGGCCAGTATTCAACTTCATGCAAGATTTCCAATGTCATATGAAAACCCCTATGACCAGCAGTGGCCGCGCCATGGGCATGTTACAACATCAGTCTCCAGAATGAGGTAGGTATCACCCATTGGTCATATCCAGATAGGGATCTCTGTACCAACAAACCGTCTTGGATTCAGAACATCTTGGGAAACTTCATCATCAACATCCAGAGATCCTCTTTAACGGTATAATCCGATTCTGTTAGAGGGAAACTCACGGGTCTTCATTGTGTTGATAGAATTTACCACTAATCAGGTCCTCTTTCAGTGCAGTGATCAAATCTGCAACTGGGGTATCTTTACTCCACTAGGCTGTCGAAAAAAATTCACTGCTCGCATGGGTTTGACTTGATTCTTCCAGTTAATCAGGTGCCGGTAAAACCAGCATGGCTGCCACCAGAATCATTTTTTTCTGGTGCCCGTGAATGGGCAAATACTGGGGCATCACTGCCCCGAGGGACCCAGTAATTGCCCATTCCCGGGCAGTGGGTAACATTTTTCCCCATTCCCATTTGAGTCCCTTTGGACTCAATGGGAATGGGGAGGTCAGATGCACCGGCACCATTCGTAAATTGTGCCGGTGCATCCGTCGAGGTCTGCTCGCGGGTGCCAATCTACCCGCCAGGTCAGACCTGGTGGGCAAAAAGGCACCCACAAGCAGAACTCATAGTTTGCCGGTCCAGTAACAACGGTGCCGGCAAGCTTACCTGTACCGTTGTTACTGGACCGGCAAACTTATAATGAGGCCCATTGAATTTTTCCTACACAGAGGACCACGTTTTGCTCGTGTACGAGATAACATTTTAAACCTTGTTGTGCTTTTCGTATAATACCACTGTTAGGCAAGAATCTGAAAACCCTGTCTCTATGAAGAACTCCTTATTATTGATGGGGTAAGCAAAACAAGGAACTTGGGAAAGGCTTCAGATTGCCTCAGATTGTTCTGTACTCCACTCCCACTTGACTCCGGCCTTTGATAAATGGACCAAGGTTTCGAGTGACCTCTGCGTAGCATTCAATTAACTTTTGACTATAGTTAGTGAGTCCAAAAAGGCTACTTAATTCTCGCAGAGAAGTAGGGTCTTTTAATTTCATTAAGGCTTCCACCTCCTTCCCCTGGGGATTGAGTTCCTGAGGGGTGTTTTTGTCCCCTAATAAGTTAATTTGGGTCTTAAACTACTGTGCTTTCTGAAAGGACAGTTTTGCCCCGGCTTTCTGCAACTGTGTCAGAGCATAGCAGACTTCTCCTATATGTTTCTCCACAGATAGGCTCTAGATCAAAACATCATTTGCATAAGCTAGGTTTCCCCTTTCGCCCAAATTGTGCATGGCCTTATGCAGATAGATGTTGAACTCATTGCTAAAGTTTATGTATCCAAAGGGGGTTTGGTCCACGTGTATTGCTGCCCCTCAAAGGTAAAGGTGAGCTTGTATTGGTCTTACCTACATACAGGTACTGCCCAGTAACCGTTGGTCAAATCAATGGCTGTGCATACTTTTGACCCATGGATCTGTGTCAGCCCTTTATCGATGTAGGGAGGTGGCCATCTTGACATATGGACCCGTTTGTTCAACTCCCTCAGGTCTGCACATAGTCTCCTTTGGCCATTTGGTCAGACAAATTATCCCACGGGATTCTATGTTTTGAATAATCTCTGTGAGTGATTCAATGGACACAAGAGGTAACCGCATTGATTAAAACATACTTTAGCCATCTCTGGGCCCATGAGTATGGTAGTGAAATGAATAGATGTGTGTCCACAGTTATATGACTCCACTTAAAAGATATCCTGAAAGTCCAGGAACACCTGTTTCAGCTTTTGTCTTCGCTCCTCAGTGTCACAGGCAACAGCAATATTGATCCGTTCTTTGACCATCTGCTTGAAACCTGGAAAGACCTCACGCTTGGCAATTTCAGCAGTATCCTCCAGTTGGGAAGGAGAGATATCTTTTGATGGTATTGGCCTGGACAGGAGGTTCCAGGGATTGGAGGTAGTTGTTATGGATTCTGAATACTACCTCATCCCTCCTGGTATCACAGGTCATCTCTTCCACCCCATAAGGGTAGGAAGAGTACACCCAAAAATTCCCCCTGTGCCTGGTAAATCTATTTTGTGGAGGAATACCATTGCTGATGTCAAAACAGTTGTTTGGATTTGGTCAAATGATTTTATTACCTAAATCAATAGAATAATGTTGGGCAACAACCGCCATTCAAGTAAAGGCGTCTGCGCTCCAAATAATACTTTATGGGTCACTATTATCCACCAATATTCAAATGGTGTTGTGTTCTAGATCCACTAGAGGTGTCGGATTTAAATTTAAATACAAACCTTGTTGTTGGAGATGTTCATTCAAATTTTTATAGGCGACCTGATGTTTGAGGTTCTGTCCTCGCTTAATTTTGAGGGAAATATTGAATTGTCACACCTGTCCTGGGATGATAACCTCTTCTCGCACTTGAACTTCAACTGCACAAGGCAGCAGCTTAATAGACCAGAATGCTTTTTCAGTGTTGTCAGAGCCCATGTGGTTAGCCTCAGTAGTGACCAGACTTTATTATTAATTAGATCCAAATTGATTGCAAATCTTTGTCTTTCTTTACTAGTGGAGGCTGCTTTCTCAGAGCCAGCAAGGGACCTTTTCAAATATGGCTACCTCATGCAGGATCCTAATCAGCTGATTGTGCTTCCCAGGCTTCAGGGGGAAGCCCGCCCTGATTTGCTGGCTGTGACCACGTCTTTAATTGCTTTCCATTGGATGCGAAGCCGGCAGCGATCACTGGCCCCCTCAAGGGCCGTGAGTATAAAGGCCCCCTCCTTGTAGGAGAGCCTTTCTTTCTTTCTTCATTGAAGCTGCCCTTTACCTTCATATCGCACCGCTATTATCTCAGAGCCGGTGAGGGACATTTTCAAACTTGGCTGCCTTGCACGGCATCTAATCAGCTGATTGTGCTTCACGGGCTTCAGGTGGAAGCCCGCCCTGATTGGCTGGCTGTGACCACATCTTTATTTGTTCTCCTTTGGATCCGGAGCTGGCAGGTGATCACCGGCCCCCACATAGGGCCATCTGAAAGAGTCTTTACCACCCCTACCTGGCCCTGTCTGGGCCTGGGTGGGCTGAGAGGGCCTCTCTCACGACGAAACAGTCACCGCTATTGACTTTGCACACTGGCCTTGAGGCCCTTTCATCACTGCTTACACTTTGCATGTCACTGAGTTACTGCAACCTTTCTGCCATTACCCTGCCCCACCGTTCTCTTGGTTACTATCCAACCTTTATGTCGCACTGCATTTAACCTCATCTCTCCACCTACGTGCCCTTGCAGCTGCCCTCCTCTGCAAACTCGGACTGGTAAAAAGGACCCATTAATCTCCAGGATAGTGAAGCTGCAGGTCGCCCTCCTCACTACAGCATGTGTTACGAGTACCTATGCCTTTACGCGGTCATTTTCTGCTTTTTACTGCTCTGTTGGCTGACGGGCTGATTTTGACTACTTAAGCCGTCCTACTGTAATTCTGCATCACATTAAATGTCTTTTTTCATCTGTACTTTCATCCATATGTCAACTGTTTTCTGCTGCATTTTAGTGCCTTGCTTGAAAAATCAGTTTTGGTGTGCTTTTAAATCTTTGCATCCACCATCTTGTGCTGCATTTTAGTGCCTTGCTTGAAAATCGAATTTTGGTGTGCTTTTAAATCTTTGTGCGATCTGAACAAAAGTTGAACCTAGCTGTGCTTTTGGTTGTATACTAATTGACCTTTTCACAATTGACCTCGGGAGAATTGACCTCGGGAGAATTGACCTAATTTAGAAGGTCAATTAGGACATATATGCGGGGGGAAACCCCCCTCAACCCCTCCACCCAAATCAAAACCCCCTGCAACCCCCCACCCAATCCCCTTATATTATTTATAATCCAAAACCAACCCAATACATATGTAAAATAACTAAAATAATATAAAGGTCAATTGGGCAGAAGGTCAATTAGGACCATAATTAGGTCAATTGTGCAAAAGGTCAATTGTAAAAGGTCAATTTGGGTAATACCGTGCTTTTGAGGGACCGCCTGGCACTGGCCTAAGACTTTGCTTGAACCTCGACCTGCCTCCTTCGGCTGCTAGGCACCCTGCTGAGCTTGCACGTGTATTGTGCAAACTCTCCATCTGTCCTTCTTTCCCCCACCTCAATGGCACTCTCCATCTCCACCATCTATTCTAACTGATACTCTATCACCAATCCCTCCTCTCTCACTAAGCCTGGAAGAAAAAAGCTCAAAAAAGATCTCTTGGCCTTTAATCCTGGCCTGCCTATTGCTGACACCTATGTCAGTGCTACTTCCAGAAAGACTATCACTGATATCATCTCCTCTCTCCCCTCTCCAGACCTATGGACCCCCCATCTGATCTCTCCCCTCTCCCCTTTTTCCTCTTCACGCTTTAATGGCGGCATTATATGGGACGTACTCTTGGCTCACTTTTCATCCTCTAGGTGCATCATTAATGTCTATCACAATGGCACTGTCACGGTGTTCTCAACCCAATATTTTCCTCTTTGACCGCACCTGCCTGCCCTCATCAATGTCCTATCTTCTCCCGCTACTCCTCCTTCCTCTTTGCCCCTCCTTCACCACTTTCGATGGGTGTACTACCCCCTATACCCCCTCAGAAAACTTTCAAAGGTGGTAACTCTAGGTGCATCATTAATGTCTATCACAATGGCACTGTCACAGTGTTCTCAACCCAATATTTTCCTCTTTCACCGCACCTGCCTGCCCTCATCAATGTCCTATCTTCTCCTGCTACTCCTCCTTCCTCTTTGCCCCTCCTTCACCACTTTCGATGGGTGTACTACCCCCTATACCCCCTCAGAAAACTTTCAAAGGTGGTAACTGGTTTCCCTTAGCTACTCTGAATGCTTGATCTGCTGTCAAACACGCTTCTGACATCTGCGTCCTTCTTGAAGACTTTCATCTTGACATCCTCGCTCTTACCAAGACGTGGTTCAATGCCAACTCTGTCACAGCTTTTGACTCCCTCCTCTCCGATGGCTACAAGATCCTCTACAAAACTGGATCCAACCGATCTGGCGGTGGAGTAGCCCTGATTTTCCCCAAGTGGACCCCTTCCATCATACTCACCCAGCCTTATTCCTCTTTGAAAGCCTTGTCTGCAACCTTGGTGTCTCCCCTACTCTCTCACTCACCCTTGCCACTATCCACCAGCCCCATCTCACTCTTCCTCTCAGAATGGGCTGATTTCACCTCCTCCCTCCTGACTTCTACCTCTAAATTCCTCCTCCTTCAGAGATGTCAACATCCACCTTGACTCCACTGTCCCTGCCTCCTCACTCTTCTGTAATCTCTGTACCTCTCTTTCCCTCACTATTCTCCCTTCCAGCCCTACCCACTCTGACAAGACAAGCACACTCTTGATGCCTTCATCTCCAATGATCTTCCTATCTCCAACCCTCTTACTACTCCTCTCTCCTGGTCTGACCACTGTGAGAAACCTGAAGGTGTCTCACCCGCTAGTATCAAGGGATCTGTCATCCAGGACACGGCCATCGCTTTTGGATCCAGTTCCTGGGGGTGGACCAGTGCAGAAGGATCACCTGGGCGTGGGGTCTTCAGGGAGTGGAATTGGGACACTGGATAATGAGACGCGGTATCTCCTTACCTGTAACACCTTTGAACTGGGGTCTTCCAGCCCTTTAAGTTGAGGTAGCAATACCCTTGAGCTAGATAGGGATGCAGAAGTTACGCCAACATCAATAATCGAAACGACTCAGGTAGTTGGCAAAAGGATAACTGTTTTAATATCAATTATCTGAAACATGGAGTACAACAGTCATCAATGGATGTCTCAGCGTAAGAACTCCCAATGCATCTTAAAAAAAGCATTCTTTTATAGCAGATAATCGTCATAGGTGAAGTCAATCTATGTATTACTAACGTCATCCTACGTGGCAAACTACAAAAACCTAATAGCAAGTGTGATAGGGTCTAAGGGAATATGTAAGTATACAATCCATACTCGTCTAAGGCAGTGAAAGAAAGTGATTAGTCTCTTAACATCAGGTGGGGCAACTAAGCCCTCTCCTAAAACAGGTCACTATGAACGTCACTAAATACACAACGTCCCATTGGTTACACAAACCATAGGACCCTTAATCATGTGGTCCTCTGCCACTGGTTGGCACACTAACCTCTGTCATTACTTTTCCACCTATGTCTAGCAGCACGCATGCTGGGCTGCCAGGTGCTGGTGAGCTAGTCTTTGACCATAGCTTACCACCAATTAGCATATTCATCCATCATCACCTCAGTGGTCTGTTGTCAATTAGGGCTTTGAACTTGTCCTTGGGAGTGTTCTTTGCTCTGGAGAATTCAGGGGAGTGAAGGCACGCTCTGCCCTCATGCATAGGTCTGACCATCATGTTCGTCCAACTTCATCCCTACACGTGACTGAAGACCACAAAATTGAGCCTCTTGTGTATTAAAAATACTATTTTCTAATATACTTCCAACTTCTTCCTTGTTTTGTTCATGCCTCCTGAACAGGAGCTTCGTTCTTTCACACGATTTGTATCCAATGTCTGCTCACTCCAGCCTGGTAAGACCATGGCTTCTTGGCTAATCCAGTCTCGCCTTTCTGAGATTCACTTTGTAATTCACTTGTTTTCTAACTGTGGCACACTGGAAAAAAGGCCTTCCTTCTTTAACCCAGCTCTGCTATAACACGTAGTGGAAACATCCATTCTTTATTTATATATATATATATATATATATATATATATATATATATATATATATATATATATATATATATTGATGCATGCCGCAATCTATTCACTACTTAGCTAGCCTCAAGAATACTTCATCTGCTTGTGTTTCTTTCCATCTGCACATGTGTAAAACAGCTTGACATCTTCATCATTTCTGTAGCATAATGTAAGGATCTGGTCTTATCCTGCATCCTAATGGAATCTGGAGTGAGTGTCATGATTGACAATGGAATGTTACTGGTTAGAATGTTTATGTGTGACTGATGTTCTCTTGAGGGAGTTGAGGGAGTTGAGAGACGTAGCCTGAGAGAGAGGATGCCGGTGCTTGTCTATGAGATCTGGACTTTACCATCTGATGAATAATGAGTCTAGAAACTGGATGTTATGCTTGGAAACTGATTAAAGAAGTTACTCATCAACACCTTGATGTCAGAGTCATTTTGCTAGAACCCATAACCTTACACATAAGTTACTTCATCTTGATCCCAAGATGCCACTTATCATCGATACTTTCTTGCTGCCTTATAGAATATCTGCATTCTCTAGTCCCTGCATCTCTTCTATGTACATCAGCTCGACTCTGTATGACGTCACCATTTGTGTTTGTCATTCATTGGTCCTGCTTCTTCCGGGATTTCATTCAAATGGCAATCCTACTGTCTCGTATGCAGGTATGGTTTTCTCAATGGGAACCTTGCCTCCAGGATTCTCTTCGGTACTGTACGTGTCTCACTCACTGGCTCCCAACATATAGGCAAGATGAGTGAGGTGACTGAGGTGGGGTACTTGGTTCCTTCTCTACACTCCTCCCTCTGGGCGGTTCATCGACCACTCTCCCATCATCCTTCACATCTAGACATCCTTGTTTGAAGAAATGCTTCTTTGGGATCCATATCTTTATGACTCCCTTCAGGCATCCAGCTGATTTCACATGCTCATCCTTGTTCCAAGTCATGAGCATGCACTGTCCACTTTGACTGCAATGGATCCATCTTCCCACATACTTCTTATGGTTTTTTGGATATAGAAATTTTGTTCCCTCAGGTGCATAGATACTGGCCTTCACAAAGTCTCTTATTTCTACATCTGTTACGTCTCTGGCCTTCCATCCTGATTCAACATTGATCATTATTTTCATCCCTATGTCTTTCTTTGCTGTCTTTTTGCATGTTGTGATTATTATCTTGATCACACAGAATCCAAGCAACACCAACACGATCAGGGCTGCAAGGAACTTGAACATGTCTGCCATCCATTGTGGACCGAAGAAAGGAGTGATCAAACCAACTGTCATCAGCAATGTCTTCTACTTCGTCTATCATCTGGACGTGTAGCTTCATTAGCATCACTATGACTTCTGTCAAGATGCCATTCTCGGCATCGTGAGAAGGTATGAATGTGCAACATGATTCTCCGATTTTTGCACAAACCCCTCCATCCATAGCTGTGATCATGTCCAAGACGTATCTATTCTGAAGAGTCATTAGTCTTATGACTCTCATCTCTTCTCTGATAGCATTGAATCCCTTTATGGTTGTGTTGATCATCTACAGCAATTCCCATCTGGTAATCTACAGCCATTTGGTATTTGCTCCAACTTGGATTCTCGGCAAGAAGATCAACGTGAATACTGATGAAGTCTGACTGAACAGTCTGTGCTCATACGGGATGGTGTCAAAGGTTTCTATTGACTTGGCAGATAAATAGTTCTCCCTCTTTATTTGACTAATCAGCTCCACAGATCTCTTATTCCTCAGGTGAGCATTTGCTTTCGGGAAACTGTCATGGTTCAAATCACTTTTAAGAATCACCAACGCTGGAACATGAACATTCACCAGTGTGCATGTTCCTCCCCAATCCTTGGGTAGCCTCATATATGCTCTAGATCTGCATGCCCAATAGTGATCCATGATCACTGCTGTCCCAATGTTCATTCCTGATGTCTCAAAGATACGATCACAGTTCTGATTTTCTCCAGTTTTTCTTGTGACATTGTTTCTGAAGCAAACTTTGTACACTCTAAAGGCATTATCTGCAAGGGTCCTCCTCTGTCTTCGACCCAGGTCAGTAGTTTAGTACGTTTTGGCCATAATTGCTTGCACAGTACTTGTGCATTCCAAATAGTTGATTCAAGATGATTATTCACCATCCAGGCTCTGCATATAACCACTCATTATTCCCAACCATCCGGTGATAACACTGTTCCCCAAATCTGCATCTGGCCTCTGTTCTTCCAAATTCGAATGTCGTGTGCAGATTTTCCTGGACTCTCCAGTTTCTTATTTACTTCCCATCTGATACCAGCTCCTTTCACTTCAGGCTTTTCATATCGGATAACGTGATTCTTAGTATGATCTCTTAGCCTTGTCTTTGTATCCTGGAGATAATTATCTTCATCCAGATCTGTCCATTCAGTTGCCCATTTCAGATAGGCAACTCGGCCCATGAACTGGCTTCTTGTATGACAGGATGCTATGTGTGAAAGACAATGTGCTGTCTGGACTTCTACTTCAATAGCTATGAAGATCTTAGACTTCCCCATGCTATAAGGCAGGAGTGCACATATAAAGCGTTCCTTTTTTGAGGTCCTTCTTACCACTTTCTTCCTATGATGATACCATATGTTATTCCCTAAGTGTGCTGTACTGATCATCCTCCCTAGCATTTCTCTTAGATCTTGTTCTTCTCTTATGAGCCTCTATAATCATCTCATGAAGTATGTCAGCATAGTTTCTTGTCACTGGACCAATTATAGGAACATTTGTCAGTGGACTGTGTGTGTTTGCATGTGCTATCTGTGTAGGGTCACTCCTAGACAATCTCTTCCTTTGTCTCTCCTTTTGAACCTGTTTCTGGTGCTCAAGAACAATCTCCACAACACTTTTTTCTAACAAAATATGTCTAGTAACATTCGTCACAGACCCAGGCAATTTTACATCATCTACTGGAATAGGGATGATTACACAGGGTCTTGGCTGCCTTTTAGTTGCCACATCTGTACCCTTCTCTTGTATAGGAGGATACACAGGAATCTTTGCTCCACTTGCATCTATAAAATAAGCATTGCATACTGTAAATGAGAGCAGTATCTCTATGAACAAAATGCAAGAGTAAATTATAAATGGATAGGACCACTTGCAGAAATAGCTTTTTGCACAACATGGACGTTTCTCGTTATCTGGCATGACAAAGTTGCTATTAATGCCACCGATTTTACTTTTTAAGCAAGGAAAATCAATCTTTAATGGGGCAACATCATGCACTACTTCTGGAAGCTGCTGTCTCGGCTCAACAAAAGTTCATCTTGATCAGCTGCAGCTGGGTATACCATGATGAACACAAATTCCCAATGGATACCATGAATTGGCCTCTGACGAGCTGACATGAAGATTCTCTGTCAGCATAAACCAAAATTCCTCAACCAGTAAACTTTTGGATCTTCTCCCTCGAAAGTCTCATTCAGTTCTCAGTGTTCTCTCAGAGTACTCATTCACTTGTATTATGATGTCTCTCAATATCTCATTGAGTGCTGCATTGTTTCTCGGATCTCTCAGGAAGGTTCTGACATCAGTTTGTCCCCCAACAAGATGCAGGCATTCCTCGATTAGGTAGTAAAACTCCAAACTGACCAGTTTATGCACATTCTCTGGTGATAGGGGCATTTGTGTTTTCCCCACTGAACTCAGGACGCTGAAGTATTTGCTCAATAATAACTCCAAGCAATCTCCTCACAATTGGACCATTCTTAGGATCTTGCAAGAACAGATGAACACTATTCGTTCTCCCCACAAGCACAGGGTAAGCACACAAAATGAACAGGAAAACTGCAAGAACGATCCGTGAAACTTTATCATAGGGCACCACCATAGGCCCATCTAAAAAGAAGTTCAGTGAGAAAGGAATTGGGGAACTGCTCCCTCTTCCAGTCGTCAAAAAGGAACTCCAAATCTGGCATACTCTCCTTTATGATCCAGATTTAAGCATGTCTCAGTCCAATGTCAACAAATTCCTGTGTCTCAAGAACAAATAGCTTCCCTTAACTCCTTTTTAGAGACTCAAAAGAGTGTCCCGAAACAAGCCACCGTCCAATGAACTCTTTATCTTTATTCAACATATTCTGCATCCTTCTTCCTCACCATAGACCTAGTCTGTACATGCTGTGATTCTTCCCCTTTGCTTACTTCTGATGGGGGTCGGGGAGAAGGGGGTTCTCGTGCATAGATCTTCATGTCTCTGAGAAATATCCAAGCACATTTGCCTTGTACTTTGACTACAGACAGTGTAACATCCTCCACTATGAAGGGGCCGTTGAAATGAGGTGTGTGCCACCTTCTAGTGAAGTTGCAGATTAAGACTGTATCTCTGGGAAAAAGTTTGGGAAGACATAGCTCTTTAACTCTGTTTGCGGTAACATCTCCTTCTGTGTTTTGGTTGCCCCACACCCCTTCCGCTTGAGCTGATCTGAAATGACAGACTTACTTGAGGTCATGCATGTAAGATAATCACTTAACTCCTTGTCCTCATTCGCCTTCCTGTCACTATCTCATGGGGGGTAAGACGGTGGTCTGAACCTGGCTGATTTCTCAACGCATACAATGCCAGTGATAGACAATGCAACCATCCTTTCTTCAAGGTCAATTTCAATTTGGCTATTCTCCATTTAAGCACGCTGTTGAGTCTCTCATGGATAACGTTCGCTTGTAGGTGATAAGCCGATGAAAACTAGTGCTTTATACTAAGCATCAAGCCTATTTGCTCAAAGACTTCATTTACAAAATGAGGGCCATTATCTGATCTCAATACTTCACATATTACCCATCTAGGAAACACTTTTCATACTAAAAATGTGGCTGAACAGGTGGCGTCTGGATGTGTACACGGTCCAGCTTCAATCCACCTCGAAAAGGGACATACTACTACTATCATAAATCTTTATCCATTACGTACTTTTTGCAGCGTGTTTACCTAGTCGATATGGAATTGCTGAAAGGGACCATTAGGCCTCGGAATAACTCCTCTAATTGTGTGCAATGTATGCCCAGCAACTTTGACATACGACTCAATTTACTACATAAAATGCAACATGTTCTACTTTATTTGAACCAAACCATTCCTCCACAATTGTTGCAGCAAGGCTCTCTCTAGTAATGTGCACAGGGGAGTGTAGCTGTTCCAACACCACCCTTAATAAGGCTACAGGTATCACCAGTTTACCAGTGTTGTCTTGTCACCACAATGCTTCAGAGGGGTTTAAAGAACACCCTCTCTGCATCCGCAAGTCTTTTTCGTCTTGGGGCGCTTCCCCTTGTATCTCTGCTAGCTGAGTCCTAGACAAATTATTCTAACACTCAGGCACACTCATCATTACCACCATGCTTTCATTCACATCAGGTGTGTCAAATGACATGATAACCTCTGAACATGCAATTCACTTGGCTTCCTCATCTGCTTTTTGATTTCCACGTGAGATAAAGTCTGCCCTTTTAATCTGCGCTGCGCACATAATGACTTCGATGGCTACTGGGAGTTGCAGTGGTCTAATAAGCCTGTCCAATAAGGCTGGGTGTTGCACTGGAGTACCGTCCGCTCAGAGGTAGCCCCTCCTTTCCAGCACGCTAGCCCTGTGTGTACTGTCAATGTCACTGTACACTGTTACTTCCCGGTCTGCATGGTTCTCAAGCACGATAATCAGTACCACTAATTCAGCAGCATGTGCCGAAAAGTGAGACAGTGATCGTGAACTTATCAGTACTTCAAATTCTCCATCGGACATGTGCTTCACCGCAGCAGCACCGGTATATCGCTGTCCATCATTTTGATCGATTCGCGAAGAACCGTCAATAAAGAGAATCTCCCCAGCTGCCAACACATTTTACTTCACCCTCTGCAGTTTATCATAGAATTCATCATAGTTCGCGCAATCATGTGTGTGCTCGTCCTCTTCCAGTGGTTCTGCTACAAACATGGCAGGATTCACTATTCTGCATTGGACTAGTTTAATCACTGGATTCAATATGACTACCTCATAGGCAGAAGCCCTTTGAGAAGTCAACGTGCCCTTAGGTTTCTCCAAAATGGCAAGTAATGCATGTTCAACAAATAACTTCATGGAACACCCCATCACTATGCTAGCAGCCTTCTCAATGGCGAACGCAGTGGCAGCCAAAAACTGTTCACCCGGAAAATGACCACTCATCACTGGGTCTAGAATCCCACTGTGATATGCTTATACCCCAACGTGGTTTTCTGCGTGAGTACCACTGTCATAACAGTGCCATTCATATCCAAAAATAAGAAGAATTCCTCAGCATAATTGGGAATCCCTAAAACTGGCATGGTGCAAATTGCCTTTTTTAACTCATCAAACCCTTCTTCCATTTCCTCAGTCCACACAATTTTTTCCCGAGTCGCCTGTGCTTTCTTTAGAGCTTGAAACAAGGGCCTTATGTATGAACTGTAATCAAAGACCCATGCTCTCGAATAGTTACATAGTCTCAAAAATCTCTGCATTTGCTTTATTGTGAGTGGCTTTACTGTTTTCAAAATAGCCTCAGCCCTCTCAGGAGTAACTTTCTTTCCTTCATGAGAAATTAACTGGCCTATGTACAGCACTTCTTGACAATACTGACATTTCTCTTTGTCTACTTTATATCCTTTGTCTCCAAGGATAATCATTAGCTGGATTGAATCACATCTCCACTGTTCCTCTGAGGTGCTACAGACTAGTATGTCATCTACGTACTGCAACACAACACTCTCTAAATCAATATTGCTTAAAACCATCTGTAGGACCCTATTGAAAATCGATGGAGACTCACAGTACCCGTGGGGTAAACAAGTGCTTTTCAGATGAGTTTGGCTGAACGTAAATAACGGCAGATCTTGCAAATCCTTATGCAATGGGATTGAGAAAAACACATTTTTCAAGTCAATCACAGTGAAATATCATACTTTTGCAGGGATATTACATAAGATTGTTGCCAGATTAGGAACTAGAGGGAACACGGCCGCTACAATCTTGTTAATTGGTCTCATATCTTGAATTAGACACCATGACCCTCCTTTCCCTTTTTTAATCAGATGAATTGCAGTATTACACAGTGACTCAGACGTCACTAGGATGCCCTGTTCCATCATAGAAGATATCGTCTTAAAAATTCCTTCATCAGCCTCTCAAAACATGGGATACTGTCTTGCTCGAGATCAAGTTGCTGCTGGTTTCAATTTAATCTTCACTTCCCTTCAGCAAGCCTATGTCATAGGGGCCTTTTGTCCATAATGAGACTGGCACTTTCGCCATGTCGTCATCAAAATACTTGGCGTGCTTTTGTACTAGCATCATTTTCTGAGGAACTTCACGTTTAATTGCTCTCAACCAATATGTAATACTCATCTCAAATATTACTTTGTCATCTGATGGACGATCTCCAAACATATCCTCATCAGTGACATTAGTCAATCTGCAACCCTCCCCAATGGCAAGCAATGTACACCATCGTCTGCCATCATGATCATTCCCATCAAGCAAAGCCATGTCTCCTCGCACTATAGCTGCTTGTAATTCTAAAGGAAAGACACACCCTTCCTTTTCATCCATAGGTATCTTTGGCCCAAATAAGAATTCATCAGGTATTCTCATAGTTCTGCCCACTATACCTGGCAGCCGTTGTTAACAGAATGCATACCCCATTGGGAAAAACTTTGGTTCAAACGGTACTCCTCGTATGACCACTTGTCCTGCAAATGTCATAATAAATTCACTCTCGTTTAAATAATGCATTCCTGGTCTTGAACACACTATGCCTTCATCAGTGAACGAAATTGTCATGTTCAACTTGGTCATTAAATCTCGACCTAATATATTGACAGGTGTCTGCCTCAAATACAATAATGGCACAGACATGTCACACTCTCCTATAGAGACTGGCAATTCATCAGTAAAAGGAACTCTGCTTGTAGCTCCTGTGAACCCTTGAGTATTCATGGCATTTCCAGAAATCGAAAATGTCCCTTCTCGTATACATGAGTGTGTTGCGCCTGCATCTACTAAAAAAGAAAAAGATTTGCCTGCTATATTAAAGACAACCCTCGGTTCCTTTGAGGAGTAGGCATCATAGATAGTATTGAACATATCAAGTCTCCCAGTGAGCTGTTCTATTATGGGTACATTCTCATCCCCGTACCTGTGAAAGGATTCCCTCCATCAACAGTGACACCCCCTGTTCTAGGAGTCATTAATTGTCCTGTGTTTGTGCTCTGCTGTATCTGCATAGGTGACTGCTGTGACTGCCCTTGTGGCGGATTCATCGTTGCCTGTGTGTTTGAAAATCTTGCTGCACTCTCGGCACTTGTGTTTGCTGCACTGTTTGATTCTGAGCAAACCCATCTTTATTCTGCTGGGAATATGCAGGTGGGTTTGTAGTACCCCCTCTTGAGAATTGCCCATTCTGTACAAATCATTGACTTCTACATGTGTGAGAAAAATGCCCTGTCATACCACACATCCAACGTATAGGCGAGGTCTTCTAATTTACCCCTCCTGCATGCCTTGATTATCGGTCTGCGTGTTCTGAAACCCACTTTGATTGTTCTGAAAGTTGCCCTGATTATTCTGAAAGCCTCCTTGATTATTCTGGAAGCCCCTACCTCGAAAGCCTCCCCTTCCCTGTGGTGTAAATCCACTATTATTTTGGTCAAACTGCCTTTGGTTATTCACCTGTGGCATGCCTGCTGTTTGCTGTGAACCCGACCCGTCTCCACTAATCAACATTGCCCCTTCAATGGCGTACTTGGATAGTTTTTTCTGCACTAACTTTGCCTCCTCACCTTTCCTAGCATCGTCTTTCTTTTGATTCTTCTCTTTCAAAAGCCTGTAGTAATGCGCAATGGTCAGCTGTATTTCTGACCATGACTTTGCTTCCATGACCACTAATTTCTTGAGCAGCTTCTGTACTGCGCCTGGCAGCCCTTGGCACAATATATAATAAAATACAGGTATAGATTTTCCTCAAGAGTCCTGTGTCTGCAAGGCACACTGCTCTTGGAAATTTTGAATGTAAACAGGCAGATCATCCCCTTCCTGCATCTTTTTTGCCATTATAGCTCCCATATCTGACGTGTCTGGATACAGCACTTTCCTGACCGCCGCCCTACAATTATTAAACAGTGCTCCATCATGAGCGGTGTTCACCGTGTTAACAATAGAATACCCTGCTCTTGACCAAACATCATGAGATCTTTCCCCAAGGATGGCAATCAGGAGACCTTTAATGTCCCCTACATGATTTTTTCATCCTGTCATTTTCTCTAAATCATGTGTCCATTTCCCAGCACCAGAAGTTAAACTCAGGAGTTTGCACCTTAAATTGTCCTTATCCATCTGTGGCCAAGGTATATACTGTGGCCTCGCTCCTCCCTTTTCTAACAAAGGAAACTGTGAAATCCCAAACTCACATTCATCACCCATCATCTGTCTATTCATAGCAGGAACAATGGTTCCACTCCACCTTCTACCTGGCAATTACCTTAGCCTGCTCACATATGGTGGCGAGTCCACCCTCTGACCATCGGATCGCTCTTTAGGTCGATTTAGCTGCATCAATAATTAATAATTCTGATGCCGGACATTTGGGTAGGTCTAAATCCGACCATCTTACTTCCTTATCCATCGAAAAAACACCCTTCAGGGCCACATGTGTCACCTTCCTCTTCCCCATGGAAGGTTGCTCTATCCTCGTGTGACATATCCTGTCCCCAACTTGTGTGACTTCTCTCCTCTTTGTCTCAATTCAGAGTCAGTCTATCTAAAGACAGCTCCTTTGGCTCAAAACTACATGAGGCTCCCTCATTGTCATTTAGCTGCGTACTCTCGAGTCGATCATTTTTACCCTTCCCTTGCAGCACTTTCTTAGTCCTCATATCATGATAGACTTTATCGATAGCTTCCCAGTGCTTCTCAAGTCGAACTCATCCTCCAGATTTGCTCTAGACGGATCTGCTATTGGCTGATATGCTGGGAAGAATTCTTCTATGTCTTCCCATGACAATACTGGATTAGGATCCATTACTTCCTTTTACATATGATCAATATTGCGTGCTCTCTGCCTTCTTTTTTGTTCTAACTCATCATCAAATTCTCTTCGCTTTCTTGCTTCCCCTCTTACCCTTTCTTCTTCGTTTCACTTCATATCCTTTCTTTAATTTGCCCTTCGTATTTCCTCATCTCTACGTCTTTGCATTCTTTTATCCCTTCATTTCTGTTCTTCTGCCTACATTCTTTTCCTTTCTACTCTTTCGCATTCTTCAATTACCCTCTGTCTGTTGTCATACTTTCTCTGCTCTTGTGCTCTTTCCTGCTTTCTCAGTTGTTCCTCTTGATACAACTGTTCCCGTTTCTGTCTATCCTTTCTTTTTGTCCTATCGTCTTTCAATCCTTCCTCTCTTTCTTTATCCTTTTTGTTTTGCTCATCTCGATCTTCCCTTTGCCTTACATCCTCGATGCTCTTGCCATCAAGTTTGAGCAAAATCTGTCCACCCATCCATTTGTTCTTTATAAGTGCTAACTCATCAGTTTTCTCTTTCTCTCCTTTCCATCTCTTTATTTCTTGTCCTATATCTAAGGATGTACTTGGTCGATCACTTCTTCCTTTATCACGTCTCTCCTTGCCCCTCAGGACCTTAGAGATTACATCTCTCTCAGCATTTTCTCTGGGCCCTCGTCGCTGCTTTGCACAGGTGACTCATATGCTGGGTTACTATACCCTGTTGCTGCCTTGAGCTCCCTTAATGGGTACAGCCCGTCATCTTTCTTACTATCGCTGTCTGCTTCAGGCACGGCGGGTGGAGCAGAAGGCTTCTCACCCGCCTCTTTGCATACATTAAGTATCCAATCTACAGAAGGCAGCTCCTCCATTTCCTCCTGGTACATCTTCCAGAGCTCTAAACTCGCTAGTCGCTTTTCTAACTTTTTCCCCGTATATGCAGCATGCAAATATGTCATCATATGCTGCAGAACTGCCTTCAATAGTGATGCCCCTTGCAGCCATGGCATGAACATTTTGTCTGCGGTACCTATAACCCACTCTGCACTAACCTTAGATGCTGGGCTTCCAGGTGTTGGTGAGCTAGTCTTTGACTGATTAAACAAGAGATAGATAGCTTAAGTTTACACAACAGTTATAATCATTAAACATCAACTGTTAATTAAGACACATTAAGTATTTAATAAAGAAATAAAAAATTACAACTTCGTAATAAATCACTTGATAAAACACTCTAAAAACAGTGACAAATTGTAACCTAATAGGTAGGATTAACATCAATGTAAATCTGATCGATAGTAATGCAGAGTATCTAACATTTAAATCTCTGATCTAATATTGTCCTTCTCTCGACATTTCTCATCTCGATATGGTGGTATAATTAACCATAGAGTTGTCTCGACATGTTTCTGTTCTAAGTCAGTTAATGCAGAACTTTCATCAGGAGTATTGTCACTTATGATTAAAAAACACAACCTATACTTTAAGTCTATTAAGCCGAAGATTCTTCTGGCTGGTTGTGGATAGTGTACACGACAATTCTGACGTGTTCAGATGGTTGTAACTGTTGGTAAGAAACAGCAAAAAAGAGAAGAGAAAGAGAAAAGCTATTAGTGCTATGATCTCATATAGAGAGTGATCTCTTGAGAAGATGAGTGATATGAATTACCTTGCCCCCTCAGTGGAGTAGATTCAGAAGCTGGCTTAGTTAGAGCTTCTTTAAGGCTTCTGTAGGTGAAGGATCCCTAATTAGGGGTAAACACTCTGCAAAAAAAATGTGCAGCAATTTAGATTTATCCTGCAAGGTTGTATTGAACGGGCCGGCGTGAAGAAGTCGCACCAGTGTTTACTAAAATCGTTTTGCATTACTTAGAGGATCTCTAACACAACATTTCATTTACCTGTGGAATAAGGCTGGCTATGAATATCAAGTCCTTGCGGAGAGGTGGATAGGTTGGGCTCACTTAATAGCCGACAGTATATTTCATTTGGCAGCCATGGCTATGAGGAAAAGTCGGAAAAGTTACTCGTTAGTATCTTAATGGTTATAGGGCGAATAATATAACAAGTAAAAGCCCTAGTAACCTAGGATCTTACCGTGGGTCGTTAAAATGGATCCACTTATTTCTTAAAGTAGACTGCAATGGGACTGCGTCAACTGCGCGGGCTTCCGTTTAATGAAGCGTCTTGTTAGTACCTGCCGAGAGTCAACACAGAAATGTTTATGTGGGCGGGGTGACCTTCGTAAATATTTATGCTCGCGCTAGACATGATAGCTTAATATTCTTCTAATTCTACTCGGGGGGTTCTTAAGTACCACCGAGTGTAGTGAGTAGAGAAGACCTTACCTGGAGTTGATATCCCGATAGGTTTAGTCCATTAAGGCTCCTCGCTAGAACTCGCCGTATTCCCCTCGTATCCTAACAAATATGCGACCGCCATCTTGAGTGAGGATTTATATAAGGACATTAGTCCTTTATTTATGTCGATCCTGCGTTACAAGTTAAATCTCGGAGACTAATCCTGAAGCGGAAAAGATATATATAATATCAGGCTAATAGTTGACTTTAATGGCTAAAATTCTAAAGCACTGAATCTGTAAAGATTCAAACAGAATCCAGGCTATGATGTTCAAAGCCGGGAGGGGCTGTTTAGAGCTCATTCATACAGGGAAAGTCTAGATGCCCCTGAGTGGGTCTGTCTAATTATAAATTGCTAGACAGAGAGATCTAGAGAGGGCGCATTGATTTCATTAGATTTTGCCTCATTCTACTGTATCATTCAACCCTTCCTTATCGCTCTGTGTTAAAAAAGTTCCTCATTTGGTTAAACCAGAGGAATCGCCATTTGCAGTTTACGATGACCATTGACCAAAGCAGGATTAATTTCCTGGACGTGACTATTTTTCACGACTCTGGGACTCTCCTAGTACAACCATATCATAAGAGTACCGAAAGAAGCTTAAAAGGAACAGTTGTCAAAAAGAGGCCTACGAGAGAGAAGCTAATATTCTGACAGATAAACTCAAAGAAAGGGCATACCCTAAAACACTCATACGTCGAGCAGCAAAAAGAGCTTATAACAACAATCGCCAAGCCCTACTAGAGGATAAAGTTAAAAAACCCAGGGATGATAGACTTGTAAGTGTAAATACTTTTACCAATCTGAGCCTGACCATTACGAACATTGTTCGGAAGCACTGGAAAATATTTAGTAATTCTACTGCCCAACTAACTTGTCCACTTTTCGCCTATAGAAAATCGATGACTATTGGTAACCACATTAGTAGCAGCAAGCTCAAATCCAATCTAAGAAAAAGCGAAACACTCACACAAAGCTGGGGTTTAACCCCTATTACAGGACACCACCCATGTGGACATTGCAGCGTGGGAAGGAAGGGTTGAATGATACAGTAGAATGGGGCAAAATCTAATGAAATCAATGCGCCCTCTGCGTAACTGATTTTGGCAAAAGTAACTGTGGTATAACAAAGCATATCATAAAACACACACCCTAAAACTGATGTCACTTGCCTGGATCCAATCCACTTACAGGGATGCAGCGACATCCACAGCCTGACCTATCCTATCTTAAAGGTATGTCCAGGTTATTTCCGCCCACATAGTGAAATTCCCCTGATTTCATCCTGCTTATAAAAGGAAGAGGCATAGGGAGAGTCAGGACATTCAAAAAGCCAACATTCAACATCCAGAGATCCAGACATTCCACATTCACTCTGCAAGACTCCAGAGCCAGGTCAGAGGTATCTGATACATATCCACGCAGAACCTCCTATCCAGGCAGAACCACTATCCAGAACTAAACCCTTCAAAAATCCCAATAATTCAGGTAGAAAGGAGGAAAGGCTGCAGACCCCTTTGGGAGAATCCAGTGACCAGACTTGTGTTTGCCCAGCTGATGCACCCCGCTGTCCACTGTGACCAGACCCTGATTGCCCCGCTGTTCCCTTAAAGGAGATCCCAGCCGCTGCACAGTGACTAGATCCTTGTCCGGCTGTCCAGAGACCCGGTTAGCTGTCCAAACTTCCCAATTCAAGTGCATTTTGTAAGTATTACCCTCCCAGTAACCAAAAAGCTGCATACACTGTTCTGTTACCTTGCATTCTGTCCAACCCCATACAAATCCTATAAATATTGTAGTAAATTCTTGAATTGTCAGAATCCTTTGTGTACCCTGTCTTTAGAGGAATCTGTGTAGTCTTCATGTGTAGCACAATTCTTTCCAAATCATTTCAGTCTGTTGTTTAAATCCGTAGTACTATTTTGAATACATTAATTAATTTCTCATAGAGATGAACTCGGCATGAATAGGTTAAACATTCAAATTAACCTCCTTGCGTACCGTATCTTTCTTTAAATATCTAGCCATTAAAATAAAGTTGCAGTAGAACCAATAATTTTGCTAACAAAACCGAGTTTGCCTGCGAAAGTGTTTCCCTTTTAAAAATCCGATTTACTTTCCCTTTAAAGAATCCCACACTGTCACCTATGAAGAGCCACCCTTTCACTTTAGGTTCATACCTGTTATGGGCCTTTGTACCTTATCAGTAAAACCGATTTCCGCTTTTTGATGGTTAGCTCATTTTGTAAGCTGTTTGCTTGTTTTAAACCTGTGAAAACTAAGAAATTGCAATTCTGCCACATGTGATTCTTGCTGCACTGTTTTTCCTTCCCAAAGTCAATTTTCAAACCTGCTTGCATTCTATTTAGAACCTTGCCTTGTGGCAAATAAGTTTTCTTGCTTCTTTAGTACAGCCACACAAATTCCTGTCTTATCCATTCAGCCACACATGTAAAATAACTATTCAGTAATTCCGAGTGCCATTTTGCTCATTTTTCAAGGGTTCAATCTGATTTTGGCAACCCATTCAGGGGTGGTAGGTTGGATTTTCAATCTGATTTTTGGCTCTTATATCTGACTCCTTGCTCCATCCACACTAAACTTGGTTAACAGGGGTTTGAGTGAGTGTTGCAGGGAGAATGCATAACAGTTGTGCCATTTAAAAGTATTAGCCAAAAGTAATCTTGCTTTCATTCATTTTGAATTGATGTGTCTGATGTTAGAAACTTAAATTAATTGTATCCACTCATGTTGCTGTGTAATTATCACCACATTGGTGATGGCTGCCCTATCCTGAATCTGTTTGATTTTATTTGAATTTATAAATAAATAAATATTCCATTATTACACACCGGCCTGGATCAGGGTCCATTGCGACACGGGGTGTACACTAAGGGGTGTGTAAGATGGGTTGGCTGCCTTCTCAAAGCTGAATCCGAAATCAATACAATTAAAAGCTATTTATTGTGTGCCACATGCCTGGCCAGTGGAAAGAGTCCTAGTCTGTAATGTGCTGTGTCTTTAAATCTGTGACAGTTTTCCCATGTTCGCCTGGGATGCCTGCTGCAGTCAACCTGCAGTGACTGATAAGGTAAGTGTGGTGTGGGGGTGGGGAGTACAACCATTCCTGTACTCCAGTAAAACCCTACCACTCCTATTACATAATATCACATGCTTACATACATTTTGCCCAACTGCGCTAGTCAGCCGTTTTCTGCTTTTAGTTTGTCTATTGTAGCCATATTTAGCCTAATTGCATATGGTAGCCATATTCTGATTTTAGCCTAATTGTGCCAGGTAGCCATATTCTGCTTTTAGCTTAATTGTGTATAGTTGCCATATTCTGCTTTTAGACTAATTGTGTAAGTTAGTCATATTATGTTTTTAGCTTAATTGTGTCAGGCAGCCATATTCTGCTTTTAGACTAATTGTGTCAGGTACCCATATTCTGCTTTTGGGCTAATTGTGTCATGTAGCGATATGCTGCTTTATCATAATTGTGTCAGGTAGCCATGTTCTGCTTTGAGAGCCAGTGTGTATGGTAGCCATATTCTGCTTTTAGTCTTCTTGTGTCAGGTAACCATATTCTGCTTTTAGCATAATTGTGTGTAATAATAATAATTTTGCATGTACATAGTGCTACGAACCCTCAGCCATCTGAACACTGCTTATGTATTTACCAATGGTGTGTGGTGCTCATTTATCGACCCCAGAAGGATAAAAGGCTGTGTTTGGCCCTGCTGGGATTCGAACATGCGTCGGCAGGCTCTTCACAGATGTCAAAGAGAGCGCTCTGCTCGCTGTGCTATTTGACTGGCTGCATGGTAGAGGTATTCTGCTTTTAGACTAATTGTGTCAGGTAGCCATATTCAGCTTTTAGCTTAATTGTGCCAGGTAGCCATATTCTGCTTTTAGCTTAAATGTGCCAGGTAGCCATATTCTGCGTTTAGCTTAATTGTGTGTGGTTGCCATATTCTGATTTTAGCTTAATTGTGCCAGGTAGCATATTCAGTTTTAAGCTTAATTGTGCCAGGTAGCCATATTCTGTTCTTAGCTTAATTGTGCGAGGTAGCCATATTCTGCTATTAGCTTAATTGTGCATGGTTGCCATATTCTGATTCTAGACTAATTGTTTTAGGTAGCCATATTCTGCTTTCAGACTAATTGTGTATGGTAGCCATGTTCTTCTTTTAGAATTATTGTTCCAGGTAGCCATATTCTGCTTTTAGCCCAATTGTGTCAGGTAGCCATATACTCTTTTTAGCTTAATTGTGTCAGGTTGTCATATTCTGCTTTTAGACTAATTGTGTCAGGTAGCCATATTCTGCTTTTAGTGTAATTGTGCATGGTAGCCATATTCTGCTTTTAGCCTAATTGTGTCAGGTAGCCGTATTTTGAGTTTAACCTTAGTGTGGAGGGAAGCCCCAACATACACCTTGGCCCATTGACATTAATTAGCCACATCTTGCTTTTAGCCCAATGGGATAAGGTGCCATTTTAACCTAATTGTGTAGCTATACTCTGCATTAGGTGTCTTCTAAAATCATTCACTCTATTGCTACTGCTGCCTATGCACTTTAGGCCATGCCTTCCTTTTAAACCTAGGCATTTTCTAAAATGATTCACCCTACACCTGAATCTGAGTGTTCCTGTAAGGCGGTGTCAAAATTGATTGATTTCCACTGCTGTGCCAGAGTTGAATCTGAATTTCTCTCCACTGCTGTGCTAAAGTAGATTCTAGGTGTTTCGCCAATGCTGTGCCAATATTGAATCTGAATGTCTCTGCAATGATGTGCTAAAGTAGATTCTATTTGTTTTACAGTGCTGTGCCAGAGTTGAATCTGAGTGTTTCTCCACTGCTGTGCTAAAGTAGATTCTATGTGTTTTTGCACTGCTGGGAAAGTTTAATCTGAGTGTTTCTCCACTGCTGTGCTAAAGATGATTCTGGATGTTTCTCCACTGCTGTGCCAGGGTCGAATCTGAGTGTTTCTCCACTGCTGTGCTAATGGTGATTCTGGGCGGCTCGCCCCATAGTTAGCTAGTGCTGAACTGTGCTCACCCTAGGGCTGGATATTGAGCTGACCTGTGCTGCACCTTAAAGTTGACCACTGTGTTTCAGCCCACAGTTTACCTGCATTGAATTGTGCTGTGCCTGATACTTAGCCACTGTGCTTCTCCCAAGAGCTTGCCTGTGCCAATCTGTGTCCTGTCCCACAATACACTTGCATTGAACTGTGCCCTATAGCCGTCCACTGTGCTGAACTGCACCGCCCCACTCTTTGAACCATGCTGGACCCGTAGTTGGGCCACCTGTGCTTATCTCTGCTGCAACCTATAACTAGCCTTTGTATTTCGAATCCATCCTTAACTCGTGTGAAACTGTACTGCGCTCTATTGACCAAACACAGGGTCAAACTGTGCTATGTCCTATAGTTAGCCACTGTATTGTACTACTCTGAGAACATGAGTTAGCCAAGGTGTCTGAACTACACTGTCCTCAGCCAACCTTTGCATCCCCCTCAGATAGCAGGTGTTGAATTGTGCTATGTCGCATAGCCAGCCATCAGTGCCTCACCCCATAAATTAGCCTGAGTTGTACTGTGCTGCGTGCCGCTACCTAGCCATGGGATTGAACTGTGTTGCACCCTACAATTAACCACAGCACTACCCACCTGGCCCACTCCAACACTAAAGGACACCAAGATTGCACAGAACCATAAGGTAAAACCAGGAAACAACCAAACCACAAGAGCTCATGCCCCTGGTTTCACAAATCACAATAACTCATTAATAAGTGATAAATAACAACAACCATACACCTCAACCACAAAGTAAACTACAAAAGTTAAGAAAATACTTCTGGTGACCAGAAAGCAACCCAACCAAGAGGACGCTGGCTGCGAGAAATTCAACCCACAATTTAACAAAGCACCACCCCATGCCGCACCACAAGAAAGACAAAGAAGCAAGCATGGAAAACAGAAACAGGAGGGAACCCATAACCCCACAGGAAGGAGCACATCCTCAAGAATTCACAACACATAAGAACATCATAAGACAATGAATGGACAAAGGACACAGACAAAGAAAAGAGCAAACGCACATTATATCTCTCACTAGCTCTACACCTATGACTCCATCGTAAGTGATAACAGACAACCGGTAATCAACCCACATTCAAGAACTGAAATAAATGTTGACACCAACGGGATGCCGAACCCAGCACTCCAAAAAAAAAAAGAAAATCCTAACCCAGATAGCACCTCTAATAATATACCAATAAGAATCAGGGACAAACTCTAGTCCATAACCCTCAACACCCCCTACATTACCAAAGACGGGAACAAACCAACACTTAAACAACTCACCAACCTGCACAAATCAAAATCCAACAACCCTGCAATCAACCTAATCAGACTACTTCAGGAAGAGATGAAACACCCAAGAACAACCCGATCCAACAAACACAACCAGGAGAGAACCACTAGTAAGGGAACCCTGAAATACATCCCACCAACTCAAACAGACAAAAGAACAAAAAACAACCCACAAGGAAAAATAGACAAATTACACTGCAGTCTACTCAATGTAAGATCCATGGCAAAACACACAACAGAAATCCACAACCTCCTAAGCAAGAGAGGCACGGACATGCTCTTTCTAACAGAAACATTGCTATCTGACAACTACAAAACTATCAGGCATGAAACCATAACGGACAACTTCAAATTAATACACATCAACAGAGAAAACCAAAGAGGGGGCAGAATCAAACGGTGTACAAAAAACACATCTGCACCTCGCAACTTCCCTTAACTGCCATTGAAGACTGTGAATCCATCCTCTTCAAGATCAAACTCAATGACCAAGCCAACATAGTGTTCCTCCTGATCTACAGACCGCCATCCTACAACCCGAACTTTGCAAAGCAAGTAGAAGTCTCCATTGCCATCCTACCAACCTACCATGACAACCTAGTCATATTGGGAGATTTCAACATCTGGTTTGAAAGAGAAAACAAAATCTCTGCTAATTTGCTCTGCGCACTCCTGGAAACACTCCACTTCAAGCAAATAGTAAACATATCCACCCACAACGCCGGACGTAATCTTCTGGAGAGAAGGACTCTGAACATCCACCCCACCAACACCAATGGAATGGAGTGATCACTAACAGATACCTTTCGACATCCAACTCCAAACCCTCTTACCAATCGGAAACGCACTATTACCCACCAGTGGGAAAAGAAACTGAAAGATTCTCAACCTGGAATGCAAAACAGATCTGCTAGAATCAATGCAAGCAAACACCACAGAGCTGAATGAAACAACTCCAGACTCAGCAGAAAACATTCCTGATTCACTGAAGTCTTAGACCGACTAGGACCAGCAAAACCTTTCAAGGCCACATCAAAAGAACTCGTTGCAAGATGGTTCATTGAAGAGCAGAAAGAACAAAAAGAAAACAACCGCAAAATGGAAAATATATGCAGAGAACATTACAACCGAGTGGACACAATAAAATGCCAAAGACAACTCAGATTATACAAAACAATAGTACTCAAAGCAACAACAAAACAAAAAAACGACACCACAAGAATCGAATCGGAAACCAACCCACAATAAGAACTCTTCAGAATCATCAAAAAGGTTAAAAAAAACTTTACCCTGCAACAAAGACGTCATCCCAACACAAGCGCTATGTGATAACATCGTCAACCACTTGAGAGCAAAAATAGAAACAATCCAACAGACCATCAACACAAACTGTGCTAATACAAACACAACCACTGAAGCATGGATAACTGGCAAAACACAGATCACAGCAAGACTTACCTGCTTTGAACCAATAACCAAAGACATTTTCTCCACACTTATAAAGGACATCAACCTCGCAGGAGCTCCAAGCAACCCCTGCCCACCAGACATCTACAAAGACATCCTGAACCACAAAACCATAGCATCGCACTTCCGGCATCTAATGAACCTGTCGCTAATCACAGGAACAGTACCAAACTTCTTTAAATTGGCATACATCAAATCACTGATAAAAAAGGAAACAAAGTGCGGACGATCCCAGCAACTACAGACCTATATCCAGCCTGGCCTGCCCGGCGAAGATACTGGAGAACCATGTATATAAAATGCTACTTAAATATGTTGAAACAAATGGAATACTTGACCACTCGCAAGTTGGTTTCAGACCAATGAGAGGAACAGAATCTACATTCTTATCCATATGGGACGACCTTAAAATAAATGCATACAA
Organism: Ambystoma mexicanum; assembly: GCF_040938575.1. Classification (NCBI taxonomy): domain Eukaryota; kingdom Metazoa; phylum Chordata; class Amphibia; order Caudata; family Ambystomatidae; genus Ambystoma; species Ambystoma mexicanum. The sequence continues at coordinate 927,148,957 of NC_090923.1, forward strand.
CGGCACTCAATCTGCACTTAAACTACTGGACATCTCTGCGGGATTTGACAAAGTTAGCCACCCAACACGAATAAAAAAAGAATGTGGCATGAAAGAATCCACCCTAAAATGACTTACCTCCTTCCTCACAAATCAAACTGAAAGAACCTACCTATCACCTTTTACCTCAAACACCAAATACATTTCTTTTGGAGTTCCACAAGGATCCAGCCTTTCCCCCCTACTCTTCAACATCTACATGTCCCCCTTGATGAAAATCATTGGAACCCACGGACTGACCGCCTACAACTATGCAGATTACACACAACTGAATGAGCGGGTAACCACGACCCAAAAAACAAATGATATCCTCAACAATTGTCTCACAGAAATCTACAGCTGGATGACAATGAACAAACTCAAATTGAAGCAGCCAAAACTGAAATAATGATCTATCCCGCAGAAGGCAATGCAACCAATCTACAACTGGACTGGCCGCCAGAAATGGGAATCCAACCGAAAACATCAAATGTGATATATAACCTATGAATGCTCATGGACAATGGACTATTCCTGAAACCGCAAGTCAACGCTATCACAAGTAAGTGCTTCTATCTCCTGAGACTCCTCAGGGGATTGCTCCCATACCTGTCTTTTCCACACAATACCCTTACAATCATATTCTTGATATTAACAAGAATTGACTACGCAATCAGTCTCTACTTGGTATGCTTGAAAGGCTCAGCAAAAAACATCAACACCTCCAGAATACTGCAGCTAGGATACTTCTGAGATTTAACAGAAGAGATCACATCACTCCAGCTCTGAGAAGCTTGCATTGGCTACCAGTAAATAAACAAATTAAATTCAAGGCCCTCTGCATTGCCCATAAATCCTGACACAGATAAGGAGACATTTCTCCAGGCCAAGATACGCCACTACCAACCAAGAAGAGACCTAAGATCAAGCAACAACCTCAAATAGATTCAAAATAATATGAAGAAAAAGGAAATACAGAGGAACTGCATTCTCAAGCTTAATTGCTAACCTATGGAACACAATGCCTAAGGAAATTAGACCCAGAGAAGACCCCTCACCTTCAGGAAATGACTAAAACATGGTCATTCAACTGTCAATGAACAGTACAAAGGGACAATGGCAGTGAAAGCAACGAGGACAGAAGAAAATGCACAAAAGGACATTCCAGAGATAAGGGACAATAGCACAGAAATCAAGGAGGACTGAAATTCTCCACCGTCCTCCACCCTCCCAGTCATGCACCACAGCTAGAGAGATCAGCGAAGAGTAGCCATGCCTCACATTAGACAAATCAGTGAAAGACACACCACACGCAACATTTAGACATTGTGGAAAGACCAGCCATGTAATGCATTAAGTTAAAGCATGTAGATTAACCATGCATCACTCCAGAGAGTTAAAGTAGCTCAGTTATGCATCACTTCGTGAAGGTTTGTGAAAACCAACCACGTGTCATTTTAGCTGCCAATTTTATAACAAGCCGAAGCACAATTATACTGAATAATACTTGCTGAGTAACTAGAGACCTATTGAGTGCAACCAACCTATTGCACTCAGAGGAACCAGTGGCAGAAGATAGCCCCCTGAGCTTGGAGAGGTGGCAGGGAAGGCCAGTGGCCCACAGCAGGGAATGCTGGAGGTTAACACTGAGAGGCAACCAGATGAGCGGTGAGGACATATTTTGGAGGTTCTGTTGAGATTAACCAGTGTACTAATCAATCAGACATGTAACAAACAACCACAACACTGGACCCCCCACCCCCTTACGGATACAACAAACCAGTGAGCACAATTATACTTCCACCCTAACTGCATGCTACTCACACACCCAACATAAACACTAGTACAAAACCGAGGCACTGAGTCTTACCCTTCTATTTACAACAGGCAGGGCAGCAAAACCAACTTGCACGCAAGACAATACACAGATGCCAGTTTCTCCTGGTTCTGAACCTATCCTATCATTCTATCCTCACTAACACACCCTGCCATCTTTTCTTGCAGAGCCACATGAGTGCCTATAGACTGCCCCTGGCTGGTAGCAGTGTGCAATATAAATCAACATAACATTATTAACAGCTATTTACATTACAGATGAGATAAAGGGAGAGAGATACTGCCCCTCTGAACCAGGGTGTTACTGAATTATGCTCTTGTATTCAGAACCTTTACACAAGTTTGTAAGATGTGAGGCGGGTCAGAAGGACAGACTATGATCTTCCCTCTATGTCCTATTCTTTATTGAAGAACATGTGAAAATTCCTAGCTTTCCCTAATCTATGGGTTTACCATACCCAAAAGAAACTAACTCAGGTGCTCGTCAATTGTCAGTGAGTCCAAAAGGAAGGTCTGTCCGCTGTCCAAACTAATCTAACCTGACCCTACCACTAGCAAAACAACTAAGGCACAGGACAATGACTCCCTTCTCCTGTGGGCTGCTTTCTCAGCCGGTTTCCTTTCAATAAAATATTCATGGATAGTTCATGTGACTAGTTTTATCAGGTTGTACAGTTCAGATATTGGGATCTTCAAGTTCTCTCTCCCTCTTATTTTCTCACTTGGAGCACTTCTGCTCCTCTCTGATTAGTCACCGTTGTCCTTCTCTCATTATTTAAATGTCCAATCCTCCTCTTAACTAAGACAAACACTGTTCCAACTACTATTTGTACTCTTGTTACGAATTTCCAAGACTGAATCTTGACTGAGACAACTAGGAAGACTACTCCAGCAATGATTCAGGCTCTCTTCAAATACTTGTTCTTTACTGGGATGAGTATGCATCCTCTTCCAATACTTGTTTTTCACTGGGAGGAGTATGAGTGCTGCAGTAATGATTCTCATAATGATTGCTGTTCCCCCTCCCGGGTCTCCCGTTTTCCCCTTTACCTCTCTTGTGTAGGGATAACATCACTGGGTCTCGGCTGAGATTGGTGCATCGTATTTTTAAGTTGCTTGTGCCATTCACATTCGGTTCTTGGAAAGGTCTTCGACTTTATGCTTTCCCGTCAGTTGGGTCACCATTGTGTTCATGCTATCGGTGCAGTGTCGTGACCCCCTGGTCCACCGCTGAGCTGTTTCAGCTCAGGACTTCTCTGCTTCTCTCTAGTTTCTCGCGTCTCGCCTTCTCCACTCCATGGCTCGTCAGAAACTTTTCCCAACATAGTACATTGCGCATCCTCCGGTCCAGGTCGACCAGATGGTTTGAAGTTTCCGGTCTTCTTCCTCTCTCCTGTCTACGCCTCTCCAATTTATGACCCAGTGCTGAGAATGCCCCAGTGTTACATCAAAGTCCTTCTTCTTTGATTTACTTGTGGTCTGCATTACTCCAGTGGTTTTCTTCGTCTCACTATCAAATAAGTATATCCATTCAGGTTTTCTCATGGATTCTATAAGACAATAACAAATATCAACATACTCTACATGTTGTTTTCCAGTAGATTTTCTTAGCAGTACACTATATGTGGGTTGGTTAGGGAGTTTCCTAACGGAACGGGAGTCCATTTCCACAAGGGGGGTCTCTCCCGGTAATCTGCTGCTGGTCTCTATCCCTAGGAAGGGTACTTCGTAATGTGGTCACCTCCCTAGTGTCACAGGGAAAGACCCGCCCCCCCCCCCCGTGAGAAAAGACTGAATCCTGCGATTCATCACAGATACTGAAGGAACATTTTCAGAGAAGGCAGCACATGGACCCTACACACCCCCCTAAACTATGCAGTTGCTGTGTGCTCCCTCTGCGACCACCAAAGCAATGCAACATTGTCCCTGTTTTGTGTCATGCTAAATTAGTTGAGAATTGCAAACGGGGATGTGAGATAAAAAAGAACATTTTTTAACTCGTCAGATATTGATAAAAAACGGCAAGGTTAGTAGCAGCAATGTTGTACATGGTTTAGAGTGTACGTTGGGTATAGGGTTGTAGGCAGATGCCACCATTATCAGGGAAGTCTGGAGAGAATTAATTGCTAGTCTGCAGGTTGTTGATGTTGTGACTAAACAGTCCCAAAATGTGTTAACAGTCTTTGTTACTATATGAATGACTAACTGCATATGTTTTGCAGTATCAATAGAACACTAGAAATTAAACGGATCGGTGGCAATATTAACATGCTAGCCATTATTGTGTTGTTTTCCCCCCAGACATGTTTTGTCAATACTGTTACCACATGTGAATAAATATGCCCACGTGAAGGGCAATGGCAAGATGTAGTGACAAACTAACCTGCTTTATGAGTTATGAGCTTACACTGTACTATAATTAATGCTTGATATATACTTTTGGCAGGCCATATAATGCTTGAAAATACATGATTTCTTTCTTGTTTTGTGTTTCATGAAAACATTTCCATAAATGTCTAATGTTAAGAAACACAAGCAGGCATGCTTGAAAACCCAGGGGGAACGTTTGGTGCCATTCACCATGTGCACTCCTCGAGAGCCCCTTTTGAATGGTGAGAATAGTACATCCAAATGCAAAACTAATGCCCTTGGAATTACCAGTGAAGCCGAATCCAGCAGGGCGGTGACTGCTAGAGGACCATGGGTCTCCAGGTGCAAGACCATGTGGTGGGTTATATGTGGAGCACCTGCCTGCTCAGTGTTGACTAATATTTAAGATTTTTGTCTTTGGCCGGTTTTCTATGCTTTTTTCTATGAATGGTTTTTGCCATTTCCCACTGGTTTTACAGGTGAATGGAAGGCATTTGTTATGAAATGACCGGATATGCCACAAATACAAAAAGAATTTGGTGGACCACAGCCTTTTTCTCTCTTCAGGAGACGGAGGAGGCCTGCGGGGATTCCTGGGCATCATCTGAAGCCCTTTGCTTTTGGGTTTTCAAATCCTTTGGATGAAAAAACGAAACTGGAGACTTTTGTGGCGTCTTTGTGCCCCCTGCATTCGCTGAGTCTGTGATATACCTGTAACACCAAGTCCAGCAGCTCAGGAAAAGGTGGTAGGGATGACAGGGAAGGCTTATTTTAATGTGTTGTGTAAGCGTTAGTATAGCACTGAGAGACCTGTACACCTCAGGCTAGGAAGCGGGGATAACCAACTAATTGAAAATGGACAAGCACTGAAGAAGACCCCTGTTTTAGTACAAGGTCCGTGACTTGTCTCTATTCTCTGGCAAAGAAACCCTTGACCAGGGCTTTTGACAGGGCAACACAATTGTGGAGGAGTTGGTCACAGATATCCAAAAACAGATGATCCCTGCTCACTGCTACCCCTACAATTAATGAAAGGAGGAAAGCTGTCTTGGACGGATAGTCAGTGAATATAGACAGACAACACAAGAAGTGTAACTTCCAGTGCTTCAGAAAGGTAAGGCATTCCTTGAGGTCCTCTAAGAAACATTATGAGGTTGCCAAAGGAACGTAGCATAACGAGACACAGATGCAATAGTGATAGGTGCAGGACGGTAAACGGGGGAGCCGCCTAGATGGCAGCTCCTCGTCCTTCGGTGTTGTAAGGTAGGCCATGAATGCTCAAGGAACGAATGAAGGCAATTGTTGATGTTTGTATTAGTCATGCGATTTCCAAACATGAGGTCACTATGGCCAGTATAAGGACAGCTACAGGGTCAGTGGGTGCATCCATGTGGGCTAGCCTGACAGGCATAAACATGCTCCTCAATCAGTTAGGTGCCACCTGGTACAAGGTTTTCTCCCAGGGTCATCTCTACCAAACTCGTTGACCAAGAGGGAGTAAAACAAGCAGGGCAAACAATGGGAAAACGGTTAGGGAGAAAGTCACACCAACTGTCCAACCCCCATTTTAAAGAAAAAAACAAGAACCAACAGATTAGTATCACTTCAATGAGAGCTACTGAATTATAAGGACAAGCATAGCAACATTCTTTGACAAGATGATATGGGAACCTAATGGGTGCGCTTCAATGACACTCCTGAAATGGGCAGGTTGAAAGATGTGCTATTTCTATTCTGGTATTGTATCCTGAAATAAGCCTATGATGATGGGTAGGTTAAAAGAGTTCCAATGACAACCAATCACCCAACAGAACAAGGACAAATCTGAGTAGGGACTGAACGTGGAAGGACAAAACAGTCTACAAACCCAGATGAAATGGGGACATCACTCAAGAAATCCACCAAGTGGATGTACACTTGGATGTAGTAGACGAGCCAAGGGAAAGGAAGGACAACGAGAAGAGAGAGATGGGTATCTGTAGGGGGTGGGGAAAAAAAGGGAACTACCGCCAGGGGCTGAATAGAGGAAGCCGAGATGAAAGGGAGTAGTCGCAATGGATCTCACACAATACCAAAGACCAACAATACCGCCAATTACTTTACAGATTACTGAAAATACATACATCTCTTCTAACACCACCAGGAATACCAATTAATAGCAATAAATAACCTTCTGAAACCTCTTGCACAATACATTGAAATATTATACAACCGATTATGCAATCCACTGTAACATACTTGAAAGGCAATGGTCACTTTGAATTACATTCAAAATGACCCTACCAATTCTGTTTACATTAGATTTTGTGAGTCTTCACCCATCTAGACCACATACCAAAGGATTGAGACAGAGGAATTGCTATTAATATGGAATCAGGATGGAGCTGATACCAAATCTGTTAAGCGACACTGTTGAAGATAATTTTGAACAGCAGTTTCTTTATTTTAGACAGGAACAATGTACTTCTAGCTTGGAGCATTCATCCACACTCAATAACAGTATGACTACCTTATAGTCTGATGCTGTGTTACAAATGGGGTAGGTCTCATGAGCAAGACTTACTTTAGAATAATTCCTCATTAATTGATACATTTATGCTGATCCAATTATTCAATCTACAATGGCGCATAAATAACTAATTTCTAGAAGTGAACTTTGAACATTTAATAAACCTAAAAATCACCAAGTGCAATCTTGCATAGCATAAGCACAAGGACAAACATTGCTGTAGAGCAAAACACACGCCCTTTCAATGCATGTTTGCACCAGGGCAAAGTTTTCTGTTTGCTAATGCGGAATGGTATTACCACTAGGGCAAACCTTGCACTGAAAATATATGTTTTTCACTAGGAAATGTTTTAGAACACACAAAATGTGAATATTAGGGTTCATCTTGAGCATCACATGGATACAATTGGTTGTCCTTATACTTACACCCCGTGGGTGATGGGATGGGAAACGTGATAGTTGGAGGTACTTATTTCCAAGACCCCTTAGATTAACAGGAAGCAAGAGAATGGAAGTTAGTTTTACTGATTAGATTTAACCCTTTGCTTTCCACAGTAAAAACATTCTCATTATCGCAATATATTTTAACGGGCGACAATGATTTCTTGGGAGATGATATGTCAAAATAGTTACTCTTCTTGCCAAATGAGATGCTTACACTACAAACATGAATACTCATATTTTGGAAACTCCGGAACACACAGACAGATAAACAGGATTATTTTATACTCTATTGGTATGTTGAGCCAGATAGGAACCGAATGCTTGATGATACCAACATAATATAGGTTATTTGCTTTATTTAGGAATAGCCTTATTATTTTGCATTGGTTCTTAAATTAAGGCAGATGTTAGTGGTTTATTAACCTTGTTAATTATTGCTCTAAGTCTTTAATCAGTCTGGTATGATTTAAACCACTAGTAAGAACTCAAACCTTTATTTCTTTCACCTCAATGACTTATAGGAAAGAATTCAACTTGACTCCTGAAGAAGAGTCAAGGATAGACTTGAAATACATTGTAAAATAGTAACATATATGGAGCAGACAGGCTTCTACATGAGTCATACTTGCTTATATAACATTATTTACATAATGTGCGGTCATCAAATTAATTTGAACTTTGGTTTGATCCCATTTTGCTAGTTTATTATTTTTTATATATGATATTTGTGTTCTTAACAATACCTTTGTTAAATCAAATGCTTAATTTCACTATGATACTATAGAATTTTTCCTTTTTAACTTGGTATCCAATGTATGAGTTATACGGAAAGGCACTTGGCAAACCCACCATTGAGTGCAAGGTGGTTCGTGTACCAAGGTGGATGGCTTTTTGCTTTTGATTTGCAGTGGATGACCAACCGGAAGCAAACGCTACACAAGAGGGTGAGGCAGCAGCAACTCACTACAGTAGTAGTCAGCAATACCCAGAGGATACAGTGCCAGGAATGCAGCAGAAGAATGTCAGGTAACCTGGCTAATGCTGGTAACAGCGGGCCCAAACAGTATCAAAGTGGCCGGCAGAAGATTTCAGGCAACTAGAAGAATCAGCAATGATTGGGACAAAAATAGGCAACCATCAAACTGGCAGCACCGATGGAAGAAGTACAACTGTTGTGGAGCAAACCCTAAGTGCGTTTCCAGGTGGAAATCATCCATTGTATTTATTTATTTATTCTTTAATGTGATTTAGTTTGAGAAATTCAAACTTTACACATAAAACATTAATATACACTTTAAACAAAAGAAACTAAAAAAGAAAAAAAACAGCTAAAAATAAAAAAAATGAATGGAATAATATACCAAAGTAATAATATACATAAAATCTTTGGCAATAAAACAATTTCTATTAATAATAAAATAAACCTAAAAAACATGCAATAGTATCTTTCAAATTCTATTATCACTTAGATTCTTAAAATAATAAGATTCACTTTCCTCATCAGATTCATGAGTAAACTACGATTTGCAGTGTACAAATAATAATTTTCCCATACCGGAATCTAGCTTTCTTAACGTTGCAGTTCTCATGTTTCTCAGATCAAAGGACCCAACTTAGATTCAATGTTTAGCCATATGTTGTAAAGAGAAATAAACAAGTGCATGTTACAGGTGTTCGTGCAATATAACCAGAATGACATTTCACCGATGGTTTCTGGATTATACACATATTTACCGAGATGTAACAAAATTGTACTGGTCAATGTTTGGCATTCAATTAATAAATGTTTGGCTGTCTCCAATGATTCAGATGCATTACAAAGGCGACAAGTTCACTCTTGAACAGGAATATTTTCCCTAGCACCCAGAAGCATCCTGGTAGGTAATTGTTCCATTCTAAGTAGGATGATGAAGCGTCTTAGTCTTTTGGCAGGACAAAGATTCAAATACGCTTGATGCTTCATGAAGGTATATTGCCTGTATTTGATAAACTGGTAGCTCTTTAACATACTCAAATGAGCAAAGTTCTCAAGCCAGTCCCAAAGGTCCACACGTTTCCCAAGTGCATTTTGGACTTCCTTCGAGTAGGCAACACCTCTATATGTCCAACCTATATCTGCAAGGTACTTTGTCATTGATTTGAGAAGGGGTGAGGTAGCATGTTTTTTGGCCACTTCCTGATGTATCACTGACAACACACGGTTAGTGCAGCAACTAATCATCTTTAGGAAGAACCCAGCCCTCTTTTTAAGTACTATCGCTTTTGGTGATGGGAGTCCCAGTTCTAATCTTATAAGGGCCATCGGAACACCTGGGGTCAACCCCAGTATCTGACGCCAGAATTTTCCTTCTATCACCTGGAGCCAAGTTAATTCAAAAGAGAGGAGGGCCTCAAGGCCATAAGTGATCATAGGGATAAACACTTGGATATATAAGTGTCGTGTCCCCCAAAGTGTAAAGCCACCCTGCTTGATCGAAAATGTGGAAATCAATGAGGTGACTTGCGCTGCTCTGATTTTACGTACTTGTCTGCAATAACAGTAGTCACCGTTGGGCTCCGTCTCTACTCCCAGTTAGCGATAGGAGGGCGCATATGGTATATTTATTTTACCCACCATCAGGTTAACTCGGGAGGCTCTTTTACCGGTGAATCTCAGCACTTTGGTCTTATCTAAATTGATGGTGAAACCGTTTGTGCTAGCATATTCCCATAAAGCGGTGGCGGATCATCGTAATCCGCTGTTGGTGTTGTCTAATAACACCAAATCATCAGCGAATGCTAGCACTGCACAAGACGCAACACCAATTTTGGGCAGGCAATTTTTGGCTTCTGCTATTGCTGCTGGTATATCATAGACATACAAGTTATAGATGAGGGGCGTGGTGACACATCCCTGTTTGACCCACTATTTTGGGACACCTCTTTAGTCATGTTGCCTTCTCGATTTAATCTGAGTCGGCCCGTGGTATTCTGATGCAAGAGTCTAAGATAGTACAAGAGTCTCACCGGGCAACCCATAGCTTCTAGTTTTAACCACAATCTATCTCTTGGGATAGAGTCGAAGGCAGCCTTGAAATCGATGTATAGGGCATAAAGCGGAGGCTGCCCCCTACTAATTGCTCTTGTATGTAATATATCCATCACCATGAGGTTGTGGGAAGTAGAGTAATTCTGCCGGAATCCACACTGAAATGTACTTAGAATGTTGGCATCATCTACCCATTTCTGTACTTCACTTTACAGCAATGCAGCAAACAGCTTCCCTGTTATATCCAACATAGACAGAAGCCTGTAATTATTGGGCTCTAAGCGGTTCCCCTTTTCAAATATTGGTATGAGAATTGCTGTTTGCCATGAATGGGGGATAATTCCCTGGGCCAGAATCTTTTCAAATAGTACAGAAAATAAATTGGCCCAGAATTCTGGGTAGTTCTTAATTACCACATTAGCCAGCTCATTAGGGCCAGGGGCTCTCGAAGACTTAAGGTCTTTTATTTTATTCAGAATTGCCTCAGAGGATACATCAAAAGGTGGAAAAATAGGGGCATTGCACAGGGATATATTAACAGACTCATCGTCCCCTGAGTTGTGTTCTTCTAAGTATTTTACCCAGTTCTCCCCACTGATAGGGTTGGCTAATTGACCTTTGACATTATCTCTAGACTCATTCAAAAGTGTCCAAATGCTGCGTGAATTTTTAGAGTAGATAGTCTGCACTAGCCTTTGATAGGCACTGTTTCTATCTGCCATTTTTATATTCTTTATACTGGCTCTGCATATATTTTTGACTTTTCTTGTTCTATCTCAGTATTGTACTGCTGGCAGGTTCATGGCCTTAATTCTACGGCGTTCAATTCTCAACCCTCTCTTGGCATCTCTGATTTCTTTATTAAATGGAGGTTTATTGCCCTCGGTTCTTACCATGTAACCCATTTTAACTGCAGCATGTTTACCCGAAAATGCTAAAATCCATTCTTCGATAGTATTAATGGAAATGGCATTGAAAACCGGGAAGCAAGAGGTAAACATGGGTTCGAGAGCTTCCCTAGCCAATCTTATGTCTGACCAGATAATTCTTGACCCTGCACAATTAGTGCTTATTCTGCCGATATTCATTGTCACAGTATCAGATCTTGGTAAATGGAGAGAACATTGGAGTATTGCATGGTCACTCCAGTTGTTGTTAATCACTTTCATGTCAGTAACTTTCAGCTGCATTTTCGGACACATAAATATGTAATCTAAGGTACTGGAGGCTATCCCATTAGTCCATGTATGTTTCCCCGGCCTGTCACTGAGCATACGTCTGTTGATCATCTCTAATTCCCAGGATTCAAACAGTTGTATCCAACCTAAGCCCTCCACCTCCCTTTTCTCGTGGGTCATTTGACACTTTGAATTTAGCTTAGGGTTAGATGAAATTACCCCCTCGCCTGTCATGTGGCAGTTAAAGTCTCCCATTACTACTACTGCTGCATTACCAGGTTTTATTGTCCAAAATGACATTAAATCCTGCAATGCTTCTTGTAAGGATTCTCTGGCTACTGCTCCTAGTGGATTATATGGATTTATAAGGAGGAGTCGTTGGGGACTACATTCCTCACCATACTCCACCTCCACTGCTGTGAGATTATCCTCTTGGTTGCAGTAAATCCTTCTGGAAACCAAAGTGTTTACCACCCCCATGAGTAGTCCCCCAAATGGGCGACTCCTAAGGCCCTTTTTGCAAATGTTTGATACAACACAAAGCCATCCAGTACCAGAGGGTCCATTGCCCAAGTCTCTTGCGAACAAATCCAGTTATGTAGCCAGAAAGTCGACGGAACCCTCAAGTCTCAATAAATGGGCAAAGCCTATGCAATTCCATGTAAGAAATGAAAAAGCTCAATGGTTAAGTAAGGCCCCGGGAGAAATTCCATCAACTATTTTAGCACTTGTCGCACTTCAGCGAGTTCTAGATTTTTCCCTTTCGGATGGCTCAAGACAATTTGGTTCAACAGCAGGTGTTGCCATGTCTTCATGGACAATGCTAGGATCAATCTCATTCAAGTCCACATCGATGTCAACGTCAACTGCCCTAAGTTCCTCCTTTTATTTTCTAATCATCTGCGCTGTAGATGAGAAAGTACAATGTAGGGCAGAGTCATTGGGGTTAGGGCCTTTCAACGGTTCAACAAACAGAAAGTCATCAGATTTCAATACTCGAAGTTGGGGAACACAGTGAAGTCTGACTAATAGCTCAGATCTAGCTAGCCAACTCTTTTTGCCACTCTGATATAGATTCTTAATAAGGCAAATACGATTAGCATTAATATCCTTAGAGTTGTTTTCTGATTTAGGTGATGTAACCACCGGACTATTTCCTTCGTCCGCAGGTCCTACTGATTTCTCAGGGCGTACTGGAGATCTTAATTCCACCCCCTGCTCCATTACTTCCAATAGTTCCTCATCTTCGACCAGATATATCTGTTTCTCTTCTTCCGGTAGCAGCCAGCTAGTTAAGAGGCCCTTGGCCGTTGAGGCCTTTGCTTCTGCTCTAGCTATTTTTTTATTGTTTTTTTAGAGAGTATATCCACCATTATACTGGGACCAGCTATAGGGGGAGGGGCACTTATTTATTTTTGTTTTTTAGTGCCTCCCTCGCCAATCTACCCTGCTTCCGTGAGAAGAAAACTTGAGGACTTTGTTCAGGATCTGGATCAGTGTCATGATCATGAGGAACAACGTTGGCTACAACCCTATGAATGGATTCTGAAGGATTTACTTCCGCCTCTTCCGTGCTTTCCTGCTCTTCGCTTCCTTCCACTATGTGCAAAGCATAAGATAGATTAGCTTCTGCCTCCTCACGGTGTGGCTCCTTCTGTTCTTGTGCCATAGGGAGGATATTAGTATGTGTCAGAATACGTCCAGACATTTGTAATAAGATCTTGAGCGCAAATTGTAATGCAGCAACTAATGACTGTAATTCAGCGATCTCGTTTGAGCCTGGGTCCTGACAATCAAAATCATCCACCTCTTTATCAGGTACATCCTCCATGGAAGCCATTACTAGGTTAGGGGAAGCTGATAGCTGTCCACTGCTTCCAATGGAGTTTTGTAGACCATGCGGGATGCTCATGTTACTTTCATTGTGGGGTAGGGTACCACTTACTACCATCAAAGGTATTTGCGATGCCATCCCTCTTTGTATATTTAAACACAATTCAAATAGGGAGTTATTATCAATGTCATCAAAATTGGTAGAATTCATTAGGGTACTGCCACTAGGGCCTGGGACTACTGTTTCCTCAATTATTGTTCAGTTAATTTCCGGAGCTGGATTCACTAGAAAAAACCCAGTAATAACACCTTGGTCCGCCGGCTTGGAGGACTTTGCTTTCTTCTTGGATTTACTCTCCTTCATATGAGTCTCCCTGTTCTCATTGTCAGGTTGAGTCTTGATTTTCCACAGATTATATTTGGATTGAGTGGTCCTTTTCCCCTGCTGCATTTCGGCGGGGAAATAGTTGTCGGGATCAACAAAGATCCTCTGTTCTTCAATGGGGTGCTCTCCACAGTTTGACTTAGTGGCTAGCACTCTGGTAAGAAATATAAGGAGCTGATATTCCCTTTTATTACCAGAAAATAGAAGAGGTTGAACACAGTCCTCTGTGGATTTCCAACTAGTTCCACTCCAATGTAGGAGGCTGTTAAGGTAATGCAGCTTTATTAGTTGCCCCAAGATAGATACGTCTGGGTGACCAGGATCAAAGGCCTAAGCCCACAGTCTCCCACTCATATCTATTAGGCACCAGATTAAATGCCAATGACGGTCTCTAGCCTGCACTAACATAGATTGGATGGTTCATTGGGGCTGATACTATGCCTTTATATCCTCCAAATATACAGGATTGGGGAGCAGAGGCTAATGAGCTCTTCAGACAGCATAAATTGATAGGAGAGACCAGTGTTTAAGCAATATAGACTGTCGTGTGTCTATACACTGTCTGTACACTGCGCTCATTTAGCAGTGAACAGTACCAAAGAGCCACAGTTGACAAAGGGCAGAGTCAAACAGCCAGATTTCAATTAGCTAGTCGCCCTCAGTTCACATCCCCCAATGTGGAGACGTCCTTAAGGTACCATTCCCAGAGTCCCACTCACCTCCGGGACTTCTCCAGTCAACCCCGACTGGAAAAGGGTCATCTGGGGGGAGCACGAACACAGCATACAGCGGGCTCTCCGCAAGCCCAAAAAGGGCCACACCGCAGGACACCACTGCCGTGAGAAAGCCACGTACAGAGCCTCACAGGTCCGGCTCTCAGTTAGCACCAACGTTAATGCCAACTCCAGCTCCAACGACACCTCCAGATACCTCCAGGAGCTCAGAGCGGCTCACATGAACGACGCTGTACTCACAAGCTGTTCGAGCCGTTCGAGCCGTTCGAGCCGTTCAAGGAAAGGACCCTACGGCGTCACTGTACAACCCGTGTCAAGCTGCACCTCAGTGATTGCAGCGCGTAAGGAACAGCGTTGAATCAGAGGCTGCCTCCATTGTAGAGCGAGCGCATACTCATGTGTAGCAACTGCCTGGAATGATGGGAGGTGTAGTTCATGAGGAGGAAAATGAGTAACTGTAGAAAGCGGAAGGTGGGTGGTCTGAACAGAGAGTGCACATCACAGATAGATTGTCCTTGCCAATTTTCTTGATCGAATCTTCTGCACCAGTGCACAGGTCTCCAATCCCACCGCCTATATCGTATGAAGAATGGTGACACGTAGACTTTAAGACATGATCTGGGCGGTTGTACGAATATACCTTAGGACTGTCAGTAGCAATACCGAACCCAATTATTTATACAGATGAACCTCTTTATTCATTTAATTCCTTAAAGATATTTCACATATTAATACATCACACAACACATATTTAGCAGATAGTGAACATCATATGTTGCACATAGTCCCTAATTAACAGATACATATTAAACACAAGTGTTAACCTTAAAGTGAATAAACCATTAAAAAATAATCAATGTATCACAATTCATAAACACAGGAATGAGAAAGAGACATTACAGTGCTACGAAACTACATCTACAGTGCTATGTCCTGCTATGGGACATATGAAACATAGTAGATCTGAGAAAGGTTTAACAGTCCCAGCATGTGTCAGTGAAATCTTTGGCCTCAGTGGAGAAGTGTTCAGTGTAGCTTTCTACCCCAGAGAGGGCGACTGTCGATAGGCATGAATTGTATGCCTTTGGGAGTAGATAGACATTAGGTCAGGTACATAAGGATGCAGGATTTTTCATCAACTTCGAGTGAGGGAATGCTACTTTTGTTTCTTGCAGAAAACCTGGTCAGTGTAA
This sequence comes from Ambystoma mexicanum, assembly GCF_040938575.1. NCBI lineage: Eukaryota > Metazoa > Chordata > Amphibia > Caudata > Ambystomatidae > Ambystoma > Ambystoma mexicanum. Next base: position 927,164,485 of record NC_090923.1, read on the forward strand.
TGTGGTCAAGCTGAAAATGAAATTGTGGAAACTAGTGTTCTAAATAATATAATAGGTAAGCAGTGAAATATGTTTGGCTGTACTTGAATTAGTGAGGATTTGACAGCACGACTTAGGTTGTTTCTTTTCCCATTAATACAGATGTATGGTTGCAGAGGTGCACCCATAAAGGCAGGGAAGACGTGGATGTCCCTAAACAGTGTGTTGTGAGGTAATACACTGGGTTTCATTTATTGTGTCTTTTAAAGTTTCACATCAAGTAGGCTGAAACTAGTCTGGATAGACCTGTTTAGAAGAAGTAGATGATTGAGTTTATGTTTCTGTCTGCATTGTAGACAAACCCAAACACAGGAACCCCTATGTGAGAAATCTACAATAAATGTTAGTCCTGATGAAGGCTGACACAATGTCAGTGCAGGATAGTTGCTCATGAGGCCGAAACACTAGGTGTCGACATTTTCTATTGTGCAGTGTCATAGGCCATGGTGTGTGGAATGTGTTCCATGAGGGTTAGCCCAAATGATGAGGGGGGCATGAGAATGACTAGCTGAGGTTGTGATGAGCTAGGGTCAACAAGCAATGTAATGTGTCTCTCATTCCTGTGTTTATGAAATGTGATACATTGATTGATTGATAAATTATGTATGCACTTTAAGGTTAACACTTGTGTTTAATCTTTGTCTGGTAAATGGGAACCCTGTGCAATATATGTGTTGTGTTATGAATTAATATGTGAGATATGTTTTGAGAATTCAATGAATTAAGAGATTCATCCATATAAATAACTGGGTTTAGTATTGCTACCAACATTCCTAAAGTCTATTTGTACAACCTCCCTGATAATCTTTTGAAATATATCTATATGTTGGTGACTGAAAGATCAGGGAATTAGCCAGACACCACTTTTGAATAAGGGTTTGAAGAAAGGCGAGATACAGGTCTACTTTTCCTCAGAGTTGAGGTGCAGTGATGCATGAAACTCAGACACAAGATATGTGCCATGCAGAAATATTAAAGCTTGTAGTGTAGGGAGTGTATTTGTGCTGTCTGGCAAAGCCCAGACAAGATGCTTGAGTAGTAGAAACCCCAAAGCTAGGACCCCTTTGTCATGCTCAGAGGCATGATAATTATTCTCTAGTACTATTAGAGAAGGTTTCTTTTGTGTAAGGTGCAATAATGGTGGCTGCTCGCCTCTTTCGAAACCAGCCAACCGGGAGGGCATTTGGCTTCTTGTATCAGAAGCCATCATTGCAATATCACAGCTGCAGTTTTGGTCAAACAGGACCTCTGAATATGAGACTTGTATGCATCAAGCAACTCCTTCAAGAATTATTGGCTCCCACTCTGCTGTAAACGGTAAGTGGCCACAAGGGCAAGATAAAAGCACAAGTGATTCAGGAGTTGGTCTAGAATTAGATGGATGGATTACCCTAAATACTCACTTCAGCATCAATTTCAGTTGACATTTGCACCACTGCAACTCAGTCTGATACCTAAACCCACCTCTCCTTTGTGAATATCAGTCTATGTAGTTGTGGAAGATGAGGTGAAAATTAATCCACTGTCCCCCTTTTTATTCTGCCAGTACAATTCCCCACATTGCATGGGGTTAGTTGTGGAGAGTGCAGATGAGTTGGTTGCCGCTTGATAATACTCTCTCGTTGCCGGAAGAGCAGCCTTAAATTGATTTCTGGTGAAGGAGCCAGACTTTTAATGGTTTCCTGAAGGACATATATTTTTGAGTGGGATACAGGTTTTTGGGGAGCTCTTTTCAGTTGAGGTGTTAAGAATGTTCCTGATTCCAGGGGGGCATGGTCAGTGGGGATGTGAGGAGGACGTGTTCCTTTTGAGCTCCCTACCAGATCCTTGAAAGAGATATTTGCTGTGCTTCAAATCGCTTGGCAAGGCTCCAATATGCAAACAGGAGTAACGTAAATCCATACCAGCACCCTCTAGACTTTGATCGAGGGGAAGAGGCGTCTGTGCGAAGAGAAAGCTGCAATGGGAAGCCAGCGCTCATCGCCACCAAAATGGCAGGCGCAACTTGCTGAGTGCGAGGACAGTGGGACTACTCTCCTAGATGTGAACACACTGCACGAACGGCTCACTGAGACCCTGCATGGTGGCGTGGATTCAGAGACCCGATGTGCAAGTGAGTGGGCAGGATGCCAGTCCGATATAACTGAGAGACTGTAGGAGTGGAGCTTAGGCAGCGAAACGCGAGGGGGTGGTGTGCAAAGACACTGAACTGCAGGCACCACAGAGCTTGAGGACAGCACAGCGAAGCGATGGCGGTTTGAAGGCATGAGTCGGATCGACATGGCGCCCTAAGGAGCTTATCGGGAGGTGCTGGGAGACACGGTCGGGCTGGAATATCTACCGCATAACTACTGACCCTGCCTGACGGAATGAGATTAACTCAAGATATAAGAGAGGAGCATACATACAGCTACAAACAAAGTAATGCGCTCATTTGTGAGTACCCGATCTTGGAATAACTGGAGCAAGGCAATAGAGACACTCCTTGGTGACGCACAGACATGCAAAGCCCTGTTGAGGGGCAAAAGTGAGCACAGATCAAGAGGAGGCACTTAATGGCAGTGGAGGGACTGAGTACAGCTGCCATTGTAAGGGGGCTAGTGGAGATGTGATTACATTTTGCCCCCTATCCTCCGCAAGTCAGGTTGGTGCTGGTCCCTCTGTATCCCCATATTCCACATTTCCTGAGACAGCCTATGCATACTGGACCACTTGAAAGCAAGGTGCTCATTGCTTGTGTGCTGGCGGTCACAGAGCAGTATTGTAGGCACAACTGATACTGTCCACAGCTCTAGTACAGTAGTGAGCCGAGTGGCAGCTGGGTAGATATGTGGGGTGTACTGGTAGATCTGAAGCGAACTACACAGCCTCTCAGGACTTATTGGGGGGTTGCGCCCTCAGTTAGGTTACACAAGGAGAGACCTGCAGCATGCACAGGGGACCAAATCTGGAAGGAGGGAGAAAGAAGTCCTGTGCGCAACCGAAACAAACTACAATGGAGGCGTTTACCAGGACTGTAATGAACAACTGAAAGGGAATAATCAGGAGCCTCAGTCAGATAGTGCTAATAACAGAATACTAGAAGCAATTTCAGCTTCAGCGCATAGATGGAGACCCACATATGAGAAATAAAAAGCAATGTGGGCCTCTTACGACAGGATGTGTGTAATCTAGCAGGCAGAGTGGGGGACACAGAATAGAAGCTTGAGAATATCTCAGCCTCTATTAAGGAAATACAAGAGACAGTCAAAGAGTTGAAGACCAAGGTTCGACTACTACAAGATTGGGCTGAAGATGTGGAGGGGAGGGTGAGTAGAAGCAACATCTGGATTCTGGGGCTACCTGAGGGAGCAGAAGGCAGGGACCCCACCACGTACATAGGAAAAGATGCTCCTTCAAGAAATTGGTCCGGCAGCATTATCACAGGGGTTTACGTTAGAAAGAGCCCACAGAGAGTTGATGAGAACCCCCCACTACCCCTAGGGGCACCCCCTCAACCCATTATTGCCAAAATATTACATTTCTGAGGCAAGGAAAGGATCTTAGCCTTCTCCAGAACGGGAAGAGAGATTCATCGCGGATCAGCAACGCTGGTGATCTACCCAGATTATACCATGCAAGTCCAAAGGAGGAGGGGCCAGTTTTTTTTCTGATGAAAGAAAGACTGCAACGTCAAGGCATAAAATATATGCTCATGTATCTGGCCAAGCAAAAGGTAATACATAAGGGGAAGTCCCTGTTCTTTGACACACTGGAGGAGGTGAACTCCTGGATGGATGAAAATCGGATGGAGTGGATGCCGGAGAGGAAGGAAGACACTTGAAAAGCTGCCAAGTGCAGATAAGCAGTAATGTATATATGTGACATTGAATGCATAGCCCTAGCATAACTTCAAGGGTTATGGGGAAATCAGGAATTTGGATAAGTGACTTGCATATTCTGGGTTTGACTTTACAGGGGTGCGTTAAGTGACTGGGGAGCTCCTACCCACAGGTTAGGTCCCCCACCTCCATAGAGTTGGGGGTCCATTGTCTCTTTTTTTTAAGGAGTATTTAGAGTAGTACTCGGCCATCAGATCCTAAGTGATACAGGGAATAAATGGTGGGTGAGCCTCCACAGGAGGAGCCTCCATAGGAAAGTTCTGGTGGGCGGTTTGTTCATGTTCATGGTTGGGAAGGTTTGTTTCAGTTACACCAAGGCTTAATTCAACTAAAAAATAAATGTATGGCAGATACCCATGAGTTGGTGAGATGGCATGCTGGCATTTCTGGGCTCTCCAATAGGATGGGTAGGGTAGGAAGAGATAGTGAAGAACCCGATGGCTGAGAGGCTTAGAATCTCCTCCTGCAATGTTAAGTGACTGAATAATTATATTAAAAGAGTGAGAGTGGCTATATACTTACCCCCCCCCCCCCAAAATGGATCCAGATAGCTCTACTACAGGAGACCCACTTCACACCTGCGAAACAGTCCCAAGTGTTACGAAAGTGGGGAGGGAAAGGGTCTGGATCAGTTTATTCCAATTAAGCCAGAGGAGTTCTTATCTGGATAGCCCCAACGGTGCCCTTTTAGAAGGTAGGAGTTCACACAGATACGGAAGGGAGAGTACTGCGGATACATGGGTTTATAGATAAGAAAAAGGTCTGTCTAATCAATACATTTGCACCCAATCACAGCGCAGCTACTTTTTTGCTCCGTATATGCAAGATTGGCCCCGTTTAAAGGTATGACATCGATCTGAGTGACTGCACGATTCTACTTTTTCTGCTCTGCCCTGCTGTCCCTCCCCCGCTGCTTCTTCCCCCCTCTCTCTCTCTACCTCACCCATGGCGCTTTCTGTTTCTCCTATCTTCTCTAACTGTTTCTCCATCGACTATCCTTCCCTTCTCACTAAGTCTGGTAGGAAGAATTTCAAAAAGGATATCTTGACCTCTAATCCTGGTCTCCCTTTCCCTGACACTTACTCAAGCGTTGCCTCCAGACAGACCCTCACTGACATCCTCTTTGTTGTTCTTTCACCAGATCTATGGACTCTTCATATGATATCTGTGCTCTGTCCTTTCTCCTCCTCTCCCATTAAAGGTGGCACCCGCTGGGAAGCTCTCATGGCCCCCTTCGACTCCTCCAAGGTCACCATTAATGTCTACCTAAATGGCACCGTCATGGTCGAAGGCCCTCATGCCAATCTGGGAAGATTGGCATGAGGGCCTTTGACCATGACTTTGACCATGGCTTTGATAGACGCTTCCCTCGCCTCATCAATTTCCTTTCATCTTCTGCTGTCCCCTGTCTCGCCTGTCCAGCTTCCCCGCCTCCCCCTTCTGCCCCCCCTTGGCTACCTTGCCATCTCTTCCCTCCTCTTCTGCCCCCCCCCAGGCTCCTTCCTCACCTCTGCAGGGTATATCTCCGATTTGTACCACTCCCCAGTAGTCCTCTAAGGCTGGCAACCTTCTTCATCTTGCCACTCTCCACTCTGGCTCTGCTGTCAAACACTCCTCCTGACATCTGCCGCCTCCTCGAAGAATTTGACCTCTATGTCCTTGGTCTCACTGAGGCATGGTTCACGGCGATCTCGGTCACAAGCTTTGACACTCTCCTCCCTAATGGCTACAAGATCCTCTCCGCACACAGATCCACCCTGTCTGGACGGGCTGTAGCACTGATCTTCCCTGAATGGATTCCTGCCTCTATCACTCCCACGCAGACCTACTCCTCTTTCGAATGCCTTGTCTGAAAGCTTTCTCTCTCTCTCTCCTGGCCACTCTCTTACCATGGCTACTATCTATCGGCCTCCTGGTCAGATCACCTCATTCCTCTCTGAGTGGGCGGACCTCTCCTCCTCCCTCCTGTCCTCAACCACTCAACTCCTCCTTCTTGGTGACCTCAATATCCATCTAGATGCTCCCTGTTCCTCCTCTGTACTCTTTTGTGACCTCTGCGATTCTCTCTCCCTTTCTATTCTCCCCTCTGGCCTGACTCACTCTGCAGGGCACACGCTTGATGTTTTCATCTCCTCTGACCTCCCCCTCTCCATCCCTCTGAGCACTCCCAACTCTTGGAGCGATCACTCCCTCCTTTCTGCCCATCTCTCCCTCTCTACCCCACAGGTCAAGCCTACCCAAACACTGCTACCTACCTTCTCGTGCATCCGGTCCATGAAGCATGTGTCAGTTGAGGCTTTCGCCACCACCTTCCCCCCACTCCGCCTCTGGCTGACTCACACCCAGCCACAGCCCTTTCCATGCTCTACTCTTCGATCTCCGATACTCTTGATGCTCTTGCCCCCGTCATGAGGATCCGCTTGAAGCCCAAAGCCTGGTGCAATTCTTGGTATAACTCTGACCTAGCTACCCATAAACGGAAGTTCAGGGTGGCTGAGAGGAAATGGAGGGCTTCTTGTTCATCCTCTGACCAACAGGTCTGCCACCTGCTCCAAAGGCAATACCGGCTCCTAGTCCATTCTAGGAAAAGAGCCCACATCCAAGTATGTGTCTCTGCGGCATCTAACAACTTGGCCGAACTCTTCGAAATCTTCTTGCCCGGCTAACTATCGCCCAATCTCCATCACTCCTTTCCTGGACAAGCTCCTGGAAAAGGTGGACATTTCACAGATTAACCTTCACACCGATTCTGTCGGTTGTCTCCATGACCATCAGTCAGGCTTTAGAGCTGCCAGAAGCACGGAAACTGCTCTCCAGAACCTCTGTGAAGACCTGCTCTCCAGCCTGGACTAACATCCCTTCTGTCCTCATCCTCTTAATCTCTCTTCTGCCTTTGACACGGTCAACCATACCATCCTGCTCAACCATCTCCATGACAACCTGGGTGTCACCGATCAGGCTCTGGCCTGGCTGACTTCTTTCCTCTCTGATCGAACCTCCCAGGTCCAACTTGGGTCTTTCATTTCCTCTATCCCTCTATCTGCAGTGTTCCCCAAAGGTCTAACCTCTCACCCTGGCTTATTAACAAATACCTGGCAACTCTCGCCCATCGCATTGCCGCTCTCTGCTCCAACTTTCAGTGCTATGCGGATGACAACTCATGTTCAGGCTTCCCTCTGCCACCTCTTCTCCTTGTCTCATCTCAGATTGGCTGTCTGCTATTCAGGAGTGTTCTGCCGCCAATGATCTCTGCCTTAATGCCAGCAAGTAGGAGATTCTCCTCATCGGCACACCTTCACTCTCCTTTCCTGGCTAAGAACCTCAGGGTCATCTTCGATCCACGCTTTCCTTTCCTGCCCACATCTCTGAAGTCTCTAAAAAGTCAAACTTCCAACTGCACCTCCTCAGAGGCATTCTGCCTTTCCTCTCCTTGCCCCAGAAGCTCACTGTCTCTCGAGCCCTGGTTCTCTCCAGGTTGGACTACTGCAACAGGATCTTTCTAAATCTACCTGCTTCTACTCTCCGCCCTTTGAAACTCATCCAGAACAGGACTGCAAGACTTGTCCTTGGCCTCAAGCCCTGGGATCGTATCCCTCCAGCCCTGAAATCTCTTCATTGGCTCACAGTGGCTGCAAGGATTAAATTCCAAGACCCTCTGTATTGTCCAGAAGGCTTTCTGGGGCCAGGGTCCAAAATACCTTCAACTCTCCCTCCGTAAATACCTTCCCTCTCGAGCTCTTCGCTCCTCCACCTCCAACTCCCTCAGGGTCAGTCATTTCTCAAAGAATCGAGCTGGGGGTAGATCTCTGTCTTTGCTTTGGCTGGGGCCTCCCTCTGGAACATCCCCCCTGCCACTCTGATACTTGAGGAGAACCATCTACGGTTCCGGAAGCACCTCAAGACCTTCCTCTTTGCTTTTGCCTTCTCTCCTCCTCTCCCTGCTGAGCTGTTCTGCTTGTCATCATGCACTTGTTACCCTCTGATTTTGGGCCTAGGTACTTGCCCACTCTGCCACGCACCTGCGCTGCCTCTTGGCAACCCTTGCACTTGGGTCTGTATCTGTAACCCTACAGTCCCCCCTTTTATCTGGATTGACCAGACACCCCCTGTCTTTGCCTTAAACCTAGCACTTGCCATTTGCTGGCTGCACTACCACTTTTTTTTTTGTTTTATCCTTTGCTCAGCACTTTCCACTTCTCCCTCCCCCTGCACTTTCCCCCTTCCCTCTGCCCTGCACTTGCGCGTTTTCAATGTCACTGGGCCTAGTAAGATCGTTGTTTTGTTCTCCCTTGTTCCCCTCCCCTTCCTCGTTGCACTCTGAAACACTTGTGTATGAGCACGATACAAATAAAATATAATATATCTGGGGTGGGGACTTTAACTGCACAATCGATCCGAGGCTCGACAGGTCCGACGGTAAATACATATCGCCATCCCCCAAATAAGGTCCTGCGAACGCTAATGAGAAACCTGGAATTACAGGCGGTCTGGAGGTGGTAAAAGGACATAAGAAATAATTCTTATTCTACTTGGGCATGCATAAAATATACACACAGACTACTTCCTTACTTGCATAGGTCAGCTTGGGGAATTTGAAGGAGCTTCATATGAAGGGAGGACTTTTTCAGACTACTCACGCTTAATAGTTGAGTGGGTACTTAGTAATCAACTTGCCCCGATACGCATGTGGAAACTGCGGGTGAAGACCTTACGGGATGGACCATTCAGGGAAGAGATGGCTCAGCAGATAGAGGAATACTTCGGTTTTAATGAGGGTAGTGTCAATGGAAGGGGAATAATATGAGATGCCTTTAAAGCGGTTATGAGAGGTGCAGCCATAGCTAAGGAAGGAGAGATTCGAAAGGAGCTGGAGCGGAGGTTAGCGAGCACAGAAGCTGAGACCAAGCAGATAGAAAGCTCCGATCTTTGGTAAAAGAAGAAAGAAGGGAAGGTCATCAAACTGGGAGAGATTGGGAAGGTATAGTTTTGCAAAATATTTGGAAAAGATACACTGGCAAGGAGACAAGCCTGGGGTTGCTGTTGGTACTCTTGTTCAAGGGAGGATTGCCATAGCATTTTGGTGCTGGACTGCTCATCTGGGTGGGACAAAGACTGATATGCAAATGGACATTCCTCGCTTGTGAAAGGTACAGTGAGCTAAAACATGTGGCTGCGGATTCTGAGTGGGTACATTTCCACAGAACAGGTTATCATGCTGTGTTCTTTCTTGCAGAGGGGCGCCCTGACCTCTTTTTGCTGGTTGGTTGTTAGCCTGGTTGGCCATAGGCACAGATACCCGTGAGAGAATCATTGAAATAATAGACAAATGTGGGGAAACTTGAAGGTCGCAAAAGGAAATCAAGGAGTCCTTCTGGACTTTCTACCAATGCCTGTACGAGGACTCGGGAGATACTAGAAAGCAGGAAATTGGAGAGACCCAAGCTGAGATCGGTGTGCCCACCCTAATCATGGAACAAAGAGAGATGCTGGAGGCACTACTCACAATAGAAGAATTACTGGATCTAATAGCCATGCTACCCACAGGCAAAACTCCAGGGGGTAGGGTGTGTGGCCTACCAGCTGAATTTTACAGGGAATTTATAGGCAAGGTGGCCCCTAAGTTACTTCAAACTCTTGAAAAGGTGCACGAGATGGGGAAACTACCCCACAGTATGGCAGAATCCATCATAATCCCAATTTTAAAGCCGGGTCACCCCCTGGATTGGACATTTTGTGAATCATACCGGTCAATATCACTCACCAATCAGGACACCAAAATCCTTACGGCAGTCTTGGCAGAGAGACTGAAAAGGGTGATTGGGACACTGATACACCCAGACCAAACTGGCTATGTCCCGGGCAGGGCAACAACGGAAAACCTAAGATGTGTGGGGTGCATTAAAAGGCTCCAAACAGAAGTCCCTTTCACCTAACAGCAGCATTTAAACACTGCAACCAAAATCAGCCCTGCTTTGCTTTCCTTGTCATATGAGTGGCAAGTATTTAAACACTGCAACCAAAAACGGCCCTGCTTTGCTTTCCATGCAATAATCGACAAGACCCAAGACTGGTCAGGGGAATGTGCAGTTGTGGCACTCAATGCCATTAAAGCTTTTGTTTATGTCAGGTGGGAAAAATTGTTTGCATCTCTACGAAGCATTAGGATAGGAGAGAGATTCATGAGATGGGTCCAGGTGCTATTTTCCAGCCCGGTTGCAAGAGTCGAACAGGCACATTTATATCAGAGCAGTTGCCGATACTAAGAGGCATGACACAGGGATACCCCCCAATCCACCATGCTATGTATTTTGGCCTTGGAACCCCATGCGATATTTCGGAGGAGGGAATTCAAAGACACAGGGCTTTACGTGGACGGAGCGCAGCATGTGATATCGCTTTATGCAGATGACATGCTGCTATACATACAACCATACAACACCCAGAAGAAAACCTTGAGTCATGCCTAGAGGTAATGGCAAATTTTGCAGATTTGTCGGGGATCTCGATTAGTAAGACAAAGTCCTGCATATATCCACTTGAAGGGTGGGTTGGAGTAGAGGAGGAGTGACTTCTGTCTCTGGGACTGCAATGGGAAGTCAACACTTTTAGATACCTAGGAGTTTATGTCTATCATGATACAAAATACACTCATCAGCACAATACACTGAAGGAAAAATCTGGACTAGACACCTCTATCAGGTTCTGGGGGAAGCTACCCCTCTCAGTGATTGGCAGGATAGCGCTCCTGAAAATGGTGGCCCTTGTCCGTTTATTATATAACTTTGTGAATGTCCTGTATCTTAAACTGAGGTCTTTTTTTAAGACAGCTGGCAGTTTCATATGAGGAAGAGGTAGAAGAAGGGTGGCTCTGTATATTTTGTACAGAGAATATGCGGGACAGTTACAACATGTGGCAGGATTTGAAACAGTGGAGCACACTCTGCCGAGTGCTTGCATACACCTGTACTTACTAAAAGAAGTGTTGTGGTTGAGGAAAAATAGGATTATAGATCCCCTGGGTCTTATGCAGTTGGGTAGGCAGATATGGGCCAGAACCAGAGCAATACTGAAGCTGAATGAACCCTACTCTCCCCAGATACCCTTGGCAGCCATTCATGGAGTGAACAAAGAAGACCTGGCACAGAGCAGGTCGCACTGGGAGGAAAAAAACATAGTGACGATTGGAGATCTGCTCTCCTTAGACAAGCTCTTGGCATTCCAGGAGTTAGAGGAAGCATTTGTGATACATAAAGGGCAGTTCCTGACGTACTCCAGAGTAATATATGAGGTAAATAAAAATTGCCAGACTTTCCGAGCCCGCGTGAATAGAATAGTGTACTAGGGATTTTATATGATGTGTTGGATGGTGGGCATGGAGTGTCCAGAGTGTATCAGGGGCTACTAGAGGTGTTACCCAAGGACATAACCAGGGGGAAGAGCACATGGGAATCAGAGGTGGGCAGGGGACTTAAGGTAGTGGAGTTGTCCAGAGCATTGTTGTACCCAAAGAAGGTCTCATGGAATGGCAGACTAAAACTGAAGCAATTTTACATTCTTCACAGGGCATACATGACGCCACAGCTATTATCGCGTTTCCTGGGCCCAGAGGAAAGGGGGTGCCTGAGATGTGGTGCAGGAAGGGTGGGAATCGTGCACATGTTCTGGACCTGCCAGTGATTCAGGGATTCTGGCAAAACATGGAATCAAGACTGAGAAAGAGGGGCATAACCGGATATGAATGGTCGCCTGACGCTTGCCTCCTCAGGGTTTTTGGGCACCCCAAGCGGGCTAAGCCGGATAGTAGAATGATGGATCTGGCCTGGGCACCAGCAAAGAGAAGGATTGCCATGCATGGAAGTCACATGAAGGTCCAAATATAGATAGATGGTGGGAGGATCTAAAACGTTGGTCTATGGCAGAGGCCACGGTGTGGTATGACGCAATCCAAATGGGGAGAAGGGAAAGCTCAGACATAATGGTCTGGAATGCCTTAGTACATACTCTGTTCACCTCACCCGATGACAGACCTCCCTGAATTCCCAGAGATGTTCAATGAGACGGGAGGGGGGACAGGTTCGGGAGATAGGAGTGATTACGAAGAATTCACTTGTGTACAGGCGCGTTATAAATATCATATTATAACAGAGGGAATGAATCGTCATTGAGAAGGAAATACTAGTGGACCTTCAGTAGATCTTAGCCGTGGTTACAGTTCCAGTTTGGTTGGGGCTTGAATGGGATGTTGGGGAAAGGGTGGGAAGGGAGGGGGAACCGATGAATATGAAAAGTATTATGTAGAACAGAATACTATACTGTGATAAGACGGCTGAAATACATAATAAACATATATTCTTTTTAATGTACTGGTTCCAGAGCCCCCACACCCAAGCCCCGTCTAGGCTCGCCTCATGCTTTTTCCTTCCTAAATACTTGCTGGGCTTCCTGAATGTTGTGGCCCCCGCTGATGTGAGGTTATGGCCGATACACATCGTAATTACTATTCGCTTCAATATAGATCCTTTCGGTTTTTGGCACCGGAGCGCAGTGTGTGCCCACGCGGTGTGTGGGATGTTTTAACCCATGCATCCGAGCCCTACAAAAAAAAAAAAAAAAAACCTGTGCATTACTGGCATTGAAAACATCATGATGGCCAGAGCTTCCCAGAAAATGCCCAGGGAAATGCATGAAGAATAGGCTGCCACCCATTTTTGCCGATGTTATGGGCACAGAAGGGCACTGCCTAAAACCACCATTGGACTACCCACACAGTAGCCTGAAACCATTGGGAATGGCAATGCTGATTGCCAAAAGCAACCTAGAACTGTGGGGAATTCATTTTCTTGAATCCCAAAAATGGTTGCATTACCAGTACTCACCACTATCAGAAAGCTGGCGTTTTAAAACCACCAGACTTTTGTGTCGCACTGAATAAATGAACCCAAAGCAGGCCAAAGAAAGACTTACTGAGAGGTGGATACAATGTAAGTTATATTCTGAAGTGACTTGAAGGTTTATAACAAGACTGGCTGAGCTCTGCAGGTCTGCAGCAGCCTAACTGAAACTGGATTTAAAACTACCAAAAATCGAAAATGTTTAAATTAACTGAGTGACCTACTTTTGAGTGTCACATAGTTTGTAACTGTTAAAATGTCATAGTTTTGAACTTAGAATCAGCATTCTAGCTGCATATGTAAAAATTGTCTTGACTTAAACTGGGGAACAAAAAGTGACATTTTACCTGAAACCTGGCTTAAGGAAACTGGAATTCTGCCAGACAGCTACCCCCGACAGGAGTGGGGGCTTGCCCAACAAATGCATTCCCAGGCCTGGCTGCATTCTGTTGCTCCTGCCAAAAGGAGGTCACACACTCTCTGATTGAATTACCAGGGGATTGCAAGAAACTAAAGAAAGGGCCCAGGCAGATGGTTTATTAGGGTGGTCATAAATGGCTTCCTTTTGAACAAAGCCCTGCCTTGACTCAGGCAGATGGTTTATTGGGGGGACCGTAAAACAGCTTCCTCTTGGCAGAAGCTGGGAGGGGCAGGGTCTCTGAGCTTGGCAGAAACTGGATAAACTGGTTTCTATACCATGTGACCTGAAAAGACACACCCCTGTTGGCCAGAATATGATTCTAAGAAAGATGTATAACTCACAGTGCCGACTTGTCAACATTATTTAAATGATACCATAATTCTTGTGATTTTTCGGTGCACGTTTTAAGACACGTTGGGAATTTGTGTGATGTTCTGGGGCAAAACCCCGCTATTTATTGACACCACATACTCTGTGTTTAAGCTAGAGATATGGGAATTTACTGGAGTAGGTATGGACAGCCTGTGTATATGTGTATAAATTTTAATGAAAATCTGATGTTGCAAAACCCAATAAAAAATGCAAAATGTTGCCATTTCTGAATGCAAGCCCCCAGGAAGAGCAGAGTTTGAACAGAGCATACCTCATGTGATACGTGATGGGTGCATGTAATTTCAAACCACTGTGTATCTATGAAATGTGTCTTTAGGTCAAATATAGATTTGTGTGTAATGTGACAGGGGAGTATCTTTCTGCAAGCCATTAAATGACATCATTCTGACACACAATCCTGCTCTCCAGTGAGAACGCAAAGAATTCTCCAACCTATCAGAACTCTGAAGGGGTTGGGCCTAGAAAGCTAGTCTCTCCACCCACTTTCAAAACACATAAAAAGAGACTGCTGGGACAGGTAGAGAGATTCAATTCCATTTGCTGCAGAGCATGCTGACCGACGACTTCACATCCAGAGATCCAGACTTCAAATCCATCAATCTCCAGAACCTGTAGCAGTACCCAGAAAGCAGAGCAGTATCCAGAATCCAGAGAGGCTAGACCAGCAGAGCAGAGCAGACCCAGATCACTGTGAAGTGCCGAGACCAGAACCGGAGTCCAGTCCAAAACCTGACCAGATCCGTGGCGAGGTATATTTCTAAAATATATTGTGAGTACCTAGCAGAACTGTGCAGAACCAATCTATTAGTTAAAATAATCTAATCCAAACTATTTTAATCTAACCAGAACTGCCTCCTAGAAGTTGTCACCTGTCATTTTTAAAAGCTGTCACCTGTCATTTTCTAGCTGCAAGCTGTAACCTGTCGCTTTGAACTTTTAAAATTTCAAATCCGAAAAACAACCTTCACAAAATCGTTCATAACTCCGTAACCGTTTGGGCTAGGAACTTGATTAAACTTCCCTCTGAAAGCTTAGAATCCCAGCTTTTCAACGAACCTAGAACCGACTTGCTACTCCTTATACTTGTGCCGTAATCGTGATTCACGCTTTCGCGAATTTTGCCACGATTTGCGATTTGGTTAAAAATCCAGCCACATGTAACCATCAGCAGTCACCTCTTTCCTTGCTAAAAATTCGTTTTCCTCTTAATCACCATCTCTGAATCATTGCTAAAGTGAGCCTGAACTCATATTAACTAGATACCACTCACCCTGAACCTCCTGAAGGGAATTAAAACCATTTTCGGCATATTCCTCACTTCATTGCCAGCACATATAAAAGCATTTTGGGCCTGTGTTTCAAACTTCTGTAGTCTAAGCTTGCTGGGGTGAACTGAATTACATTTGATTGCATTTCTAAGAACTGTGTGCTATCCGCTTCATTTCCTTACATTGCATAAGGGGGGGGAGTGGATTGCCAGAGAAAAGTGATTACATTGTTTTGTTGAAATCATATTGAGTATTTTCTGTATTGCATTTTCATTCAACATTGCATCCATCTGAAACTAGATAAAGCATTCTCTACCACCTTATTCTTCTGTTCCTATTCCCAAGCGTACTACCTCATCCTTTATACTACTCCTGGGTAATCAAATCAGTTTATTGGTAGAACATTACCCATTGTTGTTAACTGCTCATGTTCTGAAGTGTGATATTAATTATTAATTTATTATAAAGTGTGATATATATATATATATTGTTTACATTCTCAAATAAACCGTTTAAACTTGCAAAACAGAACTACTTCTTGGCTCAGTGCGGTCAGGGGGGTTCCAAGAGAGGGGTGTTATATAGGGGTAGTCATCCAGAACTCATGAACTGGACATAAAGATATATCAATAAGGGTTTCCATTCAGTATCCCAGACTAGGCATTGACTTAGCTGTAGTGCTGGATTGAATCCTCTTACAAATTGGGGGCTTGAGCCGGACGTTTGGGTTAGATCTATCACTTGTGCAGTTTAATACAGTGTGCTAACTGACGGGATACTTAAATCCGGTCGGATCACCACGCTGTTTTACACTGTAAAGCACTCTTCAAAGGGACACTCTAAGGAAAAGGTCTGTCTTGCAAAAATAAAATACTAATTTCTGTAAATCAGGACAGAGACCAATCTCTAGAATGACGACCTTAGTAGACATGAAAATAGCCAGAGAGCACTTCTTACATAAGTTATTTGTGAGAGATGAGTGGACTCACCAGGACCGCATGGTCTGGTTGCAGGCCATCACGCAACAGGTCACTGAAACAGGGTCAGATATATGGAGAGATCAGGGTCCCTTACATGTGGCCCTGAGTGAACTATACATGGCTCCTAAAGCTAAGGATGAACAAGACAAGATGGTTAGGATAGCGGCATACCTGTACCTATATATGGGAGACATGCAGGATAAATGTACTGAAAGCCAAGATCTGGCGAATAAGCGACAGATGGCGTTAGAGAAGGTCCAATCTGACCTGGTCTCTTCTGAGCAGAGGCTGCAGGGGAGCCAGGAGTCAGAAAATGATAGTAGGCAGTATATCATTAAAATAAAAGAGGACATGGATAGACTGCAACAGGAAAAGGCTGACCAGGATACCAGAATTCTGGCCTTGCAGAAGGAACGCCAAGACAGTTTGGACTCCCTACTGCAAAGCCAGAAAAAGCTGGAGCAACAGATCAATTTC
This sequence comes from Ambystoma mexicanum, assembly GCF_040938575.1. NCBI lineage: Eukaryota > Metazoa > Chordata > Amphibia > Caudata > Ambystomatidae > Ambystoma > Ambystoma mexicanum. Next base: position 927,180,835 of record NC_090923.1, read on the forward strand.
AACAGGGCATGCACAGAGCAGGTAGCCACCCTGCAAATCCAACTAGACAGAGAGAAAGAGGAGAGCAATAAACTGATCCTGAAAGACCTGGATACCCAGGCAGAGTTTGATCAGGAGCGCCAGAAAGCTGATGCTTTCCAAAGGCAAAGGGACGACCTGACGGCACAGATGCAGGCTCTTGGTCAGGAAAGGGATACCTTAGGCCAGGAAGTCTGCCACTTAAAAAGAAAAATGGAAGAAAATCACCTGGCCCTCCAGGGACTGGGTGACCTCCAAAAAGAACACCAGAACTTGTTAGAGCACACCAGGAGGGTGGAGGATGCTCTGGCAAGAAAGGAGCAGGCCAGTAGGGATGGGACTCAGGAGGTAACCCTCCTGCAGCAAAGACTGGCCCAGTGCTCCAGGACCAATCAGGAAACGCAGAGAGAGAATGAGGCTCTCTGCCAGCACAATGATAGGCTCCAACAACAGGTAGCAATGCAGGAGAGACTGATAGAGTCTAGTAAGGCCTTAACTGAGGAACTAAAGGCGCAGGCTCTTGCATTGCAACAGGGAGCAGGGGCGGGTAGAGACCAGGTTCGCTGGGAAAGGGAAACTCCTGAGCACAACCTCAGGAGCCCTTTTACCAGAGGCCTTTATATCTCTCAGTCCCTGGACTCTGCCACCCCCATGTCCCCTGGCACACATGAGCACCGGGCCACAGGGATGGCAGATTACTATCCAGTCAGAAGCATGGGGCTCATAGGCCAGTACCTCCCATGAATGGATGGGCGGGCATCCGGGTATGGGCACCCAAGCACAGTGCAATTTAGTGGGGAAACCCAGGAGAATAGCCCCATTAAGGGCATCCTGAAAACTTCTGCCCAGTTAGGTCAGTGGGGGGGAACCCATCAAATCCTGGCAGCAAGGAGGAATCTGAAGACTCCTCTGAACGGCGCAGGACACAGGAGACCAGGTCCCCACATTCTGCCAGCCATTCCCAGGCTCGCAGAATCCGGGAAAACCTGGAAGAGCAGACAGGAACCTCTGGGAGCATTGCCTCTGAGTCAGAGGATGAATGGACCAGGGTTACCCGAACCAAAAAGGCCAATAAGGCAAAAAGGGCCTTGCTTAAGGAACCATTGAAACAGATTAAGGCAATCAGGAGTGTCATCACGCCTTATCATAAGAACGCCAAGTATTCTGTTTGGGAAGACATGGAGCTCTATGAGCAAATGATGGAGACTTTCCATTTGAAGGCCAGCAGTAGCTGCATCCAGTACGTCAAATGGACATTCTCCCCAGAATACTCCAGTTTCTTTGCGGGGCTGGAAGACCAAAATCATTTAAGATGGTCCACCTATAAGGCGGCCATCTTGAAACATTTTTCTGTTCACAGAAATCCTGAAGAGGCTCGCAAGGCAGCCTACAATTTGCAATGTGGGGAGGATCAGGCCCCACAAGAATTCGTGCAAGAACTGAAACGTGCCTTTGCGCAGACCACCAGAAGGGTGCGCACAGACAGCAGAGAATGTGTCAATACATTTTTCCATGCCTTGCCCAAATACATCATGACCCAGCTCGTGAGAGATTTTCACGAGAAAAGATCTTTAGACTGGGTCATTGAACAGGCTACCCGGATCTATGAGGTGCAGAAGCCCATAGAAAATAAAAATAATGCGCCCAAAAACCCCAAAACCAACAGCACCCCTGCTGCTGCCAAGGTGGCAGAGGTAAAGGTTGCCCCCATTTTACACTTGGAGATGGGGGGGCCTAAAAACCTACCTACACCTAATAATCCTAAGCCCAGAAATCCCTCGGGCCAGTCACAGACAGGGAGTCGAGGAGGTAGTCCCACAAATGGGGTCCCCTGCTCCCCTGACTATGTAAGTCCCCGCTACAAGGGAAACCGACCAATCCTGGGTTATGTGTGGACTCCTCCAGCCCAAGGGGGGGGATCCAGCCAAGCACCTGACCCGGGGAACTTCCCTCCTAACTTCCCCCAGGAGGGCAGAAATTCTCCAAATCCCGGGCAGAACTTTCCCCAGGTATCCACCCAATTTCCAGCCCCAAAATCATCCATCCTTCTTTCCCCAATTCCCTGAGCCCAGACAACCTAATCCGGGAGAGGGGAGGCCAAGGGTGGAGGGGTACCAAAATCTTCCCAACCAGGGGTACTACCAGAGAAGGGATAGCTACCATTCCCGGGATCAGCCCAGGGGAGAAAATAGAGCCCCGTATCAGCCTGAGCGGGTTTCCCAGTTAGAGCGCCAGGTCCAAAATATGGCACGGGATCTGGGTCACATACTGAGGGCTCAACAGAACCCTCAGATGAGCATGCCGCCGCAGAATGCCCCAAACTCTGGACCTGGTGCTCCAGAACAATGACGGGGGCAGCACCCCGATAACCCACGGAGGAGGCACAAGGGGAAGGGGGGTGTAAAGCCTTGGAGGAAGCTTCCTTCCCAACTTGTAAACAGCCCCTGGAAAACCAGGAACCGGAAAAAAAATCTCCTACCCCTGAAAGCCTGCCTCCCAAGGAGCAGAGGGGGGGTAGGAGAAACAAAGGACCCAAACAGACCCACTTTGTGGAGGAGGTACAGGTCTTCCAATTTGAGGGAGAGGGATCCTCAGAGGATCCTGGGGAAAGGACCTTCTCCTTCAGAGATGGGGGAACTCCTCCCAAGGAAAAATGGGTCCCAAGGGATTCCAATCCAGACTGGGGAGATATGGAGACTGAGCTACCACCGCCCATCATCTCATCCCAGAACCCACAATACCGAAATCCCCTGGTTCAAACCCATCCTGGTGACTGCCTACAAGAAGGGGGGGGCAGCCCAGAACCGGAACCAGGGGAACCCAGAATGGCTCTGATCTCCAGTTGCCAACTTTTTCTTTCAGATTCCCAAGGCTCTTCACAGAATTCTGCCCAAATCTCTTCGCTAGCAATGTCCAAAACCAGAAAGTTAGCCCACCAGTTGTCCAAAAATGTGCATTATCCGTGCCCCCTTGAGGAGAAGGAGGGAAGATACCATGCCCCGGTACAAGTACAGGGGCAGGGTACAATTTTGGCACTGGTGGACACTGGATCCCAAGCCACCCTTCTGTCCAAAAGGGCCTTTGATGAACTAAATGCAGGAAGGGGAGAGAATTACCGTATTCCTCTCACCTCTCTTCCTGGACAACTGCAGAACTTTGACGGGAAGGAAATTCCCGTTGAGGGGACTGCAGACTTGGACATTAAAATTGGGCGACACAAGGTGAAACACCCGGTCATAGTAGTGACTCCAGAGGGCACCCCTTGTTTACTAGGGAATGACCTCCTGAGAAGGTTGTCACCCCTAATAGATTGTGTAAACAAGGTCCTCTGGACCCAGACTAGCCGACCAATAAAATTAAAACAGAGTGTCAACCATGTTAGTTTAAACGGCACCTGCCACATGGTTGAACAGAAATCTGACCAAGTAGAATTTCACTTCCAGAACAACCAAACTCCAGAAGTGACAGTAATAGCAGTAGGATAACAGACTGGTGATGGGGGGTCCTCTCTATTTCTGAAAATCAACCTTCCCTCCAGTTTAAGGTGGTATTCCACACTGGAAGGAAACACCCTGAAATTCTTTACTAATCCACAATCAGAAACTCCCACTCCTATCGTCCAGAAAGATGTGAAATCAGCTCAGAGCCTGGCTGATATTCAGCAAATTGGAGAGCAGTTGTTCATCCCTGTTCAGTTAAATGATGGGAAGGACTCTGTTCTCGCTCGAGTGTGTGTGAACAACGGTAAGAGCTTCATCAGCGAAGCCATGTTCCGCCAACTCCCAAAAGATCCAGCCATTCCCACATTCAAACTGATAGACAAATGGGAAATGGACCTGGAAGCACCTAATTCCAAACATCTCCTGCCAAGTAGGTGTATGCTCAAAATCTCCATTGGCAACAAGAGCATAGTCCATAATTGTAGGGTCGTGCGAGACGTCATTGCCGCCTTTTACTTAGGCAGTGACATTCTCAATCGCTTTGCCATTAGTTTGGACCTAATAAACTTCAAAGCTTGGTCCCGATTAGCGGATAATCCCATGGGCTTTGATGATCCAGAAAAAGCATTTAGGTCAGCTCAATTGCTACCTTATGCAGTTAAAATTCAGATCAAAGAGGAAGTCACCATCCCAGAAACGACCCGACAATTCTCCCTGGAAGTGAAAGTTAAAAGAAGACAAAAATTGCAAAACCCTGATGCTTATATACATCTAAATGCTTCTCTCCAACAGCAAGGGTTGGGGGTAAACCCAACACCATTAGTCAACATAGAACATGACACCATTCCAATAGAGGTGGATAACAGCGACTTAAAGAGTATTACTCTAGCCGCAGGCACCATTATTGGAATGGCGGTTGATGACCGACATTTTTCCATTGATCTAGGAAATGAACTGTTAGGACCAATCCCCAAGGACTGTTTTGACAGTGACAGTGAGGACAATACAACACCAGACAGGATGTTTACCCGGCATGGGGGGAACTTCCTGGTGTACACTTCCTGCCCTTATGGTAAGGAGGATGTGACTTGTGACTTCAGGAGGGATGGGGTGATTTTCCAGGTCCATGAGGGTTGCCTTTCCCACCTGAGGCCTCCAGTCCAAATCAGCACTCTGACCAGGGACTTTGCCACCCAGCTGGAGGGGGCAGCTGAGATTGCCAAACCAGAAGTCTTTCCAGGCTTCAGGCAGATGGTGGAAGAGAGAGTCAACCTAGCTGATGCCTGTGTGACTCTGGAACAGAAGCAAAAGTTGAAACAAGTTTTCTTGGATTTCCAAGAACTCTTTGCGGTAGACTCATATGACTGTGGTCACATCGACATCCACACAACAACAATTCCCACGGACCCTGGAATGACTCCAGTGTTTGTGAAGCAATATTGTTTGCCTCTCGCATCCATTGAGTCCCTTACTGAAATAATTAAGAACCTTGAGTCCCGGGGAATAATTCGTCCAGTACACAGCACCTTCAATAATCCGGTGCTGGGAATATTGAAGCCAAACGGCCAGTGGAGACTCTGCGCTGACCTCAGGGAGCTCAACAAACGGGTCCATACTTCCCAATGGCCTCTGCCCTACATTGACCAAGGGCTGGCCCAGATCCAGGGGTCACAGGTATTCACTGCAATAGACCTGACCAATGGATACTGGACTGTGCCTGTCAGTAGGGAGGACCAATACAAGCTGGCTTTTACCTTTGGGGGCCAGCAGTACACATGGACCCGGACTCCCTTCGGATACCTCAACTCCGGCAATGAATTCAACATTTTCGTACACAAGGCCATGCCCGACCTGGGTGCAAGGGGTAACCTGGCTTATGTAGATGATGTCCTCATCAAAAGTTCATCTGTGGAGGAACACATAGCGGAGATCCGTTATGTTCTGACGCAGTTGAGGGCCGCCGGAGCAAAACTTTCTTTCAGAAAGCACAGTGGTGTAGAACCCGTGTTAATTTCTTGGGGCATGAGATTACTCCTCAGGGTCTCTGTCCCCAGGAAAAGAAAGTGGAAGCACTTCAGAAACTGAAAGACCCCACAACTCTGCGGGAACTAAGGAGCCTCCTTGGACTTACTAATTACAGCAGGAAGTTCATTGAGGGCTACGCAGAGAACACCAGACCCCTGATTCATCTCCTGAAGGGGGGGTCAAGTGGGAATGGGGTCCAGAACAGGCTGAGGCAGTAAGACAACTCAAAAGAAGCCTCTCACAAGCGCCCTGCCTAGCTTACCCTGTCAGAAACAAGGAGTTATTCCCGGAGACAGGGTTCTCTAATATGTGCTTGACGGCAGTATTATACCAAAAGCATGACAAGGTCAATAAAGTAATCTCCTATGCGAGCAAAACTTTATCCTCTGGGGAGGAAAAATTCAACGATTGTGAGAAGGCACTCCTGGCAACGGTGTGGGCATTGAAGAATTACCGCCCGTTTATCCAGGGGGAACACATCATCGTGGAGACTCCACACCAGCCTCTTCAATATCTCCAGAGTGACAGAATCCGGGCCGGAAATGTGAGTAATTCCCGAATTACTTCCTGGATTCTGTCAATGCAAGGCTTTCCTGTGGAGGTCAGATATGGCCAAAACAAGAAGAGTCCCCTCGCGCAAGGTCTGGCTGACTTGCATGATTGTGCCAGAGAAAACTGTCTCGAGGACGAAAGTCTAAAAATCAAGGACAACATGGAGGCATACCTTAATTCCCCACACAAAGTCTTTGAAGAGGACAAGTGTGAGGGAATGCCCACTGTCTATGTGGATGGATGCTCTTACCATGTTGACAACAACGGGGAGAAAGAACTGGTGGCCGGCGTAGGGAATGCATGGGTGAATGAGTCTCCAGAACCCTCCGCTGGATACAAAATTGGTCCCCGAAGTAGTCAGGTGGCAGAATTGATGGCTGTGCATCAGGCCATCCTCACTGCTGTCCAGCATCAACTCCACGAACTGGTCATAATCACAGATTCTGATTATGTACGGAACGGGTTCGTGGAGCACCTGGTTAATTGGAAAACCAGAGGCATGTTATGTGCTAACAACAAACCCTTGAAACATGGGAAGTTGATCCAAAACATTGATGATCTGGTCACCTCGAATGAGATGACCATCTATTGGAAAAAGATCAAGGGTCATTCCAAAGTAGAGGGACCAGACAAAACTGGAAATGACTTAGTTGATCAGCTGGCCAAAACCGGGGCCATCCAAGGGGATCTAATTGGAATAGAGTCCCTGTTGGGGGAAATCCAGGTCACTGCTATCACTAGGTCCCAGACAAATGCTTACAATGATCTTTCAACTGCCCAATGGAGTAAGGAGACCCCTGATGCTGATTTGATTACAGCTCAGAAGGGGGATCCAATTATTGGTAAGTTTTACCAACACCATGAGGACCCTGAGAACTTTACCCTGACGGATACCGATTACATTGGGAAAGAGGACCTAAGAGTGTTGATGAAATGTCCAAAAATGTTCCGTATCCAAGACGGTTTGCTGGTAAGGAAATCCAAAGCTGGCCACGATCAGTGGGTGGTTCCTACCTCATTCCGAAGCCTGATGTTAAGTCACGCCCATGATGCGGCCACCGCCGGTCATAGGGGGTTTCACACAACACTGGAAATCTTAAGAGAGGTTGCATACTGGCCACACATGGGCCAGGACCTCAACCAATATTTGAAGGGTTGTCTTGTGTGTGCACAATTTCAGCCAACATCCCTCACACACCGGGCGCCTCTCCAAAAGAGGGGAATGACACTCCCATGGTCAGATTTACAAATCGACTTTGTAGGCCCCGTGATTCGCTCCGCTAGGGGGAATAAGTACATGTTGACTGTGACATGCTTGTTTACCAAGTGGGTGGAATGTCTCCCAGCCCCAAACTGCAAGGCAGAAACGGCAGCTGCCTTGATGATTAACCACATCTTTTCCCGTTTTGGTCTACCTCAAAGGATTGAGTCAGACAGAGGTAGCCACTTCACCAGTGAAGTGATGACAAAGATGTGGGAGATACTGGGGGTCACGAGAAAGCTACACATTGCTTACAGGCCAGCTTCTTCTGGAGCAGTGGAACGCTACAACCGGACAATTGTGAGCATCTTAAAAAAGTTTGTGGCAGATTCTGGGCCAAGTTGGGATATCCGATTACCTCTGGTCCTAATGGCCATCAGATCTACCCCTTCATCTGCAACCAAAATGTCACCATTTGAGTTGATGACTGGACGCAAGATGGTGCTTCCTCAGCATTTTCTCTACAGAACCCAAGAGCAAATGTTGATAAATGCCTCCACAACTCATGAGTATGTGGAGAATTTAAGGAAACACCTTCAACATGCTTTTGCCTATGCTCAGCGGAATCTAGAAAGATCAGCTGAGAGTATGAAGACCCACTATGACCTGAAAACTTCCAGGAAGGAACATCAGGTGGGGGACCGGGTCTATTTATACAATTTCCAAAGGAACCAGGCCAAACAGCGAAAAATTTTGCCTACATGGAAGGGACCGTTTGAAATTATAGACAAGATCTCCCCTGTGGCCTACAAGATCCGCATCCCCAAAGGCGGTTTGGCAGAGGGGGAAGACAAGTGGGTCCACATAAACCAGTTGAAGTGTTGCCATCCGAGGCACACTTTGCAGCAACTGGAGGAGTCCTCTGCAATCCCAGAGGGTACCGCTCCAGAGTAATTCAATTCCAACCCTAAAATATCCTACATATAGCCTATCAAATTCTGTGTTTCTCAAGTTTATGTGTTCCTGTCTCTTAATTTTAAAAAATGTGCATGTTCATATCTGTTGAGTTCTAAAATATATATGCCACCCCACTATATCAATGGTGGGGGTGAAATGTCCATGAATAGGTATTGCCGCTCTTCCTTTGTCATCCTAGGAGAAAGAAAACCTGGAGACTGGCCAAGGAGGACGATCCGGAGACCGGGAGCAGAGACCCGAGGGGCCCGGGGTACCGTCCAATCTTCCCATCAGGACCGGCGAGGAGAACCGATCGATCCGACCGGATGGAGAAAAAGATGCTGAACTGTGCCATCTATTGGAAGAAGATGAGGAGAACATCCCAGATCTTGCGAGTTCCATCAGTGAAACAGAATGGCCATCGCAAAAGGGGGGGCTTGTGGGATGTTTTTACCCATGCATCCGAGCCCTACAAAAAAAAAAAAAAAAAAAAACCTGTGCATTACTGGCATTGAAAACATCTTGATGGCCAGAGCTTCCCAGAAAATGCCCAGGGAAATGCTTGAAGAATAGGCTGCCACCTATTTTTGCCAATGTTATGGGCACAGAAGGGCACTGCCTAAAACCACCATTGGACTACCCACACAGTAGCCTGAAACCATTGGGAATGGCAATGCTGATTGCCAAAAGCAACCTAGAACTGTGGGGAATTCATTTTCTTAAATCCCAAAAATGGTTGCATTACCAGTACTCACCACTATCAGAAAGCTGGCGTTTTAAAACCACCAGACTTTTGTGTCGCACTGAATAAATGAACCCAAAGCAGGCCAAAGAAAGACTTACTGAGAGGTGGATACAATGTAAGTTATATTCTGAAGTGACTTGAAGGTTTATAACAAGACTGGCTGAGCTCTGCAGGTCTGCAGCAGCCTAACTGAAACTGGATTTAAAACTACCAAAAATCGAAAATGTTTAAATTAACTGAGTGACCTACTTTTGAGTGTCACATAGTTTGTAACTGTTAAAATGTCATAGTTTTGAACTTAGAATCAGCATTCTAGTTGCATATGTAAAAATTGTCTTGACTTAAACTGGGGAACAAAAAGTGACATTTTACCTGAAACCTGGCTTAAGGAAACTGGAATTCTGCCAGACAGCTACCCCCGACAGGAGTGGGGGCTTGCCCAACAAATGCATTCCCAGGCCTGGCTGCATTCTGTTGCTCCTGCCAAAAGGAGGTCACACACTCTCTGATTGAATTACCAGGGGATTGCAAGAAACTAAAGAAAGGGCCCAGGCAGATGGTTTATTAGGGTGGTCGTAAATGGCTTCCTTTTGAACAAAGCCCTGCCTTGACTCAGGCAGATGGTTTATTGGGGGGACCGTAAAACAGCTTCCTCTTGGCAGAAGCTGGGAGGGGCAGGGTCTCTGAGCTTGGCAGAAACTGGATAAACTGGTTTCTATACCATGTGACCTGAAAACACACACCCCTGTTGGCCAGAATATGATTCTAAGAAAGATGTATAACTCACAACGCGGACTTGTCAAAATTATTTAAATGATACCATAATTCTTGTGATTTTTCGGTGCACGTTTTAAGACGCGTTGGGAATTTGTGTGATGTTCTGGGGCAAAACCCCGCTATTTATTGACACCACATACTCTGTGTTTAAGATAGACATATGGGAATTTACTGGAGTAGGTATGGACAGCCTGTGTATATGTGTATAAATTTTAATGAAAATCCGATGTTGCAAAACCCACTAAAAAATGCAAAATGTTGCCATTTCTGAATGCAAGCCCCCAGGAAGAGCAGAGTTTGAACAGAGCATACCTCATGTGATACGTGATGGGTGCATGTAATTTCAAACCACTGTGTATCTATGAAATGTATCTTTAGGTCAAATATAGATTTGTGTGTAATGTGACAGGGGAGTATCCTTTCTGCAAGCCATTAAATGACATCATTCTGACACACAATCCTGCTCTCCAGTGAGAACGCAAAGAATTCTCCAACCTATCAGAACTCTGAAGGGGTTGGGCCTAGAAAGCTAGCCTCTCCACCCACTTTCAAAACACATAAAAAGAGACTGCTGGGACAGGTAGAGAGATTCAATTCCATTTGCTGCGGAGCATGCTGACCGATGACTTCACATCCAGAGATCCAGACTTCAAATCCATCAATCTCCAGAACCTGTACCAGTACCCAGAAAGCAGAGCAGTATCCAGAATCCAGAGAGGCTAGACCAGCAGAGCAGAGCTGACCCAGATCACTGTGAAGTGCCGAGACCAGAACCGGAGTCCAGTCCAAAACCTGACCAGATCCGTGGCGAGGCATATTTCTAAAATATATTGTGAGTACCTAGCAGAACTGTGCAGAACCAATCTCTTAGTTAAAATACTCTAATCCAAACTATTTTAATCTAACCAGAACTGCCTCCTAGAAGTTGTCACCTGTCATTTTTAAAAGCTGTCACCTGTCATTTTCTAGCTGCAAGCTGTAACCTGTCGCTTTGAACTTTTAAAATTTCAAATCCGAAAAACAACCTTCACAAAATCGTTCATAACTCAGTAACCGTTTGGGCTAGGAACTTGATTTAACTTTCCTCTGAAAGCTTAGAATCTCAGCTTTTCAACGAACCTAGAACCGACTTTGCTGTAATCGTGATTCACGCTTTTGCGAATTTTGCCGCGATTTGCGATTTGGTTAAAAATTCAGCCACGTGTAACCATCAGCAGTCATCTCTTTCCTTGCTAAAAATTTGTTTGCCTCTTAATCACCATCTCTGAATCATTGCTAAAGTGGGCCTGAACTCATATTAACTAGATACCACTCACCCTGAACCTCCTGAAGGGAATTAAAACCATTTTCAGCATATTCCTCACTTCATTGCCAGCACATATAAAAGCATTTTGGGCCTGTGTTTCAAACTTCTGTAGTCTAAGCTTGCTTGGGTGAACTGAATTACATTTGATTGCATTTCTAAGAACTGTGTGCTATCCTCTTCATTTCCTTACATTGCATAAGGGGGGAAGTGGATTGCCAGAGAAAAGTGATTACATTGTTTTGTTGAAATCATATTGAGTATTTTCTGTATTGCATTTTCATTCAACATTGCATCCATCTGAAACTAGATAAAGCATTCTCCACCACCTTATTCTTCTGTTCCTATTCCCAAGTGTGCTACCTCATCCTTTATACTACTCCTGGGTAATCAAATCAGTTTATTGGTAGAACATTATCCATTGTTGTTAACTGCTCATGTTCTGAAGTGTGATATTAATTATTAATTTATTATAAAGTGTGATATATATATATATTGTTTACATTCTCAAATAAACCGTTTAAACTTGCAAAACAGAACTACTTCTTGCCTCAGTGGGGTAAGGGGGGTTCCAAGAGAGGGGTGTTATATAGGGGTAGTCATCCAGAACTCATGAACTGGACATAAAGATATATCAATAAGGGTTTCCATTCAGTATCCCAGAGTAGGCATTGACTTAGCTGTAGTGCTGGATTGAATCCTCTTACAGGTGAGGTCCTTTCCTCAAAACCGCTGAGCGCATAATGCGTTGCTGGGATGGAAGGTGAGCTCATAAAAAGAGTGAAGCCGACAGAATTATTACAGCAGTCTATAATGCAGAGAATCCAGACTTTGCGCATTTCCTGTTCTATGTTAGGTATTTCATTTTTTTCCTTATTTATTGCTCAAGTCCCTACTTGTACCTCCAAGATAGACTTGCCTCATTTTTTCTTCTCATGGTTAGAGGGTCTGTCCTATCAGCTAGGAACCTAAACGTAACCAGGTAAATGTTACCTTGATATCTCCTATTTCTTATTATTACTCCTACCTCTTACTCATCCTGTTTCTGTTCTCCCCTTACTGCAGCCCCTGAAAAATCATGGCTTCATTCAAGCTTCATGCTCTGAGGGTGTGTGCCCAGGAGCTCTCCCACCTGGTGGAGCAGCCTCAGAGTTGTTACCAACCAGCCTGTGAGTAATTTCCTCCTGGATATGGAGAGTATTGCTTCCTAGGCTCCTGAGATGTGCAGCATGCATCTCTTGCTGCAAACGCTGGCACGAGGAAGCAAGTGCTTCCTTCCAGTTATGTGCTCTGCGCAGAAAGGGTGACTCATAGAAAAAAAGAGGACTGGTGAAAAGCAACGTTTTGTTGTTGAGGAACCTTTAGCAGAGTTTTCTATGGAAAAACTATGTTGATGCCCGTTGGGTGAGGGAGTGCTCTCTGAAGCCAATTATGTTTGCCACTGGGACCATACAGTGATAGGCATTTGGTCCCTTGGATGGGGGTGGCTTCAATTCTTTGTATTCATCTTAGGTCACTTAAAGGGCAGATTGAGAGGCCAAGGTGCCGCCTTGGTGGACCATAGCTTGGTAGCATTAGCGCCTTTTTGGAACAGGATATGTACATGAAGAAGCATCTAATGATCTAGAGAGGGAAGAAGCAGGATTTCATCACTAAATGCATCCAAGGGGCCGGTGGTTAATGTGAGGACAAGGTGACACTGGAGAAATGGCTGAAGATGAAGACTTTGCCACACTGAGCTCCAGGCGTTTAGGGGTAGTCTACAGCCAGGTGGACGCTAGCGGGTAGGGGTGAAGCAAAGAAGGGTGGGTTACCTGGCATGATATTAACCTTAAATAGGACACGTTTTCAGTTGAAACGAGGTGCGCCCAAACAATAGGATTGCGGTCGCCAGGTAGATGAAGTAGGTTATGAAGAGAAGGGGAGAGATGAGTGATGCTTGTTGGATCCCGCTGGATAGGTATTTTAAAGGGAAAGGAGGAGGTGTGGACAATTTTTGTGCCCTGTCCATCTGGAAGGTCTAGTTACGAGGACGGTGTGTATCCGAGTTGGGATGGGCATCCAGGGATCTGACAATTACTTATGATGCTGCCAACTTCCAGACACACGTGTGTGGGGAAGAGAAGCATAACTATTATCCATCAGGGGAGTGAAAAATGAAGATGAGAGAGGCAATTGATGAGATCCTGTAAGCAGAAAGGGCTGTCGCTGGGAACTATGCAAGGGTGGGGGACTAGGCTTTAGAGAGGCTGGATTGTCGGAACTTTCTTTCAGGGTTACATTACAAGGGTGGACAGGATCGGTGGAAATTGCCAAATACATACTATTATGGCCGTTGTCTTCTGCTGAAGGATGGGTAGTTTGCTTCCTGCATGCCTGCAACTGGCATGCACAGTCCATGTGTCTATTGTGCAGCCATGTCATTGCCTCAATTCGTGTTGATCGTGGGAGTGCCGTGGGTCTCTTGGCTGGAATCAGTGCAGAGCAGGTGCAGACTTGAAGGGTGTCTTCTGTTATTTCTCAAAGGTCTGTGTTATGTGAATGTGTAAGCTATCCGAGACACTCTGGACTTCGCCCCTGGCATATGTAAGGGACAGACTCTTGATGGCCTGAGAACACAAGTACGCAATATATGAATCCAGAAGCATGCAGCTATAGCAAAGGTGTCCATCATGATGTTCCACGGGCTTCCAGCAATCAATGCACCCTAACTTTATCATTGGAAGTAATGGTTTCCTCTGCCGCCTCTTTAGGTATAATGTGCTATTGAGAATGATACTCATGCAAAAGACAACCACCAATACACTTGCAGAATAACTCTCCCACTAATACACAGCAGGGGCGTTGCTAGGGGGGGGTAAGGGGGCTATAGCCCCTGATCTTTTGGTTGTAGCCCCAGATAGAATCTCAGGAGCTACAGCCAAAATACTAGCTAGCCCCCAGTCCCAACAGTTCCGACATCAGCGTAGCCCCGGGTCTTTTCCAGACCTAGCAACTCCCCTGATACATAGCCAGGCATTCTAAAGAAAACAAAGCAACAGTACGGTCATTGGAATAGCTGATATTTATACAGTTTACATATACTGAATCCAACCCAGAGGTATTTCACAGAATCACTTTAAAATGGCAGTGTCTGTACAGTATTATAGACTGGCAGTTAGCAGCCACCAGACGAGAAGGTACTGAACATTCAAGGTGCTACAGACTTACCTGCCTCTGTCCCCCAGTTCCTGTATGCATTTACTTGCATCCAGTCCTACGCAGCCTCCATGGTTTGTAGGGTTGTCAGATGAGTGGAGGCGGCAGGTTTGCCCTGTTGGACGGCAACAGCCGTTCAAGTTCGCATTGACAAATTGACCTCACTACAGCCTATTTAGAAAACATTGTGCTCTTACCAACTCTTAAATGCTAGGATCGTTTGAGGTCTGGTTAAAGGGAGTGCAGATCTCAAAAAGGAGCTAGGGATGTAGAACAGAACAAAGGTGAGTGTTTGACAATGGAATTACTGGTTGTGAACACCATTATCGTTTTGATACAGGAACTTTCGAACCAGCACACATTTTGATTCCTGAGACTGATGGCTCAGTACATCCTCTCAGATGTTAGGTCTGGTGCTATACAGAAGGATGCAGCTTTCATTCCACTGGTCTTCTGGCCCATTGTGTTGGCTACAAAACTGGGACACTCATCGCCAAAACAATGCACACGGATCTACTCCTACTCTCAGGCTTTCCCGCACACTCCCTCCCCTCCTGCACAGCTTAGAGCTCCCCACACCTGTCAGTGTATGATGCATGAATCCTCTCTTCCTGTGTTAACACCCCCTCAATCCTTCTTGCTCTCCCCTGTGTAAGAAACCTGAAGACATCTCCCTGAATAGTCCCTGGGGATCTGTCATCAAGGTGGCCAGGACACGGCCATCACTATTGGATCCAGTTCCTGATGGTGGACCAGTGAGGGAGGATCACCTGGATGGGGGGTCCTCAGGGAGTGGAGGTGTGCCACTGACAAGTGAGACGCGGTATCCCCCTTCTTATTACACCTTTTCCCCATCCTACCACATAGGATACTCAGACACTCTATCCCCCACACCCTTTTCTGACACAAACACTATGAAAGGCTACAGAACAATAAGAGAGCCATTTACCTGACATGTCCCAACTCAAGGGTCAGGCAAAGTCAGGTAATTGAACAGAACCACACACACCTGACGGCCCTTTCCCTTCCCCACAGGGATAAAACGTGGAGCACGAGAGTACACTACAAGCAAGGCAAAACACATGTCGAGACAGCTAACCCAGGGCGGCAGTTCAAGAGGCGGAGAAAAGCATCAAGAACCGAAGGGGCGACAAGGAGAGAAGCGACCTTGCCCTCTTCGACCCAGACATACAAAGCCTCTGTGAAAGAAATCCTAAGACCGCGAACAATAGTCAATGCGTGTTGCAGCAAATGTAAACAGTATAAAAAGCCCTCGTACACTGATAATCAAGGAAGGGAGACGCGCTTGCTACCGTGGTACTGTCCGTGACTCCAGATTCAAGACAAGCCAAGCGGTCCATCATAGCCGGAGAGTCGAAGGGAGAACCGATAAGAAACCAAACTGTGTTGAACCAAAGTTGCGAATGGCAAATTAAGGGGAAATCCAGCTGCAGAGAAGTCTGACACCACGTGGCTGCTCGCTCGATAGAATATGGTTGATTCCCCTATTGCTGAAACTACCGATACCAGAAGATCCTAGGGGAACCATAAGGAGAAGGTCAAAGTGGTCCTACGCGGGTCTAGCAAAACCCCCTGTACAGTTGAAAGTCTTTGACCAGCATGTATTTGGGAAGCTAAGGGAGATGAATCGTGCATAGTGAGAAAGGAGAAGGAACTGTGTGTTTGCCAAGAGTGAACCCGATGGACGAATAACAGCTGAACAGGGCAAAACATGATGCAGCTAAGAACGTTGTGTTGACAAGAGTGAACCCGTCGCAGGGACATCCACAGTGGATTGTTTAAAAAAGACATTAAGATTTTTTAATGCAAAAGGAGAAAGCTTGTGTATAAAAGCCGTAGTGAACCCGACAGAGGGAGGCTTCTATTGAGAGGGATCTAAGCACAGAAGAGAGGGGTGCAGCGGTGAAAAACCATCACTTCAGCATAGAGAGGGAAAGGATATTTTTGTTTCATAATTTTGAACACATCAGGTCCTTGAAGGCAAGAGACTTTTTTTGTACAAAAGAGACTTAACTACCGAAGATCCTGACACCTGAGAACGGAACTGTAGTCTCATGCAGGTAAAGCTCGAGTGTGCTACGCTCAGGAGTCCTGCTTTATCCCATGCTCAAAACGTGGGGAAAGGAGAACCCTGGGAATAACATCCTGACTTATCATTTGTGAAAACTTCTTTCTTTCTTGTAAACACTATCCCACACTCTTTTTGTATTTAGTGTAAGGATTGGCAATAGTTATTTTTTAGTATAGGCCCTTTTATTTGACAAGACACCACTAAGACTGCCTTATTATTATTTGATGGTCGGAGCTTGCTCCATCTTACATTTAGGTTTAGATTAGGCATTTTTCTCCTCACCCATTCATTCAGTTTAATAAACACCCTCGAACTGTGATCACTTGTGTCTGTCTTTACTGTTTCCACGTGTTCTGTACATATGGTGTCAGAGTGGGATGTGACTCAATTGAAAGTATTTGGGGAACCCTACAATTTCTAAAACTTAGTCAGAGAGCTTCTAACCCTTATATCGCCACCAAGGAATCAACAGGTTTTGATATCTGTAGCAGTAGGGAAGCTATTATCCCCCCTGGGAAAAGAGGAATTCATTTTATTTTATACATTTATATAGCGCACAGACAGCCCAGGGGCATTGTGGCACTGTTACTTGAAACAGGCTTAGTTACATTATGCATATGTTACAATATTGGAGCGCAGGGATGTAATACATGTTATGTATAAAACGTACAGTTCAAATATCATAAGGTGATCAGGCGAATAAGGTGGTGAAAAATATGATTCATACAGACTTGGTTTTGATACCCCCTCTGTGGTGCTACATAAGATTGGCCCCAAAATCTGGCCTAGCTTGGAAATTCAGGATAGACGTTTTAGCAGGTGTTATTGATCCTGACTTCTGGGGAGATGTGAAGTTTCTATTACAGAATCATGGTCAGATCCCTTTTGAAGCATGTCGTGGAGATCAAAATGCCCAGCGAATTTTGGAAAGAGCTCCATTTCCTCAGTTTAAAGAAAGTGAACTGGATAAAACAGAAAGAGGTAACTTAATTTTTGGGGAAGCTGATAAATCTCTTAACATTTAAGAAAGGAAGGGATTAGAGCCTACCATCTATCCCGACCTAACCTTCACACACCGTAATGATCCATCTCTCGCTTTCTACAAGTAGTTCTGGAAGGAGTAGGCTTAGAAAAGGGAAGGTGTTTTTTCTTTTTAAAACAGGTACTGCTTTATAGATGAGAGATGTCTACAGAGGGTTAAGTAAAAACACAGATGGTAATACCCAAGAGCCAAAAACAAAGAGGTGATGGCTGGGAGGTTTAGACTGAATCCTAACCACTGGCATTGCTCGGGGCAACCCTCCAGACCATCGTTCTTCACCTGCCAAGCCATTACAGAAGAGGAAAGACCATATGCAAATCAGGCTTGGCCCCACCCCAAAAGGGGCAGTCCAGCCCGAACTGCTAGGTCACATCCCTTCTGCACAAGACCACAAGCATCCCCAAACATGTTTCGCCCTTGTTGGGGCTCATCAGTGAGGAGTAGCTTGGGTCTCTAGGCCCAGCAGGCACGGGACCCACGTCTGGGCATACCCGTCCCACTCGGGGTGACAAAGCAAAAACAAAGAGGTGATGGCTGGGAGGTTTAGACTGAATCCTAACCACTGGCATTGCTCGGGGCAACACTCCAGACCATCGTTCTTCGCCTGCTAAGTCATTACAGAAGAGGAAAGACCATATGCAAATCAGGCTTGGCCCCACCCCAAAAGGGGCAGTCCACCCCGAACTGCTAGGTCACATCCCTTCTGCACGAGACCACAAGCATCCCCAAACATGTTTCGCCCTTGTTGAGGCTCATCAGTGAGGGGTAGCTTGGGTCTCTAGGCCCAGCAGGCACGGGACCCACGTCTGGGCATACCCATCCCACTCGGGGTGACAAAGCAAAAACAAAGAGGTGATGGCTGGGAGGTTTAGACTGAATCCTAACCACTGGCATTGCTCGGGGCAACCCTCCAGACCATCCTTCTTCGCCTGCCAAGCCATTACAGAAGAGGAAAGACCATATGCAAATCAGGCTTGGCCCCACCCCAAAAGGGGCAGTCCAGCCCGAACTGCTAGGTCACATCCCTTCTGCACGAGACCACAAGCATCCCCAAACTTGTTTCGCCCTTGTTGGGGCTCATCAGTGAGGAGTAGCTTGGGTCTCTAGGCCCAGCAGGCAGAGGACCCACGTCTGGGCATACCCGTCCCACTCGGAGTGACAAAGCAAAAACAAAGAGGTGATGGCTGGGAGGTTTAGACTGAATCCTAACCACTGGCATTGCTGAGGGCAACCCTCCAGACCATCGTTATTCGCCTGCCAAGCCATTACAGAAGAGGAAAGACCATATGCAAATCAGGCTTGGCCCCACCCCAAAAGGGGCAGTCCAGCCCGAACTGCTAGGTCACATCCCTTCTGCACGAGACCACAAGCATCCCCAAACTTGTTTCGCCCTTGTTGGGGCTCATCAGTGAGGAGTAGCTTTGGTCTCTAGGCCCAGCAGGCAGAGGACCCACGTCTGGGCATACCCGTCCCACTCGGAGTGACAAAGCAAAAACAAAGAGGTGATGGCTGGGAGGTTTAGACTGAATCCTAACCACTGGCATTGCTGAGGGCAACCCTCCAGACCATCGTTATTCGCCTGCCAAGCCATTACAGAAGAGGAAAGACCATATGCAAATCATGCTTGGCCCCACCCCAAAAGGGGCAGTCCAGCCCGAACTGCTAGGTCACATCCCTTCTGCACGAGACCACAAGCATCCCCAAACATGTTTTGCCCTTGTTGGGGCTCATCAGTGAGGAGTAGCTTGGGTCTCTAGGCCCAGCAGGCATGGGACCCACGTCTGGGCATACCCGTCCCACTCGGGGTGACAAACCAAAAACAAAGAGGTGATGGCTGTGAGGTTTAGACTGAATACTAACCACTGGCATTGCTCGGGGCAACCCTCCAGACCATCGTTCTTCGCCTGCCAAGCCATTACAGAAGAGGAAAGACCATATGCAAATCAGGCTTGGCCCCACCCCAAAAGGGGCAGTCCAGCCCGAACTGCTAGGTCACATCCCTTCTGCACGAGACCACAAGCATCCCCAAACATGTTTCGCCCTTGTTGGGGCTCATCAGTGAGGAGTAGCTTGGGTCTCTAGGCCCAGCAGGCACGGGACCCACGTCTGGGCATACCCATCCCACTCGGGGTGACAAAGCAAAAACAAAGAGGTGATGGCTGGGAGGTTTAGACTGAATCCTAACCACTGGCATTGCTCGGGGCAACCCTCCAGACCATCGTTCTTCGCCTGCCAAGCCATTACAGAAGAGGAAAGACCATATGCAAATCAGGCTTGGCCCCACCCCAAAAGGGGCAGTCCAGCCCGAACTGCTAGGTCACATCCCTTCTGCACGAGACCACAAGCATCCCCAAACTTGTTTCGCCCTTGTTGGGGCTCATCAGTGAGGATTAGCTTGGGTCTCTAGGCCCAGCAGGCACGGGACCCACGTCTGGGCATACCCGTCCCACTCGGGGTGACAAAGCAAAAACAAAGAGGTGATGGCTGGGAGGTTTAGACTGAATCCTAACCACTGGCATTGCTCAGGGCAACCCTCCAGACCATCGTTATTCGCCTGCCAAGCCATTACAGAAGAGGAAAGGCCATATGCAAATCATGCTTGGCCCCACCCCAAAAGGGGCAGTCCAGCCCAAACTGCTAGGTCACATCCCTTCTGCACGAGACCACAAGCATCCCCAAACATGTTTTGTCCTTGTTGGGGCTCATCAGTGAGGAGTAGCTTGGGTCTCTAGGCCCAGCAGGCATGGGACCCACGTCTGGGCATACCCGTCCCACTCGGGGTGACAAACCAAAACCAAAGAGGTGATGGCTGGGAGGTTTAGACTGAATACTAACCACTGGCATTGCTCGGGGCAACCCTCCAGACCATCGTTCTTCGCCTGCCAAGCCATTACAGAAAAGGAAAGACCATATGCAAATCAGGCTTGGGCCCACCCCAAAAGGGGCAGTCCAGCCCGAACTGCTAGGTCACATCCCTTCTGCACGAGACCACAAGCATCCCCAAACATGTTTCGCCCTTGTTGGGGCTCATCAGTGAGGAGTAGCTTGGGTCTCTAGGCCCAGCAGGCACAGGACCCACGTCTGGGCATACCCGTCCCACTCGGGGTGACAAAGCAAAAACAAAGAGGTGATGGCTGGGAGGTTTAGACTGAATCCTAACCACTGGCATTGCTCTGGGCAACCCTCCAGACCATCCTTCTTCGCCTGCCAAGCCATTACAGAAGAGGAAAGACCATATGCAAATCAGGCTTGGCCCCACCCCAAAAGGGGCAGTCCAGCCCGAACGGCTAGGTCACATCCCTTCTGCACGAGACCACAAGCATCCCCAAACATGTTTCGCCCTTGTTGGGGCTCATCAGTGAGGAGTAGCTTGGGTCTCTAGGCCCAGCAGGCACAGGACCCACGTCTGTGCATACCCGTCTCACTCGGGGTGACAAAGCAAAAACAAAGAGGTGATGGCTGGGAGGTTTAGACTGAATCCTAACCACTGGCATTGCTCGGGGCAACCCTCCAGACCATCGTTCTTCGCCTGCTAAGCCATTACAGAAGAGGAAAGACCATATGAGCCACCATAAGGTTGTGCTAGAGATCGTGCATTCCCATCTTACCGGGGGGCATTTAGGATAATCTAAAACCTAGGCGCATATTAGTGGGAGGTTTTACTGTGCAGGTATCCACACCGATATAAAGATCTTCATACAAAACGTACGAAATATGTCAAAAGACCAGCACACACATCCCATTACCTGCCCCTCTAAATCTGTTGTCCATTGTGGAAGTCCAATTTTCAAGAATCGTTATGGATATAATTGCACCTCTAGAGACATCCACACTAGGCAATAAATATGTCCTTGTGATTGTGGATTATGCAACCCGATATCGCGAAGCATTCCCAATGCAAAATAATATCACCCAACAGATCCTTAAGCACTTTCTACCGTATTTCTCCAGGGTCGGCTTTCCCAAGGAAATACTAACAGAGCAGGGTTCGAATGTTATGAGTAAGCTTATGGCCGAAGTCAAAGAGCTGCTCCACATTACCACCTTGTGAACTTCTGCTTACCATCCCCAAACCATGTCTTGGTAGAAAGATTCAATAAAACCCTGAAGTTAATTTTACAAAAATTGGTAGATAAGGACGGGCAAGACTGGGACTGAATGATTCCATGGGCACTATTTGCAGTAGAGAAAACCCCTCAGGCTTCCACATGTTTCTCTCCTTTTGAACTACTCTATGGTAGGAATCCCCAAGATGCCCAGGACATGCTCTGAGAAACCTGGGAAGAATGAGAGGAGGCCCCCATTCCCATCTCGCAAACCACCACCAGAATGTGAGAACATATTAAATTGGTTCGATATTTAGTTTATACTCATATGGGAAAGGCTGAGAGCCAACAAAAATCCACTTATGACAAAAAAGTGAACTTAAGATCATTCTCTATAGGACAAAAAATACTGGTCCTCTTACCCACCTCAGAAAAAAAACTTGTCTCCAAGTGGCACAAACCTTATGAGATAGGAGAATGAATGGGAACCTGTACTTATAAAGTAGCCCAACTGGACAGAAAACAGAAGGTCCATTTGTATCACGTAAATCTCTTGAAAGAATAGAAAGAGAACCCGTCAGATACCCATGCCAAAGTACTATCCTGTCTGGGTCCTGAGGAAATCGATAACTTTGACTTAATTCCTCCTGAGCTATCTATCCAACAACAAGAAGATCTAAAAGAGGTAGTTGTCTCCTTTCCCGATGTATTCTCAGAAAAAAACAGGAAGGATAAAAGGCACATACCACTATATCAGAACGCCTAGAGGTAAAGTGGTTCATTTAAAACCCTATAGACTCCCAGAAGCCTGTAAACAGATAGTGATTGAGGAAGTAAACTAAATGTTCAAAGCCAATATTATCGAGAATTTTTCAAATCCATGGTCCTCTCCTATCATGTTGGCCACTGAACATGACCGTTCCTGGAGATTCTGCATAGATTTCCGTCAAGGCAATGCAATTTCGGACTTTGATGCCTATCCCATGCCACCATCCATGACCTAATCGATAAATTTGCAGCAGCCACCTTTCTATATACCCTATATTTAACCAAAGGGTACTGGCATGTCCCTGTATATGGGCCAGATAAGTAAAAGAACGTGTTTTCAAAGCCTCTAGGACTGCTCCAATTCAAAGTCCTTCCTTTTGGCTTGCATGGAGCGCCAGACACTTTCCAACGCCTCATGGGTCAAATCCTACAACCCAATTCCGATTTTTCTGTGGAGCATATATTGACGATATGATATATGATATGATATTTTATTTGTACCGCGCTCGTACACAAGTGTTTCAGAGCATGACAAGGCAAGGGAGGGGAACAGGGGAGAACAAAAGAATGATCTTACTAGGCCCAGTGACTTTGAGATTGTGCAAGTGCATGGGAAAGGGGAAAAGTGCATGGAAGGGGGAGAGTGGAAAGTGCAGAGCAGAGGATAAACAGATAAATAATAATAATACACATAAAACATATAATGGAGCAATAAACAGGGGTAGTGCAGCCAGCAAGTGGCAAGTGCTGTGTTTATGGCAGCAGAACTGGGTAAGTCTGATAAGTGCATAAAAGAAGACAATGGGGGAATGGGGGACTGAATGGGTACAGATACAGTTCCCAGTGCAAGGGGTGGCCGGGAGGCAGTGCAAAAGGGTGGCAGGGTGAGCAGGTAACTCGGCCAAAGGGACGGAGGGTGGCCAGATTGACAGTGCCAAGAGAGAGCAGATCAGCAAGGGAGAGGGGGTGCAAAGGCAGATACAAAGAGGAAGGTCTTGAGGTGCTTCCGGAACCGGAAATGGTTCTCCTCAGGTTTTAGAGTGGCTGATATGATATCATCATTTATAGTAAGACTTGGGTGGACCATCTCTTCCATCTTTATACCATCATGAAAGTCCTCGGAAACACTGGCCTAACTGCTAATTCATTTAAGTGCAGATTGACCCAGTCAACCGTAAAATACCTTGGCTTCTTCGTAGGGAATGGGAATGTACAGCTCCAACATGAGAAAGTAAAAGCCATCTTAGATACACCAACTCCCAAGACTAAAAGAGATATTAGAGATTTTCTCAGGTTAATAGGATATTACCATAGGTTTATCCCCAAAACAGCACAGCTGACAGATATACTTATGAAAGCCAAACCCCAGAAACATCCTTGGAATGACGAGGGTGAGATATGTTATAACACCTTGAAACAGACTGCGCCAGAACCCAATCCTGAAGGTAGTCGATTACTCTAAGGAGTTTGTGTTATAGATGGAGGCCTCCTTTACAGGGTTAGGAGCCGTCCTGTCCCAGGTTTGCAATGGATTGGAACACCCCATATTATTTACTAGTCGCAAGCTGTTCCCACGTGAAAATAATTACTCTGTGTTGGAACTAGAGGCCCTGGCCATCAAGTGGGCCTTTATACATTTTAGATACTACCTATTAGGACAAAAGTTCAAACTCATTACAGATCACTCACCCCTAGTTTGGATTAGCCAAAGCAAAGATTCCAACCCTCGTGTCATGTGATGGTTTCTAGACCTAAAACCCTATTGTTTCACTGTGGAACACCGAAAATGAAAATACCAGGGAAATGTAGATTTTCTTTCCCGGTTCCCCTGTGAAACAAATGTGGCTACATCGCATGGAGGAAGGGTATGTGAGAACCCTGAAGGTGTCTCCCTGACTAGTCCCTGGGGATCTGTCATCCCAGTGGCCAGGACACAGCCATCGCTATTGGATCCAGTTCCTGGGAGTGGACCAGTGCGGGAGGATCACCTGGAAGGGGGGGTCGTCGGGGAGTGAATGTGGGACACCGACGGGCGAGATTCATTATCCCCCTTATTACACCTTTTCCCCCATACTACCATGTCAGATACTCAGACACTCTACCCCCTCCACCCTTTTCGACACAAACACTTTCTTACACCACGAAAGACGACAGACTAATATGAGGGCCATTTACCTGACATGTCCCAACACATGGGTCAGGCATTTGACCAGAACCACACACATCTGACAGCCCTTTCCCTTCCCCATAGGGATAAAAGGTGTAGCACAAGAGCACACTATGAGCAAGGCAAACCACATGACGAGACAGCTAACCCAGGGTGGCAGTTCAAGAGGAGGAGAAAAGCAGCGAGAACCGAAGGGGCAACAAGGAGAGAAGCGACCTTGCCCTCTTCCACCCAGACGCACAAAGTCTCTGTGAAAGGAATCCTAAGACCGCGAACAATAGCCAACATGTGTTGCAGCAGATGTAAACGGTACAGAGAGGCCTCCTACACTGATAATTAAGGAAGGGAGGGACGTTTGCTACTGTGGTACCGTCCTCGACTCCAGAAACAAGAAAATCCAAGCGGTTCATCACAGCTGGTGAGTCGAAGGGAGAACCGATAAGAAACCAAACTGAGTTGAACGAAAGTTGTGAATGGATAATTAAGGGAAAAACCAGCTGCAGAGGGGTCCGCCACCACGCGGGTGCTCACTCGAAAGACTCTGGTTGATTCCCCTATTGTTGAAACTACTCATACCAGAAGGCCCGAGGAGAGTTGCACGGAGAAGATCAAAGTGGTCATACAGGGGTCTAGCCAAACCCTCTGTACAGTCGAAAGTCTTTGACCAGCATGTAATTGGGAAGCTAAGGAAGACGAATCCTCCATAGTGAGAAAAGAGAAGGAACGCTGTGTTTGGCAAGAGGGAACCCGATGCAGGGATACCGACGGAATGGGGTGAAGCATGATGCCCCAAAGAACATTGTGTTGACAAGAGTGAACCCAACGGAGGGAAGTCCACAGTGGATTGTTTAAAAAAGACATTAAGATTTGTCTTTGCAAAAGGAGAAATCTTGTGAATAAAAGCCGTAGTGAACCTGACAGAGGGAGGCTGCTATTAAGAGGAATCTGAGCCCAGATGAGGGGGACCCAGGGCTGAAAAACTATCCCCCAACGTACAGACGGAAAGGAACTTTTTGTTTTATAATTCTGAACACATCAGGTCCTCCGAAGGCAAGAGACTTTTTAGTAGAAAAGAGACTTAAGCACTGAAGATCTTGATACCCGAGAATGGAACTGTAGTATAATGCTGGGAAAGCTGGAGAGAGTGCAACGCTCAGGAGTCCTGCCTTGTCCCGTACTCTAAATGTGGGCAAGACCCCTGGCTATAACATTATGACTTATCATTTGTGAACACTTCTTTCTTTCTTTCTTTCTTGCTAGCACTATCCCTCACTCTCCTTGTATTTTGAGTAAGGATTGGCAATCTTTTTTTTTTCGTATAGGCCCTTTTATTTGGCCAGACACCACTTATTATTATTTGACAGTCGTAGCTTGCTCCCATCTTATAGTTAGGTTTAGATTAGGCGTTTTTCTCACACATTCATACAGTTTAATAAACACCCTTGAACTGTGATCACTTGTGTCTGTCTTTACTCTTGCCACCATGAGTTCCTTACACCTTTCCTGGGACAATGCTCAGTGACGCAAAGCCTGACAGACCCATGGAGCACAGACAGATACAACATAGAACATTGAGAGGCACCTGAAGACTGTATGGATGTTATATTGAGAATACAGATCGACATCCGGAGCTCAGGCACCAACAGCAAAAGCAGCAACCTTGGGCACCAGCAGAATTCTGGATCAAGATTACATGAGAGCAAATCTGGAGATGGCTGGACCATCCTTAAAATCCCTTGAGCAAATCTTTATTTGCACATGATCTTCACTGAGATGTTCAAGACGTCTCCATAGTTATTCAAGTGCAAAGCTTTGTATGTTGTTTTAGTAAAGTATTGTGCAAGTCTGAAATGCTCCAGGCATCAAATTTACCCCGGAACAAAGACCTGTTTAATGGACAGGGACCTGACCTCATCTGCACATAGAGAATAGACAGGAATACATCCGGAGCAAAAGCAGACTACTGACTCAGTCAGGCAAATGGTACCACAAACTTGCAGTAGAATCACTTCATTAAATTGTCTCTTTCAGAACTGCATACCTGACAGTACTGTCATGGACAGTCCGTTAAAGTTAAAGAACAACTGAAGTATTTAACTATGCAGGACATAAGTAAGAAACATACACACAATTACACGTTGCTAGACAGTGGATTCAAAGAAAAACACAATGTATTATCACACGTTACTGCCCTAGCCCTTTAAATTAGAATGTAACTTTACTTCACTGCACATTGCTTTTAAAAAAAAGTACTAGTGGTGGTCACTGAGAAGGGCTTTTAGCAACTACACACTCCTACTAATTGCACTACTCTCCTCACCAAGGATCCCAATTTTTGTAAGGGAACTAACTCTGTCCGCCAAACAAATGTCACACTAATAGCAGGTGTTCTGCCTCTCTTCACAAACACAAGCTGCCAAAACGTAATGCTAAACACATAATTATGCTTTATGCTGAAGCACTGTCTTCAAATAAAAAGGCACTTGCATTCTCTTTGTTTGTAAAGGCTGGAGAGCAGTGCACTCGTTAATGAATTGCACTGCAATTGATTTCAATCTGTCTCCGTCACGTTAGTCGGAGGTCCTCCGAGGGTGAAAGGACATTCCCAGTAAAGGTTCTGTCAAGTCCATCTTACATATGTTAGTATGAATGGTGGCAAGACTGGTTGGCGCTGTTTGGTCAGGCCCACATACCCGAAGCACCTCCTACATGTCAGCTTGCAGTGTACGCGGCGGCCCAACACTAGACTCTGCCAGGGCTTTAGGAAGAGATGATGACATTGCCATGCAAAAGCAAGGGACATTCGATGACTGATGGCTGCGGCTTCCAAAGACAACCTGGATTCAATTACTGGGACAATACAGACTTCAGAAACAAAGACTATAAGCTCTAACCAAGTACTGTTCCAGGACAAGATATTCCCAAACCGGGGCGAAAATTGATTTTGGTGATGGCCTAAGGCACAGTTGAGTAACAAACATTCGGTATCACTTGAGGTCAGACTTATCTATTG
Source organism: Ambystoma mexicanum (assembly GCF_040938575.1). Lineage (NCBI taxonomy): Eukaryota > Metazoa > Chordata > Amphibia > Caudata > Ambystomatidae > Ambystoma > Ambystoma mexicanum. The sequence goes on from NC_090923.1 coordinate 927,208,179, forward strand.
GGTAGCACCTTTCATCTCCTGCTCAAATGTTGGTATCTTTTCCAGGATGATTGTTGGCATCAATGTGAGACCCTGTCATCGCAGTGAGAGAGCAGTAAAGTGCACTCATTTGATCAAGATTATGCTGGCGGTTGACTGTGGTGTTGTACCGAAGACCAACAGGCAACCCTGAAGCTCGAGGTAAGTTTCAAAGTTGAACCAAAGCAGCAGCTGCAAATTGACATGACATACCAGCCCTTGCTGAGCCCAGCTGTTATTCACCTTATTAGGGAAGGTGGCTCTAAACAATCCATACTGCACTGGCCCGTTTGAAGTTTTGGTTCATTTGCCCAGTGCCGATTTCCTGTAAATGCCTAATGTCCTGTATACTTTGCTAGTTGCATCCTCCTATCCTGCAGCACGTGAGATGATATAACAATTAGAATGAAACAACAAATGGACATCTTCGTTTCAGCATGGGTTCATTATATTGCAAAGGAAATTACCAGTGTTACCTGTCTCCGAGTCGAAATCTTTGAAGGTCTTCATCAATTATCACATTGGCGTGTAGAATTATTGATGCTGTACCTTTGAAAATCATCATGCAACACAATAAAAGAAAATGTTTAACTGGCTTTTCCTAGCTATGCCACACTAAAAGGATTGTCTTAAAATTCATAACCCAGCTCAACAGAGACGGTATAGAATTGGATGAGGGTGACATTATCATTCCTGATTAACTGGAGAAAAAAAACACCCAGTAGGTGACTAGAGTCCTTACCTCTTCTTTCCTTTGACAGGGTGTGAAAGCTACCATGGCAAACATGCATCCAACAGAGCTGACACACAATGCAGAGGGAGCCAAAACGGTAGACACAAAGAGCAGAATCCGATCTAAAATGGTGGTCAGGAAATGCAGAATCTAATCTTAGATGCCCAAAATAAAAGGGGGTGGTCAACATAAAGTGCTGAGTATTATCGAAAATGCCCAACACACAGTATATAGTGTGATTCATGAAGGCCAACACCACGTGCAAAGTACAGTCTGAACCATGAGGGCCAACACGAAAGGGCAACGTCCGATCTAATATGTCTGACATACAGTACAGAGACTGATCTATGATGGCTGACACAAGGCGCAGACACAATTCTAAAATGGCCGAGATACTGTGCAGTTCAAATTGTATTCGACATTCTAAAGAGCAGCAGAGGGTGTTTTCTTCTCATGATGGCCACGGTCTCACTCCATTAGTAATGAGTTAAGTGTTGTGAATAATGCAAAGAAAAGACAACGGAAGACGAGAGCAATGCTGAAATGAACATTTATCATGATAGAAAGATGAGTTAATTATCTTAGCACTAGAATGCTGACTTTGCTAGCCACAAGTTAATACACAATTTACTTTACAGACAAAGCTATCAAAACATTAAATATACCACTACTCCATCATGAAAATGGAAATTATTAATTTTCTTTAAAAAACTAGCAATAAAACATATTCCAGTCATTCCCTTTTTCCAAATGTTAAAATAAATAGTTATATTTTGTTTTTTAAAGTGTTTTTAAATGAATAGATGAGACAGTTCCATACAATATGTTGGCTGTTTAAGAATTCCAGTGCTTCTCCAGCTAGCTAGTAGCCCAAAAATGACATTGTATTCTTAGAACCAGATCTGGATATCTAAAATGGTTCTTGCACACACAGTGCTTACTAATAGCGCCAGGTTTTTCATACTTTAAAGGATTCTTACTAGGCGAAATAAGCTATGTGTCCAAACATGGTAAACTATGGATGAAAAATTTGGCCAGATGTCAACGCCATTAGCAATTAAATTGTAGCCAGGGGCAGGCTTCGCTATAAGAAAAGTGGGTGAATTCCCCAAAGATCTCCCAATAGACTGTGCCTCTGAAATGACGGCAGGCCCGCAGCTGTTGTCAGCTGCTCGTTAAAAATACGCGACCCCATCCCAGATGCCCTTCCCATAGGCCTGTCAGGAATTCAAAATTCCTATTTTAGATACCATACACTCCCAGCAGAAAGTAATACACTGAACATTTTCAGAAGTATGCTTAGGGAGTTTTAAAAAAAAATCTTATGTTCAATATCTAACACGTACCCCTTGCTAATATGGGCATTCTGCACTCCTGCTCAACAGAGGCAACATTATTCAACAAAAGATTCTGGTAGTTTCTACTAATGTCAGGGATTAGGGACTTTGTTCACACCCCCTCGAAAGCCTTAATACCGACTTTGTATTTTTTTTTCATGTGAATGTCCCTTGTAATCGTTTAGGAATGGATAGGGGAAGCGATTAGCTGAACTTGCAACTCAACAGCCAACACTTTTATGAAACAAGTCTTTAGATGTTGAACAGAAAAATGTGGATTTTGCCCCAACAGTATAACAAAAATGAGGAAATTTACAATGAAATAATGGAAGGTGGTGAGTCAGACAATTCTCTCAGGCAAAATGTCAACACTATTTTCTAAGTGTAAGAATTGCACATCATATATAGAGATTTTTTTCTTTTGTTTGATATGAATGATGGAAAAATCCCAAAACACAGGTTTTATGGACACAGAAGGGAGGTTAAAAGTTCAATGATGGTGGAGGTCATAAGGTCAAAGTTCAGAAGACAGTTGACAAGATGGCCGTCCAGGAGTAGTGTGATTCTAGACAACTCTAGATGGATTTCCCAGTGGATGGAGCAACGTTTGAGGGTGACCAATGGCTGTGTCCGTTTATGGTGCAACAACCAATCATGTCCCTTGATGCTGAGATGAGGGTGGTGAGGATAAAAACAGTCCAGAGGTATAGCCGGCCGTTCAGCCTAGTTCCCACGCCGACTGAATTACTGTTTTTAAAATGGTTTCAAATCTAGTGTTTTTTTGACAACTCACATTTTATGGTTTTTTTTGCCGCATGGATGTCCAGACACACATTAAGAACAGGAGGGGAAAAAAAATTAAAAACCAAACTGATAAGCCTGAAATGAGCTTTCTCCACTTGGCACAAAGGTGGAAGGGTAGGTGGGGGGAATACACAGTAGGTGCAACAGGCTGAGGAGCGAAGTGGCTGGTCGGCAAGTGCTAGCCAGGACTGAAAGACGGTGACATGGTAAAATGCTAGAGAAAGGCGGAACGGCACATGACCCAATGGTAGCGAGACCTCCTCCAATGTGTGATCATGCCAGATGCTGTAGCTAGATATCTATACACACCATAACACAGAGAGGATAATGTATGTTCTGCCATGCAATGCAACGCTTTGTACAATGGTGCATGAAGACTGAGGCACGTGATTGGTCAGACTGAGTCAGGTGAGACTGTGCGGCGAAGTCCTCCGCCATGCACTTGACCATCATGAGGGGGCACAGCGATGGGCATCATTGCTTGATGACGTGGCCATGTTCTCTGCTGGGCTTCAATGTCAACTGGAATGGCTAAAGAAATATCAAGGAAGGCTCAATGATAAACAGAAGGACAATCAAAGCCTTGCAGATATTTCTTGGTCCGTGGAAAGAGTTCTGTTCATAATATTGCGATGTACAGAGAAGTATTTGGCAATGCTCCTAGGCTGACACAGGGTACCAAGGGAACATAGCGATGTGCTTCTCTGGACACCTTCTGTATAATTTTTCCAACAGCTTCATGAGCTCTGTGTGGTCAGTAAAGCATGTTTGGACCCCTGAGCCTGTATATGGCACAACATAATCTTTTATTGTACGAAAGAGGGATATTCCCACCACTGACTGCACTGATGAAAGCACCAGTTCCAGGACCGCCAACACACGATTAGTCGAAAACAATTTTTTCTCCTAAAAATGTTTCTGTCAGTGCCACTCTAAGTGAATAAGTGACAAATGCAGAAAAAAATCAACAGCAGTCTAAAAATACATATATATTCCTCTTTCATATCACATCTATGAACTATGCCATACAAAATACACTGACGCAAAGGCGCCAATGCTCAGAGGAGACAATGACGGCCTTCACAACTATTCCAAATGGATGGATTCAGCTCAGCTATGAGGACCCAATGAAGAGAGAGGGAATGTTAAAAGAAACCAAACTACAAAGGGCGGTCCATCAATAAAAGCTGAACTCGGCCACCCTAGAAGATTCATTGCTCCAAGTCCCAGTAGGTGCGACCTAGCTTGAAGACCACCCCCACTTTCTGAAGTTGGGTCCTGGGCCTCCTTTGGGACGCCATTCCGTTCACCTATGCTTCTATACTCTCCCTCGCATATCAGGCATCGCATTCCACGTGGAGTGGGATCGGCCAGTGGCCAAAGGTGGAACCCCAGAGTTGGGACATTGATTCAAGAAAGTCTAACGCTAATTGAATCTCATTCTCCCAGATTCAGCCACCTGGTGCCATTTTTGCTGTGTGGCATGGCCAAGAGCAATAATCAGGGTATTCGCAAACCCCAGCTATGGCTCTGATGTTGAGCACCAGCAGAGACCCTCCCTTTATGCAAATCCTCAGTGTCTCTGCCACCAGACATCAGCGTGCCATTTCCACATCTTTACCATTTGTTTGTTGGAGGCCTCGACTGCCCTATAGTAACATGACATTCCAATAGAGCGCCCTGATCATATGGTCTATAGAATAGCATTGGGTCATCTAACAGCATTCTTGTTAGGTCTGAGCACCAAGAAATCAAAAGCTAGATTATATGCTTCACCAGCAGTCAGTACCAGGGCAGCTCTCTGACACGGGGGACTTTACTCTATAGACATTAGTCAACGTGAGAGCACACCTATCAGAAATCACCAAAACACCACCATTGGATCTTACCAGCTAAATGACCCTAAAAATAAAAGCTTTACAAGCAAGGAAGCTGCAGGTTGGCTCCTGTTCCGGATGGTGGAGGCCATCTTCATACCTAAATGTACAGAGATTGTCAGACGAACACAACCAAACTAGAGACTGTTGAACATGCACTCTACTCTACGCCAACAATATTTTGAAGCGCAAACTTCTGTCTCATTCAGCTACATCCGGTTTGACGTTAATGACTTTGGTAAACTGGTTAAAAAACAGTGCCTTTTCCGCCTTCAGCAACTTCACAGCCCTGCACAGAGAAAAGTGCACCTGAAGCCAAACCTGTGTTCTCTTTTTTTCCTCCAGATGTTAGTACTTCTTAGTAGAGTGGGTAAGGTAGGCTTCTGCTTTCTTGTCACCAACTCAGATTTGGACCTCATATAAAGGTTTAGGATGTCATTATGGGCTGGTAGCTGTTGAGTAAAGTCTATGGGAAGCAGATGTCAGAATCTAAATCTCTAGTGCAGAGGTCTGCACCCTGTGGCTCTCTAGATGTTTTGGACTACAACTGACATGATCCTCCACCATTGACTATGCTGGATAGGACTGATGGGACGTGTAGTCCAAAACAACGAGTGAGCCAATGTTTGCTGACCCAAGTAATTGAGATGACCCGGGCACCATCAACCACATTCCCATTTGAAATCACACGCTTTAAGCTATCCAATCAATGTCAGAGAGAGGTCCTGAAGGTGGACAGAAGATTAACTCTTTAGTGGTTGATCCAGGATTTTATCTTACATTGGTGTGAAAGCAGCACCATTTAGGAGAGTCCAGTTCACAAATTAAGAATCTCAACCCTGGTGAACTGTGTCAAAAAGACTATATTTAACACTAACGTGTTGCATTTCTCTATACAATCTCCACTCTTGCTGAAATTAAGAAGAACAGAGGAGAACACAGGCTTAACTTCACCATCCAGCAACCCAAGACAGCCACAAAAGCGCTACACAGAGTGCTTTGCACCGAATTACATATTACAAACCTCACCTTGCAGCCCCAATGTCTGGGAACACACACAGGGCCAAGCACCAACCAAGACGCCAGACCCAACCCTTTCCACAATTACATTAGACCCCCGAATGACTCAAGGCAATTGTCGAGGCAGCACCCCCACTCCCCAAGCTGTGCCAGGCCACCTGTGAAAGGCATTTCACGCCGAACTGGCTGTGTCGGATACTGAAGGCAGGGTAGGGGGGAAATAAAGGGGTGTGGGGATTGAAATAAGGGTGGTCAGAAAAACAGGAACAATAAAAGAGTTCTACCTTGAAATACTACAAAAAAGTGCTTTGTGAATCCAGCTGGCATCGCTATTGGCTACGAGGAGCACAGTTATACCCCGCCTCCAACCCCACCACTTCTCAGCTATAAGAACATGCAAACACGACATGCAGAATTCATGTCCGACATCACACAATACAAATTGTACTATTTTTAAAAAAGCTTCTAACAAACGTTGATGATTCTTAGACATCCTATAGTGCTATCTTTTTTCTTTTTTCTAAATATTTTTTTTCAGTAGTCTTGAACTGTAAACTCTCTAAAAATGCAATATTTCTCGTCTCACGGTTACACTTTCTCTATAAATTATGTTTGGCACTTGTATGGGTTGATATACGGTGAGCCTTCTTTGATTTGTCTTTTTATGTTTTTGTTTTAAAAAACACAAAAAGAATAAAACCAAAGCTGGTACATGTATTTTGGCACAAAATATTTCCTTTTTTTTTCTTTTTGCTGTCTATTTCTTTCGCTTGCTTATTCCCTTGCAAGTTTTGATATGTAAATTCAGGATTTTTCCAAGCAGCATTTGTATATATTTGAATTACTTCTGAGCAGAGCTCTTATAAACAGCAGAGCAACAGGACAAGTGCAGTTAGTCAGGCTGCCTGGTCGCATGGAGAGGGGACAAGATTAAAAAGCAGGACATACCATCTTCCCAGAAGTGCTGATGGTTTGGTTGGGGCTACGTCCCAGTGCAGTTTCATATGCCTGAGCGTTTGATTCATATTTCATCCACCACAAGCAAGCTGTCGGTTTTGTCAGATGTCTGACAATGTTAGATGGTTGAATAGCAGGCCAGGCTTACAATGGAAGACCAATGGCTGTCCAATATGGTTGGGTAAATAAGATGGCCAACCACATATGACTGATGAAGTTGTGACAGGTCCAACATTAAAATGTCTGCCAAACCAAATATGGATGGCAGGCACATGCAGGTTAACCAAACATGACTGCCCATCCAAGAAGTGTGTTAGCCCAATATAACTGACTGTTTAAGATGGAAGTCTACCCAATATGACTGACTTTTCAAAGCTGTTTGATTAGGCAATATGGGTGACCAGGCAAGATTAGTGGCTATCCAAATGAATTTCTATGTAAGATGGTGGGCAACAGAAGATGGATGATGTAACAAATGGCTATTCAAGATAGCCGACTGATAAATATGGGTGACCAGGTAAGATCGCTAGGCATCAGACATGACTGGCTACGCAAGATGGCTGACACACTTATTTTGGTTTTCAATACAAGAGGCCTGGTGAATGAAGAAAGCAGACAAGACAAGCTAGCACTGGATTTGTACCAGTATCACAAAATGTGGCTGACATATTAGCAAATGTTACACGATCAATGAGGCATAATCTGCAATCCAAAAGACTAATTATTTTGGAAGATCCCTCTTTTCCTGTGGGGTGTGTCCTTAAACTCAGCTGTTGGTTACAATGCAAACCAATGGTCTTGGGCTTAAATGCACACTGCAGGTGCAGGGGAAACATAGGGTGCTTCAATTTTGCACTGCTGCTTTAAGATCTAAGCCCTCCCCCAACCATACAAAGCAACTCACCTATTTGTGTAATTAATGCTCAGTGCAAACATGCTGCTATATTGCTTATATTTGATACTGTTTCACATTTCTGATCCCTTCAAGATAATCTTTTGAATCAGAGGGGGGAAGGGGTACAGGGAACGGGATGGGGCTGCAGCAAAGTAGGAGGATTCTAACTGCATACCTCCTTCTTTAAATATGTTAGGTATTCCTAGTTTGTTCCTTAAGGGGCTTCCTAAAAGGCAATTACACTTCCGACTGTCAGGGGGAATCTCCTATTGTTGGGGTTGCCTGGTCCAAGTTGGACAGCTGCACTGCTTAACTATGCCAGTCTGGTAATGATGCTCTTTTTCTGGACCTGTAATAGTTGCTAGAAATACTATTTCATACTAGCAAATGGCATCATGTGAGACTGGCCATGTAACTACAGAAGCTACACCTCCCTACAGATGCAAATTTAGACTCCGTTATTGCACTTTGCGTGTCCTGGTCTCGACCATGTCGGATCAAGCCGTGCAGGACTAGATCAGCCTCACATGGTGGACTGGGCAGGATATTACAATTCCACCTTAGGGTGTTCTAATTTCTTGCTGTTGAGCATCTTCAGGGACTCCTAAATGGGGATCTGGTGGTGGCATCTACAGTGGAATACATATATTAGTGAACAATCTATATTCATATTAACTCCATGTCATATATTTATTAGCAGTGCTTTCCACAAAATGGAAGCATGGGAGAAAAGCCCAAACTAGTGAGGGACCACTGGCTTCAATTCCTTTTGATTTGCTGTCATTACACTGGGGGAATGAATCAGGCAAAAGGATTCAAATAGTACTGCATGCACGCCCAATGACCTCCACGGACAATTATTGTAATTTGCTGTATGTGCCCACAAAGTGGAGCACTGGTCACGTGCACCTGTGAGAGCACGGTTGCCTCGAAAAAAGGCCAATGCTCTCTGAGGGTTTCTGTTAATTTTCTTAATGTAAGATTAGGTGCACCAAGCGCCTTAAGGCAAAAGGCTTCTCAAAGGAGACTGAATCGCCAGAGCCAGAGAAATCAGGACATTTACCCGAGCTATCTTAGCTATTCGAATAACAGGCAGGGTTGTCCGGAGCTTTGGGCTGCATAGTGGGAGAGGACATGCGTGTGGTCTAGAAAGAGTACTTTCGAAAGCCTATAGACACACAACTTCATGAAGGCTTGTGTTGGGAGGGAAGAAGAGTTAGAGAGAAGCCACAGAGCAATTGACTAGCCATTTATCCTCCAGGGCCAATTTAAAGAATGAAGCGGTAAAGGAGGCTCAGTGGCCCAAAAGGACATCAGTTTCCGGGGGAAACAGTTATTCACACAAGCCTTATTACGGGAAGCTATTAACATATCGGTGAACACGTGAAAGCAGGGAAGTTTTGAGAAAGGTGTCCTAATTAGATTCCTAACGGGGGCACTGGAGTATTGCAGTGTCTGCTTGTGCTCACCCCTACCATAGATGAGATCTGAAAGAGCCAAGAAGAGAGTATTCCAAGTCACTGCAGAAGTTCCATATGAACCAGCAAATACCTCAGACCTACAAGCACAAGTGCTTGCATGCATGCATGGATATTTTGGTTCTTGGAGCCCCCAGTGCTTCCCTGGACTACAGAGCAAAGGAGTGACAATGACGTCAATGAGAAGGTGTTGATCACTGTTAGCAAGTCTACGCTGACAGATAACAGGCCCACAAATACATTGGAAAGTGTGTGACTTTGAGGTCATCGGGAGACTTTTTTTTTACCTGACTTTAAAATGCATCCAGTTTCTTATCTCTGCACTATGCATTTCAAGACGACAAGTTGCGTTGACTGGGAGAAATCTGTGCAGTCCCAGTGTCTTCGTGCTGTCCTTCAGCTTCTTAGATGTGAGGGTTTAGCTGGATTTCTCAGCTTTGGCGATACGCACTATATAAGCACAAATAAATGAAGTAGTAGAAAAGGGATTTAGGCTCCCTGGAAAGTGACTCTGGGCAGTAGTCCGGTATTAAAAGTGTTTTTCTGTTCCCAGCTAAATGCATTTTTGGCCAAAGCCTGTAAGTGTGACGCATTTGGTCTGCGCCCAAAAAGGAAAACCTGGACCCGATATTTGATGCTACCTTCTTTCAGACCCCTTTTAGCAGGCGAGCCACACACAATAAGGCTCTGCCCTAATTCTCCCTTGTGTTTTTTACTCCCCCGGTTCTGATTCTAATGTATTGTGACCACTTCTGGTGATAGGCAGGCTCCGCATCTGGACCGAGCACTCCCCGGTACAGATTCTAATGTATTGTGACCACTTCTGGTGATAGGCAGGCTCCGCATCTGGACCGAGCTCTCCCCAGTACAGATTCTAATGTATTGTGACCACTTCTGGTGATAGGCAGGCTCCTCATCCGGACAGAGCACTCCCCGGTACAGATTCTAATGTATTGTGACCACTTCTGGTGATAGGCAGGCTCTGCATCTGGACCAAGCTCTCCCCGGTACAGATTCTAATGTATTGTGACCACTTCTGGTGATAGGCAGGCTCCTCATCCGGACAGAGCACTCCCCGGTACAGATTCTAATGTATTGTGACCACTTCTGGTGATAGGCAGGCTCCGCATCTGGACCGAGCTCTCCCCGGTACAGATTCTAATGTATTGTGACCACTTCTGGTGATAGACAGGCTCTGCATCCGGACAGAGCCTGTGCCTTTTAGAGCCCAGAGTCTCCCAATAGCAAAACCAAAGGATTTGCAAAACAGCACCGTGTCCCAGTGTCTACATGGGCAGACCTTGTGAGTGTACAGCTAGCCTAGGATCATTTCTCAAGATAAAGAAACGCACTTACCAAAGAACATAGTTATTGGATAATTATGTATCAACAAGTGCATTATTAAGAATACCCCTGAACCCTTCATTACTAGCTCCCATCCCTTCCCGAAAGAAAGGTTCTCCTAAAAGGATAATACTGATCTGGTATTTCTGCCACATCAGGCTCAAGTATCAATCGCTGTCGGAAAAATGTGCAACTCCTGAAAGTCCAGGAGTGAATCAAGTTTAATTTCCTTCAAAAAATGCTTGTGAATTTTAGGTTTTGTTCATGAAATTCCCTCCCCTTCCTCGTAAAAATCCAGGATGAGAAGTGTCAGGGCACCCAGGCAAATTCACTTCCGTTCCTTGGGTATCCTTGAAGCAATAGTGAAGGATTCCAACAGAGGGTGGGGTCATGTATGTGAGCATACAAGGGGTCTTTTTTTAAATCCCGGACAAATGTATGATTTCCCAATTGAAAATTGCAAAATTAGATGTAGGGGTTCCAAAAGGCACTGCGTTTGTAAACCCAATGCCAGAAGTGTGCCACCCAGCTACACGCCATAACACCACATAGAGTATATTGGCTTAATCCATTGCCAACTCAAGTGAAAGGATTGTTTCAGCTCAGTCCGAGACAGAAATTGTATTTTGGAAATTAGAAGGTTTTAATGCTATATGATTTTCCAGAAAAAGTTTCCTATGACAACAATTGTAACTGTGGGTTCTGGTTTCCAAAGTGGCAAACTGGGTTAATATAAGGAACAGATAATACTACTACTTTAAGAAGAGAAGATATCCCAAGAAAGTGACAAAACCACATCCCAATGGAATGCTCATTTCATATTTCCACGGGAAGTGGTATGCAAAGTCACAGGAAGCAGCCGAAGATGCCATCAAGTGGCCTAAACGGTCCCAGGAAGTGACTTATAATGTCACAAGTGCCCTCCAGTGTCATAATCAGTTTTCTAGGGACATTGGCTTTAGTGCCACAGGTTTGTCACAGGAAATGGCCTAGGACATAAGAGGACGTCTCTTCAAATAAGGAAGCAGGAAGTGGCCAGAGCTGCACGAGGAAGGGGTCTCCCAGCAGCTCTTACCAATGACAAAAATCTGTCATCACAGTGGATAAATCGGCCCTGTGGGAGGGAACTTTGGCTGGGTATCATGCCACAATCATTTTTATCACTCTCTTATCACCAAGGGAGAATGCCCTTGGCCCAGAAACCACATCTATGTCCCCTGGTAATCCGAGAGACGCGACTGGGCGCTCCCCAGACACTGTCCACATATCACATAGTGCAAAATGTACAATGAAACAAGTCAGAGAAAGCCATAGATGTCTTAAGGGACATTATTGACCAAGTCTGCATTAGAGGAAATTGTAGGGATCTGCAGATCCCAGAGACAGGTATAATCCTAGAGGAATCCTTTTAGATCAGATTTTTCTTGTTTGAGATAGGGAAAGCAAGTGAATTTGTCTTACTGCCAATAGACTTGCTCTGACTATTCAAAACTAGAACAGGGGGCAAGCTCATGAAAGAGTAAACCACATTTGGTTAACTAAGTGATGGAGTAGGTATTGAGTGGTAGAGAAGTTTTAGTGCAGGGGTGCTTCATTGCTACTAAGAGGTTGTGTTCTCTTCTCTTGTTTGTAGCACGTTTAAATGTGTTAATATTGTTCAGGTGCACCTTGCTCCTCTCTTCCACAAGCTGCTAATTAGCTCTCCCCCTGAGTTAACATGATGACGTTGAAGGTGTTTGGTCGGAATGTGTACATGACAGTGGCTGACTGGGAGGGAGACTGAATCTGTGAGATCCCGGAGGTCCACACTTCCTTCCCACATGCCATTTTCGAATGATTTCACGCCGGCTCCTGAGCTTGCTCTTACTTCATCGGAAATTATGCTACCCTCATCTACCCTCCCGCCTAGACCACCAAACCCAAAACAGAGCCCAGGTAGAAGGTAAAATCCCCAAGCAGGCATAGACCGTCCTACTGTTCTCCCCCTTCAGGAGGAGGGGGCGCAAGTTAAGCACAGATTGCAAGAGAACAGACACCCGAAAAAAGGTAAGGGGAAATAAAGGGGGGAAACATACTTGTTTTTTTGTTTTCTATTAAAATTAACAAAAATTGCAATATATACATATCACACATTGTCAACGGGTTCATTGGCAAACCATATATTAAGCAAGTGATAATTTGTTTTTCTTTTAATTCTGTCTTGAGATGTGTTCCTGCTGGGCACTCCCAGCCCACCCCTCATGACTCCACACTTTAGCTTCCAACAAGGGGTAAACCTCCTGGCCAGGGTTTATTTCTTTACCCCACTTTCTGTGGGTTTGTGGCACGGACCCCTTGCTCATAGGTCACCCGCTGGCTGATGAGATATTGTGCTGCCTGCGTAGATGCCGGTGAACCTGTGATGGTGACCTTCCGGTTCCTGGTGCCTGGGATAAACTCCCCTTTTTTTGAGATTTGAATACGAGCACCCGTCAACTCCTGGTACTCCACCAAAGTCTTTCCACCTTTCCCCAAAATGGCCCCCACCAGATTCTCTGGGACAGCAATTTCCACCATATCCTTAGCACTCTCTGCAAGCTTTTCCGTTGCCAATAGGGAGCTGGCCATCAGGGGGGAGGTGGCACCCAGGTAACCATTGGCTCCGGTGGCTGCAGCGAGAGAGCCAAGGGTAAAGGCCCCCATGGGGTTTCCTTGAGCAGCAGCAGCAGCACTAGTAGAGGCGTCGTTGGCATATGATGCAAGGAGATTTGCCGCGGCTGCGGCTGCTGGGTTTGCACCAGCTGCCACAGCAGCGAGGACACCGGATGCGGCTGCAGAGTTGATCCCTAACCCCATAGAGTTGGTGTTGTATCCATAACTGGCCAAAGTGTTGAGTGCCGTACTGATTGCCAGGAGATCGTTTCCGGTGAATCCAGGCAACGCAGCTGGGAAAGCACCCATTCCAGCCAAGCCTGTATGTCCTAGCAGCCCAGAGGCGGAAGCAGCAGCAGCCGCAGCAGGCATCACATCGGTGGAGTTGGCATATGGTGATCCAGTAGGGTTGGAATTGGCCACAGGGCCAGCCACATTGGCGTAACTGATGTTGAGGCAGCTGCTGCTCTGAGGATCCTCCTGTATCTTCTGAACAATTATGTCAACAGCCTTGTGGATCTGCTCGGGCTCACCGCTGATGGTCACTACACGCTCTTGCAGGTTTATGCCCTCTGGCTTTTGAGACAGCTGCACCCAGGCACCCGATTGCTCCATAACAGCTTTCACTGTGGCGCCGCCCTTGCCAATGATCAGCCCAGCTGTGCTGTTGGGCACAATCAACTTTGCCTGTAAGGAACAAATAAAAAGAATACGTTACTAAAATGTATTAATAGCCATGGAGTAGCAGGTATTACGAAAGGTTTACTTTCCAGTAACATAGTTAACCATTGAGTTCATCATTACAAAACTCACATGCTGTGCAACAATTCTCCGGCTTGAAGAAGTGACATTCTCGGACATTCAATGATTGCTTGCCCAAGTGAGTGAATGAGAGAGATCATTGCCATAGCACACCAATGTAACCTAAATCACAGCTTAGCATGGATCATCACTGCAAAGGAGTGCGCCAAGCCCTTGCTAGATCATCATACATTAAAGAGATGGGTCTTAGGAAAGGGCAAGTGTCAAGCCCCGGGGTGTTGTTGGGTCTAGAAAAGACCTGTGGCTCTACTGATGTTGGGACTGTCAGGAATTGGGGCTTAGCTAGCCTTTTGTTTGCAGCTCCTGAGCTTCTATCCGGGGCTACAACCAAAATACCCGGCGCTATTGCCCCCTCGGCATCTCCCCTAGCAAAGCCTCTTGTCAAGCGACATCCTCACTGCTAGGATGCCCTGTTCTTAAGAGGGTTATATAAACCCCAACTCTTGTTAAATAATTTAAAAGAAATCTTGCCGTTCTAAGAGGCGAGGCAGCGTGCATACTTATCTTCAGGCCGACCCGGGCTCCAAGACCATTGTTACAGGAAAGTAACTTGATCGTCTCGTCTCCAGCATAGCCACAGCCCCAAGCAATTGCTAATTGTAAGGACAAATTATGAAGATGATTCATCTTACTTGAAAAGTTGTACAACCAAGATTTTCCATCTTGGTCTTCTTCTCCCGTCTAATCGGAATAGTTTTAGAACATGATTATTCTGAGCCCTGACATTACATATTCCTGAGCAACCCTGGCAGATCTGTAATGCTTTGCAAGTATTGCGGGTGACCTGGTGGAACCTGGAGTCCTCAAACCCCGTTTCTTTAGTCTTTTTATTTTTTAAAGCTCGGTTTGGAGTGCACTTACCCTCAGGGCAGTGCTGTATTTCTTTAACTTTTTGTAATTATTCAAAGCCCTGGCAGCGAGGGAAGATCCCAGCAGGTCATCACTTCAGAAAAACAAAAACAATCACTCTTCTACCCCATCATTACCAACTTGTATCCAATTATTTTATTCAGAACACAACAAACGAATATCGAACAAAAGACTGCAAGTTATCAATAAGACAGAGTTTATATTGTATAGTTATTGTTCTGGAGCTAAAGCTATTTTTATAGCCTTATAGACGGAGGGAGGGTTGCTATCACGGGATAATGACCAGCCACCAAGTTATGGCCAGAGGCAAAGTCCACGGCCATAAGTTGGGGAGGGGTCATTATCCCAAGAGATAATGACCCCTCCCGAGGTCTATAAGGCAATTAGCACATAGTGGTAGAAGCAATGCTGCTTTAAGAGTAAAATAAATAGACAAACTGAAATAGTAAATTAAATGTGGTTTTGTTTTGTAGCATTTAAATAGCATGGTTGGCAGACAGAATGAGGTGACAGGTCCCATTGAGAGGAAGTGACATCGGGAAGAAGCGATACCAGACCAATACCGTGTACTAACACGCGCTTCCGAACCCCTACACTACCGTTTTGGTAATTCAAATGTGCATCGTAATACAGCCGAGACCTTGAAGCCATTCTATCAACGATAGAACGCTACTGTTTTTCTACAAGCATTCATGCCTAGGAGACACACAATTGTTGTCGACTTAGAAGACGCTCAAATTTGACCATGTTGAGAACACTTGGAATAACATAAAGGACTTTGGACGCAAAGCATCGATTGTGGAATTGCTTTTTTTCAATGTCACACCATGACATGCTTCTCTTTTTGAGTGTGTTGGTCCCCTGAAGAAGTTCTCGGATAGTTTGTTTAAAAGATATAGAAGATCAAAACATGTTGGGTTTCTTGGCACTGCACTATGCAGCAGTGTTTGTAATTATATATTGATTTGTGTTTGTTGCCTTTCAGTGATGAAAGGATTTACTTAGTCAGCAACATTCATGAGGTTTAGAGGTGACCTTTGTTAACAATGGCCCTCTGTTCCACAACCAACGTTTTTTTGCACTTTATTACCATTGTCAATTTTGTATTTTGCACTTTATAGTGAGTTTCGACCTATACCAGACTTTTTATCTGATGGCAGGTTTTTTAAAATTGTAATGTTTACACGAGGGATGATTAGGTTTTAGAGGATGTGTGATGTTAAGGAAATGTCTCATCAATGCAATGCACTGTTCATGTTTTATGATGATGTTTTTGTATGCCGTTTTTAAGATGTATTGAAGAATGTATTGTTGTTAAATAAAATTGTATGCATCAATATCCATTGAAATACGCTTTTACTCAGTACCTATTTGGTACATGGACTGAGTAGTACAAATACATGAGGAGAGTTTGAAGTGACACTCGGGTTCCCTAGTTTCAGAGTGTCCGTTGCTTGTTGTGGGGCCAAACCCCTGTGTCTTTAATTTGCCCCTGGTCTCTTTTTGTGGTATTGTGGCGTCAAGTTAAGTATTTTAATTGCAACTTAGTTGAACTTAGTTGAACTGGAACAGGTTTAATACGAGCATGCATGAGGTGTCATGTTATAGTAAAAGGTTTCTCTATAAGAGAAGTAAAGAATGTTCCTAGGTTTTTCTCTCTCATTGGTGTGTTAATTAGCATGTTGCAGCCAAGAAAGGTCCTCTCAGAGAGGAAGTGCCTTGTTGAAACAAAATCCTGCATGAAAATGACATTGTTGTTTCCCTGTGTGCTTCTGAAAAGAGAATGCCGGTAGTTATTGACTGCACTCTGAACATTCTGATTGGGTGAGAGGAGGTCAATAATGATTTCCATGTGCTAATGTTTGTTTCTTATTTTTATCAGCAATAGCTAACAACAATTGTCATTCTTCAGCTGTGGCGAGTTAATCCGGAAGTGCCCTGGATTTCTCACCTTTGGTCTAACTTCAGGAGAATTGAGGCCAACCAGCAGTTACATGCTACTTTTCGACACACTTCTACTTTCAGAGGGGCTTTTTCCACACTTAGCCCTTGCATGGAAAGGACTGCTGGAGGCAACCATGTCTCTGCTCTGTTCCCAGCCGAGACGTGGCATATCTGCCAGAGTAAAGACGTGGCCCACCAACGGATGCCAAGAGGCTGCAATCCACCTGCAAGAAGTGCTTCTGCCAGGCAGATTACATGCACGGCTAGAAGAATGCCTAGTGGCAAACTGAGTGGCAATCCACAAGTATAGGTCTTGTGAGGGCAGCCTCTCTCCTCCAAAGCATCAGAGATCCCAAAGCGATTCAAGCACAGCCAATCAGAAGGAATCTCGTTGACTTCTCCAAGGCCTGAGACAATGAGGTGGTAGCAATCCCTGCTCTGTTAAGCTGCTGCCTACATTAACTCAAAGGAGTGCCAGGTTCTCCCACTCTGCTCAGCGAAGATGGGTAGGAGTCACAGCTACCACCAGAAGAGCCGTCGATAAATTGGCCTCCAAAATGGCCATTGTTGATGAAAGGTGTTGGCAGCTTCGTTCAGTCAACCAGCGAATCCCCACCACCTTCCCACCCCAATAAACTATTATGAAACAACATTAAAAGTGAGATTTCAAATTAGAGAGTGCTTTGAGTTTTTCCCTGAAATGACAGTAGCTTTCCTATTCTTAAATAAGTTAAACGGGTGCTTTCACTTGGGCTCCTTGAAATGAGATCGATATTCTCCAAAAATTGCCCTCTTTCTCATCCCAAACACCACATTCTTGACATGAATGCTGTTATCTGTTCTGATTTCACAGCCTGGTCACATCCAAAATAGGAGTCTCTCCCATAGGTACATTGGATCTGTGTTGTTAACTGCTCAGCGTACCATAAAAATGGTATCCAGTGATATTAGCGAAAACCACAACACCGAATCACATTGGAAGCGATTCGATATATTTTTTTAAAGCACTATTCAACACTTTCCCTGAATACTCTATGTCTGGAGTTTGATTATATAATGGCACCAGTCCTAAAATATTTGGGGGAGGATGTTTTCTGCCTTTCGATGTGATTCGGTGTTATGGTTTTCATTAATATCACAAAGATCCCATAAAAGCGTCCTTGACATCTTCCCGTAACTTGGCTGGGAGCCAATGAAGATTAATCAGCAAAGGCCTTAAATGATTCTCTTTCTGGCCTCCATCAGCATTGTGTAGGCTCTGGTACTTCCTTACTCTTGGGTTGCATTTCTAGGCAATGTATCCTAATAATCAATGTTTCGGAAAAGGGGTCAGTGTCAGGAGCGGAAGCCAAACTTCTATCCATGTAGAAGTAGAGGGTAGCTCGCCCGCATATAGAGAGGTATGAGGTTGTTCGCTACAATGGTGCAATGGTGACGCATTCCCACTCATTCGTAATTCCAGAAATACGGTTTCTATGGATCCAGTAAACCAAACCACCTTGCCTATCCAGCATGAAAAACAGCATGCACGGGGATCAGCTGTTTCCAGCACTAGAAGAAAGTCTTCCGAGCTCAGAAAAGCTCAGATCTGTTTTTCATTGTTTTCCATTTAGGCATGATTAATGATAGATTACTGCAGGCACGGCAGTGCGAAGCGAGAAGCGAGCGGAGACTGAGAATGGGGAAAGGTGTATAAAGCTGAATTAGGACCCTTTTAGAACGTTCCTATTGGTCCAGCCATTCAAGAATGTGGCGTTATTTACCCGTTCCTCGGGCAACACCGGGGGTAACGGGACAGGGACCCAGTTAATGGCCAGAGCGAAGCAAGGGCAGTTAACGTGAGCCCGGGCTGTTAACCCTTGGCGTTGCCTGTGGTGCGGGTACAGAAGGCTATTAGCAGCCATCCCAAATGCTGGGACGGGACTCATTTAAAGTGTTTCCTGCCGCGAATGGGACACCTCACAGCATCGCAAACGCGTAAAGAAAATAGTATTCCAAGATGGCCACCATGGAAAGGGAAGTGGGACTCCGTACGGAGTCCCTCTTTCTTTTCCATGGCGGCCTCCGTCAGCCAGGAGGAAGGAGCTCACCGCAGCTGAAAACAGGTAAGTGGGAGGGTGAAAAAAAAAATGAAAAAATGGTGACCAGGGGGCAGAGGGGTGGAATGTTGGAGAGATCGCAGCAGGGAAACCAGCCATCAGGTGGCATGGAACGCGGGCTTTCATCGTCAATTCAAGCCCACGCTAGCCACCTGATTGGCTGGCTCCCCCTACCAGGGCGCTAGTGAGGATTCCATGCCAATTCTGAGCATTATTGCCTAGGTATTTGCTTGTAATCTTCGCTCTTGCCCGGCTGGGCCACGCGGAACATCTGTGTGCGATGGGCCACTCCATTGGGGACTGCTTGTCGTCTTCCCCCAACTTGCTGCTCCATCCATCCATGGGCCAGACACTGGCGCAACCCTGTTCTAGATCCCATAGTGTCCCGGCACCAGGCCCATCATCATGTTGCATGCCCACACGTCCAAAGCGGCGTACCCAGTGCAGCAATATGTCCATGGCTGTGCACAGCAACGGGGATGCCACAATAAGTGGTGGACTGGTTTATGGGCCAGGGCTTGGCTTCGGCCGACAAGGAGTCCTAAAGGTTGCATCACCTGTGGTGAATGGAATTTCTGGGCATTAAGTGCCCAAAGCCTTCCTCGCCGTTCTTGCTTCGCTTGTGACGGTAAGCCAGGATTTGGGCTCCTCGGGCCTGGGATCCCACCATCCCAACACTAAGGCTCAGGGGAGTTGCTAGGTCTGGAAAAGACCCGGGGCTAAGCTAATGACGGAACTGTTGGGACTGGGGGCTAGCTAGTCTTTTGGCTGTAGCTCCTGAGATTCTATCCGGGGCTACAACCAAAAGATCAGGGGCTATAGCCCCCTTAGCCCCCCCCTAGCAACGCCCCTGCTAAGGCTTAATCTTGTGTGAAACGGTGAATACATTCAGATGATCAGATGCTGCCTTTCCTACACTCTGTTGGTTTTCTTTTTGATAACACAGTTGTAGATACAGAGACTTTTTCAGCTCACGTTGTTGGCATGCTGGTGAATTGACGAGGGGAAAAATAAAGTTACAACCATGCTCTATTTGTTTGACATGTTACTATATATGTTTGAATATGGTCAGGTTGGTTTACGGTGTGATATGTGCATATTTCACGTAATCGCTATAAAACTATGTTTTACTTTAGCACTGTGCTTTTTTGCACTTTTTGAAGTCTATCACTTGTCTGCAATGACTCCACCTCATCCCCCATCACTCTGAACACCCTCCTCCCGATCCCCACCCCCACCCCCACCCCAACCCACGGCTTCTACGTGGCAGCCCGGATCATGTTTTCTTCAATTTCCACCAATGATTCTCTACACAAGATTTATTTCTTAGAAATAATGTCAAATGCTGCATTTTACAAAGCACAATGCCAAAGACCAAAGGGAATACATTTTATGGGACACTTCTTCTAAAGGGCCTACTTCCAGAGCTGTTTCTATGTCTTTGTGACATGAATTGCCTTGACTCCTTTGCGCTTGTTTCAATCTCCCAATCAACTATCCACCAGGGATCTTTAAATAGAGCATGCCCACAAGGGGTGATGCACGGTCTAAAACTATTGTGGCCTACAAAGCCCAGAAGATGTTTCCATGTTTAGTTTTGGCTATTCAGTAGCACTTAAGATCCAGCTCTAAGCTAAAATGACTACAATGGAGTAAGGATATGTGGGTAATAGGATGTGAGGAAGGACAAGTAGCTTGTGAGTGTTTGGTATTTTTACCAGCCCAATGACTGCTCATGTCCATGCTAATTCTGTATGGCCAATGCCACCCACTACTTGCCACTCCCCACCCAGAGTGCATGTTCCTGGTGGGTCTATTTGTTCGAGCTCTACCAAGCAGTAACATCAAACTGTGTGCTGTAAAGGGCCTGCCAGTGTTATTTCGCAGCAGTCTTCTGAAAGTGAATTGCTCAATTGCAATTGTAAATGTACTACTGGTGTAAAAAATATCTTAACCAGGTCTACCTTCAGCCACTGGAGTTCTAATCAGTATTGTATACTGGCAGCTGTTCCTGGCAAGTCTTGTTAAACAATGCACTGGCAAACTCAACTCTTTTGATTTGTGTATAGGTATTAAATAGGCACTTGCCAGACACTGAATCATATGTCCATGTACTCACACCATTTTCTAGCCGCTGCCACCATATGGCCAGTTAGTACCACCATGGCAGCGCCTGGCAAATGTCTACCCCATACCTCTGCAAATGCTAGTTTATTCATGCTTTGCTTTCCAATAGCTGAATGACTATTAATTGCTTTTCTGATGAACCCCACTGGTGCCACCCTTGACAAATGGTTATTCTATTGTAAATACAATTGGTTAACTATCGCTTTGCCCTTCTCTCCATCATTTAGCACACCATATCTTATCTATCCTTGTATTCTGCCCATCTTTAATCATAGTTGCCAACATGACCCATTCCAATCTGTAGGTGCTTATCCAATCCTGTTTTTTTTATTTGCATTCTGGGATTTGTAGTTCCACTTTTCCCATTATAAACTCGGACTACAAGACAAGTTCCAGAATGCAAAGAAAAAACAGGACTGGATAAGCACCTACAGATTGGAAGGGGTCATGTTGGCAACTATGTTTATTTTACCGGTACAAAAAAAAAAAACGTCCACCCTCAGGTGAAACATTGATCTGGCGGAGAAGCATTGCCCCAGCTGGATATTTCCTGGAATATGGCATTGCTTTAGTGAAACATGGAATAAAGACCTTGTTTAGTTGACTGATGGTAGCATTGCATTAACACACAAAACATTCCAAGGTGTGCCAAGAGAGACATTTTCCATCTGACATTCGAAACTCACTCCGAATGAGTGAGGCATAAGGTCTCTGGGCTGGACATGCAAGTCAAGTCAAGCTGTTGAAATTAGCCTCCCCCAACATGGACCCAAAGGTAAAGGGGTTAATTAGATAAGGGACTTTGCAGGAGTTCCTACAGGAATGAATGTTTAGATGTTTACAGATGGTGTGGACCGAAGCCTTTAGGCTAAACTCTACAAAAAAACAAAGACTCATTTTCAGTGGATACGGTGGCTTTAATGTGACAGGCCCAAGCTTACAAACATTCGCTAACCAGGTCCATCAGCCTTGCAGACTAAGCAAGTGATTAACCTTGGTAGGCACCCGTCCATCCTGCCTCTCTTATTCCCACCCTTCAAATGTTCCCTCTGCGCTCAAATTCCCAACATGTTTTTGACTCTTGTCCTATCATCTCGACGAGCCGACACGCGCCCTTCTTCACTGCCTCCAGTCCTTCCCATTCCTGAACCCCCATGCTCGCCTGTCTGTCCGAACAGCACTAACCACCCCCCTTAACGCACAATAACCCCAAAGTTTCACCCAACCATTCCTTTAACTGCCCATGCCCCTGGCCAAAGCATGTCTTCTCCTCCCTTGTGCGCTGCTCCCACCACATTCCAACCCCCCTTTCCTAACCTTCAAACCAGGCGGACGGCACATTAGCAACAAACTGCACAAATACAATAACGACCAAGACCCCCTACTGCCCATCACACACAAACGACCACCTGCCCTCCCACTTACGGCCCTTTTGGCCCATCCGCAACCCTTCATTAGCCCATACTCAGTGATCTGACCATTGGTCCGGCCCATGGGCTACATGTTCGGCTGCAAATCGCTGACTGTTCCAGAACCTTTGCTGGGCCTGTTGAAATAACCTGGGGGGTGGGCATTCTGACCCCAAATCAGAAGCAGCTCCCTAGCTGAAACTTCCCGGTAGCAAAGCGTCCCACGACCCCTCCCCTCTTCCCCCCACCGCGTAATCTCATTATGGTTGCTTAAGAAATATCTGTAAGCTCTTAAAAAGACTTTGAATTGGGTGGTATGCCAGTTCCCACAAAAGATATAAAAACATGTTCTTGGAAGCAGGCACTCAACCGACGAATGCGTGTATAGATGGAGAAGAAGCCTATGCGCTACCTGGGCCCAGGAACAGTACCTTTCAGCACCACGGAGAGCTCCGCCAGGGAGACCTGAGACCTGAGCCTTCAATGGGACAGGCTGCTGTTGAGAGACTTTTGGGATATTCGGTGGGGCTTTCTGTAGTGGACAGAGCAGGTCTTTGAGAAAACAGTTGGCTCAGGCACCAAACAGGAGGGATGGAGGCAAAATAATAACAGCGGGAAGTACCGATTACTTTGTGTGACAGAAAAAAATAGGTAGTAACTAGGGTGCAACTTTGAGATAATGTGTCTGACTGGTGATCATGTCAAGTTTACCCAGTATTGATGAATTCCACTTCTCAGCCAAGATTGGCGGAAGTGGTAAAGGGGGACTATGTGGGGAGGAAGGAGTTTATTTGAAAGTTCACAGATTGTGCAAGTATGCTTCAAGCCCCTGGCAGGCCATGTTCCACTTGTCACGTTTCTCAGCTCCCAGCCGCGCCCAGGTGGTGCACGCAGTCCAGGCACTGCCAATGAATTGAAGACGGCAAGTGTCAGAGCAATGGCTAGCCCCACAATGCACTTCGCGTCCCGGGATCCCGATGTCCCGGAAACTACTTCATAAGCTGCGACCTACTGGTAGCAGCGTTTCTGAACCTTTTTTGTCGCTTGGTTTGAGAAAGCGCTTACATAATAACTGCAATTGGGTGGGTTTGGCGTTATACGGGAGTCCGATTTAAGGCGATAGGGAACATGGTTTCTGGGGATGGTCAAGCCCCTAACATCGCAAATCTTCAAAAATGGACAACTGCCACTTATGCCTTCCTCGTGGCAATGCCTGGGATAATATTAGCTGCACGGGCATGAGTGACTAGATGACAACTTTTCACAGTGGACTCGATGGTCACTTGTGCGTTGCCAACACCCCCCCCCCCCCCCATGGCCTGCATTCCAAAAAATGTACTCAATTTGCATAGCTCCGCCCACCTCACTAAAAGCACGCATGTGCTGTGAACACGACACATTCGGGACAACTGCATTCGAATTAGTGGCAAGCACATTTCACTTTGACCTTTTTGTGATAGTGTTTAATAATGTAGGGACGTGACGTGTATTTGCCAGACAGGTGACAGCCCCTTCGTTGATGGATTCGGGCTTAGCTTGACAAACACTTCATCTCATTTGCATTACAGACTGCAAGTGTGTACTGCATTGGCCCTTTACTAGGCATTCAGAAGTGCTACCTTGCAATGACGTGCCTTGTGATCTTGGGCAAAACTGGGTGTTCCCTATCAGTGCCTTTCTTGACCAATTGAAACATCGGTAATGCACGTATGTAGAGATGCAGCAAACAACGACCTGGATTTACAAGTAACCCAGTTATAAACACGCGCATATCTGTCTGTCCAGTGCATGGTTTATTTTCAGAAATGTGTAATATTTTCAGCCCAGCCCAACCAGTCACTGGTGCGCTTGACTCGAAGGCACCCTAACTGCCCTCTCTCTCTTTTGTTGGCGATTAGGCAGCACGGCTATACTTTCTTATTCTGGGCTGCAAAGTCTGCAAACTTTGAAAGATCTGAGGAGGGCAGAGCTCTGATTGTTTGGCAGAAGCAGATTTCAGTAAAGTCATTGTGGCAGATGAAAGGCACACGTGCCCTTTAAAAGGACCAGCCCTTTAGTGATGTGTGAGCATCTTTCTGCGCCTGCCCTGCTCGCGGGTGTCCCCGACACCTTGGCAGCCGCGAGGGTTTTTGAGTTTCATTGCGCCTGTCAGTTGCCAGCTCTGTAGAAGGCACGGCACTTCATTCCCATACACATACAGCACTTCACTCCTTGTGAGGACGAGTAGCCAAGATCACAGGGCTGCTTTGGAGGGTATCAGGTAATAAAATCGCGGCAAAAATGTTGCGGTAAATGACAGGTAAAGGTATGCACCATTATACCATTTAAAGGGAGCGGGGGCTGCGGGGGTGTCCCCCGCTCCCATTAAATGATATAATGGGTCCGGGGGTTGCGGGAGTGGCCCCGCATCCTTTACATGGATTGCGGCGCAAAAACCACTGCATTTTTGCCGCGATATTTTGTAATCACGGCAATTTTTGCCGCGATTTTATCACATGGAACCGTCGGTGTCCCAAAGGGTCCGGTGTCTGCTTTCCAGGCCAAAACGTGGCCTGCAAGTATTCCTAGTTTACTGGACATTTGGCATGGCTCTCAACCTTTTTTGTCAGCAAGGCGGGTGAAAACACCCGATTTTCTTTTTGGCGGGTGAGAGGCCCATAGAAGTGAATGGGCGTATGAAGGACTTGGCGGGTGATTCATCTGCTTTCAAGGCGGGTGACACCCGCCAAAAGCGGGTGAGTTGAGAGCTATGCATTTGGGTCAGAGACCCACGAACGTTTGCGGGTCACTTTTCGGAATGTGGGCCCGGCCTTGCCAAGAAGGCATTCATACAAACTGACTGCACACCTAGCCTGTATTGTAGTCCCTCCGACCTCCTTAAATCGCACCATTCTAACTAGCCACTGTAGTAAAATCGGCTGCCACACAAAAACTCTGCTTCCGTGAAAACACCCTGCACTTCGTAACACAACTGGACTCCTTAAACGCCATCAAACTGGTGACTGACACTGTCCCGGCCCTGCGGGGCTTGAGTAGTACTGGTCGGATCTTAACATTTTAAGCCCTATCACAGAAAAAAAAACGTGCACCATAATATTCCCTTGATTCGCTTTTCTTCCCATTTCTTTAACCCCTAACCTATGCCCTTTGACCCAGTGTGTCTCTCTTCACTGCACCGATCCACTGCCCCCTCCTTCTCCGCCTACCCCCTCCATCCTACATTTCATAGTCCTGATGCGTGCTTTTCTTCCCCGCTATCACCATGGCGACTGGCCGAGGCGTGCTTCACTGAGGGATGACAGCCTGCAAACAGGGTCAGCCTGCCTGAAGGATCCTGGAAGATGCAGGACAAGGGAGGAGGGGCGAGGAGGTGGAGTGGGGAAGAGGGAGGGAGCGTGGGGCGGGGTGGGGGTTGGGATGAAGGAAGAGAAGACCTGTGCATCTGGCGAGAGCCAAGGAGGAAAAGGGAGGGCAGCAAGAAGACGAAACGGGAGAGAGGGAATGAGGGCTGGAGTTGGAAGGAAGGGGAAGAGAGATACAGAAAGAATCCGTAACCCAGAATGGTCAACAGGCGGCAGTAGAGACAGAGGAAAGAGAGTGAGAAGGAATGAGGAACACTGGGGATGAGTGAGAACATACGACAGCAGGGAATGCGACATAGAAGAGTGGGGGAGAGAAAGAAGGTCAGACAGTGAGAATAACAGGAGGAGAGTGGGGATAAAATACACTCAAATTATCTAGCACTTTTGTATAAAGCATTTTTTTTTCGGCCTGGTTTTCCTAAAGCAATGTATGCCCCTTTTGGCCCGTTTGAATCGTTTATGAAAAGGGGTGGCTAGACAGAAGGGAGGAGACAGAGAAGAGACAGGAGGAATGAGAGTAAGCACAGAAGGAAGAGAGCTATTTTTTTTCTTTTCTTTTGTAGCGGTTT
Organism: Ambystoma mexicanum; assembly: GCF_040938575.1. Taxonomy (NCBI): domain Eukaryota; kingdom Metazoa; phylum Chordata; class Amphibia; order Caudata; family Ambystomatidae; genus Ambystoma; species Ambystoma mexicanum. Next base: position 927,234,475 of record NC_090923.1, read on the forward strand.
ATGAACTCTTTAGTAGGTTAGATTTTAATGTTGTATATGTTTAATTTTCTTTCACATTTTAGGAATGTACTGTCATTGTAATTTTAAGGAAACTGTTGAATGATTTATGTGTAAAAAGTAAAAATTGTATTTGGCTAGTGCACGTTAAATAAAAAAAGAATAATAATTAAAAAAAAGAATAAGAGACACGGGGGAGGGGGTGCAGGATTAAGGGAAGGTGAGACAGAGGGGCGTGCCGAACGAATGAGGGAGACGGAGGAGAGGGGACCTCAGAGAGGGCAACTGGGCGAAAGAGCATAACACAGGGATTGGGGAAGACGGAGGGACAAGGGACGCAAAGAAGGCGAGAGCTGGGATCCTCGGGGTGGGAGTAAGGAAAGAGATAGAGAGGCAAGGAAAGCGTGAGATGGTGGGAGAGGCGAACAGGGTACACAGGGAAGAAGAGACCGAGTGGATAGACAAAGGAAATGGCGCACGAACGGGAGACACGCAGTACAGTAATAGGGCACGAGCGCCTGGGGAGGCTGCAGAGAGAGGCTGTAAAAAGAAAAGTGCAGACAACGGATTACTAGAAACGAGAAATAAAGAGGGAACCGGCCAGATGGTGCGAGGCGGGCGAGTCAGAGTGAGGTGGAGGGGTGAAAGGCTATCCAGGCCGAGGCTACAGGGGGGAGATGAGGGGGGAGGGTATTATCGAGCCCAGCTCACTGCTTCGCCCAAACAGACGCATCAAGGAGCTATCTTTGTAATCACGTAGGTGGCTTTAGCTGCAGCCTAAACACATAAGAGGCATGTGGCACAGCACATCTGCCTGCTGCCAGCTAGCCTGGTGTGGATGAATGGCTATGTATATATATAATGAAGTGAAGCAAGGCACTAGAACGAGTCGCTCACAGCGCTGATCATATGTACAAGTATAAAGGGGACCCTGCTGCCAGTTTTTGAGAGACAGTGCCCTTCGTCTCGAAGCTGGTTTGGACAGAATTGGGTATGAACCTCAGTCACACAGGCGCTAGGTTAGCGAAAATATTTGATGGCTAGTATTATCTGATTGTGAAATAATTTCAGTGGAGTCTTGATGCTTAGTATCGGGGTGATTATATTACACAGTTCAACCAACACGTGTTTCGACCCTCCTGGGTCTTTTTCAAGGCTGTGGCATTTGCACATATACTGTGCGGTTGTATGCATTAGTTCGATAACACCCAAGCAGTGACACCCAAGAGAAGTGTTTTGTAGAAACCAACAGTGATGCAGGTCATGTTGGTTTAGAATGTGACATTTGTACATTGTTACAATATAGAGGTGGCGTTATGTAATCATTGCAGCTTTACATCAATATTCATACCAACGCAAAGGTGTGAGTGGTGACCAATTTAGGAACATATTATACAACATTGCGTATTGTACATGTAAGTCAGACGCTAAGGAGTTACATGCTTGTATGTGAATACATCATGTAAGCAATTTAGGATACATGTCATGTGTACAGAAGAGTAGCACCAAGGGAAACAAAGGAATAAAGGAAAGGTAGTGTTAGTTGTGTTTGGTATACTACGAGGCACAGTTGGGCCATAGTAATTGTGTATCTCAGTTGCATATTGGCAGCTCTAACTGTGTGTAGGGTGAATGTAAACATCTATGTGGGTGTTGCGGTGTGGAGTAGTAGCTCGTGTTTATTAACCTGTGGGTAAGAACATGCATACACGGTTAGGGGACTGACAGTGGCAGTTTTGTCTTGCATGTTGCACAACTTCATACATATTTAAACACAGCACTTGCAGAGAAAAGGGACCCTTTCGGACACTTCTACACTGACGAGCACAGGGCCCCAGAACGAGCAACAAAGAGCTTCATTTTGGGTCAGGTGGAGGTGCCATCTTATCTCCAATGCGCAGATGGAGTTGTAGAGATTGTATTTATTGTAATAACACAGAATGAAAACGTCCCATTCAGGATTGCAGGAACGGAAGGGGGGGGGGTAGGTGGAAACGCAGATGGAAGAGTAATATAAAGCATTGGTATATCGAACCACTAGCTCTTTTAATTTTTACACAGCGTACATTTAGCTCAAAGGCTCAAGAAGGACGCTTTGGGCCTCATTACGAATATGGCAGTCCGGAAAGAAGGGTGCCGGTAGCAACCTACCAGCACCCTTTCCGTACTCCCATACTTTGAGCATGTCGGTAGGGGCCAAGGATACCCCGGCAGGCCTGACCTGCAGGGAAATCAGGACCCTATCGGCATGTCTCACTGAAGCACCGGCACCGTTAGGTATGGGACTTCATGGAATGGGGATTTACCATACCGCCACCACTTGTGATATCCCAGTGGCATCCGGATATCAGGCGGCAGAATCAGTGTTACGGGATTACCACCAGCCTCCTAATGAGGGTCTTTGTCTTTCTCCTGAGCCAAAGATAGAATCGGCTCGGGCCGGACATTCAAGCACTGTCAATTTCCAAAGTCACAGCTAGGCAGACACACACACAAAGCGTCCGTGGCTCTGCAGGTTGTTACGGTGCTTAGGCTGCAAACACATTTATTTTATCAGTGGCAGAGTCTTTCATGTGCATGCATATGCATGACGGAACATTTACAACTCAAAGAGCTCGCAAAGCACAGTTACCTTGCAAATCTGTGATAGTGGGCAAAACAAAGCACACATTTAAAGACTTGTTTGCATCCATGATGTCTACTATCTTGAAAAAAAGAGCAAAAAATAAAGTTGCTTTAAGTCACTAATCAAATGTTTTCAACATCATGAATACAGCGTGCTGGAAGTGGTATCCAGTGACGCTACGGAAAAAAAATGTTACCGAAACACTATACAGGGGTGAGGGTGAGAGGCTAACAGGTGTTGGGAGTAGTTTGGGGGGGTGTACATGTAGATAAAAGGGGAAATTGGTATATTCACACAGAACCGCTGGAAGTGACAAATCTGCATATCTATCTTTGTTTATTACACAACTACTTTTGTTGCATGTCTTAAATCACTGAAAGTCCAGTGGAGTTAACAATATTTTTCAGGTTGGCATTATCTTGCATTCTGGGACTTATAGTTTACCATTCAGGATGTGAAAAATAAATCCACAGTGACATTCTTTTGGCATAACATGTTGCTAAAAGGATTTACATACTGGCATATGGCTCTATAATGCAATTTGTTTTTTGTAAGTAAACTCTAAGACATTATTACTGTAGAACTTCAAATCCAACTATTTGAGCCAAAGTTTGTAGTCCTGGTCACCACCCATCCCCCCTACTCGACACTCCCCCCCCCCCCGGGCATCTGTCTGACCATCACACTCCCTCCTTTTTGGATGCAGCCAGAGTACCACTAGTTCCTATTTTCCACTTCCACCCCTGGGTGGCAATTAGACTTTGCTTACTTGGCGCTACCCATTGCACGAGTTGTGCTGCATAATTGTTGCCAAAAGGAGTTGATGGGCCTAGTTGAGTGTGATTCCCCGGTGCCTGGGAATAACAAACAGACTAAAAAAGAGAGCATGAAGGTGGGGTGCAAGGGGGAGGCAGCTGGGAGGAAGGGGAGATGAGGAAAACAAAGCAAGATGGCTGCTTTCAAACCCCCCCAAACACATGCGGCTTCCGGCCTGTCTCAGCGCGCCGCCCCCTCTGCCACCGCCACCAGCATCCAAAGAGGGGTTAGTTGAGAGAACGCCAATCACTTGCTGGGCACAAGGCTCCAGTATTCACGGTTTCCGGAACAGCCACAAAGAGCTATCTCACCCGAACCCATCTGCATCCGTTGCCCCCCCTTCCTGGCTGCCCCTAATCTTGCTTCCTTCTGCCCCCTAAAATCAAGATCTGATCAGAGTCGGATTTGGTGTGCCAGCCACCCACCCTGCCCCTTCATCCTCGCTATGGACCTTTCTTTATTCTTTTAACTTGTACCGAATTCATAGCTGTGACACGCGACCATCAGGGCAACTCCCCCTGCAGCGGCAGGAGGTGGCTGCTTCCTTGCCTCGGGTCATTGTGTCACCCTGCCAGTAGTCACACGTGTAAAAACAATTTAGAATGGAAACAAAACCCCCCTTTCTGTTCCAATCTCACCAACATAACACAGCTCTATGGAGGGTGGGTTGGAGGGATGGCTATATTTGCAAGTGAGAGCTCCTGCGAGTGAAAAAAGTGCCACTCAGCTTTTTTTTTTTTAGTCTGGCACACACAAGATAGCTCAGCGAGTTAGGCACTTGACTTTGACATCAGTATACAACCAGAAGTCACAGGTTGGAATCCCGCCGATTCAGCCCTTCCTCCTCCCGGGGCAGAGAAGAGTTGATTTTAATACCAACGTTTATTACAGCACTTCGAAGCCGGGGGAATCCGGTGCGAAGAGCTATATGAAGGAGCAATATTTCTAGTCAGTGGATTCCGGGCCCCTTCCTTCTGTTAGTTCTCATGCAACTATGGCAGAGGTTCCTGCCTTTGAGAAGAGGAATGGACAGGGCGTGTGATGAAAAGCAAACTGCAATGTGCAGGGAGGAAGAACAGAGGTAGCAGGAAGTCATGAATGTTGAGTGAACTTGTGCAAGTCCTTGTCTACACGTCCAAACTCACTACAAGCCATCAGTGAAGCTGTGGTAATTTAGAGGTCGGGGGTGCAGCTGGCAATGTAAGTGGTTTCCTTCTTTGGTACGAATAGGTTGGCATGGTGCCCTCCGTATTTTCATCATCTCTAGATGATGTCACTGTCAAATGAGAAAGAAATGAGGGATAATATCCATGACTAATAATATTACATGTTGAGATAGTGGTTCGTGCAGCTGTAAGGCTTGAGGTTAACATTGTTCTGTTCAATGGTACTGTGCCCCGCAGGCTAAACACAGAGGTCTGGTGTGAGCGCCCAACTCACTGAGTTATCCTGGCGGCTGGCTCTGCATGTGAATCTCTCCGTTCCAGGAATTCCCTACAGGCTGCTTCAGCTGGAAGAGGCGCATGCACCACCCCCCCCCACCCCCAACCTCTGGTGAGATAGCCTTATCCTTATTGGGGACGTTCAGGTCTTCAGGCATGAAGTGCACTCCTACGCTGGATATAACCCGGAGTCAGGTACCTATTTGGCGGGTGATCTGGAAACGTGCTAGGTGTGCAGGCACAGGGGCAGGGAAGTGCATCCCTTGTGTGGGGGGATTGCACATCTAGAGTTGCTAGGAGTTTCTTCTGAAAGGTGCCACTGGCATGGAGTGCTTAGCACAGGATTGTTCAACTCTGGACCTCGAGGGCCGGAACCCTGACGAGTTTCAGAATATCCCTTATTAATATTCATGAGGAAAAACGCACATACATTTAGAATCATTGTATGCAAATGTATATCATGAATATTTAATGAGGGGTATCCTGAAAACCCAGCATGGATCCAGCTATGCAGGTCTGGAGTGAGTTAGACAACCCTCTCCTTAGCTGGACGGTGGGATCCTGCCTGCAGAGAAATGCTTTCTTTACGAAAATGATGTGTTCCATCCCCAGAGACGCTTCCAGCAAGGGCTTCAGCGTGTCAAGTTATCTGTGTGTTTTTGGGGGCATCAGAAAGGTGACACTTTTTAGGCCACTTTGAATAAGGCTCACAGGCTGTGCATCGGTTGGTTGGGTCCCACGGTGTTTTTGTTGCCCCTCTCCTTGTATTCAGTGAATAGTGTTCATGAAGAGTGCTGGACGTGCCCCGAGGCCTTATGGGAAGTCCACAGCACAGAGAGAGAGAGAGAGAGCACGGAGGACATGTAGGCCCGGGTCTTGCACAAGGGGAAGGGCTGCCCGAGGTAGAGGAAGACCTTTGCCGTGCTTGTGTACTTGATTTGGAACGGCGTGCACTTAAAAGATGAAACGAATGGCAAAGTCTAGGAACGGCTAAAATGGGACAGGTGCCTGTAAACACTATGAAAATAAAAATACAAGAATGAGTGGGGGTTGGGGGGGTGGATATAGGTGGGTGTGACGGGCGGCCTTTGGCAGTGATGTGGACCTTGACGAAATGGAGCAAAAATAGAACAGTGAGGTGGTGTGGAGAAGGGAACAGTAGGAAGGGCGACAGAGCCGAGAGCAGGAAGTGACCACAGGAAAGGGTCACAGATAGGGGTCAGGCCGCGCCTGAAGGGTTGAGCTCCCAGGCAGCTGTGTTAACAGCGGCTACTCTGCTCTCCAGAGACCTAGAGAAAAATGCGACCTAACTAAGACATAGTGGGAGAAGGAGAGAGAGCGGGAAAGAAACAGAGAGAGAAATAAACAGAAGAGCTTTTTTAAATATCAAAAACACCACATGTTCTTGCCAGGGTCGGACTGGGCCATAAAACTGTCTCGGGCACCAAGGAAAAAGTGGCCTACAATTGCAAATGGCTATTAATTCCTTTTGTGATACTGTTTGAATAGTACCCAAGGGGGAGATTTTTGATAAAGTGTGATGCAAATTGTGCAAGGTAAAGAATATTTAATCAGCAACACTGGTCAAAACGACTAGCCGCAGAGTGAATTAACTCAAACTGGCCCAAATTGGTCAAAAAGTGGACCCACGCCAGCATTTTGTGTTTTTGGTTTGGCCAGGGGCCTATTGCCCAATAGGCCAGTCCGAGCCTGGTTCTTGCTGAGAGATGACCCCATTATTACACTAACACATGTATGTCGGCTAGCTTTCAAGCCCCCAAGGCTCTCTTCATCAAACCGCCGGGAGACAGACACACTGATATAGAGACGGGCAAGGAGACAGAGGGAGATGGCAAGCCACAGAGAGCACGACACTTGATACCCCAGCAATGTCCCACATCTCTCACTCCCCTGCTCGTACCTCCAGGATCCCTGGTTAGTCTTACCATAACTGTGCCACTCACCATGTGGCGGGGCACACGATGACTCGACCATATCAGCAGGGCGGAACTATGTGCAGGACACTGTGGGAACTAGACAGCAGCACTATTTTGCTGCCCACTGGCAAGTGGTGACCCCAACTTCATCACCCATCTGACTTTGCAGCCCAGACAAACCCATGTGTACGAAATACTGAGCTACCCATTGCCTGAAATAGTGATCGATGGGGAAAGGAAGATTGCTAATGCTGCAAGCCCTGCCGCAGCACAATCTTCTCAACTCCTGCAAAGACTCTTCCCTGTGGCTTCTTGCAATACTCGTACACAAAGGACGGTTAAAGGGGGAAAAAATTCTTTGATTGGCTGGATGTCATTGCCCTAACTAGAGAATAGAGTTTGGGAAGTCCAAAATGGATGCTAGATCGGGAGATGTTCTCCCAAATGGCAACCACTCAACAGGTACGAAGTTGCTTAGAGAGGGAAAAAAATCTCTCGTGGTGATGGCTCGAGCACCTTATCACTGACATGGATGGTGTAAGGGCATTGGGATTTGCAAGTATGTATTTTATTAACCCAAATGTCTCAAAATCCTTTTCATGTGGGTGGTTGTCTGAATTAAAACTAATATTAAAAGAATTAATTGAAACAGCAAAAACAGAAATTCTTTTTTTAGAAAAACACAGTCACTTGTTCTGCACTGGAGGTGCTAGAAACCCATATAGTATTGGGTTGTGGTCTTTAGTGTCTTTGTATCTCCTCTTTGTTTTGGAGATATCCTAGAGTGTTGTGGAGGGGCCACAACAGGTTAGGTCGACCTGTTTCGATGGTTATGGACGATTGAAAACCATCTTCTTCAGGACATTGGATTTCTTCATGTGGTGACACAATCACTTGCTGTACTCGTGGGTAGGACAGCATACACAGCATGCACAGGCTACACAGAATCCTGTATTTGAGAAACATAATGAAACATTGCAAAAGAGGACGTAAGTAACCTCTAATTGCAATGCTGCATACCAAAAATACCAGAACATTCACAATCATGTCTCGATGGCTTTTTGGCTATATGCAAGGTGCATGTGCTCTTAATTTTTGGAGCATGACCACATAATAGTGGCTCGAGAGAACCTGTCGAACCATTGGCCCGAATCACCGAGGTGGTGGGGGTGCTCAGAAGAAGGGGAGTGGGCGGGGGTGGAGGCGGGTAGCAGGTGGCAGGGGAGGGGGATTTTAAAACAGGGGAGGTAGCTAGACCACCACTCATCGATGGTGTCATGTCCAGTGATGGTACAATCAGGGCTGTGGTTGAGGGGTCTGGGATGGAGAGGAGCCATCCTACCTGGATGTAGTCAGGACAGCATGTTTGCAGAGCTGTTAATGCTGCAGCGTTGACTCTATCTGAGAATTGAATGACTAGCGCGTTATAGCGGGCGGCTATATAACTTGAAAAAAGGGAAGGAAGAAAGGAGGACCGAGCATGACTATGCTGGAAGAATCGGGGCTCTTACCAGTTCTGCGGGCTGCGCCCGCAAGGGCTATGTACAGGAACATCCAACAAACGAATGTGGAAGAGGCTCAAAGAGTAAAAGCTTCTTACGCGTGTGACATGGCGGAATCAATTACATTTGAACAAGCTTTGATGAAAAAACTGACTGAAATAGAAGCGAATATCCCGTTCGTACACAACAACTGCACCAAAGCCCAACTGGAAGCACTAACATCTTTGGCAAAAAATGAAAACATAACCATAAAACCGGCAGATAAGGGAGGCGCGATCATCATTCAAAACACAGTAGACTACACTAGGATGGTCGAAGCTTTAATAAATGACAATACTAGCTAACAACCCCTCTGGAATGATCCAACAGCTGCCTTCAGGTTCTACTAGCACCCCTTATAGAAGAAGGAGAAGCAGAAGGCTATGTGAGCCTGAGAGAAGCATCTTTCCTGATACAAAAACATCCAAGGACTCCAGCTCTATATGCCTTAACGAAAATACACAAAGGCATCCTTCCCATACCGGGCTGCCCAATTGTTTCAGGAATACAATCCATCCTCAAACCTCTCAGTCAATATGTAGATTTCTTTATCAAAGATGAGATTCCTAAAATGAAACCATATGTGAAAGACTCTACAGCCATGCTTATCCTCCTTGACTCTCTGCCTTTCAACCCTGAACTAGACTGGTTAGTCACCATCGACATAGAATCACTCTACACCAGAATTCCTCAACAAGAAACCCTGGAAATGCTTAAGGACCTATTAGATTCAGGCATCGATCTACATGGGGTACCATCGAGTTTCATCCTATCCCTGGCCAAGATAGCATTAACAAAGAATTTCTTCTTGTTTAATGATCAATGTTTCCAACAAGTCTCAGGCACTACCATGGGTGCGACTTTCGCACCCAGTTTGGCAAATCTATACGTCAACTCTTTTGAAATCCGGCATATTTACCCAGTGACCAATCCATTTCAGGATAAACTGCTAACCTGGTGTCGCTGCATTGACAACATTTTTGTCATCTTCAGAGGCACCGAAGAAGACATCAAGGCCTTCCATGATTGGATCAACAGACAGAATATTCACCTCCGGTTTACGATGGAAAAGGACACGGAACATACACATTTCCTAGACCTATTTGTTACAGCTTTTGAAGGAGGTCTTATCTCGAAAGTATATCGAAAAGACACTGATAAAAACACTTTATTGATGTATTCCAGTTACCATCCACAATCGTTGAAGGACAATCTTATGTTTGGCCAATTTCTGCGCTATAGACGCCTATGCAGTAGAACCGACGAGTACATGAATCAAGTAAAAATCCTTAAAAACCATCTGGCCCAATGTGGGTATTCGAAGAAGATCATACACAACACTTACAAAAGGGCCAAACATATACCTCGTTCGTGTACATTTGAGCAACATCAAAAGCCAACAGAAGATAGAACTATTACAGCAGTATTCAGCTACTCTCCTGCTTTTAACAAAATAAAGAAAGGGATCAAATCCATATGGCCAATCCTCAATACAGGCACATCCAGTATAGGAAAACCGCGGTTCACACTCAAAAGAAGACGAAACCTGAGAGACACCCTTGTCAACACAATACCTCCAGAAGCTGACACAGCACAAGGCACGCAGAATGTCCTTGGGAACCTAGCCCAGCCTATGGGCCACAGTCCGTGTGGACAATGTTCCATGTGCACACAAACTGTTCGTAGCACTAGCATTGACATCGGGTGGGCAACTCCATGGGTCCAAAAAGTCTTTACAAATTGCAACACAAGAGGAGTTGTGTATATGATCACCTGTCCATGCAATTTATGGTACATTGGAATGATGGCCAGGGAAGTCAAAAAACGTATGACTGAACACAGATCATGTATAAGAACAAAGAAACTAACAGCACCAATGGTCCCCCATTTTTTGGCAGGTGGTCACACAGCCGAATCTTTCAAATGGACTATCCTTGAAAAGATCAAATGGCCGAAGCAGGGGGGGCAACTACCACGCCATGTTGTTTACATAAGAACAGAAGTGGATTTTCCGCCTGAACACACACAATCAAGGCCTGAACGAAGCAATGCAGTGGCAGGAGCTCGCAGTGCTACATCACTAATCTCTGCATTCTAATTTTTGCTTTTGAGTGTTTGCATTCATGTGCAGCATACATTACACTCTGCACGGACTACTTTAGTCCCATGAGATGTGAATTGAAGCAACAATGTACTGTATGTTGTGTGTTCTCTTCCACCTGTTTTCCAATGATACATGCTGTGTCGTTTTTTCATCCAGGTAACGTGCCTGTAATCTTCAGCACCAACCCACGAGTGTTCTTATCATACATGCAAATTGAAGCAATAATGTACTGTATGGTGTGTGTTCCCGTCCACATGTTTGTATCATACATGCTGTGCCTTTTTTCCATCCAAGTTACGTGCCTGCAGTCTGCAGCACTAACCCCATGCAGAATCTTTCTCCCTCCCAATCGTTACGTGCCTGCAGCTTTTAGCACTAATCCACTAGACATTATGCATCTTTTTTCTACACAGTGATTTGCCGAAAACCTTTATGAGTATCCTGCTCTTGTGTAGAACAAAGCATTGCCAGGCATGCCATCCTACACACCCGTGGGAGAGGGCCATTCCTCCTCCCTCCTGCTTTCCCCACTCTTTCCCCAATTACTTTTTCCCACCCTCACCCACAAACTCCCCCCTCCTCCACGACCCTCTCTTGGGTTTTTCCTGGATGCAACCACTTTTTGCAGGCCCCTTTCCCACTTGTGCCTTTTTGCGTTTTCGCACGCACTCTCATTGATGCCGGCTATCTTACGTCCCCGGCTTCATTAGTATCGTTAGTTGCTCCCCGCGACACCGGAGCTTTGGTTTTCGTACCCATAGACCCCGCCCTCCAGAGGTCCATTCCGTAATCTCACACCCCCCCGGCTAGATCTACAGCCATTGGACCAAGCCACGGCGCACGCGCATGTACACACCCCCTAGTTCCGACTTGTCATTGGACTAAGCTACCTCTCCAGCCACGCCTTCCAGTATGCGTCACATGCGGAAGAAACTTTTACTCTTTGAGCCTCTTCTGCATTCGTTTGTTGGATGTTCCTGTACACAATCCTTGCCAGCGCAGCCCGCAGAACCGGTAAGAGCCCCGATTCTTGCAGCATAGTCGTGCTCGGTCCTCCTTTCTTCCTTCCCTTTTTTCAAGTTATATAGCCGCCCGCTATAACGCGCTTTTAATTCAATTCTCAGATAGAGTCAACGCCGCAGCATTAACAGCTCTGCAAACATGCTGTCCTGACTACATCCAGGTAGGATGGCTCCTCTCCATCCCAGACCCCTCAACCAAAGCCCTGATTGTACCATCACTGGACATGACACCATCGATGAGTGGAGGTCTAGCTACCTCCCCTGTTTTAAAATCCCCCTCCCCTGCCACCTGCTACCCGCCCCCACCCCCACCTACTCCCCTTCTTCTGAGCACCCCCACTACCTCGGTGATTCGGGCCAATGGTTCGACAGGTTCTCTCGAGTCACTATTATGTGGTCATGCCCCAAAAATTAAGAGCATGTGCACTTTGCATATAGCCAAACAGCCATCGAGACATGATTGTGAATGTTCTGGTATTTTTGGTATGCAACATTGCAATTAGAGGTTACTTACGTCCTCTTTTGCAATGTTTCATTATGTTTTTCAAATACAGGAATCTGTGTAGCCTGTGCATGCTGTGTATGCTGTCCTACCCACGAGTACAGCAAGTGATTGTGTCACCACATGAAGAAATCCAATGTCCTGAAGAAGATGGTTTTCAATCGTCCATAACCATCGAAACAGGTCGACCTAACCTGTTGTGGCCCCTCCACAACACTCTAGGATATCTCCAAAACAAAGAGGAGATACAAAGACACTAAAGACCACAACCCAATACTAAATGGGTTTCTAGCACCTCCAGTGCAGAACAAGTGACTGTGTTTTTCTAAAAAAAGAATTTCTGTTTTTGCTGTTTCAATTAATTCTTTTAATATTAGTTTTAATTCAGACAACCACCCATATGAAAAGTATTTTGAGACATTTGGGTTAATAAAATACATACTTGCAAATCCCAATGCCCTTACACCATCCATGTCAGTGATAAGGTGCTCGAGCCATCACCACGAGAGATTTTTTTTCCTCTCTAAGCAACTTCGTACCTGTTGAGTGGTTGCCATTTGGCAGAACATCTCACGATCTAGCGTCCATTTTGGACTTCCCAAACTCTATTCTCTAGTTAGGGCAATGACATCCAGCCAATCAAAGAATTTTTTCCCCATGTACCACTATACCCCTACGATTAGGGATGACAACAATGTTTTCTATGGCTTAATTAAGCCTCAACTTGCCCTGTTTTTTCCTGTTCTTGCAATGCTCATCAGAGCTGTGGAACTACCCTTGCCAGGGAACCATCCCACCAACACAGGAATCTGCAACCTGCGGCTCTCCAGATGTTCTGGACTGCGAATTCCTTTATCCTTTCAAAGGGAGTTTCCTTTAAAAGCTTGTTTTAGGGAACGAAGAACCGCCTCGCAGACGCGCAATCCCCTGGAGATGCCATGTCCCACACTCAAGGCGTTTCTGCTTCTCCCAGAGGTCTTCCCTGGTCAGCTCTGTCAGGTGTAAATGAGGCTGTGGAGACCATCCCTGCTAATGCCTTCAAGCAGGTCGCACAAGCACGGTCTGTGCTCTATGAGTACTTCTAGCTCACCTCAGCCATTGAGGCCAACTCAAACCTTAAGGCTGGTCAAGTTCACGGGACAGCGTTTTGTGACTTCTGACCAGGGTGCTGCCTAAAAGACCCAATAGGACACTGAGAAGATACTCTGGCCCTGTGTATCCTCCTCGAGACTAGCCTGGAGACCAACTGACACCCCCTTTTACTGTGGATGTCAGGAATTCACATAAGAATATGCTTATGACTATTTTTTTTAAACATTCTTAATTGTATTTTCCTCCAGATTATCTTTGCTGATCTTAGTTACTACAATGATCTTATTAATACACATCGACCTGACTGATCCTCATTTCCTAAATATTGTACACGTGACTGTAAATCTTTCACCCTCAGCAGCTTGGAGGGATAGCTTGAGCTGGCCCAGCTATAGGTATACAGGAGCCAATGATGCCTCAAAGAGGTTTTTGGCCCACTTCTCTTTGTGAGTGGATGGAAATGGTTCCGGTGACATAAGCGAGTGTGGGTTACACATGTAGCTACTCTTCAAGTTCTTTTCACATGGACACAGAGAAACACACACACACACACACACACAGAGGGGGAGAGCCACAGATGGGGAGCTGGACAGAAAGAGCGAGTTGCAAGGATACACATCTGTTCATAGTTTATAGCAAGTACAGATCTGGGGCTCCATCTTAATTTGAAGGATAAAGGCATGTAAGCCCACCTCCCATCAGGCCTTGGGTCAGCCTGCTTAGACAGGTCAATCAAAGGGATTACAGCTGCCTTGGACCCTGGAATGGATTACCCAGTGTTCTCCAGCACGCACGCTAGCCCAGAGTATCCGTAGCTATACAACAACACTGTAAATTAAGTCCTCATATGCAACAGGGTCACCTTAGGGGCCATACAGTGGTAGTAGGAGGTGTGCACGCTACAGGAACAGTGGGTTTGGTGATGTGGTTGAGCACTTTGTATGGTCAGATCTCCATCAACCCTGGCATTATTACTTTGCCCAGAACTTTGCGAGCAACTTTTATTCTTGGCAAAATAATATCGCAGACGGTGAGATAAAGGACATAGCTGGTAATGCTGAGGTGTCAATGTACAGACCTGAAAGCAATATACAATGCACCTATTAAATTGCAGTGGATTGATACTAAATCCTGTGCGCTATTCACCCAGCCTATTTTGTTATTATAATTGTCAGTTATATATCATCTAGCTGTGGGAGTCTCACAATCTGAGAATCCTCCACAAAACATTCTACCTATAATGACAAAAATTATTAAATTGTTGCAAGACTGTCACCGTGCTTGAAACTAGTATTCATCATCCATAAAACTATATTAGGCAACAAGTCATCAAATTATTCCATTCAAAACAATAAGGTCCACACATTGAAATTGATATACCTGGCTATACTATTGTTGCAGTACCGGACAACTGTATAAAGAAGAGAAAAACATCATATCAATTTCAATGTGTGGACTAGTTTCAAGCGCGGTGACAGTCTTGCAACAATTTAATAATCAATATACATGCACATACACAATGCACACTGTCAGTATTGCTTGAAACTGGAGTGTTGTTAATTATACTGAAACCACGAAGTACAGCTTAAATAATATTAGTTTTGTTTTCAAATATCTCATGTAATGTCTTGGTAAATTGTACTCCAGTTCCCGGATACACTTTCCACTTATTTGTACTATCTTTTTTTCACTCACTGATTTCCATAGGACGTTACTCCAGTCTCTAGAATGCAACGTTTGTTTGTTATACACACTTGCTGGGACTTAGAATTCAAAACCCAGAATGCATTGTTGTGTTCTTGCGTGAACTTCCTTTTTCATTCACTGAACGCTTTGGCTCTTTCACCTCAGATCCTGGAAGGAAGAGTTGAATTGTTGTATTTACTTTTTTTCTTAGATTGCTTTTAGTCTCACTTCAAATCCCAGAATGCACTGTTGTATTCTTGTATATATTCTCTTTATCATAAAAAGGACATTGAGTCTTTGACTTCAGTTCCTAGAGGAAAAGGGAAAAGATCAGATGAAAGAGTGAAGGGCAGACTGGAAAAGCAGGGTTCGAAGATGTGAAGTGAATGGAAGCTGATGTTGTTTGGTGGTTGACCAGACAAAGATGCTAGAGAAGAGAAGTTTTGAAGTCTCTGGAGAGCAAGAGAAGGAGATGAGACACAAAGCGTCCGCCGGCCAGGGTAGAAACATCCTGAGATCTCACGCATGATGCTGGAGATCTGGGTGGCACTCAAGGCTGATGCATCCAGTACATAGGATAATTGGGTACATTGGGTGTGTTACATCTGTGCATCCTTTCTGCCTCCATCAGCTGCTAGGCCGCCGGGTGAGTTTGCCTGTGCATAGTGCCGTCCCTTAAACTATCCCTCCTTTTCCTTCCCCTCTATGGCACTCTCCATCTCACCCATCTACTCTAACTGCTACTCTATCACCTATCCTCCTCTCTCACGAAGTCTGGAAAAAAAAAAGTTTTGAAAATATCTTGGCCTCTAATCCTGGCCTACCTATTGCTGACACCTACGTTAGTGCTACTTCCAGACAGATTATCACGGATATCCTGTTCTCTGTCCCCTCTCCTGACCTATGGACCTCACATCTGATCTCTCCCCTCTCCTCTTTTTCCTCTTCACCCCTTAATGGTGGCACTAGATTGGAAGTACTCTTGGCATACTTCTCATCCTCTAGGTGCATCATTAATGTCTATCACAATGGCACTGTCATGGCCCAGGGTCCTCAACCAAATCTTTTCTTCAACCGGCGCCTGCCGGCCCTCATCTTCTTCCTTTTCCTGCTACTCCTCCTTCCTCTCTCTCTCTCTCTGCACCTCCTTCTCCTCCGAATGGTGTACCACCTCACTGTACTCCTCTTCAGAAAAACTTCAAAGGTGGTGACTGGCTTCACTTAGCCACTCTGATTGCTCGTTCTGCTGTCAAACATTCTTCTGACAACTGCCTCCTCCCAGAAGACTTTGATCTTGACGTCCTTGCTCTCACTGAGACTTGGTTCAGTGCTAGCTTAGTCACTGCTTTTGAAGCCCTTCTCACCGAAAGCTACAAGATCCTCTCTAAACCTTGGCCCAACTGATCTGGTGGTGGAGTGACCCTGATCTTCCCTGAGTGGGTCCCTACTTCTCCCATACCCACCCAGCCCTACTCCTCCTTTGAAAGTCTTGTCTGCAAGCTCTGTGTCTCTCTGAACCTCTCTATCACCCTTGACACTATCTACAGGCACCCTGTCCCTGTGTCTGTCTACTTCACAGAATTGGCTGACTTCACCTCCTTTCTTCTGACCTCTACTTTTAAACTCCTCCTCCTTGTAGACTTCAACATCCACCTTGATTCCACAGTTTCTGCCTCTTCTCTCTTCTGTGATCCCTGTACCTCTCTCTCCCTCACTATTCTCCCCTCCGGCCCCACCCTTTCTGGCAGACACACTCCTGATGCCTTCATCTCTGCTGTTCTCCTGCTCTCCAACCCTCTCACTACTCTGCTCTCCTGGTCTGATCACTCTCTCCTCATCAGGGAGCTCCCGGCCCCTTGACGAAGCTCTACCAGCGTTGCCAGCCTCCTTCGCGGTCATCTGTCCGATGAAACGAGTGTCAGCTTCTGCATTTGCCTTCACCTTCATCCCTCCTCCTTCCTCCACCTCTTGATTCTCCCTCCGACCCTGTCCTTGCCAATCTTCATCTTGCTATCAACAACACTCTTGACATTCTTGCCCCTGTCAAGAGGATCCGCCTGAAACCTGCCTTCAAGTGTAACAGTTGGTATGACTCTGACCTAGACGCTCTGAAATGTAAGTGCCGAGTACTCCAAAGGCAATACCGTCTCTATATCCTTTCCAAGAAGAGGGCCCACTTCCAAGGTCGTATCTCTGGAGCCTCTAACAACATGGCTGCACTCTTCACAATCTGTATGGAACTAGCCAATCCATCTGCAGGCTCCAGCTCACCTCTAACTTCGAAGGCCCTCTGTACTACACTGGCCACCCATTTCACCTCAAAAACCAGACATTCTGACCTCTCTCTCTTCTCCCCTCCCTTCCCCTCCCCTCCATTCCTCCCCCTTTCCACTGCCTCCCTTGGCCTCTCTTTCACTCCCACCCACTCTCTCCTATTTCTCAACTATCACAATGGGTGAGATCTCTAGAACTCTGCTCTATGAAGGTCTCATCCAAACAGGTGTCTCCCTGTTCTATTAGAACCATTAAGGGCAACATCTCCTCCCTGCTCTGGCTCTTTCTGACTTCTGCAACCACTCCATAGCAGCGGCTCCTTTCCACTCTTCTCTCAAGCACTTCCTTGTGCACCTCCTCCTAAAAAAGCCTTCAGTCGACCCCTAATGTCCGGCCAACTATCACCCTATCTCTACCACACCCTTCCCTGGGAAACTCCTGGAGAAGTTGGTCATCCCCCAATTGACCCAACACACTGAGCTAGTTGATTGTTTACATGACCATCAATCTGGATTCCGAGCATCCAGACGCAGGGAAACTGCTCTCCTGAATACCTGTGAGGAACTGTTTGCAAATCTTGACCCTAACTCTCCTGCTGTTCTCATTCTCCTTGACCTCTCTTCCGCCTTTGGCCTAGTCATCCAGTCTATCTTCATAAAGCGGCTCCAAGATACTCTTGGTATCTCAGACCGGGTACTGTATTAGTTGACCTCCTTCATCACTGACCGCCCTTCTCAGGTGCTTCTGAGCTCATTCTCCTCCTCGATCACTCTCTCTACATGTGGTGTTCCCCAGGGCTCTATCCTCTCGCCTTAGCTTTTCATCATCTACCTTGCACCTCTTGATCACCTGATCTCTGCCTTCTCTCCTCATTTCCATTGTTATGCAGATGACTCACAGTTCTTATTCAAGCTCCTCTTCCCACGCTATCATCCCTGACTGCTTGTCTGCTATTCAGTCTTGGTTCTCCTACAGTGATCTCCGTTTTAATGCCAGTAAGACTGAGATTCTTCCTATCGGGACACCTGCTCCCCATTTCCCTCTGGCACTCTTGCTGTCCTATATGGCTCAGCTCCTTCTCCTTCCACTGAGACCATAAACCTTGGGGTCATATTCGGCTCCTCCTTTTCCTTTACTCCTCATATCTTGGACCTTGCCAAGAAGGCCCACTTTCAACTTCACCTCCTTAGAGGCATTCTCCCTTTCCTGACCTTCCCCCAGAAGCTCAATGTCTCTAGAGCTCTGGCCCTCTCCAGGCTAGACTACTGTGACAGCTTCTTCATCACTCTGCCTCTCTCATTGCTCTTTCTTCCTCAACTAATCCAGAATAGGGCTGTGAGACTTATCCTTGGCCTCAAGCCATGGGACTGTATCCAGCTCTAAAATCTCTCCACTGGCTCCCAGTTGCTGCAAGGATCAAATTCAATACCCCTTGCATCATCCATAAGGCTGTCTGGGGCCTGGAACCACGCTACCTGTGACTCCCCCTCACTAAATACTCTCATTCCAAATCCCTTCAATCTTCGGGCTCCAACTCTCTGCTGATCAAACGCTTCTCCAAGCAGAGAGCTGGGGGCAGGTCTCTGTCCTCGGCTGTCTCACTACAATGGAGCAGACTCCCTCTCTCTGTCTTGAACCGGACAACCTCAAGTTCTGCAAACAACTCAAGACCTTTCTCTTCTTCCCCTCCTTCCCTCTCCCTTCCTGTAGTAACCATACCCTCTCTCGTCGAGATTGGAGGCTTGGCCCCTCAAAGGTCCAATAGGGTCCTGGCCTTCTGCTCAATCGCTCTGTGCACCTCCCATGCACTTACCTGTTGGGCGGTAAACTGTCCTCTTCCCCTCGCCATGCACTTACCTGCTGCCTCCCCAATGGCACATCTGGCACTTCCTCCCCTAGCAGACCCTAATTCGAACTTCCCCCCACCTCACCTTCTCCTTTTTTTCCCTTTTTCTTTAACTGCACTTGCGTGCTACAAATGTCACAAGGCCTAGTACGACTGCTTCTGTTTTCTCTGTATTTATTGTCAATTTCTTAGTTTCTTTGCTCCCTTGTTCCCTTCCCATGTGCATTGTGGCGCTATGAAACACTGTCTTGTTGCATAAGCGCCATATAAATAGCCAATAAATAAAATAAATCTCGAGGAAGCACGTAGCACTGGAAAACAGAAATCTCAGGAGATGCAGAGCACCAAGAAATGGAAAGTCTGACCCACAAATGCCTAACTCAAGGTGTTAGGCACCAAGGAAGAAACATCCGCATTTTGAGAATAGGAGGCAAAGTAGCAGACTTCTCTGGCTACATGACTTCAGTGCTACATTCTTAGAATTAGAATAATAAGTTCCAAAGCGTGCATGTGAATGAGAAAGAAAGTAAATAAAAGAATACATCACTGCTAGCAGAACATAGAGGTAACAGGCTTCAATGAATAATGTAACAATACGTTTCTAATCCAATCAGCCTTTAAAACGTGCTTACGTTGTTATGAAGCCAAATGTGGAGAACATGTGGTGAAGGGGTTTAGTTTGGCCAAGTAGGGCAGAGTATGGTGAAGGTGCAGAGTCTGGAAAAGAGGTAGAGTAAAGTTGTGGAGGGGCACATGCACTTGGTTGGGCCTATGGCAGCAGAAAGCCTATATACGCCACTGCACAGGAGTGCACCTGCCTTTGATTAGGCCTCAACCAGCCTGTGGCAGAGAAATATGAACATAAAAGACAGACTCGAGTACTTCCAGAGTGGTACAGTAATGTGAGGTGTTGGAGGCAGGTGAGAACTTTATGAGGGCGGGCGTCGTTCGTATGTTGCCCGGGTTAGGGAGATGTCACTCTTGTACTGTTTGATGGGACCATGTCCATAATGCTTTTTGGTGCATGCCGTGGAAGTGTTATGCCAATAATGCCTTATGGAAGACGTTTCTGGCATAAACAGGCCCACATGAAATTGTTAGTATCTTTCCCCTAAGGCCGAGCACAGAAGCAATATCGGAGCCCTATAGGAGCTCATATCTATACACCCTGCGCATGATACCTGCTAAGGCTGAACATGTCCTGCATCTGCCGTCTACCTTCTAAACATGTCTGAGCCAGCTGTGTACAGAGCCACCGTGTCACCTCGTGACGGACGGCACGCGCCCCCGTTCCACCAGAAGGTTTCCTCCTCCCGGTCGCCAAAGCCCCATTATCCCCCACCCGCACTCCGACTTTGCACTTTTATAAATTGGTTCGATTTTTGGCGGCCGACCAGATAGAACATTCCGTGGGATTAATGGCAGGTTTAAAATACAGCTGAGACATAAGTAATATGCTGGCCTTCCCCTCCCCCATCCCCTCCAGCCGGGAATTGGGTTTCTCCATCCAGGGCTAGAGCAATTTCCCTTCTGTCAGCACAGATTTATCTCAGCTTCCAAGCACCTTCCAAGGAGCTCCCTGTGTAGCACAATTTCATTTGTGCCTTTTTTTATTGCTTTGCAGCGTCAATAGCGTAG
Organism: Ambystoma mexicanum; assembly: GCF_040938575.1. Taxonomy (NCBI): domain Eukaryota; kingdom Metazoa; phylum Chordata; class Amphibia; order Caudata; family Ambystomatidae; genus Ambystoma; species Ambystoma mexicanum. The sequence continues at coordinate 927,254,998 of NC_090923.1, forward strand.
TGCTTTTTCTTTCTCCCAGAGTCTGTATCGGCTCATTGGTCCCCAAGGTGATTTCTACATAAGTACAACTGTCCGGGCAACTCATTTAATCGCTATTCGTTACCCACAACTAATCTAATTGAAATCATTGATCTCTGAACGGGCAGTTCTAGCCCTGCGCCTGATCTGCATTGTCCAGCTGTGTTCCCGTCATCAATCAGCTGGACGGGGATCCGAGGCAGGATGCCCCCCAACACACCCCAGTAAAATATACGAGAGAACTGATTAGTGGGAGGAAAGAGGGCACACAAACCCATAAGGCAGAAATATAGGGGAATGCAAAACTTTAAAATTATTAAAGCTTTATGGACAAAGTATAGGATAAATAAATAAATAAAACAACCAGAGCTCTTTTTATATAGCTGAGACATGCTCTTACGTAGACAAGATGATGTAAAAAGTCTAATCTTTTACAAAGTGCTTCATACTGGCATTCAGCCCTTTTCTAATCACTCCCAAAACTGGCATTAAAGCAAAGGTTTGGCTCAGGGGAACGAAGTGAGTAGCCCCAGGTGTCTTACATTGTGTGTTCCTTGCATTGGCACAAGCATGAAACACCTGTACACGCTAGATCCTTCCCCGAGTTTTTGTGCGGCCATAAAGGCACCAGCGGCATGCGGTACCTCGCAGCCAGCCCAAGGTTTACCGAGACCAGCATCGGTGTGTGAGGTCATTACTGCATGTTATTTTTGGACATTTGTATGGCACAGTCACGGTATAGGTGGCTTCCTAGCGCTGGGTTGAGGTAACTGCATAAATACTGAATTGCATACAGTTAGGATAGGCTCTAGCCTGAACTCGGTGGTGAAGTGGTAGACATTGGGCCTCATTATGGGCCTGGCAGTAACCCTGCCGGTGCTACCGGTGGGTTGCCGCCAGACCCGTAAAGATTTACGGGTGCCTGACTTCCCGGTGCCACCAGGAGATTACAACTCCGGCGGGCCAAGAATGTCAGGCGCTGGTAAAATGTAAGTCCCTATTCCCATATAGTCCCACAGGACTCTATGGGAGTGGGGACACGGAAGCACCGGCACTGTTGCCAACAATTCTGGTGCTTCCATGACCCGTCTGCCTACCGCGGCTGCTGTAACCGACAGGGTCAGACCTGTCGGGAACAGCAGCTCCGGCAGGCGGACCTGTAATATGCCGGTCCGGAAACAAGGGTGCCAGTGAGTTTACCAGCACCCTTGTTTCCAGAATGGCAGGTCCTAATGAGGCCCATTGTAAAGCTTGAAAAGACAGAATTTCCGTGATGTGAGTGAGCCAAAGACAAGGAGCCAAAAAGTATCTTTTGCTGAAACGTGATCTGTAACACTTGGGGTCAATCACTGAGACCCATACTTAGGAGTTTGTCACAGATAATGGTGGGTCTCCGTTCTTAGCAGGCCGAGTGTGCCATGGGTAAGGTTTTAAACTTCACCCACTCTGAGACTGGGAGCCGGTTTTGTGGTCTAAGTTAAGCAGTAATAGAGTCACCACCATTGGTTACCGGAATGGCGAGAGCAGCAGCATTTGGGAGCTGCTGTAATACCGGTTATTGAGCCCAGAGGTGAGCGGAGATAGAGACTATCATTCGAGTGATTTACGGGTGCCTGACTTCCCGGTGCCACCAGGAGATTAACAAGGGGAATGGCAAGCATTTTGTGTTCCTATTTCAGTAGAGGCAGAATCCTTTTTAAGGTTTTAAGTTAAGTTGCCAGAAACCTGTTTGCACCATTGTTGTAATTTGAGGAATCCTAAACAATATACCGTCTTCGCTAGACCGCAGGGGATCATCTGTGCAGCTGCTAAAAGGAGGATAGGTCAGGGGTTACGTGCTCGCCTTGAAAGCAACAAAATGACACTGAGCAACACAGGTTCGATCCCCGGGTCCGTGGTTAGAAACCTCTGGGTATTAAGCGCGTTATAAATAATCAATTACAATAAAGGATACCTGCCCAATTTGGCAGGTCAAAAAGAAGACCACCCAGGATAAAAGCGGAACCGACAATAAGGATCTTTGATTTACTGGGTTTACTTTTAATAGATTATTGTTCTTCCAGATGTTAACATCGAGCAGACAGGAAGCTTAAGAGGAACTTGATAGTTGGGGTCCGACTTTTACAATGAGTTGCGTATTGTCAGCTTAATTGTAGAAGACCAGATCTGTGAGGGAGAGGATCTACAAATCACACACATTATCACCCTGAACAAACAAGCACATGCTGATGGAGACCCAGAAATCCATGTTTGGCAAACTCCATGTGCTAGGAGCCGCACTCAATGGGCATGTTAGAATGTAAGAAAAGGAGCTCTTTCCAAACAATGAGCCCCAATTACATTACTGTGGCTGCTTAGGTGGGATATGGTGAAAGCAGGGCAGCAAAGGAGCATGAGGGTGAATGCAATGAAAGTATATGTTCATTTTCTTTTAAAGAGAGGCGCAAGAGGCCATTGCATCAAGCGGTGTGTGTGAGAATGCTGAGGAGAGCCAAGTTTGAACTAAATAAAATAATATCAAGTCAAGTGGACTATGCCCTATTCAGACAAAAAATACATTATTTTGAAAATGGTGAAAAGGCTGGAAAGTTGCTGGCATACAGACTGAATGTAGAGGAGGGTAATCGTTTCATTTCAGCTATTGCAAATCAAAACGGTGGAATGGAGACTAAGCAGAGAGGAATAAACAAATTGTTTCGTGACTTTTATACAAAGCTTTATGAATCAGACCTGAGCTGTGATGAGACGGGTATTGTAAATTTCCTTGACTCTTATGACATACTCCAACTCTCAGACGCTCAACCGGCAAGTCTTGAAGAAGAATTTATGGTGGAAGATATAAAATTGTCTATTTCAAAACTTACAGGGGGTAAATCACCAGGTATGGATGGCCTTCCAGGCGAGTTTTACAGAATCCTACCAGAGTCTGCTATACAACTCTTGTGTGATGTATACAAGGAGGCCTTCGATTCAGGATTGTTGCCTGGAACTATGCGGCATGCATTAATAACTGTTCTAAAGAAAAAATACAAGTGTCCCACAAGGTGTGAAAACTACAGGCCGATTAGCCTGATTAATTGTGATTGTAAAATGCTTGCGAAAATGCTGGCAATGCGACTGGAACCAGTGATTACAACTCTAATTCACAAAAACCAGGTCGGATTTGTTACAGGTAGGGCTGTGGCTGATAATATGCGCCATCTACTGCTGTCTATTTAAAATGGTCATAGACAGAGGGTAGCCACTGCTGCCATTTCTTTAGACGCTGAGAAGGCATTTGATCGGGTGGAGTGGGCCTTCTTGTTCTCTTGCCTGAAGAGGATGCGCTTTGGTGAAAAATATCAGCAGTGGGTACAGCTTCTGTAGAGATGCCCATCGGCTAGTGTGCTCACCAATGGTCTCATTTCTGATGCATTTACACTCCACAGGGGCACGAGACAGGGTTGTCCTCTCTCTCCGCTGTTGTTTATCCTGTCTATGGAACTGTTGGCGCTCTGTCTGAGAGCGGATGTGAACCTTAAACCAATAATTGGTAGCAACCGTAATAATTTGATTTGGTTGTAGGCTGACGATCTATTGGTCGCAATCCAGGATCCAGTTAATGGCATACCCCACTTGATGCATGACATTCAAGAAATTTCAGTTGTATCTGGCTATAAAATCAATTGGGGCAAGTCTGAAATTTACCACTCAATAATCTGTGTCTACATAGTGCTTGTGCACATTTCCAATTCAGATGGTGTAGTGATCGAATCAAATAATTGGGCATCTGGATTGGTGCGGATGTGGTGAAATTGCCAGTGTTGAACTTTGGACTGCTCATCCAAAAATGACAGTCTGACATAGACAGGTGGGGGCTCTTACATCTGTCCATGTGGGGAAAAATTAATTGCATAAAAATGAACCTGGCTCCTCAAGTGAACTATCTTCTATCTATGTTGCCTATCAAAGTTCCTGGTCATATTTTCAGAACAATAGACAAACTTATGCAAAAGTTTATTTGGAAGAGAAAGCTATCAAGATTAGCTATTTGGAAATTACAACTCCCACTGAAAAACGGTGGGATGAATTTACCCAACCTCAGTGAATACCATCTTTCATTTTCAACCCGACATCTCTGTAAATTCCTTGATCCGAATGACGAATGTTCACAGTGTGTGACGTGGGAATGTGGCGCTATATCACAGGTGGAACCCAGAGCTCTGCTGACTTCAAAGAGAAATAACTCGAAGGGAGAAAACCCTTTGACCGGTTTTCTACAAGATTGCTGGTGTGATATCTCAAAGCGCATGAACGCAGATCCCTACCTGCATATGGATGCCTCCATTTGGCTGAATCCTTCCCTGAAATGTCAAGGGAAGGTTTTTTTTCAGGCCAGGTTGGTTCCTGGTGGGAATAAAGTACGTCTGTGATCTAATAGATGGATGAAATTGGATCCCGTACGCACAGCTGTGTCGAACTCACGATATGGCTGGTTGTTCATTTTCTGAGTACAGAAAATTGAAAGGCATTGTCAATGTTTGCCTTGGTGGTGATGATTTGTTGGAACCAAATATTGCCTGGTCTATGTTGCAGTTGTGTGGAAGCGCTGCTCATCCTGCTGCTACGATGCACAGATTTCTAAAATCATTCAGGAAGGAAGATTCGAGGCTGCCAGTGATCTGGGCAGAGGAGTTAGGAGAAGAAATTGACGATGTCTGTTGGCAGCCCTGCTGTGAGAATACCCGATTGGTGAGTCTGGATTGGGGTCTTAGAGCATCGCAAACAAAATTGCTCTTTAGGTCCTACTGGACACCAGTCAGGTTGTTTAAGAGACAACTCATGGACAATGAACTCTGTTGGAAGTGCAAGGGTGCCAGAGGTCCCCTCGGTCATCTGATATGGTTTTGTCCTAAAACGAAGAAATTCTGCGAGTACATATGTGAGAGGTTGGGACTGGTTTTGACTTGTACGATTCCCCTCTCAGCTACCTTGCTGGTTCTAGGGGACATATCTGTGATTGATGATATCTCTTTTGGGCAGGAGACTTGGATACTCCCTGCCAGTATGAAAGCTAAGAGGATGATATTGAGATCATGGAAGTTGAACAACTCCTTTAACATCGATGAATGGGTGGATGAACCTTTGACTGTTTCAACTTATGAGAAGGCAATTTACAAGAATGCGGATGATATTGAAAAATTCTGGTACATTTGGAACAGGTTCCTGGAGGTCTACGGTTGAATTTCATTTTTTGTACACAATGTGATGTCTTTGTAGCTGAAAATGCTCTTGCTGTGTTAATTATTTCTTGTAATTTATGTTCAACGTTTCATTGATTTTGCATTGATGGTTCCATTGGCTAACCCAATGCTTTCTGGTTCTTTGTCCTTTCTTGGTTTCTGACTTTCTTTCTTTTGCCTTTTTGTTTTCCTTTCTTATCAATTTCTTTCATTTGCAGAATTGGTTTTTATATACACTGTTAATTATTTGCCTAGATACTATATTTCTGTGTTTACTATGACGTTTGTATATTGTAATGTTGGAATAAAAATTTAAATCGCAAACAAAAAAAAAAGGTGAACGCTGGCTGGTACTGATAGATGCAACCTGTTGTCAGATTAATCTAACTGGCTGCTGCACTTGACCTATTCAATGATCACTGGACATGGGTTTGTCTTTAAGGTTCAGGCTGTTCTCACCAAGGAATAACCCACTATTCATTTGACGCATAGAGATATGTGATGGTAGCAGAGTTCCATTAAGAAGTGAGACAGTGGGGGAGTGCTGTCCTTCTCCAAGAAACTGCCCCCTACAAAGATAAAAGCATAGAAGTAGCCACTTTCTTGAGATGCTAATTGTAGCTGGTCTATGACATTTGGTTGTGTGTTTGCCTAAACCATTTTCAACATCACGTTTGTCTGTAGTTTGACTGTAGTTGCTTGCTCAGTGGAAGTAGATGGGTTGTTTGCAGTGCTGGAAATAGCCACAATCTACCCCGGGCACTCACTCTCTCTGTATTTGTGCGGGTGCAAAGAGGAAAAGGGAGTGGATGGGGATCAGGGGCAAATCTCTAGCCCAGGTCAATCACCACCAATCTCCTCAAGGAACCAAATCCAGTGCAGAGGAGGGGGGCCCTGCAGGTGGGACTTTGACCTGGTGATTTGCATTAAAGCCAAGAGCATTTTGAGAACATAAGAATGACCACACAATTTAATTTGTGAAATAGGTCTGTGATAGTGATTCAAGCATGAAACTCTTCGAAACGAGCGGTGCTCTCTGTTCATTTTATTTGTCACAATACTCACACTAACAGAAAAATGTCTGTAAAGCACAAGATATATACTCAAGTGGAAAGATAGTGATTCTGGGGCTGTTTCCTATCTTACCACGAATAAATCTTCTCAAGCACTGTTTATCTGTGACAGAGGCAGCCCCAGGTTGGGAGCAGATCTTGGACACGGTCAGGCTAGGGGTTTGGGCAACAGGCATCCACAGAACTGTGCTCTGTCTTGCTCTGGCCCAATTCCACCTCTGGTTATTTCCTTTCATTCTTTATTGGGATTGTGAAATGATGGTAAAACAACATTGTCACCTGGGGGAGTGGTGGAGTGGCTCCAGCCAACCAGTAGGCTGGGAATGAGCTCTTGGCCTGCTGGTATAATCCCACATTTCCTTCCTGTCTACTGTGCCACATCCCCAGTCGCCATGATTTTTCACTCCACTTTCCGTGCCTCAGACCCTCTCCCCATGCCCTGAAATTCCATTCCCCCTCGTTACATGCTTCAGCTGCCTCCCGCTCTGATGCCTCGTTTCACCCCCTCACTGGCCACCATCGAAACAAAAATGGGCCGATGTACATTTTCTGTTTAACAGGCTGTCATTTTAGTTTTAATTTTTTCTTGGGAAGTTGGCATGTGCTAGAGACACAGTCGATGGCCCATACATTAAAAAAATAAATAAAAGAAGAATCCCGAAAGAATATTAACACAGTGGATGTTGGCAGAGAGGTTCTAATAGTTTAACCACCAGGTGAACGGGCAGGTTTCGGTGATAACAGCCCGAGCCCTTGTGGGGACCCTCACTTGGCTCTGACCTACTAGGGATCAGGCTGGCGGGCTATTATCATCAAAGGCCACCCACTTCCTCTGTGGTTAATGTTGGAACAACTCAGAAGCTTTTCACAGTGTTCTAAATATGACCAAGTGTTTACATTCACAATCACATTCATTTTCACAATCTTTTCACACTGCTGCTTACAGAAATTCTACTTATGCAATAGAGCCTGTGGAGGTAGAGTGCGCATTACCTGTCTGGTTACGCCCCAGGGCGTCAGTTACAGGCCCAAGCAAAGTGAGGACCTTAGCGATAGCCCTGGGGTTAATACAAGACCAGTAATGCTCTCACTACGAGGGTTCTATTGCTATTAGTACCCCGGCACATTGTACCAGAGTAATAGTTTATTTTTCTCGAGTTGAGGAACAGTGTTTTAACCATTTTTCTAATTGAGAAAAAACTACAAAAAAATGCCCACCATAGTTCAGGGCGAAGTCCTTTCTCCATTTCAATGGTGGGCTTTCGCGCGCCCAGGAAGTACCGTGTGCACTAGTGTTTCCGGCACCGAAGAGAGAAAAGGCAGGAAAAAGTAACTGGGGTGAGGGAGGGAGGGTTGAAGATGTGGACATGAGGAGCAGTGGAGGAAGGGGCTGGAAACCTGGGAGGAGTGCACTTACCTGCTATCCGGCGAAGGAAGATGGCGGCCTCCTGCTCTGAGGAGGCTCGGAGTGGGGTCTTTCCCGGTGTGGTAAAGACCCCGTTCTGAGACTCCTCATTGGCTGGTACTGAAATTAAATAACAATATTTTTCTCAGAAAAAGAGATTTTCGTCAAATGCCTTTGAACTTTTGCAGTTTATTCTCAAATCTGTGGGTTTTGTAGCTCCAAATGCTGCAGAGCTTTGTATGTTACACAGTCTGTTTTAAAAACACATTGCGCTTCAACTGGGAGTCAGTGTAGTGCGGTGAAAACAGGAGTGACGTGATTGAAACAGTGATTGCCTGCCAGCAAACACTGGCTGTGGCACAATAAATGGCCTATGCCTGTGCTTCTCTGGAGTCGTCAGGAGGGTGTTTTGTTTGCCAGTCTGCAAAAGACTGTTGCCTGTATCACTGTGTGCAAGTCCGGCTTTGGGATGAGTTCTCTGATGTTTCTCGGCAGTCTCACTTAAAATTGAGCCCCTTGTACTTTTTGGTGTTAAGGTCTAGGCGGGGTCTGTTGCAAAGCACAAAACGCAGTGAGTTGGTGTTTGCAACTAGAGTTCTAGCAATCTTAAGTCTGCAAGGGCTGTTATCCAGTGTTGGCTGTGGGGGCTGAAGTGTGCAGAAGACATCAAAGGAATTCCATATTCTATGGTTGGGTTTCAGCTAATGCAAGGACATCCAGTCTCATTTCCCCTAGGTTTGCCGCTAGGTTGATGATGTCTTGTTCCATCCTGATCTTGAGGTGTAGCGGAGCGTCCTCAGCAAACAGATGAAGCTTAAGGTTCATGTTGCGCACCAGCTCACCAAGTGGTTCCATGGATAGGTTAAATACTATGGTTGATCGGCAGGCTGGGTCATGAGAGGGCTTCTGTGAGAGTGGGGTGATTTAACCCACTTTTAGGCTGTCTGGGACATTTTTAAATGAACAGTATTATTATTTTGGATGTATGACCGACAGAGCCAAGAACCATGAGTGCACTTATAGCAAGCAGGTCTGCAGTCTTTGGCTCTCCAGGTGTTTTGGAATACAAGCCAATCAGCACTATGCAGCATGCATAATGGAGTGGACTCATGGAAGGCACAGTCCAAAACATCTGGCGAGCCAAAGGTTGCAGATGCCTGGCTTACAGCATACTTATCTATGATATATGATATGGCATTTATAACGCACCTATACACAAGTGTTTCAAGGCGCGACGAGGCAAGGGCGAGGCAACATAGGGAGGACAGCCAACGATCTTACTATGTCAGGTGACATTGAGATTGTGCAAGTGCAGGGGAGGGGGGAGAGAGAAAGTGCAGGGAGGAAGAGGGAGGGCGCAGTGCAGTACATAAGATAACAGAACAAATAAATAAAACAATAAATAAACCGTTTGGCCTGCTGGTGGCAAGTGCAAGGTTAAGTGCAGACATTAGGTGTCAAGTGCTGGTAGGGGGCTGTAGGGATACAGACACAGCCCCTGCGTGCAAGGGTTACCAGGGGGGCAGTGCACGTGTGCAACTGGCGAGGAGGGGACCTGGGCCTGAGATCAGAGGGTAGCCAGGTAACCAGTGCAGTTTCAAACCAGGCGATCAGCAGGGGAGAGGAGGAGAGAATGCAGAAGCAAAGAGGAAGGTCTTGAGGTGCTTCTGGAACCAGAGATGATTCTCCTCAAGTTTCAGAGAGGCTGTTTCAGAGAGAGGTGCCACCCGAAGAAAGATCTACCACCAACTCGTTGCTTGGAGAAGCGACTGACCCTGAGGGAGTAGGAGGTGGATGAGCGAAGAGCTTGAGAAAGAAGATATTTAGGAAGAGAGAGTTGAAGGTATTGAGGCCCCAGGCCCAAGAAGGCTTTGTGGAAAATCCAGTGCAGAGACTTCAGTCCTGCATCTATGTCTCCTTACAAGGCAGCCATTGGTGAAACATCGATTCCATCAACAGACGACCAAGAATTCTGTCTCATCTAGGGGTTCACCGTCCAAAAGCCCTTTTTCATGTGCCCCCGTTCCCATCCTGACCAGACCACGACCTCCCATCCAAACCCCAGTTCCTCTCTAACAGCCACGCAGTGCCTGCTTGCCCTGCCTGCCCACTTACATTTTCCCCATTCCTCGCTCTGCCGGCCCACCTTCTGCCTGACCCACTTACCTGTGTATTACACGCCACCCTCTTCCGTGTGGGCAGTCTACTGTGGGCATTGATTCCTGTGTGGTCTCTTTTGTGGGAAACACAGGAAGCATGGTCCACGCACCACACATGGATGAGCACAGCTAGTTTTTTATATGCATGTATTTTTTCGAAGACTGCCTTATAGTATATACTTCTTGATCCTTCGGATACTTTTGAGTTTACCCTCACAATGTTCTGCACTCCAGTTGCGTATGATAATGTTGGCTGGAATATCATGTACCCATACTGTCACAAATATTGTCCTTCTCCCTTTAACCTTACTCGCCTCTACTTGAATCCCAGTTTGTTTTATCTATACCTACTCTCCGCCACAGAATATGGTCTGAATACCCCTATCTGAGGTATAATACGCCAATTTCCAGACAAGCCTTGGCATTCTGAGACCACTACGGAGGTGAATCGGCACAGCATACAAGCTTTGTAATATAACATCACAAGTTAATATCACTGTAGCATTTGGGACATCCTTTATAGACAAAAACTCAACCTATAGTACTTGGGCAAAGGAATTGCCTAAAACCAGACCTGAGGCCTTAATCCTGAATGGTCTGATGTACCAGACTAGTATCTGATACCTTATTGAATCCTCGCCCCAAACATGTATGTACCGCTTCTTGTGTCCTTAATATATAATCACAGAGATGACATGACATGCAAACTGCACACAGCGGGAGACTCTGCTTACTTGTTTGGCACGGTCAGGGTTCATGGTGGTCTGTGGTTGCAGGAGGTTGAGGGAATCTGGCTTCACCACAGACTGTGGGATCTCCCGCACCTTCTCTGCGATAAAGCAGTGCACAGCGTTCAGGGCTTCGGCTGTACCTTGCACAAGACACACCCGCTCCGTGGTACCTGCGGAAAGAGGAGACAAAAGATTAGTACAGGGAGGCCGATATGGGAGGAGAACAGAGCAACACAACAATGACAGTGTTGATAGGACAGTGGTGAACAATGAGTGTACACAGTCATACCAACCTCTATCAAACTGAAAGCTGCTGCGCAACCTATGCAATGCTTAATGTAAGGATGCCAATATTTACATTAAGTAACTTTGGGTCTCACCCAAAGTTACTAGGGGAATCCAGACGTGGGCCCCTTGCTCACTATTCTTAGAGAGGCACAGCTCCACCCTACTGATGAGGTCCACCCAGGCCGAAAGACGTGTCTGGGGTTGCTGTTGGTACTTTTGTTCAGAGGAGAATTGCCTAGCATTTCGGTGCTGGACTGCCCAGGGCAGGACAAATACTGATATGTTTTGGATATTTCTCCTCTGTGAAAGATAGTGAGCCAAAGACTATGGGTAAGTCTCTCGTAACCTGGACTAATGTGTGGCAGAGGGACTCCCAGGACCCCCCTTGTTTTTCGCAGGATGCCAATATAACCAGAAGGTATCTGCTGCCAGCGAACATCCGGATGTGGCTCGAGAATATTGGCCACTATTGTTAACCTGATGGGAATTGTATGCAAAGCCCTGATATAGAGATCTTTGGGAAGATGGATTACTATCAAATGCGTGGTGAGCAGTCACGCAACATATTGATCTGAGAGGCTACTTGAGAAGAGAGGTTGCTATTATACACTTGGTGTGAGGTTTAGGGAGCAGCGAGAGCCCGAGAAGACACGCCACTCTCATATGAGCTGCAGGGGGTGTCTTGTTCTAGGATTTGTTGGGAGGACAGGCCACTATCATCTTCTTGGCGTGAACTCGTTTCCTGATTGGAGTCTCCTTTGGAGTCAATTGGATCACTGATCTAATGTGAGCTGCTGAATATTTCCCTAATCTGTGGCTCTGTGAGAAAAGAGACAGCGACCTACAGTGAGCTGCTGGAGGACAGATGATGAACGTCCCGTTTCCCTACCAAAGATAACATCTCACCACCTCCTGAATTAAGCATGCCTACCAGTTTTCTTATTTGTCAAAGTATGGCGGGGACATCACCAACCAAGGAGCCCAATAATGGACTACAGGAATGGAGCAATACAGCAGACCTCGAGTTGGGGGGCTAAATCACCCATTATAACCTTCTGAGGAAGATTGTGGAATCGCTTGACAGGATCCAACAATACTGCTGAATCCAAAACAATGGTTGGTTCCATTTCACTATTAATCGTGCACATTCAGCTGCAGCGACAATGTCAGTCTGACTTCCAAGCCACAAAAATGGCTTGTCTATGGAGAGGTCGACCAGGACATTCCTTTCAAATTGCCTCAAAGTAAAAAGATGTAGTGATCCAACACATGCACCCAAGGGTCCACATGAATGGAATTCTGGAGTAATTTTAGCATTAAATGATAATTTCTAGGTTTGAGACTTCTTTATTTATTTGCTTGGTTGTTTATTAATCCAATTGTGCTATCGCTAATGTCCATAATTGAGCCTGCAGTCCAAGGTGTGAGTCGTGCACTCAATGAACAAGACTCTACTTCAACATATGACACTCAGACCTAATTAGTAAGACCATGCTTGCAGGGATATAATACCCTATTCATTACTAGCTCTATCGCAGCATACTTCACACTGCATACTGTACCCTGTGGTGAGCACTGGAAGTTAGTCATTTCTAGGATCTTCTAAATGGACAGGTCTGTGTAGGGGAGGCCCTATGGAAGTGGGCATAAACATAGATAAAATATGTAATGTAATGGCAGATAAGGGAATCCAGGTTGATAAAGTCAGTAGCCACTCCTGCCTCAAATGCACAACATATAAAGTCTTGGATTTACCACTGATTTCTGCGCACTGTTGAACTACTATCCCAGAGCTAGGATTTATTTAGAATAATGTACTGGTTTTGTCTTCATCATTTCTGCTGCTAGGTTATCCAGGGCTTTTCCTACCCTTAGGCCCATATCATCACCTCTAGACTTAAGACAAAAAATGCAGACCTGGTACTGTGCTAATTCAGTTTATAAATGAGTACTCGTCGAGGGTGGCGGCCTCCCAGCCAATCAGGAGACTCAGAACGGGGGCTTTACCACACAGTAAGGCCTGAGGCTAACATCTTCCCCGGCCAGGACCGAGGCCCTTGGGGCTTACTTGACCAGGTAACCCCCCCGCCCCCAGCTCAGGATGCATTGCTTAATAAAAATGTCTTGGTCATATCCTCCAGGCACGTACTTTGTTTTTCCGGTAAAAGTATGTTTACATTGTTAACTCTTTCCGTCCTAAGGCTTTTGTCCAGATCTGGCTTCAATCTGAACAATCTTTTCCATTTGGGAGACCTGGCTTCTAGAACTAAACCGAGTGCTCCTGGTGTGGAGGACAGAACTGAACATAATAATCCCTTGAGGTCGAAACAGCTGATAAAATACTCAGAATGGGGAACCCACACTCCAGATGAGATCTATAAAAGTGGACAACATATGCCTCCACAAAGGAGCTTCCAGAGGCGTTTTGAAAGAAAGGTTTTTAAACTCTTCAAGTTGGTCTTGCACTTTTGCTAGACCAGAATCCGAAAAGGAATTATTTTTTATTACGGGGGGGATAGGGGCGGGCGTCACGTGCAGCCCGATAGCCCCCACAACAGCCTACACCTCTACCCCCTCCATTTACATTTAAAAACTGGTAGAATTCTGGTCGAGCAAAATTACACGAACAGAATGAAGACTTTTAGAAGCAAAGACGAGGCCTCCCTCCAGGTGCTGCTACTGTGAATCTATGGTAGAGACAAGTGATCTGTGCCCAGGGCCACTGCACTAGACTCTGGGAGCTCTGAAGGGGGAAGTGACTTTTCGGTAGGTATTTATTCCTGTGAGAGAATAGCTGATAGGCAGCGCGTGGCACAGTTCTCCTGGCATACGTAGTTGACCATAGAAAGGATCATCTCAAGCAGAGTATGACCCAGATCGCCAGCATGTCTTGCCCAGGCAGGCATCCAGAGCAGCTCCAGTAGCAGACGGGCATAAATAAGGATGTGGCCCATCTAGAGCCAATCAGAAATAAGTTAACAGGAAACTCGTCATTTGAGGGTGGAAGTGTGGGCAAAAGGCTACTTGAAGGTCTCCATGATCCCAAGGCAGCATCTTTGACAGCCAGAACAAATATCCGGTTTGCTCCCCTTCCTACGGCCTCACAAATGCATCTGGTGTTCACGGGGCGGGGTGGCCTTCCAGATCACGCGGAAGGCTAGGCTTGGTTCAGCTAAATGGGGATTTGCGTGGTTTGTGGGACTGGGAGGTTTTCTTTTTGCCTTTCACAATTGAGAAAGCGGAAAGGGAAAACGTGCGGCAGAGCGTCTCTTCCTCGCAGGCGAAAGCGTGTCCCAGAAGGCCCCGCTCCAGCTGTCCTGCCACAATGGCGCAGCTGCCGCGGCTGACAGATCAGGCTCTCGCAGGCCGCCCGACGCCGACGAGAAAAGCACACCGAAAACAAAGCCGCAGGTTCGGCGGCAAACGTTGGAAATAGCTTTACAAATTAAGCCTGTTCTCTGGAAGGTGAAAGTGACCTCTGATTCTTCACCAGACTCCTGGGGGGGTCTGAAGCCTGCCTCCTCCTGACGAGGTTAGGGTGAGAATGACTCTTAGCGGGGGAGGCGGGGACAACGATGTAAATTCATTCAAATGATCTTAAACTGACAGCGGGAGAAGCGAACAAGAACAAAGCACCCAGGGACCAAATGCACCGAGAGGCGGCCGTGTTCACAGCAGGCTTGGTATTGGCCTGTCAGATAATTGCTTCTCTGTGCTTTTATGCATTCATAAGTAATGTACTTATGTCTATGGCGTCACTGAGTGGGCATCCTGCGAAAAAGTGATCAATAGCAACGCAAAACAGCATTTTACATTGTCCGGTTTCCACAATTCACGTCATGGTCAGATCCCTTTACCACCATGCATACTTGGAGATAGTGATGTGGGGAGGTATCATAACACTATTCACAAATGGAGGCGGTACTGCCATGGTCATTCAGTCTGCTCATTTACTGACTGTTCTTAACTAACCGCCGCGCTGGCCAATGGGCTGGCTCTCACTGGATCCAAGATCCGGCATCAGATGGGTAGATGGATCTCGGGATCCGTCCAGCCCCAGCGCCCAATAACCCATTACAAACTAAAGGGCTTTTGAAAGAAAAAAGGGGGAAAAAAGCGCTTTCCGCACTACAGTAGGGAGTGACGGGCAGAGCCGCACACAGTACATTGGGAGCGCTCTTCTGGCTCCACCCCCTTACCTATGTCACAGAGTGCATGTGCTCACAGAGAGCAGAGGAGGCCGCTGAGGTGAGCCCCCAGTTTAACGAGGGTCAAAGAACCTGTGACTGAGCAGAAAGTGCACAAAGCCGAATCCATTTGGAAAACGCAATGATCACTGAGCCCCCAGCTTCACGGGCTCAGTGATGGTTGCCTTTCCCAAAATGAATTCTGGTATTTGTAGTTTTGGATGTCAAAATACATTCTGACTCGGACGGCCCATGCTGTGATGGCTTGAAAAGTACACTGACTGTACCTACTCGGTCTCTGGCTTTGCCCTTGTTTCTGGCTTTGCCCTTCGTTATTTTTAAGTATTTTCTTTTGCTTGTGTTTTGCCCCTCCATCTATGCCTCTTACAGGCCCCTGAATTTATTACTAATCGGAAACAATCATATCACATTCTCATATAGCTCTCCATGACAGGTTCCTCTCGCTTCTAGGAGCTGTATTAATTGGTGTGGCAAGGGAACATGAGCTGCGGCTCAACGGGGGGGGGGGGCGGGGGTGGTTGCCTCCCGGATCATTAGGCCACACCCCATAGATGAGCTCTGGCTTAATGGGCTACAGGCACCCCTGTGAGGCAGCCCTTTGCTGAGATCAGCCCCCTCCCCCCTCCCTGCCCTCCCTCCCCCAAGAGGGTGCTGCTTTCTGCATTAATTAAACAAAGAGATGTCTGGTGGGGAACAGCAACCACATGTTTTCAGCCTTAATGTCGGTGCTGCGCTTTGGAATGCCTAGTGAGGGGCAGCAGCACCTAAGACTGAAAAGTTGAGGGCGCTGGAACGATAAACAAAAGCTGAGTCCTCTAGCAGCTGGGGCTGCCAGGGGACATTAGGGAACCCCGGGAGGGTCCTGCCTCAGAAGCATATTTCTGAGCCTGTCCCGGCTAGCCCTAGCCCACTTAAAGCTCTGTTTATTATGTAATGTAGTCTTACATAACTTATGGACCTTTGAAGCATGCAGGACCTTCTGTGATAGACCTTTGTCCTGCAGCCTTTACATATTTATTTATTTAGTTTATGTTTGTTGCTTGTATAGCGTGCCAAGCCCTAAGGCATCTGTGTGCTTGCTTACATAGAAAGGATCACATTAGTTACAGGGATTACAATAGTACACTCTAATTTACAATATTATTTACACAAGTGGAGGTTTTTTACAAATCCCCCTATCTCCGTGTGCTTGCTTACATAAAAGGGGAACACAGTTGTTACAGAGATTACAATAGTACACTCAAATTTACAATATTATTTACACGTGGCGTTTTTTATATATCCCCCTATGTCACAACAAGCATCAGATTGGTGGGGTGTAGTTGGTGTATTGGACACTAGAGAAATCAGTTTGATGTGCAGTTGGTGTGTGAAAAGGTGTGTTTTGAGCTGTTTGCGCAAGATCCAAAAAGAATCCTAGGCTCTCAGGTGAATGGGTAAGGTATTCCAAAGTTAACTGGCCATCGATGGGAAGCTGCTGCCACCTGCTTTTTGAGGCTTGTCTTTGGGGGTGGCAAGGAGGTGCTTGTATGCTGCTCTCGTAGGTCTGGCCGATTGCGTTTGAGATATTTTGTCGGCCAGGTAGAGAGGTGCTACATGGTGCAGGCATTTGTGGGTCAGTGCCAGCGTTTTAAACCAGATGCGCTGTTGAATGGGTAGCCAATCAAGTTTTAGTCTGGTTTCCGAGATGTGTGCTGATCTGAGAATGTCAAGCGCTGCTCTGATGGCATTGTTTTGCAGTACCTGGAGCTTGTTGATGTTATAGGATGAGGTGCCGGTATATAGTGTGTTGCAATAGTCTAGTCTGGTTAACACTAGTGCTCTCACAAGGGTGATGGAGCGATCAGTCGAGAGGAATCGTCTACATGAGTTGATGTGATCCCTTAACTCGCTGAGCTACTTGCCAGCAATTCAATGCTATTGTTTCCACCACCTTTGCTCTATATTGTCCTATGAATGCACTACCCTTTCGACGAGACAATGGGCCTCATTACAACCTTTGCGGAATGGGTTAACGGGTGCCGCTAATGGAGGCGGACCCGTTAAACCCATTCCGCAAGATTACGAGGCTCCCTCGCGGGACCCGGTAAGGACGCCTGGTAAGACCAGGTGTTCACACTGGGTCCTGCGAGGGGACCAGGGAGCTAACAACGGGCCGGTCATAATCGACCCGTTGTTAGCTCCCTGCAACCATTCCCATTGAGCCCTATGGGGGCTCAAATGGGAATGGGGAAGGTCCGGGCCCGGGTTCCCTGTAGGAGGAATTACCGGGCCCTCCAAACTCGGAATGGCCCGGTAATTCCCCATCCAGGGAACCCAGACCCGGCTACCTCCAAAGTCGTAATGAGGCCCAATATGTTTTAAGGTAACTCCTGGGAGCACCACTTAAATCTTATTTTAGCCCTTACACTCCAGATTCTCCCCATTGAGTCTGATGCATTGCTTATTCCTGTCAGGAACGTGAATACCTCGATAGCATTCCCTTCCCACCACATCTCTTCCTTCCACTAATGTATATTTTATTCTATTTAATAGCATTTTTAAAGCGCTCACACAGCCCGCGGGCATCGAGGCGATGTTACAGGAATTGTTTGTTTTTAGTTGCGTAATTGTTATTTTTTTGTCTTCATTGCATATTTATAACGCACTTAAATTCCCAGAGGTTTCTAATCAAAGACCCGGGGTTCGAACCTGTGTTGCTTCATGTCGTCTTGCTTCCAAGGCGAACACGTTGCCACTGAGCTATCCTCCCGTAACAATATTCTGTTTCCATTCTTTAGACCTTCCTCCAAGGAAGATTGAGTAGCCCATGAAGGCAGGTGGCAGACAAATAATTATCATTACAGTGTTTCACTTGTTGAGTACATACCCAGGTCTTGGAGTTCAGTCCAGGGCATGCCATGGGGTAGGTAGTGCAGTTATGAGACAAGCGATAGACATGTGAGAGGCATCATATGAAGAGATTTTAGAGAACAACTTTCACTAGTGCCCCCAGGGGAATCAGTATGAACATGAGCATATTTCTTTTTAAGTGCAGCCTACATATACCTGCATGCAGCCTTTGTGTGATTCTTTTGTCATTCAAAACAAATAAAATATGATTCGTGCAAATATTTCTGCCTCCCCTGTGGATCCTATGGCGCAGTATGCTGTCCGAACCCCAGCTTTGTCCGGGACAACCTCCTCTTTTTTGGTTTTCTCCACGGCCACTGAGACGGAGGTCCTTAAGATTGTAACGCAAATTAAATCTTCCCCGGGAGATCCTGTACCTTTAAAGATGATTAAAAGTGTGTAGAGGAACTTGCCTCGACTCTTACTGGGACTGTGGAGTTCTCTCTGTCTACAGGGTTTATCCTCCCCTGTACTTAAGTATGCTATGGTACCGCCCTCTTTATTTTATTTATTTTATTTTTTTATTTATTTTATTTTATTTTATTTATTTTTTACATTTATAAAGCGCTCACACAGCCCGCAGGCATCGAGGCGCTGTTACGGGAATTGTTAGTTTTTCTTAGTTGTGTAATTGTGTTTTTTCTTTGTCTTAGTTACGTATTTATAACGCGCTTAAACACTCAGAGGTTTCTAAGCGCGGACCCGAGGATCGAACCTGTTGTTGCTTTGTGTTGTCTTGCTTCCAAGACGCGCACGCTGCCGCTGTGCTATCCTCCTTTAAAAAAAAGAAAAAAAACATCCTTGATCCTGCTGTGCTGGCTAATTTTTGTCCGATCTCCTTCCTGGGCTTTCCTATCAATGTGCTAGAGGCAATAGTTACTCCTCAGCTGAGGGCTTTTCTGGAACAATCTAATGTTCTAGATGTCTTTCAGTCTGTCTTTCGCCCTCTGATGGGCACAGAATCTGCACTGCTCTCTGTTTTAGATGACTTGCCTATGATCCTTGATCGGGGTGGCATATGGCTTCTTATTTTGTTGGATCTTTCTGCAAGATTTGACACGATTAACCACGCCATAGTATGTCAATGCCCGAAGGATTGGTGGAGCTGCGATCGACTGGTTTAGGTCGTTCCTGCAGGACAGAATGCACATTCTTACCCTTCCCCCTTTTCTCCGCCACCCCTACCACTGTGACATGTGGGGTCCCGCAAGGCTTGGCAATGTCCCCTCTGTTGTTAAACGTCTATTTCCTTCCTCTGGTTAAACTAATTAATGCCCATGGCAGTGGCCTCTATGTTTATGCAGATGACACAAGGTTGATCCTCCGGAATGATCGTAACTACGATTCTGTGTTACCTCGTTTGAGAAATTGTCTCACGGCCATTGGGAACTGGATGAATGCATATTGGCTCAAGTTAAATTCCGACAAGACAGAAATTATGATTTTGAGCAAACCCCCTACTGAGTCTCGCCTATGGACCAATGATTTTTGCCCTGCCTACTGGGGCCCCTTGCCGAGCCAGGTTTCGATCATCAAGAACCTCGGAGTGAAAATCTCTTGTTCACTCTCCATGGTTCCGGAGGTCAGTGCCAGGTGTAGCATGGGTTTCTTTAAATTTAAAACCTTGAGGAAAACTCTCCCCTACATTCCTGAGAGTCTGAGGTGCCAGGTGGTTGTTGTTACCATACCTGGCACTCTGGACTACTGCAATGCGCTGTTCTTGTCTCAGCCCAAATGTGTGATTCAACGTCTACAGGTCCTACAGTACTCTGCGTCCTGCCTGACCAAATTATCCCACACTTCCCAGGTATTATGTGACTTTCATTGGCTCTCGGTGGAAGCGAGAGTCAAATTTAAATCCCTCTGCATTGTGCACGGGCCGTTTTTTGGTTCAGGCGTTGTGTACTTGAAGGAAAAGTTTGTTAAGTACCTTCCATCTCGTAATCTTTGCTCATCTGACCGTCTGCTCCCGCGTGTTCCTTGAGTGGTCAGGAGCACTGTTAGTGGCCGGGAATTTTCTGGGGCTGCTTCTGCCCTTTGGAACTCTCTCCCGTAGCTGACCACCTTTCCTTTAGGAAAAAACGCAAGACTCACTTATTTGTCTAGCACGTGGCATTTTTGGTCCTTTCAGCAGATGGCCACTTCTCTGTGATTAGTAGTTCTCCAGCGCCAAGATGCCCTCGGGTCTTTGCTGTGCTCTATACATTCTTTGAACATAACAAAAGAAAAGTGCTGGAGATATGCTAATCCTTTTACTCGAAATGTGTGGGGTATAATTTAGTATTCTAACTCAAGTCCTCGAAATTTGGGAACGTTTTACATTTTGGAGCCCCGTAGGTGGCACTACCTGAAGTCCACCTTGAGATACTTCTTCGGTCAAGTGCAGAAGACCTACGCTACTGTACGCATCAGACGATTCAAATGCCCTCAGTGCGAACACTGCCCAGCCCAGTGTATGCTCCTGCCAGGGAGCTATCCTGGTGCTCTACAGAAGCCATAATGGCGATCATTCATCCAGGTAAGCATGCACTCTGGGGTAGCAGGGGTAGAAAGATTCCAGAATTCAGATATACGTTCACCCTTAGGATACAGGCAGAGGGCTAGACCAGTAGAGTATGAATCTAGGACAAGATGCACCTGTCACTTGCAAAGGAATTAGGTCACGTGACCGTAGCATGCATTGGTAATTCCTGCCATGTTATGGGAAATACCAGGATGTATAGTGACAATACCTCACATATAATGGAATTATCTTAGCATGTATTTGCACTGCTATACACCATTTGTGGCAGTGTCTAGCATGTTGTGTGAACAGCTTGACTTTTGATGTCAACATCTGGGTATTTGCACTATCTGCAACTTTGTGCAAGTATTAAAACCAGAGTTCCAGATACGATCTGGCAGGAACAGAGAAATATTTTAGGCCCCGTTTCTGAAAGGTGGGAATAAAACCATTGTTCAGGGAATAAAAAAACGAGTTCTCATTTTTGAACATGGTATTTTAAGACAATTAAGATGCATTTCCATTATGAAAACATATTTGAACACTTTCTTTGTTCGCAGTAATTACAATTAATACAATTATGTTGTTGCTCTTATAATATCAGATAACACAACACTAGAACTCCTGTGTGTGGCATGTGCTCCTGGTGCCTCTGGCCCTACCACACGCGTACCTGTCCATCACTCCATGGTTTCTTTGTTGGGAATAGTTGCCTTATTTTAGGAAGAAGAACAGAGAGGCATTCTGTTTATCTGGAGGGCTTCATTTACTTGTGTTGACAATATCTGACCTGTTATGAAAGCGCCTGGGGTTCTCATCTCACTATCTTGGCATCTGATGGTTCTATGTAGGACTGGGCCTCATTACACGGATGGCGGTAAGGGTTTACCGGTACCGGTATTTTACCGGTACCCGTAAATCCTTACCGCCTTACTACGAGGTCCCTTTGCGGGTTGGGGAATTTAACGCCTGCTTTTTGCAGGTGTTAAAAACCAACCCGCAAAGGGACCAGGGAGCTAATTACGGTACCGCAATTTGCGGTACCGTAATTAGCGCCTTCCCCATTCCCATAGAGCCCTATGGGGCAAAAAAGGGGAAGGGCAATGGTGGAAGGGGGAATTACCGCCCCGCCAACCTTGGAATAGGGCAGTAATTCCCCTTTCCACCAAGGCGGGTCCGGTATTTTACCGGCATGAACCATGGCGCTAATAGCGCCATGGTTCACCGCCATCCGTGTAATGAGGCCCAATGTTGGCATTCCACAGCCACATATGTGAAAGGTTCCCTGTGTACTGTAACAATAAAATTTAAAAAAATAGCCACATATGACGATGGATTTAAGAATGTGATTCTTGTAGCAGGGCATGAGACCGCTCCTTGGTATATCATGAGTGCCCATGGTCATGTGAGACTAATAGCTGTCCCTATGTGCCCTCCTCTTCTGACCCTCTCCCCTATGTTCCTTCACTTGGCTCACCCATGGCTCTAACTCGATGGCCAGACCCTGACACCTTGTGTCAGTAACTGGATATACAATGCCAATACATGGCCTTTTGGGTTAGTGCTTGGGCACCTGATGGGAGGATTCTGACAGGGTGCCACCTGGTGAAGATGGGATAGCCTGAACTTAGATGTGTAGCTGTAAAAGGATGCAGGTAATTCTGTAACCAGACACCCTCATTCATAATGCTCCATGCCAAAAACATAGTGAGCCCATGTAACTTTGCTGTGCCTTCTGACATCTCCAGCCACTGCCATGTAGTGGCAGCAGGGCTGATACAAAGGTCACATGTTCATTCCTGAACAGCAGCTGGAACAGGCTCCAACAGACAGAGGTGGCGATTTAATCATCTGCACCTCTGGTTCAAAATTCTTATAATTGTGTACCCTAGCACCTTGGTGGCACATGAATCTATTTTTAATTCTAAAGCCACACGCATTAGCATGTCATATTACTGTCAATTTGGTGAGGTGACCAATTCATGGTAGCGATTGGCGTGTGTCAGCTGTCTGGGTGGTTGTACACACAGCAACCATGTGCAACCCTCCCCGCGAGGTCCCCTGGGAATCGATGCTTCCAAGACAGTCCTGGCATGACACTAGAGTGCTGGTTACTGGAGTCCTCTTGAAGAAGGCCGACAGGGGAACCATGTGGAGTTAGATTAGTCCGGAAGAGAGGTAGAGTCCAGAGAGGGGTTCCACCTTCTTGGATTTTGCTGGGACTCCCCAAACTTCCTGCCCCCTCCCCACTTCCTACAGAAGGTAGAGGCGCATGTCACAGCAGCCTGGGTTGAATCCGATGGCAGGCTTGCTATGGACCAATCCCCTGTAACATTTTGCCTCGTGCCTCTTTGCTAATGCACTTCCTCCTCCCAGACTCGCCCTGCTGTCCTACTTTCCCATATGTTCCTTCCATCTGCCCTCTTTAACCCATGCCCTGAAGGCAGAGAAGAATTTCACTGAATACTTAAGATAATCCTATTGACTGTCAACGTTCCGTTTCAGTGTTCCCATTAACAATTCACAGAGACTCTAATGATACATTCTTACATTCTAAATGCAGGAAAGGTCACCATAAAAAGGGGAAAGGGGGAACTATTTTTTTCCCGGTTGTGAACTCCAAATCTGCCAACCCATCTTGACAGCAACATGTGCCCTTGTTCTTATTTTAGGCTATGGTGATGAAACTCGGAATTTAGAAAGAATGTGCCATGTTTTCAAACAAAACTCAACACTAGTGGTCTGCCTGTTCCTAAGGCCGTGTGTGTTTCTAAGTTCCATTGTGGGGGCTACAGGGCCACTGGCTAGACAGAGCAGTTTGCCCAGGGTAATGAGTTGCCATCTCCTCCTAGGACACCAGAAGCAGCATTGTTACTTTCTGGCTTTTTAGTGAAAATCGCTTGGCAGGTTGAGGCTTAAAGGCCTACACTTTCAATAGAAAAAGTAAAACCTCAAGTCCCAGCATGGGCAGCGGTGTTGACTTAAAATCCAGAACTAGATTAAGGTGCTCAGATACCAAGGAGGCAAATGGCAACTCTGAGAATCACATGGTATGTGGGAAGCTGCAATAACAATTTAGGGTTAAATTACAGGTTCATACGTAAAAAACCTAACCATCTGCTTTCCATTGTGTATGTGTGCACCTTAGGTGCAATCAAAAAGTGTCATGCAGGGTCGCAATAGGCCACCTTTGGACAATTCCAGGTGCCGTAAGACTACACCAGTGGTGATGGGTGCAGTATAAGCATTGGATAACATAGCATATCACGATTTTTACTTAGCAGGGAAGATAGCTCAGCGGGTTGAGCTCTCGCTGCTGCGATCTATGTGTAATCTGCAGGTCGCAGGTTCGAATCCCGGCAAGGCCAACTCAGCCTTTCATCCTTCCGAGGTTGATTAATGAGTACCAACTTCGGTTGGGATGATAAATGTATGTAAATATGTTCTCTGTAAAGCGGCTTGGCTTAAGGCACTTAATAAATAACAAGTCATTATCATTAGTTTTGACTATTAAGTGGTGCTTCCATGCAACCTATAAAAGCAAAACTATTGACACTGGAAGATGGTATGTTAGCAGCCTTTGATATGAAAGGTGTGAGGGGGGGGCATGCCCTCCTCCACCACTAACTCGCGAGGCACAGCATTGGCAGAGCCAGCAGTTTTTGGCTTCTGGGTTTGGAATAATCATTTGCTAGGCACTGCCATAATGTTGCTACCTGGCCATAAGGTGTCAACAACATTTATCAGCTGTTGCCATCTTATGGCCATTTAATGGCCATGTAGCAACATTATGGCAGTGCCTGGCACGTTATTATTTCAAACACAGAAGCCAAAACGATTGGCTCTGCCAGTCAGTGGTGTAGGAGGGCATGGCCCTCCCCTCTCACTCATTTCATTTCTCATTCTATGCAACCTCGTAAATAAACTATGGGTAATATTAAAAATACACCATTTTTCAAGGGTAGTCTATGCACTGTGTGGGGCAGGCTGGGGCCACATAGACAGTACCGCCCAAGGAAGGAATGGGGCCGGAACAAGACAGCAAAGGGTGTTTTGCCGGAGCTCCGATCGGTGTAGACCCGAGGTCCAAATCCCCAACAAGTTGAGGAAGCGCTGCCCGATATGGAACTTCCCAAACTGCACCTGATGCGGATCACATTTTGGCCATTTCCAGCACTGGCACTCCCCATGAAGCCATCTAATTGGACCAATCCCGAAAAATAGGACGAACAGCCAGGGCAGTACAAAAATGCCTGTCTTACTTAACACATCCGTGCTGTTTGGCTTGTATTGCCCTTCAGACGGTGGCCACGCCCCCCAGGACCGCTTAGTGCTGAATCCCTGCGATGTGGCAACCGCAAGGGTCATAGGTTTCAACCCAGCCCATCCTTCTTCGGGCTCCGGGAATACATACCCTGAGCACCAGCGAGTTGGGGAACAATGACAGCGACTATCAAAGTGCTTGGACACACAGGACAGGGTTGCGCGCTATAGGCCTGCAAAAGAGGTCAGGCAGCTGCTCGAGAAGAGGTGTAAATGCTCTTCTGCCCCCCGCCCCCCGCAGCAATCATGGGATTACATGTCAGAGTGAAAGACACTGGGCCTCAGCCTTGCCCCGACTGACCCCGCCCGCACCACCCCTTCCTAGACCTCAGCGCCAGGCAATAGTTCAATGGTAGCTCTCAGGCGGTGCAGTGCTGTTGGCGACGGTGTGAAGGGAAGGACAGCTGTGCAAAGGCCCTGGCGAAAAGACGCCTCTTCTGAAAAGCTCCGACCGTGACTTCAGTAAACGCTGCTAGATCTAAAGGCACATGTAAATGTGGGGGTGGGGGGCCTTTATACAAACCCACATTACCGCACGGATAACAATCAGCTGGGGTGGGAAACCCACAGTAGTACAACA
Source organism: Ambystoma mexicanum (assembly GCF_040938575.1). Classification (NCBI taxonomy): domain Eukaryota; kingdom Metazoa; phylum Chordata; class Amphibia; order Caudata; family Ambystomatidae; genus Ambystoma; species Ambystoma mexicanum. The sequence continues at coordinate 927,280,400 of NC_090923.1, forward strand.
GAAACAGAACAGACGTCTCATTCACAAGCCACAGCATCACCACAAAGATAACATTCCACAGGGCCAAACCCACAGCCCAACTCTCATTTAGCAGCTCACTGTTCCAAATCCACAGCACATTCACAAAAAGACCACACTGCGCTCCGTCAAACCACAGAATCACTATGAACGTTTCACTCTGCCCGTTGCCAGCAGAGCATTGCCGCAGAAACACCACAGACGCGCGTGCACGGCACATTCCATTGCTGCACGAAAGTCGCAGGTGTGTGATAGCGCAGGAAAATACACATCGCCCTACCCACCAAACTATTGTACTATGAATACACATGCAATTTTACTGCAAAAGTAACACAACTTAATGTGCCACATCGAGAGGATTACCAGAGAACTAACACAGAGAGACAGGAGGACTGTCTGCACACCAGCAGCCTCTCCAACGCCAGTCCATCTCCCAAAAGACACCATAGGCCAGAAATTGGACAACACCCTGCTAAACAACACCAAGCATTGGGGGCGGGGCTAATCATGGTATTAGGCAAGCAAGAGGTAGGCTTGTAAAAAGTGTAAAAAATGCACTGGCTAAAAGAAAATTATTCTGCTTTATACAGATGACTTGAAACATTCATAAATCACACAACAAACACACCTGACAATATATAAATAGTGTTGGTGCCATGTTGGGCAATGAGTATGATTATTGTCCTTATCTCCCCACCCTCAATGAAAGTCTACAATTACCAGTATGCAAAGTAATGTGAGCCTAAATAAATCCATTTACACCTTTTAAGGGTCAGTAGATGCTTCAGATCACACACTCACTATTGTGTCTGCAGCCATTTAAGGTAAATGGCACATTAATGGGTTTAAATACAAACCAAAGATACAGTGGACCAGAGATCTTCCGAGGACAGAGATTTCTTGCGAACATTGTGAAAAGGGGGTGCAATGTTTGCTGGCATAGGCATGTGGTTTTAATTTGCCGGATTTGGTTTACTTTCCAGAGAGACCATTTTTGCCAGTTTCCCGATACCAGGAAAAAAATCTCCAGTTCCATTACTTGCAGTGTAAACTTATTGGGTTAAAAGCCAAATCAGCTGAATTGTTTGCGAGATTCAAGTATGACTGACTCACCGACACTTTTATTTTTTTGCTTCAATAAATTCACCCAGGATGGCCCTTTGGGGAAGGGAATTTTGTCATACTATGGAAGGCCTCAAGATTTGTCCTTTAAAAAGAGTGTGTTTTTTTTATTATATAAAAAAGTACTCGAAATATATATTTTCTATTTCCACGCAGCCTAAGAATCAGAAACAAATACTATTCATAGTGCAAGTCACTATCAACAGCCTAGCGTTTACTACTTCTCCCTGACAACTGATAGAACAAAAAACAACACTCTCTTTCTAGTGCATGTGGGTAGAAGTAGAATAAATATTGCATACTACAAATTCCCACCCATCCATCATGAGAGGTCCCCCACTGGAAGTGGTAGACAGTCTATGTTTAGAGTGGTTCGGCCCAGCTGTGGATCTGGCTTTGGATTACCACTGCAGGTTCTTGGTGGGATTTGGGATCCCAAGTGGGAGAATGCCCGGACACTGCACGAGGGAGACCCGCAAGACCCCTCAAATGCTGCTACCTCCAGTCTCACTCGGGTAATATTCTCCTCTCTGCTACGCCAGCAGATACCACCTTAAGTAAGGCAAGCATGGCATGGATTGTTTCCAAGTGACGCAGCCTAAACCCACTGCATTGCCCCACTTGTTACCTGTACCAGTAACTGGTCCAGTCTGACATACTGAATTGATCACGAACCAGTTCTAGCTTCCCTTTCATCGCTGCGACTCAATGGAACTCCCTTCCTCTGCACCTAAGGAACATTGAATCTCACATACCCTTCAGGAAAGCCATTAAAACACTGTATGTATAAAGGGGCTTCAGAATTGCATGTTGCCTCCCACCTCCTGTCTATCCATGTACTCGTGCACTGTAAACTCTATGCGAGGCTGTGTATTGTGAGTTATGCAACTTCTCCATGTATCGGTTTTCTTGCATTTTGCTTAGGTTTCTGCTCGCTGTAACCGACGAGCAATCCTTCACACCTGTAACCAAGTCACCTGTTTGCAACAGCGCCTCGATGCCTTTGGGCTGCAGTGCGCTTTACAAATACAAAAAAAAAAAAAAAAAAAATAAACCACATGTAAAACAAAGTGGTTGCATAGAAGGCCGAGGTCAAATCCTAAAAAAAAAAGTGGGGCGACACATTAACCTACGCAATGGGATGTGACTCACCATAATTACGCATATCGAGGTGAAATATTCAAATTTCATTCAATTGGCTTTGCATATCCATACAAATTGCACAGGACAAATGGACATTTGCCTTGCATAAAATCAACATGCACGAAAAACCAAGGGAGAATTTCTTCATTTAATAGGGTTTGAACATTTTTTAAAGTGAGCACATTTTAAACCCGAAGAATCAATGCCAATGTCCGCCCTAGAGAGTGCAGTCTTGAAATGTGACATTTCACCTTGGTTGCTTTTCGCCAGGTTGTATGGTGTAGTGGGGAAGGGCCTGACCTGTAAACCTGGCGACCGTGGTTTGAATCCCCAGGTGTGCTTAAAATCATGATTGGAATAAGGCAAAGGGCCTCATTATGAGTTGGGCAGTAACGCCAGCGGTATTACCACCGGCGCTATTAGCCCTTCCGCCAAACCCCCGGCGCTATTAGCGCCGGATCACGGGTTTGGCGGAACGGTTAGTGCCCATTCCCCATTGGGCCCACTCGGGAATTCCTCATTCCCCATTGGGCCCAATGGGGAAATTTCACGCTATTAATGCCGGCAGATTTCCCACTGGCGGTAATAGTGCTGAAAATCGGCAAATTTGCCACAGACTTCTCTCCAGCTGAGAGCTGGGAGGAAATTCGCCAAGGCCATGATCTGGTGGACCCTTAAAGGTATGAGCACTACCGCCACATTTAAGGGTTACCGCCAGACTCGTGATGAGGCCCAAAGTCTTGTTTTGCACACAGCTTCTAAAATACCCCAGGGGACGTGGTCCACCCGCACGTACCCTCGACTTGGGCTAAGTAACATCGTCCCGGGTTCATGCTCACCGCAAAGTAAGTGAACTATTCTCTTGCCTGTAAGGCCCACACTTCCCTGCTACAATGCAGTGTGCGAAGCCTTCCCCTCCTGGTTATTCGGCTACCCTGAATGAGCATGTCATATTTTCAGCCTTTTCCTACACCCCCTTTACCATTGCATTTTGCGACTGTATTAAAAGGTGTGGTTGTGTAAATATTAGCGCTAATTTCAAAAAACCTGTGGTTTAAGGGTATTCATCTAGCGATTGGGTGATGGTCTTAACAGTGCCAGGGCATATGGGGATGGGCCCACACTATTTCGAATCATGCTGTGGGAAATGTGGACCTGCTAATCCCACATTTTCACACTAGAAACAATCCCCCCCATAAACCCCTCTCCCTAGATACTCGCAGTTCCTGCCTACATTTCATCCAGATTTCCGTAGGCTGCAGCATCCACACCCGGGTTTGGTAACACTTAATACTTCGACAATTGATCTCTTCAAAGATCAAATATTAAACAAAAACCTCTGCAAACATATAATGCGTCAACTGCAGACCCACTACTCGCCTATGGTGCCTCTGCTGCAGACCCACTGCTCCCCTATGGTGCCTCTGCTGCAGACCCACTACTCGCCTATGGTGCCTCTGCTGCAGACCCACTGCTCGCCTATGGTGCTGCTGCTGCAGACCCACTGCTCCCCTATGGTGCCTCTGCTGCAGACCCACTACTCGCCTATGGTGCCTCTGCTGCAGACCCACTACTCGCCTATGGTGATGCTGCAGACCCACTGCTCCCCTATGGTGCCTCTGCTGCAGACCCACTGCTCGTCTCTGGTGATGCTGCAGGCCCACTAGTCGCCTATGGTGTTGCTGCAGGCCCACTGCTTGCCTATGGTGCCTCTGCTGCAGACCCACTGCTCGTTTATGGTGATGCTGCAGACCCACTGCTCCCCTATGGTGCCTCTGCTGCAGACCCACTGCTCGCATATGGTGCTGCTACTGCAGACCCACTGCCCGCATATGGTGCTGCTGCTGCAGATCCACTACTCGCCTATGGTGCCTTGGCTGCAGACCCACTGCTCGCCTATGGTGCCTCTGCTGCAGACCCACTGCTCGCCTATGGTGTCTCTGCTGCAGACCCACTGCTCGCCTATGGTGCCTCTGCTGCAGACCCACTGCTCGCCTATGGTGCTGCTGCTGCAGACCCACTACTCGCCTATGGTGCCTCTGCTGCAGACCCACTGCTCGCCTATGGTGTCTCTGCTGTAGACCCACTGCTCGCCTATGGTGATGCTGCAGGCCCACTGCTCGCCTATGGTGATGCTGCAGGCCCACTGCTCGCCTATGGTGTCTCTGCTGCAGGCCCACTGCTCCCCTATGGTGCCTCTGATGCAGACCCACTGCTCGTTTATGGTGATGCTGCAGACCCACTGCTCCCCTATGGTGCCTCTGCTGCAGGCCCACTGCTCCCCTATGGTGCCTCTGATGCAGACCCACTGCCTGCTTATGGTGCTGCTGCGGCAGACCCACTACTCGCCTATGGTGCCTCTGCTGCAGACCCACTGCTCGCCTATGGTGTCTCTGCTGCAGACCCACTGCTCGCCTATGGTGCTGCTGCAGGCCCACTGCTCGCCTATGGTGATGCTGCAGGCCCACTGCTCGCCTATGGTGCTGCTGCTGCAGACCCACTGCTCCTCTATGGTGCCTCTGCTGCAGACCCACTGCTTGCCTATGGTGCAGCTGCAGACCCACTGCTTGTCTATGGTTCTACTGCACAGCCACTGCTCGCATATGGTGCTGCTGCACACCCACTGCTCGCCTATGGTGCTGCTGCAGACCCTCTGCTCGGCAGTAAGATTCTAAAAATAAACAAAACCTAGACTTGCGATGTCTGCACGGGTCCCTGGTGCACTTGACATGCTAGGGGTGGGGGTGGGGGTGTTGTGTGGGGAATATCAGCTGTTGGCTGTAGAACTCCATCAGCGGCAACCTTTGAAGGCCCATAAGAAATCGAGCAGGGTGGTTATCCGGGGATTGAGGCCACACACCTATTCCCTTGTCCTTGCCCCTAACCGCCCCCTTTGCTGTGGTGCAAAGCGCAGTGCATTGGAGGGTGAGTGGACGGAGCAGTGAAAGTGAAGAGCGAACCTGCTGCCTCATCCCCCAGGCACCAGGATATGTTGCTCCATTGTTGCCAGTCCTCTGTAGGGGAATTCGCCTTAATGTTTAGCCTTTCATTGATTTTATGCACCATGGTGACATTTCCTCTTTCTCCATTATAGCATTCCATTCCTGCAACGATGGCCAACGGCAGATGGCGACATCTGCCCACAGATCTGGCACGGGGCTCGTGGAACCACATGGTGAGGTTAATCATGAGGCCTGGAGTGAAAGTCCGCCCAGAGCTTACAGACTTGCATCGCAGAGCACTGCCAGTGCCTCCTGCTTGTGGAAGTGTGTCTGTGTTCAGTTTTTAGACCGCATACAACATTGCCACTTGGCACAAGGGTAAGCGCTCCCACTCACGTCCTCCAGTTCAGCAGACTGGAACCCGAAACCTTTACCCCTCTGCTGACGAACTGAGCTCAAGCAATCAGAGACAACTCAACTAGCAGAACTCCTTCAAACCCCACACAGACTAGCCATTGGGTGATTAGACAGCCATGACGAGTAACAGACAGCAAGTGACAACGCCCACTTCTGCAAAGGGCTTGCAACTGTCTGCAAGGCAAACACCCACAATCCACGAATACTTAATTGGACTTTACACATGTTGGACATTATTGCGATTTGTGACACTCACCAGGCCTCTGGTCTACACTGTCGCAGTTTATTACACAGTCACACTCAACTCAGAGAGCAACCTTTCCCCCCCAATGAACGTGGTGCCCATTAAAGCACTATTAGGTTTGTTAAGGTTCAATTTGGTAAGTCCTCCAAACCGTCTCACACCCAACCCAAACAAATACCCAGTGCCACAATGGACTAGGAACCAGGCTTTTGTGTATTAAGAATATAGATATATTCATTTATTTAAAGCAAATTTGACGAAGAGATTAACGACAGCCACCACTGCTGTGGCAACACAAGAACAAAAATGACTTCTGCAAAGGCACCAACAAAGAGATAACACTGAGACATGCAGTCAGAATTATTCCTTTTTAAATCACCCACCAATACAGAAAAAGAACAATTCAAGACACACAGTGATTGGAGATTTTGTTATAATGCTTTTCTCCGAGCAACCCCCACCGTCCAAACATCAATTAGACCTGACCCCTCTGAATTGAAGGCCAGTGGCAGAGAGTGGGAACACAATGGGAAACTCGTTTTTGGCATTCTAATCACAGATGCAATATGAGGGAAAGAAAAGCAATGCGAAATTCATTTTGCCACACCTAAATAGAACAGGGAGGGCTTTGTGGTTTTGGTCAGAGCACAATGGGAAGAAGGGGGCGATTCTTTTGCACCCTGCACATGAAAAGGCACCACCATGCTTCACCCTTCAGGTTTAAAATGAAGGGGATCAAAGCGGAATTTAAGTTATGTACCCTGCACGCACATGTGGAAACAGGGTTTTGGGATTCATTCTTTTGCTCAAAACACACTGGGATGATCTTGTTGGTTTCGAATGCCAATAAACACAGCCCGTGATTTCTATAGGGGAATTAATTGATATACTTTAATTGAATACGCCAAGGATCTACACAGGCAAACAGGATAGTTCGCTATGGGGAAATAGCTAGAACAATACTACAAAAATGCAGGGGCCTACACAATCTATGGCTTTGGGGACAGTTTTACTTACAGGAGAGGCCTTGGAATGGGCCTCAGGGAACAGCAGGGCACCACTTGGACAGCAAGGGTGTCAGTCAAGGATTGAATCCTCCAAGTGGTCCCAGTCAGCTTCTATGTCTCCTGGTTCCTGTCTCCAATGCAAGATTTAGGCCTCTACGCTGGGATGTTTCTCGCAAGAGTTCAAAAGCAGGTTGCCTCCCAGAATAAGTGGAAACAGCCCAGTACTAATGCAAACGTGTCTACTTACAGGGCAAATGACTTTAAAACTTGTCATAATTCCTGTGAAAGGGATTGGTTGATTTTCTCTACCCACCTCCCACCTGTTTGCCAATAGGACAAGGAGATGGGGCGAGTGAGTCAGGACAGGTGTGGCAGGAGACAGCTTCATCATCCCAATTTGACAGTGGGCTCAGCATTTTTAAAACTCTAAAAATCTATCAACATGGCAAGTACCCTGAATATTCAAATCTTTACATGTATGAATATATTTTTCAGAACTACATTTTAAGGCAAATCAGATGATGCTAAACAGAAGTCGGCATGCCCTTCCTATGCAGATGTATGTTTTTTCTTCATTTACTCAGGACCCATATCAGTGAAAATATGCCACTTCATAGTTTCCATGTTATATCCTCCTTCACCCTCACACCAAATTTCAAATCTCTCGTAATCAAGGGAAGGTCCACATCACATTTTCACAAATAACTTTAGTTATGTTTATCACACAAAAATCGTTTTAGCATGGTTCAAAGGGGTTACTGTCACCTTTAATAAAAGTCTGAAATGACCATTGTGCCATCTACACTGCCCTTTTTATGCAATAATATGTATTTTTCCATCAACTTAAACTGCAGTTTTTTCTTTATTTGCTTTATTTTTCTTTAGAGCCTGGCTCATACATGCCTGCCTCCCCCTTCAAGGGCTGATAGCAACTCTAATGGACATTTTATGGAAATCGTGACCTCAAGATCACTTCTGCTGAAAGAACTGGCATGGTCTTATCAGTCCTTACCATGGTTTACATCTAAGCAGTGTATTTCTTTCTATATTTTTAAGAAATGGCCATGATTGATGGTTGACACCCAGGCCCTTTCTTCAGGGCATCATAGGAAAGGTCTTGGAGGTTAAGTTTCATGTTTGGAGAAATGACCGGCTCATGTACCCTGCAAGCAATGGCATTTTAAACTCCCACTCAATGAAATTTACATGACATCTTGTAAGGCACCTGGGGCTTACCCATATGTACCAAGTTTCTTTAATTTCACAGTTTCAAAATACATGAGTATCACTTCTGGATTGTCCATATGTATAGGGCAATTATATGAGAAAACCATGTTCAAACTTTGAAAGTCTAGCAAGCACTTCTCTCTGCATACTGTCATTTGGATAAGGGAAAAACGAAAAAGAAATCATTTTATTTCTTGTAAATGGGATGAGCTCGGTTTCACTTTAGCTGCCTGGAGCACCATCTGGCATTACATTGAAGATAATGTACGCACTACTGTCTCTTTAAGTATATGTGCAGCTCTTTGTGAATTGAGTAAAATGACATTATCAGCCACATGTCTTTCTTTTCCTTGCTGAAATGCATTGCACCCATCTTTGAACTTTTGATTTCAGCCCACTTTCTTTCCTTGGTGATTTAGGCTTGTTTTTGGTTCAATAGGCCTCTAGTCTGACGTCACCATTTTTGGGCTGGCCTTATATTTCAATGGGCATTTGTAAATCACTCTGGCCTCTTTATTTCTGGCATTCAGGAGCAATATTTCACCCCATAACACACTTGATGTGGCACCTGATGCCAGAGCCTTGTGACTTCAAAGCACACAAAGCAACTGGTGTTTCGTTGCTTTGGTGAAGTGAAGTGAAATATGTAATGTAATATAATTGTCCTTTGTATAGCACCTTTCACCATTGGTATGGTCCCAAAGCACTGTAGGTTCAACGCCATTGGGGGACAGAAGTCCAAGTATAGGAGAGTTGTCAGAGAGGTTTAGAATGTGTGTGTGCATTTTAGCCAATTCGAAGGTATGTAGGGGCGGCCAAGTCCCTGCTATCCACCCATGTCGAGCTGGCATGTGAATGTGCGAATGGGTGCTGAGAGGTAGTGCGGAGAGCATGCGAGAGCAGGAGAGGCATTATTTGTGCGTATCATTGGAGGGTCCCAATTGCAAGCACGGCAGCCACCCCAAACTGGAGTATATGCAGAAGCCCCTTAAGAGTCATGGAAGTGGTCTAGAATTTGTCAGTCTCTCTGGTTGAAGGCCTGGGTGTGAGTGGCCCATGACATTTATGCAAGCTGCATCCTGGCCCACAAATCTGCTATAAGCCCTCAGAGCTTGCTTCCCGATTTCATAGGAGAAGCCACTAGCAGTGCACGGCCAAAGATTGATCCCCCTTTGACTTCGCTAGCACAATCTGTGAAAACAACACTCAGCTCAGCCCCTTAGCACAGGCATTGACTTGAAGATACTTTTCAGGCATATATTATTTCCTGAAAGGCACAGACTGCCCCTATGCGTTACCTCTGGAATTCGTGTACTGCATGTTTGCACTGTGTTGCAGCCCATTCTCAATGTGAGCCTGTTCTTGCTTCAGAACACATGGAACTGCTGCTGTATGTTGGAATGACAAGTAACTAGAAAAGCAGTAAAAGAAACCCAAGCCCAAAATGTGCACCAAAAAGTAGAGAACACCTACCCAAAAATAAAAAAGAACTCAATGATATGTCACATCCTATCTTCAGGATACAGAAGAAAAGTAGTGTCAAGTATTTGTATTCAATGGATTTTATAAATATGGGAGAGAGGCCCGGAAATCGCTTTTCTTGCCCTGGGAATTCATTTTCTATGTCGGACTGTTGTACGAGAAGGAATTCGGACCCAGAAAGGCTCTGTTTCAGGCCTGGCTTCCTTAATCACCACTATTTGTGTGATCCGGGGAAAATTCCCCTATATCGCTGTGTTTAGTAAACTTATCATCGGGTAACACTGGATGTGCATAGCACAGTAACCACTACATGAATAAAGGTGCTGTATAAAGACTGGACTCTTCTATTCCCCATGCAGGCAGGTTCAGCTTGCAGTGCTGGTCTATGCTGGTCTATGCACTTACTTGTAGTCTTGCTGATACAGCGCAGGATTTATTAACCAAACACTTGGAATACCGAATGTGCAAAGGCCCGGGTCCTAAACAGGCTCCAAGCTATGAGTCAGTAACATCATAAAGGTTAACTGTCTCATCATAAAGGCTAACTATGTTTACACTTGGGTTCAGCAACTTTTGGCTCACCAGATGTTTGGCACTAGAACGCCCATCAGTGCTAACCAGCGTATTCAATGGTGAGGTATCATGAAAGTCATAATCCAAAACATCTGGAGTGCTGCAGGTTGTAGACCAATGATTCAGGGGACCCCCACGCTTCTTAGCCTACTCACCTTTTGTGACACATTACAGACCCCATATCCATTTCATCTCACTTAAAGTACTGCAGATTACATTTTACCTAAAGCGAAATATGCTTTTGAGAAGATTACATTTGCCCAACTATGCCCAACGCAAAAACCCTAGATTCTTTGAAGGACTAAGAGGTAATTCAGTCGAAATTGTGAGCTTTTCAAAAAAGGTTTTTCAGTAAGAAAGAGGCTGGCCTGAGGGAGCATCCAATGTATTGTGCACCACAGTCATAAAGAGAGACCATGTTAAAAGTTGGAGGGGTCACCAATGACTATCCATCAACAGAGCCCAGATAATCTGAAGGGACATACTTTAATCGTCTCACTACAATTACATGCAAAAAACCACCACAGTGTGGGAAGTTGACAGGCATGATCATTCATTCCATGCCAAAGTAAGAGGTGCAAAGAATTACCGGCAGGGTGCTCATTCCCTCAACCTAGTCAGATATGTATGCAAAAAAGAAATGGAGTTGGGGGAAGGGGTACCTGTATTCCAATCCAATGCCCCCCACCATAGACAAATTGCTCAAGCGGAGAGGGTATGTTTATTACATTTCTAAAGCGCTTTAGCCAAAGCGCTGTACAAAAAATAATGAAGTGGTACAAAATAAGCAATGATGAATGATATAACACAGAATAAGAACAAGCAAGAGAAGACAAAAAATAAACCACAAAGCAAGAAACGATATGATAGTCCAATGAACTGTGGAAATGAACACCTAGCAACATGGCAGCCAGGCAAATGGAATTTAAAATAATAAACTAAATTGTAGAAGGAAGATGAACATAGAACATTAGGTGATATAAATAGGAGCCTGTGGAAACAGTAAAGACAGTCTCAGCAGCCAGAAGCAAGAGAAGGAAAAACAGGACTTCTCACCAGAAGGGCCGGCAACCAACATCAGTTAGTGCCTGCGGTCTCCGGCACCACCAATTCAGTCCCCAACCAGTTCTAGGAGTCTGGAATGTCCAAAGGCAGCCAAAAGCACACCTCAGTCAGAGACCAAATGCCAACTAGGTGACACCGTGCACGCCTCACCACCAACTTCACGTGGCAAGGCATCATAGGCAGCACCTCTAAGCACACAGGGAATGGCGGGAGAAGAGGAGATTCACAACCAGTAACAGCGAGGCTAAAGGCGCCACAAAAGGCACAGCAATCCCACCAGCAACGGCAGCGCAACACTGCTGGGATTTAGCAGGGAGGCAAGAACAGCCCCCACAGCAGACTACTAAGCCACAGTACTTACACAAGTGCAGACACAGCGCAGCCGGCTGGCACAATCCTCCAGGGAAAGCAGCAGAACCCTCCCGGGACAGCAGTGAACCCTAAGTCCATGGCTGTCAAGGGAAGACAAAGCGGGTTCTACACCAGCCACTCCTCTTCAGCGAAACCAAGGTGCCATCTATCGCAGCAACCCGGGGAGAACCCGGGAGCAATGGAGAAATCAACACCAGTGTCCACCATCCACCGGCACACCCACCACCACCACCACCGCTGCGCCTGCAAGGGGAGTCAGATCACACACACCATCAGAAGTGCCATCAGCAACGCCAACCATGAGGCGAAGCTCCTCCACTTCCTCTTCCAGCTCCAGGGTATTGAATGAGCAGCTGCTTTTGGTATCTGGGAGTGTAACCGGTAACATAATCTTCACTGGATGGCAGACCGAGCCGGAGTCCTAGCTAGAAGCACCTCTAGGTGCAGGCACTTAGATCAGCTACTCTTTAGTGCCACCTTCAGGGGCATGAGGCCCACATGCAATTTTTGGTTTCCTGCTGCATTATAGTGCCGGTGTTGGAGAAGGTTTGAGAAAATGATTATAGTCTACATTTTCAATAGCCAGTTATGACTGATACTGGGTCAAAAAACAATAACACCAGACCTAAATTGCACCCCTGTTAAAATGTTGTAGATATGAAGTTGGGCAGTTGGAAAGATGTGGCATTACTGCTTGCACAGAGCCCATGATTGTCTTTTCAGGAGGCTATCATTGCAATGTCCCTTTTTATTGTGAGCGCTAAACATCATTCCATGACATATTGCCCTATGCCACGTGGTAGTGAGTGTGGTGGCTTCGCGTGAGTATGGTGGTTTGAGCAACGGTGTGCATGACAGGTAGAGCTCGTCCTGATGGAGTTTACCTTTTGCAAGCAGACATACTGAAAGGTGTGTTCTCTGTCTCTAAGTCTAGCATTTCTCTCACCGTACAGCGTTATAAAAAATGGCCGCCGTGAAGCCCAAAAATCTTGCAATTGGGGAGGATCTCCACCACATCGCCATTCCTGTCTGCGCTACTGCGGCAACACGCACAATTTCTCTTTCAGCCCCCGTAACCTGCAGTCCTCGCCCCCTCCCATCCCCTCTGCTATCCTAGCCTCCCTCCCACCCGCTGCTCCAATTAAGCTTAGGCCTTAGAGGGCCTATACGGAGCTTGTCGCAGTGCAGTTTCTATGGTTACTAGCACCCCTTTATCCATGTACTATCACAAAAGAAATGGGAAACAAACCCTTTTCTGAGCCCATGGCCGACCAAATACGACACTCTGCCAGACGGAAAGAATATACGTCCCCTTTCCTCCTCAGAACACATCACTATATAAAATAGAAAAAGAAAAACACCAGGCAACGATCCGTGCTAGGACTAGGCCAGAAAACGAGCCTAATATCTCAGGCTGGTATCCATGGCGACTGCTCTTCCAAATGGATTCCATTGGAAATGGGATGCCGCACTGCTGCTGAGAGCCTGGCTTGCTGGTGCATGAGGAAAGGACCGTGCAGGGGAGGATAATACGGAAGACTCACCTGCGGTGGGATGTGGGGGATTTGCGCACCCTCGATGCCCACAGAAAAGCAGCCAGTTTCACCGAGCACTGTAGTTCCATTGTCCTCTCTCTTTCAAGGCTTTGACACATGATCGCAAGAGCTGCAGTCTGCGCATTTATTCGGAATACAGTAGACATGAGATGAGGGGCAAGGTGAAAACAATGGCTAACTTGATGCAGATATGTGTACCTTAAAAAAGGTTTGTTTCAAACTACACACGCTTGACGGCTGTGTGACAGCCGTCTGTGTGACGGCTGTCACACAGACTCAAGACTCAGAACCCATAGCTATGTACTCAGATCACACAGATTCTACAAGCTCAGGCCTCAGACAGCAGAGCTGTCTCTCGGGTTACCTTTGTTATTTTGTGTGATGTTTGTATGCAACCTAACTGCCATTATGGCATCAAACATATTTAAATTGTCTGGGAGATTAGCAGACCATAGTATGAATTTATAATTTTTTTAAATTACATGTTTTTTTTGGGTTTCGCAAGTTTTGGGGAACCCCCCCATTTCAAACAAAAAAGAACAAAAAATAGACATTCGACATTTTTTTTTTCAGTATTATTTTTTCGACATTTTTGCATTCGAAATTATGAATTTCGAAATATTAACTATAAACCAGTATGAACATACACGATAAACATTACATTGCGTTGAAATGATACCTACCATACATTGACACATTTTAGAAGATGTGACTATTACAGCGGCATTATAATTAACTGCTGTATGTGTTGGATGCAGGGTGTTGTGTGATTTGCCAGGTCTGATTGTTGGTATGACAACCGAATCGGGCGTGGGATCGAATCAGCTATGCGGATGCCGCACTAAAAGGTGAAGCTACAGCATGAATTCATGCACATATCTACCTCTCGAGCAACTGATTATAGTTGAGGGCTTTGCAGTTATATGCTAGACAGTGCTTCACATGACATTGATGATCATTACAGGATAAAAACGGCAAAAAAATCTTTTGAGGAAAAAGGCCCAATTATGGGTTTGGGGAAACAATATAACAGAAATAGCGAATCTGGTGATGGCAAAAGAATGTTATAAGCATTATTCACTCAGTATGTACATTGAACTTTACTTAAAATTCTTCCCGGATACATGGACCTATTGTTCATTGATGGGATTTAGGTTAAATGAGTTGGAGACCTACGAAGTAGTAGGGGTTGGGAATCATGTTGAAAGAAATCTTCGCCATTGCAGGTTATGTGAAAAAGCTGATAAGATTGTGACTTTAAAAGACCTATTCACTGACTGTCCGGGTATGGAAGACTCAAGACAGAATTTATTTGGGAAATTCGTTTATAGCATAAAGAGCTTCGAAGGTAAGAATTCGGGGCGTGGTGTTAGGGGTTGGGGGCCTGAAAATGAGCCTAAATTTAGCAACTGTTGCATTCTGGAATGAGGCTAGGAGGAAGATCACGTAACGTCAGAATTTTTACAAATTTGGTTATTGAGAGACGTTTTATAGATCATTCTATTGTGCAATGTACTCCTGTATTTATGGAGTACATTTCTGGAAAGTATACACTTAAAAAAGACAAAGATAGAATGAAATTTGAGGATTTAAAAAAAGAAAGTGAACGAATTTCAACTAATTGTTTTGTAAAATTGTGATAAAGCAGTATACATGGTTTGATGTAAACCATATGTGCACTTAAAAAAACGACATTATGTTGTATGTAATATAGAAAAATGTCTATGCAACTTTCAGATTATACAGATGTTACAGGTTGAGGCCTTGGACTGCACAGCTATTACTCATGAAGGCTAAAAATAGTTTACATGCTCAGTTATTAGGACATATTTGAAATGACACAGGTCTTTCAGGCTTATGTATTAGGTTATGCATGTTTTATAGCCATTAGGGTTAGGACTTAGACAATAGAGATACTAGTAAGATTGAACAGATCTTACAGATGCAGACCTTGATTTGCAGAGTTGTCTCTCAAATTGCAAAGATCTTACTGGCTGTATCCGGCAGGTTCCGCAGCCATTACAGACTGTGCATTAGACACAGGGCAATATCCTATATTATAGGATAAGGCAGCGTCCTATATCATAGCGATCTTATTAATATAAGGAAGGCATGGTATCAACAGTAAGAGAGACACAAGTGACCACAGTTCAAGGGTGTTTATTGAACTTCAATTGGGTTTGAGAAATGCCCATCTAATCGTCAATCTAAAGATGGGAACAGGCTAAGACCATGAAATAATAATAACACAGTCCTAGTGGTGTCTTGTCAAAATAAAAGGGCCTATACTAAGAAATCTATTGCCAATCCTTACCTCTAAATACAAATAGTGTGGGAAACAATGTTATGCAAAATAAAAGTCTTCAAGAAATGATATGTGAGGATATTCAAGCCGTTGGCTTCCCTTCCCCACATTTTCAGCAAGGAATAAGGCGGCAAACTCGAGCTTAGGACAGTCTCTGGCTTCTCTAGCATGAGGGGGCAGTTCAAGATTCCAACATCATGGCCTTCTGTGCCAAAGTCTCTTTGCCGTTCAAAGTCTCTTCTTTCAGAGGGCCTGATGTAACAAACAAAGAATAAAGTTCCTTTACTTTCAGGATTCTCCTATGAACACTTTCCTCAGGTGATTTACTGTTCTCCTCAGATCTCCCTCCACCGGGCTCAGATCCACTTTAACATAAAGTTTGTATGTTCACATATACACAAATTTCTTAGAATTTCCACATATCCAATTTCTCGGGTGATTCACAGTTCACCCTGGATCACCCTCTGCCTCAGATCCGTTCTAACACAAAATCTTCAAACAGCCTCCCTCTGCCTGGCTCGAACCAATTTATCTATTGTAACACAAACTGTCTTTAACAAAGCTTCTAATTGATCTCCCTCCGTCATGCTCGGATCAACTTTGTCTACTTTGCCATCAATTTTCTTTATTGTATCAACATTGAAGACTTTCAATTGTGCATAGGATTTTACTTGACCCATTGCAGGAACACTTCGATTCACAATCCTTTGGCACTCTTTCACTTTTGTCAACTCTCAGCTGGACACCTTACAGAGACCTTCGATTAAGCACGCACGCGGTGCCTGACCACTCTGTCAAAGGTATTGTATATCCTGGTTTCAAAGTTCAATCATTCATCTGCAGTTCAACTGTACTCGCGTTGGTCATCACATGTTCGTTCCATCGTTTCCATACAATGTTGCTGCTTGCAACCTTGGCTTCAACACAGACCTGTCTTGGATCTGTTTCACCAACTCACTGGCATTGTTGATTTCACTGATGCTGCTTTGTTGATGGAGAGAAGGACAGTACCACAGCAGCTGGCGATTCTCCCCACCTTGATTATCGATGCCGGAGGGCCCTGGGTACCTCAGACACACTGGTTTCCTGGTCTTAAGCTTTCTATTCTCATGGTTTCATGGAAGTAACGGTTCCTTGTCAAAAAGGTCAAGGAAACTTCACTACTTGTGATCCCCTTCGGTTTTGCTGTCTTCTTTCTCGTGTTAAACTGCCATCTTGGAACTGCTGTTTCCTTGTGTGCTTTGCCTCGCTCAGAGTGTGCTCTTGTGCTCTACCTTTTATCAATGTGGGAAAACTTGACCACTTTGAAAACGAATCCTAGTAGTTTAATTGTGGACTACAATACTGCTAGCCTGTACCAAACAGTGATTGTGTCTGAACTAATCAGAAAACCTAGAACCTGGCTCTATTATCAGATGTATTCTCACTTTCTAAATTTTCCAGAGACGTCTCATTGGCTTTTTATTTCTTTTACTTATTATACTGTGCATGCTCAGTGCTGCTGCTGCTTGTCTGGATGAGCCTCTAATGGCTGCCCTCTTTCTGTTCAGGTGCCGCTGGGCGGCTATTTAAGTATAAAGTGGGTTAGGGTTTGGAGCTCCCCTTCTTTTTAATTTCTGCCAAGTTGGTTTTAATTTTTCCTCTTGGAAGCATTTGATCATGTGCGGGTTTGTTTTCTGAATTTTTCTGAGAATGCTGTAAATGCTATTGGTGCTAGCACCTGTGCTGGCAGGCTGCACCAGTTGGTATTGGCACTAAAACCATTGTTAAAGGCCATTTCTTCTCTCAATTAATTCAGGCTGGTGGGTCAATAACATATGGTACCACTGTGGTGGGCATTATACTCTAAATAGAATCGATCATCAGCAGCACTGCAAATATTCAAAGTGTGAGAATACATGCATCTGGTTGTGTATCTCTGCATTTGTGTATGCCTATTTTTGGAGCGCTGTATCTCTGTGTTAGTGTGTCAATTTCTTCTTCTGTGAATGTCTGGGATTGGTTGTCAGAGAATGTGTTATTTATATGTCTCTGTATTCGTCTGTCTCACAGATTCAGTTTCTAGTGTCTAACTGTGTGGAAACGTGGAGTAGAATTCTTGGGGGGTCATTACGACCCAGGTGGTAACCATGGTAACCATGGCGCTACTAGCCAACCATGGCGCCGGTATTTTACCGATTGCGCCATGGTGAATGGCGGAATTACCGCCCCATTCCAAGGTTATCGGGGCGGTAATTCCCCATTCTCCATTGGCCCTTCCCCATTCCCGCCCCCATGAGGCTCAATGGAAATGGGGAAGGCGGTAGTTACGGTACCACAAATTGTGGTACCGTAAATACCTCCAAGATCCCTTTGCGGGTCCAATCCTTAACGGCTGGTAAAAACCAGCCGTTAAGGTCGGGACCCGCAAAGGGAGCTCATAATTAGGCGGTAAGGCGCTGCCACCTTTTACGGCGCTGTTAACCCCTTACCGCCTGGATCGTAATGAGGCCCTTGGACTCTGGCACCCAACCACTCGTACCTAGGAAGTAACCAATATGATGAATGAGTCAAGCCATATGAATAGTTTTACTTAATTATAAACCTTATTTATATGCAACAATTGAGCATAGACTTAAGCAACATCAAGGTATAATTAAGTATTAAGATGCAATTTTATTTTATTGTACTATCCATGTAAATCCAAAACTAATGACTGCTTTACAATGGATATAAATAATTCAGCATTTCTAGGGATACTCCCATTCCTCGTTTATATATCCAATGCCATGAAGTAAACCTATTTCTTTAGTTATAATACACAATTCTGAATGACTAACTTTTAACGTTTTTTGATCATTGACAAAATGTTTATGAGCAATTAAAAACATACTGATTAGTAAAGAAAAAAACTCCCAAGCTCTCAAAACAAATCCAGACAATTAAAGAAGTTTGTGTAGTAAAAATACAATATTCTGAATTGGAAACCTTTACCATTTTATGGTTACGAACATAATTTTTACGAGCAATTCACAATATATTAGATACTAATGAAAATAATTCTCCAAACTCCTGGCTTGCATGTGTTTCATTCTGCCTTAGTTTTAGGTAAAGACAATAGGTTCAGTATTCTTCAGGGCCTTTTAGATCATAGCAGCTTGGTTGTTCCAATAGGATCATCTATAGATATGCATTTTTATATAAAAAAAATAAAGAATAGAAACAAAATACGAAAATCATTAAGGTTATATCGATATTAATACTTAAGAAATATATGTCAAAAATGTACTCCAATAAGTAGGTTATTTTGAAATATATTTAAGTACCTTCTATTGGCATTATACCACCTATTTGTTTTATTATTCACTATGTCCAAATATATTTTCAAAGGTTGAATGTAAAGCGATTCAGTTTCAATTCAATTTAGCACTAAAGCAATCGAAGAAATTAAGAGAAAATGGGCCTCATAACTCTGGCGGTAGCCGTGCCGGTAAAAACGGCAGGCTGCCACCACCAGAGTTGTGGTTTTTTCCCGGCGCCTGGCGTCTGAAAATATAACTCCCCATTCCCATTCGAGTCCCATAGAACTCAATGGGAATGGGTAGGACGTTAGCACCGGCAGCATTCATAATGGTGCTGATGCTACCGTCAAAGTCTGCGAGCGTGTGCCGTTCCGCTAACCAGGTCAGACCTGGCGGGCGGGAGGCTATCCGGCCTCCAAACTTGTACTCTGCGAGTCCGGTAACAACGGTGCCGGTAAGCCAACCGGCACCGTTGTTACAGGACCGGCAGGGTTGTAATGAGGCCCAATGTGTTTTTATTTTTGTTAGGTTCTCATTAATGAATATACAATATTGATAAAACATTATTAAAGGTCCATTGTCATGTTACCTCATTAAGGGGGTAATTCATAGAATTCAGCGCACAAGTGGCGCACGCGGCTGGCGCACAGTGTGCGCGTGCGAATCCCTGCGCCAGCCGCGTGCGCCAAAACCCATTTCCGCGCACAGCGTATTCATGGATTCCAGCCACCAAAACCAGCCGTGGCGCACAGTGGCGCAGCGACCTTGCAGCAGCGCCAGTTACGCCCCCAAGAACGCCTTCCGCGCAGAGAAAAGCCATCAAAATCCCCAATCCAGCGCAAAGGGCTGCGCTAACCCTGTACCAGCACGGCAAGCGGGCTACGTGTATTTCAGGGGTTCACGTGAAGTTTCTCACGCGATCGGGCCTGGGGGAGCGTGCTACGTGTATTTCAGGGGTTCGCGTGAACTTTTCCACGCGATCGGGCCTGGGGGAGCGGGCTACGTGTATTACAGGGGTTCGCGTGAACTTTTTCACGCGATCGGGCCTGGGGGAGCGGGCTACGTGTATTACAGGGGTTCGCGTGAACTTTTCCACGCGATCGGGCCTGGGGGAGCGGGCTACGTGTATTTCAGGGGTTCGCGTGAACTTTTTCACGCGATCGGGCCTGGGGGAGCGGGCTACGTGTATTTCAGGGGTTCGCGTGAACTTTTTCACGCGATCGGGCCTGGGGGAGCGGGCAACGTGTATTTCAGGGGTTCGCGTGAAGTTTCTCACGCGATCGGGCCTGGGGGAGCGGGCTACGTGTATTTCAGGGGTTCGCGTGAAGTTTCTCACGCGATCGGGCCTGGGGGAGCGGGCTACGTGTATTTCAGGGGTTCGCGTGAAGTTCCACACGCGAATAGCCTGGGCGCGTGTATTTCAGGGGTGC
The DNA here is from genome assembly GCF_040938575.1 of Ambystoma mexicanum. Classification (NCBI taxonomy): domain Eukaryota; kingdom Metazoa; phylum Chordata; class Amphibia; order Caudata; family Ambystomatidae; genus Ambystoma; species Ambystoma mexicanum. The sequence continues at coordinate 927,300,584 of NC_090923.1, forward strand.
GCGGGAAGTTTTACACGCGATTTCAGCAGGGTACGTGTATTTCAGGGGTGCGCGGGAAGTTCCACACGCGAATAGCCTGGGCGCGTGTATTTCAGGGGTGCGCGGGAAGTTCCACACGCGAATAGCCTGGGCCCGTGTATTTCAGGGGTGCGCGGGAAGTTTTACACGCGATTTCAGCAGGGTACGTGTATTTCAGGGGTGCGCGGGAAGTTCCACACGCGAATAGCCTGGGCGCGTGTATTTCAGGGGTGCGCGGGAAGTTTTACACGCGATTTCAGCAGGGTACGTGTATTTCAGGGGTGCGCGGGAAGTTCCACACGCGAATAGCCTGGGCGCGTGTATTTCAGGGGTGCGCGGGAAGTTTTACACGCGATTTCAGCAGGGTACGTGTATTTCAGGGGTGCGCGGGAAGTTCCACACGCGAATAGCCTGGGCGCGTGTATTTCAGGGGTGCGCGGGAAGTTCCACACGCGAATAGCCTGGGCCCGTGTATTTCAGGGGTGCGCGGGAAGTTTTACACGCGATTTCAGCAGGGTACGTGTATTTCAGGGGTGCGCGGGAAGTTCCACACGCGAATAGCCTGGGCGCGTGTATTTCAGGGGTGCGCGGGAAGTTTTACACGCGATTTCAGCAGGGTACGTGTATTTCAGGGGTGCGCGGGAAGTTCCACACGCGAATAGCCTGGGCGCGTGTATTTCAGGGGTGCGCGGGAAGTTTTACACGCGATTTCAGCAGGGTACGTGTATTTCAGGGGTGCGCGGGAAGTTCCACACGCGAATAGCCTGGGCGCGTGTATTTCAGGGGTGCGCGGGAAGTTCCACACGCGAATAGCCTGGGCGCGTGTATTTCAGGGGTGCGCGGGAAGTTTTACACGCGATTTCAGCAGGGTACGTGTATTTCAGGGGTGCGCGGGAAGTTCCACACGCGAATAGCCTGGGCGCATGTATTTCAGGGGTGCGCGGGAAGTTTTACACGCGATTTCAGCAGGGTACGTGTATTTCAGGGGTGCGCGGGAAGTTCCACACGCGAATAGCCTGGGCGCGTGTATTTCAGGGGTGCGCGGGAAGTTTTACACTCGATTTCAGCAGGGTACGTGTATTTCAGGGGTGCGCGGGAAGTTCCACACGCGAATAGCCTGGGCGCGTGTATTTCAGGGGTGCGCGGGAAGTTTTACACGCGATTTCAGCAGGGTACGTGTATTTCAGGGGTGCTCGGGAAGTTCCACACGCGAATAGCCTGGGCGCGTGTATTTCAGGGGTGCGCGGGAAGTTTTACACGCGATTTCAGCAGGGTACGTGTATTTCAGGGGTGCGCGGGAAGTTCCACACGCGAATAGCCTGGGCGCGTGTATTTCAGGGGTGCGCGGGAAGTTCCACACGCGAATAGCCTGGGCGCATGTATTTCAGGGGTGCGCGGGAAGTTTTACACGCAATTTCAGCAGGGTACGTGTATTTCAGGGGTGCGCGGGAAGTTCCACACGCGAATAGCCTGGGCGCGTGTATTTCAGGGGTGCGCGGGAAGTTTTACACGCGATTTCAGCAGGGTACGTGTATTTCAGGGGTGCGCGGGAAGTTCCACACGCGAATAGCCTGGGCGCGTGTATTTCAGGGGTGCGCGGGAAGTTTTACACGCGATTTCAGCAGGGTACGTGCATTTCAGGGGTGCCGGGGAGTCCTACATGTGATTTGACAGTGTGGGTCCTCCCAGGTGTTCCCTGTACACCCTCCACGGCCCCTGCAGGCAGCCCACACCACAGGGGACTACCCTGCATCCCTGGTCATGTCCCGCAGGCAGCCCACCCAACATGGGCATGCCCCCCAGCAAAGGCACATGTCTCCTTGAACTAATGAACACCAACTCATGTCCCCCACCACCCCCACCCGCCAGCACTGTGGGGCACCGGCCAGCAGGCCCCCACCCATGTCCAACTCATGTCCCCCACCACCCCCACCCCCCAGCACTGTGGGGCACCTGCCAGCAGGCCCCCACCCATGTCCAACTCATGTCCCCCACCACCCCCACCCCCCAGCACTGTGGGGCACCTGCCAGCAGGCCCCCACCCATGTCCAACTCATGTCCCCCACCACCCCCACCCCCCAGCACTGTGGGGCACCTGCCAGCAGGCCCCCACCCATGTCCAACTCAAGTCCCCCACCACCCCCACCCCCCAGCACTGTGGGGCACCTGCCAGCAGGCCCCCACCCATGTCCAACTCATGTCCCCCACCACCCCCACCCCCCAGCACTGTGGGGCACCTGCCAGCAGGCCCCCACCCATGTCCAACTCATGTCCCTCACCACCCCCACCCCCCAGCACTGTGGGGCACCTGCCAGCAGGCCCCCACCCATGTCCAACTCATGTCCCCCACCACCCCCACCCCCCAGCACTGTGGGGCACCTGCCAGCAGGCCCCCACCCATGTCCAACTCATGTCCCCCACCACCCCCACCCCCCAGCACTGTGGGGCACCTGCCAGCAGGCCCCCACCCATGTCCAACTCATGGCCCCCACCACCCCCACCCCCCAGCATTGCGGGGCACCCTCCACCAGGCCCTCGCCCATGTCCCATCCATGCCCCCCTGCACCTGGGTCCCAACAATCCCCAATCATGTCCGTAATGGCCATCCTCCCCTGCCAAAAGGCCCAACCAACTATCACATCCACCCACATATCAAAGGCAATTACATGTTACACACCCAATGTAAATAATGCAAATGAACACATGTCTGTCACACACAATGGCTGCAAGTGAATGTTAAAACACCCAACATGACATGCATGAAAGTAATGAGATGATACGACACATTGACGGATGAAAATAAAAATGTATTGAAAATCAACTAGAATGGAAATGAAATTAGAAAAACCACAAAGCAAAACAACAAAAAGAAGATGAATGTCCATGAAAAAAATCCAAAAAATCAAACAATCCATAGAAGAACTATTTACAAGACAATCCCGGGTCCATGAGCCCAACCAAATGAAACCTAACTATGTCAACTAACTAAAAACTGAACTATATACAAAAAAGTGGCGCATTGTCCAATCGCAACCAAATAAAAAAAAAAATAATTTAAAGGAAACCTACCACTAACTATATAACTATATACAATGGCAGCGGGCAAGTCCTGCGGCTCACTCTGTGATGTTGCCGGCCAGGGCATCATCGAACTCCATGTCGATGTCCTGGAGGCGGGACTCTGTCCTGGCCCCGAGGTCTCGCAGGGATAACCCCATGTTCACCTCAAACTCCCTGCGAGCTTCCTCGAGGCACTCAGCCCGCCTCAAAGCCCGACGCATGGAGAACTCCGCCCTGACCATGGTGAGCCGCTCCTCTTCCGCCCGCTGCCGCTCCGCACCTATCCGCTGGACCAACTGCTCCCACACGGAAGACACTACCATCCCAGGGTTCTCCTGCCCTCCGGCCGATGCCTGCCCCTCTGATCTTGATGGCCCCGAGCCATGATGCCTCCCACGTCGAGCCTGCTGCTGCCTCCGACGCCACTGCCTCTGCCAGCACGACGGCATCCAGGATGATGGAAACCACCGACGCCGTCGTGCACGTGCCCTGCCCGAAGATGCCGTCACATCCTCCATCTGCTGGGGTCCAGTTGCTGTGTTGTCCACCCCTGCTGGACCTCTGACTCCCGACTGTGGCAGGGATGGGATCCCCACCGAGCTGGCTGCATTGGTCAGGGCAGGTCCACAGGGGGCCCTGGTGGCATCTGGGCCGGAAGACGGCAAGGAGAACGACTGGCGTATAGTCTCCACAGAGGAGGAGAGGGCCGCCAGATTGGCCGACACATGCAGGAAACCCCCGAACATGGCCGATCCCAATTGGGCCACGTCGGCACGGTGCTCTTCGTGATGATGTGCGTGCTCCTCCTGGGAAGCACGCACGGCATCACGAATCACAGCCGTGCGCATCGCGACCCCAATCAGGACCTTCTCCACATGGCCAGGGGTCCCCTCGTCCGCAGGTGGAGGGGAGTCAGATGACATGGACATCCCCTCTACCTGCGGACGGGCCTGGGACGGGGCATCCCTGCTGGTGCAAGGTGGTGCACCCACAGGTTCAGGGACAGCGACATGCACAGGCCCCTCCACGGTGACCTGTGCTGCCTCCTGCCCCTGCCCCTGGACTGCACCACTTGCACCAGCAGGGATGCCCCCACCAGGCCCCATGTGCGCCTCAGTGGCGGCCTCCTCCTTCTCTGTGGAAACCACCAACCTGGATGGCTCCTCGCCGTCTACCGCCGTAGCAGGCCCCTGTGGGGGCTCACCCACCCCTTCCGCTGCAGCCGTGGGGGCATCCCCGCCGCCTTGCTCCACAGCGCCGTCTCCGCCCTCTCCTTCACTAGCCGCTGCGTAGAGGGAGACATAGAACACAAGCATCAGGGTACTGTACAATGGTCCCCTAGACAGGAAGCAATAGCAGATGAGTGCCACTGTCAAAGTACACTTCCATCATGTCACACCACAACACATGTGTCAGTCCAGGCAAAACACACACAGTGACAGTCATGGTGCGTGCCATGGACATTTCAATGCATGTCCAATGGACTCTCGAATCATACAATGTAATGGGACTCACATGCATCATGGGTCATGCCTATCACATGCACACACTTCACCTCAGTCACATCCATCTGGCCCCGTACACCCCAATCACAGTGCATACAAGGATGACTAGGCTGCATCAGTGAATCTGTACATTGTCACAGACATGTGTCATGCATCCATGGCACTCACAAGACACAGACACGCAGGTCAGGCACACAGACATGGATACCACATCTGTATCTGGCATCAGCACCCATCCCTCGCCCCCACCCATGTCCAGGAACAGAGACTGCCATGCTCTCATGTGTGCAATCTGCACAGGGCTCCCCATGTCGCATTCAAACACATGCAACAACCGTGCGGTTCACACATTACAGGTCGCACATGCATTCCCATGATGTCCCTGCACACATACCTGCGTACATGGCCTATGTCACACATGCAGGCAAGTATCAGACAACCAGCACACTGCAACATGCCCTGTCTCACACAGCAATGCTTGGCCACTTACCGCTCAACTCCAGACGGGTCTCCCTCTCAAGGACCTGGGCGTGGAGCGCTGGGTGTGCGCGTTCCAGGACCCTCAACTGGATGGAACTCATGCGGCCCCGGCCCCCCTCCACGAGGCGCCGGGCCTTCATGAGGGTCCTGGACCTCAAGTCCTCCCAGCGCTTCTTGACCTTCTGGATGGTGCGGGTTGCCACCCCCTCCGCGTTGATGGCAACCACACAGTCGGCCCAGATCCTATCCCGTCCTTCCCTGTTGGCGCGGGACGATCCGAAGAGGGCATCATACTGCCCCAGGACTTGCTCCACCAGGACACCAACTTCGGTGGCAGTGAAGCTGGTGCCCCTCTGCCCCTCTGGCCGGGGGTTGCCACTGGGGTCAGATGTGGATGTGCCCGACATGGCAACCCCAGGGGCAGGAGTGGGTGGGCAACTGGGTCCTGGGGCTGGGCTGTGGAGCGATGTTATTCGAGTCGGGAGTCTTCTGTACCAGCAGGGGTGGACACAGCAACTGGACCCCTGCAGATGGCTGATGTGCAGGCACCAAATGGCAGGGCACGGTGGCAGCAGGCAGGCAGGCAGGCAGCAGCAGATGGCACGTGGGAGGCTGCTCGGGGCACTGGGGGGCAGTGATTCGGCCTTCTGGGCAGGAGCGTGGTCTTCCGTGTGTTTTCGCGTGGCCAGCTTGATACGGAGTGATTTGGCACGTGAAAAATCTGCACGTCAGCGTGTAATTCGAGGAAAGGCCCTTAGCGCGTAAGCGCGTCAGCACGCGTACGCGATTTCATTGGACCAAAGGCCCTTACAGCGTAAGCGCGTCTGTGACGTTTTGCGCACGGGGGTTGCCCTGGCAGGGCTTGGAGATCCCGCGTGCCTTTATGTTCTTTACGTGCTTTTCGTGCAGTGCGTGTGTTTTCCATCCGTTGGGGTTCACACGCTATTACTTCACAGCGGGTGTTGGCTACGCGTTCTACTACACGCAAGGCAGACGGTGAGTGGTACCCCGCTCCCCCAGGCCCGATCGCGTGAGAAGCTTCACGCGAACCCCTGAAATACACGTAGCCCGCTCCCCCAGGCCCGATCGCGTGAGTAAGTTCACGCGAACCCCTGAAATACACGTACCACGCTCCCCCAGGCCCGATCGCGTGAGGAACTTCACGCGAACCCCTGAAATACACGTACCCCGCTCCCCCAGGCACGATCGCGTGAGAAAGTTCACGCGAACCCCTGAAATACACGTACCCCACTCCCCCAGGCCCGATCGCGTGAGAAAGTTCACGCGAACCCCTGAAATACACGTAGCCCGCTCCCCCAGGCCCGATCGCGTGTGACTTCCCGCGAACCCCCGGAATACACGTATCCCGCTCAATCGCGTGTGTAACTTCCCGCGCAACCCCGAAATACACGTGCCCCGCTCGCACAATTGCTGTATGTTGCCACTTTTGTAATGCGCAGGGACGCTACCGCCTGCCTTCGTGTGGCGGACGTGTATCGGCTTGTGCGTGTCTTTCGCTGTGCGTGGCTTTGCCCTATTCGATTCCATGAATACGTGTGGTTCGGGTGCGTGTGGGCGTTCCGTCTGCTTCCCTGCAGTACATCCCCAGTTACGCCCTTGTTTTCGCGAGTTGTTCCCCATTCCGCGCGTTCCGCCCCGTGTTCCGCCCACTTTCTGGTGTATGCGCCGAGGTTGTGCGCTTTCACTGTGCGCATCGCGCACGTCTTTTGGGATGTTGTAGTGACGTGTGCGCCATGCACGGGTTTGGCGCACATCCCGTGGTAAACACGCGCAGGGACTTCCATGAATCGCACGCGTGCGCGTGCGCCTGTTTTTTTCCGCTTGCGCCTGCTTGCGCCTGCTTGCGCAAAGATTTTCGGCGCACGTTTGTTCCATGAATCGGCCCCTAAATTTCTTCAATGTTTAAAAACATATGTGATTCACTTAAAGATGCTGTGCTTATGCTGCTGTTATATTAGTCCAATTGTAATTTCTAACAATGAAAGTATATGGTTTACTTAATATCTCATTCATTGAAAGCGTATTTTGGAAATTACAAAAATATTTCCATAAAAACAGCAACACATACGAATACACAATTACAACATTTTGTAAACCAGATAAGACCATTAAAAGACGATGAGAATAGATGAGCAGAACATTCCTTATGTGCAAAGCATGCTTCAAAAATGACAATAGTGCCCAGCTCACTCGAGGAGAGTCAGTCCAAAGCAAATAAACAATGCAGGCTTATACTGTGAGAACCCTAATTCACGCAGATGTGGTCTCAGCGTTTTCACTCTTAGGTTAGAGAAGACCGGACAAAATAACAAAACATTTGTCAAATCCTCCCTTGGGTCATTATACAAGAGGCACAACTGATTATCATCGTTACATTTCCAGAATGCCACCAACGCTTTCAAGGGAAGACCGTTAAAACTTGCCCTTGTTATCGGGATGCACCAGGAAGGGTTCTCAGCCCGTAACAAATACTCTTGAGGGCCAGGAGCTGCAATGATCGCATGCCTCCTATTCGAGGGCTTCGTCATCTCCAAAGAATGCCTTTTCCCCATGATCTGTGAGCGAAGCCTCCCTTTTACAGCTCTGAGCACAATAACAGGCAGAATGTCTGATGAATGAAAACATTGAGCCGCATTTACTTCCACCAGCTTGGCTTTCACATACATCAACCAGGGAATCCTAGTGTTTGAATCTTTGAGGACTAGATATCTAATCCGTTCTTGAGTCAATTCAGCCTTGGCATTGCACCATAATCTGAGATAATGAAAGAAAGACTGTGCCGAGATGATATCATTAATAAACTCACAGCCTAATTCAAGATGAGCCCTTAGAATGATGGCCGCACAAGCTAGTCCCAACACTCTAACTTCTAAAAACGTCATTCTCCACAACCTGGATTAGATTAACATTGCTATAACCCCACAGCTCCATGCCATACTTTGCAGCCAAGCCCGCTTTACCATTATATAGTTTTACAACTATGTCAACTGGTTTGGCTTTAAACATGCCCATGGCTGTAGCCACCCCGCCATTGGCTTGATTACATTTCACGGGTGGAGAAATATGAAGAAAACCTAATTCCAAGATAGTCAATTTCATTGATGCTGGAAATTAGTGTGTCCTTGATAAACATTGCTGGACATTCCGGTGGACGCCGCTTCGCCTTGTAACAGACTATTCTAACTGCCGATTTCTGGGTGTTGACCCATAGAACCTTAATAACTATGACTATTGTGCCCTGCCAAGTCCTCTTTCTTACGTGTATTCATGGAATGCCATGCTTTCATTTGAATTCTTACTCTAAGGCATGCTCCCTCAACATATCAGAATGGGGAGAACGTGGTAGAGGTGCAGTGAAACAAAAGGTTACTGAACCAACCAGTCATCTTTTTCTGAAGTTAAACTGGCTTTACCGGTGTCTCTAGTCCTCTTTCTACGTTGCACAAGTCATCTTGATTAAGGCTCCCGAAAAGTCATAAAAGTAGTCGTAAATTGTGTAAAGAAGGGTTTCATCCACTTGCAGTTGATGAAGGTTTTTGCAAAATCAATGTATTCCCCCTATGAAAACCACTTAAGACTTTGAGCCAGCCTTCTGCGCCCTCCTCCCCGACCCTCTTTCACCAAATACACTGCAAAAAGGACTAGAAGAGATCAAAGGAATGAAGAGAAACACGTGATATGGAAAGCAGAAATTCTGCAGATACGCTAAAAAGCACTGCAGCCGACTCCCTTGTTTCAAAATTCTTTTCTTCTTCGATTTCTCCACCAAACCCTTTTCTTAAATCCCACGAAGCCAGTTAAGATCACAGAGAATGTTCTAGTCAAATCCCTAATGTGCTGTGCTACACTGAATGTACCCCAGGCCATGTTGACATTTCTTTACATATTCCATTTGCTTTTGTGCATAGCCATATTGTGTGTACCCCAGGATCCTGATGCCCCCGAGAAGTAGGTCAGTCTTGTCAAAACTATTATTGTAACTGTCTTCCGACACAGAAAGCAATACACTATTCTGGTTCTGTGTTTTTTTGCAAATCTGTGTCTCTTTGTAGTTATATCTGAATTAGTGCATCTCTTCATCCCTCTCTGTCTGACACAGTTCCATAGCATTTATTTTGTATCGTTTTGCACTACCCTCTGAAATAGAACAGGGAACCACAATCCATTTGGGAGGTGTCTGTCTGTACATATGTGCACTTAGTCCACATCCTGCACATTGTCATTCAGCCTTACTAAACCTCCAATGCCACACACCCCTAACTCTCACCCGGTCAGATCCCATCTAACAAATCACTCTGACTGATCACACCCAAACCATTCAAGCAGTCAACCAGACCCTTCACAGACTTTTCTTTCAGACCATTCACAGAACATCAGATCAACATTGGCAACATATTTTCAGTGTACCACAACAAGGACTACAATCCCCTAATGGAAGGACTCAACAAAACTGTGAAGTCAAACATAAACATACATACCCCAGTAAAACAACTAACCATCAGTCCCACACCATCTGCTCTCTAGTACATGTGGCGACTCATCCTCAGCAAAAGAGTCATACAGAAGCCAAAGAGAACCTGGTGCAAGTCCAAAACCCTACCTAACCTACCCTACTCATATAACTCTAGAATATTCACAGACAAATGCTTGCCAAAGCAAAAGCCGCCTACTAACAGAACACTGCAGCGGAAGCCAACAAAAGCATGGTTCACAGTGCATCAACCCACTTCCTGACCTGAAAATACCACATTCAATTGATAAATCCACTGTAATTAAAAAAACATCTTTGTTGATAACATGAGCAAGTTGCACCAAAAAATTAACACCAACACCAGTGTAGACAATGCCCTGCTCATGACAAGGACTACCTTCAAAACACCCTTAATGTAAGAACTGTAGCATCCCTGAAAGCAGCATCCAACACAGATGTCTCTCCTAGCTCCACCATCAAGATTCACCAGATGGAAACCCTCCACCCTATACCGACAATCATCAACAGAACCTACATTCAGGAAACCTTCCTCACCACACTCAAACAAGACAGATCCTCCATGTACACAAGAAACCAACTCTGAACCCTGATCACCTCATCCACTATTGCTACATGACACATCTTAATTTATTACTTATTATTTATGACACATCTACTGGACCTTAAGGAAAGCTCTGAAAACTATCCTATTTGTATAAACTTGTCTACCTACGGATTGTCCCCGACCCCTCACCGTTAATTTACAGTTTTTCTGTCTCCTCTCACCTCTGATGCTATGTTCCTGCAAGTAACTGATCATTTAAGAGCGCCTCGAATGCTGGGGGCTTAGTGCGCTATACAAATGAAAAGATAAGCAAATAAATAAATAATAAATTAATATATTAGGCAAAATTTGTAAATGTTCTATAGCCACCCAAGCACACATCTATGTCAATGGCCTCCTATTGATCTGTCTATCAAGATTCAAAATCAAATGCAGCTCCGAGTGAGACATCATCCTTGTGGTAGACAATGCACTTTCATAGTGGACACTGGATACCCATGCCTCCTGTTACACTGCGATGTTCCTGCAGTATTTGACATAGTAGAACATCAAGCCCTGATCAAAATACTGCACAATTGCATCGGAATCAGACAGAATGTCCTCTGCGGGTCCACCTCCTACCAAGAACCCCACCTTCAGTTTGTTCATATGGCTCACCCAATCTACACATTACATGTGTAATCCAACACAGATCCATCATCTCCCCATGATATTTGACCACAACATGGAGTTTCTGGGAACCCTCCTCACCAGCCAAAACATCCACAGCAACCAACCAGTACACGGATGATACACAGCTCTACCTGAGAATATCATCCACAAATTATGTCCAACAACTCAGGGCCTGCCTCGTTCTGATCAAGCCATGGATGTCTAGTGCATACATCAAACTGGACTCCACCAAGACAGAATGTTGTGGCTTCGCACCAACAGCAAAGACCCTTTGAACTGTCAAACTTGACAGTCCATCATGAACCTGGAAGACTTCACCCCAGAGTTCACACCCTGTCCAATGCCTCTGGGTATTACACATAGAAAATAATTTCCCCTTCAAAAAACAAATTGCAAAGAACAATCAGACAGTATGGTGCCAACTATCCCTCCTGCAGAAAATAAAAGACTTCCTACAAGACATCAATTCAGATCTACAACTCTGGGCCCATTTCACCTGGACCGATCAAACAACCTACTCATTTGCCTACCCATCATGCATTACCACCATTCAGTATGGTCCTCAATTTTGCTGCTTGCATCATCAAAGAACTCCATATATATGACCATATAACACCTACAGTAATTGAACTTCACTTTCTACCCCTTCAACCACACATCACCTTCAAAGGCAAGGCGGTAGTTTGGCCCGGATACCTTGTGCTCAAAGAAATACTATACAGATTCTGGTTTCCAGTGGGTTTTGTATGCTTTAGATATATAGGTAGTCAGCCGACACGTGTTTTGACCTCTCAGGGTCTTTATCAAGGCTAAATTGATGGGTTTTTAATTTCCACATTTGGCAGATGTGTATAGGTAAGCATCCACCCATTTGGGTGTGGATAATAGGTTCACTTCAGTCCCTACTGTCTTAAATAGACCTAGGCCTGGTTGGGAAGGGGGTATCTGGCCGGTTGGGCTGTTTGCTTTGTCCTGGGAATCCGCCTGGCTTATTTCCTTCAAAAGCCACTTGTGTCATATACAAATCTGAAATCAGGCATGCAACCTCCTACATTGCAGACAATCTAACCATCTATAGCAGTCAACACAGCACACAAAGTCAGGACATGGGGTGACTAGAACAGTAGAAATTCAAAAAAGATACAATGTGGGGAAAAGCCTTGTTGGCCTACATGCCTAGACTGTGGGACCTTATACCATCAACGTAAGACTTGCCCCCATTCACAAGCATATCTATCAACTCACCCTCATTTGAAGGATGTCACAAGCCTGCAACTCTTTGTTTTCCAAGCAATCTCAAGGGCTCGCGTAGATTCCAAAACTAGCTTCCCAGCAAGCATTGATCCCACCCCCCAAAAACCTTCCCTCAATTTACTTCACTGGACTCCTCCCAAACCATTTAACCTCATCCTCTCAAGAACTTAAAAAGTCAATTAAGACCCTCCTCTTTAAGGAGCAAAGGCAAAGTCCCCTGTCTTATTCTGGAGAACATCAAAATGGGAATTCAGGGGGTCAGGTGCCACCTCGAGTCAGTGGATGCTGGGAATAGGAGAGATACAGAGAGGATCCCAAGTCTCCCGACTTTGGCATCGGTCATTCATAGTGTCGACCGTCAGACCATCCGTGGGAAGCCGGAATTTCAAAGGGTCAGAGTGAATTGAAAGAGATAATGGGCGTCACAGACGTCATAGATGAGATGGTGATAGAAGAGGTTAAAACCCGACAGCAGGAGGTGGTAACCAGGAAAGGGGGTAACAAAACGTAGGGAAAAGCTGATAGGGACGAGGTGGAGAAGGTCAGGGCTCAAGTCCTAAAAAGAAAGTTGGGGCACTGACACATGCTTAGGGAAGTGGCATCACAGTAACTGAACCAATCCCAAAACAAAATACGCAACTTCCATTGAAATTGTCTTTCATAACTGAGAAAGTGCACCAAAGAAAAGAAAGAATTTGCCAAGAGAACAGCTTTTATTATTACATTGCCGGCTAAATTTAAATGAATTAAGACACATTGGGCCTATTTATTACTGTGCCGGTCCGGTAACAATGGTGCCGGTAACACTACCGGCACCGCTGTTACCGGACCGGTACAGTACGACTTCGTGGGCGGGTGCCATCTTGCCTGCCAGGGTCAGATCTGGCGGGCAGAGCGGCACCCGCCCGCAGAGTTTCACGGAAGCACGGGCACCGTTATTAGATTGGCCCAAGAAGAAGAAGCGTTCAGATCACCTAAAAAAACTGCAATGCTGGAGAGGGGTGCGGCAACCCCTCTTGGCCTTCTTAAACTGAGAAATGTGTTATGATGCCGAGATGACATAATAATTAGTATTCAGTGGAAGAGGGATTGGGCAAATTAAGGTTCCTCAAGAGGAAGATCCCCTAGCCCATCACCGAGAAGAACATTCCCGACAACTAGTGGCGCTTGGGGGGAAAGTCCCATTTCTACTTTATGTTGTCCAATCTTATAATAAACCGTTAATAAAAGGTAGTAAACCATGACATTGAGTCTAAGCATCCTCATTGACCCCAGGTGGAAACCTGTGACAGTATCCATGTACACTAGTGAGATAGCTCCACGAGTTGATTTCCTACTGCAGAGCATTGCTCAGTCTGCAAGATTCCCTTTAAAAATCCAGAAGAGCTAGTTCAGCCTGTCAATCTTTCTGACGTCAATAAAATGAGCATGTTGTGAAATATAATTTGATGGACCAAACACGCCTTGTATGAGTAAAAGTGTTGCATTAATGGGTAGGACTCGAAACATTGCCTCCAGCTGGCTTCATCGCCAAACAAGTCTATCTGAATAGTTAACTAATACACAATTGTAAATGCTTCCCCTTAATGGCAACCCACCCTCTTATGCCTACTTGCCCCAATCCTGCTTGACTTTCTCTTCAGTCACTCGGTGGACACATGGCCTTCCATCCACCTCGATCCTACAGTTCTCATTTAGCTCTTGGCTCCTCTACTTTTCCATTTCCAGACTACTCCCTGAATGCTCCCAACCAGTTAGGCATGTTCTTAGCAGGGCAAATCTTCCACGGATAGAGTCTCCTTTCCCAGACCACTGAATCCAACAAAAACGTTGACGATGTTCCTAAAGGCTTGCCCCACCAATGGCAACTCCCATTTCTATATGTCTTCATGCATTTCACTTGTGATGCCGTGCCACACCCATCACACTGATGCTAACACCCAACATCTGTCCTTCCACCATCCTTAACCTTTTAAATACCAATTACCAGTTGAGTGGGTACATTTGTTATAAGTACCCCATATGAGTGCCATATAGGGCCTTACATGACCAATCAGGCAATGTTCATGGGAGACAGTCAAGGAGACCTCTCCCTCCCATGGACTCCTTTGTGAAATATTAATTGTGTTTAACACATTTTGGTTAAGAAGAATTTTAGGGACGTCCATAGGGGGATACCCCCACTCTGGATTGATACCGAAACACCGTAGGCGTGAAATTAACCAAAGAAACATCTTGCAAGATACCCAGTGGAGAACTAAACTACAACAACCCTTCTTTTTCACAGTATTATCCACGAGTGAGAATTGTGTGCAATATAAGCTAGTTGGTATTTGTGTATCGGTGCACGTGTGCATATCTAGAATTGTGCATCTATGTGCTTTAGTAGTATGTGGCACATGTCTCTTTGCCAATGCAACTGGATGTTTGCTATTTTTGCTGATGCCGGGTGTTTCTATATACGCCGTGTGTTGCTGGTTCGCTGCTTTTGTGTGCGCCTCTCTAGACCTCTTCATTTCCTGTGTTTATTCCTTAGACTTGCTGCTTCCTGTGACTTTTTCTTTCTCTGCAGCTGAAAGGCCCTGCCCCTGATCTGGTAATGATGTAATTCGCTGACCCCGACTATCACAGAAGACATGCGCCCTGGCTTCCTGAAAGGATAGAAAAAAAGCGAGAAAAACAAAACCCAGTAACTCCACTCAGGGCTGGAGCTCATGGATTCGTGATCCGGAAACGTGACTCCCATGACCACGGTACAACCCAAGTCCCCGCCCCTCTGCAGAACCGCAAGAGGCGCGTTCCTTGGAATCTTTCACTTTCAACTTGGCTCATGTAAACAACCAGCCCTCGAGAACAAGACGGGGCTGCTGGCGCTACTGTGTCCATAGCGTTTGCCGGCCCCACCGTGTGTCTAATTAGAGAGCATGCTACACATAGTGCGATGGTAACAGTGTGCATAGTTTTCTAAATTTAGCACATGACACTGATAGTGCAGTGTTTACAGTTTGTGGAGCTGTCTCAATTAAGACCAAGCTACACATAGTGCAGAGTTTATACTGTCTGTGAAGCTGCCTAACCGAAGTATTTATAGTGCTGCCAGCCTTACCAACTGTGAGCCCAAAGGTACCCATTTCACCAGGACAGCAGGTTTTTGAGTGATAGGAGTGGGGTAATCTGGCGACCCCTGTTTGTTCTCACTAACATTGCAGCATCTTTGTTGTGTCATCGGCATACTTGCAAATATATAGATGTCGTTCCACGCTATGCATACAATACAGATCAGACAGTGTTTACAATGTGCGTGTGTGTGTTTGGCTGCCCTAAACACTTGCTGAACCAGTGCAGTTTCATAATCCTCAATTTGGGTGCCCTCTCTGCGTGCCCTCTCTGCAGAGGGCATTTCTCAAATGGTGCCATTCTTAAAAGCTTGCTTGCATTTTACCCCAGGAGAAGCCAGTGATGCAAACACTGATGTGCTTACAGACCTTTCACCTTTCCGCATATCTAGCTACATCGCGCATGATAAAAAAATGCATGGTTTGCAACCAGTTTACAAGCTAGCCTACTAAAACCCCACTATGCAATTTGCAACCAGTTTACAGGCCAGCCTACTAAAACCACACTATGCAAATAGTACCGTTTAGAGCCTGCATACACTAAACAAATAGGCGAACTGTACAGTGGATACAGTCTAGCTTTATATCTGGCCAGATTAAGCACACAATAACAAAAAAAGATCTGTTTATGGTCTGCATAGTCTAAGCATATGATCATGCTTAAAACGTGTCTGTGTGTTTGACTGCACATTCACAGGACAATGTAGTGTAGTATGTATAGTCTGCCATGCACTGCATTAAGCAAATCACATATAGAATTCAGTATTGACAGACTATCTTTATGTCTGGCTGCACTAAGCGCATGTTACACTAGTACAGTGCTCACAATCTGGATAATTGAGCTAAGTGTTTGTTTAATACAAACAGCACTTTCTTTACAGCCAGTGTCTGTGTTTAACCACACTTTGCACATGGTCTCATGTGTCCACTGAAAGAAGCACGTAGACAAACATTCAAAATTTACAGTCCATCTGCTTGTCTTCACTAAGCATTAAATACAAATATTGTTCACAATATGTGCTTGTCAGTAGACACTAAAGACATGGTACAAACTGGACAGCATATACTGTCTGTGGATGGACTAATGACACAATGCAATAAGTACAGTGTTCACAGTCTGTGTGTCTGCCAACAATAAGCACACTGTACAAATAGCGCAATGTTTACAGTATGTCTAAATGAAATATTGATAAAGTGATGTTTATAGATTGTCATTCTAATTGTCCAAAGCCCATGCTTCAATTAGTGCAGTGTTTACCATCTGTATCTGTAGTTGGAAGCACATACGTGTTTACAACATGCCTTGTACGTAACTTAACTAAGCAGTTGTTTTGTGTGACTGCCTACACTAAACACACAATAAAAATAGTAGTCTTTACCGTATCTGCATTAGGTACAAAATATATATACTGGAATGCCTAGTCATTGCCTGAGCTTCTCCCTTCCCTGTCATCAGATTGCTGGTATGGACTAAGCACAGGGGGAATGATTATAGCCGGCTGCGTGTGACTGTACCAAGCACCTTACTAAAATAGAATCATGTTTATAGTCTGCACTTCTGCCAACCGTAAGCACATTATATGACTACTATTGTACTTACAGTCTGCCTACAGTAAGTACATGGCACACTGTTCACAGGTCTGATTCCCTACCCAAGCACTTGACACAATTAGGACAATGTTTTCGGTCTGTGGACCTGGATAAACCAATCACATGATTTAAATAACACAGTTGTTTATAATCCATCTAAATGTCTGGCTGCACTTTGCATGCAATTATATCTACACCGAGCAATTGACATACACATAAATGCAGTGTTTGCAGAATGACCGTCTCTGGCTTTTCCAAGTTTAAAATACCAATCTTGTAGTACCTGCAGTCTTTATGCCAGCCCACAGTGAGAAAATCACACAAAGAGTTCAGAGTTTAGTGGCAATGTAGATTCCTCCCACAACATAATGCACAATACAGATACTACAGTCTCTTCCTATGCGTCTTCAATATGCAAATGATGCAAGTAATAGTGTCATTAGTAGACCCGCTTGCCTCCACTTTGCACATAACACTGGATGAAGTGGTCACTGCCCGTTTCAGTGGCTGGCCTTACTTTGTCCCTGGTTCAAATGATGCAGTCTATACAGCCTGACTATGCCCTGTGACGTCAGGCGGGTTGCTAGGTCTGGAAAAGATCCGGGGCTACGTTAATGTTGGCACTGTCAGGATTCGGGGCTAGCTAGCCTTTTGGTTGTACCCCCTGAGCTTCTATCTGGGGCTACAAGCAAAAGACCAGGGGCTATAGCCCCCTAAACCACCGCCTAGCAACGCTTCTGCGTGACGTAGAGCATCTGATGCAAATGGTGAAATGTTTATAGTTTCCCAGGATCTCCCTACTTTACGTCTATGATGCAAGGAAACCAGTGTTTCAAGTATGCCCGTGTAACCCTACAATTCGAGTATGATACCCCCCCATGCTACCACTGTATGTATAGTCCGACTGTTCTAAGAACATGATGCTCATGGTGGAGGTGTGACAGTCTATCTGTGCACGTGGCTTCACTAAGCACTTGATGTGAATATCACAGTATGTATAGTGTTTTTCTCTGGATGAAGTTATTTTTCTTACTATGGTGTTTGTTGAGCGGAGAGCTAGCTTCGGGAAGCAATTGCTTGTTTTACAATCATAGGGGGAAGAACACAGCGATGGAAGCAGAATAAAAGGGAGTGGAGAACTAACAGGGGAGGGCAGGCAACTGAAAACTACAAGCAACCAGGGGAGGAAACACCGGGGAACAGATCACAGAATCCCAGGTAGGGTGGGGAGTGGAGGGTGTGGGGACCTAGGTGTAATTAGGTGTGCTAGATGTAACTTAACACATGGCACACTATATGCAGTGTTTTTAAACTTTACATTTGCCTGTAATTGCCTACACTAAGCATAAAGAAACATATTTGAAGTCTGTGTGCAGACTATCTCTGTGTTTGTGTGTGTGTGTGTGACTGAACTGACCACAACACACATCATGCAATGTCTAATAATAATAATACTGCCTGGTAACAGATTAGAAGGTAACATTAAAGATAAATATTCTCCATGTTTCGGGTGTATTTATCAGCTTACATCTACAGGGACTTTCTAATGTCCTCTTATAGAATGGTGCTCGTGATTGTGCAATCCCTAATTTGCATTTAGGGCACAGTAGCTACTCGCTGACATTGTATGCCCCTGTTCTCCTATAAGACTCCTGCCTTCACCACCCACGGACCTCGCCCTGATGCTGTTTATTTGCTAATCCTATTGCTGTTCCTCGCTTTATACAGTGTCACTGGAACCACTCATTGATTCTCCTAGTTAGGCAAATCTCAAAGGATGCTTATTATCTTTCAAGTGGGGCTCCGTCAATAGTATATAATGTGGGATGTTTCTAGCTTATCATCGAAACAAGTCTTCCATATTTTGAAGTCAAATCACATTCCAATGCAACACGTGCATGTGAATTTTAAGCTTTAGCTATCACGTGATACTGTAAGTGGTCCTTGTACCCCAAAACTATTGACATGGGAAGTGAAGATGAGAGAGGTAGAATGAAAGGAGGAACACCAGCCTTCAGGTGGAGTCCCCTTTGGTAATCAGCTCTGTGGGCACCTGCTTCACTGGGATTCCTTTGAATCAAGACTGTATTTTTCAGGCTTTCCATCTCCTTTTGAAATTTGAGATGCTACCATGGCATATCTTTTCTTTCTGCTGCAGTTATGGGGCCCTTGATCCCAAGGCCACCGTCTTCTGTCGGTTTCACTTTCTAGTTGTTCTTATAAAACGTAGACCTGTTAGTGACTCTGGAATGACATTCTCTTCTATTTCATGTTTGATGCTTCAAACCATTTCCCATACCTCATATCCTCTGTTTCAACAGTTGGCAATTTCCTCCTATTGATAAAATAAATCATTCATCAGCTTTGTCTTCTGGGGATCTTGGAAGTCTATAGATATGGCCTTCATAGCAGTAGCAGTGGCATCTTGAAGAGCGGTTTTTGTTTATAAATAAATAATTGTTCAATGATGTCAAAGTTGCTTTTTCTTTTATTTGAACTTCAACCTGTGTTTCTCTCTCTGATTTGTCCCGTAACTTGGCCGGGTTGGAGGACTTCCTCTTTGAGGAGGAACCCGTTTGCAGGCTGGCTAAGGTGGTGGACGGCGATGGGGATTGCTGTCACGGTCTATCTGACCTGGTACCCGCATCAGCAGTGAACCCGGCAGAATCAGCATTGCGGTTCTTGGCCATATCTTGGACCCCCACGGATGGGGTGTCCTCAAAAGACTTTGACCTCCTCTTGGAGGGAGACCGCTCCTTGGACCGGACCATTCCTGGGTGAGTCATGACCCTGCTCTGAGCAGGGGTCAGGGGCCTTGCTCGACTTGAGCCATGCCGCCAGCCGGCTATACCTGTCTTTCTTAATTTTTTTGGAGAAACTCATGCATATCTCACTCCCATCCTCGATGTGGTCCATGTAACGGCCCTTGAAGGGCACACAACATTACCGACAATGGATTCCCATTGCAGGCCAATGTAGATAGGAGCAAAAGGGCTCAGATGAAACAAAAATACAACTTGGAAAAAAGTACAAAATAGCTCAGAGACAATTCGAGGACTACCAACACTGAAGCGTGTGGTAAAAATCTGAGGATGGCTGCCAGAGGCGGGACTTAGGGAGAGGACTGTCATTGGATGGGGGCAGTATGACCCAGAGGACAGT
Organism: Ambystoma mexicanum; assembly: GCF_040938575.1. Lineage (NCBI taxonomy): Eukaryota > Metazoa > Chordata > Amphibia > Caudata > Ambystomatidae > Ambystoma > Ambystoma mexicanum. Next base: position 927,320,498 of record NC_090923.1, read on the forward strand.
GATTGGTTTAGAGGAGAAGTACAGTTTTCAAAGTGAAAATGAAACAGTTTTCCTTTTTTACTGAGGATTCCCAACCTGATGTTAATGTTAATGTTAAAGGACATTTGTACCGCGCACTATCACCACCGGAGTGGTCCCCTGGCGCTCTGGTGGCTCTTAAAGAGGAGGGGAGGTTGAGTAAGTGGGAGGAAGCAGGAAAAGTGCAAGGGAGCAGTGATGTGCTGTTGGCGGCCTCAGCCCGGTGGGTCCGTTGGCTGGGCCTGGGGTGTTTGCGGCCGGGAGTCGTCGTGTACTGTTGTGCCAGTGTTTTGTTTGGTTGTTGCAATGTAGGGAAGTTTGTGCGGTTTGTTGTGCTGTAGGTTTTGGTTGTGTTTGGTTTGGAGTTTGAGAGGTGTATGCAGAGAGGGAAAGGTTAGTAGGGTTGGTTAGTTTGTGCCTCTATCCTGAGTTGGGGCACTCGGCTTGTGTAGTCACCCCTGATGTGGCTCTGTCCTGATCTCAGTCCGAATGGCATATGAGGTTCCTTACTCCTCTGGCCCCCACCTCTAAAATGCTCTCTTATAGCTCCCCTTATCCTCCCTTCATACTCCTGTGGCCAGTGCACCTGCCAATGTCAACCTCTCAGGTAGTGTGGCGATTGCTAATATCTCGACAATTCCACACCTCTGTGGTGCCTGGTGGTAACTAAGGGGCGGGTGAAAGTCTTGGCCCGATTGTCTGGGTAAGTTGACTCTGTTTCCGTGGATGCCGCCTGTGTTCCAGTCTATTCGGTGTCATCCGTCCAGGTGCCGTGGGAGTTACCCTCTCGGGTCGGGAGTGTCTTTGTCCTTTCCGGTTTAGTAATCTTTTTTCGGTTTTGGTTTGCAGATTTAATCTGTGGTGTTGAAGAGCCAGTTTTTTTTAGTGATTTCCTGAATTTTAGGTGATCTTCAGTGTTTCTTATTTCTTTTGGTATGTTGTTCCAGGTTTTTGCGGCTAAGTGGTAGAAGGAGGTGCCTCCAAGTTTTTTCTTAAGGTATGGTTTGACTTCCAGGCGGATTTTGTTGCTTGATCGGAGGGGTCTCGTTGGTTTGTAGACTGTTATTTTCTTTTGTAGGAATTCTGCTCCCTGTCCACTAATTGCCCTGTGCGTTATGCACATTGTTTTGAAGGTGATGCGATGTTTTACTGGGAGCCAATGTAGTGTTTTCAGGGCTGGAGTGATGTGGTCTCTTCTGCATGGTTTGAGGAGTAGTCTTGCTGCTGCATTTTGGATCCGTTGCAGTTTCTTCAAGAGGTAATCTGGTATTCCGAGGTAGAGGCTGTTTGCATAGTCGATTTTTGACATGATTAGGGCGACGATAGTGAGTGTTTTGTGCGTGAAGGAGAGGAAAGGTAGAATTCTTCTTGCCGTGTGGAGGAGGAAAAAGCATTTCTTCACTGTTGCATTTATTTGTGGTTCCAGGGTTAGAGTGTTGTCCATTAGGACTCCCAGATTTTTTACTACCTTCGATGGTGTTGGTGCGTTTCCCATTTCTGTAGGCCATGGGATGGTGGTTTCGTTCTCTTGATCTTTGGATACGGTTATGATTTCAACTCTAGCCATTTGGTTTGCTCTTGGATGGAGGTCCGCGGGGTCTTTCAACTCTGGTCCAGGGCAGATCAGTGTTCTTCGATCGAGCTGGCCGGGCTGGTGTGTCCTGGACGTGAATATCGCCCTCCGGGGCTGGGTTTAGGAGCCTCTCTCCCTCCTGTAGAGTTCGAATTAGAAGGGGTTTACCTTCCCAGGTGAACGCCAGGGCCGTGGGGAATGCCCAGTGGTAGGGGGTTTTCTTTTCCCTGAGCCAATCCGCAATGGGTCGTAGGGCCTTTCTTTTTGCCAGAGTTATAAAGGCGAGGTCCTGGTATAGAGAGATGGAGGCATCCCTGAAGAGGACCCGAGGGGAGACCCTGGCTTCCCGCATAATTTGTTCTTTCACTTTGTAGAACTGGACTCTGGCGAGGACGTCGGGTGGTGTGGATGTGTTAGCCCTGGCTCTCGTATGGTGCACTTGTCTGGGAGGGTTAGGATAAAGCGGAACAGGTTGTTGACGTAGAGGGGCAGGTCTGCGTCTGAGACTGACCTCGGGATTCCTCTCAGGCGGATGTTGTTCCGACGTGAGCGATTTTCTGCATCTTCCTGCCTCAGTTCCATAGCGTCACTGGCTTCGAGTGCTGCAATTCTCTCCGCGCCCTCCCCGATCTCATGGCCGTGCTCGCATAGGGTCGCCTCCACTTCCTCAGTTCTTGCCTCCACTTCCCCCATCCGCTTGTCTAAGGCTGAGATTTTTTTCATGACCTCTTCTGTGCCCTTCTGGAACTCTTTTGGGAGGGCCTGCAGGTGTCTGATGGGGAATATTCATGAGCATGTGAATCCATGCCAGACCCCATGCTGGCGAAATATAAACCCTTTCACAATTATTTATCTATCAAAATAGCAACTTATTACACATACAACAAAGTTGTTGATCAAAGAAATATACATACAATACAATTGATCTGAATACAGCCCTTTTTTTGGACAGTTGTATAAAGTAATTAATCTATCATTCTTGAAAATACTGAACATTATTTATGTTTAAAAACGATTTTATCAAATTTAGAAACGAAATTGATATTAGATTTGAACAAAGAAGTCTCTCCCAAAATTGATCTGTCCGTAGACTCATATCATTGTACACAAAACACACAAAATATTCACTTTACATATACTTTGCATATCCACTTAAACTGGTGCTCCTTGATCTCAGCAATGATTGGGATCAGTTTTCCCAGCGCTTTTCATTACCCTCAGGATGTTGTTCTTTGCTCCTTTTCCTTCTCTAGCTTACAGTGAGGATGAGTGTTGCATTGGTTATGTAAAATCTAGAAAATAGCCCATATACGTTTAAAGAAAACGGCACGCATGATCTTGTTTGTGTGACTTATGGTGTTATTGGGTAAGGTCGATAGGCAGAATCGGTGTCACTGAGCAGATGGATATGGGCCACTATTTCCATAGCCTAGTCCTTGGATGATGATATTGCACGCTTTCAATTTGGGACATTTCCACAAAGAGAACATTGGCTTTCTGGGCAGATGCTTAGGAAGATATCTTGACATTTATAAGGCAGCCACGTGGTCAGCTCCTCATGCAGCTGTAAACAACTGTATATTGATTGCTGACTACATGTTTCTGCAGCTCTGTGGTAGGCCTTCTCACAGTCTGTATGTATTCAGGCGAATTATCTTGTATCTTTTCTAGCAGAGATTCAATAATAGTATATCTTTTGCATATGATTTAGTTGGTCCATGGATGTTCTTTTTTATTCAGCAAGTGCTTGGCCTGTACCTTTTGTTTATACTTCATAATAAGGAATGGGGTGAATAAAAAGGGACAAGGAGACAAGGACTTGATCACTCATTGGCACACACTCCTAGTCCTATGGTGTTTTGCCCCACTGCCGAATCCTGCCACACACTTCCATGCAAGTGACATACTTGAGGTATGGGTATGTACCAGGAGGTTTGCACACCCTAGTGAGGGTTTATGCCCACAAGTGGGCAGGGGTTATAACAACGACAACAAAAAGCAGAGTTCTTGCCTGGGAGGTGGGATCTTCTTAAAAGGAACTGGTGAGGCTGCGTAGGACTAGAAGAAATTAAAATGACTGGTAAATAATACATAAATTGCCATCAGCAGCAGACACAACAGAGTTGTGAAGAATTAATGGGGTCGATCACACACAACACTGACTCATTGGTTCTAGCATAGATTATTACACTTCCCTTCTGCACCGAGGGCCAATTCGTTGCAAACCACAGCAGCTTGTTTAACACTCCCAAGCAAGTACTCTTCCTTTCCTCTCCTTCCCCCAGAAGCTCACTGTCTCCCAAGCTCTGGTTCTCTCTAGGTTGGACTACTGCAACAGCCTCTTTCTAAAACTACCTGCCTCCACTCTTTGCCCTCTGCAACTAATTCAGAACCGGACTGCAAGACTTGTCCTTGGCCTCAAGCCCTGGGATTGTATATCTCCAGCTCTGAAATCTCTCCATTGGCTCCCAGTGGATGCAAGGATTAAATTTAAAACCCTCTGCGTTGTCCACAAGGCTTTCTGGGGCCTCGGTCCAAAATACCTTCAGCTATCCCTCCACAAATACCAACCCTCTCGAGCTCTTCGCTCCTCTAACTCCCTCAGCCGTTTCTCTAAGAAACGAGCCGGGGGTAGATCTCTGTCTTCGGCCGGGGCCTCCCTCTGGAGGAGCCTCCCTGCCACTCTAAAACTTGAGGAGAACCATCTCCGGTTCCGGAAGCTCCTCAAGACCTCTTTGCATCTGCCTTTGCTCCCCCTCTCCCTTGCTGATCTGCCCTCTCTTGGCACTGTGCACCTGGCCACCCTCTGTCTCCTTGGCCCAGGTACCTGCTCACCCTGCCACCCTTCTGCACTGCCTCCCAGACACCCCTTGCACCTGTACCCACACAGTCCCCCACACCCCATTTTCTTCTTTTTATGCACTTATCAAACGCAGCCAGTTCTGCTGCTGTAAACACAGCACTTGTCACTTGCTGGCTGCACTACCCCTGTTTATTCTCCATTATCTATTTTATTTGTATGTATTATTATTTATCTGTTTATCCTCTGCTCCGCACTTTCCACTCTCCCCCTTCCATGCACTTTTCCCCTCTCCCTCTCCCATACACTTGCACATTCTCAATGTCACTGGACCTATTAAGATCATTGTTTTGTTCTCCCCTGTGCCCATCCTTTGCCTTATCACGCTCTGAAACACTTGTGTACGAGAGCGATACAAATAAAATATGATATCATATCATATCAAGACTTGCATGCTATAAAGTCATAGAAATGTCAAATGGGAGCTACACAAATTTCAATAACATTGCACGCGCACATCCAGATAAAGTTATATGCGTACATACAAGGGTACAAACAGACATGCCACAGAGTGTGCTGTACAAAGGAAATGCCCTGACCCACTAATAAATCCACACAAACAAATATGCAGGCGTATACAAAGACACACACAATGCAAAACACGCAGCCTTCAATGAAAATGATTTTCCTCCCTTTCTAAAGTGGTCTTGGTCTCCAAGTACGTTGCCAGGACAACGCTTTCATGCCCCTTAGCAACAAGAATGAAGCCTACCATCTCAAGTGTGTTCAACATAAAAATACTTGTGGGGAGGAGGTGCGGGAAAGAGCAGCCAAGGAAATAAGTGTGGGGGTCGATAGAGAAGGGAGTGTGTGAGAGAAAGAGAATGGAAAAAGCAATAAATGGAGGATAATAATAATAATAATAATAATAATAATGTAATAACAGTTAAAAGCCTGAGTAGAAGTGAACAAAGAGAATGGTGAGAAGGAAGGAGGTTCGGATAAGGGAATGGAAAGAGTAGGGGAAAACAGGGGTTGGTAGATGGGAAGGGCAACAGGGGAATGCGGACGATTGAAATAGATGGGAGAGGTAAAAGAGGGGGGCAGGAGAAAGGAAGAAAGTCATATGGGATAATGAGTAGATAGCAGGTGGTACTAAAAGGGTAGTGGTGCATGAAGCCGAGAGAGAAAAGGGTAAAGAGAGAGGTGTGGTCCTGGTGTTCTAGAAAAGAAAGTACAGTGGAATATGCAAGTAAAACACTAAAAAACAAATAAAGTTTGTCAACTAAATCCTGCTTCCGCAAGGCATAAAATGAGCAGTGTAGCATAGCAATTTGCTATGCAATTCTGTAGGTTTGATAATTAAATTGACACTTGTGTAGCAAAGCTAGCTATTTAAGTCACCCTGCTCGAAAAAAGCACAGCTCACCCTGCATTCTTCTCTTGCCCTCAGGGCAATCTACACCCCCTTTCTCTGTTCACTGCAAGTTCAAAGGGGCAAATGGAGAGGGAGTGGAGCAGTAATCACCCCCACACCTCGGGTATCATTACAAAACACTGAATCCCATTACTGCGAGGTAGAAAACCTTGCATGGAAAACAATGAATTTCCCCCAAAATATAGATGGGGGAGATGGGTAGGGGTATTTAATTAAGTTGGAGGATGTGGTGTTACCAGTGCTCCAGATAATATTTAGAAGTGGGAGTATTTTACTCTATTGTTTAAAGTTGGGAGTAAAATTATATTTTAGGGAGTAAAAATGTAAGTTCAATTCTCAATGGGACTATTTTTTATGAGCGTCAAAGATATGCTTTAACTCGAAACTCGAAATGGTTTTGTATTATTTCTTTGCAGCTAGTTAGTTATTCATGCACATTAAAAGATACAGATTTACTTCTTTCAGTCAGGCAGTTATAATAGCAGTTTCTTCCTGTTGTATTACATGCACTACTTGTCCAAACATATCCATTGAGCTCTGTGGGTGAAAGCGGAGACGGGGGCGCACACGATTCTACATGTCTGTTTCCTATATTTTGTTGGGAGTAGTTTTACTTCCAATTTACATTTATGGGGAATATTTTCCTCTTTTTAGGGAGTAAAACTGGACAATACTCCAGTATCTGTAGGGCTGGTTTTTACATTGAGCATCCTTACAATATTGCTACTGTAAAACACTGCATTGTCTCCATGCTTTACAGTAAAGTTTAGGTTAGTGTATCTAAATCTCATAGTGTCAACTAGATTTAATTTTGTTGGGTAAGATGCATCATATTGACGAGTGAACACTTTTGAAAATGTACCTGGTCACAGGGCCTAATGGTTTTGATGGCAAAGCCAGTATTGTGACCTGCTGGTTTCAAACATCTGTGCAACTGGTGCTCAACACATGACCTGATCCCAAACATATTGACGTTGTATTTTATCACCCTGTTGGTATAGCTGCTTTGTACCAGCTACCCTGAAAGTGAGCTGGCCACAAACTACAATATTCTACCTAGTTTTCCCAGTTGTCTGTCTGCTATGCCAACCAATCTGCTTAATCTTTTACTTACTTTCCTCTTGAATATTGAATACACAAATGTAACTGATTGTTTACGGAAAGTAGTGACCAATAGTTCCATCCAGTCCGTACATCTACAGATGTACTGCAACACCATACGTAGTTAGTCTCCCTAGCTTGCTTTGCTTTGATTGCATTATATATTAGCACCTGCAGGAGAGAGCTGTATAAACTGTATTTGTGTCCATTCATGCATCTAACCTTTTACATTTTACAGACACTGATCTAGGGTTCAGAAAGTCTACTTACCCACTTGCATAGTCGAGTAGATTTTATGAAGGGTGAGTACCATTTGCAGGGGATGTATGAAACTTGTATTTAACATTTACTTTGTTTGCAGTAAATGTCAAATAAAAGTTTCACTGTGCATGGCTGGCCTCTGTTCTGGGTGGCAGCAGTGTGTCAAACATAAACTGGGTTTGTGGTGACATGAACCATTTTACAGAAAGCACATTTACATTTGTTGTCATCCATTAGCATGTGTCGAGTGCATTTCTCTTAGGTCGAGTAGGTAAACTAAATTATTCGACCTGCAAGTTTAGCAAAATTTTAAAACAATTTGCAAGACTTGACTCATCTCACTAATGTCTTACTACTTCAAAAGTACACTAAAATGCTGTATATCTTTGGTACAAATAACGTTTGGTGACATTACAAATATGAGTACAACTTTTCTAATCAAATGGGTTTGTTTGCTAATCCAAGAACATTTTAATTAGCAAACTCTGCTAATCAATTTTTGACAACGAATGTATGCCTTGCTTCCCCAACATGGATCCACCCACAGCTCAGCTAACGCACCTCAGCTGTGGTCTATAGCACCCCCTGCTTTACTACAAACCACACATCTCTGCCTATATACTATTGTGACCTGCTCCAGTTCCAGCTTTCTAGCAATGGAACTCCGGCACAGCAGCCTCACAGCCAACCTGAATCCCGACCACCAGCACTATCATGCGGACATGCTTTGCCCATGTGCAATTATCCTGACCTGTGACCCCTCCCGCCCCCACATCCACAAACAAGTGTGCCAATGGAATGCTGGATTGAACTGCCTCACCCCCTTCTAACAAAGCCCTGCGACCCATACATAACTCACTCAATGCACCTCTTCTGGTTTCAGCCCCGGCTATTGCAGTACTGGGACCCACACACAACTCTTCTAGTGGTAGTGCTAGGGGCATATGCCACTCACTATTCTTCTAGACCTGGACTCGCATATAGAGCTCTGACAAAGGTACTCAATCCTGACTTAAACATTGCCCGCCCTGTAACACTGGCCCTTGTGATTGTTTGTTGTGGCCCCTCTCACTTAAATAGTCTGGCAGAGCACACACTACCTTTGGTGGGAATCATAGGCATGGAATGACAGCACCTAGCGTCAGAAAACATTGCCACAACACATAAGTAGAACATGTCAAGCAAGCACTGAACATCATCACATACATTGGCCACCTGGTCATACATTGATTAATCAAAGGTGCAGTGCCACTGTGTAGCAACAAGTATTTTCGATGTTTAAAAGGCTTGTGAGGGAAGCTTGCACAATGGCTGCCTTAATTGTGCCTATTCGATGTACGCAAGAGGGCTGCTTTTGAGGTTGCTGTTTTAGCTCCACTTACTTTATGAGTGAGGGAAGCAAACCATTGCTCCTGCATATGACTTACCTGTTCTGAGTTACAGAAGCTTGCACTGCTACTGCCTATGACTTAACTAGATCACTTTGTATCAAGGGGAAATCAAACATGATGAGTGTTATTTCATGGCTAACTTGGACTATGGAGTCAGTGTGCATTTACTTTCTTTCTGTGGCATGGCATTTGTTACTTTTTAATTGACAAAGGGTAAAGCAAACATGATTGATATGTGGCTAGACGGTCTTACATTGGTGGCTCCAGTCTAGCTATATATTCTTTGTGTATCATGGGTAAAAACAAACAAAAGTATGATTACTTGGTACACTGGCCTATCTTGCTATAGCCAGTCTGGAAATACTTTTTTTTGTTGCACAGCATTTTTTGCTGTCTGGGAGTCCTTATATGGCAATACTGACATATATTGTGCATGCGCACATCCAGCATCAAAATATTTTACATACTGGCAAATGTGGGAAAAGTCATAATGTTTGTGATTTGCATCTATTGGGTTTTTGCATGTGCTACGTTATAAATTGCATCGCTTGCATACTGTATGGCTTTTTACCCAATATTTCACTGAAAGTGCTTTATAATGCACCATTTTAACCCATTATTTAAAAAAAATTCGGGGGGCGATCCCGCATTTTAGAAACATACATGTACCCCCACCCCCGAAGTTCAAAACAAAAATTCACCAAAGGCCATTGGACTTACCTGTTCTGTTTTGGTGAGGCTTGCACTACTGCTATTGCATGTACTTTACCAATGACCGCAAAGTAACGGCTGCTGCACGAGATGTGCCTTTTGTGCGTGTACCTGCTGTAGGCGTGAGGGGAATTTCTACTAATGCTCGTGCACGGTTAGAGTAAACCACAGAGCCCGCAGTCCACCCTCGTCACTTGTCTCGGTGTTATGTTATTTTCAGCCGACGCCTTAATGTACTACTAATCTACTGATGTGTTTGGGAGCTACACCCAAATAATGCAAAATTACCTACATTGACGTGATTTTAAATGAGTGGTGCTTATTATTGTGTGTATTCTTTTATACGTGTAAGTGTTTTTTTTAATATGATTACGTTTGTAGCGTGCGAGGATTGAATGATCGGGCGGATGGGCGGGCGGTTAGTCGCCGCAACTCACGCGTGCTTTCACAGGGCATTTCCTCTAGCACCGTCAATATTCCCGGGGCCATTAATCAGAGGCAGTCGCTCTGGGCTAGGCCTATTCAAAGACACAGCCGCGCAGTGCCAGGCTTTTTTGACGACATATGTGCACTGCGGTAGTGTTTTACAAATGCCCAGACGCAATGCGCAGGCGCCAGCCCTGTTCGGGGGCAGTAGCACTGACTGGCTTTCCCTCAAATAGATTAGCTAGGACTTCACGGAGCCATCGTTATTCGGCGCCGGGCACGTTTTTACGGGGAGAAGGTCTGGGCTCTCACGTCTGCAGCCAAACATGTTTAAGAAAACGCCGAACGAAAAGCTCACGGTTGTCATAGTGACGCACCGGGCTCTCTGAGCCCACCGCCTCTTCCACGAGCACCCATCCCTCAGAACTCGCAGACTGCAGCCTCTAATCCTCCAATGGGAGCAGCCAGAGGGGCAAAGCGGCTTATTCCCCCTCTACTAACGCTACCCGGACAACACCAAGAGCTTTTTTCCCCGATTAATGGCTGGCGGGAGGGATTAGGTGCTGGAGTGCTGCCCTCTTATCAGATTACAGCTGCCTCCAATCATCCCCCTGCCCTGACCTCAGAGATCATTGGCAAATGAGCAGAGACGAGCCGGCCTGGGAGAAGAATGGCCACCAGTCCCTGTGTCACACAGGACAGGAGGACAGCACAGGAAGGGCTCTCGAGCCAGTGTGCCACACAACATCAGTGGAGGGCGCAGGGACGTTGATCCCTGTGTAATATAGGGCAGCAGAGGAAGGGTGCAGGGTCTCGCACACCCGTCTGCCACAGCAGTGGTAGTCTGGATGAGCCTGTTGTGTCACTCTGTGTTGCAGGAGGACGTTCACACATAGCTGCCTAAATTTGAAAATCAAAATTCCTGAGGTTTATGCCCCGACCACAGCCACACAAGACTCCGCCCATTTGAACACGGCTCCGCCCACACACCCCGCCCACCTGTCAAAAAGGTAAACTCGGTTGTTGTAGCCTTCAGTTTGCTTACTATAGCATTGCAAATAATTCATTCAATGCTATAGTAAGCAAAATGAAGGCGGCGCCGCCGGCAAAATAATAGTGCTTTCAATCCATGTCATTGCATTGAAAGCAGCATTATTTCGGCAGCGCAGCCGTCTTCATTTTGCTTACTATAGCACTAAAAATCATTCATTCAATGCTATAGTAAGCAAAATGAACGTGGCGCCGCCGCCGTAATAGTACTGCTTTCAATCCAATGACATGGATTGAAAGCACTATTATTATAGTGGTGCAGGCAGTGGGCACGAACATTTCGCGCCGTTTCCGGGTCCGGTCATATTCTCCACCTGAATCAGGTGCAGAATATGACTGGACCCGGAAAGAATCTCAAAATTCCTGAGATTCAAGGGACTTTTTCGGAGACCCAGAGAAATGCTTAAAATTCCAGAGTGTCCGGAAAAATTCCGGAGGTTAGGCAGGTATGCATTCACATGGTCTCTTGTTCCTGTATGTCACACGACAGCAGGAGGGTGCGGGGACATCCGTATCATAGCGCAGCAGAGGAAGGATGCAGGGTCTCTAATATGCCTGTTTGTCTGTGTCACATGAGAGCAGATAGCTGCAGGGTCTCCCACCTCCCTGGTGTGAAGGTTTCGAGGTTCTTGTCCTTGTGTGTCACAAGACATCGGAGGAGGGAGTAGAGACTTTTGTCTGCGTGCATCACAGTACAGCAGAGGAAGGATGCAGGGGCTCTCACATCTGTTTGTCACAGGACAGCAGTGGAAGGGTGAATGTGCTTGCATCATTGTGTTACAGGACAGCAGTGGAAGGATGAATGGGCTTGCATCACTGTGTTACAGGACAGCAGTGGAAGGATGAATGGGCTTGCATCACTGTTACAGGACAGCAGTGGAAGGATGAATGCGCTTGCATCACTGTGTTACTGGACAGCAGAGGAAGGATGAATGCACTTGCATCACTGTGTTACTGGACATCAGTGGAAGGATGAATGGGCTTGCATCACTGTGTTACTGGACATTAGTGGAAGGATGAATGGGCTTGCATCACTGTTAAAGGACAGCAGAGGAAGGTTGCAGGGGATTTGTCCCAGGAGGATAGCTCAGCGGCAGCGTGCTCGACTTGGAAACAAGACGACACGGAGCAACACAGGTTCGATCCCTGGGTCCGAGGTTAGAAACCTCTGGGTATTAAGCGCGTTATAAATAACCTATCATATGATTCCATCCCTGTGGGCGCAGGGACTTTTCTCCCTCTGTATCATAGGGCAGCAGAGGAAGGATACAGGTCGCCCAAGTCCCCATTTCCAGAAAGTAGACAAGTGCTCCATCAGTTCTCGTGCATATGTGTCACAGGACAGCAGATGAAAACTGCAGGGTCTCTCGCGTCCCTGTGTGCCAAAGGACAGCAGTAAAAACAAAAAGGGTGAATGAGCTTGTGTCCCTGTGTGTTACATGACAGCAGTGGGAGTCTGCAGGGTGTCCCCGATGTTTACAGGAGACAAGATAGCAGAGGAAGTCTGCAGGCACTCACAAGTCCCTGTGTGTCACAGGAGAGGGTAAAGGGACTGTTCTCCCTGTGTATCATAGCGCAGCAGAGGAAGGATACATGGTCTCTCATGTCTATGTTTGTCATAGGACAGCCGAGGAAGGTAGTTTCGGGTCCCATCTCTGTGCATCACAGGACATCAAATGAAAACCCCATCTCTTTCCCATCTCTGTGTGACACAGGACAGCAGCGGAAGGATGAATGGGTTCTTGACACTGTTCGGGGACAGAAGAGGAAGCAGCGTGGTCCCTCACATCCCTGTTTGCCAAAGGAGTAAGGGCTGCAGGGCTCTCGTTCCTGTGTATCCCAGGACAGCAGATGAAGATGGCAGGGTCTCCCATGTCCCTGTATGTCACAGGAAATCAGAGGGAGTAAAATGGCTTTCACCTCTGTGTGGCAAGACATTAGACATGTCCCTGTGTATCACTGGAGAGCAATGGAAGGCTACAGGGACTCTCACCTATGTACAGAAGAGGAAGGTTGCAAGTTCTCCATCTAGACCTTCTGCCCTATAGTGTAATAACTACTGCTGCCATCTCCTTACCCCTAACACATCTTAATATTGAGAAGCTGCCACGTCCACTTAGCTGGGTGTTGGCGAGCACCACCTCCTCTCGCCTCACGGCTTAATTCAAGTGAGAAATGTGCCCTCCCAATACAGCAGATTATAGAGGAGAGGCACCCATGCCTCCACCACATAACCAAATCAGCTAAGAGCTGCCTCTGCCCTGCCCAACATGGGCATCATAGAGGACCAACTCCTCAGTTCTCCCTGCCACCTCATATCAGAGGATGAAGGGTGTTTGCGTAAGATGTCCTCCCAGCTTTCTGCACCTGCATTTGGTACAAGGGCCCAGGGACATGCATATACAGAAATGGGTATCTACACTGCACCAGAGCGATGTACAGGGACATGCATATACAGAAATGTGTATCTACACTGCACCAGAGCTATCTACAGGGACATGCATATACAGAAATGTTTATCTACACTGCACCAGAGCTATCTACAGGGACATGCATATACAGAAATGTGTATCTACACTGCACCAGAGCTATCTACAGGGACATGCATATACAGAAATGTTTATCTACACTGCACCAGAGCTATCTACAGGGACATGCATATACACAAATGTGAATCTACACTGCACTAGAGCTATCTACAGGGACATGCATATACACAAATGTGTCTACACTGCACCAGAGCCATCTGCAGGGACATGCATATACAGAAATGTGAATCTACACTGCACCAGAGCTATCTACGGGATATGCATATACAGAAATGTGTCTACACTGCACCAGAGCTATCTACAGGGACATGCATATACAGAAATGTGTCTACACTGCACCAGAGCCATCTACAGGGACATGCATATACAGAAATGTGTCTACACTGCACCAGAGCCATCTACAGGGACATGCATATACAGAAATGTGATTCTACACTGCACCTGAGCTATCTACAGGGACATGCATATACAGAAATGTGTCTACACTGCACCAGAGCCATCTGCAGGGACATGCATATACAGAAATGTGAATCTACACTGCACCAGAGCTATCTACGGGATATGCATATACAGAAATGTGTCTACACTGCACCAGAGCTATCTACAGGGACATGCATATACAGAAATGTGTCTACACTGCACCAGAGCCATCTACAGGGACATGCATATACAGAAATGTGTCTACACTGCACCAGAGCCATCTACAGGGACATGCATATACAGAAATGTGTCTACACTGCACCAGAGCCATCTACAGGGACATGCATATACAGAAATGTGTCTACACTGCACCAGAGCCATCTACAGGGACATGCATATACAGAAATGTGTCTACACTGCACCAGAGCCATCTACAGGGACATGCATATACAGAAATGTGTCTACACTGCACCAGAGCCATCTACAGGGACATGCATATACAGAAATGTGTCTACACTGCACCAGAGCCATCTACAGGGACATGCATATACAGAAATGTGATTCTACACTGCACCTGAGCTATCTACAGGGACATGCATATACAGAAATGTGCATAGACACTGCACCAGAGCCATCTACAGGGACATGCATATACAGAAATGTGTCTACACTGCACCAGAGCCATCTACAGGGACATGCATATACAGAAATGTGTCTACACTGCACCAGAGCCATCTACAGGGACATGCATATACAGAAATGTGTCTACACTGCACCAGAGCCATCTACAGGGACATGCATATACAGAAATGTGTCTACACTGCACCAGAGCCATCTACAGGGACATGCATATACAGAAATGTGATTCTACACTGCACCTGAGCTATCTACAGGGACATGCATATACAGAAATGTGCATAGACACTGCACCAGAGCCATCTACAGGGACATGCATATACAGAAATGTGTCTACACTGCACCAGAGCCATCTACAGGGACATGCATATACAGAAATGTGTCTACACTGCACCAGAGCCATCTACAGGGACATGCATATACAGAAATGTGTCTACACTGCACCAGAGCCATCTACAGGGACATGCATATACAGAAATGTGTCTACACTGCACCAGAGCCATCTACAGGGACATGCATATACAGAAATGTGTCTACACTGCACCAGAGCCATCTACAGGGACATGCATATACAGAAATGTGATTCTACACTGCACCTGAGCTATCTACAGGGACATGCATATACAGAAATGTGCATAGACACTGCACCAGAGCCATCTACAGGGACATGCATATACAGAAATGTGTCTACACTGCACCAGAGCCATCTACAGGGACATGCATATACAGAAATGTGTCTACACTGCACCAGAGCCATCTACAGGGACATGCATATACAGAAATGTGTCTACACTGCACCAGAGCCATCTACAGGGACATGCATATACAGAAATGTGTCTACACTGCACCAGAGCCATCTACAGGGACATGCATATACAGAAATGTGATTCTACACTGCACCTGAGCTATCTACAGGGACATGCATATACAGAAATGTGCATAGACACTGCACCAGAGCCATCTACAGGGACATGCATATACAGAAATGTGAATCTACACTGCACCCGACGGCTCATATTCCTCCCTACAACGCCGTAGACTCGAATGTCTCTCTGTCTCTGTCTTTGCTATTGTACATTTCTGTGATTCCGGGGTCTGTGCTAGCCACAGGATTGAGCTACAGGAGGTTCAATGCCACCTGTAATTGGGGGAGCAATGACGTGGGAGAGTGATGCAGCGGCAATGCGATGTACACGGAGAGTGATGCAGAGAGAGGGCAATGTACAGGGAGAGTGATGCAGAGGGTGTGCGATATACAGGGAATGATGTAGAGGGAGTGTAATGTATAGAGAGATTGATGTGCAAGAAGATTGCTGTATACATTGCATAATGTACACAGAGCGCATGTGCTACTCTGTCGCACTGTATGTGCTACTTCATAAAAAAGTGACACTAACCCAAGTACGTTCTTTATAGAATTTATTGTAGGGACAACACAAATGAATAGATGACTATTTTGTACCTAATATCATGTGATCTCAGAGCGCTGGACCACTCTCAAGGAGGGTCTCTTCCATAAATATTTTCTTTTCCTCCTGTACCCCTGCTAAAATTAGGGATATAGAGGATGAGTGATGATGTTCACCAAGAGTGATGGATATGGAAAGTGTTGTACATTAACAGCAAAGTAGATGTACAGTGTAAATGATCTGCACATAGAGTGATGTACCAGGTCAGTGGTGTGCAGATAAAGTGATGAACAGAGTGCGACCATTCTTAAAGCACATACTGCAGACTAAAGCACATCTGGACACTAGTGTTCACTGACTTGGGCACACATCCTGCTGATTATAAAGATAACAAATATGTGTTGAGAAGAGCTCTGAACTGAGGCGACTGTGTTAAATGAGAAGAGGAGTACAAAGTTTTCCACTTTTGGAGCCACCAAATGCCACATTTTCTAGAACCCTAAGAGGCCCGTTTAAAGAGAATGATCACTAGAGAAGGGCACCTTGATCTTTATGTCTGAGGAGGCTCACAGGGATGCATCTCAGTATGCAGCGACGGCGTTGTGAAGACATTTGTGGATCAAGCACAATGCTTTACGTCATACTAACCTCCTCCATCGGGAGCCCGATTTGTGATTTGGTGGATAAATGAGGCATCTGGGATGCGGCTGGGTCACTTCCAAGGACCTAAGTTAAAGGCAAGTTTGGCATAGAGTTTAACTCGGTGCTGAAAAGGCAGACCGAAGTGCAGGAAGAGTGATGTACATGCACAATGACGTTCAGATAGCGTGGCATGCAGGGAGAAGGATGCACAAGGAAATTGTGTACACTGCTGATGGTTACACACAGGGCCGTTTCTAGAGGTGGGCCAAGCAGGCGGCTTCCCGGGGCACACCAGCTTTGGGGGGCGCAGCAAGTGCTAAAGGCATTTGCTGACTGTAACACTAGTTATCAACTGCATAGAATGCCGTGCCACTTAAGATATGTGGGCCAGACCCTAAGGGCAACCAAGAAGCGCATCTTGGAGCCTAGGTCTAGAATCAAATGCAAAAAAATGAATGCTCCGCTTGTGCAACATTCTGTGGAGGTCGACTGTAAATGTGATGAATTTTTATGGTGGATTATAGAAACCATACCCCAGATGTACCACTACATATGATGATAAGTCATACACTTACACACTGTGAACAACACTGTATTTATCGTCTAAACACATTTCTGGCATGAAAGAATGTATCAGTTGGTCAGCGTTGAAATCAGTGTAGTTCCTTTAATGCCCTCATTCTCTGTGTCTTCGTGACACAGCGAGCGTTCAGCGTGCTGACTTTTACAATTCAGGCACGTTTAGCATTACTGGTTTAGGTGACTTTGTAGTAATATAAATAAGAAGACTTGGAGGACACTGCCTCCTTTTTGCTGGAATCTTCTGCAAGTTTAAGGAGATCTGGCAGGTCCTATTTTCCTTTTCCCGTGTATATTTCTCGCGATTGTTCCCTTGCTTTTAAGTGTTTGTCCTTTGATGCCTTTTTATTTCCGTTTGCACTTCTTTTCCTTTGCGTCTCCAATCACTATATGTTTCTGTTTAGTCATATTAAACTTTTGTTATTGGCTGCATGCAGTCTGACCCTTGATGCCTAGAAGACCTACAGTGCTCCAAAGCTAAGGCGCTTTAAGCTGACAAAAAGCTGTATGATAGACAGCGATTTAAAAAAGAAATCCATGCTCCTTTCACAGTGTCCTGATGCTGCTGGTAACAGACAAAGCAGAACAACCAGCTGCTCATTGTGCATGTTAATTGAGCATGATCCTTATGCAAATGTGCTTATATGGATGTTTCTCTTGTCCGCATAAATATCTGCATAAGACAAGGTCCTTTATTAGCTTTCCCAAAACAAAGCAGTCAAAAGTGTAAGGAAGACTTTCTTGCTGCCTGTGCTGTACACATTCTGATAGAGGTGACCCCAGTGTCAGTGCGATCTGAAGCTGTTTTGATCTGTCAAGGTGCACAGGAGGCAAAGGAGAATCAGAAATGGAAAAGTGGAAGTTGCATGTGCTGTGCAAAAGCAAAGAGTAGTCAATGGGCTCTGCACTGGATGAGTGTGTGTGCAGTGTTAAATATTTAAATGTGTTATTGGCACATGGAGATTATTGACCTGCTCCCAGCCAATCAGAATGTTTAGAATGCAGTCAATTTCCAGTCAATGTTTTGTTCAACAAGTCACTTCCTTTCTAAGAGGCCAGCCATTTTCTTTGCTGCATCATGAACGAGAAAGGTAAAAACATTAGAACATGCTTTCACAAAGCAGTGGTATTCAAACTTTTTCATGCCAAGCCCCCTTTTGAGTGAAAATGTTGTCGCCGAACCCCCCCCTGAGTAAAAATATTGCTGCTGGCCCCCCTTAACTGTTATTTCTGCCTATATTTTCTATTAAAGTCAGTCACTGTACTCCCCTTTGGAAGAGCCTTAGTCCCCCGGACACCCTTCGGGCCCCGCCAAGGGGGCCAGCCCCACAGTGTGAAGACCACGGTTATAGAGAGACCATTTACTTTTACATGGCATCTAATGCATGCTCATGTTAAACCTGTTCAAGTTTAACCAATTTGCAATTAAAATACTTAACTATGAACAATGCTGGAAATGGAAATGATTAACTGTGGGATCCCATCAGCCACAGGCGGTGGTGGGGGGCTAGGAGGGGTGGGCAGTAAGGAGCAAGCACAGGGTTTGTAAATTAAGGTAAGAGGGAACTCACACGATTTGTTTCAGAAGCCCCCCCCCCCCCCGGCCACCATAATTAAACATTTACATTTCAGGTGATTAATTCACACATTATTAAAGAAAGGATGAGATTCCTGTAATGTTGCAAGCAAATTAGAAAAGGTGCACATATTTTAAACGTGTATACAGTATACAGTCCTGAAAGCCTTAGTCACAAGTGCTCTAAACAATAGTTCCTGTAGTCTAGTGGTTAAGTCATTCAGCTTTGGTCCCGCTGATCCGAATTCAAATCATAGTCTCGGCAACAAAACCAGATCATTTGCGTTGATGGGCACAAATAGTTTTCCTGGATCCCAGACCAGGGGAGACGTTTTTTGCTGGATCTTGGAAAATCTGGTCCAATGACCATTGCTGACTATGAAGACAACCGTGTTATTTAAATACAACAAAATAAAACCACTTTTAATTTACTAACTTAGTTTGTGGATTTACTTTGCTCACTTTTAAAGTAAAATGTTTTACTTCACCACTAAAACTCTAAAACATGTATTGCAACTACCACCATGTGCTAACTGCTTTAGAGACTTCGGGAGGGGTAATTATCACTTGGGATAATGACCCTTCCCCAACTTATGGCTCTCGGCTTTGCCTTGGGCAATAACCTGCTGATGCGTCCTTATCGCATGATAATGAATACAATAACATCACACTACACAACATAAAAGTCTATGCAGCAATTTTCACCTCATCAGCACATACTGAGACAGCCAGAAAAAGCAGAACCCCTTTATAGCAAAAATGTGATTTTCCAAAGACTACCTGATTTGCTGAAGTGAGTGAGCCAGAACTAAAACTAATGTCTGGTTCTCCATCTGTCAGTTTAGCCACTGGAATGAAATGTGCTTTCGGATTAATAACATTAGATAGAAATATATATTTAACAAAGAAATAAAAGCTTTGAAAAAATCTGTTTTTTTGGGCACAGTGAGATAATGGTCGTTTGGAGGGGTCATTGGATGTCACTCTGAGTATTGCAAATCCTCTATCAAAATGAAATGTTCATCACAGCATCCCTGACGAAAAAAAGAGGGGCGAAAAGACAAAGAATAAGAGAGAGAGCGAACAAGTGCCACATAAAGGAGAAGGCGTGAAAGAAATAAGGAAAGCACAGGATTGAATGAAAAACAAAAGGGAGGACGAGTGGAATAAAGTAAAAAGGAAGCCATATGGGTGAGAGCTGTTTGAATGAAAAAAGTGCAGTAGGAGGCAAAAGGAAAGAGCGGGCAGTAGACAGAGAAATATGTACATCAACAAGGGCACAGATTAGGAAAATGTCCTGCCGGGAAGAAAACAAGAGGGTATTTGTTGTGAGTGATGGGTTGGCCGATGAGATAGAAACAGAAAAAGGAAAAATAGGAAGAAAAATTAACGGGGAGAAATGGGATGAATGGCAAAATATATACAATGAAAAGGGTGGGAGTTAGGGGAGGGAATCAGGAAATGAATTAAGCTGAGTGGAAAAGAGACTGTTAGTGGCAAGAGAAAAACAGTTATGTGATAGTAGAATTAAAGCCTAGAAGGAGGGAGTGAGAAACAAGAGGGTTGGAGGAGTACTGCTGAAAATGGGGGGAATGTAGGTGAGAGTCTGACAATGGGCTGATGGGAAACCTTCAGATATAAAAGTGACGGTAGCTAAGACTGAGCTCCCGGTGAGAGAGCGAGAGCACGTCAGGGGATTTTCTGCGCAAAATACACAATCACACACTGCACAAAAAGCTTGCCTCATTCCCAGGGTAGTGGACTGCAGTACTGTCACAGGCACTAGTGCTCATGTGTGTGGTGCACACCAGAGGCTGAATTGTCCCTTGGCTCGATCATGACATCGCGTGTGGGTCATCATTCCTTTCCACTAGAAGGGTAGTGCAAGTTGTATGTCGCAGTGCCTGGAGGGTGGCCCTTGACTGAGTGGAGAGTCTGAAGGCACGAGTGATTTTGCCACCTCCCAGGTCTTTGCGCCTTGGATTGCGGATGCGCCACCTGTTGCAATCTGTGTACCCGAAGCAGGAAATGCACGCTGGTCTTGGAATGACGTTAGTGTGCTTTTTTTCGGCAGGGATGTAGTTTGCAATATGGCAGTGAGGTTTGTTTTGGGTGCCATATTGCCTAGAAACTGCCCTTTATACACATTTGACTAGGTACACACGGCCTGCTTCAGCACAGCCATGGCAATGGCCGGGGGCAGGTGCTTGCGTCATCATGACCCAGGAAGCACAGCTCGTCCTTCTCCCACAGCTGCGGCCACAGACAATATGGGTGTAAATGAGGCGATTAGCATGTAAGAGGCTTCGGCTGGCATGGAGGGCCCCATTCACCCCCAGAAGTCCCAGTAAATGTGGGAGGGTGTGCACAGAAGGGGGGCTGCATCTGCTCCTGCTTCGCTTTCTCCAATTAACCGCTTAACCACTGTCGCCTTTCTCCTGCTTCAATTAGCTCTCATCATGCGTCATAAACACCCTGGCTGCGCACATGGAGCCCAACCCCCGACCTCTGGAGATGGAAGGATGTGTGCGCAGAATTGGTCCCGAACTGTCTGTACTGTCATAAACAAACCTGCGCTGGAATGGCCTAACAAGGAGATCAGGAGTGACAGGATTCTGCAGTGACTTTGCTCCACTTAGTCTGCCGAACCCAGAGTCCATCCAGCGTCTTCTCTTTTGCTCCAGCAGGGATGGCTCATAACAAGAAGAAAACGTTATCCTATAGTAGCAGTTTTCATGTGACATCAGACATTAAGATAGCGGCTACACCCAGCGGACCCACCTCTCACTGCCCGCACTGCTCAAGATGTACCAGGGAGCAACAGGCCAGCCCAGAGGGCTGGGATAATGCCGGTTAGGGCCACACTACCCTTCCCCAGACCAACCCGCAGCTGGAGTGCGTCTGGCTCCAGCCTGATGGGTGCTTTTCCACTGTGAGGAAGGCCAAAGAGAGGCCAGAGTGGTTAGGGCTCCACTCCACTCTACACATAGTCCCAGTACAAGAGCAGAATTAAGGAGTAAAGAAGGGACCCAGAACCACAACCATGGGCTTAGCGTAGTTCCATTAAAAAGCCCTCCTGCACTAGCCCTGGCACGGGGAGGCAGTGAAGCTGCCACAGAATCGATCGGGTATAAACCATATAATGTACAAGGCTCCCTTGGCATTGAACTAGGCCGGAGGAAACTAAGTGCCAGCCCCTAGTTGTCAGACTTGGTCAGGTGCCTAATTGTGGAGGGTGCCACGCTCCTCCAGGGCATGTCCATAGCTTCACAGAGGAGACAGTGCTCTGGGGCTATTTACAGGTAGATTCGTGGAAGAGGGACCCCTTAGACCTCATAGTGTAACCCCTCCGTGGGCAGTAGTGACTCATTTAGCCACACAATTCATAATATGGAAGTTAGGGGATGAGCGTAGTGACACTTCAGCGATAGTTCAAAGAGCTAGAAACAGGACTAGGCTATCACTGATTGGTTATCAGTGTAAGGTGGTATAGCTAAATCGCTCTGATTTCACCAAAAAGTGTAAAGGCACTACCTGAGGTATTTTTTATTATTTCGATTAACCTGCACCTGCCTTAACTTGTTGCAGAGGAATAATTGAAAGTGCACACAATTAAAATAATATGTTACATTTGTAATTCAATTAGAGTTGTAAAAAACGTGTGAATCAAGCTTTCTTCCCTTCTTTCGAAGGATTCTCAAGTGAGTTCCGTTTGTCAGACGGTTAATTTTAGGCTTAGGATCCTTTGCAAATTCTTCTCTATTTCCCTGCACACTTTCGTCCTCTTGTGATATCTTTTATTGTATCTGGTTCTCTTGACTATTGTAACTCACTCTATCTGGCACAACCGGTCTATATTGTCCAATGTCTTCAAATCTTGCAAAATACGGCAGTCAGAGTGGCCACTGGCACACCGTTTCATGCGTTTATTTAGCCTATCCTTTCTTCCCTTCACTGGCGTCTGTTTCTAAGAGTGTTAAATGTAAGGCCCTGTGTATTGTCCATCATGCTATAATGGCACAGGGCCGAAATACTTCCAAGCTAAGTTTCACCCCTATGTTCCTTCCCATTCTTTACGATCTGTTGCTGCATTTCGCATTCTAATACCACACTTTCAGCATTCTCGTATAGGGGGCCGCTCTTTTTCAGTTGCTACTGCCCAATTATGGAACGCCCCCCATCTCGCTCTTCGTGATACCCAGGACCACTTATCTTTTTGTCGAGCTCTGAACACATTTTTATTTTAGTTTTCTTATGGCTATCCTCACTCTAGTTTTTAACACCATGATACCCTTATTGGTGAAGGTTTGCACTTTAGACATGTGTTTAACATAACATAGCATAACACACAATATAGACTATTCTGTTTGTCATACAATAATTATCAAATAGTTTTAGGCAATCTCTTAGTCTAAAGTTAGGTTAAACACTTCAAGAATGATAAACCCTTGAAACACGTGTTTCACTCCGTTCTAGAGTTTCCTCAGAGCCTGAATGGGAACTCAGAGATTAAATCTAATATTGATCTGCAAATGTGCTTTGCTCTACTTCTTGAATGTAATCAGCATCTCATTTTCGATAATACTGTTTCATTCCTGGCTGGAATAAAAAAAGAAAGTCCTATGTATAATGTTGGGTAGTTTCCTAAATTGACTTCCAATTAGTTGGGTGCTTAATCATAAGGTGGAGATTTCTAGATCTGTAATTGATCAAAGTAGGTGTTACGCACAGACTGGCTTTCAACCATGTGTCTACTCGCGCAGCGCATTGAGTAGAACTAATACGTTCACCAGATAATCCAACAGTAACCCTTAATAAGTAAGAAGCCTTACAATCAGAGCTAACTCCAAAATCGAGAAACAACAATAGGCGCTCAATACACAGAATGAAGGACCATACGAAGAAGTGCAATAAGCAACACCACTTGAAGCAATTATAATTCTAGAAAGCGGGCACAAGGTTCCATATCCTGAAGCAGGCAGCCTGTTTGCTGCTGTTCCCGTGACCACTGGACCCCATTGTAGCCTGTGAGCCACTGAACTGAAATACATGGTTTTGTTCTTAGGAGAGCCAAGAGAGTTGGTGACAGTGCAGTCTCAAGGGAAAGAGGAGAACCCAGCGTGAAATGGGGTTCAACAAGGAGAGAAGAGACTTCTGCAGCTATGAAGGTAATGGCCCAAATACAAAGAGTGAATGATTTTAGATGGGTCCTGGAATCTAAAGAACTGAATAATCCGAGAGGCTCTCTGCAGATGCTTTATTGGTCCGGGTCCCTGTGCATAGACTGGAAGTCTGAACGTCCACCTTTTTGCCAGCTTCTTGGCTAGGGTCCCCACCCGTGTTCTGGGCATTCTGAATTTCAGGTTATTCCACTTCCTGATTTTCTCCTCACAGCATTCCACCTGTGGCTCCCAACCTTAGCTTTCACATCTGTGCTGGGCAACCTCTGCACCTTTGTGATTGGTAGCCATCCTCCAGCTGATTGGATTAAGTGTCTCCAGGCCACATAGCCATTATTTCACTGCCAGAAAGCAGTACAGCCCAGTGGCACAGTACATTTTGAGCGCTCCATTATATGTAAGAATGATCCACAATGTGTTAAAAAGCTAGGCCGGACCTGGGAATGCATTACTGCAACGTGAGGGCATTCAAGAGATTGGGGTACTTGATGTAGCTCCTGTTTGTGCCACCTCAGTCAGACTTGGAGTTGTGTGTAGTTGTAATAGTGCGGACCTCACAGAAATAAACACAAGCGTTGACGGCATAGTTATTCACTGTTGTGGTTGCCTTCAAGTATGAGGGCCAGATTTGTTATATTCTGTTGAGCAGACCCTGACAGGTATTCCTGCCGCATTCCCAATGTTGCTTTCAGAATCTCTGCATACAAAACAGGGCATTCTTACGTATCCCCAACATGCACCTGGGGGGGGTAAGATAAAGAGTTGCGGGGGCCTCATTGTTCACACTTCTTTTATCAGCAATCATGTTTGTCATACCCTCTCATGTCCCGTGATGTAAATGAAACAAACATATGGCCTTTTGTGTGCTGTCTGCACAGAAGCTGCAGACCTATGAACTCTTGCACAGTCCATTTTAAAGCTTTAATAAACTGGCCCGATTATATGCGTGTATGAATGACAGCAAATGAAACAGGACATCTGCATTTACAGCATGATGTTTCATTCTATGTTTTAAGTGTTGTTTATATGCTACATGTCTTTGTATAGTTTATTGGTGGTTTAGTTTACCTGATTATGAATTTGTGTCTCAGTGTTTATTGTCACATATGTAATACATGGTATTATTTAATGTAATTTAAAACGAGGGGGTAAGAATGAAGTTTGAAACATTGTATGTTTGTACCCGATTGGCCATCTAGGCTGGAGTCAAAGCCCCAGCTCTCATTCCTCCATACAGGGGGGTTCCCTTTTTGATGTGCTCTTGGGTGGGCCTGCATACACACACTAGAAATGTATTGCTTTGGGACTATCGCATCAGGTGGAAGAGTGGGAGCATGTCCTTGCCAATGAGAGCTAAAGCTGCAGTTTCAAGTCCACACTAGACTGATTTATGGCAAAAGAATTCTGCAATGGCCACATTGGGAGTACAGCATTCATCAGAAAGCGGAGGGTGCATTCCTTACGAAGCCCCAACTGCCGATACCGGATCCCTTTGGCCTCTTCCTAGCTCTCTCTCGCTTTGTGGCAACCCTTACTTGCTGAGGCCACCTAGTAGACGTGTATTTATTCGTTTTGATGATTTCCAACTTTTAGATTTGTACGATTTAGGTGGTTATCTTTCACCTTCTTTTGGAGCATGGGCATGGCTGGCTGGGCCTTCCCCCTTCCCCAAGTAGTGTTTAAATCTGTACTTCTGGGGAAGGGTAGTCGTATTCGGCTTTACCTGTGGCAAGAGGGGCGTTTGTGCTACTCTTGGGTGATGTCAACTTTTCTGAGTGCATACACAGACAAGCAGCATTCCTTGGTGTGGGGTCTCTGCTCACAAAGAATGCAGCCCTTTGTATGTTTCAAACGTGGGTTCAATAATGCATTGTGCAATTAAGTTTGTAAGTGAAACAGTTGTGGGATTTGTATTCCAAGGTTACTATTTGTATCCCTTTTGATTTGCTTAATTTCTTATAAAGCATGTCTGCTTTTAACCCAATTCTCCTGCATTTTGATTCTGGATAATTGTATTGGTAACTGTTTAATACATTTATATAAACGCCCCTGTTGCGCTGGAATTTACATTCTTTAACTCTTGACTTGTTATCCTTTCTCTGTTTGTTTAGTGCGTTACAATGTGTAATTCTTTTTGACTTTATTTTTTTGTATAAATATTAATTTTCTCGAAGTGGTTGAACATAGGGATGTACCGGAAACATTTGCATTAATTATGTCAGAAGAAAATATCTACATGCCATGAGATTTCAAATAAAGGAAAAGCAGATAAATAAAGGTGATTTTTCCAATGATTGCAACCTGGAACAATACATTGTGAAGCCACATAGAGGATTTGATACTCCGTTCCCTGGAGCATGCAGGTGTCAAAGAAGATGGTTTCGGGAACTTTGAGACAATCATCGTCTTGGGGACGGAAGTCTGGCTGGCCTGGTGAGAAGTGCCCCCCGTGTCACTTTTTCGTCTGCTGTAAAAGGCCCTTACCTGGGTAGAAGTCCTTCGATTTGGAGAGTTTGATGCTGGCACAGGTCTCTTTCTGTAGCTGCACTATGGTCTGTCCGCCCTTCCCAATTATGGAGCCCGCTGCATAGCTGGGTATCAGCACCTTCAGGAAGTACTCTCCTTCTTCTGCAAAAGAAGACCAGGCATTTGTCAGCTCTCCACACCAGGAGCCATATTCTTCAAACACAAGACTAGCTATTTGCATTGTGGTGTCTAATAAACATTTCAATTGGCAACAAATAAGAAAGCAAAGGGCCCGGGAAGTAGCTAGTTCAAGAGAGCTGGATTTTCAAACAGACTTCCCCGCAAGCAGGCTGAAAGGTATATAGGTAAATAGGTAGAGGGGCACACAATGAGAGGGGAGTGGGACAAAAGGATATATAGGTAGGCTGATGTATCGATAGAGATGTATATATATGATTGAGTGATAAGCCTATGCATGAGTAGATAGCAATTCTGAATTTAACATAGAAAGAGAAATAAAAATAAGTTACACTTTTGCTGCACACCTTCACATTTTCAAATATTTGTGACCCAGAATCAGAGAGCAGGATCGGGACATATGTGGGCAACTTCACGAGTGTCCCTGCATTCACCCCTCTAACACATACAAGTGAGTATATCATGCACGGTTACATTTCATTTAAGTATGAACAATGTTGGCCGCATCAGTGCCCCAGCATCCTTCACCGCTTTCCTCACACAGACCCCACGGCTACACGCCACAAGGAAGCAGAAGCCTCCGTCCGGAACACAGCCCTTTTACTCCTCAAAGTCATCAAACATTGCAACAACAAACTGCCAGGACCACCGACATATCACTCAATTGACAAATTCAATGCAGTCAACCAATTCTTCATTTACCAAACTATAAAAGGTGCAAACACAATTTTAGCAGCACCAAGGGAGCCCTTTTATAATATTTGTATGCTCTGAATGCTTACTTGGTTCTGGGGTGTATAGAAAGTATGTTAATTAAATTGTCCTAGTAAAACGTACAGTTTACCACGGTTTGCTGCCTTAAATGTGAGATGTATGAATGGAATTGATGAAGCCGAAACTCAGCTGGAACTCAAGTACAGAGCGGAAGCGCTGTACATAAGGGACGCACCCGGGGTGTTACAACTAAGCGTGCAGTGGTAACAGAGGCGGTGGGATGGATAGGGGAAGCAGGGGTGCTCAAGACGGGGACAATTTGGGTTGAGCAGAGTGATCAGTGATTGGCAAGATGTTATTAGAATCCTTACGATTAGTATAGTACTAACGCCACTCTCTGCGATTTACAGAGCACACTTATCAACTTTTTAATGCTATGTCTTGGGGTCTAATTGAAAGTATGTTGATTTATTTATCCATGTTATGCATACTGTTTGAAGTTATACTCTTAGCAAGAGACTGTAAGATTCTAAATTTGACATTGCCCTCAGGGTTTTCTTCTAGTTTCCTGCCCTGATCCCTTCCAATTCCATTAATTTAACACATTCATGAGGTGTGCCTGTTCTTAGATAGCCGCCCCGTTTAGCTTGATTCATGTAATTATTCTATCTGCCGTATTGTTGTCATTTTTAATCCTAATGCCCGTTACACGTTGTGTTCAATGATACTTAAAGACATTGGATCCTTTTTGCAATTCTTTCAACTACTTGATGCCACCCAGGAAGGATTTTGAGCTTATCTGGGGTTTCTTCACATATCTTAAAATAAATAAAGAAACTTCAGATTAGCAGGTGCGACTAAAAATATTTTTTGCCTGCACAGCCTGAATAGACATCTGATGAGGGTTAAATGCTGAGCTATATGCATTTCTATGCAAATAGGACAAGCATACTCGTCCTCAGCACTTTAAGGGTTCATTCTAGATAATCAAAATATTTGCTAAGGGCCAAATAAGTAAGAAACGTTGCAGGCAATATATACATATGGATGAACTATATAACTGAAAAGGGTTTTATAGTATTTCCTGCCAGGAGCAATGCTGGTAAAAGGGGCAACTATAACGTGTGTAAACCATCAGCTGTATTGTCCATTTATGTAACTGCCCAGAGTGAACAGGTGTCCTTCGACAAACAAGACAGGCCTTAAGAAATCTTTCAAATCCTCCTAGACTTCTAGGTCGAGTAACTTAATTTTTCTGCTCAACCTTAGAGGAATTAACTCGACCCCTGAAGTTCATGGTGTAATATTGTCTGGAATGCAAAAACATGGCGATGCATAAGGAAACGTTACCAGAAGTGTTAATGTGCCTTTTCAGTATTCTCCACCTCCTTGATACGTTGGAACAAAGTTTGCCAATAGATCGCAGAGCGTAGAAAACCCTCACAAGCAAAGTACCATTAGGCAAGGAAAACATGAGCATTACAATACTTTTGAGTGACAAGCGAGAGTTTGCAATAGCTTGTTAGTTTGACTTACGGTTAGACTAAGGGCCTCATTACGACCCAGGCGCTAAGTGGTTAACGGCGCCGTAAAAGGCTGTGGCGCCGTTAACCATTTAGCGCCTTACTACGAGGTCCCTTTGCGGGACCCGACCTGAACGGCTAGTCTGGACCAGCCGTTAAAGTAGTGACCCGCAAAGGGACCTCGCAGGCAATTACGGTACCGCAATTTGCGGTACCGTAATTGCCGCCTTCCCCATTCCCATTGAGCCCTATGGGGCAAAAATGGAAATGGGGAAGGGCCATGGTGAAATGGGGAAATACCACCCCGCAAACCTTGAAATGGGGCGGTATTTCCCCATTTCACCATGGCGGACTCGTTACAACACGGACACCAACCATGGTGCTAACAGCGCCATGGTTTAGCGCCGGTGTTGTAATGCGGGCCTAAGTCTAAATGTTAGTATTTGAGTCTGCGTTAGGGTTAGAATACGTAATACTGTACACAATGAACCCTCAGTCAAAGACCATGCTCGGATTAGAGGGTGAGTTAGTGTTTTGGACGTATTAAGGAAAAGTAGCATTAAATAGTGCTAGATATTACCAGAAAGGAGTTGGTTGGCTACACGCTGATGTAACATTATATTACTATCAATAACAGTAGATATGGTTTTTTAAAGAGTCAATCCCTTGTGTGCCCCAATGCAGCCACTCACTAATAATCTGTGTCTCACTCCTCTTTAACCCTTTTCCTTTTCTTCCTCCACAGACTACAGTGTGGTTTCACCAATCCGATCTCAATGTGCCAGATTCTCCGACATGGTATCAATGCTCCAAGACTGGGTTATTAGAAAAGATTCATACCATAAAATTTCCGGCTATCTTCGTCACTACTCCCCAAGTCACCATGTACAAAAATGAAATCCAGCCGCCATGAAATACGTCACCAAATGTGCACTCACATCCCTTCCAAAAATTGGCAATGACTCAAAATGGCAAAGCACCTTCTCCAGTGCACTGAAAACAGGACAGAAATTTCTACTACTGAAGAAACCCACCCTGGATCTCAAAAAATACCCTAACTACAGATAGATCACTCAGGGGAGACCCTTACCTGGGAAGATGGTCAAGAAAAGCAACAGCCCTCCAGCTGCAAAAAAAGAAAATCAACAACAGGCACCTTCTCTGAGAATTGCTTGATTGCGTTTGTTGTTTATGTGATCATGTATTGTTTATGTTCCGAGTTGCTTGTATTGTGCAGCTTTTTTCATTACTATAAAACTGGTTGCTACTGTTACTTTTTAGTGCTTCTACTACTACTTACTAACACTACTTGTCTACCAGTTCAGTTCCATACCAATATGAAGTACAGAGACAGCAACTATCCACGTCAGTAACAAAAGCATTATGAACAAACATGACCCCTTTTCTCCTAGAATTGCTTGATCTATCACCAGTTTGTCCAGAAGATGGGTCTTACTTTCTTTGTGAATTTATGACAATGAAATGAATATTGGTCTCCATGTGGATTTTCCTCTTTTTTGTTAACAGTACTTTACCCCCTATCCACATTAGCACCAGGGGTATCCCTATTTTTGTACTCAGAAGATGGGTCTGTACATCCAAGCAATGCCCCGTGGCATGCATGGCATACGTAAGCCCCATGCTTTCCTGCATCACCTTGAACATGTAGATGACTCCTCCAAAACCAAGGAATCAAAATTATTTAGTATGCTGCTGACACTAGTTTATACTGATTGAGTCAAAACCAAATCAAGAACTGGCTTGCAGATAAGAAGCACTGAGTTATGAAGCTTGACAGATTCATGCCTTCAAAACGAAAGGCAAAGTCCCTAAAATTAATTGTAGACAGTAGTCGTACTCTAAGACCTTCATTGCCAAGAAGACCGAGACAGCCCATAATCAGTTCTTCCTCCTCAACAAAGGAAGACATCAGTATGACAGACCATGTCTTTGTCCCCACCCATCTAGATGGTGGCAAAGACTGTCGCAGATGATTTCATATATCCTTGGCTCCATTGAAGAGTCTCTGGCATGCCACTGCCAGTCTCATCACATGACTAAATGAGGACAACAATATCACTCCCACTTGGAGTTACTTCTACTGGCTTCCTATACATGCCTGCATCTTCAAAGTCAGCTGCATCACCTGCACGATCATAACAATCAACAGACTGCAATACCCGACAGAAGAACTAACAATCTAGAGAGGATAACATAACAGAAAGAGCCCCAGCATCACTATAAAAGAACCAGAAACACGCCTTCTTAAGCTACCTACCCAGCCCTGGAACACGATGCTTTCTTAACTCTGATTTAACAAATCTCTCCTGCACTTCAGTAAGGAACGGAAATTACATCTCCTTCCAACGAACACCTCATTGGCTATCACTTTTGAACTAGTCATCCCCCCTGGGCTACTTGACCTGTTATAAAGTCTCACCCTACTAGCTACTATTTGCATGACAGCAGAATGAAACCATCCCATCCTTAACTATGTATATGATTATACACCATCCCATCTTTTGCTAAGCATTTAGTGGCTACCAAGCTAGGTTCATGCTTTACAATTACCAATACATAAAAACATACACTCACATATTCCTGGAACTACACAATCCACCAAGGTTAAACGAGGGTGCACAATTTGCACTCGCCACTAGCCATTGACTAGTGATGATTAACTATTGGAAGTGGAGTAAGAAATGGTGCGCTGTGTGTATATGTATAATTTAGGTGGCAAGTGCATTTTATGGGTGCCTAGTAGCTTGCAACTTGAAATGTTTACCCCTGGTTGAACAATTACAGTACTTCGCACAAGACGGGTTCCTTTTGCCCCTTCTCATGCTTTCCACAGCTTCTTTTTTTAACTCATTTTCTCACATAATACGTGACCCACAAAACATACACGATACAGCTGCCACTTGTGATGCAAGAGCAAGTGGATAACGGATACAATTAACAATGTGACCCGTGCCCCACAAAAGCCTTTTGATAAGAAGACCAGAGAGCACTGTTTTTTGCAGGGAGCAAATTACAATAATTGCTTTCAATTTTAAGTAACCATATAAAATTCTCAAACAAAGCTGACGAAGGGGGCATAGCACCGTTTCCCCGAGACATGAGTATTTGTCTCTTGGCCAGAAAAAGGGAGTCAGCAATTTACAGACATCATTGGGGAAAACTTTGAAGATCCCCACCCCTTCCAGGAAGCTACCCAAAAGGTCCAGCGTTAATGGGCACTGCACAACGTCCTTCAGTCTAGAGACAGAAGCTATCCAGCATTGTGGAATAACATGGAATTCCCAAAACCTGTGATAGAACCCAGCACGCTCAGAGTGACATTAAAGGATTCCATTTTGGTACTTTGTTTATAATTGTAATTTCTTCACCACAACGCAATGTCACGTGCAATGTGCATGATGCCGTTATTTGGGTAAAAATTGCAACTATGCTATCATTCTGTTATGAATGCTCGTAGCATAAACTTTCTCAAATTATTCTTGTAGGGAAGCAGAGCTAACAATAACAGAAAATCTAGCAACTTGGCAGGGGTGACGTAGGACCTATTCCAGATCTTAAGATGAATTAGCTTAAGACTGGCACTTAGTGAGACCTTTTGTGTGTGTATGAACAGATATATTTCTATTGAGTATCGGAAATCTGTCTCCCTGTGTTCCCTTCCCACCTTATTCTAACCTTGTTGACCCCAGAATAAACCATCCCCAGTACCATCTGGTAAAAGGTAGAAACTATCTTCAAGCAGCTGCTGGAATTAGCAATGTATTTTAGTTTAGGGGTTTTTGCAGGGTAGCAATCAATCCATAACTTAAAGGTATCCCACATCCTATGGCATTGGATAGGTTTAGAGAAGCCACCTAAACCCTTTCAGAGAAGAATTCCTTTGTAATGAATTACTCTCCTGCCTAACAGTAAATGGTAACCAATTTCTCTAGCAGTATAATCTTTATGTATCCTGAACTCGCTGTATCCAACTACAGTGTGAGCTGTTAACACCTAACAACCCTACATTGCATACAAAACTCTCACATTCTAGGTTACGTGCACAGAGTAAACCATAACTGAAAGGAAGAACTCTAGATGTATGTCCTTATTAGTGAAATTTTATTCCAT
The DNA here is from genome assembly GCF_040938575.1 of Ambystoma mexicanum. Taxonomy (NCBI): domain Eukaryota; kingdom Metazoa; phylum Chordata; class Amphibia; order Caudata; family Ambystomatidae; genus Ambystoma; species Ambystoma mexicanum. Next base: position 927,353,290 of record NC_090923.1, read on the forward strand.
TCTATCCGAATTATAACATTTTGTATATTTTGTACATCTCATCAATCATGAATCTTATATCAGAAACACATTGACGCATGTGCAAATACTTCACCTAAACAGGCTTTGTCAAGGCTTTAATAAAATTGAACATCAATTACGATATATTTTTTCTCAATTTTGAATCCAATTTTCAAATAGTGAATGCAACCTAAACAATTATTTTCTAAGTTTAGCACAAGGAAAGAATAGTGTGGAGGAAAGTGGAAGACAAAAATAAAACATTATTGGAGGGGAGAAATATATGACATGGGTTAGGCAACAATTGCCATGTCATTTATCATATATAACATCCTCCTCTTTTATGTCATAGATCTTATCTTTCCTAGTAGGTTAGCTATTGTCCTTCAATGTTGTAAACTGAGCTATTACTGAATATATAAGCTTGAGATACTTAAAATGAAAGGTAATGGACCTGTAAAACATGAATACATTTGTCTATGATGTGTTCGCTCAACAAATCTTTAATGGCGTAGTATTCTAGATCTCTAATCATTTGCCTAATTTCGGTGGCTTTCTTGCCTAATACCTACAACTGTTTTTTCAGTGTCTTCAAATCAAATATAAGAGCATTCTTTATCCAATTTGTGACTTGGTTTAAATGTAAACATATTAGATAATGATCTACCTAAATAGTGCCTGGTAATGCTAGTGTTTTAGATGTGGACAATTTAAAAATAAAATGTTGGTATCCCACATCTAATGCTCGTAGCATAAACTTTCTCAAATTATTCTTGAATCAGACCATTCAAATTCCTATTTCTTTAATGTACTTGAATTTGCACAACATGTTGACTGTTGACTAATAGGTGTGAACAATAAACAACCTGCACATGGAAAGTTCCATTCTAGATTGAACAAAATAGTATAAAACTATATTTTTGTGTCTTATGTGGAAGCTAGATTTGCAAAATGCTGTTGTAGCTCCTGGTTAGTCATGGGAGCTGCTTTTATTTCCTGCTTATCCAATCTTAATTTTGATCCCTGTAAGAGCATATTTGCAGATGGTGCAATTAAGACATTTATAAAATCTGCTCACTGGTTGTTTTGTAAGCATACTAATTTCAACCTCCCAGGTTTTATTTTTCATGAAGTTAGGACATCATTTTGATTTTAATGTGGGAACTATGGTATACACAATTTCAGGTCTGTCAGAAATATTGTTTTTTAGATCTGCATCCAGATTCAAAATGTGCCAATGTTTTTGGAGAATTCTTTGTATTTGAAAATTATCATCAGTAATGTAGTAAACATCCTTACTTTATGTTCCGAACCGGAGTTTGAGTTCTCGCACAGTCAGCAATTGTGTTTGTGTCATTGTGTCTGTCTTTTTCTGGCATTTCTAAAGCTAGTCAGTGAATAACACCATCTATAAATATTTACTGGATCAACTGACATAGTGTCAATGCAATTCCTCTTTGCTCGGATGAATTCTCCCACTGGTTTATAATTTACAGTTTTGCTACGATGACAGCTTTTGGCATGTAGAATTGCATTCACCTAAATGTCTGAGTATGTATTTGATGTTAATGATGTAAATATTTAAATCCAAAAAGGGATGTGCTCTTTACTGCTTTCCAATGTCAATTCTAAACCAAATTTATCATAATTAAGGTATTGGTTATAGTGGGTTAGCTCATCCTGGGTGCCATTGCATATTAGCAAAATGTCATCTATTTAACACATCAATTTTACCACCTTACTTGAAAGGAGAAGGTGCGTTATAGCATGTGGGTATTCCAAATAGCCAACAATGGTGCAAAGCTTGCCCCCATGGCAATCCCTTTTGTCTGACTATATAGAATGTCACCAAATATAAATACATTGTGTTTCTGTGCGAAGGTCAAACATTATTTGAGCATTTCAGTTCGTAGGAAATAGTATGCACATTTTTCCTTGTAAAAATATTTAATGCCAGATCATGCTCAATTGAGGTATATAATGTTTTTACATCCACGTTGTTCAAAACATAGCCATCTCTCCATACAATTCTGTCCAGATTGCACCCAGCCAATTCTGCTTAATATTGGTTTGGCATCTGGTAAAGTTTGGTACATCTTATGTACATTATGTAAGAAATAAATAGTTGGGATTCTTGGTTGGTCTGGTATTAAGTATGATCTCTCATCAGTTAGAATGTACGTCCTATGCCACTCGATAATGAGCTCAGTGACTTCTTTAAGCGTTTTTTTAATGAAATCAAAATGTGTCAATTGATAACATCCTGGTGTCGCTAAATGATTTTTTTCCCATTTTAATATAATCTACTTTGTTCAGTATTACAATATTGCCACCTTAGTCTGCTTCTTTTATAATATCATATGTACCAAGTCTTTTCATGGCTACATTTTCTTGATAGTTCAAATGATATCTGCTGTAATGATGGTCACTGGATTTAGGATACACTATTTGATGAATATCCTTAATGACTGCCCGATGAAAGGTTTCAATCACATTGCCTTGTTGTATTTGCAGTGTGAATTTTGACACAGGTTTGAGATTACTTTCAATGAATGTGGTACTTCCTATACCCAATTCCTTAATGATTTCAATACTCGACGTTTGAGTATCTGCTTCCAAAGATAATATCAATTGCGTATCGTGAATATCGCCAATTGATAGTGGACTGATATTTGGATGCAATAATGGTTAATAAATTCAGGGTTTCAATTTACGGAATGGTTTTATTTTTAATTTTCTGATGAATTTGAAAATGTCTATTTGAATGTCAATATAATCATTTCTCACTGGTGGTGCAACGGATAAACCATTATTTAGAACTTGTGGTTCAAATTTGTCTAAAATTCTATCCGAAAGATTTAGGGCCAAGATAAATGACATGGCAATTGTTGACAAATGTATTTATTTTATTTATATCACGCTGGAACAAGGCCCTTGGGCATGGAAGCACAGAATAAGATATGCATACAAGAAACACAAAATAACTAGCTGTCAGAGGTGAGTTTGCTAAGAGAGGCCATTTACTCAAACAAGAAGGTCTTGAGGCTGTGCTTAAAGGATACCAGGGAAGAGCCAGAAATCAGGTCCGGGGCAGTGCATTCCTGAGGCGAGGGGCTGCTTTTGGAAAGAGAGTTTAACCTTTGGATTCGGTAGGAGGCCAGAATTATTAGACCTCAAGATGAAATTTGCTGGGAGGCATCCCAGCAGAGAGGAAAGGTAGATAGGACTCTTCCCAAAGAGTCAGGAGCATGTAATACAAAGGCTATGAAAAATGATTTGTTGCCCAATAGAAAGCCAGTGCAAAGACCTCCTTGCCACAGTCACATGATCTGATTTGCACCGACAACAGACCATTCAAACCGCATTGTTCTCAACAACCTGAAGGCGATGAAGTTCCCCAAGCCCTATGCCGTGCAGTAAGCTTGAACAATAATCATGATGGGACCCAATAATGGCACGCGCCAGAGTGGCACAACAACTCAGGTCAAGAAAAGGGCTAAGAGCTTAAGATAGTAAGAGGAGTACGAGACAAGGTGACTAACATGAACTTTCATACACAGCTTTTGATCCATGATAACACCCAGGGTCTTGACTTTAGTTAAAGTTTTAAGAGCACTCAGCCATTTTAAAAGTTTTATATGTAGGGTCCAAATTATCAATCTTGTATGCAGTGCCAACAGTCACAATTTCAGATTTAGAGTTGTTAAGCACTAAACCATTAAACAACATCCACACATGTATGAGATTATAGGTGGTATTGATGGTCATGAAGTCATCTGCATAATTACCGATAAGGGGGTGTCATCTGCATAGTTTGCATAAATTACATTTTAGATTCCACCAATTCAAAAACGGGAAAAGTGGAGATATTAAAAAGCATAGGGGACATACATGATCCCTGTGTAACACCACAGGGCAGCACAAATCCCTCAGCAATAAACTCTGGCAGTTTGATTGGACAAAAGAAAGACAAGACTCAGCTCGAAGCTTCATAGGAAAAAGCAGCAGATTCTTGAAGCCTGGTAATCAGTGTAATCTGTTTGGATCCAATGAGTAATTATTTTGCAAGGGGCAGATCCAAGCATGTTTAATAGTAGTAGGAACGTAGCTTTCAGCAAAGGATAGATGATCACATTTGGTAGTCAATGGGGCAAGGAGGCAAGCACAAGATTAACAATAGCCGCAGGGCAGATGGCTCCCTTACAGTTAGTCACCCTCAGTTTTTCCAACGTCTCCACGATTACCACATCAGTCACTTCAGAAAAGACACAATGGGGTATATGAGCAATTGGTCTTTCTGTGTTCAGTTCAGGAGTATTATCCATCAAGAATTTCAAATTAGCAGAGATGTCACTTTTGATGTTCTCAACCTTAAGTCGCATAGAGTTCACAATGCCTAAACACCGATTGGCATCTTTTGTAAATGAAGAGGAGGGCAGACAAGGGTACTCCAATTCTCTTAGGATCTTAAACAGTTCCCTAGAGTTTGAAGAGACCCCTTGATTCTTTTATCATAGGACAATGTCTTAGCCTCACAGAGAGCTAGTTCATGAGCCTTTACCGCCGAGGTGTAACAGTTCTTGTCCTCAGGAGAGAGGGACTTATAATACAGAGATTTTAATTTATGGATATCTGAGGAATACCACAATTTAGACAATTACGTATTTACCAATCTTTGTTTCAAAGGTGCAAGGCTGTTCATGGTCAAGGACATCATATTATCATAGGCTGCTGCTAGTTTTGAAGCAAAATCAAAGCAGGAGAGATTGTCTAACATGGAGGCAAATAATTGACCCTGGGAAGAGGGGGTCTGTTTACGCAGATTTCGACAGTCTTCACCGGGGAGTTTCTCTTTTTTCGGGGTGGTGCAATCCTGGGAAGCTGAAAAAGAGTAATAAAGTGGTCGGACAAAGGGCAGGGATTCTCTTTAATGTTGTCCAACACTAACCCATAAAAGGCCTCCCAATCTAGGATTCTGCCACCAATATGTGATGGTTGTTTAATGTGTTGTGAGAAATCCAATCCCTCTAAGATTTCGTGAACCGATCTTGCTGAAGAGTCATCAGTGTCATTAAAACCCAAGTTCAGATTCCCAAGTTCAAGCACTTTAGACTGAGGTTTCCATGATGATGAAATCCTATCACTGACTTGGATTAGAAAATCTGGCACGTTGTAAGGAAGGCGATATATCAGGAGGATGTTGAACGTGGTGTCTGGGTTGATCAACAATTTAGGATGCAAAGTTTCGCAATCAGAGATGCCCAGAATGCTGATAAGGCAGATGTTCAAAGACTCATGGAAAATAAGGGCCACGTCCCCACCTTTCCCGAGTGACCGATCGGCTCTTAAGATCCTATATTCCTGGGGAAGGGACATAGTCAAGGTGGGCCCAGCTGCTTCACGCAGCCAGGACTCCGTAATAGCACAAATATCAATATTGTGCTCAACAATGAAGTCAATGACTTCAGTCGAGTGCTTTATCAGTGGTGTGGTGTTCAGCAGCATGTATTAAGTGTTTTTTTGTGTTTTTCTACCACAAGGCCATCCTCCCCAGTCATGGTGGTAGTTTCAAGAGGACAAAGGTCAACCTGGTCTAAGCATGGGTCCACAAATTTCACTATTGAAGTAAGCTGCCCAGTGCAACTATTGTAAGCATCAGTAGTTGAGCAATCTGATAGGACGTTTGTGGTATAACAGTCTGTATTTTTGTATAGGTATTAAGGAGATTAGCTAGGTTTTTAACATCTTTCAACATGGTAGGGGCCATATCAGTGACACCAAAAGAGGACAACTAATGTATCCTGGGATTATCATGTGGACCTCTATTCGCCTCATTATCCTGACACTCGGGAGTCTCTATTGATGTATGAGTCATAAGGGGAGGGGAGATATTGTGCAAAAGTCCCTTCTATCAAGACGAGCGCAACCTCAGTCTCAGTCTAATCCATGATATATATTTCTCACCTCTTATAATGTTTCATTTTTGTGTTCCACTTTTCTCCCCACTTTTCTCACCTTGTACTAAGCTTAGAAAAGAATTGTTTAGGTTGTATTCACTATTTGAAAATTGGATTCAAGAAAAATATATCGTAATTGTTGTTCAATTTTGTTAAAGCCTTGACAAAGCCTGTTTAGGTGAAACATTTGCACATGCACCAATGTGTTTGTGTTGGCACGAATCTCTGATACAATATTCATTATTGATTAGAAGAAAAAAAAGTGTGTAGTAAATAAAAATCAAACAAATAATGAGATGTACAAAATATACTATACGTTACTGTGAAACACATCTTTAGAATTTGTTCAGCTTCGAAACTTGAGTTTTATATAACTGGAGGCAGAGGAATAACCCGACAGTAATAACGACTCAATAAGTGCACTCACCACTGGCCATTGAGGAGTGATAACTGACTTTCTGCAAGTACGAAATTATGTGCTGTGTGCATGTGGATAATTGAGAGGGGTGTGACTTTCTATGCCTGGCTAGCCGTTTGCAATTTAACATTTTTACCACTGAGATCGCCTGGTAAGAATAGGTAGACGGCTTTCCTCCTAAGACCTTCAAACCTCTTGACAATGAGATCCCTTGCATTTTATGTCCAGGAACCTTGTCCAACAGTCATACCATGTCCATCCCTTGGAACAATACTTGTATCAGAATACTGCCCTGAAAAGAAAACATTCCAATAGCAGGTATTTGTTCCTCTTAATAAGTATGGAAGGTTAAGGTAAAAATAGCAAAGTAACGTAATTCCTTATTTTTCCAAGAGCATTGTTCCCAGCACTAGACTGTCACTCTTTATACAAAGACTTTCTGGTATAAAATATAATTACATTTTATTCAAGTATGGACAGTCATCAAACCTTCTTCCATCAATCGTGACAACAGAGAATTCTTCAATAAATACGGACAGTGCTGAAGCCAGAGGAGTAGGCCTTTATTATCATTAAATCCACAGTGGGTACATTTGCCCCATTTCTGAGTGTTTCTGCCTCCGTGAGATGGAAAGGGATATGCAGTACCACAGCTCTTTGAGCTTATGGATGGTATCAGGTAATAATATCCCCAACAAAAATATCGCCGTAAATATGGCCGTTTGGTTCGCCATAGGCGATATTTTTATTGGGGATATTATGTGGGAGCGGGGTTGCGAGGGTGTCCCCCGCACAGGGTCCATTGTGAATTTCGCTACAAAAATATGGTGATATCTTTGTATGGCGATATCTTTTTGCGGCAAAGTTATCACATGGAACCTTATGGATGGGGTGGATTTGGGAAGAATAGATCATCATCAGATCTCTAAAAGTGGTGGGAGCCCCGAGAGGTAGAAAATAAGCAGGAAGTGTCCTTGAGTAGTAAGTGTATTCATCTCAGTGCTAGTAGACTGGAATGGATGAACCCTAGCTGTGAGATCACAGGTAACTGGTGGATACACAGGGTAATGGAAGTTCCCCATTGATGGCAGTGCCAGTGTCAGTGGAGATGGGAATTGAAATGCTCCATGAGTGCATGTGTGTAGTATCTGGCTGGGACAGTACGTCTGGAAGGCATGTGAACCAGGGCTGGAAGTGCCGATAGCTTTACTATTTTTGAGCACCCCTTGATGGGTAGATCAAGTAGATCTCAAGGATACTAAAGCAGAACTCAAAGATGGTAAAGATAACAGCACTTCCTGATCTGAGGCACAAGCCTTCCAGATGTATGTCCATCTCAATCACTAAAAAATAACCAAAAGAGATGGACTGTGTTTTTGGGGGGGTTAGACCCTATTAGTTTTTTGTACAAACACTATGAAACATAATTAACAGGTTGATGTCTTAACGCAATAAGCAATGATCATTGCAGACGTTAGTTGGGGCATATTGGCTACAAAACAAAGACTGTTGTTCCAATGATGTGTGTCCAGAAATGTTTTCGTGTTGTAATTACAAACAGCAACCTACAGAAAAAAAGTATTTGAGTACTTCTTTGTAAACTACATTAGTGGTTCTCCGTTCAGGTGCTAGGATTACTAGAGAGCTAGGTGAGCTCACTCTGGAACAGGGCACGTAAAACTGCCCATGCGAGAAGCGGTCTTCCCTCAGGTCAATCCCTGTTACCTTTAAAGTCTGTCCCTAACATGTGTTGATGGTAATGGCGAAAAAACAAACCTTTAAGGGGAACTGGAGTCTTTTGAATTGAAATGGATATTCTGAAGGTATAAGTGGTATTTGTAGTATGAACAAAGACTCCTTCTGGTCAAAACCGGTTAGCACCGTAGCCTCAATCATATTTCTGTGGATAGCTTTCACTCGCAATCTGGTGCCATTACAGAGTTTAGTTGGGTTGAGGTTCCGCAATAATATCACAGGTGGTCCCACTTTGAGAAGAAGTTTGTGTGCAGGAAGACCAGGAGGATTTAATGTGCTGAAGAACTTAACAGGGTTGTAGACTGCGTCGTCACTTTGAAACACTGAGTTTACAGATGTGTACTCCATTTGGACTCCTCCAATTAATAGGTATCTTATTGATTATGGCAGCCATGCTGTTCTTTGGTGTTAAAATGGCACGCTCACTTTATGCCAAGGTACATTTTGGATGTGAGGTCTGCTAGGGAATTGACTACTGTGTCTAGGTCGGAAGGGGTGACAATTTTGCTCTCAAATAAGGGATACTCTCCATTATCAATTTTAAGCAGTTCAGAAAAGTACTTTATAATGAAGATTCAAAACGTTAATTTGTACTTTTCTAACATCTTTGGTTTGTGAGATAAGGCTATCCTTCAAAATGAATTCACCCCCCTGTTCCACCACCCTTAACTGGATTTTCGGGAAATAGTAAAACAACTGTTTCTCTATTTTCAAAGAAGAATCTAAATACCAATTTTCACGTCTGTAACATCTTTAGTTTTTTAGATATAGGTATCCTTATAAAAAATTCACCCTACCCCCTTTTTACCTCCTTAGGGAGGAAATGTCCCCAAATCCTTCCTTGGTGGGTGCCTATCAACCATTCTGACAAAAACACAATAACCGACACAGAATACTTTTCTCAGTAAAAACACCCTTCTTACTTCCTTTGACCTTTACAAACACAACAGACCTATTTTCCACCCTCTCTGTGTTTTAGTGATTGCATTTTACCTTGCCATAACAACAAATACCACAAAATAACCAATGTCTGCTGTCTAAGGGGAAAAACGTGTTTTCCCCAACATCCCTTCTGTTCATATTTCACACTGGTTAGGAGACAGAAGACAAAAGGGAGAGATTAAATATGAGATGAAAATAAGAAACCGGCTTAGTTATGAATATAGAACTACTTCTCAGATTATTTAGAGAATCAAAAAGAAAATCAGAATCTCAGTGATCTTTCTAGGATCTAGAATTCCAGCCTTAAAAGCACTGTTCAAAAGTAGAACTTTCTAATCGTACATTTGAATGTGTTCAAAGGGAGGGTCCACTAAGTCCTGATGGTATTCAAGCCCCAAGGAGTGGTGGACCTACTGTTAGGAGGAAATGGAATCCCAAGGCCTTTCTTAAAATCATTACCATTAGTGAGAGACATCTACGATACTTCTTGATACTTCTTTATGTGTAAATAATAGTGGTGCTTTTCACTATCCATGCTCTGCGTGATTAGCGTTGGATGTGTTTTAGCCACAAAGAATTCCCCAGCACTCAATCTCATGGCAAAAATCTAAACATAGGGCGTCATTACGATCCTGGCGATAAAGGGTTAACGGCGCTGGTAGAGCTGCCAGCCCCGTTAACCCTCTACCACCTCATTACAAGGTCTGCTCGCGGGAGCCGCTTAGGACGTCTGGTAAAACCAGGTGTCCTTAGCGGGTCCCGCAAGCAGACCAGGATGCTAACAACGGGCCCGTCATTAACGGGCCCTTTGTTAGCATCCTCCCCATTACCATTGAGCTCTATGAGGGCTGAAATGGGAATGGGGATGTACTGGGTCCGGGTTCCTTGAATGGGGAAATACCGGGCCCTCCAGGGATGGAACAGCCCAATATTTCCCCATTGAAGGAACCCGGACCTGGTACCCGGTATGGGGGTAGCCAAGGTTACTTTCACTTAATTTGCTTTCACTGTCTGTTTGCTTCATAACTTCAAACAGTGTACCTTTCACAGAGACTTTCAAATGGGCTGCTTCCTTTAGCCGGACCGGTCCGTTACTTAGTATCGCTGATCTCACAGTTGCTTGTTACTTTAAAGTCCATTCACAGGTCTGATTTTCTTTGCATCTCATCCACACACGTACAGTCCTCACTTATCATATGATGTTGCTATTTCATTTGCTTTAAAACCCACTTGTCTCTCAACTCACTGGCTGTGTGCGCTTCTTTCTTCTTTTGCTATTTGCAATTCACGAGTCAAGGTTAGTACCACAGACTTGGCCTCGCCTCCTGAACTCTACCGTTCACACGGGAGGGTCGCTGGCGTCCTTGGAGCACAATGCAATCTTCACTTATGGGATCTGGCCTCCTCCACGTTTCGTTTGCGGTCTGTCAGAGGCAACGACCTCCAGCAGGGAACCCTTGGGCTTTTCGGCCCGCTGCTCTCATCCCTTGGTCTGTTGCTCTGCTCCAGTAGGTGTGCCATTGTCCCAGAGGTTCTGCTCATGCTTATGTCTTTAGGTGTTGCCTTTTATTTGTGTGAGGAAAGCTAACTGGCATCAGGTGTATGCACTTAGTGTAAAGTGCCTGACTTTGCCTGACCCATTTAACAGGACATGTCATTTACTTTGCTTGCAGAAATAAACCATGTGTGACGCCACTGAAGATTAATATTTTAGCTCCTAACGAAAGAGAAAGTTCAAGACAAGTTGTACGATCGATAAGGAGCTACAGGAAAAATCTTTGGAGATACGAGTATCAGGAGCAAAAAACCTTCTCAGGGTTACCAGGAACACTGCAACTTTAAAAGAGTTATCCTTCTAAATGTCACTGTGCATTATTTCCAAAGGGTAGAGATGCATGTGAGAGGCAGGGGTCCCCTATTTCTGGTTCAACCATACCTTAGTGGGTTTTACCCTGGCCTCATTATATGATAGAGACAATATTCTCCATGGGTCCAAGCCTTTGTGTTGCTGGATAACCTCAAAGGCTAAATGTATATATATCAGATCACATTCCCTCTCAGGTGGCAGAGAGTTCTTGATTGCCCTGGGCCAATGTCCTCAGTAGCATGCCTACTTTGCACAAAGGCCAAATGTTTAGCAGTGGTGTTAATTGTCCTGAAAATGTGCTTCTTTCTCTGAACCAGAAGGCTAACTGCCTAAAGGGCGAGACCAGCAGCAATGAGTAACATAAGCCTGATATGCAGCTTTAGTCCTTCAGGCATCCACACATACCACAGGACCTCAAGACATAAGGATGAATTGCAAAATTCATCAAGAGGATCAGGAAATAGAATTTCTAGGAACCACTGCCTGGCTGCTATCCAATAGACAAGGTTTCATCAGAACTTTGAGAACAAAGCATTCCCTGCAGCACGAGCCGCATTGACTCAATGTTACAATGCGATTTTATGGTGGTTCATTAATGGTCAAGAGCATGGAAAATAGTAGTGTTTTCAAAATGTTATCTGGAGCAATAAAAATCACAATTTTGGGGATGCCATTAATCGGGGTAATATTTATGCCGGCAAAGGGCACAAGCTGGACCCAAGATGGCTGCCTTCGAACCAACCCTTTTTGCCATAAAATGCAAGGAAGTGTTAAGAGTGCCTCTTCTGTGCATCACATGACCTGGGAGCGGTAGGATCTGCTCCTTTACCCAATCCATTTGCATCTTCCAGAAAGGAGAAGGGATTTTAAATCTGTACATGCAAACTTCAGAAATACCACCGGCAGTGTTCCCAAAATAGCTTATACTTTCCTGCTGGTCAGCCCGTAAAGAAAAAACTATACAAAGTATTGGCAATTTATCACATTTGGTAATCCGGTTAAATATGTGCAAACACGGGTGATACGTATCTTACTGTAGAAGAGCCTCTCTTTCTGTCACTGTCGCACTTTGTAATGCCTTTCCTTATAAAACACTACCCATTCTGTGCAAGAATTCTAATGTGCACCATCACTCTGGCCTTGTAAAAAGATCACTTAAGCAGGCAGGTCCCCCTTTGCAGGTACCTGACTTAACCTACTGAGCAATACAAACATTATAGAAAAAACTGCAGCTTCTGGGCGAGCGCTTCTAACAACTCTTCCTCAACGCTGCACCCACCGAGCAATGCATGCTAGTAAGAATGTCATGCACACGTGGTGTGGGAGAAAAGTAACTTCGGAATCTGGCAGAAGGCACGGTGAGGGCGGCCACGGGCCCTTTTAGGTGCAATGTATTTTCGGATACTAGCATTGCCCTTTTCGGGGGCATTGACACACCCAGGCCTTGCTGATTTGCCACCAGGAGCTCTTTTTAGGCGACCGCGACCCGAAGTCGTTCCCAGCTCCAGGCCCTGGCCTTCCATCTGCAAGTGCCGCTTGCCCATTGCCATGCACATGTAACTCACAAGTCTCGTGATTTCCGCTTTGGAGCAGAAACAGCGACACTGATTGCGGCTTTTCTGTGTACACGAGGCCCCACGGGGTTTGTAAGAATGCAGCCCAAGCTGCGGTTCCTCCCATGGCTCACCCGCTGCTGGAAGAGCTGGATTTGCTCAACACCACTGCACTCGACGTCATCTTGAAAGCATCCACATTCGGAATGTGCCACGGATTTCGCTTTCATAGTGCAATGGTAAACACCCGTGTGGACAGGAAATGTGCGCCGAACTGTTGTCGTTCCACAACCGTCGCGCCTTCTAACTTAAAATAACATCTGATACACCTGGAATACATCTGCCCAACCACCATCGCCCTTTCTAGAGGTTCTGCGACCTTGGGCTCTCCAGATCACCCATCAGCCCTCGCGGCAGCGTCTATGCGTCAGAATCAACTGCCCCATACATCTGCAGAGCAGCAGATTGAATACCCTGTCCTATTTCAATGTACACAAGATGCCCCAACACCAAAATCTTGTGTGGCAACACACAAGACGTATCACAAACACTTTCACCCGGTAACGCCCGCTGTTCTAAGCGTTGCTGGCTTTAGGATACCCAATCCACTTAACGCGATATCAGGCCTAGGATAAACCTCCGAGTCATTATGGCCTCGGTGGTTAGCTCAGCACCGGCCTGAGCCGAAATACTCTTAAGGCAGATTACTGAGCACTGGCGGAGCACCAGCAGGGCAGTAAGTAGATCACGGGGGTGCTCTGGCCTCACGGGGATGGCGGCAACCAGCTTGGCGGTGGGGCAGAAGGGGCAACAGGACTGAAGAAACTGAAACCAAAAACTGCCACCATGTGAGCGACATTTACAGACGATCGATAAACTACATGCATGCGATGGGTCGGAGACAGAGACGGTTCCAGGGCCTTTCAACTTTTTCAATGGAAATTTCCCCCACACCTTTTCTGGGATCCCACTGAGACAGCGACAAAGAAAGCTTAGCAGCCTTCTTAAGCAGTCACTTAGGGCGCCAGCTCCCTTACTGGCTGCCTTCCTTTGTCCTGCAGTGCAATGGCCAATAAACATGTCTCCTGATAGTCCGCAGGCCACGTAGACCCTGCACTGCTTTATTTAGGATTATGCCACAGGATCAAGACACAAGCTGAGGCTGTGGGCGTGAATATATTCACTGAGGAAGCCACATTCTCTTAATTGCGTTGCGTTAGGAGGCAATACAGAAAGGAACAAGTTGAACATCTTGTGAAGTACAAGGACAAAACAGATAGTTCTTCACTTCTTCCATCTCCTTAGTGTGTGTGTGTGTGTGTGTGTGTGTGTGTGTGTATATATATATCGATTGTGAGATCATAGAAGTGCCTCAGGGGAACACAACTGCACACACGGAAACTACTTCTGCTCCAAAAAGCGCTTTCCAATGCCCCTTTGGTTTTGAAATGATCCCTTATCAAAGCTTTTTTGTTGCCGATATACAGAGGCGCGACTTCTCAGCGGACAGTAATGGGAACCCAGGCATCGCTTTGAAATTGGATCCCACCCATCTTCAGCTGCCCCTGGTCAGATGGGTCGGTGACTGTTTGCAGCAAACACACATATGTTGGATGCATGGAAAACACCTCAAATGAACCATTTACCAAGGATGAGGCGTTCCCCAAAGATGCTGGTTCCACAGGGCTTCTAACTCTGCCAAGAAAGTTATCCCAAGGAAGTGGAAAGATGTGGAAAGACCTAAGTTTGTAGAATGGACTTCAGACCTGTGGCCAGAATGGAGAGAATGATCCTTTTCAGAAATAAAAAGATGAAGTTATTTGTTCAGTTTTGGGGAAGGAACCTAGATATGTTTTCATAAGAATGTCTTCTAGGCTCTACATAATGCATTATGATGTTTTTTCTAACTGTGGTGATTCCTGTGATATAAGATTGTATCGTTTTTGCTTTCATGGAATTGTTATGTATTTTTTTTCTTATTTGTTATGTTTGTAAATCTAATAAAACGTAAATATTAAAAAAAAGAATGAGGCGTTCCTCCAGTTCTGGAGTTTCTAAAAGCCTACACCCCTAGGTACTTTTGGACCTGCTACTTCTTTCTATTATACCAAATGGAAAACGATCCTTGCTCAAGACCTCTGCATGCACAATTCATGAAATATCAGGCAGTAAGTGTGGAACTCAGGACTGTAACGCGAGGCGGCCTACTTTGCTGGCGTTAGAATGTCACCATCAAAAATGGCACATGCGGAATTTCCTTTTTCACAGAGGGTGTCTTAAGTCCACTATAAACAAATAAATATAATACGAGTATATAGCTGGTTGGGGGAACAGAGGTCCACAGTTAGTTAAATCGGCCCCCTGTAAAGCTGTAATGCCACGGCCAGCTTTCTTACCGCCAGCACTTTCGCATGTAACCAATCCAACATGTAGACCATGTCCTCATACACCCGGACAGCCTAGGACATAATAAAAAGCAGGTGGCTCCCCGTGGGCCTGTTCTTTCGGCCTGAAATCACGCTGCAAGCAGTTTTTTCAGGCATGCACCATGGGCGAGGAAGACGAGCCACTGTCTGCTTCTCCACCAAAGAGAGGGGCTCTTTGTCTGCCTCGTCTTGGAGCGAGACCTGTCTACCTGTTGTTGGTAGGCTGGGCTTCACAGTGCATGGTGCCTCCACAGGAATGCTCATTTGGCTTTTTGCAAAATACCGAATCCCATTACACCGAAAAAGGGGAGCGGGAGTTGCAGGGGTGTCCCCCGCTCACCTTGAGTAATGGGCTCAGGGCTTGTGGGGGCGTCTCTCGCTGCCATTACATGGATAGTGTAGGCAAAAAAGTAAAAAAAGAAAAAGGGAAAAAAAAGAAAAGAAAAAGTGACCCTGCAGCGCGAGACCCGTCCCACGTTAGTGCAAGGGAAATGACACTGCAGGGATAGTGGGGAGTAGGCGGCACACTCAAGTGTGCCACTGAAAGGTAAGTAGGGAGGGAAAGGGGAGGAGGGTACAGGGATGCGGGTAAAAGTAATCTAGGGAAAGGGGAGGAGGGTATAGGGATGCAGGCAAAAGTAATCTAGGGAAAGGGGAGGAGGGTGTAGGGATGCGGGCAAAAGTAATCTTTGGAAAGGGGAGGAGGGTATAGGGATGCGGGCAAAAGTAATCTGGGGAAAGGGGAGGAGGGTGTAGGGATGCAGGCAAAAGTAATCTAGGGAAAGGGGAGGAGGGTATAGGG
This sequence comes from Ambystoma mexicanum, assembly GCF_040938575.1. NCBI lineage: Eukaryota > Metazoa > Chordata > Amphibia > Caudata > Ambystomatidae > Ambystoma > Ambystoma mexicanum. Next base: position 927,369,010 of record NC_090923.1, read on the forward strand.
ATGCGGGCAAAAGTAATCTAGGGAAAGGGGAGGAGGGTATAGGGATGCGGGCAAAAGTAATCTAGGGAAAGGGGAGGAGGGTATAGGGATGCGGGCAAAAGTAATCTAGGGAAAGGGGAGGAGGGTGTAGGATGCGGGCAAAAGTAATCTAGGGAAAGGGGAGGAGGGTGTAGGGGTGTGGGCAAAAGTAATCTATGTGATCACTGCACCTCGCTGTTTTTTTTGTAATCAGCATTTTTTTGTAGACCTTTTTGGTGGGACACTGATCAGATCCCACAAATCCAGGGTATCTTTCAGCTCTCCGTGCCTGCCTCTACCTGCGTTTTAAATCCATTTGGATATGATACAAATGGAAAACCCCACACCTATTGGGCCAATCCTCCTTCCCTTTCTCTCATTGAAGGCACGAGGAGAAAGCCGAGCACTGCATCACAATTGACACCGACAGCCGTGCCGCAAAGGGCACCTTAGACCAATGGTATTCAACCCTTTTTATTCCGGGTCCCCCTTGAGTAAAAATTTTGCCGAGCCCCACAAGAAAAATATATTGTTGCTGGGCACCCCCAGATGCCATATCTACTTATATATTCTATTAAAAGCAGTCCCCATACTCCCTTTTGGAAGAGCCTTGCACACCCACTGGACATCCTTTATGGCCCGTCCAGGGAGGCTAGCCCCCCAGTTTGAAGACCGCTGCTTTAGACCGCAGGTCTATTACATGCTAGATGTGGTCTTTATTGTTTTAAGATGCAGTAAAGAAAAATACATTTCTGAGAAATAAATCTGCTAGTAGAGACTACTTGATATATATGTGAGCGGTGCTGTTACAGGGGGTGCCCTTGTTTGTGACACACTGAAACCCTATGGCCCTTCCCTGAACGGTGGGCCTAATCTCAGCTTGCTCACAGAACCCCAGAGCTAAGTTCATCTCCTGTCTATTTTTGGAAACCAAAAACAAAAAAGGAGGTGGCCTCACTGCTTACATTGTTTTTAGTGGAAGGACCGTACTTCCGGCTAGAGCTCCAGGTTTGAGGTCCTCTGTCGGCCTTCATTGTAAAGGAGGGGTCCACATCGGCGCTGTTTCAGTGAACACTTGCCAGTCAAGTCCCTCTCAGAATAAAGGGTTTATGGGAGAGGGCAAAACAAACCCACTTCAGATCCACGGCTCAGCTCGTCAATCATAAGGGTGAAATAAGGCTCACAGTTTTGGTAGAATGGCAAAGCTCAGGAAGTTAATGGGTGCAAAAGCTAGCTAAAACACCCTGCAAAAGACACCAAAAAATTAACTGTTCAAAGGCGAGGTACATTCCCAGACGAACGTGTTAAGCAAGAACCCAAAAGCTACAAAAAGATGCAGGTGTAAGGGGGTTCCTTAAAATAAGCTATGGGTGTAGGGAGACAACAGCTTCAAACGATCGAAAGTGTCTTTCATAAGTGGAACTCGCTCAGAAATTGCTTTTCCCCAGAACATTGCGAGGAATTCTGTAGCTGAAGAAAAGCGCAAATGCTTTCAGGTGTATACATCTGGGAGCATTCAAATGTTTTCTCATTTCTTGTTAAGTGATGCAATTCTCTTGGGAATCACGGCACTTAAGATGTCGGCTTGACCATCTTGTGCTCCACTTTTGGAAGAGATCACAAGATGACAAGCTAACATGTGATAGGGTCCTGCAAGCTGGAGAGGCGCGCACTGCGCCCACCTGGATGCATCAAGGAAGGTGGTGGTGGTGGTGGGCAACCTTGTGTATGCCGGGTGTCTGAACACTCACACCTTGGCGCAGCAGCTGCTCTTTCCAATGTGGGCAACTCTTCACGCTAGAGAAGAGGGCTGCTAACCAGGGCTTCACACTTCAAAGCCACTGTCCTGTGGGATGACAGCCAGGCAGTGGTTGGGGGCAGCCATATGCCCTAAGCGAGGCGTCTTTAGTGAAGAAGATGGGACACTGGAAAACAGGGAGAGTCTCCATAGTGGCTTCCAAAGATTGCAAATTGCGAGGACCTGGAGCCAAGCAATCTCGTTTTGATGCTTTCTTTGCCCTCTTGGCATTTTATGGATGAACGGCCCCTCCCCTCAACTGGTGCATGCTTCAACTGCAAAATGTACACAATAAAGAAGTGTGACAAACTCACTGTGGCAGAGCCTGTGGTGGGAGATGTGGGAACTCTACGGGACAGAGGGTGACACCCTCTTTGTTTTGTGATCCCTATAGGCAGTACACTGAGGATCCCTCAGGGCTCCTCCTGCCCTTCCCACCACTGGCAAAGTAACTAAGCGCACATGTGCCCTGACTCCATAGACAGATCAGCCATCTCATACACAGGCATCTAATAGAAAGAAACATATGTAGCATAGTTTTCACTGTGGTCAAGGGTCCAAGTGTGGCGTGGGAGTCCCAATCTTACGTGTGCAAGAAGGACAAAGCCCAGCCTGGAACGCAAACCAGAGACAAAAAGCAAGTGCTCACGCGGGGTGCACAACTGCAAACTGCAGCTTTCAATCGACTGTGCAAGATAAGAGAAAGGAGAGGTAGTTACCAATGAAGCAGGTAGGTGGAATGCCAGCACAGAACACCACCATAATCCTCCCGCCGGATACCAACTTGGAGGGTTGCACTGGGGCCTGACTCCAGCATCCCACAATTGCCCACATATGGAGTTAAGGGGATGGGGGGGATCTAGAGCCAATATGAAATAGTAAAACCCAGGAATAAACCAACCAGCCAATCAGTACCTTTGTCTCCCTCATAACCTTACTACTCAACAAATAAAAGTCGGCAGTACTCCACTAGCTGAGTGGAGCAGAATATGTGCTTCCTCAGAGCTGGTGCCAGCAATAGAGAGCAGAGTTGGAAAGAGATGGGAGGAGTAGAGGAGAACGCAAACAAGAGAGAGGGGAGGAGGTTTTAGGACGACCGGGATCGGGAGGAGCAGGTTCAGAATCAAGATTAAGGGAAGGAATGCACTGTCTCTGGGGGTTTGACGAGGATGCTCCCCTAGGGACAAGGCGGTGCTTTCAGAGTGCCACAATGGGGTACCACCACTCAGGTTCCGCGCCTAGAAACCGAACTCAGATACGGTATTAGGCGAGTCATAAAAAAAACAATAAAATTAAATCAAATGACATGGAATCATTATGACCGGTACGCTTTGGGGAAACGTGTTGTGACTTTCTTGAAGGTACGTACTGTTATACTTGCCTTCCAGGTGCTGGAATAGGCCTTTGCTCCTATAACAAAGCGTAAGCAGAGTTGAAGGATTGGGAAGCCACCAACCTAGACATCTCTCATGGGGAAACATGCGAGGCAGGAGATTTTACCACACGGTAAACATAATGTACGTCTCTGGTTCCCCTTTATACATTCCACGAGCCTACTTTGTTTCGAGAAATGGCTTGTGACCTTGAGCGATCTATCATTTTCTGCTTTTGTGGGATGTCTGCTGTACGTCCTTCACGTGGTGGATGATTTATATTCAGCAAGGGGGGGAAATAAATGAGATACACATTTGGTGTGAATGTCCTTTGGTTAGTGTGTCCCTTTTGGTGTTACTTTATTTTTTGTACCTTCTGTGCTGTTTTCAACTCACACCTTTTCCTCCTAGTATGTAAATCATGTATTTCAGTGATGATTTTGGAATGTCGGTCTTATGCAGTAAACAGCTCACGAGGAGAGTCCTCCTCAGAGGACTCTGACCAGACCCCGGTATAACCCCTTGCATTTTCACCAAACTGTGGCGCATGGGGCTCCCTGATCATTGGAGTACATCCAGATAATCAATGACATAAAAATAATTAGTTGAACCAAAAGTTTGACCCCGATGCTTTGGAAAAGTAATCTATATGGAAAAAAGAGTTTTCTATTAGGGCATATTTTGTTGTTGTTTGCTGTAGACTGGTGGGCTTGTAGATATGCCCCAAGCAGTGCACCTTTGCATTGCAATTATGGCAGGATATGAACCTTGTTTGTGTGCCTTGGCATTCTGATATCTAAAATCCCCCATAAATTAGGCAGAAAGTCCATTTTTCTTCTTCAGGAAATTGCATGCTGACCACTTCAGTTTCAATTTCTCTCCCAATTGTATGCATAGGATTTAAGGTTGTGCTGCCAGTAAATGGGCAACATCTTCTTTTCTTGGGCATTAATCCCTTATATTCAGAATGTATATTCCCCTGGCTTTCTTCCCGAGTTTTAGATGGTCCTGATGTTTGTAATGCCAGGGCTTCAACTTTATCAACCTCCCTTGGAGGACAAGGCACCCACTAATTTAGGGTCTAAATGATTGCTGTTCCATTCTGCAAGTATTTCAGCAGGACATCTAATGAGGTAATACGCCCAGACAGGGGTGTTGCTAGGTCTGGAAAAGATCTGGGGCTAAGCTAATTTTGGGACTTTTGGGACTGGGGGCTAGCTAGCCTTTTTGGTTGCAACCCCTGAGCTTCTATCCGGGGTTACAACCAAAAGACCTGAGGCCTATAGCCCCCACAGCCCACCCTAGCAACGCCTCTGTGCCCAGAGGCGGCAGGCCGAACCTGTTGGTAATGGCCTGCCACCCAAGCTAAGGGCCGAGCGAAGTGAGGGCCCCTTAACAAGGATGGCAGTGTAGTTACCAACAAGGTCTGCCCGCCGCCGAGGGGCAAATCGCCATTAGCACCCATGTAGTTAACTATGTGGGTGCTATTGGTGTTATTATTTTTATTTTTAAAACAAAACTTGCCTTTTCTTCTCAGCCCGGCACTGCACAGTGCTATCAGTCACAAAGTCTGTTTTCAATGTTGATAATGTCCAACGTCATACATTTAAGTCAATGAATTAATCGTACGGCAGAACGTAACAGGGGTGCAGAATTGCGTCAGCTATCCTGTTCCGATCACCAACATAATGTCATGTATGCTCCGTGTGATTGAACCCTGTATAATTCCAAAGGGAGTCAGGGAAAGAAGGGGATGGCGATGAGTGCCTCAGAACCATGAGAGGGAAACCTCTCCACTACCAACACCCCATGGACTATTGTTGTTCCCTAGTGTTGAGATAGGTGGCACTGCACCTGAAGTTTGTTCCAGAAGTGGGGCATTTTGTGTGATTTGATGGGGTCATGCTAATGAGCAAGGAAATATAAGAACACGCCCATAGGAGCAAGGAACTGTTGATTTTGTTCCTTCTCCCTGCTGACGGAAGACCAGGGAATCGTACCATTACTGCGACTTTACAATGTGGTGCAGTACGAAAGCTGTGTCTTTTCGCACTTCAAAAATCCTGGCTCCAATTACTGCACCCAAGCAGAGCGTGGGTTCCGGGGATGTCCCCTGCTCTCCTTGGCCGCAGTAACGGGAGTCGGGTGTTGCTGGGTTGTCGCCCCAGTTACTATTACAATAAGCGGGGGACAGGAAAAAGACCAAAAAAAGGAACCAGCCGCATCAGCTCAGCCCCCACGTAAGTGGGAGGAACTGATGCCGCAGGGACACAAGGGAGTTGGCGGCGCACACATTAGTGCACCACAGTAAAGGTAAGTGGGGCGGGGGTAGGAGGTTTGCGGGCAAAAGTGATCCATCTGATCACTGCGTCGTGCCGTAATTGTCGTTGACATTTTCGTTGGTACAGTTATGGGCAGTGCAATGAACAAATAGATTCAAGGCCAGTTGTGATAAGGGATGGGCAACCCTGCATAGCTTATGACAGAGGCCCTCCAGTTTAAGAGGAACACCAGGCCCCCTGCCTCTTGTTGTGTTAGTCGGACACCAGAAAGCATATCTTACTTTAAACTTATAATGCCACCCAAGAGGGAGGCTGATAGAGGCTAGTTCTGGTAGAACCTCTGGCAGGAGTCTTGTTCCAAATGAAACATGGGGACTAATGACAGACCAAAAAAGAGCTCAATCCTTTGAAGAGCAATAGCCAGGCCCACAACCTTGCACTCGCAGTGCTTTGCTTTTCTTTTCCTACTCTAAATTAGGTTTTAAAAAGCAGCTCTTCTTCCGAGATTTTCCCGCAGTCATAACACCCACACATGTCAGCATGGAGGTGGCTCTTACTTGGTAGATGAATACCCCTGCACAGAGGCTCCCATAATCCCCCATAATCCCCATATCGGGAGGATAGTTCGTGGGAAACGTCCTCGCCTTAGAAGCAAGATGATACGGAGCACCACAGGTTCGAAACCCGCGTCTGCGCTTAGAAACCTCTGGGTATTAAGCTTGTTATAAATAACATATCATATCATATCACATCACATACAGTCCTGTGTCCAATCACAAAAATATCAGATAACACTTTTATTATTTTTTTTTTACAATATCTCAATAGAGATTCCTATAGACAAAACTCAAGCCAAAAAAATAGAATGGCAGAAAGCCTTAATTAAGGCCAGGTTCAAGAATGTATACAGGAGGGTGATGGCAGTGTAAATAAATGAAATTAATATCATCCCTGCTGAAGGCAGCACTATACGCATGCTTTGGATACCATGAATACCAATGCTACTATTGTGTAGAAAATTTATAATATAAAATAAATGTACCCTCACACCAGTCCGGAAACTTTAAAGAGTTGACGTATGTTTGCTACAATAGATGAACATGTACCATTTGCGATATGAGGGGGAACTCCCAGGGTGCTGTGCAAGCCTTGGAGGGTCCTTGTACGAAACAGGGAACAAGTGGATTCCCAGAGCACACTTCTAAATGCATCTGCATCAGGCTGGTGGCGGACAGAGAATGCAAAGGTTTGCGGGTGGGCAGGGCTTGTGACCCTTCTCTATTTCGAAATACAGGTAACAGAGGTGTTCATTTAAAACAGGGTCACACCGTCCAACGTCAAGACCAAGAGTGCATTGCAGAGCTGTAGCACTAGTTGGGCAATGTATAATATATTTCAGCGATCCAATAGGCATCCTTGCAAGAGAACATCACATCTTGGCATTGCAAAAGACAGCACATATAAGGAATGCATAACACATTTCCAGGTGGTACGTCATGACATTGGTGCCTAAGGCTATGCATTACAAAAGCTTAACAGCATAATGACGTTGCCGTGTGCAGCGTGAACGCTTGCAGTGTGATGCATTGCTCAATGCCAGTTACCAGTGCTGGGTGCATGACTGGTAGGGTCCCCCGTCACCCTCATGTTCTGAACCCCTGTTTAGTTTGCCTCCTCTGTTTGTGCCTTTCCTGGCTCCATGGTTTGTGTTAGCTCGGTTGCTTCTAACTCTATCCCCCCCCCAGGACTCCACATCCCCTCATTTCCTCGGTCAATGCGTGAATATCGCCTTCAGACTCTTTCAACGGGTCTGCAGATTCTTGACGTTGTATTGACATCGTTGCCGCCCACGTTTATCCTAAAGAATCTGTGCTTCTGTAGATGCTAATGGCTGGTCTGGCGGGGAGACTCCTTGCGAGAAATACTAAGTAGATCCATGATTCCCCCACTTAACCGTTGTATGTTTTAATTTCCTCTAGCTGCCCTTTTGGTACGTTCTCCATGTTCCTTTTTGGGACTAGAATAGAGTTAATTAAGTTACTAGGTTCCGGACTATGTCCTCACTACTGGCCCACATTAGTCACAGTGTTGCAATTCTCTGACTCAGTCTACTCCTGCGCTAGCTGATGAAATAATTGCTAGGAATTCTTGGATATCAACTGGCAACGGCAGCACAAATCGGAGCATTGAATATAATGGTGTGTGTCCACGTTGGACCGCAAATATAATGAGGCTATTATCTACAGCACGCAGATCCCAAAGTATATGCCTCCTAAAATCAGGGTACTTTGATACATGGGCGTACTTTTAGGGGGGCGGCAGGGGTGTTTGTCCCCCCAACTGTCATGGCACACCATTTTGTCCCCATTCATTTGGCTGGGGCACCTTTTCTTCAGATGTCATGTCCCCCCCCCAACATTTTCAGCAAAGTTACTCCACTGCTTTCATAAAGCCATGTCCCCTGCATAGGTGGATTATAATAAATGATCTTCATTTGGTTCACAATATGTATTGATTTTTGTTATGACCGTGTGGTACTTCATTTCCAGATTGGCAGACTTTTCTGGGGTGCCCTCGCCTTCATCGAATGCTACCTCTATGTCATCCCCCTCACTACAGTACCCCACAGCAACTATCTGAGCTTCACGGCGTCCCCAGAAGTGCAATCGAGACCCGGGCACGGGTTCCTTTTGGCATGTCCTTCTTTCTACATAGTGTTACCAGTGGGCTTATTGGTGTGAGTAATGGATATGGTCTGGCTCTTTCGCCACATTCGTTCTTGCTCCACATTTCACCCACTCTCTTTGCATGCGACTAGAGTAAAAAGTCAGTGCTATGTGTGTTTGGCTCTGCATAGGTATCAGTGTTTCTATCTTCACACATATCAACTTGCACTGCGTTTTATTCCAAACATGTTTACATTTTCTGCCTGTGGCTCTTCCTCATAAATTATTTCCCTGGTATTTTTTTCTGGAATGTGTCAATTGTCCAATTGGATACTGTATACTCCCTCATTAGCATGTGTACATGCTTGCAAGGGGATAGCCGGTATGCATCTTTCATTAATTAAAGAATGTTTGGGATTATATTGGAAGAAGGTTGGAGATCAGTATCATTTATGAATCTTAGTTTCTTTATCTCATGTTTTGCTGCAGCCACTTATTCTTTTTTTTAAAGCTTTATTTTTCAAGTGAACACAACCAGCCAATATCTTCATACATATGATGCCATTCGGGTGATGCGCCAGCGTTTAAGATCACCTTTTTTCCGCCACCTGTAAATTCACACAGTGAGTTTGCCAGACAGTTTGCACCTCCCTGTAAAATGCATTTGCTCGACTGTTTATGCCGCATTGCATTTCGGGCCAGATTCGGTGTACACGCGAAAACTGTATAAATTTGGGGGTAATAAAAAAGAGCTGATTTCTTTCTTAGTTTTATTTTCTACCTCCTAAATATCCCACATTCAATTGGAAATAAAGGATAAAAACCTCCTCCTCTTTTCCGATGAGTGTGCGTGTGTGTTGGCATGCAGTATATTTTAGGGTCCTCACCGCCTCTCCTCGTTGTGTCCCAGGGGTCTCCATGTCCTTGAGGATGTTCCATTTACAGAACGGTGGCCACTGCAGACTTGGATAGTGACAAGGGTGAGGGGCTCCGCTCTGGAAAGGGCTCTCCATTTCACCTGCGATTGCCAGGGCGGAGCATGGCAGATGGGCGCCGGAATGTAATTAAAAGTGGGATTAGCCCAATCCATTGTGCTTTCGCCTCGTTCATAGTCTGATCAAGCCATTAAGCTGTTTAACCTTTCAGCTAAATACACTCGGCAGAGCTACCACTGAAAGTCACAGCTGGTCCATGGACCGGCCGCAAGGCCCGCTAGAGGCTTGAGGGGGTCATGAGAACTGACAGGCCACTGGCCCTTACAACTGAGCAGGCAACATGCAAGGCCAAAGTCTCGGAAAGGCTGGTAGTTTTGGGGTCCTGGGACACACCAAGTAGCATGTCAAGCCTCTGTCCATGAAGGTCTAGTAGGTCAGGCTCATAACAGCGGGCTTATGCAGTTGGAATATACATGCCAAAACGCCTCATGTCATTCTGGATATGTGCCTTCAGTCCAGACACTCTGGGCCATGGAGTGGGCGTGTGGTTCTTTATTTCTAATATAAGAAGTAAAAATACAAGTCCCAGAATGAAGGTCAAGAAAAAACAGGACTGGAGGTGCATCTTCTGACATGCCACATTTTGACATGTATGACAGAGGGTAGCTCAAATGGGGACTTGCAGGGCGGGAGAAATGGGAGAGCTGTAGAATACTAAGAGAAATTGGAAAGATGGAGAAGAGTGAAAAGGGGAGCTGCAGAGTGGAAGCGATATGAGAGAGTCAGAAGGGCTGTGAGAAATTAGAGAGCTGGAGCGGGTGGAGGGATATGAGAAAGTTGGAGAGACGGATGACTGGAGAGGTGAGTCCCAAGTCATTACAAACTGGTATTGTCTTTCGTTTCCATACAATAAACACCCACATGGTTTGCATTTTTAAGGATCACGTGGTAAACACATTTCTTTTGTGGGCAGGGCCTAACGAGGGCTTGGGTATGTCTCTTAGGCAACAAGTTTCTTGAGCTTTTTTGATTTTAATCTGGGACAGCTCCTCACTGAGGGTAGGCACCAGGGAGGTGAAGGGCAACAGGTTAAGCCGGGGAGCGAGCAGTGGGGAGAACATCTAGGTGTAGAGGTCTTTTCAAGCTGGCGAAATAGCTGTAAAACTGGGGTGGAATTAAGATATGGCTCCAGGAGAACAGAGAGAAAGAAAGGAGGACAGGAGTATTCTGTCTAAAAATGAAGCAAGCACGAAAAGGAGGCTTATGGCAGATCACCACCTGACACAAGGTCCCCATTTAAATAGGACAGAGCCAACCTGAACGCGGTTGGCCAACTAAGAACCATCGGAAGACTTACATCAGATATTTGCGACTCATGCCTCATCTCTAACTCTTTTCATAGATTCGGCAGTGCATGCATTTAAGATTAATTTAAGTGAGCTTCGAGACTAGAATGAGCAAAGAGCCAGATTTAAAATAAATACATTTGAAAAAATTCAAATAAGCGAACGCCAGCATACCAGAGACAGTTCTGAACGCGCCACTACATCAACAGACAGCGAAGAAAGGCTCAGTTTACCATTGACCGTGTAGCCCAGTCTGTCCTTCCTATCGAATGAGGAACAAGAGTGAGTGAGGCTAAAAAGTAACTTTCTTTGATAACCAAAACAGCTCAGCTGCAGAGGCGTAGCCAGGATTGTCTATTAAGTGGAGCCTGAAGCTAATGTAGTTGAGCCCACTACAGTGATATTAGGCTCAACTAAGGAACACAGAAGGTTGGCTCAAGGGAGAAGGCAACATGCTTAGTAAAACCAGTGGAGGAAGCATAGAGAAGGGATAAAGGTCTGCGTGGTGGGTGGAAAATATTAGAATATCCAAACACAGAGAGCAAGTAAAGCACAACATCTAGTGTGCAAACAGATGAAAAGAAAGGGGATACCAAGGTATCTCATGCACGGAAAATTTAAGGGAAAAACACTGAGATGGTATTGGGTAGGTTCAGTACTCCAGATAAGACTGAAGTGGGAGTATTTTACTCCCTATTTTTTGAAGTAGGGCGTAAAGTGATTTTTTAGGGAGTAAAAATATAAGTGCAATTCCCAATGGGAGTATTTTAAAAGCGAGTAAAAATATGTTCTAACTGGAAAACGGATGTTTTTGTAATAATTCTTCCTTTGCACCTATTTATTCATACACATTAAAAGATACACGTTTACTTCTTCCAATCAGGCAGTAATACCACTAGTTTCCACCTGTGGTACTAGGGGCACTACTGTTCCAAACGTATCCATGGAGCATGTGTGGGTGAAAGCATGGGCACAAGGTCCAATGTGTACGCTTCGTATATTTTGTTGGGAGTATTTGTACTACCTATTTTAATTTTTTTGGAGTGTTTGCCAATTTCTAGGGAGTAAAAGTGGCTGACACATCCCTTATCTGTAAGGCTGGGTAGGTTAAGGATACTGTAAAACGTCGTCCTCAAAAAGATATTATAGGAATAATGAAGTAGCAAATATACATCTTCAACTAGTACTTAGTCCTACTTACCAATATGTGTCTTGTAGGGCTGGGTCTCTCATGTTATCTGCACCGCTAACAGGCGACTTAGTCTCTGACTTGAAAACTCAGTGTCTCACTGAGGTTGACATTATTCACCTCTCGAGTGGCATTACACTGAAACCATGACGACGGCATCAACATGGCAAGCTCATCCAGGAGGAAATACGACTGTTATTGTTTATCTATACTGCACCCTGTAGCGGGGCACTCAACTGTTGAAGATTTTCCGATGTAAAAATGTATACTTTCAGTCATATCGGTTTAATTTCTATTAAGACATTAAGGGTTAGTTCATCAATACTTTCTTGTAATAAACCTGCATAATCCCACTTCTGTGGTCAGATCCCTAAGAACTCTGTGAAAAGGTTGCTTTTATTCCATCCAAAGGTAGCACGTGCTAGAGATGTCCCTTGGTATGGCCTAGTCCACATGGTTCCAGGGTCTAGAGAGCTGCCCTGCTGCTCTGTGTGGTCTCATACAGGGGAGCCCCCTTTCAATCACATAACCCGTCAAAGAATATGCGTAGGCCCCACAGGCTATCCTGTGCCGTAGTGCAGTAAGATCATGATTTAAATCAGATACTACCAATGATGCACTGGCTACAAGGCAGTGCTTTCAAAAATGTGTTATGGTGTGCCCACTCCCCGTCAGTAAAATACTATTGGTCAACCTCCCCAAATCCCAGAATTGCTTATAGTTTCTGTTAAAAACAGTTGCTGTTTTCTCTTTTTAAAGAGCCTTGCGCCCCGTGGACATCCTCCAGCCCACTTAGGGGGGAAAGCCCCAAAGTTTGAAGACTACAGCCTTCAGGGGAGCAGGACTTTTTCTTGATAAGTCGATGGAGTTGGGGGCTTATTTTGGCTGTTCCCAAGGCCATGCAGCTGTTAAACGATCATCCTCTGAGAATATACATGCCAAACCTTTGAAGAGGCATTTGTGATGTTGCAGTATTGGTCGAGAAGAGATGTGGTGGTGGCGGGTGGTCTTCATTTTAACTGCCCCAGGCACAGAACTTATCTACAGTATCCCAACACCAACTGACTGGAGAAGGTGGTATGCAGGGCACACAATCCGGGCCATCCATGACTCCTAGGGAGCCTCGCCCACCACTGATAAAGGGCTTCCAAGTTACGCAGGCCCATGGGACCTGAATATGAAGGGCCTCTTAACAAATTATTTATACATATTGCATTAAAAAAAAGCGAAACATGCCACCAGGAGTTATTTGGAAGCACTGTGTGCAATATTTCCATGTGTCATTTAGCGCCACAGAGACAATTCATAATTTAACAGAACCATCTTAATTTATACAAGCACAATATATTCAATACATGCCTCGGCTCCTGATCTCAGTCTGATTGGTCCTCTTTCACTGCTGCTTCCTTAATTAATACATTTTGAAGATTACAAATTATGTGCATTTACATATTTGCATGATAATCCTATCTTCAGGTGTGATCCTGACATTTTTCATGAATCATCATCATCATAATTTTTGTCATTTGTATAGTTCCTTTCACCATAATTATGGTTCCAAAGCGCTGTTTGGTTGAATGCCCTTGGTGGGACCGGAGTCCAACATTGGGAGTTACTATTATGCAGTTGCACATTTCTGCCATTACAGTTATCACATAATCTGCCACAAAACCTAAACAAAATTCTGCATTCTGAACAACAGTTACTTCCTTTATGAAGAATATCTGTTTAGAATTGTTTCTAGAATTGTACTCTGCACCCCATTATTATCCCTGTAATCCCTTCTTCTCCTCCCAAACCTTGAGTGGCCCTTACTTTGCATTCTCCTGTTCCACTCCCAAGCACCCTTATTCCAACCTCTCTGGCTCCATCCTTAGACTCCACATTCCTTTCTCTCCATTTGTGTGAGTGTCATCATTCTTCTTCACTCCTCAGTTGTCTCAGTCTTTTTCCCCCTAGTTCTCCAATCCTGAGTTCACCTTTCTCTTTCTTCTCATCTTCTGTGCTCCTTCCTTGTGTTTCTGCCCCCTCTTCCATTTCTTTTTCTATCCTCATGTTGCCCCCATCTAATCTCCTAGTGTCCTGTTTGCTTCTCTTTCTGCTCCCTCTTTCAGACTAATTTCGAACACAAAAAAGACCATATATCACCTGCTAGAAGAGATGTCCACTGGCTGCCCATACACAAGTGCATTTGGTTCAAAACCCTCACACTAACGCACAAATGCCTATCCAATACTGCACCCTTTATCCGACAAGCAAATTCTCTAAACCTCAACTTATAAGACCCACCAGGGCCACTCACCAACACTTCCTCACCATCCCAAGATTAAAACTGGAAATAGCAGGGGGTCATAGCTTCCTGGTAGTGGCCGCAAAACAATCTAATACCCTCCCACCATCTTTTAAAGCTGAATCCTCCTTCTGGACCTTGCGCAAATGCCTCAAAACATGACTCTTCTCACAAGACCTGTAACACAGTTTCTACCTAATCATTTGATCATTATGTATTGTGTGTCTCAGGACTATATCCTGTATTGTACGCATGCACCCTGCCTTTCTGATCTCTTAAGCTGCACTTTCTGTAACTAGCGCCTTGGTGCCTTTGGGTTTGCTGCGCTCTACAATGTCAAAAATAAATACATTAAATAAATAAATAACCCCGTGAACAAGGCAAGTCCTTGAATTGTCTTTGGTGGAGGCTGCAGAGCACTACTACTGCCATCTTAAAAGGTACTTACCAGACCATATGCAGATTTAACCCCCAAATAGAAATGCTAAATACAGACTGGAGGATTCTAGTGGTTGTCTTAAAATTCAAAGTCCTTCAGTCCAACTTTATAAATAATCTCAGACCTGGGCCAGGGGAGCTGCCTGTGTTAAATTAACTTAATATGTTATGAGTATCTCTGGGCACTTTTATTGTTCCTGCTACCTCTGGAGATCATGGAGCACTTGGGGGTCATGAACTGTGCTCAATAACATTACTTTTTATTCAGTAAACAGGACCTATAATTCTTTATTATTTTTCGATGATTCCAGTATTATCATCATCTGTATTCATTTAAAAAAAAGACAACCTTATCTACATGTTTTTATGAAATAATACAACTTCCAAAATTGCATTAATAAACTTAAAACTAATAAAGACAATGTTCGGGATACATTTCCAGATTTTCTTAAATATCAGAAATCCTTTATATTACTACAAATCATTTTATTTCAATTTAATGAATCTCATTTGATAAATGCTCCTACTTGGATGAAATTAGAATCAAAGTCTCTTGTCCCCCTCTCTATTTCATTTCCTTTCCTTCAAACATCCTCTTTGCCTGGTATTAAGAAACACGTGCTTCTACATTACTTGAAAAATGCAGGGAGTAGCCAAATATCTTGCTCGTCCCTCGTCCAAGATTCCACCACCGCCTTTCTACAGATGAATAAATTCTTCCAGTTTAAACCCAAACATGATGTCTTGCAAAGATGGTATTCTGCAGGAATCTTTCGAGTTACATATTTATTTCCATAATAATTCACCTATACCTTTCCCCAAAACTGTGTTATCGATTCAATCTCAATGATATGCATTACAATACTTATTTATTTCTTGTAAACCTAGTCACTAAAGCTATTGCCTTTTATTGCCAAAATGCTCCCTCAAAATATATTGAATTTGTAATGCGTTCCCCCTCCACTAATGCTTCTAACTGATATTCCATCTTTAATCAACCCAAAGAAACAAATGATCCCACCTCTAAAATTACTTTGTAATGGGAATGAGACTGGAATTCACAAATTCCTAAACACATTTGGGAACTGTGCTTTGACGTCTGTTGCTGCTAACTGAGCCTACCCAACACCTGTCAGGATTGCTAACGTTTCCAACTCCACGCAGAATGTTTGCTAATCTTGCCAAACCCCTTCTGCTGAATTCCCACATTCTAAATGTAAATATGTCTTATCTTTTTAGGGACAAATCTGGAACTGCCTACAAAATATATTCTCATTTCAAGAACCACTATCACTAGGTAATTTCATGATTGGTGTTTTAGACAATCCTTTCATGTCGTCTATATCTTCACCTGATTTGTTTAACCTTTTTGTTTATGTTGCCTTTCATCTTATTGCGACCAACTGGAAAAATGCGCAGAACTTGATGTAAAATCGTTGGTGGAATTCCATTGGTTCGTACCATAAAATCGCCTGCTTTGTGGTCTAGGAATTTACCTAAATTTTATAGCAAATGGAATGTGTTTTATCACTTATTTAATGTAAAATATTTGTTTTGCTTCAGAGTATGAAACCCCCCCCTTGCCTGTCTCTTTCCTTATTTCTTTCTGAGTCTGTCTTATCGGTCTTCCCCTGTAAGTCTCAACCATTTTAATGGATATTTTCAATTCTATAGTATTGTTTCATAGACAATAATTTCTTCTGAGGCTACGATTTATGTCATGTGTTCCCCTACTATTGGAACAAGTTGCATGACATTTTCTCTCTAATCAATTTATTTATTCTCGAGTTTATGTTGATTAAAATATTAATAAAAATAATTTAACTGAGAAAAGAGAAGTATGGAGAAATCATTATAGCCAATCGCCTGCTTCAATTGCACATTGTCTGTCTCTGCAATGGCAACATACTTCACTATTTTCATTTGACAGCTCAATACACCTCTGTCCTTATAGTGACATCATAACACTGTGAGCTTTTCTGTCATAGCACAATGCACTTCTGTCCTTACAATGATATCATAAACAGGTTGTTCCCATGGCAACTAAATACACCACTGCCCCAGAAGTGACATCATAGTCTCCCTGTGTTTCTTCCTAAAACAATCCAACATATTTATACCCCTGCACAAACCTCAGCTTTCTCCCTGTGACAACTCAGTGCCATTATATCCATACAATGACACAATCCCCCTATCTCTCCTCTGTAAGAGCTCAAAAGACATCTCTAGTTGCAGTGGAATCATAACCGTGCTACCTGTATCTGTGACTACTCAATACTATTCTGCCCCTGCCGCAACGTAATCCTCCTATCTCTCTTCTTGTAACAACCCAATGCACCCCTGTCTCCATGATGACATCATAATCCAGCTATCTGTTCCTGAGAGGGTTAAATACACTTCTCATCAAAACCCTCTCATCTCCTGCAGTGACATCATACCCCTTTCACCTGCTGCAGCAAAAGACCAATACACATCGTCACTACAGTAATGTCATAATGCTGCTACCTGATCAGGCCAATCATGTCCAATGTATATTTGTGAACACATAATACACTTTTGTCTCTACTCCTGCATCATAATCCTGCTATATTCTCCAGCCACAGTGCTGTAGACGTTGCCCCCGCCCCGCCTACAGTGACATCATAATCCAACTTTTTCATCCTGTGATCATTTAATAAATTGTATCCATGCAGAGACGTCACAATGTTCCTTCGATTCCCGTCTGTGCGTCCTTCTGTGCAATGATTTGACAGTTCAATACACTTCTGGCTCTGCAGTTAATCCTAATCCCTCACTCTCTTCCTTTACAAATCTTTTCCTTAACAATTTTGAAAGGCTTACAAAATACCAAAGTATCAGGTAAGACATACTCTTTTTTATATTTCCATAAACATTGAGATGGTGATAGAGTTTTCTTAGTCTGGCCTAGTACACATAGTCGTAGGGTCTAGACAGCTGCCCTGGTGCTCTGTGTGGATTTAGAGATTTGCTACACCTCGGGGTATCAATATTGTCTGCAAGGTGTTCCCCTTAACTTTTAAACATATCCAATAGATTCTATGCTTTATTGACCTGGGTGGTCATATGCACGTTGCCTCTTTACATTACCCTCAATTTAGAAGGAAGCCTGACTGAAGACTGATCTTATGGTCTAAAGTGCTCTCAACCAATTTCCTCCAAGGACCTCCGTTTCTCGAGATTCTGCGCTTTAATCTAGAAACAGACAACACCCCTAAACCCTTTCTAACTTAAGGGTGAGGCTTTCAAAAGTGTATTCCTATGGTGGACCCTGTGACCTCTGCCAAAACGGAGTCCTCTACCTCAAGGTCCATTTATTCCCATAATACGTGTAGCCTTAACGTTCGGGAAAGCAATTCTAGAGACTCGACTAAACAAATAGGGACTCAGCTGCAAGGTTTCTTATGTTCCATGTTTTTGGGGCAAGGGTGGGTGGGGGCTATCTCCAGAATTGCTTTCACGATTGTTAAGGCTACACCCCCTATAAGGGGGTCTATGAGGCGAATTGTGAAGGAAGAGGCGGGATGCCTACAATCCTTTCATTTTATTGGCATGCACTCTCTTACTGTGACACCCAAGTGCTTGTTTGTATATGCAATGATATTCTGAACTTAAACTCACTGTGCGATAGCTCAGTACACCTGTGTCCCTGCAGTGACATTACATGTCTCGTAATAGCTTAATACATTATGTGCATTAAGTATTTGGTCTCTCTATGGTAAGCATAAACCCCTAGTGTCTGAACTCAGAGTCTAATATTAACCAACACCTAGAACGACGAGCACTTAACCTCACTCAGTGCAGCACAAACATTGATATAGTATACAACCAAATCAGTTTTTATTCAAGATTTATGTTTTTACTCTGTAGTTAAAACAAACATGCAGGCACGGGAAATTACTTCAAGTCAACCCTGGATTTAAACTGTGTAAGTGATATTATGGGCGTTCTGTGACTGGACACCAGATATCATGGTGGTTAATATGAAGCAGGAAAATATAAAAATAATGTGCTGTCAATGCCATCCTCGGGTTAGGTGGAGAGTGCAGGCCCCAGCAGAGGGGCAGCAGATGGCCGGCCTATCAGAAAATCGAAAGGGTTGAGTTTTTAGCCCTCAGTGGAACGTTCAAGTGGCTGTTGGCAGAAGGGAGCTGCAAGGGGACACAGGTGTTCATTTCACAGACTTTAATAATTATCAGACACAGCCACTTCTGTCCTACACCTGCTCCTCTATGCAATGTGTGTAGCCCTGAACACAAACCTCTATTGTATTTTGCAAACATGGGCATAGTTTTAGGGGGGCATGGGTGTTTTCCCCCCGCCACCCCCAACAACTTTTGTGTCACACCATTTTGTTCCCCTCATTTGGCAGAGGCCCCTTTCATTTAAATGTCATGCACCCCTCCCCCCCCACCACATTTTCAGCAAAGTTACTCCACTGTGTGTGAACAGATAAAGTTGCACCGTCTGCCACAGGATTTGAGTGAAAAGAAAGTTCATGGAAAGATCATGTGAATAAAATGTGACAAAACTTATTTCGCTTATTATACCAATTGGCTATGTTTGAGCTGCATAAAATACTCAGGGCAGAACAAAACAATTGACGAGGGCCTGGGCCAGGCAGGAGGGGTGGGGGAGACGTGGTGCAAAGAGAAACGCAGCTGCCAGCCCCCCTTGAAATAGAGAGAGCTTCCCTTCCGGCGATTGTTCCCGGACAGGAAGCACATGTTTCAGGAAGCCGTCGGAGAGGCGGGAGCCAGGATTGAGTTGTGCTGGCCCCAAGCTGCATGCTGCCTGTCCCTCACAGGCCGTTTCAATGCTGCAGAAACATCAGAATGTATTTCTGCGCATCTATTGCGTAGGTCGCAAAATCATGCATTCCACATATGCACACAGCAAGATGTGGGTTGAGACGTCCACAAGTAACAGACGATTCACCATGAGCGTGCCCTAAACTGAAACGAGGGCGCGCGCTATCTAACTGCACAAGGGGGTCTGATTCGGCTAGGCCAGGATCTAAAGCTGTAACCCAGGGGAGTTGCTAGGTCTGGAAAAGACCCGGGGCTAAGCTGCTGTCGGAACTGTTGGGACTGGGGGCTAGCTAGCCTTTTGGCTGTAGCTCCTGAGATTCTATCCGGGGCTACAACCAAAAGATCAGGGGCTATAGCCCCCTCAGCCCCCCCCCCTAGCAACGCCCCTGCTGTAACCTGTAGCTTACACCAAGCCCTTCAAAATGGGCGCTCTTCACGCCGCTATCCTACCAGTTCACCGAGTTCTCTTGTTGATGCTTCCATGTCTCGTTATTTATTTGTTTGCCGCCGTTTGCTCTCTTGCCATTATAAACATTGTATGTAGAATAACGAGTTTTTCAACACTCTGTGGAGAGCTTTGAAAGTGGCATACAGATTTTCTGGCAAAATACAGAAAACATGCTGTCCATGTTTGTTCTATTACGTTATACGTCATGGGGGCCTGCACCATTTCATATCTTTTGCTTCAGACACTTGTCACAAAATGAGAATTTAGTGCCCTCCTTTAATATGGCCAGCACTTCCCAGATATAAAATATAGTCACTTAATAAATGTCTGCAAATATACGTTGCTGCTGTTCTGAATTTGAGTGTATGCTTTTTTCATGGTGCATCATTGCAACTAAATCGCCTCAAGGCGTGGTGCCTTCTCTGCAAATATAAACATAATGGTTGTGCGGAGGCCGCGCGCCAAAGATCCCACTACTACTTCCTTCCTAACAGTCCCTTTCCTTCCCTATGCCACAACCAACATGCCCTGTTGACACACGAGGAGCCTGTTGGACTTAAAGGGAGGTGAAGTGCTGGTGTTTTGGAGGGTGATTCTGAAGAGGTGGAACAGGTTTTTAATGTATTCGTTTAAGAGTTTTTGTTGAGCAGGGTATATTTCTCCTGCCTGCTTCTTCAAAATGCAAGAGGTTGGCCGAATTGCTGCGGTCTAGGTTTCAGCTCTTGTGGCCAGTGGTTGGTCTAGTGTGGGAGGACAATGTTTCACACGTCCACTTCCATGGCATTGCTGTCGGGGGTGGCTGGGATACACGCCTTCAATTCTTGCTTGAGGACAGCTATCGGGTTTTTTTTCCCTGAATGCCAGAATGGATTGTTGCAATTTTGGGGTTGTTTCTATGTTGTGCTGCTGTTTGGCTCCCTCTACTCATAGGATCTGACCAGCACCTTACTGAAGTCCTGCTGTTCGTTAATGTGCTGAGTTTGCTGAGGACAGGAACTCGGTAGTCACGACAGCGAGCCAATCTTCCATAACTATGTCGGGCCAATGTTGTGCAATGCTCTCATGGGAAAGGTATTCCGATTTCCTACTAGCGTGAGCAGAATAACGCCCATTGAGGCCGTTGGCTTGCTTGGAGGGTGATGGTGACTCAAAGGCAGCGGATTCTCTCCACATGAGCTTGAATTCAGAGGTTAGTGTTGGGATTTGGGGGACAGATCTGTCCTTTCTCTGCTGCAATTCTATTTGTTGCAAGACAGAGCATCGCCTAGACACCCTCTGAGGCTTAAGCCTATCTCAACATCAGCACGACCTCTGAGGGCCCTGCTGTGTACGATAGTCCATCGTGGCCTATTGCATTTCCATGTGCAGTGAATAATTAATATGACTGCAGGAGTACCTCGAGCGCTGCACAGATTTGTTTTGAAGTTATCATTTTAGACGGGCTATTTTACATCACTACACATACCACAGGAGAATATGCACCTCTATGCAAAGTGTGTGGATCTTGAAGCTTTTGATGCAGTCAAACATTTGCCTCCCTGCTTATCAGCATACACTGTTTACATAGAGCCCATTTCACAGCAATTCAGCACGGTTCCAAGAGAAGGGAACTCTAAAAGGATTACAACTCGTCACCTATAGGTTACACAGACGTATTTGCACGGGGTGCTTTACCCGCTGACCTTCCCTACCATGGTGGCTTCTGATGCTGCAAATCCTGAAAAGTGTCCTTCAGAATCTGCTAGAGACGTTTCTTTGTCTGCACTTTCCATGCACACTTCCTGCTCCAGACGCCCTAGAAAGTGGCCTGGTGGCTCTGCACAGATCAGCCTTGTTTTTTCCTATTGTGCCTAAAAAGGCAGTCAAATACTTGCAGACATGAAGCATGTTTCTATGATGCGATACATTCCCCCTTGGGTCGCAGTTGCAGAGGCTGCGGGAGGTTGAAGACATTTCCTGTCTAATTTGTTTTTTAAAGAAATGCTCCATGCGTTATTTTACGGCTTGATTTGGAGTGGTCTGACAAACGTTCGCTGTCACCATTGCCTTCAATATTTAACAGAAACTCAACCTAAGCTGCTTGCAGCCCAAAAGAACCTAGTTAGCTTGGCACAACCAGCTACCAAGAGATAACTACTTTCTGACTCCCCCGTCCAAGTGGCGCCATATAGACAGATCAATGTGACCTTTACTTTTTATTTGTTTGGTTATGAGTGTACAGTTGCATAGAACAGATGTGGAGGTAGTATGAGTCATAGATAATGGCCAAAAGGTTACATCCCGTGCATATCTCGTGGAAGTTAGATTTGCCATTTACTAACTCCTTGTTACCCCGCAGTGCCTCCTGCCTATTGGATGGTGCCCGATAGCCAGGTGCTGGTTCAAGATCCTGCTCATCACATCTTTATTTCGATCCCTTGGAGGCATTTCACACCTTCTATGGAGTTTCGAAGCACAAGCTGAGGATTGAAGACCTGGCCAGCCCTTCTGGTGGCGCTAACAAAGCACCAGAAAAGAGACGAATGGAGCTAGGAAGTGGATGGTCACTTAATGTTCACCTCCAAGAAGCCTGCTGAGTGTGTCTCTCCAGAAAACAGCTGCGGCTACACTTGTGGCTTCAGCTCTCTCATTACCTCTGTCGTGCACTCTGGCCCTATGGAGAGGCTGCACCTCAGCTGTCACTAATTAAAATGCTGAAGAGAATTGGTGTTCGAGACAGTTCACTTCATGGGACTTTTCATTTCATCAGTTAACAGATTGTGGCCGGTCGCAGCTGAGGATTGTGGCCAACGACCTGCACTATCACGTGGAAACGACCGCGTGGGACAAAAGGCCCCACAAGAGCAGACATGTCATGGCCTAGTACTATTACTGTCACAGCCGGTATAACACTGGAGTTTCCTCACAGTGAACAGGGGGCTTTAACACGGTCATTAGAACTCTGGCATGCTCTCAGGGTCATATGCAGTAGAACAGTGCATATCCTCACCACCACAGCATTAGAACGCTTGAGCACTGTCACAGCCAACAGAACCATGGAATTCCAAAACACACAAAAGTCCTTAGCACAATGGTGCAGCCACCTTTGGCACTGGATTGCCCTCACTGTGGCAGGCAATAGAACAATGGAGAAACGTCACTGTCACATCCCACAGTTGAGCATTCCCACTGTCTTACAGTCAACAGAACACTGTATTACTGTCACTGTGTAACAGTTGTACAGCAGTGAAGCGTTCTCACTGTCGAGAAGACAGTAGCGCATATCAAACACGGAGGAACAAATCTGCAGTCAGTGTGCTAACACTGCTCCACTCTCAATGTTAGAAAAACAGTCTGTTTAAAACTGAAGTGTTCCGCATTTAGTGAGTAGGGAACATTGACGCGCTCAATGTAACACTGCCTGTGCATCTAACACTGGTGTGCGCACACTGTTACACCGCCAGAAAGCCGAACACAGCAGCACTCACACCGAGAATCGTTTGCCTTAAAAATATCCTGCAACGTTTCAGTAAATGCACACACAGATATAAACATACTGTTATCAACAAATATAACTAACTGTTATCAAAGGGAGCAAAATGGCGTGTGATCAAAGCATGGCCGGAACACCGTAGTACCCAACGTCAATATGACTAGACACACAGGAGACGCTCATTACAGGAGGAATAACTTGGGCTCCCTGGAAGGTGCTGTGGGTTGAGAAGTGGAGCTGTGGTGAACGCATCAAGTAGCGGCAGTTTGCATATGGGGGGCATCAAGAGCCAACCCCAGACCATCACAATGCCATCAATAAGCAGATTCTTTTCCCTTGCAGAGCAGGGGGCTGGTTGGCCTATGGGAAACTCTGGAGATGTCCCGGTAACCCTCTGCATCCTGGGTTTCTTTTGTGTGGTATTTCCAAATGTTCCCATAGGAAAATGGTTAACTTGCTGAAAATGTGTAATATGAGGCCACTTTGAAAATTATTTCCATGGCCTCTTTTAGTTCCCAGTCCAGCCCTGGTTTACACCCACTTCAGATGTGTCATATAGGGAGAAGTAAAATGCATTAGATGACCATAGTGAATAGGCCCGGTTGGGCGCATTCATTCAGGCAACAGAAATCGTGAGTGATTGGAACTTCATTTACTTGTGTGTTCAGTGTATTGTACATAGATGTGTAATGTATCCCTTTACACATCTACGGCAGGCCTGTGCGATGCTTTGTTAGACCAATGTGCCTCTAGATGAGGAGTCAAAATGTCCATCTTCATTGCACGAAAAGTTCCAAAGAATGGCAATAGAAACACGGCATCAAGTGGAACTTGCTGAGAGCACATTTAGGATATAGAAAGCAAGCGGGTGGATCAGGCAGAACAGCGGGCTGCAAAAGGGGTCACAGGTCAGGACTGGTTCCCTGTGAAGTAATCCAAGAGTGTGGGCATGAGTGCCAAAGCATGTACCTCCACACGGCTGAGGAGTCGAATCGCCATGCAATTAGTCTACATGGAAATCTTGCCTGCCTACTACATGGCGCTCAATGTAGGAGGGTGGACACTCAAGGGCACCTCCTGCCATAGCACACCCTACTGAAGTCTGGACAACACCTAGTCGCGGATTCGATTCTACCACATGCAAATTGCTCTTTTTCCGCATGGCCTTTACACAAGTGTGCATGTTACACTGAGGGTTATGGTCTTATGTTTGTTGTTTTATTTGAATTACTTGCCAGAGGGGGGGGGCTGAGTACAACTGGGTGCGGGACAATCAGATTGTATCAATTGATCTGATTGGCCCTCACCGGGTTCCTACCAGTCTGACAAATACCCACCAGTCATTGCTCGCAGCATCGCATCCCTCGGAGATCCATACCTTTCTTCATCATGTCGCTGTGTAGTCCCTTTGCCCACTTCCGTGGTGGCCATTTTCTGTGTTTTCTTTTTTCCCCATCTTTCTAATGGTCGTCATGGAAAGGGAGAATGGCCCTGGCGGACACATATTTTTGCTCTTTTTTGCACGATTTGAGAAACGGTTGACACGCCGTTTCTCAACTCGAGTAAAAAAATACTATTAGCAACCCAGTACAACATGCCGGGATACTAATAGCAATAGAACCCTCCGGGGGTGGGGGGATTACCGGTCGGGAAATACCCCCAGGGCTAGGTTAAAGCCCCTGCGACCGGTAACACCTCCCACCCCTCTATTGCTTTATTAAATAACCAACGGATTTAATCGAGACTATGTTACTAGGAACACATATTTAACCAGAATATGTGCGCCCCAGTGAATAGGGGGAATTGCAAGCACTACAGAAAAAAGCCCACCCCTCAAATCATCACTAAACCCCTGAGGATGGTGTCAGCCTAGTTACACATATTTGAGGCTGAGGCGTCATGTGCAACATAGAAAATATGAAAGTTGGACTCCCCTTTAAATAATGGTTGCCAGACTAATCCTTCCTTTGGCCAATACCTGGACTCTACATCATTAATTTCCAAAAATGTAGAAAGAAAAATAGAATAGATCAGATTTTTTAATTGATCATAATTGTGATTGCAAGTTCACACCTGGGTGACCCCAGTAATTGTTATAAAAATAAAAAAGCAGTCTGTCCTGATGAAAGCCGCTACACTAAAGAGAGCATTCCATTAATTGGCTCTTGTTAGGCCGAAACACACCATGTCAACGCTTTTATATGCTTGATTGCCGTTTATGATCCATTCAACCACCCACAGACTATTCTGTTGTAAAACATTCCACGAGAATTAATGGTGGTAAAAATGATGAAATGTGTTGTTGTTGAACTTTATGCACACTACTCCCAAATGCCACATTTTTAAAGTAAGGTGATCTGTTGAGAAGTTTGTGTAATGAATAAAGATGTATTTTAGGATGTAAATATATATGCTCTCATTGATTTACTTGTAATTAAGTTTTCATAATTTGTTTGATTTGAACAATGGTGGTCTTTCTGGCCTCTGCGTAAGTATTCCAGCCGTGGCGTTTTTTGTTTGGTTTGATTGCGGTTCCTGGGTAGTCAGGGCTGAGTACCAGGTCCCTCATTGATATATCATTCGGGTGGGAATGATCTTCTACAGCTCTCTAGTCTCTCAAATCCCCATGTTCTGATGACAACTGTGTAGGACAACCATGGAGAAACAGGAACCAACATACAAGCATCCGTCCAGGTAAGAACCAAAATAAACCTTGTCTGGCAAAGACTGAAAGCTAGTGGTTTCAACAAAACTGGGAACATTCATAGCCATATCACAGTCCTAGTTTCACCAAGGGGCAGCATATGATTTTATATAATAATGTGTTTAGAAAAATGCAGGAACCAGGGCACTGGGTGCATAGGTTAGTGTTGGACGGCAAAATTACATTTTGGAATAGCCTCCATTATATACAGGTCCAATCTGCCTCAACATTGGGACAAATCCTGGGCCTACATAAACTAGCACAATTCCGAATATATGAGATGTTTTTTTTATAGAATACATTTGTACATGCTTGTTTTAATCTAGTAAAGGTGTAATTGCTGCATACTTATTGGTACCTATTAGACAGCCTTACATTTTTGCCACAACTGTAGCACAGTGAACCTAGAATGGCATTCCCTCCAAAGTTAATGTATTTAATATATATTCCAATACTGACTCAAGCTTTTACAAGTGGGAGTGAGGCCGCAAGGGTCCTTCATATAAAATTAGTAATTGAATTTCTCAAATTGAAGCCATGAAATCCAATTGGATTTCTCTATGAAGAGTGCTGATTTATAGACTGAATGAAATCAAGGATGGGGTATATCAAAAAAACAGTTTCAGTCCGATTTGGAAGATGTCATTAACATGCATGATTTAGTTAGGTGCAAGAGTCCTTTCAAATTCCGACCAAAGCAAATTGAATGAAAGAAACCGCAAATTCGCCACCTTAACAGCTTTATGCGCACCGCGCACCAGCACAACCTCTGTATCCAGCCTCTTTAGTCAATGTCAGATATAAGGCCAAATATAACTGGGTGGTGCAATTTTTTAACCACCCAGCCCTCCTCTCCTCATTCGCCACCTGGGGTTTTAAAGCCAATCTAGCTTGAATGGATAAGTGGCAGAGTCACAACATTTCTACTCCTAGGTAGAAAGCATGTTTTGCAGAAAATCGCATAGGAACTGTTTTTCACTCGGCCATGGAACCTGGACTACATGTACAGGGATGGGGACCTAAAATCCTTAACCAGTTCACACTAATATTTTGGTTCGGCATTTACTTTTGTCTGGTAGTTTCTCCTGCAGTTAATGGCCTTTTGAGACCAAAACACACACTCTCCGACTGAGGAGAAGGTTCATCCATAGGTGTCTTGAGCTGCATAAAGGGCTGACTTCTGAGTGTCACAATAGGATGGGCATCCAAACCACCCTTTCTATGTTAGGTATTGTTAATTACATGACTTGTTATTGTGAACCAGAAAAATAAAGTTTGCACATGTATCCTGTTTGATTCCTTGCTTGATGTACACAGCTTGGCAATACCTTCTTTCCCCTCCTCCCAATTAGTTGCCTGTGTCCCATTCCATTCTTCACAATTTTCAACCTATATGAGTGCCATTTCTGCAACTTAAAAATGTATCATTTGCTTTAAGTATTTCTGCATTTACCATCAACGAAAGTTCTTCATATAATGATAACAACCGGTTGCCTTTAGATATCGAACATACACCCTAAGACATGACAATAAAAATAATGCTCGAATTTCAGGACCAGTGTCTTTGGTGGATAGAGGTGTGAAGCAAAGCAATATCCCATTCTACAAAATCGTATATCAATAGGGGTTTCTAGACAGGTCGGCTCTATGAAAGTCCCATCAAAACAGGTGCTCCGCTGCTCCTCTAGAACTATCAAGGACAACATTGTCTCCCTTGCTCCAGCCTTGGCTGATTTCTGCAATCACTCGTTTGCTGCTGGATCCTTCCCATTACTCCTCAAGAACTCCCTTGTGCACCCTCTCCTCAAAAAAAGCCTTCTGCTGAACCTTCCTGTCCGGCTTACTGCGGCTCTAGCTCCATTATCCCCTTCCAGGGCAAACTCATGGAGAAGCTCGCCATCTCCCAGCTTATCCACCACACTGAATCTGTTGGTTGTCTCCATGACCACGAGTCTGGATTCAGAACTGCCAGAGGCACGGAAACTGCACTTGTGAACACCCGTGAAGACTTGCTCTCTAATCTTGATTCCAACTCTCCTTCTGTTCTCATCCTTCTTGGCCTTTCCTCTGCTTTTGATATGATCAATCATGCCACCCTTATCAATCGGCTCCATGATACCCTAGGCATCACGGACCTGGCTCTGGACTGTCCTCCTTCCTCTCTGACCGCCCTTCCCAGGTTCACCTGGGGCTTTTTCTCTCCTCCATCACACTCTCCTCTTGTGGTGTCCCTCAGGACTCTATCCTCTCGCCTTGGCTCAACATCTACCTTGCCGCTCTAGCCCATTTGATCGCTGCCTTCTCTCTTAACTTCCGGTGTTATGCAGATGACACACAGCTCTCCTGCAAGCTTCACTCCTCTAACCCCTCCTCTTCCTCTCTCATTCCTGACTCTGTGTCTGTTATTCAGGCATGGTGCTCTGCTAGCGATCACTGCCTTAATGTCAGTAAGACACAGATCCTTCTCAATGGGACCCCAGCTCCCTCCTGCCATGGTACACTTTGGCCGCCCTCCATGGGCCCTCTCCCATCCCCTTCCTATGAGGCAAAAAACCTTGGTATCATCTTCAACTCCTCCCTCTCCTTCTCTCCTCACATCATGGACCTTGCCAAGAAGGACCACTTTCAGCTGCACCTCCTCAGGGGCATTCTCCCTTTCCTCATCTTCCCCCAGAAACTCAATGTCCCTAGAGCTCTGGTCCTCTCCAGGCTGGACTATTGCAACAGCCTCTTTCTCAATCTGCCTAACTCCTCCACTGGCTCCCGGTTGCTGTGAGGATCAAGTTCAAGACCCACTGCATCATCCACAAGGCTTTCTGCGGCCTGGGACCCCACCACCTCCAACTCTCTCTCCCTAAATACCTCCATGCTAGAACCTGTCCGTCTTCTAGCTCCAACTCTCTGCAGATCAGACGCTTTTCCAAGCTGAGAGTAGGGGCTTGATATTTCGACCCCGCAGTGGCTTACCCCTCTGGAATGGCCTCTCTGCCCTTCTCAGACTTGAGCCAGATCTCCTTAAGTTCTGGAAGCTTCTCAAGACCCTCCTTTTCTCTTCCTCCGTCCCTCTCTCCCTCCCCTGCTAATGTCCCCCTCTGACTCTTGACTGGCTTCCTGGTTCCTTCAGATTCTTACAGGGTACCAGGCCCTCTTCATCCAGTCTACCTCTGCACTTGGTCTCCCTTGACCCCCCCAAATCTAAACTTGCCCTTCCGGACCCCCTGCACTAGCCTGGCTGGGCCTGCACCCCTTGAGCCCTTCCATCCCTGTACCTCGTACTTAGCATGTGGACCTTCTTTCCCCTGCACTCTATGCAATTCCGCTGGCTCTGTCCACCTGGCCTCCCCTGGCACTCGCTTAACCCATAGGACCATCCACCCTGACTGCCACTCCCCTCCTACTCCCCCAGACTTCGTGTTACTGCATTTGCATGATCTGAATGTCACATGGCCTAGTCGGGCCGTTTTTTTTTGTCACCCCCTATCCACCCCCTCCCCCATTCTTGTTGCGCCTTGAAACACATTCTGTATAGCCAAATTTTAAATACCTAAGAAATAAATAGAGGGAATGTATAACTCATCTTCTCCTAGGGAAACGTATATTCTCCAAACATTCAAAAGAATCAAGTGTTTCAAGAGTGGATATATGGCTTCGTGGGTTCACGTTGGGTTATACTGAAGTCCTTCTCGTCCCTCTGCATGAGCGGCATTGTGGGGGCTAAGACTGAAAACCATTCTTAATGACGCAAGTAAAGTCAATGTACAATGAAGTTGGCCTATATACACTGATGTGATGAAACTTTCCTGAGCACGTTCCAAAGAGTATATCACCTAAAGTGCATGTGCCTCATATATCTGCCTTTCCACCAATACATTCAGTCATATTTTATTATGCACATAATATCCGAGGCGGGATTCGAACCTGTGTCTGCTTCTAAGACAAACATGTTGCCCATAAGCTATCCTCCATGCTCTGGATGACTGTAGTTTAGCCTTGTATGGCTACCAGCAGGAGAAATCATAGAGCATAGCTCTTCCACTAGCATTGTACATATCAATGTGTTGAATAATGTAAGGCATGTACAACCAGTGATCGTGATAAGGCCTAGGACTGTATAAAGAAGCTGTCATCACTACCCAATTCAATTGTCATGGCCACTCGTGTAATCAATTACTGATGAACGAAATATTGAACCTGTGAACTTCAGCTAATACACAGATAATAGTATTGAGCTAGACTATATGAGACTCTGAAATAAAAGGAATTATACACTACAGCCGCTGGATGCATCTAGAATATGTGTCTGCAATCTTTGGATCGCCAGATGTTTTTGACTACGACCACCATGATCCTTCTCCATTGGCTACACTGGCTTTGGCAGATGGGAATTGTAGTCAAAAACATCAGGGGACCAAAGGTTGCACACCCCTGACCTAGAATGTCGAAAGCCAGTTAATCCTCAGCTATGTTCTTCTGGAATATGTTGCTGCTGTTGTTCTGATGAACGGCTTGAATTGTTGCATGGGATCTGCAATATTTATGTCAGGGATTTGCCTTAATCTAAGACCTGTCTTTGCATGTCCATTTTGGTGCTGCCTTTCAGAGGTGTACACATTTTCCTTTTTTGAGATGGTAATCACTCATGTCAAACCCCTGCAGTGCAGATGTTTATGCTCGATAATGTATTTGTTTCGGGAACAAGGACATAACATTTGTCGGTCATGGCCTCTAAACTGAAAGCCTTACGGCATGTCAGTTTGGACTTGGGTTTCCCCTTGTGAAAAAAAAGTGTGACTGCGACCTGAATGTATTATACCAATGGAATGAAATTCGGGGGTAAACCCCACACATTCCAAGCAACAGAGATCATTAAGTGGGGAAGAAAGTGGTTAGACAGAATGGTCACCAACTAGGACTAAGCAGAATGTAATGTCTCATCATTACCCCAATGCTCTGCAAGTGGGAATATGGAAAATGCCACCAGCCAAGCCGCGAGGAATGTCACACCTCTTAATATGCCTCTTCAGATTACAACTCCGGTGAGGATGAATGCCAATTGACAGTTCGTGTTAGTGGTAGACTACACCCGGGGAAAACCCCCTGTATGAATGAGATGGCCCATGGCCATTGGTTGGATGAGTACCCACTATATATGGGATCAACTCTTGATTGGACATTGCTGAATAGATCTGCAGTAGCTCGTGGCTTCTCACTCTGCTTCTCTGGGAGGAGCGACCGTCTTCTTGCAGTGCTGGAATGACACCTGCCTAATCCAGAGGCATGAATAGTCCTTTGTGTGACTTTCCATGATCAGGCTCCTCAGTCTGCCCACTTACTAGGGTCCATGGCAGTCCCTCCCATCCAAGGACAGCTGCATACCCTAGCCCATAACCGCAAGGACCGACATGATGAAACATCACCATACCTGATCAAACAATGTATATGCAACATATCTCCAGTTGGCAAAAGAAATCTCCGGGCCAATGGAATAGCAATTCGGAATTGTATTTTTGGGGGAAAAGCCAGTTATCGATTTAACTCACATCCAAATACTTCATTTTGTACTAAATTAGTTTGGATTTCTTTGTGATCTGATCTACACCCTAGCTGGAAGGAATCCTGCAATGGGGATATGTTATTAATCCAGGAGTGGTCTAATGTCTGAGAGATTTCACAGGTATACAATGTGTAGGATTTGCATCAAAAGAGTGGTGTTGCTAAAAAGTGTGGACGGTGAAGTGGAAATCCTATAAAAATGTTTACCTTGTGTATTCTCTTTTTCCAAGGACATGCCAAAAATATTTCGTTTTTCCATCCAGATCCTATTCTCCATTCAAATAAGTGCATCTTGAACCGTGGGGACGTGCATGACGGTGTTGCACTCATCTAGTAGTCATTCTTTAATTTGTGTGGCTTTGTTTCTAAAACTCCCACTAGACCTTCCGTAGGGTACATACTTGATCTAAGAGAAATGCACTCACCCCAGGGTGACTAGTGACAAAATCATTTCTGTTCCTTTCAATAAAAAATAGGCATGTCACCATATGTGCACTTCGTATTTGGTGCAATGCTGCCACACAAAGGCCAGGCATGTACAGTGAAACTTTGATTTGCCATTTACTGCAATCAGTAAGATATTTTGGACTACAACTCCCGATAGCCCCAGCCAGCGAAGTCAATGGTTAAAGATCAGGGGAGTTGCAGTCCAAAAGATCTGGAGTGCAGCAGATGCCAGACCCCTAGTTTAAATGTTGCAAGATGAATCTCAATAGAGAATGTCGTCATATATGATATGCACTGACAATACAGGAACATTTCAACTTTCTTGAACGAGAGGCTAAAGCTATGAAACGATAGCCCAGTGCCAAAAGCATTTGAAGATGCAAAGTGAACAGAGGCCCCATGTTTTGCAGCCTATCCCTGTCATCATATAAGGAAAAAAATTTAAAAAAGCAGTTTGAAGATAACACAACATGGTGGGAGGTCAGTGAAGATGAGGAAGGGAAACCAAGTTGGTGAGAAAGGAGTAATTGACAGCCTGAAGGTTATTCCCCATCCCCTTTTCATTTGCACGCATACCTCAGCCTGGAGACAGCGCAAGGGATCAATATGGCCAAGTTATCGATTCCAATTCATCTGACATGGAGGTAAACGCAGGTATGCTTGACTCCATGAGCAGAGAAGCAATCAGTCTTTGTGTCTCGGTGAATCTGTTCAAGCACACCACTTGCCTTCTGGTATAAGCCACATTTTAGGAACCCTCCAGGACATCTCATCTAAGCAATACAGGCATGTTCATTCCAGATCACTCTGCTCAACTAGAACATCTAGCAGCGCCCAATGGGTGGAATTCTCACCAAGTAATCAGCACCTCACAGGCATACGCCCTGGCTGAGCTAATTCGCCCTTTCATACTCCTGTAGTCAACTAAATCAGTACCAAATGGCTGGTTGAAAATGGTCACCATTAGCATGATCCTGTGAGTCTGGACGTCATCCAGGACAGTGCCTCAGATGTTAGGATGGGGTTGCAGCTAAACTAGACCAGTGTCAAGGAGGCGGACCATTATAATGCTCTCCCGCAGTATTAGCGCACTTCATTAAGTGAATGACACCACTATTGTGTATTCTGCTATGTGTATGGCCCTACTAAAGATTGACATGTGAACGGCTGAATCAACAAATCAATTAAGCAAATGAGCGAGTCAAAACTCACCCAAGATGACATTCTCTCTATGAATGGACCACAAACATCTTGTAGGGCATGAGATTACGAGCCAGGCCGCTCGCAAACGCACATAGATGAATGGATATTGAAACAGGTGAAGGCAGTCCGCCATTGGCTGAGGAAATCCCATGGGCTCGTAACGCAGGTGTTATGCGTCTCCATGAATCTTGCATGGGCTTGTTCCAGCAAGACAGCTCTGGTCTGCCTAGCCTCCACTGTAGCCGGGTGAGTGCATGTTTCGGATTTTGTTACGTTGGGTTTAGAGAGATGCTACATGCCTGTGGACAGTGAAACAGCAGCCCTTACACGTCTTTTTTTTTTTGTTTGTTTTTTAGATATGGGGCAAACCAGTTTTTGCACAAGCATCGGCATCTATGTCAGAGGTGAGGATCGCACCAACAAAATTTCTCCTACACTTTTATGAAAAGTGAAACAAAAGACAGTGGGCCTCATTACATGGTAGGCGGTGGACCAAGATGCTATTAGCACCTTGCTCCATGCCGGTAAAATACCGGCACCGCCTTGGAGGAAAGGGGAATTACCGCCCTATTCCAAGGTTGGCGGGGCGGTAATTCCCCCTTCCCCCATTGCCCTTCCCCATTCCCATAGGGCATAATGGGAATGGGGAAGGTGCTAATTACGGCACCGCAAATTGCGGTACCGTAATTAGCACCCTGGTCCCTTTGCGAGTTGGTTTTTAACGCCTGATAAAAAGTAGGCGTTAAAGTCTCCAATCCGCAAAGGGACCTCGTAGTAAGGCGGTAAGGGTAAACGGTCACCGGTACCATTACCGGTGACCGTTAACCCTTACAGCCTTCCGTGTAATGAGGCCCAGTGAACGTAGTAGTGAAATGATGACCCAATGTGGCCATACCCAGGCTACTGTCAGGAAAATCAGTTCAGCCAGATGCAACAACACTAACCCCTGCCGCAACACACAAACCCAGGAATGAGCAGAGGGGCCATTTCCAATGATTAACCAATTCAGGTGGCAGCCCTGCTGGATCTCCCAGCTTGAGTGACTATCCCCCTAAGTGAAGTAGCATCTCTGTCAGGCCGGTCTTAGGTAGAATGTCTTTCCCGGTGTACCTGAAAGACAATAGCAACGCTGACCCTTTACCATGCAGGATGTGGTTTACACTGGGAAGACGCGTTGAGAACATCAGTCTAAAACAAACCATGTCGAATCCGTAGAGAGGGCGAGGGAACGAATGCCTCCCTGCCTGCTGAAACAGAGGGGTTCTTAGGCAGGCAAGGGCTGTGTGAAGCATGGCCACTCAAATGTGCTTCTGCAGGGTGGGGAGAGTGAAGCCACTAGAAGCCAGCCACTCAGTCTCAGAGTGCAGATTAAAAAACATCCCCCTCTGTACACAGCTCTAAAGATAATATCCGTTTTGTAAGGCTAGACACCATGATTTTAGGGCTATCTTGATTAAGCATTAGACAAACTATCCGTGCCACGTTGGTCCAACAATACAGTCATTTCTGGTGTATTGGACCTCTTCTTTTCTTCTGGGTTGCAGCTCGGTGCCCTTACATTGGCGGGGCCAGATTGTGTGCAAGCTATTTCACAGCTCGACAGAATGGCCCCTAGAGTGTCTGAAGCGTTCCCACCAGGGACAGTGCCTAGCAGGAGATGCAGACCAAGCCAATGCTGGCCTCTGGGAAGAGATTTACACACAAGACATCACATTTCAAAACATCTCCACTGTTTTAAAGAGCGCATCAGGAGCACAACTGCCCAGCAGCCCGGTTCTCCGGCCTATGGGCAGGGGTAAAAATGCCAAGCTACAAGGTACTAGCCCAGCGTAAAAAATAATCCACCCCGCAGTTCTCCACCTGAACATATTACACCACTTCCTGCTCACCAAAAGTCAACTACACTTGCAAATGGCAAGTGACGAGTGCACATTTTGAGGCCTGCACACTGTTAAACTGCTGGCAGTAAGTGATGAGAAAAGTCTGAAAACAAATCAAAGATCGTTTGGATAAAAGGCTTCAAGTTTTCAGTGACATGGCTAGAGTGGCCGAGATCATAATGGTGCTGGAGGTCTGGATGGTGACGCGAGGGAGGTAGTACCAGAACAGCAGGAAATGTTGCCGGGCGGGAGGAAAGAGTTGCAATGGCAGAACACTGTCTGACTCCACTGGGAATCAGGGCGTGAAGCAAGCCAGGTCCATCAGAGCAGGATATGGACTCAGGCGACTGGAGTAGCTGCGGTGGGGTACCACCGCTCAGGTCTGAAATTAGCAGTGCTTTTTGTTGATATCAGTGCCACAAAAGCAGCAGGATTGAGTCACATCAACACATCATGATTCCGAATGACATGAGGACGTACAGCAGATCAGATTCCAAAATGGCACGTCACGTAGGTCAGTACTGAGGTCAAACCATGCGTCATAAGATCATTGAAGTACCACCGGGGAGCAATGGGCCAGAGCTGGAGTTCACAGAAAAAGCTACCTCCTCTCTTCCCGGAGCATCATCTCTCCTAAAACCAGTACTACTTTTAGTAACCCCTATATGGAATAATTTCAATCTTGGTTGCTCTCGAACCATAGAAATCCAGTCCAGGGCAAGGTCCGGTGAGAGGACCTCCTAGGAATTGTTCTGATTGGATGGGCTCTGGTAGGCATTGCTGGCAGCAGACCCCGGTGGTGGACCGCCGGAGGACTGTGAGATGATGTCACCAGGTACTGCGGTTTAAGCAGAAACCAAGACAGCTGGCTCCAGTCAATTCTTTTCAGTCACGCCGCACAAATCTGCTCCTTCGGCAGCTCCAACGCACACACACACACACACAACCTAGACAGACCCACCATAGAAAATGAATGAATATGAAAAAAGTTCAAGCACAATTTTCCGCTAAACATTAGGCAGAGCCGTCATATGGAAGGGGACCTTGGTTGACTTACCGGTGACCTGTTTTTTTGACAACTGGTAACTCTTTGTCCCTTCACCCTGAAATTGTGATCATTCTTCCGAAGAGGGGGCTGTACTCGCGCCGGTGGAGGCGGGAAATCGTGGCATACCAGGGGGATGCAATCGTGCAAAGCAAGTCAGGCTTGTCTCAGAAAGAGACCTGCCAACCATTTTGCTTCACAAATAGGGCTGGTTTGGAATATAAAGCAGCCAACTGAATGAAAGCCCACTAGGGCGTAAAAAACTGGAGGCTAGTTCACGAGAGGCTACTCGGTGGGGTGGGATCACCCACCTGGGGAGCACGGGGGTAGAGTTGGATGCGACACCCCCTCTCACAGACGAAAACTCAACCTCGATGCACCCCTACGTTTCGCAGCAAATACACCCAAAACACCCCCCGGAACGCATCTGCTGCCATCCTGCGCTGGCTGACGACGGGACAGAACGATAGATGGAAAATGGGGGGAACGGGTGGGGAATCCCGCACCCCCGCCCCTTGATCCCACAGGGAGCGTCCTGAAACGCGCTCGCGCCGCACTACTGCAGCACTCCCCCGGGGCGCCGCGCTAGTGAAAAGGGACGCACCTGCTGGCTCGCCCGCTGGGCTCTGGCTGGACGGCATGGCGACCCCTCTGGCTCTCAGTGGACGCCGGCTGCGAAGACGCGGAGCGACTGCGGCGTATTCGGAGCTGGTGTGAAATCGACTATTGTTGTCATCGTCACAAAAGCCCGCAGTTCGCACCTACATAATGAAGGAGCCCTCCTCGCCACCGTCAGACGGGGGCCAAAGACAATGGGAGGTGGGTTTTTTTCTCTCTCTCTCTCTCTTTTTTTTCTTCCTGCACACCCAGCGGCTGCCCCACGAGCCACGTACGCCTGGCGGCAGTGCCGTCGACACGCTGCACGCACCAGGGCTCCCGCTCCTTCGCCTCGAGCACAGCGCAGCCCTTTCCACCCAATCCGCCGCGAGCGAGCGGCTTGCGCACCTCTGCAGGGTCCCTACAGCGCCTGTATGGACCCAGCGGCTAGCAGACGTACTTTCCCAGCCATATTGGCCGGCGTGACGGGCAGGGGGGCGGGGGGAGGGCGCCGCAGACAGGGGATGCATGCAGGCTAGCACACACACACACACACAATCTATTCGGCCTTTAAACGAAACCCTCTAAATTCCCCTGCAATGGCATGTGAACAGTTTTGCCAAGAAGACCAGTTCAGCTTTCGGAAACACCGACATTGAATAGATTGGCCGTCTCCCCACTTAATAACTCGCCCCTATACGCAGGGCAGTCTTGAAATAGAAGCCCGGTAGTTTTTTTTTTCTTCAGATACACTATTTTCATACACTGATGCAATTTACACAAACAAAAAAACGTAATGACGTTTATATGCACGTGCCACAAAACTATAAAAACTGCACAAGGCGAACGATACTGGATAGGGTTTAAAAATGAGAGGGCGAGATCGGCATTTCTGCACTGCATCACATGGTACTGAACACGACACCCTCTTCTGTGCACAGACATCCCTTCTCCCCAGAGAGACTTTTAGAATTAAGAATTTAAATGCAATTATTTCAACCAGGTGTTTTGCATAACACACGATTCAGCACATGGGAGTCGGCAAGTGGCTACATGTTTTGCAGAAATGCATGTTGTGTATGTACAGACGCATCATATGTTTCGACATGATAAACATACGGGGCTCAAGCAATGACAAAGCCTATGCGGGGGTCGTTAACATTCAAGGCACGTGAACCACTGCGCCGACTGCTCAACCCGAGACACGCATCGTACAAGTTTCCTTCTAAAACAAAAGCCTTTACATATTAATAGCGCAGAGGGGCCCTCGTGTACACAGCGGGGTCCGCACGACCAGAACAAAGGTTCCCAGCGACATTAAAAAAGCAGCCCCCACACCCCTTACCCCGAAATACAACGTTTAATGGCCAGCGCCTTCTAGGGGGCTCATTACGACGTGGGCATTATCTATTCATATGAAGAAGGAGGGAGAAGGAAAGGACCCTGACAGGGAAACCTTGGCATAGCCCAGAGGGCAGCAGCCAGGGGACAGGTGGACAAAGGGACAGGGAGCCTGTGCTGCGGGTTTGTGGCAAGCGCGCCCCCAGCCGCGGCAGGCAATGTGCCGGACAATGCAAGGCGGCGCTTCCTGCTGCCAGGAGCTATTCTAGTGGGCCATTGTGCGAGGCTGTCACTCCGTGCATCCTGCATCTCTCTCCGCACCCCACTTCCTGCACATTCTCCGACTCCTTCCTGCAGCGCCCGAGCGCCCCTTCCACGCTCCTGACCCTGTCTTTATTTTGCATGGCCCCGGGCTCCTCCGACATCTTCCAGTGGCCTCCGTTCTGCATCTCCCCCCCACTCCTTTGTGCACCTTACCAGCCTCCATTCTGCATCGCCCCCACCTCATTTAGGCGCCCCTCAGTCGCTTCACTGCACCCCCTGAGCTTCCGGCCGTATCTTTCACTCCCCATCTGCACCGTCCCGACCTGGCCCCTGCATTTCTGCAGCTTTGTTTCAGTGGCGCTTTGAAACACCGTCCGGTTGTACTAGCGCCTTATACTTGCCCAATAAATACAATAAACACGTTGGAGCGGACCTCTCCACACACCATCCCTACAGCTATGCAGCCTACTACTCCTCAAGGTTCATCGCACTACATCTCCCAGAGTCAGGCTGTGTCGTGCCGCCATCCGTGCCGCCTCTCGCATCCCACTGGCATCCATGATGTATACCAATGCCGACGTCCATTCTCATCCCTTTATCCCTCGGCCCTATTCCCCTACACCGAACGACCCTCTCAACCCCCCCCCCCCCCAATTCTCGTTACAGCCCCTTTCTATTGCCCTGCGCCGCCACATATCGTACGTGCGTGTGTGTGCATTCACGTGCCTCCATCTAGTCCTGCGTTATCATCACCCCTGGCTGCCAGTGTCGCAGTTGCTTCCTTCCCGGCGTCAGCCGCTTCCCATCAGCCTCTCGCCCGAGCCTCGGCAGAGGCCGCGCGCCATCACCCGGAGCCAGCCTGGCCCACCATCATAGTATCGCTGCTGACACCTGCGTTTGAGCCCAAACCCCGGCCCCATTGGACGGCGGGACAGCACGGGAGTACACGGACCACAGACACACCTTACAGACAACGAAAACGCAGCGAGAAGGACCCCCCACTCCGGGATGCTGGTAACACACCAGACGCTGGGATGCTGGTAACACACCAGACACCCACTGCGGTACCGCCTGGGTAATGAATGCCCGGTTGCCATTACAAATACATGTCCCAAATGCACACTGGTTGACCATGCAGTGAGCCCGTACCGTTATACCAAACACAACATGCATATACCGAGGGTGTGGGAAACCTGTGCCTGCCATTGTCGCCCGGGTCCTCCACTGTCTGCGCCACAATGACATATGTGTACCCCAAAAAGTGGTGAGTGGCGGGGTTCAATCTATGCGTCCGCGGTGGCCTAAAGAACAATACCCCCTCGCCTCCAATGACAAGCTAATCGCCACCGGCGTGAAGATGACACATTCAAAGGCAAACAGACACAGCGAGCCCCCCCCCCCCCCTCAATGCCTTCGCAGTCATGCGCCTGCAACATTCATGCTTCGGGAGCACGTGCCTCCGTGCGTGAGCGGAATGGAAGTGGGGGAGCCACCGCTGCCTCTGACTCCAGATGGTCCTCCCCGAAGAACACCATAACTGGGTTGCCGGAAGAGGACAACTCTAAAGTCGAACAGAAGACGCCCCCCCCCCTCCAAGCCACGGGCCCCGCTGCTGGGAACCTGTCCCATGGGCCCTGGTCAGCCGCCCGGGCCCCAGTGTGCAGGCCTTGCGCCGGGCCCCGCTGTCAGCACCCACGCTAATGCAAACACTGAGACACACGCAGCGAAATCTTGCCAAATACATATTCCCTTCTTTATTCGGGGCTTCAAGGGTTACGAGAAGCGGGGACACGACTACCCCAATCAGTCACCCCAATACGCTGCTATCTCCTTTGTCTTCTTCCTCTTGGGGGATCTGACACCTCTCTTTGTACATGTGTTTACAATGGAAAGGGGTCCCTTGATAGAAAGCTAGGAGCCCAGCACCCTCGCATGCAGATTCCCATCACTGATACATATACCCCCCCCTCCCCCGAACAGCCCCCCCCACACGAAGGATAACCCGAGACACAGAAAACCAGAGCTATCTCTCAGCAAAGAAGCGGGCCATGCCACCCCCACAAAGAAGCATGACATATGCCCGCTGCAGAGAAGCAACCCAGATACCCCTAAACAACAAGCGGCCCCGCACCCCCACACCAGACGACGACAACCCAGCAAACAACAAAAAACAGGTACCCCGTAGAAAGGATCACAGCCCTCTCAACAGGGACACAGCCTCGTCTCCCAGAAGCATCACTGACTCACCGCCCGTGTTGGTCCTCTTGGTGCTTGTGGCCTCGGTGGGGGTCTCCAGGGGCCTCTTCCTGGAGTCGGGGGGCTCGGAGTCCATGTGCGGGGGCTGCTGGGGCTGCTGGTGGGGGCTGCCGCCGGAGGTGGAGAAGATGCCGTTCTGGTGCACGGAGCCTCCTGCCATCATCTTTCTCAGACACACATGCACACACTCACCGGTGAAGGGGAGAGGGACCAGGGAGGGGGAGGGAGGAGGCACACGCTGCCTCCGATCAACCACAACTCCCCCCTGCTGCCCTTAAAGCCCTCAAACTCAGCCCAAAGAGGGAATGCAGGCTTCCCGGAAAAGGGTCTCCCAGGCCCGTTTGCCTGTGTCGGAATAACAAAGGGTTGGCGGAGGCAGGATGCTCAGGACGTACAAAGAAGGATGCTGTGGGCGGTCTGCGAGTCGGGATTCTGCCGGGGAGGGTGGGGGAAGGCTCGGGGTAGTGAGAGAACAGATTTCAGGGACGGTTGGAGGCGGAGCCCGTTAGGCAGTGCGCGGATGGAGCTGGAGCTGGAGGCGGCTGCTGCTGCTGCTGCTGTTGCTGCTGCTGCCTGGGGCGGGTGCGGGTGGTGCATCCCTCGCAAGTGCCTGGCAGAGAGCAAGCGAGGGCTCAGACCCTGACGTCACGGCTCCGAGAAGACTCGCCCACCGAGCTCCTCATTGGACAGAGCCTTACCCATGGACTCTCTGATTGGCCTTGATGAGAAGGAAGCGTGCCGACAGACGCTGGGATTGCTAATATTAAAGAGATCATTAAACTTTACATTATTACAGACACTTTCAGAGAACATATTTTTTTGGAATTAATAAAAACAGGTCTAATTACATTCATCCATTACTATAAACGATTACATTACCGAATCTCTTTCGACATCTTGGAGATTGAAGCATTATTAGATAATAAGTAAAGCATGGGCCAGTAACTTGCAGCTCGCCACAACCCTCTCAGTCCTCACCAGCCCTATTTAACATTGTAGTAACACTAACCAGTAGTCTGACAGGCTGGCACCCAAAAGGCCTGGCCTAAGCCTTGGCAAATACAGTGTATAGGGGCCTCTCCTGTGCACCAACTAACCACACATTCTGGATAGTTCACTTCCTTCCCCCAATGAACACCATCCAGTGACACTCTACCTCACTCACAACACTAACAGAGCTGGCCCGAGGCATGGGCGGTCTGTTCTGTGGCACCAGGCCCCGCTCTCTTGAAGGCCACACAGCTACCTGCTGCCGTGAGTATAAGTAGTAAGGAGGCATGGGCTGCTTACAGCCACAGGGCTTTTTTTTGTAACTGTTTTAGCAAGGCCATGCTGTCAGCTTCCAACCCCCTGTGACGTGCTTCTAGAGACAAACATCTCCCACCCACCTCCCCAGAAGCCCATCAGACCTGTGGGGCCTCACAGTTAGGACTGTTGTATTCATACCAGACAAATCAACTTTCCGGGCACCAGTGGTAAAGGGATAACATCGGTTTCTAAACCATCAATCAGACTCACACCTCTAGTACCCCAGAAGAGATCCAAACAGATTGGAAACACAAGCAAATTATGAACCTCCATGTCGAATTTTGGTAACGTGTACTGAACGGCAGGCTTTTGTCCCCAAGGTCGTGGATCGTTGGTTATTTGCAATACAGCGAAAATACAATTATTACCCAACGATAAAAGGGACTGTCCAATCAAGGTTGTATAAAAATATCGACTTTATTGTTATCACAACAGACAATTGTAGCACACTACGAAATACAACCCACCCTGTATGGAATGCATAGGAGAGACAGTTTCAAGAAGGAAAAGGGAGGCACTCTGGATACTGACAGGACGGTAGTCGGTAAAGTAATTAATCGCAATAGTTTAAGGATACTTGACTTCAACAAAAAGGGAGCAATGGGCCATAAAATGTCACTAGAGGCCTTCAGAGAAGGTCCAGGGGGACAGAACCACAATGTACCTTGTGCTTGTAGAAGTTCTTGGTGCTTGACAGGGTCGAGTCGATGTCAGGGCACTTTGCAGTTTCTGCAATAGAGTTCAAGATGGGAGACAGCTGCAATTATTAGGCGCCGGGCAGTTTGGCGAGCGAGGCTGGATGGACGGCTGTAGGTTGGCCTACACGGCGACCCAGGAATCATTGTCTCAATGCTGGTCGGCAGGTCTGAAGCACTGGTTGAGGCGTTTCGGTTTGGCATTAGCAACTGGAGCGTAACAAATATAACAGTGAAGTTGGTTGCAGCTCAAGGGGCTCGACTGCCTTGAAAATGTCCTTTAAAATGGATGTCGGTAGACGCGTGTCGATGCACTCCGCCTAGCTTCTTCACTGGGCTCAAATCATCCTTTAAGTCGGATGGGCCAAAGCTGAGGAGAATGTTGCAGGCAGCTGACTTGTCCTTAGTTTGGTTCAGAGACTCTCTGGCACTTCCCACTTAGGAAGCTTGCTGCAGATCCTAGCACGCTGTGTGCTGGCTGGGTCCCGGTCCAGTGTTGGTGCTGCTGTAGGATCCTCTAGATTCATTATCTCCCTCTGTTCCCTGAGAGATGTTTAGGGGAGGCATCTTGCTTCCCTTGTGGCTGTCCTGGCCTTCCTTCACTGGCGGAAAATGTAAGGCAGACTGCACCTTCAGCAAGGGTCCAATGCTGAGTTTTTCTTGCTACTCCTTGCAAAGTCTTCAGATGATCTACCGAAAAGAGGGACTCAGAATTCTTTTGAAGCCAAATGTGCCACAGTGATTGGTGTAGGTTAGGCCTACCTTAGTGAACCAATCTTGGGTTCCCACAAACAATCTTCTGTATGCATGAGGTCATAACCAGAGTGCTTAGCAACAGAATAGGTAAAGGGGTGAAAACATGTAATACTAAATCCCACCCATCTTCCTGTCTGTTGTGGGTCGAAAGGTCTCTCTAGTTAATGGAGCTCTTTGTGGTTCCGGATTAATTAAAGTGACAGAACTTCCTTGAAGCTGCAGCAAGCACAGATTTCCTTTCTCCTGCCAACCACATTCTCGAACCTTCCTCATGGGGTGCACCTGCGGGTTTGCCTACTGTGAACATATAGTCCCATGTTTACACAAACAGGAAAACTCAAAGTGATCACTGTTCCGTGATCGTCTACCTTGGTTTTGTGGGCGTAAGACCGTTACTACAAAAAAGGTAGACAGTATTTATCAACAGTTGGACCTCAAAAGCACTTAATTCACGTTAATTCAAAATTTTATTGAGATACTTCATACAAATCTCATATGGGAGATCACAATACAAACATTTGGATGTTGAATGCATCCACAATATTGAAAAAACAACATTTGAGGAAAAAATAATAAGTATACTTCTAAATGTTGTGGCGACCCTAATTTGGTGTCATCTTCAAACACTAAGTTAATAAACTCAACATGTTTCTGTCCTCTAGGTAGTTCTGGGACATTCATCAGGAGGGGTCACTAAACATTAACTTCCAATGGGACAGTATTCAGGTGTCTTCATCTATTGAAGTGTTAGTCACAGGTTGCGAGGAACAACTGTTGATAAAAAACTTGTAAAATTAGGAAGAGCTTTGTTTGCTCCAAATTCTCAAGACAATTTTACGTTGTCATAGCTACAAGCAGTATATCAATTACCAATTCTAGCTGGTACAGTGGCTCCTTCTTGGTTCATAATCCTGAACTGGGTGTGACCTCAAGATCAAAATGGACTCTCAATGTCGATCGGTATGAACCTGAAAATTAATTGCATAAGGACTATCAGATCGTGTCATGGAACATGTCACAAAACGGGGTTAACGACT
Organism: Ambystoma mexicanum; assembly: GCF_040938575.1. Lineage (NCBI taxonomy): Eukaryota > Metazoa > Chordata > Amphibia > Caudata > Ambystomatidae > Ambystoma > Ambystoma mexicanum. Next base: position 927,413,180 of record NC_090923.1, read on the forward strand.
TTTTCCTATTCATTGTGAAAAAGTTCATAAGGCATTGGCTATGTAGCAACTGCATCCTGTTTAATTCTAGTTTTTAATTCTAAATGGGGCATCACGTTTAAAAAGGTTCTGATTCTATAAGTCATCAATCTTACCTGTATGGTGTTGTTTCCTGTACTGGGACTTGATGTACACTGTGCAAAGCTTTCAGGGGTTGCGTGATTATTGTGGTAGTTCTAGGTCGGACATGTGGTCATTGTGCGTCAAAATCACGCCTCAGACGTAGGCTACAATGAAAAACCATGCTATCACTATTTATACCTAGGTATGTTAACTATTTGCATATGCCCACATTCTCTTATAGATACACCTTCTCACATGGGGAATACGGGTGTACTAATTCGTCATAAAGCATCTAACTAACGCCTCTGATGAGGGCTACTTCACATTACAACATTACCTCTGTACAACTAGTTCCTAATACTCATTCTGTGTTATCATTACAACTTCTCTCCCAGAGAGTAATAATATATTGATTTGTCATGCAGTCACATCTCATACCTTTTTCTCTTTAATTCAGATCCAAATCTCATTCAATCCGTAAATCCACCATCCGGCGCAATGATATTTTCTAGTTTGCATTCCTTGGGCTATTGCAACCCGCTAGTTGTATCACGGCGATGCGCCCCTGCAAGATGTATACAAGAGAACCCCAATGTATAAGTCACACGTCAGGAATTGTAGTATGCCCCACTACCATTCATAGCAACTCTCAAATTGAGATCGATTTCTCTCACCTTAGCGTTCAGTTCGAAACAGTAAAGAACATCGAGCCGGTCTTCGGAGTTTGGAATGAGAAAATTCTAAAAATTCACACCGGCTTCTCCTTGGTTGTATTCTGAGGACTATGCATTCGGTAGAAACCAGACATGTACCCGATAGCACCGGAAAAACAGTTAGCTCCCATCTTGGAGGTATACAAGTCCCCCACGCCCCCACTCATGTCTACTACCACCCCCACCCCCTAGTAGTGCAGGGGCAGCACCACCAGGCCCCCACTCATGTCTCCCACCACCCCCACCCCCCAGCAGTGCAGGGCACCCTCCACCAGGCCCCCACACATGTCCCCCTGCACCCCCACCCCCCAGCATCCAGGGGCACCATCCACCAGGCCCCCACTCATGTCCCCTATCACCCCCACCCCCCCCCCCCCCGCATCCAGGGGCACCCTCCACCAGGCCCCCACTCATGTCTCCCATCACCCCCACCCCCCAGCATTGCAGGGCACCCTCCACCAGGCCCCCACTCATGTCCAACTCATGTCTCCCACCACCCCCACCCCCCAGCAGTGCAGGGGCACCCTCCACCAGGCCCCCACGCATGTCCAACTCATGTCTCCCATCACCCCCACCCCCCAGCATCCAGGGGCACCGTCCACCAGGCCCCCACTCATGTCTCCCATCACCCCCACCCCTCAGCATCCAGGGGCACCCTCCACCAGGCCCCCACTCATGGCCCCCTGCACCCCCACCCTCCAGCATCTAGGGGCACCCTCCACCAGGCCCCCACTCATGTCTCCCATCACCCCCAACCCCCAGCAGTGCAGGGGCAGCACCACCAGGCCCCCACTCATGTCTCCCATCAGCCCCACCCCCCAGCAGTGCAGGGGCACCCTCCACCAGGCCCCCACTCATGTCTCCCATCACCCCCACCCCCAGGCATCCAGGGGCACCCTCCACCAGGCCCCCACTCATGGCCCCTATCACCCCCACCCCCCAGCAGTGCAGGGGCAGCACCACCAGGCCCCCACTCATGTCTCCCATCACCCCCGCCCCCCAGCAGTGCAGGGGCACCCTCCACCAGGCCCCCACTCATGTCCCCCATCACCCCCACCCCCCAGCATTGCAGGGCACCCTCCACCAGGCCCCCACTCATGTCCAACTCATGTCTCCCACCACCCCCACCCCCCAGCAGTGCAGGGGCACCCTCCACCAGGCCCCCACTCATGTCCAACTCATGTCTCCCATCACCCCCACCCCCCAGCATCCAGGGGCACCCTCCACCAGGCCCCCACTCATGTCTCCCATCACCCCACCCCCCAGCATCCAGGGGCACCCTCCACCAGGCCCCCACTCATGTCCCCCTGCACCCCCACCCCCCAGCATCCAGGGGCACCCTCCACCAGGCCCCCACTCATGGCCCCCTGCACCCCCACCCCCCAACATCCAGGGGCACCCTCCACCAGGCCCCCACTCATGTCCAACTCATGTCTCCCATCACCCCCACCCCCCAGCATCCAGGGGCACCCTCCACCAGGCCCCCACTCATGTCTCCCATCCCCCCCATCCCCCAGCAGTGCAGGGGCAGCACCACCAGGCCCCCACTCATGTCCCCTATCACCCCCACCCCCCCGCATCCAGGGGCACCCTTCACCAGGCCCCCACTCATGTCTCCCATCACCCCCACCCCCCAGCATTGCAGGGCACCCTCCACCAGGCCCCCACTCATGTCCAACTCATGTCTCCCACCACCCCCACCCCCCAGCAGTGCAGGGGCACCCTCCACCAGGCCCCCACGCATGTCCAACTCATGTCTCCGATCACCCCACCCCCCAGCATCCAGGGGCACCCTCCACCAGGCCCCCACTCATGTCTCCCATCACCCCCACCCCCCAGCATCCAGGGGCACCCTCCACCAGGCCCCCACTCATGGCCCCCTGCACCCCCACCCCCCAGCATCCAGGGGCACCCTCCACCAGGCCCCCACTCATGGCCCCCTGCACCCACACCCCCCAGCATCCAGGGGCACCCTCCACCAGGCCCCCACTCATGTCTCCCATCACCCCCAACCCCCAGCAGTGCAGGGGCAGCACCACCAGGCCCCCACTCATGTCTCCCATCAGCCCCACCCCCCAGCAGTGCAGGGGCACCCTCCACCAGGCCCCCACTCATGTCTCCCATCACCCCCACCCCCAGGCATCCAGGGGCACCCTCCACCAGGCCCCCACTCATGGCCCCTATCACCCCCAACCCCCAGCAGTGCAGGGGCAGCACCACCAGGCCCCCACTCATGTCTCCCATCACCCCCGCCCCCCAGCAGTGCAGGGGCACCCTCCACCAGGCCCCCACTCATGTCCCCCATCACCCCCACCCCCCAGCATTGCAGGGCACCCTCCACCAGGCCCCCACTCATGTCCAACTCATGTCTCCCCCACCCCACCCCCCAGCAGTGCAGGGGCACCCTCCACCAGGCCCCCACTCATGTCCAACTCATGTCTCCCATCACCCCCACCCCCCAGCATCCAGGGGCACCCTCCACCAGGCCCCCACTCATGTCTCCCATCACCCCCACCCCCAGCATCCAGGGGCACCCTCCACCAGGCCCCCACTCATGTCCCCCTGCACCCCCACCCCCCAGCATCCAGGGGCACCCTCCACCAGGCCCCCACTCATGGCCCCCTGCACCCCCACCCCCCAGCATCCAGGGGCACCCTCCACCAGGCCCCCACTCATGTCCAACTCATGTCTCCCATCACCCCCACCCCCCAGCATCCAGGGGCACCCTCCACCAGGCCCCCACTCATGTCTCCCATCCCCCCCATCCCCCAGCAGTGCAGGGGCAGCACCACCAGGCCCCCACTCATGTCTCCCATCACCCCCACCCCCCAGCAGTGCAGGGGCACCCTCCACCAGGCCCCCACTCATGTCTCCCATCCATCACCCCCACCCCCCAGCATTGCAGGGCACCCTCCACCAGGCCCCCACTCATGTCCAACTCATGTCTACCACCACCCCCACCCCCCAGCAGTGCAGGGACACCCTCCACCAGGCCCCCACTCATCCCACTCATGTCCAACTCATGTCTCCCATCACCCCCACCCCCCAGCATCCAGGGGCACCCTCCACCAGGCCCCCACTAATGTCTCCCATCACCCCCACCCCTCAGCATCCAGGGGCACCCTCCACCAGGCCCCACTCATGTCCCCTATCACCCCACCCCCCAGCAGTGCAGGGGCAGCCTCCACCAGGCCCCACTCATGTCTACCACCACCCCCACCCCCTAGCAGTGCAGGGGCAGCACCACCAGGCCCCCACTCATGTCCAACTCATGTCCCCCTGCACCCTCACCCCCCAGCATCCAGGGGCACCCTCCACCAGGCCCCCACTCATGTCTCCCACCACCCCACCCCCCAGCAGTGCAGGGCACCCTCCACCAGGCCCCCACACATGTCCCCCTGCACCCCCACCCCCCAGCATCCAGGGGCACCCTCCACCAGGCCCCCACTCATGTCCCCTATCACCCCCACCCCCCAGCATCCAGGGGCACCCTCCACCAGGCCCCCACTCATGGCCCCCTGCACCCCCACCCCCCAGCATCCAGGGGCACCCTCCACCAGGCCCCCACTCATGTCTCCCATCCCCCCCAACACCCAGCAGTGCAGGGGCAGCACCACCAGGCCCCCACTCATGTCTCCCATCAGCCCCACCCCCCAGCAGTGCAGGGGCACCCTCCACCAGGCCCCCACTCATGTCTCCCATCACCCCCACCCCCAGGCATCCAGGGGCACCCTCCACCAGGCCCCCACTCATGGCCCCTATCACCCCCACCCCCCAGCAGTGCAGGGGCAGCACCACCAGGCCCCACTCATGTCTCCCATCACCCCCGCCCCCCAGCAGTGCAGGGGCACCCTCCACCAGGCCCCCACTCATGTCCCCCATCACCCCCACCCCCCAGCATTGCAGGGCACCCTCCACCAGGCCCCCACTCATGTCCAACTCATGTCTCCCACCACCCCCACCCCCCAGCAGTGCAGGGGCACCCTCCACCAGGCCCCCACTCATGTCCAACTCATGTCTCCCATCACCCCCACCCCCCAGCATCCAGGGGCACCCTCCACCAGGCCCCCACTCATGTCCCCCTGCACCCCCACCCCCCAGCATCCAGGGGCACCCTCCACCAGGCCCCCACTCATGGCCCCCTGCACCCCCACCCCCTAGCATCCAGGGGCACCCTCCACCAGGCCCCCACTCATGTCTCCCATCCCCCCATCCCCCAGCAGTGCAGGGGCTGCACCACCAGGCCCCCACTCATGTCTCCCATCACCCCCACCCCCCAGCAGTGCAGGGGCACCCTCCACCAGGCCCCCACTCATGTCTCCCATCCCCCCCATCCCCCAGCAGTGCAGGGGCAGCACCACCAGGCCCCCACTCATGTCTCCCATCACCCCCACCCCCCAGCAGTGCAGGGGCACCCTCCACCAGGCCCCCACTCATGTCTCCCATCACCCCCACCCCCCAGCATTGCAGGGCACCCTCCACCAGGCCCCCACTCATGTCCAACTCATGTCTACCACCACCCCCACCCCCCAGCAGTGCAGGGACACCCTCCACCAGGCCCCCACTCATCCCACTCATGTCCAACTCATGTCTCCCATCACCCCCACCCCCCAGCATCCAGGGGCACCCTCCACCAGGCCCCCACTAATGTCTCCCATCACCCCCACCCCCCAGCATCAAGGGGCACCCTCCACCAGGCCCCCACTCATGTCCCCCTGAACCCCCACCCCCCAGCATCCAGGGGCACCCTCCACTAGGCCCCCACTCATGTCTCCCATCACCCCCACCCCCCAGCAGTGCAGGGGCACCCTCCACCAGGCCCCCACTCATGTCTCCCATCACCCCCACCCCCCAGCATTGCAGGGCACCCTCCACCAGGCCCCCACTCATGTCCCCTATCACCCCCACCCCCCAGCAGTGCAGGGGCAGCCTCCACCAGGCCCCCACTCATGTCTACCACCACCCCCACCCCCTAGCAGTGCAGGGGCAGCACCACCAGGCCCCCACTCATGTCCAACTCATGTCCCCCTGCACCCTCACCCCCCAGCATCCAGGGGCACCCTCCAGCAGGCCCCCACTCATGTCTCCCACCACCCCCACCCCCCAGCAGTGCAGGGCACCCTCCACCAGGCCCCCACACATGTCCCCCTGAACCCCCACCCTCCAGCATCCAGGGGCACCCTCCACCAGGCCCCCACTCATGTCCCCTATCACCCCCACCCCCCAGCATCCAGGGGCACCCTCCACCAGGCCCCCACACATGTCTCCCATCACCCCACCCCCCAGCATTGCAGGGCACCCTCCACCAGGCCCCCACTCATGTCCAACTCATGTCTCCCACCACCCCCACCCCCCAGCAGTGCAGGGGCACCCTCCACCAGGCCCCCACTCATGGCCCCCTGCACCCCCACCCCTCAGCATCCAGGGGCACGCTCCACCAGGCCCCCACTCATGGCCCCTGCACCCCCACCCCCCAGCATCCAGGGGCACCCTCCACCAGGCCCCCACTCATGTCTCCCATCACCCCCACCCCCCAGCAGTGCAGGGGCAGCACCACCAGGCCCCCACTCATGTCTCCCATCACCCCCACCCCCCAGCAGTGCAGGGGCACCCTCCACCAGGCCCCCACTCATGTCTCCCATCACCCCCACCCCCCAGCATCCAGGGGCACCCTCCACCAGGCCCCCACTCATGGCCCCTATCACCCCCACCCCCCAGCAGTGCAGGGGCAGCACCACCAGGCCCCCACTCATGTCTCCCATCACCCCCACCCCCCAGCAGTGCAGGGGCACCCTCCACCAGGCCCCCACTCATGTCTCCCATCACCCCCACCCCCCAGCATTGCAGGGCACCCTCCACCAGGCCCCCACACATGTCCAACTCATGTCTCCCACCACCCCCACCCCCCAGCAGTGCAGGGGCACCCTCCACCAGGCCCCCACTCATGTCCAACTCATGTCTACCATCACCCCCACCCCCCAGCATCCAGGGGCACCCTCCACCAGGCCCCCACTCATGTCTCCCATCACCCCCACCCCCCAGCATCCAGGGGCACCCTCCACCAGGCCCCCACTCATGTCCCCCTGCACCCCCACCCCCAGCATCCAGGGGCACCCTCCACCAGGCCCCCACTCATGGCCCCCTGCACCCCCACCCCCCAGCATCCAGGGGCACCCTCCACGAGGCCCCCACTCATGTCCAACTCATGTCTCCCATCACCCCCACCCCCCAGCATCCAGGGGCACCCTCCACCAGGCCCCCACTCATGTCTCCCATCACCTCCACCCCCCAGCAGTGCAGGGGCACCCTCCACCAGGCCCCCACTCATGTCTCCCATCACCCCCACCCCCCAGAATTGCAGGGCACCCTCCACCAGGCCCCCACTCATGTCCAACTCATGTCTCCCACCACCCCCACCCCCAGCAGTGCAGGGGCACCCTCCACCAGGCCCCCACTCATGTCCAACTCATGTCTCCCATCACTCCCACCCCCCAGCATCCAGGGCACCCTCCACCAGGCCCCCACTCATGTCTCCCATCACCCCCACCCCCCAGCATCCAGGGGCAACCTCCACCAGGCCCCCACTCATGTCCCCCTGCACCCCCACCCCCCAGCATCCAGGGCACCCTCCACCAGGCCCCCACTCATGTTTCCCACCATCCCCACCTCCCAGCAGTGCAGGGCACCCTCCACCAGGCCCCCACTCATGTCCCCCATCACCCCCACCCCCCAGCATTGCAGGGCACCCTCCACCAGGCCCCCACTCATGTCCCCTATCACCCCCGGCCCCCAGCAGTGCAGGGGCAGCCTCCACCAGGCCCCCACTCATGTCTACCACCACCCCCGCCCCCCAGCAGTGCAGGGGCAGCACCACCAGGCCCCTAGACATGTCCAACTCATATTCCCCCTGCACCCTCACCCCCCAGCATCCAGAGGCACCCTCCACCAGGCCCCCACTCATGTCTCCCACCACCCCCACCCCCCAGCAGTGCGGGCCACCCTCCACCAGGCCCCCACACATGTCCCCCTGCACCCCCACCCCCCAGTATCCAGGGGCATCCTCCACCAGGCCCCCACTCATGTCCCCTATCACCCCCACCCCCCAGCATCCAGGGGCACCCTCCACCAGGCCCCCACTCATGTCTCCCATCACCCCCACCCCCCAGCATTGCAGGGCACCCTCCACCAGGCCCCCACTCATGTCCAACTCATGTCTCCCACCACCCCCACCCCCCAGCAGTGCAGGGGCACCCTCCACCAGGCCCCCACTCATGTCTAACTCATGTCTCCCACCACCCCCACCCCCCAGCAGTGCAGGGCACCCTCCACCAGGCCTCCACTCATGTCCAACTCATGTCTCCCACCACCCCCACCCCCCAGCATTGCAGGGCACCCTCCACCAGGCCCCCACTCATGTCCAACTCATGTCTCCCACCACCCCCACCCCCCAGCAGTGCAGGGGCACCCTCCACCAGGCCCCCACTCATGTCCAACTCATGTCTCCCATCACCCCCACCCCCCAGCCACCGGGGGCACCCTCCACCAGGCCCCCACTCATGTCTCCCACCACCCCCACCCCCCAGCAGTGCAGGGCACCCTCCACCAGGCCCCCAGACATGTCCCCCTGCACCCAGGTCCTCACAATCCCCAATCATGTGCGTTATGGTCAGCCTCCACAGCCAAAAAGCCTTACCAAGTAACCCATTCACCCACATGGAAATGGAAATTACATGTTACACCCCCAATGTTCATAAAGCAAATGAACCCATGTCCGTCACACACAATGGTTGCAATTGAATGGGAAAACACCCAACATGACATGCATGAAACCAATGAGATGATACCACACAGTGAAGTATGAAAACAAAATTGTATTAAAAAAAATGGAATGCAAATGAAATGAAACTAACTACAATGGCAATGAAAAAAAGATAAGCTGCATGTCCGTCAAAAAAATTAAAACTACAAATCCAAATCCAAAAAAATGTTGTCCAAAGTCACATTAAAAATAAAATCAATCCGAGAGAGAAAAATAAATGCAAAGACCATTGCTCCATGGTGAATAAATAAAAACAAAAAAATAAAACAATCCAATGAAGAACTATGTACAAAACATCCAAGGGTCCATGAGCCCAACTGAACAAAGGAAACCTACAAAAAACCCTAACTAAAATGCAACTATATACAAAAAGTGGAGCAGTGTCCGTCGACTCCAAATCAAAAGAAGAAACAAAGGAAACCTAAAACTAAAGAACTATATACAAAGGCGGCGGGCAAGTCCAGCAGCTCACTCCGTGGTGTTCTGGGCCAGGGCATCATCAAACTCCTCTTCGATGTCCCGGAGGCGGTCCTGTTCCATGGCCCCGAGGGTCCGCAGGGACGACGCCATCTGCTCCTCCAACCCCGTGCGGATTGCCTCGAGGCACTCGGCCCGCCTCAGGGCCCTCCGCATGGAGTTCTCCGCCCTGACCATCGTGAGCCGCGCCTCTTCCGCCCGCCGCCACTCCGCACCTATCTGCTGGCCCAACCGCAGCCACACGGAAGACACTTCCCGTCCTGGGTCCTCCTGCCCTCCGGCCGATGCCTGCCCCTCCGATGTAGATGGCCCCGAGCCATGATGCCTCCCACGTTGACTCTGCTGCTGCCTCCGACGCAACTGCCTCTGCCAGCATGACGGCATCCAGGCTGATGGAATCCACCGACGCTGTTGTGCACGTGCCCTGCCTGATGATGCCGGCACATCCTCCATCTGCTGGGGTACAGTTGCTGTGGTGTCCACCCCTGCTGGACCTCCGACTCCCGACTGTGGCAGGGATGGGATCCCCACCGAGCTGGCTGCATTGGTCAGGGCAGGTCCACAGGGGGCCCTGGTGGCATCTGGGCCGGAAAACGGCAAGGAGAACGACCGGCGTATAGCCTCCACAGAGGAGGAGAGGGCCGCCAGATTGGCCGACACATGCAGGAAACCCCCGAACATGGAAGATCCCAATTGGGCCCGGGAAGCACGCACGTCATCACAAATTGCACCCGCGCGCATCACGACCCCAATCAGGACCTTCTCCATACGGCCACGGGTCCCCTCGTCCACAGCCCCTCTACCTGCGGACGGGCCTGGGACGGGGCATCCCTGCTGGTGCATGGTGGTGCACTCACAGGGTCAGGGACAGCGACATGCACAGGCCCCTCCACGGTGACCTGTGCTGCCTCCTGCCCCTGCCCCTGGACTGCACCACTTGCACCAGCAGGGATGCCCCCACCAGGCCCCATGTGTGCCTCAGTGGCGGCCTCCTCCTCCTCTGTGGAAACCACCAACCTGGATGGCTCCTGACCGTCTTCCGCCGTAGCAGGCCCCTGTGGGGGCTCACCCACCCCTTTCGCTGCAGCCGTGGGGGCATCCCCGCCGCCTTGCTCCACAGCGCCGTCTCTGCCCTCTTCTTCACTAGCCGCTGCGTAGAGGGAGACATAGAACACAAGCATCAGGGTACTGTACAATGGTCCCCTAGACAGGAAGCAATAGCAGATGAGTACCACTGTCAAAGTACACTTCCATCATGTCCCTCCACAACACATGGGTCAGTCCAGGCAAAACACACACAGTAACAGGCATGGTGCATGCCATGGACATTTCCATACATGTCCAATGGACTCTTGAAACATACAATGATATGGAACTCACATGCATCATGGGTTATGCCTATCACATGCACACACTTCACCTCAGTCACATCCATCTGGCCTCATACACCCCAAACACAGCGGATACAAGGATAACTAGGCTGCATCAGTGAATCTGTGCATTGTCACACACATGTGTCATGCATCCATGGCATTCACAAGTCACAGACACGCAGGTCAGGCACACAGACATGGCTACCATATATGTACCTGGCATCAGCACCCATCCCTCACCCCCACCCATGTCCAGGAACAGAGACTGGCATGCTCTCATGTGTAAAATCTGCATAGGGCTCCCCATGTCGCATTTAAACACATGCAACGACCATGTGGTTCACACATCACTGGTCGCACATGCATTACCATGATGTCCCTGCACACATACATGCGTACATGGCCTATGTCACACATACAGGCAAGTATCAGACAACCAGCACACCGCAACATGCCCTGTCTCACACAGCAATGCTTGGCCACTTACCGCTCAACTCCAGACTCAAGGATGGGCGTGGAGCGCTGGGCGTACGCGTTCCAGGACCCTCATCTGGATGGAACTCATGTGGCCCCGGCCCCCATCCACGAGGCGCCGGGCCTTCACGAGGGTCCTGGACCTCAAGTCCTCCCAGCGCTTCTTGATCTTCTGGACGTTGCGGGTTGCCACCCCCTCCGTGTTGATGGCAACCACACAGTCGGCCCAGATCCTCTCCCGTCCTTCCTTGCTGGCGCGGGACGATCCAAAGAGGGCATCATACTGCCCCAGGACATGCTCCACCAGGACACCAACTTCGGTGGCAGTGAAGCTGGTGCCCCTCTGCCCCTCTGGCCTGGGGTTGCCACTGGTGTCAGATGTCGAAGTGCCCGACATGGCAACCCCAGAGGCAGGAGTGGGTGGGCAACTGGGTCCTGGGGCTGGGCTGTGGAGCGATGTTATCCCAGTCGGGAGTCTTCTGTTCCAGCAGGGGTGGACACAGCAACTGGACCCCTGCAGATGGCTGATGTGCAGGCACCAAATGGCAGGGCACGGTGGCAGCAGGCAGGCAGCAGCAGATGGCACTTGGGAGGCTGCTCGGGGCACTGGGGGGCAGTAATTCGGCCTTCTGGGCAGGAGCGTGGTCTTCCGTGTGTTTTCGCGTGGCCAGCTTGATACGGAGTGATTTGGCACGTGAAAATCCTGCACGTCAGCGTGAAATTCGAGGAAAGGCCCTTAGCGCGTAAGCGCGTCAGCACGCATACGCGATTCTATTGGACCAAAGGCCCTCAGCGCGTAAGCGCGTCTGTGACGTGACCCGCACGGGTGTTTCCCTCATAGCACGTGATGACGGAACACACGTGGAAAGACTGCACGTCAGAGTGTCATCGCGTGTAATTGGACAAAAGTGCGCGTACACACGATTGGCCTATGTACGTGTATTTCAGGGGTGCGCGGGCACTTACACACGCGAGTACATCAGCGCACGTGTATTCCGGGGTGCGCGGGAATTTCCACACGCTATTGGCCTGGGTACTGGATTTCAGGGGTGCGCGGGAAGTTTCACACGCTCGCCTACAACACGCGCAAAGAAACACGTACGCCAGTAGGAAGCAGGCATACGTCGACCCGCGACGCATAAATTTGCGCGCAAAAAACTAACAAGCTCAGACGCCAGGATGAATATACCGTTCCTAGCAGCAGTGGCCGTGAGCTACCAAAGGAGAAGGAGGAGGATAGTCAGGGCCAGAATTTTCACACCCAGAACCAGCCTTTTCGGGATGCCTGATGACCAGGTGTATGGGAGGTACAGGTTTCCACCACACATAATACTGGACCTGGTGAGTGAGTGGGAGGATGACCTCACATCACCCACCCTGTGGTCCCAAGCACTCAGCCCCCTGGAGAAGGTCCTCAATGTACTGCACTTCTTAGCCACTGGATCATTTCAGCGGACAAGTGCCATAGTGGGTGGGGTGTCACAGGCCACGCAGTCACGCTGCCTACACCAGGTCTTGAACATCATCACTGCACGCCCATCAGTCCGCATGCACATATACCTGCCCAGAACACCTGCAGAAAGGCATGCTGCCGCCCTGGATTTTTACGGTGTGGCACGATTCCCCAAAGTGCTAGGTGCCATCGACTGCACCCATGTAGCTCTACGTCCCCCCAGGGCATCTGAGCACATCTATAGGAACCGCAAGCATTGGCATTCCATCAACGTGCAGGTAGTATGTAATGCCAAGGGAATCATCACCTCAGTATATGCCAACTATCCCGGGTCCACCCACGACAGCTTCATTTACCGAATGTCCACCCTAAACCGGGACCTAGAAGCTGGGCGGCATGGCAATACATGGCTGCTTGGTGAGTATGAATGCCACTGCACATGCATGCATGTCAGATACTGAGCAAGGTCACAACCCCACCAATGATACCCATCACCACCTCCACAGGGGACAGTGCCTACCCTCTCAGCCCCCACATGATGACGCCAATTCGGAACCCCACCACGCCACCCGAGGTAAGATATAACACAGCCCACATTGCAACCCGGGGCATAGTGGAGCGCACATTCGGAGTGCTTAAGTCACGCTTTCGCTCCCTTGACCGTTCTGGCGGGCAGCTGTTATACGCTCCCCCAGTAGTGTGCAGGATCATAGTGGCAGCATGTGTTCTGCACAACGTTGCAACACGCCGGGGCCTGGCCGTGGACATGGTGGTGCCCCCACATCCCCAACCACATGCACGCCCGCTGCGCATGGGAGGGGAAAGGGCACGGGGGAGGCAGCCCGTACACAGCTAGTGGCTAATTACTTCACATAGAAATCACACCCCTGTGGAGTGCACACTGCCCTGGCACATACCATCTGACAATCAATGATGACTCAACGTGACACTGATCCTGAATGTCTGGAGAATCAACCGTCAAAACCATATCAGCCTGAGATTGTTCACCTGGAAGTGTTACAATGTGTGCATCCCTACCTACACAGACACCACCAATGCAGTTTCGTGAAAAAACACATTCATGCAGCTAAAATGAATACCCACTTGCAAAATGCAACATGAGGACAGTGCCATGTCACCCAACCCATCCCCAGCACCGCCACACGACACACCATGCCATGTCATGCTATGTGCGGGTAAACAAAGTAATCCCCACAACATGACACAAGTGTCACAAAGTACAGTGTCCCTAATTGAAACTCGCGACACCTGAAATGCTCACAGTAATGCAGTACCAACAACACACTTGAGCAGGTATGTAGCAATAACACTTATCAGCTACTGACCCTCAAAACTACCATTAACATGACATTACGAATGTAAGGAATTAGTAGTCTCACCACCTGGAAATGCCTGCACTCCCACCACTTCCAACTGTACAGCGTTGCCGCCATGTAGAGTTGTAGGTGCACTGCTGCCAACATGGACTCCATCTCCAAAGTGGAGGGCCTTGTGTAGACATGAGGAAAGGACCTGCAAATTAGGAGGTAGACATGGATGATGAGTTACACATCAATGCAACATGCAGTGTACAACACAACAGCAATATGCACTAGGAATGTATACACAGTATTGACTAGACAACCCACACATGTAGTGGGAGTCCAATGTCACCATGTACGTCAATGTCACTTGGGCACACCCTTTGCAAGCCCATGGAAACGGGAAGCAGGAGGGGTGTCTGTGACAAAAACCCAAGCATCTGAACCAAATACATGACAAGCCTGCATGTGCCCAGCCACAATGCAGCGTATGCCCACGGGAGCCACACAAGGCAACACACTGTCCCAAAAAAAACCCAAAAAAAATAAAAGAAAAAAAGTAAAAAATCAAAAATGGCCATTAATGGGCCGGGGGGGGGGGTTGGGGAGGCCACCCAGGAGGTCCGAGGACAGGGTGCACACCAAAACCCACATGTGTGGATCTTGCGAAAAAAAAACACCTCCATGGGCTCATGGCCCACACGGCTACCCTATTGTGGGAGTATCACTGCTGTCGCTATTCTCACCCTGTGCAGCTGCATCCGGAGGTGGTGGCATTATGGGAGGCAGCCCACGCAAGGCCCTAGCTCAACAAGAGTCGTCCTGAGGTGAAGGAGTTCCAGCCTCAGGGCTTCCCTGTGGCCCTGGGACTCTACGGAGATGGCTTCCTGCAGAGTCGCCAGTGCCGCCCGCCTGTCCCTGTTGGACGCCAACATGTCCTCCCTGTGTGACTGGCAGATGGAGTCGGTTGCCTGCTGTAGTCGCTCCATCAGCCCTTCGGGGGGGACAATGGAAGTGGCCACCCTATCCATGGCCTAAGCCATCATCTCTGATGATGCTCCCTGTTGGGTTGCCATACCGTAAATGGATTGCTCCCATGCGGTATTGCCAGGTGGCGTACGGCCACCACGTCGGCGGGCACCACACCTGTCTGGGGCAAGGCGAACTGCGTCTTGCTGTGCCGGCAATGCCTGAGGCTGCAGGACTGCATTCCCCTTCTGATCTGCTGGCCCAGGAACAGGATAAGATGTTGCGGAGTGTGACCCTGCATCCGTAACCACCAAAGGCGTAGCTGCCAACACTGACATCCCCATTGAGGGTTCTGACCCTGGTGCAGGTGGGTCGGACAGAACAGAATCCCTCCCAGAAACACTCACCTGTGACGGCACGTAGGTCTCATCATCCGAATCAACACCTGAGTACAGCTCGGGGGAGGTGCAGCCAGAGACACCCCTTGAGAGCACGACCTGCAGCAGTTGTGGGTTCTCACCCACCACCACACCACGTCCCTCACTGGTGGTCGGTCGGCCCTCAGACCCCTCCTGGGTCTGCACCATCTCCACAACCCCAGCAGTATCAGGTGCGTCTTCCCCTGCAAAGACATAAAAGCAAACAAATGGAAACAGGCATTAGCACCATGGCACACAATGAGGGCTGAGAAGCAACAGAACCAGTACTTGATTGACACATGTCCCACATGACTAAAACCCTCCCATGCATGCACCCTCAGTGCGTATGAAGGGTAGGCAAATGGCACACACTGATGACACCAAGATGGAAGATGAACACATTTTTTGCATGCTGCGTAGCAGTGGCATCACACATTGGCCTGTAATTGCCAGGTGAAATACACATGCCATCACACAGATGGCATGTACCATTGCTATTGAGTGAAGATGGAGAGGAGGGCAGCACTCATTCATTCAGTCCAGTTCCCTCATGTAATAGCTTTTCTAATTCAAACAGGTCTGATTTTTCACCTGGAGCTGCCAGTCCAAAATGGTCCGATTGCTCAGGGACATGTCTAAACAAATGATATCCAGGTAATAAAGTCACTCCACTTTACCAAAGCCATGTCAGACATGTGACTAGAGGACTGAGAAATGCCTAGTAAAAGTGGTGCAATGCAAACAATCTGCCTGAATGAACAGAGAAAAATAAGCAACAATGTTGTGGCAAGGTGACACTTCAAGGGCAACTGGCGTGCTGTTGGGCTAGATGTCTACTGTTGGCAGAAGGGATACTGCTATGGCCAAATGCTGCTGCGCAGAATGTATTGCATGAAGCACATGGGTGACCCAAACGACTCAGGCGCATACACCCTCACCTGGCACACAAACAGAAGCCCTCACACACACACCATGCACATGGATGACACACACATGCATGTGCACTCACCGGACGATGCCTCATAATCAGGCAGATCTCCCACGCCTTGAATCTGTTCCTCCGTGACGTAGGTCCCAGCGACTGACTCATGTGGAGTAAGTTCCATGTCTTCTACTGGAGACCCACCTCCAGTCACTAGAGTTGCGGCATGACTTGAGGCCAGCTTATTCTTTGCCCTGCGCTTTAGGTCATTCCAGCGCTTATAGCAATCATTGGCTGTGCGCCTCACGATTCCAAGGGCACTTACGCAACGTCTGTCCGCAACGGTCTGCCAGTGTGCCTGGCGTTGTGCAAGTGTGGTCTTGGATCCTGCAACAATGACCATTTCGTTATCATGTGCGGACACATACTCGACAAGTGCATTCAGTTCGGCATCCGTGAAGCTGGGCTTCCTCGACGGGCCGGACTGTGTAGCCGTGTCTGGGGCATCAGCCTGTGTTGGACGAGCACTCTTCCTCTTCCGCTTGGAAGGTGGTGGTGATCCTGAGTGTCCTACGCTGCTCTGGACACGAGGGGCAGGAGCCCTGGTGGACTCTGTATCAGGAGTGTGGGATTGCACACTCAGCATGGGAGTTGGTGCAGGCATTGGCTCAAGTGTAATGGTGTCAGGGGGAATGTCAGCAGGATGGACTAGGACCGACACTGTCCTGGCTGGGTGTGTGAGAGCTGGGGTGGATGGAGCCGCAGCTGCCCCTGCAGCCTCTCCACCCTGCCTACTTGGGGCAGCAGATGACCTTGCTGCCCCTGATCCACGTGGCCTGATGACATCAACGTGCACCAGCGCACGTGTCATAGGCCTGCTGACCTGGAAGTCAGCCATGGAGTCAGCCAGGTCTGGTGCCACAATGGGCTGGTCCAACAAGGGCTGAGCATGGATGGTGTCAGCCACATCAGCCTCAACCAGGGGGGGCAGGGGAGGGGGATTATGGGTGCCCTTGACTGGTCCTCCACACATCGGGGGACAGGGTCACCCTGCAAGTAATGACCACGTTGTTCTGACTTGAGTGTCGTGTAGACCGATGAGACCTCCGTCCCCAAGTGACGCACAGGGAAACAAAATAGAAACCCGCTGTGCGACCCTTGAGGCCACAGGTGAGAGATGTCTTCCCAGATCCACGGAGCCTCTGGAACACCGATGCTGCAGTCAAGAAGGAATGAGGTTAAGCACCAGGCAATCACAATACAGGCAGGTAAACAAAAGAATCTAAAGTGTCTTACCTATCTGGTGTAAGGGAGACCCAGGTAACCTAATAGGGAGGTTCGAGGCTCAACAAGATACAGCGGTCCCTGGAGTGGTAGAACCGCAGGTAAGCGTGGATCCAGGTAGGCCACCTGTAGATAGGGCTTGACTTGGGCGTAGAAGAACAGCAGGATACTCAGGGATGATCCAAAGACAAGTCGAAGTGCAGTCCAAAAATCCAGCAACAGGTAAACAGTTCCAGGCAAAGGTACAAAGGGGTGTCCAAGAGAGTCCAAGATAGAGTTCCGTGGTCGAGGTAGCAAGGAGCAAGTAATAACGCCAAACAGGGTCCGAAGCCAGCTGAGAAGCAATGATCGTCCTGCCTCTCAGCTCTTTATACTGTGTGTCCCTGGGTCATGTGACGTCTCTGGGCCATGTGACGTCCACCAAGGTCACGTGAGGAACGCCACACTGTATCACGTGACCGACGTGATGACGTAACGCCGTTCCTTCTGCGATACATCCTCCAAGGCAGTTGCCAGTGCAGGAAAGGCTGTAAACGAGCCCGTACACCAAAGAAGGTACGGTGTCTTCGGTTCTGTGGGTTCACCGAATCCCTTGAGCCTCGAAGCTGGGGTGGAGATGTTTGGGGAATGTGAGCAGTGTTCTGATGTGGGGAGGCCTGATGTGCTGAGGATCGCCTAACATAGCCCCTCCCCAACGGCCCACGACCCCGTGGGCAAGATGGATGGTCCAAATGGAAACGGGCTACCAAGCGAGGGGCGTTCAGGTCAGAGGTGGAAACCCATGAACGTTCCTCCGGGCCGTAACCCTTCCAATCTACCAGATACTGGATCCCCCCCCTAAACCACCTGGAGCCCAAAATGGCCGACACCTCAAAAACATCAGGAGAGGACAAGGACACCGGCGCAACAGGGGTACGAAGACGGACAGAGTCGGGACATGGTTTGAGGAGGGAGACATGAAACACAGGATGGATGCGCCAAGAGCTGGGAAGCACTAGACGGAAAGCCACCGGATTAACAACCTTCGATATCACATAAGGACCGACAAAGCGAGGTAGCAACTTCCGACAACCCACTAGGCGAAGATGACGGGAAGACAACCAGACCCTGGAACCCACCACCAGAGGGGGAGCAGCCCGACGTTTGCCATCCACACGGGCCTTCATAGCAGCCTTTGCTTCAGTGAGATGAACCACTGTACTAGCGTGTAAGGCAGAAAGATCCCTAAGACATGTCGTGGCCGCAGGGTTCGCAGAATCAGAAACATCAGGGACCGGCAAGACCTTGGGATGTTGGCCATAGAGGGCGTAAAAAGGAGAATAACCAGTGGCTGAATGAGCCGCATTATTATATGCGAACTCCGCAAGCCGTAAAGCGGCCAACCAAGAGGTCTGATGTTGCAATATAAGGCAACGAAGATATTGTTCCATAGATTGATTCGTCCTTTCGGTCTGTCCATCGGTCTCAGGATGATAGGCCGAAGAATACCTGGTATCAATGCCCAATAGCTTCGTCAGGGATCTCCAAAACCGAGAGGTGAACTGTGACCCTCGATCAGATATGATGACCGAAGGAAGGCCGAATAGCATGAGCACATGTTCAAAAAACAAATCCGCTAATACAGGAGCCGAAGGGATACCTTTGCAGGGAACAAAACGGGCCATTTTAGTGAACGTGTCCACCACCACCCAGATGGAGTCGAAGCCCTTCGATTTGGGGAGATCGGTAACGAAATCCATCGTCAACGTATGCCAGGGCCTGGGAGGTACCGGAAGCGGAAGCAACAACCCTATTGGTCGACCCCTTTGATGTTTAGCCTGAGCACATACTGCGCATGATCTAACATAGCATTCTACATCGCGCTTCATAGAAGGCCACCAACACCAACGCTTGAGAAGATCTAAAGTGCGCTCCTGTCCGGGGTGAGCGTTAAAGGGAGCGTCATGAGACCACTCAAGGGCCAGATTCCGTGTGTCAGGTGTGGGAAGGAACAGGCGTTCATGTACGAACGGTAACCCATCAGAAAACACTGGGTCCCATTCTCGCAACTGGTCAGAATGATCGCTAGTCCAGGATCGAATCGAGTCTATCAGTGACAATGAGGGAGTACAAAGACAGATCACATGACTCTTTCCGAGAACAGTGTCGGGGAATGTAGGCAATTGAACCCCCCCTCGGGGAACGTGACAATGCATCCGCCTTCCCATGTGCCGTTCCAGGACGGTGCATAATACGGAATCAAAAGAGGAAAAGAAAAGATGCCATCGGACCTGTCTGCTATTAATGCATTTCAGAGAGGCCAAATCCTGTAGATTCCGATGATCGGAGTATACTGTGATAGGATATTTAGCCCCCAGAAGATGATGACGCCAAACACGGAAAGCGTCCATGACAGCCAAGAGTTCTTTTTCCGTAACGGTATAATGAGACTCAGTACTGGAAAACTTACGGGAGTGGTATGCCACTGGATGTAATTTGCCTGTATTAGGACATGTTTGTGACAATACCGCCCCGAGGGCAAAGGAAGAGGCATCTGCCTCGACTATGAACGGGAGATCAGGATTGGGATGTTGGAGTACCGGTGCGGTAGTAAAGGCAGTTTTCAAAGTTTCAAAGGCCTCCTGCTGTTCTCTCTGCCACTGATATGGTACCCGAGGGCTAGTCAGGGCCGTGAGTGGGGCTACAATCGTGGAAAAGGAAGAAATGAAACGCCTATAAAAGTTGGCGAATCCTAAAAAGGCCTGCAAGGACTTGAGTGTTTGAGGTACTGGCCAATCCAAGACTGCTTTGACCTTAGACTCGTTCATGGATAACGCCCCAGGGGTGATGTGGAAACCCAAAAACTCAACAGATGTCTTATGGAACTGACATTTCTCAGTTTTGGCAAATAAGGAATGATTGCTCAAACGGGTTAATACTTCTCGGACGTGTTTTACATGGTCATCCAGATCACGAGAGAAGATCAGGATGTCGTCCAAATACACAACCATGTACACATCCAGAATATCCCTGAAAATGTCATTCATGAATCGTTGGAACGTGGCCGGGGCGTTACATAAGCCAAAGGGCATGACAAGATATTCGTACAAGCCGTAACGAGTACAGAAAGCAGTTTTCCACTCGTCTCCCTCGCGAACCCGTACCAAATTGTATGCGCCGCGTAGATCAAGTTTGGTAAAGATGGAAGCATGTGTTAAATGATCTAAGAGTGGAGTGATTAACGGGATGGGATATCTATCCTTCTTGGTGATCGCGTTAAGACGCCGATAATCCACACAAGGACGTAAATCCCCCTCCTTCTTGGGTACAAAGAAGATAGGACTTGCCGCTGGTGAAGTGGAGGGGCGGATGTGTCCTAAACGCAGGGCGTTCTGTACATATTCTTTTAACACCAGTTCCTCCGAAGGAGACAAAGAGTAGATCCTGCCCGAAGGAACAGTGGAATCAGGAAGCAATTCGATTGGGCAGTCATAAGTTCTATGTGGAGGAAGTACCTCAGACGAGCCTCGATCGAAAACTGATTCGAAAGCCCGATATTCTGGCGGAATCCCAGACACCAACCCCCCAACAGTATGGGACTGTATGACTTCTGGATCGTCAACTGTCAGTGTGAGTTGTGCTAAGGCCCCCAAGACCCGAGAGGGTGTGTCAGGGGCTTGATGGATCGGGAGACAATAATTCTGACAAATATCGGACTCAAAGAGTACAGTGCCTGCTTGCCAATTGATCAGTGGGTTATGTTCACGTAACCAGGGAATCCCTAGTATGATACCGAATTGAGGTGCGGTGATCAAATCAAAACATAAGGTTTCTGTGTGTATGTCTTGTATGTTCAACAAGAGGGGTGCAGTTTGATGTCTAACAGGACCAGAAACCAATGCGGAGCCGTCTACGGCTTGGACATGTTCCGGTCGTGTTTTTACCACTAAGGGTAGATTGAGGGAATGGGCCAAATCAATATCTATGTAATTACCAGTGGCACCGGAATCAATAATGATATTGACTGCATGTAGAAGGCCAGTAGAGGGACATAAAGTAGCCTTTACGGAGATGGGTTGAACACGAGCAAAGGCAAGAGGGGTTCCCAGAGAAGAAGATGGGAAACTCGACCTGGTCTCCGGTTCTAAGGTCGAGCCATCCGAAAAACCTGACTCTTCTTGGGACGTCGAGGACACTCTTTCACGAAATGTCCAGTGGTGCCACAGTAAAAGCATGCATTATATACCCTTCTACGTTCCCTCTCAGATGTTGTAATAGGACTGCGTACCCCTCCCACTTGCATAGGTTCTTCAGTACCGGAAGCGGGAGTATTAACAAGAGTAGGAGAGGATGAGGCCCCCAATTCAGCTCTACGCTCCGATCGGCGTGCATCTACCTGCAGGACGAGATCAACCAATTCCTGATACTGAGTAGGCATAGAAGGGATCACTGCTAAAGCGTCTTTCAGGGTGTTACTCAACCCCCTATAAAAGACCACCGCCCGCTTGTTTTCTGGCCATGATGTTTCCGCAACTAGCTGATTGAACCGGGTGATGTAATCTATCAGAGTTCTTTTGCCCTGAGTCAATTCTAACAACTCCAAATCCCTAGACTGTGCCTTGTGTCGAGTATCGAATACTCGGGACATTTCTAGGACCAACAATTCAAAGTCATAAAGAACTGGGCTATTGTTTTCTAACAGGGGATTAGCCCAAGCGGCAGCTGTTCCAGCTAAATGGGAAAGGGCGAAGGCGGCCTTAGCAGTGGACGTGGGAAAGGCCAACGGCCTGCATAAGAAATGTAATTTGCACTGGTTAACAAAGGTTCTGAATTTCTTGGGATCACCCTGGTAACGTTCAGGAGCAGCCAGGGGGGAAGGAGTTGGGAGGATTATTGGAGTCGGGACTGTAGAAGCAGCCAAGGGAGGGGGCGTAGTGGAGGAGCTGCCATCTCCAAACTCAGGGTCTGCAGGAAGAGAATGCTGAACGCTCTGTATGGTATCCAACCTTTGATGGATCACTGTGTTTGCGGCGGCCATATCTGCCCTTAGTATTGTAATTGCCTGAACTAGAGCAGTTATGGGTTCGTCCGTGGATCCCTGCATCGTCTAACACGACTATACGGCTTCTCAGTCTGTTCTGACTTGAGTGTCGTGTAGACCGATGAGACCTCCGTCCCCAAGTGACGCACAGGGAAACAAAATAGAAACCCGCTGTGCGACCCTTGAGGCCACAGGTGAGAGATGTCTTCCCAGATCCACGGAGCCTCTGGAACACCGATGCTGCTGTCAAGAAGGAATGAGGTTAAGCACCAGGCAATCACAATACAGGCAGGTAAACAAAAGAATCTAAAGTGTCTTACCTATCTGGTGTAAGGGAGACCCAGGTAACCTAATAGGGAGGTTCGAGGCTCAACAAGATACAGCGGTCCCTGGAGTGGTAGAACCGCAGGTAAGCGTGGATCCAGGTAGGCCACCTGTAGATAGGGCTTGACTTGGGCGTAGAAGAACAGCAGGATACTCAGGGATGATCCAAAGACAAGTCAAAGTGCAGTCCAAAAATCCGGCAACAGGTAAACAGTTCCAGGCAAAGGTACAAAGGGGTGTCCAAGAGAGTCCAAGATAGAGTTCCGTGGTCGAGGTAGCAAGGAGCAAGTAATAACGCCAAACAGGGTCCGAAGCCAGCTGAGAAGCAATGATCGTCCTGCCTCTCAGCTCTTTATACTGTGTGTCCCTGGGTCATGTGACGTCTCTGGGCCATGTGACGTCCACCAAGGTCACGTGAGGAACGCCACACTGTATCACGTGACCGACGTGATGACGTAACGCCGTTCCTTCTGCGATACATCCTCCAAGGCAGTTGCCAGTGCAGGAAAGGCTGTAAACGAGCCCGTACACCAAAGAAGGTACGGTGTCTTCGGTTCTGTGGGTTCACCGAATCCCTTGAGCCTCGAAGCTGGGGTGGAGATGTTTGGGGAATGTGAGCAGTGTTCTGATGTGGGGAGGCCTGATGTGCTGAGGATCGCCTAACACACGTCCCCTAACGGATCCACCACGGCCACCACTTGTGGCTCGTCCACCTTTGCCACCCTTACGGATTCCTCGCCTCCCAACCATGGCACTGATGTTAATGTGCGTATGGGAGTGGCTGTAAACTATTGTCCTGGGCAATTGGGGGTCAAAGGGGTTGGGTACCAGATGGTAATTGTACCCTAGTGCTCTAGCAAGGCTGAATGTGACCCCTGGGGAAAGATGACGGGTCACGCAACGCACAGGAAGCCCAAAAAAGGGAGATGACGTGCACGCAACCCCTCCTAGACCACGTGTGCGGAAAAAAAAACCTGCACTACGCTGTGGCACCCAGTAACACAAGAATGAACATATGCGTGTCACACGCAGCCTAGAATGACCTCTGAAGGGGTAGGCTACACACGGGGCAAGCACAGATGTTAGATCCGTGCGTGACTCACCGTCTGCCAGGAAAAAGAGCGTGAAAAAGAAGCGCGTGTGCGCGTTGGCAACACCCCCTCCAAAAGAAGATTTGTACGCTGTCTGAGGAGACAGGACAACAGTAGAAGCGAACGCTGTTTGAGGGAACAGGCCCAGGAAAACCAGAAAAAGAGAAAAAAGAGAAAAAGCTGTCAGAGGTAACAGGGAGTACGAACTTGAAACGCCGTGAAGTAAATCGTGTGTGAAACGACAAGAAGTACAGATTTCACCCACTCGCTCTCCACGAAAAGCACGTACAAGGAAATGGTGTTCTACACGTACCTTTTATGCAGGCCCACACGTCCAGCGTCACTTCCGCGTGTACGCGCTAGGGCCATTTCCACCAATTACACGCTTTGTCAATTCCGCGTGTACGCGCTAGGGCCATTTCCACCAATTACACGCTTTGACACTCAGACGTGTCTTTCATTTTTTTAACACGCAACATTTCAAACGTGTGCCATATTCAACGTGCACGTGACTTCATAGACGCGCATACGCTGGTGGCCTTTGGGCCAATAAATGTACAGACGTGTGCTGACGCACTTACGCGCTAAGGGCCTTTCCTCGAATTACACGCAGACGTGCTGGATTTTCACGTGCAAAATCACTCCGTATCAAGCTGGCCACGCGTTCACACACGGAAGACCAGGCTCCTGCCCAGAAGGCCGAATTACTGCCCCCCCAGAGCCCTGAGCACGCTCCCACCTGCCATCTGCTGCTGCCTGACTGCCTGCTGCCCACGTGCCCTGCCATTTGCTGCCTGCACATCAGCCAGGGGTGCTGTTGCTGTGACCACCCCTGCTGGAACCGAAGACTCCCGACTGCTTTTCCATCGCCCCACAGCCCAGCCCCAGGACCCAGTTGCCCACCCACTCCTGCCTCTGGGGTTGCCATGTCGGGCACTGCAACATCTGGCACCAGTGGCAACCCCCGGCCAAGGAGGCAGAGGGGCACCAGCTTCACTGCCACCGAAGTTGGTGTCCTGGTGGAGCATGTCCTGGGGCAGTATGATGCCCTCTTCGGAAGGTTGCGCGCCGACAAGGAAGGACGGACTCGGATCTGGATGGACATCGTGACTGCCATCAACGCGGAGGAGGTGGCAGTCCGCGACTACGAACGTGTCAGGAAGCGCTGGGAGGACTTCAGGTCCAGGACCCTCAACAAGGCCCGGCGCCTCCTGAAGGCAGCGGATGCTAAGGGGCGCCGGGGCCACTTGTCGGAAGAGCAGATGAGGCTCCTGGAACGCATATCCCCAGCGCTCCACGTTCAGGTCCTTGAGAGGCAGACCCGTCTGGAGTCGAGCGGTAAGTGTACATGCATACTGATTGTAAGCTCTGCGTGTGGTGTGCCAGGAGTGTGCAGGTTGAACATGTATTTTTATGTGGGCAAGTAGGGGGGGTGTACAGGGCCGTGAGGGTGACACATGCGAGGGGTCTCATGTGTGACACATGGATGGTGCTTGTGTGTGTGGGCTTGCATGGCACAGGATGTGGAGGAATGATTGTCAGGTGTGACATGGATGTCGATCGGAACACTGCGACAGTTGGCGGAGGTGTACACATGCATGCAAGTTTGGTGGTGTGTGTGCATGTGTAGTGTACTCCCTATGTTGCATGTGATGTGTGGATGACCTTTGGCTGCTCATGCTGTTGTATGTGAATGGATGGTGCTGGCTGTTGCAATATGGCTGTGGTATGGCTCATGTGTGCAAGTTGAAATGACATGTGTGTTGGGGATTGTGATGCCATGTCTGAGGTTTACTAATGCCACTCATGTATGACTGTCATGTGTGTATGAGCCCATTGTACAGTGCCCTGATGCCTGTGTTTTCTTTCTCCCTGTCTGCAGCGTCAACTGATGAAGAGGGCGGAGAAGGTGCTGTGGAGCAAAGTGGCAGGGGTCACACCACCAGCCGGAGACGCAAGGCCCGGATCCCCTCCCAGGTTCTGATCTCGTCGGGGAGTGAGGAGTCTGGTGCCGTGTCCCAGGCCGCAGCTGCCGAGGGGAGGTCCAAGAGGCAGAGGTTGGAGTTGGACTCCTCGGCAGCAGAAGGGGCAGCTGGGACCCCACAGGGCCCAACGGAGGAAGATGACACGGAGTCATCCAGGTTGGTGGGGGGTTTGGAGGAGGAGGAGGCCGTGCAAGCGACAGAGGTGGGGTCTGGAGGTGGGGATTCCACTGGTGCTAGTGGTGCAGTGCAGGATCAGGGACAGGAGGCAGCACAGGCCGCCGCGGAGGTGCCTGTGTGCAATCCTGTCCCTGCTCCTGTCACTGCATCATCTTGCACCAGCGGGGATGCCTACCTCCAGACTCGTTCTCAGGGAGGGGATTGGCTTACAACACCAGGCCTTCCTCTCCCTGCGGATGTGGCTATCATGCACCAGGTTGAGCCTGTCCAGGGTGGGGTGGCGTTGCGTCAACGGGCCATGCGAGCTGACCTGCAGTCTTTTCATGATGAGTCTGCACGTCTTCTCGCATGGCTCGTTGACCGCGTTGACCCACTGGGACAGCTCACCAGGGCTGGCCCTGCACTGCTGGTGGGTGGGGGTGGTGGTAGACATGGGTGGGAGCCTGGTGGGGGCTGCCCATGGTGGCTGGGGGCTGTGGGTGGGTGGGAGACATGAGTGGGGGCCTGGTGGGGGCTGCCCATGGTGGCTGGGGGGTGGGGGTGGTGGTAGACATGGGTGGGAGCCTGGTGGGGGCTGCCCATGGTGGCTGGGGGGTGGGGGTGGTGTTAGACATGGGTGGGAGCCTGGTTGGGGCTGCCCATGGTGGCTGGGGGGTGGGGGTGGGTGGGAGACATGAGTGGAGGCTGCCCCTGCACTGCTGGGGGGTGGGGGTGGGTGGGAGACATGAGTGGGGGCCTAGGGGGGCTGCCCATGGTGGCTGGGGGGTGGGGTGGTGGTAGACATGGGTGGGAGCCTGGTGGAGGGTGCCCCTGGATGCTGGGGGGTGGGGGTGCAGGGGGACATGAGTGGGGGCCTGGTGGAGGCTGCCCATGGTGGCTGGGGGTGGGGGTGGTGGGAGACATGGGTGGGAGCCTGGTGGGGGCTGCCCACACTGCTGGGGGGGTAGGGGTGGTGGTAGACATGGGTGGGAGCATGGTGGGGGCTGCCCATGGTGGCTGGGGGGGTGGGTGGGAGACATGGGTGGGAACCTGGTGGGGGCTGCCCATGGTGGCTGGGGGGTGGGGGTGGGTGGGAGACATGAGTGGGGGCCTGGTGGAGGCTGCCCCTGCACTTCTGGGGGGTGGGGGTGGTGGTAGACATGGGTGCGATCCCGGTGAGGGCTGCCAATAGTGGCTGAGCGGTGGGGGTGGGTTTGAGACATGAGTGGGGGCCTGGTGGGGGCTGCCCATGGTAGCTGGGGGGTGGGGGTGGTGGTAGACATGGGTGGGAGCCTGGTGGGGGCTGCCCATGGTGGCTGGGCGGTGGGGGTGGGTGGGAGACATGAGTGGGGGCCTGGTGGAGGCTGCCCCTGCACTGCTGGGGGGCGGGGGCGGGTGGGAGACATGAGTGGGGGCCTGGTGGGGGCTGCCCATGGTGGCTGGAGGGTGGGGGTGGTGGTAGACATGGGTGGGAGCCTGGTGGGGGCTGCCCATGGTGGCTGGGGGGTGGGGGTGGGTGGGAGACATGAGTGGGGGCCTGGTGGAGGCTGCCCCTGCACTGCTGGGGGGTGGGGGTGGTGGTAGACATGAGTGGGGGCCTGGTGGGGGCTGCCCATGGTGGCTGGGGGCTGTGGGTGGGTGGGAGACATGAGTGGGGGCCTGGTGGGGGCTGCCCATGGTGGCTGGGGGGTGGGGGTGGTGGTAGACATGGGTGGGAGCCTGGTGGGGGCTGCCCATGGTGGCTGGGGGGTGGGGGTGGTGTTAGACATGGGTGGGAGCCTGGTTGGGGCTGCCCATGGTGGCTGGGGGGTGGGGGTGGGTGGGAGACATGAGTGGAGGCTGCCCCTGCACTGCTGGGGGGTGGGGGTGGGTGGGAGACATGAGTGGGGGCCTGGGGGGGCTGCCCATGGTGGCTGGGGGGTGGGGTGGTGGTAGACATGGGTGGGAGCCTGGTGGAGGGTGCCCCTGGATGCTGGGGGGTGGGGGTGCAGGGGGACATGAGTGGGGGCCTGGTGGAGGCTGCCCATGGTGGCTGGGGGTGGGGGTGGTGGGAGACATGGGTGGGAGCCTGGTGGGGGCTGCCCACACTGCTGGGGGGGTAGGGGTGGTGGTAGACATGGGTGGGAGCATGGTGGGGGCTGCCCATGGTGGCTGGGGGGGTGGGTGGGAGACATGGGTGGGAACCTGGTGGGGGCTGCCCATGGTGGCTGGGGGGTGGGGGTGGGTGGGAGACATGAGTGGGGGCCTGGTGGAGGCTGCCCCTGCACTTCTGGGGGGTGGGGGTGGTGGTAGACATGGGTGCGATCCCGGTGAGGGCTGCCAATAGTGGCTGAGCGGTGGGGGTGGGTTTGAGACATGAGTGGGGGCCTGGTGGGGGCTGCCCATGGTAGCTGGGGGGTGGGGGTGGTGGTAGACATGGGTGGGAGCCTGGTGGGGGCTGCCCATGGTGGCTGGGCGGTGGGGGTGGGTGGGAGACATGAGTGGGGGCCTGGTGGAGGCTGCCCCTGCACTGCTGGGGGGTGGGGGCGGGTGGGAGACATGAGTGGGGGCCTGGTGGGGGCTGCCCATGGTGGCTGGAGGGTGGGGGTGGTGGTAGACATGGGTGGGAGCCTGGTGGGGGCTGCCCATGGTGGCTGGGGGGTGGGGGTGGGTGGGAGACATGAGTGGGGGCCTGGTGGAGGCTGCCCCTGCACTGCTGGGGGGTGGGGGTGGGTGGGAGACATGAGTGGGGGCCTGGTGGAGGCTGCCCATGGTGGCTGGTGGGTGGGGGTGGTGGGAGACATGGGTGGGGGCCTGGTGGAGGGTGCCCCACATTGCTGGGGGGGGGGTGGTAGACATGGGTGAGAGCCTGGTGGGGGCTGCCCATGGTGGCTGGGGAGGGGTGGGTGGGAGACATGGGTGGGAGCCTGGTGGGGGCTGCCCATGGTGGCTGGGGGGTGGGGGTGGGTGGGAGACATGAGTGGGGGCCTGGTGGAGGCTGCCCCTGCACTGCTGGGGGGTGGGGGTGGTGGTAGACATGGGTGGGAGCCTGGTGGGGGCTGCCCATGGTGGCTGGGGGGTGGGGGTGGGTGGGAGACATGTGTGGGGGCCTGGTGGGGGCTGCCCATGGTGGCTGGGGGGTGGGGGTGGTGGTAGACATGGGTGGGAGCCTGGTGGGGGCTGCCCATGGTGGGTGGGGGGTGGGGGTGGGTGGGAGACATGAGTGGGGGCCTGGTGGAGGCTGTCCCTGCACTGCTGGGGGGTGGGGGTAGGTGGGAGACATGAGTGGGGGCCTGGTGGGGGCCTGGTGGTGGGGGCTGCCCATGGTGGCTGGGGGGTGGGGGTGGTGGTAGACATGGGTGGGAGCCTGGTGGAGGGTGCCCCTGGATGCTGGGGTGTGGGGGTGCAGGGGGACATGAGTGGGGGCCTGGTGGAGGCTGCCCCTGCACTGCTGGGGGGTGGGGGTGGGTGGGAGACATGAGTGGGGGCCTGGTGGAGGCTCCCCATGGTGGCTGGGGGGTGGGGGTGGTGGGAGACATGGGTGGGGGCCTGGTGGAGGGTGCCCCACACTGCTGGGGGGGTGGGGGTGGTAGGAGACATGGGTGGGAGCCTGGTGGGGGCTGCCCATGGTGGCTGGGGGTGGGGGCGGGTGGGAGACATGAGTGGGGGCCTGGTGGAGACTGCCCCTGCACTGCTGGGGGGTGGGGGTGGTGGTAGACATGGGTGGGAGCCTGGTGGCGGCTGCCCATGGTGGCTGGGGGGTGGGGGTGGGTGGGAGACATGAGTGGGGGCCTGGCGGGGGCTGCCCATGGTGGCTGGGGGGTGGGGGTGGGTGGGAAACATGAGTGGGGGCCTGGTGGGGGCTGCCCATGGTGTCTGGGGGGTGGGGGTGGTGGTAGACATGGGTGGGAGCCTGGTGGGGGCTGCCCATGGTGGCTGGGGGGTGGGGGTGGGTGGGAGACATGAGTGGGGGCCTGGTGGAGGCTGCCCCTGCACTGCTGGGGGGTGGGGGTGGGTGGGAGACATGAGTGGGGGCCTGGTGGGGGCTGCCAATGGTGGCTGGAGGGTGGGGGTGGTGGTAGTCATGGGTGGGAGCCTGGTGGAGGGTGCCCCTGGATGCTGGGGGGTGGGGGTGCAGGGGGACATGAGTGGGGGCCTGGTGGAGGCTGCCCCTGCACTGCTGGGGGGTGGGGGTGGGTGGGAGACACGAGTGGGGGCCTGGTGGAGGCTGCCCATGGTGGCTGTGGGGTGGGGGTGGTGGGAGACATGGTGGGAGCCTGGTGGAGGGTTCCCCACACTGCTGGGGGGGTGGGGGGGGGTGGGGGTGGTGGGAGACATGGTTGGGAGCCTGGTGGGGGCTGCCCATGGTGGCTGGGGGTTGGGGGTGGGTGGGAGACATGAGTGGGGGCCTGGTGGAGGCTGCCCCTGCACTGCTGGGGGGTGGGGGTGGTGGTAGACATGGGTAGGAGCCTGGTGGGGGCTGCCCATGGTGGCTGGGGGGTGGGTGGGAGACATGAGTGGGGGCCTGGTGGGGGCTGCCCATGGTGGCTGGGGGTGTGGGTGGTGGTAGACATGGGTGGGAGCCTGGTGGAGGGTGCCCCTGGATGCTGGGGGGTGGGGGTGCAGGGGGACATGAGTGGGGGCCTGGTGGAGGCTGCCCCTGCACTGCTGGGGGGTGGGGGTGGGTAGGAGACATGAGTGGGGGCCTGGTGGAGGCTGCCCATGGTGGCTGGGGGGTGGGGGTGGTGGGAGACATGGGTGGGAGCCTGGTGGGGGCTGCCCCACACTGCTGGGGGGTGGGGGTGGTGGTAGACATTTGTGGGAGCCTGGTGGGGGCTGCCCATGGTGGCTGGGGGGGTGGGTGCGAGACATGGGTGGGAGCCTGGTGGGGGCTGCCCATGGTGGCTGGGGGGTGGGGGTGGGTGGGAGATATGAGTGGGGGCCTGGTGGAGGCTGCCCCTGCACTGCTGGGGGGTGGGGGTGGTGGTAGACATGGGTGGGAGCCTGGTGGGGGCTGCCCATGGTGGCTGGGGGGTGGGGGTGGTGGTAGACATGGGTGGGAGCCTGGTTGGGGCTGCCCATGGTGGCTGGGGGGTGGGGGTGGGTGGGAGACATGAGTGGGGGCCTGGTGGAGGCTGCCCCTGCACTGCTGGGGGGTGGGGGTGGGTGGGAGACATGAGTGGGGGCCTGGTGGGGGCTGCCCATGGTGGCTGGGGGGTGGGGTGGTGGTAGACATGGGTGGGAGCCTGGTGGAGGGCGCCCCTGGATGCTGGGGGGTGGGGGTGCAGGGGGACATGAGTGGGGGCCTGGTGGAGGCTGCCCATGGTGGCTGGGGGTGGGGGTGGTGGGAGACATGGGTGGGGGCCTGGTGGAGGGTGCCCCACACTGCTGAGGGTGTGGGGGTGGTGGTAGACATGGGTGGGAGCCTGGTGGAGGGTGCCCCTGGATGCTGGGGGGTGGGGGTCCAGGGGGACATGAGTGGGGGTCTGGTGGAGGCTGCCCCTGTACTGCTGGGGGGTGGGGGTGGGTGGGAGACATGGTTGGGGGCCTGGTGGAGGCTGCCCATGGTGGCTGGGGGTGGGGGTGGTGGGAGACATGGGTGGGAGCCTGGTGGGGGCTGCCCACACTGCTGGGGGGGTGGGGGTGGTGGTAGACATGGGTGGGAGCCTGGTGGGGGCTGCCCATGGTGGCTGGGGGGGGGGTGGGTGGGAGACATGGGTGGGAGCCTGGTGGGGGCTGCCCATGGTGGCTGGGGGGTGGGGGTGGGTGGGAGACATGAGTGGGGGCCTGGTGGAGGCTGCCCCTGCACTTCTGGAGGGTGGGGGTGGTGGTAGACATGGGTGGGATCCTGGTGGGGGCTGCCCATGGTGGCTGGGGGGTGGGGGTGGGTGGGAGACATGAGTGGGGCCTGGTGG